>NW_026606092.1:5250000-7750000 GCF_029834395.1 Sorex fumeus
AAAGCTGTTCATGGTTGGGTTTCAGACAGTTTTCTATGTCCCATCCATCTACTAGCATACGTTTCTCACTACCAGTGTCTTCAGTTTCCCTCCCTGCACCTTACCACCAACCTGTCTCTATGGAAGGTACTAGCTGCTCTCACTCTGTCTCTCTCTGTCTGTGTCTTTCTCTGTATCTCTCTCTTTCTCTAGCTCTCTGTATCTCTCTCTCTTTTTCCCTCTATTTCTCTTTCTCTGAGTTTGGTCATTCTGATTTGCAACACAGATACTGAGAGGTTATCATGTTTGTTCCTTGTATGACATTAAAATTAGAAGGGTGGATAGACTGTACAGTTGTACAGGGTTAAAGAGGGTTAAAGTTCTTTGTGTTTCATGTGGGTGATCATGTTCTAGTTCAGCACTACATGGTCCCTAATCATTACTTGGTATAAATCCCAAGCATAGAGCAAAAATAATCTTTAAACATAATTGGTGTTGTAAACCACTGCCTGCCGTCAATAAAAAAAAGAAGAAATGAGAAGGAAAGAGATTATAAGGTTTGGCCTGAAAACATAAATTTGAATACTAATCCACAGTTGGTGGGAATACAAAATATTAGAGGCACAATAGCAGTATTCATACTATAAAAAAGTATAAAGGAATGACCACATGATCTAGCAGAAAAAATTTTGTGTATATTTAATATTAAATTAGTAATATTGAAGAAATACTTACCTTCCTATTTTGATTGCAATATTATTCACAAAGGGCTGGAGTGATAGCACAGCAGTAGGGTGTTTGCCTTGCACGCAGCCAGCCCAGCTGAGCCAGGTTCGATTCTTTCGCCCCTCTTGAAGAGCCTGGCAAGCTACCGAGAGTATTCAATATGCCAAACACAGTAACAAGGAGTCTCATGATGGATACGTTGCTGGGTCCGCTAGAGCAAATCGATGAACAACGGGAGGACAGTGACAGTGATTATTCACAATATTCAAATATAGAAAAAATCTAAATATGCATTGATGAGTAAACATAAAGAAATGTGATATACTCATAAAACTAAACTATAGTCAACTGTAAAAAGAAGTATACTTTGTCATTTTTCACAAATAAACCTAGAGGACATTTATTTTAGGTATTATAATTCAGTTACAGAACTACAAATATTGCATGATATCATTTATATGACAGTTTTAAAAACAGTCAAAATCATTGTATACTGTTGCCTGCCAAATGCTGAGAAAGAGAAAATGAGAAGTAACTATTCATTTCTTATAGTTTGCTTCATGATTTCTTGGCTTAGGTTTGATGCTTTTCTCGGTTATAAATGTTTATAGTTTTCATCAAATCTGGAATAAGGATAGATCATTTTTTTACATCCTCTACTTCTGGGGGATCCAAGTCATTTCATTTTCATTTCATTTCATCATCCTGTTATTCGTCGATTGCCTCGAGCAGGCCCCAGTAACGTCTCTTTCATCCTAGCCCTGAGATTATATTCAAGGCTATTTAGGAGAATGAGACCCATCATTGTTACTGGTATTTGGCATATTTGGTACGCCACGGGGAGTTTGCTAGACACTGCCCTGTGGGCAGGCTACATTCGATAGCCTGCAAGTTTGTCCAAAATAGGAATGAGACTTGGATTATTGTCTCATCCAAGTCACAAATATTATCATTTTTCCTCTTTTGACTGAAGCACTTTTCATTTTTTTCTAAGCAGTTAACATAATCATTATGTCATTTTGAATCATGTTTATTGCTATTTTCAATATCATTAGTAATATTCTACTCAGCAATGTTAATCTCTATCAGAACATGTTTATCATAAAATACACCAGAGTTTTAAATTACATTAATTTAATTCGATTTTTAAAAATATGTGCCTTTACATAATAAAAATTAACTGTAGATTCCTAAAATCTTGAGTAAAAACATTTTAAAATGTTCAGCTTTATACTGTCTTTGGTGACTATTTCTATTTCATTTTTTAGTTTCAATTATTTTTTTTACTAAATACATAAAATTAAAACATTTTCCAGTTTGGTTTATTGAAACTGGGAATATTCTATAGCTATATGAACACTCAATGGAATTCCCTATGTTTTTATAGTTTTTTCTATTGTCTTTGGTAGCAAATCTGGTTCTACACTTTAAAAATTATTAAAATACTTTTTGAACGGTAGGGCGTTTGCCTTGCACGCAGCCAACATGGCCGACCCGAGTTCGATTCCTCCGCCCCTCTCAGAGAGCCCGGCAAGCTACCGAGAGTATCTCGCCCGCATGGCAGAGCCTGGCAAGCTCCCTGTGGCGTATTCGATATGCCAGACACAGTAACAAAGATCATGGATTTATTGGATCTTCAAATTTCTCACTTTTAAATTATCTGACACTGAAAATCTCTCTGACAGGGATAGTACTCTGTAATCTCAAGTTATTTGGTGTAAAATGTACTTGTTCAATAATATTCAGGATAAAATTATAAGGAAATATTAATTTTATTGTCTTTTATTTACACACACATATGACCTATCCATGGAAAATAATTCTTCAAAAATTGTCTATGACTTGGGCCTAGCATATGTCTGACTCAAGCTTGATCGATATGTTCCCTCTAACATTACCAGAAATGATATCTGAGCGCAGAGCCAGGAGTATGCCCTGAGCACTGACAGATTTGGTCTAAAAACAGAACAACAAAATCTGTATTCATGCCTTATATTCTGACCACCATCTGAATCACGCCACCTTTATTTATTACTTAGACAGTCTAATAGACTCTTAAATATTTCTACATCCATATTCCTCCCTTTCATCTTTTCCATATCTAAAAGCTAGCATAAACTTCTCTTTTTAAAATATTTTTATTTGGGACTTACTCCTGATACTGCTCCTCCCTTTACACTCTGAAATCACTTCTAATGGTTCTCTAGAGACTGTGTGGTACAAACAGGTCAAGCTCTGGCAGCCACATAGAGCGCAAGTGCCTTAAATCTTGATGACCTCTCTGACTCCTAGGATCACTGTCACTGTATCACTGTCATCCCGTTGATCATCGAATCACTCGAGCTGGTGCCAGTAACGTCTCTATTCCTCCCAGCCCTGAGATTTTAGCAACCTCTTCTTACTCATCTTTTCCCAATGATTGGAGGCTCTTTCAGGGCCAGGGGTATGAGACCTGTTGTTGTTACTGATTTTGGCATATGGGGAGCTTGCCAGGCTCTTCCCGTACAGGGAAGATACTCTCAGTAGTTTGCCAGGCTCTGAGGGACATATATTTATGTATTTTTCTCTATGATTTGTTGTCTACTGTCTTAACCCCATCACATATGATGTAGTAATTGTGGAAAATGGGTAGGAAGTATCTCCCTATGTGTCCCGCAGCGTGGTTTGGAAAGTGACCTGTAGTGTGGTGGTGTTTGGATAGTGGAGGTTGGCTGTCAGGGGTGGGTCCCTTGGGGTGGGGAGGGCTCTCACCCACTACACAGCCTGGTGCACAGTCCAGTGGAATGGTTCTGAGAGACTCATTTTATACTCTGTCTGAGAGGAGCATCCTGAGTTCTGGAGGGTGGCCAATGAAATTACCTGGTGTGGCTTGCGGGTATGATCCCTGAGTCACCGGAGATTGATGAAAGCAGTCAGAGGATCTCTGTTCCCATGGTCCTATTGAGTCCAGAATCCAAGGTCATGAAGTTCCATATTATCTGGGTTCCATGAGATTTCTTTCATGTGTGAGGCTCAGTCTGACCATCCAGAAAGCGGCCTGGAGCATGGCGGTGGTTGGGTAGTGGAGGTCAGCTGCTGAGGTTGGATGCCTTGGGGTGGGGAGGGCTCTCACCTGCCCCACAGCCTGGCATGGAGTCCTAGGATAAACTTTAAAAATATGTTTTAATACATTTAAGTGAAATTTAACTGTATATAAAATAAAATCAATAAACTTAAGCCTCTTTAATTCATTACCCTTTATCTTACATTCAATATGGCTGGATCTTTCAGATAACTTTGATCCCTGCCTACTAATATTTTTCTCTAAAAATATTCCAATTGGGGCTGTAAAGATAGTACCAAAAGTTGGATTCTTGCCTTGCATGCAGCAAACCTGGGTTATATACCTGGCATTCATGGTGGTCTTCTAAACTCTGCCAGGAGTACTCTTTGAATATGTAGCAGTCAATAGGCCCTCAGCACAGGCAGCTGTGCCCCCCCCAAACAAACAAAAAATAAAATAGTTCTTTGGTATCTTTATTTCAATGTCACACAGTTTTGAGTTTTATAGCTTTAAAATAATAAATTTAATCACCATGAAATACAAAATGTTAAAGGCAGTTGTGATTGAGTTTCAGGCGTATGTTGTTTCAACATCAATCCCATCACCCGTGTCCACTATCCTCTGCCAATGTCCCATTTTTGTCCCAACCCCCATTCTGTCTCTGTACCAGGTATATTTGCCCTATGATTTTTTTAAATTTCGCTTTCCTATTTTATTCTCCACCCCAAACCCTGCTCCTGCAGTAAGCTTCCTATTGAAGTCCACTTCTCCAACCCTTTGTTCTATTGCCTTTGGGCATTTGATATCCCCCTAGGAAGTTTCTTTCTACACCACATATGAGAGGTCATTTTGAGTTTGACTGATTTTACTTTATAAAATAATTTAGAGTCAGAAAATGAAATACTCTTTAAACTTTTCCCTTTAGAATAGCTTTCGATGTTTGGAGAGATTTAAGATTCCATGACAATTTTGATAGAGTTGCTCTAAGTATTTGATGAACATCGCTGGAATTTTGATGGAGATCACATTGAAACCGTATTATGTTTTAAGCAGGGTTTTCATTTTTACAATGAAAATTCTTCCAAATAAACTACAGAATATTTTTCCAATTAATTTCCATGACATATATATATATATATAAATGACTTGAAACAGTCTGTTTTTTGGAGGGTGGATGGGGTGAAAAATACAAGCCTCGTGGAGTTCATGCCCAATTCAATCAGCTAATCAGTGGCTGAATAAATAGCAGTACTCCTACATAAAACAAAAAAATACAAGCCTCCTTTACTCTTGGTGAGAATGCCATCTGGTCGTAGCCTCTATGAAAAAAAAATTGTAGACTTCGAAAAACTAAAGAATAACTCTTCCCTAGTTATAGGCATCTATCACTTAAACACCAAAGTTATTAATTAAAAGTTCATTGAAGCTATAAGAACAATAGTTGTATACTGAAACAACCCCAAATCCAAGGACTTTGATGAATAAATAAAGCAGAAGTGGTATATAAAAATAAAGAAATACTATAAGGAAAAGGAAATGTTGAAGTTTGTTGCAATTTGGATGACACTGGAGGGTTCTATCTTGCCAAGTGAAAAAAGCAGAGATAGTATAACAAATTCAAGATGGGCCTTACTCATCTGTAGTATACAGAGAAAGAAATCAGGGAAATAGAGAGTGCTGAATTACAATGGATGTAAAATGATGGCCAGGGATTATATAACAGGTACTATCAAAATTGAGAGAAGGGAGTGAAGGTGGGAAGAATAAAGAGATTAGAAGTCACATGGCACTGTGGTGAAGGGAGTATCTTGGTTACTTTGGAAGTAGAAAGGGAAAGTAACATTGTCAAAAATTATAAATGCTAACGTTGTCACTATTTAATCTAAGCTGTAATAATAAACTTAAAATGAAAGGAAGATTCTATGTTAGGGGAACTTGGAAGTTCACGATCTGGGTCCTGAATTTACCTGCCTCCTGCTACTACATCATCTCTAAAGTAGATTTAAAGGCCCCAAATACTTCTTATTGTGGCACTGGATATTTTGAGCACCACTGGGGTTACCCATTGGTCCCCACTGGGCAGAACAGCTCTTTATTTTTGGGCCCTAGCATTGAATCTCGATGCCTGGTTGGCAGAATATCAGAGAGGGTGGGTGACCCTAAGTCCCTGAGCACTGCTTGAGATTCACTCTTATATAAAAATAAAGAAATACTATAAGGAAAAGGAAATGTTGAAGTTTATTGCAATTTGGATGACACTGGAGGGTTCTATCTTGCCAAGTGAAAAAAGCCAGAGGTAGTATAACAAATTCAAGATGGGCCTTACTCATCTGTAGTATACAGAGAAAGAAATCAGGGAAATAGAGAGTGCTGAATTACAATGAATGTAAAATAATGGCCAGGGATTATATAACAGGCACTATCAAATAGTGAGAGAAAGGAGTGAAGGTGGGAAGAATAAAGAGATTAGAAGTCACATGGCACTATCTTATGGCATCTTATGGCCTGAAATAACTGATAAGAAGAGGTAATTCAAATTATTACTGCCATCGTCAATACAACCCTGCTACTCCCTTTTTTCACTCATCTGTTTTCCTGACTTTTTACTTTGGGGCTTATTCCTAATACTGCTCAGCGTTTACTCCTCCCTGTACACTCAGGGATCACTTCTAGTGGTTCGCTGTGTAATATCCAGGCAGCTACGGAAAGCCCTGGCAGCACTTTTTCTCTCACCACCAGTGTTCAGTGGTCTTGAGCTGCTTCCTCACCCTGGATGGCTGATGTCATAGGTGGACAAAGGAGGAAATGAGGCTGCCAGGCTGGTTGGCAGTCAGTTGCCGTTTATTCCATTCTCCCCACGTGCCTGTTACAGTGCTCCTAAGCTTCCCATTTTAGTCTCACACTGCCCCTCATTCCCATCTCCCACTCTCCCACTTATCTTTCTGCACTGCATCTAGCATCCACGTCTCTTGTCTCTCTACAGGCCTGCTCTTCTTCCCCTACATTCTTCTCCCTCTGTCCCCCTTGCTAGTCTCTTTGTGCTCCATATTGCTGCCCTGGTCTCTCTCTAGTCTATCCCCAACTTCTGGCATTGGGGGTGGACATTATTCTGAATTAACTATGCAAAGACTTAAGGAGAAAAGAAAAGCAAAATTTACAAATTAACAGAGTCTGATTAGGAGGAAAAGGTAATTGACAGGTTTGGGGAGCAATCAACAAACCCAAGCCCCCTGCCGCCAGGGAGTAAGGGCAAACCAATGTTTTCCTACATGTCTGGAGATTATTTGTGGTACCCAGGTTCAAGCTCGGGCAGGCACATGATGTAAATCCTTGATTCCCTTGATTCCATGATTTATTTCTTCTTTCATTTCTCTATGACTATCTGCATTTATAACCTTCAAACATGTAAGAGCACATTTATGTATTACTATGAGCTTTTGTAAGGCTGAGACAAAATATCTTTAATATTTAATAAATATTGATATTTGAGAGTCAGAGTTATCAAATAATTATACATGTATGGGAATCTCCCCATAATTACAATGTATCTAGCTTGCATTTACTAATCAATCTGGCTTGGAAAAAGTTTGTGTAGATACATGGGACAGGAAGATTGCTCCATATCTGGAAGCCTGCCTCATGAGCAAAGGGGAGAAGGCAGTTGTAATAGAGAAGGGATCACTGAGAAAAAGATAGCTGGAGGAATCAGTTGGGATGGGAGATGTGTGGTAGATAAAGGACCAGACATGATATCCTCTCAGGGTCTGTGTTGCAAACCATAATGCCCAGAAGGAGAGAAAGAGAGAGAGAGAGAAAGAGAGAGAGAGAGAGAGAGAAATATTGTCTGCCATGGATTCAGAGGGAGCGTGGGAAAGAGGGGAAATACCAAGGATATTGGTGGTGGGGAATGTGCACTGGTGGAGGGATGGGTGTTTGATCATTGTGTGATTGTAACCCAAACATGAAATCTTTTAAAAAATATATAAATAAAAAACAGTTTGCATATGTTATAACAGTTTGCATATGTTTTTTATCCTTAGGTCCTATGGATACAACACTAATCAAAACAGAAAACATTTCTTATTTTAAATTTACTACTTGCAGGTAAAAATCACAACATAACAAATAATTGTAATTTAAACTGATGATAAATAACAGTTTTTGTAAAGTTGGATTTAGAAGCCACACACTAAATGATGATGTGGATTTTATAAAGTCCAAAACTAATGCAGAATGATCAAAATATGATTCTTGGGTAACTAACACTAAGCAAAGCAATAAGTTTCTTGTTTGTGAAGGAGAAGGGGATGTTTATAAGTAGAGATTACAGGCATTAGTCATGATTCATGGTATTTAATGGTCTAAGATTCATTATTTTTTCAATAGTAAGAGATGTATGAGTCATAAAGTCTCTACAACATATATTCGATTCTGCACTGCAGTGTAATATAATATTATATGTAACATATTATATAAAAAAGAGTACAGCTGTGTTAATAATGAGGCAGACTGGCATACAACTTCAGAAATAGAACAAAAGGAGCCAAGCAACTAATTCTATAACATTATACATAATTGGGAGTTATTGGAGAATAACTCTCAAAATGGTATAGTCAAATTTATATTTTTAAATGGCAACTAAACTACTAGTTTAAAGAATACAGTAGTTAAGAAAGAAGTACAAAGGGTAAAAAGACTGGAGCAAAATTTCATGTGTAATAAGATGTTTGTAATAGAGGATAAATATCAGAAATATCAAAGTTTCCATATAGTGCTAGAAGTCATTTTGGTAATTATAGGAATAGAATAAGGATTCACTTGATCACTTGACTTCTGGTTACTCATCGATTTGCATGAGCGGGCACCAGTAACGTCTCCATTCGTCCCTGTTGCGTGCTAGTGTAGCCCAATGGTGTCTGTACTTTCTAGAAACATGAAGAGCCTAAAACCAATTGTTCAGTGTCTTCACAAAGAAGTCTGAGCATCTTGCAGGTGGGCAGCCACGCGGTCTTTTGATGTACTGTGGAATCCAGTCAGTAATGGCTCTAGTCCAGCAGTTGTCTCCAAATCTCATTATGCATCCAGCCCATCTGATTTTTGACACCTTGGCAAATGAAACAGCGTCCCTGTTCTTGACCATCAACGGAGGTCAGAACTCCAGATTCTTTCTCTCATTTGAGTGAAACATGATACTTATACTCCAAGCTTAGCCCTTTCTATTCCTCTTTGGGGAACCCAGATAGCGTTCTCATTCTGTTTTCATAGGGCCCAGATCTCTGAGGCGGATGTTAATGCAGGAAGAACAGTGGAATCGAAGATATGTGCCCAGAGCCGTAGGTTCTTCATCATCTTAGCTATTTCTTCAACAGTCTTGAAGGTGTTCCAAGCCGCTCTCTTCCTCTGCGCAACTCAGGTGCCAGGTCAATAGTCATGTTGACATCTCAACCTAGGTACACATAACACACATTCAGAGATGGTCGTTCCATTCAGAGCAAATGAAACACCAGGAATGAGACTTTCTCATGAATATTGTCTTCGTGAGATTCAGCTATAGTCCATTATTTTCCACACTCACGATCAAAGTCTGCCAGCATTTGTGCCACTTGGCTAAAGTTTGGTGTTATTAAAACAATGTCATCAGCGAAGTGGAGGTGGTGTAGTTGCTGACCGTCTATCTTCACTCCCATTTCTTCCCATTCCAGTCATCCCATGACATCCTCGAGGGTGGCACTAAAGAGTTTCAGTGAAATGGTATCACCCTGCCGAACTCCTCTCTTGACATTGATGATCACTTCTTTGTAGAATGGTGAGATTCTGGTAGTGAATCCATAACACAGCTCATGGAGGATCCTGATGTATTGAGTTTGAATGCTCTGATTGGCTAGGGCTTCAATGACTCCTTCTTTCTCCACAGAAGCAAAGGGCATCTCTAAATAAGGGTTATGACACATATTTTTCAAGAACGATCCCAGTTCAACATCCAGTACCATATCTTCTTCCAAAAAATGTTTTCCAGAGCCCTAGAGACTAGAAGGGCTCCAGACATGTGTTGTTCTACATTTAAGGTTTACTCTATGCTTATCATCATTTTTCCCAATCATAAGTCAATATTTATTATTCCATGACAATTTTGATAGAGTTTGACTAATTATTTGATGAACATAACTAGATTTTTGATGGGGATCACATCGAAACTGTATTATGTTTTAAAAACGGTTGTCATTTTTAAACAGCCAGAGCTTACATTTAACACTCAATTTTAGACATTCTGAAGTTATCTTGCAATATTTTTAGAGTTGATGTCAGCTAAATCATGATTCCCAGGAATCAGGGCAATCTCTATTGTTCTGTCTAATTTTCATCTCTAATTTTCCCTTTGAGGAGTTTGTCCATTTCTTCTTAAAATAATATATTTACTTTGAATCTATTTGCTACAGGTAACTTTTACCAAGACTGTCATGCTTCTATGTTTAAACAGCCACTGACTGGTATAAGACTTTGACTAGTTTTTAAAGTTATGAAAATACCAAGTCTGAATGATTTGCAAGATTCTTATTGTTCTTTTGAAGTACTGAACTTCCAGAAACCTTTCTTCATTAGCTTGCAAGCTTTTAACCACATTATATTATTATTATTATTATTATTATTATTATTATTATTATTATTATCCTGTGAATGCTCACTGTATCAAGTGTAATGCAAAATTTAATATATAAATATGAACTCCTTTAATATGGAATCTAAAACTAAATTAACATTAAATTAATTGGGAAAACCAAGGCAAAGTTGAAATTTAAAAATTAAAAATTATACACATATCTAATATAACAAATTAATCTTTGTAAAGATTAAGAATCTCAAACTAGTACTGCACTTCAATATTAACCAATGATTGTAATAAATATCTATTTACGGTATTTAAACAACTCTAGCACAGTGGGTAGGGCACTTGCCTTGCACACAGTCAACCCGAGTTTGATTCCTCCATCCCTCTCGAAGAAACCAGCAAGTTACCAAGGGTATCCTGCCCACACGGCAGAGCTTGGCAAGCTCCCTGTGGCATATTCGATATGCTAAAGACAGTAACAACAAGTCTCACAATGGAGACATTACTGGCTCCCGCTTGAGCAAATCAATGAACAACAACAATTATCTGGTGCATGTTGCCTTTTACAATTACTGTTAAATTCTGCAAGTGTCTACATATTTGCTTAATCAGTTTATAAGCCTTTTTTTCTCTTAAAACTATAAGGTTAAAAAATTGAATTTGAAAAGGTTCTTTAAAACAGTTTGTTTTAATAAGTTAAAACAGAATTTGAAATTGTCTTTTACATTTTATGTACACTTTTTTCACAAAGAAATGTAGTAATGGACGATCTTCCCTATCTATCGATGTTCTTGCTATATATAATATCTCAGTAATCATATTATTTACCAAAATGTCATAACATGGGGCTGGAGCAATAGTATAGAGGATGGGATATTTGCCTTGCACTAAGCCAACCTAGATTCAATCCCAGGCATCCCATGTTTCCAGAGAAAAAGGCATAAGCCCATGGGCACGTGTGTGAGATGTGAGTGTTTGGTGGCCAAGAGTTGCCTATCCAGGCTGGACAAAAGCAACGGCCAGACGAAGGACTGGGGAATGAGAGAAACAGGACCCTGGACTTCATGCTGTCCGTAATCAGTTTATTCCTCTCTCTACCCCCTGCCCTCTTGTATCCTGATCTCTCCATTTACGGCACAATCATTGTCGTATTTTTTATCATAGTCCCATTCATCATAGTTTCATCTATCTAATCTCCTCGTAGACCTTGAAGTCTTCTTCGTTGTTATTTCTTCTTCCTCATCTTATCGTAGTTACATAGTCCTCTACTTCCAGTCATCATCATCTATTCCTTATTCTTGTCCCAAATACCCAAAGTCTCAGTTCTCATCCTATTTCTAGTTTTAGACTTTCTAGTCTTCAATATCTAGTGCCCAAAGACCTCAAAGTTCCCAAAGTCTCAGTTCTCATTCTTTTAGTCTTTAATGTCTAGTTCCCTCTTACCCCTTACAGCATAGTTATATAGAAATTATGAAGGTTGGGGATACACAAAGGTGGCATTGAACATTATCACAACAACAAAGAGATGTAAAGCCCCTCTTTCAGGAGATTAACTCAAAGACAAAAATCTCATCTGAGTGTTCAGCATTTCAGATTACTAGTAGATCTGCTCAAGGGTGGGATTCCATCCAGGCTATATTGCTTTCTTCTTTCCTCAGCTATTGATCCATTAAAACAATCATAGTAAATTTACTTCTTATAATATTTCTAGTCATTTTGTATAAACACAGTAAGACATATATTAAGTTTAAAGTTTGGCTCTTCCTGGGGACATCTTGCTATATATTTCAGACCACAGTTCTCAGGCCAGTTTAGTCTTCCCTAACCCTAGCAGGGCCCTTATTCAGTTACTTATTTTTGAGTCATAACAGAATTTTTCCATGACCGTGCTCTTGACTTGTAGTTAAGTATTATGACACTTGACCTGGCCCATTTTGATGCTGGGGTAGCTCACAACTTACCCTGGGTCCATCCATTCCCTCATCGGGATTCTGCTTTTGGAGTGCTAGGAACTAAGGGCAACTGAGACTTAAGACAAGTAAATATGGATGCCGAGGAGTAAATATTATTTTGGAGTCAATTAATTCCCATGTTACAAAGCATAGCATGAGCAGTATTCCTGTGTCTACACAGAAAAAGGACATTGCTCATTAAACCATGCAAATGACATAAAGGAAAGAGAAAAGAAATATAGGATTATTAGCACTTGGTGGAATTGGTGTGCCACAGGGACACTGTTGTGGGAGTAGTTAAACTCCCTGGAGGAGGAGGAAGGATAACCCAATGTTATCCAACAGCCCCACAAGCACAGTCAGGAGTAATACCTACATGCAGAGTCAGACGTAACCCCTGCACAACACCTGGTGTGATCCATAGTGAAAAAAAGGTCTTATTATAGATATTCTCCAGTTCTTTGTAATCAGAAATATTAGGAATATTCCTCTGCAATACAATATCAGTGTCACATTTTCATATATAAAATTCAACTCTCAAATATGTAAGTTACCAAAACAAGGTTTAAGAAATTCATCATTAAAAAAAAGAAATTCACCATCCTCTTTTGTAAAGATCATTTTCTACAACATGTACATATACTAAAACATTTTCTAAAACCATTTAAAATAAATACATTTTCAATGATGATATAGTATAACTGATCATAAAGTATTGAATAAGAATAACTATTTCAAGTTTGTAGCCTTTGGTAACACTATAATGATAAATCTAATTCAGATATTTAAGAAAATACTGCTCATATATTCATCAAAACATGGTATTGTGAAGAGGGATTAGATAAAATTTTCTTTTAGTTACAAAGTGACAAATGGTAGTTCTTAGAACATTATTTTGGTCTATTCTGAAATTTTTAAAGGTTAATATCAAAATAAATAAATTATTCATGATTTATGTCATTCAGAACTCTCTCATACATCACAGTTCTTGAAAGCTCAATTGTAATAAAAAGGCTTGTGTGGCAAACTGTTTCATTGAGAAATAATACGAAATAATTTCTTTCAAAAATATTTGAATATGAAATTATTATTTTGAATTGTTATCATCAATCAACCCCTATACATTTCTAAGATTTCCAAACCGTAATCACACTTATTAAACATATAGCAATTAGATTATTGTGGTCAGATACCATAAGTAAAAGTTCATTAAATAACAAAAAAAATAAACGTGAGAAAACAAGCTTCATACAAATTTTAACAACTTAGATTCATTACTCTTTCTTCTGTGCATTATAAAAGATTGTTTAATTGAATTATTTACTTGCTTTATACAGTGGTTTTTGTGCCCCATTGTGCTGTTTTTAGATTTATATTAAACTACCAGTAAAAAAGTTATAAATTCATCGCAGAGGCTTTCCAGCTATGATCACTGAGAAAATTTCTCATGTTCAACACTTAGAAGAAATATTTTTATCTCTTTCAAATTGCATCAAGATATTTTAGTGACTTCAAGTAAACAAATTGAGTACTTGTACACAATTTAAATTTCATTTTTTAAAATTTTAGTTAAAATATAAATAAATAGCAATTTAAGCTACATTATTTGTGTCAGTAATTACTGACTAAAATATTTATGAAACACATGGAAGTATGAGTCGGATATTTACTCTACATATAGATATGTATACAACCATCTTAATGTTTAGATCTCAAGAAATACGTTGTATTGTACATGCAAGTTTATAAGCATGTTCAATAAAGCATATTTAGTGAATCTCTATAGTCATTAAGAACTTTATATACTAGTAAATTTCTACCCATGCCTTATATATCTTGGACATTAATCACTTATCAAGTGGCTATTGGGTAAATAATTTTTCCCATTTGTGGGCTATACCTTAGTCACCATTTCTTTTAAAAGCTTCTTAGTTTAATGTACTTCCATTTGCTTATCTTTGCTTCCACTTCCTTGGTAAGTTGTGTTTCATCTTTAAAGATACCTTTAATTACTATGTCACAGAGGGTTTTGCCTATGTTTTTTTCCATGTACCTTATGTATTCAGGTCTGTTATTGAGTTCTTTATTTCATTTTGATTGGACTTTTGTGTGTGGCATTAGAGAGAGATGTGAGCTTGTTTCTTTGTATGTACGTGTCTATTTTTGCTAGCACCACTTACTGAAGAGGCTTTCCTTGCTCAAATTCACATTTTTTCCTCCTTTATCAAAGATTAAGTGGCCATATATTTCAGGGGCTGTCTCAGGGTATTCAACTCTATTCCACTGATATAGAGGTCTGTGTTTATTCTAATACCACTGTAGCACTGTCCTCTCGTTGTTCATAGAGTTGCTCATGCGGGCACCAGTAACATCTCCATTGTGAGACTTGTTGTTGCTGTTGTTACTATTTTTGGCATATTGACTGCACCATAAGGAGCTTGCCAGTCTATGACATGTGGACTGAATAATCTCGGCAGCTTCCAGATCCCATGCCATGCCATGAGGTCTATCTGGGTTAACTTGGAGAGGGGTGGGAAAATTTCCCTCCACAAGTCTGGTAGCTGAAAGCCTTCAGAACTCATGACCAATATCCACAGGCATGGACGAGCCTCATCCATCAGTGAATCTGCAGAAAAACCCAGATATGCAGGACTTATGACTGAAATCTCCAAGATTTCTTGAACTGATAATGGGCGACCTCCCCACATCTTCCTTCTTAACTGGTACCTTTGCAGTCAACCCCATAAACTGCCCCTGACACTGTATAATCCCATTAAAGACCAAGACCCAGAGACTCAGAAATAAAGCTCTCAGGAGAGAGAAACATAGAATGACATGCGACAGTGATGCTTCCAGTCCCTGTACCAGGGTGTCTTAGAGGGGATGGGTGAGTTCCCTTCCACCCCAACAGAGCCCCAGCAACCAAAACGCTCCAGAAATCAATTGTCTCCATGTTTATGGCCCCACTCCACAGGCTTACATGAGCCTCATCCATGAGTGAATCTGCTGTATTTTAAATTTTATAATTTATATTTCAAATTTTAGAATTCCTGGAACATGCACGGCCATGCAATATACAATAGTCTCCACCACTGATGTGCCAAGAGTTCAGGAGTAGCCCACCACATTTGATGGGGTTTAAAGTAGAAGGCAACCAATCTCATGGTATGTGTGTGTGTGTATGCACACAAGGCTTATATATATATATATGTATGTATATATATATATGTATATATATATGCACACAAGGTTCAAACTTTAACAAACATGTTAATAATTTCTTATACAAGGGCTTAATGTCTCCAGGGTGAATTACAACAATATTCACACATGTTTCCTAAGGAAACTTTATTGGACCACATTAGAAGATTATTCGTAACAAACAATAGAAAATTAATTATTCCAGTTCGGCTTTGGGGCCATGGTTTGGGATTTGGGGGAAAATATTTGGTATATGGTGGTGGAAAGGTTCAATGGTGGTGGGATTGATGTTTGAATATTAAATGTAAAGAATTATTATGAACAACTTTATAAAAATAAAATAAAGTAAATAAAATAAAAGTTTCTTCAAGAAAGAAATACAGATAGTCAAAAGGCACATGGAAAATATGTTAAATACATCGATAGCACAGCAGGTAGGGCGTCTGCCTTGCACGCAGCCAACATGGCCGACCCGAGTTCGATTCCTCTGCCCCTCTCGGAGAGCCCGGCAAGCTACCGAGAGTATTCGATATGCCAGACACAGTAACAACAAAGTCTCCAATGGAGACGTTACTGGGCTCACTCGATCAAATTGATGATAAACGGGAGGGCCTCTACATCACTAATCATCAAGTAGATGCCAATCAAAACAACAGTGAGATATCATCTCACACCAAAGGGAGCGGTACACATCACAAAGAACAAGAACAAACAGTATTGGTGCAGATACAGAGATAAAGGGATTCTTATTGTTCATGGGAATGCTGACTGGTCCAGTTTTTTTGGAAAACAATATGGGAATCCCTCAAAAAACTAGAAACTGAGCTTCATATGACCCAGGAATACCACATCTGGATTTATACTCAGGTGTCACAAAAATACGCAGCAGAAATGCCATTTACATTTCCATCATGTTTGTTGCAGCACTTTTCACAATAGCCATAATCTAGAAATAACGTAAGTACCTAAGAACAGACAATTGTATAAAGAAACTATGTACATCTAGGCAATAGAACACCATGAAGCTGTTAGAAGAAAAGTGCCATCCTAAAATTCTTTTATAAATGGCTAGTCATGTAGAGAAATATGCTGAGTAAAATGAGTCAGGAGATGGACATTCATAAAATGATTGTACATTTGTGAGACATTTAAAAAACAAACGTAGTATGAGATTAATACCCAATGACAGTAGAAAAATGGACCCTGAGGATTGGGTTAACTTTTGTAAGTCTGCCATAGGGGAAAAGGCAGTTGGGATAGAGAAGGAACAGCTATGGAAATGATGGTTGGAAATCATCATTCTGGACAAGAACTGGACACTTAAAGTATGTAAAGGAAAAAGCATGATAACCTCTAAGTATCTGTATTGCAAACTATAATGCCCAAAAGAAGAGACAGAGAAACAGAGACAGGGGCAGAGAAAGAGAGAGAGAGAGAGAGAGAGAGAGAGAGAGAGAGAGAGATAGTTTCCCATAGAGGCAGGCTGGGGGTGAGTCGTGGTGATGGGACGGAACCTGGGGACATTGGTGGTGAGAAATGTACACTGGTGGACGGATGGGTGTTGGTACATTGTATAACTGAAACCCAACCATGAACAGCTTTGAAACTGTGCATCTAATGTTGACTCAATTAAAAAAAGTATCTTATATTAAACACGGAATTTTTCTCCATGGTATTAAAACAGTCTATAATATTATCTTGACTTTGTAAACTACTCTCTAACAATTAGCAACAATTTTTATTTTGAAAACAGGTAAGGAATATCTGAGATGTTTCCTGAAAATATTTAATTATGAGATCTAGATGTAAATATTTTTTTATTTTAGATTTTCAGTCAAATTTTCCTCTTGCCAGGGTGTTAAGAATGGGGCAGTACCCAGGGAACCATATGGGGTGTCTAGGATTTAAGCCTGGACCAGCCTTATGCAAGAAATATCTCTATCCCTTTTAAGTTTTAGATGCTAGTTGGGAAGATTTTTAAAGTTTAATTGGATATTTTGACAGTTTAATATTCTTATCTATATAAAATAGAGAGAAATTAGTATTTTCAGCATGCATTATATACGGAATGAATTATTTGACTCCTATGTGAAAGTTAAACCTCTAATGTGCAGCTTATATTGCAACATTGGCCCCAAGAACACAGGCAATTCCCATCACTTGAATATTATTTCATATTTTTCCACTAAATAAATGTATCGTTTGTCCCCAAATTAGTATGTTCAATTCTTTCACAGCCATTTGAAAATATATAAAAAGCAGTGCACAATTGTTATTGTGTACTTTCTCAGTTAATGTCAAATAGGGCAAGCATCTTTCTTCATGTTTTTCTATTATATTGCAAACAAGTATTTTCACCATTCCATTTGATGCCACATTCCCACATATTAAAGTTTACCCTGTTTAAAGAATCCCATTGCTTATTATACCTAGTATGCTTTTTATATTAATTTGAAATGACTCTTGACGGTTAAAATAAAAACATTTATATCATTTAAGGGCTGGAGTGATAGCCCAGAGGTTACGGCATTTGCCTTGCACACGACCGACCCGGGTTTGATTCCTCTGTCCCTCTTGGAGAACCTGGCAAGCTACCAAGAGTATCCTGCCCACACAGCAGAGCCTGGCAAGTTCCCCATGATGTATTTAATATGCTAAAAACAGTAACAACAAGTCTCACAATGGACATGTTATTAGTGCCCGCTCAAGCAAATAGATGAACAATGGGAGGACAGTGCTACAGTACTTTTAAAGATAAAATGTCACCTTACTATATCTACCATCAACCCATCACTATCCAGAAGACCATTGCCTTTTACTCATCCACCTCAATTTTAGTAAGTACAATTTGTTGTTTAAAATCTAAGGCTTTATTTTGAGGCTCTTACCTATAGATCATTTATTTAATTTCTTTTTCATATGAGTTATTGTTAGGGAAAAACTTGACTCGTTGTTGATTTCTTATACTGCAACTTTAATGAATTGATTAGTTTTCAGAGTTTCATTATGTGTGAGAATATGATTAGATGGATATATTCTAGAATTTTCTACCTATAATACTATGTATTAAGTAAGCTAATATATTTTGACTGCTTTCCTATTTGATACTACACTTGATCTTAGCCAAAAGGCCGAGAAGCGAATCTCATCATGCCGTTTTCGACACTGGAGAAGAATTGTTCCTCGGAACAATTTGCCAAGGTGTCTAAAGTCAGATGGGCTGGTCACGTAATGAGATTTAAAGATGACAGCTGGACTAGAGCTGTCACCGACTGGATTTCACGGGATGTCAAAAGACTGCGTGGCCGCCCACCTACCAGATGGTCAGACTTCTTTGTCAAGATCATGAACGATCGGTTTGAGGCCCTTCATGTTCCCGGAGCGAACAGATGCCATTGGGCTACACTAGCACGCGACAGGGACAAATGGAGACGTTACTGGCGCCCGCTCGAGCAAATCGACGATTAATGGGAAGTTAAGTGTTTAAGTGATTCCTATTTGAACTTCTTTTTCATGTAAGTTACTCAAAAATTTACAGTATTAAAACCATGTGTTATTAATGATGAGGATATTGTTCTGAAAAATAAATCTTCAGAAAATCTTATTGTTGTTTGATTATCACAGAGTGTTAATTACACAAACCTAGATCATATAAATCACCTTAAACCTAAAGTGCATAATATTGTCTTTTTGTGCCACTGTCATATAGCCAGACCATTAATAATCTAAAAGGAAAGACCATAAATGTTACTCTTATAAGAGGTCATAAGGTATTTTTTTAAAAAAACTTGTATCATTTAATGTTGAAACATTGAATGCATGTAACTTAATAATCAGCACAGGTGACTGACTGTATGTGCATACACACACACACATATATATACACATATATATGTCATAGTGGTTCTAACTAACCTCAAAACCCAAAGATGATTATTAATACAATGACGAGAAATCAGTGCAAGAAGTCAAAGAAACTATATCCACAAACATAGATGTACTGAAATATAAAAACAGGTACAGTAAAAAAAAGAGATGTTGATATTAAAAAAAATAATAGGGAGTTTTAGAGAAATGTTTACAGTGATGGACAGAAAAATTGCCAAGCATAAAATGACCTTTAATGACAAAGTCAATGAGATAGGCTTCCTAGATATTAAAGTAGATATCAAAGTATCCTGAAGTTTAACAAAAAAAAAAAAAGAAGAGAAACAACAACAAAAAAAATCATTACAATGGCATGGAAGATTCTCTAGGAAAAAAGATACAATACTGAAAATAGAATTAAAAACTCATCAAAAATATCATACACCATAACCAAGTGGGATTCATCCCAGGGATGCAAGAATAGTTTAACATTCGGAAATCAATTGATATAATCCATCATATCAACAAAAGAAAAGGTAAAAACCAATGATCATATGAATAGATGCAGAGAAAGCTTTTGACAAGATCCAGAACCCATTTTTGATGAAAACTCTCGCCAAAATTGGTATAGAAGTAACTTACCTCAATATAGTTAAAGCTATCTACCACAAGCCTATAGCAAGCAGGCTTGCTTCATCTTCAATGGGGAAAAACTGAGAGCCTTCCCTCTAAGATCAGGAATGAGACAATGATGGATGCCCACTCTCTCCACTGCTGTTCAAAACAGTATTGGAAGTACTTGCAATAACAGTTAGGCAAGAAAAAGATGTTAAGGGCATTCAGGTAGGAAAGGAAGCTCTCACTATTCGCAGATACTATAATACTATATGTAGAGAACCCTAAAACCTCTACCAAGAAAATCCTACAAACAATAAAGTTGCAGGCTATAAAATCAATACCCAAAAGTCCATGGATTTTCTATATGTACATAATGCGAGAGAAGAAAGTAACATGGAAAAACAATCCCGTTCACAATCGTTCCTCAGGAAATCAAGTACCTAGGAATCAGTTTAACTAAGGATGTAAGAGACCTGTACAAAGAAAACTACAAAATGCTATTTCAGAAACTAAAAGAGGCCACGAGGAAATGGAAAGATATCCACTGCTCATGGATGGGGAGAATTAACATTGTCAAAATTGCAATACCCCCAAACCATTGTACAAATAAAATGCGAATCCTGTAAGGATACCCATGACATTCTTCAAAGACATGGAGAAAACACTCCTGAAATTAATATGGAAGAATAAGCCCCCATGAATAGCAATTCTTGAGAAAAAGAAAATGGGATGAATCAATGTACCCAACCTCAAACTCTACTACAAAGCAGTAATAATTAAAACAATATGGTACTGGAACAAAGGCAGAGCCGGGAGCCGCAGACCAATGAAACAGGGTTGAATTTACTGACACCCCTCCAAATATATGACCAGCTAATCCTTGATGAGGGAGGAAGAAATGTGAAGTTGAGCAAGGAAAGTCTCTTTAACAAATTTGCTGCAAAACTGGACAGCTACACGAAAAAAATGGGCTCAGATCTCTACCTAACACTGTGTACAAAAGTAAAATCAAAATGGATTAAAGACCTCAACATCAGACTGGGATCCACAACGTACATTGAAAACAAGGTTGACAAAACCCTCCATGATATTGAAGCTAATGGTATCTTCAAAGATGCCACGCCACTGGCCAAGAAAGTGAAAACAGAGACAGACAAATCAGACTATTTTAAACTAAGAATCTTCTGCAGCTCAAAATAAACAGTGACCAAAATAGAAATACAGTCTAGAATGAATGGGAAAGGATATTCACCTAACACGTATCCAATAAGGAGTTGATATCAAGGAGATATAAAGCACTGGTTGAACTCCACAAGAAGAAATCATCCAACCCAATAAAAAAATGGGGTGATGAAATGAACAGAAACTTTCTCAAAGAAGAAATCTGAATGGCTAAAAGGCACATGAGAAAATGCTCTACATCATTAATCATCATGGAGATGCAGATTAGAATAACAATGAGATATCATTTCACACCACAGAGACTGGCCCACATCCAAAAGAACAAAAGCAACTGGTGTTGGCATGAATGTGGTGAGGAAGGGACCCTCCTTTACTGCTGGTGGGAATGCCGACTGGTTTAGCCCTTTTTGAAAATAGTATGGAGGATTCTCAAAAAATTACATATTGCGCTCCCATTCGACCAGGGAATACCACTCCTGGGAATATATCCCAGAGAGGCAAAAAGTACACTCGAAATGACATCTGCACTTGTATGTTCATTGTTACACTGTTCACAGTAGCCAAAATTTGGAAAAACTCTAGTGCCCGAGAACAGATGACTGGTTAAAAAAAAAAACACACTTTGGTATATCTAGACAATGGAATACTATACGGCTATTAGAAACGATGTAGTCATTAAATTTACATACAAGTGGTTCTATATGTAAAGAATCATGCTAAATGAAATGAGCCAGAAAGAGAGGGACAGACATAGAAAGAGTGCATACATCTGGGGAATATAAAGGAACAGAATGGGAGTCGAACACCCCAGAATAGTTGAGATAAGTACCAGGGGGTCTGCTCCATGGCTTGGAAGCCAGAAGCACATGCTAGGAGAAAGGTAGCTTAGAAAGAGAAGGGAACACCAATAAAGGATGTTTGGAGGATTTGCTCAGTATGTGAGATACCTGCTGAAAGAAGATTATAGACTGAACACGGTTGCCACTCAATACCTCTATTGCAAACCACAAAACTCTAACGGAAAGAGAGAGCAAAAGGTAATGCCCTGCCAGAAATTGTGGACGAGGTGGGCGGGATTGGGTGGGGGTGGGAGGGCTACTGTGATCATTGATAGTGGACAATGGGCACTGGTGTAGGGATGGGCACTCAATCACTGTATAAGTAAACCCAAGCACGAAAGTTTGTAAGTCTACAGCTGTACCTTACGGTGTTTCATTAATAAAAAATAAAGATAAGATTTGCAATCAATTTTAAAAAGTATAAAAGATACATTGAGGCACATAAAATTTAAATAAATTGGTGAGAACTGAAGTCATATTAAGTATTATCTCAGATTATGATGGTATAAGATGAGAAATCAACTAACTGAAAGAAAAAAAACGGAGAACAATGTAGAGCAGGGACTTGAATAGCACAGTAGGGAGAGCACTTGCCTTGCACAGGGTCAATATGGTTTGAATCTAAGGAACCTGCTATGATCCCGCAGGGCTTTCATGGACTGAAGCTTGAGTATAGAGCAAGGAGTAAGCCCTGAACGTCACCAGATATGGCCTAAAAACAAATGAATAAACAAAAATAGTGAAGAAGTTAAAATATGAAGATGAAAAACTATTAGGTTAATGAGGGAATTAAAAATGAAATAAAAGATACTGAATATGAAGAAAAATTAAAACAATTTATCCTAATCTATGAGATGCAAAAAAGCAATACTAGAAGAGAATTTGTAAAAATTACAGTCCTAATTTAGAAAACTAGATGAAGGACAGCCATGCGAGCAAGCCAGGTTTCACAAAGGATTCAACACAGTTGACTATATGCACACGATATCCAAGCTCATTGAGGTTTCTCGGGAGTTCAAGAGGCCTCTCTGTCTAACATTCGTTGATTTCAAGAAGGCCTTTGGTTCTGTTGAGACAGAAGCAGTCATCCAAACCCTAGCCAAACAGGGCATTCAAACTCAATACATAAGGAGCTGTATTATGGATTTACTACCAGGATCTCACCATTCTACAAAGACGTGATCATCCATGTCAAGAGACGGGTTAGGCAGGGTGATACTATTTCTCTTCAGTACCACCCTCAAGAACGTCATGTGACGACTGGGATGGGGAGGAATCGGAGTGAAGATAAACGTTCCACAACTACACCACCTCCGCTTTGCTGATGACATAATTGTAGTAACACCAAACATAAGCCAAGCAGCACAAATGCTGGCTGACTTCTTTGTCAAGACCCTGAATGGTCGGTTTGAGGCTCTTTGTCTTCCTAGAAGAAGCAGACATCACTGGGCTACACTAGCACGCGACAGGGATGAATGGAGATGTTACTGGTGTCTGCTCGAGCAAATTGATGAGTAAAGGGATACTTAATGATCAATATAGAAACAAAGGAATCAAAATTAATGCTCTAACTAGTATCATACCTGAAGAATGAAGCTAAATCAAATTAAACACTAGTAGATTGAAGTTGATCATTAAAATTAAGCAGAAATAGTAATAAAAAGGTATTCCATAAGATTCATAAAGTTAAAAGCTGGTTTTTTTTAATTATTAATAAGATAAAACTTTTGTCAAACTCCCAAGGGAAAAAAAGGAAATAAAAGCGGTTACCACAGATACTACAAAAGTACAAAATATTGTGTGTAAATTATGAAAAAATGCTTAATCAATTGAAAAAATCAAGAAATGATGGTTAAATTATTCAAAATAGCATTACAATGTTAAATAATATAACAACATTGCAAGACTACTAAGGATAAAATAGAAATAAATAAATAAAATAAAACAGAAAACCAAAATAGATCCATCAAGAGTATCGAAATAGAAACAGTAATCAAAAGCCTCTCCAAAAATATATAGAAATATTATGTTATAGCTAGACAATTGAATATTATCCATAATAAACCAAATCAGCTGGAAGGTAGTTCAAGAGTTAGTACTCATGCCTTGGATGATGGCCACCCCAATAGTACATAAGGTCCCTCAGCACTAACAGGAGTGATTCTGAACCATAGGGCCAGGAGTAAGTTCTGAGTACCAGCAAGTATGACCGAAACTAAACACAATGACAGAACAAAGCAAAACAAAATAGAGCTCTTAAGTCATGAAAATACATGGAACCAACATAATCACATATTGTAAGTGAAAGAAACCAAAATGGAAAAGCAAACTTCTGTATTATTAAAAGAAGAAAATAACCTGGAAAAAATAAAACAATAATATAGAAACAATTGCCTAAAGTTTAGAAGAGAGGATGGATTTTTTTTAAAAGTATATGAAAATATTATTATGTACCTAGACAATTGAATACGTTTTTCAGTTGTCTTATTTTATGACTCAGCTGATTTTTATGCCAATAAATCTGCCTGTGTTACAAAAAAAATGGTAGATATCTGTTATAATACACCTCTCTTCAAAAGAATTACATAGAGAGTGGCTTTTTTACATAAACTGTGGACATAGAGGAATTCTTTTAGCCTTTGCTTATTTTTCTGTAAGCCAAACATTGGTTAAAAATTAGACCTAAAATAATTATTTTACTTTGGACACCACACTTGTCAGTGTCAGGGCTTCTACTTCTGTGCTCAGAAATCACTCTCTCTTTGGCGTATTATTATTGTTTTTTTTAATTAGAAAACACAATGCGAGGGGAAAGATAGTTAAAGGATCTGTGAAACAATTGCTTGGCAGACCTATGTTAAGTATCCTGAAATCTTACGGTTCCCCCTTATCATTTCTCTGAAAACAGCAATAAGCCCTGAGTACTGCTGGCTATGGATCACAAACAGACAAAAGAAACAAATAAAGTATAGTGATCACAGAATTGCTGTAAGACAGGAGGACCTAGATATGTATGATTGCAATGGTCAGAAAAATATTTACCTCTTTTGGCTAGTGCTGTTAAGTTCTTACACTTCAAAGGAGATTGGATATGCTAATTTTACAGATGAGGCACTTTTGCAAATCAGGAAGTAAAGGAAACTTTTTTGAAATACTGTTACATGAAAAAAATATTAGGTAGAAAAGCAGACTATCTGTGCCAATGAAATCAACTTCTTTAACAGGATATTCTTAAACAATACAGTATACGTTTCCCACCATCACTTTCCCCAATTTCTCTCCCACCACCTATCCCAGCACCAGCATGCCTCTATGGACACTAGTGAAGGAACGGGTTATGGAACATTGTGTGACTATAACAAAATAATGAACGACTTTGTAATTGTGTTTCCCATAGTGATTCAGCAAAATATTTAAAATTAAAAAAAATTAATCTATACAGAATGCAATTTTTTTCCCAATCTTTAAACTGTGATAAACGGCACACTGACACAGAAACCTAGTCCCATACTTTCACTCAAAGAAACACTTCAGTATTTGCTAATTCAGTGTTTATGGAAGCTTCAAAGACCATAACTACTGTGAATAACAATAACTAATTATTGTTATATGCAAGTCTAATTTTAACACTATACATGTCTCTTAATTAGTACAGAAAGAAGCATGATCCAATTTATTTAGAATCATATCTAAAAAATTTCCCCTTAGTCTTTTCTGTAATTATTTCCAGTATGTAGTAGTTAATACAACATAAAAGACAAATACTTTAGATAATATAATTAAATAAATAGTCTAATAACCATAAAAGTAATCAAATTAATCAATGGTAAAAAGCTGAAACTAGTATAAATAGGTTTTTTAAATACATCATCTTTATATTCAAAGGCCCTCCAAATTTTCTTGAGTGGGTAAATACTAAAGTATTTTGCAAATATTCTCCAAGGGGAACAAAGACAATGTTAAAAATAAATTAAGGGGTTGGAGTGATAGCACACTGGGTAGGGTGTTTGCCTTGCACACAGTCAATCGGGGTTAGATTCCCAGCATCCCATATGGTCTCCTGAGCACTGCCAAGAGTAATACCTGAGTATATGAACCAGGAGTAAACCCTGTGCGTCGCCGGGTGTGACCCAAAAAGCAAAAAAACACAGTACCCAAAAGAAGAGAGAGAGAACAAGGGGGAATGCCCTGCAACAGCAGCAGGGTGGGACGGGGGAGATGGGGGGTGGGAGGGATGCTAGGACCCGTGGTGGGGGAGGATGGGCACTGGAGGAGGGATGGGTACTTGATCATTGTATAACTGAAACCCAAGCACAAAGATTTATAAGTCTATAACTGTACCTCATGGTGTTTCACTAATAAAAAAAATGATAAAAAAATTAAAAGTTAATCTATCCAATTTATCACAAATGTTCCATCTATAAACATTTCTTTAATATATAAGGCTGAATTGTTTTTAAATAAGTTATTATTCCTATATTTTAATAAATGAAATGAAGTAAAATAAGATGACATATTAGTCAATAGAGATTATGAATTCCTTCAGGAATTCAGTTGCTTTCATAGATCTCTGTAAGAAAATTTGAAATAATTCTATTTTTAGAGAATAAAGAAATTTATTGAGGAATATTGTAATTTTGTAGTGGTTATATTTTGATAACATGTACTTTGATAAGTTTGAAATTGCACGCCTGAAACATATAGTTGAGTAAACTACAGTTCTCTCAAAATCCCTAAAAAGAACAATAAAATCTACTTTCTATATATCTACTTTTTAACAAGTTTCCATCTCATTCCTTTTGACTTATCATTGGCTACATAGAGTGTATGGAGTTACTACATTTATTTTTTCTAGATATTAAAAAGGAGACTTTAATCTTTAAAATTATCTTACTTTCTTTGAAGATTTTTTTACAATGCCATGAACTCAACACAATATCTTACAAATGATGCTTTTATTTAACTATTTAGTCATAATCCCTTTCCTTAAGAATTTTTCTTACATTAGTGCATTTTTTGGTGGTTTTAAGTATAAATGATTGAACCGTAATTTAAATTTGTGTACATAACTGAACTTACTACATGGGAATATGGTGTTGGATAGGTGGACACTGAAATAATATTGGAAGGAAACAGACATTCTGATTGAGGGTGTATTTTTGGAGCATTATATGCATGGAGTCCTATTAACAGTAAATTATGGTAATCAATTCAAATAAAGTATTTAACAATATATGTTTATTAAATCTTATTCAGAATAGTCAAGAGCTCGAAACAACCTGAGTACAGAAGAAAAGGAACAGATGCAGAATGGCCTTTCAAATAACAATACAAAGTATTCGAATCGCAAGTGATTGAAGAGAGTAAAACCTAAAAACTCTCTAATAGAACTAAAGTTACCATGGTATTGGGGTGGGTATGAGGGATGGGGTGGTTGGGACAGCCTATGAGACAGTGATGGAGGAAAGCAAAAATACTGGTGGAAGGTGTGCTGTTCGAACACTATATAAAATCTAATCATTAAAAGTATTGTAAATTTTGGTGTTTTAAATAAAAATAAGTAACTGAATTATACCTCATTATGTATATTATGTAGCCCAGTTATATCTCATAAGCTAAAGTATGACCTCCCAGCATCTGAACTATCATTTGAGAACTGGATAATAAACAATATTAAATGAACCAGTATTAAATTATAAAGATAAAACACAAAATATGTGAAAGATAGTATACACTAATAAGGTAATTATACTTGTTTTTTTATTTCACATAAGGATGTGTATTGCTTGTCAGTTGTGATATCTAAGTTTCAAAAAAGACAACCCTGAATGGATGCTCAGTAATAAGTGTAAAGTAGCAAAAGCACTGCACTGCACTCTTCTCCCGTTGTTCATCAATTTGCTCGAGCGGGTCCAGTAATATTGTGAGACTTGTTACTGTGTTTGGCATATCGAATACATCACGGGTAGCTTGCCAGGCTTTTGCCATGTGGGTGAGATACTTCCAGTAGCTTGCCAGGCTCTCCGAGAGGGCCTGAGGAAACAAACCTGGGCCAACTGGGTCACTTGCGTGCAAGGCAAACGCCTTACCCACTGTTCTATTGCTTCGGCCCAAAGTAGCAATAAACAACAACAAAAAATTACATAATGCTTTTGCCTGTCCAGATTGACATTTCTATTGCTGGATGGAGATTATAAAGTTGAAACTGTCTTGTTCCTTTTGATTGGTAAATGCTTCTCCAACTATTCTAAAAGAGAGTATTTTCATATGGTACAGTTATTGGGGGTTCTGGAATTCTGTGAGTATTCACTTTTACAGACTTATTTTTTAGTATTTTAAGAAGGTGGTGTCATAAAGCCATAGGTAATCTCTTATTTTTCAAAGTGATTGTGATTATTGGGTTAAATACATTTTAGTTACAAAAACAGAAGAATATTTTATTGTGTCTTCTCATATAAATCACTATAAAAGGATCAGTATGCATTAAAAGAAATTTATTTTATTTTGAGGTGGTACTCAGGGATTACTCCTGGCTCTGATCTCAAGACCATGGCTGATATGGCTCCCGGGACCATATATGATGCCCACGGTTGAATCCCCACCTCCCTGGTGAAAGGTAAGCCCCCTAACTTCCACACTATATCCCCAGCTTGTATACTAAAAAGAACATTTTAATGCAAGGATGAGTGATATGAATGTGTCCTACTAATTCCAATACTAAAAATGTTTAATTATTTTTTAAGTAGGAGCACAAGCAAAGGTTTACTTTCATGAATTTTAAAAACAAATCCCTGTTGGTCAGAGAGACTGGCTATTACAATACCATGTTGTTTTCATCACTATGGATTTATGATTTAGTTTCTAATTAGGTGGTGAGAACGCCCTCCCAGTTTCTTATTTTTAAGTATGGTTTTGGCTACTTGGGATCTTTTGTGATTCCATACAAATTAGATTATGGACTCTTCTAAGTCCTTGAAAAATGTTGACTAAATTTGGATACGGATTGCATTGAAACTACACTGCAATTTATGAAGATGGTCATTTTGACAATACTGACTCTTCCCATAGAAGAACATTGAATATTTTTCCATTATCTAAGGTCTTCTATTACTTTCATAAGTGCTTTCAAGTTTCTATGGTATAGATCTAGCGCCTCTTTTGTTTAGTTGATTCTTAATATTCTTGAGCACTATTTTAAATGGGATAGATTCTTTTATCTCTTTCTCTTTTGAGTTTTTTGCAAACCACAACACCCAAAAGGAGAGAGAGAACAAAAGGGAATGCGCTGACACAGAGGCAGGGTGGGATGGGGGTATGGGGGATGGGAGGGATACTGGGATACGTGGTGGTGAGAAATGGGCACTGGTGGAGGGATGGGTATTTGAAAATTGTATAATTGAAACCCAAGCACAAAAATTTGTAAGTCTACAGCTGTACCTCATGGTGTCTCACTAATAAAAATTTAAAAAGTTTAAAAAATAAATAAAATAAAATAAAATAAAAGAATGTGACTGATTCTTTTATTTTGACTTTGTAGTTTTGCTGCATTAGTTTATTGTTTCTATAAGGTTTTTGTAGACTCTTTTGAATGTTCTATGTATAATATCATTCCATCTCTAAATAGAGATAATTTGACTTCTTCTTTTCCAATTTTGTCCACTTTGATTTCCTTTTCTTGACTGATTGCTGTTGCTAGATAGGACTGATAATACAATGTCGAACAAGAGAGGAAAAGTGGACACCAATGATTTATACCTAATCTCACTGGGAAAGATTTCAGTTTCCAAAATATTAAGAATACTATTTGCTGTAGCCCTGTTATAGATAACCTTTATTTATTTTTTAAAAACTTTTTATTAGTGAAACACCATGAGGTATAGATAGCCTTTTTTTTTTGCTTTTTGGGTCACACCCAGTGATGCACAGGTGTTACTCCTGGCTCTGCACTCAGGAATCACCCCTGGCGGCGCCCAGGGGAGCATATGGGATGCTGGGAATCGAACCCGGGTCGGCCGCGTGCAAGGCAAACCCCCTACCCGCTGTGCTATTGCTCCTGCCCCTAGATAGCCCTTAATCTCTTGAGGAAGGTTCCTTCCACTTCTGTTTTGTTAACGGTTTTTATCATAAATAGATGTTGGACCTTGTGAAAAGCTTTCTTGCATCAATTGATAAGATCAGATTATTTTTATCTTTCTTTTTCCTATGGTATATTATCAGGTATGTATATTTAACCATCCTTGCAGACCTGGGATAATTACCACTTGATTGTGGTATATGATATTTTTTGATACGCTGTTGGGTTCAGTGTGCTAAGATTTTGTTGAGGATTCTTTTATCACTGTTCATCCAAAAACATTTTCTGTCTCTCCTGCTTTGGGTATCTGTAATAGGAACTTCTTGGAAGGTGTTAGAAAGGATTCACATTTCTTTGATATTTTTGAAAAGCTTAGCATCAAAAGCAATAAGTTTTCTCTAAATGTTTGAGAAAAATCACCCGCAAACCCATTTGAAGAAGAACTTTTGCTTTGGGAGAGATTCTTGATTACTCTTTCAGTTTCCTTTCTTGTGATTGCCCTGTTGAGGTTTTCTATTGGCTCTTCATTGGGAAAGTAACGTTTCTAAGAAACATGTCATTTTCTTCTAGGTTCTCTGACTTAACTGAGTAGAGTTGTACCTAGTTAGCTCTCATCATGTCTTAGATTTCTCCCCTTTCGTTTCTGATAATATTTATTTGAATACTTGCCCTTTTCTTACTTTGTGAGTCTAAACAAAGATTTGTCTATCTTATTTAATTTTTCAAAGAGTAGATTCTGGTCTCATTGATTTTTTTGTATTGCTTGATTAGTTTCTATATCATTGAGTTCTCCTCTAGTTTTTATTATTACCCATTGTACATTAACTCTAAGTGTTTTAGACTTCATCAGTGAATTGCCCCCTTTTCTCCTCCCAGAGAATACAGTACTATTGTGAGCTCCCCTAATCCCCCGAGTTTATCTCTAACCTTTCCTTTGTGTTTTATCTCTCATTGTCACAATTTCCCAAGTCAGTCTTATGTGCTTTTAAGCCAAAACTTTCTGGTAATCTTGGACATTGTATATGTAGTGAGTACTTGCTTTTCTATTTTCCCCATAGCCGTCTCTGTGGCATTGTGGTCTGATAGGATACTTGGAATGATTTTTATGTTTGTGAATTTAAATAGTTCATCTTATGGCCTAATATGACATCTTTCCTAGTGAAAGTTCTGTGTGTAATAAAGAAGAATGTGTATTTAGTTTTGTGAGGGTGTAAGTTCCGTGTGTGTGTGTGTGTGTGTGTGTGTGTGTGTGTGTAGGTCCACCATGCTTCCGCTGCGCCACTTTGCTAAGTGGGATATATATATATATATATATACATATATATATATATATATATATTACATATATATATCCACTAATCCTGCTCTTCTAATTCTTCATTTATTGCTCTTATGGTTTTACTGACATAATGTCATAAAAGGATTAAAAGTAGTGATGACTGCTTGTATGTGGTGACAGTATATTGTGAAAGTCCCCCATTATAATTGTGTTTTCATGCATATGTTTCTTTAAGTTTTTGAACAAAAGGAAATTTCATCCAGTGCCAGTGGGGATGCTGTCTGTTTCAGCCCCTATGGAAAAGAGTATGGACAGTTTTCAGAAAATATAAAATTGAGCTACCCTATAATCCAGAAATTCCATTTTTGAGTATCCACCCCAGGACAGAAAAACAACGTGATCTTCACCATCAATGAGTCTTCAACAATACATGACAGTTGAGGAGACCTACTAAATCAACAAAATTAAAAGATATTATGCATTTATACTTAGTGATAAATTCAGTTCATTTGATTTATAACTTATATGACAACTTTTGATGACTGATTCCCTATAATAAAATAAATTATATCTGATATTTATTATGGAAATACTTCCTATTAGAAAACATTTTAAACTAGTTGTAAATTTTGGACCATTACGACATAATCTATCTATTCTGTAATAAGCAATATGAAATAAATTTGTTTGTGCCTGATAATAGGTCAGACTTGAGGAGTGGTGGAAAATTGGGGGCATTGGTGGAGGGAAGGTCACACTGGTGGTGGAATTGGTGTGGAGATATTGAGTGACTGAAACAAGTGCGTTATGAGAAATTTTGTAAAACACGGTGTTGAGATAAAAATTGAAAAATTGAAGAAGGAAAAATAATTTTTAAAAAATTGTAAATTATGTTGAATAAAACTCACCTTTTGAAAGATGATAATTGTAGTCTTAACAAAGATTTTTGCTTGAAATCTAAACATACCTTATCTTTCTCTCAGCATTTTTTTTGTTTACACATAGCAATAATTGAGTGTATATTTATATATATTTGTATTTATATACATTCATTTACATATAAATTATATGTTTACATATATTTTTATATATAATGGCATCAGTCTAACACTAAAATTTTTCTAATCCTCAAATAAAGTAAAATGCACCACTTGATATAGACTATATCATGTCTTTCCCCTTGAGAGTAATCTCCAATATTTTTAACAGAGGACAGAGGACTCGAACTTAAGCAGGAAGCCATAGCTCTATTGATACCAGTTATAGTACAGGAACTCTCAGTGGTGCAAGAGATTAAGGGAAAATATAATTATTAATTGCAGCATTCAGAATAATAGCTAAGATTTGGAATCAACCTTCTGCCCCCGCGCCTGGGTGTTCCTTCCCGGAGCCCCTTGGAGGGGAGTGGGTTGAGCTTTCCTCCCCGCCCTGACCAGGGCTCCGGCAGCCAAAGACCTCCAGGACCAGCCACCACCATGCTGAGACCACTCTCCGCACACATGAAGGTACTGGCAGAGGGACAAAGCCACGCGGGTTCCGGGGCCGAGACCTCCAAGCCTACTCGAATTGGAGTCGAGCATCTTCCACCCAGATCCTCCAAATTCCAGTAAGCAGGGGTCACACCCACCACCTGGCCCCCTGGCGCCGTGTAATCCCATCAGCGGCCAAGACTCAGAGACTATAAAATCCAGACCCCGGAACCGCGCGGCCGCATTTGCGGCCGCGCGACATCTTTCCAGAACTTTTTTTTTTTATGACATCTTATTGTCTCATTCCTACTTTGGACAAACTTGCAGGCTATCGAATGTAGCCTGCCCACAGGGCAGAGTCTGGCAAACTCCCCGTGGCGTACCAAATATGCCAAATACCAGTAACAATGATGGGTCTCATTCTCCTAAATAGCCTTAAATATAATCTCAGGGCTAGGATGAAAGAGACGTTACTGGGGCCTGCTCGAGGCAATCGACGAATAACAGGATGATGAAATGAAATGAAATGAAATGGAATCAACCTAGTTTTCTAACAACAGATAAGTGGATCATGGAGATGTGATATATATATAAATATATATATATATACACACATATGTGTATATTCATATATATGTAATGTAATACCACAAAATTGTAAGGAATAATGAAATAATGCAATTTGTGGCAACATGGATGGGACTGGAAGATATGGCATTAAGTGAAGTAAGTCAGAAAGATAAATACAGGATAGTATCACTTATATTTAAGCATAACAGGATGAGGGAATGCAATTTTTTAAAGAGGGAAATGCCCTAACCATTCTGGGACCCAGAATATGGGGAGGAGAAGGAAAGAAAGAGTGGATAGAAGGGAGAGAAGAGAAAGACGTGAGCAATGGGATCCAGGTCAGGGGAGTCAGGTGCAAAAGTGTGCTAAGGAATTATAGTGGCAAATATCCAAATCACAGAATCAACAACACTTAAATAAATAGACCCAAACTTTAAGAATCAAACTTAGAACGGTGCCAATGAAAAGGGCAGCTAGGAGGAGGAGAGGGAATATGGCAGGGACTGCTGGCGGAGAAAAGGAAACACTGGTAGTGGGATCTGTGATGCAATATTGTATGTCTAAAACTTATCAATAAGTTTGTAAACTGCAGTTCCTTAAAATATGTGGAAAAATTTAAAAGAAAGGAAGAATTACCAAGAGAAACTCCGACATTTGTATCTAAATGTGCCCTAAGCCACTGAATGACTGTTTACAAATTGTACAGGAGAGACCATAAAAAACTTAGAGAAAATTGTTAACTGAAAGATTGAATAGAATGAAGTATATTTCCACTGCCATTCACATCAGGAAACATATAATATTAAATCCCACCAAATTAGAAGGACTTGTTAAACACTACATATTCTGTTGAACTTCAACAAGTCTATATATTCTTAGTAAAGATTACATTGCATTAAAAATAACAGTTTGCATGACAGGCTTACCTAACAAAAAATAGCTAAAAACCAAGCCTTGAATGTGATAATCCAGTACGCTAATTATGCCACAATAAAATGGTTCTCTTTCAGAAGTATATAAACATGCTGTATCAGCAAAATATTATTAACAATGTTTGGCATACAGCCAGTATTTAATAGTTGATATTTTAGGTTTTTATGTACTATGCTGTATATTTTGTCAGCCCTCTCAATAGCTTTTACTTTAAGATAGCATCTAACTATATTCTACAATTTAATTTTCTTTGATTTATGACCTCTGTAAACGGAAAATAGAAAATAAAAAGGGATTTAAAAATATTGGTCAGTTTCCAGAATAAATAATTCCATGAAAACTAATGGAATAGCATACTGAACACCACAGCAGAACTAAGGGTTATAGTTCAAACACTGTAATTTCAAACTATTGATCAATGGTAATTTTTGCACCTGTGGTTTAGTTCACTGGCATATGGCAAATAAGCAAGTTAGGTTAAGTATGAATTAATGATGAATATCAAACTAATATAAATTCTTTAATTTTCTTAGTCACTATGTCAATATTTTTGGAATTTTCTCCTTGTGTATTGCATAGTTTGCTTGAAAAATGGTCGTGCCTTTAATTAAATCAGAGTTAGAAAAAGAAGCTTTAAATAGAAGAGAGCTAGAATCAGAGCAATGTATTTCAATGTCCTACTTTCATATTTGCTTATCATATCTGTACATATATATGTGTATATATATGTACATATATATGTACGTGTCTGTCTTCTGGAAACTCTAAGCAACAATCAAGTAATACTACCCTATACTGATAAATCAGTATGGTAAATATGGTCAATATCTGATACAAGAATTGCCTTGTATCAGAGGTTTTCTTAGTTTTGCTAATACCATATTAGTCTATATTACCTGCCATTTTGAAAGTTATTGATGAATCATAATACATTAATATGCTCTAATTTAGTTAGCATTTTACACATACTGTGATATTTATACTATGTGTATGTAACATTTCTTATGGAGACAACCAAAGAAATTACAATTAACCTTCAATCCTATAATTTCTTAATAAGCTAAACAAATAACTAAGCACCCATGTGACGTATTTATAAAAGAAGAATTAAAGAGATTTAACATGCATAACAACTATATATAGAAGAGGCCCAGAAAAAACGAAACCTGTAAAACACAGTGTGTGATCATGACACCAGGTTTAAGAACAATGGGAAAAATATTAAACTGGATGAGTTAGGGAGATTTCCACAATGATGGAAATCTCTACCATCTATGGCTTCCTCCTAGGAACACAGAAAAAAAATTATGTAAATTAAAATCTAATTTCTTATTCATAAAATCTACCAGATAAGGAAGGCACTCCTAGAATAACAATTCCCCCCAGTTTTAATTTTACAACACTGGAAGGGGAGGGGAAAAAAATCAACATTTCAAGCAAAGATAAAATAGGTGGTAGACATGATCTCAGTGACATCTTATAATCTGACTGGGAGATGATATTTCTGAGTTGAGTATTGCAAATCTCATGCCATTAGTTGAAAAAATATATGGTTGAATGACATTTGCTTAATCTAGCAAAATAACTCTCTTTGCTATTCACAAATGACTGCTAGCAAACAAGCCAAATTTACCAAAGCATGAATAATTCAGGCTGTGGGTGTGAAGTGTCCTTGAATAAAGTGTTTCCAATTAGCTACAGAAAGCACATTCTGTGACTGAAGCCCATTTACAACACATCTAAGTTCACAGCTACAAAGAGATGTGTGACCACAGCAGGGTAGCCAGGGGTCCTTCCAAGCTCCCGCCTCCTTGAAAATCAAATTGCAACTCAGACTATCAAAATAATGATGTTCTATGATCTAGGGTACTTGGGCTTTAGGAAATCTAGCCTCCAAGAATTGAATAAACTTGGAGCTGGAGCATTTGCATACCTGAATTACTGTTAACCTTGAAAAAGTCCTTAAAACCAGACACAAAGGTATCAACAAACACTGGAACAAGGTAATATTCTCTGGATAGCCTACAGGCTTGCTTGGTACATTTGGTAAAATAGGTAAAATTGGTACATTCCTACCACAGAAAAATTTGTGACTATACTACTTTGGCCAACATCAAACCTGTTAAAAGATGGTTCACAGATTCAATGTTTCATTAGTCACTTTGAACATTTGCTGGCAGTGCCCTGTCTTCGAACTTGTGCCACAAGTCTCACCAAATACTCCAAACATAGATCTACAGGGTACTGCCTATGTATGGTTATATTTCATAACATATCACTTGTATAACTTGTCATTGATTTGCTCAAGCAGACCCAGTAACGTCTTCATTCATACGTTTTGCCTGCTAGTGTAGCCCAATGGCATCTGCTCGCTCCAGGAAAACAAAGAGTCTCAAACCATTCATTCAGGGTCTTGAAAGTCTGACCATGTCATAGGTCGGCGGCCCCACATTATTTTGACATCCCGTGTAATCCAGTCAGTAACAGCTCTAGTCCAGTGGTCGCATTACGTGTCCGACCCATCAGATTTTCGATGCCTTGGCAAATAAAAAAGCATCCCTGGTTCTTGATCATTGACAGAGAACAGAACTCCAGATTCCTTCTCTCGATTGAGTGTAGCGTGATACTCTAAACATAGCTCTTTTGATTCCTCTTTGGGAGACCTGAATAGCATTCTCATCCTGTTTTCGTAGGACCCAGGTCTCTGAGGTGTATGTTAGTGCACAAAGAATGGTGGAGTAGAAAAGATGTGCACAGGGACATAGGTTCTACATCCTCTTAACCACTTCATCAACACTCTTGAAGGCATTCCATGCTGATCTCTTCATCCTTCACAGTTCAGGTGCCATGGCATCTGTCATGTTGAATTCTCAACCTAGGCACACATAACTGCTGCATTTGGAGATGTTCGTTCTATTGAGATTGAATGAACATCAGGAACTAGTCCATTTTTCATGAATATTATCTTGGTTGAATTAAGTTGCAGTCTGATCTTGACACTTATGGTCGAATTTGGCCAGCATTCATGCCACTTGGCTAATGTCTGTTGCTATTAGAACGTTGTCATCAGTTTGAAGTGAAGGTGGTATAGTCGCCGACAGTCTATCTTCACTCCCATTCCTTCACATTTTATCGGTGCATGATGTTCTCGGGGGTGGCATTGAAGACTTTCTAAATGGTATAGCCCTGCTGAATCCCTCCCTTAACATCAATAATCATTTCCTTGTAGAATGGTGAGATACTAGTGGTAAAAATCTGTAATACGACTCGTGGAGGATTCTGATGTACTGAGTTTGAATGCCCTGTTTGGCTAGAGCTTCAAGGACTACTTCAGACTCAGTAGAATCAAAGGCCTTCTTTAAATTGATGAACTTTAGATAGAGCAACATCTTGAATTCTCCCGAAACCTCAATGAGCTTGGACACTGTGTGGAAATGGTCAATTGTGCTGAATCCTGTTCAGAACACAGCTTCCTTGCATGGTTGTCCTTCATCTAGTGTTCTGCCAATCCTATTCAGGATAACTCTAGTAAACAACTTGTAGATGGCGGACAACAGGTAGATCGGGAGATAGTTACCAATGTCATGGATGTCTCCCATCTTGTACAATAGAATGGTTCTGCTGGTTTTCCATTGGGATGGAACCTTGCAAGAATGTGTGAAGAGTAACAGGTAACGTGTGAAGAGCTGAGTCAGTGTATTGATGAGTACTGACAGCAGATTCTTCAAGTGTTCAGGTCTGACCTTTTCTGGGCTGGGTGCTCTTCGCTTCTTTACCAATGAAATGGCGTGTCTGACTTCAGAAGGGAGAATGTTGAAAACAACATATTCATCCTGTGGAATTTGGTATGTATGCAGGTGGACGTGGCTATCAAAGAGATCTGAGTAGAAGTCATGGATAATCTTCTCCATTGCCCTTCTGGATGATCTGATAGATCCATCAGGATGCCGAAGGGTAGTCCTCTTGGTCTTAGAGTTTGTGAAAGATAGGCGGGTGTTGCAAATACTTTTTCCAGCTTCTATTACATCAGCCAATACTGCTGCTCTTATCTCTTTGAGGTCTTCCTTTATCACTTCTCTGCACAGATTTGAGAGCTTGGACGTTAGTTTAGGGTTCCCCAAGGTTTGTACTGAACCATGTTGGCGAATGAGCTTGAGAGTTTCCAAAGACAGGCATCTTTTTGTGGTTTTCTCATTCTTAGTATTCCTCGCACAATCATGGAGGTTCTGCACCAGTCAATCATATTCCTCGTCGATGTTGTCAATGACGGCTTCTTCCCATATTGCCTCAATAGTGTCAAAGAGCTCCCAGTTGCTGGTAATTCTAGGAGATCTTTTCTTAAACTTTGCATACATTTCTCCCCGCTCTGTGAAGTAGAATTTTGCACAAAGGAAATGGCTGATTCCATTTAGAATTTTGGGACAACAGTGATACCAGTCAGGCAAGACTGTTGATTGAATATGATGTGGTCAATTTTGTTGTGGAACCGTTCACCGGAAGAGTCCTATGTCCACGTTTAGATTTGGCCTTCTGGAACTGTGAGTTACCATCATGTTCCTGGTTGACATGATGAACTCAGACAGTCTCTCACCCTCTTCATTCCATTCTAGATCATGGGTCCTAATGTGTAGTTCCTCGTGCAATCTTCTCGGTCCTATCTTGATGATAAAATCACCGACAATGACTTTGTAGAATGTGTGGTCTTTTTATAAAACTTCTTCAGCCCTATGTAGAACTTCTCAATTTCTTCTTCATCGTAGTTGGATATTGTTGCACAAATTATGGAGATAGAAATAGCTGGAAATGAGCATATCCACATCTATTCAAACTTAAGTGTGTGATTCTGGTTTTTAGACATTCGAATGAATCAATGCCAAGTTTGTGGTGACAAGGACACTGACACGACCAACACCTCTTTTGTCTCATATTCCCAGAAAGAGTTCTTCTCCAGTGTTGAAAATGGTGTGATATGATTGTTGCCTTATCATCTCAGTCAATCCAATGACATTGTATTTGATCTTCTGCATTTGCACCATCAGGTACTTGATGGATGCTTCTGATGCCAGTGTACTTGCGTTATAAGTGCAGACTGTCATTACAGTTCTTTTTTATTTTGGCAACCTTGTTCGGCAATGAGATTTAAGCAGCTGCTTATTGCTTGTCCTTCTCAAGGCTGCCATATTGGGGGCTCTTCAATGGTCAGGGGAATGAGGCCCATTTTTTTTATATTTTTATTAGTGAAACACCATGAGGTACAGTTGTAGACTTACAGATTTTTGTGCTTGGGTTTTGATTATACAATGATCAAATACCCATCTTCCACCAGTGCCGATTTTCCAACATCAGGGATCTGAGTATCCCTCCACCCTGGATTCCATCCCCCCATCCCACCCTGCCTCTGTGGAAGGTCATTCCCTTTTATTCTATCTCTCCTTTTGGGTGTTGTGCAAAAGAGGCAATGAATGGCAATCATGCTCGGTCCATAGTCTACTTTCAACAGGCATCTCCCATCCTGGGGGGATCATCCAAACACCCTTAATTTGGTGCTCCCTTCTCTATCTGAGCTGCCCTTTCCCCTAGAATGCCCGGCTGGCCTCTAAGCTATGGAATAATCCTCCTGGTACTGATTTCGGCTATTCTTTAGTATTAATCTCCTATTTTGTTACTTTATGTCCCCCAGATGAATGCGATCTTTTTATGTCTATCCCTCACTTTCTGACTCATTTCACTTAGAATGATACTTTCCATGTAGTAACACTTGTATGAATATTTCAAGACTTCATCTTTTCTAACAGCTACATAGTACTCCATTGTGTAGATGTACCAAAGTTTTTTTAACCAGTCATCTGTTCTCGGGCACTAAGGTTTTTTCCAGATTCTGGCTATTGTAAAGAGCTGCAATGAACTAACAAGTGCAGATGTCACTTCGACTATACTTTTTTGCCTCTCTGGGACATATTCCCAGGAATGGTATTGCTGGGTCAAATGAGAGCTCAATTTCTAATTTTTTGAGAATTGTCCATAATGTTTTTCAGAAGAGTTGAACCAGTAAGTATTCCCACCTGCAGTGAAGGAGGGTCCCTTTCTCACCACATCCACGCCAGCACGAGTTGCTTTTTTTCTTGTGGATGTGGGCCAGTCTCTGTGGTGTGAAATGATATCTTGTTTTATGATCTGCATTTCCCTGATGATTAATTATGTAGAGCATTTTCTCATGTGCCTTTTTGCCATTCAGATTTCTTCTTTGAGGAATTTTCTGTTCATTTGGTCGCCACATTTTTTGATGTGGTTTTCTTGTGGAGTTCAATTAGTATCATGTATATCCTTGATATCAACCCCTTGTCGGATGCGTATTCAGCGAATATCTTTTCCCATTCTGTAGACTGTCTTTGTATTTTGGTCACTGTTTCTGTTGAGGTGCAGAAGCTTCTGAGTTTAAGATAGTCCCATTTGTCTATCTCTGTTTACACTTGCTTGGGCAGTGGCGTGACATCTTTGAATATACCATTAGCTTCAATGTCATGGAGGGTTTTGCCAACTTTGTCTTCAATGAACTTTAAAGATTCTGGTCTAATGTTGAGGTCTTTAATCCATTTTGATCTTACTTTTGTACATGGCATTAGGCAGAAATCTGAGCCCACTTTTTTGCGTGTAGTCACCCAGTTTTGCCAGCACAATTTGTTAAAGAGGCTTTCCCTGCTCCACTTCATTTTTCTTGCCCCCTTATCAAGGATTAGATGATAATATGCTTGGGAGGAGATGTCAGTATAGTCAACCCTGTTCCATTGCTCTACAGCTCTGCCTTTGTTCCAGTAACATGCTGTGTTAATTAATTATCACTGATTTGTAGTAGAGTTTGAAGTTAGGAAGGTTGATTCCTCTCATTTTCTTTTCCCCAAGAATTGCTGTAGCTATTCGTGGGGGCTTATTGTTCCATATAAATTTCAGGAGTGTTTGCTCCATTTCTTTGAAGAATGTCATGGATATCATAATAGAGATCACATTGAATTTGTACAGTACTTTGGGAGTATTGTCATTTTGACAATATTAATTCTCCCCATCTATGAGCAGGGGATATTTTTCCATTTCCTCGTGTCCTCTTTCATTTCCTGAAATAGCTTTTTGTAGTTTTCTTTGTACAGGTCCTTTACTTCCTTAGTTAAGCTGATTCCTAGGTACTTGATTTTCTGGGGCACAATTGTGAATGGGATTGTTTTCTTCATGTCACTTTCTTCTCTTTCACTATTTGCTTATAGGAAAGCCATGGACTTTTGGGTATTGATTTTATAGCCTGCAACTTTACTAGACAAGTCTATCATTTCTAGCAGTTTCTTGGTGGAGGTTATAGGGTTCTCTATGTACAGTATCATAACATCTCCGAATAGTGATAGCTTGATTTTTCCCTTCCTACCTGAATGCACTTAACATTTTTTCTTGCCTAATGGCTATTGCAAGTACTTCCAGTACTATACTGAACAGCAGTGGAGAGAGTGGGTATTCTTGTGTCCTCACCGATCTTAGAGGGAAGGCTCTCTGTTTTTCCCCATTGAGGATAATGCTTGCTGTAGGCTTGTGGTAGATGACTTTAACTATGTTGAGGAAAGTCCCCTCTTATACCCATTTTGGCTAGGGTTTTCTTCATAAAGGGATGCTGGATCGTGTCAAATGCTTTCTCTGCATCTATTGTTATGATTTTATGGTTTTTATCTTTTCTTTTGTTGATATGATGGATTATGTTAATTGATTTCCAAGCGTTAAACCATCCTTGCATCCCTGGGATTAATCCTACTTGGTCATGGTGTATGATCTTTTTGATGAGTAGTTGGATTCTATTTGCTAGTACTTTGTTGAGGATCTTTGCATCTGTGTTCATCAAGAAAATCGGCCTGTAATTCTCTTTCTTTGTAGTATCTCTATCTTTTTTTTGGTATCAGGGTAATATTTGCCTAGTAGAAACTGTTCGGAAGTGTTTTTGATATTCCAATTTCGTGGAATAGCTTAAAGTGGATTGGTAGTAAGTCCTCTTTAAATATTTGGAAGAATTCACTAGTGAATCCATCTGGGCTGGGACTTTTGTGCTTGGGGTGACTTTTTATTACCATTTCAATTTCCTTGATGGTGATATGTCTGTTCACGTATTCTAGGTCTTCTTGGTTCAGCATTGGGAGTCTGTAGGAGTCTAGGAATTTATCCATTTCCTCAAGGTTTTCATGTTTCGTGGCATAAATCTTCTCAACTTACTCCCTGAGGATCCTTTGAATTTCTGTAGTTTCTGTTGTAATGACCTCCTTTTCATTGCTGATTGGGTTTATTAGTGTTTTCTCTCTCCCTTTCTTTGTGAGTTTTGCTAGAGGCTTATCGTTCTTGTTAATTTTCTCGAAGAACCAGCTCTTGGCTTCATTGATCTTTTGGATTGTTTTTTTGGGTTTCCATCTCATTAATCTCTGCTCTGAGTTGTTTTATTTCTGTCCTCCTCGTCGGGTTGTGCCCCTTTTGTTGGTCCTTCTCCATGTTCTTAAACTGTGAGGTTAGATTATTTATGTGGGCTCGCTCCTCCTTCCTGACGAATGCTTGAGAGCTATAAACTTTCCTCTTAACACAGCTTTTGCTGTGTCCCATAAGTTTTGGTAATTCGTGTCCTCATTTTTATTCGTTTCTAGAAATCTTTTGATTTCCTCTTTGATTTCCTTTCTAAGCCACTCGTTGTTCAATAGTGCACTGTTTAATTTCCAGGTATTTGATTTACTTTTCTGTTTTTGTGTGTGATTTACTTCTAATTTCAGTGCAATATGGTCTGAAAAGATTGTTGATACAATCTCTATTTTCTTAATTTTATGGAGGTATGTTTTGTGTCTCAGCACGTGGTCTATCTTGGAGAATGTTTTATGTATGCTTGAGAAGAATGTGTATTCAGCTTTTTAAGGAAGAAATGTCCTGAATATATCTACTAAGTCCCTTTCTTTCTTGTTTCCCTCAGATGAAGTATGTCCTTGCTAAGTTTTTGTCTGGTTGATCTATCTATAGGTGATAAAGCAGTGTTAAAGTCTCCAACTAGTATTGTGTTGCTATTGATGTCTTTCTCCAAATCTATGAGTAGTTCTGAATGAGGCACATTTTTGTTACTGTTCTTGGTATATCAACTACGCACGGGGAGCCTGCCAGGCTCAGCCATGCTGGTGGCATGTTGGTTTGCTCTTTGCTGGTTGGCACTGTTTTCCCCTCCTTGTGGAGATGAGGCGGTGAACCATTGAGGGGGTTTGTAATATAATTATTTCATAATATAATTGTTTCTAAATGAAAATCCTACTGAGGGGCCAGAGCAATAGCACAGCGGGTAGGGCATTTGCCTTACATGAGGCTGACCCAGGTTCAATTCCCGGTGTTCCATATGGTCCCTCATGCACTGCCAGGAGTAAGTCCTGAGTGAAAAGCCAGGAGGAACCCCTGAGCGTTGCTGGGTATGACCCAAAAAAGTAAAAAAAAATGAAAATCCTGCTGAAATTTACAAATGCATGCTCACTCTGACTATTACTAGTGAATACCTTGATGAGTTCTGAGATGTAGCCAGAATGGACTCCATAAATGGATCACTGTGGTAGAAAAATGCCAATAGATTCCTTTATTGAATGATATCCATGAAAGTTGCTCATTCTGTTTTTTTAAATCTAAATACAAAATGTGTCTGAATTAGAAAACAAAGTCCAATGTTCTTTGTATAACGAAAAACATTGAATGTTCATGATAAGCACAATCTCAGGGGACAGACTCAAAATACAGTCGGTGGGGCATTTGCCTTCCATTTACAAGCATGGGTACAAACACTGACTTCCTATATGGGGTCCTACTTTGACTCCCAGGAGTAGTTCCTGAATACAGAGCCAAGAATAATTTCTGAGCATCACCAAGTATGACCCAAAAAAAGCCAAAAATAAAGTAAAAATAAAATAAGCACAAGCTCAGAGTGAAAGGTTTCAAAAAAAATCATACAGACTAATAAAAAAGCTAAAAATGACAGCTATAATCATATCAGTAAAAGTAGAAAACCTGAAAATTATGATTATAAGAATGATATTGAAACAAGTGACAAAAGATAAAATGAATAAAGAAACGGTGCATAGGTGTATAATTAAATACTACTAAATTTAATATGTGTTCTATAAAAAGAAAGGAAATGTATAATATGAAATGAAAATTATGGATTTTGAGTACAGAAATGAAGCCACCAAGAAGGTAGGAAAAATGGTGAAGGAGAAACCAGAACAGAAACTGAAATAATGGTGTATGCACCAGATCAACAAAATAGGTAATATGGTATTTGCTTTTCATGCGGCTGAACTGGGTTTGAGTCCTGGCATCTTATATGATCCTCAAGCTTTGCATGAGGCTGACCTGGGTTTGAGTCCTGGCATCTTATATGGTCCCCAAGCCCACAAATAGTGATTCCTCACAAAGAGCCAGGATTAAGCCCTGGTCACTGATGTATCTGTCCAACAGAAACCAAAATAATGGCAGAGGGTCTTGGAAACTTGTAGTGGTAGAGAGATATTTATTTTAAAATAAATAAAATAAGCATTAATTAAATTATTAGTAGCATGAATGAATGTATAATATATTGTAGCCATGATATCCTAATTAAAGGTTTCTAAAAATGGTAGCACATATCTATAGGAAAAATATTTAGGTAAAAGGATAATAGTAAGACATCCCATAAATCAAACTCAATTTTATAAAATGTAAAATAGGAAATAAGTTGTGGATGATATTTTTTTAAAATTCAAGCTTTTACTTTTTTTCTTAAATTTTTATTTTCCCCTTACACTTTGAATAAACACTGTGTGGTTTACAAAGTTGTTCGTGACAATTTGGTATGACTATTCAAAATTCCAACAAGTACACCATCATTACACTTTCCCACCACCATTTTTGTCAATTTTCCAACCACCTTTTAAGCCTGCCCTCAAAGTAGACCCTCGATAATTTATTTTACATTGCTTGCTATAAATAATTTGCTAACAAAACGATTAAAAGATGTTTTCGTAGAAGAAAGTTAGTGATATTGTTTTATCTAACTATGGAGTCATAAAAGCCCTTATTAAGAGATTACTAAAATTTTGTTTCAGGTTAAACCTTCTGTGTTTATATTTTGTTAATTGAGATTCGTTGCCTTTTACCTTACATACCATCTGATCTGATGTGCTACTACTGGTTTATCAGTGTTAGAGTTTGGGATGTCACTCCTAGAAAACTAAATTTTTAAACAGGGTGATATAGCTGGAGTTAAGTTTTTAACTGGATGGTGGCTTTAGTACATGTGTGTGACTGCCAGAGTTTCTGGAAGTACAGGGAGATGGGGGAAGGTAGTCCATTCTTGACTCCATGAAAGCCTGGAGATTTCAGTCATATAACCTGCATACCTAGGTTTTTCAGCAGATTAATTTCTGGGTGAGGCTTGTCCCAAACAGTGGGGTTGGGTTGGAAGCATCGCAATGGTCGTGATGTGTGGAAGTTTTCAGCTGCTGGTGCTCTGGGCAGATGAGGGGCTCACCTGCCACACTCTGGGGTGCCCCGGAAAACTCAGACTTTCATGGGGTCTGGAAGAATCTCTGTCTCAGCTGAAAAATTTAGATATAAACTATATGTAGTGTCCAAGACAAATATACTTAGAGAAACCAACAGGAAGAGGCAAATAGAACCAAATAAGTACATAAAAGTTAGGTATCAATGAAAAAAAAAAGTAAAAAATAAAGGGGGTGAGAAGGCTAAAGAAACAAAGCCAAAAACTCTTAAAACCCTTTTAGAAAAAAAGTTAAAATAAACTTTTAAAACTTAATCTATCAATTATTTGAATAAATTCATTAAAATAAATGCAGAGAGTAGCTTGATGGACTAGGATATAGTAGACACACTGGAAGTTAAAAATAAACAGGGAAAAAAATAAACATAGGGTTGAAATATATGGTTAGTAAACGGTTATAGCAGCAGTGTTAGTCTAAAAAAGGCAAAAGTGGTCATACTAAAGTTAAGCAATATAACATTCAAACTATGAAAAGTAATAAGATATACAGATAGCATATATTGACTATGGTACCAATACATCAAGAGGACTTCCCAGTAACATAAATACACCAAAGGAAGGGCAATATTACAGCTCATAAAACAACTGCTAATAGACCCAAGGAGGGACACTGACAGCAACACAATAGCTATGGGACTTTAACACCCCATTCTCACTTTTGGTTGGATCAATCATCATTCAAGGGTAAAAATGGACATGACTTTTTCACATCTCTCTATTCCTCCAAAAGCCAAGTATACAGTCTTCTATGCTTAAAGTGAAACATTATCCAGGATGATCAGATACTATTTTTATGGTCTGAGCAAATGTCAACAAAGATCGAAAATCCAACATTTTACTTTCAGATTCAAAGCAATATAGGTAGAAATTAATTATAAATAGAAAAGAGAGAAAAATAAAAACATTTGGAGACTTCAGCTTTAGCACCATATTTAAAATCTTAGAATTCCTGAAGTGTGTGGCCAAAAAAGAGGCTGCACATTATCTTATACTTTTTGCCATTCATATACCAAGAGTATTACAACATACTTGATCGGGTGTTAAATAGAAGACAACATATATATGAGTGTAAATGTGTGTGAATATGTGTGTATATATATATATATATATAAAATTGCAAACATGCACAATCCAAAGTGAAATACAAAAATTTTCAGTTTCCTTCAAGGAAACATTTTTGATAAATTTTAGTGGATTATTCATAACAATCAATGCAAAATAAATTGTTTAGCATTTTCCTTTGGGTGAGACTTGGGTGATGATGGGAAAATTTGAAATAATATTAGTGGGAAGGTGTAATGATAGTAAGATTGGTGTTGAACTATTGAATGCAATGAATAATTGTGAAGAACATTATAAAAATAAAATTAAAATACATTTGGAGACGAATCAGATGCTATTGAAAAATGAAAGTGTTAAGGAGTTTATCAAAGAATAAAGTAACTTCTGAAACAAAACTGAAGGAATGAGCTGCAAGAAAATATGGGGTACAGATAGTCAATAATGTGGACAGATACTACAGTGGGTAAGGTGATTGTTTTGCAAGTGACCAGGCTAGTTTCAATCTATAGTATTGCATATGTGTCTCCAAGTCTCACACAACTGAGACCCAAACCCACAAAAATTAAAGGAAATAAGAAGTGAGGGTTGAAGAAATAGTACAGTGGGTAGGTAGTTTGCTTGCTTAGATTTTTCGGGCCCAGATTAGATCTCCATATTTTATTTATATTAGATCTCCATATTTCTCTTCTCGGAGTGATTCCTGAGGGCAGAGCCAGGAGTAAATCTTGAGTACCTCTGGGTGTAGCTTTACCCCCATTTAAAAAAAAAAACATTAAGTGAATACCTTTGAGTCTATTTTGTCAAATACTTGTACAAACAGCAACAATCCCTAGTAATAGTGATACTGTTTTGAACAGGGCTAATTATATGTTAGCATTGCTGTGAACCCCTATAAATCATACTGAGGTGCTGTTTGTTTCTGTTCTGCTTGTTTCTGTTTCTGTTTCTGTTTCTGTTTCTGTACTGCTTGTTTCTGTTCTGTTTCTGTACTGCTTCTGTCCTGCTTGTTTCTGTTCTGGCAAATAGACAAATCAACTTAATCCTGACAAACCTTGATTTCAGGTTTTGTTAGGCAGGGCACAAAAAAGTTGTAATTTAAGGACTAGAGCGGGCTAACGATACTCTAAAACACCTTTCTCTGGTTATAATATAACACTTTGATAATAAATGGGATATCTCCATTTTTGTTCAAAACTCCAGATTTTTCTCACTACTGTGTGATTTCCCTAAGGTACATTCATGTCACTGTTCTCTGTCCACCCTCATTAACTGTTCAAATGCACAACACATTTGTGGTATTCAAACCAAGAATGAAGAGACTACACAAAATTTTAGATAAACTTAACATTACAAATCCTGCATTACTGGTTTCCTGGCCTTAAAATGTGGTCATTTTGTGTCTCCATACCACCGTCTTTATTCACTCTCCAATTCCTTGCATTGAAATTAGGATATTGAACCCCGCAGAAAGCATAAGTGGATATGGAGGAAACCTATCTCTCAAGTGTCACAGCCTCACACTTTTTGATTCCTGATAAACAGTTTTTTCTTATGTGCTTGTTAAGGCTTAAGGCTTAAAGTTGTTTAAAGCTTAAAGGCACATTTAATGTCCACTGCTAAGTCAAGTCTCTGTCTTTTACTCCTATATGCTTTTAATGCTTTTGCTTTCTTTTTATATTATTTAAAAAACGTTTTTGACATTCTATGATTTATAATACTCTTAATAGTAGTTTTTCATGTACATAATTCCTACATTGCCAATATTCCCATCTTCCTCAAGTATTCCATCACCTTCCCTCTAATCCCCCTACTCCAAATTCAATTGTGTGGCTCCATCTTCCCATTATGTTGACTCTGAGTCTTAGTTCCTCCCTCACTGTACAGTTTGTAAGTCCCCTACAGGAGAGAGATCATTCTATATCTGCCCCTTTGATTCTGGATCATTTTACTTAGTCAATAGAACTTCTAGTTCCATTCATGTTTCATAAATTTATGAACATGAATAACTTCTAGTTCCATTCATATTATGGCTAATTGCATGATTTTGCTCTTTATTACAGCAACATAGTATTACATTATATCCATATCTGTCTATATATAATCTATCTATCTGCACACATATGTGTATATACATATATGTATATTCATCTGCAGTTGGTCATTTGACTTCTTCCATATCTTACTTATTGAACTAAGTGTGACAATAAACACAGGTGTGAAAACATATTTTCCAAGTAACTGTGTGTTTTAGGAATAGATGCCAAGAAGTAATAATGCTGAATCATATGGGACCTCTACTCTTTTTTTTAGAAATATCCGTATTGCTTTCCATACAAAATGACCAACTCCACCAGCAGTGAATAAGGGCTTCTTTCCTACCCAGGATCCAAAAATGGCTATCCATACTTACTGATAAGTGTCATCCTCTTTTTGTATTACTGATTAAAATACTAGAACGTGTCATCATTTTTCAATCTAATTAAAATATAACTGATTTCTGACATTTCTAATAAAATTTAATTTTATATTTATCAATGACTTTTCTATAAAAATAACTTAAAATAGTTTCATATTGATAAAATTACTTTTAAGTGTTATTTTTAGCATTCATTTTGTCTCAAGTTCTACATATATATGCACACTATTTAAAAATTTTTATCACAATGATCATTGTCATCCCCTGATACCACATTTCCCAGTTCTGACTTCTATAACAAATCAATTGATATACAGAAAATCTTGGCTCGAGTCAGGTATATCATGAATAGATACAAATATCTGCTATTATTAATTGTCAGTAATAATAACAATATTAACCAATTATGAATATGATATATCTAACTGCTTAGATATATTATCTAAAATTATCAAAATATTATATTATCTAAAATATATTTTATTTTAAGTATGTAAAATAAAATAACAAAGTAAGTTTTCTCCTTCAAACTCTGTCGTGATAACAATTTTGATAAATAATTGGTTAAGAAAAATAATAAAGAAATATATATATTTATTTGTATCTATTTGGGGACTATACCTGGCAATGTTAAGAAAACCATATGGGATGCTGAGGATCAGGCTTGGGTCAGTTACATGTAAGGCAAACTCCCATCCACTGTACTATCTTTCTAGTCCCATCATTAGCATATTTTAATAGTACTTTGATTTTAAATATTATAAAATTTTAGAGAATCTAAGATAAGAGAGAGTACAGCAGATAGGACTATTTGCCATCAATTGGTTAACCCAGATTTAATTCCAAGCATTGCTTTTGTTCCCCCAATGCCATCAGTGGTGATTGGTGATCACATAGTGAGGAGAAAACCCTAATTGCTTCCACAAAAATTATTTAAATAGCTCATGGATTATTTGATATGTAGTACACCTTAGAAATATCAAGTTTAAGAAGTTTAAGAAGCATCAAGAAGCATTATAAAAATGTCTAATTAAGTTGCAGATAATTCACGACATCAATAAATTACTGTGATTAATTTAAAAAATTACAGGTTATCTTTTCAAGAAGTATCTCAGATGGGAGACAATAATGTATGTTCACAATGACTTTGGTTATAGTACCAACAGTTTGAATCTAAGTTATCCTCCAAAACTTTTCGGAACCCCATTCTCTAATAAAGGTTACAGATATGAGGTTAGACATGATTTATACATCGTTGTAATATAATTTGATGTCAAGTATGTACCTTAATTAATTAAAAGTAAAATAAAATTAAGCAATCATAGAATTGCAATGCCATGAACCAACACTTTCCATTAATTGTCACATGCAAATCTGGGGGAAAGAACAAATCAAATTTGGGTTTTTTTAGAGATATGAAGAAGTCACTATATAGATATCCATCTGTCTTACACTGTTCATACAATTTTATTATTTGTCAAAGGTGTTTTGCTGTAGTCCCATTTGTTTATGTTTGCTTCGACTTGCATTGTCAGTGCTGTTTCATCCTTAAAGATTTTTTAGCTTCAGTGTCATGGAGAGTTCTGCCTACATTTTCCTCTATGTACCTTATGGATTCATGTATGGTACTGAGGTCTTTAATCCACTGATATGACTTTTGTGCCTGGTATTAGACAGAGGTTAGAGTTCATTGTTTTACAAGTAGCTATCCATTTTTCCCAGCACCACTTGTTGGAGAGGCTTTCCTTTTCCACTTCATATTGCTTGCTCTTTTGTCAAAGAATAAGTGGTCATATATTTGCGGGTCCGTGAGAGAATATTCAACTCTGTTCCATTGGTCTGCAGGTCTGTTTCTAGCCCAGTACCATGCTAGTAGTACAATTACTACTGCTTTGTAGTACAATTTGAAGTTGGGGAGGGTGATGCCACCCATCTTCTTTTCCCCAAGGATTGTTTTAGCTATTCATGGGCGTTTATTGTACCATATGAATTTCAGGAGTGTTTTGCTATTTCTTTAAAAAATGTCATGGGCATCCTGATAGGGATCACATTGAATTTGTATAATGCTTTGGGCAGTATTGCCATTTTGATAATGTTAATCCTCCCTATCTATGAACAGGAGATGTGTCTCCATCTCCTAGTATCCTCTTTTCTTTCTTGAAGTAGTGTTTTGTAATTTTTCTAAGTAAATATGTCCTTCACCTCTTTGGTTAAGCTGATTCAGATGTACTTTATTTTCTGCGGTATTATTGTGAACAGGATTGTTTTTTAATGCCTATTTGTTCTCTTTCTTTATTTGTATATAAGAAAGCCATGGACTAAGAAGATTCTAAACTTCAAAAAAACAGTGACCAAAATACAGAAAGACCCCAGAGAATGGGAAAGAGTATTTACCCAATACCCATCTGATAAGGAATTAATGTCCAGAATATACAAGACACTAGTAGAATTGTACAAGAAAAAAACCTCCAATCCCATCAAAAATGGGGAGAAGAAATGAACAGACATTTCCTCTGTTCATTCCTCTGTTCAAATGGTCAAAAAGCACATGAAAAAAATGCTCCATATCACTAGCTATCAGGGAGATGCAAATCAAAACAACAATGAGATATCATATCACACCACAGAGACTGGCACACATTCAAAAGAACAAAAGTAACCAGTGCTATCGTGGATGTGGAGAAAAAGGGACACTCTTTCACTACTGGTGGGAATGCCCACTAGACCAGCCTTTCTGGAAAATAATATGGACAGTACTTCAAAAATTATAAATTGAGCTTCCATATAACCCCACAATACCACTTCTGGGAATATATCCCAAGGATGCAAAAAAGCACAGTAGAAATGACATCTGTACCTGTATGTCCATTACAGCATTGTTCACAATAGCCAAAATCTGGAAACAACCCAAGTGCCCTAGAACAGATGACTGGTTAAAGAAACTCTGGTACAATTACACAATGGGATACTATGCAGCTTTCAGGAGAGATGAAGTCATGAACTTTGTTTATAAATGGATAGACATGGATAGTATCATGCTAAGTGAAATGAGTCAGAAAGAGAGGGACAAACATAGAAGGACTGAACTCATTTGTGAAGTATGAAACAACATAACATGAGGCTAACACCAAAGGATAGTAGATATACGGAACAGATAGATTGCTCCATCGCTGGAAGCCTGGATCATGAACAAAGGGGAGAAGGCAGCTGGAATAGAGACGGGATCACTAAGATAAAGATGGCTGGAGCAATCAGTCGGGATGGGAGATGTGTGCAGAAAGTAGATAAAGGGCCAAACATGATAACCTCTCAGGGTCCAAATGCCCGAAAGTAGAGAGAGATTATGGGAAATCATGTCTGCCATGGATGCAGGGGGAGAGTGGGAAAGGGATGTTATTCCGGGGATATTGGTGGTGGATAATGTGCACTGGTGGAGGGATGGTTGTTTTATCATTGTGTGATTGTCACCCAAACATGAAAGCTTGTAACTATCTCACGATGATTCAATAAAATTTTAAAAAAATGTGATTTGATAACCTCTCCAATCACAAATGTCTTTTTAAATTTTTATTAGTGAAAAACCATGAGGTACAGTTTTAGACTTATAAATATTTGTGCTCGGTTTCAGTTATACAATGATCGAACACCCATTTCTCCACCAGTGCCCATTCTCCACCACCACTGATGCCAGTATCCCTCCCCCCCACCATCACGCCCTGCCTCTGTGTCAGGGCATTCCCTTTTGTTCTCTCTCTCCTTTTGGTGCTGTGTTTTGAAACAGAGGCATTGAGTGGCAATCATGTTCGGTCCACAGTCCACTCTCAGCACGGATCTCACATCCTGGGAGGATCCTCCCGACACCCTTTATTTGGTGCTCCCTTCTCTCTCTGAGCTGACTTTTCCCCTAGTGTGTGCGGCTAGGCTCCAAGCCATAGAGTAAACCTCCTGGTACTTATCTAGGCTATTCTTGGTTGTTAGTCTCCTATTTTCTTATTTTATGTTCCCCAGATGAATGCAATCTTTCTGTCTATCCCTCTCTTTCTGACTCAGTTCCCTTAGAATGATACTTTCCATGTGTTACTACTTGTATATAAATGTCCTTTATCCTTTCTAACACCTACATAGTACTCCATTGTGTAATTTCCAGGCGTTTGACCTGGTTCATTGTGTCTGCGTGTGATTCACTTCTATTCTCAGTGCATCATGGTCTGAAAAGATTGTTTATACTATTTTTATCTTCCTGATTCTATTGAGGTGGTGGGTATTTGCAATGTTTCTTCAGGTTGGTGTATAGGTATGGGGAATATGATGTCACACTAGATTTTTTAGTACACTAAACTACTTGTGGCCTAAAATTAGGCCATCCCGAGTCGGATCTCGCGAGAGAGGACGGAAGCCTGTGGGAGCCCATGGTCTTTAAAGTACGGTTCAGCCCTTTCCTCCAGGGGTAGTTTGTAAACACGGCTGAGCTTGGGCTCGCCCGGCGACTGCCAGGAGCATGAATTAGTGACCGGGAAAGGGACACGTAGATGGAGACTTGAGGATCACTGCTTACTTGATGAGAGCTGAAGGAGTTTCTGGCAGCAGAGTAAATAAAGCTCATGGCCCACCACCTAGAAAGTAACCTTGCCATGAAAAAGAGGATGTGATAAGTTGTTCAACCTATGAAATTCAAGTTACATGTGAATTCTGCCAGGCAGTACAAGGACCTGTGGAATATGAGTGATGACAAACCCTTTCTATGCACTGCGCCTGGATGTGGTCAGCGTTTTACCAACGAGGATCATTTGGCTGTCCATAAACATAAACATGAGATGACACTGAAATTTGGTCCAGCACGTAATGACAGTGTCATTGTGGCTGATCAGACCCCAACACCAACAAGATTCTTGAAAAACTGTGAAGAAGTGGGTTTGTTTAATGAGTTGGCAAATCCATTTGAGAATGAATTCAAGAAAGCCTCAGAAGACGACATTAAAAAATGCCTCTAGATTTATCCCCTCTTGCAACACCCATCATAAGAAGCAAAATTGAGGAGCCCTCTGTTGTAGAAACAACTCACCAAGATAGTCCTTTCCCTCACCCAGAGTCTACTACCAGTGATGACAAGGAAGTACCATTGGCACAAACTGCACAGCCCACATCAGCTATTGTTCGTCCAGCATCGTTACAGGTTCCCAATGTCCTGCTTACAAGTTCAGACTCAAGTGTGATTATTCAGCAGGCAGTACCTTCACCAACCTCAAGTACTGTAATCACCCAGGCACCATCCTCTAATAGGCCAATTGTTCCTGTACCAGGCCCTTTTCCCCTGCTGTTACATCTTCCTAATGGACAAACCATGCCTGTCGCTATTCCTGCATCAATCACAAGTTCTAATGTGCACGTTCCAACTGCGGTTCCACTTGTTTGACCAGTCACCATGGTGCCTAGTGTTCCAGGAATTCCAGGTCCTTCCTCCCCTCAACCAGTCCAGTCAGAAGCAAAAATGAGATTAAAAGCTGCTTTGACCCAGCAACATCCTCCAGTTACCAACGGCGATACTGTCAAAGGTCATGGAAGTGGACTGGTGAGGAACCAATCAGAAGAATCTAGACCACAGTCTTTACAGCAGCCAGCCACATCCACTACAGAAACTCCGGCTTCTCCAGCTCATACAACACCACAGACACAAAATACAAGTGGTCGTCGAAGAAGAGCAGCTAACGAGGATCCTGATGAAAAAAGGAGAAAGTTTTTGGAGCGAAATAGACCAGCGGCTTCAAGATGCCGACAGAAGAGGAAAGTCTGGGTTCAGTCCTTAGAGAAAAAAGCAGAAGACTTGAGTTCATTAAATAGTCAGCTGCAGAGTGAAGTCACCCTGCTGAGAAATGAAGTGGCAAAGCTGAAACAGCTTCTTCTGGCTCATAAAGATTGCCCTGTAACCGCCATGCAGAAGAAATCTGGCTATCATACTGCTGATAAAGATGATAGTTCGGAAGATCTGTCAGTGCCGAGTAGTTCACATCCTGAAGCTATTCAGCACAGTTCTGTCAGCACATCCAATGGACTCAGTTCAATCTCCAAGGCAGAAGCTGTGGCCACCTCACTTCTCACCCAGATGGCAGACCAGAGTACAGAGCCTGCGCTCTCCAGATTGTTATGGCCCCTTCTTCCCAGTCACAGCCCTCAGGAAGTTGATTAAAACCTGCAGTGCAACAGTTTTAGATACCTATTAGTGACTTCAAAGGGAAATCAAGGAAAGACCAGTTTCCATTTATGCGAAATCTGTTGTTTAAAAAAAATTTTTTTTACTTGAAATGAAATTTGGCTCTAAAGGTGGTGTAGCACCAGTTGACGACCAGATCTAGTCTCTTGGAAAAAAAGACTGATTTTGCTTTTTTTAAAATAAATATTGTTAGATTTATTAAAAAAAAAATTAGGCCATCCCCACTTCTAAGTAAGACACGCCCACTTCAGAAGAGGCCACGCCCACACGGGAACCTAGTGTGTGTGGGGGGGAGGGGTTAAAGGCTGGGTGGGTAAGAAGAACAGAGCAGCGTTGGGGGCAATGAGGAAGAGGCTCAGGTCTGCTTTTGTCCTAGGGTCCTAGAGGACGCCTGGGGCTGTGCAGATTGAGAGCCAAGTCCCGGGTTCAAATACTGGTGGGCAGACTGATCTGGGTTGGGAAGAAGACTGGAGCAGCATTGGGGGCGAAGAGAAAGAGCATAAATGTAAATTTCTTAAGGAAGTATTTGTGTCTTCAAAGAAAAGCTGATATTCTTCTATAAAATATTCATAAAATTTTCATATAAATAGTTCTAGAAAATGGCAGGTGGGCATAGAGTGATAGAACAGTTGGTAAGCATTTGGTCAACTCAGGTTCAATTGCAGACACTCCAAACTGTTCCCTGAACCTTAGGAATAATTTCTGACTGCAGAACCAGGAGTGAAAAAAAAGCATACAAAAAGACCAAAATAAAATGATATTTTAAAAACACACAAATGTTTACCTGACCTTCGGCTTGCTGCTCCACCATTCCCCCTGTGGTTTGCTTCTGACTGATACCATTGGGTTTATTCAGAGCAGGAGACAGAGCTCAAATGGAAATCAGAGTCCCTGCCCCTCGGTCCCGTGGCTGTGTCCCAGCAAGTTTCACACCAGACCTTCACTATGCTAAGGTCCCAGACCACAGCTCCTTCCTGACAGACCCACTTAACAAATTAATGGTTTTTATAGTTATTTTTCCTATATTTCTGTAAGTACAGGTGAAGACAGAGAGCAGCCTCTACATTAATCCCTCAGCAACTTCCAAGGGGGTTAACTATAGAGAGTCAGCACCCTCATGTCCCCTGCAGCAAAGAAAGAACACTCAAAAACTAATGGGGAAAACATGTAGAATCCCACAAAGTTCAAGAAGCGAAATGAATATAACCAAAGACATAAAACACCAGTAAATCCTCATACAGTATTTTTGGTGACATTTTGATGAGACTGTTCAATGAGTTCAAAGAAACAATGGCACAGGTAATCAGCAAAGCACAAGTATGAGAGTAAAAATAATAATATTACTACAGAAATGGCAGAATTGAATAACATGGTAGGTAACATAAAAAGTTAAAAGTCAATGGAAGCTCTGAACAACAGAATAACAGAAACTGAGCAAAAGATTGAGGAACTCCAAGATGAGAAGAAAACTGCTATGAAAAAGCAAAAAATAGTTGATATATTGAAAAACAATGAAAACAGACCAGACAACTATTGGATGAAGGGAAGAGGAACAATTTAAGAATTATAAAAGTCCCTGAAAAACAGTAAGGCAAATGTGATGATGAAATATGAAACAAGTTAAAGAAACCATAGATAAGAACTTCCCAGTGTTGATGATTATAAGCACCAAGAAGCAAATGACCCTAAGAGTGCTAAAGAAAATAGAAAACAATATGGAAAATTTCTAATACACTATACTCAAAAGACACAATCCAAAGATAGAGACAGAATATTGAATGCAGCAAGTTTAAAAAAGGAACTAACATACAGAAGTAAGTCCAAAGATGTACAGAAAATCTCTTAGCCAGAAAAATTTTGGAGAAATACAGTGGAAAAAAAAACTCAATGAAATAAACACTTGATCAAGAATACATTATCTGCTAAGTTGTCACTGTCACTGTCCTCCCGTTGTTCATCAATTTGCTCGAGTGGACCCAGTAGCATCTCCATCGTGAGACTTTGTTGTTACTGTGTTTGGCATATCAAATATGTCACAGGGAGCTTGCCAGGCTTTGCCATGTGGGCGAGATACTCTCCGTAGCTTGCTGGGCTCTCCAAGAGGGGCAGAGGAACCACACTCGGGTCGGCCATGTTGGCTGCGTGCAAGGCAAATGCCCTACCCGCTGTGCTATCACTCCAGCCCATCTGCTAGGTTATCGATCAGATTTGAAGGAACTTATCAAAGCTTCATTGGCAGGCAACAGCTTGGGGAATTCATAGACCTGAGACCATTTTTTTTACAAGAAGTATTAAAAGACGGATTTAAAGGATAAAAGAAAATTCATATCATGTAGCATTGTGTATGGCGCTCACTAATGCTGCATATAGTTATACTCTACTAGATTATGAAAAATTAAAAACATTTAGAAATTAATCATCATCAGAAATTTACTTTAATAGATTTTTTCCTAAAAGGGAAAATAAATGCTTAATTTATGATAGGTGAGATATGAGCACATGATCCCTTCATCATTTGACATGCCATTACTCATGAATTTAATTGAGAGGGCACCTGTAATGTCTCCATTCATGCCTGTCAAGTGGTAGTGTAGCCCAAGGCATCTGCTCACTCCAGGAACACGAAGAGCCAAAATCTATTCTTTCAGGGTCATGAGGAAGAAGTCTGACCATCTCATAGGTGAGTGGTCCTGAGATCTTTTGATGTCCTGTGGAATCCAGTAAGTAACAGCTCTAGTGCAGCAGTCATTTCCAAATTCAATTATCTGTCTGTCCCATCTGATTTTCAACACCTTGGCAAATGAGACAACGTCCCTGATTCTCAATCATCAAAGGAGGTCAGAACTCCGGATTCCTTCTCTCTCTTGAGTGAAGAATGATAATCTGAGTAGAGCACTTTTGATTCCTCTTTGGGAGACCAGAATAGCATTCTCATCCTGTTTTCATAATGTCCAGGTCTCTGAGACAAATGTTAGTAAAGGAAGAATTGTGGAGTCGAAGAGATGTGCCCAGAGCCAGAGGTTCTTTGTCCTCTTAACTATTTCTTTGACGCTCTTGAAGGCATTCCAGGCTGCTCTCTTACTCCTGTGCAACTCAGGTTCCAGGTCATTCATCATGTTCAGTTCTCAACCTAGGTGCACATAACTGCTGCATTTGGAGATGTTTGTTCCTTTGAGAGCGAATGGAACATCAGGAATGATTCCATTTTTCATAAACATTGTGAGATTCAGCTGCAGTCCAACCTTTCCACATTCATGGTTGAAGTCAGCCAGCATTTGTGCCACTTGGCTAGTGTTTAGTGTTATTAGAACAAGGTCATCAGTGAAGCAGAGGTGGTGTAGTTGCCGAACGTCTATTTTCACTCTCATTCCTTCCCATTCCAGTCATCACATGACATTCGCGAGTGTGACACTGAAAGTTTCGGTGAAATGGTATCACCCTGTCGAACCACTCTCTTGACCTCAATGATCACTTCCTTGTAGAATGGTGAGGTACCATTAGTGAATCAGTAATACATCTCACGGAGGATCCTCATGTATTGAGTTGAACACCCTGTTTGGCTTCGGCTTCGATGATCACTTCCATCTCAACAGAATCAATGGCCTTCTTTAAATCAGTGAATGATAGACAGAGCAGCATCGTAAACTCCCAAGAAACCTCAGTGTGCTTGGTTATCGTATGGATATGATGGATCATGCTGAATCCTTTGAGGAACCCAGCTTGCTCGCATGGTTGTCCTTCATCTAGTGTTCTGCCAATTTTATTCAGGATGACTCGAGTAAACAGCTTGTAGATGACAGAAAACAGGCAGATCAGGCAATATATGCCAATGTCGTGGATATCTTGCTTCTTGTACAGTAGTACAGTCATGGTAGTTTTCCATTTGGATGGAACCTTGCATTCTGACAGATAGCGTGTGAAGAGCCAAGCCAATGTATTCATGAGTACTGACAGCAGGTTCTTCAGGTGTTTGTGTCTGACCTTGTCTGCGCCGGGTGCTGTTCAATTCAATGCAATGGCATGTCAGATTTCTGATTGGAGAATGTTGGGAATCACATATCCATCTTGTGGAAGTTGGTATGTGGGCAGGTGGACGTGGCTATCAAAGAGATCCGAGTGACGTTATGGATAATCTTTTCCATTGCCCTTATGGAAGATGTGATAGATCCATCAGGACATCAGAAGGCAGTTATCCTGGTCTTGTAGTTGGCAAATAATAGGGGAGCATTGCAAATTCTGTTCTCAGTTTCTGCCAGTACTACTGCTCTTCTCTCTTTGAGGTCTTCCTTTATCGCTTCTCTGCACTACTTTGCAAGCTCCGACGTTTACTTGCATTTGCCTGAGGCTTGCGCCAAGCCACGTTGATGAATGAGCTCTAGAGTTTTCGAAGACAGTTCTCTTTTTGTGGCTATCTCTCTCTTCATGGAGGTGCTGAACCAGTCTATCATATTCCTCATCAATTTTGTCAATGACGATATCTCCCCATGTTGCCACAATAGTGCCAAAGAGCTCCCAGTTGGTCGTCGCTCTGAGAGTTCTCTTCTTAAACTTTGCAGCCCTTTCTCCCTGCTCCATTAAGTAGAATTTTCTATGAAGGAGATGGTAGTTCATTCCTGTTTGGAATTTTGGGACAACAGCGATATTGGTCAGGCAAGACCATCTATTGAATATGATATGTTCAATTTCATTGCATAACAGTCCACCAGGAGACTCCCATGTCCAACGTTTAAATTCAGCCTTCTGGAAATGTGAGTTACCATGGATAGTTTTGATTGACATGATGAACTCAGACTGTCTCTCACCCTGTTCCTTCCATTCTAGGCCATGTGGATTTCTTCAGCTGATCTTCTCAGTCCTATTTTGGCATTAGAATCACTGACAATGATCTTGTAGAAGATGTGGTTTCCTGTACAGAACTTTTCCAGCTCTATGTAGAATGAGACCCATTTTATTACTGGCTTTTGTCATATCGATTATGCCATGGATAACTTGCCAGGCACTGCTATGCGGGCAGGATTTTCTCTGTAGCTTCCCAGGCTCTCTAAGAGTGATAGAGACTTTTAGGGTGGACTCTAATCATCTTTGAATGTGTTCTCATGGTTCAAACCATATTTGAACCCTATCAAATATCCTCCGAATTCCAGTAGGCAGGGGTCACGCCCATCAACTGGCCCCCTGGCACTGTGTAATCCCATCAACGGCCAAGAATCAGAGACTATAAAAACCAGCTCACAGAAGAGAACAGTGCAGTCTTCTGCCCCCACGCCTGGCTGTCCTCACCGGGGCCCCTTGGAGGGGAGCGGGTTGAGCCTTCCTCCCCGCCCCAACCAGGGCTCCAGCAGACGAAGACCTCCAGGACCAGCCACCACCATGCTGAGACCACTCTCTGCACACATGAAGGTACCGGCAAAGGAACAAAGGCAAGCGGGTCCCGGGGCTGAGATATCCAAGCCTACTCGGATCAGGGCTGGGCATCCTCCACCCAGATCCTCCAAATTCCAGTCAGTGGGGGTCACACCCACCATCTGGCCCCCTGGCACCATGTAATCCCATCAACGTCCAACACTCAGAGACTATAAAAACCAGCTCCGCGGGACATCTTATTATGACATCTTATTATCTCATTCCTACTTTGGACAAACTGGCAGGCTACCGAATGTAACTTTCCCACAGGGCAGAGTCTGGCAAAGTCCCCGTGGTGTACCAATTATGCCAAATACCAGTAACAATGATGGGTCTCATTCTTCTAAAGAGCCTTGAATATAGCAGTTTCTTAAAAATCTCAGGGCTAGGATAAAGGAGATGTTACTGGGGCCTGCTCGAGGCAATCAATGAATAACAGGATGGTTGTGATCAACTATAGTGCGGCAATCCTGGGTTATGGGTATTAAGTGTCTTATGATGTGTCCGGAAAGCGTCCTGGAGCATGGTGTTTGCTGGGTAATGAAGTAATGGAGGTAGTTGAGGTCTGCCGTGAGGTATTTACCTGTAGGGTGGGTCTTCTCTGTGTAATCCCTGTGTCACTGGAGAATGATGGAAGCAGACAGGGCAGGGTAGGGTGGGACTTCTGCTTTTAATCCCTTGGTGGCTGGAGATTGTTGGGAGCAGTCAGAAGATCTCTGTTCCCAGGTCCTGTTGAGCCTGGAGTCCAAGGTCGGAGAGTTCCGCTTACCTGGTTCTGTGGGGCTTCACTCATGTGTGAGTCTCGGCCCGAGTGTCCAGAAAGTGTCTTGGAACATGGCAGCGGCTGGGTAGTGGAGGTAGATTATGTGTGAAGATTTAGTTATAAATCCATTTTTTAGAGAAATTAAATCATTTTCCCTTACCCATTCCTGCTACATTGGGTTTGAGGATTCAAAATATGGAATATAAAGTGCAGACACAGGGGTATTGTGCCACCAGCAGGTCAATATGAGGCAAGTGTAGCAGCAGCCTGATGGTGGCTTCAGAGTTCTAGATACCCAAAATTGTTGCTGTGCCTTCAGCCAGACCCCAACAACATGAGGCCAAGTTTACCAAGAAAGTAAATGACCAAAAGTTAGGTATGTGGGAGACATACCCACAAACCACCTCCAGCTCATATAATTGGAGACAAGGCTTCTCTATTTCCTGATCAAATTGTTTCATGGCAATGATCCCAGAGACTCAGAAAAAAATCTTGGAACCCAGCAGCTTTTGTCAGTAATGCGTCCGGTCCCCACAGTAGTAGGTTACTGGCACCAGACCACCCCAGGGGGAAAAGGGTGCTGTCCCTCCACCTGTTCCCCCTTGGCGGCTCAGTGACCGTCATCCTCCAGAGGCCATTGGACAGTCAGGTTTGAGTCTGCAGTGATGAGACACGTGGGGCCTCACATGATGGGGATGGAGCCGGCCCTTTTCTCCCCACCCCAATGAGACCCTGAGTCACGGCCCACAAATGCCTCTCTGTCTCCTGATCAAGCTGCATAACGGCCATGATCCCAGAGTCTCAGGAACAAATCTCGAAACCCAGCAGGTTTTGGTAGAAATCCATCCAGATTTAATTGATAAAATTTCAGAACTCCAAAATCATGTGGCCACTACTGCGGCCGTGTGACATCATAGGTTATTCATAACCAATAATAGAAAACAAATTGTCTACCATCGCCTTTTTAGAAGATCTGATTGTTGGTGTAAAATCCCAAATAATGGTGGGTCCGGGGTCAAAATATTTCATGGAATCAAAGTGGAAAGAGAGTAATATGGAAATCAACTGCCCCAGAGATAGGAGGGGGTGTTGATGAGGGGCATACTGGGGTTTTTGGTGGTGGAGAATGGGCACTGGTGAAGGGACAGGTGTTTTATCATTGTATGACTGAGACTTAAACCCAAAAGATCTGTAACTGTTCTAATGGTGATTCAATAAAGCACTATCACTATCACCCCACTGTTCATCAATTTGCTCATGTGAGTGCCAGTAACGTCTCCATTAGTATCTGTCACAGGCTAGTGTAGCCTGATGGCATATTGGGGGCTCTTTCAGAGTCAGGGGAATAAGGACCATCATTGTTACTGTTTTCGGCATATGGAGTACACCACGGGCAGCTTGCCAGGGTCTGCCATGCGGGCAGGATACTCTCGGTAGCTTGCCAGGCTCTCCGAGGTGACAGAGGCTTTTGGGGCAGCCTCTAATCACCTTTATGGGTGTTGCCAGTCAGGCATATAGGCGGGCAGGATACTCTCAGTAGCCTGCCAAGTTCTCTGAGAGAGAGAGAGAGAGAGAGAGAGAGAGAGAGAGAGAGAGAGAGAGAGAGAGAACTATATAATTTTATTCAATTTCATCATCGTCGATTGCCTCGAGCAGGCCCCAGTAACGTCTCTTTCATCCTAGCCCTGAGATTATATTCACGGCTCTTTAGGAGAATGAGACCCATCATTGTTACTGGTATTTGGCATATTTGGTAGGCCACGGGGAGTTTGCCAGACTCTGCCCTGTGGGCAGGCTACATTCGATAGCCTGCGAGTTTGTCCAAAGTAGGAATGAGATAAAAGATGTCATAAAGAAAAGTTCTGATAAGATGTCGCGCGGCCGCAAATGCGGCCGCGCGGTTCCGGGATCTGGATTTTATTCAATAAAAAATTATAAAAAAAGAAAAAAGTAAGGTGGGGTTCATGCCCAATTCAATCAGCTTAGTCAATAGCTGGATAAATAGCAATACTCCTGCATTTTAAAAAAGGGGAGACACTGTAATCCTTGTAATGCAGTTTGTTGTTTAAATACTAGTGAAAATATAACTAGCTATAGTTACATGACACTAACTTTCTCCAGTAAAATTCAGGATCAAAATTTTCTTTAGCATTTTATCCTAAATTCATGCACAGAGAGGCCACTTAATAGGATAAGTTTAGTGTTCCATGTGTTCTAGTGGTAGAATATTGCTAAACATAGAAACTATAAAACTTGATCTAGACTTTATAAGAACAACACTCTTCTATCCCCCATTTCTCATAGATTTGTTTTTAATTATTATAACATGGCTTACAGGACTGAAAATGTATATGCTTTGTCATACAAATAAAACTACACTGCCACCACCACCAAAAATTGCCAAATATTTTATATCTGCCAGTCTATGTGATATCTCTCATTCTATCTAGTCCAATAACCAATTACTGTTAACTTATTTATCATTAAATTATTTCCCCTTGTACATATAAAAAAGTTGTTTCTACAGATTCTACAAATATGAACTCACAAAACTTTGGGAATAAAAATAGAGGTAGGAAAAATATCTTAAAAATGGTTATTAGGGGTTAATAATTTTAGCAAATAGTAAATATTTCTCTCTACCACATAAATTAAAGAAATCATAGGAAGAAATGTGATACAAGAAATATTCCAGGAAAAAAAGAGGGTACTTTTATGTTGCAAGTGTAGGAAACCATGTAACTTATACTGTTTATAGGAATTAACAATGCATAATTCCCAAGGACCTATGCACTGATGAGTTGCCTTGTACATGTCTCAAATAATATGAACAGAAAAAGTAATACAAAACAAAAGCAAACAACAACAAAGAAACCCTCTTTCTTGTTCTTTTTCTGTCCTATGACCAAACTACCATATCTATTTAGAAACCTTCTCAAGCATAAGCCAACTAGTAATTGCAACAGTACTGAGGGCAACATTCTAAATCATACTGTCTTGAATTTCATGCTTTAATATTTTCTGTGAATGTGTGTCTAAAATCTAAGATAATTTTGAGGTAAAGACATCTTTGAAGTCTCTAGGTAGATAGCAGTTAAGAAACAAATTTTACTGACTGGTTTTCTTTCTCAGAAGCAAGATGCCCCCAAGGAGTACAATGGGTGTAATTCTGTCTGCTGTAGTTTATAATCATCCAGAAATCTAAGGTTTTTCAATAAAAGATGCCTTCCCTGCCTTCACTGATAAATGTCTATAATTTTCCATTGGACATCTTGAATAGGCCATCCTGCCAAAACAGAGAAAAACACTCGCGAATTTAAAATTGAAGATGTAATTCTAAAATGCAATGCTTTAATGTGCAAAAGTAAAATTACCTAATCTTGAAAAATAAGAATTGTAAAAAATTAAAATGATAGTTATTCATAAAGAACATTCACTTACTCAACTCATACATTTGATTTTAAATGATAAAATCATGATAACAAAGAAATATTCTAAAATACAGCAACAAAAATTAAACTCTTAAAATAAAATGCCATGTGAACTGAATCAAAGTGCCTAGTATAATCTCAACCTTAGACAAAGAAAAACAGTGCTGAAGGTTTAATTCACTTAGACTTACACAAATCACATATTGTTTTAAGGAAAATACAACCTATAATAGATGAATTATTCAGAATATGCCTAAATTTGAACATACATATTTTACTAAGGTACAAATAATATATATTTGTCTCAAACTTTATAATCTTACTTTGTGATTTCTATTATTTTTCTTGTGATGCTCTTGAAAGTAGTTACTTGTCTGTGTATGTATATACTTCAAGTTGATCTTTCTCATGCCTTTCCTTCTGAAACGTCACCCTAAACTTTTCTTTCGTTTTCTTTTGATCTATTTCCTGTCACTCCCTCAATCTTCTCTCCCCTCCCTTTTCCCCTCCCCATCCTTACCTTTTCTCACCTCTCTTCTCCTATCTCCTCTCTCCTCCTCTCCTTTCTTCTCCTCTCCTCTCTTCTCACATCCCCTCCTATTTTCTCCTCTCCTCCTGTTCCCTTCTCTACCCACCCCACCCTCCTCTTACCTTCTCTCTTCTATTTTTAACTTTTTCTTCTTGTATATTTGTCTTATAACATTTGATAGATTTTTATTGAGATTTTTATTTTTATTTTATTTTGCAATATGAGTTCACAGTAGTTTTCTTTAATGATGTTTGACACATCTAGAATAAAACATTTTAGTTTTAAAGGATTTATAAAAGTTGCTGATTAAGTACAAACATTTTACCTTCTTGAGATTTTAGGGTTTTTTTCTATAATTAGAACAATCTTTATTTTTCTGAGAAAAGAATTTGTACCTTTCTCTTCGTCCCCAATGCTGTTCTGGTCTTCTTCCCCACCCAGGTAAGTTTATCTGCTAGTATTCAAACCTGAGACTTGGCTTTCTCCATGCGAGCGCCCCAGGCATCCTCTTGGACCCTGAGAAAAATGTAGCCCTGAGCCTCTGCCTCTTCCAATTCGTCTCCAATGCTGTGCTGGTCTTCTTCCCCACCCAGGTAAGTTTATCCTCCAGTATTCAAACCCGGGATGTGGCTTTCTTCGTGCAAGCGCCTCAAGCGTCCTCTTGAACCCTGGGACAAAAGCAGCCCTGAACCTCTGTCTCTTCCTATTCGTCCCCAAAGCTCTTCCCCTTTTCTTCCCCACCCAGCCTTTACTTCACCCACACCGGGTTCCTGAACAGCGTGTCCAATTCTGAAGTGGGCGTGGCTTCAGTAGAAGTGGGCGTGGTCTAATTTTAGGCGGGTAGTTTAGTCATACCACAAAACCTAGTATAACATCACAGTCACCATGCCTACATACCAACATGAAGAAACAAGCAAATCCCGACCACGTGGGGAGGAAGAAGGCTCAGTAGTGCTACTCACCTAAAGGAACTCTCTGACAAAGAATTCAGATATGAAGTCATGAAGATATTCAATGAACTCAATGAAACAGTCAGACAGATATCCAGTAAATTGAAGGAGGAAAAGAAAGAAACAATGGATCAGACAATCGAGAAAATTCAGGAAAAATGAGAGCAGATATTGGAAAGCTATGCACAGAAATGTCACAAATGAACGATTCCGTAGATGAAAAAAAAAAAAAACTCAGTCTGTGCCCTCAACAGTAGAAAGACCACAGTTGAACACAGAATCAGTGAGCTGGAAGATCAACTGCACCAAACCAACAGGCAACAGCAAACAATGGCAAGAGACCTCAAAATAGCCTGAGTGCGAATCAGAGACCTAGGAGATGATTCCAAGAGGAAAAACATTAGAATCTTAGGAGTATCAGAAGCTCAGAGAAACAATACCAATGAAAAGGCCATGGTCAAACAAATCATTGCTGAGAAATTCCCAGAGCTGGGCAATGAAGCCATTCAGTTTCAAGGAGCCCAAAGGGTGCCAGCTAAAAGAGACCCTAACAAAAAAAATCCAAGACATAGCATAGTTAGACTGATGGATGCCGCCGATAGAGACAGAATACTGCAAGCAGCAAGAGACACAATACTGCAAGCAAAGAAGGAAATCACATAAAAAGGAGCACACCTTAGATTCAGAGCAGGCCTATCAGAGGAAATCTTTCAAGCCCTAAGGCAATGGCGGGATATAGTGAAAAAAACTCACTCAAATGAGTGTTTCACCAAGAATACTCTATCCGACTAAACTCTCACTCAATCTCGAAGGAATAGTACACTATTTTCTAGATAAACAACAGCTCAGGAACTTCATAGACTCAAAACCAAACCTAAAAGAATGGCAAAGGGGGCTACTATAAGACAAGACAAACCCTACAAGCACAAAAGACACTTAGAGAAAGGTGACAAAAAAACCCATGACAATAATCTCAACCTCAATGGTCTAAATTCACCAATTAAGAGAAACAGAGTGGCAAAATGGATTCAGACACAGAACCCAACTCATCTCAACAGTCAGAGCAAACAAGACTCAAAGTTAAAGGGTGGAAAACAATACCGCAAGCAAACAGCTCCCTAAAAAAGCTGTGGTGGCCATAATAGTCTGAACAACATCAATTTCAAGTTGAAAAAGATTAGAGGGGACAGCGAAGGGTATTTTCTATTCATCAAGGGATGTGTATAACAGGAAGAAATCACACTCTTAAATGTATACGCACCTAATGAGGGAACAGATAAATATTTAAAACAACTGCTAACAAATTTTAAGGAGGACATTGCTAGCAACACAAAAGTAATTGGAGACTTCGATATCACCTTATCACCTCTGGATAGATCAACAAGAACAAATCTCAGCAAGGAATCATAGACTTTGAAAGAAGAAATAGAAGAGAAAGGGCTTATAGACCTATACAGGGCTTTGCACCCAAAAATGAAAGAATACACATTATTCTCCAGTGCACTCTGAACATTTTCCAAAATAGACCATGTGCTAAGCCAAAAACATACCTCAATAGAATTGGGAAGAGATAAATAGTATGAACAATCTTTTCAGACCATGATGCCCTGAGGACAGAAGTGAATCACACACAGACTCGAAGAAACAAATGAAACACCTGGAAATTAAACAACTCAATGTTGAACAACAAGTGGGTCAAAGGAAGTCAGAATGAAATCAAAAGATACCTGGAAACAAATGAGAATGAAGACACAAGCTATGAGAACTCTGGGATACAGCTAAAGTCGTCTTAAGGGGAAATTGTTTAGCTCTGCAAGCATTTCTTAGGAAGGAAGAAAGGGCCCACATAAACAACTTGACTTCACAGCTCAATATCTTTAGAAAAGGATCAACAGAAGAAGCCCAGATGAGGCAGAAGGAAAGAGATCATAAAACGGAGAGCAGAAATCAACGACATAGAAATCAAAGAAACAATCTGAAAAATAAATGAAACCAAGAGCTAGTTCTTCGAGAAAATAAATAAGAAAGATAAACCACTAGCAACACTCACAAAGAAAGAAAGAGAGAAATCTAATAAACTGAATCAGTAATGAGAATGGGGATATCACAACAGAAAGCTAAGAAATTCAAAAGAATCAGAGACTAGTTTGAAATTCTGTATGCCACGAAACCTAGAACCTAGAAGAAATGGATGAATTCCTGAATTCCTACAATCTCCCAAGGTTTAATCAAGAAGATCTAGAGTACCTGAAGAGACCTATTAACATCAAGAAAATTGAAACTGTAATCAAAAGTCTTCCCCAAAGCCCAGTTCCAGATGGATTCAATAGCAAATTTTTCCAAGCATTTAAAGAGGATTTATTTCCAGTTTTTCTCAAGATATTCCAGGAAATAGAAGAAACATACACTGTACCAAAAAGTTTCTATGTAGCCCATGTATCGCTGATAACAAAAGAAAAAATAAGACACTACAAGAAAAGAAAACAACAAGCTAATATCTCTGATGAACACATATGCGAAGATTTTCATCAAAATACTAGCAAATAGAATTCAAAATCTCATCAAAAAGGTCATACACCATGACCAAATGAAATTCATCCAAGGAATGCAAGGATGGTTTAACATTCGGAAATCAATCAACATAAATCCATAATATAAATAAAAGAAAAAATAAAACCATTTGATCATATCAGTAGAATAAGAGAAAGCATTTGACAAGATCCAGCACCCGTTTATGATTAAAACGCTCACCAAAATGGATATAGAGGGGACTTTCCTCAATATAGTTAAAGCCATCTACCACAAGCCTACAAAAAGCATTATCCTGAGTGGCTAAAAACTGAAAGCTTTCCCTCTAAGATCAGGAACAATACAATATGCCCACTCTCTCCACTGCTGTTCAATATAGTACTGGAAGTACTTGCAATAGCGATTAGGCAAGACAGAGATATTAAGGGCATCCAGGAAGGAAAGGAAGAAATCAAGCTCACACTTGATGATTCACAGATCATTCACAGATGATATGATACTATACTTAGAGAACCCTAAAACCTCTACCAAGAAACTCCTAGAAACAATAGACTTCTATAGTAAAGTTGCAGGCTATAAAATCAATACCAAAAAGTCCATGGCTATTCTATACGCAAATAGTGAGACAGAAGAAAGTGACATGAAGGAAACAATCCCGTTCACAATTTTGCCCCAGAAAATCAAGTACCTAGAATTAGTTTAACTGAGGAGGTAATCCACTACACAGCCGCCGACACAATCCAGGATGCCTTCCGGACCCGCGTGGCAGCTCCAGCGGAGACTCAGGCACGACTGAAGACCCACAGAACAAGATAAGTGGAACTCTCTGAGACTGTGGACCAGGCTCAATGGACCCAGCAACAGAGATTCTCTGCTTGCTCCCACCAACCACAGGTGACAAAGGGATTATAATCAGGAGCCCCACCCTACCTTGCCCTGTCTGCTTCCACAAACAACCAGAGACCCTGGAATTGGATTCCGCACAGAAGACCCACCCTACCCCTACCGGGACCAGATAAATACCTTACTGGAAGATCTCCACTACTGACACTAACTTCACTACCCAGCCGCTGCCACACTCCAGGATGCTTTCCGGACACGCATGGCTGCAAGGCGGCCGTGCGACACATCATAAAACACTAAATACTCATCTTCCGGAATTGCCGGAATTGCTGTACCATATTTGATAGTGTTCAAATATGGTGACACCTATGAGGGTGATTTGAGATCGCCCCAAAAGCCTCTATCCCTCTCGGAAAGACTGGCAAGCTACCAAGAGTATACCGCCTGCATGGCAGAGCCTGGCAAGCTATCTGTTGTGTATTCGATATGCCAAAACCAGTAATTACAAAGGGTCTCATTCACCAGACCCTGAAGGTTTCAGAAACATGGCAGCACTGAGAAGGATGAGAAAGGAGAGGCCGATAAAATCTCAAGGTCGAACTAGGCTGCACAACGAAGGAATACAAAAATGATCATCTGTACTTTCAATTCACGTACACTAGCATCAGATGCATCCATCGAGGACCAGATGGTACAAGCATGAAAGATCAAGTATGACATCATTGCTCTGACTGAGACAAGAAGGCACCAATCTCATCATGCCGTTTTCGACACTGGAGAAGAATTGTTCCTTGGAACAAGCAATAAAAGAGGTGTCGGAGGTGTCGGTGTCCTTGTCAACACAAACTTGGACAAGAGCATTGATTCATTCGAATGCCTAACAACCCGAATCAGACGTTTACATTTGAATAGATGTGGTGTACTGCCGGCAGTTTCTATCTTCGTTGTCTACTCACCAACATCTCATTATGATGAAAGAGAAATTGAGAAGTTCTACATGGAGCTGGAGAAGTTCTATAAAGAACACCACACCTTCTATAAGATCATTGTGGGTGATTTTAATGCCAAGATAGGACCGAGAAGATCAGCTGAAGAACTTCACATCGGGACCCATGGCCTAGAATGGAACGAACAGGGTGAGAGACTGTCTGAGTTCATCATGTCGACCAATACCATCCATGGTAACTCACAGTTCCAGAAGGCTGAATCTAAACATTGGGCATGGGAGTCTCCAGGTGGACGATTCCACAATGAAATAGACCACATCATATTCAATTGACGGTTTTGCCTGACCAATGGCGCTGTTGTCCCAAAATTCCAAATGGGGTTGGACCACCGTCTCCTTCGTGCAAAATTCTACTTCACAGAACAGGAAGAAAGGGCTGCAAAGTTTAAAAAGAGAACTCCCAGTAGACAACCAACTGGGAGCTCTTTGGCACTATTGCAGCAACATGGGGAGATGCCATTGTTGACAACATTGACGAGGAATACAATCGACTGGTTCAGCATCTCCATGATTGTATGAGGAATGCCAAGAGAGAGATAGCCACAAAAAAAAGCCTGTCCTCGAAAACTCTTGAGCTTATTCACCGACATCGTTTGGCTAATGCCTCAGGCAACAGCAAGCTAACGTCTGAGCTCGCAAAGCAGTGCAGAGATGCGATCAAAGAAGACCTCAAAGAGAGAAGAGCAGAAGTGCTGGAAGATGCGGCAGAAGCAGGGAAAAGTATTTGTAACGCCCGCCTGTTCTTTGCCAACTATAAGACCAAGATGACTGCCCTCCAACGTCCTGATGGATCTATCACATCCTCCAGAATGGCAATGGAGAAGATTATCCATGACTTCTACTCAAATCTCTTCGATAGCCATGTCCACTTGCCGACATACCAAATTCCACAGGATGGATATGTCGTTTCCAACGTTCTCCCTTCTGAAATCCGACACGCCATTTTGTCAGTAAAGAAACAAACAGCACCCATCCCAGACAAGGTCAGACCTGAACACCTGAAGAACCTGCCAACAGTACTCATCAATACACTGGCTTGGCTCTTCACACGCTACCTATCTGAATGCAAGGTTCCATCCCAATGGAAAACCAGCAGGATTGTACTACTGTTCAAGAAGGGAGACATCCATAACATTGGCACCTATCGCCCGATCTGCCTATTGTGTGTCGTCTACAAGTTGTTCACTCGAGTCATCCTAAATAGGATTGGCAGAACACTAGATGAAGGACAACCATACGAGCAAGCCAGTTCCGCAAAGGATCCACCACCATCGACCATATCCACGCTATAACCAAGCTCATTGAGGTTAATCGGGAGTTCAAGATGCCACTCTGTCTACCTTTAATTGATTTAAAGAAGGCCTTTGATTCTGTTGAGACGGAAGTGGTCATTGAAGCCCTAGCCAATGAGGGCATTCAAGCTCAATACATCAAGATACTCTGTGAGTTGTATTGTGGATCCACTACCAGGATCTCACCATTCTACAAAGAAGTAATCATCGATATCAAGAGAGGGGTTCGGCAGGGTGATACCATTTCATCGAAACTCTTCAGTGCCGCCCTTGAGAACATCATGCGATGACTGGAATGGGAAGGAATGGGAGTGAAGATAGATGGTCGGCAACTACACCACCTCTGCTTTGCTGATGACATTGTTTTAATAACACCATACATCAGTCAAGTGGCACAAATGCTGGCCAACTTCGACCGTGAATGTGGAAAGGTTGACTACAGCTGAATCTTATGAAGACAATGTTTATGACAAACAGCCTCGTTCCTGATGCCCCATTCGCTCTCAATGGAATGACCATCTCCAAATGCAACAGCTATATATACCTAGGTCAAGAAATCAAAATTACAAATTACCTGGCACCGGAGCTGTGCAGGAGGAAGAGAGAGGCTTGGAAAGCCTTCAAGAGCATCGAAGAAATAGCTAAGAGGACGGAGAACTTCCAGCTCCGGGCACATTTCTTTGATTCCACTGTTCTTCCAGCATTAACATATGCCTCAGAGACCTGGGCCCTAGGCAAACAGGATGAGAACGCTATTCAGGTCATCCATAGAGGAATTGAAAGAGCTATGCTTGCAATATCACGTTTCACTCAAATGAGAGAAAGAATTCCGAGTTCTGACATCCGTCGACGATCAAGAATCAGGGACGCTGTCTTGTTTTCCAAGGTGTCAAAAATCAGATAGGCTGGTCACGTAATGAGATTTAAACCAACCGCTGGACTAGAGCTGTTACCAACTGGATTCCACGGGATGTCAAAAGACCGCGTGGCCGCCCACCTACCAGATGGTTAGATTTCTTCATCAAGGTTATGAACGATTGGTTTGAGGTTCTTCATGTTCCTAGAGCGAACAGATGCCATTGGGCCACACTAGCACGCGACAGGGACAAATGGAGACATTACTGGCGCCCCCTCGAGCAAATCAATGATTAACGGGAAGTTAAGTGATTAGGTGATTAAGTAGGTAAAGGACCGGTACAAAGAAAACTACAAAATGCTACTTCAGGAAATAAAGGAGGACACGAGGAAATGGGAAAATATCCCCTGCTCATGGATCAGGGGAATTAATCATGTCAAAATGACAACACATCTCAAAGCACTGTAGAAATTCAATGCGATCCCTATAACAATACCCATGACATTCTTGAAAGAAATGGAGCAAATCCTCCTAAAATTTATATGGAATAATAAGCCCCCACGAAGAACTGTAGAATTCTTGGGAAAAAGAAAATGGGAGAAATCAACCTCCCTGACTTCAAACTCTACTACAAAGCAGTAATAATTAAAACAGCATGTTACTGGAACAAAGGCAGAGCTGCAGACCACTGGAACAGGGTTGTATATACTGACATCTCCCCCCAAGTATATGATCATCTAATCTTTGATGAGAGGCAAGAAATGTGAAGTGGAGCAAGGAAGTGGAGCAAGTGGCCTCTTTAACAAATAGTGCTTGCAAAACTGGACGGCTACATGCAAAAATGTGGACTCATATCTCTGTCTAACTCCATGTACAAGAGTAAAATAAAAATGGATTAAAGACCTCAACATTAGACCGAAATCCATAAGGCACATTGAAGACATATTTGCGAAAACCTTCCATGACATTGAAGCTAACGGTATCTTCAAAGATGTCACGCTACTGGCCAAGCAAGTGAAAATAGAGATAAAAAAAAGGACTATCTTAAACTAAGAAGTTTCTACACGTAAAAAGAAACAGTGACAAAAAAGAACAAAGACAGTCTACAGAATGGAAAACGATATTCACTGAATACACATCCGAGGAGAGTTGATATCAAAGATATACAAAGTACTGGTTGTACTCCACAAGAAGTAAACATATGAAGCTATGAAATGAACAGAAACGTTCTCTTTTGCAAATCACAACACACAAAATGAGAGAGAGATCAAAAGATAATGCCCTGCCACAGAGGCAGGGTGGGATGTGGGGATTAGTTTTAGTAAGGATACTGGGAATCGTGGTGGTCAAGAATTGGCCCTTGTGGAGGGATGGGTACTCAAGCATTGTATAACTGAAACCCAAACACAAAAATTTGTAAGTCTACAACTGAACCTCATGGTGTTTCACTAATAAAAATTAAAAAATAAATTAAAAAAACTTAGAACAGAATTTGTTATTTGTTGAACATTCAACAAGTGTCTTCATATTTTATGGTTTGTCTTCATTAACGTTCATATTTTTCACTTTTTCTGAACTTACTTACAAAAGGATGGTTTTAGGTCATTACATAATATTTCTTTTTAAGTGTCTGGCTACACTTTTAATGTTCAGTATTTAGATTCTGATAGGAATTAATCAGTACCTTGGACTTATAGAAACTCGATAATATTTTTCTGGGGTAGTTGTACCAGGTGTAGCTGCTGTAAGTCTGGCCCACTGTCAAAAGCCACATCCTCCCTCATAGCATCTGCTTTACTACAACAATAAGCTTATTTATTTTAAAATACTATAGTTAGACCACTACTAATTGCACTGATTTTAAGAACCTTGTACTAACTTTTTATTCAAAAGTTAGAAATTTTTTCTAATTACTATATTAATCTTTCATCTTGGATATTATTACTGCACTGTAGCACACCAAACATGGCAGCTGCTGTACACCCACTGTTGTGTTAATTTACACATTCAATGAACAGGAAAAAGTAACATAAAATCCATTAAAAATGTATTTTCTGACCAAGTGGGATTCATCCCAGGGATGCAAGAATAGTTTACCATTCGGAAATCAATCAACATAATCCATCATATCAACAAAAGTAAAGATAAAAACCATTTGAGCATATCAATAGATGCAGAGAAGGCTATCGACAAGAACCATCACCCCTTTATGATGAAAACTCTCACCAAAATGGGTTTTGAAGAAACTTTCCTAAAGATATTCAAAGCCATCTACGACAAACCCATGTCAAGCATTATCCTCAATGGAGAAAAACTAAGGGCCCTTCCTCTAAGATCAGGGACAAGACACGGATGCCCACTATCACTACTTCTGTTTAACATAGTATGGGAAGTACTTGCAATAGTGATTAGGCAAGAAAAAGACATTAAAGTTATCCAGATAGGAAAGGAAGAATTTAAGCTCTCACTATTCGCAGGTGATATGATACTATCTCTCGAAAATCCTAAGTCTCTACCAAGAAACTCCTAGCCTTGTACAGTAAAGTGGCAGACTATAAAATCAACGCTCAAAAACCCATAGCCTTCCTATATGCAAATAATGAGAGAGAGGAAAGTGACATGAAAAACATAATCCCATTCACATTTGTGCCCCTCCACCCAGATCCCCCAAGTTCCACTATGTAGGTGTTACACCCACCAGCTGCCCTGGCACAGTGTAATCCCATCAAAGTCCAAGACCCAGAGACTATAAAACCCTGCTCCTGGAAGAGAACAGCGCAGAGTCTCCTGCCTACAAGCCTGGCTGTCCTCACCGGGGGCACCTTGGAGGACTGTGGGTTGAGTTTCTCTCCCCACCCCGAGCAGAGCTCCAGAAGCTGAAGACTTCCAGTTCCAGCCACATCCATGCTTAAGACAACTGTTCACACGTTCAGATGAGCCTCACACATGAAGGAACCGGCAGAGGAACCCAGGTGTGTGGGACCCGGGTCTCCAAGCCTGCTCGGATTGGGACTAAGGCCTCCTCCACCCAGATCCACCATCTTCCAGTATGTAAGTGTTACTCCCACCAACTGCCCCAGCTCTGTGTAATCCCATCAACGGCCAAGACCCAGAGACTATAAAACCCTGCTCCTGGAAATCTAATTATCAAGGAAATCTTATTATCTAGTTCTTAGTCTGGAGAATCTGGCACGTTACCAAAAGTATCCTGCCCACATGGCAGAGTCTGGCAAACTCCCCACGGCATATTCAATATGCAAAAAACCAGTAATAATGATGGGTCTCATTCTCCTGACCCTGAAAGAGCCTCGAATGTGGCACTTTTTAAAATCTCAGGGCTAGGATGAAGGAGACGTTACTGGGGCTTACTCGAGGCAATCCGTGAACAATAGGATGACAGTGATACAGTGATACAGAATTGTGCCCCAGAAAATCAAATACCTAGTATCAGCCTAGCTAAAGAGGTAAAGGATCTCTACAATGAAAACTGCAAAACGCTACTCCATGAAATAAAAGAGGACATGAGGAAATGGAAACACATCCCCTGCTCATGGATAGGTAGAATCAACATCATCAAAATGTCAATATTCCTGAAATTATTCTACAGATTCAAAGTGATCCCTATAAGGATACCCATGAAATTATTCAAAGAAATAGATCAAGCACTCCTGAAATTCATATGGAAAAACAAACGCCCACAAAGAGCTAAAGCAATTCTGGGAAAAAGACATGGGGAGGCATTACCCTCCCCAACCTCAAACTCTACTACAATAATTAAAACAGCATGGAACTGGAACAAAGCCAGAGCCGCAGACCAATAGAACAGGTTGGAATATCGTACACACAACCCCAAATATATGAACATCTAATCCTTGATAAGGGAGCAAGAAATGTGAAGTGGAACAAGGAAACCCTCTTCAACAAATGGTGCTGGCATAACTGGACAACCACATGCAAGAAAATGGATTTAGACCTCAACCTAACATCATGCACAAAAGTCAGATCAAAATGGATTAAAGATCTCAACATCAGGCCAAAATCCATAAGGCACATTGAAGATAAGTTCGGCAAAACCCTCCAGCTAATGACATCTTCAAGGATGACATTCCACTGAAAAACCAAGTGGAAACAGAGATAGACAATGGGACTATCTAAATTAAGAAGCTTCTACTCCTCAAAAGATACAATAAACAGAATACAAAAACAATATATAGAATGGTAAAGGACATTTACCCAATACTCATCTGATAAAGTGTTGATATCAAGGATATACAAGGCAATGGTTGAACTCTACAAGAAGAAAACATCTAACCCCATCAAAAATGGGGTGATGAAATTTACAGAAACTTTCCCAAAGAAGAAATTTGAATGGCTAAAAGGCACATGAGAAAATGCTCTACATCATTAATCATCAGGGAGATGCAGATAAAAACAACAATGAGATATCATCTCATACCACAGAGACTGGCCCTTATCAAAAATAAAAAAAGCAACCTGTGTTGGCACGGATGTGGCGAGAAAGGGACTCTTCTTCATTGTTGGTGGGAATGCTGATTGGTTTAGCCCTTTTAGAAAACAGTATAAATGATTCTACAAAAATTAGAAAGTTAGCTCCCATTTGACCCAGCAATACCATTCCTGGGAATATATACTGGCGGGGCAAAAAAGCAGAGTCGAAATGATATCTGCACTTCTATGTTCATTGCTGCACCATTCACAATAGCCAAAATCTGGAAAAAACCCGAGTGCACGAGAACAAATGACTGGTTAAAGAAACTTTGGTAAATCTACACAATGGAGAACTATGCAGCTGTTAGAAAAGATGAAGTTATAAAATTTACATACAAGTTGTACTACATGGAAAGTATTATGCTAATCGAAATTAGTCAGAAAGAGAATGACAGACATAGAAACATTGCTTCCATCTGGAGAAGATAGAGTAACAAAATAGGAGACTAACACCCAAGAATAGCCTAGATAAGTACCAGGAGGTTTACTTCATGGCGTGAAGACCAGCCGCACATGCTAGGGGAAAAGGCAACTCAGATAGAGAAGGCAGCACCAAATAAAGGATGTTGGGAAGATACTCCCAGAATGGGAGATGCATGCTGAAAGTAGATTATAGACCAAACATGATAGCCAGTCAATGCCTCTTTTGCGAACCACAGCACCCAAAGGAGAGAGAGAACAAAAGGAAATGCCCTGCCACAGGGGTAGGGTGGGATGGGGGGATAGGGGGGTGGGAGGGATGCTGGGAGCATTGGAGTTGGGGAATGGGAAATGGTGTAGGGATGGTACTCAATCATTGTACAACTGAAATTCAAGCACAAAAATTTGTAATTCTACAACTGTACATCATGGTGTTTCACTAATAAAAATTAAAAAATAAATTAACTATTTTAGCACAGCAGTAGGGCATCTGCCTTGCACGCAGCCAGCCCGGCTGAGTCAGGTTCGATTCCTCCACCCCTCTTGGAGAGCCCGGCAAGCTACCGAGAGTATTCAATATGCCAAACACAGTAATAAGTCTCAAAATGGAGACGTTACTGGGCCCGCTTGGGTAAATCGATGATCAACGGGAGGACAGTGACAGTGACAGTTTAAAATAATAAATAAAAAATAAAAAAATATTTCCAAGACATTTCTAATACTGAACACATGAAATGAATAAGCAAGACAACTGTCTGATTGTAAAAAATCTGGATATTTTAATTGTTATTATATAGAAAATATTGATATATCAATTAATTTGCTCAATGAATCCTTTCAGCTTAGGGTACAATAAAGATAAATATATTTCAAATAGTAGAGTACTGTGAAAGTGGACAAAACATGAGTTTTCTTAAATAAAATAAATACCTAATTTTTGAGTCTTTTAAATATAACACGCTATAATTGTTACTGTGTTTGGCATATCGAATACTCTCGGTAGCTTGCCGGGCTCTCCGAGAGGGGCAGAGGAATCGAACTCGGGTCGGCCATGTTGGTCGCTTGTAAGGCGAACGCCCTACCCTCTAGCACAGCGGGTAGGGCATTTGCCTTACACGCGGCCAACATGGCCGACCCGAGTTCGATTCCTCCGCCCCTCTCGGAGAGCCCAGCAAGCTACTGAGAGTATTCGATATGCCAGACACAGTAACAACAAAGTCTCCAATGGAGACGTTACTGGGCCCGCTCGAGCAAATCGACGATCAACGGGAGGGCCTTTACCTTTACTTTACCTTACGCTATAATTGAGTTTTGTAAACTGAAATTCACTTTATATATTTTTCTATATTAATATTGAGGAACAACGGGAAAACAGTGTTAATATAGAGAAACAAGCTGTTAGTAAATGCTTAGGGCTATCAATTATCATTAAAGAAATTTTCTGGTTTTTTTTATGTGGAATAGCATTCTTAGAAGGCTAAGAATGCTGTGAATGCTATGCATTCTTTTGCATGAATGCTATGCTAAGAATGCTATGATATGCTAAGAATTCTCTGATATATGAATGAATGCATATTCATGCATTCTTATACATGACTGCTATACTAAGGATATTATAATATTCTCTGAATGCTATGCTAAGAATTCTATGAATTTTATTATGAGCTACACATAATCATGCAAATAAGTCAATTATTATTATTATAACTCTCACTGTCACCGTCCTCTCGTGATTCATCGATTTGCTCAAGCAGGCTCAGTAACATCTCCATTGTGATAGTTGTTACTGTGTTTGGCATATCGAATACGTCATGGATAGCTTGCCAGGCTTTGCTGTGCGGGCGAGATACTCTCGGTAGAATGCTGGGCTCTCCATGAGGGACGAAGGAATGGAACTCAGATTGGCCATGTTCGCCACTTGGAAGGCAAATGACCTACCTGCTGTGCTATCCCTCCAGCTCATTATTATAACTAATAAAAATAATTAGGTTTAAAAATTTTGAAGACTCATGATGCAATGGAATTTAAATATAACTGAACAAGTACACTGAGAGAAAATTTCTATTATACAATGATCAAATACCCATCCCTCCACCAGTGCCCATTTTCCACCACCATGGATAATATCCCTCCCACTCCCATCACCCCCCATCCCACCATGCTCTGTGGCAGGGCAATCCCCTTTGTTCTCTCTCTCCTTTTGGGTGTTGTGGTCTGCAAAAGAGGCATTGAGTGGCAAACATGTTCAGTCCAAAGTCTACTTTCAACAGGTATCTCCCCTAGTGGGAGGATCCTCCAAACACCCTTTATTTAGTGCTCTCTTCTCTATCTGAGCTGCCCTTTCCCCTAGAATGCCCGGCTGTCCTCTAAGCTATGGAGTAATCCTCCTGGTGCTGATCTCAGCCACTCTTGGGTATTAATCTCATATTTTTTTTTACTTTATATCCCCCAGATGAATGCAATCTTTCTATGTCTATCTATCCCTCTCTTTTTGACTCATTTCGCTTAGCATGATACTTTTCATGTTGTACCACTTGTATATAAATTTCATGACTTCATCTTTTCTAACAGCTACATAGTACTCCATTGTGTAGATGTACCAAAGTTTCTTTAACCAGTCATCTGTTCTTGGGAATTCAGGTTTCTTCCAGTTTCTGGCTATTGTAAAGAGTGCTACAATGAAAAAACAAGTGCAGATGTCACTTCGACTATACATTTTTGCCTCTCTGGGATATATTCCCAGGAGTGGTATTGCTGGGTCAAATGGGAGCTCAATTTCTAATTTTTTGAGAATCATCCATACTGTTTTCCAGAAGGGCTGAACCAGTCGACATTCCCACCAACAGTGAAGGAATTTCCCTTTCTCGCCACATCCGTGCCAGCATCGGTTCCTTTTGTTCTTTTGAATGTGGGCCAGTCTCTGAGGTGTGAGATGGTATCTCATTGTGGTTTTGATCTGCATCTCCCTGATGATTAATGATGTAGAGCATTTTCTCATGTGCTTTTTTGCCATTCGGATTTCTTCTTTGAGAAAGTTTCTGTTCATTTCATTGCCCCATTTTTGATGGGGTTGGATGTTTTCTTCTTGTGGAGTTCAACCAGTACTTTGTATATCCTCGATATCAACCCCTTGTCAGATGTGTATTTGGCGATTATCCTTTTCCATTCTGTAGACTGTCTTTGTATTTTGGTCACTGTTTCTTTGAAGGTGCAGAAGCTGCTTAGTTTAAGATAGTTCCATATATCTATCTGTCTTTTCACTTGCTGGGCCAGTGGCATAGCATCTTTGAAGATACCATTAGCTTCAATGTCATGAAAGGTTTTGCCAACATTGTCTTCAATGTACCTTATAGTTTCTGGTCTGATGTTGAGGTATTTAATCCATTTTGATCTGACTTTTGTACATGGTGTTAGGCAGAGTTCTGAGCCATTTTTTTTGCATGTAGCCGTCCAGTGATGCCAGCACAATTTGTTAACGAGGCTTTTCTTACTCCACTTCACATTTCTTGCACCTTTATCAAAGATTAGATCATCATATGATTGAGGGGAGATGTCAGTGTATTCAACCCTGTTCCATTGGTCTCCAGTTCGGCCTCTGTTTCAGTACCATGCTGTTTTAATTATTACTGCTTGTAGTACAGTTTGACTTTAGGGAGATTGATTCCTCCCATTTTCTTTTTCCCAAGAATTGCTTTAGCTATTCGTGGGGGCTTATTGTTCCACATAAATTTCAGGAGTGTATGCTCCATTTCTTTGAAGAATGTCATGGGTACGCTTATAGGGATTGCATTGAATTTATACAATGCTTTTGGTAGTATTGCCATTTTGACAATGTAAAGTCTCCCGACACAGGAGCAGGGGATATCTTTCCATTTCCTCATGTCCTATTTTATTTCCTGAAGTAGCGTGTTGTAGCTTTATTTGTACAGGTTTTTTACATCCTTAGTTAAGATGATTCCTAAGTACTAATTTTCTGGGGCACAATTGTGAAAGGGATTGCTTTTTTCATGTCGCTTTCTTCACTCTCACTGTTTGCATATAGGAAAGCCATGGACATTTGGGTATTGATTTTATAGCCTACAACTTTACTATACAAGTCTATTGTTTGTAGGAGTTTTTTGGTGGAGGTTATTGGGTTCTCTAAGTATAGTATCATATCATCTGTGCACAGTGAGAGCTTGATTTCTTCCTTTCTTACCTGAATGTCCTTAATATCTTTTCCTTGCCTAATCGCTATTGCAAGTACTTCCATTACTATATTAAACAGCAGTGGAGACAGTGGGCATCCTTGTATCTTCCCTGAACTTAGAGGGAAGGCTCTCAATTTTTTCCCATTGAGGATGATGCTTGCTGTAGGTTTGTGGTAGATGGCTTTAACTATGTTGAGGAAAGTCCCTTCTATACCCATTTTGCTAGGGTTTTCATCATAAATGGGTGCTGGATCTTGTCAAATGCTTTCTCTTATTCTACTGATATGATCATATGCTTCCGATCTTTTCTTTTGTTGATATGATGGATTATGTTGATTGATTTCCAAACGTTAAACCATCCTTGAATCCCTGGGATGAATCATACTTGGTTATGGTGTATTATTTTTTGATGAGTAGTTGGATTCCATTTGCTAGTAGTTTGTTGAGGATCTTTGCATCTGTGTTCATCAGGGATATCGGCTTGTAATTATCTTTCTTTCTGGTATCTCTGTCTGCTTTTGGTATCAGTGTGATATTTGCTTCGTAGAAACTGTTTGGAAGTGTTTTTGATATTTCATTTTCGTGGAAAAGCTTAAAGAGGATTGGGAGTAAGTCCTATTTAAAGATTTGGAAGAATTCACTTGTGAATCCATCCGTGTCAGGACTTTTGTGCTTGGGGAGACTTTTTATTACCATTTCTATTTCCTTGATGGTGATAGGTCTGTTCATGTATTCCAGTTCTTATTGGTTCAGCCTTGGGAGTCTGTAGGAGTCTAGGAATTTGTCCATTTCCTTGAGATTTTGATGTTCCGTGGCATAAAGCTTCTCAAAGTACTCCCTTAGGATCCTTTGAATTTCTGTAGTTTCTGTTGTAATGACCCCCTTTTCATTTCTGATTCGGTTTATTAGGGTTTTCTCTCTCCCTTTGTGAGTTTTGCTAGAGGCTTATCGATCTTGTTCATTTTCTCAAAGAACCAGCTCTTGGTTTCATTGATCTTTCAGATTGTTTTTGGGTTTCTATCTCGTTAATCTCTGCTCTGAGTTTTATTATTTCCTTTCTGCTGTTCGGGTTGTGCTCCTATTGTTGGTCCTTCTCCAAGCTCTTAAGCTGTGAGGTTAGGTTATTAATGTGTGCTTGCTCCTCCATCCTGAGGAATGCTTGTAGAGCTATAAACTTTCCTATTAACACAGCCTTTGCTGTGTCCCATAAGTTTTGGTAACTCGTGTCCTCATTTTCATTCGTTTCTATGAAACTTTTGATTTCCTCTTTGATTTCCTTTCTAAGCCACTCGTTGTTCAATAGAGCACTGTTTCATTTCCAGGTATTTGATTTAGTTTTCTGTTTTTGTTTGTGATTTACTTCTATTCAGTGCACTATGATCTGAGAAGATTATTGATACAATCTCTATCTTCTTAATTTTATGGAGGCATGTTTTGTGGCTTAGCATGTGGTCTATCTTAGAGGATGTCCCATGTACGCTTGAGAAGAATGTGTATTCAGCTTTTTGAGGATGAAGTGTCCTATATATATATATCTACTAAGACCTTTTCTTCCATTGTTTTCCTCAGATGAAGTATGTCCTTGCTAAGCTTGTGTCTGGTTGATCTATCAAGAGGTGATAAAGCAGTGTTGAAGTCTCCCACTAGTATTGTGTTGCTATTGATGTCTTTCTCCAAATCTATGAGTAGTTGTTTTAAGTACTCTGCTGATGTCTCATTAGGTGCAAATACTTTTAGTATTGTAAGTTCTTCCTGTTGTACAGATCCTTGGGTCAATAAGAAATGGCCTTCATTTTCTCTTGTGAACTTCTTCACTTTGAATTCAATGTGGTCTGATATTAGGATGGCTACCCCACCTTTTTTATGGGAGCTGTTTGCCTGTAGGATTGTTTTCTAGCCTTTGACTCTAAGTCTTTGTTTGCTTTGACTATTGAGATGTGTTTGTTGCAGGCAGCAGAATGTTGGGTTCAATTTTCTAATCCATCCTGCCACTCTATGTCTTTTAATTGGTTCGTTTAGCCCATTGACATTGAGAGAGATTATTGTTATGGGATTTTGTCCCATTGCTCTATTGAAATTTTATGTATTTGAGGGGCTTATCTTGCCTTAAAGTAGCCCATTTAGTTGTTCTTGTAACCATGGTTTTGAGTCTATGAAGTTCCTGAGCTGTTGTTTGTCTGTGAAATTGTGTGTTGTTCCTTCTATTATGAATGAGAGTGTCGCTGGGTAAAGTATTTTTGGAGAGGCATTTAGTTCATTGTGTCTTTTCACTATGTCCCACCACTCTATTCGGGCCATGAGGCTTTCATCAGAAAAATCAGCTGTGAATTTTAAGGATGTTCCTTTGTAAGAGATTTTTTTCTTTGATCTTGCTGCTTTCAGAATTTTGTCTCTGTCTAAGGTTTTGGTCATTTTGATCAGGATGTGTCTTGGGGTGTTTTTTTTCAGATTTCTTCCAGCTGGTACGCTTCAGGCCTCCTGAATGTGGTCATAAGTTTTCTTCAGCTCTGGAAACGTTGTAGCAATGATGTCTTTGACAGTTTCTTCTTCATCAAGATTTTCTTCCTGTCCCTCTGGGACTCCAATAATTCTTATTTAATCCCTCTTGGCTTCATCACGATCTTCTCTTGCCATCTGTTCCCAAATTGTGAGTCTCTTTTCCATTTTCTGCTCTTTTCTGGAGAGTCTCTTAACTTCATCTTCGAGCTCACTGATTCTGTTCTCAGCAGCTTTTACTCTGCTGCTGAAGCCTTCCACTGGGTTTTTCAATCGCCTACCAGGTTTTTTGCGTCTGACATTTCCGATTCCATTTTCCTCATTTCTGCCTTCAAATCCTCTTGTCTTTTATTGGCATTGCTTTCCATTGTTTCTTTTAGTTCCCTAAGCATCCTAAATAGCTCCCTTCTGAATTCCTTGTCAGAGAGGTAGTCTAACTCTACAGTACTGTTGGTGTCTTCTGGGATAGACTCTTCAATAAGAAAATTTGGTGGGCTTTTTCGTTGCTTTACCATTGTGACCAGTGTGGTTTAATCCTTCACGTTCAGTGTTACTATTCTGCTTGATATACAGTGTGAGTTGAGATATGCTTATGAGTTATTGGCTACTGTGTTTCTAGTGGCTGAGCTAAACTAGAGAAATTCCATATAAGAGGGTAGCTTATGGTTCCTATGGCATATGTAATGGGAGAATATTTTGAGTCTGCGTTAACGGCCGTGTCTCTGGAAAGGGTCACTTGCATTGGGCGCCGGGATGTGCCTTGTTGGAATGAATAGAGAGTACTCGGAGACGTTCAGCTTTGTTGCCTCAGTTCCCGCCCCGCGCAGATCAGGGGAGAAAACCGGCTGTGCTAGGAAATCAAGCTAGCTGCGCATGCCCGGAGAGAGTCCCAGGCCCTGGGGGCGGGCTGTACCTGGTTGGAATGAGGAGAGAGTACCCGGAGACGTTCAGCTTTTTTGTCCAGACGTGGGCCTCAGTTCCCGTCCCGCGCAGATCAGGGGAGAAAACCGGCTGTGCTAGGAAATCAAGCTAGCTCCAACGTTAACATTTTTTACATTAAAACATTAGCTGTAAAACAAGATCTTAAAAGATTGATATAAGCAAACCATGTAATTCATCCTGGTTTCTATCTCAAATAAATCACGATCACGACCACGACCACCCTGTTGTTCGTCGATTGCTTCGAGCAGGTGCCAGTAACGTCTTCTTCATCCTAGCCCTGAGATTTTTTTTTTAAAGTGCCATATTCAAGGCTTTTTCAGGGTTAGGAGAATGAGACCCATCATTGTTACTGGTATTTGGCATATTGGGTATACCACGGGGAGTTTGCCAGACTCTGCCGTGTGGGCATGTTACATTTGGTAGCCTGCCAGTTTGACCAAATTAGGAATGAGATGATAAGATGTCGCGTGGCCGCGAACTGGGAGCTGAGTGTGATGATCTCTGGATCCTGGCCGTTGTTGGAGTTACACGGCAGTTGGTGGGTGTAACTGTCTAGTTACTGGCAGGTCCAGTCCCAAACTGTGCAAATCTCAAATCTCAAATAAATACAGTGGTATAAATTCAGTGTAGAAAACATAATATGTTTTTATTTTTTAAATTTTTATTTATATATATTTTATATTAGTGAAACATTGTAGACTTACAAAGTTTTGTGCTTGGGTCTAAGTTTTGCAATGATCAAGTACCCATCCCTTCACCATTGCCCATTTTCTACCACCACGGTTCCCAGTATACGTCCCCCCCCATCCCCCCCCCCCCCCATCCAACCTGCCTCTGTAGCAGGGAATTCCCTTTTGTTCTCTCTCTCCTTTTGGGTGTTGTGGTTTGCATAAGAGGCATTAAGTGGCAATCCTGTTTGTTCTATAGTCTACTATCAGCATGCTTCTCCCATCCTGGGAGGGTCCTCCCAACAACCTTTATTAGGTGATCCCTTTTCATTCTGAGCTCTCTTTACCCCTACAATGTGTTTTCCCCTGGCCTACAAGCCATGTAGCAAAATTCTTGGCCATTCTTGGGTGTTAGTCTCCTATTTTGTTACTTTATGTTCCCCAGATGAATGCAATGTTTCTATGTCTATCCCTCTCTTTCTGACTCATTTAGCTTAACATGATACTTTCCATGTAGCACCACTTCTATGTAAATTTCATGACTTCATCTTTTCTAATGGCTACATAGTACTCCATTGTGTAAATGTACCAAAGTTTCTTTAACCAGTAATCTGTTCTCTTGCACTCGGGTTTTTTCCAGATTCCAGATATTGTGAAAAGTGCTGCAATGAACAAGAAAGTGCAGATGTCACTTTGACTCTCCTTTTTTGCCTCTCTGGGATATATTCCCAGGAGTGGAATTGCTAGGTCAAATGGGAGCTCAATTTCTAATTTTTTGAGAGTCGTCCATACTGTTTTTCAAAAGAGCTATACCAGTCGACTTTCCCACCAGCAGTGAAGAGTGTCCCTTTCTCGGCACATCTGCCCCAGCAATGGTTGCTTTTGTTCTTTTGGATGTGGGTCAGTCTCTGTGGTCTGAAATAATATCTCATTGTTGTTTTGATTTGCATATCCCTGATGATGAAAGATGTAGAGCATTTTCTAATGTGCCTTTTAGCCATTTGGATTACTTCTTTGAGAAATTTTCTGTTCATCTCATCGCCCCATTTTTTGATGGGGTTGAATGTTTTCTTCTCGTGGAGTTCAACCAGTACTTTGTATATCCTTGATATCAACTCCTTGTCGGATGTGTATTCAGTAAGTATCCTTTCCCATTCTGTAGCCTTTCTTTGTATTTTGGTCACTGTTTCTTTGGAGGTACAGAAGCTTCTTAGTTTAAGATAGTTCCATTTGTCTATCTCTGTTTTCACTTGCTTGGCCAGTGGTGTGACGTCGACGTTTTTGAAGATACCATTAGCTTCAATATCATGGAGGGTTTTGCCAACTTTGTCTTCAATGTACCTTATGGATTCTGGTCTGATGTTGAGGTCTTTAATTCATTTTGATCTTACTTTTGTACATGGCGTTAGCCAGTGATCTGAGCCAAGTCTTTTGCAAAAATATAATATTTTATTGACTTACCTATATCTTAACTATACTTACTACATTTCTATATTCTCGCACTTAAACTCTATAACACTCATTCTTTTTCATTTATCAGTATCTTGCAGTTTTGCTTCTTCCTTTTTTCATGTTCATGATTGTACCTCCAATCATTAGTGAAAACTCTATTAAATAATGTAAATTTTTTTTGCATACCAATCTTATCAATGGAACAAAAAGTCAGTGCTACTAACTTCTTTAAAAGAATAGTATTTTCTCTCTCTGCCTCTTACTTTTCGACCCCCAAGCTGAGCTGGTCTCTTCTCCCTACCCAGGTCAGTTTATCCACCGCTTCTCAAACCCAGGAGTTGGATTTCACCCTGCAAGCCCCCCAGGCGTCCTCCAGACCTTGGGAGACAAAGCAGCTCTGAGCCTATCTGCCACTTTCTTTTCACCCCTCAAGCTGAGCTGGTCTTCTCCCCCACCCAGTCTTTACCCCCACACACACCAGGTACCCATGGGGGTGTGGCTGCTTTAGAAGTGGGCGTGGCTTCTTTAGAAGTGGGAGTGGCCTAATTTTTGGCGGGCGGCCTCTTATGCAGCCAAAGGTATTTCATTCATACCAAGAAATCTACTCCATACACCTACACACCAACATAAAGAAACAACACAAATCCCCACTGCAGGGAGAGGATGATGAAACGAGTCCAGCAGCCTCAGTAGGTACTATTCACCTAACGGACCTCTGTGACAAAGAATTCAGATATGAAGTCTGTTCATATCATAAAGATGTTCAATCGACTCAATCAGATAGATATCCAGTAACATGACAGAAAAAATCGACAAATTACGGGAAGAAATTAGAACAGAAATGTCACGAATGAAAGATTCCATAGGTAAAATGAAAAACTCAGTCTCTTCTCTCAACAATAGAATGACCGCAGCTCAAGAGAGAATCAGTGAGCTGGAAGATCAGCTGCACCAAGCCAACAGACAACAACAAACATGGATAAGGAACCTCAAAATAGCTCTCAGAGAATCCGAGTCCTAGGAGACGATTCCAAGAGGAACAACATTAGAATCATTGAAAAAGCCATGGATAAACAAATCATTGCTGAAAAATTACCAGAGCTCAACAATGCAGCCACACAGATTCAAGGAGCCAGAAGGGTGCCAGATAAAAGAGACCTTAACAAAAACACTCCAAGACATATCATAGTTAGAATAATCGATGCTGCGGATAGAGACAGAATACTGCAAGCAGCAAGGTCAAAGAAAGAAATCACATACAAAGGAGCACCCCTTAGATTCACAGCAGATCTATCAGAGGAAACCCTCCAAGCCTGAAGGCAGTGGCAAGATATAGTGAAAAAAACACACTGAAATGAATGCTTCACCAAGAATACACTATCTGGCTAAACTCTCACTCAAAATCAAAGGAACGGTACACTATTTTCTAGAAAAGCAACAGCTCAGGAACTTCATAGACTAAAAACCAAACCTAAAAAAAGGGCAAAAGGAGCTACTATAAGACAAGACAAACCCTATAACCACAACAGACCCTTACAAAAAGATGACAAAAAAAACCCATAACAGTAATCTCTCTCTCAATGTCAACAGTGTAAATTCACGATTTAACAGACACATAGTGACAAAATGGATACAGAGACAGAACCCAACATTCTGGTGCATACAAGAAACTCATCTCAACACTCAGAGCAAACACAGACTCAAAGTCAATGGATTGAAAACAATCCTGCAAGCAAACAGCTCCTACAAAAAGCTGGGGTGGCCATACTAGTATCCGACAACATTAATTTCACCTTGAAAAAGATTAGAAGGGACAGCAAAGGCTATTTTCTCTTCATCAAAGGATGCGTACAACAGGAAGAAATCACACGCTTAAATGTATACGCACCTAGTGATGGAACAGCTAAATATTTAAAACAACTGCTAAAAGATTTTAAGGAGGACATTGCTAGCAACACAAAAGTAGTTGGAGATTTCATCATCGTCTTATCACCTCTGGATAGGTCAACAAAAACAAAACTCAGCAAGGAATCATTGGCTTTGAAAGAAGAAATAGAAGAGAAAGGGCTTATAGACCTATACAGGGCTTTGCGCCCCGAAAAGAAAGAGCACACATTCTTCTCCAGTGCGCAGGGAACATTTTCCAGAATAGACCATGTGCTAGGGGACAAAACATACCTCAACAGAATCAGGAAGATAGATATAGTATCAAACACCTTTTCAGACAATGATGCACTGAGAACAGAAGTGAATCACACACAGACACGGAGAACAAATCAAATACCTGGAAACTAAACAACTCAATGCTAAACAACAAGTGGGTCAGGAAGGAAGTTAAGGACGAAATCAAAAGATACCTGGAAACAATTGAGAATGAAGACACGAGCTACCAGAATTTATGGGATGAAACAAAAGCCATATTAAGGGGAAAATTTATAGCTCTGCAAGCATGTCTTAGGACTGTAGAAATGATGCACAGAAACAACTTGACCTCACAGCTCAAGACCTTAGAAAAGGATCAACAGAAAGAGCCTAAATTGGGCAGAATAAAAGAGATAGTAAAACTTAGAGTAGAAATCAATGACATGGAAACCAAATATACAATCCAAACGATCAATGAAACCAAGAACTGGTTCTTAGATTAAATAAACAAGATAGATAAACCACTAGCAACACTCACAAAGAAGCAGAGAGAGAGAACCCTAATAAACCGAATCAGAGATGAGAAGTGGGATATCACATCAGAAGCCAAAGAAATCCAAAAAATCATCAGATACTACTTTGAAAGTCTGTATTCCATGAAACAAGAGAACTTAGAAAAAATGGATAAATTTCTGGACTCCTATAATTTCCCAAAGCTGAATCAAGAAGATCTAGAATATCTGAATGAAGTATTAACATCAAAGAAGTTGAAGCTGTAATCAAAAGTCTTTCCAAAAACAAAAGCCCAGGTCCAGATGGATTCACTAGTGAATTTTTCCAAACATTTAAAGAGGACCTACTGCCAGTCCTTCTCAAGCTTTTACAGGAAATTGAAAAAACAGTAACTATCCCAGACAGTTTCTTTGAAACCCATATCTATCAAATACCAAAAGGAAACAAAGACACCACACGAAAAGAAAACTACAGGCAGATATTCCTGATGAATAGGGATGTGAAGATTCTCAACAAATACTAGCAAATAGAATTCAATATCTTATCAAAAAGATCATACACCATGACCAAGTAGGATTCATCCCAGGGATGCAAGGGTGGTTTAACACTCACAAATCAATCAACATAATCCATCATATCAACAAAAAGGAGAAAACTCATATGATCATATCAATAGATGCAGAGAAAGCATTTGACAAGATCCAGCACCCGTTTATGATGAAAATCCTCTCCAAAATGGGGATAGAAGGCACTTTCCTCAATATAGTTAAAACCATTTACCACAAGCATACAGCAAACATCATCCACAATGGGGAAAAATTGAGAGCTTTGCCAGGGTCAGGGACAAGGATGTCCACTCTCTCCAGTACTGTTCAATATAGTACTGGAATTATTTGCAATAGTGATTATGCAAGAAAGAGATATTAAGGGAATCCAGGTAGGAAAGGAAGAATTCAAGCTCTCATTGTTCGCAGACGATATGATACTATACTTAGAGAACCCTAAAACATCTACCAAGAAACTTCTAGAAACAATAGACTTGTATAATAAAGTTGCAGGCTATAAATTCAATACCCAAAATTCCTTGGCTTTCCTATATGCAAACAGTGAAAGAGAAGAAAGTGACATGAAGAAAACAATCCCGTTCACAATTGTGCCCTAGAAAATCAAGTACCTAGGAATAAGCTTAACTAAGGAAGTAAAGGACCTGCACAAGGAAAACTACAAAACACTACTTCAGCAAATCAAAGAGGACAAGAGGAAATGGAAAAATATCCCCTGTTCATGGATCAGGAGAATTAACATTGTAAAAATGGCAATACTTCCCAAAGCACTGTACAAATTCAACATGATCCCTATTAGGATACCCGTGATATTCTTGAAGGAAATGGAGTAAACACTCCTGAAATTTATATGGAACAATAACCCCCACGAATAGCTAAAGCAATTTTTGGGGAAGAAAATGGGAGTAATCAACCTCCCTAACTTCAAACTCTACTACAAATCAGGAATAATTAAAACAGCATGGTACTCGAACAAAAGCAGAGCTGTAACCAATGGAACAGGGTTAAATATACTGACATATCCCCCCAAGCATACGACCATCTAATCTTTGTAAAGGGGGAAAGAAAAGTGAAGTGGAGCAAGGAAAGCCTCTTTAAAAAGGTGTGCTGGCAAAACTGGACAGCTACATGCAAAAAAGTGGGCTCAGATCTCTGCCTAATGCCATGCACAAAAGTAAAATAAAAGTGGATTAAAGACATCAACATCAGACCGGAATGCATAAGGTACATTGAGGAAAAAATTGGCAAAACCCTCCATGAAATTGAAGCTAATGGTATCTTCAAAGATGTCACGCTGCTGGCCAAGCAAGTGAAAACAGAGATAGATAAATGGGACTATCTTAAACTAAGAAGCTTCTGCACCTCCAAAGAAACAGTGACCAAAATACAAAGAAAGGCAACAGAATGGGAAAGGATACTTACTGAATACATATCCGACAAGGGGTTGATATCAAGGATATACAAGGTACTGGTTGAACTCCATAAGAAGAAAACATCCAACCCCATCAAAAAATGGAGCGATGAAATGAACAGAAACTTTCTCAAAGAAGGAATCTGAATGGCTAAAAGGCATATGAGAAAATGCGCCACATCATTAATCATCAGGTAGATGCAGATCAAAACAACAATGAGATATCATTTTACACCACAGAGACTGCCCCACATCCACAAGAACAAAAGCAATCGGTGCTGGCGTGGATGTGGCGAGAAAGGGACCCTCCTTCACTTCTGGTGAGAATGCTGACTGGTTCAGCACTTTTGGAAAACAGTATGGAAAACTCTCAAAAAATTAGAAATTTAGCTCCCACTTGACCCAGCAATACCACTCCTGGGAATATGTCCCAGAGAGGCAAAAAAGTATAGTCGAAGTGACATCTGTAATTTTTTGTTCATTGCAGCACTCTATACAATAGCCAGAATCTGGAAAAAGCCTGAGTCCCCAAGAACAGATGACTGGTTAAAGAAACTTTGGTACATTTACACAATGGAGTACTATGTAGCCATTAGAAAAGATGGAGTTATGAAATTTACATACAAGTGGTACTACATGGAAAGTATCATGTTAAGCGAAATGACTCAGAAAGAAAGGTATAGACAGAAAGACTGCATTCATCTGGTGAACATAAAGTAACAAAAGAGGGGACTAACAGCCAAGTATGGCCAAGATTAGTACCAGGAATTTTACTCCATGGCTTAGAGGTCAGCCACACATGCTAGGGGAAAAGGGAGCTCAGATAGGGAAGGGAGCACCAAATAAAGGGTGCTGAGAGGATCCTCCTAGTATGGGAGCAGCATGCTGAAAGTAGACAATAGACCAAACACGATTGTCACCCATTACCTCTTTTGCAAACCACAACACTCCATAAGAGAGAGAGAACAAATGGGAATGCCCTGCACAGAGGCAGGGTGGTATGGGGGAATGTGGGGTGGGAGGGATACTGGGATTCGTGGTGGTGGGAAATGGGCACTGGTGGAGGGATGGGTGTTTGATCATTGCATATTTGAAACCCAAGCACAAAACTTTGTAAATCTACAACTGTACCTCATGGTGCCTCACTAATAAAAATTTTTTAAAAACTGTACTGTATTCTCTTAATTACCATTAAAACTCTAGATATATCACATAGTAGGACTAAAAGACAGATGAGAAAACCTGACACACTAATGAAGTTTTAGTAATAAAATTTCTGAAACTCACCTATAACCAAGTACAGCAAGTTATACGCTTTGAGAAATATGATTGTATAAATATTCTTTCCTTATAATTCTTAATTTTACCTAAGAAATTTTACCTAAAAGAAGATAGTCCCTTCATAAGCATAACACCTTGTATAATCACCTTTTGCAATAAAGTAAAAACAAAACAAACAAAATACTATGCACCTAAACCCGGAGTGTATTTTTAAATAATATTTTTCTATTACCTTTTATTTATATAGTCACTTGTTTCATTAAAATTCTACAAAATAGATTACTTTTTTTCTTTCTGGGTCACACCTGGCAATGCACAGGTTTTATTCCTGGCTCTGCTCTCAGGAATTACTCCTGGGGGTGCTCAGGGGACCATATGGGATGCTGGGAATCGAACCTGGGTCTGCTTTGTGCAAGGCAAATACCCTACCTGCTGTGCTATTGTTCCAGTCCCAAAATAAATAACTTTTACTGAGGAAATTTTATTCATTTTAAAAATGTAGCACAATATTTGGGGTTAGATTTTAGAGCCAGCATGCATAAAAATAAAATAGTTCTGAAAAATAAAACGTTTACTTATATACCATTATGAAAATTGAGTGAAAACAATATGTGAATAATGATGAATGATTGAGTATTCTGAGGACAATGCATAAATTCAATTTTCACTGTGGTAGTCACAAAACCTACAGTAAATTATTGGCTAAAAACTAAGAAATCTATGATAGTTCTATAATTGTGACTTTTTAGCTGAGAAATGTTTGTAGAGGGAAACAAATGTGTAGAAAGAACAGAGATAGCAAATAATTTTCAACATGGCTAAAGATTAAGAATGGATCTAGGTGAGCCAAACACTGATCCCACCATTAGAAAGAGGATTTGGAGGAATTACTCAGGCGATTTTGATTAATGTCTGTGAATTAGACTGAGCTTTCACTGTTGTTCTTCTTGTAGTCATGTACCATTTCTTCTAATGCTCACAGGACCTGAGGCAATTGCAATTTGTGTTCAAAAGTCTTTCTCCCTTCTTATTTCTTATTATAGTTATTGTCCCCCTTAAACTTTAAAAGGAACCAGAACTCCCCAAATTGTATTTTCTAAAACTCGATGACAAAGGGTTATTCTCTTTTTTAGACCAAACCATTTTGCAATGATATATAAGCAGAAAGACCCACCAAACAATTACACAATATCAACAAGACCTAAATACGTACAAAGTGAACAAAATACATTTAGGTCGGGGATTAAGAAATATAGGTGAAAGAATAAAGTATTGCTTGCAGACAAAGAACATTGATGCTACAGTTACAATATAGGCTTCTGTGTTTCATCATTTACTAAAGTATGATTTTTTAAATTATTTAATATATCAGTATCACAATTTTTATTTATAAATGTCTGTTAAGGTGAGATATAATTTATGATAATTAACTGAATTAACTTAATATTATTGATTTTATGTATACTTTTGTTAGTATTATATTTTATTTTTGTTAACTACTTTTGTTAGCAAACTACTATGATGTCATAAAAATGCTAGAATTAGATAAGAAAAATCCTAATAATTTACATAATTTTAATAAAATATATTAAGTCCTCATGGGATTGGTGAGACAGTACTAATATTAAGATGCTTTGCTTAAGGCAGTAAACCCTGTTTCCATCCCAGAACCACGTAAGGTCTGTTAGACACTACTAGGTGTGATGCCGAAGTTCAGAGAACAGTGATCTCTGATTATATCAAACCAAAAGATATTAAAAAATGGATGAACAAATAAACAATTTGTAAAATATCAATACATAAAATGAACACAATAAAACATTTCCATGGAAGATATTTAGATTATCAGTCTTTTCACTGTGAATTACTGAAGATGACAAAAAACAATGAACTACTGCACTATTTAGAAAGTGGTTTGAAATGTAGTAGTAAGGTAACTTGACATTATTCGAGAGAGCAAAGCATATTTAAGTAAACAAGATTTAGAAAACAAGATTTCACATCTTTTTCAGAATAAACTCAATATAGAGTGTTTATAATTTTTGTTTGGTTTAGAGGCCACACCTAGCCATGCTAAGATTTATCTTGGTCCTATGCTCAAGGTGCTCTTGGTGGTGCTAAGAGGACTATTGGTATGCCTGAAACAGAACCACAGCTGGGCTCATGCAAAACAATCACCTCATTCCTGTACTTCCTGACCAGACTAATAAAGTATGCTTAGAAAAATTAGTTTATATACTTTGAAAAGATCTGAAATAGTACCCCTAAAATATATTGATGTAAACTAAGATTATAGCAATTTTTAAAAGGGAAGGGGATGATTTGTACAGTAATTAATTATGTACCTCTTCACTTGACTGCATCTTTTGAGGAGCAGAGTCTGATGGGCATCTTGCTGGGGTATTAGAAAGCCTCTCTTTTATTCTTTTCCTGAGTTTTGCAGACATTTTCTGCTCATTACATTATGAAGACCATTTCCTAGCTGTATGTGAAGTATCTGGTTATTGTAGCATCCTTTTGAATCATTAATATGTATTGGGGACACTGTGCTATTTAATATACCGATACTTAGTTTATTCTTATTTAAGTTTGGTTTGCACTAATCAAAACAAAAATCACTATGGGCTCTTTAAAATATATGATGATTATTAGACAACAAATATAAAAAATTCTGGAGGTATGGAAAGAAGAGTACATTCTAAAACTTTGCTAGTGGTTTACATACTTATAGAGATATAAGCCTGCGCACCTTACATTTTATGGACTTAAAGTAGTAGGAAATCAATAAGTTTTGTTTTTATAAGGTAAAGAAAGTTAATATATGTGTTTTTAGTACAGGCCCTCCCGTTGTTCATCGATTTGTTTTTAGAAAAATATGAATAAATAACATAATCAATCACGTGTACATCTTATGATTTTTATGTTTGTAATGTAAGTAAAGTCAAAGCCCTCCCATTGTTCATCGATTTGCTCGAGCAGGCCCAGTAACGTCTCCATTGGAGATTTTGTTGTTACTGTGTTTGGCATATCGAATACATCAAGAGTGGCTTGCCAGGCTCTGCCGTGTGGGCGAGATACTCTCGGTAGCTTGCTGGGCTCTCCGAGAGGGGCGGAGGAATCGAACTCGGGTTGGCCATGTTGGCTGCGTGCAAGGCAAACGCCCTACCGCTGTGCTATCGCTCCAGCCCATGTTTGTTCGTGCTATCGCTCCAGCCCATGTTTATGTTTGTAGAAAAAAGAAATTCAATTTTATAACATTATATCCAAGTACAAGAGGTTAAAGCACTTGCCTGTGTGGTTAACTCATATTAAATCTCTGTGCTGTATATCTGTACGTATTCCCTAAGCACTACTCAGAGTGTTCTCTGTGCAAATTCAGAATAAGCCCCTGAGTACTATAAAATGTGGCCCAATGTCCACCTCAAACTGTATCTCAAAAAATCTCTAGGGTTGTCCTAATATCACAAAGAATCTGCTCACTCCTTCCCTTTTTCTAACTTTCTTCTGGTAACCACTGTAGTTCTTACTCAATTAAGGAGTTAATGTTGTTATTATTTTGTATTTCCTTATTCATTTGCAATCATGAAATATAATGTTTAGCTTAATATTCCATGTGTATATAAATGGTATTCAACACCGCAAAAAAAAGTGCTAGTGTAACCCCCGTAGCAAAAATACAGTTTGTTCATTTCTTCGCTCTCCTATTTTACTCTGGTAACCTTTTTAATTGCTAGTGCATTACAAAATCAGTTTTGGTTTTTCTTGACAATTCATTTATTTTAGTAACTCCTAGTATACATACAAATAGGGCTACTTGATAATTTTATTCCATTTTCTTATGTATTTCTCTTATAATAATCACCTCAAATTACATTCATTTTTGTTCCAGAAGACAAAATTTCATTTTTTCTAGTGAACGAGTTGCACTTTATTGAGTATATACACCAGACCTTACTTATCTGGTAACTCGTTGATTGTCGTTTAGGCTTATTCATTGTCTCAGATATTGTGAATACTTTGCAGCATCATTTAATCAACAATGAAGCTAAGATGAGACCACTCAAAATTTGTTTCATTTCTAAGGGATTAGGAAATTTTTAACAGTCAAATTTTCTTTACAGACTCCTTAATCATTTCTCTGAGTTATCCTCTTAAGCCTTTAGTTAATTCAAACCAAAAGTGATGAAAATTATTGATGAACATTTTTGGAATTTCAGCATCAAGCAGTTGTACTAAGATCCATCTTTACAATGACTATGGTAAGATTTTTGAGTGTTAATTTCTGAAAATAATAAAATTATAGGTTTAAGTGTAATTCATATATCATAGATATGCTGTACAGTCCTCCATAATCCAGCTGTTATTACTCAATGGGAATTTTGGTAGATGTAATAATATAGATAATGTTATCTGCTAATGATAAGACTGCCACATGTTCATTCATAGCAGTTTTTTTTATAAATTTTTTTAATTTATTTTTTTTATTAGTGAAACACCATGAGGTACAGTTGTAGATTTACAATTTTTTGTGCTTGGGTTTCGATTATACAATGCTCAGATACCCATCCCTCCACCAGTGCCCATTTTCCACCACCATGGATAATATACCCCCAACCCCATCCCCCCATCCCCCCTCACCTCTGTGGCAGGGCAATCCCCTGTGTTCTCTCTCTCCTTTTGGGTGTTGTGGTCTGCAAAAGAGGCATTGAGTGGCAAACATGTTCAGTCCAAAGTCTACTTTAGACATGCATCTCCCCTCCTGGGAGGATCCTCCAAAAACCCTTTATTAGGTGTTACCTTCTCGATCTGAGCTCCCCTTTCCTCTAGAATGCCCGGCTGGCCACTAAGCTATGGAATAATCCTCCTGGTGCTGATCTCAGCTATTCTTGGGTATTAATCTCATATTTTGTTACTTTATATCCCCCAGATGAATGCAATCTTTCTATGTATATCCCTCTCTTTTTGACTCATTTCGCTTAGCATGATACTTTCCATGTTGAATCACTTGTATGTAAATTTCATGATTTCATCTTTTCTAACAGCTATGTAGTACTCCATTGTGTAGATGTACCAAAGTTTCTTTAACCAGTCATCTGTTCTTGGGCATTAAGTTTTCTTCCAGTTTCTGGCTATTGTAAAGAGTGCTGCAATGAAAAAACAAGTGCAGATGTCACTTCGACTATATATTTTTGCCTTTCTGGGATATATTCCCAGGAGTGGTATTGCTGGGTCAAATGGGAGCTCAATTTCTAATTTTTTGAGAATCGCCCATACTGTTTTCCAGAAGGGATGAAGCAGTCGACATTCCCACCAACAGTGAAGGAATGTCCCTTTCTTGCCACATCCGTGCCAGCATCGGTTCCTTTTGTTCTTATGAATGTGGGCCAGTCTCTGAGGTGTGAGATGGTATCTCATTGTGGTTTTGATCTGCATCTACCTGATGATTAATGATGTAGAGCATTTTCTCATGTGGTTTTTGGCATTCGGATTTCTTCTTTGAGAAAGTTTCTGTTCATTTCATTGCCCCATTTTTTGATAGGGTTGGATGTTTTCTTCTTGTGGAGTTTAACCAGTCTTTCATATATCCTTGATATCAACCCCTTGTCAGATGTGTATTCGGTGAATATCCTTTCCCATTCTGTAGACTCTCTTTGTATTTTGGTCACTGTTTCTTTGGAGGTGCTGAAGCTTCTTATTTTAAGATAGTCCCATTTATCTATCTCTGTTTTCACTTGTTCATCGATTTGCTCGAGCGGACCCAGTAACGTCTCCATTGGAGACTTTGTTGTTACTGTGTTTGGCATATCGAATACGTCACGGGGAGCTTGCCAGGCTCTGCCGTGCGGGCGAGATACTCTCGGTAGCTTGCCGGGCTCTCTGAGAGGGGCAGAGGAATCGAACTCGGGTCGGCCATGTTGGCGGCGTGCAAGGCAAATGCCCTACCGCTGTGCTATCGCTGGAGCGATAGCACAGTGGTAGGGCGTTCGCCTTGCACGCGGCCAACATGGCCGACCCGAGTTCAATTCCTCCGCCCCTCTCGGAGAACCCGGCAAGCTACCGAGAGTATTCGATATGCCAGACACAGTAACAACAAAGTCTCCAATGGAGACGTTACTGGGCCCGCTCGAGCAAATCGACGATCAACGGGAGGGCCTTTACTTACTTTACTTACTTACTGTTTTCACTTGCTTGGCCAGTGGCGTGGCATCTTTGAGGATAACATTAGCTTCAATGTCATGGAGGGTTTTGACAACTTTGTCTTCAATGTACCTTATGGTTTTTGGTCTGATGTTGAGGTCTTTAATCCATTTTCATCTTACTTTTGTACATGGTGTTAGACAGAGGTCTGCGCCCATTTTTTTTGCATGTAGCTGTCCAATGATGCCAGCACAATCTGTTAAAAATACTTTCCTTGCTCCACTTCACATTTCTTGCAACTTTATCAAAGATTAGATGATCATATGATTGAGGGGAGATGTCAGTGTATTCAACCCTGTTCCATTGGTCTGCAACTCTGCCTTTGTTCCAGTACCATGCTGTTTTAATTATTACTGCTTTGTAGTACAGTTTGAAGTTCGGGAGGTTGATTCTTCCCATTTTCTTTTTCCCAAGAAGTGCTTTAGCTATTCGTGGGGGCTTATTGTTCCATATAAATTTCAGGAGTGTTTGCTCCATTTCTTTGAAGAATGTCATGGGTATCCTTATAGGGATTGCATTGAATTTATACAATGCTTTCGGTAGTATTGCCATTTTGACAATGTTAAGTCTCCCGACCCATGAGCAGGGGATATATTTCCATTTCTTCATGTCCTCTTTTTGTTCCTGAAGTAGCGTTTTGTAGTTTTCTTTGTACAGGTCCTTTACTTCCTAAGTTGGGCTGATTCCTAGGTCCTTAATTTTCTGGGGCACAACTGTGAACGGGATTGTTTTTTCATGTCGCTTTCTCTCTCAGTGTTTGCGTATAGGAAAGCCATGGACTTTTGGGTATTGATTTTATAGCCTGCAACTTACTATACTAGTCTATTGTTTCGAGGAGTTTTATGGTGGAGGTTATTGGGTCCTCTAAGTATAGTATCATATCATCTGTGTACAGTGAGAGCCTGATTTCTTCCTTTCCTACCTGAATGCCCTTAATATCTTTTTCTTGCCTAATCGCTATTGCAAGTACTTCCAGTAATATATTGAACAGCAGTGGAGACAGTGGGCGTCCTTGTCTCATCCCTCATCTTAGAGGAAAGGCTCTCAGTTTTTCCCCATTGAGGATGATGCTTGCTGTAGGCTTCTGGTAGATGGCTTTAATTATGTTGAGGAAAGTCCCCTCTATACCCATTTCGGCTAGGGTTCTCATCATAAACCGGTGCTGGATCTTGTCAACTGCTTTCTCTGCATCTATTGATATAATCATATGATTTTTATCTTTTCTTTTGTTGATATGATGGCATATGTGGATTGATTTCCAAATTTTAATCTAATCTTGCATCCCTTGACTTCATTGATCTTTCGGATTGTTTTTTGGGTTTCCATCTCATTAATCTCTGCTCTTAGATTTATTATTTCCTTTCTGCTCTTCGGGTTGTGCTCCTATTGTTGGTCCTTCTCCAAGCTCTTAAGCTTTCAGGTTAGGTTACTTATGTGTGCTCGCTCCTCCTTCCTGAGGAATGCTTGTAGAGCTATAAACTTTCCTGTTAACACAGCTTTTGCTGTGTCCCATAAGTTTTGGTAACTCGTGTTCTCATTTTCATTCGTTTCTAGGAATCTTTTGATTTCCTCTTTGATTTCCTGTCTAAGCCACTCGTTGTTCAATAGAGCACTGTTTACTTTCCAGGTGTTTGATTTAGTTTTCTGTTTTTGTGTGTGATTTACTTCTAATTTCAGAGCATTATATTCTGAGAAGATTGATGATACAATCTCTTCTTAATTTTATGGAGGCATGTTTTGTGGCTCAGCATGTGGTCTATCTTGGTGAATGTTCCATGTACACTTGAGAAGAATGTGGAATGTGTATTCAGCTTTTTATGGATGAAGTGTCCTGTATATATCTACTAAGTCCCTTTCTCCCATTGTTTCCCTCAGATGAAGCATGTCCTTGCTCAGCTTGAGTCTGGTTGATCTATCAAGAGGTGGCAAAGTGATGTTGAAGTCTTCCAGTAGTACTGTGTTGCTATTGATGTCATTTTCCAAATCTATGAGTAGTTGTTTTAAGTACTTTGCTGGTCTCTCATTAGGTGCATATGCATTTATTATTGTAAGTTCTTCCTGTTGTACAGATCCTTTGATCAATAAGAAGTGGCCTTCACTGTCTCTTATGACTTCTTCACTCTGAAATCAATGTGGTCTGATATTAGGATGGCTACCCCAGCTTTTTTATGGGAGCTATTTGCCTGTAGCATTGTTTTCCAGCCTTTGACTCTGAGTCTGTGTTTGCTTTGGCTATTGAGATGTGTTTCTTGCAGGCAGCAGAATGTTGGGTTCAATTTTCTAATCCATTCTGCCACTCTATGTCTTTTAGTTGGTGCGATTAGCCCATTGACATTGAGAGAGATTATTGTTATGGGATTTTGTCCCATTGTTCTGTTGAAATTTGGTGTATTTGAGGGGCCTTTCCTGCCTTAAAGTAGCCCATTTAGTTGTTCTTGTAACCATGGTTTTGAGTCTATGAAGTTCCTGAGCTGTTGTTTGTCTGTGAAACTGTGTGTTGTTCCTTCTATTATGAAGGAGAGTCTCACTGGGTAAAGTATTTTTGGGGAGGCATTTATTTCATTGAGTTTTTTCACTATGTCCCTCCACTGTTTTCAGGCCATAAGGGTTTCATCAGAAAAATCAGCTGTGAATTTTAAGGATGCTCCTTTTTAAGAGATTTCTTTCTTCGATCTTGCTGCTTTCAGAATTTTGTCTCTGTCTAAGGTTTTGGTCATTTTGATCAGAATGTGTCTTGGGGTATTTTTATTCGGATTTCTTCTAGCTGGTACCCTTCAGGCCTCCTGAATGTGGTCACAAGTTTTCTTCAGCTCTGGAAACGTTGTATCAATGATGTCTTTGACAGTTTCTTCTTCATCAAGGTTTTCTTCCTGTACCTCTGGTACTCCAATAATTCTTATGTTAGCCCTCTTGGCTTCATCACGATCTTCTCTTGCCATCTGTTCCTGAATTGTGAATCTCTTTTCCATTTTCTACTCTTTTCTGGAGAGTCTCTGAACTTCATCTTCGAACTCACTGATTCTGTTCTCAGCCGCTGTTACTCTGCAGCTGAGGCCTTCCACTGAGGTTTTCAATTCGCCTATGAGATTTTTCAGATTTGACATTTCCGATTGCATTTTCCTCATTTCCGCCTTCAAATCCTCTTGTCTTCTATTGGCCTTGCTTTCCATTGTTTACTTTAGTTCCCTAAGCATCGTAAGTAGCTCCCTTCTGAATTCCTTGTCAGAGAGGTTGTCTAACACTACAGTACTGTTGGTGTTATCTGGGCTAGACTCTTCAATAAGAAAGTTTGGTGGGCTTTTGCCTTGCTTTACCATTGTGACAAGTGTGGTTTAGTCCTTCACATTCACTGTTACTATTCTGCTTGATATGCAGTGTGAGTTAAGGTAGGCTTATGAGTTATTGGCTATTGTGTTTCTAGTGGCTGAGCTAAACTAGAGAAGTTTCCATCTAAGAAGGTAGCTTATGGTTCCTATGCCATATGTAGTGGGAAAATATTTCGCGGCTCTGTTAGTGGCTGCGGCTCCGGAAAGAATCCCTGACACTGGGTGCGGAGTTAGGAACGTCTCCTGGTTGGTATGAGGAGATTTTCTGTTTTGTTGCCCAGAACTGGGCCTCCTTGCCTGTCCCGCGCAGATCAGGGGAGAAAACTGACTTTCTATGAGATGGAGCTAGCTGCACATGACCAGAGAGGGTCCCAGGCCCTTGGGGGCAGGCTGTAGCTGGTTGGAATAGGAGCTGTTCAGCTTTTTTGCCCAGAGCTGGGCCTCTGTGCCCATCTCGCGCAGATCAGGGGAGAAATCCAGCTTTCTAGGAGATGGAGCTAGCTAGGCATGCCCAAAGAGAGTCCCAGGCCCTTGGGGGCGGGCTGTACCTGGTTGGAATAGGAGCCGTTCAGCTTTGTTGCCCAGAGCTAGGCCTCCGTGCCCGTCCTGCGCAGATCAGGGGAGAAAACCGGCTTTCTAGGAGATGGAGCTAGCTGCGCATACCCAGAGAGGGACCTAGGCCCTTGGGGGAGGGCTGTCCCTGGTTGGAATAGGAGTCATTCAGCTTTGTTGCCCAGAGATGGGCCTCTGTGTCAGTCCCGCCGCCTGGACGAGGTGCATTTTAGTATTGAGCTTGTACATCTCATTTCAAATAGGTCTTTTGTTTGAAATGGAGTAGGTGAGTGGGATGTTGTTGTATTGTAGTAGAGGTGGTCAGAAATTTTTGGTCGGTATTAGGTGACAAGGTATGGGATTAAAGTCCTGAGTGCTTGAATTGGGAAATATAACTGCGTCCGCATGGGCGGCCACCCCAGGAGAAGGCCACGCCCACTTCTGGGAGGTCATGCTGCCTATGTAGTGGCCACGCCCCTGGCCCGTCACAGGGTCACTCCCACTCAGGATCCTGGAGTAGAGGAGGGCCGATGGACAGTCCTACAGAGCTGTGGCAGGTGTCCCCCGCTGGGGGTTGTCCAGTTCAGCAGGAAAAGGTGCTGGGCTGGGGCAGAGGAGTGGCGATCCCGGCTTGGGCTCCCCCTACTCACCTCGAGGGGAGGGGCCGATTAGGTGATGGACAGTCCCACAGAGCTGCAGCAGGTGTCCCCCGCTGGAGGCTGTCGGGTTCGGCGGAAGGCAAAAGCTATTTTATTTTTCTACCTAGTCCAGAAATCTTGTGTGGAAAAACAAATAAAACTAAATATGTTAAAGTTTTCATAGAAAAGTGCAAAACAGTTTATAGCAAAACCAGGAGATAGATAAGTTTGATTTTATACACTTTTTAAAAATCTTAATCTTCCCTTCCTACCTCCTCTAACCTCCAGGGATCCCATAATCTCATTTCATCCACAATGAAAATTTTTTCTGTACTGTTCTCAGAGGGGATTACCTCAAAATTGCACAATTGTCACATCAAATGCTTTAATTCCCCAATGATACAAGTTTCAGTTAACTGCCCCCAGGAAATATCATTTGAACCATGCTGAGACCATCACTGATACCACTAAACATGACATAATTTTCATTGTGGCAGCTATGGCAATGCACATGTCTCTGATTTCTAAGAAGTAAATACTGCATACTCATTATTGGAAAAAACAAAAGGGGAAAATATATGCTTCTAACAGTTAAAAGAAGAAAAATATATCCTACTATAACATTTTGCATCATTCCTATTTAATTTTTTTATTATTGAGATAATGCTTAAATGTTCACTACCTTACGTTTTTCTAAATAAGTAATTGAGTAATAAAGTGATTAGTATTATTTAGTATAAGCTTTATAAAAAATTACTCTTAAAGCTGATTTATTAACTGCTATAGTTTCTGCCATTTCTTATTGTCTAATGCAATTTTTACTGATAGTTACACAGAGTATGCAATGCTTAACCATGTAGAGTTAAAGAATATTGAGAAAATGAATACATCAATAAACGCACTTCATTACATCACTGTGACTGTCTCCAGGATTAACCAATATCTTCACTTCTTTGTCTTTATTTTAATATTCCCAAATATTACCAAGACAATAATTGTCTACTTCAGAATATTTCAATTTTATATAAAACTGTGTGTTCTTTTAATGATCCTTTTATTTAATACAGTCTTAAGACATCCAGTTTATTACATAAGTGTCCTTTCATAGAAATACACTACAAATTAGTTTTCCACTTGCATCATCCTAAGTAAAAACATCCCCAAATAAACAAAAGGCTGAGTTTAGAATATCGATGTATGTCTAATACTGATGATAACAGTTCCACAAATAACTTTCATCTATTTCTATTTAACATGCTCTGTAGTAATTATAAGGAATTATGGAAAAAGTGTCTATATATTCCAATGAGAACAAATGATGATTCTATTGTTTTTTTGGGGGGCACACCCAGTGGTGCTAAAGGCTTACTCCTGGTTTAACACAAGGGTATCACTCTTTAAGAGTTTCTGGAGACAATATGACTTGGGTTGCCAAGGCGCAAGTCAATGGTTCTACCTGTCATATTATCTTTTGGAAATCACAAATGATGATTCTTTTGGAAAAGAAGATATTTAATAGAGTTTAATATTTTCCTAACCAGTAAGCTATTTTTATTGAGAAATAATGCTATCGGTTAATATTCAGATATCACTCTCCGCACACATGAAGGTACTGGCAGAGGGACAAAGCCACGCGGGTTCCGGGGCCGAGATCTCCAAGCCTACTCGGATTGGAGTCAAGCATCCTCCACCCAGATCCTCCAAATTCCAGTAGGTGGGGATCACACCCACCACCTGGCCCCCTGGCGCCGTGTAATCCCATCAACGGCCAAGTCTCAGAGACTATAAAATCCAGCACCCGGACGAGACCAGTGCAGTCTCCTGCCCCCGCGCCTGGCTGTTCCTCGCCAGGGTCCCTTGGAGGGGAGCGGGTTGAGCTTTCCTCCCCACCCCGACCAGGGCTCCGGTGGCCGAAGACCTCCAGGACCAGCCACCACCAAGCTGAGACCACTCTCTGCACACATGAAGGTACTGGCAGAGGGACAAAGCCACACGGGTTCCGGGGCCGAGATCTCCAAGCCTACTCGGATTGGAGTCGAGCATCCTCCACCCAGATCCTCCAAATTCCAGTAGGCGGGGATCACACACACCACCTGGCCCCCTGGCGCCATGTAATCCCATCAATGGCCAAGACTCAGAGACTATAAAATCCAGCTCCCTGACATCTTATCAGGACATCTTTTTATGAAATCTTATTATCTCATTCCTACTTTGGACAAAATTGCAGGCTATCGAATGTAGCCTGCCCACAGGGCAGAGTCTGGCAAACTCTCCATGGCGTACCAAATATGCCAAATACCAGTAACAATGATGGGTCTCATTCTCCTAAAGAGCCTTGAATATAATCTCAGGGCTAGGATGAAAGAGACGTTACTGGGGCCTGCTCGAGGCAATTGACGAATAACAGGATGATGAATGAATGAATGAAAATATTCAGAGAAAAAATATTCTTTGCAATAAATAGGAATCAATGTTCGTTGAGTTAACTCACACAGTTTATACCTAATACTCTGTTAATTTTACTTGCGTATCATAATATCTTATGTGAAATATCCAGTGAAACTAAAACAATGCTAGTTTTTCATCGGATGTTGAGTGTCTGTTACATAATAAAAGTATTCTCATGCAGTAGTGCAGCAGTAGGGAGTTTTCCTTGTGTGTAGCCAGCTCAGCCAAACTGAGCCGGGTTTGATTCCTCTGCCCCTCTTGGAGAGCCAGGCAAGCTACCGAGTGTATCTCACCCATGCAGCAGAGCCTGGCAAGCTCCCCGTAACGTATTCAATATGCCAAAAACAGTAACAATAAGTCTCAAAATGGAGACGTTACTGGGATCTCTCGAGCAAATTGATGAGCAACAGTGTTTTATTGTGTTTAGTGCAGTAATCTACAAACACCATAATGTTTGTACTTTATACCAATCCCACAGGACTGTTCACATATGTGTACCCTGGTTTTCTTGTTTTTGGCTCCACCTCATTCCCTTCTATTCTGCTTCTTATCAGTCTTTTTTCAGTTTTCCTGTTAACCCACTTTTTTAAAAATTAAGTTTTATTGAACCACTGTGAGATACAGTTATAAACTTGGATGATTACATTTCAGTCATACAGTGTTCAATCACCCATCCTTCCACCAACGGACATTTTCCACCACCATTGTTACCAGTGTCCCACTTGCCACCCCCTCCCATCCCACTTCCTACCTCTGTGGCAGGTACAATACTTTCACTCTCTCTCTAATTTGGGGCATTATGATTTGCAATACAGATACTAAGATGTATTATGTTTGGTCCTTGGTCTACTTTCAGCACACACCTCCCATCCCAGGCAATCCCTCCAACCATAATTTTCTTAGTGGTTCCTTCTCCATCCCAACTGCTTTTTCCCCAGGCAACTGGGGATGGCTTCCAGACCATAGCATGACCTTCCTGGCCCTTATCTCTACTGTCCATAAGTATTATGCTACTTTATATTCTACAATGACTACAGTCATTCTACGTCATTCTGTCTGTTCCTCTCTTTCTAATTCCACTTAGCTTGATACTCTTCATGTCCAGCCATTTATATGCAAATTTTATCATTTCATCTCTTCTAACAGCTGCATAGCAAGTTTCTTTAACCAGTCATCTATTCTCAGGTACTCCAGATTTTTCCAGAAAAAGGTTTCAATTTTTTTCCAGATTCTGGCTATTGTGAACAGTGCTGCAATAAACATACAAGTTCAGATGTCTTTTCTACTGTGTTTTTTTGCATCTCTGGAATATATCCCCAGGAATAGTGTTTCTGTGTCATATGAAAACTCAATTTCTAGTTTTTGGAGGAATATCCATATTTTTTTCCATAAAAGGCTTGACCAGTCAGCATTCCCACCAACCATACTAATGAACAGGACTGGAGCCATAGCACAGTATGGAGCCATAGGGCGTTTGCCTTGCATTCGGCCGACCCGAGTTCAATTCCTCCATCCCTCTTGGAGAGCCGCACGGTAGATACTGGCAAGCTCCCTGTGGAGTATCCGATAGGCCAGTAACAAGTCTCAAAATGGAGACATTACTATTGCCTGCTTGAGCAAATCGATGAACAACAAGAGGAAAGTGCTACAGTGCTACAATATGATACCAATAATTCTGTTGAAGTTCCAACTTGAAAGAGAAACCACTTTGAATGCCATGGGCTTCTGGACTACTATTAGTGACCTATTTCTGTGCTCCACTCAGTTTTGGTTTGCCTCCCTCCCTCCCTCTCATTTTTCCTTCCTTCATTCCTTCCCTCCCTCCCTCCTTCCCTCCCTCCCTCCCTCCCTCCTCTCTCCCCCTTTCCTTTCTTCCTTCCTTCCTTCCTTCCTTCCTACCTTCCTTCCTTCCTTCCTTCCTTCCTTCCTTCCTTCCTTCCCTCCTTCCTTACCTCTTGCGCTTTCTCTCTCCTCTCTCCTTAGTTCTGTGCCTTTCAAAAATATAATGCATAGTGGGGTAGCTGAATACAAACATAGAAGTTATAAATGCATGACTATTTGGTATCCTATGGATAAGATTATTCTTGGTCACACAAGTGTTAGTATATAATCCTCAGTTTCAACACAAATGACTTTGCTTAAAACCTCAGAAGACACTACCAAAAATCAAGTTGTTTTATCCCTATCACCTCCAATATAATAAGATCTGAAAATATCATGCTCCAAGTGATAGAGATGCTTATATTGCACTCCCAGCTTGTCACAATATTTTTTCATGTTCTCTATCTTTCTCGCATATTGCCATCTTCTTCAGCTAATACATTCAAAATAGATAACTTTGTTTCGTTATTTCCAAAGGATTGCCTAAGTTAAAGGAATTGAATGCACTGCTATTATTTAAGTATGGTAAGGGCAAGAGATGGAACAATATGTTTTGTACCACTTATGTTTCAGGGGATATAGTGGCATATTCATCACCTCGGAACAGTAAAATATCCCTGAAGAACCAACTAGTCATAGTACCTGGTGTTTAGTATACCACCTTCTAGAGAATACTTTGATATTTCTAGACTTCCAGCATAATCGCCATATCTTGCTTGTCTTAAATAGTGTGTATTATTAATTTTATTGTATTATCTGTTATTTTATTATCTTTTATGGTATGACTGCCCTCCGACGACCTGATGGATGCAACACATCCTCCAGAACGGCAATGGAGAAGATTATCCATGACTTCTACTCAAATCTCTTCAATAGCCATGTCCACTTGCCAACATATCAAATTCCACAGGATGGATATGTCGTTCCCAATGTTCTCCCTTCCGAAATACGACACACCATTTCATCGGTAAAGAAACGAACAGCACCCGGCCCAGACAAGGTCAGTCCTGAACATCTGAAGAACCTGCCATCAGTACTCATCAATACACTGGCTTGGCTCTTCACTCGCTACCTGTCTGAATGCAAGGTTCCGTCCCAGTGGAAAACCAGCAAGACCGTACTACTGTTCAAGAAGGGATACATCCATGACATTGGCAACTATCGCCCTATCTGCCTATTGTCTGTCATCTACAAGTTGTTCACTCGATTCATCCTAAATAAGATTGGCAGAACACTAGATGAAGGACAACCATGCGAGCAAGACGGGTTCCGCAAAGGATTTCTTTCCATTGACCATATCCACGCTATAATTAATCTCATTGAGGTTCCTTGGGAGTTCAAGATGCCACTCTGTTTAACGTACATTGATTTAAAGAAGGCCTTTGATACTGTTAAGACGGAAGTGGTCATTGAAGCCCTAGCCAATCCGGGCATTCAAGCCCAATATATCAATATCCTCCGTGAGCTGTATTGCAGATTTACTAACAGGATCTCACCATTCTACAAAGAAGTAACCATTGATGTCAAGAGAGGGGTTCGGCAGGGTGATACCATTTCACCGAAACACTTCAGTGCCACCCTCTAGAACATCATGCGATGACTGGAATGGGAAGGAATGGGAGTGAAGATAGATGGTCGGCAACTACACCACCTCCGCTTTGATGATGACGTTGTTTTAATAACACCAAACATCAGCCAAGCGGCACAAATGCTGGCCAACTTTGACCGTGAGTGTGGAAAGTTAGGACTACAGCTGAATCTTACGAAGACAATGTTTATGAGAAACAGCCTCGTTCCTGATGCCCCATTCGCTCTCAACGGAACGACCATCTCCGAATGCAACAGCTATGTGTACCTAGGTCGAGAAGTCAACATGACAAATGACCTGGCACCTGAGCTGCGCAGGAGGAAGAGAGCGGCTTGGAACGCCTTCAAGAACGTCGAAGAAATAGCTAAGAGGATGAAGAACCTCCGGCTCCGGGCACATCTCTTTGATTCCACTGTTCTTCCTGCATTAATATATGCCTCAGAGACCTGGGCCCTAAGCAAACAGGATCAGAATGCTATTCAGGTCTCCCAAAGAAGAATTGAAAGAACTATGCTTGGAATATCACATTTCACTCAAATGAGAGAAAGAATCCAGAGTTCCGACATCCATCGACAATCAAGAGTCAGGGATGCTCTCTAGTTTGCCAAGGTGTCAAAAATCAGATGGGCTGGCCACGTAATGAGATTTAAAGACGTCCGCTGGACTAGAGCTGTTACCGACTGGATTCCACGGGATGTCAAAAGACCGCGTGGCCGCCCACCTACCAGATGGTCAGACCTCTTCATCAAGATAATGAACAATCGGTTTGAGGCTCTTCATGTTCCCAGAGCGAACAGATGCCAATGGGCTACACTAGCACGCGACAGGGACAAATGGAGACGTTACTGGCGCCCGCTCAAGCAAATCGACGACTAATGGGAAGTTAAGTGACTTAAGTATTATCTTGCTCCATAAGGCTTGTGCCCCACAGGAAAATTAAATTATCTCTAGAGATATTTTGGAAATTGCATTTCTAAATTACAAGAGAAAAAATCCATAAATAATAGCTAAGTGTAGGAGACTTTACATTAACCACCAATACAAAACTAGAATAAATTAAGAGGTACATTAACAAATAATTTAATTTTCTTAAATTTTTAAATTCTTCACTACATTAAAATACTTAATGTTTACACATTTTGAAAAAAATATACGCACAACTGTTGTCTCTAGAGGAGTAAATCAACCCATTCCTTTAAATGTTTTAAAAGAAATCTTTGAAAGTAGAAGATCTTCATCCTGAAAGAGTAAGACTTTGGTACATACTACAGGTGTTTGTTGTAAAATAAATATTGAAAATGCTATTCATTATATGCAAGTTAACATATCTCACAAATCCAATTATATATAATTCTATTTTTTCCACATCATTTGCTTTTAAGGCAAATATATATTAAATAATTTCATAATCTATGTCTCTATGTTAATTATCTTTAATCCTTATTCTTAATTAAGTGTGTTATTTACATCATATTGATCGAAGAAAAATGTGATAAACTTATTTTTAAAAAAAGCTGCAAATTGTTTAGGTCAGGAGCTAGAAAGATTGTAAAACAGGTTGGGCTTTTGCTTTGAAAATGACCAAACCTGTTATTACCTACCATCTCATGTGGCTCCTGAAGCAGCCAGGAGTGACCCTAAAGCACTGGGCCAGAAGTAATTCCTGAGCACCAAAACAAACAACAACAATAACAAAACAAACAATGTCCCTCCTCCAGTCGCTCCCCAACACACACACACACACACACACACACACACACACACACACACATACATACACACAAAGATTGTTTACATCACAGAACAGTGGAAAGAAAAAAAAAAGTGGTGCTTGGCCCACATCTGCTGTGCTTAGGTCTAACTCCTAGCTGTACATTCAGGGATTACTCCTGGTCTGTTTGGGGGGACCATATGGAACACCAAGGATCAAACCTGTATCAGCTACATTCAAGGAAAGCATTCAACTCACAGTACTAAGGCTCTTAACCCATAGAAAGAAATTTTAAGGCAAATCTTTTGTTTAAGATTACACTAAAAAGCAAGTTTTAATATTTTCAGGCAAAGTAATTGAAAACAAAGGAAAAAATCTAAATATAAATCCTCAAGCAGCCTAGACAGAAAAATGAGGGAGAAGAATCCATATTACACTCATCAAAACACAGATGAGAGGGATGTGGGTGGTGGAAAATGTGCACTGGTGGAGGGATGGGTGTTTTAGCATTGTATGGCTGAATCTCAGTTGGTGGTCGTTCTGTGAGTTCTCTTTTTGAACTTTGCAGCCCTTTCTCCCTGCTCTGTGAAGTAGAATTTTGCACGAATGAGACGGTGGTTCGATCCTGTTCGAAATTTTGGGACAACAGCAACATCGGTAAGGCAAAACCTTCGATTGAATATGATGTGGTCTATTTCGTTGTGGAATTGTCCACTGGGAGACTCCCATGTCCAACGTTTAGATTCTGCCTTCTGGAACTATAAGTTACCATGGATGGTCTTGGTTGACATGATGAACTCAGATAGTCTCTCACCCTGTTCGTTCCATTCTAGGCAAAAAAGTAGAACTTCTCAATTTCTCTTTCATCATAATGAGATGTTGGTGCTGGTGCATAGACAACGAATATAGAAACTGCAGGCAGTGAGCCACATCTATTCAAATGTAAACGTCCAATTCGTTTGTTGTTGTTAGGCATTCGAATGAATCAATGCTCTTGGCCAAGTTTGTGCTGACAAGGACACCGACGCCTCCGACACCTCTTTTATCGCATGTTCCGAGGAACAATTCTTCTCCAGTGTCGAAAACGGCATGGTGAGATTCGTGCCTTCTTGTCTCGGTCAGACCAATGATGTCGTACTTGATCATTCGCGCTTGTACCATCAGGTCCTCGATGGATGTATCTGATGCTAGCGTACGTGCATTGAAAGTACAGACGATCATTTTTGTCTTCCTTTATTGTGGAAGCCTACTTCGGCCTTGAGATTCTGTCGGCCACTCCTTTCTCATCCTTTTTAGTGCTGCCATGTCGGTGAAGCCTTCAGGGTCAGGGGAATGAGACCAGTTGTAGTTACTCTTTGGCACTATTGCGGCAACATGGGAAGATGCCATTGTTGAAAACATTGATTAGGAATACGATCGACTGGTTCAGCACCTCCATGAATGTGCGAGGAATGCCAAGAGAGAGATAGTCACAAAAAAACGCCTGTCTTCGAAAATTCTTGAGCTAATTCGCCAGCGTGGTTTGGCGCATGCCTGAGACAACAGCAAGCTAACGTCCGAGCTCGCAAAGCAGTGCAGAGATGCGATCAAGGAAGACCTCAAAGAGAGAAGAGCAGAAGTACTGGTAGATGCGGCAGAAGCTGGGAAAAGTATTCGTTACGCCTGCCTGTCCTTCACCATCTACAAGACCAAGATGACTGCCCTCCGACGTCCTGATGGATCCATCACATCCTCCAGAATGGCAATGGAGAAGATTATCCATGACTTCTACTCAAATCTCTTCGATAGCCATGTCCACTTGCCGACATACCAAATTCCACAGGATGCTTATGTCGTTTCCAACGTTGTCCCTTTCGAAATCCGACACACCATTTCGTCGGTAAAGAAATGAACAGCACCTGGCCCAGACAAGGTCAGACCTGAACACCTAAAGAACCTGCCATCAGTACTCATCAATACACTGGCTTGGCTCTTCACTCGCTACCTGTCTGAATGCAAGGTTCCGTCCCAATGGAAAACCAGCAAGACCGTACTACTGTTCAAGAAGGGTGACATCCATGACATTGGCAACTATCGCCCTATCTGCCTATTGTCTGTCATCTACAAGTTGTTCACTCGATTCATCCTAAATAGGATTGGCAGAACACTAGATGAAGTACAACCATGCGAGCAAGCTGGGTTCCGCAAAGGATTCAGCACCATTGACCATATCCACACAATAACCAAACTCATTTGAGGTTTCTCAGTAGTTCAAGATGCCGCTCTGTTTAATGCTGATTGATTTAAAGAAGGCCTTTGATTCTGTTGAGACGGAAGTGGTCATTGAAGCCTTAGCCAATCCGGGCATTCAAGCCCAATACCTCAATATCCTCCGTGAGCTGTATTGCGGATTCACTACCAAGCTCTCACCATTCTACAAAGAAGTGATCGTTGATGCCAAGAGAGGGGTTCGGCAGGGTGATACCATTTCACCGAAACTCTTCAGTCCCTCCCTCGAGAACATCATGCGATGACTAGAATGGAAAGGAATGGGAGTGAAGATAGATGGTCGGCAACTACACCACCTCCGCTTTGATGATGACATTGTTTTAATAACACCAAACATCAGCCAAGCGGCACAAATGCTGGCCGACTTTGACCGTGAGTGTGGAAAGGTAGGACTACAGCTGAATCTTACGAAGACAATATTTATGAGAAACAGCCTCGTTCCTGATGCCCCATTCGCTCTCAATGGAACGACCATCTCCGAATGCAACAGCTATGTGAACCTAGGTCTAGAAGTCAACATGACAAATGACCTGGCACCCGAGATGCGCAGGAGGAAGAGAGCGTCTTGGAACGCCTTCAAGAACGCTGAAGAAATAGCTAAGAGGATGAAGAACCTCCGGCTCTGTGATTCCACTGTTCTTCCTGCATTAACATATGCCTCAGAGACCTGGGCCCTACGTAAACAGGATGAGAATGCTATTCGGGTCTCCCAAAGAGGAATTGAAAGAGCTATGCTTGGAATATCACGTTTCACTCAAATGAGAGAAAAAATCCGGAGTTCCGACATTCGTCGATGATCAAGAACAGGGACGCTGTCTCATTTGCCAAGGTGTCAAAAATCAGATGGGCTAGTCACGTAATGAGATTTAAAGACTATCGCTGGACTAGAGCTGTTACTGACTGGATTCCACGGGATGTCAAAAGACTGCGTGGCTGCCCACCTACCAGGTGGTCAAACTTCTTCGTGATGATCACGAATGATCGGTTTGAGGCTCTTCATGTTCCCAGAGCGAACAGATGCCATTGGGCTACACTAGCACGCGACAGGGACAAATGGACACGTTACTTGCGCCCACTCGAGCAAATTGAAGACTAACAGGAAGTTAAGTGATTAAGTGATTAAGTGATGGCTGAATCTCTTACACAAAAGCTTTGTAACTCTATCTCACGGTGATACAATTTAACAAAATTATCATGGAGCTCATGACCAATTCATTCAGCTTAATCAATGGTGAACAAATAGCAATATTACTACATTATTAAAAATTTTTTTAATTTAAAAAAATTAGTAAAGAGCAAGTACTAGAGATATTATGAGGCATGTTAATATCTTCTTACTTATTGCCACAAATTTAATAGTTCTTTTTCAAAGAAAAAAACTGAAATTTAAATCAAAATATTGCCTATTAGTAGGCAATTTTCATTTTTGTATGTAAAGGGAAATTTTATAAGCCAGAGTGGGGAAAACCTGTTAAATATAGAGTCTTCTCTACAATAGAGGAAAGAGTTCCAGGGAGTAGGAGAAAGGAACTACACCACCAATCATCAATTTAATTTATTTGTATGCATTTGAGTTGAGAGTAGGGAAAGATCTTCAGAAATTTCTGTAAGAAATTATTTCCTATGAAATTAATGAAATTAATCACTTTTTTCTATTTAATAATACTTTCTAGACATACTATATATAGAGAGAGAAGAGATATTTTTTACTAAGTGTATGTACACAGTATATGTTTAGTGTATGCATGTATAGTACATACCATAAATGTGGATGGAAATTTAAAATACACTAGTACTAGACCCCTTCATATGCTTCTGCTCATTTAGACCTTTTTTGTTTAATCATGTGTCAAATTAAATAAATGTTAGCTCATTTCATCAATAATAGTTGATAGAGAATACTTGAATATAACATGAAAAGCAGAGGGAGAGGAAAAATAGAGGATCAAAATTAGAAAGAGAGGATGAGGAGGAAATGATTTTTGTGCAAAATTGCAGATTTTGAATTAAAGATGTAAAATATTTTCTAATGTGTTTAATAGACTATGGTGGGTTACTATGATATCATACTTTACAGTTTTAACTGAATCACTGAACGTATTACTAAGAATATGACTATAAAACTTTTTAAGCTAATAGTAAACTTTAATGTTTACATGTTTATGAGGTACACTGGGAAACTAAATTGTTATAAATTTTGAAATTACCAATTTGAATACCATTTTTTTCTTTTTGAGTCACACCAAGCGTTGAGTAACCTGGGATTACTCCTGGTTCATTCACTCAGGAATTACTCCTGACGGTGCACAGGGGAAGATATGGGATGCTGGGAATCGAATCTGGTTTGGCCCCATGTAAGGTAAATACCCTACCCACTGTGCTATCGCACCAGTCCCTTGAATACCATTTTTAAAGTTGGAATTGGATTCTCTTTGATCAAACAACATGCTGTATTATATATGTATACACACACATATATACACATACAAACACAATGATATCTGTAAGCGAATAAACCCTTTCCAAGAACAAAAAACACTTTATCATGAGGCTACCAATTCATGGCCAAAAATAATTCAAAGATAAGAGATGCATCACTATTAGTAGTTTGCTATATTAACTTATATTGACGTGAAATAGACATTTCATCTATGACTCAATACATATGCAACAATATACAGTTATAAATCATCAGAAATAAAAATATTTTAACCCAGTTTTCAGGGAAAGCACTCAGAAATTTGTACTAGATAGAAAAAATTGTGGATAATTTGTGCTGAAACTAGTGGATAATTCCTTATTGTAAATATATACTTTAAAAGAGTTTTGTCAGTAGAAATATACAAAATATGTAAAGCAAAATAAATAACAAAGATTCTTTTTAAAAAGTTAAAATTAGAAGGATTATTAAATCATAATTGTGTAGGTACCAAATACATAAAATAAAATGCTTCAGAAAAGTTTAAAAAGAAACAAACACCTGTTACTAAAAGACGCTTATTCCAAAATATGACTTAATTCTTTGGTTCTTAAAGTATTTAGCACACAAATATTAAAGCTAATTAAATAAATATGGATGTGTAACTAAATCATAGTGAAAGTCTGGGGAGATAGTCAGGAGTTATGACCAAATGTGTTGTATGCATGAGAATTGAAGTTTGAATTCTGGCACCAACTGATACCTTCAGCATTACTGGGTTTTATCCCTAGAATCTATTATGGTGATTTTTCATGTGCATGTAGACCATGTGCATGTCTTTGCAAAGTGTTTTTTTAATTCTTTTGTTGAAAGGAACAAAAACAGTCTTATTTAACAAATTGCCTTTGATCATTTGTTGAAATTAATTTGACTATATGTGGAAAGCTTTATTTTGATTTTTTTGTTTATAAAGTACTAAATTGTTACCCTAAGTCTTGAAACAAGTGATTAAAAGGAGGTGCTAAAATCTTTTAACTTTATTCTTTTATTTCTTTATTTGTTTGGCAAACCAATTCTTTTTTCTTCCCAGTGGATTTTGTTATTTGCATATACACTTTTAAAGTTTATTGTTATAAACAAATATTTGTTAGAATTTTATTGAAATTATATTTAGCTCATAAGAAGAAAAACTAATAGTTCATCAATATTTAGTTTTTTAATCTCTAAGATTTATCTATTTCTTTTAATTTATCATTACAGTGTTGTAGTTTTACCATGTAAATCTTACAGTAAATTATTTTTAAAATTTGTGATGAGGTACCACAGTTTGCAATGGTGTTAATGTTTATGTGTTCAACATACAAATTTATTGCAAGTCTATCACTACTGAAGTGCCAAAATCTTTAGATAGAGATAACACCTCTTCTAGATCAACATTTCTTTCCTCACACTCCCTACATCCTCCCACCACCACTTGGTTTGCTGCCATTGAAAGTGGTACTTACTTTACTTAATTACGTACCCCTACTTTGCTTCTTTTTATACCACATATTAATGAAATCATGTGGCATATGTACTTCTCGCTTTTTTATGTTTAACATCACACTAATATCCATACAAGTTGTAGCAAAATCAAGTTTTCATTCTTTGTTGAAACTGAATATTATTACATTGTTTATATTATCAAATCTTCTGGTTTTTGAGCATTGGGGTTGTTTTTAAATCTTGGCTATTGTAATTATCATTACAATGAACATAACCATATATATCTTTTCTGACTAATATATTGTGATCTTGGTATAGATGTCAAAGATTGGAGTTGCTTGGTAATATAGTAGTTCTATTTCTAATTTTTGAAAGGTCACTAAACTTTTTCTTGGGGATGAACCAGTGAACAGTACCACAAATAGTGAATGAGGATGTTCAGTGCATCCTTGTTAAAACTAATTTAATACTTTTTAATGTGGTATTGTCCCTTTTTTGAGGTGCTATCTAATTGCCACTTTGATTTAAATTTTATTGATAATTATTACTGATAATCCCTTTTCACATTTATTGGTTATCTATATACCTGAAGAAAAAACATCATCTGTTCTGATACAGCATGGGTGAAATTGGATGGTGTAAAACTAAGCAAAATAAGTCAAAAATAAAATGGTAAGAACTACATGATCAGACTGATATCTGTTATATAGAAAAGCAAACAAATAAATAGAAAATTCCCATTGTAAGATAGCATATATTCTGACAGTTGTGCTGTTACTAAGGTGGAGTAAGGTGCAGTTGAAAGTAAGAACTATGAATAGTGAGGAAAGGATGTTGGCACAACAGATAGATAGATAGATAGATAGATAGATATAGATAGATAGATAGATAGATAGTATAAATAAATAGCTATAGATATGCACATATATATCCTGTATATAACATATGCATTAATAATCTATACATGTTAACCAATGCTATGTCAATGAATGATTTAAAATATTTAGAAAATATGGTAGAGATTCTAGAGACACATTTTGAAATCAACCTTAAAATTTCAGATCAAATATCACTTAACTTTCTCTTAAGAACACATAAATTGTGAATTAACTAAGTATTCTGATGTCTTGTATATGAAGCATCAGAGAAAAGTGAAAACAAAAGAGAGAGTTTTCTCTGGCACACATGGGTAATACTTTCTTCATGTTGTATTTTAAATGTAGGTATCATTGAACTGAATAACTTATGTCATTCTTTCTAGGTGTTTTTAAAAATTCTTTAATATCAGTATTTTGTTTTTCTTATAGTACTGAGAGATGTTGCCTTAGAGGTCTAGTCATTCATGGATATAATTCTCTCTAGAGGTCAATGGTAAATAAAAGAAGCTCTAGCAAGGCTGGCACAGTTCTAGATGTTTGGCAAGCTTTCATCAAAAGAGGCCTAAGATAGGAATAACATAGGTATTTCTGGTTGAAAAACAGGAAAGCTGGCCTTCTCTATTTCTGGCTCTAGCTCATGTTATTTAGCCATCTTTTTATGAAAACATGAACATAAAGCCTGCCATACCTTTTTAAATGGAGGAAACAAGTTAAAAATAGGACATAATTTCATTTAGCTTCATTCATTCAATCCTACCTAGCATACATTACTTTTGATGGCAGACCTCCTCTAAAGTAGATGGCAAAGTTTTTCTGGCTTATTCTTTCATGTACAGATATCACTCACACTATGATCCAATTCTTAGTAGTATAAACAAAAAAATTGCCTAGGAGGATAGTGAACAATTATCATCTTTGGCCCTAGAATATGTTCTTCATAGTTAGTCAAAGACAGCACAAAATTCACTCCCTTTTAAAATTTAATTTATAATATTTCTCAATTATTCTTCTTAGAACTTCTATAGTTCTGAGTGTGAATCAAATAGAAATATTTTTTTTACAAAAACAATCCTTATGACTTTAGTGCTTGTGTACATTATTCAAGCAAAACTAAAATGGTAGTGAATTGAGTGGTAGGGGGTACACACAAATTCTTAATATATTTTAAGAACATAATCAACAATTTTTTCTCCATAATAAATAATCTCCATAAATAATATTCCATCATGTATCTAGTAACATCTTTTGCAAGTTGGGTTTGTTCATCACAGTAATGAGATTTAGTTTACCAGCAATGTTTCAGGTTGTTTACAACATATTTCAATAATTGTCTCAATTATATTATTGTAACAGGGTGCATAATAAATGTACAAATAAAATATGCAAAATTTGACTATGGAGCAAATAACATATTTAAAAATTTTAATTTGGAGAGATAATAGAGCAGGTAAGGTATTTCTTTTATGTGCCTGATTCAAATTACTTCACCTGCATCACATATGGTCACTTGATTTCCACTAGAAGTGATCCCTAAGGGTAGTCAGGAGTGAAATATTTATTTTTATTTAGAGATAAGACCATGCCCAGTGGTGTTCAGGAATTACTTTTATCTTTGTGCTAAGTGATCACTCCTCGCAGTTATTGAGGAAACATCTGAGATGCCAGGGTTTGAACCAGGGCTTCATTCAAGGAAAAACTGCTTTAGCCCTTGTACTATATTTCTGATCTAAATTATTATCTTTTTGTCGAAAATATTCCTAATTATTCAGTCGTCTCTATGACAGATTAAAAAGTGAGTTTCACTGTTTACAGTTCCATTATCTATCTTTAAAATAACCAAATATGTGGATCCTCTCAAATTTCAAAAATATACAAATTAAGTAGATATATTGCATTTCAGCTTATAAAATGATATCTGTTGATTTTGTGTAGACAATAAGGATTTAATATCCAAATGTCTAAAAACTGGTTCCTTCCTAAATTTGTCTCTAATATTTATATTGTCATAGAATTTTCAGTTAAATATAAACTAGGTAAGCAAAAATAAATTCAGAAATAAATTTGTAACTTTCTGGATTCCTTTAACTTTCTGACAGGGTTTTAGGAACCCATATAACAAATAATTCAAATCCCCAATAAGTCTGCATGTTTTCCATCTTTTATGGAAGCAACATCTTTCATTTCCTGTTCACTACTATATTACTCTTGAAATCATCTTTTATACATTCCTCACACATACTACGTTTGCAATAAAAGCATTACTACCTGAAAGATAAATTCACTATGCATTTAGTGTCTCCTTGTCTATTACTACCACCAACCTGTGACTTTATTTTTACTTGGAATGTGACAGTTGTGTCTTAAATGATCTTCTTCTTGTGTCCTTTCCCTCTTTTCTATTTTTTCAGGGCAATTAATATTTATTAGAAAATAGGTAACAGAAAGAACCTCTTGCAGAGAAAGATGTGGGCTATAGAATGCCCTACACTATATTTTTAAAGGTAATATATCATTCACTATATAAAAAGTTCAATTTTTTAACATTTTATTGAATCTCTGTGAGATAGACCCTTACAAAGCTGTTCATGATTAGATTTCAGTCAGTCTTCCAATACCCATCCCTCCACCAGTGTACTTTTCCCAGTATCAGTGTCCCCAAGTTTCCTCTCATCAACTCCCACCTCCCAACACCTGCCTGCCTCTATGGCAGGAACTATTCTTGTGTCTGTCTCTCTGTCTCTGTCTCCTCCCCCCTCTCCTTTTGGGCATTGTGGTTTGCAATATTGATACTGAAAGGTTATTAAGAATATCCCTTAACAACGTTTAACCCTTAGATCTTGTCCAGCATAATCATTACCAGCTATTATTGTCATACTGATCTTTTCTCTATCTTACTCACCATCAACTCCAGACACACTTGTGGTTAGGTACAACCATTGACCAGTCCTCCTAGCCCCTATTTTCCCTGACCATGGATATCAAAGATGAAATGCCACTGACAAAGCAAGTGAAAGCAGAGATAAACAAATGATATTATCATAAACTAAGAAGCTTCTGCACTTCAAAAGAAATAGTGACCTCAAACAAATAGTGACCAAGATACAAAGAAAGTCTATGGAATGGAAAGGAAAATCATGCAACACCCTTCTGATAAGACATTAGTATCAAAGATTTACAGGGCCCTGGATGAATTCTAAAAGAAAAAAAATAGAGTCCCACCAGAAAATCTGTGATAAAGTAAACAGAAATTTTTTTCAAAGAAAAATTCAAATGGCCAAAGGCATGTGAAAAATGCTCTTAATCACTAATCATCAGGAAGATGCAACTTAAAACAACAATGAGATACCATCTCATACCTCATACATCCAAAGACAGGCATACATCCAAAGGAACAAAAGCAACCAGTATTGGTATGAGTGTAGAGTTCTTCCAACTTTTAAAAAGTGAATCTAGAGCGAGAGAGGCAGTATAAAGATTTAGAGAAATTACTTACTGTGCATGTGGGTCACCTCAAGTCTAATCCCTGAGACTGAAGTCCCCACAAAGAAAGTGAGTTGAATTTGATATTAGAAACCATAATATTTGATCAGAGATGGTTGAAAATGTTGCAATCAACTCCTAAAAATTAACATGTAAGAAACATTAATCAGAAATCTTTATCAAATTATATTGGGAGTGTGCCTCTGGATTAGCTCGAGGTAGGGTGCAGGGGCATATATTCTCTAAACAGGTATCTCCCAGTTGATTAAGTTTGTTGGCCATCAAGTAGCAATAGAAATGAATATCCATATTTTCAATGCCAACTGTGCCCTTGGCACTGCAGATTGATCTCCAGCACTACTGGACACTAACAGCGTTTCATTACATCTTTGAACCTGAGCATAAAATCATCTATTCCAATTGTTCAAGTATCACTGGAAGTGGCTCTTGGGCCCCCTGAGCATAGCTTGAGAGGCCTTGGCAACTCCCACTCCAGTAATGAATATTTACTTTGTTCTATGAGTTTCTGCTAGATCTGGAGGTTTATTCCCCCTCATATCTCACCTCATTTTTTAGTCTTCCTCTCCCAGTTCATACAGGCATCCTACATCTCCTGTCATTTTCAAGAAAATATAAGGAGAAAGCCATGCTTTAGTGACTTCTCCCTGCTCTGCAAAATTTTCTCATTTTAGAAATCACTAATGCTCAATTATCTAAAGGTTATTTGAGTATATATACAGATATATATATACAATGTATATATACACGCACACATATATATGCAGGCTGTTTTTGCTCTTTGGAAGTTCTTTCATCAAAGTTAGATCGAAAATGCCCATTTTATATAAAATTGTGAACTACTCAACTGTTATCTTCAGTTCCACTGTATTTTTCTACATATCACACACTACATTCTAATATCTGTCATTGGATGAATGGGTAAACAAAAGTAGTGTATCAACTCAATGAAATATTATACATGGAATGTCTTTCTCTTTCCTTGTGTGTTTTAATTCTTTTAACAATGATAAATGGTTCTCAAGGTCCAAGTCTTTCTCCTCCTTTCTACAGTGGATTCTTGGATACTTACATCTTTACATGCAATTTTAGATAATTGTTTTATTGATTGTTTTATCTTATAAATCATTATTTTTATATATGGATTTTGTGGTCTGCCACCATACTTTAATGTATATCTATCTCTATTAATTTCTTTAGTGGAGTCATTAGATTATATATACATATGTAATAGCTTATAGTTAAGACATGATAGTTTAATCTTTAGTTCTTTTTCAATTCTGAGTACTTTGATTATTTCAGTTATATTAATGGAATATCATTAACAGAACCAACATGAAAAAATATACATAAAATGTGTTAATACATGTTTCCCAATTATAAAAAACATTTGCATGTGTGACTTTAATGTGTAGAAAATAATTATCCGTTTGTGTTGATATTCACACAAAATTTGATATGATTGTAATTTTGCCATCTTTCTGAGGGAGGAAAATAAATTTTTTGTCAAAAATTTTCTGGCACAATATGCAATATAACAAGGGTTGCATTATGCAATAGCATAATGCAATGCAACCCTTGTTATCAAATTCTGGAAGATTACTACAACAAAATTTGCTTCAGCAAACAAGATTGGACAAGAGAATCCACATCGATTGTGGGAAGTTGACTGTAATTGCATAAGTTTATGTTCTGAGTTTCAGAAAGGGGCAGCTCTGGTTTCTGAGTACTCAAACTCAGTATCAATCCTTCTTCCCTCTGTTGTTCTTAATTGGGAGATCAGATGACTAAGAGAAACTACAAAATTGTTTTGGACTGTGACTTCCCCATTTCTCTATTCTAAATTATTAGTTATTTCTTCATTGACAGGATTTTTCCCCATACTTACTGTGATGCGGTGATTTCAATAATCTTAATGACAGTTTCATGCAAATGTTGTTTCAAAACCACACTCTCCACCACAATGCCTGCTTTTGTCCACCAATTTTCCAAAGGCGCTTCCCATCCAGGGCCCACTTCCACCCTAAAATTTGTTCTGTGGACCAACTTGCCAGTTTTTTGTGTTTGTTCATTGTTGCATCTTTAATGTGTATCTTTAAATCACCCCAAAAGAGAACATTACTCATCTGTCTCTCCTTCTGTGCAACTTCATTTAGCATGACACCCCTTAGTTCCATTATGTATTGACAAATCTTTTGATTTTATTTTTTATTGCATTCTATCATGTGGAAACCACAACTTCTTGATTCATTCTTCCATAGTTTCACATTTGTTTACAAATCTAGGTGATTATGTAAAGCATTGCAATGAACAAGTGTGCATATAAAACTTTAATTTTTTGTTTGGGTTTAGTTGCAAAGAAGAAGAATTTATGTATCATTTGAGAGCTCCATTCTTTCTATTTTTTTTATAAATCTCTATGTATTGCTTTTCACAGAACTTGAACTAGATGACATTATCTGCAACAGTGAGTAACAGGTGCCTTCTTAACATATCCCTGCAAAAACAGTTTATTTTTGAACTTTTCGACATATAACATTATGGCTGAGTATAAGATATTTTGTAGATACTCATGTAGATGAGTAGTAATAAGTTATGGTGAGGACCTTTTTTCATGTGCCTATAGCTATTCATATGTCTCCTTTATGGCAGTGTCCATTCATCTTCTCTCTCCATTTTTGGATATGATAGTTGGATATTTTGTAAATAAGCAATGTAAGTACTTCATAAATTTTGGATATTAGCCTTAATCTGATAGACAGTGATTTTACATGCAATATTTGGGTGATATTGCAGCTTGTCTCTCTTCCTTATATATCTTGATTTATCTTCTTAAATTTTGATATTTGCCTTTGTACAGTGCCCTAGTTCCATTTGTGTCTATTTTTATTTCTTTCTGTAATTATGTTTGAGGCTACCAGCTATGGACCAAATGTTTTCAATTGAAAGAAACAAAACTGAAGACCATAATATTACTCATTTCCCTACATTTTATAATTTTTAGTAATGAACAATTTCTGGTAAGGGTTGTGCTACAATAGATAGTTTTTGTCTATATGTATCTAATAGCAACGGAAGCACTATGAAAGCTTGCATGGTGACTTAGGAATTTGAGGTTCTATTTGCCTGGCAGCAAACATTGTTCTAAGGTCAAGATACTTAGGTAGCATCCAGTGGTATAAGATTGCATGTGTTTGGTAAAGTCATTGTGGCAAATTTGAACAGACCTTGACTGTTACTAAAAAGTCAACATCACAAGTCCCAGAGACAATATTAGACTAATTTTGAGCATACTTGTTAATAGCAATATATTTGACATTGAAAATGCTTAGAAGTACTAAGTTAAAGGTAAAGGCCCTCCCGTTGATCATCGATTTGCTCGAGCGGGCCCAGTAACGTCTCCATTGGAGACTGTTTTTACTGTGTCTGGCATATTGAATACGTCACGGGGAGCTTGCCAGGCTCTGCCGTGCGGGCGAGATACTCTCGGCAGCTTGCCGGGCTCTCCGAGAGGGGCGGAAGAATCGAACTCAGGTCAGCCATGTTGGCTGCGTGCAAGGAAAATGCCCTACCGCTGTGCTATCACTCCAGAAGTACTATGTGACAATATTGAACAGGTCTGGGTTACAATGGAAGTTCAAAATAAAATGTACCAAGGGTACCTTCATACGAGTTTGAACAGACACAGATACCAGATTTCTGTAGTCATAAAGTGTTTGTCTGTGGCTATATTCTAAATATAAACATATGTGGAATAGAGATGAATACTAAGTTTGCCAGTGACCAGAAGAAAGAAGACTGTTATAATGGAGCAGGTCTGGCTGGGCACCAAGGAACCCATGTAGGGAGGACTTGAGAGAACACACAGGAACAGTGTAAGTTCTCTGGTTTTAGAGAGCAGAGTATCACTGTCTATTCAAGGAGGGTAACAATCATTGGTACCGCCTTAATAAATATGCTTTGAGAGGTGTGCCAGTTGTTTTCTTTTTAAAAATATTTTTAATTTTTTAAATTGAATCACTGGAGATAGGTACTTGCAAAGCTCTTCATGATAAAGTTTTAGTCATATAGTTTTCCAACACCCATCCCTCCACCAGGTGTTTCCCAACATGAGTATAGGTTTATCTCCAGTTTCCCTCCAATCACCCTCCCCGTTTCCAGCCTTGGCAGGCATTTCTCTCTCTCTCTGTCTCTCTCTCTCTCTCTCTCTCTCTCTTTCTCTCTCTCTCTCCACTTGTTGGCATACTAAAAAGTTATAAGGAATATCCCATTAACTACTATTAACAGTCACAATTCTTGTCCAGCATGATAATTTCCAGCTATTATTGTCATACTGGTCCTTTTTCTATATTACCTACCCTCCTCGCCAGACTCACTTGTGGTTGATTCCAGCCATTGGCAAGTCCTGCTAGCCCCTATTTGCCCTGGGCATGGATATTAGTGTTATATTACTGTTAATATATTAGTTAATTGCTAACAATCAGTTGATAAGTAGCAGGGATTAGATCTTTCGCCTATTACTCATGTGCAATATTGTTAAGTACCATTCAGTTAGCATCCATCTCAATTGAGTAGAGATATTTTGAAGAAATTTCCTTAACATTTGTCTCTATGCAGAGTGAGATACAATATGGCACCCATCCAGATGATAATACTAGCCCCCCCCCCCACATGATGGGATCCAAGGACTCTCAATGACTCTAACCTATAGTTTCTTGCCTCAAGTATTATAGTATTGGTTTGTCCACTATTTTGTGTCGGTTCTCTTTTACTCCCCAGTGAAAAGTTATACAACTTAGAATCTCTTCTCTTATTGCCCTGTGGTCAAGTTGGTTTCCTTATGAGAGTGCATCTATGTCTCCTACAATCCTTTTGTTACTCTCCTTAGGTTTCTTTCATTGAAAGCTTTGCTTACTAGATTTTCAGATCAGTTTCTAAAAAGATTGATACATTTCTCCTGATATATTTGCCTTGACAATCATTAAATACAAACATAGATTATCTAAATTCATCCACCTTGTCCAAAACACCTGTATTATTTTTCAGAATATAGATAAAACTTATAGGATCCAGGAGCAAGTCCCAAGCACCAGTGAAAATGAACCACCACCACCAACAGCAGCAACAAAAGAAAGCATTACAAAGAAATCTTTGCTTACAACTTTTACAATATTTATAATATTTCTCATAATAACAATGAACAAAATCCTAAAGAATATTTTAGCTGCTTGAATACAGCACCACATAAATGATTAAATCATAATCAAATGTAATTTAAGTTAGATATTCAAGTTTGAATGAATGTCCCCAAAATAAAGGTTTTTTATGGAAATTCCCCCCAAAAAACTAGAAATTGAGCTTCCATATTGCTAGTATTCCCAGCAATACTACTTCTGGTAATATTCTCTGGAGGCCCAAAAATACACAGCAGAAACAGCATCTGCACTTATATATCATTGTAACACTGGAAAAAACCTGAGCACAGGAGAACAGATGACTGGATGAAGAAACTATGGTACATTTACCCAATGGAATACTACACAACTGTTAGGAAAACCGAAGTCATGAAATTTGCTTATAAATGAACAGACATGAAGAGTATCATGCTAAGTGAAATCAGAAGGAAAGGAACATATATAGAATGACTAAATTCATTTGTGAGATATAAAAAACTTGTATGAGACTAATATTCATTGCCAGGGAAACAGAGGCTAGGAGGACTGGTCAATGATGAGAAGCTCCCACAAGTGTGTCAGGGGAAGAAGGTAGTTAGGATAGAGAAGGGACCAGTATGACAAATAGGTTGCTACTTCAAAAAAGGAATGGCTAGTACAAGGCATGGTTGTGTAGATGAATGAATATTGTTTATGAAACTGAATTCACTATGACAAATTTTACTTAAATACTTAACATTTTAACATTTTAAAATTTTGCTTATAAATGTTGAAAGTATCAGGTATTTTTTAATCTAGTTTCAATCAATCAGTACGGATAAAGATATATTTTATAGAAGGATGGGCAGCTAGGTGAAAGATAGATGGGCTGATTGAGAGATAGTTAAATGCAAAATGGTGAAAAAATTATTAGCAGGTAAATAAATCACGAAATGATTGTATTAAGCGAGACTTAAAGACCATTCCCTAAGGGTAGTTGTATAAACCACACAAAACCAAAATGAATTTCAAATTCCTCTGACACACCAATAGGATGAACGACCATATGGATGAACTCTTAAGCACAAAGGAGTTTCATATCATAACTTATACCTCCCAACAGAAATCATGGCATGATTAAGCTAGTCACAGACAACCCAATTCTGTTATTATCTTTCTACATATTTCCTTTCCTACAAAAAGAATTTTTAAATGATACTCTTACTTTAATAGCCTCCATTTGCATTTCAAATGTTCATTCTGTCAGTTATCCAAGTCTACTTATATGATGAAATTTGTGGGCCTCTTGGCGATTTTAATGTGATGACTTTTATATTGTAAGTGAGAGAATTCTCCAATGAATAAAATGAATGGTTTCAGAGGGTTCTTAAGCCCTCAACAGACATAAACTAAAATGTTAAAAGTGGCTCCAAATCCCAATGGTGCTATGTTTTTTAACCATGAAAGAAATGTCATTATTGTGAATTCCCAGCTTTTGTCTGAAAATCTTGTACTATATCCCTTGAGTGCCAGTTCAGTTAATTAATTCAAACAATTTGCTCTCTAATCTCTAAAACATTTTCATATTTAAGACAATAAATGAGGTACTTAAGGGGTTCACTCATTGCTGGTTATTAATATGCTGGGGAATTAGAAAATACCTAGGGGTCTTCAGTGACATGAATAATGTCTTTTTTATTCCAATGGGTCTGACCTGGACAAGGTTAAAAGCATAGTTTTATTTGCAACTGAATTCAAGAAATCCTATATTCTACTTGCTTTAATTTGAACACATATACCGGAATATTCTTTCTTTACTTTTAGCAACAAATTTGATATGTAGCTTGATATGTTATACTAATTTAAAGCTCAAATTAGTTAATAATAACTTTGAAATTAGTGATTAGTTTAGAAAAAGAATAATTGCATTTTTCTTGAACCAGTATATAAGGTTAATGCAGTTGGTAATGTGATGGCTCTAGTAACTTTGACACTAATTGGCCATTGTGTTACATGTTAAGATAAGGAGTCAATGTGAAAGAATTCTCATGAGGTTTGCAGAAAGACACAGCTAGTTGTTCTTATATCTACTTTTCTCCATTTGGACGATTGGTATAATTTCAAAAAAGCTTTCTATGTGACCCTCAAGATAAAATTTCATAACATTTCATGCCATTAACTCAATAATAAAATTGAAACAAAGCAGAGAAAGTAACTTAACTTTTCTGTAGAGTAAAATGAGCCATTTATTTGTCAGTATGTGAATCTAATTGTTCAATTTCACAAATTGACTACCTCAGGGTGGGGAGAATGGGTGCTTATTGAATTCAAAAGCATAATAGCCCATAATAACTTTTGTTTATATAGCACTTACTACAATATTCTTTGAAATAATTTTATAACCATTACAAATGTAGTATTACTGATAGAAGTATAAGTATACACATTTTTGTAAATATAGTTTTGGAGCTTTGCAGAAAACTCTAAGTATTTGGTAGCAGAATTATGCACATGAAATTGTCCATAAGGTAACTGAAGCAGGAAATAGTCAATTCCTCTAAGCTCTACTACAGAGACATATCACTTACAATATCAATTTTGTCTGTGGCTACTACTAGAAATCATTTTCAGCTATACAATTTTTTTCAATGCTTCTATTATTGTTTGGTCATTTGTAACTCTAAAACCCTTGGCACCACACTTATGACAGCTCAGCATTTTCCTCACCACACTGATAAAAAGTATCATCTAAAATGTATCACTTATTTGTTTGATCTCCCACATGCTGTTTGCATAATAACCAACATTTTCATAGTGATAAGCAAGTTTTGATGTAAGTGCTCTAGGTAGTTGTTGCAAAAATCTTCTTTAATCTGCTGCAAATTAGCAAATTGGACTGTTTTATTTAACAGACCTACAGTTCATCACTGTCCTCCCATTGTTCATGGATTTTGCTCCAGCGGGCCCAGTAACATCTCCATTGTGAGACTTGTTATTACTGTGTTTAGCATATGGAATACATCACAGGTAGCTTGCCAGACTTTGCTGTGTGGGCAAGATACTCTCGGGAGCTTGTCAGACTCTCTGAGAGGGGTGAAGGAATAGAACCTGCGTCAGTACGGTTGGCCGCATTTAAGATAAACGCCTTACTGCTGTGCTATCAGTCCAGCCCCTGTGCTATCAGTCCAGCCCAGTTCATCACTATTTTCAAAAATGGTATACATTTGAAGTATATTCTGAGATTTGGTTATCCTAACATAAAATAGATTTCAATAACATTGTTTTAAAAGTATAAAGATATGTTCATAATTTTAATTTTGAAATAAGTTTTTGAATTGAAATAGAAATTTAAAAAATGTTTATAGAACTCACCTCTCAGTACTGTGGACAGGAACCATTATGAGCATATCTCAGTCTATAAAGGGAGGGAGAGGTAAGTTTGGTGTTGCTCAATAGCCAATAAGAATGTATCATCTGAAAATGATATATCATTTTCTTTGTAAAATATCAATGGGAGATTACAGTGATTTGTTTTTCAGAAAAGGCAAGCATATACTAACACATAATGTTAATATGAACCAACTACCATTTTCCATCTTCTGTTCCTCTTTACTCAACTCAGACTTTTTACTGTAATAAAAAGAATGAAATCTCATTAAGACTTAAATATTAGAATATAAATATGAATTAAAATGATGCCAATTTTGCCATAGAAAATAAAATCAAAATAGCTTAATAACTGTTTCCAACACAATTCTTTAAGAGTAAATTAGCGAAAACTATTCACTGACATATTTAAAAATTTTTGTTTTCTTTTCTTTTAACTTCAAAATAGTTTTAATTTAAAATATACATGTAATTTCATATTCAAAATACACATATATCTGTACAAGAATAACAGAAGTAATTTCACTTAAGTCATCCTATACTAGATGGCATTTAATTATGATAATATTTTAGAGGGTATATAATGCATTGAATTATTTTCTGTATTTTTTAATTAAATATAGAAAATAAATCGAATCATGAGATCACTTTAACTAAAGTTATTATAACCACTAATAATACCTACAAAATACCTTCAGACTAACATCTAACAAATTACCTGATACAATAATTGAGTGACAATATATATTAAACAAGTTGTCATAAAAAATAATTATTTCTGCTTAATTCTCTAAGTCATTCATTGTGACTGCTGAGTAATTGTCAAATAATATTTTATTTATTCTTTAATATTGTGCAATTAGATTGATTATTAGTTTTATTGCTGCTAAGCTTTTCAAAAATTTCCTTTTTCTTAGGTTTTTAAAAAAGTACAGCAAATACTTTTGGCTAAATGGTAAACTTCTTAAGTAAAGTTACTAAATAACAATTAGACACTTATTACAAACCAATTCTATATTAGGCAGGTTGATGTCAATAGGATAATCTAAAATAGAGAATAGAGAACATATAAATTCATGTTCTAATATCTCATACTAATTGAAAATGTAAGGCTTTTAAATAAATAGACCTAATAAAATTGTATGTATCACTGTCATTCCATTGATCATCGAATTACTTCATTGTTGTTTTGATCTGCGTATCCCCGATGATTAATGATGTAGAGCATTTTCCCATGTGCATTTTAGCCATTCGGATTTCTTCTTTGAGAAAGTTTTTGTTCATTTTGTCGTCCCATTTTTTGATGGGGTTGGTTGTTTTCTTCTTGTGGAGTTCAATCAGTAGTTTGTATATTCTTGATATCAACCCCATGTCGGATGTGTATTCGGAGAATATCCTTTCCCATTCTGTAAACTGCCTTGTTACTTTGGTCACTGTTTCTTTTGAGGTGCAGAAGCTTCTTAGTTTAAGATAGTCCCATTTGTCTATCTCTGTTTTCACTTGCTTGGCCAGTGTCATGACATCTTTGAAGATACCATTAGCTTCAATGTCATGGAGGGTTTTGCCAACTTTATCTTCAATGTACCTTAAGTTTTAAAAAATTTCATTAGACCAATAGTATATTACAATGGGAAGGAAAATATTAATTATATCTATGTTTTGTATTCTGGGCTTTATTTTCCAAAAATAATGTGAATTATTTTGATGGATAATTTATAAAATCTAAACACACTTAGATATCAGTTAAATTAATTCTCTTGGAGAAAAAATAATGAATGCCCTTCAAAACTTTATTACAGCAATATTGAAAACTGCTTACTTTCCAGAGGATTTCTGAAAATTCTCGTGAAACAAGTTTCTTTCATTAAGTGTCACATAAATTTTTCACCGCTAATTTAGTTCAATTTAGAAATCATATGTCATTACATTTTTGTTATGACACTTTCCAGTGGCTTGCCTATATATAAAACTGTGGCCTGATTCATACTATTTCTGTAAGGAATGATTTTCACTTGATCACTTGATCACTTGTCATCCCATTACTCACCAATTTGCCTAAGCGGGCAACAGTAACATCTCCATTCGTCTCTGTCGCATGCTATTGTAACCAATGGTGTCTGCTAGCTTCAGGAACACAAACAGCCTCAAACCGATCGTTCAGAGTCTTGACGAAGAAGACTGACCATCTCACAGGTGGGAGGCCACATGATCTTTTGACGTCCCGTGGAATCCAGTTGGTAAAGCTGTAGTCCAGGGTTCATCTCCATATACCATTACATCTCCAGCCCATCTGATTTTCGACACCTTGGCAAAAGAGACAACGTACTTGATTCTTAGTCATTGAAGATGGTAGGAACTCTGGATTCTGTCTCAATTGACAGAAGGATGCTCAAAGTGATACTCCAAGCATAGCTCTTTCTATTCCTCTTTGGGAGACCCCAATAGCGCTCTCATCCTGTTTTCTTAGGGCCCAGTTCTCTGAAGCATATGTTAATGCAGGAAGAACAGTGGAATTGAAGGGATTGCCCGGAGCTAGAGGTTCTTTGTCCTCTTAGCTATTTCTTCGACATTCTTGAAGGCATTCCAAGCCGCTCTACTCCTCCTGTACAACTCAGGTCATCCGTCATGTTGACTTCTCGACCTAGGTACACATAATTGTTCCATTCGGAGATTTTTGTTCTGTTGAGAGTAAATGGAACATCGGGAACAAGTCTGTTTCTCAAAAACATTTTCTTCTTGAGATTAAGCTGTATCCCGACCTTTCCACACTCACTGTCAAAGTCAGTCAGCATTTGTGCCCTTTGGCTAATATTTGGTGTTATTAGAACAGTGTCATCAGCAAAGCGCAGGTGGGGGAGTTGCCAATGGTCTATCTTCACTCCCATTCTTTCCCATTCCAGTTGTCACATGACATTCTCAATGGTGTCACTGAAGAGTTTTGGTGAAATGGTATCACCCTGGTGAACGCTTCTCTTGACCTCGATGATAACTTCCTTGTAGAATAAAAAGATCCTGGTAATGAATCCATAATACAGCAGACAGAGTATCCTGATGTATTGAGTTTGAACGCCGTGTTTGGCGAGGGCCTCAATGACCACTTGAGTCTCAATATAATCAAAGACCTTCTTTACATAAATGAACGTTAGATCAAGTGGCATCTTGAACTCCCGAGAAACCTCAATGAGCTTGATTACTGTGTGGATATGGTCAATTGTACTGTTTCCTTTTTGGAAACTGGCTTGCTCACATGGTTGTCCTTCATCTAGTGTTCTGCCAATCCTATTCAGGATGACTCGAGTGAACAGCTTGTAGACGACAGACAACAGGAAGATCAGGCAATAGTTACCAATGTCGTTGATGTCTCCCTTATTTTATAGTAAAATGGTCCTGCTGGTATTCCATGGGGACGGAACCTCTCATTCAGACAGGTAGTATGTGAAGAACAGAGCCAGTGTATTGATGAATACTGATGGCCAGTTCTTCAGGTGTTAGGGTCTGACCTTCTCTGGGCCAGGTCCTGTTCCCTTCTTCACCAACGAAGTGACGTGTTGGATTTAAGAAAGGAGAACGATTGGAACAACATATCCATCCTGCTGAATTTTGTATGTGGTCAGGTGGACGTGGCTATCAATGAGATTTGAGTAGAAGTCATAGATATTCTTGTCTCTTGCCCTTCTGGAAGATGTAATAGATCCATCATGATGTCAGAAGGCAGTCATCTTGTTCTTATAGTTGCTGAAGGACAGGCGGGCATTGCAATTGCTGTTCCTGGCTTCTGCCTCATAGGCCAGCACTGCTGCTTTTCTCTCTTTGAGGTCTTCCTTTATCGCTTATTGCACTTCTTTTGGAGCTCAGACTTTCGCTTGCGGTTGCCTGAGGCTTGCACCAAGCCACGTTGGCGAATGGGCTTGATAGTTTTTGAAGACAGGCATCATTTTGTGGCTATCTCTATCTCTTGGAGTTCCTCGCACAATCATGGAGGTGATGAACCAGTCTATCATATTCTTCGTCAATATTGTCATCAACGGTATCTTCCCATGTTGCAGAAAGAGTCCAAAGAGCTACCAGTTGGTTGTCATTCTGGGAGTTCTCTTCGTAAACTTTGCAGCCATTTCTCCCAGTTCCGTGAAGTAGAATTTTGCACGAAGGAGACAGTGGTCCGATCCTGTTTGGAATTTTGGGACCACAGTGACATCGGTCAGATATAACCAACAATTGAATATGATGGGGTCAATTTCATTGTGGAACCATTCTCCGGGAGACTCCCATGTCCAACTTTTAGATTCGGCCTTCTGAAACTCTTTGCTACCTTGGATGGTCATGGTCAACATGATGAACTAAGACAGTCTCTCACTGTGTTCGTTCCATTCTATGCCCTCGGTCCCGATGTGGAATACTTTGGCTGATCTTCTGTTCTATCTTGGCGTTAAAATCACCACCACGCTCCAGAACATTTTCTGGAAACTCGGGCAAAAACTCATGCATGAGTGAAGCCCCACAGAACCAGTTAAGTGGAACTTTGTGATCTTGGACTCCAGGCTCTACTGTACCCAGAAATAGAGATCTCTGCCTACTTCCAACAATCTCTCACCAATCTCCGATGACCCAGGGGTCACACCCAGAAAGCCCACCCTACTGGTAACAGATAAATATACCTCATTGGCAGACCCCATACCTTCACCACCTCCACTACCTTGCCACTTCCACGCTCCAGGCCACTTTCTGGACCGCTTTATGACACATCATAAGACAGTTAATACCCATATTCCAAGATAACTGCACCATATTTTATGGGGTTTAAATATGGTTTGAAATATGGAAACACCTGCAAGGGCAATTAGAGGCCACCCTAAAAGCCTCTAATCTGCTCAGAGAGACTGACAATCTACCGAGAGCCTGACAAGCTACCTGAAAAGCCAAGATAGCCTGGCAAGCTATTTGTGGCTTATTTGATATGCCAAAACCAGTAAATGCAATGGTTCTCATTCCACTGACCCTGAAAGAGCCACAATATGGCAGCTTTAAGAAGGATGATCAAGGAGAGACTGATAAAATTTCAAGGCCAAACTAGGCTGCCAAAAAAAATGGACTAAAATGACTGTACTTTCAACGCATGTACACTGTCACTGGATACATCCATCGAGGACTTGATGGTGCAAGCACGAAAGATACATCATCATTGGTCTGACTGACAAGAGAGGCACCGATCACATTACCCCATTTTCGACATTGGAGAAGAACTGTTCCACAGAACATGCGACAACAGAGTTGTGGGTGAGGTTGGTGTCCCTGTTAACCCGAATTTGGCCATGAACATTGATTCATTCAAATGCCTAACATCCCTAATTGGATAATTACATTTTAATAGATGTGGCTCACTGATGTCAGTTTCTATCTTCGTTGTCTATGCACCAAAATTTATTATGATGAAGAAGAAATTGAGAATTTCTACATGGAGCTGGAGAAGTTATATAAAGAAGGAATGATTTTAAATACCTACCCACTGTGCTGTATCTCCAGCCAAAACACAACAACATGATAAAAATTTATATATTTTCCAAAGACACAATTAAATCAGCTCTAATTTGATAAACAAACCTTAAACAGATATTTAGAAAAGAAAAAATACTCTCATCTTATGGATTTAGCAAAAGTATCTTTTATGATATATTAAAGGTAAAGGCCCTCCCGTTGATCGTCGATTTGCTCGAGCGGGCCCAGTAACGTCTCCATTGGAGACTTGGTTGTTACTGTGTCTGGCATATCGAATACTCTCGGTAGCTTGCCGGGCTCTCCGAGAGGGGCGGAGGAATCGAACTCGGGTCGGCCATGTTGGCCGCTTGTAAGGCGGACGCCCTACCCGCTGTGCTATCGCTCCAGGGCTGGAGCACAGCGGGTAGGGCGTCTGCCTTACAAGCGGCCTTACAAGCGGCCAACATGGCCGACCCAAGTTCGATTCCTCCGCCCCTCTCGGAGAGCCCGGCAAGCTACCGAGAGTATTCGATATGCCAGACACAGTAACAACCAAGTCTCCAATGGAGACGTTACTGGGCCCGCTCGGGCAAATCGACGATCAACGGGAGGGCCTTTACCTTTTATGATATATTAACAAACAGAAAATATATCATTTATGGTATATTGGGCTGGAGCGATAGCACAGCAGGTAAGGCATTTGCCTTGCACGAGGCCAACCTGGTCGACCCAAGTTCTATTCCTCTGCCCCTCTCGAAGAGCTCTGCAAGCTACCTAGAGTATCTAGTTTGAATTGCAAAGCCTGGCAAGCTACCCGTGACATATTAGATATGCCAAACACATTAACAAGTTTCACAATGTTACTGGACCCGCTCGATCAAATCGATGAACAAGAGGAGGACAGTGCTAGTGACAGTGATGGTATATTAACAAACAGAAAAAATATATAAAAAGAATTATATAAGAAAGTCAGATTTATTCTTATTTATACCTAATTTATATGTAATTTATATCTTATTCATTTATTCAAGGAATGAAATTGTTCTACATTAAAAATCACTTAACATGCTCTTTATAGAGAAAAGAAAAAATTGCATATTGCTTTCTACACATAAAAATATGCTACCAATATTCAAATATGGTTGTAAATGCATTTGAAAAATCCAAAGTTTCACACAAAAATTAAATTTTTCAGACCTTCTGTATATAAGATCAATACTCTTAAGTATATTTCTATATAGTACAAACTTAAAATTATACAATAAATATTAAAATAATACACTATAATATAATATAACAACATATAATATAATAAGTATAATAAAATTTGTAAAAACTGAGACATGGACAATTCTAAAATATTGACATAAAATGTCATCATGGCCTGATTAAAAGAAGAAGCTACCAAAATTGTTATTTCAAGCGGTCAGTATATTTAAAATATTTAAAGTACTATTTATCTGGAAATGACTCCATTGATTCTATACAATACCAATCGAAATTCAATATATGCATGTTGAAATGGACCACCTCACCTTATTATTTTGAATGGAGATTCAGATGAAGGTAACGTGAAAGGATGGAGGGCCAGAGCCTAGCACAGCCATAGTGGGTAGTTGCTTCCTTTATACACAGCACACTGGGTTCTATCCCCACACTGCATACAGCCCACTCAACCTGCCAGGAGTGACCCCTGAGCATAGCTGGATGGGCCCAAATACATATAAGAAACAACCAAAGTGGAGATAAATTATAACTTGCCCAGATTTACTGTAAAATCATAATCATAAAAAGCATATTTTAACACTAATAAAAGTAGAAGTATATTATCCTCTGATGACTTGTGGCATTTTTTTATTTCTATTCACTGTAGAAAGTAGTATATTGCCATATAATTGCTGAATCAATTGTATAACATGAAATTTGAATAGCAAAAATATCCCTATCTCCTCTGGGAGAGGAGATAAACAGCTAACTTCCTGAGGAGGATTTGTGGTGGGCCAGCAGGCATATGAAAAAAATTCTTATTGTCCTTTGTTGTTGTGTTAATGCAAGTCAAAGCACAAAGATATATTATCACACACTAGTAAGAATAGCTTATATCAAAAAGAACACAAGCACCTAGTGTTGTCTGGGTTTTGGTTGAAATGGAAGCTTCAGTCACTGCTGATGGAATGTTATCATTATCTGGTTCAGTTTAGAAAGAAAACATCATGGAGATTTGTTTAAGAATTAAGAATAGAGCTTCCATATGACCAACTTACATCCGCGATTTAAAATTTTCAAATACCTGATTTTTGCTTCTCTGTTTCAGATTATAGTCTCTTTTTTGTAAGCAAAGTCAGGCATTCCCTGCAGAGCTGTTTGAAACTTTGACTTCTTCAAGATCTCACATACATATGAGACATTTCAGTTCTCTTAATTCCTAAACTCATTTCCAAGACCACACATTTGTATCTAAATCTACAAATATTCTCAAAAGAAAACATTTTCCTTTGTTTATGAACATCTTCCTTTTGAAAGAGAAATTTTTCTACCTGCTAAAGAATCATGAAAAATACATTTTTAAATTTTTTTAAATGAAGCAGAGATATAATTTATTCAATCTATGCATGGTACCATTAGATTACATGTGCATTTCTTATCAAGGAGATTTTTTCATTAATTTTATTCACAAAATTTATGAAATAAATTTTTCAATAGATTTTCCAGTAGAAGATATAATTGGGGTATTGTGTCCATCTGTTTTGTCATAAAATAATTTAGGAATGTTTTGTAACATTTAATATGCAAGCTAGGAAGTATTCTTGAGTCAGAAAATCAGTTACGATACTATTTAAATTTTATAGCTTGACGTATAGAATATTTAGGTTATCATAAAACTGTAGCACTGTCTTCTCGTTGTTCATCAATTTGCTTGAGCGGGCCCAGTAACGTCTCCATCGTGACACTTGTTGTTACTCTGTATGGCATATTGAATATGTCCCGGATAGCTTGCCAGGCTTTGCCAGGCTTTGCTGTGAGGGCGAGATACTCTTGGTAGCTTGCTGGTAGCTTGCTGGGCTCTCTGAGAGGGACGGATGAATCGAACACGGGTCTGCCATGTGGGCCACGTGCAAGGCAAATGCCCCACCTGCTGTGCTATCGCTTCACCAGCAAAAAGAAATACTAACAGTATGTGGATTTGAAAAAAAAATATTTTATATAGTAATAATTCGCTCTATAGAAAGAATCTCATGAGTAAAGGTAGGAATATTAGGAAAGAATTAAGCAAGTGCTGTTTTTTTTTTTTAGATCTAACTATCTCTAGATGGGCTGGAACAGGTAGAGCATTTGCCTTGTACATAGCCAACCTGGTTCAATCCCCCCATCTCTCTGAGAGAGCCCAGAAAGCTACCGAGAATATCCCACCCGCATGGCACAGCCTGGAAAGTTCCCCGTGATGTATTCAATATGCCAAAAACAGTAACAACAAGTCTCACAGTGGAGACGTTACTGGTGCCCGCTTGAGCGGGAGGATAGTACTACAGTGCTACAACTATATCTAGACAGAGATGTTTGAATCTTTTAATTTTTGAAGTTATTTTATAATGGTAGTATGTTACTGCTGATGTCATATTAAAAGCATGTTTTCAGGCATGTCCAAAGTACATTCATAAAATATCAATTCAGGCTTTGTCAGTTACATCTATTCCCAAGGTGTTTCACCAGTCACATAATATTAAATCACATGAATAAATATAAATGATTAATAGAATACAAAAAATGATTAATAAAATACAGAAAACAGTAATCTAAGCATGTAAATTTCACTATTAAGTTGAATCAGCTATAAAAAATATTCACAAATAAACTTAAGAGATACTAAGATTAAGAATACCATGGTCACGGTCCTCCCGTTGTTCATCGATTTGCTCAAGCAGGCCCAGTAACGTCTCCATCATGAGACTTTGTTGTTACTGTGTTTGGCATATCGAATACGTCATGGGTAGCTTGCCAGGCTCTGCTGTGCGGGTGAGTTACTCTCGGTAGCTTGCACGGCTCTCCGAGAGCGAGGAGGAATCTAACTCGAGTCTCGAGTCGGCCATGTTGGACGCTTCTGAGAAAAATGCCGTACCGCCATGCTATCGCTTCAGCCACCAAATCTATTAAAATAATATGTTTAGAAATTGTGGGAAATAGAAAGCCATATAAGACTATTACATCAGTCTTTCTATTTTCTGTGGGCTGCTCATTGTCTTTACTGCAGAACATACCATATTTTTGTGAGTATTGGTGTTGGGATGGTGTTTTGACCACACCCTAATGTGGTCAGTGTTCAGAGCCCATTCTGGGCTCTATGCTCAGGAATGAATCCTGGCACAGTTCAATGGATCATATGTGCTGCTGGGAATTGAACCTCTCTCCACCATGTGGAAGGCAAGTGGCTTACCCATTTTAATGCTCCCTGGTAATCACATACTTTTTTTTTTTAGGTATTTTTTGGTTTTCCACAAATTCCTATCAAACATTGGGATTTTCATGAGGTAGATGTTTACTACAGAACTGGAAGACATCACAATGAAGTGCTCATCTGAGTTTATAAGATTTAGTTTTTATTCTTAAATCATATTTCTGAGGAAAATCTAATTAGTGTAATCTAATTAGTGTAAGAAATCTGTTTATTCAAAGATTTATAGAGTTCCAGAATGAGTTTTCTCAGAAATAGGTAAGTCAGTACAAAATGATGGGCATCTTTTTTTTTATTTAATCATTTTTTTATTAGTGAAACACCATGAGGTACATTTATAGACTTATAAATATTTGTGCTTGGGTTTCAGTTATACAATGATCAAGTACCCATCCCTCCACCAGTGCCCATCCTCCCCCACCACGGGTCCTAGCATCCCTCTCCCCCTCCCATCCCCCCCCGTCCCACCCTGCCGCTGTGGCAGGGCATTCCCCCTTGTTCTCTCTCTCTTCTTTTGGGTACTGTGTTTTGCCAGAGAGGCATTGAGTGGCAATCATGTTTGGTCTATCATGTTTGGACTTTTAGCATGTCTCTCCCACCCTGGGAGGGTCTTCACAACACCCTTTATTTGGTGCTCTCTTCTCTATCTGAGCTTCCTTTTCACCTAGCACATGTGGCTGGCCTTCAAGTCATGGAGCAAAATTCCTGGTACTAATCTGAGCCATTCCTGGGTGGTAGTCTCCTGTTTTGTTGCTTTATGTTCCCCAGATGAATGCAATCTTTCTGTTTCTATCCCGCTCTTTCTGACTCATTTCACTTAACATGATACTTTCCATGTAGTACCACTTGTATGTAAATTTCATAACTCCATCTTTTCTAACAGCTACATAGTACTCCATTGTGTAAATGTACCAAAGTTTCTTTAACCAGTCATCTGTTCTCGGCCACTCAGGTTTTTTCCAGATTCTGGCTATTGTAAAGAGTGCTGCAATGAACAAACAATTGCAGATGTCACTTCGACTATACCTTTTTGCCTCTCTGGGATATATTGCCAGGAGTGCTATAGCTGGGTCAAAAGGGAGATCAAATTCTAAATTTTTGAGAATCGTCCATACTGTTTTCCAAAAGGGTTGGACCAGCCTGCATTCCCACCAGCAGTGAAGGAGGGTCCCTTTCTCGCCACATCCGCGCCAGCATCAGTTGCTTTTGTTCTTGTAGATGTGGGCCAGTTTCTGTGGTATGAAATGATATCTCATTGTTGTTTTGATCTGCATCTCTCTGATGATTAGTGATGTAGAGCATTTTCTCATGTGCCTTTTTGCCATTCAGATTTCTTCTTTGCGAAAGTTTCTGTTCATTTCCTCGCCCCATTTTTTGATGGGGTTGGGTGATTTCTTGTTGTGTAGTTTAACCAGTGCCTTGTATATCCTTTATATCAACCCCTTGTCGGATGTGTATTTGGCGAATATTCTTTCCCATTCTGTAGGCTGTCTTTGTATTTTGGTCACTGTTTCTCTTGAGGTGCAGAAGCTTCTTAGTTTAAGATAGTCCCATTTGTCTATCTCTGTTTTCACTTGCTCAGCCAGTGGCATGACATCTTTGAAGATACCACTAACTTCAATATTGTGGAGAGTTTTGCCAACATTGTCTTCAATAAACATTATGGATTCCGGTCTGATGTTGAGGTCATAAATCCATTTTGATCTTACTTTGTGCATGGCGTTAGGCAGAGATCTGAGCCCACGTTTTTGCATGTAGTCGTCCAGTTTTGCCAGCACAATTTATTAAAGAGGCTTTCCCTGCTCCATTTCACTTTTCTTGCCCCCTTATCGAAGATTAGATGATTATATGTTTGGGAGGAGATGACAGTATATTCAACTCTGTTCCATTGGTCTGCAACTCTGGCTTTGTTCCAGTACCATGCTGTTTTGATTATTACTGCTTTGTAGTAGAGCTTGAAGTTAGGTAGGTTGATTCCTCCAATTTTCTTTTCCCCAAGAATTGCTTTAGCTATTCGTGGGGGCTTATTGTTCCATATAAATTTCAGGAGTGTTTGCTCCATTTCTTTGAAGAATGTCGTGGGTATCCTTATAGGGATTGCATTGAATTTGTACAGTGCCTTGGGAAGTATTGCCATTTTGACAATGTTGATTCTCACCATCCATGAACAGGGGATATTTTTCCATTTCCTCGTGTCCTCTTTTATTTCCCGAAGTAGCGTTTTGTAGTTTTCTTTGTACAGATCCTTTACTTCCTTAGTTAAGGTGATTCTTAGGTACTTGATTTTCTGGGGCACAATTGTGAATGGAATTGTTTTCTTCATGTCACTTTCTTCTCTTTCACTATTTGCATATAGAAAACCCATGGATTTTTGGGTATTGATTTTATAGCCTGCCACTTTACTATACAAGCCTATTGTTTCGAGAAGTTTCTTGGTAGAGGTTTTAGGGTTCTCTAAGTATAGTATCATATCATCTGCCAATAGTGAGAGCTTGATTTCTTCCTTTCCTACCTGGATGCCCTTAATATCTTTTTCTTGCCTGATCGCTATTGCAAGTACTTCCAGTACTATATTGAACAGCAGTGGAGCGAGTGGGCATGCTTGTCTCGTCCCTGACCTTAGGGGGAAGGCTCTCAGTATTTCCCCATTGAGGATGATGTTTGCTGTAGGTTTGTGGTAGATGGCTTTAACTATATTGAGGAAAGTCCCTTCTATCTCCATTTTGGCAAGGGTTTTCATCATGAATGGGTGCTGGATCTTGTCAAATGCTTTCTCTGCATCTATTGATATGATCATATGATTTTTATCTTTTCTTTTGTTGATATGATGGATTATGTTGATTGATTTCCGAATGTTCAACCATCCTTGCATCCCTGGGATGAATCCTACTTGGTCATGATGTATGATCTTTTTGATGAGTTGTTGAATTCTATTGGCTAGTATTTTGTTGAGAATCTTCGCATCCGTGTTCATCAGGGATATCGCCTGTAGTTTGTTTTCTTGTGGTGTCTTTGTTTCCTTTTGGTATTAGAGAGATATGGGCTTCATAGAAACTGTTTGGGAGAGTTTCCGTTTTTTGAATTTCCTGGAAAAGCTTGAGAAGAACTGGCAATAGGTCCTCTTTAAATGTTTGGAAAAATTCGCTAGTAAATCCATCTGGACCTGGGCTTTTGTTTTTTGGAAGACTTTTGATTACAGTTTCAATTTCCTTGATGTGAGTAGGTCTATTCAGGTACTCTATATCTTCTTGCTTCAGCTTTGGGAGATGATAGGAATCCAGGAATTTATACATTTCTTCTAGGTTCTCTTGTTTCGTGGCATACAGACTTTCAAAGTAGTCTCTGATGATCTCTTGAATTTCTTTAGTTTCTGTTGTGATATCCCCATTCTTATTTCTGATTCGATTTATTAAGGCTCTCTCTCTCTCTGTTTCTTTGTGAGTGTTTCTAGTGGTTTATCTATCTTATTTATTTTCTCGAAGAACCAGCTCTTGGTTTTATTTATCTTTCGGATTGTTTCTTTGTTTTCCATGTCGTTGATTTCTGCTCTAACTTTTATGATCTCTTTCCTTCTGCCTGATTTAGGCTCTTTCTCTTGATCCTTTTCTAATGTCTTGAGCTGTGAGGTCAAGTTGCTTATGTGCATCGTTTCTACAGTCCTAAGATATGCTTGCAGAGCTATAAATTTTCCCCTTAATACATCTTTCGCTGCATCCCATAAGTTCTGGTAGTTTGTGTGTTCATTCTCATTTGTTTCCAGGTATCTTTTGATTTCGTCCTTGACTTCGTTCTTGACCCACTCATTGTTCAGCGTCGAGTTGTTTAATTTCCAGGTGTTTGATTTTGTTCTCCGTGTCAGTGTGTGATTCACTTCTATCCTCAGTGCATCATGGTCTGAAAAGATGGCTGATACTATTTCTATCTTCCTGATTCTGTTGAGGTATGTTTTGTGTCCTAGGACATCGTCTATTTTGAAAAATGTTCCGTGCGCACTGGAGAAGAATGTGTATTCTTTCTTTTGTGGGTGTAAAGCCCTGTATAGGTCTATAAGCCCTTTCTCTTCTATTTCTTCTTTCAAAGCAAATAATTCCTTGCTGGGGTTTGTTCTTGTTGATCTATCCAGAGTTGATAAGGCGATGTTGAAGTCTCCCAGTACTATTGTGTTGGTAGCGATGTTCTCCTTAAAATCTGTTAGCAGTTGTTTTAGATATTTAGCTGTTCCCTCATTAAGTGCGTATACATTTAAGAGTGTGATTTCTTCCCTTGATGAAGAGAAAATAGCCTTCACTGTCCCTTCTAATATTTTTCAATGTGAAATTAATGTTGTCGGATACTAGTATGGCCACCCCAGCTTTTTTGAAGGAGCTGTTTGCTTGCAGGATTGTTTTCCATCCTTTGACTTTGAGTCTGTGTTTGTTCTGGCTGTTGAGATGAGTTTCTTGTAGGCAGCAGAATGTTGGGTTCTGTCTCTGTATCCATTTTGCCACTCTGTGTCTCTTAAATGGTGAATTTAGACCATTGACATTGAGAGAGAGTATGGTTATGGGGTTTTGTGTCATTTCCTGTAGGGTGTGTTGTGGTTGTAGGGTTTGTCTTGTCTTATAGTAGCCCCTTTAGGCCTTGCTTTAAGTTTGGTTTTGAGTCTATGAAGTTCCTGAGCTGCTGTTTATCTAGAAAATAGTGTACTTTTCCTTCGATTTTGAGGGAGAGTTTAGCCAGATAGAATATTCTTGGTGAAGCATTCATTTCAGTGAGTTTTTTGACTATATCTTGCCACTGCCTTGGGGCTTGCAGTGTTTCCTCTGATAGGTCTGCTGTGAATCTAAGGGGTGCTCCTTTGTATGTGATTTCCTTCTTTGCCCTTGCTGCTTGCAGTATTGTGTCTCTATCGGCAGCATCAATCATTCTAACTATGATATGCCTTGGAGTGTTTTACTTGGGGTCTCTTTTAGCTGGCACCCTTAGGGCTTCTTGAACCTGAATGGCTGCATTGCGGAGCTCTGGGAATTTTTCAGCAATGATTTGTTTGATGGTGTTTTTTTCGTTGGGATTGTTTCCCTGAGCTTCAGGTAGTCCCATGATTCTAATGTTGTTCCTCTTGGAATCATCTGCTAGGACTCTGATTCTCTGAAAAGCTATTTTCAGATCCCTTGCCACTGTTTGTTGTTCCATGTTGGCTTGGCGCAGCTGATTTTCCAGCTCACTGATTCTCTCTTCAGTTGCGGTCATTCTATTTTTAAGAGAAGAAACTGAGTTTCTCATTTCATCTACGGAGTCTTTTAATCGTGACATTTCTGCTCTCATTTCTTTGCGTAATTTGTCGATTTTTTTTGTGGTGTTACTGGCTGTCTGTCTGACCGTTTCATTGAGTTGATTGAACATCTTGATGACTTCGTATCTGAATTCTGTGTCAGAGAGGTCCCTTAGGTGAGCTGTATCGACAGAATATTCTGGATTGTTTTTGTTGTCCTCCACTTGTGGTGGGGATTTTCTTTGTTTCTTCATATTGCTGAGTAGGTTGGGGACTAAATTCCATGGGAACTAGGTTCCTTAGAATGGGTAAATAACCTGCGGCCGGAAATAGGCCATGCCCACTCTGAAGCCACGCCCACTTCTGAAGAGGCCACACCTCTACGGAAAACTGGGTTTGAGATGAGATGGGTGCCACGTGAGGAGTGAAGAGGGGACGGCAGACGCTCACAGCTGAGTTTCTCCAAGCGTCTGCCGGGACGCCTGAGGTCCTGAAGGGAGAGATGTAAGTCCGGGGGCCACACACCAGGGGCTGAGCTGACCTTGACCTAGGTTAGAGATGAGATGAGCGCCGCGTAAGGAGTGAAGAGGGGACGGCAGATGCTCACAGCTGCGTTTCTCCAGGTGTCTGCCGGGACGCCTCAAAATGATGGGCATCTTAAGAATTTAGATGAACTATTTTTGCCCTTTAAAGATGTAAATAATCCAATTTTGGCCAAATTTGTATGCACCAGGAAGTCTTTATCATATGTATATATATTAGATATATATGTGTGTGTGAGAAAGATTGTGTGTATCATATATATGCATATATGTAGTGTGCATCATATATATATGTATATATATATATGTACACACATACACATATAACAGGGCCAGGCTGTTTTCACTCAGGGTGCTACAGAGGGGGGAGAGTGAGAGTTCTCCTGCCCCAAATGACCCACCCCTATCAGCTGACCTCCACTTCCCAACTGCCAACATGCTCCAGACCACTTTTCAGACCGCACAGCTGCTTCTGAGCCGCATGACACTTCATAAGACACTTCTTACCCATTTTACATAATTACCACACCATATTTGATGGAATTCGGACAGTAGGCAACAAATCACAGGGAGAAATATATATACATTTCTCTCTGAGAGCCCAGGAAGCTACTGAGAGTATCCTGCCCACACAGGCAGAGCCTGGCAAGCCCCTCGTGGCATATTCAATATATCAAAAACAGTAACTATAACAGGTCTCATTCCCCTGACCCTTAAAGAGCCTCCAATATTTGGGAAAGATGAGTAAGGAGAGGTTTTTAAAATCTCATGGCTGGGAGGAATAGAGATGTTACTGGAGCCTGCTCGAGTAAATCGACAAACAATGGGATGACTGTGATACAGTGATATATATTTATATATATATGTATATATATCAAACTTTACCTATTTCACCACATAAACCTGCAGATTCTATACACCTCTATTTTGCAAAAATCAGCCTGTTACCATTACATGGAACCTATTTTTTTTTTCATTTTGCATCACACCCATCGATCAGGGGTTACTCCTGGCTGTGCACTCAGGAATTACTCCTGGCTTTACTCAGGGGACCTTATGGTATACTGGGAATCGAACCCATTGACTGCATGCAAGGCAAATATCTTACTCACTGTACTATTACTCCAGCCCCTGAAGCCTAATTTTTTTGTTAAAAAATTTTTAATAGTGAGACATCATGAGGTACAGTTGCAGACTTACACATTTTTGTGCTTGGGTTTCAATTATACAATGAACAAATACCATCCCTCCACCAGTGCCCACTTCCCACCACCACGAATCCCAGTATCCCTACCACTCCCCTCCCCCCCATCCCACCCTGTCTCTGAGGCAGGGCATTCCCCTATGTTCTCTCTCTCCTTTTGGGTGTTGAGGTTTGCAAAAGAAACATTGAGTGGCAATCTTGTTTGGTCTATAGTCTACTTTCAGCATGCTTCTCCCATCCTGGAAGGATCCTCGCAACACCTTTATTTGGTGTTCCCCTCTTTATCTGAGCTCCCATTTCCCCTGGTACTAATCTCGGCCATTCTTGGGTGTTAGTGTCCTATTTTGTTTCTTTATGTTCCCCATATGAATGCAAACTTTCTATGTCTATCCCTTTCTTTCTGAGTCATTTCGCTTAACATGATACTTTCCATGTAGTACCACTTGTATGTAAATTTCGTGACTTCGTCTTTTCTAACAGATACATAGTACTCCATTGTGTAGATGTGCCAAAGTTTCTTAGTACATCTGTTGGTACAACCAGTCATCTGTTCTCAGGCACTCAGGTTTTTTCCAGATTCTGGCTATTGTAAAGAGTGCTGCAATAAACAGGCAGTTGCAGATGTCACTTCGACTATACTTTTTTTTGCCTCTCTGGGATATATTCCCAGGAGTGGTATTGCTGGATCAAATGGGAGCTCAATTTCTAATTTTTTGAGAATCTTCCATACTGTTTTCCAAAAGGGCTGAACCAGTCAGCATTCCCACCAACAGTGAAGGAGTGTCCCTTTCTCACCACATCCGCACCAGCACCTGTTGCTTTTGTTCTTGTGCATATGGACCAGTCTCTGTGGTGTGAAGTGATATCTCATTGTGGTTTTGATCTGCATCTCCCTGATGATTAATGATGTGGAACATTGTCTCATGTGCCTTTTAGCCATTCGGACTTCTTCTTTGTGAAAGTTTGTATTCATTTTATCTCCCCATTTTTTGATGGGGTTGAATGTTTCTTCTTGTGGAGTTGAACCAGTACTTTATATATCCTGGATATCAACCCCTTGTCAGATGTGTATTTGGCGAATATCCTTTCCCATTCTGTACACTGTCTTTGTATTTTGGCCACTGTTTCTTTTGAGGTGCAGTAGCTTCTTAGTTTAAGATAGTCCCATTTGTCTATCTCTGTTTTCACTTGCTTGGCCAGCGGTGTGACATCTTTGAAGACACCATTAGCTTCTAAGTCATGCAGGGTTTTTCCAACTTTTTCCTCAATGTACCTTATAGATTCCGGTTTGATGTTGAGGTCTTTAATCCACTTAGATCTTACCTTTGTCCATGGAGAGATCTGAATCCATTTTTTTGCATGTAGCCATCCAGTTTTGCCAGCATAATTTGTTAAAGAGGTTTTCCCTGAGGAGCCTAATTTTTAATTGCACCAGTAATACTTAGTTCATGGATTTATGTACAAGATTGAATTATTCAGAACATTTCTAAACATACAATAAAATTGAGTAATTCAATTTGAGACTTCTAGGTTGCATCCCATGAATAGTTTCAATATTTATCCATGGTCAGGAAGAAATGCTTTCTGATTATTAGCACATTAATGTATCACCAGAGTATGAGCTTCAGAGTTCAGTTAGGCGGGTTATGTGTTTCTTACCATAGCATGTGACTAACTCATGGTAGCTTTACCTGCTGGCTGGCTTCCCTTGTGCCTACAGCTCTTCATTTGGTTGAGCAGCAATATCAATAATACTGGCACATTCACAAGAAATCGGACTGGTCAGTTTTAGAAATTATATTGACAATGCACATATGCTTGCAGTTCATACTGTGTGAAAAGACAAATATTAACCCATATGCCACGAAGAATTCAGGGCTGCTGTGTTTACCTTTAAAGAACTGTTACTAACAGAATATGTCATGCAATGATTATGTGGAGAAATATGGTATTCTATCATACCATTCTTCTGTCATACCATTCTTCTTTTTTGAAACTCTTTCACTGTTTTTTAGAATAGAATTGAGATTTTAATTTATTTTATTAATAACTATCAGCAATTGTTAAGCATTCTTTTAATTAGTTATTGAATATTTTACTTTAACTGTGTTTACCATTGTATATTAAAGTTTTATTATAAGAATAGAATAACTGCTATAATTAAAATTTTATTATGTTACTATTATGGTTTAAGATGCCGCTCTGTCTAACATTCATTGATTTAAAGAAGGCCTTTGATTCTGTTGAGACGGAAGCGGTCATAGAAGCCCTAGCCAATCAGGGTGTACAAACTCAATACAACGGGATCCTTCCTGAGCTCTATTATGGATTCACGTCCAGGATCTCACCATTCAACAAAGAAGTAATCATCCATGTCAAGAGAGGGGTTCGGCAGGGTGATACCTTTCACCAAAACTCTTCAGTGCCACCCTTGAGAACATCATGCGATGACTGGAATGGGAAAGAATGGGAGTGAAGATAGATGGTCGGCAACTACACCACCTCCACTTTGCTGATGACATCGTTCTAATAACACCAAACATCAGCCAAGTGGCACAAATGCTGACCGACTTTGACCATGAGTGTGGAAAGGTCGGACTACATCTCAATCTTATGAAGACAATGTTTATGAGAAACAGCCTCGTTCCAGACGCTCCATTCGCTCTCAATGGAACCACCATCTCTGAATGCAACAGTTATATATACCTAGGTCGAGAAATCAACATGATGAATGACCTGGCACCTGAGTTGCGCAGGAGGAAGAGAGCAGCTTGGGATGCCTTCAAAAGCATTGAAGAAATAACTAAAAGGACAAAGAACCTCCACATCTCTTCGATTCCACTATTCTTCCTGCATTAACATATGTCTCAGAGACCAGGGCCCTACGAAAACAGGATGAGAACAGTATTCGGGTCTCTCAAAGAGGAATCGAAAGAGCTATGCTTGGAATATCACGATTCACTCAAATGAGAGATAGAATCTGGAGTTCTGATCTCCGTCAATGCTCAAGAATCAGGTACACTATCTCATTTGCCAAGCCATCAAAAATCAGATGGACTGGACACGTAATGAGGTTTACTGACAATCACTGGACTAGAGCCATTACTGACTGGATTCCACGGGACATCAAAAGATCGTGTGGACGCCCACCTACAAGATGGAAAGACTTCTTCATCAAGACCCTGAATGATCGGTTTGAGGCTCTGCATGTTCCTATAATGAACAGATGCCATTGGGCTACGCTAGCACGCAACAGGGATGAATGGAGATGTTACTGGCACCTTCTCGAGTAAATAGATGAATAACGGGAAATCAAGTGATCAAGTGATTATAATGAAGTGATTATTTTATCAATGTTGTTTGAAAACAATATCAAATATTACCAATATACTTATAATGTCAATTATATTATAATCAATGATAATTCCTAACACTGCTCAATGAGCATAGATAGGTCTTGCAATAGAGGCTTAAAACTATACTTCACTGATGCTATTTTATATCAAATTTTTGTCACTGATTTTATATAACCAATTAGATTTAATTAAAAAGCCTTATAATACACACATACAGCAATTGCATTTCAGTTATCAGATATTTGTATTTATGGTATTTGTATTTTAAAAGTTATTAAGGAAGATGGAGAGATAGTACAGCAGATGGACATTTATCTTTCAGTAGTAATCCCGAGTTGCTAGATGTGACCTCAGAACTAAAACAAACCCTCCTATAAACAAAATCAAAAAAGAGTTGATGACTTCTCAGGAGTTTGTTTAGTAAGACTGTATAATAAGAAAAGGCAGATGGCCAAGTTGGGGGCAGAGTGCCCTGTAAGTTGCACAAGGTCAGAAATTTTTTTCTTTTGTAAAACAAAATGAAGCAAAGTATTAAATGACTGCTCCTACAGAGGATGTGTGCTGGAGTAACCACAAAACAGCTCTGTGAGTTTCTTCATAAAGAATTGTGACACAGTAAGCATCTGGTTTATCTACATGGTTCGGGGGAGGGAGAAAAATGATGAAAAGATAAATGCATCATGGCGATTGCCACTGGTTTGTGAATGTGGCAGCAATTGCTGTGTCCTGAGCACTCAGGGACAGTACTGGCTGAAAACTCATCCACAGCTTTTTAAGTCTCCACCTACAAATGGTCTGTATAAGATCTGGTCCAACAGATAAACAGATTGGCAAGAAGATGTGTAGCTGTGACCAGGGGTCAGACAACACCCATGGCACACTAGACTGAGGAAGCTGGGGGAAAAATTCTTGAGCAGTGCCAGGTGGAAGACAAAATCAATACCTTTCTCCTCAAAGCCAATCTCAGGCCATACATCTATCTAGTTTCATAATTAGTTGTTTCAGACAAAAGGATGCATGGTACTTACACATGTCCTGCTACCCAAATCCCAAGCAGCATAGCCAGGGTGAAACTCTAGAACTTTTAAAGCAAGGAGGAGGAACTGATTTGTGTTGTAGAGACTCAGCAGCAATCAGGTATAGGTATAACCCAAATACAGCAACAAAGTTACCAGGTGGAATTGATGAACACAGATTTTAGTATGACATGCAAGCCTACACAAAACCAGTCTCTCAATCTTAGTACTGGTAGTCAATAAAGAAGCAGAGGAATCCAAGAAACTAAAGAAAGATAATGTCTGGAAGGGTCCCCTAGAAACTATTATGTCTAAGATGATGACATCAGAGCAAATATGGGGATGTTCTTAAATGAGCTTAGGATAATGATGAAACAGACCTCCAATGAAGGAAAAGATATAAGAAAACTTCAGTCACTAAATAAATGGAAAAACAAGTTTGCATATTAAAATCTCATTGAAAGGTTTTAGCCATAGAGTGACACAGTCAGAGAACAAGTCAGTTTGCTCAAAGATGATACAGAAAACAACAAATAAAAAAGATGATAATAAAAAACGAAAAAGTGAGCTGATCTGCGCAGGACGGGCATAGAGGCCCAGCTCTGGGCAACCAAGCTGAACGGCTCCTATTCCAACCAGGTACAGCCCGCCCCCAAGGGCCTGGGACCCTCTCTGCGGATGCACAGCTAGCTCCATCTCCTAGAAAGCTGGTTTTCTCCCCTGATCTGCGCGGGACGGGCACGGAGGCCCAGCTCTGGGCAACCAAGCTGAATGGCTCCTCATTCCAACCGTAGACGTTCCCAACTCCTCGCTCAGAGCCTGGGACTCTTTCTGGAGCTGCGGGTGCTAACGCAGCCGTGAAATATTTTCCCACTACATATGGCATAGGAACCATAAGCTACCTTCATAGATGAAAATTTCTCTAGTTTAGCTCAGTCACTAGAAACACAGTAGCCAATAACTCATAAGCCTATCTTAACTCACGCTGTATATCAAGCACATTAGTAACAGTGAACGAGAAGGACTAAACCAAACTTCTCACAATGGTAAAGCAACACAAAAGCCCACCAAACCTTCTTATTGAAGAGTCTAGCCCAGATGACACCAACAGTACTGTAGTGTTAGACAACCTCTCTGACAAGGAATTCAAAAGGGAGCTACTTACGATGCTTAGGGAACTAAAAGAAACAATGGAAAGCAATGCCAATAGAAGACAAGATGATTTGAAGGCAGAAATGAGGAAAATGCAATCGGAAATGTCAGACCTGAAAAATCTCGTAAGCGAATTGAAAAACTCAGTGGAAGGCCTCAGCAGCAGAGTAGCAGCTGCTGACAACAGAATCAGTGAGCTCGAGGATGAAGTTCAGAGACTCTCCAGAAAAGAGCAGAAAATGGAAAAGAGACTCACAATTCGGGAACAGATGGCAAGAGAAGATTGTGATGAAGCCAAGAGGGGTAACATCAGAATTATTGGAGTCCCAGAGGTACAGGAAGAAAACCTTGATGAAGAAGAAACTGTCAAAGACATCATTGCTACAACGTTTCCAGAGCTGAAGAAAACTTGTGACCATATTCAGGAGGCCCGAAGTGTACCAGCTAGAAGAAATCCGAATAAAAATACCCCAAGACAAATTCTGATCAAAATGACCAAAACCTTAGACAGAGACAAAATTCTGAAAGCAGCAAGATCGAAGAGAGAAATCTCTTACAAAGGAGCATCCTTAAAATTCACAGCTGATTTTTCTGATGAAACCCTCAGGGCCCGAAAACAGTGGTGGGACATAGTGAAAAAACTCAATGAAATAAATGCCTCCCCAAAAATACTTTACCCAGCGAGACTCTCATTCATAATAGAAGTAACAACACACAGTTTCACAGACAAACAACAGCTCAGGAACTTCGTAGACTCAAAACCGTGGTTACAAGAACAACGAAATGGGCTACTTTAAGGCAAGAAAGGCCCATCAAATACACCAAATTTCAACAGAACAATGGGATAAAATCCCATAACAATAATCTCTCTCAATGTCAATGGGCTAAACGCACCAATTAAAAGACATAGAGTGGCAGGATGGATTAGAAAATTGAACCCAACATTCTGCTGCCTGCAAGAAACACATCTCAATAGTCAAAGCAAACACAGACTCAGAGTCAAAGGCTGGAAAACAATCCTACAGGCAAACGTCTCCCAAAAAAGCTGGGGTAGCCATCCTAATATCAGACCACGTCGATTTCAGAGTGAGGAAAGTCATAAAGACAGTGAAGGCCATTTCTTATTGATCAAAGGATCTGTACAACAGGAAGAACTTACAATAATAAATGTATATACACCTAATAAGAGACCAGCAAAGTACTTAAAACAACTACTCATAGATTTGGAAAAAGACATCAATAGCAACACAGTACTACTGGGAGACTTCAACACTGCTTTGTCACCTCTTGATAGATCAACCAGACTCAAGCTTAGCAAGGACATACTTCATTTGAGGGAAACAATGGAAGAAAGGGACTTAGTAGATATATACAGGACACTTTATCCACAAAAAGCTGAATACACATTCTTCTCAAGCGTACATGGAACATTCTCCAAGATAGACCACAGGCTGAGCCACAAAACATGCCCCCATAAAATTAAGTTGATAGAGATTGTATCAACAATGTACTCAGACCATAATGCGCTGAAATTAGAAGTAAATCACACACACAAACAGAAAACTAATTCAAACACCTGGAAATTAAACAGTGCACTATTGAACAACGAGTGGATTAGACAGGAAATCAAAGAGGAAATCAAAAGATTCCTAGAAAAGAATGAAAATAAGAACATGAGTTACCAAAACTTATGGGACACAGCAAAAGCTGTGTTAAGAGGAAAGTTTATAGCTCTACAAGCATTCCTCAGGAAGGAGGAGCGAGCACACATAATAACCTAACCTCACAGCTTAAGAGCTTGGAGAAGGACCAAAAAAAGGAGCACAACCCGAACAGGAGAAAGGAAATAATAAAACTCAGAGCTGAGATTAACGAGATGGAAACCCACAAAACAATCCGAAAGATCAATGAAACCAAGAGCTGGTTCTTCGAGAAAATTAACAAGATTGATAAGCCTCTAGCAAAACTCACAAAGACAGGGAGAGAGAAAACCCTAATAGTCAGAATCAGAAATGAAAAGGGGGTCATTACAACAGAAACTACAGAAATTCAAAGGATCCTCAGGGAGTACTTTGAGAAACTGTATGCCACGGAACATCAAAACCTCGAGGAAATGGATAAATTACTAGACTCCTACAGACTCCCAAGGCTGAACCAAGAAGACTTGGAATACCTGAACAGACCTGTCACCATCAAGGAAATTGAAATGGTAATAGAAAGTCTCCCCAAGCACAAAAGTCCTGCCTGGGTGGATTCACTAGTGAATTCTTCCAAATCTTTAAAGAGGACTTTCTCCCAATACTCTTTAAGCTTTTCCACGAAATTGAAATATCAAAAACAATTCCGAACAGTTTCTACGAAGCAAATATCACACTGATACCAAAAGCAGACAGAGATACCACAAAGAAAGAGAATTACAGACCGATATCCCTGATGAACACAGATGCAAAGATCCTCAACAAACTACTATCAAATAGAATCCAACTACTCATCAAAAAGATCATACACCATGACCAAGTAGGATCAATCCAAGGGATGCAAGGATGGTTCAACATTCGGAAATCAAACAACATAATCCATCATATTAACAAAAGAAAAGATAAAAAGCATATGATTATATCAATAGATGCAGAGAAAGCATTTGACAAGATCCAGCACCCATTTATGATGAAAACCCTAGCCAAAATGGGTATAGAGAGGACCTTCCTCAACATAATTAAAGCCATCTACCACAAGCCTACAGCAAGCATCATCCTCAATGGGGAAAAACTGAGAGCCTTCCCTCTAAGATCAGGGACGAGACAAGGATGCCCACTATCTCCACTGCTGTTCAATATAGTACTGGAAGTACTTGCAATAGCGATTAGGCAAGAAAAAGATATTAAGGGCATTCAGGTAGGAAAGGAAGAAATCAAGCTCTCACTATTCGCAGATGTTATGATACTGTACTTATAGAACCCAATAACCTCCACCAAAAAACTCCTAGAAACAATAGACTCGTATAGTAAAGTTGCAGGCTATAAAATCAATACCCAAAAGTCCATGGCTTTCCTATATGCAAACAGTGAGAGAGAAGAAAGCAACATGAAAAAAACAATCCCGTTCACAATTGTGCCCCAGAAAATCAAGTACTTAGGAATCAGCTTAACTAAGGAAGTAAAGGACCTGTACAAAGAAAACTACAAAACGCTACTTCAGGAAATAAAAGAGGACATGAGGAAATGGAAAGATATCCCCTGCTCAAGGGTCGGGAGATTTAACATTGTCAAAATGGCAATACTACCGAAAGCCTTGTACAAATTCAATGCAATCTCTATAAGGATACCCATGACATTCTTCAAAGAAATGGAGCAAACACTCCTGAAATTTATATTGAAAAATAAGCCCCCACGAATATCTAAAGCAATTCTTGGGAAAAAGAAAATGGGAGGAATCAACCTCCCGAACTTCAAACTGTACTACAAAGCAGTAGTAATTAAAACAGCATGGTACTGGAACAGAGGCCGAACTGGAGACCAATGGAACAGGGTTGAATACACTGACATCTCCCCTCAATCATATGATGATCTAATCTTTGATAAAGTTGCAAGAAATGTGAAGTGGAGTAAGGAAATCCTCTCTAACAAATTGTGCTGGCATCACTGGACGGCTACATGCAAAAAAATGGGCTCAGAACTCTGCCTAACACCATGTACAAAAGTAAGATCAAAATGGATTAAAGACCTCAACATCAGACCAGAAACCTTAAGGTACATTGAAGACAAAGGTGGCAAAACACTCCATGACATTGAAGCTAACGGTATCTTCAAAGATGCCACGCCACTGACTGAGCAAGTGAAAACAGAGATAGATAAATCGGACTACCTTAAACTAAGAAGCTTCTGCACCTCCAAAGAAACAGTGACCCCAATACAAAGACAGTCTATAGAATGGGAAAGGATATTCGCCGAATACACATTTGACAAGGGGTTGATATCCAGGATATACAAAATACTGGTTAAATTCCACAAGAAGGAAACATCCAAACCCATCCAAAAAATGGGGCAATGAAATGAACAGAAACATTTTCAAAGAAGAAATCCGAATGTCAAAAAAGCACATGAGAAAATGCTCTACATCATTAATCATCAGGGAGATGCAGATCAAAACCACAATGTGATACCATCTCACACCTCAGAGACTGGCCCACATTCAAAAGAACAAAAGCAACTGATGCTGGTGCGGATGTGGCGAGAAAGGGACACTCCTTCACTGTTGGTGGGAATGTCGACTGGTTCAGCCCTCTGGAAAACAGTATGGACGATTCTCAAGAAATTAGAAATTGAGCTCCCATTTGACCCAGCAATACCACTCCTGGGAATATATCCCAGAGAGGCAAAAATGTATAGTCAAAGTGACATCTGCACTTGTTTGTTCATTGCAGCACTCTTTACAATAGCCAAACACTAAGGAAACTGAATGCCCAAGAACAGATGACTGGTTAAAGAAACTTTGGTACATCTACACAATGGAGTACTATGTAGCTGTTAGAAAAGATGAAGTCATGAAATTTACATACAAGTGGTACAACATGGAAAGTATCATGCTAAGTGAAATGATTCAGAAAGAGAGGGATAGATCTAGAAAGATTTCATTCACCTGGGGGATATAAAGTAACAAAATATGAGATTAATACCCAAGAATAACTGAGATCAGCATCAGGAGGATTACTCCATAGCTTAGTGGCCAGTCGCGCATTCTAGAGGAAAGGGCATCACAGATAATGAAGGGAACACCAAATAAAGGGTGTTTGGAGGATCCTCCCAGGAGCGGAGATGCATGTCAAAAGTAGACTATGGACTGAACATGTTTGCCACTCAATGCCTCTTTTGCAGACAACAATACCCTAAAGGAGAGAGAGAACACAGGGGATTGCCCTGCCACAGAGGTGGGGGGGATGGGGGGAAGGGGGTGGGGGGGATATTATCCATGGTGGTGGAAAATGCGCACTGGTGGAGCGATGGGTATCTGATCATTGTATAATCAAACACAAGCACAAAAAATTGTAAATCTACAACTGTACCTCATGGGGTTTCACTAATAAAAAAATGTTTAAAAATTATGAGAAATAGAAAATATCTGGTGTCAGAGAAAGGTATAGTGAGTATGCACTTAGCTTCCAAATAGCCGACCTGGGTTTAACTCCTGGCACCCCATATTTGTCTCATGAGCCTGGGAAAAATTGATCCCAAATGGCAGAGCCGTGTTTAAGCCTTTAGAGCAGCTGCGTTGTGGCCAAAGAAAAACAAATAAAAAGATTGTAGCACATGTACTTGCTAATCAATCAAAATTACTTCACCCATATTTTTGTTGTGATCCATAAAAATGTCTCAATATTTTGATCTAGCACCAGAGGAAATATTATTCCATTCCTTGTCTTCTAGAGCTCTATGCTTATTCAAGTTAAAAATGGCTTCTTAAAATATTTATGTTATTTAAATAAGCACATAAAGAAGGATATTGCATATGCATAATCATTAAGAAATGCTTCCGTGAAATATTTATTTACATTTCTCTACAGAAAAAATTGACACTCCATCATAAAACAAAGCATTATATAAATAAAGCAAGTGTTGTGTTTGATTGAAAGCAATATATTCTTGAAAGTTCTATTTAAGCTTATAAAGAAATATTGCTGTGTGGTTTAGTTTTTATTATTAGACAATAAGCTACAATGAGGACAGAAAAGAGTAGGCAGAAGTTAAAGTGTTTTTGAAAGAAACAGAAGATCACAGTTTAAATTAAACAGAACATATAAAAATAATTATTTTATTCCTCTCTGATATTTTTTCCTTTTTGGGACACACCTGGTGATGCTCAGGGTTACTCCTGGCTCTGACCTCGGGAATTACTCCTGGTGTTGGGTGCAGGACCATACAGGATGCTGGGGAATGAACCTGGGTCGGCTGCATGCAACGCATATGCCCTACTTGTTGTTCTATCGCTCTGGCCCCTCTCTTATTTTTCACTTAAGAAAAGTATTTTAGCTCAGGTTGAGTGTCAATTAAGGCAACTCATAAGACTGTCAAATTTTATTAGATTAAAATGATGTAGCTGAAATTATTCCTAAATACCATTTTATTTTTCCTAGTTGAAAATTATCTAGTAATGAAATGTCAAAGCGTTTGAAAGATTAGAAAGAAGGTCAGAGACACTGGGATAAAATCTTTGCACAAAAAGTTAGATAATTAATGTTTAGAAAACTGAAGTTAGTTGCTCTTGTCACACAAGTGTAGACCAACTTCTAGACTTTCATAAATTAAGTACTACATTTATGGTGTGCTTCTTTTTAATTCTACTTAAAGAACATATTCAGATTTTTTTCCCTCTTGGTGGTCTCAAAATACAAAATTAGTTGTCTTTTAGTTGTTCTAAGATAGAAAATAACATTTGATATGTTATTCTATAGAAGGTATACAAATATTAGCTTCACAATTGTTTACTGAAAGATCTAGTAGATAGATTTTTTTACACTATTAACTAGTTGAAAATTATAATCACATGGTTCCCAGGAGTCTAGTTATTATAGTCTTCAAGAAAACTCTTCTATTTCAGTACTGTTTTGTAGTGCAATTCTTAAAAATGTACTCACTGAAATGCACTATACTGAAGGGAGTTGGGAAACAGTACCTGCTTGGACATCTAATCTGCTCTCAAAATACGTAGGAAATAATCTACTTGACAGGATTAATGGTTATGATATATTTTCAAGATCAATTCAAGTATTATAATTGGCCTAGTTATTTAATATCTTTTGCTTTGTATATCTATTTTTACTTAACTCAAGAGTTTTACAGGGGCTGGAGTGATGGCACAGTGGGTAAAACTCTTGCCTTCCATGTGGTCGACCTGGGTTCAATCCCAGCATCTCATATGAGTACCCTAGCATCTCCAGTAATGACTGCTAGGTTGAAAGGCAGGAGTAACACCCAAGCATTGCCAGGTGTGCCATCCCCCCCCAAATATTTTCCAAGGCTCAAGGTAACTTGAAGTTTACAAACTTCATTTACTTGTTTTGTTTCACATTATATGCAAGGTTTAAGGAAAAATATGGGCATTTATGCCAGTTGAAAGAACTTGACATGGAAAGGTACCACTGAGTTATTCACATATAGAATGAGAACAATAGTATAAAAGCTGATAGCTCCATTCTGTATGTGAATAACTCAGTGGTACCTTTCCATGTCAAGTTCTTTCAACTGGCATAAATGCCCACTGGAAATCAAAGAAGAGTTAATATTTTACTAAATTATCTCTGTACCATTTATGTTCACTTAGTTATGATAGGAATTGTTTTGCTAAAGAGTAACATAATGTATGTATAATATATTTATAATTAAATTTATTTAGTAATAAATGGTTATAAAGTACAATTTAATAAATACAATCCTATAAAATAATATGGAATCACAAAGTAGTATTTTTGTAAAATTTATAAATAGTAGCCTATAATCTCTTTTTCTTAATTTTTGCCAGCATCTACATTTTATGTAAGCCTGTTTGGGCCTTTTTTCTCAAATATTATTTTATATTTTAACTCACCTATGACTTCATTCCTATGACTAGTAAATTCTCAATCCTATGGCTTCTATCAACTCTTGCTTATAAACTCAGTATTTTGGAGCCATTATCTATGTATCTTTTAAAATGAAAAGTTGCTAATTAAAATCAAGAGAAATTCTTAATTGCAAAATTCAGTGATTTTCAAATGGTAACATCAATGAGCTTGATTAACCTAAGAGTCTGACAATGAGATTGTACTAAGACTCCAAATTATGTGTTGCATAAATAAAGTGACATTCAAGTTTAGTACTCCAAATTATGTGTTGTATAAATAAAGTGACATTCAAGTTTAGTTTTAAAGTCAAACGTTTTGATTTATATAAAATCAAGGAAATAGGTACTATAATGATAATAAAACTATTTTTTGTTTCAAATGTTAAAGATAGATGCTACTAAAAGAATAAATATTACAATGTTACAAATATATAAGAATCATTAGTTTACAATATGTTTTAGGCTTTAGAAATAAAATAAACCACATTAGTGGTTCATATTGCTTTAAATTGCTCGAGCGGGCCCAGTAACGTCTCCATTGGAGACTTTGTTGTTACTGTGTCTGGCATATCGATCGATAGCACAGCGGGTAGGGCGTTCGCCTTACACGCGGTCAACATGGCCAACCCGAGTTCGATTCCTCCGCCCCTCTCGGAGAGCCCGGCAAGCTACCGAGAGTATTCGATATGCCAGACACAGTAACAACAAAGTCTCCAATGGAGACGTTACTGGGCCCGCTCGAGCAAATCGACGATCAACGGGAGGGCCTTTACCTTTACCTTTATTGCTTTAAATATAAAAAATAGGATAAAAGAAAAAAATTATCTCACTGGACATAGTATTTGTTAACATACTGTTATTTGTGAGTATATTTCATAGTTATTATAAAATAATATTTAAGAATATGGCTATCATGCTATAATTATTAAACGGACAAAAATACTGATTTAATAAATATTAGCATACTACGATCAAATAATTATTGAAATTCTTCCTTCCTTAGTGTCCTAACCTGGCTGTCTTTTGGGAATACATCATAGAATTATTTCAGTATGATGACATTATTTCAAGTGATGACATAATAGATATTAATATCAAACTTGGTAAAGAATAAATTTACAATTCTGATTGTAAACTAATATAAAAGGTCACTTGGTAAGTAATTAAGAAATTTTGTAAGTCTACAAATGTACCTCATGGTGTCTCAATAATAAAAATTAAAAAATTTTAAAAAAGAAATTATAAATATATCTTTTAGAGCTCATGTTTCAAAGTATATGATATATATGCTTTTTGAGCTGTTTTCACTTAAATTGCATATTCTCTGTTATATTGATAGGGATTCAGAATGTTCATAATTAATGCTTATAAATATATCAACTCTCGTAAACTTGATATATGCTAAATATTTATTGTAAAATTTTAAAAATTATATAACATATATATATTTTATCTACTGAGCTCTTTTCTTTTTAAAAGAAAAATACTCTGAACATGTGTGTTTATATGTAATATACATATGTAGTGCACATATATGGTTTTCATCCCCTCTTTTTACTTCATATTATTACTTAAATAATTTCATTATGGCACTGCGATTTGCAAAGTTATTCATAGTTGAGTTTCAGGCACGCAATGCTCCAGCATCGATCCCACCACATATGTCAACTTCTCTCCACAAATGTCTCCATGTTCTCTCCTGGAGGACCTCAGCCTATTTCCTTGACAGGAACATTTTAAAATTTTATTGTTGTAGTTTGAATCTCAGGCTTTCAGTTTGGTTGGCTCTGTGATTCAGATTAGATATACTATACCTTTACCCCATCGATGTGCTAAAGGCCCCTGATAATTGCGTTGTTATTTCCTCTCCAATTCTTTTTCTCTCATTGACTTCTTTCTGCCCTTGTCTTTTCTATATTCTAAGTTCATGGGTAACCTAGGTTTTCCTCCTTTAATATCTTGCATTCTCCCATCATATTATTCTAAATGCCACGATAAGGAGATATTGCAGTGTGTTTCTTCTGCCTTAATTAATATTATGTTGAAGTTCTCATTGAAATGATCATTGTTAGATACCATAGCATGTTTTCTCAAAAAAGAATTTCTATGAAATATATTAAATATTGTATTAGTGATTAATTTGGGAGATTCAAAGGCCACACTTGGCAGTGCTCAAGGACTATTTCTGGCTCTGTGCTAGAAAGTGATCCCTGGCCATACTCTGGGGACCATACACAGAACCAGGTATTTAACTGCAATGGTTCTGTGAAAAAAAAGTACCTTGACTCTTATACTATCTCTCTTATCCCTTTTGTATTCATTTATATCATAACGTTTTCGATATTTTCATAATATTTGCAAACACTATAGACAGCATTAAATGTATCAAATTGTAAAGTTGCATAAACATTTATGTAAAATAAAGTAAATCCTAGTTTTGACCTAAAATATATGGATTTTAGATAAAATATTATTTTAAAGTAGAATTGTTTAAATCAATTTTCTAGTATATTTGAGAATGTAATGATAAAATAAAACCTATTTCTTGGTAAAAGAAAGGCAAAACATACACTTCCCACTTTTACTACTGAATTTATTTCTATAAAAATATAAACATGCCAGTGGTGGTGGAAAATGGGTACTGGTGAAGGTATGGGTACTCAATCATTGCTTAATTGAAAACCAAGCACAAAAATTTGTAAGTCTACAACTGTAACTCATGGTGTTTCACTAATAAAAAATTTTTAAAAATATATAAACATGCATATTTTTGTGAGAAACAAACTTACTTTTAACTTTCTATAGCAATTATTTATACTCCATGGATTTTTCTTCTGCTCTTAAAATAAAATTTGAACATGTGTTGATATGTTTAGTCAATGAAATGTCTGGACATATATTTGATTACAAGTGAAATAGGGACCAAATGTTCATTCTACAAATTCAGCTACAATTGTATATTTGGGGGAGATCATTTTATGATTTTTATTTCAGCTACACTAGAATGGAACACACCTAAAATTAAATCTACAATTATGAAAACTAACTGCAAATATGTACATTTCCTAGGTGCACTTTTGAAAAAACTATAAGAGAATTTGGGAGATGAAAGCAGAAGCAATAATTCACTGATTAACTGAGGCAGTTTTTTTTCTTTAAACAAAGAATGAGAAAAAGCATCCTGAGAGTTCTTTTTTTTCATTTTTAAGATACTTCCTTTAAATATTATAATAAAATTAGCCTTTTAAATATGCTAAAATAACTAGTACTGTCTTTTCACTTTTATAATAGTATATTTAAAATGAACAAAATAAATTACAAAATCATTTTAAACATTATCAGCAGGAGGCAAGTTGCTGTTATTCCCAAGAGGGTAAGCAAATAGGTTTAGGGGGAACCCAAACCGAGCATACTTATATCTTTAAATTGAGAATACAGGTATCAATATTGCAGGGGCGTTGTATGGTGTGAACAAGTTGTAAAATCTTGCTGATTACCAAAGAGGAGGAAACACTAAGAAGAATTGTATAAGGTACTATCCTGAGTCTCTGCGCTGAGGGATTACTTCTGGAGGTTCTTGGGATATCTTATGGGGTGCTAGGCATCAAATTTAGGTCTGCCACATGTAAGTCATACAGACTACCTGTTGTAGTATTGCTCCAGCCACTAGTCTGAGTCTTTGGATGTAAAATTAGATATGGGACATTATATGAGTTGGTTGAAAGTAGATAATGTTAAAGAGAGAACAAGGAGCTGTAAGAATCATGTTTCCTGGAGTTCATCAAGACTAAGAAGATATTCATTGACTAATTGTGTAGAACAGAAAGAGCATTATGTTTGTAAAATATTAAAAGTAATTGATGTGGTTTCTTATACTGAAAAATAAAGAGGGGCTGGAGAGAAAGTTAATAGTTTGTGGCACTTGCCTTTATACAGACGACCTGTTCAATTCCTAACACATATGTCCCCTGAGACACATAGAAGTAAGCCCTGAACACTGTCAGATGTGGTCCCCCAAAAGGAAAAAATCATCATTTTATCTAAAGATGAAGGGTAAATATTTAACCAAAATTTATCCAAAAACTTTAATAAAAAATGTGAACTCAATTCAGTGTAGTTTGTAAAAGAACTTTTGTTGTGTGAATATTCTTTCAGTCGATGGCACAGAGACAATATACACTAGGGGAATGTACAGAGTACGAGGACCAAGGCATCGATCTGACTCAAGGCAAAGACCAACTGTCAGAGGTCTCCTTTAATTCTATTTTTTTCAGTTACATCCTAAGGACTTCATCACAGAGAAAGACTCACTAGCGGGAGTACAAACATTTACAGGATGAGCATTTGTCAAAAGCACATCAGGGTACACATTGTCTTGTCAAAGCTGTGTTGTCAAATCTATATTGTAACGATTAAAAATATCAGAGGAAGATATGAGCTGGACACATATGTTCTACAGATTATGTCCCTCATGTTCCTGTGGTCGGTTACACATAGGGCAAAGAGAAGGCTCTTACTGATACTTGAAGGTCAAACCAGATTAAAGATGTATAAGAGAAGGGGAAACTGCTGCCTTGTACTGCCAAGATAATTTATGACCAGGTGAGTACATGAGAGCATGCTGTACTTCTCCAGATGACTGGACTCACCAGTACAGCTTGCACACTTAACTCAAAGTGGGGCTTCTGTTCTGCTTCCTGCTTGCAGGCAGCATCCAGGGGCTCATCCTAATGTCCTGACTTAGCACCAACAAACTTCTATGTCTTGCAAATCATAATGTGTTCACATGCATTGCGAAAAATATATTCCAAATAAAAACAAAGCTGAAAGTATTTGGATAAATAAATTTATTTTATTTATAGTTTTTATTACTTTATAATAGCATATATTTATGTGAACTTGCATTCAAAATATAAAATATGTAAAACCCTTGATTGTTTCATAATCTTCACTAAATAAATATTTTAATTCTGAAAGACAAAGTTCTGAGTGAAATCAAACCAAGAGTTGAATTGAGTTTACATAAATTTGTTTAATTTCTCTTTCAGTTTGTTGTCACATTCAAATTATAAGTATTAATCTAGACAAAATAAATGATATAATTTATTTGGGGGTGGGACGAGGCTGGCTGTGCTTAGGGGCTTACTCCTGGCTCTATATTCAGTGATCTTTCCTGATCCTAGGCCTGTGCAGTATGCGAAATCAGTGTCGGCATTGTGCAAGGCAAGCACTCAATCAGGTGTACTATCACTCCAATACCAAGATCAATGTAATTATGGAAAAAGAGTAAATACACATCCAAAATGTAGGAATTTTAATATTTCATTTATGGACCTTTATTTTTTTCAGTTAACCTAAGATAGGCACAGTTTCCTATGATATTCAAAAACCAATTCACAGAAAAATTAGGGCATTATAAAATTTTAAAACACATGCACACATTACAGTGATAATTACTAATGGTCAAAAAATTCAACAAGTTTCCAGATCAGTCCATATTTTGGGTTATAACATAGCACTTAACTTACTTCGAAGGTTGTATTTATATCCTACATTTAAAATGTTATAACAGAAAGTTTTGAAAACAAGAATAATAAGGAACATTTAATTTAATCTTGGGTTCCCAAGATATTGTTTTCTATTACTACTAGGCCAAATAAAAAGTCATACAATGTTTCAAAATTTAAACTTGTAACTTAATCCAAATATCTTGTTGTAATTTTGATAGTTTTTAGTCATTAATAAAAATGTCCACTCTAATATATCTTTACATTATATGAAATCACCAAATGTGAAAATAAATTACCATTCTTATTTTATAAAGTATAACACAGATTTACTTTTTAAAAATTTTTTTTAAATGCACGATTATTTTATTTACAAGAAATATAACAAAACAAATAAGATGAAGAGAAAACTGTGCTAAGAGCTTACTTCTAGTTCTGTGCTCAGGTAACACTCTTGGAAGTACTCAGCTGATCATATGGGGTGCCAGGGATTGAACTCTGGTCAGCTACATGCAAGATAACGACCTTCCCCATGGTACTATCTCTATGTCCCACATCATGGAAAAATAGAAACAGGACTTTCCTGATATGATTTGCTGTCAATTATTTTACATAAATATCTTTCACTACAGGAACTTGGAAAAGCAGACTTGTTGAAATCAGCCCAAAGGAATTTAAAATACACACTTAAAAATTAAATGCAACAAAGTTCTCTGAGCACAGGTTGTTGAACGAGCACAGACTGATCTAGAAATAATATAAATAATGTTCCATTTCCTTTGCCCCATAATTTCAGATACCTGAAGATGAAAAAGAGCATAAATGCAATAGAAAAAGGACAAATTCATAAAGAAGAAAAAAGTGGAACTGGAAAGAATTTTAAGATAACTAATCAAAATCCATTAGTTCAAATTTATAGAATCAGGTGAGGAACTGCAATATAGTATGCTTCAGCATACCAGTTTTCCACAAACCTATAAAAAAAAATCTACCACCCAACCTAGTACACCATGCACTTTCTAAAGTTAAGAATGTGAGTCTAGAGAGATAGTTTAGCAGGAAGTTTCTTTCCTTGCACATAGACAAATGGGGTTCCATTCCTTGTGCTAACATATTTCATCCAGAATTTTACCAGAATTGATCCCTGAACACAGAGGCAGAGGTAAGCCCTGAGTATAGTGGGAGGGGATCCAAAAACTCACTTGATTATTTGATCACTTGACATCTCGTTACTCATCGATTTGCTTGGGGAGGCATCAGTAATGTTTCCATTTGTTCTGTCCCGTGCTATTGAGTTTCAGTGAAATATTACCCTGCCAAACTGCTCTCTTGACATGGATGATCACTTCTTTGTAGATGGTGAGATTCTGGTAAAGAATCCGCAATAGAGCTCATGGAGGATCCTGATGTATTGAGTTTGAATGCCCTCTTTGGCTAGGGCTTCGATGACCGCTTGAGTCTCAACAGAATCAAAGGCCTTCTTTAAATCAATGAACGTTAGACAGAGCGGAATCTTGAACTCCCAAGAAACCTCAATGAGCTTGGTTATTGTGTGAATATGGTCGATCATGCTGAATCCTTTTCAAAACCCAGCTTGTTCGCATGGTTGTCCTTCATCTAGTGTTCTGTCAATCCTATTCAGGATGACTCGAGTGAACAGCTTGTAGACAACAGACAAAAGGCAGATTGGGCGATTGGCAATCATAGTTGCGAATGTCGTGGATGTCTCCCTGCTTGTACAGTAGAACAGCTTTGCTAATTTTCCACTGGGGCAGAAGCTTGCATTCAGACAGTGTGTGAAGAGCTGAGCCAGTGTATTGATGAGTACTGACGTCAGGTTTTTCTGGTGTTCAGGTCTGACCTTGACTGGGCTGGGTGCTGTTCGGTTCTTTACCAATGAAATGGAGTGTTGGAATTCAGAAGGGAGAATGTTGGAAACAACATATCTATCCTGCGGAATTTGGTATGTGGGCAGGGGGACGTGGCTATAGAAGAGATCCGAGTAGAAGTTATGGATAATCTTCTGCATTGCCCTTCTGGAAGATGTGATGTATCCATCAGGAAGAAGGAGGGTTTCATTTTCATTTTGTAGATGCCGAAGGACATGCGGACATTACAAATGTTTTTCCCGGTCTTTGACCAAAACAGCCAGCACTGCTGCTCTTCTATCTTTGAGGTCTTCCTTTATTGCTTCTCTGCACTGCTTTTTGAGCTCAGACATTCGCTTGTGGTTGCCTGAGACTCGCGCCAAGCCACGTTGGTGAATTAGCTCAAGAGTTTTCCAAGTCTTTTTGTGGCTATCTCTCTCAGAGTTCCTTGCACAATCATGGAGTGCCAACTCAGTTGATCATGTTCTTCATCAATGTTGTCAATGACAGCATCTTCCCATGTTGCCTCAATAGTGCCAAAGAGCTCCCAGTTGGTCGTTGTTCTGGGAGTTCTCTTCTTAAACTTTGCCGACATTTCTCCCTAGTCTGTCAAATAGAATTTTGCACTAAGGAAATGGTGGTCTGATCCAGTTTGGAATTTTGGGACAACATTGCCATTGATCACACAAAGCCATCAATTGAATATGATGTGGTCAATTTCATTGTGGAACCATCCACTGGGAGACTCCCATGTCCAATGTTTAGATTCATCCATCTGGATCTGTATGTTATCATGGATGATCTTGGTCGACATGATGAATTAAGACAATCTTTCGCACTGCTCATTCCATTCTAGGCCATGGGTCCAAATTTGAGTTCTTTGGCTGATATTATCAGTCTTGTCTTGGCATTAAAATCACTGACAATGATCTTGTAGAAGGTGCGGTCTACTTTATAGAACTTCTCCAGCTCCATGTAGAACTTCTCAATTTCTCCTTCATCATAATTGGATGTTGATGCTAACACAACGAAGGTAGAAACTGCCAGCAGAGAGCCATATCTATTAAAGTGTAATTATTCAATTCGGGTTGTTAGGCATTTGAATGAATCAATGTTCATGTCCAAGTTAGTGTTGAAAAGGACACCAACACCACCGATGCCTCTTTTCTCACATGTTCTGAGGAACAGTTCTTCTCCATTGTTGAAAATGGCATGATGTGGTTGATGCCTTCTCGTCTTGGTTAGACCAATGATGTTGTACTTGATCTTTCACTCTTGCACCTACAGGTTCTTGATGGATGTGTCTTATGCCAGTGTACATGCATTGAAAGTACAGAGTCATTTTAGTCCTTCTTCATTTGGGCAGCCTAGATCGGCCTTGAGATTTTATCAGTTCTCCTTCTTCATCCTTCTTAACGCTGCCATATTGGTGGCTCTTTCAGTGTCAGGGGAAAGAGACCCGTTGTATTTACTGTTTTTGGCATATCAAATACTCCAGTACATCCACTACCTCATTATCCAGTTGCTGCCAACCCAGGTCACTTTCCAAAGCTCGGGCCGTGAGTCATGCACGAGTGAAGCCCCCTCAGAACCAGGTAAGTAGAACTTTGTGACCTTTGACTCCAGGCTCAAGGGGACCCAGAAACAAAGATCTTCTGCCTGCTCCCACCAACCTCCGGCGACCCAGGGATCACACCCAAAAGCCCCACCCTACTGGTAGCAGATAAATATCTCATAGGCAGACCTCAACTACCTCCACTACTACCCAGTTGCGGCCACACTCCAGGCCTCTTTATGGACTGTGGGGCTGCTTCACGGCCGTGTGACACATCATAAGACACTTAGTATTCATCTTCAAAGATTACCACACAATATTTGATGGGGTTCAAATTTGGTTTGAAACATGGGAACACCTTCAAGGGTGATTAGATGCCGCCATTAAAGTCTCTATCTCTCTCTGAGAGACTGGCAAGCAACCGAGAGTATCCCGACCACATGAAAGAGAATAACAAGCTATCCAAAAACTCAAAATAACTAAAATTTAAATGGTTACTTGTACTTTTTTCTATATAAAATTCTTGGAATAAAAAAAAAACCGTGAGAAGTATCTCTTGGTAAGCAAGCTCCATCTTCTAATCTTCAGGCATGTTTCCTTTTACTAGTATTATTTTGTCTCTGAATCCTCTGGCACAAATGAGCACAAAAGGACCTTATCCTCTAGATTATAAGTCAAACTTAAATTTGAAGAGGGAATGATGACACCAAACCTCACTATCTCTATTATATTTACAGAGCCTTTTACTTTGTTTTGTGCCTTTTTTATTTTTTATTATAACAAAGATAGTAACAGCCTATAAATCTTCAATGTACTATACTTAAATTTAATCTTCTATAGGTATTTAAATATAAAACCACCGTTTAAAAACAATTTTTGAGCCCTGAGCCTCTGTCTCTTCCTCTTCGTCCCCCAAGCTGTGCTGGTCTTCTCCCAAACCCAGGTCAGTTTGTCCAAATGTATTTGAACCCAGGACTTGGATTTCTCCCTGCAAGCCCCAAAGGCGTCCTCTCAGATGTTGGGAGAAAAGCAGTCCTGAGCCTCTGCCTCTTCCTCTCCTATCCCCAAGTTGTGCTGGGCTTCTGCCCTACCCAATCTTTACTCCCCCCATACACACCAGGTACTCGTGGGAGCTGGCCTTTTCAGAAGCGGATGTGGATTCTGTAGAATTGGGCATGGACTAATTTTCAGCAGTCACACATAGTTTACTCATACCAAGGAACCTAGTACCCATAACTACACACCAACATGAAGAAACAATGTAAATCCCCACCACATGGGGAGGATGACGAAAAGAATCCAGAAGCCTCTGTAGATACTGATCACTTAAGGGACCTCTCTGCCAAAGAATTCATATTTGAAGTCATAAAGATGTTCAATCAACTCAATGAAAATATCATACAGATATCCAGTAACATGACAGAAAATAATCGACAAATTACGGGAAGAAATGAAAGCAAAAATGTCATGAATAAAAGATTTCATAGAGGAAATAAAAACTCATTCTGTGCCCTCAACAGTAGAATGCCCGCAGCTGAAGAGAGAATCAGTGAGCTGGAAGATCAGCTGCACCAAGCCAACAGGAAACAACAAACAGCGGCAAGGGACCTCAAAATAGCTCTACAGAGAATCAGAGTCCTAGGAGATGATTCCAAGAGGAACAACATTAGAATCATTGGAGTAACAGAAGCTTAGGGAAACAATCCCAATGAAAAAAAAACACAGTTAAAAAATCATTGCTGAAAAATTGCCAGAGGTCGACAATGCAGTCATTCAGGTTCAAGGAGCCGGAAGGGTGCCAACTAAAAGAGACCCTAAAAAAAAGAAAAAACACTCCAAGACATATCATAGTTAGAATGATCGATGCTGCCATTAGAGATACAATTCTGCAAGCAGCAAGATCAAAGAAGGAAATCTCATACAAAGGAGCACCCCTTAGATTCACAGCAGACCTATCAGAGGAAACACTCCAAGCCCGAAGGCAATGGCGGGATATAGTGAAAAAACTCACTGAAATGAATGCTTCACCGAGAATACTTTATCTAGCTAAACTCGCACTCAAAATCAAAGGAACGGTACACTATTTTCTAGATAAACAGCAGCTCAGGAACTACATAGTCTCAAAACCAAACCTAAAAGAAGGATTAAAGGGGCTACTATAAGACGAACCCTACAAGCACAACAGACCCTTAACAAAAGATGACGCAAAACCCCATAACAATAATGTCTCGCAACGTCAACAGTCTAAATTCACCAGTTAAGAGACACAGAGTGGTAAAATGGATTCAGAGACAGAAGCATAATTCTGGTGCCTACAAGAAACTCACCTCAACATCAGAGCAAACACAGACTAAAAATTAAAGTAAATGGAAAATAATCCTGCAAGAAACAGCTCCTTCAAAAAAGCTGGGGTAGCAATACTAGTATGCGACAACATTACTTTAGTTTGAAAAAAATAAGAAGGGACAATGAAGGTTATTTTCTTTCATCAAGGGGCACGTACAACAGGAAGAAATCACACTCTTAAATGTATACGCGCCTAATGAGGGAACAGCTAAATATCTAAAACAACTGCTAACAGATCTTAAGATGGACATTGACAGCAACACAATAATAGCTGGAGTCTTCAACAATGCTTTTCACCTCTCGATAGATCACCAAAAACAAAACTCAGCAAGGAAATATTGTCTTTGAAAGAAGAAATAGAAGAGAAAGGGCTTATAGACCTATACAGAGCCTTACACCTCAAAATGAAAGAATACACATTCTTCTCCAGTGTGCACGGAACATTTTCCAAAATAGACCATGTCCTAGGCCAAAAACATTCCTCAATATAATCAGGAAGATAGAAATAATATCAACAATCTTTTCAGACCATGAAGGACTAGAATAGAAGTGAATCGCACACAGACACGGAGAACCAAATCAAACTTCTGGAAATTAAACAATTCAATGCTGAATAACGAGTGGATCAGGAAGGAAGTTAAGGACGAAATCAAAAGATACTTGGAAACAAATGAGAATGAAGACACGAGCTACCAGAACATATGGGATGCAGTGAAAGCCATATTAAGAGGAAAATTTATAGCTCTGCAAGCATATCTCAGGACGAAAGAAAGGATGCAAATAAACAACTTGACTTCACAGCTAAAGATCTTAGAAAACGATTAACAGAGGGAGCCCAAATCAGGCAGAAGGAAAGAAATCATTAAACTTACAGCAGAAATCAACAACATGGAAACCAAAGAAACAGTCCGAAAGATCAATGAAACAATGAGCTGGTTCTTAGAGAAAATAAATAAGATAGATAAAGCAATAGCAACACTCAGAAAGAAACAGAGATAGAGAACCCTAATAAATCGAATCAGAAATACGAATAGGGATATCACAACATAAACCAAAGAAATTAAAAAGATCAATAGAGACTACTTTGAAAGTCTGAATGCCAGAAAATGAGAAGAAATAAATTCCTGGATTCCTAAAATCTCCCAAAGCTGAACCAAGAAGATATAGAGTACCTGAATAGACCTATTAACATAAAGTAAATTGAAACTGTAATCAAAAACATTCCCCAAAACCAAAGCCCATGTCCAGATGAATTCACTAGTGAATTTTTCCAAACATTTAATGAGAACCTATTGCCCGTTCTTCTCAAGCTATTCCAGAAAATTGAAAAAAACAGAAACTCTCCCAAACAGTTCCTATGAAGCCTATATCTCTCTAATACAAAAAGTAAAAAGACACCACAGGAAAATAAAACTACAGGACCATATCCCTGATGAATACAGATGTGAAGATTCTCAACAAAATATTAGCAAATAGAATTCAACAACTCATCAAAAAGATCATACTACATGACCAAGTGGGTTTCATCCCGGAGATGCAAGGATGGTTTAACATTCGGAAATCAATAAACATAATCCACCATATCAAAAAAAGAAATGATAAAAATCATATGATCATGTCAATAGATGCAGAGAAAGCATTTGACAAGATCCAACACCCGTTTATGATGAAAACCCTGGCCAAAATGCACATAAAGGTAACTTTCCTCAATATAGTTAAAGCCATCTACCACAAGCTTACAACAAGATTCATCCTCAATGAGGAAACAACGAAGAGCCTTTCCCCTAGATCAGGGAAGAGACAAGGGTGCCCACTCTCTCCACTACTGTTCAGTATAGTACTGGGAGTACTTGCAAGAGCGATTCGCAAGAAAAAGATATTAAGGGCATCCAGGAAGGAAAAGAAGAAATCAAGCTCTCACTATGTGCAGATGATATGATACTATACTTAGAGAACCATAAAACCTCTACCAAGAAACTACTAGAAGCAAGAGACTTGTATAGTAAAGTTGTAGGCTATAAAATCAATACCCAAATGTCCATGGCTTTCCTATAAGCAAATAGTGAAAGAGAAGAAAGTGACATGAAGAAAACAATCTTGTTCACAATTGTGCCCCAGAAAATCAAGTACCTAGGAATCAGCTTAACTAAGGAAGTAAAGGACCTGTACAAAAAAAATACAAAATGCTACTTCAGGAAATAAAAGCGAAGAAATGGAAAAATATCCCCTGTTCATAGATGGGGAGAATTAATATTGTCAAAATGACAGTACTCCCAAAGCACTGTACAAATTCAATGCAATTCCTATTATGATATCCATGACATTCTTCAAAGAAATGGAGCAAACACTCCTGAAATTTATATGGAACAATAAGCCCCCATGAATAGCTACAGCAATTCTTGGGGAAAAGAAAATGAGAGGAATCAACCTCCCTAACTTCAAACTCTACTACAAAGCAGTGATAATTAACACAGCATGTTACTGGAACAAAGGCAGGGCTGTAGGTCAATGGAACAGGGTTGAACATACTGACATCTCTCCCCAAGCATATTATCATCTAATCCTTGATAAGGGGGCAAGAAAAGTGAAGTGGAGCAGGGAAAGACTCTTTAACAAATTGTGCTGGCAAAACTGGACGGCTACATGCAAAAAAGTGGGCTCAGATTTCTGCCTAACGCCAAGTACAAAAGTAAGATCAAAATGGATTAAAGACCTCAACATTAGACCGGAATCTATAAAGTTCATTGAAGACAAAGTTGGCAAAACCCTCCATGACATTGAAGCTAATGGTATCTTCAAAGATGTCACGCCTTTGCCCAAGCAAGTGAAAACAGAGATAGACAAATGGGACTATCTTAAAGTAAGAAGCTTCTGCATCTCAACAGAAACAGTGACCAAAATACAAAGACACTCTACAGAATGGGAAAAGATATTCGCTGAATACGCATCCGACAATTGGTTGATATCAAGGATATACAAGATACTGACTGAACTCCACAAGAAGAAAATATCCAACCACATCAAAAAATGTGGCGACCAAATGAACAGAAAATTTCTCAAAGAAGAAATCCGAATGGCAAAAAGGCACATGGGAAAATGCTCTACATAATTAATCATCAGGGAGATGCAGATCAAAAAACGGGATATCATTTCACACCACAGAGACTGGCCCACATCTACAAGAACAAAAGCAACCGGTGCTGGCGTGGATGTGATGAGAAAGGAACCCTCCTTCACTGCAGGTGGGAATACTTACTGGTTCAACTCTTCTGTAAAACATTATAGACAATTCTCAAAAAATTAGAAATTGAGCTCTCATTTGACCCAGCAATACCACTCCTGGGAATATGTCCCAGAGAGGCAAAAAAGTATAGTCGAAGTGACATCTGCACTTGTTTGTTCATTGCAACTCTTCACAATAGCCAGAATCTGGAAAAAATCTGAGTGCCCGAGAACAGAGGACTGGTTGAAGAAACTTTGGTACATCTACACAATGGAGTACTATGTAGCTGTTACAAAGGATGAAGTCATGATATTTACATACAAGTGGTACTACATGGAAAATATCATGCTAATTGAAATGAGTCAGAAAGAAAGGACAGAAATAAAAAGATTGCATTGATCTGGGGGAACAAAATAGGAGACAAATATCAAGAATAGCTGAGATAAATACCGGAGGTTTACTACATTGCTTGGAGGCCAGCCATGAATGCTAGAGGATAAGGCAGATCATATAGAGAAGGGAGCACCAAATGAATGGTGTTAGGAGGATCCAACCAAGATGGGAGAAGTATGCTGAAAGTAGACTATAGACTGAAAATGATTGCCACTCAATGCAATATTTTGCAAACCACAGCAATTAAAAGGAGAGAGAGAACAAAAGGTAATGTTCTGCCATTGAGGCAGGTTGGGATGGGGGGATGGGGGGTGGGAGCGATACTGGGACCCGTGATGGTGGAAAATAGGCACTGGTGGAGGGATGAGTACTTGATCATTTTATAACAGAAACCCAAGCACAAATATTTGTAAGTCTACAGCTGTACCTCATGGTGTTTCACCAATAAAGATAAAAAAATAACAATTTCTGCTTCTTTAGATATTTACTTACATTGAGGGAAACTAATATTTTTAAGTAATAATTTCTGTTTTGTTAAAGAAGAAACTGTCTACAGAAGTCTATGAGATAGTACAGCCAGAACTTGCACTTGCCTTGCATACTGCTGACTCTGGCTTGACATCATAGATGGTGCCCCAAATCCTACCAGGAGTTATCCCAGAACCAGAGAGCATGGAAGAATCTCAGCACTGCCAGGCGTGCCCCATACTCCCTTTAAAAATAAGGCTATAGGAGCATATGAGCAAAGAGCACATGCAATAGAAAAATATTTTAATTTAAAATCCAGTTCCATAGAAATATTGTGAATTCTAGATCAGAATCTTCTGGAATCTTGCCTGCTTCCACCAACTTCTGGCGACCCAGGGATTTTTTTGGTTCCTTAGTTTAGAAAAATATAACATTTTAATAATAATAATAATGTTTTAATAATATAACGTTTTAGTTAATTTAAGGTCCTTCATCTAGACCAACCAACCCTTGGTCTCTAATAAAATATATCATCTGAATTCTCTATAGTCTCTGACATTATTTTAGAATCTCCTTAAATACAAATATGCATTAAATACATTTACATATGTATAGGTTGGGGGTCACACCCAGTGGTTTTCAGGGATTACTCCTGGTGAGGGTCATGGGATGCCAAGTATCAAACCATGGTCAGCTGCATGCAAGTCAAGTGCTCTACTATACTATTAATCTGGCCCAAATACAAATATATTTTTACTTCTCTCCCTCTCTCCTTAATAGATATGAACAGTTAGAGAATACATAATTTGTCTGAAAGGCTTTATTTTTTCTAGCATATTGTTTGACATAGAAAACATGTGTTGGCACAGTAAATATTTACTATATGAAAAATTATTAAGGTAAAGGTAAAGGTAAAGGCCCTCCCGTTGATCGTCGATTTGCTCGAGCGGGCCCAGTAACGTCTCCATTGGAGACTTTGTTGTTACTGTGTCTGGCATATCTAATACTCTCGGTAGCTTGCCGGGCTCTCCGAGAGGGGCGGAGGAATAGAACTCGGGTCGGCCATGTTGGCCGCTTGTAAGGCGAACGCCCTACCCGCTGTGCTATCGCTCCAGCCCATGAAAAATTATTACATCAGACAATGAATGAAAGCATGCTGAGCTCTTTGGTGAGATTTAAGAGAGTTCCATAAACTTGTTTTTGAGAAAATTTTTATCACTTTTCTAGAGATAGAGAAAAGCAAAATTGAATGAAGATCTTAATACCAGGTACATTTGAACCATAATAATAGCATATGCGCATATGACTATGAGGGACAGAGAATTCTATCAATTAGAACATTTCTTGATTTTTCTCAAATCACACATGTTCTTGTTCTAACTTTCTCTCATTAAAACTCATAGTCAACTCCAACAAGAAAATGTCACCTCCAGCAAGAACTGTTGGATATTGACCCTAAGTGTTTTAGACTTCATCAGTGAATTTCCCCTTTTCCTCCCCACAGGAAAGCTTACAGAGCTCTTTACATATTTTAATATAGAGCAATGCTCTTCTTTAAAACACAGAAAGACTGTTAATGATATGCTCCTAATATTTTGGGGTTAATTGACTCTGATATATATATATATATATATGTATATGTGTGTGTGTGTGTGTGTGTGTGTGTGTGTGTGTGTGTACTCCTGGGCACCCATAATAATTACTTGATTCAGGCTTCGATTGCCATGATTTCTAACACCCCCCCAAACGGGATCCCACTGAGGGGAGTAGCAGCAAAGCTACTCCGGTATCAGAATGGGACAGTTTGGAAGTTATAAAGCATAGTCTTGACACAAGTCATTATGACTTTAGAGAGAGGATCCAATGGCATAGAAAAAGCTAAGCCAGCCTGAGGAACCTAGTCTGGGATTTATGGTGAAAGACTAACTTGCCCTCAGACCCCAGAGAACTAAGTTTTGGCATTTATATCTTACTGTGTTTATCCAAATAACTGTAAGTACTAATAAAAAGTAAATTTAATTGTTTTTTATTTCTTTTTGTAATCTTTAATTTATTTTTTGCTTCTTTTGTGGGGATAGGGGGGGTCACACCCTGTAATGCTCAGGAGTTACTCCTGGCTCTGCACTCAGAAATTACTTCTGGTGATGCTCAAGGGACCATATGGGATGGCAGGGATCAAACCCAGGTCGGCCTCAAGTCAAATGCCCTACCTGCCCCTAAACTTGATTGTTTAATATGTACTAGCAGCAAGGAGAAAAAAAAAAACCAATATAGATGCCTCTAGATGACAGAGAAAATCCTTGAATTAATCCCCATAAAAGACTTGCCTCTATCAAAACTTTGCCTCTGTAATGATCAATCCTACATGCAATCCTGTATCTTAGACCCCCTCAGATTTTGTATAAAGTCTATTCAGCTCTGTAACATCTATCTCCCCTTAGACTCATTTATTTTTAAAACATATATTTTGCAAATCATGTAGTTATGCTACTTATTGACTTACTGTTTTAACTTTCTGCATAAAAATTTTCTGAGAATAAAAATAATGTATGCTACAATATGTAATTTTAGTTCTTGGCTTAAATAGCTTTGTTTCATGTAACAGGGTACATTTTTCAACCCAAAACACTGAGAAGAACTGAACATTTTTTAATAATAGGACCTTATGGTATAAATACAAAATTAAGAAAAATAACATTATTATGATTATGATATTTTTGTAAAACAAATGCACACATAATATATCTTTACCAGTCTATTATATATCACATTCAAAAATGAGATGAAAATCTATAATTTATATTAATTTTACTCCTGGCCTAAGTGCTAGGGAGAGAAAAAGATACATAGTTGCTGGGGGTAGTGAAATATAATGTGTAGATACAGTTTAAAAGCAAACATTAAAAAACTCTGACAAGTCATTCTCTGCTGTCTGCATCACAACCTATGATTTATACTTTCTCTCTTCATTTCTCTAACATAACTTGCATTTTCTTTCAAAACAAACAAAGAAACAAAAAAAAATCCATACTTGATAACTACAGAAAATGCATTTCACTCCTAAGAGGACTAATTTGGTTTGGGATATAGGGCATATAACTAAAAGGAACTTAAAATTTTGTAATTCAAAAGTATTTCAACCAAACATTCTAATTAAATTAAGGATTAAAAATGCAATATATTCAATTTATCTTGGTTTTAAAATAAACTCCTCCTCACATTACACAGGTATGTAAATGTGTATAAAAAAACTAAAGAGCAAATTTGCAGAATATGAAAACTTTTAAGCTAATGTATCTTCTATTCCATAAATTCCATGTATACAAAATAATTAGACAACTTGAACAAGTGTAAGCGACAGCTTTTGCTTTGTAAGAGTGATAAATGGATATAAATTAAATAATCAGAAGTTGAAAAGATTTTTTATAATGGTATAGTCTATCCCTTATATTGCTATTATAGAAAATTGTTGGCGTTAAACCTTACCATATGTAGTATGAGGATAAATACTACATGTAATGTAACCTTATTGTTAGAAATAAATTATATAGCACTGGATGGCCATTTGCATTTCTTCTTAGACCAAGTTTTTGTTCATTTCTTCTATTTTTTATGAGGTTGGTGAATAAGTAAAGAAATAAATAAATGAATAAATGAATATTTGTGGGTAAAATAAATTAACAGAAACTTCCTCAAAGAAGAAATACGAACGTCTAAAAGACACATGAAAAAATGCTCTACATCACTAATCACAAGGGAGATGCAAATCAAACCAATAATGAGATATCATCTCACACCACAGAGACTGGCACACATCAAAAAGAACAAGAGCTACCTGTCTGGAGAAATTGAAACTGCAAGGAGAAATTGAGTCTCCTTCATTTTTGTGGGAATGCCTACTGTTTCAGTGTTTTTGAAAAACAATATGAGCATTCCTCAAAAAAGCTAGAAATTGCTCTGTGACCCTTGGCAGCTCACCATCCCTGAGCCTCTTCCTGATCATCCCCAACGCCGCACCTGGTTTTCTCCTTCTCCCAGGTTGTAAACCCCCCCTCCCTCCCCCCCACACACACCAGGTACCTGTAGGGGGTGTGATCTCTTCGGAGGTGGGCATGGCCTCTGCAGAAGTGACCGTGGCCTAATTTTATTTTACTTCTATTTTAATAATAGGAATAATATAGGTATCTAACAAAACATTACAAAGCCTGTAGATAAAAATTCCATGGGAGTGAGTCTGGAGAAATAGTAGCACTGTAGCACTGTGTTCCATTGTTCATCGTTTTGCTCAAGCAGGCACCAGTACCATCTCCATTGTGAGACTTTTTGTTACTGTTTTTGGCATATTGAGTACGCCACAGGGAGCTTTACAGGCTCTGCCCTGCAGGTCAGATACTCTTGGTAGCTTGCCAGGCTCTGCGAGAGGGACAGAGAAACCAAGCCTGGCTCAGCCGTATACAAGGCAAATGTCCTACCCGCTGTGCTATCACTCCAGCCTGGAGAAGTAGTACAGTGAATAAAATACTTGATCCTGAGTTTTATACCTGGCACCCCCAAAGATGCTCTGAACAAACCAGGACTGATCCCTGAGTGCAAATCCAGGAAAAGCCCTGAGCATCGCTGGCTATGACTCCACCCCCAAGTTCATTTCCCAACAAAAGATAAGTACAAGTTGATGATCATTCAGATTCTAAAGACATATTATGAGGTCTTTTTAATGTTAGTAGACCCATAAAATACGTCTCTTGTTTATTAACAAATATTTGACTGTTATAACATTGCTTCTAACAGTCCTCATCAATTTATGAGTTCATAAGTACATCATTTCTTTTCTTAAATATCTGTTAAGACAAATATTCTGATTTGTTTTCATATCCCTGATTGAGATTCAGGTTTTTTATTTTATTATTATTTTGTTTTATTTTATTGTATCAGCATGAGATAGTTACAATCTTTCAAGTTTGGGTTACAATCACACAATGACCAAACATTCATCCTTCCACCAGTGCACATTCCCCACCACCAATATACCTGATATACCCCGTGTTTCCCTCCCTCTCCCTGCCTCCGTGGCAGACAATATTCCCCATACTCTCTCTCTATTTTTGGGCATTATGGTTTGCAATACAGACACTGAGAGGTTATCATGCTTGGTCCTTTATCTACTTTCTGCACACATCTCCCATCCCGACCAGTTCCTCAAGCCATCATTTTCTTAGTGATCCCTTCTCTATTCCAGCTGCCTTCTCCCCTTTGCTCATGAGGCAGGCTTGCACCTATGGAGAGATTCACAGCTTTAATACAATATCCTTCAATAATATACAAAATATTCTGTCTATAGATTGTTTCTAATAATGGCAGAAAGTTTTCCTGTTCACCACGAGAGAAATAGTAAGTTTAAAATGAAGATAAAATTATCCATAATTTTTCTTTCACTTTGGGCCGAGCGATAGCATAATGGGTAGGACGTTTGCCTTGCATACGAACAAACTGGGTTCGATTCTTCTGCCTCTCTCCGAGAGCCTGGAAAGCTACCGAGAGTATCTCGCCTGCACGGCAAAGCCTAGCAAGCTACCCGTGATGAATTCCATATGCCAAAAACAGTAACAACAAGTCTCACAATGGAGACGTTACTAGTGCCCGCTTGAGAAAATCAATGAACAATGGGAATGCAGTGCTGCAGTGCTACAGAGTGCAAAAATGAATGAAATTGAAAGGTTCCGCACTATGGAAAATGAGTCAGAAAGTCATTTAGAAAAGACAAGTACTAAACAATACCCATCAAAAATCAAACCTGATAATATTAAATAGAACTGTAAACCGAGGAAGCTACTGAGCAGGGAGTTGCTGGAAAAGAACTGTGGGACAACTGTGTATCAGGACACAGTGGTGCAGAGGTCAGTGTAACAACATGATAGGTATAAAACAGTAATCTGGATACTATTTTAAATTATGATAACATACTTATATCAAATGGACTGTAGTGATAGCACAGCGGGTAGGGTGTTTGCCTTGCATGCAGTCAATCTGGGTTCAATTTTTCCATCCCTCTCAGAGAGCCTGACAAGCTACAGAGAGTATCCTGCCCGCACAGCAGAGCCTGGCAAGCTTCCCGTGGGATATTTGTATACCAAAAACAGTAACAACAAGTCTAACAACAGAGATGTTACTGGTACCCACTCAAGCAAATTGATGAACAATGGGAGTGCTACAGTGCTACAGAGCTACTTTTATCAAAATAATTAATGTATAAATTTAAGTATACAATCAATAATCTCCTACTACATATGTCTTCTTATATGTATATGAGCAAATTTATACAATTATTGGTAATAAAAATATTAAAATATATATTACTTATATCAAAATCTATTGGCTACTCAAATACAAATAAAAAATTAAAACTGTGAATATTTTTCCTGCTTATAAGGTACTAGTTTAACACATTTTTGTTTTAAAGAATAACACTTCTTTTAGAAGCAAAGAAGCCTGTAAATACTGAATACTGATTTTTTTTCAGTATAGCCTTAAGTTTACTTAAGTGTACTAAAATTAACGTGAAGCTTGAATAGAATAACGGGCTTTTTCCTAGCTATATCCATCCTTGAAGCTGTTCCCATGGTTCAAACCATCAAGTATGGTGCAGTAATCTTGGAAGATGGGTATTAAGTGTCTTATGATGTGTTGTGCAGTCCGAAAAGTGTTCTGGAGTGTGGTGGCGGCTGGGTAGTGGAGGCAGAAAGGTATCTATATGGTACCGTTAGGGTGGGTCTTCTGTGTGTAATCCCTGTGTTGCTGGAGATTTGTGGAAACAGACAGGGCAGGGTATGGTGGGGCTTCTGGGTTTAATCCCTGGGTTGCCAGAGATAGGTGCGAGCAAGCAGAGGATCTCTGTTCCCGGGTCCCTTTGATCCTGGAGTTCAAGGTCAAAGAGTTCCACTTACCTGGTTCTGTGGGGTTTCACTAGTGCATGAGTCTTTCCCAAAGCGTCCAGAAAGTGTCCTGGAGCATGGCAGGGGCTGGGTAATGGTGGTAGTGGAGGTAGTGGAGGTCTGAGATGCGGTATGTATCTGGTACCAGTAGGGTGGGTCTTCTGTGTGCAATCAAAGAAGGCCTTTGATTCTGTTGAGATTAAAGTGGTTATCAAAGCCCTAGCCAAAGAGGGTATTCAAACTCAATATATGAGGATCCTCCGTGAGCTGTATTATGGATTCACTACCAGGATCTCACCATTCTACAAAGAAGTGATCATCGAGGTCAAGAGAGGGGTTCAGCAGTGTGATACCATTTCACCAAAACTCTTCAGTGCCACCCTTGAGAACATCATGCGATGACTGGAATGGGAGTGAAGATTGATGGTCGGCAACTACACCACCGTCTCTTTGCTGATGACATTGGTCTAGTAACAGCAAACATTAGCCAAGCAGCACAAATGCTGGCTGACTTCAGCCATGAGTGTGGAAAGGTCGGACTACAGCTAAACTCACGGTGACAATGTTTATGAGGAACAGTCTCGTTTCTGATATTCCATTTTCTCTGAACAGGACGAACATCTCCAAATGCAATAGTTATGTGTACTTAGGTAGAGAAGTCTACATGGCAAATGACCTGGCACCTGAGTTGCGCAGGAGGAAGAGCGCGGCTTGGAATGCCTTCAAGAACATCGAAGAAATAGCTAAGAGGACGAAGAACCTCAGGCTTCGGCACATCTCTTTGATTCCACCGTTCTGTCTGCATTAACATATGCTTCAGAGACCTGGGCACTATGAAAACAGGATGAGAACGCTATTCGGGTCTCCCAAAGAGGAATCCAAAGAGCTATGTTTGGAGTATCACGCTTCATGCAAGTGAGAGAAAGAATCCAGAGTTCCGACCTCTGTCGACAATTGAGAATCAGGGACGCTGTCTTGGTTGCCAAGGCGTCAAAAATCAGTTGGGCTGGACACTTAATGAGGTTTGGATACAAATGCTGGGCTAGAGCAATTACCAACTGGATTCCATGGGACGTCAAAAGATTGCATGACCACCCACCTACGAGATTGTCAGACTTCTTCACCAAGATCCTGAACGATTGGTTTAAGGCTCTTCATGCTCCTAGAATGGGCAGACGCCATTGGGCTTCACTAGCATGTGACAGGGATGAATGGAATCATTACTGGTGCCCGCTTTAGCAAATCGATGAGTAATGGGTTGTCAAATGATCAAGTGATCAAGTGAGTCTTTACAATTTCCAAAATGAAGAAAGAATTGACCTGCCCAACCACAGATGAATGAGTCAAGTAGAGTTATATGTATACAAAAGAGAATATGAAAAAGCTCAAATATAAATTCTTATTATTTATGACAACATAGACAGGACTGCAAGGGATCATGCAAAGCAAAGTAATTCTGAAGAAAAGGTAAATGCCAACTGCTTTCATTCATTATAGAATATTATGAAACAAAACCAAAACAAAAATACCAACCCAAAAAATCTCTTAGACTATGACTTCAGAAGTAAGGTTACCAAGGGGTAGAGGTAGACAGTAGAAATGATGGAAGATAACAAATGGACTATGGTAGAGCTGTTGATAGTTGGGTTTATTACTATGTCACTAAAATATAGTGTTTTAAATCATTATCTACCTATCCTATCCTTCTATTTTTCATGATCTACAAGCATACATGAAACAATATAACATCATCTGTAGTGAATTTATATTAGTTTAAATCTTTATTGGAAATGATAGATAAAACCACTAAGCATTTTTACTGCAAATAAAATACAAAAAGAGAATATAAGGAACTTGTGAAATATTCAGTTGAAATCAGAAGAGATGAAGAACAATAAATAAGAGTGATGAGAACTTGAAAAATAAAAAACATGATGACTGTGTATCCAAATGCATCATTAACTCAATTTACGTGTAATGGCTTACATATATCAATTCAAGGGCGAAGATTGTCAAGATGAAGTAAAAATATCCATTTGCACATACTTATATTCCCTGCAATAAATCTAACTGAAATGTTTAATGATTAACTAAGAAATATTTAATGATTAAATGTAAGAAATGCATGAAGACATATCATGTTAAAACTAAACAAAGACTTTTGAACTATAAAATATGTACAATTAAGTATATTAATATTAAAGTAAAATTAGTACAGGATAAAGAAGAATATTAGGAATAAAGACAGGCATCATTTTAGACGTTCTTAAAGATACAACAATCTCCTTAATATGTCTGCACCTAACAACAGACAGCAATAAACTGCGAGGATTAAACATAGCTGAAGACTTCATCTCTTTCAGTACTTTATGGAAGTCACAAAATCAGAAAGAATATTGTTTATCTGAACAATATTGTCAATAAACTTGGCATAATTGATATTTATATAATTTTTATTTCAAATTACCAGAATTCAACTGTATTTCATGTCCAAATGTATCAATATTTGTAAAGTAAAACAATAGAGTTGAGAATGAAATTTATAAGTGAGTATACTAGAAGATAGGGCTGGAGCAATAGCACAGCGGTAGGGCATTTGCCTTGCACGCAGCCAACATGGCCGACCCAAGTTCGATTCCTCCGCCCCTCTCGGAGAACCCGGCAAGCTATCCAGAGTATCTTGCCCACACAGGCAGAGCCTGGCAAGCTCCCTGTGATGTATTTGATATGCCAAACACAGTAACAACAAAGTCTCCAATGCAGACGTTACTGGGCCCGCTCGAGCAAATCGAAGATCAACGGGAGGGCCTTTACTTTACTTTATACTAGAAGATAAGAAAATTAATAAATTAAATTTTCACAGTGGAAAAGTAAAGAAAGAAAAGTAATTTAAGAAAAGAAGTAATAAGAAGAAAACAGGAAGCAATCAGAGAAGGGAATAATCAAAAATAGATTACCAGGGGCTGGAGCTATAGCACAACAGTTAGGGCGTTTGCCTTGCATGCGGCTGACCCGGGTTCGATTTCCAGCATCCCATATGGTACCCTTAGCACTGCCAGGAGTAATTACTGACTGCAGAGTCAGGAGTATTCCCTGTGCATTGCTTGGTGTGACCCAAAAAGGAAAAATAAAAGATTACCAAAGATAAAATTAACAAAAGTAAAACAGTTTTTTTGGGGGGGAGGTGGGTCCATACCAAATATTTTTAGAGTCAGACAAAAAATAGAATTATCACAGATTATAAATAAGGAAATGAGAGTGAAAATAGCAATCTTATGACATTGAATAGCCATGAAAATTATGAATGATTGTGCTCACAAATTTGAAAATTGTAATTAAATGGATAAGATTTAATAAGGTTATGTTTATTAAGTAAGTAAAACCAATACCAAGTAACCTAATAAAGAATGCACACTCTTGGAAATACTTGCTGATGAATTCCACAAAACACTTATGGAAAACATGAGACCAGTTCACTATCACTTTATTTCAAAAAAATATTTGAGGAATATGAAACTTCTTAACTCCTTCTCAGGCAAGAATATATTCTACTTAGAGGTATATATTATTGAATGGATCAGACAGAGAATCTTTCATACTTATGAAACTTGAAAAAATAGTGTATATCCAATATCCAACACCCAAAACTATACAGGCAAATCCCACAGAACTTTATAGAGTAATACAGCATGAGCAGTCTGACTTACTGTGTGAAAGCATTTTAAAAATAACTTAGAGGTTCTGGTAGCATAGTACAGCAGGTAGTGCTCTTGTCGTGCATGCAGCTAACCCAGATTAGATTTCTGGCACCCCATGAACTGGTATTATGTTTTCCATAAATGTTTGGTAGAATTCATAAGCAACTATTTCCAAGACTGTGCTTTCTTGTATGCAGAGCCAGGAGTAAGCCCTGAGCACAAGCAGGTGTGGACCAAAATATAAACCAAAACACCAAAAAATATAAAGTAAAATATAAGTGACATAGAGATTTCTAGCATCACTTGTATCACCTGTCATACCGCTGATCGTCGATTTACTCGAGCGGGCCCAGTAATGTCTCCATTCCTCCCTGTCCCATGCTAGTGGCATCTGCTCACTCCAGGAACATGAAGAGCCTCAAACCGTTTGTTCAGGGTTTTGAGGAATAAGTCTGACATTCTCATAGGTGGGTGACCACATGTCATTTTTGACATCCCATGGAATCCAGTCGATACAGCTCTCATTCGGCTGTCATCTCCAAACAGTTTTACATGTCCAGCTCATCTAATTTTTGACACCTTGGCATGTAAGACAGCGTTCCTGATTCTTGTTGGTCGAAGAAGTTTGGAAGTCTGGATTACTTCTCTCACTTCAGTGAAGTGTGATACTTCAAGCATAGCTCTTTTGATTCCTCTTTGGGATACCTGAACAGCGTTCTCATAGGGCCCCGGTCTCTGAGGTATATGCAGTGCAGGGAGAATGGTATAGTCAAAAAGATATGCTCAGAGACAGAGGATTTTCATCTGCTTAACAACTTCTTTGACACTCTTGAAGGAACTGCACACCGCTCTCTTCCTCCTGTGCAGTTCTGGTGCCAAGTTGTTCCACATGTTGAGTTCTCGACCCATGTACACATAGTTGCTACATTCAGAGATGTTCATTCAGTTGAGAGCAAATGGAACGTGATGTAATAGTTCATTTTTCATGAACATTGTCTTGGGGAGATTCAGCTGCAGTTCAACCTTTCCACACTCAGGGTAAAAGTTAGCCAGCATTTGTGCTGCTTGGCTAATATTTAGTGTTATTAGAACAACGTCATCAGCAAAGCAGAGGTGGTGTAGTTGCCGACCATCTATCTTCACTCACATTTCTTCCCATTTCACTCACCGGATGACGTTCTCGAGGGTGGCACTGAAGAGTTTCAGTGAAATTGTTTCACACTGCAGAACACCTCTCTTGACATGGATGATCACTTCCTTATAAAATGGTGAGATCCTGGAGGTGAATCCGTAATACAGCTTGTGGAGGATCCTGATGTATTTATTGCGTTTGAACGTCCTGTTTTGCCAGGGCTTTGATGACTGCTTCAGTCTCAACAGAATCAAAGGCCTTCTTTAAATTGATGAATGTTAGACAGAGCGGCTACCTGAACTCTAGTGAAACCTAAAAGAACTTGGTCACCGTATGGATATAGTCAATCATGCTGAATCCTTTAGAGAAACCGGCTTGTTCACATGGTTGTCCTTCATCTAGTGTTCTGCTTATTCTATTCAGGATGACGTGAGTGAACAAGTTGGAGATCATGGAAAAATGGCAGATTGGTCAATAGTTGCTGATGTGCATGTCTCCCTTATTGTACAACAGAATGGTTCTGCTGGTTTTTCATTGGGACAGAATCTTACATTCAGGCAGGTAGCTTGTGAAGAGCCCAGACAGTGTATTGACGAGTACTGGAGGCAGATTCTTCAGGTGTTTGGATCTGATCTTGTCTGAACCGGATGCTGTATGCTTCTTTACCAATAAAATGGCATCTCAGATTTCAGAAGGGAGAATTTTGGGAACTACATATCCATCCTGCAGAATTTGGTATGTGGGCAGGTAGATACGGCTATTGAAGAGATCCAAATAGAAGTCATGTATAATTTTCTCCATTGCCCTTCTGGAAGATGTGATCGATCCATCAGGACTTCGGAGGGCAGTCTTCTTGGTCTTGCAGTTGGCAAAGAACAGGCTAGCATTACAAATAATTTTCCTGACTTCTGCCACATCTGCCAGCACTGCTGCTCTTCTCTCTTTAAGGTCTTCCTTTATTGCTCTTCTGCACAGCTTTGCAAGCTCTGATGTTGGTTTGTGAGTGTCTGAGGCTCGCGACAAACCACATTGGCAAATAAGCTCGAGGGTTTCTGAATACAGGTATCTTTTTTAGCTTACCCATTCTTGGCATTCCTAGCACAGTCATGGAGATGCTGAACCAGTCGATCATTTTCCTCATTGTTGTTGTCAACAACAGCATCTCCCACGTTGCCTCAATCACTGTATAACTGAAAGCCAAGCACAAAAATTTGTAAGTCTATAACTGTACCTCATGGTGTTTCACTAATAAATTTTTTTTAAAAAAAGATAAAACTCAGGCTTTGGGAAGCTGACAGTTGAAACAGAATAAAAACTCTGATCTTTTTATGTCTTTGGGCATACTACTAACCTCTCTGTGCTTTAGTTTCCTAATGTTTAAAATGGGTGTGGTTATAATATCTACATTATAGGTGTCCTAAAATGAAACAAGTAAATATAAAACAATTCAAGGAAAAAATAGGGCCAAAGAGCTCCCAGTTGTTGGTCATTCTTTGAGTTCTCTTCTTAAATTTTGTAGTCTTTTCTCCCCAGTCCGTGATATAGAATTTTGCACGAAGGAATTGGGTGTCCAATCCTGTCTGAAATTTTTGGAAAACAGCGACATCAGTCAGGGAAAACTGACAATTGAATATGATGTGGTCAATTTCACTGTGGAACTTTCCACCTGGAGACTTCCATGTCCAATGTTTATATTCGGCCTCTGAAACTGTTAGTCCGGTTCTAGTCGTTAGGCATTCCAATGAATCAATGCTCATGTCCAAGTTTGTGTTGACAAGGACAGCGTCCCTACCCATGCCTCTTTTGTTGCATGTTCCGAGGAACAATTCTTCTCCAGTGTCGAAAATGGTGTCATGTGATAGATGTCTTCTTGTCTCGGTCAAACCAATGATATTGTACTTGTTCTTCCACAGTTGCCTCTTCAGGTCCTATATTGATGTTTCAGATGCCAGTGTACATGTGTTGAAATTACAGACAGTCATTTTAGTTCTTCTTTGTTTTGGCAGTCTCATTGAGTCCTGAGATTTTATCAGCCTCTTCTTGCTCATTCTTCTTAAGGCTGCCATATTGGGGACTCTATCAGAGTTAGGGTGAATGAGGCCCATTTTTTTACTGTTTTTGGCATATTGAATATGCCACAGGTAGCTTACCAGACTCTGCTGTGCAGGCGGGATACTCTAGCTAGCTTGCCTGGCTCTCTGAGTGGAATGGAGGCTTTTAGAGTGGTCTCTGGTCTCTAATTACCCTTACAGGTGATCCTATGGTTCACACCATATTTGAATCCCCTGAATTATGGTGTGGAAAATGAGTATTATGTATCATATAATGTGTCGCATGGCCGCACGTCTGGAAAGCAGCCTGGTATGTTGTGGTGGCTGGGTAGTGGAGGGATCTCTAGCATGACATGCTTTATTTCATTCAATAAAAATATCAAATTATGAGGGCACACAGAGTAGTACAGCAGGTAGGGTGCTTTCCTTGCATGTGGCTGACCAGGATTCTATCCCAGGTATCCCTTATAGTTCCCTCCAATCACTATGAGTTATCCCTGAGAGCAGAGTCAGATATAAGCCCTGATTACCACCAGCTGTAGTACCCAAACAAAAAATAAATAAATAAACTCTGAATTATACTGTATAGGAACTAATTTTTATAAATGCCCTTGATTCTCTTCCTTTAGGCAGTTTCATCAATAAACTAATTTATTTCATCAATAAACTAATTTCATCAATGGCATTGCGTAGGAAACTGATCCAGACAAGGAAGTGTAAACTGGAATATTAAACAACACAACTTAAGCATCCTTTTGACTGTTAGGTTTGAAGGAGTAATTAGAGGACTAATGTAAGAGTTTCATATACAGGTTCTAGTATCAAAATTTCTCATTTGAATTTTTGTTCCATTACTTGGCAGATTTCTGATTAGAGGAAAAGTACTTATTAGTCTTTCATCTCAAAATAAAGAAAATAATAGTAACTATCATGAGGTTGATATCCAGCCAATAATTCAGTGTATTCTCAAAAGTTATTTGCTGTTACTCTCAATTTATATCTCGTTGAGCTTTAACAATCTAATGGCATATTGATTGTAGACAATTTGAGTAAACCTATATTATAGAATTTTATTATTGCTAAATTAGTTGACTGAATAAATTGAATCAGTGTCTGACTTTTTTTTTAGATTTTTATTAGTAAAACACCATGAGGTACAGTTGCAGATTTACAAATTTTTGTGCTTGGGTTTCAGTTATACAATGACTGAATACCCATCCCTCCACCAGTGCCTGTTCTCCACCACCACTGATCCCAGTATCCCCCCCCATCCCGTTTCCCCATCCCACCCTGCCTCTGTGGCAGGGCACTCCCCTTTGTTCTCTCTCTACTTTTGGGTGCTGTACTTTGCAAAAGAGGCATTTAGTGGCAATCATGTTCAGTCTAACGTCTACTCTCAGCATGCATCTCCCATCCTGGGAGCTAGAATCTGGAAAAAAAAAACCTGTCTGCCATATTTTTAAATCTATAGCTTTATTTTAAATCTCAAGGTATTTAGGAGTTTTAAATATTATCTAAAAGGAAAATGTTTAGCTCCTGGGGCACTTGATCCAAAGTTTTCTGAACCAAAACATTTTTTAGGTAAAGTTTTGGTTTTAAGTGTACTCCTGACTCTATGTCTAGTTCAGCCTGGCACCCATGAAAACAGCTACTGGCAGCTGCTTGCTCACTTTCAAAATTCAACAATAATAGACATATGAAAGAAATATATTCAAGAACACATGACTCAAGGAAATAGATGTTTTTCAGGACACTCTAAAGTTGGATGGTCCAGCGTGCACCCCGATAAAGCTCCAGCAGCTGCTTTCTCCCACACTCCAAAGTCATCACCATGCCTCCTGCAGACTCCTTCATCTGGGGAGCAAACCTCACAAAAAGTTAACCCATTGAAAACTATTGTAAGAGGGATCACTCTGACTGAAATCTCCAGGCTTTCTCAGTGTTTGGAAGGCCTACCCCCCCACCACTTCCCTACACTCCTGGAAGCACCAGCAGTCACTCTACGAACCATCTACAGTGCCTCTATGAAATTCCACTGATCTTGATTCAGAGACCCATAAAAAAATCTCAACAGAGATAAAAATCCAGTTAATATTGGACCCACACAAGGCTCAATGATGGAGTTTAGCTCGAAGGTGGATGGGTTAGCCTGGTGCCAGCCCAAACAGAGACCCTGGCAGCCATTTGGGGCTCTTTTTGGGCTAGCACCAGAAATTGCCTTCAGTTCCCAGGCCAGACTGCACCACATGCGGTGAACCTCACCAATATTAATCTTCTAAAAATTCAGGTGTGCAGGTTTTTTGATAAGTCTCTCAGCTCTCTTGGAGATGGTATGGGCTACCTACCATCCTGTACTACCAGAAGCCCAGCAGTCACATGTAAACCCCAAAGATACCACCCAGTTACATATAAAAGGCCACTACAGCTGTACCTTTCTAGCAATATACTGAATTCCCTGAACAAACACAATGACATCTTAGTACCTGTATTGCAAACCATGATATACTAAATGAGAGAGAGAGAGAGAGAGAGAGAGAGAGAGAGAGAGAGAGAGAGAGAGAGAGAAGAAAGGTGCCTGCCATAAAGGTAGGTGGAAGAAGTAGGAGGGGGATGGTGGGACGGAAACTAGAGACATTGGTGGTGGGAAATGGTGAGAGGGGAAACTAGAGACATTGGTGGTAGGTGGTGGGGCACTGTTGGAGAGATGGGTGCTGTAATATTGAATAACTTGAAACCCAATTATAAATGGCTTTGTGATAATCTCTCTCACAGTGGTTAGATAAAAAGCACATAGATAAATTAATATATATATATATATTGTCTAAAATAACTGTTAATATCAGTAATTATGGAGTCTTAAAGAAAAGAATCAAGAAAAGGTACTAAGAGCTCCTCTGCATGTGCAGTTATTCTAGTCTCTGTGTGGTACAGAGGGATAGGGGAATAGAGAGAAGAGAAAGAGAGATCTTAATGAATTTTGTTGTCAGTGTGTAATTACTGCAGCAAGGTGCTCAGCTTAAATACCTTGAATATGGCAATTAAATAGCTGTTTAGCTGAAGGATTCTTCATTATTGCAAGTAACATAACCTCAGGGGCTGAGAAAAAATTTAGGTGTACATGAATTTTTTATGTATTTAGATCTTTTGACAACTCAAAACACTGTATTTTCCCTTATAGGATTATCAAAATGACCATGCTATTATAATATATTAGTTATTATTTATCTTAAAACTTTGTTTTTATATAGAACTTGCAGATATAGCCCTAATTATCTTAACATGTCCCATATGGAATAGCTCTAATTTTCTGATTTTTTCCATACATGTATAGTATAACTAAAATAAATTATCATAACACTTGTCATAAAGAACTTTTGTCAGAGAACTTTTCAGTGGTTTTTCAATTCAACTAAACTAATATAGCATGTAATATTGAATATATATGTATATAAATATTTAAATTCTAGTCTACCAGATAAATGGCATGCCTCATTCAGTTTATAAAGTACTAAAAATAAGTGAAAAATATTATCATTGTTTTGTTATTCAGAATGTCATGACAACCTTAGCTCTTATTTCCCTTTTGTAAGATTAAGTTTGTCCTAAGGGCTTCAGCTCTCCCACACTTCACCAAATAATCTCATTCTCTTTCCTTAGAGAGCAAAGATTAATCATTCAGAAACTTAATGAGCTGGAAAAACAAATACCAGTAGAAGAAAGGTGCCTGAGAACTTTAAATAAAATGAATTAGTTTCCATTTAGAAAGTAAATCAGTTGATTTACAAATATCTTTTCTTTTATATTTATTTTGTATTTTTCTGTGACTCTATCGTCTTCAATAAAAATTCTGTCTCTTCAAAGGTAAAGTTAACTTTTAAAACAAACAATCAAAAAAGAGTATTTAATTTTAAATCCAAATTTTGGGTGTTTTATTTTACATTTTTGATTGATCTGCTTTTATTTATAAATATTGCTGATTATTTTAGTACTTCATGAGTTCTAGTAGATTTTGAAAATGTATATATATATATGTATCTCAAGGTAATGTAAAAAGTCTAAGATAAAGGAGTGCTGGTAGCTCAATAGAAGCATTTTCCATGGATATACTTTAACTAGGATCATGTAGCTTTTTAATATTTTAAAAATTACTAAATATTAATTTTAAGTATTGAATATGTGCATATTACAAAATGTTGTTTTTGTTTAATTTTGTTCATATATGGTAGACTTAAAGTGAATTAAAGGTACATTTACTTGGGTTGCATAAACCAGGTCAAATTGATAGCAATGTCATTTGGGATATGCATTCTGTAGCACTGTAGCACTGTCCTCCCATTGTTCATCAATTTGCTTGTGTAGGTACCAGTAATGACTCCATTGTGAGACTTGTTGTTACTGATTTTGGCATATCGAATGCACCATAGGGAGCTTCCCAGGCTCTGTCTATGTACTAAAAATATAGCCCCTTAGTCACACTACGGCCAAGGGTAAGTTTTAAGGAATTTGGTCATTTTACCTCATGTTCTTTGGTTATCCAAAACTTTTCAATGAATTCACTTTTTTTTCTTACTTCTAGTGTTTACATCATACTCATCAAACTCTAATGATAAATATTATAAAAGGGTTCTTGACAATACAATTAGTACAAGGAAGAAACTACACACTTATTTTCAATTCAACGTGGAAACTTAAAAAATTATCAAGAAGTCTGTAAAACATCAACTTTTTTTGAGAACTTTTTAGTTGTTTCCTATGATTGTCATTGGAAATTTTGTGGTCTCTTGTGTAAGTCTGTGACTATATACACAGTTAAAGAATAAATTATAGTTATTTGGATTTTTTATTGCTATTAGGCAATTTTTGTGCATTAAAATTTTATTAATACATATTAATGCATGTGTCTATAGATAAACAGTAAGTAGGCATATAAGATATACAAGAATTACTATAGAAACCTGTATATGCTGTTTGCTTCTTTCATAGAGAAAAAGAACTTTTACTTTTAATATGTTCAGAGAATAAGAAAAATCAAGTATTATGATCCAAAAAACTGTCCGAAAGATCAATGAAACCAGGAGCTGAATCTTTGACAAAATAAACAAATTGATAAACCACTATCTACACTAACAAAGAAAGAGAGAAAGACAACCTTAATAAACTGAATCAAAAAGAGGGGAAATCACAACAGAAGCCGCAAAAATTCAAAGGATCATCAGAAATTACGTTGAAAAACTTTATGCTAGAAAATGAGAAAACCTAGAAGAAATGGGTAAATTCTTGGAATCCTATAACCTCCCTAGACTGAATGGACAAAGATGATTTGGACTATCTGAATAGACCTATTACTAGTGAGGAAACTGGAATAGTAATGAAAAGCCTTCAGCAAAACAAAATCCATGCCCACATGAATATAATAGTAAATTCTTTCCAACCTTTAAAGAGGACCTACTATCATTCTTTTTCAGGTTCTTTCAGGAATTGAAGAAACAAAATCACTCCCAAGCAGTTTCTATGAGGCAAACATCACCCTGAGACCAAGAGCAGAGTCAGGGAGAGAGAATTAGAGAGAGAAATGGAAATAGAGAGAGAACGAAAGAGAGAGTGAAAGTGAGAGAGAGAATTACTAGAGAGAATTACAGGACAATGTCCATGATGAAACAGAGACATATATCCTTACCAAAACGTTAGCAAATAGAATCCAGCAATTCATGGTACACAATGAATCATGATACAACATTGCTATGTAGAATTCATCTTGGGAATAAAAGATGATTTAACTAGCATTCAATTAATGTAATACACTATATTAATGCAAGAAAAAATAAAAACCATATGCTCATATTCAATGATGCAGAAAATGTAGTTGACAAAATCCATCACTGATTCCTGATAAAAGCTGACCTCCAAAAAAGGGGAATTGAAAGAACTTCCCTCAAAGTTATCCACCGCAAGTCCACAGAAAGCATTATTCTCAACTGGGAAAAGTTAAAAGCCTTCCCTCTAAGATGAGACACAAAGTTATCCATTTTCATCATTGCTAGTCAATGTTACTGTCACTATCACTGTCCTCCTGTTGTTCATCGATTTACTTGAGCGGGCCCAGTAACATCTCCATTCTGAGGTTTGTTACTGTGTAGAGCGTATTGAATATGTCACAGGTAGCTTGCCAGGCTTTGCCGTGCAGGTGTAGTCCTAAAAATACTTGCCATAGCAAATGGGCAAGAAAAAGATATCACGGGTTTTCAAAGAGAAAATGAAGAAGACAAGCTCTTACTATTTGCAGACGACATGATGCCATATTTAGAAAAATACCTATAGCAAAAGCTCTTAGAAACAATATATTTATATAGTAAAGTGACAAGCTGCAAAACTAATTAACAGAAACTATAGTTTTTATACATACAGATAATAAAATAGAATAAAGAGATATTTATTGTTTTATTTTATTTTTTTTAATTTTATTGAATCACCATGAGATAGTTACAGGTTTCATGTTTGGGTTACAATCACACAATGATCAAACACCCATCCCTCCACCAGTGCACATTCCCCACCACCAATATCCCCAGTATACCCTCCTTTCCCATCATCCCCCTGCCTCCATGGCAGACATGATTTCCCATAATATCTCTCTACTTTTGAGCATTATGCTTTGCAATACAGACCCTGAGAGGTTATCATGTCTGGCCCTTTATCTACTTTCTGCAAATATCTCCCATCCCAAACGATTCCTCCAGCCATCTTTTTCTTAGTGATCCCTTCTCTATTCCAGCTGCTTTCTCCCCTTTGCTGATGAGGCAGGCTTCCAGCTATGGAGCAATTGATCTGTCCTGTGTATTTACTATCCATAGGTGTCAGTTTCATGTTATGTTGCTTTATACTCCACAAATGAGTGCTGTTCTTCTGTGTCTGTCCCTCTTTCTGACTCATTTCACTTAGCATGACACTTTCCATGTCTATCCATTTATAAGCAAAGTTCATGACTTCATCTCTCCTAACAGCTGCATAGTATTCCATTGTGTGGATGTACAAAAGTTTCTTTAACCAGTAATCTGTTCTAGGGCACATGGGTTGTTTCCAGGTTTTGGCTATTGTGAACAGTGCTACAATGAAGTAACAGATACAGATGTCATTTCTACTGTGTTTTTTTTTTTTGCATCCTTGGGATATATTCCCAGAAGTGGTAGTGCAGGGTCATATTGAAGCTCAATTTCTAGTTTTTGAAGGACTGTCCAAATTGTTTTCCAGAAATGCTGGACTAGTAGGCATTCCCACCAACAGTGAAAGTGTCCCCTTTTCCCCACATCTACGCCAGCACTATTTGCTTTTGTTCTTTTGAATGTGTGCCAGTCTCTGTGGTGTAAAATGATATTTCAATGTTATTTTGATTTGCATCTCCCTGATGAGTAGAGCTGTGGAGCATTTTTTCATGTGCCTTTTGGCCATTTGTATTTCTTTTTTAAGGAAACTTCTGTTCATTTCTTCTCCCCATTTTTTGATGTGGTTGGAGTATTTTTTTCTTGTACAATTCTACTTGTGTCTTGTATATCCTGGATATTAATTGCTTACCAGATAGGTATTGGGTAAATATTCTTTCCTATTCTGTGCACTCTTTCTGTATTTTGGTCCCTGTTTCTTTTGAAGTGCAAAAGCTTCTTAATTTGATGTATTTCCCATTTGTTTATGTTTGCTTCCACTTGCATAGTAGTGTTGTTTCATCCTTAAAGGTGTTTGTAGCTTCAGTGTTGTGGAGAGTTCTGCCTACATTTTCCTCTATGTACCTTATGGATTCATGTCTTATATTGAGGTCTTTAATCCACTTTGATCTGACTATTTTGCCTGGCATTAGACAGAGGTCAGAGTTCATTGTTTTGCAGGTAGCTATCCAGTTTTCCCAGCACCACTTGCTGAAAAGAATTTCCTTGTTCCACTTCACATTTCTTGCTCCTTTGTCAAAGATTAAGTAGTCATATATGTGGGGGTCTTTTTTCACTAAGGGTAATTCACCCTTCTTTCTCTATGTTGTGCTTAATTCAACATCACCTGGTTGTATTTTTTAAGTTGGATGTACTGCCATAAATGTTTAGCTTGAGTTTATTAAAAATTTTTCTTCAGGGTCAAGGATTTTTAATTGCTCAATACAAATCATTGTACAAATCTCAGATTACTAAACATCAAAGGAAAGAATGAAGGGTTAAAAGTTTGACTAATGGCGACATAGGGATAGGGGCAGATGATCAGAGGCATTCTGGAGTTGGTGGAATGTAGTTAACTGTATATCTTAATACCATTAATGTCAAGACTATTGTAACCATGTTACTTAGTGTTCTATTGGTTGGTTACAGGTACAAATCTGTTAAAATACATACAGTCATTTTAACACATTTACATATCTTCTTGCCATTGTTCCTCATATAAAAGCACGTTTGCATGTGCTCACAATATAGTCTATTTAGACAGATATTATTTTTATTTATCCTCCAAAATTTATATGTTAATGTTCCAATGCCCCATGGGATAGAAATTGGGCTTTGAGTGAAGAAATAAATAATAAAAATGAAATGAGATTACTTATGAAGAACAGAGATTACTGGAGGAAGTGGGTGGTGTACCAACGGAAGGGGTGGGTTTATTTGACTCCATGTAGTATATGGATACACGGAAAGTGAAACTGCACCCTTAAAGCATTACAGACCAATATTAATTCAATAAAAAATAGATGAATTAATTTTAAATAAAATTTTAAAAATCATTCCTTGATTAATTCTAGAATTTGTTTTTTAGTCCATTTTAATTTTGGGTTTTTTTTTTGCTTTTTTGGGGTCATACCAGGCTATGCACAGGGGTTACTCCTGGCTCTGCACTCAGTAATTACTCCTGGTGGTGCTTGGGGGACCATATGGGATGCTGGGGATTGAACACGGGTCAGCCGCGTGCAATGCAAACACCCTACCCATTGTACTATCACTCCGGCCCTCTATTTTAAGTTTAGATATATCATAAAATAACACAAATAATAAAGGAGCATATATTACTTTTCTCTAATTGTTTCTGTCTCCCAACTTCTTGAGGATTCTGCAAATATTTTAAAATTAAATTTCCAACACTAAGTAAAGAATAAAACAAAGTAGAATAACAAAACCCCAGGTGAGTTTCTTTGATCCTCAGTTGCTTGTTTCTAGATTAAGCTATAGATTCAGAGCTTTTTGCCAGTCTCCAATAGGCAACAAGAAGAGATAGAATGGTACCAATGTTAGCTGCAGAATCTCATCGTATCTCTGAAAATTTTATCAGTTTTTGTGAGCTTTATACCATTTAGTAATCATTATTTTTTCAATAACATAATGTCTTTAAAAATCTATTTTATAGATCTGGCAAGTGGAGAAAGCATTTGTCTTGCATAAACCTGCCTACAATTCCTTATAGTGCCCTGAGTACTGCCAGACTAATCCCTGAGTACAGGTAAGCCCTGAGCACCATCAGTGTGGCACCCAAAATCAAATCAAATCAAATAAAAATATAATTTAAAAAATTCCAGATTTTCCTTTTTTTATTTCCTGCAGTGCAATAGTTTTTTCAATCTACCTCATTATTTTTCAATTTGTAAATATTTAAATAAATTGTATTACTATAATTTGGGCTGGAGCGATAGCACAGCGGGTAGGGCGTTTGCCTTACAAGCGGCCAACATGGCCGACCCAAGTTCGATTCCTCCGCCCCTCTCGGAGAGCCCGGCAAGCTACCAAGAGTATTCGATATGCCAGACACAGTAACAACAAAGTCTCCAATGGAGACGTTACTGGGCCCGCTCGAGCAAATCAACGATCAACGGGAGGGCCTTTACCTTTACCTTTTTACTATAATTTATTTCTCATTTTAAAGAATATTTAACATATTTTATTCATAGCTTTTCTTAAATGTATATGTTAATTACATTTTGACCACAGTATATACTCTGTATTTTAGAAATGCTTGAAATTGTTAGAGATATTTTTATGACTCATTATCTGGTAAAATACTGAAAATTTTCTTTGTGTTCCAGAAATGCACATTATTTCTGCAGTATTTTATAAGTTTAGTCAAATAATGTTAATTATATGGTTCATATATTTTTATTAATACTAATTTTATTCACTTGCTCAGTGAACAATATAATCTATATCTTTAGTTAAATTTTCTAGTTTCCCAATAATTTAGTAGGTTCTCTTAGACTATTGGATTTTTTTCCACCATACTAATCATCTTGGTCTTATGATTTTTTCTCCCTCACTGGGTTATACAATGGGATGGTCTGGATTACTTAGTGTATATGAAATTCTGGGCATTAAGTACAGGACTTCACACTCAGTTTGAGCAGTTTCAAAGCCACTGAGTAATATTCCAGATCTTTCTCACTCCTTAAAAAGTTACTGATAATTGTCTAAACCCACTATCAATAGATTTTGAAATCACAGCTCTTCAATTAAATAAAAAGTTAGAATAAAATCAAATTTTAAAAAGAATGGCTGGACTGTGCAGAGCCCCTTGTGTATACAGCAAACTATGGTCTGAACTCAGGATACACCCCCATAGCCCTTAAAACATCTTCTAGGGTCAATATCTGTCCCTTAAATGAAGTATTGTAACATCTAAGCATATTTTATTCATTAATATACTTGCAAATAATACTAATGGATTGTTTATTGTCTGCTATTTTTATTCTTTTTACTCACTTGTTGATGGAAGCAGACAGGGCAGGGTAGGGTGGGGTTCCTGATTAAAATCCCTTTGTCACATGTGATTGGTGGGAGCAAGCAGAGAAACTCTGTCCCTGGGTCCGCCCTGCTGGAGTCCAAGGTCTCAGAGAGTTCCGCTTATCTTGTTCTGTGGGTCTTCAGTCATGCGTGAGTCTCGGCCGGAGCTGCCATGCGGGTCCGGAAAGCATCCTGGAGTGGGGAGAAGGCTGGGTAGTGGAGGTAGGATCGGATTGTGCACAGAAGACCCACGCTACCCAGATAAATACCCCACTGGCCGACTTCCACTATTGACACTACCTCCACTACCCAGCCGTCGCCACACTCCAGGATGCTTTGCGGACCTGCAGGGCCGCAAAGCGGCCGTAGGACACATTATAAGACACTAAATATCCATCTTCCGGAATTGTCGTACCATATTTGATAGGGTTCAAATATGGTAATACCTACAAGGGTGATTAGAGGTCTCCCCAAAAGCCTCTATCCCTCTCAGAAAGACAGGCAAGCTACCGAGAGCATTCCGCCCGCATGGAAGAGGCTGGCAAGCTATCCATTGTGTATTCGATATGCAAAAATCAATAACTACAACTGGTCTCATTAACCTGACCCTGAAGGCTTCACCGACATGGCAGCACTGAGAATGATGAGAAAGGAGAGGCCGACAAAATCTCAAGGCCGAACTAGGCTGCCACAACAAAGGAAGACAAAAATGATCGTCTGTACTTTCAATGCACGTATGCTAGCATCAGATACATCCATCGAGGACCTGATGGTACAAGCGCGAATGATCAAGTACGACATCATTGGTCTGACCAAGACAAGAAGGCACGAATCTCACCATGCCGTTTTCGACACTGGAGAAGAATTGTTCCTCGGAACATGCGATAAAAGAAGTGTCGGAGGCGTCGTCGTGTCCTTGTCAACACAAATTTGGCCAAGAGCATTGATTCATTTGAATGCCTAACAACCCGAATCGGACGTTTACATTTGAATAGATGTGGCTCACTGCCTGCAGTTTGTATCTTCGTTGTCTACGCAGCAACATCCAATTATGATGGAGGAGAAATTGAGAAGTTCTACATGGAGCTGGAGAAGTTCTATAAAGAAGACCACACCTTCTACAAGATCATTGTGGGTGATTTTAATGCCAAGATAGGACTGAGAAGATCAACTAAAAAACTTCACATCGGGACCCATGGCCTAGAATGGAATGAACAGGGTGAGAGACTGTCTGAGTTCGTCATGTCGACCAAGACCATCCATGGTAACTCACAGTTCCAGAAGGCAGAATCTAAACGTTGGACATGGGAGTCTCCTGGTGGACGATTCCACAATGAAATGGACCACATCATATTCAACCGATGGTTTTGCCTGACCGATGTCGCTGTTGTTCCAAAATTTCAAATGGGATCGGACCACCGTCTCCTTTGTGCAAAATTCTACTTCACAGAGTGGGGAGAAAGGGCTGCAAAGTTCAAAAAGAGAACTCCCAGAACGAACACCAACTGGGAACTCTTTGGCACTATTGCGGCAACATGAGAAGATGCCATTGTTGACAACATTGGCGAGGAATACGATTGACTGGTTAAGCACCTCCATGAATGTGCAAGGAACACCAAGAGAGAGATAGCCACAAAAAAACACTTGTCTTCGAAAACTCTTGAACTAATTCGCCAGCATGGTTTGGCGCATGCCTCACACAACCGCAAGCTAACATCCAAACTCACAAAGCAGTGCAGAGATGCGATCAAGGAAGACCTCAAAGAGAGAAGAGCAGAAGTACTGCTAGATGCAGTATAAGCTGGGAAAAGTATTCGTTATGCCCGCCTGTCCTTCGCCAACTACAAGACCAAGATGACTGCCCTGTGACGTCCTGATGGATCCATCACATCCTCCAGAACGGCAATGGAGAAGATTATCCATGACTTCTACTCAAATCTCTTCGATAGCCATGTCCACTTGCCGACATACCAAATTCCACAGGATGGATATGTCGTTCCCAACGTTCTCCCTTCCTAAAACCCGACACGCCATTTCGTCAGTAAAGAAACAAATAGCACCCGACCCAGACAAGGTCAGACCTGAACACCTGAAGAACCTGCCGTCAGTACTCCTCAATACACTGGCTCAGCTCTTCACTCGCTACCTGTCTGAATGCAAGGTTCCGTCCCAATGGAAAACCAGCAGGTCCGTACTGCTGTTCAAGAAGGGAGGCATCCATGACATTGGCAACTATCGCCCGATATGCCTATTGTCTGTCATCTACAAGTTGTTCACTCGAGTCATCCTAAATAGGATTGGCAGAACACTAGATTAAGGACAACCATGCGAGCAAGCTGGGTTCTGCAAAGGATTCAGCACCATCAACCATATCCACACAATAACCAAACTCATTGAGGTTTCTCGGGAGTTTAAGATGCTGCTCTGTTTAACGTTCATTGATATAAAGAAGGCCTTTGATTCTGTTCAGACGGAAGCGGTCATTGAAGCCCTAGCCCATCAGGGCACACAAGCCCAATACATCAAGCTTCTCCGTGAGCTGTATTGCGGATTCACTACCAGGATCTCACCATTCTACAAAGAAGTGATCGTTGATGTCAAGAGAGGGGTTCGGCAGGGTGATATCATTTCACTGAAACTCTTCAGTGCCACCCTTGAGAACATCATGCGACAACTGGAATGGGAAGGAATGGGAGTGAAGATAGATGGTCGGCAATTACACCACCTCCGCTTTGTTGATGACATTGTTTTAATAACACCAAACATCAGCCAAGCGGCACAAATGCTGGCGGACTTTGACCGTGAGTGTGGAAAGGTAGGACTACAGCTAAATGTTACGAAGACAATGTTTATGAGAAACAGCCTCATTCCTGATGCCCCATTCGCTCTCAATGGAACGACCATCTCCGAATGCAACAAGTATGTGTACCTAGGTTGAGAAGTCAACATGACAAATGACCTGGCACCCGAGCTGTGCAGGAGGAAGAGAGCAGCTTGGAACGCTTTCAAGAATGTCGAAGAAATAGCTAAGAGGACGAAGAACCTCCGGCTCTGGGCACATCTCTTTGATTCCACTGTTCTTCCTGCATTAACATATGCCTCAGAGACCTGGGCCCTATGCAAACAGGATGAGAATGCTATTCAGGTCTCCCAAAAAAGAATAGAAAGAGCTATGCTTGGAATATCATGTTTCACTCAAATGAGAGAAAAAATCCGGAGTTCCGACATCCATCGACGATCAAGAATCAGGGACGCTGTCTCATTTGCCAAGTTGCCGAAAATCAGATGGGCTGGTCACGTAATGAGATTTAAAGACGACCGTTGGACTAGAGCTTTTACTGATTGGATTCTACGGGATGTCAAAAGACCGCGTGGCTGCCCACCTACTAGATGGTCAGACTTCTTCGTCAAGATCATGAACGATCGGTTTGAGGCCCTTCATGTTCCCAGAGCGAACAGATGCCATTGGGGTACACTAGCACGTGACAGGGACAAATGGAGACGTTATTGGCGCCCGCTGGAGCAAATCAATGACTAACGGGAAGTTAAGTGATTAAGTGATTACTCACTTGTAAATTTATTTTTAAGAAAACTTCCACAAATGTTATTCATTTATGAGCTAAACACTATTTTTTCATAATTTGCCATATATATGTATATATATATATATAATCATAGTTTATCAAGTTTGAGACTTATTTATTTTTTTTTCTTTTTGGGTCACACCTGGCATTGCACAGGGGTTACTCCTGGTTCTCCATTCAGGAATTACCCCTGGTGGTTCCCAGGGAACCACATGGGATGCTGGGAATGGAACCTGGGTGGGCCGTCTGCAAGGCAAATGCCCTACCTCCTGTGCTATTGCTCCAGCCCCAAGACATATTCATTTTTGAATAAAATTAAGATTTTAGAACAACCCACTCTTTCCATCTCACTTTTGTTCTATTATTATATTTTTAAATCATTATTTTCTTTTAAAATTTTTGCTTGATTAGTAAGCTAGGCTACCATAACAAAATAAAACCGGCTGCTATTGCTTCAACAACAGAAACTCATTGTTGTTACAGTTTGGGAGACTTTAATTTGCGACATCAAGGTGTTTCCAGGTATAGTTTCTTCTTCTTTCCTTGGTTGCCAATGGCAGCCTCTTGATGCATCCTTAAGATGTCAGTCCTCAGACTGCTCTGGTCCTAGCCCTTCTCATTGATTACTCGTACCCAGGCCCAAGCCTCATTACATCTTTAAAAGTACTGCTATTAGAAGCCAGAACAATGAAACAGCTTGAAGGGGACTGGCCTTGCCTACAGGCAACTTGTGTTCAATCCAGGAAACTGCATTATGGTCCCCAGGACTGATCAGGACTAATCCCTGAGCACAGCCCACAAAAATAAAATAAAATAAAGACCCGAGTACTAACAAGCCACATTCTGAAATTACCAAGTGTTGGATCAACATATCAATTTGAATTGAGGGGGACAAAGATCTGCTTATTAGATTTATTGTTGTTTTCTTTTATTTAGCCAAATTAAATTTAATTAAATGGACTCATTTATCATTGTCTTATGCCTTCTCTCTCTTTGTCTCTGACCCCCAATTTCAGATCTCTACCTTGGATCCCCTTAAATTTATTCTTTAATTATATAATCATATTTATAATGTCTTTAGTGGGAGTTTGTGTGGTTTGGTTTTACGGTTGCATTATTGTTCTGAATAAAGATTGGGCAGTTTCTATTTCTTGAGACCCTTGCAAAATACCTTGATATATTATGACTTCCATTATTTCTAATGGAGTGTGCATTTTTGGATCGCAAACATTACTAAACTGCACAACATTACTAAAACTGATTCAAGTAAAGAGGACCAGAGAGATAGTCAAGGACACATGCCCTGTACAGGCCTACCTGGCTCCGTCCTTAAAATGGCATATGATTCCCGAGCTCAGCCAGGAATGAGCACTAATTCCAGAGCCAGGATTAACCCTGGGTGTGCTCCCCCCAAAAAAACCCTACAAATACAAAATATAATAAGAATATAAATAATAACAATAATAATAAGTTATAAAACAGCTATCGATAGCACAGCAGTAGGGCGTTTGCCTTGCACACAGCCAACATGGCCGACCCGAGTTCGATTCCTCCCCACTCTCGGAATGCCCAGCAAGCTACCAAGAGTATCTCGCCCGCATGGCAGAGCCTGGCAAGCTCCCCGTGACGTATTTGATATGCCAAACACAGTAACAACAAAGTCTCCAATGGAGACGTTACTGGGCCCGCTCGAGCAAATCGACGATCAACGGGAGGGCCTTTACTTACTTACTTATAAAACAGCAACCAGGAGCTGGTAGACTGAGCTCCCAAGGAATGAGAAGGGCCAACTCTGCACCTCCATGGCAGTACAGACACCAGGGTCCTGGGGGACATGGTGACTCAGGGTCTGCAGACCCCCAAGCCCAAGAAGCTCTACACAGGGTCAGCGACCAGGTTTCAGGGGGGACGTGCAGGGGCCACCTCACAGCACCCGGGCCCTGAGGCCATGAGCTAAGACCTGAGCTCCACCTCTCAAACTCCCAGGAATATATAAAAATAAATAAATAAATAAATAAAACTATGAACAAAAGAATTGCGGCAAGTAAACTGGTAGATGACAACTGGGATTGAGGAGATGGAGACTTGTCCAGTGGCCAGTGAGTTGGTCTTAAAGCAAAGAGCCTTATAAAGCAGAGTACTCAGACATAGCACATTTGACTCCGCATGTCAAGGGCTCTTTATTTTTTAATTTTTTTTTTAAATTTTTATTAGTGAAACACTATGAGGTACAGTTGTAGACTTACAAATTTTTGTGCCTGGGTTTCAGTTATACAATGATCCAGTACCCATCCCTCCACCAGTGCCCATTCTCCATCATTTAGATTTTTTTTAATTTTTGTTAATTGTGCAATTGAAACCCAAGCACAAAAATTTGTAAATCTACAACTGTACCTCATGGTGTTTCATTGCCAAGGGCCCTTTAAATGTTGTAAGGGTTTGTTGCATTTCTTGGAGGAGGCAGGATTTTGTCTCCCGTGCAGGTGCAGAACGGAAGCTGGTGCAAGGACTTGATAAAGGAAACATGGCCTCTTCAATAACCGCAACTCAGGCTCCGCGCTCATTGCTGCAAATGGCATTTTCAAATGCTGCAAAGATGCTACTTGCTTAATAAAAAAGTTTCAAATTTCCAAATTAAAGAGAGCCATCATCTGCCTTCCTTCCCAGGTTTTACTTCAGTACAGTGTTGGTTGCCTGTTGGTTCCCTTAAGTTGCTTCTTCCCCAACTGTATAGCCAAGTAACTGAACCCAATCCTCTGGGTGATCTGATTCCCGCCTTCAAGGACTACAGAAAAATAGTAAGTAATGGGTATTTGCTGCATTTACATATACCATAGGAAAATGTCAAAATTTGTAACTGCACTGTGTTAATTTTAAAAAGTCAGAAAACTATGAGAATAGAAAACAAAAAAGTACTGGAACGGAATTTTAAGAAGTTGCCATCATTCAATAAATGTGTGAAACTGTTCCAAATCTTTTTAGTTATAATAGAAAATAGAAAGCCAAACAAAAATGAGATATTCAAAATATTTGTCCAACTCCAAAAATTAAAATACTCGCAAACACATACATGCACACATGACTATTGGCTAAGTCGTGAAACAATTTTAAGTCTAAAGCACTATTTGTAAGACACTAAATTTGTAAATTTGTGCAGTTTTGATAAAGATTCTGGCAGTATCTACTAAAGCAAGATTTTTATATTCTCTAGAAACCAACATTCCATTTCTAGATCTGTAAAAATAAGTCTGTATGTGTGAAACAATAGATTCCATACAATAATTTCTTAAATATCGTATGTAGTAGCCCAATTTCAAGCTCTATTGTGGGTAGGATTGATTTATACTTTCTGGTTTATTTTTAAATGTATCATATCACAACTCTAACAATTTTTTCCTTTAGTCAACAATATAGTTAAAATTCACTCAAGAACCTAACAGAAAAGATGTGTGCTCAAATATGTTGTGCTTGTGTGTATACATATATATCTGTATGTACATATATATTTAATAATTTGAAAACATACATGGAAGATAAGTTAGAGTACTGGTTACTCCCGAATTAGGGAAGGAAGGGAGAGGACTTTTTCAGGTACAAATAATGATATTTATCTCAATGTAGATTCAAGTTAAAGTTTTCAGGTTGAGAGAATTCATCAGGTTCTATATTTGAAACTGTGCTTTTCTCTATGTATGCTAGTATTTTTGAAAACAGAACTTTAAAATTAAATTCACAGAAGTTGCAGATGCATTAAAATATGAGTATAACTAGCCATGACTATTGAACAATTAAATTTATCATCAACATTTTAAAGAATCCCTCAGTTGTTTAAAATATATTAACAGCATAAAACAAGACACGGTTTACATCCCAACTAAAGGAATGGCAAAGGGACTCACACATGTGTATCTATCACATCCTTTGTTTATGATATTTTATATATAACTGTGTATTCTTTATATGCCTTCAAAAAAACCTTCCTATAAATTTATCCTGCGTCTGGTTTTGTGATTCAAAGCTACTGAGTGAACTCTGGATGTTAACAAAATTTCAAATTTTATGTTACAATTTTCAAAAATGGACATTTAAAGTTTTTTTCCAACTACTTTCTATTATTTATCTCACTGTAGAGGCCTCATTAAGATGAAAGTCGTTTAATCATGAATCATATGCCATATGTATATAATTTACACCTTCAAAATCATAATGCTTGAGATTCCAATGGCCAAAAATATGTATATGAACAACTAGACGGTAATATATAATGTTAACATGCGTTTACTTTTCCCATAAAAATCACAAAGAACTTCGTGTATTTTTTATAAAGGACTCACTGCTCGGAGATAGCTGGAAACATTATTAAAAGGATGAATATTCTTTCACAAAAATACCAGTTTTCAGAGGAAATTTTTAGAGAAGTTCAGATGCTGAAGAGATTGTATAGAGGTTAAAGAACTTGAATTGCATGCTGAAAAATATTAATTTACTCCCTTAGTAGGAACAGTTAAAGAATATATATTCTGAAAACCACTTTACTTTCAATGCATGATTTTAAAAAATTCTAATAAATATAAGTATGTTACATTTCACTGGATATTTAGACTGTTAAAGTAGGATGAGATCTTCCCAGAGGAGCCACAGGTTGCAACGCAACAAGCAAAGGGTCTTTATTGGCTAGCTCGAACTAGGGGTCTCGTCTGGCTTACTGACAAAGAGGCAGCTTCCTTGGAGCCAGTGGCCTCTTGCTATGGTGGCCATGGTTTTTATTTTCCTACATTACATAGCAGGGTTGTCTTTGGCAACAATTTAGGGGGGTTTAACTTCTGATTGCCTGGAGGCAGGCTGAGGCAGTTGCCGGGAACTTTCCCTGTCCTTTCTGTTTGGTTGTCCTGGCTGGCAACATCACTTCATGAAATAGTAACTTTAACCTAGGAAACTTAGTCCTGGCTCCTTTTTGAGCCTGTCATGGCACTGCCTTAGCCCCTTTATCTTTCAATACTGTATTATTTGGCCTGTTCCCTTTAAAATTAAAAATTAGTTCTCACATCTTTGGACATTTTTGTGACATTGCAATTAAATGATGTGAAGGAAAGTTTCTTGTGTTTTCCATTACGAGATTACAAAGAAGTTTTTTTTTTTATACTTTGAAAATAGGAAATTCTGCACAAAACAGCAGTAACTAAATTTTTTTAAGGATTATTTAGTAAATGCCTTTAAAATGAAAATTAATGATATTTACAATTAACACAATTCAGATAAATTGCTTTTGTACGGATTATGTAAAAGTCAAAAATATAACTAGTTGGGATTTTAACTAAAAAATAAGTAAATATTGAGACTAAATATTGTTTACACTGTCACTGTCACTGTCCTCCCATTGTTCATCAATTTGCTCGAGTGGACCCAGTAACACTGTGAGACTTGTTAGTGTGTTTGACATATCGAATACGTCATGGGCTTGCCAGGCTTTGCCATGCAGGCAAGATACTCTCGGTAGCTTGCTGAGCTCTCTGAGGGGGTGAAGGACTCGACCTCGGGTTGGTGGTGTCCGCCGCGTGCAAGGAAAATGCCCTACCCGCTGTGCTATCCCTCGAATTAAAAAATATAAATAGGAACCTGAAAAAAATTCCCTTTCCTATATGAGCTATGTTACTCTTCAACACTGAAAAGAAACAGAGTTCTTAAAGGCGGTTTTCATATATTTGGTAGTTCCCATTATAACTTGTTCACTTCTTTTTTCATGTTGAGTATGTTGAAAATATTCTCTATGACTGTCATTTGTGACCAGCATAATATTATCTGTAGGCGATTTCTGCTCTCAACATTTTGCTGGCATCCAGCAGTACATTTTAACTATTGTAGAAAAGCTTAAATAATATTAAAAATGAAATTACCATCCAATAACATCAAATGGAATTTGAATTAAGTTTACATTAATTTGAATGCAAGCAAGTAGTCATATAACCGATTTCAATTATACAACACTATCTTGTCCAAAAGCATATACCTTAGCATCCATACCATATATTGTGGCACTTGCTAATTTAATTTTAAACATTAATAAAACCTCAATATAATAAATTTGTATATATTTTTGTACTTTATTTTTAAATCATAAATGTGTTTGAATTTTGTAGCTACTTGTATGCTTCTTAATCACTTAACTTCCCGTTAGTCGTCGATTTGCTTGAGCGGGCGCCAGTAACGTCTCCATTTGTCCCTGTCACGTGCTAGTGTAGCCCAATGGCATCTGTTAGCTCCGGGAACATGAAGGGCCTCAAACCGATCGTTCATGATCTTGACGAAGAAGTCTGACCATCTGGTAGGTGGGCGGCCACGCGATCTTTTGACATCCCGTGGAATCCAATCAGTAACAGCTCTAGTCCATCGGTGGTATTTAAATCTCATTACGTGACCAGCCCATCTGATTTTCGACACCTTGGCAAATGAGACAGCATCCCTGATTCTTGATCATCGACGGATGTCAGAACTCCGGATTCTTTCTCTCATTTGAGTGAAACGTGATATTCCAAGCATAGCTCTTTCTATTCTTCTTTGGGAGACCTGAATAGCATTCTCATCTTGTTTGTGTAGGGCCCAGGTCTCTGAGGCATATGTTAATGCAGGAAGAACAGTGGAATCAAAGAGATGTGCCCGGAGCCAAAGGTTCTTCGTCCTCTTAGCTATTTCTTCGACGTTCTTGAAGGCGTTCCAAGCCGCTCTCTTCCTCCTGCACAGCTCGGGTGCCAGTTCATTTGTCATGTTGACTTCTCGACCTAGGTACACATAGCTGTTGCATTTGGAGATGGTCATTCCGTTGAGAGCCAATGGGGCATCAGGAATGAGGCTGTTTCTCATAAACATTGTCTTCATAAGATTCAGCTGTAGTCCTACCTTTCCACACTCATGGTCAAATTCAGCCAGCATTTGTGCCGCTTGGCTGATGTTTGGTGTTATTAAAACAATGTCATCAGCAAAGCGGAGGTGGTGGAGTTGCCGACCATCTATCTTCACTCCCATTCCTTTCCATTCCAGTTGTCGTATGATGTTCTCGAGGGTGGCACTGAAGAGTTTCGGTGAAATGGTATCACCCTGCCGCACCCTTCTCTTGTATGCTTCTAAACATGTTCATTCCTTCATTTTTAATATACTTAAGTGACACTCATTTATTCTTATACAATATTATTTAGTTCTTTATTCTGTTATTTATGTCCTTGAAAATCTTGTAAAATTTGTTTTTTTATTTGTGTTTTCAATACTCTGGAATATAAACAATACTATGGCGTGTTGATTATAAATTATATATTTATTTTAATTCAAATGAAAATGATCATCAATGATTCTATAATTTTTTTCTTTATTAAGCTTTAAAATTTTCATTTAGCTAGCAAAAAATAGAAACTGCCTCATGAATATAAAGTCAGCTCAAGGTCCATCATAAGACACATAAAATAGTTTTGAATGAATATTAACTGTTACATGTTCATGAACAAATGAATAACCATAGAATTGGAATGAAAAGAGTGATTATTGATTTTGATCTTGCAAATAATTTTATGCTTTAAGATTCACAATACTTAATCTCTTTTTCTGCACTTAAGGTTTTGGTTTAATTAAAAGTTTTGACATAAGATAATGAAATACAATAGAAATGTTGTGTTCTACTAGTACAAAGATTATACCATAATGAAGTTATGTAAAGGAAAATTAGAGAAATTATTAATTGATTTTAATTGGCAGCTATAGTTATTTTAGCAGGATATAAAAACTCTGTGAACTTCACTATTTTTCTTTTGACTTTTACTTTCTGGTAATTTCTGTGACATGCTAAATTAATAAGGTAGTTTTAATAATAGAATTAAAATTTAATTTTCCTAATGATTATGAATACAGTTTATCCAATCAGAAACTGTTAATATAAAATAGTAATACATACACAAGAATTTATATTCTCACTTTCTCAGAATTACGTAAAGGTAAAGGTAAAGGCCCTCCCGTTGATCGTCGATTTGCTCGAGCGGGCCCAGTAACGTCTCCATTGGAGACTTTGTTGTTACTGTGTCTGGCATATCGAATACTCTCGGTAGCTTGCCGGGCTCCCCGGGAGGGGCGGAGGAATCGAACTCGGGTCGGCCATGTTGGCCGCTTGTAAGGCGAACGCCCTCCCCGCTGTGCCATCAGTCCAGCCCATAAATTGTAATCTGTGAAAAACACATAGTTCAGTATCAAAACTTTCATTGTAAGACTATAGCACAGCGGGTATCAAAAACACATAGTTCAGTATCAAAACTTTCATTGTAAGACTATAGCACAGCGGGTAGGGCGTTCGCCTTACAAGCGGCCAACATGGCCGACCCGAGTTCGATTCCTCCGCCCCTCCCGGGGAGCCCGGCAAGCTACCGAGAGTATTCGATATGCCAGACACAGTAACAACAAAGTCTCCAATGGAGACGTTACTGGGCCCGCTCGAGCTCGAGCAGAATTACATATATATATATATATATATATATATATATATATATATATATATCAGTCATTAGCACGTATGTGCAGAATGTGACTGAGTTTGCAGTGTACTAGTATTAGAAATTATGTAAAATGTTTTAAAATGTTCTGAAACAGTATAAATTTTGAGTGCTTAATAGAAGCATTATTTTTCTTCGGCATGCATAAATCTATGTGAATATAAAAGGAGTAACATTCCCATAATAATCAAGTTTAGCTTTGCTACATGCTATTACATTTAGTCCCCAGACCCATGATTATTTTACAATTTTAATACTAATTTCTCTGCTATTCATTTAAGCACTAAGAAATTTCAAAACTGGTAAATTCTAAGAATTCTACTCACAAAATGCCCATTGACAATCAATGTTTTGTTATTCTAGTATACTATTAGAATCCCCAGGTTAAGTCAGTTAAATCTGGTTCCATATTTTCTGATGTTTTCTAAGTTAGTTAACCTTTAAGCAATATAGTTTCTTGTCCAGTTAAATTTTCTTATTATAAATTGTGTAAAAATTAGATGTTGTAAGGTTTATATGCTGTGATCACTGTCTTCCCATTATTCATCAATTTGCTTGAGCGGGCCCAGTAACGTCTCCATTGTGAGACTTGTTGTGAGACTTGTTTGGCATATTGAATACGTCACAGGTAGCTTGCCAGGCTTTGCCGTGTGAGCGAGATACTCTTGGTAGCTTGCCAGGCTCTCTGAGAGGCGTGGAGGAATTGAACCCGGATCGGTCGTGTCAGCCGCATGCAAGGCAAATGCCCTACTGCTGTGCCATCAGTCCAGCCCATAAATTGTAATCTGTGAAAAACACATAGTTCAGTATCAAAACTTTCATTGTAAGACTCCAAAGGAAGTCAGCCATATACAGAAAGTGCATTATAAATAGTAGTTGTTTTTACCACCAGCAAAATTACTATTCAAAACCCTCTTTGCAGCTACTCACAATCAGACAAAACATACACTTCTTCCAGAAGGATATTTTTAATTTTTTGCTTGGACTTTATGATCACCTGAATACCACAGAGAAAATAAAAGTTTTTTTTTTTTAATTTAATTTCTAGGCCTTTCTGGAAACCTAAAATCAGTGGCTGAGGTGAGAGAGAGACTTTTTTAAAGAACCTCAGAATTACATGAGACTTTCAGTAGTGAAGCTGAGCCACAAAGTTTTAGAGAACTAATGTTCAACCCAGCACATGGAATTAATAAAACAAGTCCAGGCCAGGTAAACAACATACTGTTTCACACACTCTATTAAAAAAAAACATGTATATGTGTATTCTTTTAAAAAGTTGTTTAATATACAGGTATTTAAAATTTTACAGATAGTGCTTAGTACCCAAAGAGAACAACAGATAACATCCTAATCCTAAACCCAAAGAGAACGAGATAACATCCTAATCCTAATGCATTTATACTTGCAGGAGAATATATTAAGATTGAAGCTCTAACATTAAAGAATATGTTTAAAGACAGGAGTTTTGTGGGGTAATCTGAGTTTAGACTCCTGGAAAGGGTGGTCAGATTTCCAATGCTGGTATCATTCTTATGTATCAACATATTTCTTTGTTACTATAATCTAGTAATAATTTCTCTCCAGACACACAATAACTTTAAAACATTATTAAAATATACACAAGTTTTGGAAAAAACAACACGTGAAGAAACTGAATCTATGAGAGAATTTGGAAAGATAAATGAGAAGATAGAATGCAATAGTTGAGAACCAGTTACAAAGAAAGAATACCCAAGTAACTTAAATAAGGAGAAGCCTAGAGGTTATTAAGAGGGTCTGTTCTAAGAGCTGATCAGGGCAGTAAAAGTCTAATAGAAAAGACAGGACTAAGGGATCAAGCACTCTGAACATCAGGGTTGGAAATAAAACTAGATTTGTCTATAAACAGAAGAAACACAACTGGCAGTTAATTCAGAATAATGAGAAGGAAGGTTATGTTGCTTTGAGGGAAATAATTCTGGTTGCTGAGGGTTGAATAAATTGAACTGGAGAAAGGTTGAAAACAGGTTTCTACCTTGAAGCTTGTTTTAGTAGTGCTGGCACAAGGTAAATGAATTGAGATAAAGACTGTGGCAGTGTGAATAATGAGTTGGTTTCAGCAATGTCCCAAAGGGCAAAGTGACAAGATAGTGATGAACTGGATGACAAAGTCAAAGGAGAGAGTGAGAAATCAAACATGATTTTATTCCTATGACTTTAAGGATTGTTAAGATACTAGGATAAGAAAGTTTCTTATTAAAGTATGCTAAACTAAGAGCTGTTTTGATAGGAGGTATATCTTTCATAACCTCAAAAATAACTGAAACCCAAGCACAAAATTTGTAAGCCTATAACTGTACCTCATGGTGTTTCACTAATAAAAAAAGGAAAAAAAAGGAAAAAAAATCCTGTACCTTAGAATAGGAGTAAAGTAACTTTACAGTTAAAGGAACTTCTGAAAATGTGGGTAAACAATCAGGAGAATTACACTTGTAAGAAAATTATCACGCTGAATATATTGGTTCTTTGTAAAAAAAACATGGGGCTGGAGCAATAGCACAGCGAGTAGGGCATTTGCCTTGCATGCAGCCAACATGGCCGACCCTAGTTCGATTCCTCTGCCTCTCTCAGAGAGTATCTCGCCCGTATGGCAAAGCCTGGCAAGCTATTTGTGACGTATTGAATATGCCAAACACAGTAACAAGTCTCACAGTGTTACTGGGTCTGCTCGAACAAACTGATAAACAATGGGAGGACAGTGACAGGGACTGTAAAAAAAAATGAGTATTTGTAAGTATACTAACTTCTACCCCCATATATTTAATTAAATATTGTTTATTACTAATATTTTGGCTTGGTTCCACATAGGGTGTACTACAGGGCTCAGTCCTGGCACTGCACTCAGATATTACTCCTGATGTGCTCAGGGAACCACAAGGAGTGCCTGGGAGCAAACCCATATTGACTGTGTACAAGACAAACACTGTATCTGCTGTGTTATATACAGTCACACATATTTTATGTACTACTTGAATGATGAGCTCAATGCTTGATATATGAAAGCTGATCATAATATTTGTTTATTAGGGACTTGAACAAGTAGGGTGCTTGACTTGCATATGACTGACCAGGGTTTGATTTCTGGCACCACCTACAGTCCCAGAGGTTAACAGGAGTGATCCCTGGGCATGGATACAGATGAAAGACCTGAGCACTGCTAGATGTGTCCTCCCTAAGAGCAAACAAAAATAACAAATACTTGTTTGGGGCTGGAACTACAGGACAGATAGCAGATAGGACACTTGCCTTGAAAGTGCCAATCCAGGTTTCATCCCTGCAAGCCCAAAGAAGTGATTCCTGATTTCAGAGCCAGGATTAAAACCTGAGTACTACCAGGTATAGCTCTAAAACAAACAAAAAAAAAACAAGAGTAAATAAATTCTTGTTTATTATGAACAGCATAATTTTTTCTTCCATGTGAAAATGTAAAATATTAGGCAGATTTTTAAGCAATTAGACTGCATAAGATTTGCGAATTGAAATATGAGTATGTTCATATGATATAAAAATTGAAGAAAGAATGATAAAGGAAATTAACTTTTATTACTAGATAAAATTCTGCATTCTAAATGGCTGTAGTTTTACTTCCCAACTATTAGTGAGTTAAACTAAATTATATGAACCCAAAATCAACTTAAACTTTAAAAATGGAAGCATTATTTTTTCAGATTATATTATGCATTTATCTTACAAGAAGAAGTTTTCTATTATTTATTAATGAAAATCATTTATAGAACCACACTTTAAAAGAGAAAGAAGATAATGAAAGAAAAATTACTAAATTTAGAAAGAGAAAATTATGAAAGATAGAAAGTACTGAATTATTTGGATTTAGAAAGTAAAGATAATTTGCATTCATTGCCTTTTCTAAATTTTTATTTTATTAATTTTTTTATTTTGTTTTTGTAAAACACCCAGCAGTGCTCAAGGCTTACTCTGACTCTGTGCTCAGTGATCAATCCTGGTGGACTCAGGGGCTCATATGTAGTGCGGGAGATGTAATTCAGGTTGGCCATGTACAAAGTAAACACTCTACCTGTTTATACTATCACTCTAAAAATAATTTGAGACAAATTATTTTTGTCTCAAAAAAGATTGGAACAACTATTTTGAGTTTCATTCAAAGATATCTGGTCTAATGGAATTTTCTTAAAGGGGGTATTTGGGATGAGAGGATGGCTACATCCCTTCCTACCAGTTAATGAAATTAATGAAAGGGCAACTCACAAATTATATTTTATTTATTTTCTGTTGAAGGACTGGAGTGATAGCACAGTGAGTAGGGCATTTGCCTTGCATGGAGCCAACATGGCTGACCCGAGTTCGATTCTTCCGCCCCTCTAAGAGAGCCCGACAACCTACCGAGAGTATCTCACCTTCATGGCAAAGCCTGGCAAGCTACCCGTGGTGTATTTGATATGCTGAACACAGTGACAAGTGTCACAATGGAAACGTTACTGGGCCCGAGTGAGCAAAAAGATAAACAATGGGAGGAGAGTTACAGTGACAGTACTGCTGAAGCAATATACTGTCATTTTTTCATGTGTTTTCATAAGATTAGAATATAAAACTATTCACAAAATTGTTATTTATCTTTGTAAATGTTATTCACATAGATTGGAGTATAGCAGTTTGGGTGCTCGCCTTGCATGTAGACAGCTAGGGTTTATTCCCCAGAAACTCATAGCCTTCGAATCCCTCCTAGGAGTGATCTCTGAATGCAGAACCAGGAGTACGACCTGAGTACAACAGATATGGAGAAAAAAGAAAAAGAGAAGAGAGATACAAAAGACAGAGGGTAAGCAGTAATGAAGCAGGGATGGGGACATGGGACATGACAAGCACATCTGAAACTTGTAACTCAATATGTGTTGTGAAAAGGAAAAAAATTATCTGGGCCGAAGGAATAGTACAGGGGACACATGCCTCCCTTGCATGTTGTCAATCTAGGTTTGACTGCCTTTTATAATCTCCCAAACCTCTTTGACTGCCTCTTATAATCTCCCAAATTTATCATCTCCCAAACCCTGCCAGAAGTTACCTCTGAGCACACTGCCAGGTATGGCTCAAAACAAAGAAACAAAAACAAAACAGGAAAAAAAAAGCCCTAATATCACAACACCCCTGTTGCAGATTCTTCTGGAAAAGAGTAGATATATTCCCCAAGAATTACAAGTTTTTATTTGGTTTCAGCTCAGTGTTCTTTGTTGGAAAATGTTCTCCCCCTACTCCTTCACTCCAGCACATGTTTTGTTCTGACTAATCCTGCCTACGTTTCTGTCTGTCTCTTCTCTCTTTGAGACTGCCTAGAGACCCTGGTTCAAACAATGTTGATAACCTCAGAAAATTTCTTTCCAGATAGTTTTCCATTACAGGATTTCACATATAGTTGAGATATGTATGGGTAAACTCTTTACTAGGAGATTTGTGAAACATAATCTTAAGGCATTATTTTGTCTTCCAGAAATCATGATTTTCTAATGTAAGTCTCATACATATATTTTGCTCAATCTTGTTTTTTTTAAAACTTCTGATTAGGCTCCTTTCCTCAAAACATAATTCTTAATCTATTGGCAAATATGTTAAAGAAGAGTTGTTATGCTGAAAAAAAATTTCTACTTAGATGAATGAAAAACGTCATCTTTAGTGATAGCCATGTTTTAAGTTTGGAAGAAAATAAATCTATCAAATAACAGCTATTACATAAAAATAACAATGTGCAGAAATGATATATGGATGTACTCTTCACTATTCTTAGTGCTATATCTGTTGATTAAAGTTTCTATGTGTATACTATGTATTTATACTTTTAAAAAATAGTTTAGAACTATGCCCTTCATGATGGTTAGACATGTAGCTATATATGCAAGGGGGAGAAAATGGGACCAAGACAAGTTTGTTGGTAAGATAAGGAGGGGTATTGTGCTGTGGGATATTAGCTTGCCTCAAGTGAATGTGTGTGTTAGAGAGAAATAAATTTTGAGAGCTGAGCAGCCTAGATGATTCAGGAAAAACAGGTTTTAAGAAATCAAAAACTGGAAGCAACTGATTTCCTTTGCTCAAAGGCCATATTGTCTTTATTTGTTCATGATCTGAATAAAAATATAGGTTAACAGCTACATAGTACTCCATTGTGTAAATGTACCAAAGTTTCTTTAACCAGTCATCTGTTTGTATTCATCTGAGGAACATAAAGTAATAAAATCGGAGTCTAACAACCAGGAGTGGCCAAGATTAGTACCAGGAATTTTGTTCCATGACTTGGAGGCCAGCCACAAGTGCTAGGGGAAAAGGAAGCTCAGATAGAAAAGGGAGCACCAAATAAAGGGTGTTGGGAGGATCCTCCCAAGATGGGAGAAGCATGCTGAAAGTAGACTATAGACCAAACATGTTTACCACTCAGTGCCTCTCTTGCAAACCACAGAACCCAAAAAGAGAGAGAGAGAACAAAAGGGAATGCCCTGCCACAGAGGCAGTGTGGGATGGGGGATATGGGGTGGGAGGGATGCTGGGACCCGTGGTGGTGGAGGATGGGTGCTGGTGGAGGGATGGGTACTTGATCATTGTATAACTGAAACCCAAGCACAAAAATTTGTAAGTCTACAACTGTAGACTTACAACGTCATGGTGTTTCACTAATAAAAAAAAAAGAAAATATAGGTTAAAAATAAAATAAGGCAAAAATAATGGAAAAAAATGTTTAAAAAAAGTTAAAATGCAGATAAATAATCAAACTAAAACCTTATAGACTTTTTAATGTAATACTTTGAAATGTCAAAAATTAGTAGAAAGATATGTAGAGCAAATAAATTTTGACCAATAAAAAGCAAAATATAACTGAAATTATATATACAATATCAAAATAATTAGATTTATACAAATATATGCATACTAGATAGATTTGTTTATATTAATCATATGTGAGGTGCCACAACATATAAGTCGGTAACCAAAGAAACTATTGGTGAATTATTAATTGTAACAATTATTGTAACTTAGGCTATCTGTCCATATGTTCTATCATCATTGTATAATTCTATACTCAATGTGAAGTTTATCTATGATCCTCATCATAATATTCAATATGCTTCAATAAAGTTTCTCTTGCCATTATATTAAGTCAAAATAAGCATATCTGTACAAAAAACATTATATCTTCTAAATTATCTTAGTTTTTCAAAAACATTAAAGAGAGGCGATGTATCACATCACATTATATAACTTTAAACCATAGACTGAACATTCCTTCCTTCCACTAAGATTCCACTCCTGCAGCCTCTTAAATTCCCTATTCTTTGTTTATTATCTTACCCAGACTTACTTATTATTTTGTATGTTCTTTCAGATATTCTTGCCCAATCGTATTTTTGTCTTGATTTCTCTTCCATTTTTCTTAGACAGAAACAAAGCTCTTACAGTTGTCAGAGAACAGTCTCCTCACATGATAACAGTGGGCTCCCATACAAAATATTTTCAGTGTCAAGAGAAAACTCTAAGACCTCACATCAGAAATCCAAGAAAATACTTTCTGTAACATTCTATTTGCCAAGCAAAACACTAAAACCAACATGATTCAAGGCAAAGGGAGTAAGTTTCCATCTTTCAATGCGAGCCAAGAAAATATTTTACTTACCATATAAAAGAGGGAAAAAAAAGAAATCAAAATGTGTGTTTTTATAATGTGTCCCTTTGACAAAACATATAGCTGGCACTAATTGGAAATTAAAAATAAGATAATAAAAGGTGTCATTTTACAATATGAACCAAATTATTTGCATATTTTAATTTTTATGTTTTAGTGTATTTTCATTGAAAGGGAAGGGATTATTGTTTTGAATGTGGTGCCCTGGTTTTAATTCCCCAACACTTACAAGGAACCTCTACCATGGCAGTGAGTGCTTATGAGGAACAATAGCTATGGCACCCTTTCCCCCAAGAAAAGTTGTACATATGTATTGTGGACAAAGTAATGAATTCAAAGATGTGTACTATGGTGAGACCAGTATGACATAAACATGCTCATCCTTTCATGTTTCTTTTTGCCCTATTATTCTTTCTGTATTAATATTTTGTGATATGACTATTAAATATAATTAGGTGAGATACACTGTTACCAAGTTGCTCATGATTAGATTTCAGTCATACAATGTTTCAACAAGCATCCATTCACCAGTGGGCATTTCTGACCACCAGTGACCATGGTCCACCTTCCGTATCTGCCTCTATGGCAGACACTTTATTTTTCTCTCTGTCTCTCTCTCTGTTTTGTTTTATATATAAGTGCAATCATTTCATGTCTGTCCCTCTCCCTCTGATTCATTTCACTGAGTATGTTATTCTCCATGTCTATTCTTGTATTAGTACATTTAATGACTTCATTTCCTAACAGCTGCCTAATGTTCCATTGGGTATATGTATCATAGTTTCTTTATCCACTCATCTTCTCTCAAACTGGATTGTTTTGAGACTCTGAATATGGTGAATAGTGCTCTAATGAACAAAGAAGTGCAGAGGGTTTTTTGCATTTTGTTTTTGGGTCTCTAGGGTATATTCTCAGGCTACTGAGTCAAAAGAAAACTCAATTTCTAGTTTTTTGAGGAATTCCTATATTGTTTTACAAAAGGCTGGATCAGTCAGCATATCCACCAACAATGGATGAGTGTCCCCTTCTCCCCACAACTGCACCAGCACTGATTTTTCTTGTTCCTTTTGATACATGGCACGAAAGGATATCATATTGTTATTTGGATTTCTCCCTAATGATTAGTGATGCAGACCATTTCATGTGCATTTTGCACTTCTGTATTTCTTCTTTGAGGAAGTTTCTGCCCATCTCTTTTTCCTCCTTTTTTATGTGTTTGGTTATTTTATTCTATAATTTCTACCAGTGCCTTATGTTTCCACCCCAAATCCCAAACCATGTTCCTAAAGCAGAACAAAAATAATTAATTTTTTATAGAGGAAAATGTGTGAAGACTGTTCTATCACCTTCTACTTTAAACCCCATAAATGTGTTGTACTACTCTTGGTACACCAATGAAGTAGAATATGAGATGTTGCATGGATGCAAATGTGGTCACACACTCCAAGAATTCTACAGCAGATTCACTCATGTATGAGGCTTGTCTGAGCCTCTGAAGAGTGGCCATGAGCATGGAAGCAAGTGAGTTCTGGAGGTTTTTGACTGATAAAGCCCTGTTGGGATGCAGAAAGGAATCTTTAAAAACCCCTCTGAGTTGACCTATGTAAGACAACCTATTACGAGGTCTGGAGACATTTCTATGGCATGTCAGTCTCCCTCGTTAATCTCTTCAGGAAGTTTTTTTGTAGTTTTCTTTGTATAAGATCTACATCTCTTTAGTTAATCTGATCCTGATGTACTGGATTTTCTGAAGATTGTTTTTCCCGTATCTCTTTTTATCCCTTTCATTGTTTGTATATAGAGGAAACTTTAACTTGATAATGGTTTTGTAACCTACAATATTACTAAAGGTAAGGTAAAGGTAAAGGCCCTCCCGTTGATCGTTGATTTGCTCGAGTGGGCCCAGTAACGTCTCCATTGGAGACTTTGTTGTTACTGTGTCTGGCATATCGAATACTCTCGGTAGCTTGCCGGACTCTCCGAGAGGGGCGGAGGAATCGAACTTGGGTAGGCCATGTTGGCTGCTTGTAAGGCGAACGCCCTACCCACTGTGCTATATTACTATACAAATATAATGTTTGTAGGAGCATTTTTGGCAGAGTTTTTAGGAATTTTTAAGTATAAAATCATGTCATCTGCAAATAGTGAAAGATTCACTTCTTCCTTTTCTATCTGGATGCCCGTAATACCGTTTTCTTGCATAACTGCTATTTCCTCACTATATTGATTGGAAGTGGTGAAAGTTGGCAGCCTTGTCTTGTAACTGATCTTAAGAGGTAAGGATTGTAGTTTTACCCCATTTAGAGTAATGCTTGCTGTGAGCTATTGGTAAATGGATTTTATTATATTGAGGAAAGTTCCTTCAACTCTTGGTTTATTGAGAGTTTTTATCATAAATGAGTGCTGGATCATGTCAAATATATGAATTTTTTTTCTCTTATATATAGAGTCTTCTGCTCCCGTGTCTGGCTGTCCTCGCCAGGGCCTCTTGGAGGAGGGCGGGTTGAGTTTCCCTCCCCGCCCCAATCAGAGCCCTGGCAGCTGGAGACCTCCAGAACCAGCCACAACCATGCTGAGACCACTCTCCACAGCATGAAGGTACCAGCAGAGAAACAAAGGCATGCTGGTCCCGGGGCTGAGATCTCCAAGCCTGCTCAGATTGGGGCTGAACATCCTCCACCCAGATTCTCCATTTTCCAGTAGGCAGGGTGCTGTGTAATCCCATCACCCTCCAAGACCCAGAGACTATAAAACCCAGGTCCCAGAAGCATCTATTATCTCATTCTTGCTCTGCACAACCTGGCAGGCTACCGATTGTAACCTGCCCACACGGCAGAGTCTGGCAAACTCCCCGTGGCATACCCAATATGCCAAATACCAGTAACAATGATGGGTCTCATTCTCCTAACCCTGAAAAAGTCTTGAATATGGCACTTTTTAAAATCTCAGGGTTAGGATGAAGGAGACGTCACTTGTGCCTGCTTGAGGCAATCGACGAACAACAGGATGATTGTGATCGTGATCGTGATTGTTATCTATATAGTATCATATGTTGATTGACTTGTGAATTTTAAACCATCTTTGCATTCCTGGAATGAGTTCTATTTGGTTAAGGAGTATGGTATTTTTGAAGAGTTACTGAATTCTGTTTGCTAGTAATTTTGTTGAGAATATTTTTGTGTGTTCATCATTGATATTAGCTTATATTTGGTGGTCTTGCGGAGGTTTTTTGTTGTTTTGTATTTCTTAAAACATTTTTAGTTACTGCCTGCTTTTTGTATCAGGGTGATATTAGCGTTTTATGCACTACTCAGTGTGCTTTTCTTTCTGTAGTTTCCTGAAAAAGCCTGAAAAAGATTAAAAGTAGGTCCTTTCATAGCTTTGAAAGAATTCACTAGTAAATCCATCTGGACCTGGGCTTTTGTTTCTGGGAAGACTTTTGATTACTTTTTCAATTTCCTTGATAGTGATAGGTCTGTTTCAGTATTCCAAATCATCTTGGTTCAGCCTTCGAAGGTAATAAGAATCCAGGAATGTATTCATTTTTCAAATTTCTCTTGTTTTGTCGCATCAAGATTCTCAAAGTAATCTCTGACTATCATTTGAATTTCTGTGGTTTCTTTGGGATGTTTCTCCTTTCAGTTTTGATTCTGTATATTTTAGGTTTCTCTCTCTCTCTCTCTCTCTCACACACTCTTACACTCTCTATTTCATTGTGAGTCTTGCTAGGAGTTTATCAATTATCAATCTTCTTTATTTTTCAAATAACTAGCTTTTAATTTCCATTGATCTTTTGACTACCTTCTGTATTATCTCTACAGCCCAAAGTTTCTTTTAAAAAATTATTAAATTTATTTAGTTTTCCTTTTCGGGCCTCACCTTGGAATACTCGGGTTACTACTGGCTTAGCACTCAGGAATTACTCCTGGCAGTGCAGGGGGTCATATGGAATGGTAGGTATCAAACCCAGATTTGATCCCAGATTACAAGGCATGTTATTGCCCCAGCCCCCATGTCATGGTTAACAAAGTTGTTCATAACAGTTAGTTTCCAGCATACAGTGTTCCATCATTGATCCTACCACCAATGTTACCTTCCTTCCACCATTGTCCCGGGTTCCTTTCCACCCCTCGCCCCCGAATCCCTTGTCTGGCATATAACAAATTTATATTATATCACAATACTTAAAGGAATCACAAATTGATTTATCAGAAAGGAGTAAAGTCAATTTACCATATGTATGCACCTTTAGTGAGTGCCATACTAAGCATCACATGTTAGGAAATCTGTCCTATTAAAAAGACCTCTGTCAACACTTCTTGAAAAACTGGTTTCAAGGCTGTGAATTCCCTAGCCTGTATCATGTAAAACAAAGCTTTGTATCATTTCTTCAAATTTGAATGCATAGAATATCTTGGTGAGGTTTTCATTGCTTTGAGTTTTACTTAATTTCTTATTTACTTTCTGTAAGTCTTCTGACTTACAGAATCTCTTGATATATCTACTGTATGCACAGCGGGTAGGGCATTTACCTTGCATGCGGCCAACTGGGTTCAATTCCTCCAGCCCTCTCAGACACAGCAAGCTCTTGAGAGTATCCTTCCCACACAGCAAAGCATGGCAAGCTACTGTGGCATATTCAATATGCCAAAAAAAGTAAAACAAGTCTCATAATGGAGACATTACTGGTGCCCATTCAAGCAAATCGATGAACAATGGAGCAAGAGTGCTACAGTGATTTTTTTTTTGAAGTGATTCAAGCTCATTATTTTCTGCTCTGAGTTTTATGATTTCCTTCCTCCTCTGTGGTTTGGACTCTTTATTTATTCATTCGTTCATCTATCTATTTATTTGTTTTGGCCACTTTCCAAGATGTTAAGCTATGAAATTATTTATATCAAGTTATTTATGTGGGCCCTTTCCTCCTTTGACGAATGCTTGGAGAGCTATAAACTTTCCTCTTAACTCTGCTGTTGCTGTGTCTGAGAAGTTCCAGTGCTCGTGTCCTCGTTTTTGTTTTTTCCTAGGAATTTTTGGACTTCCTCTATGATCCATTTATTTTTCAGTAGTAAGCTTTTTAATTTCCAGGTGTTTGATTTCATTCTGCATTTCTGCGTGTTATTAACTTCTATTTTCATGACATCATGATCTAAAAGTTAGTGATACGTCATTCCTCTTGCATTTACAGAAGTATGTTTTGTGGCCTAGCTTGTGGTCTGTCTTGGAGAATGCCAAGAATGAAATGAGAAGAATGTGTATCCAATATTTTGTGGATAAAAACATTGGATTTGCTGACTAATTAAATCTTGTCCCAACCTTCTGACCAAAAGAAATCAAAGTGGGACTAGAACAATAGTACAGCGGGTAGGGCATTTGCCTTACACACAAGCCGACCTGGGTTCGATTCCCAGCATCCCATATGGTTCCCTGAGCACCGCCAGGAGTAATTTCTGAGTGTATGAGCCAGGAGTGTCCCCTGTGCATGGCCTGGTGTGACCCAAAAAGTAAAAAAAAAAAATGAAAAAAGCCAAAATATCTTTTAAGAGGTTATTATTATTGAACTTCTATGTGTAAAACAACTCAGTAGGCCCCGAAGACACTTGAAATAAAGTATTTAGCTTAATTTTCAACATTTTTGAACATATGGGCTTTGCCTCTTTCTCTAGTCTTCTAGACTTGTCTATTACCAGCTTCTGTCTTACTCAATAGAGTCCTTTTTGTTAAGTGTTGGGTAACATTGCTTTGTCCTTCCATAAGAAGCTTAGGTTTATCTGGTTACACCCATCAATCTGGAGCCCTGGTCGGGGTGGGGAGGAAAGCCGAAGACCTCCAGGACCAGCCACCACCATGCTGAGACCACTCTCCGCACACATGAAGGTACTGGCAGAGGGAAAAAGCCACGCGGGTTCCGGGGCCGAGATCTCCAAGCCTACTCGAATTGGAGTCGAGCATTCTCCACCCAGATCCTCCAAATTCCAGTAGGCGGGGGTCACACCCACCACCTGGCCCCCTGGCGCCGTGTAATCCCATCAGCGGCCAAGACTCAGAGACTACAAAATGCAGCTCCCGGAACCGCGCGGCCGCATTCGCGGCCCCGCGACATCTTATCAGAACATCTGGACAAACTTGCATGCTATCGAATATAGCCTGCCCACAGGGCAGAGTCTGGCAAACTCCCCGTGGTGCACCAAATATGCCAAATACCAGTAACAATGATGGGTCTCATTCTCCTAAAAAGCCTTGAATATAATGTCAGGGCTAGAATGAAAGAGACGTTACTGGGGCCTGCTCAAGGCAATCGACGATTAACAGGATGATGAATGAAAATGAATGAACCCATCAATCTGGTTACACCCATCACAGTGCTCCTGAAGCACTTCCACTTCCATTGTGTTTACATGTAAACATGTAAACAGTCTTCCCTATGCTCTCCTTTCCACCCAGTTAATCAACTTTCCCCTTAATCAGACTTTGTTAATTTGTAAGATCAGTTTCCAAGAAATCTATGATTTTATATATATGAGTGAAATATTGCCTTTCTCCTCTCCTTATGCCTTATGAATAGTTTACCTTAAAGTAATATCCTTTTTGTATAGATACAGGAAGACCGTTAACATTATGCTTTGTAACTTAGGATTTGATTGGCCTTGAATATTATTCACTCCCGGGCATCTTTCTCGACTTAAGCCTCAGTTGCCCTTAGTTCCTAACACCCCAAAAGCAGGGGCCCGGCGAGGGACTGAATGGACCCAGGGCAAGCAGTGAGCTACCCTGGCAGCGAAATGGGCCAGGCCAAAGTGCCACGATTCTTAACTATAAGTTAAGAGTTTGATCATGGACAAATGCTGTCATGATCCAAGGTAACGACAAGACTAGGAACCTGCTAGGGGTGGGAAAGACTATCTGGCCTGAGCACCGTAGTCTGAGATCAAAATGGCCCTAGACGAGCAATTCTATAAGTTTAAGATATTTCTTACTGTATCCATACAAAATGATTTATATTATATTCTTATATGCTTGTCGGACAAGGAGAGGAGAGGCACGCCCATGGGATTATGCTCTAGGGTGGGTCTTCCTGCTGAGGAAGGATCTGTCCTAGGAGCGGTCTTCCCTGAGGCCAAGATTTCTACCCCTGTTGATCTCCACCCCTATTGATTGTGACCACACCTATGTAATTGGTTCCCCCAATTCCTCTTGGAGAGATATATAAGGAGATGGTAGATTGGGCAGGGGGGGCAGAGACAGAAGGAGAGATGAGGAGAGAATCAGAATAAACTACGACTAATACCTACCAGCCTGGCCCTCGTTCCTTCCTCTGCCTGACCATCGCCATCGACCTCTCCGGGGTGGGAGAAGGGTGAGACTACCGAACGCGGGCGGCAGGAGAGATAGAGCCACCGCCGCTGTGGGTGCCGAGCCCCTCTTGTGTGAGTTTACACAGTTAAGGATCATTTTTCAAATTTCCTTCAGGTCTTTACATTTTTATGGTTAACTCTACCAACTCAATGCTACCATGTTGATAAAAGTGATAGTTCTGTGTTTCCTGAGGTGGTGGGAGGATCCGCCCACGATGGGAGAGCATGCTGAAAGTAGACTATCGACCAAACATGATTACCACTCAATGCCTCTTTTGCAAACCACAGCTCTCAAAAGGAGAGAGAGGGAAATGCCCTGCCACAGAGGCAGTGTGGGATGAGGGCTGGGGGGTGGAAGGGATACTGGGATCCGTGGTGGTGGGAAATGCGCAGTGGTGGAGGGATGGGTGTTTGATCATTGTATAATTGAAACCCAAGCACAAAAATATGTAAGTCTGCAACTGTACCTCATGATGTCTCACTATTAAAAAAATAATAAATTAATTAATTTAAAAAAAAAGTAATCTCCTCACCGGTGTCCAAGCCTCCTTGCTCTTTTCCACTTACCATATTCTGAATTGCAGTGCAGCTGGGCTAAAAGTGTTAAAACAACAAGATAAACGTTCAATTATTTACTTTACAGCTCAGAAATTACAGTACTCTGGCCTGATTCTTCAAATTGATTCAAAGGCTGGGTATAGGTCATCCCTCCTGTATTCACTGTAATGTAACCTTCAACTTTGCTCCTTGCTTGCTTACTTGGCTCCAGATTGGAATGTGGAGTCTTTTCTCTCTCTCTCTATCTCTACCCCACCCCCTGTCTGTTTCACACACATGAACATTTGCACACTTCTTTTTTAACTGCAACTTGTTCTACCAGAGAGATCAAAGCTGTACTTTCTTGAATTCTCTTTCCTGAAGTAAAAACAAATTAAGGAAATATCATCATTTATTTTTGATAACTCAAATGGCAGCTTATGATTGATCCCTTTGAGTCTGCTGTTTAAGCTTTTAAGTTATGTTACATTTGTAAAATTCTTCCTCTAATTTTGAACTGTACTGAATTGATCATGTTTCTCCTTATGTATGCATATTGTGATTTGTTTTATGTCTACCTTCTAGCACATAAACTCATATGAGGACTTGAATTCTTCTTCCCTTTGTTACTATACACTCAATACTTGAAAATAATGCCATAGGTATATATTAGAAAGTGCATTTATATTTATAACAAAATCTAATGATTTTTAATCGTTTTTTGTACTATTCTTTGTACTCTTCTCTCAGTAACTGCTCCAAAGAAGCACATATATTTATTTTTCTATGCACTCCTTCACTTATCTTTTCTCTTGCACTTTGGGAAAGACAGTTCTAGGGTTCAATGTCAATTATGTTCTAATAAAAATTGAAGGGGCTAGAGAGCTAGTGCAGTGGGTAGAGCCATTTAAGCATGCCTGGCATGTAGCCGACCCTAGTTCAACCCCCTGTACCCCAGATGATCTCCTGAGCCCCTGAGGAGTGTTCCCTGAGTAAAGATCCAGGAATAAGCCTTGAGAATTGCTGGGCATGGCCCACTCCTCAAAAAAAAGAGTGAAAGTCATTTTCAACTCTTTTTTGAGCTATTCTTTCAATCAGATGGAATCAGTATAAACGCTGAAAGCCAGCAGATGGATTCGAAGTCTCTAGTTATTTTTACTAGAAAGAATCCTCTCTAACACTGCTTCAAGAGTACTCCAGCATTAACTCTCTGTGGGATGATGGCCTGCAGAGTGAGTGACAGGACTCACAGCCTATCAGAAGCCAGAGTACTCCAGTACCAACTCTCTGCAGGAGGATCGCCTGCAGAGTGAGTGACAGGACTCGCAGCCTTTCAGAAGCCAAAACCTCATCCCAATGAAAGTTTTGAAAATTTTGATAGTTTTTACTCAGAAGAGTTTGGAGTCTCAGAGTTTGGAAAGTCCCTGTGCCTTTCTAATCAGCTCTTAAATAGGCAGATTCAGTTGTAGAGGGGATTAAGAGTTCTCAGCTTGGAAAATAGATTGCAAATAGGGAAAACACACTTCATTATTTTGCACTTGAATCTTACATTGCCTGGTGCCCGAGGGAGAGCTTTGTTCTTTCAAGCTTCAGTTTCAGAACCTCTGAAACTCCAGAGATGTCGTGTTTCATTTCAGATTTAGTTTTTTATCCTATTCCCTCCTTGGCTAACTCCATGTTGTAGTGTTTCCATATTTCACTGGCTCATGAGAGTATTTCAGAGGAATGAGACTCATTGTATTTACTCATTGTATTTTGAAAACAGGATGAGAACGTTATTCGGGTCTCCCAAAGAGGAATCAAAAGAGGTATGCTTGGAGTATCACGTTTCACTCAAATGAAAGAAAGAATGCAGAGTTCCGACCTCCATCAATGGTCAAGAGTCAGGGACACTGTCACTTTTGCCAAGGTGTTGAAAATCAGATGGGCTGGTCACATAATGAGATTTGGAGATTACCACTGGACTAGAGCCATTATTGACTGGATTCCACGGGACTTCAAAAGACTGCATGGCCACCCACCTACAAGTTGGTCAGACTTATTTGTCAAGACCCTGAGCGATCGATTTGAAGCTCTTCGGATTCCTAGAATGAACAGACGCCATTGGGCTGCACTAGCACACGACAGAGACAAATGGAGACGTTATCGGTGCCCCCTCAAGCAAATCATAAGTAACAGGAAGACAAATGATCAAGTGATAAGAGTATTTAATTTCAGAAAAGTAATCATACTGTGCTACCAAAGGTTTTTTGTTGTTTTGTTTTGCTTTGTTTTCTTTTTTGAGCCCTAAACTGGAAACTCTTCTCTTCTCTTTGAGAGCTGAATATTTTATGGAGTTGGTGGGGGTAGGACTTGGGCCACATTTGGCAGCACTCAGGTACTACTCGGAGTTCTGTGCTCAGGGGCTTCAGGGAGACTCTTGGAAACAGATGAGGAGCCCATGTGACGAAGAATCTCACCAGAATAGGCTGCTTGCAAAGCGGGCGCCTTCATACCTCTGTTGTCACCCTGACCCTGGAAACTGCCTTATTATTCAACAAATAAAATGTCACAGACCACGAGAGATGACGCTCTGTGTAATTCTCAGACCAGCATCTAAATAAGTTGGGCAGCTTCTAAATAAATAATATACTTCTGTGTGCACCCAAATATGTGAAAGGACTTAGAAATTTACCAGAACAGTTTTATGGGATTCTTGCTTGTCATATTCACAGTCTTATACTTCCTAAAAAGTGTAAGGCTGGAGATAGAAATATAAGGGCTGCCCGGGCTAATAGTCATGAAAGAGTTAAGTGGTAGGAAAGAGTTAACCAGACAACTGTAAAAGTTGTGAAAGCTAGAGTAGCAAAAGCAGGCTGGAAAGAGTTATAATGTAGCTCCCACCAACACCCTGCTATGACCTTGTGGTTGGGCCAGATATGGGGACATGTGCTCAGATGTTCTGAAGAAGTTAATCTTGTGCAAGTGTCTACTGTTCTTGGGAAAGCTGCAGATTGCTATACTGTAAGATTCCTTTGTTTATTCTTTGTTATAAAAACCCACTGTACTTTGGTTTGGGGCTCTCTTCCTCTGTCCTGTTTTCGGGACATGTAGTGAGCCCCAGCATGCTTGGACAATAAATCCTGTGCATGTTGCATGAGAAAGTCTCTTGGAGTCTTCCATCATGGGTGGCGAGTTTCTCGACCCTAACAAAAGGTAAAAGTAAAAAACTGTGTTTTGTTTTCCTTCACCTTCCTTGTTCTAGATTTTCCCTGATAGATTATTCCATCTGGTTGATTTGTTGAGTCCCTAGGCACCATGCCAATAACTTTAGTAGGAACTCTGAAGAGTTTCCCCATGGCTTTCTGTCATTGACATCTTAGCATTTAACTGGAAAGATAGAATGTCTCCATGATGAGGGAATTAAACAAGCCAGTTCCTGTAAATCGGAACTGTGAATTACATGAACCCAGTGACCAGAAAAAAAAAGGGGGGACCAATTTTAAAGATTCTTAGTTTACTTTAACATTCTTACTAAAATGAAATGTACATAGTATAAAGTACATCTTTTTTAAATATAGCATTTAGTGGGTGTTAGTATATTCACTAACTGGAGCGATAGCACAGCTATTAGGGCATTTGCCTTGTACGCGGCCAACCCATTGATTCCTTCATCCCTCTCGGAGAGCCCGGCAAGCTACCAAGAGTATCCCGCCCACATGGCAAAGCCTGGCAAGCTCCTCGTGGCGTATTCGATATGCCAAAAACAGTAACAACAAGTCTTACAATAGAAATGTTACTGGGCCCGCTCAAGCAAATCCAGGAGCAATGTGAGGACAGTGCTACAGTGCTATGCATTCCTCTCTGTAGAGCCTCACAAGCTACCCTTGGCGTATATTGATATGCCAAAAACAGTAACAACGGGTCTCATTCCCCTGACCCTGAAAGAGCCTCCAATACAGCAGCGTTGAGAAAGACAAGTAAGGCGAGGCTGCTAAAATTTTAGCACTGGGACGAATGGAGATGTTACTGGCACCTGCTCAAGTAAATCGATGAACAACAGGATGACAGTGATACAGTGATGCATTCCTCTGACTCAGAAAATTGTACCTCTATCAAAACACTTTAATAGAAATATGCATGTAGCTTAATTTTAGTAATGACTATATTCTGGGCTGGAGCGATAGCACAGCTGTAGGGCATTTGCCTTTCACGCAGCCAATATGGCCAGCCGGAGTTCAAGTCCTTTGCCCGTCTTGGAGAGCCCGGCAAGCTACTGAGAGTATCTCGCCCGCACAGCAGAGCCTGGCAAGCTACCCGTGATGTATTCGATATGCCAAACACAGTAACAACAGTCTTCAATGGAGACATTACTGGGCCTGCTCGAACAAATCTATAAACAACGGGAGGACAGTGACAGTGACAGTAACTATATTCTATATTCACTACTTTTAGGATAACATTTTTTTGTCCTTCCTGCATAGCTTCAGGTAGTTTATGTTTATTGGGTTGCTCCTATCACAGTGCTTCCTTTCCTCTGTTTATTTGTAACTTCTTTCTTTGTGCTCCATTGACTTGTAAATATTGTTTTTCTTTTCTCCTTAAGTCCTTTATATAGTTCATTCAGAGTGATGTCCTTTTTGTATGGGCACAGGAATACAGTAGTAAATGCTATGCTTTTGTTATGTGGGAGTCATTTGACACTAAATGATATTTTTCTCCTGTGAACCTATTCTCTTGACCTAAGCCTCAGCTGCCCTTACTTTCTAGCACCCCCAAAAGCAGGGTCCTGATGAAGGACTGGATGGACCTAGGGCAAGAGGGGAGCTATGTGCTACTCTGGCATCGAGATTGGCCTGGCTAACCTATCTAATGCTTAACTGTAAGTTAAGAACTTGGTCATAGACAGATGCTGTCATGATCCCAAAAGTAACAACTAGATTTGGACCCTGCTAAATTTAGGTATGATTATTCTGGCCTGAGCTCTGTAATCTTAGTCTGTGGCAAAATGTTCCCAGGAGGGCTGCCCTACAAACTTCAATGTATCTTTTACTGTGTCCATATGAAAACAACTGAAAGAGAAAAACACCTTAAGAGGTATTTTGCCAGGTGGGCTGTCAGGAAGGGCTTCCTTATGTTGTTTTTGCTTCAGGACTGGGTGGAGCATGGACCCAGAGGGCAAGGTGGAGAGAGATAAATAGGGTTGGGGTCATAGTTGAAAGAGGAGAGGGAGATACCAGGCTGTGAGATGAGTGGGGATCTAGGCATGAGGGGCAAAGAAGGAAGAATGCATGAGATAGGAGAGACGAGAGATTGAATAAATGGTAATTAATCAGCAACCAGCCTGGTCCTCATTCTTCCTTCACCTGCCTATCAATTGTAGCCCCCCGAACGTGTCCATACAAAGCAGCTTGAGAGCACTGAACGCATGCGTTGAGAGAGAGCTGGCCAGAGAACTGGGAACACACATCCTTCCACAGGCTGTTCATTACAACTATTGTTATTAATTTATTATATTTTAACTGTTGAATATTTGTTTCAAAAAAGAATGCCACAATTTATTTTAACTTAGAAACATATTCATATGCCAAACACAGTAACAACAAAGTCTCCAATGGAGACGTTACTGGGCCCTCTGGAGCAAATCCATGAACAATGGGAGGACAGTGGTACAGTGATACAGTGATAGAAACATATGGGCTTGAGAAACATATAGAATTACATTACTCAATATTGATTACTGTATGCAGTTTTGTATGCAGTTACGCATATAACAGCATATATTAAACAGAAAAATCAAGTAAAATCCCCCTTTTCTTAAATTATTACCTCCTTTCTTTAACAGGAGTCTCAACATGTATTTAATACTAGATGCATATTTTTATTGAGTCATAAATCAAAGAAGGAAAAAAATTAAGTACATATACATATATTAGGTTAGAGGTTGAGATACAAAACTAAGTATTATGACACATTTCTTTCTGGGGAACAGTAAGTGAATATTTTAAGTGCAAAAATAAAACCTAAAGTCAAAAATTGAGCACTCAAGAAAAATGAGTAAAAGCAAATGGAATAGAGCCATAGGCTTTTATTAATAATGAAATGTTTGTATAATTAATTACTTTTATAATACTTTTGGTAACAAGGTTACAATAGTTTTATCTTTTACAGTATTGATCTGTATAGTTATTTCACTGTACCACCTCCTCCACGCCCAAGGCATGGAAATGATATCTTTGTTACTTTCAGTCTGCTCCATCATTTACCCATGTACCCTCTCTTAATTATTATTCTTAGTTTTGTGAAACAGAGACAAGGGCTTATTTTCATTTAATAATGTCTATCTTGCCTTTCTTTGTTTATTGATACATTAGTGAGATCATTCAATATTTTCATTTACACTCTGGTTTATTTTGCTTACCATGATATCATGCTTCATCCAAGTTGCAGTGAACTGCCTGATTTCATTCTTTCTTAATTGCATAGTATTCCATCTTGTATTTATACCACAATTTCTTGATCCCTATCTCTCATTACACAGCTTATTTAGCTATTATACTATACTTTATTATATTGTTCTATATTCTGCAATGAATGTCGGCATTATATATCCTTTCAAAATTAATGATTTTGTGCTTCGGGCTATCTGAGTAATGGGATTGCTGGGTCATTTTAGAGTTTCAATTTTACACTTTTGGAAAATACTATTCCTTAAAGGCTGAATTAGAATTTATTCCCACAGACAGTGAAGGTTCTTTTTTCACCATATCTCTCTCAACACTGATTGCTATAATCAGATAATAGTAATTCTCAGGAATGGTAGATTATATTGGACTGCCACTTTGATTTGCTTGAAAATGTTATGATAAATACTACTTTTTTTGTTTGGTCATTGGCTTCCCAGGTCTTTTCTCTATAAACGTCTGGTAAATTTCTGTTCTTTTCCTCACTATTTATTTATTATTATTATTATTATTATATTATTATTATTATTATTACTACTACTACTACTACTAGTAGTAGTAGTGGATCACCATGAGGTACAATTACAGAATTACAAACTTTTGTGCTTGCATTCCAGTCACACAATGATCGAATACCCATCCCTCCACCAGTGCCCATTCTCCACCACCAATAATCCCAGCATCCCTTCCACCATCTCCCCTTATACCCCCTACCCCACCCCACCCTGCCTCTGTGGCAGGGCATCTGAGGACCCTCTCAGGATGGGAGAAATGTGATGAAGACAGAATATAGATGAAACATAGCGGCCACTCAGCGTTTCTATTGCAGACCACAGCGCCCAAAAGGGAATGCTCACCCTGTTTTTCATGAAATGTTTTTTTTTTTAATTTTTATTAGTGAAACACCATGAGGTACAGTTGTAGACTTACAAAATTTTGTGCTTTGGTTTCAGTTATACAATGATGAAATGTTTTTTATTGCTGAGATTTGTAAGTGGGATTATATCCTTATGTCAGGTATGAGTCAAGTTATCAAGATTATGAAAAATAAGGACTTTTTTGCATAAAAAATTTTCTGTAGTAGTTCTTCCCACATTAAAATAAGGAAAGTTTTTTTAGCAATGACTTTGGGAAAGCTGATCAGTTACACTTTTTGTTCAACAACTGATACTGGCACACATCAAAACGAAGAATACTAATAACCAGACTTGAGTGGATGTGAGAGAAATCAGTCACTTACCCACTGCTGCTGCTTATGCTGGTCCAGCCTTCTTGGAAAAAATATGGGCATATCTCACAATGACTGAGACGAGATTTCGTATTATCCAGCATTACACTTTTCAGCATGTACCTTCAAGGCTGTAACAACTATTCTGAAAAGTCATCTGTGCTCCTATTTTCATTGTAACACTATTTACAATAGCCAGAATCTGAAAAGAGTTCAAAACCCATGAATCGATGACTATATAAAAACACTACAGCATATAAGTACAGTGACAGACTCCTCAGTGACAAGATGAAATCATGCAATTCACTTCTGCATAGATTAATCTGGAGAGTATTTTGCTGAATGAAGTTAGTCAGAAGAAGAGGAGATACAGAATGTGGGTTATTAAAAAGAAAGTGAGGGAATATCATGACCAAAGGAAAACTGGCCTGAGAATCTGAGATTGACTCTGAAAACTGATCTATAGAACTGAACTTATGATGGATGAGTGAAAGTATTTATTGTGGGAAGACACTGAAACAGCAGAAGGAAACAGATATTCTAGTGGATGGGGTTTTGTTGGAACATTATAAGCATAAAACACTATAATAAGTAGTACTACATCATGGTACCTAAAAAAACCAAAAATACATTGATAAAAAACATGATTTCCACTCCCTATAAACACCTGGTCATATATGCTCCATCTATCTATAATGACTATGAATCTTCTATTCTGATGTCTGTTATAAAGTTTTGTATTACAATTAAGCATTGGCTGGAGTGATAGCAAAGCAGGTAAGGCATTTGCCTTGCACGTGGCCAACACAGGTTTGATTCCTCCGTCCCTTTCAGAGAACCCGGCAAGCTAACAAGAGTATCCCGATCTCCCGCATGGCAAAGCATGGCAGCCTCTCCAAGGCATATTTGGTATGCCAAAAACAGTAACAACAAGTCTCACAATGGAGGCGTTACTGGTGCCCACTCGAGCAAATTGATGAACAATAGGAGGATCGTTCTACAGGACAGTACTACAGTGCTACAATTTAGCATACAAAAATAGAGACGTCTCAAGTTCTTAAAATGTGTTATGCATCCATTTTATACCCTTTATCCTCTCAATTTTAATAAAACATTTATTACTGACCATTTAATAAACCATTTAAATAAAGAACTTCTTATATTTCTATTTCTATTTACTTTTCATTGCAATGTTTAATACAGCCAGTGGAGAAACTGAATGTATTATTACCTGAAACAACTTAATAAATTTATGATGATATAATGACACAGCACGTTTCATAATAAAAAGGGTTTTTAAAAAAGTGTTTCAACTTTCTATACCGAAAAAATAATTATAGACTCTATGCTTAATATACATAATACATTTTTAAAGAGTATTTATTTATTTATTTATTTATTTTGCTTTTGGGTCACACCCGACATTTCACAGGGATTACTCTTGGATCATGCACTCAGGAATTACTCCTGGAAGTGCTCGGGGGACCATATGGGATGCTGGGAATCGAGCCTGGGTTGGCGGCATGCAAGGCAAACACTCTACCAGCTGTGCTATTGCTCCAGCCCCCATAATACATTTTTATACACTTATCTGTAATATATTATACACTCATATTTAGTGGGATGGTATTTTCCATCATACTTTAACAGCTTCATTTTATGAAACAGGATTTATTTACTCCAATACTATCAATTTCATAATAGTTCTTATGTGTCATTTAGAGGCATCCATCCAACATAATGACAGATTGTGAAGAACGGCACATGAAAATAAATGATCATAATAGGTGAATGTAGATGTAGCAAATTCTCCTTCTTTATTCTCTTAATCATAGTTAAAACTTCATTTTCAATGTAAGTTTTTACATCTGTAATTAGGTTTTAAGAATGAAAGAATCATAAGTGGCACTGTAAGCTTTTATTTTTTAACTTAAAATGATAGACATTTAAGATAAAAGAAAAATAGGGTTGTGGTTATGGATAATAAAAGCAGACTTCTTAAAATAGGAAAATGAGTGGTTTAGTTGTATTTTCACTTTTCCTCACACTTATCCTATTATATGCTCTTCTCTATATTTGTTGAATGTCTGAAGTTTTATATTTAGTTAGTAACTTAGTTTTATTTAACAAATGTTGTGCCACAGTGTGAACTTAGTCAACCTAATTGCAACAAGAGTGCGAAGAAATTGACTACAAAACTTTCAAAGAACTGCAGAGATGATAGCTGAAGCTGACAGGCATGCATCTGTCAACACTGATAATTGTGTACTTCTTCAGTGATTTTTATTTTAGGGAACAATAGAACTTATTGGAGGAAAGTAAACCAGCTAGCAAAGGAAACATGTCCAACTTTTTAGTTTCTATAATAAAACATTTCATTCATATAAAAAAATTGAAAAGTGATTAACATTTTGACTTTAGAATGGCTTAAGGCCCTAGGTGAAAAGAACAATTTTTATTACTGAGAGCTGCTTTACAGGCCTTATTAATAATGCTTAATTCTTGCTTAAATTATAATATTACCTTATTACCTGAAATTATGATTTACAAATGATAGCAATGTAAAAGTGTCACTATTCCATAATTTTCTAGAGAATTGCTCATTGAAATTTTCTCTGATATGTTTTATGAAAGGGTAAAAATTCAAGTCCTTTAATTAATAACCTGTCCTGGAAACCATCTTTCTAAGAGAATACTGAAAAGACAAGAATAGCCAATAATAGCCTGACATTCATTTTATTTTAAAAGGAATCATTTGCTATTAATAATGGTAAGCAGGGTTTCAGAACATTTTATGGGAGCATCAGTCCCTTAACTTGTCAGTGTGTTTTATGTTACAAAGAGAAGGGTGATGGGGTGAACCAAGCTTGCAGGCATATATAACATTATGGAAGGTGAAGAATCTATGATACTTTATCAAACAGGCCATTTAATTCTGTTACTGAGTCATAGCCCAGGCATTGCTGAGGGATTACCATAAAATTTTCATTTGACATTTCAGGTTTAATAAAGCTATTTACAGGTAGATGTAATATAAATTTCTAAATTGCATATACAAAGAAAACGTAGGCACAGATATATAAAGGATCCATCCTTACATAAAAATAAAATATGTTTATGAACATTAATTATAGTAACATATTACTGATATCAAGATATAACTTTTCATTACTTGAAGTTTTTGCTCTTTAGTAATAACTGCTAGAGGTCAATTCCAGGGGGAATCACTGAAAGGAAACCTTGATATTCATGTCCAAGGTCTCTAGTTCAATCCCTGGGACTACCTGATCTACTCCAGCACTTTTGGAATGACCTGGGTAGCCCCACACAGAGTAGAGCTCCATCATCAGGTCAAGCATTGAATCATCAGGCTTACTAAGCCAAATATTGCCAGAATTTAAAAAGTAATTCTTTTTTTGAGACAAAAAATTTGTCACAACTGCACTATGCATATTCTTTCTTAGAAGTAGCATATTCATCTACTTCTCAGAATGACAGAATGACAAGTTAAACTCTCAATCTTTCTCAGAAATAGGTTAAACTTAAATTCAAGAAATTTTACAATAAAGAATCAGGATACCAAAACTATGAAGCATAGAATCATAGCTATTAGAATATTTGCATAAAAATCTCTCAAAAATTCAAGAAGCAAAATCCCTAAACAAAAAAATTCAAAAGCAAGAGACAGTTTGATCAAGATTTTTCAAATATAATATTATGGTCATTTTTGTTTGTATTTACTTGAATTCTAAATAAGCCGATCACTTGACATGTGAATTATTTGATTCAATACATTTCATTCAAAATAGGGCTTTAAAGGAAGAGAGTTATTCCCTGGTGAAAGGATTATGAAATAAATAGTTTTCAACAAGCTGTCTTACCACATTGTAGTAAATAATGTTAAAACTAAATATGTAAGTGATAACAGTGAAATATGTTATAGATAGGATTCAGTGCTGTGCAAAATAAGAAAAATATTATCTATAGGTCAAAAGAAATTTACATACAAGTGGTACTACATGGAATGTATCATGTTAAGCGAAATGAGTCAGAAAGAGCAGGATAGACACAGAAAGATTGTATTCATCTGGGGAACATAAAGCAACAAAAAGGGAGATTAACACCCAGGAATGGCTGAGATTAGTACCAGGAATTTTGCTCCATGAATGGAAAGCCAGCCACAGGCTCTAGGTGAAAAGGAAGCTCAGATAGAGAAGAGAGTACCAAATGAAGGGTGTTGTGAGTGCCCTCCCAGGGTGGGAGAAGCATGCTAAAAGTAGTCCATAGACCAAACATGATTGCCACTCAAAGCCTCCCTTGCAAAACACAGTACCCAAAAGAAGAGAGAGAGAACAAGGGGGAATACCCTGCCACAGAGGCAGGATGGGACGGGGAGGGGGTGGATGAGGGTTGGGGGGGGATGCTGGGACCCGTGGGGATGGATGACGGGCACTGGTGGAGGGATGGGCACTTGATCATTGTATAACTGAAACCCAAGCACAAAATTTGTAAGCCTATAACTGTACCTCATGGTTTTTCACTAATAAAAAAAGAAAAAAAAAGTGCAACCACAAAAAAAAAGTGAGTGAGAAATAAAAGACTGCTCATGGAACATCTTTCCAATATAACATTTAGCTGTAACTTGGATAAGACCACATTATGTCCTGAAAAAAAAAAAAAAAACAAGATAAAGCATTCTAAGCAAAAAGGAAAGGGAAAAAGAATGGTAGTTTTCTGTTGCCACTTTTGTGTAATACTTGAGAGATTTTACAATCTTACATATATTTCTAGCTTTTTAAACTATAAGAGCTTTTATATCTCACAGAATACCAAATGTGTGTATCCCATAATTGTGAAAGACAAGAACATAGAATTCTTTATATTTACAGTCCACTGCTTTTGGTCCATAAGTCTATATAAACAGGAATTAAAAAAAAATGGTACAGTTAAAAATAAAGACTTTAAAAGTGTGTAGATAGCTAAACATTTAGACTCACTTCACCTTGAAGTAGTTTCTCAGAAAAGGCAGTAGAGCAGTCTTGAGATTTTCTACTTTCCTTTTATTTCAAATCTACTTTTATTTCAAATCTGTCATTATAAAGTGAAATAAAGAGCATAAAGGAATATTATCATAGGAAATAAATAAATTTCATAAAATATTAGTGTATATCAGAGGACTATTTGAATATAATCCTTAGCATTATGTTATATGAATTAGAAAATATTACTGTAGCATTGTAGCACTGTCCTCCCGTTTTTCATCAGTTTGCTCAAGCGGGTGCCAGTAAAGTCTCCATTGTGAGACGTGTTATTACTGTTTTTGGCATATCAAATATGTCACGGGGAGCTTGCCAGGCTTTTCCGTGCTGGCGGGATACTTGTGGTAGCTTGCGGGGCTCTCCGAGAGGGATGGAGGAATTGAACCCCGACCAGCTGCGTGCAAGGCAAATGCCCTATGTGCTGTCCTATCACTCCAGCCCTAGAAAATATTGTTGTAGAAAGAAAAATAAAAGAGTCCATCCATCTGGGTTTATTCAAGATTCAAGAAATAACTTTATGAATCATAACGTGCCCTCCAACTTTTCCACAAATTCCCCAAAAGTTGAGTAGAAATCAGTGCTTTTCTTGTTTTTATACTGTTATAAATGGCATTTTTATTTTAAAATTTTATTAAAGCAGCATGATAAACAAACTTATTCATAGTTGAATTTTATATATTCCAGCACCAATCTTATCACCAGTGTCACCAGCATTATCTTTGTTTCTTCCCACCTCCACCTCACTACTCTGACAGGCACATTTTTAAGTTTGACAGTTGAAGCTTGGATCTCTTGTGTTCAGTGTTGTTGACTCTGTGTTTGGATATTTAAATATACCACTTTTCACCACCAATGTATTTGGAAAACTGTTTTGCAATGAATGCATTATTGGTAATCAGAACCAGAATATCTTTGTGTGGGAATGTCCTCTTACAGTGTTGAGTTTCCATGTAACTGCCCGGTCTTTGTAACAAGACAAAAGGGTCTACATATATTCAGTACAAAGTATTGACAATTGAGTTGAATTAATTAATGATACAAAAAAGTGTGTTCATAAGTCAATTGCTGTTACATAATTTCAAATATCATTTACAACAATAAAGAATATTATGGTTTGGTTTGGCTTTTGTTTTTTAGAACTTAATATATTAACAGAAAACCTGCAAATTTTGAAAAGGTATGGGTGAGGGGAAGTATTTATAAAGTGCAGGGCACTCACGTTAAATGCAAACTACATGACTTTGATTCCCTGTACCACATATGGTACCCTAAACCCCTCCAAGCCTGATATCTGAGTTTAGACTCAGCAATTAGCCCTAAGCCAGTTAATAGTGGTGCCATGGGGGTATGGTGCTGCCAGTATGTCAATCTGCACCTGTGAGGTGAGTGCATCAGCAGCCCGATGGCAACGGCAGACTTTCAGATACCCCAAAATTGCTGCTGTGCCTTTGGCCAGACCCCAAAAACTTGGGGCAAAGTTAACTAAGAAAGTAAACGGCCAAAAGTTAGGTATGTGGGAGACACACCCACAAACCACCCCTTGCTCAGCTATATAATTGGAGGCATGGCCTCTCTAGTTCCTGATCGAACTGGTTAATGGCCATGATACCAGAGTCGCAGAAATGAATCTCAGAACCCAAAGGCTTTTGGCAGAAATGCGTCCTGTTCCTGCAGTAGGTTACTGGCGCTGGGCCACTCCAGGTGGGAATAGATTTCGTGCCTTGGCCTGTTCCCTCTGGTAGCCTGGTGACCACCATCCTCCAGAGGCCACTGGACAGTCAGGTTTGGGCCTGCAGTGATGAGACACATGGGGCCTCAATACACGGGGGTGGAGGCGACTCTTTCTCCCCATCCCAACGAAACCCCTAGTCGCCGCCTACAAACGGCGTCTCTGGCTCCTGATCAAGCTGATTAATAGCCATAATACCAGAAACTCAGAAACAAATCTTGAAACACAGTGTCTTTTGGCAGAAATGCATCTGGACTGTGTACAAGGTGGCTGCCAGCTCAGAGCTTAATGGAAACCCAGGTATGAGCTGGCGGTGACAGGCAACTGCAGTCTCATGGGAAGGAGGGCAGTACCGGCTCATCCTTCACACCCTACCGAGGTCATGAATTGCCCCCTCACAAGCAGCTCTCTGGCATGGCCATGGCTCCAGAGGCAAAAAGGACGTAATCCAGAACCCGGAAGCTTGTGGCAGAAAAGTGAATGGACCAGGCGTTAAACCACGGCGCCAGGAGGGAAAGGGTGTTGCTCCCTTCCGCCTTTTTCCCCCCTTGCAGCAAGGTGGCCACCACCTCAGAGCTTATTAGAAAGCCAGGTATGAACCTGTGGTGAAGGGGCAACTGCAGTCCCATGGGAAGGGGGAGGGTACCGGCTTGTCCTCCAAGTCCTACCAAGGTCATAAGTTGCCCCCCACAGCGGCTCTCTGGCACAGCCATGGCTCCAGAGGCAAAAGGACTTAGTTCAGAACCCAACAGCTTGCAGAAGAAAAGTGAATGGACCATGAGTTAAACTACGGCGCCATGTCTCCCCAGGAGGGATAGGGTGTTGCTCCCTTCCACGTTTTCCCCCCCTGGCAGCAAGGTGGCTGCCGCCTCAGAGCATATTGGAAAGCCAGATATGAACCAGCGGTATTGGGGCAACTGCAGTCTCATTGGAAGGGGGACGGTACTGGCTTTTCCTTCAGGCCCTACTGAGGTCATGAGTTGCCCCCCACAACCGGTTCTCTGGCATGGCCATGGCTCCAGCGGCAAAAAACTTAGTCCAGAGCCCAACAGCTTGCAGAAGAAAAGCGAACAGACCATGCATTAAACTACGGCGCCATGCCTCCCCAGGGGGGAAAGGGTGTTGCTCCCTTCCACGTTTTTCCCCCCTGGCAGCAAGGTGGCTACCGCCTCAGAGCTTATAGGAAAACCAGGTAGAAGCCGCTGGTGACAGGGCAACTGCAGTCTCATGGGAAGGGGGTCGGTACTAGCACATCCTTCATGCCCTACCGTGGTCACGAGTTACCCCCCACGAGTGGTTCTCTGGCACGGCCATAACACCAGACACACAGAAACCAATTTCGTAATTATCTGTCTCTTTGCAGAAATCCAAAATTGTGGTCACGTGACATTATATGATTCTCATAACCAGCTATAGAAAACGAAATATTTCACAATGCCTTTTCAGAAATTCTAATTGTTTGCGGGGAAATTCTAAACAATAACGATGCATCTTTTGTCGAAATATTGAATGTAATGAGTGTAGAGAAGAGTTAAGAAGAAATCATCTGCCTCACAGGCATTTGGAGGGGTGGGAGGGGGGTATACTGGGGTTCTTGGTGATGAAAAATGAGTACTGGTGAAGGGAAAGGTGTTTGATCATTGTATGACTGAAAATTAAACCTGAAAGCTTAGTAACATTTCCCACAGTGATTCAATAAATAAATATAAAAATAAAAAACTAAATAAATAAATATTAAGGTGGAGTTCATGCCCAATTCAATGAGCTAATCAGTGGCTGAATAAATAGCAGTACTCCTACAAAATAAAATAATAGTGGCGCCAGACCCAGACGGATTCACTAGTGAATTCTTACAAACCTTTAAAGAGGACTTACTCCCAATTTTCTTTAAGCTTTTCCACGAAATTGAAATGAGAAAAAAAAATTCCGAAATGTTTCTATGAAGCAAATATCACCCTGATACAAAAAGCAGACAGAGATACCACAAAGAAAGAGAACTACAGGCCGATATCCCTGATGTACACAGACACAATGATCCTTAACAAACTATTAGCAAATAGAATCCAACGACTCATCAAAAAGATCATACACCATGACAATGTAGGATTCAAACCAGGGATGCAAGGAAATCGATCAAGATAATCCATCATATCAACAAAAGGAAAGAAAAAAAGCACATGATCATATCAATAGATGCAGAGAAAGTATTTGACAAGATCCACCACCACTGTACGATGAAAACTCTTGCCAAAATTGGTATAGAGGGGACTTTCCTCACTATACTTAAAGTCATTATGACAAGCCTACAGCAAGCATCATCCTCAATGGGAAAAAACTGAGATCCTTCCATCTAAGAACAGGGACAAGACAAGGATGCCCACTCTCTCCACTGTTGTTCAATATGTTACTGGAAGTACTTGCAATAACAGTTAGGCAAGAAAAAGATATTAAAGGCATTCAGGTAGGAAAGGAAGAAATCAAGCTCTCACTATTCACAGATGATATGATACTACACTTAGATAACCCTATGAAAAAACAATCCCGTTCACAATTGTGCCCCAGAAAATCAAGTCCCTAGGAATCAGCTTTATTAAGGAAGTAAAAAACCTGTAGAATGAAAACTACAAAACGCTACTTCAGGAAATAAAAGAGGACATGAGGAAATGGAAAGATTTCCCCTGATCATGGGTTGGGAGAATTAACATTGTCAAAATGGCAATACTACCGAAAGCATTGTATAAATTCAATGCAATCCCTATAAGGATACTCATGACATTCTTCAAAGAAAAGAAGCAACCCCTCCTGAAATTTATATGGAACAATAAGCCCCCACGAATAGCTACAGAAATTCTTGGGAAAAAGAAAATGGGAGGAATCAACCTCCCTAACTTCAAACTCTACTACAAAGCAGTAATAATTAAAACAGCATGGTACTGGAACAAATGCAGAGATGTAGACCAATGGAACAGCGTTCAATATACTGATATCTCTGCTCAAACATATGATCATCTAATCTTTGATAAAGGAGCAACAAATGTGAAGTGGAATAAGGAAAGCCTCTTTAACAAATTGTGCTGGCAAAACTGGATGGCTACATACAAAAATAATTGAGCTCAGATCTCTGCCTAACATCATGTACAAAAGTAAGTTCAAAATGGATTAAAGACCTCAACATCAGACGGGAATCCATAAGGTACATTGAAGACAAAGTTGGCAAAACCCTCCATGGTATTAAAGTTGATGGTATCTTCAAAGATGTCACACCATTGACCGAGCAAGTGAAAACAGAGATAGACAAATGGGACTATCTTAAACTATGAAGCTTCTCCACCTCCAAAGAAACAGTGACCAAAGTACAAAGACAATCTACACAATGGGAAAGGATATTCACCCAATATATATCCGGCAAGTGGTTGATATCAAGGATATACACACTACTGGATGATCTCCATAAGAAGAAAACATCCAATCCCCTCAAAACATGGGGCGATGAAATAAACAGAAACTTTCTCAAAGAAGAAATCTGAGTAGCAAAAAAGAACATGAGAAGATGCTCTATATCATTAATCACAAGGGAGATGCAGATTCAAATCACAATGAGATATCATCTCACTCCACAGAGACTGGCCCACATACAAAAGAACAAAAGCAACCGGTGCTGGCACGAATGTGGCAAGAAATGGACCCTCCTTCTCTGCAGGTGGGAATGCTTACTGGTTCGACCCTTCTGGAAAACAGTATGGACAATTCTCAAAAAATTATAAATTGAGCTCCCATTTGACCCAGCAATACCACTCCTGGGAATATATCCCAGAGAGGCAAAAATGTATAGTCGAAGTGACATCTGCACTTGTTTGTTCATTGCAGCACTCTTTACAATAGCCAGAATCTGGGAATAATCTGAATGCCAGAGGAACAGATGACTGGTTATAGAAACTTTGATACATCTACACAATGGAGTACTATGTAGCTGTTACAAAGGATGAAGTCATGAAATTTACATACAAGTGGTACTACATCGAAAGTATCATACTAAGCGAAATGAGTCAGAAACAGAGGGACAGACATAGAAATATTGCATTCATCTGGAGAACATTTGGAACAAAATAGTAGACAAATACTCAAGAATAGCTGAGATCAGCACCAGGAGGTTTACTCCATTGCTTTGGAGGCCAGCCACACATGCTAGGAGATAAAGCAGATCAGATAGAGAAAGGAAGCACCAAATAAATGGTGTTAGGAGGAATCGCACAAGATGGGAGAAGCGTGCTGAAAGTAGACTATAGACCAAACATGATTGCCACTCAATGTGTCTTTTGCAAACCACAGCACCCAAACGAAGAGAGAGAACAAAAGGGAATGCCCTGCCACACAGGCAACGTTGGTCGGGTGGCATGGGGGGTGGGAGGAATACTGGAATCCATGGAGGTGGAAAATGGGCACTGTTGGAGGGATGGGTACTTGATCATTGTATAATTGAAACCCAAGCACAAAAATTTCTAAGTCTACAACTGTACCATATGGTGTTTCACTAATAAAAATTTTTTAAGAATAAAAAATAAATATTTTTTTAAAAATAGTGTTGCCAGAATAAGAACAACAATAAAACCTGAGTATTCTAAGCTCACTTGATCACTTGACATCCCATGACTCATCGATTTGCTCGAGCTGGCACCAGTAACATCTCCATTCTTCCCTTTCACTTGCTAGTGTATGTAGCACAATGGTGTCTGCTTGTTCTAGGAAAACAAAGAGCCTCAAACTGATCGTTCAGGGTCTTGATGAAGAAGTCTGACCATCTCATAGGTTGGTGGCCACATGATCTTTTGATGTTCCATCAATCCATTCAGTAATGGCTCTAGTCTAGGGCTTGTCTCCAAATCTCATTACATGTCTAGCCCATCTGATATTTGACCCCTTGGCAATCGAGACAGCTTCCCTGATTCTTGACCATTGACGGTGGTCAGAACTCCAGATTCTTCCTTTTATTTGAGTGAAGCATGATACTCCAAGCATAACTCTTTGAATTCCTCTTTGGGAGACCTGAATATCGCTCTCATCCTTTTTTCGTACTGCCAAGGTCTCTGACATGTATGTTAATGCAGGAAAAACAATGAATCGAAGAAAAGTGCCTGGAGCCAGAGGTAATTCGTCCTCTTAGCTATTTCTTTGATGCTCTTGAAAGCTGCTCTCTTCTGCCTGCTCAACTCAGGTGACAGGTCATTTGTCATGTTGACTTCTGAACATAGGTACACTATAACAGTTGCATTCAGAGAAGGTCATTCTGTTGAGAGCGAATGGAATGTGAGGAACAAGACTGTTTCTCATAAACATTGTCAGCTGTAGTCCAACCTTATCACACTCACGGCCAGCATTTGTGCCGCTTGGCTAATGTTTGGTGTTATTAGAATGTTGTCATCAACAAAGCGGAGGTGGTGTAGTTGCCGACTGTCTATCTTCACTCCCATTCCTTTCCAAAAGAAATCACATGATGTTCCAGTCATCACATGATGTTCTCGAGAGTGGAACTAAAGAGTTTCGGTGAAATATTATCACCCTGCCGAACCCTTCTCTTGACATGGATGATCACTTCTTTGTAGATTGATGAGATCCTGGTAGTGAATCCTTAATACAGCTCACGGAGGATCCTGATATATTGAGTTTGAATGCCCTGTTTGGCTAGGGCTTCAATGACTGCTTCGATCTCAATAGAATCAAAGGTCTTCTTAAAAATCAATGAACATTAGACAGAGCGGCATCTTGAGCTCCCAAGAAACCTCAATGAGCTTGGTTATCATGTGGATATGGTCGATATGAATCCTTTTCGGAACCCAGCTTGCTTGCATGGTTGTTCTTAATCTAGTTTTCTGCCAATCCTACTCAGGATAACTCGAGTGAACAGTTTGTAGATGACAGATAATAGGAAGATCGGCCGATACTTGTCAAAGTCATGGATGTCTCCCTTTTGTACAGTAGTACAGTCCTGCTGGGACAGAACCTTGCATTCAACATGTAGCATGTGAAGAGCCGAGCCAGTGTATTGATGAATGCCAATGGCAGATTCTTCAGGTGTTTGGGTCAGACCTTGTCTGGGCCAGTGCTGTTCGCTTCTTTACTGATGAAATGGCGTGTTTGATGTTGGAAGAGAAAACTTTGCGAACGACATATCCATCCTGCAGAATTTGGTATGTGGGCAGGTCGACATGGCATTCGAAGAGATCTAAGTAGAAGTCACGGATAATCTCCATTGCCCTTCTGGAAGATGTAATAGATCCATCAGGAGGTCAGAGGGCAGTTATCTTTGTCTTGTAGCTGGCAAAGGACAGACGAGCATTGTGAATGCTTTTCCCAGCTTCTGCCACAATCAGCCAGAACTGTTGCTCCACTCTCTTTGAGGTCTTCCTTTATCACTTCTCTGCACTGCTTTGTGAGCTCAGATTTTCATTTGTGGTTGCCTGAGGCTTGTGCTAAGTCATGTTGGTGAATAAGCTCAAGAGTTTTGAAGACAGGCATTTTTCTGTGGCTATCTCACTCTTGCTATTCTTCGCACAATCATGGAGGTGCTGAATCAGTCGATCTTATTCCTCATCAATGTTGTCAATGATGGCATCTTCCCATGTTGCCACAATAGTGCCAAAGAGCTCCCAGTTGGTCGATGTTCTGGGAGTTCTCTTCTTAAACTTTGCAGACATTTCTCCCTAGTCTGTCAAGTAAAATTTTGCACTAAGGAAACGGTGGTACGATCCCGTTTGGAATTTTGTGACAACAGCGACATTGGTCAGGGAAAACCATCGATAAAATATGATGTGGGCATTTTGTTTGTAGAACCATCCATTGCGAGACTTCCATTTCCAACGTTTAGATTCAGCCTTCTGGATCTGTGAGTTACCATGGATGGTCTTTGTCGACATGATGAACTCAGAGAGTCTCTCACCCTGTTCCTTCCGTTCTAAGCCATGAGTCCCGATGTATTCTTCGGCTGATCTTCTCGGTCCTATCTTGGCAATAAAATAATTGACAATGATCTTGTAGAAGGTGTGGTCTTCTTTATAGAACTTCTCCAGCTCCATGTTGAACTTCTCCATTTCTCCCTCATCATAATTGGATGTTGGTGCATAGACAACGAAGATAGAAACTCCCAGGAGTGAGCCACTTCTAATCAAGTGTAATCTTCTGATTACAGTTGTTAGGCATTTGAATGAATCAATGCTCATGGCCAAGTTCATGTTGACAAGGACATCGACACCACCAATGCCTCTTTTGTTGTATGTTCTGAGGAACAGTTTTTCTCCAGTGTCAAAAAAGGTGTCATGTGATTGATGTCTTCTCATCTTGGTCAGACCAATGATGTCGTACTTAATCTTTCACGCTTGTACCATCAGGTCCTTCATGGATGCATCTGATGCCAGCATATGTGCATTGAAAGTACATTTTTGTCTTTCTTTGATTTGGCAGCCTAGTTCAGTCTTGAGATTTTATGAGCCTCTTCTTCCTCATCCTTCTCAGCACTGCCGTATTGGTGGCTCTTTCAGAGTCAGGGGAATGAGACCCATTGTATTTGGTGCTTTTGGCAAATCGAATACACCATGAATAGATTGCCAGGCTCTGGCGTGCAGGCGGGATACTCTCCATAACTTTCCAGCTCTCTGAGAGGATAGAGTCTTTTAGGGCAGCCTCTAATCACCCTTGTACGTGTCCGCATGGTTCAAACCATACTTGAACCTTATCATAAATGGTGCAGCAATCCTGGAAGATAGGTATTAAGTTTCTTATGATGTCTTGGAAAGGGGTGTATTGAGTTTCCCTCCCTGCCATGAGCAGAGCCCTGGCGGGCAAAGATCTCCAGAACCAGCCAGAACCATTCTGATACCACTTTCCACACGCATGAATGTAATGGCAGAGGAACAAAGGCATGCGGGTCCCAGGGCTGAGATCTCCAAGCCTGCTTGGATGGGGTCTGAGCATCCTCGACCCAGATCCTCCATCTTCCAGTAGGCAGGGGTAACACCCACCAACTGTCCCCTGGTGCCGTGTAATCCCATCAGCAGCCAAGACCCAGAGACTATAACACCCGGATCCCGGAAGAGAACATCACAGAATCTCCTGTCCCTGCACCTGGCTGTCCTCGCTGGGGCCCGTTGGAGGGGGGCGGGTTGAGTTTCCCTTCCTACCCCAAGCAGAGCCCTGGCAGCTGAATACCTCCAGAACCAGCCACAACCATGCTGAGACCACTCTCCACATGCATGAAGGTTCCGGCAAAAGAACATTTTTATTATGAGTCTTGGTTGTTAATTCTACAAGAAACATAATAATTTTTACCTATTTCTGGAAAAATGGAGACAAAAGTGAGAAACATAATATCTTATAAAAATAAGTTATATAAAGTAAGCTTTGATATATTAAAGTAAATTATTATATGATATAGTAAAGTAACTTATGATAAAAGGAACATAAAGTTTATTATATTATATTATTTACAATATTATATCATATAATAATTATATTATGTATTAATGGGCTGGAGCGATAGCACAGTGGGTAGGACGTTTGCCTTGCAAGAGGCCAATATGGCAGACCCAAGTTCGATTCCTCCACCCCTCTCGGAGAGCACTGCAAGCTACCAAAAGTACCTCACCCACATGGCAAAGCTTGGCAAGCTACTCGTGATGTATTCGATATGCCAAACACAGTAACAATTGTCACCTTGGAGACATTACTGGGCCCGCTCGAGCAAATTGATGAACAACGGGAGGACAGTGACAGTGACAGTGATTATGTATTAATAATATAATAATATGTGCTATTATGTTATAAATATAATATAATTTATCCTATAAATATGATAAAAGCATCAATATCATCACCCAGTATGATCCCCTCATCTATACCAGGAGTGATCCCAGAGTGCAGAGCCAGAAGTAAACCTTAAGCCCTATGTGGAATGGCCCAAAAACTAGTGAAAGAAAAAAAATGTAGAAATTAAAATTTAAGCGGATGATACAGACTTTTAAATTATCTACTTATACTGTGATAGAAATAATAAAGTATGAGGTTTGTGACACCTAAAACTACATGGCATTATAACAAATTAAACAGTAGTATCACACTGCAGTATTTCACTATTTGATTTCATCAGTGTGATTTTACCTTGACTTAGAAAATCATCATTCACAGCATATATATTGCAACAGATGCAGCTTATCAAAATATAATCACATCTTGATCCTAAAACACTTTTCAACTAACACACTCATTTATACCTAAGCAGGACACAACACATTAATAATTTTGGATGTACTTAAAGCCCAGGTTATTTGATATTGTGTCAGTTGATCTCATAGTATCTATCCTGGTAATTATTATTTTGTATCTCTAAGAGATCTGCCTCTGCATTCAAATTTGAAGAATCTTTGAATAGAATTACTTTGCCTTGAATACAATGTGGATAGAAGGATATGATATTGATAATTTCACCACACAAAGGATTTGTGCGAATTCTATATATTTCCCATATCTGAGAGATGAGTAAAAAAATTAAAACCGAAAAAAGGGGATCATTATTCTGATGCACATTAGATTATTGAGAATTACAAGAAACCAAATGTAGAATCACAGTCAAAGAATCATTGCACTACTACCATACTTCATGTTTATGATTCTGCTGAAAATCACATTAACTCTGATCATTTAGCCATAGGTATTCAGGACCCTAAAATAAAGAAACTAGTATACTAAGATCAATAGATGTGGAAGAATATAATTTTTCCTACTTCAAATTCTACTTCTTCATAATCGTTCCTGAGACACCAGAATAAACTAAGTGAATATGTCATTTAAAATGTTATAACAATATTTGTATAAGTATCTCAATTCAATAATAGGCCCCTAAATATGAAATGTGACATTTGAATTGTTAAGCTAACAAGAGATTTCTTACATCTTTATTAAGCCACTAAAAATATTTAAGTTGTCTAGATTCTTTTATACAGGGATATAATTTCTGTTCTACAGGAACAAGTTTTTTTTCAAAGTATAATGACTTTGGGTCTTGTTTTTTTTTCTCTCCAGAAATTTCTCTCAAAATAGCCCGAAATTATTTAATAGTAACATGTTAAGTAGTTTTGCATTTAATGTTTCTTAAGAAATGATACTTTATTCAATAATATAAGGCAAGTTTTGCACTTAGAACCCAAATACAGAATACAAATATACAGAGTATATAAGTGTTTTCTTAAATTTGATACTCCCCAAAATGATATCTATAGAGAATTGTTCTATATATTAATAATTTTTATGTTTACTACTAATTTCTTTTTACATGAGACATTATAATGTTTTCTATATATTTGTTATTATGTTTTCTAAAGTATGTTGTAAGTAGCACAAATTAAAACCACATAAATTTCAATGATTTTTCCTTTTACCAAATTCACTTTTTTGAAAATCCATCCTTGAGTCATAAAATAACCTATCTCAACTTTTACTGCTACTTCAACATTTTCTTCTTTCCTTGCCTAATTAATATTAATTAACTCAAATTTCTCTCAGCAACTACATATCTTTTTGGAACTAAAACAGTATGGTAGTCCTTTCAAAGAATATCATTTACAATGAATATTACTATGGTGTCATAGTGATATTCTGGGATATATAGTTAGGAGTATCAATGTCTTTGAAACATTTTTACAATATTATGACAAAAGTAAGTAATGTAAAAGAATAATTTTCAAAATTGAAACTAAAGAATGGGAACATTCTATCAAAGACACTTAAAGAATATTTGGAACTTAATGGATAATAGCTGAAAATCACTATGTTATAGCAAGAAACAGTTACTATCCTCAGTAACTGTAATCATTAGGGCTCTATTTTTTTTTCCTTCAAACTATCAGTTGAAACTTCAATTGATAAGAGTTTTAGACACAATCTACAACTGCATACCATGTGACTGCTAGTTTGTAGCAAATAGCAAATATAGAGGGCTACGTAAATAAACATCTATAAGTAGGCTATGTTGTATAATGTTTTTATAAGGAGTGCACTTTATTGTGGACTTGAGGGATAGCACAGTGGGTAAGGCGTTTGTCGCGGTTGACATGGCTGACCCAGGTTTGATTCTTCCACCCCTCTCGGAGAGCCTGGCAAGCTACCTAGAGTATCTCGTCCTCAAAGCAAAGCCCGGCAAGCTACCTGTGATGTATTCTATATGCCAAAAACAGTAACAACAAATCTCACAATTTGTTGTGAGACATCTATTATCTTTACATTGCCTGGGTTCCTTCATGTTTTCTCTGCTCCCGACCTGCTGAGTCAGAGTGGCTAGGATCCCTCGTTGTTCCAATGCCGAGATCCGGACCTGCTCCAACCCCTCCACCATCTTCGCAGCTGCTGCTCCAGCTGCAACTACTCCACCACCAAGTCCAGTAGCCAGGAAACCACGATGGCAGGGTGGTGCGTGCTCTCCTCCACCTCCCACCCTTTTCCCCGACCCCTCCCGTCTTCCCTTGTTATACTCAATATGCCAAGTAACAGTGACAATGATAGGTCTCATTCTCCTATCCTTGAAAGAGTATTGAATATGGCTCTTTTAAATCTCAGGGCTAGGAAGAAGGAGACGTTACTGGTGCCTGCTCCAGCAAATCGATGAACAACAGGAAGACAGTGCAGTGCAGTGCATTTTATTGTAATTTTATTGCTTTGATTTTAGTAATTTCTTATAATATTTTGATTTCTTTTCTAAGTAAGAATGATTTACTTTTTTAACTATTAGTTTCATTAGCATAATAAACAGTAGGCTGATGTACTAAAATATAATAATATATAATATTATGCAATAATACATTAAATATATTTTAAATAAATGCATAATTATTTTATCTTTATCTGAGATAAAGTAAAAGTTATAGATTAAGAATAATTTTTATAGTAAAGCATTGACAACATACAAAATACACATTAAAAGGGTACTATATAATTAGGGTTCCCAAATAGTTATTTTAAGGAGAGTTATTTTGTTCATATGTTTGTTTCTATAGGTTTGGGATGACATGTGACTGTGTGCAGGTGTACTCATGTAACACTCCTGCTTGCGCTCAAGGAACCATTACAGTGGAGGAGAATTTTTTGTTTAATTTTATTTTTTGTTTGCTTTTGGTTTGGGGGTCACCCATGGCAGTGCTCAGGGCTTACTCCACGCTCTGTACTCAGATATCATTCCTGATGGGTCTTAAGGAACCTTATGGGTTGCCAGGGATCAAAGCCTTGGCTGGTCATGTACAAGTGCCCCACCACTGTGCTATGCTATCACTCAGGTCCCGGTGCCAAAGATTGAACCAGAGTTGACTGCACAAAAGACTTTAATTCCTATACTATATCTCCATACCAATAAGCTAAGTTTTAAGATAATATACTTAAAACATTTGTCAGATATTTTCATATAAAGAAATTCACGTATTAGAAAATTAATTTTATAAAAATAGTCATACTAGTTCAGAAAATGACATCCAGTTGTTAACCAAGCTAGCTTCTTCAATCAACAAATATTTATAGACTATTTACATGTATAAAGAAGTAAAAAAGGATGAAAATATTATCAAATATGCTTTTTATGCTAAGTGCTGTATACCTAGAAGAAGCATGAAAACACCAGTTTATAGTATATTAAAGACTGTTCACAGTATTTGATGACAGCTATTCAAATGGGCCCTTCTAGAATGCAGAAATGGAAGCTTTTAGTGGGAAGCTTAAACTGGTTATGAACTATCATTGTACTTTGGAATCAGGTTGAGATGAAGCAAATGGTAAAGAGGATTTGTAGTGCCAAAGCAAAAACATGAGAAACTAAAGATTAAATATTCTAGAAATGAAAAATAACTTACTTGAGCATCACATTTGTTTTTAAAAAATGATGAATTCTGTGTGAGAGTTAAGATTAGAAGTTTTTGCTTTCTCTTTTTTAATCTTTCTTTTTTAATTGAATCACCGTGGGATACAGTTACAAGGCTTTCATGTTTGACTTTCAGTCATACAATTATCGAAAATACATCCCTCTACCAGTGCACATTTTCCACCACCAATGTCCCAAGTATTACCCCCCCACACACTTTCCAATTCTCCCCAATTTCCATGGTAGGCAATTTACCCCATACTCCCTCTCTACTTTTGACTATTAAGGTTTGCAATAAAGATACTGAAAGGCTATCACGTTGGTCACTTAATACCTCTACTGCAAATCACAACACACATAAAAGGGAGAGAGAGAGAGCGCAAAAGAAAATGCCCTGCCACAGATGCGGGATGGGGTGGAGGAGACGGGGTGGAGGTGGTGGGAGGGATGCTGGGATCATTGGTGGTGGAGAATGGGCACTGGTGGAGGGATGGGTACTCGACCATTGTATGACTGAAACACAAGCACAAAAGTTTGTAAGTCTGTAACTGTACCTCACAGTGATTCACTAATACAAAATTTAAAAAAAAAGATACTGAGAGGCTATCACCTTTGGTCTTTTATCCACTTTCAGCACACATCTCCCATGATGTGAGAGTAAGTCACATGAGAGTCTGTTTCTGCAAAACACTGGACTATGTATGTGTCTGACCATTTGGAGAGAACTATTAGATTGTTTACCATTAATTTACAAAAATACACATAAATTAGATTTTCTTAATTATTTTTGACTTTTACTGTCTTTTAGCGTTTTCTAGAGCCCTACAAATAATTTCACATAAAAATTGTGTGGTTGATATTTCTTAAAAATACATGAAAGCAACATGTCTTAACAGTTGACTCTGGACACTAAGAATTTCTGAGTGATCAATTTGAAGTCGATATAGAGAACAACTGGTGTGCACTGAAAAGCATGAAATAATCAAAGAGTTTCTTGAGGGTAATCATCATGGTCATAGCAGAATGCACTGGAAAAAATAGAAAAGGGAAGTGGAAAAATTAGAAGGTCTTAGAAGTAAAGCATTAAAACAATCAGTTGTTTTTAATTGTTGTTTTCAATTTGGAGAGACAGAATTTAGAATTGAGAAAGTAAAATTACAAAATTACAGTTATTATTTTATCCAATTATGATTTTTTCACTTTTTAAAAATTAAATCTATTAAAAGCTTTATGTATATTTTTGCTAAAGTATGCACTGCTTTCTTCTTTGTACATTTTCTTCACAATCCATTATTGCATACATATAAGCAACATTACTTAAATTATTAATAATAAATATTAAAATAGAACTCTGACGAATATATAAATATTTATATTTAAGATGAATACAATACAGAAATCTCTTTTCTTGTTTAATTTTCCATTACATTTATTTAATGTAATAAATATATATAATAGAGAGACTCAGATGTGTTTATGTGAAAGCTGATTCAGCAAAACTCTCCTGCTTATAGTTGTGGCTGAGTCTAAAATTTCTTAAATGTCATTATTTTAAAATAATAAATTTTCTATATCTACCAATAAGAAAAATTTTGTTATCCTATTAGTTCTCAGTACAAAAATAAAACTAGTACCAATAGGCAAAGGCAGTATGACATGAAAATTGTTAGGATTCAACTTTGTGAAATGATAAGTCTCATTTTTCTGTTGGTTTAGTGTTATGGAAGAAGGAGAAAGTCAAAGAAGGAGAACATAATATTATGAAACTCTTAGGTGAATGTTTTTCTTATCAGTTCTTCACTATCCCTAATTTTATTTTCCTTAAAGAATATCTCATATTTGGCATGAAGCTTCATATCTGTTCATTTATATTTTATACTTCCCACACAAAATTTTTATCTTTTAGGAAACAGTTATAGGAAAGTATTGAAAAAATATTTTACTGTCTCTAGAGCAATAATAAGTAAGAATAGACAATAAAAGCCTTGCAAGAGAGTAATTCTATAACTGACAGAAGGTCATTCCATTACTCCTGGCTTACTGTCCTCCATACACACTATTTAGTTTGTTTATTCTGATCTTCGCATATTTGAAAACATGTGTTCTGCAATATTTTGATGATGGTCATTATGATGATGCCATCAAAGATTATGTAAAATGATAAAAGGTAACATAGAGGTCAGACCTCTGTAGATCAAGGCTCAAATAATTATACTGGTGATCGGTTTATTCTGTAGAGTGAAATGGAAATCAAACAAATGAACTTTTTATTCAATATACTATGTTAGGACAATATATAAGTAATATATAAACTAGAGGATACCAAGATAGCTAAGGGGGATCTGCGAGATAGCAACTAAACTTCTGTAATATAAATCATGTAAGTTTGTAGTTATTGACTGAATATTTATAATGAATTCCAAAGATAAAATTTTATTTGTATATGATATGCATTATTAATAGATTTAGATAAAGGAAAGGATTTATATGCATATATATTGCCATGTTTAAATAAAAAATGTTTTAATGAATTTAATTTAATTGATTACCAAGGAACATCTTTTTTTTTGGTTCTCAATATTATTCATTTTTTTCCATTTTTTAAAATAATTTATTTATTTATTGAATCACTGTGGGGAAAGTTACAGAGCTTTCAGGTTTAGGTCTCAGTCATGTAAATATCAAACACATTTCCCTTTACCAATACTTATTTTTACCATGAACCCCAGTAGAATCCCACCTCCCACCCCTCCCAATTCCTGTGAGGCAGATGAGTTCTAGTTAACACTCTATCTACTTTGACTAGATTCATTGTTTCGATAAAAGATGCACCATTATTATTAAGAGTTTACCCCCCCACACCAAATCAGACATGCTGAAAAAGCGTTGTGAAATGATTTGCTTTCTACAGCTGGGTTCAAGAATTAAATGTTGTCGCGCCGCTGCAATAGCAGTTGCGCGGTTTTGGATTTCTGCTATTTTACTTATTAACCCTGGAAGTATTTCTACTAAACGTCAGATAATTAAGAGATTGGTTTCTTTGCTCTGGAGTTGTGACCGTGCCGGAGAGCAGCTCGTGGGGGGCAACTGGTGACCTTGGTAGGGCGTGAAGGACGGGCAGGAATGCCCCCCTTCCCATGAGGTTTCTTTCACCCCCGCCCCCCGGCTCATACCTGCTGTCCACAAGGCTCCCATGCGGCCGCCATCTTTCATTTTAGAGAGGAGAGGGCGGAAGGGAGCCCTTTCCCCTCCGGGCAGGCAAGATGGCGTGGTTTAACGCATAGTCTGTTTGCTTTTCTGCTCCAAGCTGCTGGTTTTCTGCATTAAGTCTTTGTGCTTCTGGAGCCGTGGCCATGCTGGAGAGCCACTTGTGGGGGGCAACTGGTGACCTCGGTAGGGTGTGAAGGACAGGCTGGAACCGCCCCCCCCCCCCCGACCTAGGAACATCTTAATGCTAAATGCCATCCTATGGCCTCTTTGAAGTATAGACAGATAACCAGCTAGGTAAGTCAAAGGACTGAGTGAATGTTTTACACTAGTAGGTCAGGGTTTTGGTTCCATGTACTTTATAGTTCCCTGAGCATTGGTACATGAGGACAACCAAAAAAAAAAAAGGTGAAGAGTCACAAAAGAAGAGAATTCAATAAAATTCATGATAGTTGATAATGCTATAATTTGATCACAATTTGAGAAATACCGAGAAATACCAGAAATAGAAAAAGTGAAAGAATTGATTTTCTCCACAGCTTTGAAAGAACTCAGTCCTCTTGACATTTAAATATGAACCTAGTGAAATTAATTTCAGACTTTGAAACTTTACATCTATGAGGAAATAGATATTTGTTTTAAATCACTGAAGTCCTTTCTCTGTCTTTCACTCATTTGTCTTTCTCTGTCTTTCACTCATTTGATTATGATTCATTTCACTTAGCAATATACTGTCCATGTAGATCCACTTACATGCAAATTTCATGATTTCATCTTTTCTAACAGCTGCATAGTATTTCATTGTATATATATACCAAAATTTCTTTCCCTTTTTTTTATTGAATCATGAAGATGTTCAATCAACTCAATGAAACAGTCAGACATATATCCAGTAACATGACAAAAAAATCGACAAATTAGGGAAGAAATGAGAACAGAAATATCACAAATAAAAGATTCCAAAGGTAAAATGAAAAACTCAGTCTCTTCTCTCAACAATAGAATGACCGCAGCTCAAGAGAGAATCAGTGAGCTGGAAGATCAGCTGCACCAAGACAACAGACAACAACAAACATGGACAAGGGACCTCAAAATAGCTCTACAAAGAATCCGAGTCCTAGGAGACGATTCCAAGAGGAACAACATTAGATTCATTGGACTACCAGGATCTCATGGAAACAATCCCAAAGAGAAAGCCACAGTTAAACAAATCATTACTGAAAAATTCCCAGAGCTCCACAATGCAGCCATCCAGGATCAAGGAGCCTGAAGGGTGCCAGCCGAAAGAGACCCTAAAAAAACACTCCAAGACATATCATAGTTAGAATGATTGAACGTGAAAAACTAAGCCACACTTGTCACAATGGTAAATCAACGCAAAAGGCTACCAAACTTTCTTATTGAAGATGCTAGCCCAGAAGACATCAACAGTACTGTAGTGTTAGACAACCTCTCTGAAAAGGAATTCAGAAGGGAGCTACTTATGGTGCTTAGGGAACTAAAAGAAACAATGGAAAACAATGCCAATAAAAGACAAGAGGATTTGAAGGCAGAAATGAGGAAAATACAATCGGAAATGTCAGACTTGAAAAACTTGGTAGGCGAATTGAAAACCTCGGAGGAAGGCCTTAGCAGTAGAGTAACACCTGCTGAGAACAGTACCAGTGAGCTCGAAGATGAAGTTCAGAGATTCTCCAGGAAAAACAGAAAATGGAAAAGAGACTCACAATTTGGGAACAGATGGCAAGAGAAGATCGTGATGAAGCCAAGAGGGGTAACATAAGAATTATTGGAGTCCCAGAGGGACAGGAAGAAAACCCTGATGAAGAAGAAACTGTCAAAGACATCATTGCTCAAAGTTCCCAGAGCTGAATAAAACTTGTGACCACATTCAGGAGGCCCGGAGGGTACCAGCTAGAAAAAATCCGAATAAAAATACCCCAAGACACATTCTGATCAAAATGACCAAGACCTTAGACAGAGACAAAATTCTGAAAACAGCAAGATCAATAAGACTCTAGCAAAACTTACAAAGAAAGGGAGAGAGAAAAACCTAATAAACCGAATCAGAAATGAAAAGGGGGTCATTACAACAGAAACTACAGAAATTCAAAGGATACTCAGGGAGTAATTTGAGAAGCTTTATGCCACGGAACATGAAAACCTCGAGGAAATGGATAAATTCCTAGACTTCTACAGACTCCCAAGGCTAAACCAAGAAGAACTGGAATACCTGAACAGACCTATCACCATCAAGGAAATTGAAATGGTAATAAAAAGTCTCCCCAAGCACAAAAGTTCTGGCCCGGATGGATTCACAGGTGAATTCTTCCAAATCTTTAAAGAGGACTTACTCCAAATCCTCTTTAAGCTTATCCACGAAATTGAAATATCAAAAACACTTCAGAACAGTTTCTACAAAGAAAATATAGCACTGAAACCAAAAGCAGACAGAGATACCAGAAAGAATGAGAATTACAGGTCGATATCCCTGATGAATACAGATGCAAAGATCCTCAACAAATTAGTAACAAATAGAACACAATTACTCATCCAAAAGATCATACACCATGATCAAGTAGGATTCATGCCAGGGATATAAGGATGGTTTAACATTCGGAAATCGATCAAGGTAATCCATCATATCAACAAAAGAAAAGATAAAATGCATATGATCATATCAATAGATGCAGAGAAAACATTTGACAAGATCCAGCAACAATTTATGATGAAAATCCTAGCCAAAATGGTCATAGAGGGGACTTTCGTCAACATAGTTAAAGCCATCTACCACAAGCCTACAGGAAGCATCATCCTCAATGGGGAAAAAATGAGAGACTACCCTCTAAGTTCAGGGACGAGGCAAAGATGCCCACTATCTCCACTGCTGTTCAATATAGTACTGGAAGTACCTGCAATAGCGATTAGGCAAGGAAAAGATATTAAGGGCATTCAGGTAGGAAAGGAAGAAATCAAGCTCTCACTATTCGCAGATGATATGATTCTATACTTAGAGAACCCAATAACCTCCACCAAAAACCTCCTAGAAACAATAGACTTGTATAGAAAAGTTGCAGGCTATAAAATCAATATCCAAAAGTCCATGGCTTTCCTATACGCAAACAGTGAGAGAGAAGAAAGCTACATGAAAAAAAAATCCTGTTCACAATTGTGCCCCCAAAATCAAGTACCTAGGAATCAGCTTAACTAAAAGGACCTTAAAGGACCTGTACAAAGAAAACTACAAAACGCTACTTCAGGAAATAAAAGAGGACTTGAGGAAATTTAAAGATATACCCTGCTCATGGGTCAGGAGACTTAACATTGTCAAAATGGCATTACTACCGAAAGCATTGTATAAATTCAATGAAATCCCTATAAGGATACCCATGACATTCTTCAATGAAATGAAGGAAACACTCCTTAAATTTATATGGAACAATAAGCCCCCATGAATAGCTAAAGCAATTTTTGGGGAAAAGAAAATGGGAGGAATCAACCTTCCTAACTTCAAACTCTACTACAATGTGGTAATAATCAAAACAGCATGGTACTGGAACAAAGGCAGGGCTGGAGACCAATGGAACAGGGTTGAATACACTGACATCTCCCCTCAGTCATATGATCATCTAATCTTTGATAAAGGTGCAAGTAATATGAAGTGGAGTAAAGAAGCCTCTTTAACAAATTGTGCTGGCATCACTGGATGGCTACATGCAAAAAAATGGCTCAGAACTCTGCCTAACACCATGTCCAAAAGTAAGTTCAAAATGGATTAAAGAACTCAACATCAGACCAGAAACCTTAAGGTACATTGAATACAAAGTTGGCAAAACCCTCCATGACATTGAAGCTAATGGTATCTTCAAAGATTCCACACCACTGTCAGAGCAAGTGAAAACAGAGATAGATAAATGGGACTATCTTAAACTAAGAAGATTCTGCACCTCCAAAGAAACAGTGACCAAAATACAAAGAGAGCCTACAGAATGGGAAAGAATATTCGCCGAATACACATCTGACAAGGAGTAGATATCAAGGATATACAAAATACTGGTTGAACTCCACAAGAAGAAAACATTCAAATCCATCAAAAAATGGGACAATGACATGAACAGAAACTTTCTCAAAGAAGAAATCCAAATGGCAAAAAAAGCACATGAGAAAATGCTCTTCATCATTAATCATCAGGGAGATGCAGATCAAAACCACAATGAGATACCATTTCACACCTCAGAGACTGGCCCACATCCAAAAGAACAAAAGCAACCGATGCTGGCACGGATGTGGCGAGAAAGGGACCCTCCTTGACTCTTGGTGGGAATGTCGACTGGTTCAGTCCTTCTGGAAAACAGTATGAACGATTCTCAAAAAATTAGAAATTGAGCTCCCATTTGACCCAGCAATACCACTCCTTGGAATATATCCCACAGAGGCAAAAAAGTATAGTTGAAGTGGCATCTGCACTTGTTTGTTCTTTGCAGCACTCTTTACAATAGCCAGAAACTGGAAGAAACTGAATGCCAGAGAACAGATGACTGGTTAAAGAAACTTTGTTACATCTACACAATGGAGTACTATGTAGCTGTTAGAAAAGATGAAGTTATGAAAGTTATATACAAGTGGTACAACATGGAAAGTATCATGCGAGGCGAAATGAGTCAGAAGGAGAGGGATAGACATAGAAAGATTGCATTCATCTGGGGAATATAAAGTAACAAAATATGAGATTAATACACAAGAATAGCTGAGATCAGCACCAGGAGGATTACTCCATAGTTTAGAGGCCAGCCGGGCATTCTAGGGGAAGGGGAAGCTCATATAGAGAAGTGAGCACCAAATAAAGGGTGTTTGGAGGATCCTCCCAGAAGGGGAGATGCATGTTGAAAGTAGACTATGGATTGAACATGTTGCCACTCAAAGGCTCTTTTGTAGACCAAAATACCCAAAAGGAGAGAGAGAACACAAGGGATTGCCCTGCCACAGAGGCAGGGTAGGATGGGGGGGATGGGGGTGAGAAGGATATTATCCATGTTGGTGGAAAATGGGCACTGGTGGGAATGGGTATTTGATAATTGTATAATCGAAACCCAAGAACAAAAAATTGTAAATCTACAACTGTACCTCATGGTGTCTCGCTAATAATAATAAAAAAAAATTTACAGCAAAAATAAAAAAAAAATCTGTCACTGTCACTATTTCCCATTGTTCATCGATTTTCTCGAGCAGGCTCAGTAATGTCTCCATTTTTTTTTGAGACTAGTTGCCGTGTTTGGCATATTGAGTGCATTGTGGATAGCTTACAAGGCTTTGCCGCGGGTGAGATACTCTCCATAGCTTGCTGGGCTCTCTGAGAGGGGCAGATGAATCGCACCCAGCATGTCTGGGCTGGCTGTGTGCAAGGCAAGCGCCCTCCCACTGTGCTATCACTCCATTCCAAATGATATCTAAGTATATATAAATCTAAAATCCTTATTCCAGTGATGGAATTGTAGTAGAAAACTGTTAAATAAAGAATTCTTTTCATGTAAAAAAAAAAACAGTGACCCTTTCAAGCTTTATGGAAATCCTTGTATGAGCTAGTCATAACAGGGTGACTGAAACCTCATGGGAAGGGGGACATTCCCGACTCGTCCTTCACGCCCTACTGAGGTCAAGAGGTGCCCCCCACGAGCAGCTCTCCAGCACGGCCATGTTGCCAGAGCCACAGAAACCAATTTCATAATTATCTGACTCTCATCAGAAATTCTTCCAGGCTTAATAAGTAAAATAACAAAGATCCAAAATTGTATGGCCGCTATTGCGGCCACGCGACATCATTTGATTTTTGTAACCAGCTGTAGAAAACACATTATTTCACAATGCGTTTTCAGTATGTCTGATTTGGGGGGTGTAAACTCTAAATAATAATTGTGCATCTTTTGTCGAAACAATGAATCTAATCAAAGTAGATAGATTATTAACTAGAATTCATCTGCCTCACAGGCATTGGGAGGGTTCGGAGGGGGGGGTTATTGGGGTTCTTGGTGATGAAAAATAAGTATTGGTGAAGAGAAATGTGTTTGATAATTGCATGACCGAGAATTAAAACTGAAAGCTTTGTAACTTCTCCCACAGTGATTAAAAAAAAACTTGTATTGCAGAAAAAAGAACACAGAGATTAAACTTTGTGTTCAATTATAAAAAAAAAAAAAACAAGCAAACAAAAAAAAAGTGACCAAAATACAAAGACAGTCTACCGAATGGGAAAGGATATTTGCCAAATACACATCCAACAAGGGGTTGATATCAAGGATATACAAAGTACTGGTTGAACTACACAAGAAGAAAACACCCAACCCCATCAAAAAATGGGGCGATAAAATGAACTGAAACTTTCTCAAAGAAGAAATCCGAATGGTTAAAAGGCACATGAGTAAATGCTCTACATCATTAATCATCAGAGAGATGCAGATCAAAACAACAATGAGATATCATTTCACACCACAGATACTGGCCAACATCCAAAAGAACAAAAGCAACCGGTGCTGGCGCAGATGTGGCGAAAAAGGGACCCTCCTTCACTGCTGGTGGGAATGCTGACTGGTTAAACCCTTTTGGAAAATAGTATGAATTATTCTTAAAATATTAGAAATTGAGCTCCTATTTGACGCAGCAATACCACTCCTGGGACTATATCCCAGAGAGGCAAAAATGTATAGTTGAAATGACACCTGCACTGTTTGTTCATTGCAGCAATGTTTATAATAGCCAGAATCTGAAAAAAAAAAACCTGAGTGGCCGGGAACAGATGACTGGTTAAAGAAACTTTGGTACATCTACTCAATGGAATACTATGCAGCTGTTAGAAAAGATGAAGCCATGAAATTTACATACAAGTGGTACTACATACAAAGTATCTTGTTAAGCGAAATCAGTGAGAAGGAGAGGGACAGACATAGAAAGATTGCATTCATCTGGGGAACATAAAGTAACAAAATAGGAGACTAACACCTAAGAGTGGCCAAGATTAGTACCAGGAATTTTGCTCTATGACTTGGAGACCAGCCACATATTCTTGGGGAAAGGGACGCTCACATAGAGAAGGGAGCACCAAATAAAGGGTGTTGGGAGGATCCTCCCAGGATGGGAGAAGCATGCTGAAAGTAGACTATAGACCAAACATGATTGCCATCCTTTGCCTCTTTTGCAAACCACAACACCCAATAGGATATAAAGAACAAAAGGGAATGCACTGCCACAGAGGCAGGGTGGGATGGAGGGGATGGGGGGTGGGAGGGATGCTGGGACCCGTGGTGGTGGAAAATGGCCACTGGTGAAGGGTTGTGTACTTGATCATTGTATGGCCGAAACCTAAGCACAAATATTTGTAGGTCTATAACTGTACCTCATGGTCTTTCACTAATAAAAATATAAAAAGAACAAAGAGTTAATTAAAAAAGAAATAATTAGATTAATGCATGCACATTACACAAATAAATGCCTACATTTCTGTTCATATATAAAGAGAGAAATTATTTAACCCAGAATATTCACCCTTGAATAACTACTTTATATAAAATTACTGAATATAGGACATATTAAATTAATATGGTAACTGAGATGAGAAAACAGCAAGTATTATAAAATAAGCTGTTTTAATAGAAAATGAAAATTAATTATTTAATATTAAGTCAAATAAACTGGGGTTTCAATCACCCCTGCATTTCATTACTTGGATTAAGAAATTAAGTGTACTTCCTGAAAGTAATAAATTCATATCAAATTTATTTTTAAGAAATATTGATTTATTCAAACAGCTTTTTGATATTTAAATAAAACAATGCATGTAAAGCATACAATATCTACGAAATAGTCATAACTTAGTAATTTTGTCTTCAATATAATTCACATTACTCTGTTTTTAACTGTTCTTAATGTTCTGCATTGCTGTGTAATCATTCATTTATTCATCTGTGTTTGTGACTAGAATAAATGCTTTTGTGGGCTATTGTTATTGTTGTTTTGGAAGTCACATCAGAGGTACACAGTACTAAATCCTGGCTCTGCTCTTGGGGATAACCACTGGTAATAGGCAGGGCACCATGTGGAGCTCTGAGGTTTGAAATGGCTTGGCCAAATGAAAGGCAATTATTCTATTTACGGTGCTATCTCTCTGACCCCAAAATTCTCTTGTTTTGGGCATCCTGTTTTATTTAGTAATAAATATGCTGAAGATACTGTAATGAGCGGTCAATTAATAAGTCAATGATTAGCATCTACCTCAGGATCATACACATATGGAATAGTACATCAGAAAATAATCTTAAAGACTATTTTTACTATTTTGATTCAAATCAATATAAGACTACAAAATAAGACAAAATGAATTCAACCTAGATGATATTGATTTAAAACGAGCTAATTACCCCCCAAAATTTTCATTAGACATTGAACTATAAAAAATACTGAAATTGAGCTCATGTACTATTTTTACAATATTGGAATAGATGAATAGACAGACTTCAATATGAACTCAAGAATTAAAAAGTATTATATATGCAGCCTAATTTTCTGCTTAAACTATACCCACTTTCACATAGAACCTTAATGTCTTTAAACATAAAATTATAAATTATATGATATGTAATTACATGCTAACACAGCAGATAAGGCATTTGCCTTGCACACGGCCTACCTAGGTTTGATTCCTCCATCCATCTTGGAGATCCCAGGAAGCTGCTGAGAGTATCCTGCCCTCATGGCAGAGCCTGCCAAACTCCCCATGGCATATTTGATATGCCAAAAACAGTAACAAGTTTCACAGTGGAGACCTTACTGACGCCCACTCGAGAAAGTCGATGAACAACGGGAGGACAGTGCTACAGTCCTACATACTATATATAATGTAACACACATATCATTTTACCTGTAATATTTGTATGCCTATTCATTATATTATAATTATATATTATAATAAAAAATAGATTTATTAAGAAAATTCAAGATCTTGTACTTAAATATTTAAAAATAGCAAATCAAGAAGCATCCAAGGATTAAGTCTTACTGCAAAATATTTCATTCATTTTTTAACTACAAGTTAATAAACATTTCATACGTGTCAGGCAACATTTTAAGAAGAAAAAGTAAAAACAGTTAAAATATACACCTAAAACTTATTAGAATATTAATGTTTATGTTCAGTATTTATATCACAATCATAAAAAATTAGGGTAAGCAAAAATGATCATTAATCTGCTTGACTTTACAGCTATATGCATAAATGTTAAAAATATTAACAAAGGGAATCATGATTAATGGTGTGAATAAAACACAGTATATATTAAAAGAATAAAGGTTTACAGGCCAGAGAAGCTAGTACAGCTCTTAAGATACTTGCCTTGAACAGTGGACAACTGGGGTTCACCCTTTAGAACCATATAAATTTCCCTGAGTACCTCTAGTAGTGACCTCTAAATGAAAAGCCACTGCCACTGATATCTTAGCCGCCCCATCTCCAACTGTACCATGGCAGAAAACGAAGGTTCATTGCATATCCACATGAGAAAGGATGAAAAACATTTTTTTTCTGAGATAGGGAATTTAGAGTGAAATCTAATAATTGAGAAATAGATACCATTTATAAGAAAAAAATAGCACTCAGCATTGAAGAGATTTTATGTGTAAAGGTCCAAGTATATCAAAATCTGTTCAGATTCAAAGAATTAGAAACCCACCAACACCTTGAAAACCAAAAATATGTAATGGAGTAAGAATATTCCATTCCAATATGAATTCTGTTGTAACTTTCATACACTAACATTATGTCTTCCCATTGTTCTTCCCATAGCACTGTCTTCCCATTGTTCATTGATTTGTTCGAGTGGGCACCAGTAACATCTGCATTGTGAGACTTGTTGTTACTATTTTTGTCATATCAAATATGCCACGGGGACCTTGCCATGCTCTGCCACGCAGGCAGGATACTCTGGGTAGCTGGCCGGGCTCTTCAAGAGGGACTGAGGAATACAACCTGGGTCAGCCTCATGCAAGGCAAACGGCCTACCCACTGTGATACTGTTTGATCTTTCAGAATTCATATTCCATTTAATACAGCTATGTAATATGTGAACTGAGCAGAGAAATCAGTCTTGGTGGTTCTTGGGGGATCATATGTGGTAACAGGGATCAAATCTATGTCACTGCATGCAAAGCAATTCCCTTAGTTATTGCACTATATTTCCAGTAGCAATATAATGTAAAAACATGATTTGCATTGCAGGACATGTATTCTAACATATAATACAATGAATGGTCTAATTTTTTTCTGTGGAAGGACCATAACTGGTATGTTTCAATCTTACTCCTGCCTCTGTGCCCAGGGATATCTTCTGCTGAGCAGAAGGGACCAGAGGCATTTCTGGGAATCCTATCCAGGTCAGCTACAAGGTAAGTGCTTTTCTTACCTGCTGTACAATCTCTCTCTGATCACTAGTCTTGGTATTTTAAATTAATAGAGAAAATTAGGATGTTGAAAATAAACATTTGATGTGTAAAATTATCAATAGTGGGAGCTAGAACTAATAAAAATGAAAAAGAATGACCTATTAAGGAGATAACAATCATTTGGGTTGTTACTTGTTTGAATCATGATATATAAACTGAACTATATCATGTTTGTAAAATTTATTATTTTTATTAGAAGAAAGGCCCTCCCGTTGATCGTCGATTTGCTCGAGCGGGCCCAGTAACGTCTCCATTGGAGACTTTGTTGTTACTGTGTCTGGCATATCCATTAGGTTATACTTATAATTGAGAAAGGAATTAGAAGTTCTAAAGTAAATGTGTTGAATTAAAGGTTTACTAATCACTGTCACTGTCACTGTCTTCCAGTTGTTCATCAATCTGCTCGAGCGGGCCCAGTAATGTCTCCATTGGAGGCTTTGTTGTTACTGTGTTTGGCATATCGAATACATCACGGGTAGCTTGCCTGGTTCTGCCGTGCAGGTGAGATACTCTCTGTAGCTTGTGGGCTCTCCGAGAGTGGAGGAGGAATTGAACTCGGGTCGGCCATGTTGGCTGCGTGCAAGGCAAACGCCCTACCGCTGTGTTATCGCTCCAGCTGTATCTCATTGCTATATATTATTTATGAAAGTGTAATCATTGTATTGAATAGAATGTTTTTAAGAACCTCCATCCCTTTTCTTAGAGGTTGGGAAAGTTTACATAACACTAATGAACTAAAGTGATAATGCAATAAGATATACGTTAAAAAAAAAAAAACTTGATCTGCGCGGGACGGGCACGGAGGCCCAACTCTGGGCAACAAAGCTGAACGGCTCCAATTCCAAACAGGTACAGCCTGCCACCAAGGGCCTGGGACCCTCTCTGGGAATGCACAGCTAGATCCAGCTCCTAGAAAGCCGGTTTTCTGCCCTGATCTGTGCGGGATGGGCACGGAGGTCCAGCTCTGGGCAACAAAGCTGAAGGCTCCAATTCCAAACAGGTACAGCCCGCCCCCAAGGGCCTGGGACCCTCTCTGGGCATGAGCAGCTAGATCTAGCTCCTAGAAAGCCAGTTTTCTGCCCTGATCTGCGCGGGACGGGCACAGAGGCCCAGCTCTGGGCAACAAAGCTGAACGGCTCCAATTCCAAACAGGTACAGACCGCCCCCAAGGGCCTGGGACCCTCTCCGGGCATGCGGAGCTAGATCCAGCTCCTAGAAAGCCGGTTTTCTCCCCTGATCTGCGCGGGACGGGCACGGAGGCCCAGCTCTGGGCAACAAAGCTGAACGGCTCCAATTCCAAACAGGTACAGACCGCCCCCAAGGGCCTGGGACCCTCTCTGGGCATGCGCAGCTAGATTCAGCTCCTAGAAAACCGGTTTTCTGCCCTGATCTGCGCGGGACGGGCACGGAGGCCCAGCTCTGGGCAACAAAGCTGAACGGTTTCAATTCCAAACAGGTACAGCCCGCCCCCAACGGCCTGCGACCCTCTCTGGGCATGCGCAGCTAGATCCAGCTCCTAGAAAGCCGGTTTTCTGCCCTGATCTGCGCGGGACGGGCACGGAGGCACAGCTCTGGGCAACAAAGCTGAACGGTTTCAATTCCAAACAGGTACAGCCCGCCCCCAAGGGCCTGGGACCCTCTCTGGGCATGCGCAGCTAGATCAAGCTCCTAGAAAGACGGTTTTCTCCCCTGATCTGCGCGGGACAGGCACGGAGGCCCAGCTCTGGGCAACAAAGCTGAACGGCTCCAATTCCAAACAGGCACAGCCTGCCCCCAAGGGCATGGGACCCTCTCTGGGCATGCGCAGCTAGATACAGCTCCTAGAAAGCCGGTTTTCTGCCCTGATCTGCGCGGGACGGGCACGGAGGACCAGCTCTGGGCAACAAAGCTGAACTGCTCCAATTCCAAGCAGGAGATGTTCCCAACTCCTCGCCCAGTGCCAGGGACTCTTTCCGAAGCCATGGCTGCTAACGCGGCCATGAAATATTTGCCCATTACATATGCCATAGGAACCATAAGCTACCTTTTTAGATGGAAACTTCTCTAGTTTTGCTCAGCCACTAGAAACTCAGTAGCCAATGACTCATAAGCCTATCTTAACTCATACTGCATATCAAGCAGACTAGTAAGAGTGAACGTGAAGGACTAAACCACACTATTCACAATGGTAAAACAACGCAAAAGCCCATCAAGCTTTCATATTGGAGAGTCTAGCCCAGATGACACCAATATTACTGTAGTGTTAGACAACCTCTCTGACAAGGAATTCAGAAGGGAGCTACTTAGGGTGCTTATGGAACGAAAAGAAACAATGGAAAGCAATGCCAATAGAAGAGAAGATGATTTGAAGGCAGAAATGAGGAAAATGCAATCAGAAGTGTCAGACCTGAAAAATCTCGTAGGCGAATTGAAAGCTCCGTGGAAGGCCTCAGCAGTAGAGTAACAGCTGCTGAGAACAGAATCAGTGAGCTCGAAGATGAAGTTCAGAGACTCTCCAGAAAAGAGCAGAAAATGGAAAAGAGACTCACAATTCGGGAACAGAGGGCAAGAGAAGATCGTGATGAAGCCAAGAGGGGTAACATAAGAATTATTGGAGTTCCAGAGGTACAGGAAGAAAACCTTGATGAAGAAGAAACTGTCAAAGACATCATTGATACAACGTTTCCAGAGCTGAAGAAAACTTGTGACCACATTCAGGAGGCCCGAAGGGTACCAACTAGAAGAAATCCGAATAAAATACCCCAAGACACATTCTGATCAAAATGACCAAAACCTTAGACAGAGACAAAATTCCTAAAGCAGCAAGATCGAAAAAAAATCTCGTACAAAGGAGCATCATTAAAATTCACAGCTGATTTTTCTGATGAAACCCTCATGGCCCGAAAACAGTGGTGGGACATAGTGAAAAAACTCAATGAAATAAATGCCTCCCCAAAAATACTTTTCCCAGCTAGATTCTAATTCATAATAGAAGGAACAACACACAGTTTCACAGAAAAACAACAGCTCAGGAACTTCATAGAATCAAAACCATGGATACAAGAATAACTAAATGGGCTACTTTAAGGCAAGAAAGGCCAATCAAATACACCAAATTTCAACAGAACAATGGGACAAAATCACATAACAAGAATCTCTCTCAATGTCAATGGGCTAAACGCACCAATTAAAAGACGTAGAGTGGCAGGATGGATTAGAAAATTGAACCCAACATTCTGCTGCCTGCAAGAAACACATCTCAATAGTCAAAGCAAACACAGACTCAGAGTCAAAGGCTGGAAAAAAATCCTACAGGCAAACAGCTCCCATACAAAAGCTGTGGTAGCCATCCTTATATCAGACCACATCGATTTCAGAGTGAAGAAGGTCATAAGAGACAGTGAAGGCCATTTCTTATTGATCAAAGGATATGTACAACAGGAAGAACTTACAATAATAAATGTATATGCACCTAATGAGAGACCAGCAAAGTACTTAAAACAACTACTCATATATTTGGAAAAAGACATCTATACCAACAGAATACTAGTGGGAGACTTCAACACCGCTTTGTCACCTCTTCATAGATCAACCAGACTCAAGCTTAGCAAGGACATACTTCATCTGAGGAAACAATGGAAGAAAGGGACTTAGTAGATATATGCAGGACACTTCATCCACAAAAAGTTGAATACACATTCTTCTCAAGCGTACATGGAACAGTCTCCAAGATATACACAGGCGGAGCCACAAAACATTCCTCCATAAAATTAAGAAGATATAGATTGTATCAACAATCTTCTCAGACCATAATGCGTTGAAATTAGAGGTAAATCACACACAAAAACAGAAAACTAAATCATACACCTGGAAATTAAACAGTGGACTATTGAACAAAGAGTGGATTAGACAGGAAATCAAAGAGGAAATCAAAAGATTCCTAGAAACGAATGAAAATGAGAACAAGAGTTACCACAACTTATGGGACACAGCAAAAGCTGTGTTAAGAGGAACGTTTATAGCTATACAAACATTCCTCAGGAAGGAGGAGCGAGCACACATAAGTAACCTAACCTCACAGCTTAAGAGCTTGGAGAAGGACCAACAAAAGAAGCACAACCCGAACAGGAAAAAGGAAAGAATAAAACTCAGAGCAGAGATTAACGAGATGGAAACCCAAAAAACAATTCGAAAGATCAATGAAACCAAGAGTTGGTTCTTCAAGAAAATTAACAAGATCGATAAGCCTCTAGCAAAGCTCACAAAGAAGGGGAGAGAGAAAACCCTAATAAACCGAATCAGAAATGAAAGGGGGTCATTACAACAGAAACTACAGAAATTCAAAGGATCCTCTGGGAGTACTTTGAGAAGCTTTATGCCACGGAACATGGAAACCTCGAGGAAATGGATAAATTCCTAGACTCCTACAGACTCCCAAGGCTGAACCAAGAAGACCTGGAATACCTGAACAGACCTATCACTATCAAGGAAATAGAAATGGTAATAAAAAGTCTCCCCAAGCACAAAAGTCCTCGCCCGGATGGATTCACTAGTGAATTCTTCCAAATCTTTAAAGAGGACTTACTCCCAATCCTCTTTAAGCTTTTCCACGAAATTGAAATATCAAAAACACTTACGAACAGTTTCTACGAAGCAAATATCACACTGATACCAAAAGCAGACAGAGATACCACAAAGAAAGAGAATTACAGACCTATATCCCTGATGAACACAGATGCAAAGATCCTCAACAAACTACTAGCAAACAGAATCCAACTACTCATCAAAAAGATCATACACCATGACCAAGTAGGATCAATCCAAGGGATGCAAGGATGGTTCAACATTCGGAAATCAATCAACATAATCCATCATATTAACAAAAGAAAAGATAAAAAGCATATGATTATATCAATAGATGCAAAGAAAGCATTTGACAAGATCCAGCAGCGCTTTATGATGAAAACCCTAGCCAAAATGGGTATAGAGAGGACCTTCCTCAACATAATTAAAGCCATCTACCACAAGCCTACAGCAAGCATTATCCTCAATGGGGAAAAACTGAGAGCCTTCCCTCTAAGATCAGGGATGAGACAAGGATGCCCACTCTCTCCACTGCTGTTCAATATAGTACTGGAAGTACTTGCAATAGTTATTAGGCAAGAAAAAGATATTAAGGGCATTCAGGTAGGAAAGGAAGAAATCCAGCTCTCACTGTTCGCAGGTGATATGATACTGTACTTAGAGAACCCAGTAACCTCCACCAAAAAACTCCTAGAAACAATAGACTCATATAGTAAAGTTGCAGGTTATAAAATCAATACCCAAAAGTCCATGGCTTTCCTATACGCAAACAGTGAGAGAGAAGTAAGCGACATGAAAAAAACAATCCCATTCACAATTGTGCTCCAGAAAATCAGGTATCTAGGAATCAGCTTAACTAAAGAAGTAAAGGACCTGTACAAAGAAAACTACAAAACGCTACTTCAGGAAATAAAAGAGGACATGAGGAAATGGAAATATATCCCCTGCTCATGGGTCGGGAGACTTAACATTGTCAAAATGGCAATATTACCGAAAGCATTGTATAAATTCAATGCTATCCCTATAACGATACCCATGACATTCTTCAAAGAAATGGAGCAAACACTCCTGAAATTTATATGGAACAATAAGCTCCCACGAATAGCTAAAGCAATTCTTGGGAATAAGAAAATGCGAGGAATCAACCTCCCTAACTTCAAACTGTACTACAAAGCAGTAATAATTAAAACAGCATGGTACTGGAAAAAAGGCAGAACTGCAGACCAATGGAACAGGGTTGAATACACTGACATCTCCCCTGAATCATATGATCATCTAATCTTTGATAAAGGTGCAAGTAATGTGAAGTGGAGTAAGGAAAGCCTCTTTAATAAATTGTGCTGGCATCACTGGACGGCTACATGCAAAAAAATAGGCTCAGAACTCTGCCTGACACCATGTACAAAAGTCAGATCAAATGGATTAAAGACCTCAACATCAGATCAGAAACCATAAGGTACATTGAAGACAAAGTTGGCAAAACCCTCCATGACATTGAAGCTAATGGTATCTTCAAAGATGCCACGCCACTGGCCGAGCAAGTGAAAACAGAGATAGATAAATGGGACTATCTTAAACTAAGAAGCGTCTGCACCTCCAAAGAAACAGTGACCAAAATACAAAGACAGTCCACAGAATGGGAAAGGATATTCGCCGAATACACATCTGACAAGGGGTTGATATCCAGGATATACAAAATACTGGTTAAACTCCACAAGAAGAAAACATCCAACCCCATCCAAAAATGGAGCAATGAAATGAACAGAAACTTTCTCAAAGAAGAAATCCGAATGGCAAAAAAGCACATGAGAAAATGCTCTACATCATTAATCATCAGGGAGATGCAGATCAAAACCACAATGAGATACCATCTCAGAGACTGGCCCACATTCAAAAGAACAAAAGCAACCGATGCTGGCCCGGATGTGGCGAGAAAGGGACACTCCTTCACTGTTGGTGGGAATGTCAACTGGTTCAGCCCTTCTGGAGAACAGTATGGACATTCTCAAAAAATTAGAAATTGAGCTCCCATTTGACCCAGCAATACCACTCCTGGGAATATATCCCAGAGAGGCAAAAATGTGTAGTTGAAGTGACATCTGCAATTGTTTGTTCATTGCAGCACTCTTTACAATAGCCAGAAACTGGAAGAAACCTGAATGCCCAAGAACAGATGACTGGTTAAAGAAACTTTGGTACATCTACACAATGGAGTACTATGTAGCCGTTAGAAAAGATGAAGTTATGAAAGTTATATACATGTGGTACAATATGGAAAGTATCATGCTAAGCGAAATGAGTCAGAAAGAGAGGGATAGACATAGAAAGATTGCATTCATCTGGGGAATATAAAGTAACAAAATATGAGATTAATACCCAAGAATAGCTGAGATCAGCACCAGGAGCATTACTCCATAACTTAGAGGCCAACCGAGTATCCTAGAGGAAAGGGCAGTTCAGATAGAGAAGGGAGCACTAAATAAAGGGTGTTTGGGGGATCCTCCCAGGAGGGGAGATGCATGTCGAAAGTAGACTATGGACTGAACATGTTTGCCACTCAATGCCTCTTTTGCAGACCACAACACCCAAAAGGAGAGAGAGAACACAGGGGATTTCCCTGCCACAGAGGCAGGGGGGGATGGGGGGTTGGGGTGGGGGGATATTATCCATGTTGGTGGAAAATGGGCACTGGTGGAGGGATTGGTATCTGATCATTGTATAATCGAAACTCAAGCACAAATAATTGTAAGTCTACAACTGTACCTCATGGTGTTTCACTTATAAAAAAAAAAAAACTTGCAGAGATTTTTTTTGAGCCCGTATAGTGAGGTATTTTTAGAGAGAACTATGAACTCTTGGATGGAGAGGTTATCTTGGGGTACTCTGACGGGAAAAAAAGTGAATGATAAATACTAGGTTACTAGCTTATTAATTCTGATTTTTTCCAATGACATCTTATCATATCCTAGTTTAAAGGATAAAACTATTCTTTATAAACTAATCTTTAAAACTAATTGCTGAGAACTTAGCATGTTTTGGTGGGAAAGGGAGCACTGGACTAGATTGAAGGCTTATTCTTGTTTCTACACCCAGGGATTATTCATGGTGCTGTTTGGGGGACCCAAGTTACCATGTGAAAGGAAAATACCTTATTGACTGTACTGACACTCAGGCCTTTTTAGCTTTTACATTAAAAAATTAAAAAAATTCTTTCACTGTATGTGAGAGAAATAGAATATTGTAATGACTAACTTGATCCTCTATGTGCAAGAAAAGTGCCATACCCACTGTATTGTTTCTCTGGAGTTTAGTTGTCTTTTTAAAAAAGAAATTTTCATTTACTAGTCCTATTTTTAAATAGGGATTTTAATTTTTTTCTTTGAGCATTGTTAGTGTTTTATATATTATTGATATCAACCCTTTATCTGATAAAGTGAGAATATTTTTTCTCCCTTCAGTTAGCTCCCTTTTAATTTTAACCTGTTTTACTTTTTCCATGCAGAAACTTGTTAATTTGATTTAGTACCATTCATTTGTTTTTGATTCTATTGCCTTTATCAGTGGCATGATTTCATATTTTGTTTTGGGGTATTTTGGGGATCACACCTGCTGATACTCATATCATTGAAGGTGTCTTGAAGTTCAAATGTAGAAGCATTCTGTATATATTTTTCTCAATATACTTAATATTTTCTGACTATATCTCAATGTCTTTGATCCATTTTAAATTTACTTTTGTATATGGTGTGACGTAAGGATACAATTTTAATTTTTCACGTGTGTTTTTCCAGTTTTCCCAGTATCATTTTTGAAGATTTTACTCCATTTATGTTCTCATCTTCTTTATAAAAATGACTGTCTATCAATACCAATATCAATATCAATGGGTACTTGATTCTGACCCATTAATCAGTGAGGCAAGAGGAAAACAGATGGATGACCTGTAGGCATACAAAAATTGTGTTCAAATTAAAAGGAAAATAGGATGTCACCTAACACCAACTCACACCAGTGAAAATGGTATATCAAAAATAGTGAGAATGTGCTCGCTTCGGCAGCACATATACTAAAATTGGAACGATACAGAGAAGATTAGCATGGCCCCTGCGCAAGGATGACATGCAAATTCGTGAAGCGTTCCATATTTTTAGGGATGCTAGGACCCGTGGTGGGGGAGGATGGGCACTGGTGGAGGGATGGGTACTTGATCATTGTATAACTGAAACCCAAGCACAAAAATTTATTAGTCTATAAGTGTACTTCATGGTGTTTCACTAATTAAAAAAATGATAAAAAATTAAAAAAAAATAAAAAAATAGTGAGAATAAAAAAAATAGTGAGAATAATCTTAAGTTGGTGAGGTGAAAAAGGTATTTGCATCACCGGTGTCCTGAGATATGGATAATAAAACAATTTGCCTAAATACTCTGACAACTTTAAGATAGGCAAGATAGAGAGAGATAAATAGGGGATGGGGCTTGCAGTAATGTCAATTAAGAACTGTGCCCAGGCATAAAAGTCAGATTGAAAGTTATTAAAGATCTCAATAACATGGTGGAGGCCTGGGTATTCGATCACTGTATAACTGAAACCCAAGCCCGGAAGTTTATAAGTCTACAACTGTACCACATAGTATTTCACTAATAATTAAGAAAAAATTCTCAATATCAGACCTGAATTCATAAGATATATGGAGGAAAATGTGGACAGAACCTTCCATGACATTGAAGGTAGACTTATCTTCACCAGATGAAACACCATGGCATTTTTAAAGATGAAACTTCACTGACCAAGCAAGTTGAAGAAATGATAAACAAACAAGACTATATTAAACTAAAAGCCTTCTGCACCTCAAAATAAACAGTGACCAAAATACGATAGCCTGTAGATTGGGAAAAAAGATATTTACCCAATATCCATTGGATAAAGTGTTAATACTCAAGATATATAAGGCAGCGATAGAACTTTACAAAAAAATAAAAACTTTCAACTCTATCAACAATAACAATAGCACCATAGCACTGTCTTCCTGTTGTTCATTGATTTGCTCGAGCGGGCACCAGTAACATCTCCATTGTGATGTTACTCTTTTTGGCATATCAAATACGTTTTGGGGAGCTTGCCGGTTCTGCTGTGCAAGCGGGATACTCTTGGTAGCTTGCTGGGTACTCCGAGAGGGACTGAAGAATAGAACCCCAGGTCAGCCACATGCAAGGCAAATCCCCTACCCTCTGTGTTATTGCTCCAGCCCTATCAAATAATGGGGAGAAGAAATGAGCAGAAATTTTCTCAAAAGAGAAATACAAATGCCAAAAAAAAACACATGAAAAAATGCTCTACATCGCTGATTATCAGGAAGATGCAAATCAAAACAGCAATGAGATATCATCTAACACCACAGACACTGGCACATATCAAAAAACAAGAGCAAACAATGCTGCATAAATGCGGGGAGAAAGGGGCTATTCTTTATTGTTGGTGGGAGTGCCAACTGGTCCAATCCTTTGGGAAAACAATACTGGCATTCCTCAAAAAGATAAAAATTGAACTTCCATATAATCCACCAATACCACTTGTGGGAATATACCCAGCAGCCCCAAAACAGGCAGCAGTAATGCTATCTGAACTTCTGTGTTCGTCGCAGCATTATTCTTAATAGCCAGAATCTGGAAACAACTTAAGTGCCCAAGAACAGATGACTGTTTAAAGAACTATGATGGTACAGCTACCCAATGGAATACTATGAAACTCTTAGGAAAAGTACAGTTATGAAACATTATTATAAAAGGAGGGACATGGAGAATATCATGCTGAGTGAAATGAGTCAGAATGAGAGGGATAAACGTAGAATGATTGGACCCATTTGTGAAAAAAAAACATAATATGAGACCAATACCCAAGGATACTAGAAACTAGCCCCAGGAGGATTAGTCCATGATAGGAAGCCGACCTCAAATGCTAGGGGAGAAGACAATTGGGATAGACAGAGGACCACCATGATAAAGATAGTTGGAAATGATCACTCTGTACAAGAATTGGGTGTTGAGAGTAGTTAAAAATAACAAAGATGATAACTTTTCAGTACCTATATTGCAAACCATAGTGCTACAAACAAGCCAGGGTAGGGGAAAGTAGGAGGGGAAGAGTGCATGTCATAGAGAGAGATTGGAGAGAGGGTGTGAGGAAAGACACCGGGGACACTAGTGGTGAAAAATGTACACTGGTAGAGGGATTGATGTTGGAACATTGTATGACTGAAACCTGACTATGGTTTAGCCTTGTAACACTAAATCTCAAGGTGATTCGATTTAAAAGAAAAAAGAAAAGAAAAAGGACTGTGTCAAAGTCTTCATTTTAAATTCCAAAGCAAGTTCTAAGGTGAGGCTGAAAATTGGCTCACCCAATAAGTACACAAAAAAATTTAACCACAAAGAAAAATTTTAAAAACCCTTTAGGAATGATAGAATCTCTGGAGATTGTTATTTAAAGTTGTTTCTATTTTGAAAACAGAAAAGCTGTTTTACTAATTCCTAGAACTTATATTATCTGCAGCCAACTTGGGATATGCAGAGGAGGGTCTATGGTGTCAAGAAAAGTGGGTAGGTGTTAAGTTACTCTGAGAGCTACATTATGTAAGAACTCAATTTAAAGGTTTGCTTGTGTATTTTAATTTTTTTTCCTTTGTAAGCTACTTTCTAAGAATTGAGTAACAGCTTCAGTTACAACACTAAGAGAGAATGCCCTTTAGAGTAAAACACCCAATTTTGCATTGTTTTTAATCATACAAATTTCTTATTAAGGTAGGAATGCTAATAGTCTATGCTATAAGGCTTTTCTGCATAATCTTGTGTGCCTTTAGAAAGTCTGTGAAATAAAATTCACAAAACCTTGCGATACTTTTTCTTTCTAAGTAAACTATTTACTATTAGGCCACTTCGTGTTGAATATTAGTTTCCTTGTGAATCATTTTATGACTATTTGGAGGACAACTCAGGAGAAGTTTTGACCAACAATTTTCTCTATTAAGGGAGAAGAATTCCCCTCGGGGTGTCTTGCTAAACTTAGATCTACAGTATAGTCATTGGATGGGAAAAAAACATTTAGTTATGTTGGGGTACAGTAGAAATTATTTTGTATCCTTGAGTTTTCAAAGCCTATACAAACACACCTTAAGCCAACTGATAGGTGATCAAGTGAAAAATAATAACAATTATATATGTATTTCTTATATTCACTGGGAGGATCCAAAATACTTGAGTAATTTATCAGTATTGCTTCAGATATATGTTTAAATTCAGAGCTAAGACAAACTTTGAGGTAAAAGGGAGAAAGCTAGCTAGAAATGTTATCATGGAAGACACACAAAGGCTATTGCCTTAGTATCAGTATTATACATCCATCCCTGTAAGGTATAGTAAAACAAATTTTAAAGTACAACAAAACATATATGAACTTAAAATTTTGCCTTTTCCATTGAAAATAAATTAGATTTTTTAGGATGATTCTCTTAAAGGGAGTTCTATATATATATACATATATAGAACTCCCTTTATATATATATATATATATATAACTCCCTTTATATATATATAGAACTCCCTTTATATATATTATATATACATATATAGTTCAGTGTCTATTTAGAAAGGAAAACTTCTGCCCATCCTTCATAATCCATTCCATACAATTAAGGTTTGTCAAGGATATATTTTGGTGACACATTTTTGATCTTTTCAATAGTCAGTTGATGTACCATACTGAGGCATGAATGGCCACTGATTTTTTAAACTATCGACATTTAGTATCCACATTTACAGGTGGAAAAAAGCTTTAGTCAAAAGAGTCCATAAAACTAAAATACTCATTATCAAGTATTCTTTTCAATTTGACTTTCCCATTGGTAAAAATGTGACCTGTATGTGTTTAGGATACTAATCTAAATGCCCTCCTACTTTCATCCCACCACCATCACCACCACTACCTCTCACCCCTATGGGTTCACCTCAATTTTTTTGAGTAATGAAACTGATAACAAATTGATAAGTAACAGAAAAGAATATCACTTACATACATGTGGAGACTCAACATGAATCACTGTCACTGTCACTGTCCTCCCAATGTTCATGGATTTGCTCGAGCAGGCCCAGTAAAGTCTCCACTATGAGACTTGTTGTTACTGTGTTTGGCATGTCGAATATGTCATGGGGAGCTTGCCAGGCTTTGCCATGCAGGTAGATACTCTCAGTAGCTTGTCGGGCCCTCTGAGAGGGGAGGAGGAATTGAACCCGGCTAGTAGGGTCAGCCGCACACAAGGCAAACGTCCTATGGCTGTGCTATTGCTCCAGCATGAATACTGATTCTAAAGTAATTGGAGCAAAATGAGTGTATTTCCTGAGCTAAGTCATAGAACAGGGACTTGGGCTTTACTGGCTGAAAAGATGACACAGGCTAAGGATCAGGTGGCTCAAATGAATAAGACTCTATACTTTAGAATTAGCTATTTTGCTGCCAAGCAGACACATTTAATCAATATAAAATTACATTTGATAAAAATCCTAGGGCTGGAGCGATAGCATAGTGGTAGGGCGTTTGCCTTGCACGCAGTCAACATGGCCGACCCAAGTTTGATTCCTCTGCCCCTCTCGGAGAGCCCGCAAGCTACCGAGAGTATCTTGCCCGCACGGCAGAGCCTGGCAAGCTCCCCGTTACATATTCGATATGCAAAACACACAGTAACAGTAACAAAAATCCTAGTTCTGGCTACAATGCTTAATTTTCAGCCTTTTAGGTTGTTAGGAAGTGGTAATAGTTTGTGTTGAACCTGAAGAATCTCAACTGAAATGAATTAAAAACAATTGACATGTCAAAATTACATGTACAAAGGAAGGCTTTATGGCATTTTGAAAAGTCCTATCTTACATGTTGTTGGACCTATTCTTTAATTCAGTAAAAACTTTCTCCTTTCACCCACAATATCATAGGGCACATTGGCTTGTAATTGATAAGTTGTATTACCTAAGTTAGGCTGAAATAAAGTGAAGGCTACACTTTGCTCCTCTTCTCAAATTAAGAACCTCAGCCTCTAACTTGCTTAGAAAACTTATCACCAAGCAAAGTAACTGTCCAGACCATCAGTTATTCAGGAACAGCTAATAAGAAATTTGATCATAAAAATCTCCAACACATGGCAGGGCGGGAGTAATTGCTAAACTCATGATTTGTAAACAGAAAGACTGTTCTCAACATTATCTGCCTGGGCGGTGGAAATGAGCAATTCTGCCAAATTAGGTCATATGACATTGATCTCCAGTAGATTTGTAGTGTCCTGTGCCACTGCAGATGCCAATTAGACATGCATATTTCAGTGATCATAAATATTTCCTAGAGTCAAGCTCAACATTTTCTGGCTAAAAATGAGGTTATCTGATTGGATGGATGCTTCTAAGTGCTGCATGTGAGAACTTAAAACCACTGGCAATGCTAACTTCGAGAAGAAAGTCAGAATACGATCCTATTCTGCCTCCCTAGAATTCAGTGTCATTAAATTGCTACTATTATCCCAATAGTCCCTTCCCCATTCAACATTTTATGACAAAAAAAAAGAAAGGAAGAAAGCAAGCTAGAAAGAAAGAAATAACTTAATCACTTAACTTCTCGTTAGTCGGCGATTTGCTCAAGCGGGCACCAGTAATGTCTCCATTCGTCCCTGTTGCATGCAAGTGTAGCCCAATGGCATCTGTTCGCTCTGGGAACATGAAGAGCCTCAAACCGATCGTTCATGATTTTGATGAAGAAGTCTGACCATCTGTTAGGTGGGCGGCCACGCAGTCTTTTGACATCCCGTGGGATCCAGTCGGTAACAGCTCTAGTCCATTGGTGGTATTTAAATCTCATTCCGTGACCAGCCCATCTGATTTTCGACACCTTGGCAAATGAGACAGCGTCCCTGATTCTTGATCGTTGATGGATGTCGGAACTCCGGATTCTTTCTCTCATTTGAGTGAAACAAGATATTCCAAGCATAACTCTTTCAATTCCTCTTTGGGAGACCCGAATAGCATTCTCATCCTGTTTACGTAGGGCCCAGGTCTCTGAGGCATATGTTAATGCAGGAAGAACAGTGGAATCAAAGAGCCGGAGGTTCTTTGTCCTCTTAGCTATTTCTTCGGCATTCTTGAAGGCGTTCCAAGCTGCTCTCTTCCTCTGTGCAGCTCAGGTGCCAGGTCATTTGTCATGTTGACTTCTCAACCTAGGTACACATAGCTGTTGCATTCGGAGATGGTCGTTCCGTTGAACATGAATGGGGCATCAGGAACGAGGCTGTTTCACATAAACATTGTCTTCGTAAGATTCAGCTGTAGTCCTAACATTCCACAATCACGGTCAAAGTCGGCCAGCATTTGTGCCGCTTGGCTGATGTATGGTGTTATTAAAACAATGTCAACAGCAAAGCGAAGGTGGTGTAGTTGCCGACCATCTATCTTCACTCCCATTCCTTCCCATTCCAGTCACGCATGATGTTCTCGAGGGTGGCACTGAAGAGTTTTGGTGAAATGATATCACCCTGCCGAACCACTCTCTTGACATCAATGATTAATTCTTTATAGAATGGTGAGATCCTGGTAGTGAGCCCTCAATACAGCTCACGGAGGATCTTGATGTATTGGGCTTGAATGCCCTGATTGTCTACGGCTTCAGTGACCACTTCCGTCTCAACAGAATCAAAGGCATTCTTTAAATCAATGAACATTAAACAGAGCGGCATCTTAAACTCCCGAGAAAACTCAATGAGCTTGGTTATCGTGTGGATATGGTCGATGGTGCTTAATCCTTTGCGGAACCTGGCTTGCTCGCATGGTTGTCCTTCATCTAGTGTTCTGCCAATCCTATTTAGGATGACTCGAGTGAACAACTTGTAGATGACAGACAATAGGCAGATAGGGCGATAGTTGCCAATGTCATGGATATCTCCCTTCTTGAACAGCGGTATGGTCCTGCTGGTTTTCCATTGGGGCGGAACCTTGCATTCAGACAGGTAGTGTGTGAAGAGCCGAGCCAGTGTATTGATGAGTACTGACGGCAGGTTCTTCAGGTGTTCAGGTCTGATCTTGTCTGGGCCGGGTGCTGTTCGTTTCTTTACTGACGAAATGGCGTGTCGGATTTCGGAAGGGAGAATGTTGGGAACGACATATCCATCCTGTGGAATTTGGTATGTCGGCAAGTAGACATGGCTATCAAAGAGATTTGAGTAGAAGTCATGGATAATCTTCTCCATTGTTGTTCTGGAGGATGTGATGGATCCATTAGGACGTCGGAGGGCAGTCATCTTGGTCTTGTACTTGGCGAAGGACAGGCGGGCGTTATGAATACTTTTCCCGGCCTCTGCCGCATCTACCAGCACTTCTGCTCTTCTTTCTTTGAGGTCTTCCTTGATCACTTCTCTGCACTGCTTTGCGAACTCAGACGTTCGCTTGAGGTTGCCTGAGGCATGCGCCAAACCACATTGGTGAATAAGCTCAAGAGTTTTGGAAGACAGGCATTTTTTTGTGGCTGTCTCTCTCTTGGCGTTCCTCGCACAATCATGGAGGTGCTGAACCAGTCGATCTTAATCCTCGTCAATGTTGTCAACAATGGCATCTTCCCATGTTGACGCAATAGTGCCAAAAACCTCCCAGTTGGTGGTTGTTCTGAGAGTTCTCTATTTAAACTTTGCAGCCCTTTCTCCCCGCTCTGTGAAGTAGAATTTTGCACGACGGAGATGGTGGTCTCATCCCGTTCGGAATTTTGGGACAACAGTGACATCGTCAGGCAAAACTGTTGATTGAGTATGATGTGGTCTATTTCGTTGTGGAATCCTCTACCGGGAGACTCCCATGTCCAACGTTTAGATTCTGCCTTCTGGAACTGTGAGTTACCATGAATGGTCTTGGTCGACATGATGAACTCAGACAGTCTCTCACCCTGTTCTTTCCATTCTAGGCCATGGGCCCCGATGTGAAGTTCTTCAGCTGATCTTCGTGGTCCTATCTTGGCATTAAAATCACCCACGATGATCTTGTAGAAGGTGTAGTCTTCTTTATATTACTTCTCCAGCTTCTTTTAGAACTTCTCGGTTTCTCTTTCATCACAACGAAATGTTGGTGTGTAGACAACGAAGATAGAAACTGCCGGCAGTGAGCCACATCTATTCAAATGTAAACATCCGATTCGGGTTGTTAGGCATTCGAATGAATCAATGCTCTTGGCCAAGTTTGTGTTGACAAGGACACCGACGCCTCCGACACCTCTTTTATCACATGTTCCGAGGCACAATTCTTCTCCAGTGTCGAAAACGGCATGGTGAGATTCGTGCCTTCTTGTCTCAGTCAGATCAATGATGCCGTACTTGATCATTCGCGCTTGTACCATCAGGTCCTCGGTTGATGCACCTGATGCTAGCGTACGTGCATTGAAAGTACAGATGATCATTTTTGTCTTCCTTCGTTGTGGCAGCCCAGTTCGGCCATGAGATTTCATCGGCCTCTCCTTTCTCGTTCTTCTCGGTGCTGCCATGTTGGTGAAGCTTTCAGGGTCCGGTGAATGAGACCAGTTGTAATTACTGGTTTTGGCATATCGAATACACAAGGGATATCTTGCCAGGCTCTTCCGTGCGGGCGGAATACTCTCGGCAGCTTGCCAGTCTTTCTGAGAGGGATAGAGGCTTTTGGGACGACCTCTAATTGCCCTCGTAGGTATTACCATATTTGAACCCTATCAAATATGGTACGGCAATTCTGGAAGATGGGTATTTAGTGTCTTATGATGAGTCGCGCGGCTGCTTTGCAGCCACGCGGGTCCAGAAAGCATCCTGGCATGTGGTGGTGGCTGGGTAGTGGAGGTAGTGTCGGTAGTGGAGTTCTGCCAGTTGGGTATTTATCTGGTCCCGGTAGGGGTAGGTTTAGTCTTCTGTGTGCAATCCGATCCCTGGGTCTCTGGTGGTTGGTGGGAGCAGACAGGGCAGGGTAGGGTGGGGCTCCTGATTAGAATCCCTTTGTCACCTGTGATTGGTGGGAGCAAGCAGAGAATCTCTCTTCCTGGGTTCGTTGAGCCTGGAGTCCAAGATCTCAGAGAGTTCCACTTTTCTTGTTCTGTGGGTCTCCAGTCGTGTGTGAGTCTTGGGCAGAGCTGCCCCGCGGGTTGGAAAGCGTCCTGTAGTGTGGCTGTGGCTGGGTAGTGGAGGTAGTGTCGGTCAAGCAAGAAAGAAAGAAATAAAGAGAGAAAAAAGAAAGAAGGAAGAAAAAAGAATTCTGCCATTTCATGAATTTATAAAGAGAAAAATAATCTTAATATTTGAACAGAGCCTTTTTAATAGTGATTCAATCTTATAGAAATTCCTAGAGGTAATATTTCAACCTATAGTATAGGTACAAAGTGAAATAGTGCAGCCCCCATGACCCCAAAATCATTCACTAAGAAAACAAATACCATCATCAATAGTGGTCAGAATTTAGTATAAATATGTTTACCAAAATGTCTGCTTCCTATATGAAGGTTTAATAACTGCTTCCTAACTCTTATTCAAGAGTTAAGCTAAAGAGAGCTTAATAAAAAATAGTGCATCAGACAAAAGGAAGGGTTTGATGTAAGATGGAAATAAACTGAAGTTCCACTAAAGAATGACAGGAATCAGCACAGACGAAGAGAGAGAGAGAGAGAGAGAGAGAGAGAGAGAGAGAGAGAGAGAGAGAGAGAGAAGAAAGACAGAGAGTATAAAGGGAGTATCATGCTTGGCTTGCACACAGCTGGCCTAGATTCTATTTCTAACACCCCATATGGTTCCCTGAGAAACACTAGGAGCGATTCCTAAGTGCAGAGCAAGAAGTAACCCCTGAGCATTGCTGGCTGTGGTTCAAAAACAAACAAAAGTTTCAAGAATTAATTTCTAGGTATGTCGAAGCATCTTTTGTAGGCAGAATTTTCTGGCTAGCTTTTCAAATAGTATTGAGAGTGAATTATCCAGTGGGAAATAAAACAAACGGAACAATACAAAATCAAGAACACAACACAGAATAACACCAAATCTAAACTCAAATAGATTTCATCCAAAACACAAATCCTTTCAAGGAAAGCTAGGTATAGTTTACAGAGCCTAGCTTAAAATGACTTAAAATGGTCCCATTTTATACTTAAAATGACTTAAAATGACTTAAAATGACCTGGTCCCAAGTTTCTAAATGACTCAAGTGTTAAAACAGATGACTTTCAGGCTTATACACTGAGGACTTACTTATTCATTGGCTCTTTCCAGAGCAAGACTCCTTTTTCCCAATCAAAATTGTATTTAAGGCAGCTATTGTCATGAAGGAAGGAAAGGGAGAACTGTTAGTCTTGGGCAGTTGCAGGTAATCCCAAAACTTTCCTCTGTTGGGTGTGTTAACCCAGTACCAGCAGACTGAAGATGCCTGTCACTGCACCTGGTTAGCATGGTTTGCTGAGACCTGGTAGACTGCTGCAGTCAAATGCTCTTACCAATGGAAACCAGATCAAACCACTTGGTGTTCATTTCTTTTTAACTTTTTAGGTCACACCTGGCTATGCATAGGCGTTACTCATGGCTCTGCACTCAGGAATCCCTGGAAGTGCTCAGGGGTCCATATGGGATGCTGGGGACTGAACCTGTGTCGGCTGCATGCAAGGCAAACGCCCTACTCTCTGTGCTCCAGTCCTGGTGTTCATATTTTTTTTTCATTTTTTTTCAGTTGTGCTCACCCAAGTCTGTTACCCAGATTGAGTAACTGCCACTTAATGGTTAATATATAAAAACATGAGAGTAGATGCAAATTATAAAATTTATTTTTCCCCTCTTTTTGTCTTTTTTCTTTTCCTTGGGAGTTGAATAACTGACAAGTGGCAAAGTCATGAGCCGATAACACATCTTGTCCATGAGGTCTGAAGAAACATTTTTATAGGAAAGAATACAGGGCAGTTCATTTCTAAGTATGGTCTGTACCTGGAGGTTCTTGGAAGTCAGAGTGATCAATAAATTCCCTCTAGTCTAGAGGCATACTTCTGATTTGCCTGCAAATAAAGATTTTCTGATTAAGATCCTGTTCTCTTATCCTTTAAAACAACTGGGATCCGTGGTGGTGGGAAATGGGCACTGGTGGAGGGGTGGGTATTTGATCATTGTATAATTGAAACCCAAGTACAAAAATGTGTAAGTCTGCAACTGTACCTCATGATGTCTCATTATTAAAAATTAAAAAAATGTAAAAAAAAAACAAGATCAGGGCACATATTCTCAAGTTTTAACCGATTTCTATATCAAGAGTAGTTCTCTATCTCTTATATTTAGCTCTTAATCTCTTAAGACTAGTTTCTCACAAAAAACAAGATGTCTGTAATCAAAGATCTGACAAAGTGTTACACCAGAAAACTTATAATGATACGGGCTTTTCCAGCATGCAAAAGTGGCAATGGGTAGAAATGAGACATTTAGCTTGAGATTTTCTGTTAGGGGAGAGTTTCCAAAGCAGTTCCTAGGAATCTGGGTCTTGGGCTCCTCTGGAATATTTTTAGCTAATAGAGATCCAAGGATGAAGTGGCTCTCAGGCTTTGTGTAATTACTTGGACCAGCAGTGCTCAAGGCTTGGGGGGCTGTAGCCTCTAATACATAGATGACCAAGTTTTGTAAAGAATCACACCAGATACTAACTACATTCAGGGAAAGCCCCTTAATCATTATATTATCTCTGAGAGTCAACGAAGAAAATTCTGCTAGCACAATTTTTTTCTCATGTATACAACTCTAGCTGCTGAAGCAGAAGCAACAACCTGTGGACACTAATGGCTGGATTATATCCAGCTTTTCAGGACACAAAATGACGCAAAAGGAGGGATCTCATACTCTTCTTCATTTTTTTTTAATCTAGTGATATAAAGGAAACTTTGCCCAGTAAATTCTAATTAAGTTAGAATGATAAAGTTACAGACTTGTGAAATTAGTTCAAGCAAAAGACTTTTGGAATTCTTACCTGGGCCCTACCTCTGTGATTGTATTTTTGTTTGGTAAACAAAGCAGAGAAATGGCCATTACCAGGATGGAAAGGATCAATTAAACAAGGAATGAATTAAAAACAAAAATAGATAAAATGGAATAAATAAAATAGATGTAGAGTCATTATATCCAAAGAACTTCTTCACACAAATATTTTCTTCTATAAATCTAAATGTAGGAGAAAAATGATAGAGATACCATCTTCATTTGGGCTGGAGCGATAGCACAGCGGGTAGGGCGTTCGCCTTACAAGCGGCCAACATGGCCGACCCGAGTTCGATTCCTCCGCCCCTCTCGGAGAGCCCGGCAAGCTACCGAGAGTATTCGATATGCCAGACACAGTAACAACAAAGTCTCCAATGGAGACGTTACTGGGCCCGCTCGAGCAAATCGACGATCAACGGGAGGGCCCCCAAATCCTATAGGCCCTCCCTATATCTTGAATGTTAGTATGACAATAACTCTTTTCCTTTAGTTTTTGCATTTTTTCAAGTTTCCTCTAGATTTTAATCATTGGTTGCAATGGAATAAGGTGTCACACAAAACAATATCTTATCCTCCTTATCATAACTATGAAGGATGATAAATTATTTCCTCAACCTCCTTACAGTTTATATCTAGAGCCTCTGTATTGTACTAAAAAAAGAGAGGATATAATTATACAAATCCTACTTAATATTTTGCATGCACATAACCATTTTATTGGAAAAAAGAAAAATGAAAGTGTCAGGTCAAAGACCTTACATACTTTTTTAAAAAAGAAATAAGTTTGTGAGGAAAAAAGGAAAAGGGTGATGAAGTTTTAGGAACAATATATTTTGTCATGGTGAATTACTTGAAGGAAACTAATAAAAGATAAGGGTTATTTTAATAGGCTTTTCATACAAATCCATTTCAACATCTAGTGATAAGATTTTTTTATTTCCTAATATAGGAAGAATACCTTTCTCATGAAAAAGATTATAACAGAAATTAAAATTTTTGTCAGATAAAAATGGAGAGATCGGAGAACTCCTCCTGCATCTGCTATTTCTCAAGTGTACATTACTCAAGGAATTAAAGTACAACAAGCATATTTTGAGGTGAGATATTCTGTGCTCTTTCTCAAATACACATAGTCTTCAGACTACTGCAGATTTAGCTGGGGATAATAAAATTAAAAGTTAAATTTGAGTTTAATTGACAAGATGTACCTAAAATGGCAAAAATGGTTTTGGTTTGTTAGTTTCCAAGAAGATATTTTAATATGAAAGGGTGCATTTTTAAAGAACTGTGGGGGAGTTATGTGCAAAAATTCTGTTCATGTATAACAGGATTTGTTCTAATACCTCCTACACACATTTTAAAAATATACTTATCCCTTTCTCTTTATATGTTGTTTTGGGAGGGATTGTGACTTGTAAAGGGAAAATATTAGCTGAAAAAAGCCTTACCGTCCTTAACATAAACCTTAACATAAACCTTAACAAAATGATGATACTTAGATATACATAGGTAGATGATGTATATTTAATAATAAAAACAAATAATTTAGAATCTAAAGCTGAATAAATGTTTTGGATTAAATGAAATGTCAAAGAATATTATTTCCAATTCAGTTTTCTCTTCATACCTCCTGTTTCCCTAAAGCCCCATTGATAAAATATGTTACTGTACTTTGAGATACAATATAACAGTACAGTAAGCAGAACACTGGAGTGTGACCAAAAAAACTATTTTGCATTAGTATATTACAAAGTTTTTTTTTTTAATAAAAGACTAAGTAATGTCAGAAACTACAGGGCTTTCATTGAAAGCCTCTGGTCAGAAGCAAAGGGCATTTGGTAGTTAAACTGAGAAGGAGGCAGGAAGTGAATGAAGACAAATAAGAGGAAATGACTATTTTATTGTTCCTGAAAGACTGGAGCACAGGAAGCCAATCAGATTATCAAACCAAAAGTGCGAATATTCCCTCTGAGCTATAATTTCCTGAGAACAAAAAGACATTAACTAGGTACCCTCAACTCACAATGCCTACTAATTGCCAAGATAAAAAGTAAAGCCCCTGCTTCTAATCCCAGAGCCTCCTACCATATTTCTGGGAGGACCTTTTCTGAATCAACTCAATTTCTCCTATAATCAAGGCGCTCCTGGAAGCAGAAAACATTTTTTATAATGTTGTCTATATTTAAAAATAGGCTGATTTAATCTAAACAAGAAAAAAATGCCTTAGAAAAATTTTGTGCATATAAACACCTTCCTACATCAAAATGTATTGACCAGGCATTATTGAGGGGGCCTTCCAATTCAGCCAAAATTGGGACCACTCTTCTTGATTCTTGGCTAATCTTATTGGCCGTTCAGTGCTAGGGTCCAAAAGTGCAGTGTTGTTCTATTTCTAGTGCCCAAACCAGAACCATATAAAGTGGGATACAGGATGGGGAAGGGAACTCCAGCACCACAGCTATATGCAAGGCATGTACTCTAACTCCTATGCTATCTCCCCAATTCCTGATCAGTCTTTTAAAGTTATGCATTTGTTGCTAATGTCCATTGAAGAATAATGCAGTTTATCCCCGTTATGTTCAGAGTATGCATTTTTCCAATAAAGTGCAATCTTGACAAAGGGAACTGAGGTTCAATGGAGAAATGTAGACCTCAGAAAATATTATTAAATGTGGATTGTCTTGATATAGAGGTAAAGGTGTACAACCCCCTCAAAAAACTGAGAGGGGTACTTCCAAGAGGTGGAATTTTTGGGTTAAATGGGAAACTCAGTTGTTGATTTTCTAAGATATGTCCTTATGTTTTTACTTAGATGCAGAAGAAGAGAATATTTACATTAACATAGATGACAATACTATTTTCTCCATATTCCTCCAGCAGTGTTTATTTCTAATCATATGTGACAAACTCACTGGTGTCAGTTGATACCTCATTGCTATTTGGATTTGCCATTCTATGATAAGTGATGAGGAGCGCTTATTTACATACCATTGGCCTTCTTTTTTTAAAAAAAATTATTTATTTATTTATTTATTTATTTATTGAATCACTGTGGGAAAGGTTACAAAGCTTTCAGGTTTAGGTCTCAGTCATGCAAATATCAAACACATTTCCCTTTACCAATACTTATTTTTTACCATGAAGAACCCCAATAAAACCCCACCCCCACCCCTCCCAGTCCCTGTGAGGCAGATGAATTCTAGTTAACACTCTATCTGCTTTGATTAGATTCATTGTTTCAATAAAAGATTCACCATTATTATTTAGAGTTTACCCCCGCCCCAAATCAGACATACTGAAAAAGCATTGTGAAGTCATTTGCTTTCTACAGCTGGGTTCAAGAATTAAATGTTGGTTTTGGATTTCTGCTATTTTACTTATTGACCCTGGAAGTATTTCTACTGATAGTCAGATAGTTAAGAAATTGGTTTCTGTGCTCTGGAGTTGTGGCCGTGCTGGAGAGCCGCTAGTGGGGGGCAACTGGTGGCCTCGGTAGGGCGTGAAGGGCAGACCGAAACGCCCCCCTTCCCATGAGGTTTTAGTCGCCCCCACACCCCCGGCTCATACCTGCTGTCCACAAGGCTCCCATGCAGCCGCCATCTTTCTTTCCAGAGAGGAGAGGGCGACTGGGGCAACACCCTTTCCCCTCTGGGCAGACATGATGGCCTGGATTAACGCATAGTCCATTCACTTTTCTGCTCCAAGCTGCTGGGTTCTGCATTAAGTCCTTGTGCTTCTGGGGCCATGGCTGTGCTGGAGAGCCGCTCGCGGGGGGCAACTGGTGACCTCGGTAGGGCGTGAAGGACGGACCGGAACGCCCCCTTTCCCATGAGGTTTTAGTCGCCCCCACACCCCCAGTTCATACCTGCTGTCCACAAAGCTCCCATGTGGCCGCCATCTTTCTTTCCAGAGAAGAGAGGGCGAATGGGGCAACACCCTTTCCCCTCTGGACAGATATGATGGCCTGGATTAACGCATAGTCCATTCACTTTTCTGCTCCAAGCTGCTGGGTTCTGCATTAAGTCCTTGTGCTTCTGGGGCTGTGGTCGTGCTGGAGAGCCGCTCGTGGGGGGCAACTGGTGACCTCGGTAGGGCGTGAAGGACGGACCGGAACGCCCCCCTTCCCATGAGGTTTTAGTTGCTCCCACACCCCCGGCTCATACCTGCTGTCCACAAGGCTCCCATGTGGCCACCATCCTTCTTTCCAGAGAAGAGAGGGCAAATGGGGCAACACCCTTTCCCCTCCGGGCAGACATGATGGCATGGATTAACGCATAGTCCGTTCACTTTTCTGCTCCAAGCTGCTGGGTTATGCATTAAGTCCTTGTGTTTCTGGGGCTGTGGCCATGCTCCAAACTTAACTCTGATTTTCAGGGAGAAACGTTGGGTGGTTTACTTCCCATGGATCACTTTGTGTATAGACAGGTTACGCGGCCGCGCAGTTTGGAGGAAAAGTCCTAGTTCCCGCATACTCGAGCTGTGCTTGTAGAGGCTTCTGGTCACTGGGGTTCCATCTGGGGGAGGCGGGATGCGGTACCTACCCCATCTGGGACTTCCTGATGATCTCGGCTCTTTTTGGAACCTGTTTTTTTTTTTCTTCGGGACCTGTGGATCCCTGCCCTCCATGTGGCCCTTCTCTTTGGCTGTATGCTCTGGCCTTCTTTATATCTCCCTATGGAAGTGTCTATTCAAATTGTGTCCCCAATTTTTTATGACTTATTGTTGTTTTCTTTTGCAAGTGCTGTATGTATCTTGGCTCTTGGCTCTTTGTCATATGTGTGAAGAAAGAACTATTTTTTCCACGTTTTAAGGCTCTTTTTTTATTATAGTTATTGTTTCTTCTGCAGTGAAGAATCTTCTTAATTTTATGTTGTTTCATTTGTTTTTTTTATTTTTTCTATTTGCATGTTCATATTGACTCATTGAACATGGCACTAGAGTCAACATTTTGTACAGTTTTGCCTATATTTTACTTGGCATAATTTATTAATTTTTCTCTAACATCAAAGTTTTGATACACTTTAAATTAACTTCTGTGTGACATAGTGGTATGGTGTGAAATATGGATCCAAGTTTTTTTTTATTATTTGTTATTCTATTTTGTTTCATGTTTGTTTTTATTTGCCTGTTGTTAGCCAGTTTTCCCAGTTCCATTTCTTTTGGAAAATCTCAAAGAGATTTTCCTTGTTCGAGTTCATACTGCTGAATGCTATGTGAAAAATTAGCTGACCATATATAGTTTAGGGTCTATCTCTGGGTTCTAAATCTTATTCTATTGGTCTCAGTATGTTCCTTTATTTTAACACTACACAGTCACCATTACTATCATTTTACAACACAACTGAAAGTTGGGAAGAGTAAAATCTCCCATCTTCATTTTCCCAGAATTGCTTTGGCTATTTCAGTACTATTATTATGGCATATGCATTGTAATAACATTTGTTCTATGGCCATGAAAAATTCCATGAGAATTTTTATGGGGACTACATTGAGTCTATGTAGTGCTTTGGATATCATGGACATTTCAATAATATCAGTCCTTCTAATCCATGAATAGGGGATGCGTCTCAAATTTCTTTGTCTTATATTTTTTCATAATAATGTATAGCTTCCTTTGTTAAGTTTTTCATGTCCTTCACTATGTTAATTCTTAGGTACTCAATTATGGAAAAACAATTGTGAATGATTTTTTTAATTTCTCTCTCTTTTACTTTATTACTTGTACATAAATATGCCACATTTTCTGAGTATTGGTTTTGCAGTCTGAAACTTTGTAGGTTTATTGTCTCAACAACTTTTTTGTTAGTCTCTAGAATTTTCCAAGTACAGTGTCATGTCACTTGCAAATAGTGATGGATGATATGAATTGTTCTTTTCAAATCTGAATTCCCTTATTATCTCCAACTTGCCTAATTAAAATGGCAAGAACTTCCAATACTAAGCCAATACTAAGTTGAGTAATAGTGGTGAGAGTAGACGTCACGAGACCGGAATCTTAGAAGAAAAGTCTTTAGTTTTGTGCACTGAGAATCAGATATCTGCGAATTTATATAAATAACTTGAACTCTAACAACAAACATTCCTCCTTTTCTCACTTTATTGAGATTTTATCAAAAATTATGTGTTGGGTCACAGCGGTAGGGCGTTTGCCTTGCACGCAGCCAGCCCGGCCGAGCCTGGTTCGATTCCTCCGTCCCTCTCAGAGAGCCCGGCAAGCTACTGAGAGTATCTCGCCCGCACAGCAAAGACTGGCAAGCTCCCTGTGATGTACTCGATATGCCAAACACAGTAACAACAAGTCTCACGATGGAGACGTTACTGGGCCGGCTTTGAGCAAATCGATGAACAATGGGAGGACCGTGACCATGACTGATATAGTTATATGATATTTAATTCATTTGTAGTATATAATGTATTCTATAGATTGACTTGGTCATTAACCATCCTTTCATGCCTAATATAAGCCCCACTTGATCATGGATGGTATTTGATAATTTTAAGGTATTGTTGAATTAAATTTTCTAATATTTTCTTCAGGAAATTTACATCTGTGTTCATCAAGAATACTGAACTGTCATTTTATTTTTTAAATAATGTCTTTTTTCGGCATCAGAGTAAAATAGTCCCCTCACAGAACGCTTTGGGAGAAATTATAATTTCTTCAGTTTTCTGAAAGTAATTGAGAAAGATAGGTAGTAGGTCTCCTCAGAGGTTTGGAAAACCTCACTAGTAAACCTTTCTAAACATGAGATTTTGGTTTGGCTTAGAGTTAAAGGTAAAGGTAAAGGCCCTCCCGTTGTTCGTCAATTTGCTCGAGCGGGCCCAGTAACGTCTCCATTGGAGACTTTGTTGTTACTGTGTTTGGCATACTGAATACGTCACGGGGAGCTTGCCAGGCTCTGCCATGCTGGCGAGATACTCTCGGTAGCCTGCCGGGCTCTCTGAGAGGGGCAGAGGAATCGAACTCGGGTCGGCCATGTTGGCTGCGTGCAAGGCAAACACCCTACCCCTGTGTTATCGTAATATTACTATTTTTATTTCCTTGTCATTCATTGGTATTTTCAGGCTTTCTGCTTCTTCCTAAGAACCTTGAAATGTTATGGATTGCAAAACATGGTCCTTCTCTCTTAGGTTCTCTGATTTTGTGGCATAAAGTTTTTCATAATCGTATCTGTTGATTCTTTGAATTTTTGTGATATATGTTGTTAGTTCTCTCTTTCATATTCACATCCAATTTATCAGAGATTTTTTTCATTGAAATTCTAACAAATGGTTTATCGGTGTTGGTGGTGCTGTTCTTTTTTTGTGTTAAGTAAGCAAATATTTATTTCCAATAAAATATTCCAAATTTTATTATATACACTTGTAATCAACAACAGGATCCATAAACCAGATTTAATCATTAGTTTTTAAAAAGTGAATATAATTTAGTAGTAGGCTAGATCTCAAGCATTTTGAGTAAAATCTTTTAAATAGAAAATTGAATAGAATAATTAGAATATATAATTATATATATATATAATATATATATATTATATATATATAATAATATATAATTAGAATAAATTATATAACTCTAGTAGTGTGCCTCTCTCAGTTTTGTTTTGTATTGTTTCTTTGGAGGATATTTAAGCCATATCCAGCTGTGTTCAGGACTTACTCCTGCTCTGTGCTCAGGGATCATACCTGGAAGTGCTTGGGGGTCCTCATGAAGTGCTTCGAATCAAGCTTTCATTGGCCATGTGCAAGACAAGTACTTTTCCCATGTACTATCTCTCTATTCTTACACCACTCAGCCTTGAGGAAGATAAGTTGTTAAAGGGAATTTTCCCCTTGGGATTTTAAAAAATATGACTCAATTTTGTGACTTTCAAAAGTCACCGGTAAATGGATTAAAGAATGAGCAATGAATAACTCAAATCCTGCAATGCTGAAAAAATATACATTAACATAAATTCATTTGCCTACTGTACAAAATATATTCGAATTTGCTATCTTTTCTGGTTTCTCTCCCCTTATTTTGGGTGAGCCACAATTCCTTAAAATTGCCAATAATATTCTATGTATTCAACTTGTAGTTAAAGCTATAGTCAATATAAAGCCTTCTCATCTATCTTCAAATTCTAGTGTTCTATTTGTTTATATATCTGATGAATCATTTCTGAATATTCTTATTGCTCAGGTATTTCATTCAATTCCCACAGTATCAGTAATGAGTGCTCAAGGACAACATCTTTCCATTTTAAAACCCACACAGTTCAGGAATTCATTATTACACATCTGAAATGTCTTAATAGACTGCCACATGGATTACTGCTTCAGATTCTGTATAAATTATTATTTGATTCTATCATAGACTGACCAAAAATCGAGGTTAATATTTCAGAATCAATGAAATACTGGAATTTCTAGAAGCCTATTGCAAAAATTTTTAAAAATTGGCTTCGTAATTTTTTCCTGCTGCACGGTAATCACCAAGGAGTATATATCCTTGAATTCACTTATCTTGTGAAATGAAACCTATCTTTTGAGATTAAACCTAAAAGAAGCAAATGCTTACCCTATGCTAATTTAGTCATCATATCATAACAATTAGGTACTGATCTAACATTTTAAAACATAATAGGTTAAATAAACTAACAAATTAGTTTCAGTGACAAGAAAGCAAAATGAGAAATGTAAATCAAGAAGACTGTACATATACTCATTCTGAAATCACAATAAAATTATACCTAAGATTACATATACAAATTTAAAATATAAATAACATAAGCATTACATTGGGTTCTCAATTATTATTTTTATATCTCTAATGTATTTTTGTCCTTTTTTAAAATAACACTAATCCCACCTCCACTGTGACCTTTCCTCCACCATTGTATCCAGTCTCCCACCCACTCTCCCAAGCCTACCCCCTTGACAGGCACAAAATAATCTATTTTATACTTCATGTTACAACTAAATAAATGATGGAATTATCCAAAAATATTTCAGTTTGTAGGCGGTGACTTGGGGTCTCATTGATATGGGGAAACAGAGTCAGTTCCACCACCATGGGTTGAGGCCCCATGTGTCTCGTCACTGCAGGCCCAAACCTGACTGTCCAGTGGCCTCTGGAGGATGGTGGTCACCAGGCCGCCAGGGGAACAGGCCAATGCATGAAACCTATTCCCACCTGGAGTGGCCCAGCGCCACTGCAGGAACAGGACGCATTTCTGCCAAAAGCCTTTGGGTTCCAAGATTCGTTTCTGAGACTCTGGGATCATGGCCATTAAGCAGTTCAATCAGGAACCAGAGAGGCCCTGCCTCCAATTATATAGCTGAGCAGGGGGTGGTTTGTGGGTGTGTCTCCCACATACCTAACTTTTGGCCGTTTACTTTCTTGGTAAATTTTGCCCTAAGTTTTTGGGATTTGGCCAAAAGCACAGCAGAAATTTTGGGGTATCTGGAAGTCTAAAGGCGCCATGAGGCTGCTGATGCACTCACCTCACAGGTACATATTGACCTGCTGGTGGCACCATATCCCTTCATTGTAAGTTTTATTATATTCTCTGTTTAGTGTAACCTTTCATTGATCTTCTTTTAGTAATTTAAAGTGTACTGTTATTTATTTGGGTATTTTCTTATTTCCTGGCCATTGCTTGCAGTATTACACCTTCCCTGTTAGAGAAGATTTTTCTGTTTCCCATATATGTTCTGGTTTCCTGTATCTTTATTCTCCTTTGTATCTAAAGATCTTTTGATTCCTTTTAGTATCCTCTTTGACTCTTTTTTTCCCTCTGTGTTGTTTAGTAAATTGTGCTGTTTCCAAGTATTTATTTGCCTTCTTACTCATTTTCCTTTTGTGATGTATAAAGAGTTTCAAAGATTTGTGCTCTGAGAAGATGTTGATATTATTTATATCCACTACTTTTATGAAGAAATGTTTTCCATTTTTCCATATTATCTATCTGTGAGAACATTCTTTGCCTCAGAGAAGTCTGTGCACTCAGGTTTTAAGAGTAGGGAACGCTGCACATGTCTATCAATTTTATAACCTCTTTTAAAGCCTATCTTTCCTTACTTATTTCTTGGCAGTTTATTTATACAGTGAGAAAAAGTGGTGCTAAATCTCCTCCTACTAATATTATGGTACTTCCTATCTCCTTTCTCAGGTCTATTTTCGACTGCTTTATCCATGTTAGTGGATCTACATCATACACACACATATATGTGTATATATATACATATATAAATATATATATGTTCCGAGTATTAAGTCTTTTTTAAATCGATTATTTTTTGTTCCCATTCTTATTGTGTTATCATGAATTACAATACTGTTAGTGACAGTTTCATGCATACATTATTCCAACACCATACCCATCTCCAGAGTGCTGGATTCCTTCTACCAATATGCCAAGGATCCCTTCCAGCTACAGTCCTGATTAATCTCAGTTATTCATATCTGTAAAAAAATCCCAACTTTTTATTTCTGTTTTACTTCTACTATTTCTTTTTATTTCTGTTTTACTTCTACTATTTCTTTCCATCAACATATGTAAGATATCCTTTTAATTGTAAAGGTGGTGACAACTGCACATATAGAGATGAATAAAGCTAAAACCCTGAAATTCCAAAATTTGCTACTAAATGATAAGTTTATAAAAAATAAAAACACTATGCCCTATAGCACTGTCCTGTTGTTTATCAATTTGCTTGAGCGGGCACCAGTAAGATCTCCATTGTGAGACTTGTTGTTACTGTGATTGGCATATCAAATACATCACACGTAGCTAGCCAGGCTTTGCAGTGTGGGCGGAATACTCTTTGTTGCATCTCATGCTCTCTGAGAGGGGCGGAGGAATTGAACCCAGGTCGGCTGCATGCAAGGCAAACACCCTACCCGCTGTGCTATCAATCCAGCCCATTCAAAATAAATGAAATATTAATTTCTGATATAAAAATTATAGATCCCTTAGCAAGCAAGTAATTTACAGACCTTCCTTACTCTGGAGAGGCTAACCATAAGCATCATGATTATGCCATACTTAATGGTAAAGTGTTGAGAAGTTTGTCTAGACTTAAAGAAGTTCATTTAATGTTATTTGCAAAGTTGGTTACAAAGATACAGACTTCTTAAATTGTTGTCTGTTCATAAAGCTTTGTATCATCTCCTCAAATCTCATAACAGAGCAGTACAGAGAATTCTTGGTAAGGAATTCATTTCACTGTTTGACTGTATCCCACCTGGAGTGATAGCACGGTGGGTAGGGCTTTTGCTTGCACACTGCTGACCCAGTAGGCCCAGGTTCAATTCCTCCACCCCTCTCGAAGAGCTCAGCAAGCTACGTAGAGTGTCTTGCCCGCTCAGCAAAGCCTGGCAAGCCACCCATGATGTATTTGATATGCCAAACACAGTAACAACAAGTCTCACAATGGAGACGTTACTGGGCCCACTCGAGCAAATCGATGAACAATGGGAAGACAGTGCTGCTATTATAGCCAACCATTTTCCTTTGGCCTATAAAGTCTCATCAGTATTCTGATTACAGTGAATCTTGTAATTTTTCTATGTGGGTCTATTTTAATTGGAACCCTCCTGACCTATTAAATCTGGGCGAATGCAGTCTTCAACTCTGGGAAATAGTTAAGTCTTTTTGATGTTTAAACCCTTGATCATAAAGTAATGACCACCTCTGTCCCTTATAACCTTTGTTAATTTGAAGTCTGTATCTGTTGACACATGTTCAGCTATTCCAACCTTTTATTTAAGTGATTGCTTGCCTCTAAGGTTGTTTTTCAGACTTTTCTTCTGATCCTGCGTTTATCATGACATTTCTGATGTGTCTATTGTACGTAGCAGAAATTTGGGTTCAGTCCTGATCAAGTCTAGTGTGCCTTGATTGGTTGGTTAAGTCAGATTATTATGATGTTCAAGGAATTCATTGCTATAATTTTGTAGGAATTATGTGTTTGTGGTGATCATTCTGTATTTTAAAGGAGACCATGCAATATTTATTGCAAGACTGGTTTTACAGCTATGAAATTTTTAACTTGTTGGTACATAAAGTTTTGTATCATCTTTTCATATTTGAATTACAGCCTAACTGGCAAGAAGATGGATGCTTATTTTATTCATCTAGTTTATTATATTCCATCATTCTCTTATGGTGGGTAAAATTTCATTTTAAATATCTTATTTGAATCTTTGGGAACATTTATTTGTATATAAGTTTCTTCTTTGACATTCATATACTCAGAAGGAGTTTTTCTATTTTTTTTGGCTGGAACCTATTTAGTTTTTTGAATCTGGGTGCAAGCCTCAATCTTCATCTGTGAAATTCTTAGTTATAATTTTTCGATCAATAGTTATTTGTAGATGTCTCTCTCCTATTCCTCAGGGTCTCAATAATTTGTATACTATTCCTTTTAGTTGCCCTTACCTGTTAATTGATTTCCTGTACTTATTAATGGTTTCATTCATATGTCTTCAGTGTCTTGCTGACTCATCCCTCAGCTTTTATCATTGCTGTAGAGATCTTCCCTGGAGCTGTTTACTTCATTTGTCATGCACGTTAGTTCTGTGACTCCTGCTTGTTGTTCTTTCATATCCTCTCTGGTTGGCTAGTTCTTAATAAGGTTTTTGGGTGCGGAAACTCTCTTGGGAACTTTTACAGATAACTGCCATACTGTTTGAAATAGGATACCCAAGGTCTCCTTTGCTATTTTCTAATTGTTTCCATTTTGATCTTGCATAATTTATACTATGCCCTTCTCTGCTCTACTGGCACCACCCTGCTAGTTCATTAATTTTGAATGTTAACATTGATTTTTGTTGCTCTCACAGTCTTCACTCTTGCTTTAAAAGGTTTAGTGAACTAGCAGCTTTCTTCTACTCTCCATTTTGAGATTAATTTTCAAGAATTTTCTTCCTCGAATCATTTTTGGGAGAATGTATTCCCATGCTTTCTTAATCTCTCTTTTGGGAATTTGCTACTGATATCAAACGTCCCACGTTTTGTTTGTATGTGTATTGTATAATGCAATTTTTTGTTTTATTTTGTGACCAATAGATCTTATCTTTGTAGGCATGGAGGTTTCTTAGCCTACTTACATCAGATAACGCTGAAAATGTTATTCTTAGACTTTGAGAGGAATTTTACTAACTGCAAATTGAAGTGTTATTCTTCTTATCAGGGGTTAAAACTTTGAGTTGTACCTTTTATTGTTTCTTCTCTTGTTCTTTTCCAATTTTGAGATTGAGATAAAAGTATCTTTTCTAAGGTTTTTGAGGAAGGTCTTTACAAGAAGGAAAAGATTTAATATTCATTAATAAGAAAACAATTTTTTACTTTAAAAATTATTGCCAAAGATATATTGGAAACCAAATAGCTATAAAATTAAGCAGGCATGGTTTAAGCATTTTAGAGTAATTAGCATGCTTGCCACCTCCAAAAGAAATTATCTGTGGTGGAAGTAATATCTAGTACCCATGGAATGGGATTGGATTCACACCTGGCAACCATTGAAAAATGCTTATATATCTTGAGGCATATATTGTAAAATGAAACACATTCTCAATGATGTAATATGCTTATCCTAGATGATAGATCTGGGCACACGAGCTTCAAGGCTTACCTGAAACCCATCAATCTGACAACTGGCTTTTCCTTTATCATATCTTTTGGTAACGGTAAACTTTGAAACCTTAGTAAGTTGTAAGGAAGGTTTATTCATGAACAGAAATCATGATTGAAATAGAAAAGATATAAATTGCCTCTCAGTACCTACGAAATTTTAGAGAAAGCTCAATGTTTTTGATATTGGAAAAAGAATCAGCTAATAAAATAAAAGTATAAAGAAGTATATTGGATTTCTGAAAATAAAAGTATAGAATAGAGACAAATTTGGTGGGACAGGAACTGAGGCACATCGAGCAGAAACAAGGCTGAACCGCTCCAGCATTCCCTCCTCATTCAAACAGGTATGCCCGGTGCCCAGTGCCAGGGACTGTTTCCGGAGCCTCAGCTGCTAATGTGGCTGCGAATTATTCTCCCACTACATATCCCATAGGAACCATAAGTTACCCTTTAAGATGGAGCCTTTTCTAGGTTAGCTCAACCACTATAAACACATTAGCCAATAATTCGTTAAGACTATCTCAATTCATTCTGCATATCAAGCAGAATAGTAACAGTGAACGTGAAGGTCTAAACCACACTGGTCATAATGGTAAAGCAATGCGAAAGCCCACAAAACTTTCTTATTGAAGAGGCTAGCACAGAAGATACCAACAGTACGGGAGTTTTAGACGACGTCCCTTATAAGGAATTCAGAAGGGAGCTACTTACAATGCTTAGGGAGCTAAAAGAGAAAATGGAATGCAATGCCAATAAAAGGAAAGAGGATTTGAAGGCAGAAATGAGAAAATGCAAACCAAAATGTCATACCTGAAAAACTTGGTAGGTGAATTGAAAAACTCAGTGGAAGGCCTCAGCAGCAGAGTAACAGCTGCTGAGAACAGAATCAGTGAGCTAGAAGACGAAGTTCAGAGAGTCTCCAGAAAAGAGCAGAAAATGGAAAAGAGACTCACAATTTGGGAACAGATGGCAAGAGAAGATCGTGATGAAACCAAGAGGGGTAACATAAGAATTATTGGAGTCCCAGAGGGACAGGAAGAAAGCCCTGATGAAGAAGAAACAGTCAAAGACATCATTTCTACAACGTTTCCAGAGCTGAAGAAAACTTGTGACCACATTCAGGAGGCTCGAAAGGTACCAGCTAGAAGAAATCCGAAAAACAAAATACCCCAAGACACATCCTGATCAAAATTTCCAAAACCTTAGATAGAGACAATATTCTGAAAGCAGCAAGATCAAAGAAAGAAATTTCCTACAAAGGAGCATCCATAAAATTCACATATGATTTGTCTGGTGAAACCCTCATGGCCCGAAAACAGTGGTGGAATATAGTAAAAAAAAACTCAATGAAATAAATGCCTCACCAAAAATACTTTATTCAGCTAGATTTTGATTCATAACATAAGGAACAAAACACAGTTTCACAGATAAACAACAGCTCAGGAACTTCATAGACTCAAAACCATGGTTACAGGAAAAACTAAATAGGCTACTTTAAGACAAGACAGGTCTCTCAAATACACCAAATTTCAACAGAAAAATGAAACAAAATCCCACAACAATAATCTTTCTCAATGTCAGTGGGCTAAACGCACAAATTAAAAGACACAGAGTGGCAGGATGGATTAGAAAATTGAACCCAACATTCTGTTGCCTGCAAGAAACACATCTCAATAGTCAAAGAAAACACAGGCTCAGAGTCAAAATCTGGAAAACAATCCTACAGGAAAATAGCTCCCATAAAAAACATGGGGTAGTCATCCTAATATCAGACAACATCGATTTCAGAGTGAGGAAGTTCATAAGAGACAGTGAAGGCCATTTCTTAGTGATCAAAGGATCTGTACAACAGGAAGAACTTACAATAATAAATGTATATGCACCTAATGAGAGACCAGCAAAGTACATAAAACAACTACTCATAGATTTGGAAAAAGACATCAATAGCAACACAATACTAGTGGGAGACTTCAACACCGCTTTGTCACCTCTTGATATATCAACCAGACTCAAGCTTAGCAAAGACATACTTCATCTGAGGGAAACAATGGAAGAAAGGGACTTAGTAGATATATACAGGACACTTCATCCTCAAAAAGCTGAATACACATTCTTCTCAAGCGTACATGGAACATTCTCCAAGATAGACCACAGGTTGAGCCACAAAACATGCCTCCATAAAATTAAGAAGATAGAGACTGTATCAACAATCTTCTCAGACCATAATGTGCTGAAATTAGAAGTAAATCACACACAAAAACAAAAAACTAAATCAAACACCTGGAAAGTAAACAGTGCGCTATTGAACAACAAGTGGCTTAGAAAGGAAATCAAAGAGGAAATCAAAAGATTCCTAGAAACGAATGAAAATGAGGACACGAGTTACCAAAACTTATGGGACACAGCAAAAGCTGTGTTAAGAGGAAAGTTTATAGCTCTACAAGTATTCCTCATGAAGGAGGAGCTAGCCCACATAAATAACCTAACCTCACAGCTTAAAAGCTTGGAGAAGGACCAACATAAGGAGCACAACCCGAACAGGAGAAAGGAAATAATAAAACTCAGAGCAGAGATTAACGAGATGGAAACCCAAAAAACAATCCGAAAGATCAATGAAATCAAGAGCTGGTTCTTCAAGAAAATTTACAAGACCGAGAAGCCTCTAGCAAAACTCACAAATAAAGGGAGAGAGAAAACCCTAATAAACCGAATCACAAATGAAAAGGGGATCATTACAACAGAAACTACAGAAATTCAAAGGATCCTAAGGCAGTACTTTGAGAATCTTTATGCCACGGAACATGAAAACCTCGAGGAAATGGATAAATTCCTAGACTCCTACAGGCTCCCAAGGCTGAACCAAGAAGACTTGGAATACCTGAACAGACCTATCACCACCAAGGAAATTGAAATAGTAATAAAAAGTCTCCCCAAGCACAAAAGTTCCGGCCTGGGTGGATTCACTAGTGAATTCTCCCAAATCTTTAAAGAGGACTTACTCCCAATCCTCTTTAAGCTTTTCCATGAAACTGAAATATCAAAAACACTTCCGAACAGTTACTATGAAACAAATATTACCCTGATATCAAAAGCAGACAGAGATACCCCAAAGAAAGAGAATTACATCCCAATATCCTTGATGAACACAGATGCAAGATCCTTAACAAACTACTAGCAAATAGAATCCAGTGACTCATCAAAAAGATCATACACCATGATCAATTAGGATTCATCCCAGAGATGCAAGGATGGTTTAACGTTCGGAAACCAATCAACATAATCCATCATATCAACAAAAGAAAAGCTAAAAATCGTAAGATAATATGAATAGATGCAGAGAAAGCATTTGATAAGATCTAGCACCACTTTATGATGAAAACCCTAGCCAAAATAGGTATAGAGGGGACTTTGCTCAACATAGTTAAAGCCATCTACCACAAGCCTACAGCAAGCATCATCCTCAATGGGGAAAAACTGAGATCCTTCGCTCTAAGATCAGGGACGAGACAAGGATGCCCACTCTCTCCACTGCTGTTCAATATAGTACTAGAAGTACTTGCAATAGCGATTAGGAAAGAAAAAGATATTAAGGACATTAAGGTAGTAAAGGAAGAAATCAAGCTCTCACTATTCGCAAATGATATTATACTATACTTAGAGAACCCTATAATCTCCACCAAGAAACTCCTAGAAAAAGTAGACTTGTATAGTAAAGCTGCAGGCTATAAAATCAATGCCGAAAAGTCCATGGCTTTCCTATTTACAAACAGTGAAAGAGAAGAATGTGACATGAAAAAAAAATCCGTTCACAGTTGTGCCCCGGAAAATGAAGTACATAGGAATCAGCTTAACTAAGGACGTAAAGGACCTGTACAAAGAAAACTACAAAACGCTACTTTAGGAAATAAAAGAGGACAATTTAAAATGGAAAGATAACCCCTGCTCATGGCTCAGGAGAATTAACATTGTCAAAATGGCAATACATCCCAAAGCATTGTATAAATTCAATGCAATCCCTATATTGAGACCCATGACATTCTTCAAAGAAAAGAAGCAAACCCTCCTGAAATTTATATGGAACAATAAATATGCCCCCACGAATAGGTAAAGCAATTCTTGGGGAAAAAAATAGGAGGAATTAACCTCCCTAACTTCAAACTCTAATACAAAGAAGTAATAATTAAAACAGCATGGTACTGGAACAAAAGCAGAGCTGCAGACCAATGGAACAGGGCTGAATATACTGACATCTCCCCTCAATCATATGATTAGATAAATTTTGATAAACGAGCAATGAATGTGAAATGGATCAGGGAAAGCCTCTTTAACAAATTGTGCTGGCAAAATTGGATGGATACATGCAAAAAAATTGGGCTCATATCTCTGCCTAACACCATGTACCAAAGTAAGATCAAAATGGATTGAAGACCTCAACATCAGACCGGAATCCATAAGGTACATTGAAGAAAAAGTTGGCAAGACCCTCCATGACATTGAAGCTAATGGTATCTTCAAAAATGTCATGCCGCTGGCCAAGCAAGTGAAAACAGAGAAAGACAAATGGGACTATCTTAAACTAAGAATGTTCTGCACCTCAAAAGAAACAGTGACCAAAATACAAAGACAGTGTATAGAATGGGAAAGGTTATTTGCCCAATACACATCTGACAAGGAGTTGATATCAAGCATATATAAAATACTGGTTGAATTCCACAAGAAGAAAACATCCAACCCCATCAAAAAATGCGGCAATGAAATGAACAGAAACTCTCTCAAGAAGAAGTACGAATAGCAAAAAGGCACATGTGAAAATGCTCTACATCATTAATGATCAGGGAGATGCAGATAAATACCACAATGTGAAACCATCTCACACCTCAGAGACTGGCCCACATCCAAAAGAACAAAAGCAACCAATGCTGGCGCAGATGTGGCGAGAAAGGGACCCTGCTTCACTGCTTGTGGGAATGCCAACTGGTTCAGCCTTTTGGAAAACTGTATGGACGATTCTCAAAAAATTAGAAATTGAGCTCCCATTTGACACAGCAATACCACTCCTGGGAATATAACCCAGAAAGGCAAAAATGTATAGTCAAAGTGACATCTGCACTTGTTTGTTCATTGTATCACTCTTTACAATAGCCAGAGTCTGAAAAAAAAAAACTTAGAGCCCAAGAACAGATGACTGGTTAAAAAAACCATGGTACATCTATATAATGGAGTACTATGTAACTGTTAGAAAAGATGAAGCCGTGAAATTTACATATAAGTGGTACTACATGGAAAGCATCATGCTAAGCGAAATGAGTCAGAAAGAGAGGGATAGACATGAAAAGATAACATTCATCTGGGGGACATAAAGTAACAAAATTGGAGATTAATACCCAAGAATAGCCGAGATCAGTACCAGGAGGATTACTCCATGGCTTAGAGGCCAGCCGGGCATTCTAGGGAAGGGCAGCTCAGATAGAGAAGGGAGCACCAAATAAAGGGTGTTTGGAGGATCGTTCCCAGGATGGGAGATGCATGTTGAAAGTAGACTATGAACCGAACATGATTGCCATTCAATGCCTCTTTTGCACAACACCCAAAAGGAGAGAGAGAATAAAAGGGAATGCTTTGCCACAGCATTTGTCTATGATCAAACTCTTAACTTATAGTAAAGAATGCCCTGCCACAGGGCTGAAGTGATAGCACAGCGATAGGGCGTTTGCCTTGCACGCAGTCAACATGGCCGACCCCAGTTCGATTCCTCCACCCCTCTTGGAGAGCCCGGCAAGCTACCGAGAGTATCTCACCCGCACGGCAGTCTGCAAGTTCCCCGTGACATATTCGATATGCCAGACACAGTAACAACAAAGTCTCCAATGGAGACGTTACTGGGCCAGCTCGAGCAAATCGATGATCAACGGGAGGGCCTTTTTTTTTTTTCGAGCCCTGCCACAGAGGCAGGGTGGGATGGAGGGGGGGGGGGGAATGGAGAAGGGAGGGATACTTGAATCCCTGGTGGTGGAAAATGGGCACTGGTGGAGGGATGGGTATTTGATCATTGTATGATCAAAACCCAAGCACAAAAATTTGTAAGTCTACAACTGTACCTCATGGTGTTTCACTAATAAAATTTTTTTTATTATTATTAGTGAAACACCATGAGGTACAGTTGTAGATTTACAAATTTTTGTGCTTGGATCTCGGTCATACCACGATCAAATTCCCATCCTTCCACCAGTGCCCATGTTCCACCACCAGGATAATATCCCCCACCCCCCATCCCCCCATCCCCCCCTGCCACTGTGGCAGGGCATTCCCTTTTGTTCTCTCTCTCCTTTTGGGTGTTGTGATCAGCAAAAGAGGCATTGAGTGGCGAACATGTTCAGTCCAGTCTACTTTCAACCTGCATCTCCCCTCCTGGGAGGATCCTCCAAACACCCTCCACTTGGTGTTCCCCTTTCTATCTGAATTGTCCTTTCCCCTAGAATACCCGGCTGGCCTCTAAGTTATGGAGTAATTCTCCTGGTGTTGATCTCAGCTATTCTTGGGTATTAATCTCATATTTTGTTACTTTATATCCCCCAGATGAATGCAATCTATCTATGTCTATCCCTCTCTTTCTGACTCATTTCGCTTAGCATGATACTTTCCATATTGTACCACTTGTATGTAAAGTTCATGACTTCATCTTTTCTAAGAGCTACATAGTACTCCATTGTGTAGATGTACCAAAGTTTCTTTAACCAGTCCTCTGTTCTTGGGCACTCAGGTCTCTTCCAGTTTCTGGCTATTGTATAGAGTGCTGCAATGAACAAACAAGTGCAGATGTCACTTTGGCTACACATTTTTGCCTCTCTGGGATATATTAGCCAGGAGTGGTATTGCTGGGTCAAATGGGAGCTCAATTTCTACTTTTTTGAGGAAAGTCCATACTGTTTTCCAAAAGGGCTGAACCAGTCGGCATTCCCACCAACAGTGAAGGAGTGTCCCTTTCTCGCCACATCCGCGCCAGCAACGGTTGCTTTTGTTCTTTTGAATGTGGGCCAGTCTCTGAGGTGTGAGATGGTATCTAATTGTGGTTTTGATCTGCATCTCCCTGATGATTAATGATGTAGAGCATTTTCTCATGTGCTTTGTTGACATTCGGATTTCTTCCTTGAGAAAGTTTCTGTTCATTTCATTGCCCCATTTTTTGATGGGGTTGGATGTTTTCTTCTTGTGGAGTTCAACCAGTATTTTGTATATCCTTGATATCAACCCCTTGTCAGATGTGTATTCGGCGAATATTCTTTCCCATTCTGTAGACTGTCTTTGTATTTTGGTCACTGTTTCTTTGGAGGTGTAGAAGCTTCTTAGTTTAAGATAGTCCCATTTATCTATCTCTGTTTTCACTTGCTCAGCCAGTGGCGTGTCATCTTTGAACATACCATTAGCCTCAATGTCATGGAGGGTTTTGCCAACTTTGTCTTCAATGTATCTTATGGTTTCTGGTCTGATGTTGAGGTCTTTAATCCATTTTGATCTTACCTTTGTACATGGCGTTCGGCAGAGTTCTGAGCCCATTTTTTTGCCGTCCAGTGATGCCAGCACAATTTGTTAAAGAGGCTTTCCTTACTCCACTTCACATTTGTTGCACCTTTATCAAAGATTAGATGATCATATGATTGAGGGGAGATATCAGTGTATTCAACTCTGTTCCATTGGTCTGCAGTTCTGCCTTTGTTCCAGTACGATGCTGTTTTGATTATTACCGCTTTGTAGTAAAGTTTGTAGTTAGGGAGGTTGATTCCTCCCATTTTCTTTTTCCCAAGAATTGCTTTAGCTATTCGTGGGGGTTTATTGTTCCATATAAATTTAAGGAGTGTTTGCTCCATTTCTTTGAAGAATGTCATGGGTATCCTTATAGGACTTGCATTGAATTTGTACAGTGCTTTCGGTAGTATTGCCATTTTGACAATGTTAAGTCTCCTGACCCGTGAGCAGGGGATATCTTTCCATTTCCTCAAGTCCTATTTTATTTCCTGAAGTACTGTTTTGTAGTTTTCTTTTTACAGGTCCTTTACTTCCTTAGTTAAGCTGATTCCTAGGTACTTGATTTTCTGGGGCACAATTGTGAACGGGATTGATTTTTTCATATAGCTTTCCTCTCTCTCACTGTTTGCGTATAGGAAAGCCATGGAATTTGGGTATTGATTTTATAGCCTGCAACTTTACTATACAAGTCTATTGTTTCTAGGAGTTTTTTGGTGGAGGTTATTGGGTTCTCTAAGTATAGTATCATATCATCTGCGAATAGTGAGAGCTTGATTTCTTCCTTTCCTACCTGAATGCCCTTAATATCTTTTTCTTGCCTAATTGCTATTGCAAGTACTTCCAGTACTATATTGAACAGAAGTGGAGAGAGTGGGCATCCTTGTCTCATCCCTTATCTTAGAGGGAAGGCTCTCAGTTTTTCCCCATTGAGGATGATGCTTGCTGTAGGCTTGTGGTAGATGGCTTTAACTATGCTGAGGAAAGTCCCCTCTATACCCATTTTGGTTAGGGTTTTCATCATAAATGGGTGCTGGATCTTGTCAAATGCTTTCTCTGCATCTCTTGATATGATCATATACTTTTTATCTTTTCTTTTGTTGATATGATGGATTATGTTGATTGATTTCCGAATGTTAAACCATTCTTGCATCCCTGGGATGAATCCTACTTGGTCATGGTGTATGATCTTTTTGATGAGTAGTTGGATTCTATTTGCTAGTAGTTTGTTGAGGATCTTTGCATCTGTGTTCATCAGGGATATCGGTCTGTAGTTCTCTTTCTTTGTGTAATCTCTGTCTGCTTTTGGTATCAATGTGATATTTGCTTCATAGAAACTGTTCGGAAGTGTATTTGATATTTCAGTTTCATGGAAAAGCTTAAAGAGGATTGGGAGTAAGTCTTCTTTAAAGATTTGGAAGAATTCACTGGTGAATCCATCCGGGCCAGGGCTTTTGTGCTTAGGGAGGCTTTTTATTACCATTTCAATTTCCTTGATGGTGATAGGTCTGTTCAGGTATTCCAGGTCTTCTTGGTTCATCCTTGGGAGTCTGTAGGACTCTAGGAATTTATCCATTTCCTCGAGGTTTTGATGTTCCGTGGCATAAAGCTTCTCAAAGTACTCCCTGAGGATCCTCTGAATTTCTGTGGTTTCTGTTGTAATGACCCCCTTTTCATTTCTGATTCGGTTTATTAGGGTTTTCTCTCTCCCTTTCTTTGTGAGTTTTGCTAGGGGCATATCGATTTTGTTAATTTTCTCAAAGAACCAGCTCTTGGTTTCATTGATCTTTCGGATTGTTTTTTGGGTTTCCATCTCGTTAATCTCTGCTCTGAATTTTATTATTTCCTTCCTCCTGTAAGGGTTGTGCTCCTTTTGTTGTTCCTTCTCCAAGTTCTTAAGCTGTGAGGTTAGTTTATTTATGTGGACTCGCTCCTCCTTTCTGAGGAATGCTTGTAGTGCAATAAACTTTCCTCTTAAGACCGCTTTTGCTGTGTCCCATAAGTTTTGGTAACTCGTGTCCTCATTTTCATTCATTTCTAGGAATCTTTTGATTTCCTCTTTAATTTCCTGTCTAAGCCACTCGTTGTTTAATAGCGCACTGTTTAATTTCCATGTGTTTAATTTAGTTTTCTGTTTTTGCGTGTGATTTACTTCTAATTTCAGTGCATTATGGTCTGAGAAGATTGTCGATATAATCTCTATCTTCTTAATTTTATGGAGGCATGTTTTGTGGCTCAGCATGTGGTCTATCTTGGAGAACGTTCCATGTACGCTTGAGAAGAATGTGTATTCAGCTTTTTGTGGATGAAGTGTCCTGTATATATCTACTAAGTCCCTTTCTTCCATTGTTTCCCTCAGATGAATATGTCCTTGCTAAGCTTGAGTCTGGTTGATCTATCAAGAGGTGACAAAGCGGCGTTGAAGTCTCCCACTAGTATTGTGTTGCTATCTATGTCTTTTTCCAAATCTATGAGTAATTGTTTTAAGTACTTTGCTGGTCTCTCATTAGGTGCATATACATTTATTATTGTAAGTTCTTCCTGTTGTACAGATCCTTTGGACAATAGGAAATGGCTTTCACTGTCTCTTATGACCTTCTTCACTCTGAAATCGATGTGGTCTGATATTAGGATAGCTACCCCAGCTTTTTTTCTGGGAGCTGTTTGCCTGTAGGATTGTTTTCCAGCCTTTGACTCTGAGTCTGTGTTTGCTTTGACTATTGAGATGTGTTTCTTGCAGGCAGCAGAATGTTGGGTTCAATTTTCTAATCCATCCTGCCACTCTATGTCTTTTAATTGGTGCGTTTAGCACATTGACATTGAGAGAGATTATTGTTATAGGATTTTGTCCCATTGTTCCGTTGAAAATTGGTGTATTTGAGAGGCCTGTCTTGCCTTAAAGTAGCCCATTTAGTTGTACTTGTAACAATGGTTTTGAGTCTATGAAGTTCCTGAGCTGTTGTTTGTCTGTGAAACTGTGTGTTTTTCCTTCTATTATGAATGAGAGTCTCGCTGGGTAAAGTATTTTTGGAGAAGCATTTATTTCATTGAGTTTTTTCACTATGTCCCACCACAGTTTTCGGGCCCTGAGGGTTTCATCAGAAAAATCAGCTGTGAATTTTAAGGATGCTCCTTTGTAAGAGATTTCTCTCTTCGATCTTGCTGCTTTCAGAATTTTGTCTCTGTCTAAGGTTTTGGTCATTTTGATCAGGATGTGTCTTGGGGTATTTTTATTCGGATTTCTTCTAGCCGGTTCCCTTCGGGACTCCTGGATGTGGTCACAAGTTTTCTTCAGCTCTGGAAACGTTGTAGCAATGATTTCTTTTACAGTTTCTTCTTCATCAAGGTTTTCTTCCTGTCCCTCTGGGACTCCAATAATTCTTATGTTACCCCTCTTGGTTTCATCACGATCTTCTCTTGCCATCTGTTCTCGAACTGTGAGTCTCTTTTCCATTTTCTGCTCTTTTCTGACAAGACTCTGAACTTGATCTTCGAGCTCACTGATTCTGTTCTCAGCCGCTGTTACTCTGCTGCTGAGGCCTTCCACTGTGATTTTCAATTCGGTTACCAGGTTTTTCCGGTCCGACATTTCCGATTGCATTTTCCTCATTTCTGCCTTCAAATCCTCTAGTCTTTTATTGGCATTGGTTTCCATTGTTTCTTTTAGTTCCCTAAGCATCCTGAATAGCTCCATTCTGAATACCCTGTCAGAGAGGTTGTCTAACGCTATAGTACTGTGGTGTCGTCTGGGCTAGGCTCGTGAGTAAGAAAGTTTGGTGGGCTTTTGCGTTGCTTTACCATTGTGACCAGTGTGGTTTGGTCCTTCACACTCGCTGCTACTGTTCTGGTTGAGTGAGGAGAGACTGCCAGGAGCCGTTCAGCTTTGTTGCTGCTAGATGCGCCTCTTCTACCTATCTGAGTCTAACCTTCTTCTGAATCAGGCATTATTCTTTGTTTTATAACTGACATTGAGTGAAACTTTTGGAGGAGTTGCTATTTACTACTGAGCTTGTATAGTTATTTTCAAACAGAACTTTTGCTGGAAATGGAATAGGCGAGTGGGATTTTGTTGAATTGTAGTAGAAGAGGTGAGAAATTTTGGTTGGTATTAGGTAAGAAGTTGATGAAAAGGATGAAAGGATGAAGGTCCAAATTGCTTGGATTGGGTGATATACCTGCGGCCGCATAAGCGGCCGCCCGCCCGGAAGCAGGCCACGCCCACATTTAGGACGCCATTCCCCTTCTTAGAGGTCATGCCCCTAGCCAGTCACAGGCCACTCCCTCCCAGGATCCTCGGATCTGCGCTGTCCTCCTGCGGGGCTCGCTCGGCGGGATGTGCGTGTGGGGTCAGGGGCGGGGCTCCGCTGGGCTCCTCCAACCCACCTGGATTCGGGGACCTGGTGGGTTGCTGTGCGCGCCGGTCCGGAGCTGGATGCGCGCTGGGGCTGGGGGCTGGGGTCTGCGCTCTCACTAATAAAAAATTTTAAAAAATGAGACAAATTCATCGCTTCAAATTTTCCATTGCAGTATCATTGGATTGATTTCCTATCACAGTGTAAATATTTATAGGCTGGAGAAATAGCACACTGGGTAGGGCATTTTCCTTGCATGCAGCTCACCTAGGTTTGATACTTCCGCTCCTCTTGGAGTTCCCAGCAAGTTGCCAAGAGTATCTCGCCCGCACGGCAAAGCCTGGCAAGCTTCCTGTGACATATTCACAATGCCAAAAACAGTAACAGCAAGTCTCACAATTTGTTGTGAGACGTTACTGGTACCCACTGGAGAAAACTGATGAAAAACAGGAGGACAGTGACAGTTTTAGGGAACAATGTTACTACATCATGCTGCCACCAAATTATCAATATCTTTCCATTAGAGTCACTTTTAATACACACAACACCCTTGATAACCTTAATTTTGAAGTCAATTTTAGGGTTTGTTTTCATTAGAAATTGTCTCTTCCTTTTTAAAAATACATGACACATATGAATGAAGTAATCTGTCTTTTTCCAACTGATTCAATTATCTGAGCATAATTACCTTATAATTTCATCCCTATTGTAACAAAAGATAAATTTTTATATTTTCATATAATTTAACAATATTCCTTGTTTATAAATATCACAGTTTCTTTACCACATCTGATACTGGGCATTTTGGTTATTTTCACATATTGGTAAGTGGTACTGTAATAAACGTAGGTGTGTACACATCTCTTCCAGTTAGTTATTTTGTTTTTTTTTTTTTGGGGGGGGGGAGATACTGAGGCGTAAAGTTGCTAGATTTTGTGATAGTTATATTTTAAATTATTTGAAAAAATATTTTTAATGTTTTTCCATAACTACTAGACCACTGTAAATTGTCATCAACAGTGAATATAACTTCTTTTTTCTCTATACCTCTGCCACTTGTTACTTCTGAACATTATTGGCCATTCTCACAAGTGTGAGGCAATCTTTCACTAGTAAAATCATAGCTTTATAATAAGGGGCATCAAATGTTCAGAAACATTAGAACTTGAGATTTTGTCTATAAAATCACTCCCAAAAGATTTTGAATGTAATTTGCAATTTTTCACTAAAGTATTTAATGAATACTATCAAACATATCTAAGGTCTTAGTGGTCTCTAGGGGTTACTTATGGAATTCTAGTCTGGCCATACCACCCTGAATGCACACAATCTCATCTGATTTTGCAAGCTAAGCAGGGTCAGGCCTGGTTAGTTCTTGGATGGGAGACCAAAACAATCTAAACTGAAAAATGTAAGTTTAAACGAGGAAGCCTGTGTTCTCTCTTATACACATGACCCTTTTCCATACTTCTTATAATCCTTGACAAGTCTCTTTAAGTTCTTATCTGTTAGGTTAAATGAAAAAAATCTGAAAAACTTGAGCAGAAGACAGGACTGACTTTAGTTTTCTTACCATGAGTGAATGCTTCTTGCTTCTGCCTTAGTCCAGGATGCCCAAAATACTTGTCTTGTCTGTATTGTGTTGAACGGAACTTTGTCAGAAGCTGTAAAATTTACTCATAAGTGTTTTAATTATCACTCTGGACTGTTAGGCACTAGCTCTCCAAGTCTGTGTGTTCACTTGATCACTTGATCCCCCGTTATTCATCGATTTCCTCGAGCGGGTGCCAGTAACGTCTCCATTCATCCCTGTTGCGTGCTAGCGTAGCCCAATGGCATCTGTTCGTTCTAGGAATATGCAGAGTCTCAAACTGATCACTCAAGGTCTTGACGAAGAACTCTGACCATCTTGTAGGTGGGCCTCCATGCGATCTTTTGACGTTCCGTGGAATCCAGTCAGTAATGGCTCTAGTCCAGTGGTTGTCAGTAAACCTCATTACATGTTCAGCCCATCTGATTTTTGATGCCTTGGCAAATGAGACAGTGTCCCTGATTTTTGAGCGTTGACGGAGATCGGAACTCTGGATTCTATCTCTCATTTGAGTGAAGCGTGATATTCCAAGCATAGCTCTTTGAGAGACCCGAATAGCGTTCTCATCCTGTTTTCATAGGGCCCAGGTCTCTGAGGCATATGTTAATGCAGGAAGAACAGTGGAATCGAAGAGATGTGCCTGGAGCCAGAGGTTCTTTGTCCTCTTAGTTATTTCTTCAATGCTCTTGAAGGCATTCCAAGCCTCTCTCTTCCTCCTGCGTAACTCAGGTGCCAGGTCATTCATCATGTTGATTTCTCGACCTAGGTATATATATAACTGTTGCATTCAGAGATAGTGGTTCCGTTAAGAGTGAATGGAACATTAGGAATGAGGCTGCTTCTCATAAACATTGTCTTTGTAAGATTCAGCTGTAATCCGACCTTTCCACACTCACGGTTGAAGTCGGTCAGCATTGGCTGATGTTTGGTGTCATTAGAACGATGTCATCAACAAAGCGGAGGTGGTATAGTTGCCGACCATCTATCTTCACTCCCATTCCTTCCCATTCCAGTCAAAGCATGATGTTCTTGTCGGTGGCACTGAAGAGTTTAAGTGAAATGGTATCACCCTGCCTAACCCGTCTCTTGACTTGGATAATTACTTCTTTGTAGAATGGTGAGATCCTGGTAGTGAATCCGTAATAGAGCTCATGGAGGATCCTGATGTATTGAGTTTGTACGCCCTGATTGGCTAGGGCTGCTATGACCACTTCCACCTCAACAGATTCAAAGGCCTTCTTTAAATCAATGAACATTAGACAGAGCAGCATCTTGAACTCCTGAGAAACCTCAATGAGCTTAGTGATTGTGTGGATATGGTCGATGGTACTGAATCCTTTTCAGAACCCGGCTTTTTCACATGGTTGTCCTTCATCTAGTGTTCTGCTAATCCTATTCAGGATGACTCGAGTGAACAACTTGTAGATGACAGACAATAGGCAGATTGGGCGATAGTTGTCAATGTCATGGATGTCTCCGTTCTTGTATAGTAGTACAGTCTTGCTGGTTTTCCATTGGGAATGAACCTTGCATTCTGACAGGTAGCGTGTGAAGAGCTGATCCAATATATTGATGAGTATTGATGGTAAGTTCTTCATGTGTTCAAGTCTTATCTTGTCTGGGCCAGGTGCTCTTTGTTTCTTTACCGACGAGATGGTGTGTTGATTTTTGGAAGGGAGAACATTGGGAACGACATATCCATCGTGCGGAATGTGGTGTGTGGGCAAGTGGACGTGGCTATTAAAGAGATCTGAGTAATAGTCATGAATAATCTTTTTCATTGCCCTTCTGGAAGATGTGATAGATCCATCAGGATGTCTGTGTGTTAAAAACATAACTAAAAATTATAAGATGCAATTTTGATCAAAAGAAAATAAAATATGAGAAATGTTATTAAAGCTCATATAAATTATTCTCTTTCCCTGGTGAAAATAATATATTAAACAAACATTTCTTATTTGCTTTACTGATACTACAGATGAACCAGAATCACAGGATAAGTTGTTGGTCTAAGAACATGTGTAAATATTAATTCAGAGCTTTAAAGTTTATGAAAAAATTCCTAAAAATTTTGGATATGCCCTGTTAAATTTTTGTAATTATTCCAAAATATTGTATTACCATAGAATTGTGCAAAATTCCTTGTCATGATGAAAGGGACATGAAGAGGGAGCTTGTAGGCAAAGAATTTCAGGAGGTCATAAAGCCAAAACCTGTTTAGCAGTATCTTGTTCCCGGTTTGAGGCTTCAGGATAAAGACACCACCTCAAACCAAAGACCAACTTCCCTCATGAGATGATTTAGCAACAGCAAAGATCCTGATACGATGCTTAATAAAGGAACTGAGGCACAGAACATGGGGTCAGTAGTGGTAGGGAGGCCATGAAGAACAAGACTCTGAGGGCCTCTCAGATGTTAGCTAGAGAGTATTCATATATGTGCTTTATCTCTTGAGCTAAATCTTTACCCTTTTGTATTTTTAATCCTACCAAATGATAAATGTTTTTATTTGCTCATATTCAGAATACTTTTTTCTTCTATAGTGTATCATTGAGACATGATTGTATTACTGAGACTTTGACAAGGACTTTAGCAATTAAGATAGATTTTATGGTGCCAACAAAGGCAAAAGAGCCCAATGCCTAAATTACAAAGTTTTAGTTTAGAAGATAATTGCTTGGCATTAAAGAAATCATAGGTGATTTAGGAGGACTGGTCAGTGGTTGAAACTAACCACAAGGGTCTGTGGGACTGAGGGTAGGTAATATAGAGAAGAGACTGCTATGACATTAATATCTGGGAATGATCATACTTGAAAATACCTAAGAGTTAAAAGTAGGTAAGGGACATACTTGATCGCATTTTAGTATCAATATTGCAAACCACAATGTCCAGCAGAAGAAAGAGGGAGAGAAAGAGAGAGGAGAAGAAGAAGAAGAAGAAGAAGAAGAAGAAGAAGAAGAAGAAGAAGAAGAAGAAGAAGAAGAAGAAGAAGAAGAAGAAGAGTACCTGTAATAGAGGCAGGCAGGGATGGGGGGTGGGGGTGATGAGAGAGAACCTTGGGGACACTGGTGCTGGGAAATGTGCACTGGTGAAGGGATGGGTGCTGAAAAACTATGTGATTGAAATTCAATCATGAAAGGCTTTGTAATTGTCTAAAAAATAAAATAAATAAAATTAAATAAAATAAAAAAGCAATATCAAGAAAAGGTTTAGCCAGAAATATAGATATTTCAGGTAAAATCTACGTGTAAGGCTAGACATCTCTTGTGTGATTGTTTATTTCCCTTTCATATGTATATATATGCAATATATATGTATATATGTAATATATATTTTTTTCATTTCATCATCCTGTTAATCGTCGATTGCCTCGAGCAGGCCCCAGTAACGTCTCTTTCATCCTAGCCCTGAGATTATATTCACGGCTCTTTAGGAGAATGAGACCCATCATTGTTACTGGTATTTGGCATATTTGGTAGGCCACGGGGAGTTTGCCAGACTCTGCCCTGTGGGCAGGCTACATTCCATAGCCTGCAAGTTTGTCCAATGTAGGAATGAGATAATAAGATGTCGCGCGAATGCGGCCGCGCGGTTCCGGGATCTGGATTTTATAGTCTCTGAGTCTTGGCCGCTGATGGGATTACACGGCGCCAGGGGGCCAGGTGGTGGGTGTGACCCCCGCCTACTGGAATTTGGAGGATCTGGGTGGAAGATGCTCGACTCCAATTCGAGTAGGCTTGGAGGTCTCAGCCCCGGAACCCGCGTGGCTTTGTCCCTCTGCCAGTACCTTCATGTGTGCGGAGAGTGGTCTCAGCATGGTGGTGGCTGGTCCTGGAGGTCTTCGGCTGCCGTAGCCCTGGTCGGGGCGGGGAGGAAAGCTCAACCCGCTCCCCTCCAAGGGACTCCGGGAAGGAACACCCCTGTATTCCTTTTGCTCTTGGATATCTCTTTATTTTTTATTTTTAAAGACAATGACTAACATTAATTTCATCAGAATAAGAGGAATAATTGTTTCCAGAGAGCTTTGTAAGGGTCTGGAAAGGAAAAAAGTAAGGCACGTTGAAAATTTATTGAACATTCAAAGTGAGGGTTATAAGTCATTGTAGGATTTAGATGGACTTGATTAGGATTGAATTAGTATATTGATTATTAATATTACCTATTATTAATCAATCCTAATCAGCAGTGTGATTGATGGAAATTTTTTAAAAAATTAAATAGACAAAATCAAGGGATCCTAGGGTATGGACTAACTAATAGGGACATTTCTAAATACCGAAAATGACTTACTATGTCATATGTGAGGCATCACCGTTAAGTAAAAGTAAAGTAAATACCAGTAAAACCTGTCTATCAAAGTCAGCATGTCAGTGACATTTCTAAGCAGCAGATGAAAGCCAGGAATTTTCATCTTATAGTTTTGAGCATGCATACACAAGCACAAATGTTCACATACACATACATGCATAAACCAAGTGATACATGCATAAACAAAGTGCATAAACAAAATTATTCATAGTTACATTTATCTGCTATTGATATTATAACTTATAACTTGGAGTATCACGTTTCACTCAAATGAGAGAAAGAATACAGGGTTCTGACTTCTGTTGACCATCAAGAATCAGTGATGCTGTCTCATTTGCCAAGGCGTCGAAAATCAGATGGGTTGGACACGTAATGAAATTTGGAGATGATTGCTGGACTAGAGCCATTACCGACTGGATTCCTTGGGATGTCAAAAGATCGCGTGGCGGCCCAGCTGCGAGATGGTCAGACTTCTTTATCAAGACCCTGAACGATCAGTTTAAGGCTGTATGTGTTCCTAAAATGAGCAGACACCATTGTGCTACACTAGCATGCGACAGGGATGGATGGAGACATTACTAGCACCCGCTTGAACAAATCAATGAGTAACATGATGTCAAGTGATGTAGTGATATCTGGGGCCAAATCCCTAAATATTTAATGGAAAACAGTAACATAGACGACATGTAATTCTATGGGTTTTATGGATTCAGGCCTCAAACCTAAGTCTGATCAATTTTGATTAAACTTTCATGCAAAGATTTAAGTTCAAATTCATTACTTTGCTCTTCATGCATGGTTTACTCAATACATTTATTAAAGAGATTTTTCCTTTTACTTTTGATACTCATGGCTCCTTTGTCATAAATTATTTGTTAATACATGAACACGGTTTATTTCTGGGATATAGGTTCTATTCCTTTCCATGCAGAAATGCTTTTAAAAACTGCATAAAATATTTTGATTATTTCATATTTATAATACAAATTAAAATTGTCTCCTCCTATCTTATCCTCCTGTTGATATTTCTCTAATTTTGAAGATATTTCTGTTTTTACACAAATTTTAGTAATTTTTGTCATCTTTCCTTAGAGATGAATTCATGTTTTGGTAAATATTGTATTGAATCTGTATAATATTCTGGGTATTGTGATTATTTTAACAATGTTAAGTATTCTAATTCATGAGCATGAAATTTTTTTGTATTTCCTTGTATTTTTTAAATTTAATCACTGTGACTTATGCAATTAGTAATTCATGATTAAATTTCATTCATAAAATGTTCCAACACCCATTCCAATCACACATGTGTACATTTCTTGTCACCAGTGTTACCCGTTTCCCTTGAACTCCATCCACACAGCCAACCTTCATTTCATGGCAGACACTTTTACTTTTTCTCTCTCTCTGTCTCTCTCTGTCTCTCTGTCTCTGTCTCTCTCTCATTTTTCTCTTAGCCACTGTGGTCTGCAATACTGTTACTGAAAGGCTATAATGCATATTACTTTATCTCCTTTCAGCACTCAGTTTTACCCAGAATGATTATTTCAAGCTATCAAACTATCATTGTCATAGTGGTCCCTTCTCTGTCCTCATGACACTCACGTCCCATCTTGTGGAAATCTTGCTACCATGGACCAGCCTTCCTGACTCTGCTTTCTATTATCTTGAGAAATTATGTTTGTCTGTTTGTTTTTTCACTATGCCACAAATAAGTGCAATCATTCTGTTTGTACCTCATTCTCTGATGCATTTCATGCAGTATGGTAATCTCCATGCCCATCCACAGATATCACAGTAGCACAGTCCTCCCATTGTTCATTAATTTGCTCAAGCAGGCCCAGTAATGTCTTCATTGTGAGACTTTTTGTTACTGTCTTTGGCATATCGAATACCTCACGGGTAGCTTGCCAGGCTTTGCAGTGTGGGCAAGATACTTTTGGTAGCTTGCTGAGCTCTCCAAGAGGGGCGAAAGAACCAAACCTGGGTCGGCCAAGTTGGCCGCATGCAAGGCAAATGACCTACTGCTGTGTTATTGCTCCAGCTATCCACATATAAGCATACTTAATGATTTTATTTTTCCTTATAACTGTGTAGTGTTCCATTGTGTAGATGCACCATAGTATTTTTCTTTCTGTCTCATGGTCTCTAGTCTACTGCTGTTGTTTTCTCCTTTCTTCTTTTGACCTCTTTGAACCCTGTGGCCATGTAACTTCCTGACAAGGAGAAAGAGAGAGAGAGAGAGAGAGAGAGAGAGAGAGAGAGAGAGAGAGAGAGAGAGAGAGAGAGAGAGAGACGGAGGGAGAAGTCAGAAGATTACAAGGTCGGCATAGACAGAAGACAGGCTGAAAAGAGTACAACAGCACACATAGAAGCAAAGCACAAAGGAAGAAGACATAAAGAGAGCGCAGCAACGAAGAAGACTGAGACTTGGGAGACTTTGAAGTGCTAGAGGAGACTAGGATGATGGAACTCTGATAACCGAGACTATGGCCATAATGACAACTACGGTTGTGCCATAAAGGGAGAGATCAGACAATGTCACGATGCTGGAGAGTCTGTTTGTCCATTGCTATCCTCTGTTCGGCATCCCAGAAGAGCCTCGGGTGGCCGTTCCCAGCCCTGCAAATCCTGCCTCCACATCCTGCCTGCGCCCAGCCTGCACGCGGGCCAGCCTTCACCACAGCCCACCGTTTCTCATTTTTTATGTATCATCTCTTATTGAGTTGAGTGTTGAGACAAAAAATACTCCAAAGGTGACTGCTCATAAACCTCAGTTTCTGAGTTTGAGCCCTAGTACCATCCATGTCTACTCAGCTAACTGGACTACTAGTGCTTCAAAACTATATGATTACCAGTGCACAGCCTGATGTGAGCAAATGTCACAACTAAAATATGTGACTTAATATGAAAGCACTGGAACCAGATAGGTGACTAAGAATACTTCAGTGCCTTAGAAAATGTGCCTTGTCAGCCTACAGTAAAGCATTCATTTACCAGTGCTACCACATTGTCCTGGGGCTGGAGCAATAGCACAGCCGTTAGAGCATTTAACTTGCATGCGGCCAACCCAATTCAACTCCTCCATCACTCTTGGAGAGCCCAGCAAGCTATAGAGAATATCCAGCCCACATGGAAGAGCCTGGCAAGCTTCCTGTGGCATATTTGTTATGCCAGAAACAGTAACAACAGTCTGACTTCTTGTTCCGGGAGCAAGTAGATGCCATTGGGCTACACTAGCATGCAACAGGGATGAATGGAGATATTACTGGTGCCTGCTTGAGCAAATCGATGAATTTTAGGACGACAGTGCAGTGCAGTGCTAGCATAGTATTTTATTAATTTTTTATTAGTGAAAAACCATGAGGTACAGTTTTAGACTTACAAATTTTTGTGCTTGGGTTTCAGTTATACAATGATCTAGTATCCATCCCTCCACCAGTGCCCATTCTCCACCACCACTAATCCCAGTATCCCTCCCACCCCCATCCCCCCATCCTACCCTGACTCTGCGGCAGGGCATTCCCTTTTGTTCTCTCTCTCCTTTTGGGAGCTGTGTTTTGCAAAAGAGACATTGAGTGGCAATCATGTTCAGTCTAGAGTCTACTTTCAGCATGCATCTCCCATCCTGGACTGATCTTCCCAACACCCTGTATTTGGTGCTGTTTTGTCTATCTGAGCTGCCTTTACTCCTAGAGTGTGTGGCTGGTCTTCAAGCCATGGAGTAAACCTGGTATTTATCTCAGCTATTCTTGGGTGTTAGTCTCCTATTTTGTTACTTTATGATTCCCAGATGAATACAATATTTCTATGTCTGTCCCTCTCTTTCTCACTCATTTTGCTTAACATGATACTTTCTATGTAGTACCACTTGTATGTAAATTTCATGCCTTCATCTTTTCTAACAGCTGCATCATACTCCATTGAGTAGATGTACCGAAATGTCTTTAACCAGTCATCTGTTCTCGGGCACTCAGTTTTTTTTTTTCAGATTCTGGCTATTATAAATATTGCTGCAATGAACAAGTGCAGGTCTCATTTCGACTATACATTTTTGCCTCTCTGGGATATATTCCCAGGACTGGTATTGCTGGGTCAAATGGGAACTCAATATCTAACTTTTTTAGAATCATCTATGTTTTCCAAAAGGGCTGAACCAGTCAGCATTCCCACCAGCAGTGAAGGAGGGTCTCTTTCTCGCCACATCTGCGCCAGCACTGGTTGCCTTTGTTCTTTTGGATGTGGACCAGTCTCTGTGATGTGAAATTATATCTCAAATGTTGTTTTTATCTGTATCTCTCTGATGATTAATGATGTAGAAAATCAACTACCATAGTATTTTTATCCACTCATCTGTTCTTGGGCAATTGAATTGTTCCAGCTTCTGGCTATTGTAAAAGGTGCTGCACAAGCATAGGAGTGAAGATAGCTTTTCTGCATTGTGTTTTTGAACCACTAGAGTATGTTTCCAAACGTGATGATACTGGGTGATATGAAAGTTTAAGTTCTAGTGTTTTGAGGGATGTTCAGATTATTTCCCAAAATGTCTGAGGCAATGGACATTCCGACCAACAGTGAATGAGAGTCACTTTCTCTCTGCATCCTCACCAGCACTGGCTTTTCTTTCTGATGTGTGTCAGTGTCTATGGCGTGAGGTGATATCTCATTGTTGTTTTTATTTACATCTCCCTGATAATTAGAGATGTAGAGAACTTTTTCATGTTTTTTGGCCATTTGTATTTTTTCTTGGAGGGAATTTCTGTTAATCTCTTCTTCCCATTTTTGGTGAGATTGTATTTATCTTCTTGTAAAGCTGTATGAGCTCCTTATACATCTTGGATATTAATCCTTTATCAGAGGAGTTATGGGTAAATAATTTTCCCATTTCTTAGGCTGTATTTGTATTCTGATTTTTATTTCATTTAAAGTGCAGAAACTTCTTAGTTTAATGTATTCCCATTTGTTTATCTTTGCTTCAACTTGTTTGGTTCATTATATTTCATTCTTGAAGAGAATTAAATTTCAATGTCATGTTGAATTCTGCCTATGTTTTCCTCTATATAAATTACGGGTTTAGGTGTGATATCAGGGTCTTTAATACATTCTGATTTGATTTTTGTGCATGGCATTAGAAAGAGGTCTGAGTTTTTTGGTGATTTTTTTGTATTTTTTATGTAGCTGACCAGTTTTTCCAGCACCACTTCTTGAAGAGGCTTTCCTTGTGCCTCTTGCTCCACCACATATTTTTTGCTGTTTTATCAAAGATTAATTAATCATATACCTGAGGATATATACCACTATATTCAAGTCTATTCCATTAATCTTAATATCTTTATTCCAATACTATGCTGTTTTAATTTCTACTGCTCTGTAGTTCATTTTGAAGTTGGGGAAGGTGATGGCTCCATCTTCTTTTTCCCAAGGATTACTTTAGCTCTTCGGGGGCAGGGAGGTATTGTTCCATACGAAGTTCAGGTGTGTTTGATCTATTTCTTTAAAATAAATTACATGGTTGTTTCGGTTGTTTTTATAGGGACTGTATTAAATCTGTAAATGATTTGGGAAGTATTGTCATTTTGATATATTAACCCCCTCCCAATTCATGAACAGGGAATGTATTTGACTTTCTCATGTCCTCTATTTTTTTAAGTAGTATTTTTAAATTTTATTTCTAATAGTCTTTCAACACTTTTGCTGGTTCTGAGGTATTTTATTTTCTGGAACACTGAATGGGTTTTTTTTTGGGGGGGAGGGTATCTCATTATTTCTATTTCATTAGTTGTACCTTTGTATATTAATTTTGTAGCCTGCCACTTTACTATATGAGTTTATTGTTTCCAGAAGCGTTTTTTGTAGCATCTTTAGGATTTTCTATTTTTTTTTCTAATTTTGGTGGGTTTTTTTTGGGGGGGGGTCACATCCGGTGATGCACAGCGGTTTGTCCTGGCTCATGCACTCAGGAATTACTCCTGGCGGTGCTCAGGGATCATATGGGATCCTGGAAATCAAACCCGGGTTGGCCGCATGCAAGGCAAATGCCCTACCCACTGTGCTATCACTCCAGTCCTGAGGATTTTCTAAATATAGTTTTAAATATAGTATCATGTCATTTGCAAATAATGAAAGCTTGACTCATTGTTTTTTAATAGTTTTAGTATTGAGTTTTTAATTTTAGTTTTAGTATTTTAGTAGTTTTAGTATTTAGTTTTTTAATAGTTTTAGGATTTTGCTGGAATGATAGCACAGCAGGTAGGGCATTTGCCTTGCATGTGGCCAACCCAGGTTCCTCTTGGAGAGCCCGGCAAGCTACCGAGAATATCCTGCCCGCATGGCAGAGCCTGGCAAGCTCCCCGTGGCATATTCAATATGCCAAAACCAGTAACAAATCTCACAATGCAGATGTTACTGGTGCCTGCACAAGCAGATTGATGAACAATGGAATCACAGTGCTACAGTGCTACAATATTGATTAAGGCTTTCCAACATGTCTCTATTATTTTTCCCTTTTGGGTCACACCCAGCAGTGCTCAGGAATTACTCCTGGCTCTGTTCTCAAGGGTCACTCCTGGTAGACTTCAAGGACCATATGTAGAGCTAGAGATCAAACCCAGCTCAGCCATATATAAAGGTAAAATTCTTACCTATTGAACTATTGCTCTGGTCTCTGGGTTTCCAACATGTCTTTCACTTTCCTTGTTGAATTGATTCACAGACACTTAAATGATTTTGATATAACTATGAAATGATTTTTCAACTTTGTTTCCAACTTGGTATTAGAACATGGGAATGCAACATGTATTTGCTAGTTGGTCTTATAGCTTGCTATTCTATTATATTACTTTACAGTATACTTCCTAGTATTTTTAGTGAGTTGTTAGGCATCCTCTCTGTATATTACTATAACACCTAGAAATAGCAATATTTTAACTTGATTCCAATTTTTTCCATTTTTTCAATTTTTCCATTTTGCAAAAGTATACATATATATTTTAATTGCCTATTGCTTAGGCTTCCAACACTATATTGACTAGTAGTGTACTCAACTGTTTTTCTGTTCTGTGTCATTTTGCAGAATGATCTTTGAGATTATTTTTGCCATTGAGTATGATGTATTCCAAGAATTTGTTTTATATATCCTATAACGTTTTCAGGTATGTTCCTTCTATGTATATGTTGTTATGCTTCAGTATCATAAATCAAAACTGAGTCTTGTGAAATGCTTTCTCTGCACTACATCTGCTGATACATATGATTATATCTGATTTCAGAAAGTGTGGGTGTGCTTAGCATGTGTTGGGTAGCTGAGAGTCACCTTCCCAGGCCTCTATAGCAGGAGAGCAAAGAGATGGGAGATTCACTGATAGATGGTAAAAATGACCTGTTTAATGTAGCTGTTAGCATATTTATAGAACATCTGAAGGAGTTTGAGGTATAGGACTACATGTAAGTGAGGTTGATGCATTTTGGCAGAGGCAATTCTCTTGGGAGGATTAACTCAAGGAGAAACTTTGTCTCCCAGGGACATCTATATTGCTTTTCTCTTTCCCTTTACTTGTACGTATTAAACAATTAAGTTTACTTCTTATTAATACTTGGAGTTATTTGGATAAACACATTAAGATATATAGTTCCTAAAACTTAGTTATCTGGGCTCTGAGGGCTAACAAGTCTTTTACTGTAAATCCCAGACTAGGCTCTCAGTTCAGTTCAGCTTGTCCTTCTCCATGGGAGTCCTGTCTTTTAAGTCATAACAGCTTGCATCAAGCTTGTGCTTTTATGCTTTCTAGACTGTTTTATTTCTATGCCAGGGTAGCTTTGTCACTTGTCCAAGGTCCATCCCTGTCCCATGGCAGGACATCCCTTTGTGGGATGTTAGAAACTACGGTAAACAAAGCTTGAATCAAGTTATGACAAATGCCGAGGTGTAGATATATTTCAGTCAATCAACTCCCGAATATTAGGACCACAGCGTAAGAGTCCTTCTGTGTTTAAGCAAAAAACATTGCTCTCTAGTAAAATAGGAAAGGCTATAGGAGAAATAGAAAAGCAAGGCTTCAAATACTAAGTCCAAAATCAGCGGAAGTTTTGCCTTATAAATAACCAAAACTGAACTGGGAGAATTGTGATAATGAGAGGTAAAACACAAAGGAAAGGTTAAAGGTAAACTTGGGGGATTAGGACTGCTTGCAAGAGCGCTGCAAGCTTCTCTGGGGGGAAGAAAAGGGGAAATTCACTGATGAAGCCTAAAACACTTAGGGTTAATATACAACATGATTATTTGATTTTTGCATTTCCTTCTGTTGATGTGGTTCATTAAGTTGATTTCCAGATAGTAAGTTATATTTACATTCCTATAGTAAATATAATTTAAAGATCATGTACAACCTTTTTAATGTTGAATTTGATAATAAAATTCTATAGTGGATATAGGAATCTATGTTCATCTTAGACAATGGTCTCTAGTTTTCTTCCCTGGAATGTCCTTTTTGGTATAAAAGTAAGGTTGACAATATAAAAAAACTCTTTGTAAAAATTTCCATGTTTTCTTTATTTATGGAAAGATTGAGAATGAGAGGTAATAGATCATTTATGGTGGTTTTGTAGAACTCACTAATAAATCCATCTGAATCTGGGATACTTTTTGAATAATTGTCTCTATTACGTTTTTTTCAATTATCTTGCTTGACGTTGGCCTAATAAGGCTATTTCCTCAACTCAGTTTTCAAGTATTGGATGATTCTAATATTTGTCTATTTCTTTTAGGTTATCTAAATTAATTGCACAAAATTGTTCATAATTGACTTTTGTGCTCCTTTGTATTTCCGTTGTATCTGTTGTAACTTTTTTTCCCATTCCATTTATGGTTTAATTTGTTAGGGTTGCTTTTTTTTTTTTTCGGTTTTGGTTTTGGTTTGGGGACTGTACCCAGTGGTGCATAGGGCTTACTCTACACACAGGGGTCACTCCTGGCCAGTATCACTGCTAGGAGACTGTGTTCACTGCAAGTCCCCTACCATCTTTACTATCTCTCTGGTTTCATCTCTCTCTCTCTCTCTCTCTCTCTCTCTCTCTCTCTCTCTCTCTTTTCTTTCATGAACTGAGTTAAGGTATTGACGCTCTTGTTTATATGGAAAGAATATATCACTGGGAAAATATCAGCAAATCAGCTTTTATTTTCTGTGATTCTTTGCATTATCTCTTTTTCATTTGTATTACATTTACTTCCACTTTAATTTTTTTGTTTTTAATTTCACTTTCCCACTGATGTTGAGTTCATTTCTTTTTTTCTAGTCCCTTATAATGTTAGAGTTACTTTGTTCCTGTGTTATCTAGTTCCTTATAAAGGTCAATTGTTTATTTGAGTTTCTTTTTTTTTCCTTATGTAAACCTGTATTGCTATGAACTTCTAAGTACTGTTTGACTGTATTCTATTACCTCATATCTTCATTTTTGTTTGTTTCTAGAACATTTTTACTTTATACTTTGATTTACTCATTAACCAAATGATGCTTAATATCATGTTATTTAGTCCCTAAGTGTTTAATTTTTCTTCTATTTTTATCATTTCTACCTCTATTGCTGGAGCGATAGCACAGCGGGTAGGGTGTTCGCCTTACAAGCGGCCAACATGGCCGACCCGAGTTCGATTCCTCCGCCCCTCTCGGAGAGCCCGGCAAGCTACCGAGAGTATTCGATATGCCAAACACAGTAACAACAAAGTCTCCAATGGAGACGTTACTGGGCCTGCTCGAGCAAATCGACGATCAACGGGAGGGCCTTTACCTTTACATCTATTGCATTATTCTCAGAAATTATATATTACTTCAAGTTTAATGACCATATTTTTACTGACTTATGTTCTCATAATATGTCCCAATCTTGAAACTATTCATGATCACTAAAAAAGAATGTGTAGGTTTTTTGTTTGTTTCTTTTGTGGATCTGAGAGTCCTGTAAACCCCTTCCTGGCCTGTTTATTCCCTCTTCTCATTTAAGGCTTTGTTTTCTCATTATTTTTCTGTATTGTTGATCTGTTGAATGGGAAAAAGTTACTATTAGTATTTCCAACACAATATGTCACCATCAATGTCTTTCTTAGTAATTGCTTTGTATAGATTGATTCCCATTTTTTGGTGTTTTATTGTAATAAATGGTCAATCTTGTAATAAATGGTCAACTATAATATGTTACCACGCCAATTATTTTAACCCTTTCCCCTTCTTATCTACAACCACTGACTTTCACACTGCAGGTCTCTTACCATGATGTCTTTCATTTGTCTAATATTACATTCATTTACCTTGTGTTGGGCTAGGCATGATCAGCTAGACATTTTGTGTTTTATTTGCGTTTTAATTATTTATTTATTTAATAATGTAGCAGTTTACATTTAGGTCTAAAATACATTTTGAATTAATTTTGTGTAAGATATAAAGCCTAAGCTTAGGCTCAATATTTATTTATTTACTTATTCATTCAGCATATCCACACTCCTTCCTAAATCAGTAAGGATCATTTGTCAAAAATGGAACTTTCCAATGTAGCTGGTTAATTATATTTCACTATATTAATTTCTAGTGTTTATTATTTTCAATTATTGTGCCAACCAACTATTAATTTCTGGAATACTCTGTATTTAGATATTCTTGAAACCATATGGTATGCATTCTCAAATTTCACGTTCATTTTTATTTTAATTGATAAAATTTGATCAATAAGCTTAAATCCTAACTTGTTTTCTTTTTCATTTTGTTGCCAGACTTTTCCCTTTGACTTGCATTGCTATGGCGGTGCTTTGTGAAACTTTCACAAAATTTTTGAAATTTTACTGCAATACTCTGTAGTAAACACACATATCTTTATGACAGAGGTTTGACGTTCTAAAGTCAGAACTAGTATGAAATAAAGTTTACTCTCACTTATTACCATGGTAAATGCAAATCAGAATGATACTACGAAGTATCAAATTACCATTGTAGCATGGTAAATCTTCAAAAAAAGTCAGAAACATGTACCGATTGTGTTGTAGAGAAAAAAGAATTCTGTACACTCGTGTGAGAATATAAATTGGTCCAGTCTTTGTGAAAAGTAGCATTAAAATTTATTGAATACCTAAAAATAATCCTACTATAGAACCCAAGAAACCCACTCTTAAGTATCCCAAGAACACAAAAACACTAAATTAAAAAGATATGTATGTATCGATGTTTATTTCAATACTGTTTACAATAGCCAAAATGTGGAAACAACCAAAGTATCCAACAGCAGATGAGAAGATAAAGAAGCTGTGGTATATATTTGCTAAGGACTCAGTTATATGAGGACTACTCAGCTATATGAGTCTTTCGCTTTAACACATCCAAGCAACTGGAGGTGGCACTAGACAGAAAGAAATAAGTCAAAAGGAAAAAAGATAAGTACAAGATAATCACATTCACTATTCAGAGCAAGGAGACAGAGAAAACAGACTCTTGAACTCTGATCACAGAACTTAGGTTAGCTAAATGATTGGGAAGCACCCATGAGTTCTGGAGGGTAGCGGATGAAGAGATTATCTGGTGCCCGCAGGATGTGGCTTATGGGTGTGATCCCTGGGTCCCTGGAGACTGGGGGAAGCAGGCAGAGGATATCTGCTCTTTGGTCCAGTTGAGCCCAGAGTCCAAGGTCACAAAGTTCCTCATTACTTGGGTTCCACGGGATTTCACTCATGCCTGAGCTTGTGGAAAGTGGCCTGGACCATGGCGGTGGTTGGGTAGTGGAAATTGGAATCAAATATATATTTTTTAAATGCTAAAATTGTGGAAATTTTGGATTCATACCATACGCATTTATTTTTTTGAAATATTTGGAGTTCCTCTAATTCTTTTTGAACTATATTTTATTATAAATGATAGTATAAATGATAGTAAAATGACATTAAATATATAGTCCACACCTCAGTTATGAATATGGGTGTACTCGAAGAATATTTACACATTCGGGGTCTGAGTTAAGTGCTTCTTAAAGAGTAAGCTAACCAAAGGTAGGAAATAAGCCTAAGAACTGGGCATAAGAAGACTTATTGAAATAGTGCTTAAGTTTCATATAAGTGTATATATGTGTGTGTACACATATGCACAGGCATACACAAGCGTGTATACACACATATATGTGCAAATATATAAAGTCTTCCTGCTTGCTCATATAGCATATGTGTTATTAATAGCTAAACATGAAGATAGTATTGTGAATGTTAATATGTTTGGGGGTTTAATGAGGAGAAAAGCGAAACAAAATGTTCTTTGTACCAAGTATTCTCCACTGACTGGGTGGAAAGGGATTTTCAAAGTCTTAGAGAAAATTGAGATCTTGCAAGGCTGAGTCAAATCTTGCCTCCTTTGCTTTACTTTAGACTAATGAGATCATTATTTTTCTTTCTTACACTAATTTTCCCATACTGCCTCAACTGGAACAAGGTCACTTTAGTATATGTTGCTATATTTGGTGGAAAGAAAAACCTTAGAATATTGTGAAACTATTTCCTTGGGGACTGGTGGTGGTGGTAGTGGTGGTGGTGCTAATGAAGGTGCTGTGGCATCTTGCTAAAACCATACTACTATGTAACAATACAATTACCCAAGAAAGGAAACTGAGAAGATACACTTGCCACTATGGACTTCAATAAACTGCTAGAATTGGTGACTAAAATACAACATAAACAGCCATTTAGTTATAAATTAATTGACTTGGTGTGGTTGGGCCACACCCCATGGTGCTCAGGGCTTACTTTGGGCTCTGAGCTCAAGAATCACACGTGGAGAGTCTGGGGAACCATATGAGTCACCAGCAATTGAACCCAGGTCTGATCCGTGCAAGGCAAGTGCCCTACCCACTGTATTATATCACTCCAGCAGGAAATAAGTCATGCCTATGATGTTTATACTGTAGGAATTAGAGACAGAGCAAGGGTGCCTAGACTGTGAACTTGTCACTGAAGTTTTTCATACTGCAAAAGGTGGGTGTCAGGCAGACAGTAAATTATGCAGGAACTGTCTACTGGGAAAGCTGTACATGCTACAGTCAGTGCTAGAGAAGCTGAGGGCACATACTCAAATCAGGGAGAATGCTGTTTCTACAATGTCCTTTACTGAAAAGTTTAGCATATAATCTGGGAAACAAAAAAAGTAAAGGAGCTGGCTGTATACTCTCAGAGCAGACAATGAGGGTTAATTTTTCTCTAAGGCAAGATCTTTACTGCTGGAATAGAGGGAACATAATCAAAGATGTGCCTTTTCTTCATCAATAAAAGATGCAGAAAATCTCTGAAACAGCTGTTTTGTACAATTTTGCAATAAGACTTATAGTTTACAATAATGCAGTCTTAAAATAGCAGTATGACAGAATACCGCAGAAAACTCTGAAGTTAGCAAAACACCCTTTCAAACATTTTGTGTTGTATTTCATTTACTTTGCCTTTTTTCCTCTCTATTCTTTACATTTAAATATGTCCCTCACTCACATTAAGTGAGAATAATTTATGAGAGTGCATTACATGCAACTTCGCAATTCGTTTTCATTCTATCTTCCAACATAATGATAGGATGTTGAGGTTTTGGCTTCTTAATTTATTCTACGCTATTAATAATGAAATGATAATATAATAAGTAGCTGTATAATTAGAAAAAATAACTGCTGCAAAGAGTCCATAGCCTATATATGTAAAATATATCGCTTTTAGACATTTAGAACATAAAGTAGAAACATGAATTTAAATAATTGAATACTATAATATTTTTATGAATACTTGAAGCAAATCAGACTTAACCACCTCCTAAGGCAAGTGAAAAACATGAATTACAAGTTATTGTTTATCTTAGTAATATTTGATATTTATTATCCTCTATTTATAGTCTAGATTTCATTTCCTATAGTAGTAGTTACCTATCATAATAATTTTTCAATAAGGTTGAGCAAACCAACCCTGAAGACTAAGTTCAACCAACCCATACTAAACTAGGAAATTTGATTTTTAGCCTGAATAATAACAATGCTAAATAATTTTGTCCATAGATTTATCTATGAAATAATATTGTTGTTATCTTATGTGCATCAAGATTTTTAATCAGCAATGGTACTATTTTATCCTCTAATACAAGGATATTTTTCATGGCTAAAGAAACTAAAATATTTCCTCAATGTATGGAGTTTGAAAAGGGGAACTGAGTTTCAAATTTCTGATATCTCTGGCATTTAACTGAAATTAACAAAAAATCTTAGTGAGACAGATAGCATATCAATTATCAGTGCCTTGATGCACTGTTATATTTTGTATCACACAAATCCAGCACAGATGTTTCTGTTTGTGTGGCAGTTTTCAGGAAAGCATATTTATATACTCCTTCCTATTTATGGTTTGTCATCCGGAAGAACCCAGAAATCATTTTGTTTAATCTTATGCTCTGGAAGGCAGATGGTAAAAGAAAACATTGTAGAAATTGTCTATTTGACATTTGTAAATTTTTGTAAATATTAGTTTTTGTTATTTTACATTTAATTATTTGGGATGTAATATGTACACATATTTATTCAAAGAAGATAAATAACACTCACATAATATTATTTATTTTCTTTCTGAAGATATGTTTTAGTACACATGTGACTAACTAATGCATATTGTAAACATTATAATTTGAAGAAAATGTGTTTTAACTATAAGTGGCTTAAATACATAAACCAAAAAATATGTCTCAACTACAAATTTATATTGCATTATATTATCCATTTTTTTGTTTTAAGAGTTGGATATAATTAAACCTGAAAAGTATGAAGTTCTGTTTCTAGGATAATTATGCACATACGATATATGTCATATATGGTTTATGATTCCTTGCATACTCATTGTTATTTAAAATAAATTTAAAAGTATTTTTAATTTAAAGAGGAATGCATTTTAAATTTTTTATGATGAATAATAAGATGGTGGGCTGGAGCGATAGCACAGTGAGTAGGGCGTTTGCCTTGCACGCGGCCAACACAGTCGACCTGAGTTTGGTTCTTCTGTCCCTCTGAGAGCTCGGCAAGCTACCAAGAGTATCTCACCCACATGGCAAAGCCTGGCAAGGTACCTGTGATGTATTCTATATGCCAAACAAAGTAACAACAAGTCTCACAATGTTACTGGGCCCGCTCCAGCAAATCAATGAACAATGGGAGGACAGTGACAGTGACAGTGACTCAGATGGTATGTTCACAATATGATAAAATCTATTATTTAATTTTGTGGATGGGGTCCCAAATAGGTCTCTAGAACCTATAGGTCACTCTTAGAAATACTCAACCAACCAGATGGTTCAATGGTAGAGTTTATGCAACTCTGGAGGCCTTCAAGTCTACACCCAATAATGCTCAGAAGAATACCAATGGAGTGGGGTCTTATGCTGTGCTAAGACTGGATTTAACTTGAGTATGTAAGCATATAATATATGCACACCTCTCTCCTGAGCTTCATAGATATTCAGCCCCTGAAATGTATTCTTATGAAAAAACCCAATAAGATCGTTGGAACCAATATTAACTGATAATTAAAATTTAAACTAAAATTCATTATGTTATTGCATATGCCTCATAATTGTTTGAGCTCATTTATAGTTATCTTAATGCTTAAAACTGGAATAGAGAGGCTGACAGCTCACTTTATTTCAGACAGTTTGTTAGTGGTTAAATCAAAGCACAGGTGCAGATATTTTACTCTAAATTTCAACACTGGAATGTTGATTAAAGCTTGGGCTCTAAAATATTTTATTATGTAAGTTAAAGATTCGATCGATTATTATGTTTCAGGGAGAAAAGAATGTATCTCAAATTTGTAAATTTAAGTGAATGAGGCTCAAAGAACATTCCTGAATTACGTCTTCAGATAATTAACCCCCTCCACAACAGGTCAATAATATAACTGTTAGGGCTCTTGCCTCACATGTGGCTGACCTAAATTTGATCTACATCCCATACAGTCCCTGAGCATGGCATGTTGTTTTCCCTGAGCATAGAGCAGAGCGAGTAGTTAGCCCCAAGCACAGCTGGGTGTGGCTGAAAAACAGAAAGAAATTTCATTCACTCAATTAAACCAATTCTTAACTTAACTCTTATACCTGTCTTATATTTATGAATAACTGCCCTTGGAATTTGTCCTTGCTCAAATTTGTCCTTTCCACCTATACAGAACAACTTTAAAAATGCTTCTCTAAAGAAGGAATATTTTTTCCCATTAAATCAATTATGAGGATGTGGGACACGTTGCGAGGTACGAGTTTCCAAAGAAAAAGGTGCATGCGCAAGTGGGGGATGCAAGCATTCGCTACCCAGGAACTGTTTGCCCAAGCCGGACAATAGTGGTGATGGACAGATGGACAGATGAACAGACGGACGGACGGAAGGACGGACAGATGGACAGAGGACTGGGGAAAGGAGAAACTGGCCCCCACGCTGGTCAGTATACAGTTTATGTCTCTCCTCCCTGGTGTAGTCCAATCTCTCCCTTATGGCTCAATCGTAGTTGTAGTTTTGATTGTAATTCCGATCATCATAGTTCCATCATTCTAGTCTCCTCGTAGACCTCAAAGTCCTCTCTTTCATTATGTCTTTTTCCTTGTCTTGACATAGTCTCATAGTCTTCTACTTCCAGTCATCATTGACCCTCTATTCCTCAAAGACCTCAAAATCCCAATGTCTCAGTTCTCATCTTCTTAGTCATAGACTTTCTAGTTTTTCTCTTTCTAATCCTCAAAGACATTAAAGTCCCAAAGTTTTGTTCGCTTTCTCTAGTCCCCTCTTACTCCTTACAGCATAGTTATATAGAAACCATGAAGGGTGGAGTTGGACATTATCATAACAACAAACAGAGGTAAAGCCCCTCCTTCAGATTAACTCTGGGACAAAATCTCATTTGAGCATATTTCTCCAGATTAGTAGGAGATCCGTTCAAGGGCGGGATTCCATCCAGGATGTATTCCTTTCTGCTTTCTTCAGCTAGAAATCCATTTAAAAAATCATAGTAAATTTACTTCTTATAATATTTCTAGTCATTTTGTATGAACACAGTAAGACATATATTAAGCTTAAAGGTAGGCTCTTCCTGGGGACATCTCTTTATATATTCCAGACCACAGTCCTCAGTCCAAATTAGTCTTTCCTAACCCCAGCAGGGTCCTTATTCAGTTACTTCTTTGGGGATCATGACAGAGTTTGTCCATGATCAGGATCTTAACTGTTATACTTATAGATGCTTAGCTTGTCTCCTTTTGATGACAGGGTAGATTACAGCTTGGCCAGGGTCCATCCAGACCCTTCTTCGAGATCCTCCTTTTGGAATGCTAGGAACAAAAGGCAACTGAGGCTTAGGTCAAATAAATATGGATGCCCAGGAGTATTGTTATTTTGGAGTCAATTAATTCCCATGTTATAAAGTATAGCATGGACTGTCTTCCTGTGTCTATAAAAAATCACATTGCCAAATAAACCATGCAAACAACATAAAGGAAAGAGAAAAGTAATATAAGATTACTTGATGGAATTGGTTGTGCCTCAGGTTGTGCACATTTGTGGGAGTAGACCAATAAACCTAAATTCCCTGTGGGAGGAGCAAGGACAACCCAATGCTATGCAACAGCTAGGCATAGTTGAGAGCAGCTAGGGGTAAAGATTGAGTCCCTGAACAGTAGGTGATCCCTACCCGAAAGCTCCCCTCTTGCCTTCCCGGCAATGGTCCCCTCCCCTTCAGTAATTGTGAGCTCAGTAAAATAGCACCAGTGGACAGCTGAGGCAACAGGCCCCAGATCAAAGGAACCAACAACCTGTCTTACCTTGTTCTCACTTTGTGCAAGCGTGTTCTCTACCTTGTGCAAGTACGTTCTAGAAGTTCCCCTAAGTTATTTGTTCCTTGCCCCTTATAATATATAAGGTTGACCCTGCTTGCAATAAAGAGTTGTCTCTCCAAAGTACTCCTGAAATGCATGTGTTTCTTGAGCCTCTTCATACTCACACCCGCTCTCTGAGGCTGCTTGCCTCCTCTGTGAAGGTGCACAAAGGAGCTGAGTGAGAAAAGCTGCCAAGGCTGGCCTCTCCATCAGCCTGGCGATTCCTGCATGTCAAGAGAAGAAGGGGACAGATCTATATAATATATAGTATAATTGTATTTCTAATAGACAATTTACTTAAAATGTAAGACTTCTTAAGGATCTTTGGCACTGGACATAAAACAGCATAAAACATTTTTGCATTTTGAAATAAAACATCTAAGTAATAGTGGAAGTTTGTTGTACTTTTTTTCCCAGATTTCATGCAAATTAAATATAGTATAATACAATCTTATTAAGAAATTTGAATGTATTCACTTATTAAATCATAAATTTAAGTGATACCATCTAAAAGTCATCTTAATTAATATTTTTTTGCAAAAAATAAATTTTTTGGGAAAATATCTTTGAACCTTAAAGTTTTACATTTAAATCTAATTCCTTTCAAAAATACATAATTGGAACACTTGATAAATAAAATTTATAAAAGCCTCAGAAGTTATAACTTTAAAATTATCTTTTTTTTCTGTAAAATAATAATACTTCTAAAAATTGTATTTGCAGCATAAGGTTATGTTTTATTTTCTATTTTAATGTCAGGAAAAATGTATTTTAAGCAAAGGTTAATTTAAATGAAATTATTTTTTCAGAGTAAAGATTCTTTACTACTGGAATTATGACCAAATAAATAACTTTATTCAGCCTTATTTTTATGCAAAAGACTATGATTAAAAGCAACAACAACAACAAATGGACACCAGCTGTATAAATCTATCTAAATATTTTTATTGATCATATGAAGTTCAAACATAACTATATCTAAAGAAATTGAAAACAATATGGTTTTAGTTATTAAATGTTTGAAATGAAATATAGCTCCTATCTTTCTGGTTTATTTTTTAATACTTAGATAGGTTGAAAAGAATAAAGAGACTTTACTATTCCCTTAGTTCACCTAAAGGGAATCCCTTTGTGCTCAAACCAAATGGCATTAAATGAAACCATGTGGAGAAAAGAAATGAATTTTGGCTGAGTCAGCAGACACCTCTCACTTCTGTAAGAACTCTGTTCTGCCCTTCTGCCTCCCAAGTTCCAAATATAATCATGGTTTTCAGGCACTATATCCATCTTCTTCCACTTTAAAGATGGAGAACCACATATATAATTGATAGCCTAACAACAAATACAGGTCTCACATACGGGTCTAAAAGATGAAGACACAATCCTGAGTTTCAATCAATAGCAGTTTACAGCGTTCAAGTGCCTTGTGTTTGTTGATAGCATTCTAAGGACTAGAAGTCACTTAGATGCAAAATTTAATCTTTGAAATGATGAAAGAAGAAATCAGAAACAGTGGCACAAAAATCCTGTAGGTTATTCAGTAAGTGCTAGAAATTTATATTTAGGAGATAACAATGAGTTCAAGTAAGCATAGTATTATAAAACAGCTCAAAGTTCAAATACATGTATTTTTCTCAAGCACAAAACAAACAGCTAATAAAATAGAAATGTGAAACAAATATGAACTTGGAATAATTACACTCAGTCTAATTAAAAGGAAGAAAAAGTATAGAAGTGATAATGCATAAGATTTGGACACATATGACCAAATACTACTTACAGATATTATAAAATGAAAAATTAGAAAAAGTGATCCATGCATGGAGGAAATCTCTAAACTTAAGAAGATAACATTAATTACTTAATGAGGAAAAATATCAAAACATTTGTTATTTCCAGATTACTCAAGGAGTAACCATTATTTTAATATGTTATGCTTATTTTGATTTTGTATGTGAATGCATATAACAGGGAGTATATGTTCTTTTATTAAAATGCTACTTGTTTGATAATGCTAATACATTTAAAAATTAATTCTAGGAATAGCATTATAGGTCATTGCTAGTCTTTTTGATACACTGAAAACATAATTTTTCTTACATCTTAAAGATTATATTTTAAAATAAATATTATACCATTATGAAATCAATTGAACACTTGATATCCAGTTACTCATCGATTTACTCGGGCGGGTGCCAGTAACGTCTCCATTCATCCCTGTTGCATGCTAGCGTAGCCCAATGGCATCTGCACGTTCTAGGAACATGCTGAGCCTCAAACCGAACATTCAGGGTCTTGACGAAAAAATCTGACCATCTTGTAGGTGGGCATCCACGCGATCTTTTGATGTCCCTTGGAATCCAGTCAATAATAGCTCTAGTCCAGTGGTCATCTTTAAACCTCATTACGTGTCCAGCCCATCTGATCTTTGATGCCTTGGCAAATGAGACAGTGTCCCTGATTCTTGAGCGTTGATGGAGATCGGAACTCCGGATTCTATCTCTCATTTGAGTGAAACGTGATATTCCAAGCATAGGTCTTTCGATTACTCTTTGAGAGACCCGAATAGAGTTCTCATCCTGTTTTCGTAGGGCCCAGATCTCTGAGGCATATGATAATGCAGGAAGAACAGTGGAATCAAAGAGATGTGCTCATAGCTGGAGGTTCTTTGTCCTCTTAGTTATTTCTTCAACCCTCTTGAAAGCATTCCAATCCTCTCTCTTCCTCCTAGGTAACTCAGGTGCCAGGTCATTCATCATGTTGATTTCTCAACCTAGGTATATATAACTGTTGCAGTCGGAGATGGTGGTTCCATTAACAGTGAATGGAACATCAGGAACAAGACTGTTTCTCATGAACATTGTCTTTGTCAGATGCAGTTGTAATCTGTCCTTTCCACACTCACGGTTGAAGCCGATTAGCATTTGTGCCGCTTGGCTGATGTTTGGTGTTATTAGAATGTCATCAGCAAAGCAGAGGTGTTGTAGTTGCCGACCATCTACCTTCACTCCCATTCCTTCCAATTCCAGTCATTGCATGATGTTCTTGAGAGTGGCACTGAAGAGTTTTGGTAAAATGGTGTCACCCTACCGAACCCCTCTCTTGACATGAATTATTACTTCTTTGTAGAATGGTGAGATCCTGGTAGTGAACCCGTAGTAGAGCTCACGGAGGATCCTGATATATTGAGTTTGTACACCCTGATTGGCTAGGGCTTCAATGACTGCTTCCATCTCAACAGAATCAAACACCTTTAAAACAATGAACGTTAGACGGAGCAGTATCTTGAACTTCTGAGAAACCTCAATGAGCTTAGTTACTGTGTGGATATGGTCAATGGTGCTGAATACTTTTTGGAACCTGGCTTGTTCACATGGTTGTTCTTCATCTAGTGTTCTGCCAATCCTATTCAGGATGACTTGAGTGAACAACTTGTAGTTGACAGACAATAGGCAGATTGGGCGATAGTTGCCAATGTCGTGGATGTCTCACTTCTTGTATAGTAGTACGGTCTTGCTGGTTTTCTATTGGGATGGAGCCTTGCATTCAGACAGGTAGCATGTGAAGAGCCAAGCCAGTGTATTGATGAGTACTGATGGTAAATTTTTCAGGTGTTCAGGTCAGACCAGGTGCTCTTTGTTTCTTTTCCGACAAGACAGCGTGTTGAATTTCGGAAGGGAGAAGATTGGGAACGACATATCCATCCTGCGAAATTTGGTATGTGGGCAAGTGGACGTGGCTATTAAAGAGATCTGAGTAGAAGTCATGAATAATATTCTTCATTTTCCTTCTGAAAGATGTGATAGAACTATCAGGGTGTGATAGAACTATTAGGATGCTTTTCCCGGCTTCTGCCTCATCTACCAGCACAGCTACTATCCTGCCTTTGAGGTCATCCTTGATGCCTTCTCTACACTGTTTTGCCAGCTCGGATGTTCGCTTGCAGTTGCCTGAGGCATGTGCCAAGCCACATTGGTGAATAAGTTCAAGAGTTTTCAAAGAAAGGCGTTTTTTTGTTGTTATCTCTCTCTTGGCATTCCTTGCACAATCATGGCGGTGCTGAATAATTCGATTGTATTCCTCATCAATGTTGACAATGACGGCATCTTTCATGTTGCCGCAACAGAGCCAAAGAGTTCCCAGTTTTCTCCCTTTTCTGTGAGGTAGAATTTTGCACAAAGGAGACAGTGGTCTGATACTGTTTGGAAATTTGGGACAGCAGCAACATCTGTTAGGCAAAACCGCTGATTGAATATTATGTGGTCTATTTCATTGTGGAACCATCCACCAGGAGATTCCCATGTCCAATGTTTAGAATCAGCCTTTTGGAACTGTGAGTTACCATGGATGGTCTTGGTCGACATGATGAACTCAGACAGTCTCTCACCCTGTTTGTTCCATCCTAGGCCATGGATCCCGATATGGAGTTCATTGGCTGATCTTCTTGGTCCTATCTTGGCATTAAAATCACCGACAATGATCTTGTAGAAGGTGTGGTCTTCTTTATAGAACTTCTCCAGCTCCATGTAGAACTTCTCAATTTCTCTTTCACCATAATTGGATGTTGGTGCATAGACAACAAAGATAGAAACTGCCAGCAGTGATCCACATTTATTCTAGTGTAATCGTCTGATTCGTGTTTTTAGGCATTCAAACGAATCAATGTTCATGGCTAAGTTCGTGTTGACAAGGATACTGACACCACCGATGCCTCTTTTGTCACATGTTCCAAGGAACAGTTCTTCTCCAGTGTCGAAAATGGCGTGATGTGATTGATGTCTTCTCATTTCGGTCAGACCAATGATATCGTACTTGATCATTAGCGCATGTACCATCAGATTCTCGATGGATGCATCAGATGGCAGTGTACATGAATTGAAAGTACAGATAATCATTTTTGTCTTTCTTCATTTTGGTAGCCTAGTTCAGCCTTGGGATTTTATCAGCCTCTCCTTCCACATCCTTCTCGACTCTGCCGTATTCAGGGTCAGGGGAATGAGATCCATTATTTTTACTGGATTTGGCATATCGAATATACCACGGATAGCTTGCCAGGCTCTACGTGTGGGTGGGTTATTCAAGGTAGTCTTAAAAATTAAATAATATATATATATATATATATAAAGATGTGTGGCTGCGGATGCGGCCACGCACTCCCAGGAGCTTGGTGTGATAATCTCTGGATCCTGGCCATTGTTGGGGTTACACATCAGTTGGTGGGTGTAACTGTCTAGCTACTGGAAGATCCAGTCCCAAACGGTGCAGGCTTGGAGATCTCAGCCCCGGGTCTCACACACCTGGGTTCCTCTGCCAGTTCTTTTATGTGTGAGGCTAATTCAAGCATGTGGAGAGTGGTCTCAGCATACCTTTTTCTGGGTCCTGGAGGTCTTCAGCTGTCAGGCCCTGGTGAGGACAGTCAGGCATGGGGTAGGAGACTCTGCCTTGTTCTCTCCTGGGATCTTGGTGTGATAATCTCTGGATCCCGGCTGTTGTGAAATACTGCAAAGCATTTTAGTCATCAATTATATAATATGTTACTGATATATTATAGAACATTTTAAAGAAAAATTTTTAAGATAATTAAAAAAGAAGATTATTTTGCTTGTTTAAAATAGTCAATGAGCATCACAAAGCATGTTTGTAATAATTTCTTTCTTTTAATTGGTTTTTTGAGCCACACTGGGTGATGTTCAGGGATCACTCCTAGTTTTGTACTCAGAGATCGCTCCTGATGGTGCTCTTGGAATCATATGTGATGCCAGGGATTGAACCTGGGTTAGCATCATGCAAAGCAAAAACCCTGCCTACTGTGCCATTATCCATCCCTGTAATGCTTTCTCAATAGCATTATGTTTATCTTACTAAATTTTCTATATATTAAATACAGAGTTACACAGATATATACTGAGCTTACTTTCCAATAACCCAGGACAATGAAGAGAAATAGACACATTGTTTTCAAATATGCATTTACAAATACACAATTGTGTTCACAGACTTAAAATTATTCAGTATATAAGTTAAATTTTGTGTTTGTGATAAATATGGATCAAATGTGAAAGTTTTATGTTGCAACACAAAGATGTATGCATTGCTTGGGAAATAAAACAACAATGAAATTGATGTTAATGTTTTTAGTTTTTCCATTTCAATAAATACTTATATTATTTAAAGATTATATCAAAAATGTTCTCCTCTTAACATTATGATAATTGTTAGATATATAGAGGGTAAGTCTTGCATGACTTGGGTTCAATCCCTGACGTCACATATGGTACGCTGAGACTCACCAAGTCTGATCCCTGAGCACAGAACTTGAAGCAAGTACTGAGCACAGATGGGTGTGTCCCCATAACAAAATAAAATAGTGTAATATGACTGAGAACCATGAAGTGACCCTAGTAATGTGTGGCAATGAAAAACTGGAACAACACTTATGCATTGACCCCAGTACCCAAGATTCATAGATGGGCCCCTGTTCGACTAGCACTATTTTGAGTCTCCTCCAAGATCCCTACCCCAGATTAAAACGTAGAATCTATAACATAAAATCTGAGGCACACAAGGGTTAGAGGAGAAACAGCAAGTATTTCTAATAAAAAAAAAAGAAATGGAAGACCAATGATTATCACAGTTGAAGAAAGTAAATGTCACCTTGCCATGGACAATGTTTAGTTACACAAACACAGAAGACGAAGTCTCTGGGAAATTTGCTGATTACATTAAGGATTCACCACAGCTTTTCTCTATCTGAAAACTGCCTGTCAGAAAATGCATAATGTGCAGAACAACAGACAGATCTTACTCCATTTCTAAGATATCAACAAAGAGGGAGAGGAAGGACAGAAAGTTCTTGAAAGAAATCGGCTGTGTAAGGCGTACCAACACATGGTAGATAGAGGCAAAGAGGAAAAAAAGGTGAAAAAGAAGCAGAGTTTTGAATTGGATATACTCGATATATGGTGTTGGAGCAATAGCACAGTGGGTAAGGCATTTGCCTTGCATGCGGCCGTCCCTCTTGGAGAGCCTGGCAAGCTACGGAGAGTATCTTGCCCGCATGGCAGAGCCTGATAAGCTCCACGTGATGTAGTCGATATGCTAAAAACAGTAACAATAAGTCTCACAATTTGTTGTGAGACGTTACTGGTGCCCGCTCGAGCAAATCAATGAACAATGGAAGGACAGTGCTACAGCGCTATACTTGATATGTAATACAGTACTGTCCTGTAGTACTGTCCTCCCATTGTTCATCAATTTGCTCGAGCACGCACCACTAATGTCTCCATTGTGAGACTTGTTACTGTTTTTGGCATATTGAATATACCACCGGAAGCTTGCCAGGCTCTGCTGTGCCGGCAGGATACTCTCAGTAGCTTGCCGGGCTCTCTGAGAGGGATGGAGGAATCAAACCCGAGTTGGCTACACGTGCCAGATAAACGCCCTACCTGCTGTGCTATGACTCCATATATTTCTGATGGAAAAAAATTCTATATGTATTCTATATAGCCTCCTTTGATTATCCCTAAACTCCGGTTAATCTGGTTTCTTTCATGTTACTCAGTGCAGTAGAATTCATGATAAATGTTAATTGAGGAAACCTTCAGCAGAAAATTCTTCATTAACAAGTGGTTATATGTAAATTTTAGTATCCAAATCAAAGTTATATCATAGATCATTTTATGCATGTTGGTTTTTGCATAGGTCTTTATATGAAAGGAAAAATTGTTGAAAAGGTGGAAGGGTATACCAATAGGAAAGAGCTGCACAATAAAATTGGAGTATTTTATAGATAGATAGATAGATAGATAGATAGATAGATAGATAGATGATAGATAGATAGATAGATAGATAGATATGCATGTACATATATATACAAACAAGACTTACAAAATAAGGGCCAGATGCCATGAACAATACTATAGTTGGAATGACAGTTGCCTTGCATGCAAATTACTCAGGTTCAATATCCAGCACCTGATTGGGTTTCCTGAACCTTACCAAGACTGATCCCTGAGCACTGAGCCAAGAGTAAGTCCTAAGAACTGCTGGATGTGGCCCTCAAGTCCCTCAAAATAAACCAAAGGACTTGTTTTGTGTTCAATCATGTGGTCTCTCTTTGAGAATATTTCATACATACTAGAAATAATATGTATTTGGGGGTAGAAAACTCTTTAAATTCATCATATCTAGCTTGTCATTGAAAGCCATTATTTCCTTAGTGATTTTCTGCCTGAATAATCTTTCTATTTCGGGGGCTGGAATGATGTATAGTGGTTAGTGCACACAGCCAGCTGGATTCATTAACATCATCATGTATAGTCCCCTGCGTCCTCCAGGAGTGATCTCTGAACAGAGAGCCAGGATATCTCTAAGCATCAGGAATACAGTTATAAAATCAATTAAAACATTATTTCTATTGCTACAAAGTTTGGATAATCCCCTAACATTACTGTGTTTGGTAAATCCTCATAATATTATTGTGTTTTTGAGAATTTCTCTTTTGGTTTGTTATATAATTATTATAATATTATATGATATTATATTATAATATGTACCATATATTATATGTGAGACATATTATGTTAGGAATACATATTAATATTTTGTTTCATTTTGAATTGCTATCTATCTGCTTTCTCATACCTTTTTGTCTTGAAGTTTTATCTAGTGAAAGTATAGAACATCATATCCTGAGTCTGTTATTTTTTTATTTAAACTTAATTGTCCTCATTCATCATTTTGCTTTTATTTCTGAACTCATTCATTTAGTTTTATGAGTTTCGTTCTCTTGTTTGATTTGTTTTCTGAATTATATTTTATTAACTTAAATTGTATTTCTAGGTTTTCTTATTTTTGAGATTATTTATTCTAACAGCTTTATTATGTATTTAATATGGAAACATAATTATTCATTTGTTTGAAATTTGATTCTAGAGAGTAATTATCTCATAATGTTATATTTCCTAGAGTTTTTAACTTGCCACATGTTCTATTTTTTGTTCTATTTTGAGACTTAAAATTCATCCATTAATTTACTTAATTCTCTCAATCAGTAAATTAAAAAGTTTTTGTATTTATGCTTTTCCAATGGGTGTACCGGCTCATCTTTATATTATACTTGTAGTACTTTGCTAGTTCCAATAGGCAGCATTTTTTCAATTATATTAATGCAAGGGCTGTTTCAGAGGTTCAGTCTTTGTAGAGAAGGTTCTGGGGGAGTATACGAAGATTTAATTATACACTGCTGCTATCTTTACTCTTTTACTGCATCCATTGCCCATTAATTTCACAGATCTGTTCATTCTGTTGAATAGAATACACATATCTTCATTTTCCTGTTTGCCTTTGTTGGTCCCTGAGGTTCAAGGAATATCCCTATCTTACTCTGAGCTATGGGATACGCCTCCTGCATTTAGATCTCATGGTTAATTCCTAATTGTTATTCTTGAGAACATAGTAATAAATGTCCTCTTTTTGTTTTGTTCAGGGGCTATACTCAACTATGTTTAGGGATTATTCATGAGTCTGTATTTAGGATCACTCCTGGGTAGGTGATGGGGTCTAAATGTGGTGCCTAGGCTCAAATCTAGGTTGTCCAAGTGCACTCCCCTTGTCATATTCAATATGCCAAAAACAATAACAACAAGTCTCACAATGGAGATGTTACTGGTGCCCGCTCAAGCAAATCAATGAACAAACAGAGGACAGTGCTACAGTGTTACCCTACATGCTGTAGTATCTCTCCTGCCCAGGTAACTTCCTCTTCTGTCATTTTGGCCCAAATCTCTGCCTCTTAAAACTATTTCTTATAACTGTATTCCCTATGTAGGCTTTTGTTCTTATATCAATAGTATGTGAGGAAACTGTCATTTATTTATTTAATTGGTAAGAATCTGACTAATTTGTTAAAGGTTGCTTTTATTTATTTTGAAAGGGAGTACAGGGTATACATTTGCATATTTATGTATCTTCTTACTATTTCTTTTTAACTGATATAATTTGACAGCTTGTTGGAAATGCATAGGAAAATGAGTTACTTCCCAACATACAAACTCAGATTTTTTCACTTGAAATGTATTCTCAAATGAGTCGTGTATGCATTAAATTTTAAGATACTTTGGTCCAGTAGTTATTAAAACAACTCATATTCAGCATAAATGAGGATCTTTGTTAGGAGGTGAACATTGGAAATTTTATAAGTTTATCAAGTGATTTTAATATATTGCATCACATGTGAGCACACTGCAGAGAAACCCCTTCCTTGTGTTACACATGGGGAAGACCATGTGTTATTTAGTTTTATGGCTTCTCAAGGGCCCAATAAAATATCTTGGTGCAAAATAATTGTTTTTTTACATCAACAATGATATTTTCTATATTCTGAAGATATGACTTGATACAGCATGAATTACAAGTGGTTAACTCAATTTTGAGATTTCAGTTCTGAAATGCCTTCCTCAGTTATGCTTTGAGGCAGATGCTATAATAGAAACATAAACCCCAGTGGCCATGAATAAAGTACACTGACCTTGAGTTAAAACTGACAGTGGCCTTTTCTTTATGAAAATAATAGCTTTTGTCACTCACCTTATGAGGTGAAATCAAGAAATAAATAACCAAGAATTCTACAAATATAAGATGCTTTCTGTGTAAAACAAAACTACCACTTCATCAGTACTGTTCTAAAGAACAAAATATTTTCTGTTTCTATAACCACAGAAAATAGAAACTAAAATCTATTGAACTATGTATTTGGAAGTACTCCACACTGATTTTTCTTTGTCCTTAATTCATGTGCATTCTTTTTTCTTTTGACTACTTTCTACATGCACAATAAAAGTCCCATGTGGTTCTTTGTTTCCTTTTGATGTAGCCTTTCTAAGGTAAATAAATTGTCAATTTTAGGCCAAGTTGTAATAAAATATTAATATTTTAGATTTAAAAAAAAACTTATGAATGCAGTGATTGTTCAGTTAAGAAAAAGAGTACTCAGGATAGAATTAGTTAGTGCTATATTAACACTGCTATCAAACATACCAATCTATTCATATCATTTTCACATTATAAAGCTGGCTACTTTTTTCAAAATAATCCTAAAAATAGATACCATAAGCATAAAACACTTTATAAAAATGTATTAATTTTTCCCAGAAGCCTCCTCTCCCCTTACATTTAGAAAACAGTTAATGTAATAAAATCTAGGACTACCTCAGTGACACAAGTTATGCTTTGCAATACTAAAATATTGTAACTATTCAACTAAATTTTAAGTAGTTGAATGGTTAAGGTTAAGGTTAAGGCCCTCCCGTTGATCATCGATTTGCTCGAGTGGGCCCAGTAACGTCTCCATTGGAGATTTTGTTGTTACTGTGTCTGGCATATCGAATACTCTCGGTAGCTTGCCGGGCTCTCCGAGAGGGGCGGAGGAATCGAACTTGGGTCGGCCATGTTGGCCGCTTTTAAGGCGAACGCCCTACCCGCTGTGCAGTATTCAGAAAATTTTTATCCCTTTTAGGAATAAGTTCATAGTAACAGAACATATTTCCCTGGTGAGTCCAGACACTGTCAGTGAGGAAAGGCTTTTAGTTGCTTCCAGTCTGGGCTTGACTTTATAAAGGAAAAAACACTTACTAAAACTATTATCTGAGTCACTTAAGATATATAGCCCTGACTACAAGTACTTTCTCAATTTTTCAGTTCAAATATGAACAAATGAGGCCTATTTCTCTCCAAGAAAATCTTGGAATATTTCTTAAAGGTGCAAAAAAAAAGAAGAAAATTAATAATCCCTTAATTTTTGTTGGAATAAGAGGTTAGTTCTTCTGTCTTGATTTTTAAATATCTTTACTCAATTAAATATGAATTTGAAAATAATTCAGATCCTTTCCATGCTATTAACTCCATAAGGAAATACTGAACTTGATGGCACTCAGCAAAAGAACAGTTTCATTTTTGTTTCTTTCCAGATAAACATTTTTCCAGTGTTTTATTAAAGAGAACTGATTTTCCATCGAATAGATACAAAAGGGCCTTAAACAAAATGGATATTTATGAATAAACCTCTTAGGGCTACAAATTCATCATTCTGCTTTGTTTCTCTAAGAATCTCAAGAGAGTACTGTGATTTACTAGCTGGGGAGTAATTTATTTACTGCTGACAGCTAGGCTCTGAAACAAGGAGTGAGCACCAATAGCCATAATGCTAAATAAATATTGCCAGGATATTATTGTTTCTAATGTATTTGAAAGTGAACAGTAAAATACTGATTTAAATTAATAATTTGTATCATATTATCACAGCTAGGACAATGAGTCTTCAGAGTAGTCCTTAAGATTTTTATATCATTTGACATTGAAGAAAGAAAATATTAGATTATTTCCCTTTAAAGCTGTGAGAGTTGGCAGGAGGTAAATGACTTTATTGGGAGATTGGAAAATATCAAACACATAGACACAATTTTTCACCCTAAATAAAGTGTAAGCAAATGAAGACAATTGTATTAGGATAAAAAAATTACAAGCTTGAAATTTCAGTATTAGCTTTTACTGTTTTGGTATTTTTCAGGTACAACTTATACTGTCTTTACAGATATCTGAAGAAAATCTAATTTAATCTTAACCTGCATACCATGATCAGGCTTGTTTGCAGGGTGAATGAAAGTTGCCTTGGCAAGATCTAAATCATGACTTCTGTTACGTAGAGACATAAAGTGAGAGAGTATTTTTAATTATTTTAAATTGAATCACTATAAATGCACTTCCCTCCACCATTATTTCCAAGTTCCTCCCATCCCCACACTCCCAGCCTGCTTCTATGAAATGTATGTTTTTCATTTTTCTGCTCCCCACCCATCCCCACTTTTAGGCACTGCAGTTTACAATACTATTGCTTATAGGATATCATGCATGTCACTTTACCTTTATTTATTTATTTATTTATTTATACTTAATTGAATCACTTTGAGATACACAGTTACAGAGCTGTTCATGATCGGTTTCAGTCATACAATGATCCAACCCCCATCCCTCCACCAGTGTCCATTTCCCACCACCAATGACCCTAGTTTCCGTCCCACAGCCTTCTCCCCCAGCTTGTCTCTATAGTTCTGTGAAAGGCAGTTTCCTCATCTCCCTTTCTTCCTTTCTCTCTCTCTCTCTCTCTCTCTCTCTCTCTCTCTCTCTCTCTCTCTCTCTCCCTCTCTCTCTCCTCTCTTTCCTTTTAGGCATTATATTTTACCTGTGTTTTAGCATCTAGTCCTGGTCCAGAATGACCACTGTCCTCTCATTGTTGTAGTGGTCCCTTTCTTGACCTATTTTACCACTTTCCTCCTCCAGTGGCAAGCTTCCAAAAATGACCATTTCTCATGCTCTATGTTTCTGTTGCCTTGGGCTTTGGTTCTTCCAATACTTTGTTTCTTTATTTACCACATATAAGTGAGATAATTCTGAATCTGTCTCTTTTACCTCTGATTTATTCACTCAGCATAATACTCTACAAATGCATCCATTCATGTGTTAGTAAATTACATGACTTTATCTTTTATTATAGACCAGTAATATTCCATGTGTATATGTACCATAATTTCTTTATCCAGTCATCTGTTCTTGGGGATTTGGGTTGTTTTTAGATTTTTTGGCTCTTGTGAATAGTGCAGCAATGATCATGGCTTTTCTGCATTGTGTTTTTGTACCCTCAATAAGATAGGGAAAAAGAAAAAAGAAAGAAAGAAAGAAAGAAAGAAAGAAAGAAAGAAAGAAAGAAAGAAAGAAAATACAATAGAAGCAGCAATAGAGTATATAGTAGTCAGGTTGTTTGCATGCAACTGACCCGGATTAAATATCCAGTACTCCATAGGATCCCTGGGAACCTGACCAGGATTGATCCTTGAGCTCAGAGTTAGAAATAAGCCCTGAGCACTTCTGGGTGTGTCTCCCAGATAAAAACAAAAATGAAAATAAAAGCAAATTTCTAAATCTAGTGATTTTATTTTAAACTTTGTATTGTTAGCTAACATAGTCATAGATTGGTTGGTTGGTTTCAAATATACAGTATTAATGGACTTTATTTTTTTCAAAGAAAAATTAACTAGGAAGGAAATCCAGAGGGCTGGAGAGAGTACAGTGGGGAGGAGGGTGTCAGCCTTTCATGCAACTAACATGGGTTTGATTCTTGGCAGCACTGTTCACAGTTCTTGGCAAACCATATGGTCATCTGGGCCTGCCAGGTGTGATATTTGAGTGCAGAGCCAGAAGTAAGACCTGAGCACTGCTAGGTATGTTCCAAAAACAAAAGCAAAGAAGAAAGAAAGGAAATCTAGTGTATGATGTTTTCTGATTATTTCTCACCTAAAATCACATAACTTATTTTAGGAAAAATGTGGTTGTTTAGTCAATTCTATTTCTTTCTACTACTATCAGTGGACAATTTTGTTAGTATATGATTTCTCACATCCTTCCTCTCGGCCTTTATTATTTTTTAGAAGGCAATTTATGAGCATTGTTGTGTTTATTATGAAATATTAAAATAATTTTTGAACAATGTATATGCTAAAATATCCTTAATAGCACATTTTACTTTCATGAACACATCAGTTCGATTTATTCTATGTTTTAAGTTAAGTTTTATCTTTGTTGATGAATAATTTCAACTGCAGTTGTGCATATTTAAAATTTATATGCTAGAGCTTCCAAAGAAGTTTGTAGGAAATACTTTCAAATGAATTCTGGTTTTATCTGTACATGTGCAGTTAACTAAATCTGATTTAATTTTTATCTCTTCATTTACACATGTGTGACCTTAAAAATAGTAGACATCACTAATTATTATTTTCCTCAAATATTGTCACAATTCTTTACAATATTATTGAACTATTCTTCTAATGCATGATTTCAGAGTAACATAAAATCAAATGCATTATCTGTTTTTATACTTAATTTATCCCTTATACTAGGGCTGGAGCGATAGCACAGCGGGTAGGGCGTTCGCCTTACAAGCGGCCAACATGGCCGACCAGAGTTCGATTCCTCCGCCCCTCTCGGAGAGCCCGGCAAGCTACCAAGAGTATTCGATATGCCAGACACAGTAACAACAAAGTCTCCAATGGAGACGTTACTGGACCCGCTCGAGCAAATCGACGATCAACGGGAGGGCCTTTACCTTTACCTTTATACTAGGGTAAAGTCAAATTTCCCCGCATTAAAATGTTATATAAGCAGTATTTGACATGCATTATTGATTAATTAGTTTATATTGTTGCAAAAGCTACATCTGATTTTAAACCAAAACACAGGGGCACTGACCTATTTGTATATATAGATATATAAAAGATATAAATTAATGACTTCAAAGAGGATTTATAGTTCTAGTTATTCTTTGCAGGAATGATTGCTCTGTTTCTAATGGTGTCATCAGACTAATATGACATTTTTAGCTAAAACCCCATAAAATATTCAGAATAAGTGAAAAATGATACTAGATTCCTGACAATTAGACTCTTTGATGATTGCATTGTCTTTCTTATTCTTCACCTTGGTAGTTATCTCACGCAGTATGGCTTTCATTTTTATAAGAAGAACAATGATTTCATTAAGAAACTCAAAATTCACATAAACAAGTTAATGAGACAGGATTACAGCTTTCGACCGATTTACAGTGACAATGTTATCAAATATTGTGGAATCCTCTGCAGAATTACAAAACAGAAGGAATGGTATACTTTAAAAAGGCTCTATAAATTTTATGGATATATATGCATGTCAACTACAATAATTTAGCTCAATATTTCACAATTGCATTAAATTAATGATTATTCCATTCAGCATATTTAATCTATATGTCCAGACTTATAAATATTTATATTTTTGTTACTCATATTATAGCTACACAAAAGATGTTGAACTTTATTGACTTATTTCAATGGTTTAGCCTCAATTTCTGCTTACCACTAATTCAAGTAAGCACTATGGGGCAAACATATAAAATTGTCACAGAAGTTACAATATGTATCATTATAACAAACATTTTAAGGTAAATACTACTACTTACATATAATAGTTTTGAGTGCCTGAATTCAGCACACTTAAATAATTTCTTTTGGCTCATGCTAAAAGTAAATTGAGGAAATTGGACTGAATTCTATGTGTGGGTAAAAGTTAACAATAAAAGGATTGTGAGTTTTGTTCTTGAAAGTGTATGTGTGTATACTAATTAGTTTACCCAAAGAAGAATGAGTAAATTGAGATCACTCCATAGTTAGAGGATTTAGTCTCCTTAACAAAACTTTTTTTATTAAAATTGTCATTTAATATAATTGGCATTTATTATAATACATTATATATTATAAATGTATAATATATTATATTAACATTATAATTGTCATTTTATTATAATTATAATTAAATATGCATCATATTTTCAAATTATGTGTAGTTTTGCAATTATGAAACCTCAAAAATATTTAAAGACAGTTTTGACTTATGTGCGGATGTATTCATTTTTATAACACTGGGTGTATTCAGAGGTTGGGTTTCAGGATAGAAACATTGGAAATATGCTGTTGAGGTGTAATGGTGGTGGTATTGAAAACTAGATGTGATCAAATACTGTGAACTACTTTAAAAAATTTTAAAATCCCCTCTCTGGGCATGCGCAGCTAGAACCAGCCCCTAGAAAGCCGGTTTTCAACCCCTGATCTGCATGGGACAGGCACAGAGGCCCAGCTCTGGGCAACAAAGCTGAACAGCTCCAATTCCAACAGGTACAGCCCGCCCCCAAGGGCCTGGGTCCCTCTCTGGGCATGCACAGCTAGAACCAGCCCCTAGAAAGCCGGTTTTCAACCCCTGATCTGCGTGGGACGGGCACAGAGGCCCAGCTCTGGGCAACAAAGCTGAACGGCTCCAATTCCAAACAGGAGACCTTCCCAACTCCTTGTCCAGTGCCAGGGACTCTTTCCGGAGCCGCGGCTGCTAACGCGGCCACAAAATATTTTCCCACTACGTATGCCATAGGAACCATAAGCTACCTTCTTAGATGGAAACTTCTCCATTTTAGCTCAGCCACTAGAAACACAGTAGCCAATAACTCATAAGCCTATCTTAACTCACACCGCATATCAAGCAGAATAGTAGCAGTGAATGTGAAGGACTAAACCACAACTCTCACAATGGTAAAGCAACGCAAAAGCCCACCAAACTTTCATATTGAAGAGTCTAGCCCAGATGACACCAACAGTACTGTAGTGTTAGACAACCTCTCTGACAAGGAATTCAGAAGGGAGCTACTTAGGATGCTTAGGGAATTAAAAGAAACAATGGAAAGCAATGCCAATAGAAGACAAGAGGATCTGAAGGCAGAAATGAGGAAAATGCAATCAGAAATGTCAGACCTGAAAAATCTTGTAGGCGAATTGAAAAGCTCAGTGGAAGGCCTCAGCAGCAGAGTAACAGCTGCTGAGAACAGAATCAGTGAGCTCGAGGATGAAGTACAGAGACTCTCCAGAAAAGAGCAGAAAATGGAAAAGAGACTCACAATTCGGGAACAGAGGGCAAGAGAAGATCGTGATGAAGCCAAGAGGGGTAACATAAGAATTATTGTAGTCCCAGAGGTACAGGAAGAAAACCTCGATGAAGAAGAAACTGTCAAAGACATCATTGCTACAACATTTCCAGAGCTGAAGAAAACTTGTGACCACATTCAGGAGGCCCGAAGGGTACCAGCTAGAAGAAATCCGAATAAAAATACCCCAAGACACATTCTGATCAAAATGACCAAAACCTTAGACAGAGACAAAATTCTGAAAGCAGAAAGATCAAAGAAAGAAATCTTTTACAAAGGAGCATCCTTAAAATTCACAGCTGATTTTTCTGATGAAACCCTCATGGCCTGAAAACAGTGGTGGGACATAGTAAAAAAACTCAATGAAATAAAAGCCTCCGCAAAAATACTTTTCCCAGCAAGACTCTCATTCATAATAGAAGGAACAACACACAGTTTCACAGACAAACAACAGCTCAGGAACTTCATAGACTCAAAACCATTGTTACAAGAACAACTAAATGGGCTACTATAAGGCAAGAAATGCCCCTCAAATACACCAAATTTTAACAGAACAATGGGACAAAATCCCATAACAATAATCTCTCTCAATGTCAGTGGGCTAAACGCACCAATTAAAAGACATAGAGTGGCAGGATGGATTAGAAAATTGAACCCAACATTCTGCTGCCTGCAAGAAACGCATCTCAATAGTCAAAGCAAACACAGACTCAGAGTCAAAGGCTGGAAAACAATCCTACAGGCAAACAGCTCCCTTAAAAAATCTGGGGTAGCCATCCTTATCTCAGACCACATCGATTTCAGAGTGAGGAAGGTCATAAGAGACAGTGATCAATAAGTAATGGCCTTCACTGGCTGAGATCAGCACCAGGAGGATTACTCCATAACTTAGAGGCCAGCCGGGTATCCTAGAGGAAAGGGCTATTCAGATAGAGAAGGGAGCACCAAATAAAGGATGTTTGGAGGATCCTCCCAGGAGGGGAGATGCATGTCGAAAGTAGACTATGGACTGAACATGTTTGCCACTCAATGCCTCTTTTGCAGACCACAACACCCAAAAGGAGAGAGAGAACACAGGGGATTGCCCTGCCACAGAGACGGGGAGATGGGGGTTGGGGGTGGGAGGGATATTATCCATGGTGGTGGAAAATGGGCACTGGTGGAGGGATGGGTATCTGATCATTGTATAATTTAAACCAAAGCACAAAAAATTGTAAATCTACAACTTCAAAAAAAATAAAATAAAATAAAGGGAAAAAAAAAAAGAGACAGTGAAGGCCATTTCTTATTGATCAAAGGATCTGTACAACAGGAAGAACTTACAATAATAAATGTATATGCACCTAATGAGAGACCAACAAAGTACTTAAAACAACTACTCATAGATTTGGAAAAAGACATCAATAGCAACACAATACTAGTGGGAGACTTCAATACTGCTTTGTCACCTCTTGATAGATCAACCAGACTCAAGCTTAGCAAGGACATACTTCATTTGAGGGAAACAATGGAAGAAAGGGACTTAGTAGATATATACAGGACACTTCATCCACAGAAAGCTGAATACACATTCTTCTCAAGTGTACATGGAACAATATCCAAGATAGACCACATGCTGAGCCACAAAACATGCCTCCATAAAATTAAGAAGGTAGAGATTGTATCAACAATCTTCTCAGATCATAATGGGCTGAAATTAGAAGTAAATCACACACGAAAACAGAAAACTAAATCAAACACCTGGAAATTAAACAGTGCACTATTGAACAACGAGTGGATTAGACAGGAAATCAAAGAGGAAATCAAAAGATTCCTAGAAACGAATGAAAATGAGAACATGAGTTACCAAAACTTATGGGACACAGCAAAGGCTGTGTTAAGAGGAACGTTTATAGCTATACAAGCATTCCTCAGGAAGGAGGAGCGAGCACACAAAAGCAACCTAACCTCAAAGCTTAAGAGCTTGGAGAAGGACCAAAAAAAGGAGCACAACCCGAAAAAGAGAAAGGAAATCATAAAACCCAGAGCAGAGATTAACGAGATGGAAACCCAAAAAACAATCCGAAAGATCAATGAAACCAAAAGCTGGTTCTTTGAGAAAATTAACAAGATCGATAAGCCTCTAGCAAAACTCACAAATAAAGGGAGAGAGAAAACCCTAATAAATCGAATGAGAAATGAAAAGGGGGTCATTACAACAGAAACCACAGAAATTCAGAGGATCCTCAGGGAGTACTTTGAGAAGCTTTATGCCACGGAACATCAAAACCTCGAGGAAATGGATAAATTCCTAGACTCCTACAGACTCCCAAGGCTGAACCAAGAGGACCTGGAATACCTGAACAGACCTATCACCATCAAGGAAATTGAAATGGTAATAAAAAGTCTCCCCAAGCACAAAAGTCCTGGCCCGGATGGATTCACTAGTGAATTCTTCCAAATCTTTAAAGAGGACTCATTCCCAATGCTCTTTAAGCTTTTCCATGAAACTGAAATATTAAAAACACTTCCGAACAGTTTCTACGAAGCAAATATCACACTGATACCAAAAGCAGACAGAGATAACACAAAGAAAGAGAATTACAGGCCGATATTCCTGATGAACACAGATGCAAAGATCCTCAACAAACTACTAGCAAATAGAATCCAACTACTCATCAAAAAGATCATACACCATGACCAAGTAGGATTCATCCCAGGGATGCAAGGATGGTTTAACATTCAGAAATCAATCAACATAATCCACGATATCAACAAAAGAAAAATAAGAAGCATATGATCATATCAAAAGATGCAGAGAAAGCATTTGATAAGATCCAGCACCCCTTTATGATGAAAACCCTAGCCAAAATGGGTATAGAGGGGACCTTCCTCAACATAATTAAAGCCATCTACCACAAGCCTACAGCAAGCATCATCCTCAATGGGGAAAAACTGAGAGCCTTCCCTCTAAGATCAGGGACGAGACAGGGATGCCCACTCTCTTCACTGCTGTTCAATATAGTACTGGAAGTACTTGCAATAGCGATTAGGCAGGAAAAAGATATTAAGGGCATTCAGGTAGGAAAGGAAGAAATCAAGCTCTCACTAATCGCAGATGATATGATACTCTACTTAGAGAACCCAATAACTTCCACCAAAAAACTCCTAGAAACAATAGACTCGTATAGTAAAGTTGCAGGTTATAAAATCAATACCCAAAAGTCCATGGCTTTCCTATACGCAAACAGTGAGAGAGAAGAAAGCAACATGAAAAAAAACAATCCCGTTCACAATTGTGCCCCAGAAAATCAAGTACCTAGGAATCAGCTTAACTAAGGAAGTAAAGGACCTGTACAAAGAAAACTACAAAACGCTACTTCAGGAAATAAAAGAGGACATGAGGAAATGGAAAGATATCCCCTGCTCATGGGTCGGGAGACTTAACATTGTCAAAATGGCAATACTACCGAAAGCATTGTATAAATTCAATGCAATCCCTATAAGGATACCCATGACATTCTTCAAAGAAATGGAGCAAACACTCCTGAAATTTATATGGAACAATAAGACCCCACGAATAGCTAAAGCAATTCTTGGGAAAAAGAAAATGGGAGGAATCAACCTCCCGAACTTCAAACTGTACTACAAAGCAGTAATAATTAAAACAGCATGGTACTGGAACAAAGGCAGAATTGCAGACCAATGGAACAGGGTTGAAAACACTGACATCTCCCCTCAATCATATGCTCATCTAATCTTTGATAAAGGTGCAAGTAATGTGAAGTGGAGTAAGGAAAGCCTCTTTAATAAATTGTGTTGGCATCACTGGACGGCTACATGCAAAAAAATAGGCTCAGAACTCTGCCTAACACCATGTACAAAAGTAAGATCAAAATGGATTAAAGACTTCAACATCAGACCAGAAACCATAAGGTACATTGAAGATAAAGTTGGCAAAACCCTCCATGACATTGAAGCTAATGGTATCTTCAAAGATGCCACGACACTGGCCGAGCAAGTGAAAACAGAGATAGATAAATGGGACTATCTTAAACTAAGAAGCTTCTGCACCTCCAAAGAAACAGTGACCAAAATACAAAGACAGTCCACAGAATGGGAAAGGATATTCACCGAATGCACATCTGACAAGGGGTTGATATCCAGGATATACAAAATACTGGTTAAACTCCACAAGAAGAAAACATCCAACCCCATCCAAAAATGGGGCAAAGAAATGAACAGAAAGTTTCTCAAAGAATAAATCCGAATGTCAAAAAAGCACATGAGAAAATGCTCTACATCATTAATCATTAGGGAGATGCAGATCAAAACCACAATGAGATACCATCTCACACCTCAGAGACTGGCCCACATTCAAAAGAACAAAAGCAACCGATGATGGCGTGGATGTGGCGAGAAAGGGACACTCCTTCACTGTTGGTGGGAATGTCCACTGGTTCAGCCCTTCTGGGAAACAGTATGGACGATTCTCAAAAAAAATAGAAATTGAGCTCCCATTTGACCCAGCAATACCACTCCTGGGAATATATCCCAGAGAGGCAAAAATGTATAGTCGAAGTGACATCTGCACTTGTTTTTTCATTGCAGCACTCTTTACAATAGCCAGAAACTGGAAGAAACCTGAATGCCCAAGAACAGATGACTGGTTAAAGAAACTATGGTACATCTACACAATGGAGTACTATGTAGCAGTTAGAAAAGATGAAGTCATGAAATTTACATACAAGTGGTACAATATGGAAAGTATCATGCTAAGCGAAATGAGTCAGAAAGAGAGGGATAGACATAGATAGATTACATTCATCTGGGGGATATAAAGTAACAAAGTATGAGATTAATACCCAAGAATAGCTGAGATCAGCACCAGGAGGATTACTCCATAACTTAGAGGCCAGCCGGGTATCCTAGAGGAAAGGGCAGTTCAGATAGAGAAGGGAGCACCAAATAAAGGATGTTTGGAGGATCCTCCCAGGAGGGGAGATGCATGTCGAAAGTAGACTATGGACTGAACATGTTTGCCACTCAATGCCTCTTTTGCAGACCACAACACCCAAAAGGAGAGAGAGAACACAGGGGATTGCCCTGCCACAGAGACAGGGGGGATGGGGGGATGGGGGTGGGAGGGATATTATCTATGGTGGTGGAAAATGGGCACTGGTGGAGGGATGGGTATCTGATCATTGTATAATTGAAACCAAAGCACAAAAAATTGTAAATCTACAACTTTAAAAAAAATAAAATAAAATAAAGGGAAAAAAATTTTTTAAAAAACCAGTTGGTAGACTAAAAAAGGTATGCATTTATATTTACTGAACACACAAAATGTCAAAAGAAGATGAACTATTTAAATAAATAATTTAAATAAAATTTGATCAACCTTTATTTTTGAAAGTTAACTACGTACAGTGAAATAACTAAACAGACATACCTTGAAGGATAATTTTACTAACTTAAAACAAATTTTACATAAAAAGTTAAATGTATAGAAAAAATAGTTAAGTCCTATAGACTTTTCCCAATGGATGCATGTTTTTCTGTTGTACTAGAGTTACCTGGGCTGACCGGGTCGGCTGCATCCAATGCAAATGTCCTACCGCTGTGCTATCGAACCCAGCCTGGCCGAGCCAGGTTCCATTCCTCTGCCCCTTTCGGAGAACCCTGCAAGCTACGGAGAGTATCTCTCCTGCACAGCAAAGCCAGGCAAGCTACCCGTGATGTATTCAATATGCCAAACAGAGTAACAAGTCTCAAATTGGAGATGTTACTGGGCCCGCTCGAGCAAATCAATGAACAACAGGAGGACAGTGACAGTGAGTAGAGCTACATTTCTCTTCAGTAATTTTGCATAATTATAGCATTGTTTTATCAATATACATGTTTATTGATACGAAGGTATGCAGGTCTCACTAATGAGGGCTTAGATAAAGGTTTGCCAAGAAGAGTCAATGGCCAAATTCTCAAATAATAGTGTATTTTACTGAGTACAAAAACAATAAAAGTGTAATTTCTATCTTTTGTGGTAGGGCTAAACAATCAAATGATGTTGCAAAAAGTTTAGAAAATTGATTTAGGGGCCATACCCAGCAGTGCTGAGGGCTTGTTCCTGGCTCCGTACTGATGTGGGTGGGGAGCTTATGTGATGCTAGGGATTGAACTGGAGTCAGTTGGATGCAAGGCAAGGATCTTTCCCCCTCTACTACCTCTTTGGCTCTTAAGTATAATTTAATCTCAAATTTGACATTATGTTTAAAAGTGTCTTTGGTAGATTCAGGGTATATTTAACAACAACAACAAAATACACAAGGGCTCTGAAAGTTAGCACAGGCATCAGGGAAGAATGCTTCGCATAAAATTGCCAGTTGGATCACCATTTTACCCTCCAATCACCACCAGATATAAGCCTGGTGCCTCTAAGTCCTTCTAAAGGTTCCCATGCTTGAGCTACAGAATGCAGACAATACTGAATCCTCTGGCCAACATTGAACTCAGGACAGGATGTCTGAGCATCTTCAGAAATGACCCCCTGGGATCCCTGAGATCCTCTTGGAACTCTCCAATCCCAATAAAATAGTAAAAAGTAAGTAAAGGCCCTCCCGTTGATCGTCGATTTGCTCGAGCAGGCCCAGTAACATCTCCATTGGAGACTTTGCTGTTACTGTGTTTGGCATATTGAATACTCTCAGTAGCTTGCTGGGCTCTCCGAGAGGGGCGGAGTAATCAAACTCGGGTCGGCCATGTTGGCCGCTTGTAAGGCGAACGCCCTACCGCTGTGCTATCGCTCCAATAAAATAAAACACATAAAACACATTGACACAAACACAGTAATGGGGTTAGGGAGTCAAGTTTATATTGAGATATTTGATTAATCTTATAGCAGTATAAACACACTATTTTCAACAAATTAAGCACCACTGGACATCACACTTACTTCATATTTTGTTGCACAAAATATTAAAAAAGAAAATATGCAAAATTGAGATGTAACAAAATGATTTTTGGCATGTTCAGCAATAATTTTAAGTGCAGCTATTTTTAAAATGTGTTTCTACCTTTTTTTCAGTTTCCTTTATTGATGTTCCTGCAATGTCTAGTGCTTGGATACTTGGTTTCAGTGCTTGAAACACAGTTGGTAATAACTCGCCAAAGATCTTGCACCAGGAAGTCTCAATGTGATGAAGCCTATAATCAGTCTCAAGGCACTGTGGTGGTGTCACGGATCAAACTTATGACATTATGCCTGCAAGGTAGGCACTTGACTACTGAGACACATCTCTACGATCCTGAGTTCCCCTTAAAACAGAAAAGAAAAGAAAAACAATTTTACTGTGATGGATCATACAATAAAGTTAGGACAGGTGAAACGATCACCTTGCTTTGGGCTATTTGCCAGCAGATTTTTCTTCACTGTTTTTGTTGCTCCGGTAATAAGAATATTGCAAAGTACAAAAAAAAAAGTACAATGAAAATGCAGCATGTCATAATATTAGAATAAAAATAATGTTGACCCTATAGGCACTCTGAAAATGCTATAAGAACCTCCAGCAGCTGCAAACCACCCTTTGAGAAACCACCCTTTGAGAACAGATGATAAGTAAAATAAAATTCTAAATATATGGTTGATCCCAGAGACAATACCTCAGTTGTTTTTAATACTAATCTATTTTTTAATTAACAAAATGCTGAAGAATAAATTATTAGAAGCATAGGACTTTGGTAAGAGCTCTTGTGCTTTTCTTTGGCTGCTGTGAAAAATAGTGTTGGTAATCCCACTTTAGCGCCAAACTTCTTTAAGTCAGAATCAAAGAGTCACAGATTTCTTCAAGCCTGCTCACAATTGTGGGTATGTCCTGAAGGAAGAACCAGTGCAGCATGTTTGCAATAGGAACTTGATTTTAAAGGGATACATGGAGATGATTTCACCTCCTGAAAGGTGGTCTGTTTGAAAAGCAGTATTTACCTAACAGCTATAAACAGGGAGGCACAGCCCTTTCCATGAAAATGTCTCTTTTGGTAACCTTCTATCTGAGTCTAAGTGTTTCTGTTCAAAATCATTTCAGAAAATGGGAACAGGCCTAGCATTAATCATGCGAGAACAATGGGAACAGAACCATCATTAATTATTTCTTAATAATTGGAACAGAGCTATCAGGTAGCATAAAACTGTTTTTAAAAGGTCTGGTGCTTTATTCACTTTTTCTTATTTAGTTGCATCAAGACTATAACATTTACTACAGTCCACACACCTGATAAGAGGCATTGAATAATATTAATACCATATTTATAACTATTACTTGGATATTGACATTAATAACTATTAATTATGAATAGATATACATAAATACATATGAAATACACCAGTCTTGCTACCCATCTTCCTGTGACTGACAACCAATTTTTCATTATCACTGTGTGTAAAAGAAAGATTTCTCTAAGTTAACTACAATATGGTAGTGCATGGTACGACTTATGTGTAAACTCATTTTAGCTCCTAAATTGTTGGAATGGTTCAAATATCAGCTCTCTATATTTTATCATTGTCTGTCAAATTTTGCAGTTATTAATTGTTTTAGTTTATTTTGCCATCTCCTTCTCTTTTGAATGAGAGAGAGAGAGAAACAGAGACAGAGACAGAGAGACAGACAGGTGGAGAGAGAAAGGGAAAAAGAGAGAGAGAGATAGAGATAGTAGTTATTGAAACCAGTCCAAGGAAATTAAGAAGATTGAACTCATAGAAAAGTGATACTTGTGCTTGTCTTACTCTCCCCTCCACACAAAGGTCTGAAGGCTTGGACAAGATCCTCATTTTGTGCTCACTTGTTTAGGTTAATAGATAGAACCAGGTATGCTTTGGGAGATCATAAACGAATTCGTTGTTCTGGAGCTCACTGTTCTAGAGCCCACCCTTTTTTATCTGTTATTTTGCTTTAAAAGCCCCTTCTTACACCATCAGAAACTATAAACGGTTGCTTTGAGAACATAAATCTACTATCTTCCAACTTGCCAGCAAGTTGTCAGTAAAGCTCTATCAACTTCTCACATTGTGTATCCTTTTATTTTTCCTCAAGTGACAGTGGAACTGAAGTCGGTGGGACCCCAGAGGTGGTTTATGTGAGGCCAGGAGGCGATAGATCGTCATTTTCTCCTAATCTGCCTCTGCCATCCTGAACCCCAACTGGGAGGACAATGACTAATAAAGCATGTGATGAGCTCCTACTCGGCATAGGCCAGAGCCCTGCCAACCCCACCAGGTAGTGTCAAGCAATACCAGATATCTGCTTGTTCTTTGCAAGGGAGTTGATCCCCTCCATCCCACTACCAGATTTCTTGGGGATCCACGGAGTAAGTTTGGGACAAGGAAAGAAAAGGAAATTCAGTCTTAGCCTGGTTACCGGCTTCTTGTCTTGCCTCGCAGAAAAGAATTTCAGGAGTAGATGAGCAATGAAATAAAACACTGTATTTGGAGGTTTTTGAAGGAGAGAGAGAGAAACAGAGACAGAGACAGAGAGACAGAGAGGTGGAGAGAGAAAGGGAAAAAGAGAGAGACAGAGAGAGAAAGAGAGAGAGTAATTTGCTCAAGGGAGAGCTTGGGCTTCTCCAACGGTGGAGAGTGCCCTTAGATACCTCTCAGCAATAGAGAGGGCAGCATATATTTTTTTAATTTATTTAATTAATTTATTATTTATTTATTTTTTTTATCGAATCACCATGAGATATAGTTACAAGCTTTCATGTTTGAGTTGCAATCACATAATAATCAAACCCAAAACCTCCACCAGTGCACATTCACTACCATCCCCAATATATCCCCCTATTTCCTACCCTCCCACTGCCTCCATGGCAGACTATTTCCCCCATACCCTCTTTCTACTTTTGGGTATTGTGGTTTGCAATACAGATACTGAGAGGTTATCATGTTTGGTCATTTATCTACTTTCAGCACACATTTTCCTACACGACCAATTCCTCCATCACTTTCTTAGTGATCCCTTCTCTATTTCAGCTTCCTTCCCTCCTTACCCCCCACACCCGGCTCTTGAGGCAGGCTTCCAACTATGAAGTAATCTTCCTGGCCCTTGTGTCTACTATCCTTGGGTGTCAGTCTCATGTTATGTTATTTTATACTGCACAAATGAGTGCAATCCTTCTATATCTGTCCCTCTCTTTCTGACTCATTTCACTTAGCATGATACACTCCATATCTAGCATGATACACTCCATATCTATCCATTTATAAGAAAATTTCATGATTCCATTTCCCCTAACAGCTGTATAGTATTCCACTGTGTAGATGTACCAGTGACTGGAGCGCTAGCACAGTGATTAGGGCATATGCCTTGCACATGGCCGACCCAGGTTCTATTACTCCGTCCCTCTCAGAGAGCCTGGCAAGCTACCCAGAGTATCCCGCTCCCATGGTAAAGGCTGACAAGCTAGCTGTGACATATTTGATATACCAAAAACAGTAACAACAACTCTCACAATGGAGATGTTACTGGTGCCCAATCGAGCAATTTGATGAACAATGGAGGACAGTGCTACAGTGCTACAGATGTACCAGAGTTTCTTTAACCAGTCATATGTTCATGGGCACTCGGGTTGTTTACAGATTTTGACTATTGTGAACAAGGATGCACACATCTTAAGAGGGGAGATGTGGGTGCCACATGCACTTGGCTATGTGTGCTAAAACACAAGCTCGGACAGCATATGGGTGCCGTTCCTTTATTTAAAGTGGCTTTTATAGCGTTTTTCCAACCTTCCCCAATGTGGGACTTTCTAGCTAGATAAAGTTTTTTTTTTGCTTGGGTTATTTCTAAATGGGCAGAGTTGGAATGGTCCTCTCTGAAACTCTATTTCTTGGTCTTTGTTCCTGCTGGATCTTCTCTGAGGGTGAGTCCAAACTTCTCTGGTCTGGATTAGCTGACGGTTAATCAGATTAAAGTAAATAACTGAGGGTGCTCCAGTAATTTTCCACAGGACCTTTTTGTAGGGATGGGTCCAGTCTCCTCAGAGTATGCTGCTGGAGAAGGTCTTATCAGGTTTTTCTTTTGTATCCACAGGGTTGGTCAGATTTAGGACTAGTGGCTTTATTGCTTCCTAGAAATTTCACTACTTTCCCTAATCTACCTTCCTGTATCATTGAGAAAAATTTTAAGTATGGGAAATTGCATGTGTCAATATATAGTACATAATAGTATAATAAGATATGAACAAAAATTAAGGGAAGGAAGAAAGGACTAGACAAAAGGAAGAATAGTGTGATAATGAGTATTGGTTAATTTCCTTTGTTGGGTCTTTTAGAGACATGTAAGATTATTATATCATCAAATATCTTTGATGTTACAGTTATTTAATTTTAACAGCCTCAGAAAGTACTTTCTGCTAAGGGCTACAGTTGGGTTCAGGTACTCACTCCAAACTGTGAAGAGTGTCCAGTAAATTCACTCCTTCTGTGAACTGTGTTCAGGTTTGAAGTCTGTTGCTCAGTTCCTGAGTCTCCAAAGCCTGCTTTTCAGTATCTGTTGTCCCTTTGTTCTTTGCTCCTTTGGCTGTTTATTATTTGTTCCTTCACATGTGAGGCCTGTTGCTTCTTTTTGCCAATATCACTGAGTGCAGGTGTAGAACTCTAAGAAGGCTGTCATTTGTTTCTGCCATTCATCTGGGAAGATAAGGGGGTCGCATAAAAAGCTACATTTTCAGAGATGTCCTGTGTGTCTTAGTTATCCCTTCCCTTAGCTATTGTCACTGCCTGACTTATGTGTGGAAAATAGCTAATAACCAATTAGATTATCTAGATTACTTGGTTTCCCTTCAGTTCCCATCCCCCCATTCAATATTCAAACATAAACCATCGCAGGATATGTCGTTTGGCAAAAGATTCCTTTCTTGGGGAAAGTTCTATGGCAGAAATGAAGTTTCCTTTGACAACAGAATTTATGTGTGCTAGGTTAAAGTTCTTTTTGTAAAGTATTCCCTCATTTTATCAGAGAAGACCTGAACTCTTTTTCTCTTTTCTAAGAGGGCAGAATTTAAATGTGCATGCATTTTCTCACTTGGCCTTTCCTTATAACCTAAAATACCTTCCACTTTTTCTTGCCTGTACCCACCAGATAAATCTATTTACAGATGCCCTCTGGCATATCTTTAAATGTGGGTAGCTAAAGTACTCTGCTTTGTTGATCTCTTCTACACATGCTGGATATATACATGCCATCAATAAGCTACTTTTTATTTTTGTCCATATGTTTGATACTTATATTAATTGTTGTGGATCTGAGGAGCCCATGGGGACATATGATTCTTTCCTCCACATCCCAAAAAGAAGGAGGAAAAGAAGCATCCTAAGATCAAAGGAGAGAGAAATTAAATCAAGCATTTAATCATGTAGATCATTAAAGTTCTAAAACAGTAAGTGAGGAACTACAGAGATAGTTTAGGGAAGAAGGTGCTTGCTTTGCACACTGCTCACCAGGGTTCAATCCTTGGTACCCATATAATTCTCTCATCACTGCCAGAAACAAGGAGTGATCCCTGAGTGCAGAGCCAGGTGTAAGCCCTAAATAGTGTCTAGTGTTGTCTACTCGCCCCCCCACCCGTGGGGGGGGGGGATCTTAAAACAGTAAATGGGATACTTAATCGATAATACAAATGTGAATGAACATAAAAAGCAGACCTTCTGATAAACTCAAACAGGAAAAGGCATAATCTTGATACTGGTGGGACACATGATGACACACGAAGCAGAGGGGATTGAGACAGCCACTTCCTCCCACTCAACATCTGCCATCCCAGGACCTGTTGGGAAGTCTAGGACTGAGAAAGTCTGCAATGAGTCACTGCATGACAAAGACCTCGAGTCCTGTTCTGTGCAGCACTGGAGTTAATCCCCACAACCTGATTTCTCGGGGAGCCCTGGACTCAGGCTGGAGTGAGGAATTGCTCTTCCATGAAGGGACAGTCAGTCCTAGGCCTTACCCAGCCTTTCGAGTTCTTGTTTTCTCACAGAAAAGAGTTTCAGAAGGAGATGATCAGTAAAGTACGACAGATTTTATTTGGAGGTTTTCTGAGAAAGGGGAAGAGGGAGATAAAAAGAGAGAGCAATGCACTCAAGAGAGTGAGAAACAGAGAAAGCAAAGGAGCACCATGACAGTCTCATAAAGGAGCCAGAAGAAACTAGGCCTAGGTTTCAGTTCTAGAATCCCTGTAATTGAGGGCAGATTCCTAAAAATGAGCCATGATTTCCCCCTGAAGTTTGATAGCCATGATGAGGTCAACTAGAGTTACCGAACAGATGCAAGTAGGAAAGTGGCCCCCAACCCCCACGTATGTAACACTTATGTAACCCTTATATAACTGACTTATAACCAATCAGCTATGTACAAGCAGTGGAAAGCCCCTCAGACTGCTGCCAAAAGGGTGGTCCTCCGGAAGTACCTGTTATATAATGATATGGTATAAAACCCCTCACTTTTCAGACTTACAGCCACTCATTTCGAGAAGGCTGCCTACTACTGTGTCAGTGAGTCAGATGGGGGCCTAGCTTAAGGTAGTCAATAATACCTAAGCCCATCTTGTCATATGTCACTGAGTGTTGTTGTCCCTGAATATTTCTGGAAATCATTTAATAATTTTAGTTATTGTCTGCTGTGAATTAATTGTGATATCGTTGTTTCTTGACTGACAGGAGAGGATATATCGCTAGAAAAAGACAGTCTTTTGAGATGGATGGGGATAAGGAGGAGACAGACACACACGCACAAACATATACACATACAGAGAAAGAGATTTATGACCTCAGTTTTGCTATCAGCTCACTTCATACATATATTTACAAAAATCACTTCCAATTTGGTGTGTTGATAAAAACATATAATGATATTGCACTGAATTATGTGGGTCATCATTATTTTTTTGGTCATTGCCTGTGATTTTGAGAGAAATTCTTATGTTATCGGTGTTTTTCTGAGAAACCTGTATTGAAATATATTCGCTGAAATACTGATGTATTTGCAAGTAGGACCTGAGAAAAGTGATTGTTAGGTTTTAGGGTTGGAGATTTTATGAAAACATTGGTGTATTATGAAAGTAAACACAGAAAACTCCTTTATTCCTTTAAGCACGTGAGGACCCAAATCTTTAAAAATGGCCATTTATGAACCAAAATGTGGCCCTTCACCAAATATGGCAGCATCTGGTTTATGCTAGCCACATAATTGTAGGACATAAATGTATATTGTTTATAAGTTATTGAGTCTGTGGTATTTTGTTTTATTATTAAACTTAACATAGTAAATCATGGTTTTACACTAACCTTGAAATAGTATTCAAAACAAGACATCTTACCAGATAAAGCTAACAGTGCTTTTGACAGTCGCTAAAAGTCACCAGAAGCCTTTAACTACTCAGCATAGCAGCGGGACTGAATATCAAAGCTGCTGGATTCCTAATTAAGCTCCTGGCCAAAAAAGGCATTTATCAGACATGAACTCTGAATACAAGTATAGTTTTATAGGAACCGTTGCTTAAACGAAAAATAAGAAAAGATTTTGCTTTCTTTCCACAATATCTAGGCATTATCTAGCCAGTTTCTAGCAATTGACTTTTCTTTGGCAAAACACAAATAGGCCTCTCTTATATGGATGACACAGAATTCTAGCCCCCGCAGCTCAGAACTGAACTCAGCATAGTAGAGACAGAATTGATGGGGAAAGAAAAATAGAGAGAAGAATGCAATAAGTATAATTACAGCTTCTATGTATGGCACAGTGTGATTTAGCAATATTGGTGACAGGTTCTCATCCCTACCAATTCTAATCTTTTCACTGAAATTGAATTTCTGAGTGCTCTGAAGACTAGAAAACTGCATTTAAAACAGCCAAGATTCTGTCAGACGACTCAATTAAGTCAACATGTATTTATTTGTCACATTTTTATCAAGCACTTGCTAAATGCCAGGTACTGTGCTGTATATTGCTATGAGAGAAATAGTGATGGATAGAATAGGCTACTTGTCTTCTAAAAGCCAGAAAGTGAGGTGAAATATGTTCACAATAGCTATAATCTAGAGCAGTATATAAAAAAGCTATGAAAGCACTGCAAAGTATTTTGTGAATAAAGGAGGCACAATTTTGATGACTAGATTTGAAGGGGAAGATGTATAGTACAGAGTGAACAAAGAGCTGATTGAGGCAAATTCATATTCAAGATTGCACCAAAAAAGACAACTGTTTCAAATCACTAATCTTTAACTGTTCAACTACTTAACCTTTAAGAAATATTAATTTTTAAGATAGCTTTCTAAGAATACAAAATTAACTTTATAATAATGTATTATAATGTATTATTAGGTTATTTCCATTTCTTCCAAGTTGGCACTTTTTTCTCTTGAAAATAGCTTCTGTATCTGAAATTGAAACTATTAACATATTTAACTGTATATCTAATTATAATAAATTGCATGTTTTCTAGTATATACTACATCTAGTTTCCCGACACTCTCCCCAATGTTTCTAGTGAAAACAAGCTTATTGTTGGCAATGTAGCAATTATAGAGTGGACTACCTTGATTATCTGAAATTCATCACTAACTTCTTGTAGCTGCTAAAAATGCATACTGAGGGACCAGAGTGAGAGAGCACAGTTAGAATAGAGATTGAGATAAATGAGTTGCATGCCCTGTATGAAGCTGACCCAGTTTGTTCCCCCGTACCACATGGTCTCCTGAGCATTGTCAGGAAGAGCCCTCTGGCTCTCGGAACACTTTTAGATATGATCCAGTGGGTTTCAGCACTCCTGTGATGGTCCTGAAAAACTTTAACACCACAAAACATTTGTTATCATGTCTTTAGATCCTTGAATTCCTGGCCAGTTTGAGAATTCCTGGAAGGGTTCTCTGGGTACCATAACACTGCTTGTGAGTCAGTTTAGTAATTAAGGGTGTCTCTGATTAGCCCCTCATAATAAACTTTACACATGGATAACTATATTATAGAGAAAAAACATGATTAAGGTTTTTATTGTGTATTGTCAAATAAATGTATAGTGCTAAACAGAGAATTTGTATTCCATTCTATGAGAATTTGTTTTACTTATGATAGCCACAGTGTGTCATGGCAAATTTTTATTTTATTTTTGCCCTGAAATCATCTACATGGTTTGGAAATGAATATTAAACTAATTGAATAAACATTACCAGTTTGGAAATGTGGGGGTATAATTTTTTTGATTTAAGATTTGATTTAATTTTGACAGAGACAGTCTATTTTTCTGCCCAATTTTATCAAGTTATCTCTGATATTACATATATTCATGATGTTCAATTTTATATTTTGTATATATAATTATAAAATGATGACCAGGTCAAGTTAATTAATATATTCATGATTATTATTTTTTTTTCTTTAATGTGTGTTTTGGATATTTTAATAAGAACACCCGTGGTCTACTCTCAGCAACTTGTCAAGTATAAGTAAATTATTATCAGTAACTTTCATGGTATACATTATCTCCAGATCTTATTTAACTTAAAATAAAAAGTTTGTGCTCTGACTAATATCTCTTTTTCTCCCCACACTCCAAATTCAAATAATCACCATTTTTTGTGGCCCTATAATCAGCCCAGTCAGGTGATCCTAATGGTTTTGGTGCTCTTTCCAGTTAAGTCAAGTTAAAGTATGTGTTATTATGAGTTTCAATACTTTTAAGATTACACATTAAAATAAGAACTTTAAATTTATCTTTAAAATAAGATCTTTAAAATAAGATATTCAGTGGCCATAATCCAGAGACCCATTATAATTCTCTCTGAAGAGAGCATCAAAAAGATACTTCCACAGCCATGGTTCTGGACCCCGAGTCAGGCTGTTCATTTGGGTAAACCTGAGGGGTATGGTGACATCCTTCCCCGCCCCAAGGGACCCATCCCTGGCAGCCAAAAACCTCCAGAACTCAACTGCCACCATGCTCATGGCTGCTCTCTACATACGCTAACAAACCTTACCCATGAGTGAATCTGTTTCTGGACATCTCATACTTTATACCACTGATATACCAAGATAAGCACACCACATTTGATGGGGGTTAAAGTAGAAAGCAACAAATTTTAGGGGAACAAATATTTTTACAGATATATAACAAACAAACTATCCTCTCGTTGTTCATCAATTTGCTCAAGCGGGCCCAGTAACATCTCCATTTTGAGACTTGTTGTTACTGTGTTTGGCATATCGGATATGTCCTGGGTAGCTTGCCAGGCTTTTCCGGAATTTGCCATATGGGTGAGATACTCTCAGTAGCTTGCCGGGCTCTCCAAGAGGGGCGGAGGACAGATATATGTATGGGTTGGAGCTATAGCACAGTGGGTAGGGCGTTTGCCTTGCATGCAACCGACCCGGCCCACCGGGGTTTGAATATTCTACCCCTCTCAGAGAGCCTGGCAAGCTATGGCCTGGGTTCGATACTTCTGCCCCTCTCAGAGAGCCTGGCAAGCTACTGAGAGTATCTTGCCCACATGGCAAAGCCTGGCAAACTACCCATGATGTATTCGATATGCCAAACACAGTAACAACAAGTCTCAGAGTGGAGACCTTACTGGACCCGCTCGAGCAAATCAATGAACAATGAGACAGTGACAGTGTCAGTGATGTGTATATATACATATATATATATATATATATATATATATCACTTAATCACTTAACTTCCCATTAGTCATCGATTTGCTCGAGCGGGTGCCAGTAACGTCTCCATTTGTCCCTGTCGCGTGCTTGTGTAGCCCAATGGCATCTGTTCTCTCCAGGAACATGAAGGGCCTCAAACCGATCGTTCATGATCTTGACGAAGAAGTCTGACCATCTGGTAGGTGGGCGGCCACGCAGTCTTTTAACATCCCGTGGAATCCAATCAGTAACAGCTCTAGTCCAACGGTCTTCTTTAAATCTCATTACGTGACCAGCCCATCTGATTTTCGATAACTTAGCAAATGAGACAGCGTCCCTGATCCTTGATCGTCGACGGATGTCAGAACTCCGATTCTTTCTCTCATTTGAGTGAAACGTGATATTCCAAGCATAGCTCTTTCTATTCTTCTTTGGGAGACCTGAATAGCGTTCTCATCTTGTTTGCGTAGGGTCCAGGTCTCTGAGGCATATGTTAATGCAGGAAGAACAGTGGAATCAAAGAGATGTGCCCGGAGCCGGAGGTTCTTCGTCCTCTTAGCTATTTCTTCGACGTTCTTGAAGGCGTTCCAAGCCGCTCTCTTCCTCCTGCGCAGCTCGGGTGCCAGGTCATTTGTCATGTTGACCTCTCGACCTAGGTACACATAGCTGTTGCATTCGGAGATGGTCGTTCCATTGAGAGTGAATGGGGCATCAGGAACAAGGCTGTTTCTCATAAACATTGTCTTCGTAAGATTCAGCTGTAGTCCTACCTTTCCAAACTCACGGTCAAAGTCGGCCAGCATTTGTGCCGCTTGGCTGATGTTTGGTGTTATTAAAACAATGTCATCAGCAAAGCAGAGGTGGTGTAGTTGCCGACCATCTATCTTCACTCTCATTCCTTCCCATTCCAGTCGTCGCATGATGTTCTCGAGGGTGGCACTGAAGAGTTTCGGTGAAATGGTATCACCCTGTCGCACCCCTCTCTTGACATCAACGATCACTTCTTTGTAGAATGGTGAGATCCTGGTAGTGAATCCGCAATACAGCTCATGGAGGATCCTGATGTATTGGGCTTGAATGCCCTGATTGGCTAGGGCTTCAATGACCGCTTCGGTCTCAACAGAATCAAAGGCCTTCTTTAAATCAATGAATGTTAAACAAAGCGGCATCTTGAACTCCCGAGAAACCTCAATGAGCTTAGTTATTGTGTGGATATGGTCGATGGTGCTGAATCCTTTGTGGAACCCTGCTTGCTTGCATGGTTGTCCTTCATCTAGTGTTCTGCCAATCCTATTTAGGATGACTCGAGTGAACAACTTGTAGATGACAGACAATAGGCAGATCGGGTGGTAGTTGCCAATGTCATGGATGTCTCCCTTCTTGAACAGTAGTACGGTCCTGCTGGTTTTCCATATATATGCATGTGTGTGTGTGTGTAGATAGATAGATAGATAGATAGATAGATAGATAGATAGATAGATAGGCTGGAGCAATAGCACAGCAGGTAGGGCATTTGCCTTGCCCGCAGCCTACATGGCCGACCCAAGTTTGATTCCTCCACCCCACTCAGAGAGCCAGGCAAGCTACCGAGAGTATCTCGCCCGCAAGGCAAAGCCTGGCAAGCTACCAGTGACGTATTCGATATGCCAAACACAGTAACAACAAAGTCTCATGATGGAGATGTTACTGGGTCAGCTCGAGAAAATCCATGAACAACAGGAGTATAGTGACAGTGACAGTGACATACATATGTATGTATAAGCACACAAGGCTCAACCTTTAAGAATATGTTAATAATCTCTTATAGAAGGGCTTATATGGGGTCTCTCTTACAGATGCCTCCAGGTCAAATATAGCACAGCGGTAGGGTGTTTGCCTTGCACACAACCAACATGGCCAACCTGAGTTCGATTCCTCCGCCCCTCTCGGAGAGACCGGCAAGGTACCGAGAGTTTCTCGCCCGCACGGCAGAGCCTGGCAAGCTCCCCGTGACGTATTCGATATGCCAGACACAGTAACACCAAAGTCTCCTCCAATGGAGACGTTACTGGGTCCACTCGAGCAAATCAAATATAATAATCTTCACATACTTTCCTCTAAGGAAACTTTTTTTGAGCATTTTCAGTGGTTTATTCATAACAAAGAATACAAAATAAATTGTTTCACGTCTGCTTTGGGTAAGGGGTTGGGGTTTGGGATAGAAACACCCAAAATATGGTGGTGGGAAGGTGTAATGATGGTAAGATTGGTGTTTGAATGTTAAATGTAATATAATATTGTGAGCTGCTTTATGAAAATAAAATAAAATTTAAAAAATAAAATAAAATATGATGTCTAAAATTTATCTTGTCTCTCCATGGCCTATTTCTCTCACTTGGCATAAGATATCCTATGCTTATCTGTATTGGTGCAAATGACAGGAATTCTTTTATATGGACTGATGATATTCCACTATATAATAGCATATGATAATATTATGTAATCAATTATAATGTATATTTATTCCTAACTATATCATAATGCAATTATATAATGCTTACAATTAGCTACATTAAATTTGTTTGATTATATTAAAATATTGCATTCACTATTGCAGTTATTTTATATCTTTGTGAATTACTTGAGATTTAAAAACCATTATATACATATATTTTATATATATTATACATCATCTCTGTGCATTCACATTTAGTTGCTTAGCTGTCTTTTAGGCTTTAATTAATTCTATAATTAGCTCAGATATTAGTTGTCAGATATGTGGTGTGAAAATATATTTTCCCATTCTGTAGAGAGTCTTTATTTTAGCCTTAGTGTCTTTCATGGTGTAGAAGCTATTTAGTTTGATGCTGTAGCATTTATTTGTAATTTTCAGGGAAGTCATTTTATTTTTTATAAATATTTTTAATAATTTTTTAAAATTTAATTTAATATTTTTTTAATTTTTATTAGTGATAGTGCAGTGATAGCACAGTGGTAGGGCGTTTGTCTTGTGTGTAGCCAGCCTGGCCGAGCCAGGTTCGATTCTTCTGCCCCTCTCGGAGAGCCCGGCAAGCTACCGAGAGTGTCTCGCCCGCACAGCAGAGCCTGGCAAGCTCCCCGTGATGTATTTGATATGCCAAACACAGTAACAACAAAGTCTCCAATGGAGATGTTACTGGGCCCACTCGAGCAAATCGACGAACAACAGGTGGGCCTTTACCTTTTTGGTGAAACACCATGAGGTACAGTTGTAGACTTACAAATTTTTCTGCTGGGGTTTCGATTATACAATGATCAAATACCCGTCCCTCCACCAGTGACCATTCTCCACCACCACTAATCCCAGTATCCCTCCCACCCCACATCCCCCCATCCCACCCTGCCTCTGTGGCAGGGCACTCCCTTTTGTTCTCTCTTCTCCTTTTTGGGTGTTGTGGTTTGCAAAAGAGGCATTGAGTGGCAATCATGTTTGGTCTATAGTCTACTTTCAGCATGCATCTTCCATCATGGGTGGATCTTCCCAACACCCTTTATTTGGTACTCTTTTCTCTATCTAAGCTGCCTTTACCTCTAGAGTGTGCGGCTAACCTCCAAGTCATGGAGTAAACCTGGTATTTATCTCGGCTATTCTTGGGTGTTAGTCTCCAATTTTGTTACTTTATGTTCCCCAGATGAATGCAATATTTCTATGTCTGACCTTCTCATTCTGATTCATTTCACTTAGCATGATACTTTCTATGTGGTACCACTTGTATGTAAATTTCATGACTTCATCCTTGCTGACAGCTACATAGTACTCCATTGTGTAAATGTATCAAAGTTTCTTTAACCAGTCATCTGTTCTCGGGCACTCAGGTTTTCAGGGAAGTCATTTTATTTGTCAATGAAGTTATTAAAGATATCCTCGAGGTCAATATTGTGGGTAATTCTATTTGTTTTCCCCACGCGTCTTATAGATTACATATAATATCAAGTTTTATACCTTTGAGTTGAATTTTTGTGTATGTTGTGAGATATCCACTATATATCTTTTCTTCTTTATTTTTCACATATACCAATCAATTTCCCAGAACCATTTTTTGAAGAGATTTTTCTTTCTCGGTTTAATAACTCCTTTGTCACAATTTAACTATCCATATATCTGAGGATTTAACTATCCATATATCTGAGGATTTACTTTCAGGGTCCATTCTATTCTATTGGCTTGTGAGTTGCTTTCATTTAAATGCATGTTTTAATAATATAGTTCACAGTAAACTCTTGTATTTTTGGTGTATCTTTTGTATTTTTGAGGTGTTTCATAAGTACTCCCCTTTCTATTTTAATCCAATTTACAAATCTTTTTTTAGTCTTTGAATAATAACTTAAAAAATATTTCTAATTTCAATACTTTTTTGTTGTTTTGATTTCTGTAACATTGATATTAGTTTGCATTTTTACACTTATTTGTTGCTTACTTTGTGATTCATATGTTATTATTTTCCTAGTTTCACTGGATTTGAGTTTAGATTATTTGAAGATTTTTTTCTATTTTTACTGATGTAAACTAATATGATCTTGTATTGCTGTGGACCATTTAGTACTTTTTTGCTGTATCCTATAGATTCTTATCAACTGTGTCTTATTTCTCATTTATTTCCAAAACTCTTTGGGTTCAGTAGTATGTTGTTTAGTTTCCAAATGATTGAGCTTTCCCCCAATTTATATTTATAGCTAATTAATCTTCCTGATATTGTGGTCTGAAATGAGACTTGATATGATTTCCATGTTTAGACTTTAACTGTCATCTTTGTGTCCTAGTAAGAAATTTTTACAGGAGACTTCTGTGTCCAGTAAAGAAGAATGTGGGTTTTGGCTTTTGAGGAGTCCCTAGTTATTCATTTAGGGCACTTACTATCTTATTAATTTTCTGTGTGGCTAACTCTTTCTTTTGCAGTGTGGGGGTTGGATTCACAGGGGGAGGGGGCGCACAACCGGTGATGCTAAGAGTTACTCCAGGCTCCAAACTCAGAGGTCACTCTTGGTGGGCTTGGGGCACCATATATGTTGCTGATCTGCTGCATGCAAAGGAAGCCCTACCAGCCCTACTGTTGCTGAGGTCCCGTGCTTAATCTTTCTTTGAAAAAAAATTTTTTGTTTTGAGGCCAAACTCAGCAACGCCTAGCAATTACTCCTGGCTCTGCACTCAGGAATCACTCTAGTGGTCTTGGGGACCACATAGGATACAGAGGATGAAATTCGGGTCAGGCACTTGCAAGGCAAATGCCTTATTCATGGTACTATCGCACAGGCTTCTAATTTTTCTAATAGTAGACATGGAATGGTAAAGCCTTCTTACTATGTTACAATTAATGTATCTCTTCAAATCTGTTAGTACTTGCTTTATGAAATTTTGCACCTTTGATGTATATATGCACTAATAAGAGTTAGGACCTTTTGATGTGTTAATCTATCAATCAGTATACAGTATTTGTCCCTATCTCTAATTGCTTTTAGTTTGAATGCTATTTGGAATGACAGCAGAATAGCCACCCCTACCATTTTTAGTTTACTTTTGCATATTACTCTGAGTTTGTGCTCATTGTGAAAGTTCAAATATGTTTCTTCTAATCAGTGAAAGATTGAATTTTATTTCCTACTCCATCTAACAATTTATGCCATTTGAGATAGAAAAAATTATTGACATTCTGAGGAACTGTTGACATAAAGAAACTTAATGACATTTTTCTCAAGCAATAATGATTATTACTTAAACTTGGCTTCATTCCTATAGTTCTCCTTATTCTCTTCACCAGTTTTTGATATCTTTTTTTTAAAAGTGCAAGTGGTATGATTCTATTTGCCTCTTCTTATGACTTTCTTTTACCAATTTTTGTTTTAAGGTTACCATGGAGATTACATCTGAAATTTTGAGCTTATTTTCTCCTTTTCAATTTCAAGTATATAATTATAGAGGTCACTGTGGGATCCTCTTGATTACTCTCTTTTTCCCCCAATTTTATGACTTTCATGTAGTTTTCTGCTTCTAAGTGGAATTTACTTGCATTTTATGAAAAATGATTTAATAATTTTTGCAGAGATAGTTTAGAGGCAATTAATATCATTAGCTGTTGCTTGATAATTTCTTACATTCTATCAAATCTGAGTGATTACCAGGCAGGATTTATGATTCTTGATTAGAGGTATTTTTTTCTCTCAATACTTTGAATATATCACACTATTTTCTTCTAGGTTATAGAATTTTAATTGACTCTTTTTGTTTTCTAGAATGTAGAGTTTCATTTGAGACATTCAATATTAGTTTTTTTTAATTTTATTGAATCACCATGAGATAGTTACAAGTTTTATGTTTGGGTTATAATCACACAATGATATAACACTCATAAATCCACCAGTGCACTTTCCCCACCACCAATATGTCTGGAATAACCCCCTTTCACTCCCTCCCCCTGCCTTCATGACAGACATAATTCCCCATAATCTCTCTCTGCTTTGGGGCATTATGATTTGCAATACAGACCCTGAGAGGTTATCATGTTTGGTCCTTTACCTACTTTCTGCATACATCTTCCATCCTTACCTATTCCTCCAGCCGTCTTTATCTTAGTGATCCCTTCTCTATTCCAACTGCCTTCTCCCATTTATTCATAAGATAAGCTTCCAGCTATGGAGCAATCTATCTGTCCCGTGTATCTACCACCTTTAGGTGCCAGCCTCATGTTATGTTGTTTTATACTCCACAAATGAGTGCAGTCCTTCTATGTCTGTACCTCTCTTGCTGAATCATTTCACTTAGCATTATACTCTCCATGTCTATCCATTTATAAGCAAAGTTCATGACTTCATCTCTCCTGACAGCTGCATAGTATTCCATTGTGTAGATGTACCAAAGTTTCTTTAACCAGTCATCTGTTCTAGGACACTTGGGTTGTTTCCAGATTTTGGCTATTGTGAGCAGTGCTACAGTGAACATATAGGTACAGATGTAATTTCTACTGTGCTTTTTTGCATCCTCAGGATATATTCCCAGAAGTGGTATTGTGGGGTCATATGGAAGCTCAATTTCTAGTTTTTGAAGTACTATCCATATTGTTTTCCAGAAAGGCTAGACTAGTGGGCATTCCCACCAACAGTGAAAGAGTGTCCCTTTTTCTCCACATCCACGCCAGCACTGTTTGCTTTTGTTCTTTTGAATGAGTGCCAGTCACTGTGGTGCGAGATGATATCTCATTGATGTTTTGATTTGCATCTCCCTGATGGCTAATGAGGTGGAGCCTTTTTTTCATGTTCCCTTTGGCCATTTGTATTTCATTTTTGAGGAAACTTCTGTTCATTTCTTCTCCCCATTTTTTGATGGGGTTGGAAGTTTTGTTCTTGTACAGTTCTACTAGTGTCTTGTATATCCTGTATATTAATTGCATTTCAGAAGTATATTGGGTAAATATTCTTTCCCATTCTGCGGGATCTTTCTGTATTTTGGTCACTGTTTCTTTTGAAGTGCAGTAGCTTCTTAGTTTGATGTAGTCTCATTTGTTTATATTTGCTTCCACTTGCATGGTCAGTGCTGTTTAATCCTTCAAGATGCTTTTAGCTTCAATGTCGTGGAGAGTTCTGCCTATATTTTCCTCTATGTACCTTATAAATTCTTGTCTGATGTTGAGGTCTTTAATCCCTTTGATCTGACTTTTGTGCCTGGCATTAGACAGCGGCAAGAGTTCATTTTTTTGCAGGTAGCTATCCAGTTTTCCCAGCACCACTTGCTGAAGAGGCTTTCCTTGTTCCACTTCATATTTCTTGCTCCTTTGTCAAAGATTAAGTGGTCATATATTTGGGAGACTGTGACAGAATATTCAACTGTGTTCCATTGGTCTGCAAATCTGTTTCTAGTCCAGTACCAGGCTGTCTTAATTACCAGTGCTTTGTAGTAACAGTTTGAAGTTGAGGAGGGTGATGCCACCCGTCTTCTTTTTCCCAAGGATTATTTTAGCTATTTGTGGGGGTTTATTGTTCCATAAGAATTTCAGGAGTGTTTTGTCTATTTCTTTGAAAAATGTCATGGGTATCCTGATAGGGACTACATTGAATTTGTATAGAACTTCGGGCAGTATTGCCATTTTGATAATGTTAATCTTCTCTATCCTTGAGCAGGGAATGTGTCTCCATTTCCCAGTGTCCTCTTTTATTTCCTGAAATAATGTTTTGTAATCTTCCTTGCATAGGTTCTTAACCTCTTTGATTAAGCTTTGATTATCACAACAAGCTCCCAGGAGAGCACAAGGCAGAGTCTCCTACCCTGTGCCTGGCTATACTTGCCAGGGCCCAACAGCTGAAGACCTCCAGGCCCCAGCCAAGGCCTTACTGGGGCCACTCTCCACACACTTGGATAAGCCTCAGGCATGACAGCACTGGCAGAGGAACCCAGGTGTGTGGGACCCGGGGCTGAGATCTCCAAGCCTGCATGGTTTGAGACTGGACCTGTCAGTAGCTAGACAGTTACACCCTAAAACTGCTGTGCAACCCCAACAATGGCCAGGATCCAGAGATTATCACAACAAGCTCCTAGGAGCGCGTGGCCGCATTTGCGGCCACGCAACTATTTATTTACTTTTCTCTAAGTTTTCAGGGTACCTTAAATATCCAACCCGCACGGCAGAGCCTGGAAAGCTATCTGTGGTCTATGCCAAATAGATCAAATTGATATGCCAAATCCAGTAATAAATGGATCTCATTTCCCTAACCCTGAATAGGCAGAGTCGAGAAGGATATGGAAGGAGAGGCTGATAAAATACCAAGGCAGAAATAGGCTGCCAAAACGCAGAAAAACAAAAATGATTGTCTGTACTTTTAATGCTCGTACACTGGCATCTGCTGCATCCATTGAAGACCTTATGATACAAGCACGAAAGATCAAGTATGACATCATTGGTCTGACCGAAACGAGAAGACATCAATCACATCATGCCGTTTTCGACACTGGAGAAGAACTGTTCCTTGGAACATGTGATAAAAGAGGCGTCAGTGGTGTCGGTATCCTTGTCAATACAAACTTAGTCAGGAGCATTGATTCATTCGAATGCCTAACAACCCAAATCGGATGATTACACTTGAATAAATGTGGCTCACTACCGGCAGTTTCTATCTTTGTCGTCTATGCACCAACATCCAGTTACGGTGAAAGAGAAACTGAGAAATTCTACATGGAGCTGGAGAAGTTCTATAAAGAAGATCACATCTTCTACAAGATCATTGTTGGTGATTTTAATGCCAAGATAGGACCAAGAAGATCAGTCGATGAACTCCACATCGGGACCCATGGCCTGGAATGGAACGAACAGGGTGACAGACTGTCTGAGTTCATCATGTCAACCAAAACCTTCCATGGTACACAGTTCCAAAAGGCTGAATCTAAACATTGGACATGGGAGTCTCCCGATGGATGGTTCCACAATGAAATAGACCACATCATAATCAATAGGCGGTTTTGCCTAACCGATGTTGCTGTTCTCCCAAAATTCCAAACGGGATCAGACCACCGTCTTCTTCGTGCAAAATTCTACCTCACAGAACGAGGAGAAAAGAATGCAAGGTTTTAGAAGAGGACTCCCAGAACAACCACCAACTGGGTGCTCTTTGGCTCTGTTGCGGCAACATGGGAAGATGCCATCATTGACAACATCGATGAGGAATATGATCGAATAATTCAGCACCTCCATGATTGTGCAAGGAATGCCAAGAGAGAGATAACCACAAAAAACCTTTCTTCGAACACTCTTGAACTTATTCACCAACGTGGCTTGGCACATGCCTCAGGCAACCACAAGCGAACATCCGAACTGGCAAAACAGTGCAGAGAAGCCATCAAGGATGACCTCAAAAACAGGAGAGCAGCAGTACTGGTAGATGCGGCAGAAGCTGGGAAAAGCATTCATAATGCCCGCCTGTCCTTCACCAACTACAAAACCAAGATGACTGCCCTCCGACATCATGATGGATCTATCACATCTTCCAGAAGGGCAATGGAGAAGATTATTCATGACTTCTACTCAGATCTCTTTAATAGCCACGTCCACTTGTCCACATACCACATACCACATGATGGATATGTCGTTCCCAATGTTCTCCCTTCCGAACTCCAACATGCCATCTCGTCGGTAAAGAAACAAAGAGCACCTGGTCCAGACAAGATCAGACCTGAACACCTGAAGAACTTATCATCAGTACTCATCAATACATTGGCTCGGCTCTTCACACGCTACCTCTCTGAATGCAAGGTTCCGTCCCAATGGAAAACAGGCAGGACTGTACTACTATAAAAGAAAGGAGACATCCACGACACTGGCAACTATCGCCCAATCTGCCTATTATCTGTCATCTACAAACTATTCACTCGAGTCATCCTGAATAGGATTAGCAGAACACTAGATGAAGGACAACCATGTGAACAAGCTGGATCCCGAAAATATCGAACATATCCACACGATTACTAAGCTCATTGAGGTTTCTCGGGAGTTCAAGATGCCACTCTGTCTAATGTTCGTTGATTTAAAGAAGGCCTTTGATTCTGTTGAGAAAGAAGCGGTCATAGAAGCCCTAGCCAATCAGGGCATACAAACTCAATACATCAGGATCCTTCGTGATCTCTATTGCAGATTCACTACCAAGATTTCACCATTCTACAAAGAAGTAATCATCCATATCAAGACAGGGGTTCGGCAGGGTGATACCATTTCACCAAAACTCTTCAGTGCCACCCTCGAGAACATCATGCGACGACTGGAATGGGAAAGCATGGAGTGAAGATAGATGGTCGGCAACTACACCAACTCCGCTTTGCTGATGACATCGTTCTAATAACACCAAACATCAGCCAAGCGGCACAAATGCTAAATGACTTTGACCGTGAGTGTGGAAAGGTCGGACTACAGCTGAATCTTACGAAGACAATGTTTATGAGAAACAGCCTTGTTCCTGATGCCCCATTCACTCTCAACGGAACCACCATCTCCAAATGCAACAGTTATATATACCTAGGTCGAGAAATCAACATGATGAATGAGTTACGCAGGAGGAAGAGAGCGGCTTGGAATGCCTTCAAGAGCATTGAAGAAATAACTAAAAGGACAAAGAACCTCCAGCTACGATCACATCTCTTTGATTCCACTGTTCTTCCTGCATTAACATATGCCTCAGAGCCCTGGACCCTACGAAAATGGGATGAGAACGTTATTCGGGTCTCTCAAAGAGTAATCGAAAGAACTATGCTTGGAATAGCACGATTCACTCAAATGAGAGATAGAATCCGGAGTTCTGATCTTCGTCAACGCTCAAGAATCAGGGATGCTGTCTCATTTGCCAAGACATCAAAAATCTGATGGGCTGGACATGTAATGAGGTTTACAGACAACCGCTGGACTAGAGCCATTACTGATTGGATTCCACGGGACATCAAAAGATCACGTGGACGCCCACCTACAAGATGGTCAGAATTCTTCGTCAAGACCCTATATGATCGGTTTGAGTCTCTGCATGTTCCTAGAACGAACAGATATCATTGGGCTACGCTAGCACGCAACTGGGATGAATGGAGACGTTACTGGCACCCGCTCAAATAAATCGATGAATAACGCGGATTAAGTGATTAAGTGATTAATGTTTTGTAATCTTCCTTGCATAGGTTCTTCACCTCTTTGATTAAGCTGATTCCGAGGTACTTGATTTTCTGAGATACTATTGTTAACGGGATTTTTTTTTAAAGTCTCTTTCTTCTCTTTTGTTATTTGTATAAAATAAAGCCATGGACTTTTGGGTGTTGATTTTGCAGCCTGCCACTTTACTAAACCAACTTATTGTTTCTAGGAGCTTTCCTGTAGAATCTTTAGGGTTTCTAAGTATAATATCATATCATCTGCAAACAGTGATAGTTTGACCTCTTCGTTTCCTATCTGTATTCCTTGATACCTTTCTCTTGCCTAACTGCAATGGCCAGGACTTCCAGTACTATGTTGAATAGGAGTGGCGAAAATGGGCAACCTTGTCTTGTACCCGATCTTAGCGGGTTTAATATGGATTTTATAGGGTCTTTATTTTTGTGAATCTTAGCTTCTCTCATGCTGCTTTCATCACTGTATTTTTTTTGTTCTTCCTGTATTGCTCTGCACATTTGTATAAATGTTACTTTTTAAATATGTTTCTGTTTTCTTGGATAATTCAATTTTTGACTACATGGAAATACCATGCGTAGTTTGTAAAAAATACCAATTTGCATAGTGACTATGCATCATTACTATAATATAATAATATTAATATAATTAATACTATATACATTAATATTATATACATTATATACATTAATTAATAATTAATTAATGTATATAATGTATATAATAATTAATATTATATACATTATATACATTAATACAATATAACATAATATATGTTATATATAATATATAATAAATATAAGGGACATCACATGTTTGTATCTTATCCAGTGTCTTACTCTTACCTTGTTTAAAAAATATTCAATGATCATGGCAAAATCATAACAATATTTTACTAAGATTTTGGTTTGCAATTAATCAGAGATAAGTAAAATTTTTTCATTACATATTTCCTAGGTATATGTACTCTTTGTGGGCTGGAGCGATAACACAGCAGGTAGGGTATTTGTCTTGCATGCAGCCAAATTGCTGTCCCGAGTTCGATTCCTCCGCACCTCTCGGAGAGCCTGGCATGCTACCAAGAGTATCTCACCTGCGTGGCAAAGCCTGGCAAGCTACCCATGACTTATTTGATATGCCAAACACAGTATCAAGTCTCACAATGTTACTGGGCCCACTTCAGCAAATCGATGAACACTGGGAGGACAGTGACAGTGATTTACTCTTTTGATAAACACAGGTTCATAATTATTTTCCATTTTCAAATCTAATAGACAGTTTCTGTTTCATTATGAAAGTTCTTTATATATTTTAGACATTAGTCCTAGGCCTTCATTAAAAATGATTTGCACAATTATTTCCTCAGTCACTTGTATTCATGTGTGTACATATAACAAAGCTAACATATATGAACACAATACTTTATGTATATTTGCATATATACCTATAGTTACAGTTCTATTTTATTGTGGTGAGTGAAGAGATTTTACATAATTCCAATTTATAAAAATTTTTGGATTTACTTCTTACTGTGTCATGAGTTTTCTTGCTCTATTTGTATTGACACTTGTTACTTGTCATCCTGTTGATCATGGATTTGCTGGAGTGGGCACCAGTAACGACTCCATTCGTCCCTGTCTCATGCTAGCATAGCCCAATGGCGTATTGGGGGCTCTTTCAGAGTCAGGGGAATGTTTTTGTTATTGTTTGTGTTTTTGTCATATCGAATATGCCACAGATAGCTTGCCAGGCTCTGTCGTGCATGTGGAATACTCTTGGTAACTTGCCAAACTCTTCAAGAGGGATTATATGTATTAGACCTTATTTTTATGTTGTTGTTTGTATCTTCATTATCTTGCTGATTTTTTTATCAAGTAGGTTTTAGTATTGTGGGTCTTCAAGAAAGTCAGATCTAATCTAATAAATAGACCTAATCTTATCTTAAAGTATCTTTGGCACTGGCACTGTCCTCCCATTGTTCATTGATTTTCTCAAGCGGGCCCAGTAACGTCTCCATTGTGAGACTTTGTTGTTACTGTGTTTGGCATATTGAATACGTCACGGGTAGCTTGCCAGGCTCTGCCGTGCGGGCGAGATACTCTCGGTAGCTTGCCAGGCTCTCCGAGAGGGGCGGAGGAATAAAACTCCAGTCAGCCATGTTGGCTGCGTGCAAGGCAAACTGCTGTGCTATCGCTCCAGCCCAAAGTATCTTTAAAGGACATAAAGATATTAATGTTAAAAAAATGGAAAGTGATTATGGTAGCCAGAGTATATTTTCAGGATTAATAAACAAGCAGGAGGTATGGGAATGCTGATGATGAATTCCAGTCCAAGTCCAAAGGCCTAAGAGTTAGGAGAGTTGGTTCTGTGTGCCTGATCAAAGACAACAGAAAGTGAGCAGTTATACAAATAAGAAGAGTCAAGGAAATGACTCCCACTTACAGAAGGCAGGGGAGACATTTGGTCTGCCAGTCATATAAAGTAGATGAAATCATCAGTCTGATCTTCTCAAGGTAACCTTAATATACTAATTAAATGTTTGAATAAATATAGCAGACTAATTTTAAGTTGATAATTGCATATAATGTTATGAATATTCAAATGACCAGTAGCATAAATAGTTTCTCCACCTATATCCTGCAGCATCCAAAATTATTTTAATTCGAGGCTATAATGTCTCTAATTTAGTAGATGAGGACACACTTATACATCAGACCTCTAGAATCATAAGATAATAAATTTATGTATTTTAAGCCACAGGTTTGTGATAGTTTGCTATTGCAACAATTAGGAACAAATATGATTATAATTGTTCTCCGTTTTTTGATTTTGGGAGCTCACTGGAGATTCTCAGGATTTATTTTTGGCTCTGCACTCAGGAATCCTACTTAGTAGTGCTTGGGAGACCATAGGTGGTCCCAGGGATCAAACCCTGATTGAAAGGATGCAAGGCAAGTGCTCTACTGCTATACTATTTCTCCAGGCCCATGATTTAAAAACTTTTAAGTAGATTGATCACTTGATCACTTGACTTCCCGTTAATCATTGATTTGCTTGAGCATGCCCCAGTAACATCTCCATTTGTCCTTGTCGCATGCTAGTGTAGCCCAATGGCGTCTGTTCGTTCTAGGAACACAAAGAGCCTAAAACCCATCATTCAGGGCCTTGACGAAGAGGTCTGACCATGTTGTAGGTGAGCAGCCACACGCTCTTTTGACATCCCATGGAATCCAGTCAGTAATGGCTCTAGTCCAGCAGTCATCTCTAAATCTCATTACATGTCCAGCCCATCTGATTTTTGACGCCTTAGCAAACGAGGCAGCATCTCTGATTCTTGACCATCGGTGGAGGTCAGAACTCCAGATTCTTTCATTTGAGTGAAACATGATACTCCAAGCACAGCTCTTTTGAATCCTCTTTGGGAGACCCAAATAGCGTTCTCATCCTGTTTCCATAGGGCCCAGGTCTCTGAGGCGTATGCTAACGCAGGAAGAACAGTGGAATCGAAGAGAAGTGCCCAGAGCCGGAGGTTCTTCAATCTCTTAGCTATTTCTTTGACAGATTTGAAGGCATTCCAAGACACTCTCTTCCTCCTGTGCAACTCAGGTGCCAGGTCATTAGGCGCGTTGACTTCTTGAATGAGGTACACATAACTGTTGCGTTTGGAGAGTGAATGGAACGTCAGGAACAAGACTTTTCTCATAAGCATTCTCTTCATGAGATTCTGCTGAAGTGCGACCTTTCCACACTCACTGTCAAAGTCGGCCAGCATTTGTGGCCCTTGGCTAATGTTTGTTGTTATTAGAACGATGTCATCAGCAAAGCGGAGATGGTGTAGTTGCCGACCGTCTATCTTCACTCCCATTTCTTCCCATTCCAGTTGTCAGATGGCGTTCTTGAGGGTGGCACTGAAGAGTTTTGGTGAAATGGTATCATTCTGCCGAACCCCACTCTTGACATGGATGATCACTTCTTTGTAGAATGGTGAGATCCTGGTAGTAAAACTGCAATACAGCTCATAGAGGATCCTGATGTATTGAGTTTGAATGCCCTGATGTCTAGGGCTTCAATGACCACTTCCATCTCAACAGAATCAAAGACTTTCTTTAAATCAATGAACATTAGACAGAGTGGCATCTTTAACTCCTGAGAAACCGCCATGAGCTTGGGTTTTGTGTGGATAGGGCCAGTCATGCTGAATCCTTTTTAGAACTGGTCTTCGTTCTGGCCCGTCCTTCACGCCCTACTGAGGTCACCAGTTGCCCCCCACGAGCAGCTCTCCGGCACGGCCAAGGCCCCAGAAGCACAAGGATTTAATGCAGAAACCAGCAGCTTGGAGCAGAAAAACGAACGGACTATACATTAATCCAGGCCATCATGCCTGTCCGGAGGGGAAATGGTGTTGCTCCCATCCGCTCTCCCCCCTCTGGAAAGAAAGATGGCAGCCGCATGGGAGTCTTGTGGAGAGCAGGTATGAGCCAAGGGTGTGGGGGCAACTAAAACCTCATTGGAAGGGGGGCATTCCGGCCCGTCCTTCACGGCCTACCTAGGTCACCAGTTGCCCCCCATGAGCGGCTCTCCGGCATGGCCACGGTCCCAGAAGCACAAGGACTTAATGCAGAAACCAGCAGCTTGGAGCAGGAAAGTGAATGGACTTTGCATTAATCCATGCCATCATGCCTGCCCGGAGGGGAAAGGGTGTTGCTCCCCTTCGCCCTCCCCCCTCTGGAAAGAAAGAGCGACTCTCTGGCACGGCCACAACTCCAGAGTACAGAAACCAATATATTAATTATCTGACTTTCAGTAGAAATATTTCCAGGGTTAATAAGTAAAATAGCAGAAATCCAAAACCATGATCACGGCCGGGCGACAACATTTAATTCTTGAACCCAGCTGGGGAGAGCAAATCATTTCACAACGCTTTTTCAGCATGTCTAAATGGGGGGGGGGGGCATAAACTCTAAATAATAATGGTGCATTTTTTATCAAAACAGTGAATCTAGTTAAAGTAGATAGAGTGTTAACTAGAATTCATCTGCCTCACAGCCATTGGGAGGGGTGGGGGTTGGGGTTTTATTGGGGTTCTTCGTGGTAAAGAAATAAGTATTGGTAAAAGGAAATGTGTTTGATATTTGCATGACTGAGACCTAAACCTGAAAGCTTTATAACTTTTCCCACAGTGATTCAATAAATAAATAAATTATTTTTTAAAAAATTAGAAAATAAAAAAAAAAAAGAACTGGGCTTGCTCGCATGGTTGTCCTTCATCAAGTGTTCTGCCAATCCTATTCAGGATGACTTGAGTGAAGAATTTGTAGATGACAGAAAATAGGCAGATAGGGCAATAGTTGCCAATGTCGTGGATATCTCCCTTCTTATACAGTATTAGAGTCCTGCTGGTTTTCCATTGGGACGGAAACTTGCATTGAGACAGGTAGCTTGTGAAGAGCCAAACCAGCGTAATGCTGCGTACTGATGGCAGGTTCTTCAGGTGTTCAGGTCTGACTTGTCTTGGCCAGGTGCTGTTTGTTTCTTTACCGACAAAATGGCGTGTTGGATTTCTGAAGGGAGAACATTGGAAACGACATATCCATCCTGCAAAATTTGGTATGTGGGCAGGTGGATGTGGCTATCAAGGAGATCTGAGTAGAAGTCATGGATAATGTTCTCCATTACCCTTCTGGAAGATGTGATAGAATTATCAGGACGTCAGAGGGCAATTATTTTGGTCTTTAGTTGGCGAAGGACAGGCGGGCTTTTTGAATGCTTTTCCTGGCTTCTGCCGCATCTACCAGCACTTCTGCTCTTCTCTCTTTGAGGTCTTCCTTTATCGCATCTCTGCATTGCTTTGTAAGCTGGAACATTCCCTTGCAGTTGCCTGAGGCATGCGCCAAACCATGTTGCTGAATAAAGTCAAGAATTTTTGAAGACAGGCTTTTTTTGTGGCTATTTCTATCTTGGTTGTCCTTGCAGAATCATGGAGGTACTGAACCAGTCGCTCGTATTCCTCGTCAATGTTGTCAATGATGGCATCTTCCCATGTTGCAGCAATAGTGCCAAAGAACTCCCAGTTGGTGGTCATTCTGAGACTTCTTAAACTTTGGAGCCCTTTCTTCCCACTCTGTGAAATAGAATTTTGCACGAAGGAGACGGTGATCCGATCCCTTTTGGAATTTCGGGAAAACAGTGACATCGGTCTGGCAAAACCATCAATTGAATATGATGGGGTCAATTTCCTTGTGGAACCATCCACCGGGTGACTCCCATATCCAACATTTATATTCGGCCTTCTGGAACTGTGAGTTACCATGGATGGTCTTGGTCGACATGATGAACTCAGACAGTCTGTCACCCTGTTCGTTCCATTCTAGGCCATGGGTCCCGATGTGGAGTTCTTGGCTGATCTTCTCTGTCCTATCTTGGCATTAAAATCACCAACAATGATCTTGTAGAAGGTGTGATCTTCTTTATAGAACTTCTCTAGCTCCATGTAGAAGTTCTCAATTTCTCCTTGGTCATAATTGGATGTTGGTGCATAGACAATGAAGAAAGAAACTGCGGGCAATAAGCCACATCTATTCAAGTGAAATCATCCGATTCAAGTTGTTAGGCATTCGAATGAATCAATGCTCATGGCCAAGTTTATATTGAAAAGGACACCGACCCCTCTGATGCCTCTTTTTTTCACATTTCCTAGAAACATGTGATGCCTCTTTTTTTCACATGTTCCTCTTTTTTTTACATGTTGGCCCTTCAGTGTCGAAAAGGGCGTGATGTGATTGATGCCTTCTTGTCTCAGTCAGACCAATGATGTCATACTTATCTATCATGCTTGTACCATCAGGTTATTGATGGATGCATCTGATGCCACCATATATGCATTGAAAGTACAGACAATCAATTTAGTAGATTATTATAGTTATCATTTTTTTCAGAAGCACCAGAAACTATACTGGGCTGATTTAACTTAAATTTCTTTGGCTATTATTTAAGGATACATCTCCTGGTAACAAACTCAGTTTTCTTCATTTCCAGAATGTGTTTATTCCTCTTTTACATATAGAGATAAGTTCACCAATATAAAATTAACAGATTTTTTAACATTAAAAAAACTATATGCCAATTTTTTCAGTCTCTAATCTTTCTGTGAATAGTTTTCTATCCTTCAATTGATTTTTACCTAAACCTAACACTTCATTGATTTAAAAATAGGTCTTAGTTTCAACACATTTAATTGTGATCTATATTGTCATATTTTTGTCCTACTTAATATTAAGATAACTTTTGAATCTTTGTGAATTTTATGTTTTTGTCATTTTTCTTAGAATACTTTTTCAAGCACTGCCCTCTAATTTTTTATAATATTCTGAGATTCCGCACCCTTGAATGGGTGTTTTTATTTTTAAAGATATTTTGCTTGTCCTAAACATAATAGTCTTTGTTTATCAGCTATCAAGTTAATTGATTCAATTTGTTGCTTCAACCTCTATTTAGACCATCTAGTGTTTTCTTTTTATTTTGTTTACATTTTTTCAATTCTGCAATTCTCTTTTGTTTCATCCTAGTAATTCCTAATTTTTTGCTTAGATTTTCCACTTTTCGTTTGTTTTAAGGATATGTGTATGAACTTATTGAATAAATCGTATGATGGCTGTTTTTGAAATATTGATAGTTCCCTTACCTGATTCATCTGGTAACTGACATCGTTCAGTTGTTTTTCTCATTTATATTGTGATTTTTCTGATACTTGCATGATAAATGATTATTCTTTATCTTTCACATTTCAGATATTAGGTTAGACAAGTCTTGATCAATGCAAATCAATTTTAGAAAGAAATTGCTCTATGTTGGTTTTATATACAGGATCTTGAATTGTGGTGTTTTTATTTTCAGAGTACTATAATGTTATCAGGACGTACTTTAAAAAAACCAAAAGGCTGTGTTGAGATCCCTCTAGACCCCTAGTTATGCTTCCTAGAGTGGTAAAAATTGTTTCTTATTTAATGCTAATGTTATTGGATGAAGCTAGGCAATGCGAGTCATGTGAGGGAAAAAGTATTTTTCCCATTTAGTGCTATTGAGCTACCAAAATTATTTCTAATTGTGCCACAAATAAACGGAAATATCTTCTGGAGTTAGATCCTCCCTGTCTTTGTGGTTCAGTAACTGAGGACTCTAGACTTTCGGATACCTTGTAAAACATTAGGAAACTCTGAGATCTTCTGTTATTAAATACAGGATGGAAAAGTCCTTGAACTGTGTCCTCTGTCAGCCAGGAATTACTGTACTTTATTGTCCTTGAACAGAAGTTTGGAAAAATATTTTGCTTATGTAACAATCTACAGCTTAACAGATCAGGAGATGCCGGGTCTACTTTCACTTGGAATGAATACATTGAGCTGGTTCTGGTGGTTGTGGGATATGAGGTGGTGAGCTTATCTGGATTCTGTTATTGCTATGCTGCTGGATGATTAGTTACAGCTACCTAACTTGGGCCTTACTTTCCTAAATTTTTAGTAAGCTTTCTCATTCTCAATCCTCTGGACTGAAAAAAACAAAAAGCAAACAAACAAACAATCTTTGTGATTTTGTTTCCATGTTGTTGTTTTTTTCCCTTAATGAAGAATTGGGGTGAAGGTCTATTCTTGACTTATCTTGAATGTAGCATTTTTAAGTGTTTATTCTATTCTATATTAAAATTAGAAAAAAATATCATTTTACTGTCCATATCTAAGGTACCTGGTTAATCCATATTCTTTCAGTTTTTCACTTTGATAATTTTTGAGATATTTGGAAGTATTTTGTTTCATTTAGAGTACTGAAGCAAACAAAAATGAATCTATAACATCTTGTTTATCATTGTATCACTGTCATCCTGGTGTTTATTGATTGCCTCGAACAGGCCCCAGTAATGTCTCCTGCATCCTAGCCCTGAGATTTTAAAAAGTGCCACATTCGAGGCACTTTCAGGGTCAGGAGAATGAGACCCATTATTGTTACTGGTCTTTGGCATATTGAATACTCCACCGGGAGTTTTCCAGACTCTGCCTTTTGGGCAGGATACTTTTGATAGCCTGCAAGTTTCTCTAGAATAAGAAATAGATAATAAAGTGTCGCGCAGTCACATTTGTGGCCACACGCCTCGAGCAGGGTTTTATAGTCTCTGGGTTTTGGCAGTTGATGGGACTATATGGTGCTGGGGGCAGTTGGTGGTTGTAATGCCTACATACTGGAAGACGGGGGATCTGAGTTGAGGAGGCCACAGTCCCAATCCAAGTAGGCTTGGAGATCTTGGAGATCTATGTCCCAGGTCCCACACATCTGGGTTCCTCTGCCGGTTCCTTCATGCATGAGGCTCGTCTGAATGTGTGGAGAGTGGTCTTAAGCATGGCTGTGGCTGGAACCGGAGGTTTTCAGCTTCTGGGGCTATACTTGGGTGGGGAGCGAAACTCAACCCACCCTCCTCCAAGGGGTCCCGGTGAGGACAGCCAGGCGTGGAGGCAGGAGACTCTGTGCTGTTCTCTTCTGGGAGCAGGGTCTCTGGGTCTTGGCCATTGATTGGATTACATGGCGCAAGAGGCAGTTGGTGGGTGTAATGCCTACATACTGAAAGATGGGGAATCTGGGTGGAGGAGGCTGCAGTCCCAATCCAAGTAGGCTCGGAGATCTTGGAGATCTATTCCCCGGGTCCCACACACCTGGGTTCCTCTGCTGGTTCCTTCATGCATGAGGCTCACCCGCATGCGTGGAGAGTGGTCTTAAGCATGGCTGTGACTGGAACTGGAGGTCTTCAGCTGCCGGGGCTCTGTTTGGGGTGGGGAGGTAAACTCTACCCAGTCTCCTCCAAGGGGCCCTGGTGAGGACAGCCAGGCACAGAGGTAGGAGACTCTGCGCTGTTCTCTTCCGGAAACAGGTTTTTATAGTGTACATCTTGTGTAAGAACCAGAAATCGTTTAATATTTATTAGTAATTTAATATTTTTCCATATACTCATTTTAGCATTTATACTGTGCACTGAGGTCACTGTCACTCTCACTGTCCTCCCATTGTTCATCAATTTGCTCGAGCAGGCCCAGTAATTCTCCATTGTGAGACTTGTTGTTACTGTGTTTTGCATATCAGATACATCACGGGTAGCTTGCCAGGCTTTGCCTTGTGGGTGAGTTACTCTTGGTAGCTTGCGAGTCTCTCCCAGAGGAGCAGAGGAATCAATCAAACGCAGGTCGCCTGGGTTGGCCAGGTGCAAGGCAAACGCCTTACCACTGTGCTATTGCTCCAGCCCTGTGTATTGAGGTAATTATAAATATTTTTTGCGTCATAGTTTGGAGTATATATAAATAAAAGTAAACCTGCACCAAGTTTTAAAAATAATTCTGACAATATCATGAAAAATAGAAGACATTTAATACTTGCATTCTCCAATAAAAACTTGAGACATAATGCTTCTTATTTTCCCTAAATTCATATTATGGTTAGTCACAGAACTAGAGATGCACACTTAAACTTCATTCATCTGGTACATTATTTGGATGTTGTTTCTGTATTTTGGAAGCTAGATCATGTTATTTGATCCTAAAATCAAAGTCCATTTGGTTTATTTCTTAAAATAATGTTGTAATAGAATTTGTTTTTTTGTTGTTGTTATTGATAATGGTTATTCTAAAATAACTGCTCTATGTATGTAGAATCTTTCAAGAAAATGTTCTAGTATCCAGGGAGCTGGAGTGATGGTACAGTGGGTAGAGCATTCATCTTGCCTGTGGCTGATCTCATCCTATCCCTGGCACCCCATTTCATACCCCAAGCCCACCAGGAACAATCTCTAAACTCAAAGCCAGGAGTAAGCCCTAGAATACAGTCAACTATGGCCCACATCTCTACTCCCCACAAAATAAATAAATAAAAGAAAAAAAGAAGAAGAAAAAAGAAAAAAGGGGTGGGGGAGTGTCCTTGTATCCAACATTCTGCAGCTGCTTCCTCCTTGTGAGAAAAAAAACTCTGATTTTTATATTTTTTAAATAGGGGATTGGTACTGAATCGCACCTGCCAGTGCTCAGGTTTTATTCATGGCTCTGTGCTCAGGGATCACTCCGTGTAGTCTTCCAGGAACCATTTATGGTGCTGCGGTTCAAACTTGGGATAATCACATGCAATGAAAGTGCCTTAACCCCTGTACTCTCTTTCAAACCCTTCGTTTTGGTTTAGTTGTGTTTTTTATGTCTGGGGACTCTGCTGTGCTCAGGCTTACTCCTGTTTTATGCTCAGAATTTTACATCTGGTGGGACTCAGGGGAGCATATGGGTTCACATTTGCAAGGCAAGCACCCTACTAACTGTATTACGTCTGGCTCCTTAACTTCTAACTTTAACATATTAGAGATGCAAATGTTATTTTGTGTGGAAGGTGGGATGAGGGATATTAGTGCTTTAAATAAAAATGGATTAATCAGAATTTTTCAAAATGATAACACATTTGTAGAATTGATTACAATACAAATTATAATGCATTTCTTTTGTTGTAGTATGAAAAAGTAATTTGAGGAATTGTGCCTAATTCAACTGTATAAATTTTATGGTTTTCTTTTTTTCCCTCTTTATCTTTTTTCTTTAAACCAAACTAAACATAAAATGACAATTAAACAACAATATCATATGCAGTTGCAATATAGTTATGCTTATATATCTGTAATTTCATGTATGATATAACAGATATTGCATAAATCTCAATCTGTCAGCATTTCTCACATTTATAAAGCTTCAGATATCCTGTTTGGTACATAATATAGATTTTCTAGGGGCATGCCAAAAGTTAAAGCTGCAGCAAAACATTTTTTAACAACTGACTTCACTTACCAAACAGCAGAACGTAAAATAGGTCTCTGGCACCTAAAATCATTTAGCGTTTTTATGGCAGTGATAAAAATCACTTCAGGTGCTGCTGCAGCTAGAGCTATGAAGGCAATAGAGTTCCTTCCGTTGTGGACAAGATCCATCAAAAATAAATCAAACCTTGTTTCACTGGTGCCAAAGGAAGTGTGTGCAATGGAAAGTTATTAAAACCAAAACCATGTGGAGACTTGAATCCCAGCGCAGGACCTTCTTGCCTGTGTATTCCCCAATTAATCACTATGCCTCCCATTTCTTCTTCTGGTATTGTAAGAGGGTTCATAGACTATATATTATAGAAGGAAGTTCTTTAAGTCTTGTGGACTTTCCTAACATGCCATTTTGCTACCACATTAAACACAGATACAGAGAGGAAGACAGAATCAGAAAGAAACCCAGACATAGATCTAAAATGACCTGTTTCAAAACCAGATAAATATCTATGGCAGGTGGTTCTTGCTTTGAGACACAAAAAGAATGATGTGACAGAACTGGTTTTAAGAAGACCTGTTTTACTTCTCCAAGTCAAGGAGAACACAAACACTACCTTTAAGGAAGTAATTGGAAATACTTCTAGGAGCTTTTAAAAATTCTTATCTCAAGGTAAGTGTAGGCTATGATTTAAAATCCCGCTTTGGATCCATATACTAATGGGTAAGAAAACATTGGGATTTATAAGTCATTCTTCTGCTTACCAGAATGCATGTTGGAAAAGAAAGCAATGGATAGAAAGAGACAATCCTTTTGTTCAACTTTTCTACCCCATAGGGTCTAACTACCTAATAAAATCAGCAAACACAGGAGGATGAAACTATTCCCCAGTCCCCAAAAAGGGAGTTTGAGTAAAGAGATAGTAGAGCAGGTAAAACATTTGCCCTCCATGTTGCTGACCCTAGTTCGATCCCCAGAACCACACATGATGCACCACACAGCCATGCCGGTAGTGAGCCCTGAGCAAGAGTTTGTTATAACAAGCCCTGAGCACCACTGGGTATAAAGTACAAAGTAATAATCCCCCAAAACGGGGTCTTTGACTGACCCAACTGTAGGATAACACTCTTTTGTCCTTCCTTAGGTAGCTTAGGTTTGTCAGGTCGCACCCATCTAAGGACACTGAACTTGTATTGTAAGCAATGTCCTTTCTGTGTGGACACAGGAAGACAGTTAATATTATGCTTTGTAACTTGGGAGTTGATTGACTCCGAATAATATTTACTCCTGGACATCTGATTTCTTGACTCAGTTGCCCTTAGTTCCTAGCACCCCAAAAGCAGGGTCCCGACGAGGGACTGAATGGACACAGGGCAAGCGGTGAGCTACCCTGGCATTGAAATGGGCCAGGCCAAAGAGCCACGATACTCAACTATAAGTTGAGGGCATGATCATGGACAAATGCTGTCATGATCCAAAAGTAAGTAACGACAAGACTAGGACCCTGCTGTAGCTAGGAAGATTAACCTGGCCTGAGAACTGTGGAATGTATAGTGAGATGTTCTCAGGAAGAAGCAAACTAAATTTATATCTCTTACTGTGCTCATACAGAATGACATTGCTAGAAATATTAGAAGTAGATTTATTACAACTATTTAAGTAGATTACTAACTGAGGGAAGAACACACCCTTGTTGGGATCCCACCCTTGAGCGGATCTCCTAGTAATCTGAACTAATCTCTGTAGATGAGATTTTATCCTTGAGTTAATCTCCTGGAGGAGTGGTCTTACCTCTCTTTGTTGATTCGTCAGTATTCAACCCACCTTTATGTCACCGCCTTATGTGACTGCTATATAAACTAAGACGTAAGCTCGGAGAGGAGAGTCAGAAGCGAGAGAGCTTGGGCTCCAGAGATCCAGAGTCAGAGCCAGAAGAAGAGAGGTTCCAAGATTGGGGCCCAGGAGAGAAGGAGGCAGAGAAAGACAGGAGTGAAGAGGATTGGAATAAACTACTATTGATATAGACCGGCCTGGCCCTCGTTTCTTCTTTCATCTGCCCTTGGCCAACAGCCGTTCCGATCCAGGCCACACACAGCGGCTCAAGAGCAACGAATGCAGGTGGTGAGACAGTGCCATCCAGTGAGCCCTTGAACACACAACCTTCGGTGTGACAAGATTTTACACCCAACGAATGAGAAAAGGGTAATATATTAACATTAATAATATAAGAAATGGTCATAACACTAAAAAATGGCCATATTATTTGGGAGAGGGGCTACACCCAAGCTCTGCTCAGAGTTTACTCCTAACTCTGATCTCAGAGATCACGTCTGCTGGGCTCTGAGTACTGGGGATTGAATTTGGATCAGCTGCATATAAGGCAGGTGTGAGTTAAAATGTGGGTGTGTTCAGTGGCTGAGAACTGTTCCCCCAGCCAGCTGACAGTGATAAAAGAATGAAATGTTAGAGCCACAGCTGAATCTCATGAAGACAATGTTTCTGAGAAACAGTCTTGTTCCTGACGTTCCATTTGCTCTCAATGGAATGACCATCTCCAAATGCAACAGTTACGTGTACCTCGGTCGAGAAGTCAACATGATAAATGACCTGGCACCTGATTGCGCAGGAGAAAGTTGCTTGGAATGCCTTCAAGAATGTCGAAGAAATAGCTAAGATGATAAAGAGCCTCTGACTCTGGACACATCTCTTATATTGCACTGTTCTTCCTGCATTAACATATGCCTCAGAGACCTGGGCCCTACAAAAACAGGATGAGAATGCTATTTGGGTTTCCCAAAGAGGAATAGAAAGAGCTATGCTTGGAGTATCACGTTTCACTCAAATGAGAGAAACAATCGGAGTTCCGATCTCCATTAACAGCATGAATCAGGTATGCTGTCTAATTTGCCAAGGTGTCAAAAATCAGATGGGCTGGATATGTAATGAGATTTGGAGATGACCGCTGGACTAGAGCTGTTACCGACTGGATTCCATAGGATGTCAAAAGATCGCATGGCCGCCCACCTATGAGATGGTCAGACTTCTTTGTCAAGACCCTGAACGATCGGTTTGAGGCTGTTTGTGATCCTAGAACGAGTAGATACCATTGGGCTACATTAGCACAAGACAGGGACAAATGCTGACGTTACTGGCACTCACTCGAGCAAATCAATTAGTAACAGGATGTTACTAATGAAACTTTAGGCAATTATCACAAAGTTCTGTTGACAGAATCTGTGTGAGAGATTTTCAAAGACAGGTGATAGTTTTTAAACCATCAATTTAATCCTAATAATAGCGATAGCACACCAGTAGGGCGTTTGCCTTGCACGCAGCCAACATGGCCAACCCGAGTTCGATTCCTCCGCCCCTCTCGGAGAGCCTGGCAAGCTACCGAGAGTATCTCACCCGCACGGCAGAGCCTGGCAAGCTCCCCCCGTGACGTATTTGATATGCCAAACACAGTAACAACAAAGTCTCCAATGGAGACGTTACTGGGCCTGCTCGAGCAAATCGATGATCAACGAGAGGGCCAATATGACTTGATTGTCTATATATTATTTTCTGAAGTGACAGAATCTACCTGCTAGGGAATATTTTGATCAATAGGAGACAGTATAATCTACAAGTGCAATTGGGCAGCACTTTCTACTTGTTCTCTTTAAAATGGTAGTTTTCCATTTGGGGTGCTGAGTGATTTTTTTTCTGAAAATGAAGGAGTTGGCCTTTAGTAAAGGAAATAAATTTGGGAATCTCTGGTCTATATGAAGTGTGATGTTGTCATACTTTATTCTCCATTTTAACAAAAATTACTTCAATACTGGCAATTTATAACAGCAGTGAGAAAAGTTTTATATTTGATATTTGGGGACAATCATAACTAACAAATAAATCTTCAATGGAGCGATAGCACAGCAGTAGGGTGCTTGCCTTGCACGCAGCCAACATGGCCGACCCGAGTTTGATTCCTCTGCCCCTCTCGGAGAGCCCAGCAAGCTACCCGTGAGGTATTCGATATGCCAAACACAGTAACAACAAAAGTCTCCAATGGAGACGTTACTGGACCCGCTCGAGCAAATCGATGAACAACGGGAGGACAGTGACAGATTCATTCAAATAGCCACACATAAAATTTTTACACATATCCAAAAGTAACCACAAAGTCACAAAGCACCACAAAGTATGGAGATACAGGTGCAGTTATTTAGATGCTATAGTATAGTTAAGAAAAGTAGATTTGCGTAAGAGAGATAATATAGTGCTAAAGCTGATTTCCTTGTATGCAATTGACACTGATTCAAAACATGTTTACATGTCTGGTCTGCCAGGAGTGACCCCTGAACAGAGTTAGGAATATGCCCTGGATCCTGTCGATATGGCCAATCCTTCACCCCTACTACCCAAAAAAGAGAAATATACTATATATTAACCAAAGTATTTTTATTATGTTATTCTAAATTATGCTTAAGACAAGATTACACTGAATGAGTAAAAACATTAACTTTCATGAAGTAGCACACTCAGGTTTTATATAAAAGATAATTGATCTAATCACAACTATGTATGAGAAATTCAGATAAATCAATAATCTTATTTGTGTCCAGATTTTGCCAACAGGGACTTTGTGATAATTGCCTAAAGCTTCATAACAAGTCACCTAAAATTTATTATTTAAAATTAAAAGAGAAAATTTTATTATCTCACTGAGTTTCACAGGATCAGGAAATGGGAGCTGTTTGAATGTTTGATTCTGGGTCAGCATTGCTCCTGAAATTTCAGTAAAGCTGTTCATTGGGAAGTACTGTAGTCACAAGAAACCCCAGGGGCAAAAGTTAGTCTTCCCAGTTTACTCACATTCCCATCAGTAGATCTTAGTTCCTGACTCTATGTTGGTTAGAATCATTAGTTTCTTTAGGTGTGGATTTCATACTTATTAGGCTGCTTAATGTCTGGCATGACAACTCTCATCTTTGAGAAAAGAACAGAGGAAGGGGAGAGAAGGGAAGAGGAGGGGAAGACAGAGGAAATGTGTAACCAAGATAGAGGGTTAGGGTGTTGAAAATATCATTTAGGAAGTGACTTGAAACATTTAATTATATACCAAATTTATCATGTGATATCATGATACCATTATTACCATTATTTAATGTTTATTGATTAAAAAGACCAACACTGATCTAATATTAGGATAGTACTATACAAGCATGTGGTATAATAAAATTTGAGTGCTTATTTTATTTTTTAATGAAAATTTTTTCTTTCATTAATTTAACAATGCTAGCTATGCTTAGGGCTTACTCCTGGCTCTATGCTCAGGAATCACTCCTGGTCATACCTTGGGAAACATACTGTGATGTAAAGGATCAAACCCAGGTTAGATGCATGAAGGCAAGCACTTTCAATTCTCTTCTGTATCATATAAATATGAACATATATATATACATATATATAAAGTTCTGGAGACATTCTTAAAATATAGCTATGCATATATTATCTACATTTGGGGTAACACAATTATTTTCTGAGAAAAATTGGGTTCTGTATTCAAGAACGTTTTGTGTTCCAAGTTATCCCTGCACGGTGCTTCATGACACTAAGTCAGAGCCACTGTAAAGAAATTCTTCCTGACATTTCCTAAAATCCCTCCATTGAGAAGCAGTATCTGAAATGGGAAATTTTCTTATTTTCAGAAACTATTTGTTTAAAAGGAGTCTCTGGATCTACTAGATTCAGAGAAAATTATGTGAATTAGTCAACAGAACCTTATTTAGAGGCAAGTCATCCAATTTAAGCTCTCCATGTCAAGAAGCATCAGAGTCTTCATAAAAGAGGGGATTCATTGTGACAGTAGGAATGCCTAATTATGTTCACAACTCCCTGAATTTTAACATAATACCCTAGAATATATAAAAAGGCTAAAGATATATTTCTATCGAGCAATGATTGTGTCTACTTTCACGTTGTTCTTAACCAAAGAGCATTAATGTGAAGACCTTTAATTCAACCTATTGTAACAAAGATCTCATTATTAAACAATACATCCTTAGCCTGTTAAAATTCTACTTACATGTTTCGACCACTGCAATGCCGCAGACTTCAAATTCTTCTGTTTGTTTGAAACAATTCCAAGAGCAAATGTTTTCTCTTCCAGAATGATGAAATAAACTATCAGTTATTTTAATTTAAGAAGTAAATAATTTATTTTTCTTGTTAGTCCACCTTTGTTGTCATATGCCAAATGGTACAATACATTTCTTAGTAATTCTTTTGTTTATTCATTCATACACTCAGCTCCCGGGAGAGACAAGGCAGAATCTTCTACCCTGTGCCTGATTGTCCTCACCAGGGCCCAACAGCTGAAGACCTCTGGGCCCCAGCCAAGGTCATGCTGGGACCACTCTCCACACACTTGGATGAGCTTCACGCATAAAAGAACTGGCAGAGGAACCCAGGTGTTTAGGACCCGGGAATGAGATCTCCAAACCTGCACGGTTTGGGACTGGACCTGCCAGTAGCTAGACAGTTACACACACCAACTGCCGTGTAACCCCAACAACAGCCAGAATCCAGAGATTATCACACTCAGCTCCAGGAAGCGCATCTTAACATCTTATCATCTCATTCCTACTTTGGACAAACTGGCAGGCTACTGAATGTAACCTGCCCACACGGCAGAGTCTGTCAAACTCCCCGTGGTGTACCCGATATGCCAAATACCAGTAACAATGAAGGGTCTCATTCTCCTAACTCTGAAAGAGCCTTGAATATGGCACTTTTTAAAAAAATCTCAGGGCTAAGATGAAGGAGACGTTACTGGGGCCTGCTCGAGGCAATCGACGAATAACAGGATGGTTGTGATTGTGATTGTGATTCATTCATTCATTCATTCAGAATGAAATAAATTTATGAAGCATGCTAAGTTTATCTGAAAACACATTAAGTGTTAAGTAGTAGACACATGAATCTTGTTTTTAGTTCAATCCTCAGAGGTTCCACAGTTATATAAAGAATATGTCTGATTTGTAGATATTATGCAAATTTGTAGTTTGTATATCTATACTTCTTAAGAGCTTCAATCAGAAAAAAATATGAGTAATAACACTTAGAGAGACTTTAGTGTTCTCAAATTCCAAAACATAAAAACACATATAAAGAAGACATACATCTATTAGACAGTTTTCAGAGCTTTCAATATTCAGGTATATGAAATGAAGATACCAATGATTTCTTGAAATTTGGTCTACTAGACAAAATTCATGTTGTCTGTATTTCAGCAGATGTTCTTCATGTCTTGGATTAATTTAAAGTTGTTACTCAGAGTAGACTATCACATGCAGTTTGAGGAAATGACAGTGCCTTGGCATGTTAGAATCAGAATCAGCATATTGGTCACAAAACTAGTTGTTTATAAACATTAGTTAAAACTAGTTTAAAACATAGTTTAAAACACAGGCTTGTTTAGCAACTTTTCAAGAAAGTTGATACTTTTTTTTTTTTGTAGCTTGAAATGAACAGTCATGGGAGTGCTTACCTCATGGAAGCTAACAAGTAAAATAATCATGGATTTAAAAAGTTCCAGGAGTAACAGCATTACCAGAAGTGATCAAGAATCAGCCCTAAGCACCACCGGTTGTGCAGTTGTGGCCCACACAGGTGGGAATAAGGAACTCTCCAGAAGGAGACAGTTGTAAAACAGCTACAAAATTACCACTGCTGGAATACTTCTAGTCTTAAATTTTTAACTAATGTGGTAAGGAAATTCCAGTATACACATGTCTCTTGAGTACATGGTAAGACTATAAACTTGGTCATCAAAGAAAAATATGATCATTACTTTCAATCTAGAAAAACAAATAATTTCACCAAAATTCAGATTATATTTTGGGGTTATATCATATTCTGGAAAATCAATTTAAACATATTCGATATGCCAAACAAAGTAAAAATTGTCACAATGGAGATGTTACGGGGCCCGCTTGAGCAAATCGATGAACAATGGGAGGACAGTGCCAGTGACAGTGAATCCTCAATGAAGGTTTTGTTTTATTTTAGTGCGATACTCTATTTACTTCATATTTATAAACACAAGGCAAAACATACATTCAGAGATAAATATTTGCATAGATCAAATTTTACTGTTAGTGTTTTAGGTAGAAAGTGAGGAATACTACTTTTTAATATATTTCTCAATCTTTCTCTTTTAAAATTTAAAGGTCTCTTAAAATTTTTTTAGGTAACATTGTTGCAAAAATAGAATTATATTTACTACTGAAAATTATGTTGAAATTATTAGATAAACAAGGTACAACTTTCCAACACATGCAGTTTTGCTATTAGTGAAACAACACATTAGTGGGCCCTGACACATTCTATGTACATTATCTATAAAATGAAAACTTATGAATTTACACATATTCAATGCTATACTATTCATCTGAATATCTTGTACCTCTATTTCTCACAATTGATAATTTTTTTAAATACTAAGTGTAAAATTTAAGCAAGGAAAACTATGCATTTGTCAAAACCCTTACTGTGGTGTTAAGACTATGATTATTAATAAACATAGGTCAGAAAATTTCAGTTCATGGGTCCCCAAGTGAAAATATATCTGACAGTCTATGCATAAGATATATAAAAAGTCACACACATTATAGTACATATGCAATGCCAAAATGTTCCATCTGTGCAGAAGGTCTGAGTTATGATTGCTGTGGGAGATATAACTTTCTAATTTATTTATTTTCATGTCTTTCAAAATTTTATTACACTGAAGATTTTATATCATATTTTTATATTTTAAAACATTGGAAGTCTTACTTTTTTTTTTTCTTTTTGGGTCACATCCGGTGATGCACAGGAGTTACTCCTGGTTCATGAACTCAGGAATTACTCCTGTCGGTGCTCAGGGGACCATATGGGATGCTGGGAATCGAACCTAGGTCAGCTGCGTGCAAAGCAAATGCCCTACCCACTGTGCTATTGCTCCAGCCCCAAAATATTGGAAGTCTTTCTTTTGATATAAAAATACCAGGACTGTAGCACTAAAATCCGATTGTTCTTCGATTTACTCAAGCAGGCACCAGTAACGTCTCCTTTAAGAGACTCGTTGTTACTGTTTTTGTCATATCAATTACGTCATGGGTAGCTTGCTAGGCTTTGCCAGGCTCTCCGATAGGGGTGGAGGAATCAAACCCAGGTCTGTAGCATGCAAGGCAAACGCCCAAACAGCTGTGCTATCACTCCAGCCCCAAAGGAACTCTTAACTGAATTATTAACCTCTAAAAGTCTGACTTGGGACAAAAGCACCCCTAAGTCTCTGCCTCTTCCTCTTCGTCCCCAATGCTGTGCTGGTCTTCTTCCCCTTTCAGGTTTATCCACCAGTATTTGAACCTGGGACTTGGCTTTCTCTGTGCAGTGCCCCAGGCATCCTCTAGAACCCTGGGACAAAAGCAGCCCTGAGCCTCTGCCTCTTCCTCTTCGTCCCCAAGGCTGTGCCAGTCTTCTTCCCCTCCCAGTACCCCACCCCCCCCACCAAGTTCTCTTGGAGCATGGCTGTTCAGAAGAGGGCTTGGCTTCTGCAGAAGTGGGCTTGATCTAAATCTGGGCCGCAGGTAGTTTACTCACACCAAGAAATCTAGTGTAACTTAACAGTTACCATGACAGCACACCAACATGAAGAAACAACGCAAATCCCCAACATGAGGAGAGGAAATTGAAAAGAGACCAGAAGCCTCAGAAGGTGCTACTCACGTAAGGGACCTCTCTAAGAAAGAATTCAGATATAAAGTCGTGAAGATGTTCAATGAACTCAATGAAACAGTCAGACAGATTCACAGTAAATTGAAGGAGGACATGAAAGAAACAATAGATAGGACAATCAGGAAAATGCGGGAAGACATGAGAACAGAAATTGGAAAGTTATGCCCAGAAACATCACGAATAAAAGAGTATGTAGATGAAATAAAAGACTCAGTATGGGCCTCAACAGTAGAATGACCACAGCTGAAGAGAGAATCAGTGAGCTGGAAGATCAGCTGAACCAAACCAACAGGCAACAGCAAACAATGGCAAGAGACCAAAATTTCTCTAGAGTGAATCAGAGTCCTTGAGATGATTCCAAGAGGAACAACATTAGAATCACGGGAGTACCAGAAGCTCAGGGAAACAATCCAAATGCAAAAAGCTACAGTTAAACAAATCATTGCTAAAAAATTCTCAGAGCTTGATAATGTAGCCATTCAGATTCAAGGAGCCCGAAGGGTACTAGCTAAAAGAGATCCTAACAAAAATACTCCAAGACATATCTTAGTTGGAATGATTGATGCATCAATATAGACACAATACAGCAAGCAGCCAGGTCAAAGAAGGAAATCACATACAAAGGATCACCCCTTAGATTCACAGCAGTCCTATCAGAGGAAACCCTGAAGGCCTGAAAGCAATGGTGGGATATAATGAAAAAACTCACTGATATGAGTGCTTCACCAAGAATACTCAATCCAGCTAAATTCTCACTCAAACTTGAAGGAACGGTACACTATATTCTAGATAAGAAGCTCTAGGAATTCATAGACTCAAAACCAAACCTAAAAAACAGGATAAAGGGGCTACTATAAGACAAGAAAACCCTAAAAGCACGAAAAACCCTTACCGAAAGATGACACAAAACCCCATAACAATAATCTCTCTCAACATCAAGCGGTTAGGGCGTTCGCCTTACAAGCGGCCAACATGGCCGACCCGAGTTTGATTGCTCCACCCCTCTCGGAGAGCCCGGCAAGCTACCTAGAGTATTCGATATGCCAAACACAGTAACAACAAAGTCTCCAATGGAGACATTACTGGGCCCGATCGAGCAAACATCAACACTCTAAATTCACCAATTAAGAGAAACAGAGTAGCAAAATGGATGCAGAAACAGAACCCAACATTCTGCTGCCTACAAGAAACTCATCTCAACAGTCAGAGCAAACACAGACTCAAAGGTAAAGGATGAAAAACAATCCTGCAAGCAAACAGCCCCCTCAAAAAATCTGGGGTGGCCATAAGAGTATCCGACAACATTACTTTCAGGTTGAAAAAGATTAGAAGGGAAAGTGAAGGCTATTTTTTATTCATCAAGTTATATGTACAACAGAAAGAAATCACACTCTTAAATGTATACGCACCTAATGAGGAACAGCTAAATATTTAAAACAACTGCTAACAGATTTTAAGGAGAACATTGCTAGCAAGACAATAGTAGCCGGAGACTTCAACATCGCTTTATCACCTCTGGATAGATCAACAAAAACAAAACTCAGCAAGGAAACATGGTTTTAAAGAAGAAATATAAAAGGATTATAGACCTATACAGGAATTTACACCCCCAAAAGAAAGATTACACATTCTTCTCCAGTTCACACAGAACATTTTTCAAAATAGAACATGTGCTAGGACACAAAACATACCTCAGTAGAATCAGGAAGATATAAATAGTATCAACAATTTTTTCAAACCACTGAGAATAGAAGTGAATCACACACAGACACGGAGAACCGAATCAAACACCTGAAAACTAAACAGCTCAATAATGAACAACGAGTGGGTCAGGGAGGAGGTCAAGAACGAAATCAAAAGATACTTGGAAACAAAAGAGAATGAAGACACAAGCTACCAGAACCTATGGGATACAGCTAAAGCTGTGTTAAGGGGAAAATTTATAGCGAATTAAGCATTTCTCAGGAAGGAAGAAAGGGCCCACATAAACATCTTGACTTCACAGCTCAAAATCTTAGAAAAGCATCAACAAAAGGAGCCCAAATCAGGCAGAAGGAAAGAGATCATAAAACTTAGAGTAGAAACCAACGACATGGAAACCAAAAAAAAAAAAAAAGTCTGAAAGATCAATGAAACCAAGAGCTGGATCATTGAGAAAATGAATGATAGACAAACCACTAGCAACATTCACAAAGAAAGAGAGAGAGAGAACCATACTAATGTGAATCAGAAATGAGAAATGATATCTCACAACAGAAACCAAAGAAATTCAAAAGTTCATAAGAGACTACTTTGAAAGTCTGTATGCCACGAAACAAGAGAACCTAGAAGACATGAATAAATTGCTGGATTCCTATAAATTCCCATGTATAAATCAAGAATATCTAGAGTAATTGAATAAACCTATTAACATCAATGAAATTGAAACTGTAATCAAAATTTTTCCCAAAAACAAAAGGTCAGGTCCAGATGGATTCACAAGCAAATTTTTCCAAACATTTAAAGAGGACCTATTGACAGTTTTTCTCATTTTTTTCCAAGAAAATGAAGAAAAAGAAACTCTCCAAACCAGTTCCTATGAAGCCTAATTCTCTCTAATACCAAAAGGGAAAAAAAACACAAGAAAAGAAAAATACAGGTCAATATCCTTGATGAACACTGATGCGAAGATTCTGAAAAAATACTAGCAAATATAACTCAACAACTCATCAAAAAGGTCATAAACCCATGACCTAGTGGGATTCATTCCAGGGATGCAAGGATGGTTTAACATTCAAAATCAACATAATCCTTCATATCAGAAAAGTAAAGATAAAAACCACATGATCATATCAATATGCAGAGAAAGCATTTGACAATATTCAGGACCATTTACAATGGAAACCCTCACAAAAATGGGAATAGAAGGGACTTTCCTCAATATAGTTAGAGCCATCTACCACAAGCCTAAAGCAAGCATCATATTCAATGAGGAAAAACTGAGATTCTTCCCCATAAGATCAGGGATGAGAAAAGGATGCCCACTCTCTCCACTGCTGTTCAGTATATTACTGGAACTACTTGCAACAGCGATTAGGCAAGAAAAAAATATTAGGGACATCCAGGAAGGAAAGGAAGAAATCAAGCTCTCACTATTATCAGATGATAAGATACTATACTTAGAGAACCCTAAAATCTCTACCAAGAAACTCCTGGAGACTATACACTTATATAGTAAAGTTGCAGGCTATAAAATCAAAACTCAAAAGTCCATGGCTTCCCTATACCCAAACAGTGAGAGAGAAGAAAGTGACATAAAAAAAAACAGTCCTATTCACAATTGTGGCCCAGATAATCAACTAACTAAGAATTAGCTTAAATAAGGAAGTAAAGGACCCATAAAAGAAAACTACAAAATGCTACTTCAGGAAATAAAAGAGGACACGAGAAAATGGAAAGATATCCCCTGTTCATGGATTGGGAGAATTAACATTGTCAAAATGGCAATACTTCCCAAAGAATTGTATAAATTCAATGCAATCCCATAACAATACTCATAACATTCTTCAATGAAATGGAACAAACACTTCTGAACTTCATATGAAACAATAAGCCCCCACGAATAGCTAATGCAATTCTTGCGAAAAAAAAAATGGGGAAATTAAACTCCCTAAATTCAAACTCTATTACAAAGCAGTAATAATTAAAACAGCATGGTACTGAAACAAAGGTAGAGCTGCAGACCAATGGAACAGGGTTGAATATACTGACATTTTACCCCAAGCATATGACCATCTTTTCTTTAACAAGAGGGCAAGAAATGTGAAATGGAGCAAGGAGAGTCTCTATCACAAATTTTGATGACAAAACTGGACAGTTACATCCAAAAAAGTGGGCTCGATCTCTGCCTAACACCATGTACAACAGTAAGATCAAAATGGATTAAACCTCAAAATCAGACCGGAATTCATAAGGTACATTCAAGACAAAGTAGGCAAAACCCTCCATAATGTTGAAGCTAATGGTATCTTCAAAGATGTCACACCACTGGCCAACCAAGTGAAAACAGAGATAGACAAATGAGACTAAGAAGCTTCTGAACCTCAAAAGAAACAGTGACCAAAATACAAAGACAGTCCACAGAATGGGAAAGGATAATAGCCCAATACCTATCCAACAAGGGGTTGATATCAAGGATATACAAAGTACTGGTTGAACTCCACAAGAAGAAAGCATCCAATCCAATAAAGAATGGGGTGACGAAATGAACTGAAACTTTCTCAAAGAAGAAATCCAAATGGCAAAAAGGCACATGAGAAAATGCTCTACATCATTAATCGAAGAGATATTGAAGAGATCTGAGTAGAAATCATAGATAATCTTCTCCATTGCCCTTCTGGAAGATGTGATAGATCCATCAGGACATTGGACGGCAGTCACCTTGGTCTTGTAGTTGGCGAAGTACAGGCGGTGTTGCGAATGATTTTCCCAACTTCTGCAGCATCTGCCTGCACTGCTGCTCTCTCTCTTTGAGGTCAGCTTTATAGCTTCTCTGCACTGCTTTGCACGCTCAGACATTCTTGTGCAGTTGCCTGAGGTGTGCACCAATCTACATTCGTGAATGAGCTCAAAAGTTTTCGAAGACAGGCGTCTTTTTGTGACTATCTCTCTCTTGGCATTCTTCACACACACAAGGAGGTGCTGAACCAGTGGATCGTATTGCTCGTCAATGTTGTCAATGATAGCATCTTCCCATGTTGGTGCAATAGTGCCAAAGAGCTCCCAGTTGGTGGTCATTCTGGGAGTTGTTTTCTTAAACTTTGCAGCATTTCTCCCCATTCTGTGAAGTAGAATTTTGCATGAAGTAGACGGTGGTCCGATTCTGTTTGGAATTTTGGGACAACAGCAACATCAGTCAGGCAAGACCGTCGATTGAATATGATATGGTCAAAGCAGTGCAGAGATGCGATGAAGGAAGACCTCAAAGGGAGAAGACCAGAAGTGCTGGTAGATGTGGCAGAAGCCGGGAAAAGGATTCGTAATGCCCGCCTGTCCTTCGCCAACTGTAAGACCAAGATGAATGCCCTCCGATGTCCTGATAGATCTATGACATCTTCCAGAAGGTCAATGGAGAAGATTATCCATGACTTCTACTCAAATCTCGTTGATAGTCATGTCCACCTGCCGATATACCAAATTCCACAGGATGGATATGTCGTTCCCAATGTTCTCCCTTCTGAAATCCAACATGCCATTTTGTCAGTAAAGAAACGAAGAGCACCTGGCCCAGACAAGGTCAGACCTGAGCACCTGAAGAACCTGCCGTCAGTACTCATCAATACGCTGGCTCGGCTCTTCACACGCTACTTGTCTAAATGCAAGATTCTGTCCCAGTGGAAAACCAGCACGACTGTACTATTGTGCAAGAAGGGAGACATCCACAACATTGGCAACTATCGCCCAATCTGCCTATTGGCTGTCATCTACAAGTTGTTCACTCAAGTCATCCTAAATAGGATTGGCAGAACACTAGATGAAGGACAACCATGCGAGCAAGCCGGGTTCTGCAAAGGATTCAGCACCATCGACCATTTCCACACGATAACCAAGCTCATTGAGGTTTCTTGGGAGTTCAAGATGCCGCTCTGTTTAACATTCACTGATTTAAAGAAGGCCTTTGATATTACAAATTATCCTTTTTCTTAATTCCAATGAATTTGTAACATCATATGAAATAGAGTAGCTAAAATATTGATTTTTGCATAGAATCTATTTAATAATCATAAATATTCATTCCAACTAGTAATAAAATTCTTCAGTGTTTCATTATCCTCACAATTGCATTGTAGTTTTTATTTTGTTTTGTTTGGGAGCTACTCCTGGGTCTGCATTCATTCAGGAATTGTTTCTGGTGAGCTCAAGGGACATATTGGTGATCAAATCTAGGTCAGTCTGGTACAAGGTAAGTGCTCTACCTGCTGTGCTATCTCTCTGACCCTCCTGTGCAGCAGTTTTTTTTTAAGTTTAGTATTAATAATTCAGACATTCAGTTGCTCCCAAGCACAGTGCTGGCATTTATATAAAATACTGTTTTTTTGTGGGAGGAGAGGTAATATAGCAGGTAGGATGCTTGTCTTGCATGTGGTCAACCCATGTGTGATCTTTAGCATCACATGAACTCCTCCGAGAAATGCAAAAATGATTTCTGAGCAAAGTCAGGAAAAAGCCCTGAGTCCAACTAGTTGTGCCTTCCTCCCCAATACATTTGTTCTAAATATGGTTAAATTCCATTAGAATGAACAAAGCTGTCACACAACTTAAAAACCTATTTTTATGTACTTACGATCCCCTAATTAGATTCAGATTCTTCTAGATCAAAATTCTTAGTAATTTATATTTATATTTTTATTTTTAGTCCATTATATTTTCTAATTCAAGTGTGTTTTTTTCGACGACCTCACCCAGCAGTGTTCAGGGCTTACTTCTTTCTGTGCTCATTGATTGCATCCAATTTTTGATAAAACGTTAAAAAACAAGTTAATTTTGATTTATATGTTTTAGGATTTTTATATTTTTGGATTTATATATTTTTCTTTTTTAAATTTAATCACATCTTGTTATTAAAGTACTTTAATGTGGTCACAAAGCACCAATCTCACCACTGGTGTTAATTTCCGTATACCAATGTTCCCATTCCCCAACTCCCTTTAGCCTGAACTCTTGACAGGCACCTTCTTAAGTTTGGTTGTTAAAGTTTGGGTTTTAAGTGTTTATTGATTTGTTTACTTTATTTAATTGTTGTTGAATCTGTGATTTATATATTTGGCTCTGTCATTCCTTAACCCCAGCTTTGCACCTGATTTTCCTGACATGTCCCCTGTTGCTTCCATCTGTGTCTTCTACTCTCCACTCCACTCTTCCTTTATCCACTGTATGCTCTGCGGATAAAGTTGATCAGGGCAATCCTTCTTTAAAACACTGCATTACCTTATCCAGTTATTCTCAGTACCATATATGAGTTGAATCATCCTGTGCTTATCCTTCTGGTTTACTTCACTTAAATAATGTCTCTCAGTTCTATCCTATTGCCACAAACTGCATTTCATCATTCCTTATTATTGTGTAGTATTCCATCGTGTATATATACTACATCTACATGATCCAATTATCTGTCGTTAGACATCTAGGGCTTCAAATCTTAGCTATTGTATTGAGTGCTCATTGAATAATGGTGTGTATAGGCACTTTTTAATAAATGTTTTTATGTCCCCAAAGTGGAATTGCTGTGTCATACGGGAGCTCAATTCTGAGTTTACTGAGTACCTGCCACACTTTTCTCCAATGGTATTGGATCAGACAATATTCCTATGAGCAGTGGATGAAGGTTCCTTTTTCACCATATCCCTGCCAACAGAGATTGTTCTCGGTATTTTAGATATGTGCTGTTCTCATGGTATAAGGTGATATTTCACTGTCATCTTGATTCAAATTTCCTTAATAACAAGTGATGATGAGCATTTTTTTTCAAGTGCCTGTTGGTCATCTGTTGGTCTTCCTCAGAGAAGCATATGTCCATTTATTTCCTCCCACATTTTTGTATGGGGCTTTTTTGATTTTTTAATACGTGTGAGTACTGTATAGATCCTAGATATTAACCCTCCATCTGATGTGTTGAGTTAGAGCATTTCCATTCTCAAAAAGTATAATACACGTACTTCTCTCATGCACACAAAGCACTGTCCAGGATAAAACACATTTTAGGACATCAGTTTAGCATTCATAAGAATAAGAATTATACCAAGTATTCTATAATATCACAATGCCATGGAGATACAAATTAACCATAAAAAGAAGACGGGGAGAAACTGTAACTCCTAGAGACTGAACAACATGCTGCTACCTAAAAGCTGGATCAAGAGGAAATCAAAGAAGAGATAAAACATTCATTGAGATTAATGATAATGAAGAAACAAGTTATGAAAATCTATGAGACACAGCAAAAGCAGATCTTAGGGGGAAATTCATAGCAATATAAGGCCATATTAGGAAATAAGAAAAAGATAAAATCAACAACCAAAATGCTTTAAATGTTTTTATTTTTTTAATTTATTTTTTTATTTGTGAAACACCATGAGTTACAGTTGTAGACTTACAGATTTTTGTGCTTGGGTTTCAGTTATACAATGATTGAGTGCCCATCTTTCCACCAGTGCCCATTCCCATCTCCAATGCTACCGGAATCTCTCCAACCCCCAACCCCACATCCCAGCCCAACCCTGTGACAGGGCATTTCCTTTTGTCCTCTCTTTCCGTTTGGGTGCTGTGGTTTGCAAAAGAGGTATTGAGTAGCAATCATGTTGGGTCTATAGTCTACTTTCAGCATGCATCTCTCATCCTGGGATGATCCTCCCAACACCCTTAACTTGGTGCTCCATTCTCTATCTGAGCTGCCTTCTCCACCAGCATGTGCAGCTGGCCTCCAAACCATGGAGTGAACCTCCTGGTATTTATCTTGGCTATTCTTGGGTGGTAATCTCATAATTTGTTACTTTATATTCCCCAGATGAATGCAATTTTTCTATGTCTGTCCCTCTCTTTCTGACTCATTTCACTTAGCATGATACTTTCCATGTAGTACCACTTGTATGTAAACTTCATGGCTTTATTTTTTTTAACAGTTGCATAATACTCTGGTTGAACTCGACAAGAAGAAAACATCTAATCCCATCAAAAAATGGGATGATGAAATGAACAGAAACTTTCCCAAAGAAAAAATCTGAAAGGCTAAAAGGCATATGAGAAAATGCTCTACATCACTAATCATCAGGGAGATGCAGATCAAAACAACAATGAGATATCATCTCGCACCACAGAGACTGGCCCACATCCAAAAGAACAAAAGCAACCAGTGCTGGCACAGATGTGGCGAGGAATGGACTCTCCTTCATGGCTGGTGGGAATGCCGACTGGTTCAGCTCTTTTGGAAAACAGTATGGACAATTCTCAAAAAAATAGAAATTGAGCTCCCATTTGACCCAGCATACCATTCCTGGGGATATATCCTGGAGAGTCAAAAAAGTACAGTTGAAACAACATTTGCACTTCTATGTTCATTGCTGCACTATTCACAATATCCAAAATCTGGAAAAAAAAAACCTGAGTGCCCGAGAACAGATGACTGGCTAAAGAAACTTTGGTACATATACACAATGGAGTACTATGCTTTAAATGTTTTTAAATGTCTAGCGAATCAACAACAATCAAACCCAAATACCAACAGAGAAAAGAAATAATAAAAACTAAAACATAAATAAACCAATAAAACAATACAAAGAATTAATAAAACTGGGAGCTGGTTCTTGAAAGAATAAACAAGATAGAGAAACCGTTAGCTGGAATCACAGGAGGAAGAAAGAGAAAGCACTCTAATAAATTAAATCAGAAACAAAAGAGGAGAAATTACAACAAAACCCTGCGATATCCAAGACATCATGAGAACAGACTAAAGTACTCAATTCTGTTTCACTGGATAGACTAGAAGACATGGAATGAATCCTAGAAACATGTAGTTTCCCAAAATTGAATAAAGGGGAGGTAGACAGCCTGATCAGCTCAATCATGAGCAAGGAAATTGAAACAGTAATTAAAAGTTTCCCCAAGAGAGAAAGTCCTGGCCCAGATGAAATAACAGGTGAGTTTTATCAAAGCTTGAGAAGACTTACTGCTGTTGGTCCTTAAGCTTTTCAAAAACTATCAAAGAAACAGAAATCCTCCCTAACACCTTCTATGAAGCTAACATTATACTGATACCCAAAATTGACAGAGATGTTACCAAAAAAAGTAAATTTTCAGAGGAATTTCCTCGATGAACATTAATGTAAAAATCCTCAACAAAAGCTTAGCAAACTAAATTCAATAGCACATCACACAAATCATACACCACATGCAGGAAATTAAATCTAGATTCACTCACACTTTACATAAATAAAGTCAAATCAAAGTATATCACTGATCTAGAGATCAGACCTGAGACTATAAAGTACAGTGAGGAAAATGTAGGCAGAATGCTCCAAGACCTAGAATTCAAAGAATTCTTTCAATGATATGATGCCATTTACAAACACTATGTAATCAAAACAAAACAAAAGGGACTACAGTAAACTTCAAAGTTTCCGTATGACAAGATAGCACAGCGGGTAGGGCGTTCACCTTATAAGCGACCAACATGGCCGACCCGAGTTCGATTCCTCCGCCCCTCTCGAAGAGCCCGGCAAGCTACCGAGAGTATTCGATATGCCAAACACAGTAACAACAAAGTCTCCAATGGAGATGTTACTGGGCCCGCTCGAGCAAAAACAAAGGCAATATTGTATTTTTAATTTTTATATTTTATATTATATATTGTATATTTGTGGTTTTATACATTTTAGGGAGTAGCTTGTCAGGCTCCCCAAGAGGGATAGAGGTTTTTAGGGTGGCTTCTAATGACCCTTACAGGTGTTTCCTTGGTTAAAACCATATTTGAAGCATATCAAATATGGTGCGGCAATCCAGGAAGATGGGTATTAAGTGTCCTATGATGTGTCTGGAAAGCATCCTGGAGCATGGCAGTGGCTTGGTAGTGGAGGTAGTGGAGGTAGTAGAGGTCTGCCGGTATCTGGTCTATCGGATCTCTTCTATAACCACATCCACCTGCCCACAAACCAAATTCCGCAGGATGGATATTTAGTTCCCAATGTTCTCCCTTCAGAAATCTGACAAGCCATTTCGTTGGTAAACAAGTGAAGAGCACCTGGTACAGACAAGGTCAGACCCGAACACCTGAAGAATCTGACATCGGTACTCATCAATACACTGGCTTGGCTCTTCACATGCTACCTGTCTGAATGAAAGGTTACTTCCCAATGGAAAACCAGCAATACTGTACTACTGTACAAGAAGGGAGGCATCCACCAATTGGCATCTATCACCTGATCTGCCTATTTTCTGTCATCTACAAGCTGTTCACTCGAGGCATCCTGAATAGGATTGGCAGAACACTAGCTGAAGGACAAGCATGTGAGCAAGCCGGGTTCCACAAAGGATTCAGCACCATCGACCATATCCACACGATAACCAAACTCATTGAGTTTTCTCGGGAGTTCAAGATGCCACTCTGTCTACCGTTCATTGATTTAAAAAGGCCTTTGATTCTGTTGAGAAAGAAGCAGTCATCAAAGTCCTAACGAAACAGGGTATTCAAACTCAATACATCAGGATCCTCTCTGAGCTGTATTACGATTCACTACTAGGATCTCACCATTCTACAACGAAGTGATCATTGATGTCAAGAGAGGGGTTCGGCAGGGTGATACCATTTCGCCGAAACTCTTCAGTGCCACCCTTGAGAACATCATGTGATGACCGGAATGGGGAGGAATGGGAGTGAAGATAGATGATCGGCAACTTCACCACCTCCGCTTTGCTGATGAAATCATTCTAATAACACCAAACATTAGACAAGCAGCACAAATGCTGGCCGACTTTGACCATGAGTGTGGAAAGTTCGGACTACAGCTGAATCTCATGAAGACAATGTTTATGAGAAACAGTCTCGTTCCTGATATTCCATTTGCTCTCAATTGAACAACCATCTCCGAATGCAAGAGCTATGTGTACCTAGATCGAGAAGTCAACATCACAAATGACCTGACACCCGATTGCGTACGACAAAGAGAGTGGCTTGGAATGCCTTCAAGAGTGTCAAAGAAATAGCTAAGAGGACGAAGAACCTCAGGCTCCGGGCACATCTCTTAGATTCCACTGTTCTTCCTGTATTAACACACGCCTCAGAGACCTGGGCCCTACGAAAACAGGATGAGAATGCTATTTGGTATCCCATAGAGGAATGAAAAGAGCTATTCTTGGAGTATCATGCTTCACTGAAGTGAGAGAAAGAATCCGGAGTTCCGAACTCCATCAACGGTCAAGAATCGGGGATGCTGTCTCTTTTTGCCAAGGCGTCGAAAATCAGATAGGCTGGACATGTAATAAGATTTGGAGATGACCACTGGACTAGAGCTGTTACTGACTGGATTCCACAGGATGTCAAAAGACCGCGTGGCCGCCCACCTACGAGATGGTCAGACTTCTTCGTCAACACCCTGAATGATTGGTTTGAGGGTGTTCCTGTTCCTAGAATGAGCAGATGCCATTGGGCTACACTAGCACGAGATAGGGATGGATGGAGACGTTACTGGAACCTGCTTAAGCAAATTGATCTGTAATGGGATGTCTAGTGATCAAGTGATACATTTTAGATTATTTTTTACATATTATGCATTTACATTTTTTAATTCTGTGTTTATATTTAGTTTCTTATACTGCAATTATTCCTCTTTATGATTCTTAATCTTGTGACATACGGCACTTCCCTTCTGAAGCATAATCTTCTTTTAGGCAACCTGGATTAGAGATTTGGTACTTTTTTTTTTTGACCCTTCAAGTCACTGGCATTGTTCATTATTCTCTTATAAAAATCTAAGGCCACCAAAAGTATATAAGAGAATAAGAGGAATGGAAGGAAAGCAAGGGAAGAATGTAATTCGCAAAACTTACTTGTCTTAATTACTACAATTAAAGAATCATTACTTATTGGAAAAATATTACTTTCCATCTGAAGGCTTCAAATGAATTTAGTAATAGCTATAGTAAAGTCTTCATATATTGAATCCACATAGAGCATGCACTCTAAATTTTCATTTAAGTAGAAATGCCAATAGAATTCAACTGAGTGTGGGTCAGTGTTATCTATAGAATTGGAAAGCAAAAACTCAATGAATTGAAGACTTTTTCAATTGAATATAAGCTACTAAACAAAAAATATATCTGAAGCATCTGTAGTGATAGTTTTGTCCAATTAATTTCAATTGTAAGATTATAACTATACCCACAGACACAGAAATCCATGTAAATAAATTTTACTGAGGAATGAATAGGATTATAAGACTTAGCAATGTTATCATAATGCTTCTAGTTTGAAATTTTTGTCATTATTTTTCAATATAATCTTGTTACTATTTACACCCCTGAACAAAATAAAAGTGTTTAGATAATATCTGAAATTTGTTTCAAATATGATAATAAGCAGAAGTTCCATTTTTTAATATTTGGTCTCTAGATAACATAATGGTTTACCTAATTTTTTTGCTATAAATGTCTAGCTTTGTTAGATTAAATGGTCAATTTAGAAAATCTTTGCACCAATATTTAAAGGATTTTCACATTCTCTGGGACAATAATGAAGTGTTTGGATCCTGAATTTATATAGTAAAATATCCAATTCTTTTTAGCATTATTTTATTAGTTATTCTTCTCTATTATTCCTTTGTTGTTAAAATGATAAGAAGAGTCATACAATTTATTTGTACTGGTACACTTGGTTGCAGTACATATGCACTTTTATTTGAGGTGTTTACGAGAGGCTGTACACAGTTGTGGTATACATATTTAATTGTTGTGTAGCAAAGGGCACATTCTGTTTGGGCACTCAGAATAACTGGTGGCATTAAGTAGAAAAGAGTATGGACAGTATTCATTAAGAAAATATTGGATCTTGACTATTGAGATTTTTAAGCAAGGCTTTGTTATTTAATATTGCCCAATCCCTTGCTTTTTTATATATCCCATATGAGTGAGGTTAGCTGATATTTGTCCTCTGACTTATTTTGCTTAACATGAAACCTTCCCCCTAGCTTCCTCCATATTTCAGGGGCTATGTTAGAACTAAGAAAACACAGAAGACTTCAATCTTCTTGAGCCACTTGCTGACATTTTATTTGTAAGTTTACTGTTAAGCATATTCCTAACACTTTGTTGTATAAAAGCTTTTTAGTTTGATGCAGTCCCACTTCTTGTTTTCAATTGCATTGACCTTCTATTGTGAACTACAAAATACTCGTTTCCAATACCCATGCAAGGCACTTACATGTTAAGTTTTCCTGTAGAACTCTCCTGCTTTCAAATTGTATGCTTAAGTCTTTAATTCACTGAAGGCAGGGCTTTGTCCCTCAGGAGCACAGGCACCATTCCCAGCAATGCTCAGTCAGGCACAACAAACTTGAAGTTTCAGTGCTAAGGTTCAAATAGGAGGATATATTTTGGCACAGTGACGCAGGGAGTCACATGTTCTACACTGAAGAGGTGCTCAGGGGTCCATATACTATATAGTATCTGGCCAGGGGCAGATCCAAAATAGTATCAGGCAAATGCTGTGTACTCCTCAATGCTTTAAGTAGTCTTGCTGACCCTCATAAATCGTATTTTTTAAACTTAAAAAAATTTATTTTATTTAATTAATTTTTTTTAATTGAACCACTGTGAGATACAGAGTTACAGAGCTGATCATTCATGGCCGGGTTTGAGTTACAGAGCTGATCATTCATGGCTGGGTTTCAGCTCCAACACCCTTCCCTCCACCAGTGTACATTTTCCACTACCAATGTACCCACTTTCCCTCCCCTCATTCTGACTCTATAGAAGACACTTTCCTCTCTCTCTCTCTCTCTCTCTCTCTCTCTCTCTCTCTCTCTCTCTCTCTCTGTGTCTCTCTCTCTCTCTCTTTCTCTCTCACACACACATACACACACACACATACACACTCACTCTCTTATTTTGGGAATTATGATTTTCAATACGGATACTGAAAGGTTACCATGTATACCCCTTTACCTACTTTCAACACTCATTCCTTGTCCAGAGTTATCATTTCCAACTATTGTTGTCGTACTGGACCCTTCTCTAACGTAGCTATCCTTGTTTTATCCTTGTCTTATTTTTGTTCCTAGAAGAAAGAATTTTCACTTTTTACCATTGGATACTATATTAACTGTAACTTTGTAGTATATGACCTTTATTATTATGAAAGAACATTCTTTCTATACCCAATTGTCGAGCATATTTTAAAGATAAAAGAGTGATTTATAAGTCATGTTTTTGTCTTTCATTCTATTAATGTCATTTATTACTTTTACTGCTTTGCATATAAGTATCCTTGCATCCTATTGAAAATTCTATCTGATCATAGTATATGTAAGGTAAAGGCCCTCCTGTTGATCGTCGATTTGCTCGAGCGGGCCCAGTAACGTCTCCATTGGAGACTTTGTTGTTACTGTGTCTGTCATATCGAATACGTCACGGGGAGCTTGCCAGGCTCTGCCGTGCGGGCGAGATCCTCTCGGTAGCTTGCCGGGCTCTCCGAGAGGGGCGGAGGAATCGAACTCGGGTCGGCCATGTTGGCCGCTGGAGCGATAGCACAGCGGGTAGGGCGTTCGCCTTACAAGCGGCCAACATGGCCAACCCGAGTTCGATTCCTCCGCCCCTCTCGGAGAGCCCGGCAAGCTACCGAGAGTATTCGATATGCCAGACACAGTAACAACAAAGTCTCCAATGGAGACGTTACTGGGCCCGCTCGAGCAAATCGACGATCAACGGGAGGGCCTTTACCTTTACCATAGTATATGATCCATTCAATACATTATTAAGTTTTTTACAAATATTTGTTAGCAATAATTGTAGGAAGCATTTTCATCTATGTTTACTAGGAATATTGATCATAATTTTATTTCTTGTAATGTGTTTATCTTATAAAATTAGTTGGTAACTGTTTCATTCACTTTAATTTAATAAAATTAAATTAGAAAACCATGATAATATAAATGCATTTTTAGTATTTGAAAGGTACCATTTTTTTAATATATGTTATATTATGGTATGCTTAACAAGTTGTCAGTAAACAAATATTTTTCTGTTTTATATTAAATTAAAGACACTGTGTTTTGAAAATTTGACAGTATGTGTTTTTTTAATTTAAAACTTATTTATAATGTAAAGTAAATGCAGAAATGTAGGTGTTAATTAAGTAAAAGTGATTGAGTCAAAATTATATAGGTAAATGACTGAATTTCAAAATGTTGGGTAGAAAGGAAAGCTTTTCATTGGATTTTTAAAAAGTTAAATGCTTGCTTAAATTTACCCAAAAGGAAAATAAAACAAACTGTTTCATATATTTAGATATGCTCAACATTTGACAATTTTTATTGGCTATTAAATTGTCTATGCTGTAAGCATAATATAAGTGCATTTGTCTTTTTAAACAAATCTTGGGAAAAGGGTTTGTCTTTACTGTCTCTAATAGTAAAAACAAACACACAGAGTCATTAAATATAGTTTATCTAATAATTGACATTATAAGTTGAAATGGCAAATCCCCTAAAGGAAATTTAAGTATTATAGGAGGAATGGCTAGCATTAGATTACAAGAATATTTCACTTGTTCTTATTTCAAGTAAAAACTGAATGCACATTTACACTCAATTTTCATAATAAGTTACTTTTTTATTCTGATACTCTTGGGGAAATATTTGTAATCTCACTTTTTAACCTGTTGTTCTGTCCTAATACCATTTTTGGCTATTTGTGAACTGTTGAGATGATGTGATATTATGTAAGAATTATACCCACTGATGGGGCTGTAGCGATAGCACAGTGGGTAGGACATTTGCCTTGCCTGCGGCCTAACTGGGTCCAATTCCCAGCATCCCATATGGTCCTCTGAACAACACCAGGAGTAATTCCTGAGTGCAGAGGCAGGAGTAAACCCTGTGTATCGCTGGGTGTGACCCAAAAAGAAAAAAAGAAAGAATTATACCCACCGTTGGGCTGGAGCGATAGCACAGCGAGTAGGGCGTTTGCATTGCATGCAGCCAATATGGCCGACCCGAGTTCGATTCCTCCGCCCCTCTGGGAGGGCCAGGCAAGCTACCAAGAGTATCTCGCCCGCAGGGCAAAGCCTGGCAAGCTCCCTGTGACTTATTCGATATGCCAAACACAGTAACAAGTGTCACAATGAAGGCGTTACTGGGCCCGTTCAAGCAAATCGATGAACAACGGGAGGACCGTGACCGTGACCATGATACCCACCATTAAAGAAGAAAATGTTTTCATATCTCTATGCATTTACAGGCAGCTATATGTTAAGGTTAGTAGCAACTAGATTCACTTTTACATCCTAAATATCATGTGCATCTAGTTCATCTGGAAGTCTGTTAGCTGTACATAGGAATAATTATGCAATCAACCAAGTGTTTATGCCATCACATAGACATTCTAATTACACTGTATTATGAGTCTTAAATTTATGATTGTCTAGACACTGATTTTATACTCATTTTTCCAACTATGATCATTTACTTAGACAGACTAACATTTAAACAAGAAAAGAAGCAAAGGGAATTTTCAGATCAAGAAGTTGAGTCTGTTACAAATCTCCCCACTATATCATTAGGTCATGAGCAGCAAAACACGCTGATAAAAGCATTGTGAAATATTCAGAGAGGTGTGAAAAAACTTATTACTCATTTCACATTGATGAAGAACTTTCTTGTTCTTTGTCCATGATTTTGTACATGGCAGTTATTTTATATTAGGGCTCGGCATGTGAACTATAGTTAAATGGGTTGTATTTGAAATAGACATATTCCTCATATATTAACATTTTGACATTAATAAATTACTTAAAATATGTGGACTATAATTCATTCATGTGTAAAACATTAATAATTATAGTAACCTACTCACAGATTTTCAGCAAAACCTTTTTGAGTTAGAATGTGCAATGCTATTGGAACAATGCCTTAGAGAATGTAATTTGGCAAATATTCATTGGTCCTTGACTGTTGTTTTCTTCAGTTCCCTTTATTATTTTAAATAATGTAACTTACTGGGACTCACTACTGTGTTATTTTGATGTTGTTTATATTGTCTTGACATAAAGATATGCTGATATTTATTCACGCCTTGGTTTAACTAAAAGAATATTAATAACATATTATGCAGATTGGCACTCTTTTCAAAGAAGTCAGGGAACTAAGAATACCTAAAATCCTTCAAATGTTCTCTATTATATTTATTTATACTTAATTTACATATAATATTGTATAAGTTTAAGTTTCACAGCATGTTAAAATGATGTATTGATGTTATAGCTTAATTACCACTAGCAACTCCATTATGTCATGTAATAATTTTCTTTGTAATGAAAACATTAGAATATAATCTCTTAGCAATTCTAAAATATGTATAACAATATTGTTGAAAATAATCACTTTACTATGTATTTATCTCCATAAAATTTTCATTTTCTAGTTGTAAGTATGAACGCGGTAATAAAATCTTCCCATTTTTCCAGACCTATTAACTTACCACCAAAGTATAATTCATCAGTATAAATAAAACTAGGTTTTCAAAGAAATAAGCAAAATATTAATAAAACAACTTTTAATTATTGATTCCTTAATAATTGCTTTTCATATGGTCACGGTCAAATCTTACTTAATCTTTCTGAATATAATTTATTATATCAACTTGTGAATTATCCATTACCATAAACTTTGAATACCTTGGCAGTAAATTTAGATATCTGTTATCAGATGTTATTGTTAAGACTTATATGCATCATACTATAATAATTCTATCACTTAATCACTTAATCACTTAACTTCCCGTTAGTCGTCGATTTGCTCAAGTGGGCGCCAGTAACATCCCCATTTGTACCTGTCGCATGCTAGTGTAGCCCAATGGCATCTGTTAGCTCTGAGAACATGAAGAGCCTCAAACCAATCGTTCATGATCTTGATGAAGAAGTCTGACCATCTGGTAGGTGGGCGGCCACGCGGTCATTTGACATCCCGTGGAATGCAGTTGGTAACAGCTCTAGTCCAGCAGTCATCTTTAAATCTCATTATGTGATCAGGCCATCTGATTTTTGACACCTTGGCAAACGAGACCGCGTCCCTGATTCTTGATCGTCGACGGAGGTCTGAACTCCAGATTCTTTCTCTCATTTGAGTGAAACGTGATATTCCAAGCATAGCTCTTTCAATTCCTCTTTGGGAGACCCGAATAGCATTCTCCCCCTGTTTGCGTAGGGCCCAGGACTCTGAGGCATAGGTTAATGCAGGAGGAACAGTGGAATCAAAGAGATGTGCCCAGAGACAGAGGTTATTCGTACTCTTAGCTATTTCTTCGACATTCTTGAAGGCGTTCCAAGCCGCTCTCTTCCTCCTGTGCAGCTCGGGTGCCAGGTCATTTGTCATGTTGATTTCTCGACCTAGGTACACATAGCTGTTCCATTCGGAGATGGTCGTTCCATTGAGAGTGACTGGGGCATCAGGAAGGAGGCTATTTCTCATAAACATTGTCTTCGTAAGATTCAGCTGTAGTCCTACCTTTCCACACTCACGGTCGAAGTCGGCCAGCATTTGTGCCACTTGGCTAATGTTTGGTGTTATTAAAACAATGTCATCAGCAAAGCGGAGGTGGTGTAGTTGCCGACCATCTATCTTCACTCCCATTCCTTCCCATTCCAGTCATCGCATGATGTTCTCGAGGGTGGCACTGAAGCATTTCGGTGAAATGGTATCACCCTGCCGAACCCCTCTCTTGACATCAATGATTACTTCTTTGTAGAATGGTGAGATCCTGGTAGTGAATCCGCAATACAGCTAATGGAGGATCTTGATGTATTGGGCTTGAATGGCCTGATTGGCTAGGGCTTCTATGACCACTTCTGTCTCCACAGAATCAAAGGCCTTCTTTAAATCAATGAACATTAAACAGAGCAGCATCTTGAACTCCTGAGAAACCTCAATGAGCTTGGTTATGATGTGGATATGGTCGATGGTGTTGAATCCTTTGCGGAACCCTGCTTGCTCGCATGGTTGTCCTTCATCTAGTGTTCTGCCAATCCTATTTAGGATGACTCGAGTGAACAACTTGTAGATGACAGACAATAGGCATATCGGGCGATAGTTGCCAATGTCATGGATGTCTCCCTTCTTGAACAGTAGTACGGTCCTGCTGCTTTTCCAATGGGACAGAAACTTGCATTCATACAGGTAGCGTGTGAAGAGCCGAGCCAGTGTATTGATGAGTACTGATGGCAGGTTCCTCAGGTGTTCAGGTCTGACCTTGTCTGGGCCGGGTGCTGTTCGTTTCTTTACTGACAAAATGGCGTGTCGGATTTCGGAAGGGAGAACGTTGGGAACAACATATCCATCCTGCGGAATTTGGTATGTTGGCAAATGGACATAGCTATCGAAGAGATTTGAGTAGAAGTCATGGATAATCTTCTCCATTGCCATTCTGGAGGATGTGATGGATCCATCAGGACGCCGGAGGGCAGTCATCTTGGTCTTGTAGTTGGCGAAGGACAGACTGGCGTTACGAATATTTTTCCTGGCTTCTGCCACATCTAACAGCACTTCTGCTCTTCTCTGTTTGAGGTCTTTCTTGATCGCATCTCTGCACTGCTTTGCGAGCTCGGACGTTAGCTTGCGGTTGCCTGAGGCATGCGCCAAACCACGCTGGCGAATTAGCTCAAGAGTTTTCGAAGACAGGCGTTTTTTGTTGCAATCTCTCTCTTGGCGTTCCTCGCACAGTCATGGAGGTGCTGAACCAGTCGATCGTATTCCTCGTCAATGTTGTCAACAATGGCATCTTCCCACGTTGCCGCAATAGTGCCAAAGAGCTCCCAGTTGGTGGTCATTCTGGGAGTTCTCTTTTTAAACTTTGCAGCCCTTTCTCCCCGCTCTGTGAAGTAGAATTTTGCACAAAGGAGAGGGTGGTTTGATCCCGTTCGGAATTTTGGGAAAACAGCGACATCGGTCAGGCAAAACCGTTGATTGAATATGATGTGGTCTATTTCGTTGTGGAATCGTTCACCTGGCAGACTCCCATGTCCAATGTTTAGATTCTGCCTTCTGGAACTGTGAGTTACCATGGATGGTCTTGGTTGACATGATGAACTCAGACAGTCTCTCACCCTTTTCGTTCCATTCTAGGCCATGGGTCCCGATGTGAAGTTCTCTCTTTTTTTTTAATTAATTTATTTATTTATTGAATCGCTGTGGGAAAAGTTACAAAGCTTTCAGGTTTAGGTCTTGGTCAGCAAATATCGATCACATTTCCCTTTACCAATACTTATTTTTTACCATGAAGAACCCCAATATACCCCCACCCCCCACACCCCCAATGCCTATGGGGCAGAAGAATTCTAGTTAAGACTCTATCTACTTTGACTAGCTTCATTGTTTTGATAAAAGATGCGCCATTATTATTTAGAGTTTACACCCCCCCCCCCCAATTCAGACATGCTGAAAAAGCGTTGTGAAATGATTTGCTTTCTACAGCTGGGTTCAAGAATTAAATGTTGTCGCGTGGCCGTGATCGCGGTTTTGGATTTCTGCTATTTTACTTATTAACCCTGGGGGTATTTCTACTGAGAGTCAGATAATTAAGAGATTGGTTTCTGTGCTCTGGAGTCATGGCCGTGCTGGAGAGCCGCTCGTGGGGGGCAACTGGTGACCTCGGTAGGGCGTGAAGGATGGGCCGGAATGCCCCCTCCCCCCCTCTGTCCCATGAGGTTTCAGTCGCAACCCACCCCTGGCTCATACCTGCTCTCCACAAGGCTCCCCTGCGGCTGCCATCTTGCTTTCCAGAGAGGAGAGGGCGAAGGGGGCAACACCCTTTCCTCTCCGGGCAGGCATGATGGCCTGGATTAACGCATAGTCCACTTTTCCCCTCCAAGCTGCTGGTTTTCTGCTTTAAGTCCTTGTGCTTCTGGGGCCATGGCCGTGCAGGAGAGCCGCTCGTGGGGGGCAACTGGTGACCTCATTAGGGCGTGAAAGATGGGCCGGAACGCATCCCGTCCCACGAGGTTTCAGTCGCGCTCCACCCCCGGCTCAAACCTGCTCTTCACAAGGCTCCCATGCGGCCACCGTCTTTCTTTCCAGAGAGGAGAGCCCAATGTGAAGTTCTTCAGCTGATCTTCTCCGTCCTATCTTGGCATTAAAATCACCCACAATGATCTTGTAGAAGGTGTGGTCTTCTTTATAGAACTTCTTCAGCTCCATGTAGAATTTCTCGATTTCTCTTTCATCATAATGAGATATTGGTGCAAAGATAGAAACTGCTGGCAGTGAGCCACATCTATTCAAATGTAAACGTCCGATTCCCGTTGTTAGGCATTCGAATGTATCAATGCTCTTGGCCAAGTTTGTGTTGACAAGGACACCTACGCCTCCGACACCTCTTTTATCACATGTTCCGAGGAACAATTCTTCTCCAGTGGTTGGTGGAAGCAGACAGGCAGGGTAGGGTGGGGCTCCTGATTAGAATCCCTTTGTCATCTGTGGTCTCTCTGAGACCTTGAACTCTAGGCTCAACGGACCCAGGGACAGAGATTCTCTGCTTGCTCCTACCAACCATAGGTGACAAAGTGATTCTAATCAGGAGCCCCACCCTACCCTGCCTGTCTGCTTCTAATAATTCTATAAGAAATTATTATTCAGAATTTACAAGTGGGAAATTTTTGGCTTAATATGATTAAGTACTAGAGCTGAATTAAGATAGTCTCATTGTAGCAAACAAATGTTTAGAACAATATTTCAATATTTTTAACTATCAGCTGCAGGTTTCATTTACAGAATATAGTAAAGAAATATATACGAAAATACTAATATGTGCTATTTATTCTCATGCTCTACTGACTGAGCTAGCCGGGAACGGAGTGATAGCACAGCGGTAGGGCATTTGCCTTGCGTGCAGCCAGCCCGGCCGAGCCGAGTTCGATTCCTCCACCCCTCTTGGAGAGCCTGGCAAGCTACCAAGAGTATTCAATATGGCAAACACAGTAACAAGAAGTCTCACAATGGAGACTTTACTGGGCCCGCTCGATCTATTTATTCATTATAAAAATAATGTCAAACATTCAATTTTGAAGTGGTCTTTTTTTTTTTTTTTTGATATACTGATTTTATTTGAATAAGACATATGCTTTAATATTTATGCTTACCTGTTAATTCTACATTAATTGCTTTTGACATAATTTTCTTTTTTTTTTTTTTTTTTTTTTAATTTTTTATTAGTGAAACAACATGAGGTACAGTTATAGATTTACAAATTTTGTGCTTGGATCTCGGTCATACCACGATCAAATACCCATCCCTCCACCAGTGCCCATTTTCCACCACCAGGATAATATCCCTCCCCCCCATCCTCCCATCCCCCCATCCCCCCCTGCCACTGTGGCAGGGCATTCCCCCCTGTTCTCTCTCTCCTCCTGGGCGCTGTGATCAGCCAAAGAGGCATTGAGTGGCGAACATGTTCAGTCCAGTCTACTTTCAACCTGCATCTCCCCTCCTGGGAGGATCCTCCAAACACCCTCCACTTGGCGTTCCCCTCTCCATCTGAATTGTCCTTTCCCCTAGAATACCCAGCTGGCCTCTAAGTTATGGAGTAATTCTCCTGGTGTTGTGGGTATTAATCTCATATTTTATTATTTTATATCCCCCAGATGAATGCTATCTTTCTATGTCTATCCCTCTCTTTCTGACTCATTTCGCTTAGCATGATACTTTCCATATTGTACCATGAAGTGGTCTTTTAATGAGGTAAAATAAACTAACTTAACTAGCTTCGTACAAACCCCAAAAAATATATTTTCAGACACCCTGCATGGTAAAGACATCCAGGGACTCTGAAAAGGGGTGGGTCATTGAGTGCCTGCCCAGACAGAACCCTGGCAGTCACTTGTTCCCACACTTCTAAATCACCATCTTTCCCCAGGCTGGACTCCATCAGCAGAGGATAAATCTCACTGAGATTTGCTAGAAATTCAAGTATGTGGGCTTTTGTGACTGAAATCTCCAGGCTTTCTTGGATTTGGTATCGGCTACCGCCCCCAACATCTCTGTATTTCTGGCAGTCATGTCCAAACCCCAAAGCCAAAGTCACCACCCAATTAAAAATTTAACTACACCTATAACGCCCCATTAAAAATTCTGAACTTTCTGGAACACGTGGTTACATTTGTGTCTACAATTTCATATTCTACAATACTGATAAACCAGTAGTTGCACATCAAATCAGATGGGATAAAATATGAAAGGAACTAATCTCAATTAACAAAACATAAACAAAGTGGCTTAACTTGTAATATTTTAGTAATCTCTCACACAAGGACTTAATGTCTCCATGGATAGAACAAGCAGTTTACACAATTTTCTCCTAAGAAAACATTGCTTGATCATTCTGTTATCAAATTATTGATAAAAAGCAATATAAAATAAATACTTGAGGCTTGCTATTGGGACAGGCTTAAGGGATGGTTGAGGAAATTGGAGACGAAGGGGGAGGAAAGGTATAATGGTGATTGGCGTGATGCTGGAATACTGAACGTCTGTAAGAAGTCATCATGAACAGCTTTGTAAACCAGTATTTATATAAAATGTGATGAGGGAAAATTACATATTTAGGCCTTACCTGTTCCATGTAAATTCCACAATATGTTGACACAGAATTACTTTAAGGGTTTCATTAGGGGCTGGAGTGATAGCACAATGGATAGGGTGTTTGCCTTGCATGTGGTGGACCTAGGTTCTATTCCCAGTATCCCATATGGTCCCCTAAGCACCGCTAGGAGTAATTCCTCAGTGCAGGAGCCAGGAGTAACCCTGTTCATCACCAGATGTGACCTCAAAAGCAATAAATAAATAAAAAAGGTAAAGGTAAAGGCCCTCCCGTTGATCGTCGATTTGCTCGAGCGGGCCCAGTAACGTCTCCATTGGAGACTTTGTTGTTACTGTGTTTGGCATATCGAATACTCTCGGTAGCTTGCCGGGCTCTCTGAGAGGGGCGGAGGAATCGAACTCGGGTCAGTCATGTTAGCCGTTTGTAAGACAAACGCCCTACCGCTGTGCTATAAATAAATAAATAAAAAAGTTTCATTAATGACAGGTGAGTCATGATTATTACCAAAATGAAATCCAAGTACCAAGTATAACACTGTATAGCACTGTGCTCCCATTGCTCATTGATTTGCTTGAGCGGGCACCAGTAACGTCTCCATTATGAGACTTGTTGTTACTGATTTTGGCATATCAAATATGCCATGAAGAATTTGCCAGGCTCTGCTGTGCAGGCAGGATACTCTTGGTAGCTTGCCAGGATCTCCAAGAGGGGTGGAGGAATCAAACCCGGGTTGGCTGCTTGCAAGGCAAACGCCCTACCCGCTGTGTTATCGCTCCAGCCTAATATCCAATAATAAAATAAAATTTAATTTAATATAGTTTATGTTTATGAGTTGAAACATATATGTAAATGAGAATAAGCAGTTTAGTATAATGTATCAAATGGTTTTAATTTTTTTTATTTACATGGGTCAAAACCCCCGAATAATCACAAATTGGCTATGACTAATTTATTTTCTGATCACTCTACTTATCAGTTTTTAAAGTTCTGTTGGGATTAACAATATGAAGTAAATTTTTATGTGCTTAAGGAGGCATGTTAAAATTGGGAGGGAAAATGCAGTTATTTGTTGAGGAAATGTTGGAAAACTAAATCCTTGAAACAACTGTATAATGAACACCCTTGTAAATCATGATGCTTTAAATAAAAAGTCACTAAAAAAAAACCTAACTTAACTATAAAGCCCTTGCAAAGGTTCTGATGATACATAGAGTAAAATGTTTGTCTAGTCCCTCCTTGTTTTAGCTCCAAGATGGATTAATATGTTCCAATTATAACTAACTGCAGCCATGAGGAAAATCCAAACTAGAACCAGTAAGTCAAATTCTTTCTATATTTCTGACCTAGAGAAATTATATAACACAATAAGATAATTGGTGTTTTGTTTGTTTTTTAATTGAATCACCATGTGATACACAAATACAGAACTGTTCATGACTGGGTTTCAGTCAATTTTCCAACACCCATCCCTTCACCTGTGTACATTTCCTGGCACCAATGTCCCCAGTTTTCGTCCTGAAACCTCCCCCTATTCCTGCATCTATGGCAGGCACATCTCTCTCTCCCTCCCTCTGTGTGTGTATGTGTGTGTGTTTATGTGTGTGTCTCAATCACTTTCTCTTTCAGGCTCTCTGAATCTTTCTGGCTCTCTGTCTCTATCTCTGACTCTCTCTCTTTACTTTTGGGTACTGTGGTTGTGGTTTGCAATACAGTTGCTGAGAGGTTGTTGTGTTAGCCTTCACCTGCTTTTAGCATGTAGTTTTTATCCAGAGTGGTGTAGGATGACATTGCTTTGTCCTTTCTCCCTTTCTCCACAAGGATCTAAGGTTTATCTGGTTACACCCATCACAGTGCTCCTGAGGCACTTCCATTCCATTGTATTTATCTGTAAATTCTTTCCTGTGTTCTCCTCCCCAACCAGGTAATCAGCTTTCCCCCTAATCAGACTCTGTTAATTTGTAAGGTTAGATTCCTCAGAAATCTATGATTTTATATGCATGAGTGAAATATTGCCTTTCTCCTCTCCTTATGCCTTATGAACAGTTTATTTTAAAGCATTGCCCTTTTTGTATAGATACAGGAAGACCATTTACATTATGCTTTGTAACTTAGATTTAAATGGCTTTGAATATTATTCACTCCCAGGCATCTGCTTTCTCGACTTAAGCCTCAGTTGCCCTTAGTTCCTAACACCCCAAAAGCAGGGTCCCGATGAAGGACTGAATGGACCCAGCACAAGTGGTGAGCTACCCTGGCATCGAAATGGGCCAGGACAAAGTGCCACTATTCTTAACGATAAGAGTTTGATCATAGACAAATGCTGTCATGATCCAAAAGTAACGACGAGACTAGGATCCTACTAAAAGTGGGAAAGACTATCTGGCCTGAGCACTGTAGTCTGAGATTGAGATGGCCCTAGGAGGGCAATTCTATAAGTTTAAGATATTTCTTGCTGTATCCATACAAAATGATTTATATTTATATGCTTATATGGAATTGTCGTACCATATTTGATAGGGTTCAAATATGGTAACACCTACAAGGGTGATTAGAGGTCACCCCAAAAGCCTCTATCCCTCTTGGAAAGACTGGCAAGCTACCGAGAGTATTCCGCCCGCACGGAAGAGCCTGGCAAGCTATTCGCTGTGTATTCGATATGCCAAAACCAGTAATTACAACTGGTCTCATTCACCTGACTCTGAAGGCTTCACCGACATGGCAGCACTGAGAAGGATGAGAAAGGAGAGGCCGACAAAATCTCAAGGCCGACCTAGGCTGCCACAACGAAGGAAGACAAAAATGATCGTCTGTACTTTCAATGCACGTACGCTAGCATCAGATGCATCCATCGAGGATCTGATGGTATAAGCGCGAATGATCAAGTACGACATCATTGGTCTGACCGAGACAAGAAGGCACGAATCTCACCATGCCGTTTTCGACACTGGAGAAGAATTGTTCCTCGGAACATGTGATAAAAGAGGTGTTGGAGGCATCAGTGTCCTTGTCAACACAAACTTGGCCAAGAGCATTGATACATTCAAATGCCTAACAACCCGAATCGGATGTTTACATTTGAATAGATGTGGCTCACTGCCTGCAGTTTCTATCTTCGTTGTCTATGCACCAACATCTCATTATGATGAAAGAGAAATCGAGAAGTTCTACATGGAGCTAGAGAAGTTCTATAAAGAAGACCACACCTTCTACAAGATCATTGTGGGTGGTTTTAATGCCAAGATAGGACCGAGAAGATCAGCTGAAGAACTTCACATCGGGACCCATGGCCTAGAATGGAACGAACAGGGTGAGAGACTGTCTGAGGTCATCATGTCGAATAAGACCATTCATGGTAACTCACAGTTCCAGAAGGCAGAATCTAAACGATGGACATGGGAATCTCCCGGTGGACGATTCCACAACGAAATAGAGCACATCATATTCAATCGACGGTTTTGCCTGACCGATGTCGCTGTTGTCCCAAAATTTTGAACGGGATCGGACCACCGTCTCCTTCGTGCAAAATTCTACTTCACAGAGCGGGGAGAAAGGGCTGCAAAGTTCAAAAAGAGAACTCCCAGAATGACCACCAACTGGGAACTCTTTGGTACTATTGCGGCAACATGGGAAGATGCCATTGTTGACAACATTGACGAGGAATACGATCGACTGGTTCAGCACCTCCATGAATGTGCGAGGAACGCCAAGAAAGAGATAGCCACAAAAAGTCGCCTGTCTTCGAAAACTCTTGAGCTAATTCACCAGCGTGGTTTGGCGCATGCCTCAGGCAACCGCAAGCTAACGTCCGAGCTTGCAAAGCAGTGCAGAGATGCGATCAAGGAAGACCTCAAAGAGAGAAGAGCAGAAGTACTGGTAGATGTGGCAGAAGCCGGGAAAAGTATTCGTAACGCCCGCCTGTCCTTCGCCAACTTTAAGACCAAGATGACTGCCCTCCGACGTCCTGATGGATCCATCACATCCTCCAGAATGGCAATGGAGAAGATTATCCATGACTTCTACTCAAATCTCTTCGATAGCCATGTCCACTTGCCAACATACCAAATTCCACAGGATGGGTATGTCCTTCCCAACGTTCTCCCTTCCGAAATCCGACACGCAATTTCGTCGGTAAAGAAACAAACAGCACCCGGCCCAGACAAGGTCAGACCTGAACACCTGAAGAACCTGCCATCAGTACTCATCAATACACTGGCTCGGCTCTTCACTTGCTACCTGTCTGAATGCAAGGTTCTGTCCCAATGGAAAACCAGCAGGACCGTACTGTTCAAGAAGGGAGACATCCATGACATTGGCAACTATCGCCCGATCTGCCTATTGTCTGTCATCTACAAGTTGTTCACTCGAGTCATCCTAAATAGGATTGGCAGAACACTAGATGAAGGACAATCATGCGAGCAAGCAGGGTTCCGCAAAGGATTCAGCACCATCGACCATATCCACATCATAACCAAGCTCAACCTCAGGTTTCTCGGGAGTTCAGGATGCCGCTCTGCTTAACGTTCATTGATTTAAAGAAGGCCTTTGATTCTGTTGAGACGGAAGCGGTCATTGAAGCCCTAGCCAATCAGGGCATTCAAGCCCAATACATCAGGATCCTCCGTGAGCTGTATTGCGGATTCACTACCAGGATCTCACCATTCTACAAAGAAGTGATCGTTGATGTCAAGAGAGGGGTGCGGCAGGGTGATACCATTTCACCGAAACGCTTCAGTGCCACCCTCGAGAACATCATGCGACGACTGGAATGGGAAGGAATGGGAGTGAAGATAGATGGTCGGCAACTACACCACCTCCGCTTTGGTGATGACATTGTTTTAATAACACCAAACATCAGCCAAGCGGCACAAATGCTGGCCGACTTTGACCGTGAGTGTGGAAAGGTAGGACTACAGCTGAATCTTACGTAGACAATGTTTATGAGAAACAGCCTTGTTCCTGACGCCCCATTCGCTCTCAATGGAACGACCATCTCCGAATGCAACAGCTATGTGATCCTAGGTCGAGAGGTCAACATGACAAATGACCTGGCACCGGAGCTGCGCAGGAGGAAGAGAGCGGCTTGCAACGCCTTCAAGAACATTGAAGCAATAGCTAAGAGGACGAAGAAACTCCGGCTCCGAGCACATCTCTTTGATTCCACTGTTCTTCCTGCATTAACATATGCCTCAGAGACCTGGGCCCTACGCAAACAAGATGAGAACGCCATTCAGGTCTCCCAAAGAAGAATAGAAAGATCTATGCTTGGAATATCACGTTTCACTCAAATGAGAGAACGAATCTGGAGTTCTGACATCCGTCAACGATCAAGGATCAGGGACACTGTCTCATTTGCCAAGGTGTCGAAAATCAGATGGGCTGGTCACTTAATGAGATTTAAAGACGACCATTGGACTAGAGCTGTTACTGATTGGATTCCACGGGATGTCAAGAGACCGCGTGGCTGCCCACCTACCAGATGGTCAGACTTCTTCGTCAAGATCATGAACGATCGGTTTGAGGCTCTTCATGATCCCAGAGAGAACAGATGCCATTGGGCTACACTAGCACGTGACAGGGACAAATGGAGACGTTACTGGCGCCCGCTCAAGCAAATTGACGACTAACGGGAAGTTAAGTGATTAAGTGATGCTTATATTTTTGCTGGACAGGAGAGGAGAAACACACCCAGGGGAATCTGCTCTAGGGTGGATTGATCTGATAATGAGGATCTGTCCTAGAAGCAGATGTCCCCAAGGGCAAGAATTCTACCCCTATTGATTGTGATCGCACCTATGTGTATTTGTTACCCCAACCCCTCATGCTTGGGGATGTAACTTGACTGTAAGAGTGGGTTTGGAAATGAGGATCAGAATCGAGACTCCAGAGAAGGAGGATGAAGGAAGATCGAGAAGGAGAATGTGGTAGCATGGGGGAGGAAGAAGCAGGAGAGGAGGCAGAGGAGAAAGACTGGAGTGGATAGAGGATTGGAATAAACTGCAACTAAGACCAACCAGCCTGGCCCTTGTTTCTTTTCTTCGCCTGCCCATCGCCTTCGAACTCCCTGGGGTGCGGGAAGCAGGGTGAGACTACTGTACGCGGTGCGGGGGAGACAGAGCCACCGCAGCCCCGCCGCAGCTGTGCCCTTTTTAGAGTATAAACAAAGTGGTAATTTCAAACTGTCATTGTCGTAATGAACTGTGGTCCCTTCTCAACCCCAACTGCCTTCTCCCTATCCTGCATCCCCAGCACTTGAAAAAAGCTCATGATGGTCATGGACCAATCTTCCTGGCCCTTGTTTACACTGTCCTTGGGTATTAGTCTCATACTATGTTTTATCTCTATCCAATGAGTGAATGCAGTCTGTTCATCTCCTTCTGATTCATTTCACTCAGCATGATACTCTCCATGTGCATATATTTATCAGCAAATTTCATGGCTTGATTTTTTTTCCTCATGGCTTCTGAGTATTCCATTGTGTAGATGTATCATAGTTTTATTATCCGGCCATACATTTTTGGTCACTCAGTTTGTTTCCAGATGCTGGTTACTGTGAATAGTGCTGCAATGAACATAGAAGTACAGGAGATTTTCTGCCATGTCTTTTTGGTACCTCAGGGTGGAGCGATAGCACAGCGGGTAGGGTGTTCGCCTTACAAGCAGCCAACATGGCCGACCCGAGTTCGATTCCTCCGCCCCTCTCGGAGAGCCCGGCAAGCTACCGAGAGTATTGGATATGCCAGACACAGTAACAACAAAGTCTCCAATGGAGACGTTACTGGGCCCGCTCGAGCAAATCGACGATCAATGGGAGGGCCTTTACCTTTACCTTTTAGGGTGTATTGCCAAGATTGGTATTGCTTGGTCATATGGAAGCTCTGTAGCACTGCACTGTCCTCCTGTTGTTCATCGATTTGCTTGAGCGGGCACCTGTTATGTCTCCATTGTAAGACTCATTGTTACTGTTTTTGGCATATCAAATACAACACAGGTAGTTTGCTAGTCTTTGCCATGCAGGCGGAATAACTCTCTGTAGCTTGCTGGGCTCTCCAAGAGGGGCGGAGGAATGAAACCCGGATGGGCCGCGTGCAAAGCAAACTCCCTACCCACTATGCTATTGCTTCAGCCCTTTGGAAGCTCAGTTTATACTTTTTTGTGGAATACCAAAAAGGATGGACCACTGGGCATTCCCACCAGCAATAAATGAGAGTCCTTTACTCCCCGCATCTGTGCCAGCAGTGGTTGTTCTTGTCCTTTTTGATGTGTGCCAGTCTCTGCAGTGTTAGATCAGTGGTGTTTTAAGCAAGCAAATTTTATGCATTTTTTATGTATTATCTATTAACCTGGGTTAGGCCTTGTGCAAGGCAAAAACACCTTACCCACTGTGCTATTATTCCAGCCCCACTTAGAAATAACACCTCAAAAATTTGAATTCCCCAGGTGTTATTCTCAAGTGACTTACCTATTCTCAGCCCCTCTTGGAGAGCCCAGATAGCTACCAGGAGTTTCTCGACTGCCCGGCAAAGATTGGCAAGCTACTCATGACGTATTCGATATGCCAAACACAGTAACAACAAGTCTCACAATTTGTTGTAGGGTATTAATTATTACTAATTATTACTAAGTATTAGTGATAATTAATTGTTACTAATACATTATAGGGTATTAGTGTATTTTATATATTATATTATATAATTTTCCAGTAGGAAATCTTATTGCAATATATGCCCTGAAATATAGGCCCAGTTTTAGAATTTGGAGGTATAATGCAGAATCACAAGACTCATCTAGAAGTCCCGATGTTAAATCTAGAGCCACCAAACCTCTCAAAATGACTGAAGAAACCTGTTGGTGGCTTAGCAATAAGAGTGCCTATCCTGAAGGCCTGTGCACTGCTATTCAATTTCCAATGCTGCCCGCACGCACCAAGAGCACTCATGACACAACTGCTATCCCCAGGTCACAAAACAGTGCGGGATCTCTGAACACTGCCAAGCGTATGCAAACAAGAACCACAACTAAGAATGTGAATTTCAATGAGTGCTGCTAGCATTGTTGTAAGAAGTGTAAACCCTGGTAGGGATATATGCAAGTACAACTTCAGTATGCAATGTCTCAGCAAATACCGATGTTAAGTACACAAGCACTACACTACGTGTGTGACATCAGTGAGAATGGCAACCAAGTTTAATCTGAAAATATATTGAAATTAAAAGTGTTGGAAGCAAGTACTGAATATAACTTTTATATTTATACTGGTAATTTATGAATTCAGTGTAATTCAACTGATTGCAATCATTATTTTATATTTTATAATAACCTCAACCTGACCATTATGAGCCCTTTCAATTTAGTTTCTAGATTTCTCGATGTACCACATTACATTTTCTTGCTTTCTGCTAAAATGTTATGTGTCATCAGTACATGTATATTACCTGTTGTACGTATGAAATCTATCATTTTCTGAAAAAAATGGTTTTGGTTCTTTTTGGTGGAAAATGGAAATTTTGGCAAAAAAGTCTCATTTATACACAGAAGAATTATATCTGTAGTAGGTATTTTCATTATTAACATTACTCACTATATTAAATTAACATTAATTAACATTAAAACTTTTCATTAACATTAAAATTACATTTAATTAACAATTCTTAACATAAAATACATTTAGTTAACATAAAACTACTCACTTAATAGGTAACTTATTATTAACATTAAAATTACCATGTAAAATGTGATATTTCACATGAAAATGAATCCTGGTAAACCAAAGACTATGATCTTATTCTGTACTTTCTGTATTTGTATATACAATTATAGGTATTTTTTAACATAACTTTTAATTTGAAAATGTTAAATGCCAACTATTATCTACTCACAGAAAATTATATTTTCAGAGACCATCTTTTAGTAAAAGCATAAGATATTTAAGATCTTAAGATTTTTAAGATGCATAAGATATTTGGGTCAGAAGCTCACTTTGAGATTATGGAAAAGTTTTAAAAATTAGTATTCAAAGTTTTAGACACTACTTGATTTCAGTAACCTGAAAATGATAATTTACTAACAGCATCAACATTTTTGGAAGTACACAAAACTATTCTAAATTTTACATTAATTTATATATAAATTTTGTTGCCCAAAGGATAAGGTCTTTGACATGACAACATAAACACAAAACAAAAATTGACTTAATGTCTCAATTTTCAAACAATATTTTGTTATTAGCTACACTTGATTGACTACATTAGTGAAATCTTGCATTTCAAATTTGTTATATTTCTGTTTTTTACTAAGTCCTTTTTTATGACATTATAGTATGTAAATATGGTACCCGGAGAGCTATAATATTAAAGAAACATAAAAACTTATAGTATAATCATCAGTAAAATAAAAATAGTAGGGGTAGCTAAAAATATATTTCAGACAACAGTCACAAATAGGCAGTAGCATTACTAATTATGTGGGTACTTTACTAGAATTAAATCTAGTTCCTTTATTCTGTCCATCAGTTCTTTGTACACATCTTCTCTCTTTTCTCTTTTTCTTATCAGCAATAAATGTACAAATGTTTCTTTAATTAAACATTCCCATTTTCTCACAAAGCCAGATTGAGAAAGGGGTTTACAGTTGACTTAGATTTCTATTACCAGCATGTGTTCTTTACCTCAAAATAATAGTTAAGCATTCTTTCAAGAAAAAAAGTAATCTCTTCCTTAAGACTACGTTTTTCTGACATTTTTTTCTTTTACATCTAACTTGGGGGACTTGATGTTTTGTGTTATTTACTATAAGGAGAAACAAAATATTACTTATTTTATAGAGGTTCATAGCTGATAAAGCACACTAAGGAGACTATACCAAATATTCCTAATAATTTGCATTATCCTGATTTTTTCTTTTCTAATATATTATTCATTTCTTTAGATCAACATTCATTTTTATAAAAAAGAACAAAGATTAAATATAGCCTTGGCACAATATAAAAATAATGGCTACCATTTGTCAAATACTTAGTGTATGTCAGGTACTATGTAAAGTACTTTGCATCTATTCTCTCAATTAATTTTGACAATACTTTAAGATATATATTATTATTATTCTCCTTGACATTTGCATTTATCCTCCATGTAGAATAGGCTGAGTCTTACAAAGATGGAAAAACCTGCCTGAGATTGTGCTGAATACATTGCCAATTTAGAATTATTCAAACTATTTTGGACTGCCTGCAAACCTATGATCATTACTACATCTTAACCTTGGTTGACTGACAAAACAAATCTGGGTTCTCCTAGATAGCAAAAACTTTCTTAAATTTATTTTGAATTTTTCCAACAGTAGCTTTGCAATAAATATTCATTCAATGTATGAAAGAATAACTGAAAGTGCTAAATGTTTCAAGAATATAAATGGTGTCATATTTAAACCAATGCAGTACATAAATATAATTTCTTTTAGATTTTGAAATATAAAGAGGAAATGGAGCATTTAAATTTTGTTTTCATGCACCCTATTATGTCCCCTAAGGGCTATAACCTAGTAACTGGATTTTTATTTATTTATTTTATCTTTTTGAAATTCTGAATTGAAAGAAGTGCAATCTATCACTCACTGCTTAGGATAGGGAATAATAATTTCTCAAACAAACACATGCATTAACGTGTACCAGCAACATGTATCCATGTTCACTAATAAAATTAATCATACTACTTAAATGAAAAATATTTTATGTTTGTGAGATAGGCAATTGATGTAGGCAATGCCAGTAAGATTTCTATTCACCTCCTAGAAAGTGAAAAATTACCAATTTATCAATATTTTGATTACCTACAGGTTAAGTATAGTATCATTCTTTGACTCCTTCTTTCCTTTTCTTTTACTTTCTCCTGGCTCTAAGCTCAGGGATCATCCCTGAAGGTGCTGGAGAAAGCCATATTTAATGCCAGAATAGAACCCCTAGTTTGCTATGTCTTGCATGTTGTACTACCTTGCCAGTTCCATGTTTTATTTTTCTTAAAAGATGTTAGAAGAGGGACATGAGATACAATAAAGCAGGTAAAGTGCATGCTTTGATGTTGCTGACCAGGGTTCAATTCTGACATTTTTCATACTCTGTGAACCCACCAGGAATGATTTATGAGCTCAGAGCCAGACCAGGAATAATTCATCAGCACAGTCAGATATAGCTAAACCACACACCAGCAAGCACATTGCAATCCACCACCAGAAATGAGATATTGGGCATTAAAATCTTCACGGACATTGGTGGTGGCAAATGTACACTGGTGAGTGTTGGAACATTGTATGACTGAAAATCATATCTCACCATAATTCAATAAAATCTCTTTTTAAAAATTATTTATTTATTACTTTTACAAGGCTGTTCATGATTGGATTTCGGTCATGCAGTATTTCAACATCCATCCCTCCATCAGTGCGCATTTCCCAGCACCATTGTCCCCAGTTTCCCTCCCATCATCTCCCACCCCTTACCTTCTGCCTGCCTCTATGGCAGGCGAAGAAGGCACATATTTCTAGTTAAAAACAAATTAGTCTTTTCCCCTAGCATGTGTGGATGGCCTCCAAGCCATGAAGTAAACCACCTGGTGCTTATCTCAGCTATTCTTGGGTGTTAGTCTCCTGTTTTGTTTACTTTATGTTCCCCAAATGAATGCAATTTTTCTATGTCTGTCCCTCTCTTCCAAACCACAGCACCCAAAAGGAGAGAGAGAACAAAAAGAAATGCCCTGCCACAGAGGCAGGGTGGGATGGTGGGGATGGGGGGTGGGAGGGATACTGGAATCAGTGGTGGTGGAGAATGGGCACTGGTGGAGGGATGGGTACTCGATCATTGTATAACTGAAACCCAAGTACAAAAATTTTTAAGTTTACAACTGTACCTCATGGTGTTTCATTAATAAAATTTTTTAAAAAATCTTTACTGACATCCTATCATGTTTGGCTTATGAAAAATACTACTCTTTCATCTTTGCATTGAATCATAATCAGTGCTGGCTTATGTCCTGTTTGTTCATTGAAATGTTTATGTATGTGGCACAAACTTATCAAGAAATGGCTGCTTTTTCATTTTAGTTGAAGGAATGAGTTTTGCCCACCTGACTAGTATCAACAATAATAATTTAGCAGTGAAGCTAAACATAATTGCTGTATACACTTAAAGAAATATGGGATTGATTTCTAAATTAAATTCAGTAATGTAAAATACTGTGGGGTATAGTTAATCATTATGTGACTGTAAGATATGTTACTGTTCTATAATCTGTTGATTCAAGTGTTAAATAGTTGAGATCGAGGTGGTAAATGAGTGAGACTCACTGCATCCTCCTATGATTGAGCTTTGCATCTTTCAGAGATGCTCTAAACTGCCTTATACACTTTTTTCTTAGTACTTTCCTGCCAGTTTCGCAGGGATATAAATTTCTAGATGACAAAATCTGTTAGATGCTATAAAAACCAAACAAAGCAATGGTTCTGAGGTTGGGTGAAATGAACATTTTTCTTTGAAACTGAGCACATATGACTTCTAATAATTCACAATGGACAGCATGAGCTCAGCTCTACTGAAATGATGCAAGAAGTTGAGAAGTAATGTCTCTTGGTTATGCTGTCAAAGTATAGTCTACTCAAGCTCACTTCATTTAATACTTTTGGAAGTTTGTAGAGGTAGTTTTCAATAATAAGATTTGTGCACTGTAACTTAAATATTGCATACAACTTTGGAAATACTGAGCTTTAAAAAAGTATGGCCGTGGTTTTAGAATTAAATTCTAAATAGGACAAATCAAATGACCCATTTTGTTGGTGCCCCAGAAGCTTGTACCGTGTTGCACATGTTTCTTTGCTGTAAATTACTACACAAGAATGAGCTTCAAGTAGTACAGCTGAGGCTCCTCATTAATTATCCATCAAATTCTTTATTCATCACCTTCCTAACAGAGACAGAAGCCCTTGCCCCTATATTTACAGAAAGTTACAGTCCAATCCACTATATCCTAATTTTAGAAGGCCAGATTTATTCACATGGCTTGATTCAGTGATAGACGTAGAACTTTACCAATATGCTTACAAGGATTGTATTTATGTGTAGACTGTTCAAATTGTAGATATTTAGGAAAATGAATGAATTTTACCAAATATGTAATAAGAAAATGTATGAATAAGGGAGATTGGATTATTTTCAAATATATTTCAGACTTTATACAAAATTGTTCTGCCTGAAATATGCTGATTCTATCATTTTAAAGTAAAAACTGTCTTTGGTATTATTTAATTTTATTAAATTTTAGCTTTTCCACAAATCTAGTAACCCCTAATTGAAATGGACAGCTTGGACATGCCCTGATATGCCATGACAAGTTAATTACTGGAAAATATAATGCAATTAATCATTGTTCTTTTGACCCATAATTAGATTTGTGTTAATTAAACAGGCTAACTTTCTCCTGTTGAATTAGGACAAATTAGTGTGAAACAATTCAGATTACACTGATACTGAGCATTTTAGTCTTTAGTAAAAAATGGCATTCTTAAATAGTGACTTTTTGCTTTGTTTGGGGTATCACACCTGGCAATTCTCAGGGCTTATTTCTGGTTCTGTGCTAAGGGCTTACTCCTGACAGTGCTGGAGTATCATATTTGCTTCTTGGATTCCTACCTTCAGTTAGCCAAATATAAAACAAGAACCTTACCCTTTGTACTATCTCTTTGGTCCAAATAATGATCTGATATTGCTGTGGAATAGTGGAAGGGTTTTATTAGAAACTTCACTGAAATAATTAAACTCTTTTTTAAAGCTAATATGCTTACATAGCATGAAATCTGGAAGTTTGGAAAATACTCTTTTAAATGCTTAGTGAGAGTTTTTATTCTTATGTCATAAATAGGAATAAATGAAAAATGACAGCATATATATGCATATATATTATGCATCAAGTTGTCTATAGCATTATTTCCATAATATACATAATCTAACACCTATAATTACTAAACATTTATCATTACAAAATGAAAACATGGAGCCAGCAATATTGTAGAGGAGTTAAGATGCTTGCTTTGCAATGTAACTCTCTGGCTTTATTTCCCACCACTGAGCACAGAGCCTGGAGTAGATCCTGAGCATTAACAGGTATGACCCAAACCCTATGCAACAGACAAAAAAATTCCTTAAAATTGGAATTATTTTCAGAAATTGATTGCAATCTTACTGAAGAATTTTTATTTAAAAATTTACTATATTTCTGAGGCAGTGAGAAAGGGAATGGTATAAGAATTAATGAACCGAGTGGAGGGATGTTGGTAATTTAGTGATGGTTGTGGTATAGTAACGTATATTTGAAAAAGGCATGAAAGTTCTTCTTTAAAAAATTCCAACTATGTAATTTAATGTTATCTCAGTGCATTACAAAAAGCTAATTAAATAATGATATATTCTAAAAACCAGATAACTCCACATAGATATATAAAAACTAATAACAATAAATAGATTATGTATCTCATTATTAATTTATAGTTATTATGTGAAATATTAAAAGCTTCCTAAAGAGTTAGATATATACTATATAAGATATTGTTATATTACCTACAATTATTTACTGATGTGTAAATGAATCTCCCCCAAATTAAAACGTCACTTGCATGTTTTGTAGAGTTAATATATGAGTTAACTTCTTTGTGATTCAGTGTTCCGGGGCAAATGAAGATGGCAGGGCCACCATTGCTCTCAGCTAGATTCATTAAGTCAGTTGTAGCCAGCTATTGGGTTGAAGGGTTGTGGATGAGGAAGCAGACAAGTCCCACATCATGTGTACTTTTCAAACCCTTTCTTGCTTCTTGCAATATGTTTTCAATTAGCCCATTGATTCAAGTCAGTACTTTGAAAAATCAAGGTTCAATATATTTGGGTGCAATGATGATTCAAAATATTTGACAAATTTTAACCTTTTTTAGAGAAGGGAAGTGTGATTATAAACAGAATTTACTCCTGGTAGTACTCAGGGTACCATATGCAGTGTCAGTAATCAAACCTGTGTCTTCTGCATGAAAGCAAGCAACTTACCTGATGTTTACCATTTTTAAATAAGATTATTTTTTTGTTAGGTTGACTGAGTTTTTGTTTAGGGATTTTTTTAGTTCCTTTTAAATTTTTGGGTATGAACCCCTTTTCAGATGTATGCTTTGTAACCACTTTACAGATGGTCTCTAATTCTACAAATTAATTTTCCATTCTCTTTTCTTTGCCTTTTTTTCATTTTTTTTCAGTTTTTTTTTTGGGGGGGGGGTCACAGCTAGCAATGCTCATTGTCTTTTCCTGACTCTGCTCTCAGGAATTACTCCTGGCAGTGCTCAGGGGCATGTAGAGTGCCAGAGATTAAACCCCAGCTAAGGTAAATTGTGCAAAGTGTGAATTGTCCATACTGTTTTCCAAAAGGACTGAACCAGTTGGCATTTCCACTAGCAGTGAAGGAGAACCCCTTTCTCTCCGCATCCCCGCATCTGTGCCAATGCCGGTTGCTTTTGTTCTTTTGGATGTGGGCCAGTCTCCGTGGTGTGAGATGATATCTCATTGTTGTTTGGATCTGCATCTCCCTGATGATTAGTGATATAGAGCATTTTCTCATGCACCTTTTAGCTATTCAGATTTCTTCTTTGAGAAAGTTTCTGTAAATTTCATCACCCCATTTTTTGATAGGGTTGGATGTTTTCATCTTTGGAGTTCAACCAATGCTTTGTATATCCTTGATATCAACCCCTTATAGAATGGCTATTGGGTGAATATCCTTTCCCATTCTGTAGATTGTCTTTATATTCTGGTCACTGTCTCTTTTGAGGTGCAGAAGCTTCTTACATCTATAAAATGGAGTTCTATGCAACTGTTAGAAAAGATGACCCTCCCGTTGATCGTCTATTTGCTCGAGCGGGCCCAGTAACGTCTCCATTGGAGACTTTGTTGTTACTGTGTCTGGCATATCCAATACGTCACGGGGAGCTTGCCAGGTTCTGCCTGGAATTTAAAAAAAATTTAACATAATGTCATAAGTAATTAGTAAATTAATTTTAAAAGAAATATACCTCAATTTTATAAAGTCCATTGTGTCATAAGACCAAAGCTATAATCATAGTCAATAAAGGTTAAAAAACATGGGCCTGCGGCTATAGTTTAGCAGGTAAGACATTTGACATGCACACTTTGCACAATTTTTTTTTCATTTTTCTTATCTTTATTCTTTATTTACATGAGATGGTAGATATTTTCTTGAACACATAGTGACAATCATTTCACAGTCCATGTAAATCAAACCGTCAAATTGCAAATCTTCATAATATGTCTTTATGTTGTTGTTGTTTGTTTGTTTGTTTTTTAAATTTTTATTAGTGAAACACCATCAGGTACAGTTGTAGAATTACAAATTTTTGTGCTTGCTTTTCAGTTTTACAGCGATTGAATATCTATCCCTCCACCACCAAGGATCTCAGTATTCCTGCCATCCACCCATCCCCCCATCCCACCCTACCTCTGTGGCAGGGCATTTCCTTTTATTCTCTATCTTCTTTTGGGTGATATGGTTTGCAAAAGAGGCATTTGAGTGACAATCATGTTCGGTCTATAGTCTACTTTCAGCATGCATCTCTTATACAGGGAGGATCCTCCCAACACCCTTTACTTGGTGCTCTCTTCTCTATCTGAGCTGCCTTTTCACCTAGCATGTGCTGCTGGCATTCAAGCCATGGAGTGAATCTCCTAGTACTTATCTCGACTATTCTTGGGTGTTAGTCTCATATTTTGTTACTTTATATTCCCAAAATGAATGCAGTCTTTCTATGTCTGTCCCTCTCTTTCTGACTCATTTCACTTAGCATGATACTTTCCAAGTAGTATGACTTGTATGTAAATTTCATGACTTCATGTTTTCTAAGCTTGTTTGGAGGTTCTAGCAGGGCAGCGCAGCTGCTTGTATACCCTCGACCGAAGACCGGTCCGTCTCTATCGGGGAAGGCCGTCCTCTTCGACCGAGCGCACAGCTTCAGGAGGGATGCACATGGAGCGGTGAGGGAGGAAGGGGACACCCGCCTAGCCAGCCAGATCAGCCGAATCAACCCTGGCGATCAATGGGGTGACAGATGTCGCAGCCAGATTGCCCTCACATCCCTCCGCCCCTCTCGGAGAGCCCGGCAAGCTACCGAGAGTATCTCGCCCACACGGCAGAGCCTGGCAAGCTCCCCGTGACGTATTCGATATGCCAGACACAGTAACAACAAAGTCTCCAGTGGAGACGTTACTGGGCCCACTCGAGCAACTCGATGAACAACAGGAGGACAGTGACAGCGACTGTGTTGATATAGTGACAACACATTCTAAGTAAAAATTCTACTTGAATATAGTGTGCTATTCTTACAATATGCTACGAATTCTGTTTGCTACAGAAGTTTTTTTTTAAGATTTCTAGAATCTCTGTTTACCAAATATATTTGAATGTTAGTTCTTCTATCTTGAAGTGTTTTTGGCTGTGGTTCATAGGAAAAGATGGACTGCATTACCAGTCTGTGATTTAGATTTAAGTTTAGATTTAAAATGCCTCAGGGTACCTGAACATCCTTAAAGATGGCCCCTTTAAAAGAAACAACAACAACAACAATAAAACAATGTTTATGACAAAAGGGTAGAGCATTTGTAGATTAGTAGTATTAAATATTATGTATTATTAAACAAAAGATATTCTTGTCTTTCACTATAAGACAGATAAATGATCTGATTCACCTTTATCCAATTTTTTTCTTTATATTCTACTTGGTACCAGAAATTTAAAGATGAATAAGACATGGGCTGTCTTTGAGGAGTTTATGATATTGTAGGGAGTCAAATGAGAAAAAACTATACTTTTTAAATGCATCTAAAGCAATTTATTATTCTACTGTAAGTTATTTAACAGTCTTACACAAATCACAGATCAATTATCTGTTTCTAAAGGACTACAAACTGAAACTTGTATTTCTACCTTTGTAAATAACTTAAGAGAAACTATCAGTTTTATAGATTCTTAAAGAAACAATAATATGGAAATTAGAAATATGAAGACGATAATAATGTCATCCCCCATTTGACCCTTATTGGATTTATTTGAATATCTCTATAAAAATACGAACCAGAAATGATTTTTTAAAAAATTGTTATTAGTGAATCACCGTGAGGTACAGTTATGGATTTACATATTTTCATGCTTGTGTTTCAGTCATACAATGCTGGAGTACCCATTCCTCCACTAGTGCCCACCTTTAACCACCGAAGATCCCAGCATCCCTTTCACTCCCCCATCCCATCCCTGCCCCCTATCCCGCCTCTGTAACAGGGCATTCCCTTTTGTTCTTTCTCCCTTTCGGTATTGTGGTTTGCAATAGAGAAATTGAGTGGCCATTGTAAGAACCAGAAAAATCTAAAGACTCTTCATTAAATTTTTCTATACCTACCTAATTCCCGCCAAAATTCTTGTGGCAATTTTAACATCTTAATACTTTTATATTTATTTTTTAAGAAAATATTTTATACATTTTTATTTTATATTTGATTAGAGTAGCACAGCGAGGCTGGAGCGATAGCACAGTGGTAGGGCATTTGCCTTGCACGCAACCAGTCCAACCGAGCTGGGTTCGATTCCTCTGCCCCTCTAGGAGAGCCCAGCAAGCTACCGAGAGTATCTTGCCCACGTGGCAAAGCCTGGCAAGCTACCCGTGACATATTCAATTTGCCAAACACAGTATAATAAGTCTCAAAATGGAGACGTTACTGGGCCCGCTGGAGCAAATTGATGAACAACGGGAGGACAGTTTGTTTTTGTTTAGAGTAGCAACTTATTTTTTAAATTGAATTTAACAATTCAAATTCCACCTAGATCTTATGAAATAGGTGTCTATTTTACTAAAAAAACTGAAGAAAACTACCTTTTATTTTGTTGAACATTATTACATTAAATATTTTCTTGAAGGATGTTTTCCTCACCTTTGTTTTATTATTTCTTTTTGGTATCATTTTCTTGTTGTATTTTTGTTTTTATTTTTTAATATTTGACTACACCCCAGTGGTGCTTAGAGTTTACCTTTAGGCCTATGGTCAGTGATCATTCCTGGCCGACCCAGGATCATATGAGCATATGGGGTGTTGGGAACAGATCCTGTGCTGTGTTGCAACAGAAAAAGTTAGCCATGTGCCAGGCAAGTACTCTACTTGCTATACTACTACTCAAATCCAACTTCACTGTTTATAAATTAAATATTTTAATGGTAAAAATTTCACCGTAGGAACTTTATTTTTATAATTTTAATGATTTTAATTATTATTTTAATTAATTAAAATCACAGTTTCTGTTTTATTTTATTGTACTGTTTTTGTTTGTAATTTTTAGGCCTCATGTGATTGTGCCTAGGCATTATTACTAACTCTGTGCTGCTCAGGAATTTCTCCTGACAGAATTGAGGGCATATATATGATGGCTGAATAGAATTTAACTGTGCCATGTGCAAAACAAGTACCCTACTTATTAAATTATCTCTTTGGAACATAATCAAGTACCTTGATGCTGGGCGATGAGACCCAGAACACCTCCCCAGGCTTATTATCACTTATACTTGTTAATTACTTTGAAAAAAAACATTTTTTCAAAGTTAAATTTAAAGAATTTTAAAGAAACAAAATAAAATTAACAAAAACCTTAGGGCTGACTCCTGGTTCTAAATGTCCAGCGAAATCTCATACCAAGTGCTCAGTGGAACAAACTACCAGGGATTGAGTGGCTACCTGCAGTAAACAAAGAAAATGTCTTTCTTTTCTTTTTTTTTTTTTTTTTTTGCTTTTTGGGTCACACCCAAAGGGGCTCAGGGATTACTCCTGACTTTGTACTCAGGAATCGCTCCTGGTGGTACTCAGGGAACCATATGGGATGCTGGGAATCAAACCTGGGTCAGCCACATGCAAGGGAAATGCCCTACCTCCTGTACTAGCACTCCAGCCCCAACAAAGCAAATGATTTAACCCTTGTATTTTCTGACACAACTCAATATTTATACAAAATATAAAAAAGTTTCAAACAAAAAGTTTTATAATCTTTTGAAAAAGGTGATTTTTAGATAGATAGGTTTTGAAGCAATTGTCCACATATTAAATTTTGACAACTATATGTAAATAGGAGAATGTATATATCCACACATTTTAGGAGTAGAAAATCTTTTGAGTAGTGGATTAAATAGATTTTAAACTGAATTAATAATAAGAGTTACAAAAATGTAATCATACCTAGAAATATTTTATATTAGTTTCTGTTAAGAATCTAAACAAATTAATCACTGTTTGTAGATGACATGATGCTATACTTAGAAAATCCTAAAGACTCTACATAATTGTATTCTATTTATTCTTAATTATATCATGAGTACAACAAAAAGTTCCTAGAAATAATAGATTTTTATAGTAAAGTGGCCACCCATGGCTATCCTATGTACAAATGATGAAAGATAAGAAAGTGATGTTTAAAAAACAATCCCATTTACAATTGTGCTTCAGAAAACAAAGTACCTCAGAATTAGTTTAAGTAAAGATTTTAAGAACCTGTACAAAGAGAGCTACAAAACACTACTTCAAGAATAATAAAAGGACATGAGAAAATGGAGACACACCTCCTTCTTCTTAGGAAGATTAACATCATCAAAATGGAAATAATCCCAAAAGCACTATACAGATTCATGCACTCCCTACAAAAAATAAACCCATGATATTTTTCTTTTTCTTTTTTTTTTGCTTTTGGGGTCACACCTGGTGATGCACAGGGTTACTCCTGACTTTGCACTCAGGAGTTACTCCCGGCAGTGCTCAGGGGACCATATGGGATGCTGGTAATCAAACCCAGATCAGCCACATCCAAGGCAAATGCCCTACCCACTGTGCTATTGCTCCAGCTTCACCCATGATATTTTTCAAATAAATTGGTCAAAGCTCAGGATCCACCCCTGCGACCATGTCGGCAAGCTCTCCGAAATGGCGGCGGCTGCTTCCCTGTACTCACATTCACCAAGACACATACACACACACACACACACACGCACACAGACACACACACAAACACACGGGGCCTCACTGAGCCCTCAGGCACAGGCTCTCGCGAGAAGTCTGCCCCCGCGCCTGGCTGTTCCTCGCCGAGGCCCGTTGGAGGGGAGTGGGTTGAGCTTTCCTCCCCGCCCCGACCAGGGCTCCGTCAGCCGAAGACCTCCAGGACCAGCCACCACAATGCTGAGACCACTCTCCGCACACCTGAAGGTACTGGCAGAGGGACAAATCCACGTGGGTTCCGGGGCCGAGATCTCCCAGCCTACTCGGATTGGAGTCGAGCATCCTCCACCCTCCCATTGATCGTCGATTTGCTCGAGTAGGCCCAGTAACGTCTCCATTGGAGACTTTGTTGTTACTGTGTTTGGCATATCCAATACTCTCGGTAGCTTGCCGGGCTCTCCGAGAGGGGCGGAGGAATTGAACTCGGGTCGGCCATGTTGGCCGCTTGTAAGGCGAACACCCTACCCGCTGTGCTATCAGGGCTGGAGTATCCTCCACCCAGATCCTCCAAATTCCAGTAGGCGGGGGTCACACTCACCAGCGGCGCCCCTGGCGCCGTGTAATCCCATCAACGGCGAAGACTCAGAGATTATAAAATCCAGCTCCCGGAACTGTGCAGCCGCATTCACGGCCACGTGACATCTTATCAGAACATCTTTTATGACATCTTATTATCTCATTCCTACTTTGGACAAACTTGCAGGCTATCGAATGTAGCCTGCCCACAGGCCAGAGTCTGTCAAACTCCTCATGGCGTACCAAATATGCCAAATACCAGTAACAATGATGGGTCTCATTCTCCTATAGAGCCTTGAATATAATCTCAAGGATAGGATGAAAGAGATGTTACTGGGGCCTGCTCGAGGCAATCGACAAATAACAGGATGATGAAATGAAATGCAATGAAAATTGGTCAAGCACTCCTGAAATTCATATGGATCAATAAATCACAATGAATAGCTAAAGCAATTCTTGGGGAAAAGAAGATGAGAAACATCACCTTCCCTTACTTCAAACTATACTAAAAAAAATAGTAATCAAAACAGCAATGACTGTGTAAACTCAAAAAGGGGCACGGCACACAGCGGCAGTGGCTCTATCTCTCCCAGCGCCCGCGTTTGGTAGTCTCACCCTTCTCCCACCCCGGGGAGGTCGATGGTGATGGTCAGGCGGAGGAAGGAAACGAGGGCCAGGCTGATTGGTGTTAGTCGCAGTTTATTCCGATCCTCTCTCCATCTACACCAGTCTCCCTTCTCTACCTCTTCTCCTGGCTCTGCCTCTCCTTCTTCCTCCCCCATGCTACTTCATTCTCCTTCTCCATCCCCCTTCATCCTCCTTCTCTGGAATCTGGATTCTGATCGCTCTTTGTCTTCCTTCTGCTCCACTTCCCCTTCCTTCTGATCCCCCAGCCCACTCTTACAGTCTAGTTAATTCCAAAAGCATGAGGGGTTGGGGTAATAATTACACATAGGTGTGGTCACAATCAATAGGGGTAGAATTCTTTCCCACAGGGAAAGCCACTCCTGGGACAGATCCTCTCTCAGCAGGAGGACCCACCCTAGAGCAGAATCTCATGGGTGTGTTTCTCCTTTCCTTGTCCAACAAGCATATAAACATATATAATCTAAATCATTTTGTATGGATACAGTAATAAATATCTTAAACTTATAGAATTGCCCTCCTAGGGCCATCTCGATCTCAGACTACAGTGCTCAGGCCAGATAGTTTTTCCTACCCCTAGCAGGATCCTAGTCTCGTTGTTACTTTTGGATCATGACAGCATTTGTCTATGATCAAGCTCTTAACTTATAGTTAAGAATCGTGGCACTTTGGTCTGGCCCTTTTTGATGCCAGGGTAGCTCACCACTTGCCCTGGGTCGATTCAGTCCCTCGTCGGTACCCTGCTATTGGGGTATTAGGAACTAAGGCAACTGAGGCTTAAGTCGAGAAAGCAGATGCCCAGGAGTGAATAATATTCAAAACCAATCAAATCCTAAGTTACAAAGCATAATGTTAATGGTCTTCCTGTATCTATACAAAAAGGGCATTGCTTTAAAGTAAACTTTTCATAAGGCATAAGGAGAGGAGAAAGGCAATATTTCACTCATACATATAAAATCATAGATTTCTGAGGAATCTGACCTTACAAATTAACAGAGTCTGATTAGGGGGAAAGCTGATTAACTGGGTGGGGGGGAGAGCATAGGGAGGACTGTTTACAGATAAACACAATGGAATGGAAGTGCCTCAGGAGCACTGTGATGGGTGTAACCAGATAAACCTAAGCTCCTTGTGGAAGAAGGACAAAGCAATGTTATCCTACAATGACTCTCATTCATTGTTGGTGAAAATGAAGACTGGTCCAGTCCTTTCAGAAAACAAATATGGGAATTCCTCAGAAGACTAGAAACTGAACTCCATATGACTCAGCAATACCACTTCAGCGAATACACCCTAGGGACCCAAAAACACAGCAGAAATTTCATTTGCACTTCTTTGTTCATTGAAGTACTAGTCACAGTAGCCATAATCTGAAAATAACCTGAGTGCCCAAGAACAGATAACTGGATAACGAAGCAACTATGATACAGCTGCACAATGGAATACTATGTAGCCAGCAGGAAGAATAAAGTTATAAAATTTGCTTATAAATGGATGGACATGGAGGCTATCATGCTGAGTAAAATGAGTCTGAGGAGAGAGACAGAAAAAGAATCTCTGCACTCATTTGTAGGATATAAAAAACACATAATGAGACTATTACCCAAAGATAATAGAAATGAGTGCCAGGAGGACTGGTTCATTGTTGAAAGCTTGTTTCAAATAAAGGAATGGGGAGGGCAGTTAGGATAGAGAAGAGACCACTTTAACAATGACTATTGGAAGGGATCTCTCTGGACAAGAATTGAGTGCTGAAAGTAAGTAAAGGAATATAAATGATAACCTTACAGTGCCTGTATGACAAACCATAATGCCCAGAATGAGAAAGAGAGAGAGAGAGAGAGAGAGAGAGGGAGAGAGAGAGAGAGAGAGAGAGAGCGCCTGCCTACCATAAAGGCACGTTGGGAGTGGGGGGGTAGAAGGAGGGAAACATGGGCATTGGGGAATGTACACTGGTAAAGGGATAGGTGAATAGGTGTTGGAACACTGTATGACTAAGACCCAATATTGGACAACTTTATAACTGTTAATCTCAAGGTGATTTATTATTTTTTAAAAAATAACATAAATTAGCACTGTAGAACTGCCCTCCTGTTGTTCATCGATTTGCTTGAGCGAGGACCAGTAATGTCTCCATTTTGAGACTTGTTGTTACTGGTTTCGGCATATCGAATATGCCACAGGAAGCTTTCTGGGCTCTGCTGTGCAGGCGGGATACTCTTGGGAGCTTGCTGGGCTCTTTGCGAGGGGCAGAGGAAACAAATATGGGTCGGCAGCGTGCAAGGCAAACGCCCTACCTGCTGTGCTATAATTATAACAAAATTAACTGTTTATTCTTTACCTCAAATATTCTTTACTGAATACCCCTTCTGCACGAAGCAATGTACTATATGCTAATTTAAGATTAAGAAATTAAACTTTTCAATTCTTCACAAGTATATGTGATGTCTAATTAGTGTATCAATTTGTTTAGAAATTAGAACCTGTGCTTGCTACTACACTCTATCAGATGAGATTAGTCTCCAGCTTCCTTACCCAATGCCACCATTTCAAAAGGAACAGGATGTATGAACTATTACTATTTCTATTTGATTTACTGTTAAAGGTCTTGGCTAGAGCAATTGGAAATAAAAAGAATACAGAGTTACTGACATTTGTAAATGATATAATTATGTATACGCAGAAAATCCTAACACCACATTTTTTAAACAGTTTTTTTAAACAGTTCAAGACCAGAAAAGCATTAAGGTTCCATTTGAGGTGGGCTCTGGATTTCTGTACCACATAGTGCCGGGGCACTGCTACATGCAGCCCTGCAGGCTCCTGAAACACTACAAGTCACTACCCCCAAACAAAATAAGTAAATAAATAATAAGCTGGACTATTGATAGAGTTATAAACAAAGATGGTGCTATTTTTCCAATGAACAATCTATCCAGTGTTTGGCTTTGAAAAAAATAAGTCATTGCTATTTTATTTCTTAGTTCTGAAATTTTTGTTCCTGGATCTGCACTCAGAAATTACTCCTGGCAGTGTTTGAGGGACCATAAGGGTTGCCAGGTATTGAGTCCAGGTCGGTTACATGTTAAGACACGTATACCACAGGCTGTATTATATCTCCAGCCCCTGGAATTTCCATTGTTATGTCTTCTGTTCATTTCTTGAAAATTCCTAATTTTTCACTTTTCTTAAGTGTTTATTTTTTGTTCCTAGGTATTTTTTAAATTATTTCCTAAAATCTATGTTAGAAATTGTAACATTTATGTCATCACAGTCGTGGTTGTATGTTGTATTTTCCCCATTAAATTTGAGAAATCTGATTCTTGGTGGGATGTGTAATTTTGATTGTACGTTGGAACTTTTAGATAACATATTATGAAACTCTTGTTCTATTTAAATTTTCTATTTTAACAAGCCATAAATCTGTTTATGTTCAAAAAACATGTCCTGCTCCACTTTTATGTGCTATATTTTTACATGCCAATTTAGTTTTCAGAGCCTTTGCTGTGCTATTCTGGTCTTCCCTGATTGTGTTTTACTTAGAGCCAAGGTGAAACATGTGCAATACTCAAAACTATAGTTTACTTCTCAAAATATTTGTAAAGCTATTTATTTTTGTTTCATTTGCAGTTTAATTTTGGTTCACCACAGGTTTCTTCATAAAAACCTATAAATCTCATAGAGATTTTTCATCTCCCTCTTCTATTTGGTTGGAACGAGAGTTTTAATGTCTTTTACTGAGGATAAAGATGGAATTAATATTCCATCAATAGTCTTTGTGGCCAAGTTCTATGATATTTTATGTTAAATAATTAAGATGTATTAGGATGCTTTTAAATTTGTAATATATAAAATATCACCTAACATTTATACACTCTTTTGAGTTTAACTCATCATCTCAAGAAGAACTTATTAAAAACATTGTTGATTCAAATTACAGCTCAGTATCTTTTTGTTAGAGGTGGGTTTAGGCCACCCAACAGCTAAGTGAGCTTTTTTTCTGTTAATTTTAATTTTGTAGTATGTTAGCTATGAGTTCGCCCCTTCTAAGTTTTGTTTCTTTTTATCTAATGTCTGTAATCATTGAAGTTGTAGCAGTTCTCAAGAGACGAAACTTGAACATTTAGATGTTTTCTTTCCTACAGGAACTTTCCAAATGATCGTCTAACCTTCAAAAGACCTTTCATTATGTTTCTGGACCATCTTATTTCCTTTAGGTTCTCAAGTGTTTCTGCTTTCTTACAATGTCACTATCTGCAGGTTATACAACATTGTGTTCAAATGGAAATATTGTATATATGTGGTTTTTATTATAGCAGATAGGCACCAAAGAGATAGCACAAAGGTTAAGTGGCCTGTTTTGCAGATATCCAGTCCTGGTTTGATCCCTGTCACCTGATTCCTAGAGCATCAGTACTGGTTACAGTCCTTGAACACCACTCCCTACACATCCCTCAAATGCCCCCCCCCCCCCCCCCCCAGTCCGCCAGAAAAACACACTCTGTGTGTTGCTGGAGGCACTAAGCACAACCCGTGGATAATGAACTCATTCGTTTTACTCTCCTCAATAGATTGGAAGATAGAAAGTAGGATTTCTAAAATAAATTAATTGTTGGCCAGAGAGATAGTACCATGGATAAGGAGCTTGCCTTTGCATGTGGCTAACCTGGGTTCAGATGCTGGCATTCCACATGGTCGCGAAAGCACCAACCTGTAGTATGCAATTCCTGAGCACACAGCCAGGAGTAATCCCTGAGCATTCCAAGTGCAGTCAAAAAAGAAAACAAAAAATTCAAATGTTAAATATTGAACAGAGTTTCCAACACCCATGACTTTTTTTAAGAACAAAAAATAATTGGATCAGTGTGGAGATCTATGAAACTTCAATAAAATGAAATGATATAAAAACAGAAAGGATTGTTAATAATGATATATTTTTCTTAAGCAAATAATTGAAAGTCTTTAACCCACAGAAAAAAAGTTAGAATTTTGTTTATCCAAAATTAGAAAATGTAATAGGAAAATCTTATTTTTGACAAATATTATTTTTGAAAATTATCTTGAATAATTTTGATATAGAATCTCACTATTGGAGGCTATTGTAAATAAAAATATACTTATTTTTTTAAATTACTACACTGCTAGTTTCTCACGATGCTTTTATAAAGTAGTTTTCTTTTTTCACTAATGAGTCTATCTTAATTTTTACTCTATCTAGCAAAGGTTGACACATATGAAAATATATAGGGATTGTTTATGGTTCTAGTTTGATTTTACTTTATATATATGTAAAGTAAATTTACCTAACACTCAACTGATTTTTCTAATATTTTCATCTAACATACATCGATTTTGTGTGCATGTTAAGATTTTTGTTTTAATGAACTAAATAGTTTAATTTAAAGAAATTTTCTGATTTACAAATACGAGAGACTGCTCAAGAGAGAACATAGACTTCTCTAGAGAGAAAAAAAAACCCACGTTTAGATGTTTTTGAGATATTTCCAGGTTTTTTATTGTTCTGTATAATTTCTCAATTCTAAATTTTTATATTATTTTAACAGTACTACCTTCATATTGCTACAACATGAATTAAATATGTGTTTATGTAAATGTAGGCCTTTTTCTTGGATTTCAAAATTATCTTTGCTTTTTTCTATGTACCCTCAATCCCATATTAAATATAAAATATATTAATCAATTTACATGAGAAATCTCATTGAGACTTAATTAAGGATCGCACTAAATATATAAATTTTTAATTTTTATTAGTGAGAAACCGTGAGGTACAGTTGTAGACTTACAAATTTTTGTGCTTGGGTTTCAATTATACAATGATCAAATACACATCCCTCCACTAGTGCCCATTTCCTACCACCATGGATCCCAGTATCCTTCCCATCCCCCACACCCCCCATCCCACCCTGCGTCTGTGGCAGGGCATTCCCCTCTGTCCGTTCTCTCCTTTTGGGTGTTGTGGTTTGCAAAAGAGGCACTGAGTGGCAATCATGTTTGGTCTATAGTATACTTTCAGCGTGCTTCTCCCATCCTGGGAGGATTCTCCTAACACCCTTTATTTGGTGCTCCCTTCTCTATCTGAGCTGCCTTTTCCCCTAGCATGTGTAGCTGACTTTCAAGCCATGGAGTAAAATTCCTGGTTCTGTCTTTATTTCCTTTTGATATTAGAGAGATATGAGCTTCATAAAACTGTTTGGGAGAGTTTTTGTTTTTTCAATTTCCTGAAAAATCTTAGAGAAGGACTGGCAGTAGGTCCTCTTTAAATGTTTTGAGAAATTCGCTAGTGAATCTATCTGGACCTGGGCTTTTGTTTTTGGGAAGACTTTTGATTAAAATTTCAATTCTAGATCTTCTTGATTCAGTTTTGGGAGATTACAGGAGTCCAGGAATTTATCCGTTTCATCTAGGTTCTCTTGTTTCATGGCATATAGACTTTCAAAGTAGTCTCTGATGATTTTTTGAATTTCTTTGGTTTCTGTTGTGATATCTTCCTTCTCATTTCTGATTTGGTTTATTAGAGTTCTCTCTCTCTCTCTCTCTCTCTGCTTTTTTGTGAGTGTTTCTAGTGGTTTATCTATCTTGTTTATTTTCTCGAAGAACCAGCTCTTGGTTTCATTGATCTTTCGAATTATATCTTTGGTTTCCATGTCATTGATTTCTGCTCTAAGTTCTTTTATGATCTCTTTCCTTCTGCCTGAGTTAGGCTCTTTCTGTTGATCCTTTTCTAAGGTCTTGAGCAGTGAGGTCAAGTTGTTTCTGTGCATCCTTTGTACAGTCCTAAGATAAGCTTGCAGAGCTATAAATTTTCCCCTTAATATGACTTTTGATGAATCCCATAGGTTCTGGTAGCTCGTGTCTTCATTCTCATTTGTTTCCTGGTATCTTTTGATTTCATCCCTGACAGCTTTCCTGGCCCACTCGTTGTTTAGCATTGAGTTGTTTAATTTCCAGGTGTTTGATTTGGTTCTCTGTGTCTGTGTGTGATTCACTTATATCCTCAGTGCATCGTGGTCTGAAAATATGGTTGATACTATTTCTATCTTCCTAATTCTGTTGAGGTATGTTTTGTGACCTAGCACATGGTCTATTTTGGAAAATGTTCCGTGTGCACTGGAGAAGAATGTGTATTCTTTCTTTATGTGGTGTAAAGTTCTGTATAGGTCTATAAGTCCTTTCTCTTTTATTTCTTCTTTCAAAGCCAATGATTCCTTGTTGACTTTTTTCTTGTTGATCTATCCAGAGGTGATAAGGTGATGTTGAAGCCTCCAACCACTATTATGTTGCTAGCAATGTCCTCCTTAAAATCTGTTTGCAGTTGTTTTAAATATTTAGCTGTTCCCTCATTAGGTGCGTATACATTTAATAGTGTGATTTCTTCCTGTTGTACTTATCCATGGATGAAGAGAAAATAGCCTTTGCAGTCCCTTCTAATCTTTTCAACGTAAAATTAATGTTGTTGTATACTAGTATGGCCACCCCAGCTTTTTTGAGGGAGCTGTTTGCTTGCATGATTGTTTTCCATCCTTTGACTTTGAGTCTGTATTTGCTCTGACTGTTGAGATGAGTTTCTTGTAGGCAGCAGATTGTTGGGTTCTGTCTCTGAATACATTTTCCCACTCTGTGTCTCTTAAATGGTGAATTTATACTGTTGACATTGAGAGAGATTACTGTTATGCTGTTTTGTGTCATCTTTTGTAAGGGTCTGTTGTGGTTGTAGGGTTTGTCTTGTCTTATAGTAGCCCCTTTAGTCCTTGTTTTAGGTTTAGTTTTGACTCTATGAAGTTCCTGAGCTGCTATTTATCTAGAAAATTGTGTACTGTTTCTTCAATTTTGAGTGAGAGTTTAGCCGGATAGAGTATTCCTGGTGAAGCATTCATTTCAGTGAGTTTATTCACTATATCTCACCACTGCCTTCGACCTTGGAGGGTTTCCTCTGATAGGTCTGCTGTGAATCTAAGGAGTGCTCCTTTGTATGTAATTTCCTTCTTTGACCTTTCTGATTGCAGTATTTTGTCTCTATCGGCAGCATCCGTCATTCTAAGTATGATATGTCGTGGAGTGTTTTTGTTAGGGTCTCTTTTTGCTGGCACCCTTCAGGCTCCTTGAATCTGAATGGCTGCATTGTTGAGCTCTGGGAATTTTTCAGGGATGATTTGTTTATCCATGGCTTTTTTCATTGGGATTGTTTCCCTGAGCTTCTGGTAGTCCAATGATTCTAATGTTGTTTCTCTTGGAATCTTCTCCTAGGACTCTGATTCTCTGTAGAGCTATTTTGAGGTCCCTTGCCACTGTTTGTTGTTGCCTGTTGGCTTGGTGCAGCTGATCTTCCAGCTCACCGATTCTTTCCTCAGCTGTGGTCATTCTATTTTTGAGGGCACAGACTGAGTTTTTCTTTACATCTATGGAATCTTTGATTCGTGACATTTCTGTTCATAGCTTTTCCATTTCTGCTCTCATTTCTTCCTGTATATTTCTCGATTGTGCGATCCATTGTTTCTTTCATGTCCTCTTTCAATTTACTGGATATCTGTCTGACTGTTTCATTGAGTTGATTGAACATCTTGATAACTTCATATCTGAAATCTTTGTCAGAGATGTCCCTTAGGTGAATAGCACCTAATGAGACTGCTGGACTCTTCATCGTCCTCTCCCTGCAGTGGGGATTTGCGTTGTTTCTTCATGTTGGTGTGTAGGTGTAGGGACTAGATTTCTTGGTATGAGTAAACTACCTGCAGCCGTGTGAGTGTTGGCCAGTGGAGAAACAGGCCACACCCACTTCTACAGAAGCTACGCCCACTTCTAAAGTGGCCACACCCCCATGGGTACCTGTTTGGGGGCGTGGAGGGAGTAATGACTGTGTGGGGGAGAAGACCAGCTCATCTTGGGGGACAAAAAGGAAGAGGCAGAGAGGCTCACAGCTGCTTTCTCTCCCAATGTTCTAGAGGATGCCTGGGAGGCCTCCAGGGTGAAATCCAAGTCCCGGGTTTGAGAAGCAGCGGATAAACTGACCTGGGTAGTGAGAAGAGACCAGCTCAGCTTGGGGGAACAGAATATATTTTTAATCCTCTGAGAACTGGAAATTTTAATGTATGTTTTACTTCTATAAAATTAGGTTTTATTTATTAATGCAAGCTTGCTTCTGTTTTTAATTAGTTATTTGTGCTCAAGATTTACAACATGGGTTTAGTTTTATTCATTTCTATATTAAATCTAGCTCTCCCTACACTATTTACTGAAGATAATTTCTTTCCCTCATTTTATACTTCTCTGCTCTTTACAGTACATTTGCCATATATATGTATATATATATATATATATATATATATATATAGCTTCATTTGTCCCGTTGGTCTATGGGTTTAATTTTTATGACCATCACATGTCATTTAGATTATTGTGGCTTTGCAATATAGGATGAAGCAAGTAAGTGTGTAATTTTAACTTTTTTTATTATAATGCTTTTATTTGTATTTCTCTGATAATTAGTAATGGTAAGCATTTTTTATGTCATTTGTATTTCTTCTTTGAGAGGCCTTAGGCTTTTTTTTTTTTTTTTACACATAGATTATGTGGTGGTCAGGCTTTCTTTTGAAAATTTTATTGTATTGTATTAGCCAATGTATTTTCAGTTGAATCTTTTGTGAAGCATTTAGGTTTTGTGGACTTGGAGACTCAAATCTATCACAAGATAGGAAAATTTTTCATACCTGATTTCTTATGATTTCTACCACATATTTTTGCTGTTTTTTTTTTTTTTTGAGACTCTTATTAAGTGCAATAGGATTTTCATTTGATGATATCCCATGTTGGGTGGGGCGATTGCACAGCAGTAGGGCGTTTGCCTTACACGCAGCCAGTCGGGCTGAGCCAGGTTTGATTCCTTCGGCAATCTACAAAGAGTTTCTTGCCCACAGCAAAGCCTGGAAAGCTACCTGTGATGTATTCAATATGCCAAACACAGTAACAACAAGTCTCAAAAAAATGGAGACGTTACTGGGCCCGCTCAACCAAATCGATGAATAACGGGAGGACAGTGTTTGTGTTTTGTTTGCTATCCCATGATTCAGACAGGCTTCATCAACTTGTCTGTGTTTTCTTGTAGGTCACTGGGTATCAAAAAAAATTCTTTATTGGGCAAATCACAGGCCTCTATTTCATGTGATCAGTTACTGGGAAATCATTGAGTTCCTTTGGTGGCATCATGCTTTTTTGATTTTTTGTTTGTTTGTTTCTAGAAATCTCACATTGCTACATGCAAAACTACAGATGCATTCATCTTTACACTTTTCAATTGAGTGATTCCTGGTAAAAAAATAAATATTTGACTCAGGACATTGCTCCCTTTGTTCAATATTAGCACTCATGAACTCTGGTCCTCTCAACTTCTGTGAATGAAAATATGTCTTATAAACTCATATATTGTTAATTTAAACAAGGGACATAAAATTTACTTCAAACATTTAGCTTATTCAGTATGAGGTTTTGTAATTAAATTTATTTCTACTTAAAGTCTCACTTTTTCTAATTATATTTGACTTGAGTCATTTCTTAAGATCAAATTATTTTTCCCTCATATATCCTTTTTCACTTTATTAATTTAAGAGTATAATTGAGGTCTACTTAAGTATCAAATTCTGACTCTATAGCAGCAAATCCCAGTATCATCTGCTCTTAAAATTCTACATAATCCTACAAATTCAAAAGAAAAATTAACAAGAGAATGCAAAGTTGGTAAAAGAATTTAGGCAAATTGGTTATAATGTTAATGATTCATACCTCAGTAAAATAAGCTTTTTTTTTTAAATCTGACGTTCCCTTTTAAAATCAATATTATGACTAGAATGCCACTTGGGCTTATTAAGCTTACAAGATGCCAATCATCAATAACCATTTAGTCATTTTGAAAAAAACAATAGTAATGTATTTAATTTTAAGACCTGCACCAGAAAGATGTACGAAAGCAGAGAGTTTCAAAGAAAAGCATAAACCTTGAATCTTGCTTTTCTAGAGGCAAAGGTGGGAATTACTATTGTGCTGGTATGAGCCCCGAATGAAAAGAGAGAGAGAGGCAGCTCAGGATAGGATAGTGAGTATATTAGAAGCTCAGCGCTATTTACAATAGCCAGAATCTAGAAAAAACCTGAATGCCAAAGAACAGATGACTGGTCAAAGAAACTTTGGTACATCTACACAATGGAATACTATGCAGCTGTCAGAAAAGACACACTGTAGCACTGCAGCATTGTCCTCCAGTTGTTTATTGATTTGTTTGAGCGGGCCCCTTAACATCTTTATTGTGAGACTTGTTGTTACTATGTTTGGCATATCGAATATGCCATGGGGAGCTTGCCAGGCTCTGCCATGCAGGTGAGATACTCTTGGTAGCTTTCCAGGCTCTCCAAGAGGGGTGGAGGATGCAAACCTGGGTCGCCCGGGTCGGTCACGTGCAAGGCAAACAACCTACCCACTGTGGTATCGCTTCAATCCAATAATAATAATAATAATAATATAATAATAATAACAATAACAACAAGAACAAAGGTCTGCCCACATCCCTGGGGTATCCAAACCAGGACCTATACAGCAAGGCTGTCTCCGGGTCACTCAAACTCCCCAGGGAGCACATTCTCATGGATGGGGAAGGTTAAATGCTCCTATATTCCTGGTACCCTGGAGCCGCCCTCTGGGGCTAACGCCCCAGGCACAGCTATTTCTGTCCCCCGCACATACACACCTGTGTGTGTGGCTCACCCCTTCTTCACACACCTGCCCCACATCCATCCCTGCTCCCAGTATCGTCCTAGCTGCCTCTGGTATTCCTGGATCCTACAGGTGCCCACAAACTGGGTGCCTGACAGGAGGCATGGGGCAGTGCCCTGAGACCAGAGAGGGGCCCTCTGTCCTCTCCCCATGCCCCTAATATTTGTTTTTGCCTCCAGGGCCAGTAGAAATAATTCCAAGCCACACTGTTGGACACACAGGATGAATGAATGTCCCCCCACCCCATCCCAATGTCACCCCTCGTCCATGAAGCCAGTCCTCAAAAAGCATAGGCACTCATGAGGCCATTATCACATGAGCTTAGCGTAGGCTCTCCAACAGAATTTGGACAGAAAAGATGAAGTCATGAAATTTTCATATAGGTGGATAAACATTGAGACTATCATATTAAGTGAAATGATCCAGAAAGAGAGAGACAGACATAGAAAAATTGCACTCATTTGTGAAATATAAAGTAATAGAATGGGAGACTAATACCCAAGGATAGTAGAGGAAAGGACCAGGAGGATTGCTTCACATGTGAAAGCCAGCCTCACATGCTGGGGGAAAATTGCAGCTCAGATAGAGAAGGGACCACCAAGTAAAATATGCTTGGAGAGCCCACTCAGTATGGGAGATGTGTGCTGAAAGTAGACTATAGACTGAACATGATGGCCACTTAATACTTGTATTGCAAACCACAACATCCAAAAGGAGAATGGGAGAGCAAAAGGCAATGGTCCTGCCATAGGAGGGGAGTGGGTGGGAGGGATACTGGGATCATTGGTGGTGGAGAATGGGCTCTGGTGGAGAGATGAGTATTCGATCTTTGTATTACTGAAAGGTAAATACGAAAGTTTATAAGTCTCTAACTGCTTGAGCACATGTGTTGCCTATATCTTCCCTCTTGAGATGTGTACTTTCATGCTTTTGTGTCTAGCTGATAAGATGCTTTCTTGATGTATGGGTACTGGAAATGTCTTCTTAATTGGGAATGTTTTTTTCTTGAATGTCTTCTTAATTGGGAATGCTTGTTTTCTTGATAATTTGCTTTTGTATGCCTGTGTTCGCTTTGGACCCTTCGTAAGTTACTTTTGCCTTTGGAGTTATTTGTGGAGCTCTGACTTGAGTCAGGATGTCTCAGCCCCAACTAGCTGGTAAAATCAATTCTTTTACTTTTTAAATTTTTATTAGTGAAACACCATCAGGTACAGTTGTAGACTTACAAATTGTTGTGCTTGGGTTTCAGTTCTTGATGTGCGGTTTGCATTCCTGCTGCATTCTTTGTCTCTCTGAATACTGAGGGGTGGTCTCAGTCCTAACAGTATTAAGCAAGTCTCTTCTCTTCTCAGCGCTCCAACTCTAGAGAAAAATCTTTGGAGCATGGCTAAATAATAGAACATGAAAAGAAGCAGGGGAAAATTTGAGTGGTGATATAGCAAGTAGGATGCTTGCATTGCACAGGACTTACTAATCCTCAACATCCTGACTTTACTAAGAGTGATCCCTGAATCCAGAGCCAGAAGAAAGCCCTGAGCACTGCGAGATATGTCCCCCAAATAAACAAAATCACCAAGCCCTGCATCAACAGGCTTTATAAAGATGCTTCTTTATAAAGATGCCTCTGTCTCTTGCTAGAGCATCCTTTAAAATATTCCTGCTTGAAATATGTACTAGCTTTCTTCCACTCTGAGAAGCCAGCCTTCTCTGTGTTATCTCTTTCTTTCTTTCTTTCTTTCTTTCTTTCTTTCTTTCTTTCTTTCTTTCTTTCTTTCTTCTTTCTTTCTTTCTTTCTTTCTATCTTTCTTTCTCTCTCTCCTTTGTCTCTTTCTCTCTCTTTCTCTTTCTCTCCCTCCCTCCCCCCTACTTTTATTTCTAAACAAACTGTGTCACTTCACTATTGATCTCCTTCTGAAAATATTTTCTGTGAGAAAAGACTGAAGACTTTCTGTGAGAAAAGTCTGGTTAAGATTTATGATTCACTGGATAAGATTTTCTTTCCTGGGAAGAGCAATTCTTTGTTCCAGACTGGGCTCCAAGCTCTCAGAATAATCACTTAGCAGGGATTATGTCCCATACTGTGAAGAACAAATGGGTCTCAGTTGCCACTTAACAGCTTCCTTGGACTGGTGAGAGGTGAGGAGTGTATCATTTGCGCACTCTTATCAGTCCTAGATTTTCCAGGCTTCTATTACCACTGAATAAGAGAAGAAGGGCACAAGAATGAAATGTTTGGATTGCTTACTCTACCACAATACACTGAGATACAGTGAGGTGGGGGCTGGGGGTGGGGAATAACACAAAACTCAGAAATCACTTTATTGCTGGAAACTTTGTGATGGATACGTTCTATTTTAGTTTCCATAGAGTCATTTATTATTTTGGTAATTGTTTTGGTGGACTTGGTCTTCTTTTCGCCTAGGTAACAGGTTAGTTTGGTTCCTTCTGGTCATTTTTGGTCAGCTTTATGGTTCATGACCTATTCATTTCTGCCTAGCTTCCAGGTGGGCCACTCAGAGCTCCCATCTCTGGCTGCCTCCCTGGTTCCTTGGAGTTAGCTACTTACATTTCTCACTTTCACATCAGGATACATCAAGATAAGGCACTTTTTTCTATTTTTGGGTCACGCCTGGCGATGTACAGGGATTAATACTGATTCTGGGTGCAGAATGAACCCATATGGGACCTGGGAATTGAACCCGGGTCAGCTGTGTGTAAGGTAGCACATCCTACCCGCTGTGCTATCATTCCAGCCCCAAGATAAGGCATTTTTTAATTCAAAGGAGTAAATAAAGAGCAGATTAAAACTGCAATTTAACCCTAGTAAATATCACCCTTTTTATTAAAGCATATTACCAAAGAATTTTCATAGTGTGACACTTTTTATTTATCAGTCGTTCATAGAGACTTGAAGAGAAGTTTCACAAATAACTTATAATTTATTCCATAAGCATAGGTTTACTTTTAATTTCAATTCAGGGTAAAAATAAACTCATCTTTATTTATAACTACTTTTCATCATCTATCCACTAAGTTATTCTTTACCTCTTTATTTGAGTACATGTGCTTTTTTGGATATTAGGAGACAGAATTTTAGTTTCCTATTTTCTAAATTTTGCCATATTTAGCTAAGGAAAATAAGATAATTTCATGAATGTAATTTCTTGAAAGTTCATAGCAATCTCAAACTATCTGTATTATTTGTTTCCACCCACACCATTAAATTAAATTGATGTAACATTGAACCGGGGCTGAGTGATAGCACAGTGGTAGGGAGTTTGCCTTGTGCGCAGCCAGCCCAGCCAAGCCAGGTTCGATTCCTCCGCCCCTCTTGGAGAGCCTGGCAAGCTACCAAGATTATCTCAACCACACGGCAAAGCCTGGCAAGCTCCCAGTGATGAATTCAATATGCCAAACACAGTAACAACATGTCTCAAAATGGAGGTGTTACTGGGCCCCCTCGAGCAAAATTGATGAACAACAGGACAGATTTTGTTTGTTTGTTGATGTAACATCTAAATTAGTTTTAAAAAATTCCTTTGTGAAATGCTGTGAGAAGCATCTAGTCTTCATGTATATTTAATGAACAAATAGTCAATATTTGCACATCTGGTCAAAATTACTCTTCATATGTTGGTTGCTGGAAACAACATTTATAAAAATTATAACCCATTCCTCAGTGGAATAATAGTAAAGTGTTTCAGTAATTCATTGCCATTTAAAATACCTGTATTGGTTTGTCAGTACAGTTTTTAAAATGTAACAAGTTGATTTTATTACTTTGAATTAATTTGTGGACAGATGGCATTGATGACATTGAATGATACATTATGTTATCCCTCATCCTGTCAAGACTTATTTTATTCATGCACAGAAGATATCCACCAATGTATGACTATCTCTTCATTTAGTACAAGGGAAATCAATCTCTAGTTTCTTATATAATTACTTAGCAGGTGACATCCCACTAATGCAAATATCGTAAAACAAAATACATATAGATGATTTAAAATATATAGTAAAGAAAATACTAACACAAGGAAATTTAGATATACATGTCATATACAAACACATAGATAGATAGATAGATAGATAGATAGATAGATAGATAGATATACAACCCCCCAAAGACACTAGTCTATAATTATATTGCTCACTTAGCATAGCTAACCCATGGCTGATGATGAGCATAAAATGCCCCTTGAATTAAATACATGGTTTCTGTGAGACCCAATGCTATCTGCTGAGAGTGCTCTGGCAGGAGAACTGGAAAAGAGTGGTGTGATGGGAGCATAGAGAAATCATAGCCTAGTGAAGTTTTCCATCTTGCTCCCAGGGAATCCTGGCTCAAGAAATGGATGACCTCAAACGTTCATAGGATTTCCTATCTCCTCTGAGTTTCCAGCAAAAATGTATTTCAGCAAGATAAATGTTGCAAATTCCAATTTGGAATTTAAATTTGAAGCTCGCCTGATTGGTAATTGCTAATAAATTTCTCAGCCCTTATTACTGTATATTTTTTTCTTTTATATTTTTCCTCTCTTAAGACAAAAAAAATCACATGTACTACATTACTAATAAACTATTTCATCAATTTTGTCAGATCACCACAAATAGAAGTATTTCACAATTAGGAATAATAATTTTCCATTTTAGTTTTGATTTTTTTAAATTACTGTGAGATACACAATTAGAAAACTACTGTTCATGATCAGGTTTCAGTCATACAATGTTCCAACACCCATCCCTCTACCAGTGTACATTTCTCATCATCAATGTTCTGTTTCCCTCCCACCAACCCACATCACTCCCAGCCTATGGCAGGCACTTCTCTCTCTCTCTTTCTCTCTCTCTCTCTCTCTCTCTCTCTCTCTCTCTCTCGCTCTCTTTTTCACTTGCTCGCTTGCTTGCTTTCACTCTCTAGGTCTCTCTCACTCTCTCTCTCTTTCTCTCTCTCCCTCCTCCATCACTTTCTCTCTCCCAGCCCCCCACTTCAGGCACTATGGTTTTCAATACAGATAATGAAAGGATATCTTGTTTGTCTCTTTACCTACTTTCTGCATGCAGTTCTTATCCAGAGTGATCATCTCCAACTATCTTTGCCATAGTGGTTCCTTCTCTATGCCAACTGCCTTCTCCACAAGCACTTGAAACAGGCTTCCAACTGTGTGCCAATTCTGCTGAACCTTGTTTCTACTGTCCTTGGGTATTACTCTAAAAGTTAATTTTGATTTTTAACTTTTACAGTATGTACTGTATTATGAAATTGTTGATATGGTCTAATAAAATGAAATAGCTAATATTGTGTCCTCATAAAACCCTAAAAACCGATCTCTATAAAATCTCTATTTATAACTGCAAAATTTGGAAATAATCCAGATATCTTTCAACAACTGAGCGAATAAACCAGTAGGTGTACATCAATATAACAGAGGAACATTTATTCATGATAAAAATAAATGAACTAGTAAGCCATGAAATGATTTGTAAGAACCTTAAAACCTATTGCTAAGTGATAAAGGTCAGTGTGAGAAGATTACACCCAGTGCAATTCCATGCATATGACATTCTGGAAAGACCTGAGATATAAAGAATATAAACAGCTCAGTGGTCGCCAGAAGTTTGGATGAAAGATAAAAGAAGTGAATAGGAATGAGTACACAGAAAGCACAATGAAATTATTCTCTATTAAATTAGAAGTATAGTGATATGACATTATAAATGTGTTCTGACCCTAGAAAATGGAACGTGGAATATAACTCAAAGGACTGGAGCATATGTCTTGCTTATGGAAGTCCAAATTTTAGTACACCGCGTAGTCCCTAAAATTTCTTAAGATATATACGTGATGGCCACCAAGTGCTACAGAGGGGTCCCGAGTGGCCCATGGCTCCTTTAGGCTTATACTTCTGTTCCAAGCCTGAGCAGTGGATCCTCAAGCTTGAATAACCATACCAAGTATCCTAGGAGTAGCTCAGAGCTCCCAAAGCACTGCTTAGAAGACCCAGTTGCAAATAATAATAATAATAATAATAATAATAATAATAATAAAACAAAAATGAATGGACAGAATGCATTACACAAAAATCCAAACTCTATAAACGAGCTAATAAAAGTATATCAATATTTATCATTACTGAATGCTGCAAATGCAGGACCTTAATTCAATAAGCTAATAAAAGAAATGGAAAAACTAAAGTGGTGAAAGAGTGGTTAAGGGAAGTTACTTGGGATCTTTCTGAGAACCAGCTAGGAGGTACCAGGTAGGCATATACTGACAGAAAAATTGTTGTTACCAAAGCCCTTTATTTTTTATTTTTTTAATTTTCTTTGTTTTTTGGTTCACATCCAGCGATGCTCAGGGGTTACTCCTGGCTCTTCACTCATTACTCCTGACGATGCTGGGGGACCATATGCAATGCCGGGGATCGAACCTGGGTTGGCCACATGCAAGGCAAATGCCCTACCTGCTGTGCTATTGCTCCAGCCCCCCCCCAATGCTTTTTCAAAATAATTAAAAGATGAAGAAGAAAAAATACTCTAAATGACAAAGGTGTACCAGAACAATAGGATAAGTAGGGGAACATTGATATGATATTACAAAAATAAGCTATTAGAGAAATGTTAGTAACCAAAATATAACGGGGGTACAATATAAAGATAAGTGGTAGGTATTGACTAAAGTTTAGGGTAGTATAAAGACTTAAATAATAGAGGTTATTTTGGAATACAATGCAAATTCTATATGCTTTGCTATATAATCCAATTATCATAAACTGGAGAAATAGAAGTTAAGCTAAATGTCAACAGACACAAAAGTAATGTACAGATTTGTTTTTGTTTTGAAACCCCTTTCTTTGCCCAAATCTCCCCAAACTTTTCTCTCACCCCTCCCTATCTATTTTCTTTTACAATTTTCTAGGCAATACAACAGTGTTTTTTTTAATTCAATTTTTTAAATTTATTTTTATGTAGGAGTACTGCTATTTATTCAGCCACTGATTAGCTGATTGAATTGTGCATGAACTCCACCTTACTTTTTTTTCATTTTTTATAATTTTATTTATTGAATCACTGTGAGAGCAGTTACAAAGTTTTCGGGCCTAAGTCTCGGTCATACAATGAAACACCCGTACTTTCACCAGTGCCCAATCTCCACCACCAGAAACCCCAGTATACCCCCATCCCACACCCTTCCCCTACCTGTGGGGCAGATGGGATTTCCACATTACTCTCTCTCTCTCTACTTTGATCACATTAAATATTTTGACACCAGACCCACCATTATTATTTGAGATTTTACCCCAACACTCAGATCTGCTGAAAAGGCAACAGTAGAAAATTTGTGTTCTATTCTATCTATGAATAACAAATGATGTCGCGTGGCTGTAGTAGTGCCATGTGATTTTGAAATTCCGAAATTTTAACAATTAAATTTGGAGGGATTTCTGCCAAAAGCCACTGGGTTTCAAGATTTGCTCCTGAGTCTCTGGAATCATGGTCGTTGAGCAGCTTGATCAGGAGCCAGAGAGGCCGTTCGTGGGCGATGACTTGGGGTCTCATTGGGACGGGGAGACCAGGACCAGCTCCACCCCCATCCTGTGAGACCCAACAAGTTTCGACACTCGGGTCCAGACCTGACTGTCCAATGGCCTCTGGAGGATGACAACCACTGAGCCGCCAAGGGAGAGCAGGTGGAGGAACAACACCCTTTTCCCCCTAGGGTGGCCCAGCGACAGTAACCTACTGCGGGGTCCCGATGCCTTTCTGCCAAAAGCCGCTGGGATTCCAGATTTGTTTCTGAGACACTGGGATCATGGCCGTTAAGCAGCTTGATCAGGAGCCAGAGAGGCCATTCGTGGGCGATGACTTAAGGTCTCATTGGGGTGGGGAGGACAGGCCCTCCCCCACCCACCCATCCCGTGAGGCCCAAGCAGTTTCATCACTGCGAGCCCAAGCCTGACTTGTCCAATGGCCTCTGGAGGATGACGGCCACTGAGCCACCAAGGGGGAGGAGGCGGAGGGACAATACCGTTTCCTCCCTGGGGTGACCTGGCAACAGTAATGTACTGTGGGGTCCGTACACATTTCTGCCAAAAGCTACTGGGTTTCGAGATTTGTTTCTGAGTCTCTGGTATCATGGCCGTTAAGCAGCTTGATCAGGAGCCAGAGAGGCCATTCGTGGGCGATGACTTGGGGTCTCATTGGGAGGATGGGACCGGCTCCACCCCAATCCCGTGAGGCCCTGTGTGTCTTGTCACTGCAGGCCCAAACCTGATTGTCCAGTGGTCTCTGGAGGATGGTGGCCACTGGGCCGCCGGAGGGAAAAGGCCAAGGCACAAAACCTATTATGCATTTCTGCCAAAAGAAGCTGGGTTTTGAGATTTGTTTCTGAGTCTCTGGGATCATGTCCATTAAGCAATTCAATCAGGAACCAGAGAGGACATGCCTCCAATTATATAGCTGAGCCGCAGGTGGTTTGTGGGTGTGTTTCCCACATACCTATCTTTTGGCCGTTTACTTTCTTGGTAAACTATGCCCCAAGTTTTTGGGGTCTGGCCAAAGGCACTGCAGCAATTTTGGGGTATCTGCAAGACTGAAGGCGCCATCAGGCTGCTGTTGCACTCACCTCACAGGTACAGATTGACCTGCTGGCAACACCATATCCCCTAAACTTAATTTTATTTTTATAAAGTTGTTCACAATAATTTATTTAATTTAATATTCAAACACCAATCCCATCAAGATGCACCTCCCCACCACCATAAAAGTAAAGTGTGTCAAGATTGTTGTATTTCATCCTGGAGTCTTAGAAGCCCTTGTATAAGAGATTACAAGCATGTATGTTAAACTCAAACAAATGTGTGCTACTTTTGGTACATTAGTGGGCTAGAGTACAAGGGTCTGTTCCAGGAATTCTGAAATTTAAAATAAGAATATAGAGCAGGAGAAACAGCTGTGAGCCTCTGCTGTCCCCTCTTCAGTCCTCACGCGGCGCTCATCTCATCTCAAACCCAGGTCAGCTTAGCCCCTGGTGTGTGGCCCCGGGACTTCCATCTCTCCCTTCCGGACCTCAGGCGACCCGGCAGACGCCTGGAGAAATGCAGCTGTGAGCGTCTGCCGTACCCTCTTCACTCCTCACATGGCGCTCATCTCATCTCAAACCCAGTTTTCCGTAGAGGTGTGGCCTCTTCAGAAGTGGGGTGGCTTCAGAGTGGGCGTGGCCTAATTTCCAGCCAGCGGCCGCTTATGCAGCCACAGGTTGTTTACCCATTCTAAGGAACCTAGTTCCCAAGGAATTTAGTCCCCAACATACTCAGCAATATGAAGAAACAAAGAAAATCCCCACCAGAAGTGGAGGACAACAAAAACAATCCAGAACATTCTGTCGATACAGCTTACCTAAGGGACCTCTCTGACACAGAATTCAGATACGAAGTCATCAAGATGTTCAATCCACTCAAAGAAACGGTCAGACAGACAGCCAGTAACACCACAGAAAAAATCGATAAATTACGCGAAGAAATGAGAGCAGAAATGTCACGATTAAAAGACTCCGTAGATGAAATGAGAAACTCAGTTTCTTCTCTTAAAAATAGAATGACCGCAGCTGAAGAGAGAATCAGTGAGCTGGAAGATCAGCTGCGCCAAGCCAACACGGAACAACAAACAGTGGCAAGAGACCTCAAAATAGCTTTTCAGAGAATCAGAGTCCTAGCAGATGATTCCAAGAGGAACAACATTAGAATCATGGGACTACCTGAAGCTCAGGGAAACAATCCCAACGAAAAAAACACCGTCAAACAAATCATTGCTGAAAAATTCCCAGAGCTCCGCAATGCAGCCATTCAGGTTCAAGTAGCCCTAAGGGTGCCAGCTAAAAGAGACCCCAACAAAAACACTCCAAGGCATATCATAGTTAGAATGATTGATGCTGCCGATAGAGACACAATGCTGCAAGCAGCAAGGGCAAAGAAGGAAATCACATACAAAGGAGCACCCCTTAGATTCACAGCAGACCTATCAGAGGAAACCCTGCAAGCCCAAAGGCAGTGGCAAGATATAGTCAAAAAACTCACTGAAATGAATGCTTCACCAAAAATACTCTATCCGGCTAAACTCTCCCTCAAAATCGAAGGAACAGTACACTATTTTCTAGATAAACAGCAGCTCAGGAACTTCATAGACTCAAAACCAAACCTAAAGCAAGGCCTAAAGGGGCTACTATAAGACAAGACAAACCCTACAACCACAACACACCCTACAGAAAATGACACAACACCCCATAACCATACTCTCTCTCAATGTCAATGGTCTAAATTCACCATTTAAGAGACACAGAGTGGCAAAATGGATACAGAGACAGAACCCAACATTCTGCTGCCTACAAGAAACTCATCTCAACAGCCAGAACAAATACAGACTCAAAGTCAAAGGATGGAAAACAATCCAGCAAGCAAACAGCTCCTTCAAAAAAGCTGGGGTGGCCATACTAGTATCCGACAACATTAATTTCACATTGAAAAAGATTAGAAGGGACAGTGAAGGCTAATTTCTCTTCATCGAGGGATACATACAGTAGGAAGAAATCACACTCTTAAATGTATATGCACCTAATGAGGGAACAGTTAAATATCTAAAACAACTGCTAACAGACTTTTAGGAGGACATCGCTACCAACACAATAGTACTTGGAGACTTCAACATCGCCTTATCAACTCTGGATAGATCAACAAGAACAAAACCCAGCAAGGAATTATTGGCTTTGAAAGAAGAAATAGAAGAGAAAGGGCTTATAGACCTATACAGGGCTTTACACTCCCAAAAGAAAGAATACACATTCTTCTCCAGTGCGCACGGAACATTTTCCAAAATAGACCATATCCTAGGACACAAAACATACCTCAACAGAATCAGGAAGATAGAAATAGTATCAGCCATCTTTTCAGACCATGATGCACTGAGGATAGAAGTGAATCACACAAAGACACGGAGAACCAAATCAAACACCTGGAAATTAAACAACTCGATGCTGAACAATGAGTGGGTCAAGAATAAAGTCAAGGACGAAATCAAAAGATACCTGGAAACAAATGAGAATGAAGACACAAACTACCAGAACTTATGGGATACAGCGAAAGCTGTATTAAGGGGAAAATTTATAGCTCTGCAAGCATATCTTAGGACTGTAGAAACGATGCACATAAACAACTTGACCTCACAGCTCAAGACATAGGAAAAGGATCAACAGAAAGAGCCTAAATCAGGCAGAAGGAAAGAGATCATAAAACTTAGAGCAGAAATCAACGACATGGAAAACAAAGAAACAATCCGAAAGATCAATAAAACCAAGAGCTGGTTCTTCGAGAAAATAAATAAGATAGATAAACCACTAGCAACACTCACAAAGAAACAGAGAGAGAGAGAGCCTTAATAAATCGAATCAGAAATAAGAATGGGGATATCACAAAAGAAACTAAAGAAATTCAAGAGATCATCAGAGACTACTTTGAAAGTCTCTATGCCACGAAACAAGAGAACCTAGAAGAAATGGATAAATTCCTGGATTCCTATCATCTCCCAAAGCTGAAGCAAGTAGATATAGAGTACCTGAATAGACCTATTCACATCAAGGAAATTGAAACTGTAATCAAAAGTCTTCCCAAAAACAAAAGCCCAGGTCCAGATGGATTTACTAGCGAAGTTTTCCAAACATTTAAAGAGGACCTATTGCCAGTTCTTCTCAAGCTTTTCCAGGAAATTGAAAAAACAGAAACTCTCCCAAACAGTTTCTATGAAGCCCATATCTCTCTAATACCAAAAGGAAACAAAGACACCACAAGAAAAGAAAACTACAGGCCGATGTCCCTGATGAACACGGATGCGAAGATTCTCAACAAAATACTAGCCAATAGAATTCAACAACTCATCAAATGGATCATACATCATGACCAAGTAGGATTCATCCCAGGGATGCAAGAATGGTTCAACATTCGGAAATCAATCAAAATAATCCATCATATCAACAAAAGAAAAGATAAAAATCATATGATCATATCAATAGATGTGGAGAAAGCATTTGACAAGATCCAGCACCCATTCATGATGAAAACCCTTGCCAAAATGGGGATAGAGGGGACTTTCCTCAATATAGTTAAAGTCATCTACCACAAACCTACAGCAAACATCATCCTCAATTGGGAAAAACTGAGAGCCTTCCCCCTAAGGTCAGGGACGAGACAAGGATGCCCACTCTCTCCACTGCTGTTCAATATAGTACTGGAAGTACTTGCAATAGCGATCAGGCAAGAAAAAGATATTAAGGGCATCCAGGTAGGAAAGGAAGTAATCAAGCTCTCACTATTCGCAGATGATATGATACTATACTTAGAGAACCCTAAAACCTCTACCAAGAAACTCCTAGAAATAATAGGCTTGTATAGTAAAGTGGCAGGCTATAAAATCAATACCCAAAAATCCATGGCTTTCCTATATGCAAATAGTGAAAGAGAAGAAAGTGACATGAAGAAACAATTCCATTCACAATTGTGTCCCAGAAAATCAAGTACCTAGGAATCGCCTTAACTAAGGAAGTAAAGGATCTGTACAAAGAAAACTACAAAACGCTACTTTGGGAAATAAAAGAGGACACGAGGAAATGGAAAAATATCCCCTGTTCATGGATGGGGATAATCAACATCGTCAAAATGGCAATACTTCCCAAGGCACTGTACAAATTCAATGCAATCCCTATAAGGATACCCACGACATTCTTCAAAGAAATGGAGCAAGCACTCCAGAAATTTATATGGAACAATAAGCCCCCACGTATAGCTAAAGCAATTCTTGGGAAAAAGAAAATGGGAGGAATCAACCTACCTAACTTCAAGCTCTACTACAAAGCAGTAATAATCAAAATAACATGGTACTGGAACAAAGGCAGAGTTGCAGACCAATGGAACAGAGTTGAATATACTGACATCTCCTCCCAAACATATAATCATCTAATCTTCGATAAGGGGGCAAGAAAAGTGAAATGGAGCCGGGAAAGCCTCTTTAATAAATTGTGCTGGCAAAACTGGACTGCTACATGCAAAAAAGTGGCCTCAGATCTCTGCCTAACGCCATGCACAAAAGTAAGATCGAAATGGATTTATGACCTCAACATCAGACTGGAATCCACAATGTTTATTGAAGACAAAGTTGGCAAAACTCTCCACGATATTGAAGTTAGTGGTATCTTCAATGATGTCACACCACTGGCCGAGCAAGTGAAAACAAAGATAGATAAATGGGACTATCTTAAACTAAGAAGCTTCTGCACCTCAAAAGAAACAGTGACCAAAATACAAAGACAGCCTACAGAATGGGAAAGAATATTCACCCAATACACATCCGACAAGGGGTTGATATCAAGGATATACAAGGTACTGGTTAAACTACACAACAAGAAATCACCCAACCCCATCAAAAAATGGGGCGAGGAAATGAACAGAAACTTTCGCAAAGAAGAAATCCGAATGGCAGAAAGGCACATGAGAAAATGCTCTACATCACTAATCATCAGAGAGATGCAGATCAAAACAACAATGAGATATCATTTCACACCACAGAGACTGGCCCACATCCACAAGAACAAAAGCAACAGGTGCTGGCACGGATGTGGCGAGAAAGGGACCCTCCTTCACTGCTGGTGGGAATGCAGACTGGTCCAACCCTTTTGGAAAAGAGTATGGACGATTCTCAAAAAATTAGAATTTGATCTCCCATTTGACCCAGCTATAGAACTCCTGAGAATATATCCCAGAAAGTCAAAAAGGTATAGTCGAAGTGACATCTGCAATTGTTTGTTCATTGCAGCACTCTTTACAATAGCCAGAATCTGGAAAAAACCTGAGTGCCCGAGAACAGATGACTGGTTAAAGAAACTTTTGTACATCTACACAATGGAGTACTATGTAGCTGTTAGAAAAGATGAAGTTATGAAATTTACATACAAATGGTACTACATGGAAAGTATCATGTTAAGCGAAATGAATCAGAAAGAGCGGGATAGACACAGAAAGATTGCATTCATCTGGGGAACATAAAGCAACAAAACGGGAGACTAACACCCAGGAATGGCTCAGATTAGTACCAGGAATTTTGTTCCATGACTTGAAGGCCAGTGAAATAAAGGGTCTTGTGAAAACCCTCCCAGGGTGGGGGAGACATGCTAAAAGTAGTCTATAGACCAAACATGATTGCCACTCAGTGCCTCTCTGGCAAAACACAGTACCCAAAAGAAGAGAGAGAGAACAAGGGGGAATGCCCTGCCACAGCGGCAGGGTGGGATGGAGGGGGATTGGGGGGTGGGAGGGATGCTAGGACCCGTGGTGGGGGAGGATGGGCACTGGTGGAGGTATGGGTACTTGATCATTGTATAACTGAAACCCAAGCACAAAAATTTATAAGTCTATAAATGTACCTCATGGTGTTTCACTAATAAAAAAAATGATTAAATAAAAAAAAGAATATAGAGCAGATTCACTCATGGGTAAGGCATATGTCACTCTCTTTTAGGCCATTGATGAGATTATATGGTGCCTGGAGCAGTTTGTGGGTATGACTGTCAAGCTACTGGAAAACTAGGGAGCTAGAGGATGGAGGCCCAGTCATGAGTCCCACATACCTGGGTTTTTCTGCAGGTTCTTTCATAGGTGAGGTGTGTCCGAGCCTGTGGACAGCAGCCTTGAGCATGGCTGTGGATGAGTTCTGGGCTTTTTGTTCTGCTGTGGTGGGGAGGGAAATTCAACACTGAGTTGCTCCAGTAAAGACAGCATGGGTGAGGTCAGGATGTTCTATATTAATAAAACCTTGTTTTTCTTAAATTTCTTTTATCCACTTAGGAGTCTTATGTAAAAACTTATTCCACCTTATAGTTTCTTCTCTGCCAGATGTGGTTAACATGTGTGTTTAGGGTTACCGATTTTCCAGCCCCAACCCTCCCCAATCACCCTCCAAGTCACTTTGTTTTAGACCTCTCGTGATATAGCAAAGAGGGACCCAGGTTTATATCTCTTTTTTATCCATATCTATGTGGTTTGTTTGACATTTGATTGATTGGTTGGTTGATAGATTCCTGAAATTGAATCTAGAGCTTCATATATGAAAGACAAATACTTATACTACTGAGCTACACAACTCTTAGTTACATATTTGGTTTCAGTTTTGGGGCGACACCTAGTTGTGATCAGGACTTACTCCTGGCTTTGTGCTCAGGGATCATTCCTGGAGGGGCTTGGGGCACCATATCAGGTGCCAGGGATTAAACCTGGGTCAGCTGCAAGCAAGGAAATTGTCCTACCAACTGTAGTGTTACTCAGGCCACCAGATCCTTTATTTTTTAAGCTTTCTAAGCATAGATACACATTTGAGTATATAGCAAGTATATCAGAGACAGAATCTCTAGATTTTTTTCCTGAATATGAATGCCTTCTGCAAGTATTAGAATTTATGTGTTTTCAGGCATTTTCAAATAAAACAACAGCATCAACAACAAACCCAATCATAGTTTTCTTTTTCATATTTATTCTGAATGTCATGGGGAAATTTAATCATTTTGAACTCATTTTGAGTTATATTATTAAGAAAAAAATAAAACTTCTGATGCTTCAATTACACATGAATGCAACCTTTTATGTGTTTATGCAGATGCAATTAATTAATGGTTTTTCGATTATATATTGCTATATTTAAGATGAATTTTAATTTCATTATGTGGTGTGATTATAAAAGTAAGATGAGAAAATTGACACAAAGACACAGAGAAAAATTCAAAGACAAACACAGGCAGATATTTTGTTACTGTAGAAATGCAGAGGACTTCTACCTCTCTAAAAGCTAAGAGAGAGGCATGAAGATTTTTCATCAGAGCTTCCAGAAGAAAACAGCTCTATTTGACAGTTTGAAGTAAAACCTGTGGTGTCCAGAATTTCTAGACAATAACTAAATATTGCTTTATGCTCTGGTACATGCTTCTTATAGTAGTTGTAGCTTTACTTACCACGAACTTTTATTTTAATTGCAATTACTCCCCTTCCAATTAAATACTAATTCCTTTGAGCATTCAAAATATTAAGTGAGAAGAAAGGATGTCAGGACATTAACTTTCACCTGTGAATGGTTCTAAGATGCAATTGAAATAAGCATAGAACAATGCCAGACCTCACTGTCGCAAATGAGCAAGAATACTCTATACTACTGCAAATTGCCTTGCAGTTTCTCCCTCCCAAACAGAAAAGTGCACACTCAGTGCATGAAATATTTTAATTCTATTTATGATTTGTGTGTCAATTTACTAGACAGTTAACTAAGGCTGTAGTCCCAAATAAAAGTGTTTTCCTAGATGACTATAGACGCAGCAGGATTTTGAGTGTCTAATTACTAGGTTTGTCTTTAATTTGTGGTTGTTTGGTTCCGATTTTTGAAAGGTTTCTAGTCTCTCTAACAACAACCTGGAAGTACTTGTCATTTTTTTTAACTGGGTTTCTAACCTGCTATTTGTGCCAAAGAACATAAACCTGCTGGTTATATCTGCTCCCAGAGAGGATAAAGATAAAGCTCTAAACAAATATGTAAATAAGCTAATAGTATTTAGCACTATATAATTCTGTCTGTGCTTTTGCTAAAATAGAATAAACAATAATCAGTATGTTACTTATATGTTTTATGAAGCAGTACACAAGGACTAAGAAACATTCTGCAATATAAGATGGCGGGGGGAATATACACTGGTGAAAAAATGGGTGATCGAACATTGTATGACTGAAACCCAATCATTAACCACTTTGCAACTGTGTATCTCATGATGATTCCATTTAAAATTAATTAGTTAATTAGTGAGATAGACTTGCATCTTGACATTTTCATTAGAGCTAAAGGAATAGGGAAATTGTTTTCTTCATCAAAAAAGACTAATTTCAAGAAAACAGTTTAAAATAGACATCTCTCCATTAGTAAATTAATTTTAAAGTTATCCTTCATTATAGATCTTTGATTATTGACTTTTTTCATTATAATATAGCATCCACGATAGCAAAAGAGTTATTTTATTTTTCCCACCCCTCAAGAGAGTTACTTTTATTATCCACATCTATGTCATTTGCATTAATAGAAGTTCCTGGGATTTTGTAGTCCACAATACTTATGCACTATATGACTAAATTATGCGTTTTTATTTTCATTATTGAATGAATGCGTATGTAGGGAGGATATTTAATACATTGTTAAGGGAGACTCATATTTGTTGACCAGTGATGGAAGAGTCCCTTGACAAGAGACACCTAAATACAATCTAAATAAATAGTAAATGCCAATTCATTTTGATCTGGCTTAAGAATAAAAATCATATGTCCTTGCACAACTGTTTATATGACTGGAAGAGACCTCTAAAATATGATAGAAAAGAAAAAACTACAAGCTACTAGTACACACATACATACACACACAATGTTAGCACAGATAAATAATAGCCAAAAAGTAAAATACAAGTCAATAATACTGATTCAAAAGTCAGTATTTGTACTTACATGCAAGAGGTAAGGGAAAGAAACATAAATTCGTTGAATTGTAATAGAATACTGAAAACAAAAACAAAAACAAAAAACACATGAAATTGTCCTGCTAAAAGGTTAAAAACTGGTAAGGCAGAGTCAGAGAAGTAGCTAAAGCACTGAGCTCATGCTTTGCCTGCAAGAGACCTGGGTTTGATTCCAAGCAGCACAAGGTTCCCTGTGGACATTTATGCATAATCATAGACTCTTTTAATAAGCCCTAACCCCTATATCGTTATACAAAAAGATAACATAAAGGAATAACATCCGAACCTGAATAACAATGGCAGTATTCTTCTGATAATTTGATTTCATAGAATTAGTTCAATAGTTCAGTCATATCACTAAACTAGTAAATAAATGTCTAAGTAAACAACAACAGCAACCTTAACACCTTTGGGTAAAGAAAGAGTAAAACAGAAGGTGTTGCTTTTTAAATACCAGTTTTAATGAAAAAATGTATTAATCCTACAAAGAAATATAAAGAGAGATCCATTCGAGAAAAGAAGTAGGTGATAAAAATGGCATTGAAATCCTCAGCTAGATCTTGTGTTCAGCCAAGACTAAAGGGAAGTGATAAATATGTTGAAGAACTGAATGAAATCACATCTAAAGAATTTTGAATAACAGAAGTGTGGCTCAGTGGTTGAGAATTCACTTCGTATTTTGAGCCCCTGGGTATGATTACTGGCAGTACATATAAATGCAGATGTATTGTTTTGAAAGATCAAATTGGCGCCTGTAGTTAATATGAAAATTTTATTGGTAAGACTAAACAATAGATTTGAAGTAGTGTAAGAAAAATCACTAATTTTTTCTAGGTCAATAAAAAAATCATATAATCTGAAAACCTTAACTCAATTATATGTATATAAAAAGAAAAAGGTGTTCAACTCTGGCTACTTCTTTTGATATTGTTAGAGCAAATTTACATTTCAATTATAAAAAGACAAAGACCCAAATTAAAAAGCAAAAACTTTATATATACAATTCTCTAACAGATATGCAAATAGCTAGACTATCTAATATAATACTGAATATCATTACCTATTAAATAACTGTAAATCAAGCCATAATAAGATTTGATACTCAATAAAACAAATATAGTTAAGAATACAGAAAGTAACCTGAGTGAAGTGGTTGTAGATAAATTAGAACCCTTGCTGCTGAGAATATAATACAGTAAAAATGCTTTAGAATACAATTTGACAGATCATTAAATGTGAAGCATAATTTCATATGATCCAGCAACCCTGTTATATACTTAAGAGATATGCACATACAAAAACAAAGACAATAAAGGCAAAAAAGAAAAATATATAACTAAGTATAATAAAAGTGAACAAAGGGTAAAAAAAACAAAATATCCATCTGATGGATGAATCATCAAAATGCAGTCAACTGATATAATTGGATATTACTTGGCAACAATAAAGGGTCTAAATACATGCTAAAATATGAATGGTATTTGAAAACATTATGCTAAATGAAAGAGCCAGTCAAAATAGGCTACCTGTTGTAATGTTGCATTTATATGAAGTATTTAAAACAGGCAAATTTGTAGCGACCAAATGTAAATTAGTGTTCCCAAGAGCTGAGAATAGAGTGAATAAGAATTACTGTCAGTGGGAACTGATTTGGTTATAGGGGTGGTTAAAACGTTCTTTAGTCAGACTGTAATAATAGTTTTACACCGCCATGAATACATGTGAGTAGTAGAAGCTAATAAAAAATAAAATATGAATAAAAACTAATGTAAGAATATAAAATGAGAATAATCTGAAGAACAGTTTATAATTTTAAAAATGTGAGAGGATTACATATGGAGACACTAAACAACATGACGAAAGTGTATAACTTGTAAGAACACTAAAATTTCTGTATAGAATAAAAGCCAAAACAGAAGTATCTTTATATTAAAAATAAGAAAATGGGAGTCAGAGAAATAGTGTGGGGAATAACTGCCTTGCATGAATTCTACTTCAATTTGATTTCTGACAGCACATGATCAGGATGTAGACATGATATAGTCGAAGGCCCCTGACACCACCAGGAGCCCAAACACAACCTATCCTCAGTTCCTTGCTGAATATTGAACTATTGTTTTGGACATTTACTTTAACAACTCTTTACATAATATACCGCCAGATATTACATGATAAATACGTTCACTAATGTATGTGAAAATATTTTTTTAGTTAACCTATAAGCCTAGAGACATGGTGAGTGGTTTAGAGATCCTGCCTTACACAAATCCCTGATATCCTAGTTAAGTAAGTGAAATCCTACCAGTTTTCCTGTTTGAATCTAGCATCCACGCTGTCTGAAACTCCCAAAACTGCAAGTAATTTTAAGCTTCACTGCAGCCAGTGTACCAGAAAGATCGATAGCCACTGGCAAACACTATAACTAAACAGTGATGTGAACATCAGAGTCAGGAAGTACAATTTCGGGTAAGTCATAACTGTGCATCTTTGAATTTGAAACCCAGTGAGCATGTAAGCAAGCTGTAGCAACTAAAGAAGTCCTATGCACTGCAGTGGATTGTAAACATATCACAACCAGATGTACAGCCCCTAATGAGCACTATAGCTAAAAATAGGAGAGCATCACAACAATAACAACAGTCACAGCACAGTCACATCAATAACAACAAATGGGGTGGCATAAATTAAATAAAAATTATGATTTAATATTTCATTTATGGCTTAACTTCTAGTGTATGCTTTCATTTTCTATTTTTATATTTTTTATTAAGACAATTATTTACAAAGGTAGTCAGAGTTAAGTTTTAGGTATACAATATCTCAGCAATAATCCCACCACTGTTGTCAACTTCCCTCTACTAGGGTCCTCAGGTTCCTCCCATGCCCTACCCCACCCCTCAGCCTGCCTCTTAGGCACAATTTTTTTCCAGGAATGTTTATTAGGACACTGTGATGTAAAAAATTGTTCATAATAGAGGAGTTTCAGAATACAATATTTCAACACTAACCTCATGACCAATGTACTCTTTGCTCTACAAATATCCATAGGTTCCCTTCCACCACTGAGCCTGTCCCTGTTATTTATTTGAAATAAATAACAAATTCATTTCATATTACTTGGTCCAATAAAACTTAAAGTGATGACAAATAAAATTATCAGAAAATAAATCTATAAAAGTCAATTAGTGATGAATCATTATTATATGTAACCTTTCTCAATCTATTGATGTATAACCATATTCACCATTAGTGAGTGCTGTGCTCAATTTTTTGCTCAACTTCTGTTATTCTGTTGTTCAAGCTTCTATTGACTTTTTTTTTAAATATCACCTACTATGTTCTTCATTTCAGTAATTTCTGACTGTATTTTTTGTCTCATATTTTCTTGTGCTTTGCCAACGGCATGCGCTATTATTTCTTTGAAGTAATTGAACATCCTCTTTATAGTGTCACTAAAGACACTCTGACATTCTAAGGATTTGTTGGTGTTGTTTATGTGTTTTTGTGATATTATTTTCACATCTTGAGCTCAGTCAGCTTCTATGTGTTTTCCCCAATGGTTTTCCAGTGTTTTTCTTGTGCTGGAGATGAGCTTTTGTATTTGCACTCCTCAGCTCCCAAAGATACTGAGGGATTAAGCTGTAGATTGCTGTCTTGTCTGCCTGCACTCACAGAATGACAGCCAGAATAACTGTCATCAGCATACAATTTGTTGAGAAGAGCTTCAGAAGCTATGGTGTGGGTCCTTAATAGGGTATAGGTTGGGTGTGGAGGCTGCAGGGGCCCACTTGGTTCTACCTCCATTTCTGCAGTAAGCCCAGTGATACCAACCAGTGGCAAAATTCAACCTGGGATGGTTGGAGCAAGCAGAAGATCATTTATTTCTATTTTTAGCAGATACTATGTGTGCTGGAGCAATAGTACAGCGGGTAAGGCATTTGCCTTGCACAAGGCTGACCTGGGTTGGATTCCTCTGCCCCTCTGGGAAAGCTACTGAGAGTACCCCGCCCACACAGCAAAGATTGGAGAGCTACCCCTGAGGTATTCGATATGCCAAAAACAGTAACAAGTTTCACAATAGAGACGTTACTGGTGCCCGCTCAAGCAAATTGATGAACAACGGGAGGACAGTGCTACAGTGCTACCATATGAAAGTTACTACCACATCATGTAATACTCAGATTCAAAACTGCTTAGAGAATGGGATACTTTAGGAGCTAGAGTGACAGTGACAGCTAGAGTACAGTGGGTAAGGCACTTGCCTTGCAAGTAGCTGTTAAGAATTCAACCCATAGCACTCCTGAACCAGCTAGGAGTGAGCCCTGACCCCACAGTCAGGAGTAAGTCCTGAGTAGGATTAGGCATGCCTCAACATTCCCCATCTCCCAAAGGAAAATTTAATATTTTAGATAGAGGATCAATTATTCTTCCATTCATTATTTACTAAAACTCTTAAGTTGTGGGTTCATGGGTAGTGCTATCCTTCCATTGTTCATCGATTCTCTCAAGCAGGCACCAGTAACATCTCCCTTGTGAGATTTGTTGTTAATGTTTTTTGGCATATCGGATACGTCACGGGGAGCTGGACAGGCTTGCAGTGTGGGCAAGATACCTCTGTCAGTAGCTTGCCAGGCTCTCCCAGAGGGGCAGAGGAATTGAATCTGGGTCATCTGCATGCAAGACACCTTACTCACTGTGCTGTTGCTCCAGCCCAATAATAGTAATAATAATAATAATAAAAATCAATGAAGAGTCCAGAGAGTTAGCTCAGTAGACTGGGTGCATGCTTTGCAAAGTGACATTTCTAATCTTCAAAGCTTTAATCTGTACTAGGCAGTCAAGTCTCTGAATCATAGGGAAAGTCTTCAGCATCAGAAGCAATGACAAGCTGAAAAGAGTCTCTTTTCTCCTAGTATGATTTGTGCCTCCTTATTACTGTTCAGGCTGCCAAGAATCAGAGTCAATCTGATATTATAGCACCGTTTCAAAATGCTCAGATAATTAATTGCATTAGCTCTATCTCCTTTCCTTTGAGGTTGATTATTCTACAATAACCTTAATTGCATGCAGTCATCTCTAAAGCTACCTAGAATGATTTTTCACTTGTGGGGGTGGGAGGGAGGGGATTTCAGCCATACTTGCCTGTGCTCAAGGAAGCATATGTAGTGTTGGTGACTGAACAGAGGTTGGCTGTACTATCTCTCTGGACTACATTCAAGGTGATTTTTAACCTTGAGGAGGAGTGAAAAATCTTGCTCAGCAATTTTTTTTTCTATTGTGCCTCAGTTTCCACAATTAATCAAATCAGGCAAACTAAAGGTTATAACAAGAGGCATTTCCATCCAACCATTGTTTCGAGGATAAAAACAGAGGTAACAGAAATGAAGCTGTTTTTAAGAGCTCTCTTGGTCACCTGGAGAACACCCTTCCTTCCATCTCTCCCAAGACAGCAAGAATGCAATGCCCTGGGGCTGGAAGAACAATAGAGGGGTTAAGGCCTTACATGTGGCCAAACTAAGTTTGATCTCTGATCCCTGGAACCACATGGGAGCATAAGAATCAACTGGTGCAGCCCTAGAAGCCCCCCAGGACCATCAGCACTGTCCCCCAAATAAAAATTGCCATGAACGCTTATAAATGATCAACTTTTCAATTATTTTAAAATTATTCTACCATGTTTTACCAACAGAATAGAGGGTGATTTAAAAGATTGAATGATTTAAAATGATATAAAATCATGAATTTCAATTTGTTTATGTGTCTGTTACATTTCTTGTAGTTGATAAATACCATGTTAGCCTAACAGTCTTTGTCTTAGTTTAAGAACAACTGTCACTGTCATGTCACTGTCCTCCCGTTGTTCATGGATTTGCTCATGTGGGCCCAATAACATCTCCATTGTGACACTTGTTACTGTGTTTGACATACCGAATGTATCATGGGTAGCTTGTCAGGCTTTGCCGTGTGGTTGAGATACTCTCGGTAGCTTGCTAGGCTCTGAGAGAGGGGTGGAGGATTGGATAAGAACAATTATACGACACTGATGCAAAGATCCTCAACAAACTACTAGCAAATAGAATCCAACTACTCATCAAAAAGATCATACACCATGACGAAGTAGGATTCATCCCAGGGATGCAAGGATGGTTTAACATTCGGAAATCAATCAACATAATCAACCATATCAACAAAAGAAAAGATAAAAAGCATATGATTATATCAATAGATGCAGAGAAAGCATTTGATAAGATCCAGCACCCCTTTATGATGAAAACCCTAGCCAAAATGGGTATAGAGGGGAAATTCCTCAACATAATTAAAGCCATCTACCACAAGCCTACAGCAAGCATCATCCTCAATGGGGAAAAACTGAGAGCCTTCCCTCTAAGATCAGGGACGAGACAGGGATGCCCACTCTCTCCACTGCTGTTCAGTATAGTACTGGAAGTACTTGCAATAGCGATTAGGCAGGAAAAAGATATTAAGGGCATTCAGGTAGGAAAGGAAGAAATCAAGCTCTCACTATTTGCAGATGATAAGATACTCTACTTAGAGAACCCAATAACTTCCACCAAAAAACTCCTAGAAATGATAGACTCGTATAGTAAAGTTGCAGATTATAAAATCAATACCCAAAAGTCCATGGCTTTCCTATACGCAAACAGTGAGAGAGAAGAAAGCAACATGAAAAAAAAATCCCGTTCACAATTGTGCCCCAGAGATTCAAGTACCTAGGAATCAGCTTAACTAAGGAAGTAAACGACCTGTACAAAGAAAACTACAAAACGCTATTTCAGGAAATAAAAGAGGACATGAGGAAATGGAAAGATATCCCCTGCTCATGGGTCGGGAGACTTAACATTGTCAAAATGGCAATACTACCGAAAGCCTTTTACGAATTCAATGCAATCCCTATAAGGATACCCATGACATTCTTCAAAGAAATGGAGCAAACACTCCTGAAATTTATATGGAACAATAAGCCCCCACGAATAGCTAAAGCAATTCTTGGGAAAAAGAAAATGGGAGGAATCAACCTCCCGAACTTCAAACTGTACTACAAAGCAGTAATAATTAAAACAGCATGGTACTGGAACAAAGGCAGAACTGCAGACCAATTGAACAGGGTTGAATACACTGACATCTCCCCTCAATCATATGCTCATCTAATCTTTGATAAAGGTGCAAGTAATGTGAAGTGGAGTAAGGAAAGCCTCTTTAATAAATTGTGTTGGCATCACTGGACGGCTACATGCAAAAAAATAGGCTCAGAACTCTGCCTAACACCATGTACAAAAGTAAGATCAAAATGGATTAAAGACCTCAACATCAGACCAGAAACCATAAGGTACATTGAAGATAAAGTTGGCAAAACCCTCCATGACATTGAAGCTAATGGTATCTTCAAAGATGCCACGCCACTGGCTGAGCAAGTAAAAACAGAGATAGATAAATGGGACTATCTTAAACTAAGAAGCTTCTGCACCTCCAAAGAAACAGTGACCAAAATACAAAGACAGTCTACAGAATGAGAAAGGATATTCACCGAATACACATCTGACAAGTGGTTGATATCCAGGATATACAAAATACTGGTTAAACTCCACAAGAAGAAAACATCCAACCCCATCCAAAAATGGGGCAATGAAATGAACAGAAACTTTCTCAAAGAAGAAATCCGAATGGCAAAAAAGCACATGAGAAAATGCTCTACATCATTAATCATCAGGGAGATGCAGATCAAAACCACAATGAGATACCATCTCACACCTCAGAGACTGGCCCACATTCAAAAGAACAAAAGCAACCAATGCTGGCGTGGATGTGGTGAGAAAGGGACATTCCTTCACTGTTGGTGGGAATGTCCACTGGTTCAGCCCTTCTGGAAAACAGTATGGACGATTCTCAAAAAATTAGAAATTGAGCTCCCATTTGACCCAGCAATACCACTCCTGGGAATATATCCCAGAGAGGCAAAAATGTATAGTCGAAGTGACATCTGCACTTGTTTGTTCATTGCAGCACTCTTTACAATAGCCAGACACTGGAAGAAACCTGAATGCCCAAGAACAGATGACTGGTTAAAGAAACTATGGTACATCTACACAATGGAGTACTATGTAGCTGTTAGAAAAGATGAAGTCATGAAATTTACATACAAGTGGTACAATATGGAAAGTATCATGCTAAGCGAAATGAGTCAGAAAGAGAGGGATAGACATAGAAAGATTGCATTCATATGGGGGATATAAAGTAACAAAGTATGAGATTAGTACCCAAGAATCGCTGAGATCAGCACCAGGACGATTACTCCATAACTTAGAGGCCAGAGGATATCCTAGAGGAAAGGGCAGTTCAGATAGAGAAGGGAGCACCAAATAAAGGATGTTTGGAGGATCCTCCCAGGAGGGGAGATGCATGTCGAAAGTAGACTATGGACTGAACATGTTTGCCACTCAATGCCTCTTTTGCAGACCACAACACCCAAAAGGAGAGAGAGAACACAGGGGATTGCCCTGCCACAGAGACAGGGGGGATGGGGGGATGGGGGTGGGAGGGATATTATCCATGGTGGTGGAAAATGGGCACTGGTGGTGGGATGGGTATCTGATCATTGTATAATTGAAACCAAAGCACAAAAAATTGTAAATCTAAAACTGTAAAAAAAAATTAAAATTAAATAAAGGGAAAAAAAACAAAAAACAAAAAAAAGAACAATTATATGGTAATATTCAGAATTTTTAATATCTGCAGGGAACAATAATAAGAACTATCTAATATGAGAATTTTGGTTTAAGATAATATTTTGTCTTACCTCTTAAGAACTATATTATGAAAAGATTAGATAATAGGTGAATAGAATTAAACAACAGGCTGTATAGGAAAGAAAGTTAAAATCTATTGCAGAAGTACATATGTTGTGAGTCAGAGTGAAGTTTAAAATTAACATAAAGGAATAAATATTTAAAATTATATAGTCAAGGGGCTGGAATGATAGCACAGTGGGTAGGGCATTTGCCTTGCATGCGGCCGACCCAGGTTCTATTCTCAGTATCCCATATGGTCCCTCGAGCACGGCCAGGAGTAATTCCTGAGTGCATGAGCCAGGAGCAACCCCTGTGTATCGCTGGGTGTGACCCAAAAAGCAAAAAATAAATAAATAAATAAATAAAATAAAATTATATAGTCAAAATTAATTTTGGTAATAATCTTTCTTGTAGAGGAATTGAACTAATATTACATGTTTAAAGAAAACTAACAGTTTATTCTCCATCATTGAAGCAGAGATACTTCAGTTAGTTATCTTATATTTAATAACCAAAATTATAGCCTAGTTTTCTGATTATTTTGAAAAAAATTGTTTAATTTATAATCACAATTTGCCATAACAAATTGTTCTGTCTCTGCTATAGTACATAATTTTCAACAACAAAATACTATTGTATACACTGAAATGAGTTATAGATTTGACAAACGAAAAAAGTATACTTAGTCCTGAGAATATGCTTGACCACTTGATATCCCTTTATTCAGTCATTTGCTCAAGTGAGTGCCAGTAACATCTCCATTTATTCCTGTTGCGTGCTAGTGTAGCCCAATGGCATCTGCTCGTTCTAGGAACACAAAGAGCCTTAAACTGATCGTTCAGGGTCTTGACGAAGAAGTCTGACCATCTCGTAGGTGGGCGTCCACGCGATCTTTTGACATCCTGTGGAATCCAGTAGGTAATGGCTCTAGTCCAGCGATTGTCTCTAAATCTCATTACGTGTCCAGCCCATCTGATTTTCAATGCCTTGGCAAATGAGATAGCGCCCCTGCTTTTTGAGCGTTGGCTGAGGTCAGAACTCCGCATTCTTTCTCTCATTTGAGTGAGCATGATACTCCAAGCATAGCTCTTTTAATTCCTCTTTGGGAGACCTGAATAGCGTTCTCATCCTGTTTTCGTAGGGCCCAGGTCTCTGAGGCATATGTTAATGCAGGAAGAACAGTGGAATCAAAGAGATGTGCTCAGAGCTGGAATATGCTAATTATTTTAAATATTTCAGGTTATTCTAAATAATTCTATAAATAATATTTGTAGAAAAGCAATTGACCGTGATGTAGAGTACATAGAAAGATTTAAGCACATTTAAGTACACATACAACACTTTGTCAAAGTGTATGAGTGGAATGTCTACGTTGTTCTCTCACACAATTTTTCTTTCCTTAAGTGTATCACACTTATATTAGGGTAATCATACTATGATGAACAAGCTACACTCTGGAGCTATAAACCTAAAATAAAAATATTCAACTTCAAAATTTTATCCAGCGTGTCTTTACTAAATCCTCGTCATTATATTATGATTGAGGGAGATTTTCACTATACTGCAGAAACATTCTGTAGGAAACTGAAGTTCTGTTTTGGGCTTATCAAGTTTAGGGTTTATTATTGTTTTTTAATTTTCAATGTAATGTTCCTTAGGATCCTAAATCTGTGGACATATTTCTCATTATAATATATTTATTTAGACAGTAAGAATTAATTAATTGTGTGATAAATGCGATGATTGAAACTTTGCTCTGAAGTCTGAAAATCTGACATGTCTATAAAAGTGTGAAACAGTTGAAACCATCACAGAAATAAATTTAGAAGCAAACCAATAAACAGGGTTATAACAAAATTTCAGTTTATGTCTAATAGTCTATCTCAATCAAGTAATAAATAGCATCCTTTTTCTTCCTTGTGTGACACCATTCAAAACTTTGTAGAAGTCTAATTTCTCTCCCTTATCATAAGATGCCCATTTCTCTAACATTCTTGTCCCTATCTCAGTTACCAAAACAATCAAACAAGCATCTTTTTTTTTTTTTTGCTTTTTTGGGTCCTGGAGATGCACCGGAGTTACTCCTGGCTCTGCACTCAGGAGTTATTCCTGGTGGTGCTCAAATGGGATGCTGTGAATTGAACCCGGGTTGGCCATAGGCCAGGCAAACTCCCTACCCGCTGTGCTATCTCTCCAGCCCCAAAACCAAACATCTTAACATTTATTAACCCTACATGGTAATTGGGATTTAAAAGGTCATATCACGAACGCTACAATCTACAAGGGAGAAATGTAACATTGTATTCCATGATATATTAGAAAAGGGTTCATAAAAATTGTTTTCAGCTTTATTGAAATGACACGGTTTTGTTGTGAATATTCAACAAAGGCCAGGATCCAAAGATTATCACAACAAGCTCCCGGGAGAGCACAAGGCAGAGTCTCCTACCCTGTGTCTGACTATCCTCGCCAGGGCCCAACAGCTGAAGACTTCCAGGCCCCAACCAAGGCCTTACTGGAGCCACTCTCCACACACTTGGATAAGCCTCAGACATAACCGAACTGGCAGAGGAACCCAGGTGTGTGGGACCCGGGACTGAGATCTCTAAGCCTGCACGGTTTGGGACTGGACCTGTCAGTAGCTAGACAGTTACACCCTCCAACTGCCGTGTAACCCCAACAAAGGCCAGGATCCAAAGATTATCACAACAAGCTCCCGGGAGAGCACAAGGCAGAGTCTCCTACCCTGTGTCTGACTATCCTCGCCAGGGCCCAACAGCTGAAGACTTCCAGGCCCCAACCAAGGCCTTACTGGAGCCACTCTCCACACACTTGGATAAGCATTCGCGGCCGCGCGACTATTTATTTAATAATTTTCAGGATACCTTAAATATCCTTAAATATCCAACCCACACGGCAGAGCCTGGCAAGCTATCCGTGATCTATGCCAAATAGACCAAATTGATATGCCAAATCCAATAATAAATGGATCTCATTTCCCTAACCCTGATTATGCAGAGTCGAGAAGGATATGGAAGGAGAAGCTGATAAAACACCAAGGCAGACATGGGCTGCCAAAACGCAGAAAAACAAAAATGATTGTCTGTACTTTTAATGCTCGTACGCTGGCATCTGCTGCATCCATTGAAGACCTTATGGTACAAGCACGAAAGATCAAGTACGACATCATTGGTCTGACCGAAACGAGAAGACATCAATCCCATCATGCTGTTTTCGACACTGGAGAAGAACTGTTCCTTGGAACATGTGATAAAAGAGGCGTCGGTGGTGTCGGTATCCTTGTCAACACAAACTTAGTCACAAGCATTGATTCATTTGAATGCCTAACAACCCGAATCGGACGATTACACTTGAATAAATGTGGCTCACTACCGGCAGTTTCTATCTTTGTTGTCTACGCACCAACATCCAGTTATGGTGAAAAAGAAACTGAGAAATTCTACATGGAGCTGGAGAAATTCTATAAAGAAGATCACACCTTCTACAAGATCATTGTCGGTGATTTTAATGCCAAGATAGGACCAAGAAGATCAGTCGATGAACTCCACATCGGAACCCATGGCCTGGAATGGAACGAACAAGGTGACAGACTGTCTGAGTTCATCATGTCAACCAAAACCTTCCATGGTAACTCACAATTCCAAAAGGCTGAATCTAAACGTTGGACATGGGAGTCTCCCAATGGACGGTTCCACAATGAAATAGACCACATCATATTCAATCGGCGGTTTTGCCTAACCGATGTTGCTGTTGTCCCAAAATTCCAAACGGGATCAGACCACCGTCTTCTTCGTGCAAAATTCTACCTCACAGAACGAGGAGAAAAGAATGCAAGGTTTAAGAAGAAGACTCCCAGAACAACCACCAACTGGGAACTCTTTGGCTCTGTTGCAGCAACATGGGAAGATGCCGTCATTGACAACATTGATGAGGAATACGATCGAATGATTCAGCACCTCCATGATTGTGCAAGGAATGCCAAGAGAGAGATAACCACAAAAAACCGTCTTTCTTCGAACACTCTTGAACTTATTCGCCAATGTGGCGTGGCACGTGCCTCAGGCAACCACAAGCAAACGTCCGAACTGGCAAAACAGTGCAGAAAAGCCATCAAGGATGACCTCAAAAACAGGAGAGCAGCAGTACTGGTAGATGCAGCAGAAGCTGGGAAAAACATTCGTAATGCCCGCCTGTCCTTCACCAACTACAAAACCAAGATGACTGCCCTCCGACATCATGATGGATCTATCACATCTTCCAGAAGGGCAATGGAGAAGATTATTCATGACTTCTACTCAGATCTCTTTAATAGCCACATCCACTTGCCCACATACCACATACCACATGATGGATATGTCGTTCCCAATGTTCTCCCTTCCGAAATCCAACATGCCATCTCGTCGGTAAAGAAACAAAAAGCACCTGGCCCAGACAAGATCAGACCTGAACACCTGAAGAACTTACCATCAGTACTCATCAATACATTAGCTCGACTCTTCACATGCTACCTGTCTGAATGCAAGGTTCCATCCCAATGGAAAACCAGCAAGACTGTACTACTATACAAGAAAGGAGACATCCACGACATTGGCAACTGTCGCCCAATCTGCCTATTGTCTGTCATCTACAAACTATTCACTCGAGTCATCCTGAATAGGATTAGCAGAACACTAGATGAAGGACAACCATGTGAACAAGCTGGATTCCGAAAAGGATTCAGTACCATTGACCATATCCACACAATAACCAAGCTCATTGAGGTATCTCGGGAGTTCAAGATGCCACTCTGTCTAACGTTCATTGATTTAAAGAAGGCCTTTGATTCTGTTGAGACGGAAGCGGTCATGGAAGCCCTAGCCAATCAGGGCGTACAAACTCAATACATCAGGATCCTTCGTGAGCTCTATTGCGGATTCACTACCAAGATCTCACCATTCTACAAAGAAGTAATCATCCATATCAAGAGAGGGGTTCGGCAGGGTGATACCATTTCACCAAAACTCTTCAGTGCCACCCTCGAGAACATCATGCGACGACTAGAATGGAAAAACATGGGAGTGAAGATAGATGGTCGGCAACTACACCACCTCCGCTTTGCTGATGACATCGTTCTAATAACACCAAACATCAGCCAAGCGGCACAAATGCTTGCGGACTTTGACCGTGAGTGTGGAAAGGTCGGACTACAGCTGAATCTTACGAAGACAATGTTTATGAGAAACAGCCTTGTTCCTGACGCTCCATTCGCTCTCAACGGAACCACCATCTCCGAATGCAACAGTTATATATACTTAGGTCGAGAAATCAACATGATGAATGACCTGGCACCTGAGTTACGCAGGAGGAAGAGAGCGGCTTGGAATGCCTTCAAGAGCATTGAAGAAATAACTAAAAGGACAAAGAACCTCCAACTACGAGCACATCTCTTTGATTCCACTATTCTTCCTGCATTAACGTATGCCTCAGAGACCTGGACCCTACGAAAACAGGATGAGAACACTATTCGGGTCTCTCAAAGAGGAATCGAAAGAACTATGCTTGGAATATCACGATTCACTCAAATGAGAGATAGAATCCGGAGTTCTGATCTTCGTCAACGCTCAAGAATCAGAGACGCTGTCTCATTTGCCAAGACATCAAAAATCAGATGGGCTGGACATGTAATGAGGTTTACAGACAACCGCTGGACTAGAGCCATTACTGATTGGATTCCACGAGACATCAAAAGATCACGTGGACGCCCACCTATAAGATGGTCAGACTTCTTCGTCAAGACCCTAAATGATCGGTTTGAGGCTCTACATGTTCCTAAAACGAACAGATACCATTGGGCTACGCTAGCACGCAACCGGGATGAATGGAGACGTTACTGGCACCCGCTCGAATAAATCGATGAATAACGGGGATTAAGTGATTAAGTGATTAAGTGATTCTATGGGAATAGGTAAGCACAATGTTTGAGGCATTTCTCAGAACATGAGAACTCAAAAAGAGAGAAGAAAGTTAATATAGACATTTAAGCTTGTCAGGAAGAATCTACAAGCTTGTGGTTCAAAATATATAACCAAATAGTTATCTAACTCCCTCCCACAATAGCATTGCCCTGATGAATCAAACATAAAAATGAATGATATTATTTTCCAACATTATGGGAAATAAAAATAGAATAATAAAAGTTATGTTTCATGAGAGTTAAAATTTATAATAAAGGTAGATAATGTAAAATGAAAGGAATTAAATAGGAAATAATAGATTAAAATGTTTAAATTCATTTTGAAAGATACTCTGATATCAGCTACACTGCAGACAATTTTTTAAAATGTTGCCGGCTTTGGTTAGTTAAAGACCCATGGACATAATAAGACCAGATTAGAAACCTATCCTTATTTCAGAAATTAGAGAAAATAATACATATTTTATCGTGCATATTTCAGGAGTTTATGTAGTAGCATTCTGCATTAGACTCAATTAGAATGGGATACAGATTTTCTCATAAGGAGTTGGAAGTGAACACGAAAACAAATATTCAAGAGCAACAACTAGGAAAGACTTTCATGACAATAGAGGTAAGTAAGCTGACTAAGATTTAAATCAATCCTCTAGGAACTTAGGGTATCAATAGTATAATGGTAAATATTGGTTTATTTTTCCCCACTGGAAGGTTTCCTCCTATCAGTTTCAGACCGTATCCTATATGAAACATAATGTACTTGTGCTATTTATATCTATAAAGGAACTTGAGTAGAGGAGAACAAAACAAAATAAATAATATAAGCATACTCATTCCAAGCAGGAGAAATTGGTGACAGATTCTAAGGAAATAATGGCTAGGAAAATTAAGAACTTGATACATCAAGTGTTTATTTATCAAAAATAATTTTTACATTTAATATTAAATTCAGTGATTACATAACAGCAATTTAATGACTATAAAAACTTGATAATATGTTTGAACATTTTAGGTCAACTCTGGAGATTATTTTATTATTCATTGTCATGGCCTCAGAGACAATATGTGCAATTAAGTTTTACCAGATAGGCATCATAAAATAATGCATAAAGCAAGCATATAAAATAATTACAATTTCAGTCATGCCCTGACACATGCACATATACACATACACGTGAAAGATAAATGTTTTTTTTAATTGTTCCATTTGCTCACATTAACTCAGATTTCGAAGAATTTAGATAGTACCAAAACAAAATTAGAAACACTTCCTCTTTTTGTTTTAAGTAAATTTCATTGTCTTCCATTTCAGATGTAATTTCACTTTAAAATCAATTTTTCAATGAGTAGAAAAATAGAAATGTGCTTTTGTTCTAGAAAATAATTTAAAATCTTATTGTCAGGGGCTGGAGCGATAGCACAGTAGTAGGGCATTTGCCTTGTGCGTGGCCAGGCCTGGCCGAGCCGGGTTCGATTCCTCTGCCAGTCTTGGAAAGCCCGGCAAGCTACCCATGATGTATTTGATATGCTAGCCACATTAACAACAAGTCTCACAATGGAGACGTTACTGGGCCTGCTGGAGCAAATCGATGAAGAACGGGAGGACAGTGGTACAGTGCTTGTTTTCAAGCTATGCTCAGTTTTTTACCTGAGAAGTGGATATCATTTAATGTACCAAGACTAATAAAAAGTATCTTAAGAGAAAGTTTTGAAAGTTTTATTAAATTGGTTTACAGTAATTTTTGCTGACTTTCTGTGCTATTTATTATTTTAGCAAATTTTTCAGACTATAGTTACCCTGTTGAGAAAAAAAATATTCTCCAGGAACATCTCACAAAAACTGTTTTTTCACCTATAATCTGACATGAATTTCTTTAAAGCTTTATTTTTCCCCCAATTGGATCACTGTGAGATACATAATCACAAAGGTTGTTCATATCTGGGTTTTAGTCATCTAAATACTCATACTCATCTCATCATACTCATCAAATACCAATACTCATCTCTTCACCAGTGTACATTTCCCACCACCAATGTCCCCAGTTTCCTTCCTTTCACCCTCCTCACCTGCCCTCTACCATATTTGATACCTCTATGGCAGGTAATTTCTTTCTCTTTCTTTCAATCTCTCTTTCCTTCTGAGCATTGTGGCTTGTAATATAGGTACCAAAAAGTTATCATGTACATCCCGTTACCTCCAGTCAGCACTTAGTTATCTAGAGTGATCATGTCCAGCTAGCATTGTTTTTTTATTTTAATTTTTATTATTGAAACACCATGAGGTACAGTTTTAGACTTACAAATTTTCGTGCTTGGGTTTCAGTTATACAATGATCAAGTACCCATCCCTCCACCAGTGCCCATTCTCCACCACCACGGGTCCCAGCATCCCTTCCACCCCCCACCCCCCTCATCCCACCCTGCCTCTGTGGCAGGGCATTCCCTTTTGTTCTCTCTCTCCTTTTGGGTGCTGTGGTTTGCCAAAGAGACATTCAGTGGCAATCATGTTCGGTCTATAGTTTACTTTCAGCATGCATCTCCCATCCTGGGCTGATCTTCCCAACACCCTTTATTTGGTGCTCTCTTTTCTATCTGAGCTGCTTGCTGGCATTGTTATACTCGTCCGTTCTCTATCCTTACTGCCTTCCTCTTGTACTTCTGCTTGTGACAAACTCCATCTGTGGACCAGTTCTCCTGGCCCTTAAAGCTCTTTCTAAAGTAGGAAAAGCTTAGCTAGCTGTACCATCCCATAAAGAACATCTTTCAACAAAATCATATGTTTATAATTTCAGTGAATACACCCATTCAGTAAAAGAGTAGTCCCATCCTGGTTATCACTAAAACTAATACATGCTGTTAGATTAACTCAGTTGCATAAATCATCCAAACATGTATGCTGAAAGCTTATAGTACATGATCTATTTGTTTTATATTTAAAAATAAAATCCAGGTTGAGTTTAGTGTTTTGAAGTCCAATTAGAAAGGAAAAAATTGGTAAAATTGCTTGGCAGCAGTATGTGTAGCACTGTAGCATTGTCCTCCCATTTTTCATCGGTTTGCTCAAGTGGGCACCAGTAACATCTCACAACAAATTATGAGACTTGTTGATATTGTTTTTGGCATATTGAATACATCACAGGGAGCTTGCCAGGCTTTGCCATGCGGGAGAGATACTCTCAGTAGCTTGCTGGGCTCTCCGAGAGGGGCTGAGGAATCGAAACTGGTTCAGCCATATCTGCCACATACAAGGTGTGCTATCGCTCCAGCCCAGCAGTATGTGTAAATGTAACAAAAAAATATCTTTTGGGATTTTGGAATACAGTGAACTCAGAGATTAGAGAAGTAAAATAATTCTCTGAAGTCATCTAAATTGCCTCTAGACTACATTAAGAGAATTATCATTTTTAGAGCAGGGTGACAGCAGAACCTAATAATTTTGCTTTTATATATATATAAACAATTTAAATGCATGTCTTAATATAATATCTTGACAATGAGGGAATAAGTATGCCTTATCTTCCAAGTTTTATCATATATAAGATCTATATTTTTGTGCTTCAATAATTGATGCAATCTATACATAGAGCACATGCAACAAATATTTATTAAATTATTTTTCTTATTTTTAAAAACAAGGCTATTAATACTAATCATACTAATGTTAAAATGATAATATTGTCATCTTCATTTATTTTTTGTCTTTTTTTTCATCTCTGTGCCATATACAGTGATATTCAGGAGTTACTCATTTTCTGCACTCAGGAATCACTCATGGGGAGACTATATGGCATGCTGAAGATTGAATTCAGGTCGTCTGCATACAAGACAAACATCTGACCCACTGTGCTATCTCTCAGGCCCATAATTTATTATGTTATTGGGACATCCCCAGAGTATTTAGCTGGGGCTACAGCCACAGCCAAGGTAGTGCTTGGGGATAAACTCAGGGCCTCATACATGCTGGCATATACTCCTGAAATCAGAGTTGTATATTTTGGCCCATAAACATAAGTTTCCGTCTTATATAAGGTCAGATATATAATTATTTAGAGACAATCCTGCATGTATGTTTCACTATCCAGAAAACTTACTGGACTCTTGTCCCTCAGCCTAGCCCTACTGCCCCCTTTTTTTACCCAGAGGCATCTGCCTTTCTTCCGGTACTGAAGGTATGCAACAGCATGGCATCAGGCCCAGAACTTTTCCTTGCTGTCCCTGACATGACTCAAGATAATCCCTGGGTTTCTAGTCATCTCCAAGTAGAGGCTGTTCCTTTTCTTTACTACAGATGACTGCATTTTTTTGTTACTAGGACAGACAAAGAGATAAGGTTAAGTGATGGAGAAAGTAGAATTTGAATTATTATGGATCATGAGAAAAGAGGTAACAGACATGTTGAGAAAACAAAGCATAGGAGCAACTTGGGCTCCTAGTTTTCATGCTTGGATAACTAGGTTTGAACATAAAGAAAGCCATGAAGGCCAGACTGGAGATTATTTTTTGTGTAGCACTGTAGCACTGTCCTACTGGTGTTCATCGATTTGCTCAAGCGGGTACCAGTAATGTCTCGCAACAAATTGTGAGACTTGTTATTATTGTTTATTGAATACGTCATGGGAAGCTTGTCAGGCTTTGCCATGCAGGCATGATACTCTCGGTAGCTTGCCGGGCTATCTGAGAGGGAAGGAGGAATCGAACCGTGTGGGCCTGGGTCAGCCCCGTGCAAGGCAAACGCCGTAACCGCTGTGCTATTGTGTAAGTTGTCAAATGTAAAGAAGTTAAATTATAATAAATAAGCCACATTTGGGGCCATAGAGAAAGTAAAGGGCTTGTTAGAAGTAAGCCATGAGTATAGTCAGACGTGACCCCCCAATGATGATGATGATGACGATGATGATAATGATGATAAAATAATAATAAAATAAACTATATTTAACAACACTTTAAAAACATTGTTTGTTTGTTTTAATGTTACATACAGCAGTACTTAGGGTACTAGAAGCACTAGTGGTACTCTTAGCTCTGTGCTAAGCAATCACTACTGTTGGAACTATGAGGACCATATGGAGTGCTGGGGTTGGAACCTGTGTCAGCCACATGTAAGGCAAGCACCCTATCCTATATTCAATGTACTACCTCTCCAGCATAATGTTATATCTTCAGCACCATAACTTACCTTATTTTTAATTTTTTAATTATTTCTTTCCTTTCTCTTTCTTTCTCTTTCTTTCTTTCTTTCTTTCTTTCTTTCTTTCTTTCTTCCTTCCTTCCTTCCTTCCTTCCTTTCTTTCTTTCTTTCTTTCTTTCTTTCTTTCTTTCTTTCTCTCTTTATTTCTTCCACTCTTTCTTTTTTTTACCCTGATTTTATATAAATAGCTTTAAATTCAAGTATAAGCACTGAGCACAGATGTGTATGGTCCTGAAATCAAAACAAAACAAAAAATCTATTAAAGTCAAAATAACAGTTGGCGGTGATAGTTCAAATAGCTGGGGTGCATGCCTAACTTGTAAAGGACACTTGGTTTGATTCCCAGTCTCATAATGCTGCATATAGCCCTGGAGACCCCAGCATCCCTGGGCTGCTAAAAAAGTGCCAAATTGATGTGGCATTAAAAGAGTTTAAATTAAAAGGGAATTTTGAAACTAGATGAGTTTTTTTTAAATCTTGAGGTCAAACACACACACAAAATCAGGTCACCAATATAAATCATGTATATATATATATATATATATATGTATTATATTTACTGGGCCCGCTCAAGCAAATTGATGAACAATGGGAAGACAGTGACAGTGACACTGACAGTATATTATATTTGTATCATATCTTATTGTTGGGAATAGTTTCTTATTTTTAAGAAGGTATATGTTTCCTTTATTGAAATTAAGTACATATATATATATATATTTCATTCATTATTTGGTTGCTTTTGGGGTTTTATTGGTGTGGAGTTGATTTCCAAGCAGTGCCAGGTGACTCCGGACCATACTGAGTCTGTGTGTACAGGCTTGCTGGTTCAGTTCTTTTCCAGATAGGAGCAGTGCTACTCAGCTCTTGCAGAGCTATTGGGCCAAAAGAACTCACCCAGCAGTGCTCAGGAATCCTATGTGGCTGAGATTGAACTCTGGACCTCTACTATACAAGACATGTGCTCCAGTCCTTTCCTGATTTTCAGTTTTTAATTTTTCTTTTTCCAAGCACGTATGCTTTTCAAAAAGGAATAAAAAGAAATGAATCCTATATCCTCTCAATAATGAAGTTTTAATTTTAGACATATTTTGTTAGCATCTTTAATCTGCCTGAAAAATCATATAGTTTTTGCTTATAAGGAATCTAAATCAAATCAAGATTATATTTAAAAATTGGTTGACAGATATTTTCTTAATGATTAACATTAAAATCATCTAAAATTGTTCTAAAATTATTAACTATCCAACATAAAATGTTTTTTCCTATAAATATTTTAAGAGAACAGAGATAGTACAGCTTATAAATTATTTGCTTAGCAGATGGCTTACCTAGGTTAAATCCATGGCAATGCTTATGGTCTTCTTGAGTACCATCTAGATGTGATCTTTGAACCCAGAGTCAGGAGAAACTCTTGACCATAGCCTAGTATGGCCTTTCTTTCCATACTCACAAAATTATTTATGGGTATTATTCTGCTGAATTAAATTTTTAAACATGTTTTTGTCACTAACAATATACTGTTGGTTAAATCACAATAATAACTAGAAGAAATCTAAATATTCCTTATCTATCGTAATATTCCTTTAATTTTTCACTCAGTACCCTTTCTTTTCCTATATAGGTACTTGAACATCAAAATTGTCCACTGATTTCACCTTGGAGCCCTAACCCTTTACATAGCTCTCAGTACACAGTAGTGGTTCTGTTAGATTAAATTGCTTCTTTATTTACTAAAATTTTTTTTGCTATTTTGATTTTTTTTACTTATAAGACTATTAAGTATCCTTAAAATCTCTAGTTATTAATTTATCTAATTATAAATTCACAGTTTTTATTATAGCAGCTAGAAAATACTTGGAGTGTATTGCAAATTTAAATGGAGTCTAAATTTAAATGACAGAGGCTACATGACTACTTTATTGTATAAGGTTATGCCTTCAGAAAGATGACGCCAGGGGTGGAATTGGTTGTAGAATGCTGTACTCCTGAGACTCTAGTGTAATTTTGCAAATCATGTGATCTTAAAAAAGAAAAGGTTTTTTTAAATTTTATTTTTAAATCAGTTTGCAGACCTATTGACAGTATAGTAATTGCTCTGTAGCAGTACTATAGTCAGAGAGACCTGGTTTGTTTTCTATCATGCTAACTATTCTCTGAGTGACTTATTACCTTTTAACAGTTTCTTTCTATGCTAATATCACTCATCCAGAATAAGAAAAACTGTATTTTCTGTAGTAAAACACTTGTTCTGGCTTGCCTTGCCATGGGATCAATTTAGTTCACTTTCAACTATAAATATATCTGGTATTATTCAGGGGTTTTTATCTTCATGTCTGTGTCACGATAAAGAAATTTTGAGAATATTCTCAAACATCACAGTAGCTTGTTCAGCTGCTTGCAAATAAATATTTTTCTTTGTTTTATTTTAGTTTGTTACTGGGTCACACCGAACACAGTGGGACTCAGGGCTTATTCGTGGCTCTGTTCTCAGGGATCACTCTTTGGATGTTCCCCCTTTCAATTCTGATTTGGTTAATTAGGGGTCTCTGTCTTTGTGAGTCTTGCTAGTGGTTTATTGATCATGTTTATTTTTCAAAGAACAAGCTCTTGGTTTCGTTAATCCTTTGGATTGTGTTTTTGGGATTCCAATTCATTAATTTCTGATCTAAATCTTATTATTTCTTTCCTTATGCTTACTTTGGGCTCCTTTTCTTGTTCATTTTCCAATTTCTTATGCTGTGCATTTAGGTTATTTGTGTGGGTCTTTTCTTCCTTCTTGATGGAAATGCATAGCTATGAACTTTCCTCTTAACACTCTCTTTGCTGTGCCCCCAAAGTTCTGGTATCTTATGTCCTCATTCCTGCTTGAATCTTTTCATTTCCTCTCTGATTACTTTTATTCACTGGTTGTTCAGGAGGGGACTCCTTAATTTCTAGGTATTTGAGTTATTTCTTCATCTACATTTGTAATTAACTTCTATTTTCAGTGCATCATGATCTGAGAAGATCATTGATACAATTTCTATCCTCTTGACTTTTTAGGGTCTATTTTCTGGCTCAGCAAGTAGTCTATCTTGGAGAATGCCCCATGTGCACTGGAGAAGAATGCATATTCACCACTGGGGGAAGAAAAGGACATATTATTCACTAACCTCTCCCTTATATTTCTTTTTTAAGAGCCAGAATTCTTTTTTAAGAGCCAGTATTTCCTTGCTCATTTTTAATCTAGTTAATTCATTGTCAGGTGACAGATTGGTGCTGAGATCTCTAGCTATTGTTGTATTCCTATCAATGTCTTCCTTTAAGTCTATTCTTTTTTTTTTTTTGTATTTGGTGGTTTCTCAGTAAGGTACATATATATTTAGACGTGTGAGTTCTTTCTGATGTACACATATTTTGATCGTTAATAAGTGATATAATTTTTTATAACTTTTTAAAACCTGATGAATATATTATATGATACAAAAATAACCAACCCAGACATTGGGGAAGGGGGAGTAGTGTTTACTGGAAATACTGTTTTCCAACCTTTGACTCTCAGTCTGTGTTTGCCATTACTGTTTGAATGTGTTTCTTGTTGGAAGCAGAAGTTTCGATTCGATTTTCTAATCCATTCTGTTACTCTGTGTCTCTTAATTGGTGCATTTACCTGTTGACATTGGGTGAGAATTTTATCCTGGAGTTTTGTGCCATATTTTTGTATAAATTTAGCGAATTTGTGAGATTTTTGGATTACTAGATTTTTGGATTATTACTAAGTCTCTTCAGTTCTTGTAGAGTTGATTTTGAGTCTATGAAGTTCCTGAGCTGTTTTTAATTCCTGAAGTTCTCTATTGGTCTTCCAAATATGAACGAAAGTGCGGCTGGAGTGATAGCACAGAGGATAGGGCATTTTCCTTGCACACGACAGACCCGGGTTCGATTCCCAGCATCCCATATGGTCCCCTGAACACCACCAGGGGTGCATCACCTGAGTACAGAGCCAGGAGTAACCCCTGTGCATCATTGGGTATGACCCACAAAACAAACTATATATATATGTGTGTGTGTGTGTGTGTGTGTGTGTGTGTGTGTGTGTGTATGAATGCAAGTTTGTTTGGGCAGAGTATTATTGGTGAGGAGCTCATTTAATGGAGGATTTTTGTTTTTGATCTTTAAATTATATCCCACTGTTGCTTCAGGCCCACAAAATCACACTTGACAATTCTGCTATAAATCTTAAGGACACTCCTTGTGTAATCTCCTTCCTTCATCTCACTGCTTTCAGTATTTTATCACATTTGTGATTTTAATAATTTTATGATTAGAATGTCTCTTAGAGTATTTTCATTTGGGTCGCATATCTGGTACCCTTAAAGTCTCTTGAATCTGGGTGTATGTGCTCTTCAGCTCTGAAAACTGCTCAGTGATGATTTCTGTAGCTAATGCTTCTTCATTTAAATTATCTTCCTCTAGATAATTTGTATCTGGGTCTCAAGACACAGATGATACTATGTTGTTTCTCTTGAATTTATCCCAGAGTTCTCTTAATAATAAGTCCATTTAAGGATTTTTTCTAACTTCTATTGTCTGAATGATTTTTGCCTCTCATCCTGATGCTCACTGATTCTTTCTGATGCTGAGAACCAGTGCATTTTTAATTTCACTACCGAATTCTTTGCTTCTTTCATTTCTAGTTGTAATTTTCTCATCCCTGCTCTCATATCCTCTCATGCTTTATTTTCTGTCCTTTCCATTGTTTCTTTGGGCATCTTAAACATCTTTAACATGTCCCCTCTAAAGTCGTTATCAGAGAGGTTATATTGCTGGTTACTGTGGATTGAGTCTTTTGGGATACCATCTTTGTTTACTAAGCATGCTGGGGTTCTGGGCTACTTTCCCCAACATGTCACCTTTTGATGGTTCATTGCCAGAGTCAAACCAGGCTTTGTTTGTGTTGTGAAAAACTGGATTATCAATGGTCGTAAAAGCAAGCTTGATTTTCTGGGGCCCCCAAAACTGCTCCTGCCATTCTAGGGAGAGTTGTCCTTATTGGTCCCTTGATGCTCATAGGTCTCTATCAATTTGTGATCATTTCTGGGAATATATTCTGAGGATGCAAAAAAAGCAAAGTAGAAATGACATCTGTACCTATGGAGTTGTCAGGAGAGATGAAGTCATGAACTTTACTTATAAATGGATAGACATGGAGAGTATCATGCTAAGTGAAATGAGTCAGAAAGAGAGGGACAGACATAGAAGAACTGAACTCATTTGTGGAATATAAAACAACATAACATGAGGCTGACACCTAAGGACAGTAGATACATGGGGCAGATAGATTGCTTCATAGCTGGAAGCCTGCCTGATGAGCAAAGGGGAGAAGGCAGCTGCAATAGAGAAAGGATCACTAAGAAAAAGATGGCTGAAGGAATCAGTTGGGATGGGACATGTGTGCAGAAAGTAGATAAAGAACCAAGCATGATAACCTCTCAGAGTCTGTATTGCAAACCATAATGCCCAAAAGTACAGAGATATTATGGGAAATCATGTCTGCCATGGATGCAGGGGGAGGGTCGGAAAGGTGGGGTATACCGGGATATTGGTGGTAGGGAATGTGCACTGGTGGAGGGATGGGTGTTTGACCATTGTGTGATTGTAACCCAAACATGAAAGCTTATAACTGTCTCACGGTAATTCAATAAAATTAAAAAAAAATGTGACCTAGGGAAAAGGAACTTGCAGTTATTAAGACAAAGCTGGGAGGAGCTTGTGGTGGAAGTAACTTGCACCCTTGGCTGAGTCATCCCACAGTATTTGGAGGTTCCCACATCAGTCTCATAAATTTCACAGTGCATGGGAGAAATATATATATATATATATACACACACACTTATCTGTATATGAATAAATATAAGTAAAATATGTATATATTAACAAATGAACAAATAGGGACCTATGAAAATCAAGGGGTCAGTGAGGACAACTCTCCCTAGAGTGACAGGAGCTGCTTTTGGGGCCCCAGAAATTCAAGGTTGCTTTTACAACCACGGATAATCCACTTTTTCACAACACAAAGAAAGCCTGGTTTGACTCTGATGTGGGCTTTGGACAAGTCTGAGAGGAGTGTGGGATGGCAGTAGCAAGCAGCACCTTTGTCCGAGACTCTCCACTGCTCCTTGGTGGTTCCCACACTCATCTGAGTTTGATAATTCTGATTAATTCTTAGTATGGATATCTCTTTTGTTTCAGACAGTACTTTGTGAGCCTGAGCTCCAGTTTGCCACAGCAGTAACTACTCGTTAAAATTATTTTATTAGATTCCCTGTCTCAATTTTTGACATTTGCTACCTGCACTCATTTTTCTAATAAGTAATAAGAAACCAAATTTTTGTCTCAGTGTCTGCTTGCTTTCAAAAGCCCAAATTTGGGAAGCTTTATACAGATTATAAGAAGAAATTGGATGATACATTGTAAAGTAAAGTAAAGTAAAGGCCCTCCCATTGTTGATCGATTTGCTCTAGCGGGCCCAGTAACGTCTCCATTGGAGACTTTGTTGTTACTGTGCTTGGCATATCGAATACGTCATGGGGAGCTTTCCAGGCTTTGCCGTGCGGGTGAGATACTCTCAGTAGCTTGCCAGGCTCTCCGAGAAGGGCGGAGGAATCAAACTCGGGTCGGCCATGTTGGCTGCATGCAAGGCAAACGCCCTACTGCTGTGCTATCTGAATTTGTTGATGCCAACAAAATTTAAGTTGTGGTTTTATTATGGAGGTTAAAAAAGCGAAAGCATTTAAAAATTCTTTAAAAATAAAGATTAATATTTTAGAACAGCATCATTAATATGCTTAGTTATAGGTACAATTTTGAAGGCATAACATGAAAGTATTGAAGACTTATAGATATTCTAAAAATATTCTATAAATTTTTGTTATATGTTTATTTTTTATTATTTATTTATTTATTTATTGTGCTTTTGGGGTCACACCTGGTGATGCACAGGGGTTACTACTCTCTCTGCACTCAGGATTACCCCTTATGTTTATTTTTTAGTTGCATGAAAACATCATGCACAAGTCTCCAGAAGATGTTTTTGTGACTAATGTTCATGGTTGAGGACTTTTTGTAGAGAATTAAAAAAATGTAATATTAGTTTATCTAGCTATTTGTATGGTAATAACAGGTTGTTTGCAAATAGGTAAATGATTTGAGAACAAAGCAATGCTACCTTTAGTGATAGTATATATATATATATATACATATGGAGCGATAGCACAGCGGTAGGGCGTTCGCCTTACAAGCGGCCAACATGGCCGACCCGAGTTCGATTCCTCCGCCCCTCTCGGAGAGCCCGGCAAGCTACCGAGAGTATTCGATATGCCAGACACAGTAACAACAAAGTCTCCGATGGAGACGTTACTGGGCCCGCTCGAGCAAATCGACGATCAACGGGAGGGCCTTTACTTTTACTTTTACATATATGAATGTATATAAATATAATATGTATATACTAAGAAATAAATAAATCATAAAGTACTTAAGAGATAAAATTCAAAAGATTTAATTAAAGTATACATTAAAAATTATTTGGCCCTGAGAGATAAGAAGACAGCTTGGAGTTATGGCACTGCATGGCCTCCAGGTACTGCTGATTGAAATCACGGAGACTTTTGAACAACATTGGCATAGTCTGGTGATGCACAGCAAGGTAAGAGCAGAGCCACTCTCTAAGTCCATATTATTGAAATTTGTAGACTAATTGACTGAGAATGACCCTTGGGGCCTATGAAAATTGCTTGGGATGTTCTTCCCCAAAATTCTTCCTTTAATTAAAAACATAATGTATAGTGCAGGGGATATCATGCTTGCCTTACCTACAGCTGACTCTGGTCCAATCCCAAGCACTGCATGTAGTCTTCTGAGCACTGCCATGAGTGATTACTGCACACAGACACAGGAGTGATCCCCAAGCTTAGAGCCAGGAGTAAGCCCTGAATAAGGAAGATGTGCCCCCTGAACAAAACATAAAAATATTAATAATGTACATGCTAAAACTAATTATATAAATAAAATATATATTGAACTGAGAAGATAGAAAAAGACGAATTGATGAATTGAGAAATTCAAAATGTATAAAAATAACTTTAAAATTATAATGGTATTCATTCATGTGCATTTATTTATTTCATAAATATAAGAAGGCAAACTTGGTGGTGAAACAATGACATTTTCTTTTTTTAAATGTTTCTACTTCTTTTTTTTTCAAATTTTTATTTATTGAATCACCATGAGAACGGTCACAAAACCTTTCAGTTTAAGTCTCGGTTGGTCATATAATGATCAAACACCCATCCCTTCACCAGTGCACATTTTACACCACCAAGAACACCAGTGTAACTCCCACCCCTCCCCCTGCCTATGTGGCAGATTTCCACTTTACTCTCTGTACAATATCACATTCAATATTATGACAAAAGACCCACTATTATTATTTGGAATTTTTCCCAACATTCAGACCTGCCAAAAAGACATCATTAAATATTTTTTTTCTATTGCTGATTATGAAGAACACATGATGTCACAGGGTCGAAATTGCGGCCATGTGATTTTGGATTTCTGATATTTTAATAATAAGTCTAGAGGGATTACTGCAAAAAGCTGCTGGATTCTGAGATTGGTTTGTGTGCCTCTGGGATCACGGTCATTTAGGAGCCGGAGGAGGTGTTCATGGGTGATAACTTCAGGCCTTGTCAGGGCAGGGAGCAGGGCCGGTTCCACTCCCCATCCCGTGAGGCCCTGCATGCCTCATCACTGCAGTCTTATACCTGGCTGTCCATTAGGCTCTAAAAGATGGCGGCTACCTTGCCAACGCTGCCAGGAGGGAAAAGCGGAGGGACAAATAAACTTCTCCTTCTGGGGTAGCATAGTGCTGCAGTTTAATGCACAGTCCAGATGCATTTTGGTTGGGCATTATATTTTGCCCAAATTTTCCCAGCACCATTCAAGCCGGCCATTCAGGGACAGTCACTAGATCATTTACTTTCCATTGCTCACTTTGCGTATCAGGAAAGGTCACGCATAAGCAGCCCTGTGGTTTGCCCACATACTGGAGCCATGCTTGTAGAAGCTCATGGTCACCTGGATTCCATCTGGAGAAGGCGGGGAAACTGCACCTACCCCATCTGGGACCTTCTGGTTATATAGGCTCAGTATGGGGCCCAGAGGATTCTGCAGGAATTTGCAGGCCAGGTTTCTTCACTGCTGTGTGTGGCAAGCTGGTGCTGGGGGTGGGTTGAGGGTGTGGCTTCCGGGATCAGGGGCTGACTGGGAGCCGGGATGGAACTGCCTGGCCCAGCACCCCCATGCAGTTTGGAAGAATCGCCCTGGTGCCCGCATATAGGAGTCATGCTTGTAGAAGTTCATGGTCTTTGGGATTGCATCTGGAGAAGGCGAATGACATTTTCTTTATGTTTTTCTTCATATATAAATATCAACCACAGTAAAAATGAACTTCACACCTATTTACTTTTATAAAAATAAAGACATTGTGTAAAGTTGGTTTTTAAAGAGAATTAGAATTTAAGAGAAATATAAGTTCTAGCTTATTCAAATTTTCAGTCATCGAGATTCTAGTTTCAGAAAAATTGTTTCAGCATTATATTTCTTTTTGAAGCTTTTCTGTGGGAAAGAAAAATAAGATGATTTTTCCACCAGTTTTCAGCAGGAGACTAGCAGAATCAGAAATATCTTAACCAAGTTCCCTAAAGTTTCATCTATCAAGTTTGGAAAATAATACAAATGTTGTGGCTTGAAATAAGAACCGGGATTTCAAATTGAGAGTAATATGGAAGTTTTCTTTTTCTCAATGCAATTCATCAATTTATTACCTATGTCATAGCTTTCTTTCCTTTTATGTTTATCCTTAGGAAATAAAATTTATCTCTTGAGGTTAAATGAAATGTTTTTTGACTTAAATAAATTTAGTATTCATATTATCTGGTACTCAAATAACAAAGAAAATATAGATGCTATGATTTTGCCTTTAAATAACTGATTAATGAATAAAATGTATATATATATCAATTATGACAGACTGTTTAGTCACAGTGTGGACTTATGACTTAAAATTTTATTGCATGAAGATAATGGTTAGTCAGAATCAAAGGAAGTAATATCTATCTATATTTTATTTATGAAATTCTGAATTTTATTTAATTTGTAATTTAACAGCTTTAAAAATGGGAAAATCCACCGATTTATAAATAGAAATTAATTGTTTTAGCTTTCTGTTGTTGCTGTGAAATAAGAAGAAAAACTTTAATAGATTGACAAAACAGAAAGATATTAACTTAACACCTTTATGAGTTAGGAAACCAGGAATAAGTTTACTTAGGGTCTCACCTAAGATCTCATTAGACTAAAAAAATAATAAAACAAAACCAAAAACCACTTAGGCATACTGCATTCTCACGTGAGGCTAAATATTCCTTCAATAGTTGTTGTAAAATTCAGATCAGTAGGACTGAATTTCTGACTTTTTTTGCTATTATTTGGGTAGGGGTCATTGTTAGCTCCTAGACATCCCCTTTAATTTCTTGCCACATAGACATTTTCATTGACATTTTATAGTGTGGTTTTTTCTTCTGAGGAATACTTTTGTTGTTTTCATTTTTTCAGGTTTATTTTAACTTTTACCTCTATATTTTTCTTCAAAGATCTCTTCTGTTTTTGTTAGCTTCATCAAGCTTATGTGTCCTTCATTTAACTTAAGTTATTATTTAAGATATTTCTGTCTCAAAAATATCTTTACTATTCCTACAAATTATAACCTAAACAAAGTAGTGATAGTCTATAGTTTCTGTAGCACTGTGACTGTTCATCGATTTGCTCAAGCGGGCCATCAGTAACGTCTCCATTGTGAGACTTGCTGTTACTGTTTTTGGCATATTGAATATGCCATCGGGAGGTTGCCAGTCTCTGCCATGTGGGCGGGATACTCTCGGTAGCTTGCCAGACTCTCCAAGAGGGACGGAAGAATCGAACCTGGGTTGCTCCCATGCAAGGCTAATGGCATACCCACTGTGCTATCACTCCAGCCCAGTCTATAGTTTAACTCATCTAAATCCATGTATGAGAGATTATATAGCTCTCTCATATGAATTGCAAGAGGAAGAAATCTTGCAAGCTATTTATCAATTCTGCAGACCTTCTAGTCAAATACCTGCTGTATTTTATCTATGCAGTATTGAGAAATTTATTTCTCTGACTTAATCTTTCATCTATAAAGTAAGGTATTTTATCAAATAGTCCCTGTAGGAAACTTTTAATTTTGACATTGAAACAATTCTACGAAGGCCTTGAGTTTAAATTAATCACAGTGATAAGGGATAGAGATACATGGAATTCTGGAAGCTTACATTGTCCTCCAATTTCATTACAATCATTTTAGAAATTTGTTGTGAATTCAGACAGTTGTGAGTAACAAGTAAATAAAGACATCTAGAGAAAGCATTTACATAATTTCAGGACGTATACATTCATTGCCTATCACTTATTCATTCAACTGTTGTGAAATTTAAAGCATAGCTCAGGACATTATTCACTGAACTATAATCATTATGGAAATGTAGAAATTTTAGAGATCTGACATAGCAAGTAGTAAAACTGACTAAATCTCTAATAGTTAAGGTATTTTAATGACCTCTAATCTAAAATAAAAAGCTTATATCTGTCATATTATGAAATTACATTTCCAAGATAATAAAGTTATTTTTAAAAACTGATTTAAAATATATTGGTAGTATACTAATGTTTCAAAATATGCCAGAATACATAAAAATGGATTTTAAAAATGTTTCTAGGTAAGTTTAACAGTAATGCCAGCAGCCAAATTTTAAAAAATATAAGGATCCCAGGGAAACAAGTAAGATGTAATGAAATAATAGAATTTTCTCTTTCATTATAACCTATTGAGAGTATTCCCAGTCTTGATTTTAAATATAAAAGATAATATTAAAATTCCTCCAAAAGCATGACAATTTGCACACTTTGTTTTACATAATGTTCCATATAACTGTTTTTGAAATGGTTTCTGAAAGTATTTTATAGGATTACCTAACTCAAGACAATGTGGAACTCTGTGATATTTGAAAAGAAAAAGTACATATGACTGATGCTGGATTTAGAGATTTTATTCAAAATCTGAATAAACTTGACCTGAATAAACTTATGGTTTTAACAAAGTGAAAATTCTGTCATAAAGAACATGACAATGATCATCTACAATTTGTCTCCAGGGGCTTAAGTAGTGACCTGGCAACTAGCTGCAGGTAGAGCGAATAGTTCTCTAGGTTGAGTAAGAGCTGCTAGAAAAACCCTGAGCTACTCTGAATCATTTTCTTATTTATAAAGAAATTAGGAGAGTTGAATAAATGGGCATAAAGGTGATGCAGCTTGCCAGGTAAATAGGTATGATGGTGATCTTCCTTTATTCATGCTCCACCAGACTGACTTGAAGGGGATTTGCTGGCTGTGTTGCTGGCTGACTGACAAAGTTATTGGTCTTGCTGCCAGGTGTGTTTTGACTCCAAGGGAGGTAGAAAGCTGAAATGCTTTACAATGAATGTATTCTCCTGTACTTAGAAAAGTCAAGCAATCACAAAATGTCAGAAGCTCAGTGCTGCACTCAAACTCCCAAATGTCATCCAAACATCAGTCACTTAAGTGAATGGCATACTTGAGAAAAAGTATATGAGTTCCAGCTCCAAGTTTACGCAAGTTCCCTAGATTTTCCACTGTAGATGGCAAAGTCAGCCCATTGTTATATCTCACTTTAGTGTAATTGATGAAAGATGCTTGAGGGAAATGAAAAAAATGTTTATTTTTAAAGAAATGATGTTATTTAAAAATTGCTAATGTGCCAAGAACAGATATTTGGGAACTTATAAATTATATTGATAATAACAAGAAATCCCAATTTTGTGAATTTATGTCAGGGTTCTTTTAGATCCTATGTGGATTTTGTAAATCAATTTATCTATCCTGAATCTTGATATCTATATTTAATAATAGGAGTTAAATTATTATATATAGCAAAAATTATCCTTATACCCTCCCTAAAATAAATAAACCATACTCAACACTCTATATCACTTTTCTCATCTTTGTCCATGTATTAGCAATTATTTTCTTTATATTCAATAAAATATGTTGCTTTGTTTATTTAATTTCCTAAAAGAGATATAAACTTCATAAAAAATGTTGTTTTATTTTTACCAACACTTTCAGTATCCAATCTAGAATATTACTTAGCATAGAATGAGGAATCATTTGTTTGTTAAGGAAATAAGTGAATTCCTCTTTCATAGATTCTTGTGAACATAAAATAAAATGATTTATGAAAAGGATCAAGTCAAAATGATACCAAATAAAATATTAATCTTTGGCAGAGCACAGGAGAAAATTGCATCATATAATTTGTGATATCTGAGTAAAAATAAACAAATAGCAAGAGACAGATTAGTAGAAAAAAGAGATGAAATATAATGACAATATTCACATAACTATTAAATATAAATATAGGGTATAAATGGGCATTTGTTCTCTGTTAAGAGTCTTGAAGGAGAGAGATTTCACATGACAAGGAGGAGATTTTGTCATTTTACTTTGAGAGTAGAAAGAGGAATTTCTCAGAGGACTTTTTCAATGATTAATACAGACCTTGGTAGTATCCCCTAAACTACATTCTTCTAGGTCATTAAATAGAGGAACGGTTATTTATTTTTCTTTTCTTACTTTCCTTCTTTCTTTTCTTCTTCCTTCCTTCCTTCCTTCCTTCCCTCCCTCCCTCCCTCCCTCCCTCCCTCCCTCCCTCCCTCCTTCCTTCCTTCCTCCCTCCCTCCCTCCCTCCCTTCCTTCCTTCCTTCCCTCTTTCTTACTTTCTTTTCTTATCCTATTTTTTTTTAATGTTAAGAAAGGATCTGAGGACTGAGATAAGGTCAAGAACTTCTAAGCCTTTAGGATTTTCACTGCTCTTAACAGCAAATAATTTGCCTTATCATTACTAAGTAATGATAACCCCCCTGAGCAGTATATAAACACCATTGACACTTAGCTTCCCATCACCAAGGTAACACTTAATAGAAGTGGCTACTCCACAGTTGGAAGACTGCCTCAAATATTGGGGGAGAAAGCAGTTGGAATAGAGAAGAGACCACTAAGGTATAATGATAGCTGGAAATAATCACTCTGGATAAGAACCGTGTGCTTAAAGGGAACAAACATGATAACCTCTCAGTACCTGTATTGGAAACCATAATAACCAAAAGGAGAGAGAGAAAGTAGAAAAATGCCTGTGATAGCAGCAGGCTGGTGGTCTGGTGGAGGGAAACTGGGGACAATGGTAGTGAGAAATGTACAGTGGTGGAGGGATGGGTGTTGGTGGGATAGGTTTTAAAACATTGATTGACCAAAAACCCAACTATGAACAGCTTTCTAACTGTGTACCTCATGGTGATTCAATTAAAAAAACTGAGTACTCTAGGCAGATTGATAAAAGCCCTATTGGGCCATATTATTGAGAAAATATTGGGTCATATTTTTGAGAAATAATATGGTCCTATTGGGTCATATTGGTAACAGATCTTTCTTTCTAAAAGTGACAATTATGTGCCTCCGTAACAGATTGTGAGCTTCCAGAATGCAAGTCTTTTTTTTTTTAATATTGGGGTAACAGGGCTTCAGTGATAGCACAGCGGTACAATGTTTGCCTTGTTTGCAGCCAGCCCGTCCAAGCCAGGTTCGATTTCTCCACGCCTCTCGGGGAGCCCGGCAAGCTACCAAAGTATCTCGCCCGCACGGCAAAGTCTGGCAGCTACCTGTAACATATTCGATATGCCAAACACAGTAACCACAAGTCTCAAAATGGAGACGTTACTGGGCCCACTTGAGCAAGTTGATGAACAACGGGAGGACAGTGTTTGTTTTGTTAGTTTTGGGGCAACACCTGACATTGCTCAGTTCACCATAAAGGGTGTCGGGATCAAACAACTTTTGGCCACACCTGAGGCAACTGCCATGCCCCCTGTACTATCTTTCTGACCCTTTAAGTGTCCTTGTAAAATGTCTCTGTACTTATCAACTTCAAGAGTCATTTAGTAAGATAAGGCATGAATAACATTGCAACAAGCAGAATACCAGTAAATAATTGACTGGGAATAAAAGGGCCTGAATCATGTCTAAAGGCCTAAAGTATATCCTTCAGGTAAATAGGACAATGAAATTATGTTTCAGTTTTTTGATAAAATTATCCTTTAAAACATTCTATGCCTAGATACAGAGACAAAGACTTTGCCACTTATTAAAGCAATAAAATCTGTTTTCTTAATAACCTTGTTCTTCATTTAACCTCACAAAAAAAAGACATATATGATATTTTATGTGTTCAACTATTAAATATTTCACTTTGTAAATATTTGACAGTTTATTATGTAAATGTGCCATCCTTCTAGGCATTGTTATCAAGATAAAATGTTGATCTGAGATTCTATGTTTTCCTCCTTGGAAACCAATCTTCTAGAAAACAGAAAGCAGGGAACCATATTGTTTTATGAATAACTACAGGAAACTTGCACATCCTAAGCTTTAATGATGACAAGAAAAGAAAAACAAAAGTTTTTGATGGTTTCACATAGTTGTCTTTTTGGTTGTGGCATATGCCTGCCTCATATGCCATATGGCATATCCTCAGCTGCTCTTGCTGAAAGAAAGTTCAAACCAGAAGAGATTATATTCTGTAAAAAGCATATTAATATTGCTGGTTTTCCAAACTGTCTTTAATATAAAAACTTGTAATTTTGTAAAAACCATGTAATTATGTAATGAAGAAAACTTTATGAATAATCCAAAACTACTATGCCTCAACATTTCTAAAATTCTAAAACTTGTTGGTGAACTATTATAAGGGTGAAACTCTTTAACAGTGAAACACTGAGATTCTGTCTAGTAGTTGAAGTCAATTTTAGATATACTATGAGATTAAAAATCTGGTTTATATAATTGATCATATCCAGAAGAGTTTTGGCTGGGAGGAGTTTCTAAGACAATAGATAGTGAAAACTCTCATGGAAAGTATGGTGTTAGAAAACAATATGTATGAAACGCTATCATTAACGACAGATGTAATTAATTTTTAGTAAGACCCTTAAATTAAAAAAAAAACAAAATAAATCATGTTACCACATTAAGGTGTAATTTTAAAATTTATTTTACATTGCTTTTATTTACTGGAAATACAATTTTTTATGAATGTTTAAAAATTAAGCAGTGCATGTTTTTTTCTGAATTTTAAAACGTAGTGAATATAATTGTTAGAAAGTTCACATAAATATAAAATATCTTTTACAGAGGTGCTGATATTCTCTAAAAATTAAAAATGGGTACAGGATAAATAAGCAGAAATTAAATTGGAAACATCTAGGCAATTAGCAACAAGAATGTCCAAATATCAAAGTGCTTTCTATTCTCAAACTTAAGAACTAGAAATCTAAAATGGGAACTAAGTGGTCACAGATTTAGCATAGGCTCAATATAAGAAATGAAGGTTCACTCATGTAATAAGTTTCAGCCAGTATAAACCTAATTCATATTTTTCACATCTCTTAAATATAATCAATGACAAATTAAATTTTATAATTAGTTACAAATAAAATAAAATTGGACCTAAGAATCTCAGAAAAATAAGATTTATGTTAATAGCTTGCAGTTTTTTTAAATCACATTTCAAAATGTTGTGTACTTTATTTATTTAGTTTCCTTTTTATGTCACACCCAGAGGTCCTTAAGGCTCATCCTGGCTCTGTGCTCCAGGATTGAGATTATCTCTTCTGACACTATTATAAGTTTCAGACTACATTTTTCTCATATTTCTTGTAGGTATGATTCTTTAGTTTTTGTCTTGCATAGTATGAGGTTTCCAGTGGTTCCGATTTTGCCTTTGCTTGAAAGGTTAATTTTATGTTCTTAATTAAATCAATATTCATCAAAAAGGTTCCTGTGAGATTATTGTATTTTACTCTACTGAAGTGGTAATCCTCATGAGTGGTACACTGAATTCAATTTTTTTAAATTGTTTTAATTTTATAAAGTAGTTCACAATATTTAATTACATTTAATATTCAAACACCAATTCCACCACTGTTACACCTTCCTACAATCATATTTCAGATGTTTTCATCCGGAATCCCAACCCCTGCCCCAAAGAGAACTGAAAACTATTGTTTGTTATGAAAAATCACTGTAGCATTTTCAGCTACAAAAAGCATTTCCTTAGAGGAAGGAGTGTGAAGATTGTTGCATTTCACTGAGTGGCCATCAAATCGTTCTATAAGAGATCATTAACTTTGTTCTTAAAAGAACTGGAGCAATAGTACAGTGGGTAGGGCGTTTGCCTTGCATGCTGTTGACCCAGGTTCGATTCCCAGCATTTCATATGGTGCTCCGAGCACACCAGGAGTAATTCCTGACTGCATGAGCCAGGAGTGACCTCTGAGCATTGCCGGTGTGACCCCAAAAGAATAAATAAATAAATAAATAAATAAATAAATAAATAAATAACATTGTTGTTAAAGGTTGAGTCTTGTGTGCTATATGTGTGTGTGTGTATGTGCAAAAATATTTCCCTCTAAGATTGTTTGCCTAATACTTTGAACCCCATCAAATGTGGTGCAGTACTCTTGGAGTATGGGAAGGATGTGTGGTATGAAGTGTCACATTTGTGACCATGTGGTCCAAGATTAGATTCATTTGTGGGTGAGGCTTGGCCCGAGCATGTGGAGAGCACCCATGAGCATGGTAGCAGTTGAGTTCTGGAGGGTTTTGGCTGCTGGGGCTGGGTCACTTGGGGCAGAGAGGGGTCTCACCCACCCCCTTCTGGGGCGCCTCTAATGAAACAGCTTAGTGTGGGGTCCTGTGGCATGGTTATGGCGAGTGTCATGTTATGCTCCCTTCCTGGACAGGACATTCGACTCTGGATGGTGGCTGATGATGAGATTATCTGGCACCAGCCAGGGTTGGTTTTGGTGTGACTACTGAGTTGCCAGAGAAAGGGGTACGGGCGAAGGATTCCTATTCCAAGTCCTGTTGAACCCTGAGTTCTCAGTCACAAAGTTCCCCACACCTGGGTTTTCTGGGGATTCACTTGTGGGTGAAGCTTGGTCCAAGAGTGTAGAGAGCAGCTGTGAGAATGGTGGCAGTTGAGTTCTGGAGGTTTTTGGCTGCTGGGCTGAGTTCAAATTTTTATCTCCATTATTTTCTAATTATCAGTACTTTCTTAATTCCACTGTTTTCTTTACAATTATATATCACATTTTTATTGCAATAAAGAATTTTCAATTATCCTAGTTTGATATCTTTACTATGCTCATCCTTTTCTTTGGTAGCATTGGTTTTCGATGCTATTTAGATTTTTGGTGCATAACTGCTATACATGCGTATAACACAAAACTAAAAGATCTAGCAGATTTTATCACCATCCAGTTGACCCCTCCCCTCTCCCACACTGTCCTTTCTTTATACCTGCCACCACCTTCCTAATCATAATCACCAATTTTGTAAAAATAAGCATATGTTTTTGATTATTTATTTACTGTTTTATTATATTCAGTATGAGTGAAATGACACAGTATCTGTCTCGCTTTCTGACTTTACTTTCAGGATATCCTCATTGTCAAAAATGACAAGATATTATCTTTTATTTGTAACTGAATAGAAATTCATTGTAGAGTAATTATCACATATTCTTTATTAGGGGATATGTAGTTGGAAAATACCCAGTCATGCTGAGGGACTATTCCTGGTTCTCTGCTAATAAGTATCTCCTGGTGGTGCTGGGAACCTGAATTAATGTTGGTTGAGTTTGAGACACACATCTTATTGATATGCTATCTCTGCTTAGTAACCATATATATATTTTTATCCATTCATCTACTGATGCACATTTAGGTTGTTACTTTATCTTGACTTGTGTTAATATTACTGAAATGATTATAAGAATGCATATATCCTTTTTAATTAATGTCCTCCTATGCTTAGTGATGATTATTATACCATCTTGTCTATGAAAACATAATCTTTTAGATTGAGTTCTCTCCAAGCTAACAATTATTAAACTGATGATCTGCTTTTTTGTTGTGTTTCTCAGAGTGTCCAGCTGGGAGCAAGATATAATCAGAGATATTATTCTTTCATTATAGTGGTAAATTTATCTAACCGGCTATGATTTATAATTCTAGCTAAAAAGCATAGTTAAATCACTGCCCTAAGTGTTAAGTAATTTATAATAAAGACTTCTTGGAAAATTAAAATATTATCATGCAATTGATATACACTGTAATATGCCTATCAAAGTAAATCTCTTTGTAAAGAAAATAAAATGCTGTGTACTTATTTCATTTATGTTCCATGGCTTCCTAGATTCACTATCCTATGACATGAGGTAGCTTGAATTTTAAAAGTTATGTCATTTAATTATCTAATTTTTACATATTCCTGGACACTTCATAAGAAAGACACTTCCTACTCGTTTTCCAAAATTATCACACCATACTTGATGGATTTTCAGAAAGTAGGCAACAAATCATAGATGGATATATATATATACACATATATGTATATATATGTGTATATATATATATATATATATATATATCAGACAACCTGGCAAGCTACCAAGAGTATCCTGCCCACATGGCGGAGCCGGGAAAACTACCCGTGGTGTATTCAATTTGACAAAATCAGTAACAATAAAGGATCTCATTTCCCTGACCCTGAGAGAGCCTCCAATATGGCAGCATTGGGAAAAACGTGTAAGAAAAGGGTGCTAAAATCTCAGGGCTGGGACAAATGGAAACATTACGGGTGCCCACTGGAGTAAATCGATGAGCAACTGGATGATAGTGACAGTGACGGTGAATTATCTAATTTTTAAATATCTATGAAAAGTATTTTCATATGATGACTGCCCTCCTACATCCTGATGGATCTATCACATCTTCCAGAAGGGCAATGGAGAAGATTATTCATGACTTCTACTCAGATCTCATTAATAGCCATGTCCACTTGCCCACATACCACATTCTGCATGATGGATATGTCATTCCCAATGTTCTTCCTTCTGAAATCCAACATGTCATCTCGTAGGTAAAGAAACAAAGAGCACCTGGCCCAGACAATATCAGAACTGAACACCTGAAGAACTTACCATCAGTACACATCAATACACTGGCTCGGCTCTTCACATGCTACCTGTCTGAATGCAAGGTTCCATCCCAATGGAAAACCAGCAGGACTGTACTACTATACAAGAAAGGAGACATCCACGACATTGGCAACTATCGCCCAATCTGCCTATTGTCTGTCATCTACAAAGTTGTTCACTCGAGTCATCGTGAATAGGATTAGCAGAACACTAGATGAAGGATAACCATGTGAACAAGCTGGATTCAGAAAAGGATTCAGTACCATCGACTATATCCACATGATTATTAAGTTCATTGAGGTTTGTCAGGAGTTTAAGATATTGCTCTGTCTAACATTCATTTATTTAAAGAAGGCCTTTGATTCTGTTGAGACAGAAGCGGTCATAGAAGCCCTAGCCAATCAGGGCGTACAAACTCAATACATCAGGATCCTCCGTGAGCTCTATTACGGATTCACTACCAGGATCTCACCATTCTACCAAGAAGTAATCATCCATGTCAAGAGAGGGGTTTGGCGAGGTGATACCATTTCACCAAAACTCTTCAGTGCCACCCTCGAGAAAGTAATGAGACAACTAGAATTTGAAAGAATGGGAGTGAAGATAGATTGTCGGCAGCTACACCACCTCCGCTTTGCTGATGACATCATTCTAATAACACCAAACATCAGCCAAGCGGCACAAATGCTGACCGACTTTGACTGTGAGTGTGGAAAGGTCGGACTACAGCTGAAATGTTTATGAGAAACAGCCTTGTTCTGGACGCTCCATTCGCTCTCAAAGGAACCACCATCTCTGAATGCAACAGTTATATATACCTAGGTCGAGAAATCAACATGATGAATGACCTGGCACCTGAGTTGCTCAGGAGTAAGAGAGCGGCTTGGAATGCCTTCAAGAGCGTTGAAGAAATAACTAAGAGGACAATGAACCTCCAGCTATGAGCACATCTCTTCGATTCCACTGTTCTTCCTGCATTAACATATGCCTCAGAGACCTGGGCCCTACGAAAACAGGATGAGAATGCTATTCAGGTCTCTCAAAGAGGAATCGAAAGAGCTATGCTTGGAATATCACGATTCACTCAAAAGAGAGATAGAATCTGGAGTTCTGATCTCCCCAACACTCAAGAATCAGGGACGCTGTCTCATTTGCCAAGGCATCAAAAATCAGATGGACTGGACACGTAATGAGGTTTACCGACAACCGCTGGACTAGAGCCATTACTGACTGGATTCCACGGGACATCAAAAGATCACGTGGATGCCCACCTACAAGATGGTCAGACTTCTTCGTCAAGACCCTGAATGAACGTTTTGAGGCTTTGAATGTTCCTAGAACGAACAGATGCCATTGGGCTACGCTAGCACGCAACGGGGATGAATGGAGACGTTACTGGCACCCGCTTCAGTAAATTGATGAATAACGGGGGATCAAGTGATCAAGTGATGAAAAGTATATTCCCTCTGAGCAATTTAATGGTCTTACAAGATCTGAAGAGGTGATTCTGTGTTAAGATTTCTTAAATTGAAGAAAAAACATTTTTTGTTCATTAATTAGCAAATTATGTAGAATGTCTATTCATAGAATTACATATCTATTTGACAGAAGTTTCTTGGTACTGGTTAACTAAAAATTTATTCAGATATTCTAATCTAAACCATTTTATTTGGACAGTATTCCAGGCACTGAGACAACTGAAGTTTAAAGTTTTAAGCAACACAATTTCTGCTTTTCATATTTTTAACACAAAATAGTAGGTATTACACAAAGGAAACAAGTAATTATTTGTCACCTACATGAGCTGACCAACATATTCTTGTATGACATACAAAATAAAATGTAATTTTATTGTAGATTTATGTTTATTGTAATTCATTTACATCATGCCATTCTCTTACGTTATTATACTTAATATATTAAGAAAATGGAATGACTTTATAAAAATGTCAAATGGAAGAATATTTGTTTACTATGAAACTGCTATGATTTTTATGGTCAGAGTATTAAAGAATTTTACAATCAAAAAGTATACTGTTCAGTGTATTCACAACATAATGTATTTTATATTAGGAATTGTTTCACTTAAGTGCTATAGAAAAACTGTTTCTTAGATATCCATGAAACTGGTTTCTAGTCCTTATGGAGAAAAAAGAATTTTGGAAAAGGAGGATTTCTGGATGAATTTTGAGGGAGTGGGGGGAAGATAGATGTTATATAGTCACCAAGATTAAAGTTAAACAGTATGCAACAGTCAAATAAACTCTGAAAATAAAGTGATGTTAGGATAAAAAAAAAAGTTATTTTTTAGAGTTAAGAACTTTTTAATGGAGATGAAACTCATTAATAATAATTTGTCAAGCTTTTGGAGACTAAAACAAATCTATCAAAACTTTCTGTGAAACTAAAAACATTAGAAAATACTTGAGGCATATAGACCCTCCAAAAATATGTAATAGTAGATGGCTATTTTTATATTTGTTTTGGGATGCAATAGGAGATATAGGAATATCCCATATGCAGGTAGAGCTATTTTTTTCTCCTTGTATTTATGGTGATAAAAAAATTTGAAATAAATTTTCAATGTAAATTAAAAGCAATATAACATGCAGATGGAAGACTTGGAGCCATAATTGAATTAAATGGAGAACGGCAATGATGTGAGATGAACACTGAACACAGCAGTTAAGTGGTACCTGAGAAAATGTCACTTGTAATTTGGTTAAATACACAAAACAACTTAATATTTATAGAAATTATAAAATAATTAGTTATTTAAAACAATAGAACATAAGAAAATTTGGAGAAATTGTACATAATTTTCTCCCCCAGACATCCTCTGCTTTTTTCCTCTCTGGAAAAGTTTATGTTCTGCCTTCAACATATATTCCTCTATCTCCTCTCACACCTAAATTTCTTTAAATAAAAACTATTCTGCTTCACCAAAAAAACAGTGAAAGGTCATAATATTTATTTAAGATTTCTTTCACATGGAATTTTACTCAATTTTAGGTAAATAATCATGTTTTGATATCAATAAATTCACTTAACAGTCTTTGAATGCTGCATTCTATTGTCTATTACTTAAATAGCTTCCCTTCAAAAGATGAAGCTCGAATGATACATTAACAACATAAGAATTTAACTCACAAATAGGCAAGAGAAAGCATAAAATCAACAACTCTAATCCCTTTTATCATAAACTATATAATTATATGTTACATAATAAGAGGGAGGTATTTCAATATTAACAGAATCTATATTGATTTCTGAAAATTTGTTATCACCCACAGAAATTCTATAATCCTGGAAAAAATATACTCCTTTCCCAGAGAAAGTTATGACTGCTTCCTTTCCTGAGTTCTAACTACAAAGACTTTCTGAGGACATACAAACTAGTGCTGTAGCACTGTCCTCCTGTTGTTCATCAATTTGCTTGAGTAGGCCCAGTAACGTCTCCATCGTGAAACTTGTTATAACTGTGTTTGGCGTATCGAATACACCACAGGGAGCTTGCCAGGTTTTGTCTTGTGGGCGAGATACTCTCGGTAGCTTGCCGGGCTCTCTGAGAGGGGCGGAGGAATCGAACTTGGGTCGGCCTCATTTGGCGCGTGCAAGGCCAACTAGAAGAATAAATTTTTACTGTAAATTCGATTTCCATAGTTAAATACTCTAGATTTAATTTTAGTAACTTAAAAAATTAACTGTAGAACTGCAGTTTATATGAAAGTGTGAACTTACGTGAAAAAACCATATTATGACTTAAAAACATATATATATTGAACAAAATTTTTAAGTATATATAAAGCGGAGTCTCCTACCCCGTATCTGACTGTCCTCACCAGGGCCTGACAGCTGAAGACCTCCAGGACCCAGCCAAAGTCATGCTGAGACCACTCTCCACACGCTTGGATGAGCCTCACGCATAAAGGAACCGGCAGAGGAACTCAAGTGTGGAGGACCTGAGGCTGAGATCTCCAAGCCTGCACGATTTGGGACTGGACCTCCCAGTAGCTGGACAGTTACAACCACCAACTTGCCGTGTAACCCCAACAACGACCAGGATCCAGAGATTATCACACCAAGCTCCCAGAAGAGAACAAAGCAGAGTCTCCTACCCTGTGCCTGACTGTCCTCACCAGGGCCCAGCAGCCAAAGACCTCCAGAACCAGCCACAACCATACTGATACCTGTCCTCACCAGGGCCCGACAGCTGAAGACCTCCAGGACCCAGCCAAAGTCATGCTGAGACCACTCGCATGAAGGTACCGACAGAGGAACAAAGGCATGCAGTTCCTGGGGCTAAGATCTCCAAGCCTGCTCAGATCCTCCATCTTCCAGTAGGCAGGGGTCACACCCACCAACTGCACCCCAGCACTGTGTAATCCCATCAACGGCCAAGACCCAGATCCTATAAAACCCAGCTCCCAGAAGCGCACGGCCGCGAATGCCTTATTATCTCATTCTTACTTTTGACAACCTGGCAGGCCACCGAATGTAACCTGCCCACACTGCAGAGTCTGGCAAACTTCCCGTGGCGTACCAATATGCCAAATACCAGTAACAGCGATGGATCTCAATCTCCTAACCCTGAAAGAGCCTTGAACATGGCACTTTTTAGAGACTCGGGGCTAGAAAGAAGGAGACGTTACTGGTGCCTGCTCGAGGCAATCAATGAACAACAGGATGATCGTGATCATAATATAATGCTTGTTTTGCATACAGCCAAACCTATTTAAATACCCAGCAATGAAAATGATCCTCTGAGCATTGTAAGGGGTCACTCCTGAGCACAGAGTCAGGAATAGCCCCTCACTAATACCAGGTATGGCCCAATAGGACAATAATATTAATAATAACTCAAAATTTATAAGTAAAACTTAATTATTGTGTAAACACAACAAAGATACGGCATGTGTAAACACAAAAGGAGGCAGCTGTGGTCTTTCTCTTCCACTGCCCGCGTTCGGTAGTCTCAGGCAGTTTCTTCCACTCCAAGGAGGTCAATTGCAATGGACAGGTGAGAAAGAAAACTAGGGCCAGGCTGGTTGGTCTTAGTTGTAGTTTATGAACAATCCTGTCTCTTTTCACTCCTCTTTGTTAGGGCTCTGATCGAAATCTCCCTTTAATGACAAAGAGACTCAAGAGACTGCAAACAGCAAGTCAGGGTCCAACCGCCTACACAGACATGCAGGTCCAGCAGGTTGGGTAAAGACCCCAAGCTTTTCCAAAGGAGATCTTATATAGGTGTTAAGGCGCGGATCATGATCTCCCTTTAACGACAAAGAAACTCCAGAGACTACAAATGTTGGGATCGGGAGTTCCCTAGCCCTGGGAGGCGCAGAGAGACCAGATAGACGCAATTCCTGCAGGAGTAAAAACGGGGTTTATTTAGACCAGCATGCTGGGGCTCCGCAGCATACCCCAAAAATGGGCAGTGGCTGAGAGCCCCGAACTTCTTCAAAGGGGATCCTATATAGGCCTTCACTGGCCGTTACAGCAAAGCCCGCGCATTTCATAGCCCATAGATTTGTAACAACATATACTTTCTTAACCAATCCATTTAAAAGTACCTCACTCCTTGGCCTATAGATTCAAAGATCAGCATTTACGTACATCGATTGTCAGCACAAGCAAGGTTATAGCTGGAATCATTAAGCCTTAGGTAATCTCCCTTGACCAACCTCATTTTGAGTTACCCAAGTCTGCAGGGTGCTTTAGTGAGACAATACATTCCAGGAAAGGGCAATTTCCCCCAACCACTCGCATCCGCATCCTGAGTTATCCTTTACCCAAATCTGCAGGGTGCTTTACTGAGACAATACATTTCAGGAACAGTAAATACACTTGAATCCTGTCACACTTGGTTTAGAAAGAAGTTATACCCTGTTCACTTTCCAAGTCCCCTCTCCCCCAGGTGCAAAGCAGCCAAGCAGTTTTACAGAAAGCAATGTTGCAAGTTAGCTGAAGCACACAAAAATTTGATGCCCTAATATGAATTCTTTCACAAACAGCAAGCAAGGTTTATTGTAAGACTGGCTAGCCAGGGTCAAGCCGCCTACACAGACACGCAGGTCAGTTAGGTGAGGCAAGACCCTGAACTTCTTCAAAGGGGATCTTATATAGGCCTTCACTGGCCGTTACAGCAAAGCCTGCGCATTTCATAGCCAATAGATTTGTAACAACATATACTTTCTTAACCAATCCATTTAAAAGTGCATCACTCCTTAGCCTATAGATTAGAAGATCAGCATTTACGTACATAGGCATTGTGGCTAGTGGGCATCTGGTAACTGGGACATTTGGTTATCACCTGGCTTCCTTTGATTCTCAGCCCTGCATTCCAGTGGAGGTGGATGAGGGAAGAGTTCCTAAGGGAGGTATAACAGATAAGGAGAGCCCAACAAATGGTTCCTGAATTTACATTCCAACAGGGAAGAGTTTCACTCTAAAGCTCTGCCAGGGAGGGGGCAGGAAAGGGAGAGTTACTAATTTATAGAGTTTTAACTCTGGAATCTCCCTCAGGGTCCCTAAGGACCTAACATAGGCCTTCTCTGACCATTACAGCAGAGCCTGTGCATTTCATAGCCAATAGATTTGTAATAACAAATACTTTCCTAACCAATCCAATTAAGGGTACATCACTTCTTAGCCTATAGTTTAAAGATCAGCATTTGCATCAGTGCTTAGGAATGTCCTGGTTTTTAGGGCAGCCCTAACATGGGTCTTGCAACATGGGTCTTGTGAGACACATCCCGTTATCTGGTCTGACCCCCACCCTTCCAGTACCTGTATCTGAATTCCTTGCTCAGGGGCAGAAAAACCAGTTATTCTGCAATGCGGGTTCCTGTTAAGCTAAGCCAAATTAATTCTGGTGGTGGTCCATTTTGGGCCTGTTCCTCACACTCTTCCACCCTGCCTCTCCCAGCCCATTCTGACAGTCTCATTATATCCCATAAAAGAGATTTATGTCATGGAGGGCTCAGGATGTCTCAGACCATCACCTCCAGGTTCTCTCAAGCACGTGTTTCGTTCACCAGATTCTCTCAGCCCTGTGTCCTCCAGATTCTCTCAGCCTGTGTCCCCCAAATTCTCAGACCTGTCTCTTCGATTCTCTCAGTCACCCTAGAGAGCCCGGAAATCTCCTTATAAAGATCATGATACCTCTAAAGGGCTCAATACAGTGATGTCATCAAAAGGAGTTACAGAAAGAACATTGAGGCAGTAAAACATACATTGTTTCTTTATATCTGCAGGCCAGTAATTTTGGCCCCCAGAAAGAAACAAAACCAAAACTGAAAGCTTTCACAAGCATTTCACAAAGTATAAGCACTTGGATTTGCATCCCAAAGACCAGCCTGCTAGAGCTTGGAATCTACATTCCAAAGACAAGAATCTGAGCTTTGCATCCCAAAGACTAGTCTGGCTAGAGCCCGGAATCTACATCCCAAAGACCAGGCCAGACTAGCACCTGAGATCTTCATATCTAAGACCAGCTAGGTTTCTGTGAGAAAAAGAAAACTGCCTCTTAAAATATACTGAAATTATTTACTGAAGGCAGTTTGAGAGGAAATAATGTTTAGTCTCATCCAAACTAGTCAGGACAGACACAAAAGCTGCTTCTAGGACAGATTCTCATTTAGCAGATCAACCCACCCTAGAACGGAATCCCCTGGGTGTGTCTCTTCTCTCCTTGTCCAACAAACATATAAGCATATATAATATAAATCATTTTGTGTGGATGCAGTAAGAAGTACCTTAAGTTTATAGAATCACTCTCCTAGTGCCATCTCAATCTCAGACTACAGGGCTCAGGCCAGATAGTCTTTCCTATCCCTAGCAGGATCCTAGTCTCATTGTTACTTTTGGATCATGACATCATTTGTCTATGATCAAACTCCTAACTTATAGTTAAGAATCGTGGCGCTTTGACCTGGCCAATCTCGATGCCAGGGTAGCCCATAGCTTGCTCTGGTTCCATCTAGTCTCTCGTTGGTACCCTGCCTTTGGGGTGCTGGGAAGTGAGGGAACCCAAGGCTTAAGTTGTCAAAGCAGATGCCTTGGAGTGAATAATATTCAAAGCCAATTAAGTCCTAAGTTGCAAAGTATAATATTAACAGTCTTCCTGTATCTATACAAAAAGGGCATTGCATTAAAGTATACTATTCAAAAGACATAAGGAGAGGAAAAAGGCAATATAACTTACAAGTTCAGTGTCCTAGAAGGATATGACCTTACAAATTAACAGATTCTGATTAGGGGAAATGCTGATTAACTGGTTGGGGAAGAGAGCATAGAGAAGTGGTTACTGACAAATAAAGGAATGGGAGTGACTTGGGAGCACTGTGATGGGTGCAACCTGATAAACCTAAGCTCCTTGTGGCATGAAGAAAAGGACAAATAAATTGTTATCCTAAAAATTATCACCCCTAAATATATTATTAATATCACTAATACATATTAATTATTTTTTTGAATCAATCATTATATAGCTATTATCTAACCCTTTTTAGCAACACAATAGAAAGAAGTCTAGATTTTTTGTTTATGGACAGTGAGTTGAGCATGAATTTATGTTTCTTCATGAAGAACAAAAGAATGAGACTCACAAATGTCTCGGAAGAGAGCGACACGTCACAGAGATGCTTCCAGACCGTGGGCCAGGCTGTCTGCCAGCAATCCAGAGGTGGGTGGGTGAGCTCCCCCCCACCCCAATAGAACCCCGGCAGTTGCAAAGCTCCAGAACTCAATCACCGCCAATGTCCACAGGCTCTATGAGCTTCATCTATGAGTAAATCTGCTGAAAAACCCAGCTATGCCTGTTTTATGACCAAAATCTCAAGGCTTGCATGGAGTAAGGAATGGGTGATCTACCCTTATCTCCATGTGCTTTCACTACCCTTGCAGTCATGCCTGAATTACCTTTGATACCATATTAGCTCCTTAATGGCCATGATCCAGAGATAAATAAATCCAGATAAAAAAAAATCTCTCAGAAGAGAGCAACACAGAGTGACTCTGGACCCCAAAGTCACCATCCAGTTAAAAATAATAATAATACTAATAATAAGCTTATCTGTATAAATGTATATGATATTTTAGAAGTTCTGGAATGACATCTGACACTCTACACCACTGATATTCCAAGGTAGCAAACAACATTTGATAGAGTGTGAAGTAGAAGGCAACCAATCTTAGGGAGAAAATATATATATATATATATATATATATATATGCCATATATATATATATATAAGCACTCAAGATTTGACCTTTAATAACATGTTAGTAATCTCTTATACAAAGGTTTAATGGCTCCAGGGTGAAATACAACAAAAAATCTTTACACATTTTCCTCTAAGAAAACTTTTTTATCTTTTTTTTTTTTGCCTTTTGGGTCACACCCAGCGATGCTCAATGGTCACTCCTTGCTCTGCACTCAGGAATTACTGCTGGCGGTGCTTGGGATGCTGGGGATCGAACCCAGGTCAGCCGCATGCAAGGCAAACACCCTACCCACTGCACTATCGCTCCGGCCCCTGGATCATTTTTAGCAGATTATTCATAATAAGTGATACAAAAGAAATTATTTAGGTACTGCTTTGGGACAGGCTTTGGTGGTCAGGGTGGAAATGTTTGAAATATAGTAGTGGGAAGGTGTAATGGTGGTGGGATTGGTGTCAGATTATTAAATGTAATAAATTACTGTGAACAACTTTATAAAAAAAACGCAGGTATAAAATGATAAAATCTGAACAAAACCAAAAAATAAAAGAATGTTGATTAGCAGATAGAAAAATAAGCCAAACGATCTTCTATCTACCTTATAAAGCAATAAGGACATTTGTTGTTTTTTTGTTTGTTTGCTAATTTTTGGTTAAAATTATGATCCTTGAAAACCTTAAAATTTTTTGGATATGTAAACTTACACCGTTCAAACAGTGGTGGGAAATACACAGAGAAATTAGTAATAATAATAAGCAGACATCTGGGACACTGAGAGTGAGAAATGTTCAACTGGCTTTCACATCAGATAGCCTAGCTACTAAAAACAAGGAAGCAATGGTCACTGAGGACAAACTCAAAGACTTAAAATTATGACCAGAAAACCCTCAAATACCTCACATAATAGAAGAAAGGAAATAAACAGAACCAATTACCATATGGGGTGGGGCGGGAGCCAGAGAGAGGAGATGAACAAGACCAATCTAGAAAAGACATAAAGACAATGGAGATTCATGGGCTCTTTGATAGTGGTGCTGGGTTTTCATATCAACACCATAAATTTTAAACATTTTTTATCTTCCCAAATCTAGATTAAAACAATAAGAATAATTGATATATAACTTGAACCTCAAAACACATATTGAAAAAACATGTGAAAGTGACTTTAAAACAAATTCTTATATTTGGAATAAAGGAAAATTCTGGTAAAAAATAAAAAATTTAAACCATAGTCACTGAGATAAACAAAAAATAAAACATGAATTTTTGAAGCAGAAATATAGTAGAGTGGGCAGAGAACTTGCGTTTCACTTGTTGACTCACATTTGGTCTCTATCATCCCATGTGTTTTCCTGCCCTGTCATTTGTGATCCCTGAACAGTCTAGTTGTGGATCAAAAACAAACCAATCAAATGAACAAAATGCCTCAATTTATCGTTTGAGTTATTGGCTGGTCCCAGCTGCACTGAGAATTGTGAGCTGTAAAATCATGTTGAGTTAATACAGATAAACATGAGTTAATGGATAACATGAAAGATATTATTTACAATACTAAAGAAGGAAGAATTTGGTGGCAATAAAGAAGAAAATAAAAGACTGGGGAATACAGTATTTCCTGTGATCAAGGATGTGAACTTTAGTTAGATTTTCTGTGTGTTTGCTTTTAGGCCACATCCAGCTGTGCTCCAGCCTTACTCCTGGTTCTGCTCTCAGTGGTTAGTCCTAGGTTAGTCCTGGTGGGTTCAGGGACCACATGGTTTGCCTGAGATCAAACAAGGGTTGTCTCCTGCAAGGCAATCACCCTGCCTGCTGCTCTATTTTTCCTGCCCTTTAGATAGTGTTTAATAAGATGATGGTGGTGATTATCTTTATTTCTTAGGCAATATAGGTCAGTGTTTAGTCAAATTCAAATTTTCTTCAAGGGAGTGCAAATTGCATTTTACCTGTTTCTACTGTTTTTAAATTGACTTTGCCTTTACAAGATAAGTTATTATCATTTTTATCATTTTTAAATGCCAAGATATTTTTTAAATATCCAATGACAAGAACTTCACTGGGCACTTTAAGCTTACCTCTTACTTTTTTGGTTACTATCCATTTCATTTTTTTTTTCATTTCATCATCCTGTTAATCGTCGATTGCCTCGAGCAGGCCCCAGTAACGTCTCTTTCATCCTAGCCCTGAGATTATATTCAGGGCTCTTTAGGAGAATGAGACCCATCATTGTTACTGGTATTTGGCATATTTGGTAGGCCACGGGGAGTTTGCCAGACTCTGCCCTGTGGGCAGGCTACATTCGACAGCCTGCAAGTTTGTCCAAAGTAGAAATGAGATAATAAGATGTCGCGCGGCCGCGAATGCGGCCGCGCGTTTCCGGGATCTGGATTTTATAGTCTCTGAGTCTTGGCCGCTGATGGGATTACACGGCGCCAGGGGGCCAGGTGGTGGGTGTGACCCCCGCCTACTGGAATTTGGAGGATCTGGGTGGAAGATGCTCGACTCCAATTCGAGTAGGCTTGGAGGTCGAGGCTTGGACGAGAGCAGTGCAGTCTCTGCCCCCGCGCCTCGGTGTTCCTTCCCGGAGTCCCTTGGAGGGGAGCGGGTTGAGCTTTCCTCCCCGCCCCGGCCAGGGCTACGGCAGCCGGAGACCTCCAGGACAAGCCACCACCATGCTGAGACCACTCTCCGAACACCTGAAGGTACTGGCAGAGGGACAAAGCCACGCGGGTTCCGGGGCCGAGACCTCCAAGCCTACTCGAATTGGAGTCGAGCATCTTCCACCCAGATCCTCCAAATTCCAGTAGGCGGGGGTCACACCCACCACCTGGCCCCCTGGCGCCGTGTAATCCCATCAGCGGCCAAGACTCAGAGACTATAAAATCCAGATCCCGGACGAGAGCAGTGCAGTCTCTGCCCCCGCGCCTCGGTGTTCCTTCCCGGAGTCCCTTGGAGGGGAGCGGGTTGAGCTTTCCTCCCCGCCCCGGCCAGGGCTACGGCAGCCGGAGACCTCCAGGACCAGCCACCACCATGCTGAGACCACTCTCCGCACACCTGAAGGTACTGGCAGAGGGACAAAGCCACGCGGGTTCCGGGGGTTACTATCCACCAGAGATATATTTTTGTCTTCATTTTCTGTTGTGGAAACTGTGCAGAGAAGTTGAGTAGCACTGTCGTAGCACTGTCCTCTTGTTATTCATTGATTTGCTCGAGAGGGCCCGGTAAAGTCTCCATTGTGATAATCATTGTTACTGTGTTTGGCATATCGAATACATCACGGGTATCTTGCCAGGCTTTTGCCCTGCGGGTGAGATACACTCAGTTGCTTGCTGGGCTCTCCAAGAGTGGCGGAGGAATCATGGAGGAACCGAACCTGTCTCGGACGGGCTGGGGGGGGGGGGCGGGGGGGCTGCGTGCAAGGCAAATACCCTACTGCTGTGCTGTGTAATTTGCAAAATTTTAGATGATTTGGGGTGTAATCTAGGTGTCAAATCTGAATATATAACTTCAGTTTGTGCTAAACCTATTAGAAAATGTTTATGTTACCCTGTTTGTTTCATTTTGGGGTCACAGTCTGTGTTGTTGAGTGCTTATGCTTTTCTCTGAACTCTGGAATCACTCCTGGCCATGCCAGGAGTACAGGGAGTGGTAAACGGCAGAAGGAACTATATGTGGTACTGAGAATGGATCCCATCTACAATCAGAACAACTGCTTTGCCTGCTGTATTGTCTCTTGGTCTGCATCCTATGTATCTTAAAGAAGGAAACTGCAGGAGTAATTGTGAACTCGAAGTTAGGAGTAAACCTGAAGGGTTATGACCCTTCCCCTGCAAAAAAACCCTGAAGGTTACAATATTATCAATAAAAACAATTTGAAGCAAACCAAAAATTAAAAAATCTCCTTTTAAGAGTATATTTTTTTCAAAATAGTTAATCAATCCACTTTACAATACAGGATCCTCTTTAATTGTTATGGTTCTAATGTGTCTTGTTTACCAACCCTATTGGGAGTATCTTCTGAGACCCTTATGATGTGAACCTAAAAGTCAAATATCCACACTAAAGTGATTTGATAACATTCACAATCATTTTATTAAGATGTATAGTTTTTATATTGATAATCCAGAAGCCTCTTGAATTTTCCTAGAACAACCTCTGTCATGCACTTCATCTCAGAACTCAAAATGTGCTATTTTAAATTGGTCTATACTAATCATCAATATTTACATGATTTTCTTAAAAACAAAGAGAGCAATGAGGTTTTAATCATTTCATAATAATCACAACACTGATATAAATTAACTAAATAAAGGAACAGACTTGAGAAAATACATTTCTCTACCTTATAGAAGAGTTGCAAAATCATAATTAAGTAAACAAACCAGTAATAATGTTGAAGAAAGAATCATCAATGAATTATAAATTAGTGAGTCAATGTTTATGAAATAGGGACTGGAAAAATAGAACAGTACATAAGGTGCTTGTATTGCACACGGCTAAACCGGGTTTGATTCCTGACATACCATATGATCTCTAAAACCAACCAGAAGTAATTCCTGAGAACAGGGCCAGGAGTTATCGCTGAGCATCACTGGGCATGGCCGCCAAACAAGTAAATCACTGTCACTATCGTCGTCCTTCGGTTGTTCATCGGTTTGCTTGAGTGGGCCCAGAAACATCTCTATTGTGAGATTTGTTGTTACTGTGTTTGACATATTGAATACGTCACGGATAGCTTGCCAGGCTTTGCCATGCGGGCGAGATACTCTCCGAAGCTTGCTGGGCTCTCTGCGAGGGGCGGAGAAATCAAACTCGGGTCAGCCATGTTGGCTAGTGCAAGGCAAACACTCTATCCGCTGTGCTATTGATCTAGCCCAAACAAGTTAATACATAAGTAAAATATAAGAAATAAAGTTTGAGTGACAGTACAGTGGGTAGTATGCTTTTCTTGCATACAACCAACTAAGGTTCCATCCCTGCACCACAAGTGTTCCCCTGGATCCATCAGGAATGATCCCTGTTTTCAGGGTCAGTAGTAAGCCCTGAGCATCACCAACTGAAGCACAAAAAGTTTTATAAAAAGATATAGTATACTTCCATGATTTTCAAGTATTTCTTCACAATCTAACTAGCAATTCCTAAGAAAAAATAGTAATGCAACACTGGATAAATATAAAAATATTATCTTAACAAGATATAATTATTATACTATTTTTGCCTCTTTGGGGTATATTCCCAGGAGTGGTATTGCTGGGTCATATGGGAGCTCAATTTCTAATTTTTTGAGAATCGTCCATACTGTTTTCCAAAAGGTCTGAACCATTAGGCATTCCCACCAGCAATGAAGGAGGGTCCCTTTCTCGCCATTGGTTGCTTTTGTTCTTTTGGATGTGGTCCAGTCTCTGTGGTGTGAAATAATATCTCCTTGTTGTTTTGATCTGCATCTCCCTGATGATTAATAAGTAGAGCATTTTCTCATGTGTCTTTTAGCCATTAGGATTTCTTCTTTGAGAAAGTTTCTGTTCATTTCATCGCCACATCTTTTGATGGGGTTGGATGTTTTCTTCTTGTGGAGTTCTACCAGTACTTTCTATATCCTTGATACAAACCCCTTGTCAGATGTGTATTGGGTGAATATCCTTTCCCATTCTGTAGACTGCTTTTGTATTTTGGCCACTGTTTCTTTTGAGGTGCAGAAGCTTCTTAGTTTAAGGTAGTCCCATTTGTCTATCTGTTTTAACTTGCTTGGTCCGTGATGTGACATCTTTGAAGATACCATTAGCTTCAATGTCATGGAGAGTTTTGCCAACATTGTATAGTCGAAGTGACATCTGCACTAGTTTGATCATTGAAGCACTATTTATAATAGCCAGAACCTGGAAAAAACTGAGTGCCTGAAAACAGAGAGCTCTTTAAAGAAATTTTGGTACATTTACACAATGGAGTACTATGAAGGTCTTAAAAAAGATGAAGTCATGAAATTTACATACAAGTGGTACTACATGGAAATTATCATGCCAAGAGAAATGGGTCAGAAACAAAGGGACAGACATAGAAAGATTGCATTCATCTGGGGAACATAAAGTAACAAAATAGAAGACTAACACCTTAGAATAGCCGAGATAAGTACCAGGAGGTTTACTTCATGGCTTGGAGGTCAGCTGCACACACTAGGGGAAAAGGCAGCTCAGATAGAGAAGGGAGCAACAAATAAAGGGTGTTGGGAGTATCCTCCCAGGATGGGAGATGCGTGCTGAGAGTAGACTATAGACCGAATATGATCGCCACTTAGTGCCTCTTTTGCAAACCACAGCAGCCAAAAGGAGAGACAGAACAAAAAAGAAATGCCCTGCCACAGAGGCAGGGTGGGATGGGGGGTGGGGATACTGGGATCAGTGTTGGTGGAGAATGGGACTGGTGGAAGCATGGGTACTCGAACCTTGTATAACTGAGACCCGAGCACAAAAATTTATAAGTCTACAACTGTACCTCATGGTGTTTCACTAATAAAAAATAAAAAAAAAAGTTACTCGACTTTTTAAGTAACATTCTTACTATATCTTACTTTATTGATCACTTCTATGGGTTTTAATAAAAGTGCTATGCAAAGTGCCTGCCATAAAGGCAGAAAATAGAAAAAAAAAAGTGCCTGTCATTGATGCAGGCTGTGGGGTTAGGCAGATAGGTGGGGAAGGTGGTGGAAAGGGAACTGAGTACATTGGTGGTAGGGAATGTTTAGTGGTGAAGGGATGGGTATTAGAACTTTTTGTGACTGATACCTAGTCATGAACATCTTTATAAACGTGCATTTCATGAAGGCCCATTAAATAAATAAATAAATGTATAACAAAAAAGATATAACTATTAAATTAGCTGTTATTAAATATACCTACTATTTGTTATTCCTGATATAATGCACTAAGAAAGGCATCAGCTGCTTCTAGTGAATTAACAACAACAAAAATATACTTTAATCATGAATAAACTTTAGACTAATCACATCTTAGAACTAGTTCACAGAATAATTGACCAATACTTATCTACAGTTCAAGGTCATGAAAACCTTAGAAAGTTAAAGAACTATACAATTTGTGAGTAAAACAAACTTATAAACATGATAAACTTATAAAATCTGGGGGCCTGAGCTGAATCCCAGAACCATGAAAGAAACGTTAGTAGGTAATTCTAAAACTTTCTATTTATTATTTAATAGTAGTAATAGTAGTGGATTAGTGTGGATTTTAATATTTGAAGTACATAAAACATCATTAAGTCAAACTGTTTCTAACTAAAAAAATAATAAAGGAAGGTTATGTAGGTGTCATTGCACTTTTGGGTGCATATTTAGTATTTGCTAGGAACTCTTACTTCCTGTGAATTTATAATCATTAAAATTTTCATCCACTTATTTCCTTTATCTTTAAATGTGAACACAAAATAATCTTTTCTTAGGAAATACTATTAATGTTTATGAAGTTAATGAACTGTCACTTTACTCTCCTTCCATAACATTTCTATAGAATTGCCCACTAAGTAAGAAACAGTTTTACTTTCACCTGTTTGCCGAAATAGAATCTCCAGCAGAGTAGACTTCAGCTGAGGTTGAATTTGTCTTAGATTATGCTTCTATCAGTTTCTAGAATTGTTTGTACTACTAATATAGGAGTGTTCTAGTGGTATTAGTTTTGAATACAGCACCAGCACCAAAGATGTAACCTTTCCTAAATGTCAATACTGTCAAGGATGAAAAACTTTACTGGAGCCTATGACTGACTTTTTGAGGTGGCCTATGTGACCAGAAGATTTTTTTTATGAGAATATATATTCTGGATCATATAGCTTACTGATTAAATTTAAGTGCCAAAGTTAATTAAAAACAATACTGCTGTTTTTGTGTGGAGTAAAAATAGAAACTGGATTTAAATTTAATGGAATTCATGTTCTCAAAAAAGGGTTCCAATCAGCATTCATGGATATTTTGTTTTTAATCTTATCTTTTTCTTTTACTCTTTTATGATCTCTTCCCAAGCAGCAAATACAATGTTATAAACAAATATCATTAAAGCCACATTAGCAGGCTTTAAAGAGCAGCAATACTTCTTCCATCCTTGCTGTCTCCATTTCAGTGACTCAGCGTTTTGCTCACCCACCAGCAAAAATCAATCTCTGGCCTAACAGTTTTTCATTCTTCATTTTTTTATATACATGTTATTTAACTTCTTCCAATGCAAAGCTAAGTTGTTCTTTAAAATTGAACCTCTCAAAAGGCTGAAAAATAATAATCATTTGATTTTGATATGGGGACTGAAACCCCTGTTAAGTAGTAGCTACATGTTGGTGGGAAAATTTATGTTTATACTTTATTCATCTTGTGCAAAATTAAAACAGAAAGTTTTAGCTACTTCTAGGGTCTATAAGTTCCTTCTAGGGTATATTAACCAGAAAACAAGTACAGTATGCATCACTTAATCAATTAGAATACTTCCTTGGCACATTAAAAGTTTGAATCCACTTACTATTTCTGTATTATTATTTGTTATTACTGTCATCATGATAAAGAAATGCAGACCAGTGCTCTTGTATATATTGGTTCTTTGACTATGATGGAGAAGTAATTCAAGGACAAGATTATAGCTAATGATAGAGATATTTTTAAAAAGTAAGTATGCACCTTAGACACAGATTCCAAATTTCTCAAGGAGTTACAGTGGAATTTGGGGTAAAGGCTTCATTGGGAGTGAGATAACAAAGGAGAGGAGCATGAACTAGGGATTGTGTATGAGCAGCATAATTAGGATGATGCCAAGTGTATATATGTGTAAGAAATCCATGTTGCTCGTATATTCCCTGTATGATTGGTATCTAATTATGCAGGTAGGGCTCATGCAAATTAACATGCATTTACTATAGCACTGTAGCACTGTCCTCCAGTTCATTGATTTACTCGAGTGGGCCCAGTAACGTCTCCATTTTGAGACTTGTGCTTACTGTGTTTGGAATATTGAATAAATCATGGGTAGCTTGCCAGGCTTTGCCATGCAGCGAGATACTATCAGTAGCTTGCTGGGCTGTCCGAGAGGGGTGGAGGAATCAAATCCAGCTCGGCTGAGCTGGCTGCGTGCAAGGCAAACGTCCTCCCACTGTGCTGTTGCTCCAACATTTAGTATATAATGATAAAAATGAAATCATGTCAGGGTTCTATTTGGTGAACATATGCCATGGAGCGATAGCACAGCGGGTAGGGCGTTCGCCTTACACGCCTTACACGCGACCAACATGGCCGACCCGAGTTCGATTCCTCCGCCCCTCTCGGAGAGCCCGGCAAGCTACCGAGAGTATTCGATATGCCAGACACAGTAACAACAAAGTCTCCAATGGAGACGTTACTGGGCCCGCTCGAGCAAATCGACGATCAACGGGAGGGCCTTTATGCCACTCTCTGCTGGAACTGGTTTTCCAAAGTTCTCTTTCATTAGGGTGTTGCTAACCACAGGTTATCTCGGTTAGAATTTTATGACCCCTTTGTTTCAAGATTTCTCATTTTTATTAGTTATTTGAGACAGTCCAGTTATCTCATTATAGCACTATTCACATACCATCCCTCATCTACCCTTTGCCCTGTCCTTCCATGGCATCCATATAACTAATTACTTCTATTATTACTGTTTTTTAATAACTACTCTTTACATAGTAGCAAATTCATTGAATAAGTATGCAAGGTTTACTCTGCTTACTCAGGCAAATGTAAAAGTATTGGCAGGATTTTCTTCAGATTATCTGGGTCCATTCATATCCCTTTTAGTGGAGAATATTTTTTTCCTCATAAAAATTTTTAATGAGTTTTCCTCACCAGAATTCTAAAGTTCATATTACTTGGACTCCATCATATAGACTTCACGAGGCCTCTCCCATGGATGGGTACTGACTTGCTGACATTATCTAGCTCCATTTTCACGTTATAGTTAAAATAATCATGGAGTAATTTGGAGTCACCAACATAGTTTCGTGTATTTTTAAGATTTTATCTCAAATTTATAGCAGCATAAAATTTGAATCATAAAGGATGTTTAAAAATTTATTGTCACTTTACTTTGTATTGTCTTAAATGTAGACATCTGTGAACATCCTCTGACTAGAAATAACCTCCATTTATTCATTTCTAAACTGAGACATTTTCTAAAAACCTTTACTTGGGGAACCTAAATCTCTGAAATGTGATCTTGTTTTAAACACTATAATTAAAATGCAATTATTCTTGTCTAAAATAGGATATATTAGCAAAATCATACTTTTGTTCTATATGTTACATCTGAAATGAAATCAAAACTCCAATTTCAAAGCCAAGTCCCTTTCTATTTTTATAACACTAAATACGTTATTTTCTTTGCATTTTGACTTACTTTTGTTACATAAATTGATAGACTATAATGACTATCATTTCCATTACTAGTTTGGAGAATTATATATTTTAAAATATGTTCCTAAGTTAGGTGTAGATTTTTAAAGTTCATTATAACTAAAGTCTTTATTCTTTACATTTTTTGTTTCTTAGTATCATTCATGCAGACCATATACTGAAGTCATAAAATATAATATAGCTATATGAAACCAATACCACCATGAATGATTATCAATTTTGTAGTACAGAGTTAAGGAGATAACCTGTTCATTGATGACTATAAATATAATCTTAGTACCACATCTCAAGTATTAATGATGAATAAGTTGCATAAAATACTTAAGAAATTTTGATTATGCTATCAAAAATATTCTATTAGGGATACCACAGCAAAGTACCAGATTCTGCATGACTTAATTTATATTATTTTGCTGCTATTGTAGTAGGGGTCACTCTTAACCATGTTCTGGGACCACCAGGGTCCCACCTTAAAGTGCTTAGAGAATTACACTGTGCCAAGAATAAAACCTGCGGCCTACCATATGTGAAGAATAGGCTCCATCACTTGACTCACATCCTTGCCCTGAGTGTCTTATAAATAACAGGAATTTATTTCTCATATCTATGGAAGCTGAAAGTTAAGGATTAGGGTACGAGTTTATGCTGGTTTTAGTGACTGCCTTTTTCTGGATTATAGACTATCAACTTCTCCTTTCATGTTCATGAGTTGGAAACAGTGAGTTAGCTTTCAGCATTTTTCTTATAAAGGCAGGATCCCTTTAATAATTTTACATTAAAGATCCCATTCATTACCTTCAATCAACCTTCCATTAAAACCTTGGGATTAAGGTTTCACGTGAACTAGTAGTAGAACATACACATTCACTTCATTGGAAATAAATTACCCAAAATGCTGCAATAAAACCATTTTCTTTACTATGAACATACATAACGGTGGTGGTGTGGGCTGAAGCATAATGGGTAGGAGTTTGCCTTGCACAGGAAAACCAGGCCGACCTGAGTTGGATTGCTCAGCCCCTCTCAGAGAGCCTGGCAAACTACCGAGAGTGTCTTGCCTGCACGGCAAAGCCTGGCAAGCTACCGATCAAGTATCCGATATGCCAAACACAGTAACAACGAGTCTCACAATGTTACTGGGCCCACTCAAGCAAATTTGAACAACGGGAGGACAGTGCTACAGTGCTACATGAACATACATATGAGAGAAAGGAAAAAAAAAAACTATCAGAATTTTATTAAGGAAAAGATGTTATCTGGAGATTTATAAACTTTTAAAGCTATACAAATAGCAACAAATGGGTTACATTACACATAAAATGTTATTATACATTTTTTAGAATTATGTCATTTTCCCCATTTTCCCAATAGTAATGAACAACTTTTTGAATTATATAAAGACCTTCTTTCTGAAAGAATGTCAAAAAATTTTAAGTAGTCAAGAGGTATTGGGCTGGAGAAATAAGCACAGCGGGTAGGGCGGTTGCCTTGCACACCGCCAACATGGCCAACTTGGGTTCAATTCCTCTGCCCCTCTCAAAGAGCGTGGTAAGCTACCGAGAGTATCTCGCCTGCACAGCAAAGCTTGGCAAGTTACCCATGATGTATTCGATATGCCAAACACAGTAACAATCAGTCTCACAATGGAGACATTACTGGGCCTGCTAGAGCAAATCTATGAACAATAGGAGGACAGTGGAGACAGTGCAAGAGGCAAAATGAAGCTTAAACATCTACCTATTTTTCAATATTTATATCTAATAGATCTATTTCAGGTTTTCAACTTACTCTTAAGAATTTTTACTAAGAAATATGTATTTCTGTACTATTCATCTGCTCTCTGATAATAGTGAAAAGTTTGTTGCACATTTACATAATATATAGCTTCTCCATAGCATTTATTACTCAAGTTGTATATTCTTATTTACTTTGCTTAACTATTATTAAGTCACACAAGTGAACATCAATGTCATATTTGGGGGGTGGAGAGATGAGGCACACTGGCAGTGCTCAGGGCTTACTCCTGGCTCTGCTCTAGGGTCCATAGAGGGTGCCAGGAATTGAACTCGGGCAAGCCACATGCAAGGCAAGTGCCCTGCCTGCTTTACTATCTATTGGACCTCTCAATATTAATTTCTAAACAATCATAACAAAGATACATTCAGTTCTTAAAATGAGCCATACATTGTTCTAAGAACATAGCACTGTAGCAATGTCCTCCTATTGTTCGTCTATTTGCTCGAGCAGGCACCAGTAACGTCTCCAGTGTGAGCCTTGTTACTTTTTTTGGCATATCGAATACGTTATGGGGAGTTTGCCAGGCTCTTCCTTGCGGGCGGGAAACTCTCAGTAGCTTGAAGGTCTCTAAGAGAGGGACGGAGGACTCAAACATAGATCAGTCGCGTGCAAGTCAAATGCCCTCCCTACCCACTGTGCTACTGTTCCAGTCTTGTTCTAAGAATATTAATATAGATTCATTTAATTTTCAGAACTTTTCTAAGTGTTAGTTCTTGATTTTATTTTATTATGTCACTTGTGTATTTGCAAACAGAAACAGAGTCAGTTACTTACTGAATTGATAACTAAACTCAAGTTTATGACCCTGGAGTCTTTGCTTTACCATTATAAAAATGAGTCCCTACCTAGAAATTGGATAATTAGATACAGAAAATGGATAATTAGAGACAGTAGTCTCCAATTCACCTCACCATTGCAGTAAAAGCTATTATATACATAACATGGAAAAATTCCCAAGAGGATTCTTTAACATATTATTCTTATTCACTTTCTTAGAAAAGAAAATGGATAAATAAGCCCTAGTAATCATTTTTAAAACTTTAAACACATTTTCAATTACATCACACAAAGCAGAATGTTCCACTTACATTATAATATACTTAAATTAATTTGAATACTGAAGAATTGCCCCTTTGGTTAAAAGAAGTTTTTAAAGAATATGTATGTATATAATTTTTTTAATTCTTATTTAAAATAGGCCATAAACCGATAAAAAAGAGTGGAATTCTTTTGCTATTTTATTTTTTTATTGCTGTTTTGGGCCCATACTCTGTTGCAATCATATGATGCTTCCACATCATTTCAGGTGGTTTTCTGGGGACCATGTCTTGGCAAGGATTGAAACTAGGGTTCTTATGTATAAGAATGCATTCCAACTCTTTGAATTCCTTCCCTAGGTCCCAAGTCACAAATTATTTATAGATACTATGAGAAAAAAAATTCTTCAATTTCCCCGTTTAAAGTTGAAGGAGATACTGTACACTGGCAAAACCTTCATGTGACACATACTGAGAAAACTAACATTGTTAGTTTTTGTTCATGAAGGGAATTATTTCATTGACAGGAAAGTTAATCAACAAACTAAATATAATGGTCCTTGTTATTCTACTAAAAGTGCAATATCATATCCTATGAACTCACTGCATTAGGAATAACATTTTATATAAATGCTTTCTAAATCCTCTTTAAATATTTAAGCTTTTTAAAATGAGTTTTAATTAGACTATACTATAAATGTGTTTCTATTTCTTATGAGTTATCTTATAAGTGATTATATGAGCATTTAAAAATAGTTTATGTAATCTTCTAATAGATAAGATGATTTCTGAAATGCCCACAAAAATATTCATATTTTCAACAATTTATTTTATTCCTCTATTTCCAATTTAATTTAAAATGTTTTCAAGAAACACATATGCTATTAATAAAACAAACTTTATCAATTTCAAATATAATAAATACTTTTTAAAAACTTCCTTCTTTCTTCCTTCCTCCCTTTATTCTCTCAATAACCTGACTATGATCGGGCCTTCTTACTCCCAACCTTATGTTCCATAATCAATCTTGGTGTTACCAAGGAATCATATGGGATACTGAGGATAGAATCCTGCCCTTAGGCAATTCAATCACCTTACCTGCTGTAATATCACTCTGTCCCCTCAGAAAATTTATTAGTATAAATGTAACATATACATATATACATATAATCACAGCTTAAACATTTTAAGCAGAGATACAAATTATGAATAAATTAGCAATAATGTTCAAGCTACAAATACAATCACTGAGTCTTTAGGAAATATCATTTTTTAATTGAAGACTGGATCAATATATAATAGGGAGTAAGAGAAATAGTACTAAATATAAGGCAATTTAGATTAACTGAAGTATGATCCCTGACACTACAAATGGTTTCCTGAGGACGATCAGGCGTGCTTCCAAAGGACAGAGCCAGGAATAAGCTAAGCCCTGTTCACTGTGGGGTGCAGTCCACACACCTCCAACACATACACATATAGACATAGACCCACTCAAATATGAAACAAATAAGAATCCCCAAGAAAAACTTAAGAATAATACCAAAAGACTACTTTTGAATTTTATGAATTAGAAAATATACACCTACATCACAAAACTGAAAAGTAAGTGAAAATATCATTATTTTTTGTTGAAACTATTAGTGGTAAGTTTGGTAAAGGCATGCTTAAAAAGTGGTTATTTTACAACACCCAAAAGGAGAGAGAGAACAGAGGGGAATGCCTTACCACAGAGGCAGAGTGGGATGGAGGGGATGTGGGGTGGGATGGTACTGGGATCCATGGTGTTGGGAAATGAGCACTTGTGGAGGAATGGATTTTGATCATTGTATAATTGAAACCCAAGCACAAAATTTGTAAGTCTACAACTGTACCTCATGGTGTCTCACTAATAAAAATTTTTAAAAAAAGATGGATATTTTATTTATTTATTTATTGTTAAGATGGTTATTTTGAGTTGCCTGGGAAACATGTTACTCATTAGGTAAGCAAATTTGAAACAGAGACAGAGCATTCTTAATATCCCAACAATTAAACAATCCAAATGCTGCAGACTTTATTTATTTATTTATTTATTTATTTATTTATTTATTATTCGTGAAACACCATGAGGTAGAGTTATAGACTTACAAATTTCTGTGCTTGGGTTTCAGTTATACAATGATCAAGTACCCATCCCTTCACCAGCGCCCATCCTCCACCACCACAGGTCCCAACATCCCTCCCACCCCCCATCCCCCCCATGCCACCCTGCCTCTGTGGCAGGGCATTCCCTTTTGTTCTCTCTCTCTCCTTTTGAGTCCTGTGGTTTGCTAGAGAGGCACTGAGTGGCAATCATGTTTGGTCTATAGTCTACTTTCAGCATGCTTCTCCCATCCTGGGAGGATCCTCCCAACACCTTTTATTTGGTGCTCCCTTCTCGATCTGAGCTTCCTTTTCCCCTAGCATGTGTGGCTGGCCTCCAAGTAATGGAGTAAAATTCCTGGTACTAGTCTCGGCCACTCCTGGGTGTTAGTCTCCCATTATGTTACTTTATGTTCCCCAGATGAATGCATTCTTTTTGTGTCTATCCCGCTCTTTCTGACTCATTTCGCTTAACATGATACTTTCCATGTAGTACCACTTGTATGTAAATTTCATGACTTCATCTTTTCTAACAGTTACATAGTACTCCATTGTGTAAATGTACCAAAGTTTCTTTAACCAGTCATCTGTTCTCGGGCACTCAGGGTTTTTCGAGATTCTGGCTATTGTAAAGAGAGCTAAATGCTGCAAACTTTAAAGAAAGTTATCTTAACAGTTCAGAACATTCTGAGATTCAGATGAAAAAAATTAAAAATTCACTTTCAGGGGCTTGAGAGGGTACTGCAAGCCAATAGAGAATTTACCTGGCACAGAGTCTGCCATGATCCACAAGACCCCCTTTGATTCCCCACATCTGTCCAGTAGTGATCCCTGAGCACAAAGCCAGGAGTAAGCCCTGAGTACTGCCTGGTGTGGCTCAAAAACAATAAAATCCCCCAAAACTGAAAATTCACTTTCCAAATGACTGTTTTATTAAAAACTGGAAGATTTAGATTTAAAGTTACTCTTTGTAAAGTAAATATATACATATTTTAGTAAAATTTATGTTTAAATCTTTTTAATATTATTACTTTTCTATTATTACTTTTTTAACTATCTGTCCTCATAGAAGTAGGATCAATGCAAAATTGTGTTTAATATTCTTAATTTGTTTACATTTTAGAATGCTAATGGCCTCATAAAGTTATCTAAATCAGTAGCAAGTTTGTTACTTTTTTCTTTCCCAGACTACTCATATCAGAGATATGTAAAAATATTAAAAAAGACTTGTTTACAGTTGTAACTTTTTCTAGTTTGATAACTCGCACAAATACATATTCATTCCATCTGCCAGATGATATGAATATATCATCAAACTTCTATAAAAATCAACACATCTATAAAATTATCTACTTTTGTAATTGTTCTATGACTTTCAGTTGGGTGTTCTTGGTAATGTTTGGAAATGTACATTTTCTTAATATTTTGGAGAAAATGTAAAGAAGAGAAATTCTAATATTAGTTGTTCTGTAATTTACACATATGATTTAAAATTAACTTCTAATTGAATTAATTAATTAATTTCTAATTCAATAATTACTGATTCTGAAAAATACCAATGAAGTAAAATTTTCTTATAAGAAGAAAAAAGCATGGTTGCTACCATTTCATAATTAAATGCACAAAGTGAGTATGTTCTATATGAAAGACTATTATGGAGATAGGGTCAGATTGCTATAGAATAATAAATGAAGAAAACATTAGGAAATCAGGGAAATTTAGGAAAAAGTATATACCAGGATGTACTTTCTACATCATATCACAAAGATGTAAGAGGTATAGAAATATGGAAATATATGAGATAGACAAAATTGAAATATTGTAGTAAGCATGGCAAAATTTGCGATTTTCATGGCAGTAAACACAATAAATACTGCTTGTACAAAGGTCAAGTAATGAAATACCAGATATGGTATAATAAAAGTTTGGAAATTTACAAGAAAAATTATAAAACATTTTTAGAAACCTAAACTATAGAAAGATGTAGAAAGATAGTGCTATTGAAGAGATACATTGCTTTCTTTAAGGTTCAAATTTTTATTCTGAGAGTTTAAAAAATTTTATCCTGAGAGTCTCATAGAATAAGTTAATTGTTTGGAAGGGTGTTATCCTGGAGTTATGAAAAACTACTCCTATGCATAATATAAATCATAATTAGGATAGAAACAATGAAAGTAGAAAGGAAGAGAACTACTAATCAGACGTTAAAATTGACAAAATTTTATGACAATTTCATTGGGGACATATTGCTGACGCAACTAAGGGCTATTTTATGTGATCAGCTATCCCTTTCCTTGAATTTTAATGTAAAATGACAAAATTTGTATAGAAATAATTAATGATAATGAAGATCAGAAAGTTTTGCAAGATTTAGCTGATCAAGGCCCTGTTCTGATCTTTCCTTTCTGTGCCAACTTATTATCTTACAATTGGACCCCTAATCTGTGTCATGGATCCACAGTTATGCAAAATTCACCCCTAATTCCCTTGAAATATCTTGGGGCCTGACATGGGATCATATGGCCCCTAACTGAGAAACATTGTTTTTATATTCACATTTTTCTGATGATTATAGTGCTTCAGAGAAAGTAATCAGGGTGGGAAACAGATAATAAACATCCCCTATTTTCCTCTCATGCCATTCAATTAGTTGTAGTGAAACCTCTCATTTACACACTGTTCAATTAAGGAAAGGGCAAATGGGTCAGTTTGGATTATTTAGAAGCATCTTCCTTCTGACTTTTCTCTTCTAGGGATCTTTTGGAATCTTGGGCCCTTTTTTTCCTGCTGAGGCTTTTCCCAGTTTGAGCTTTATTTCCTTGACAGTCTTTTTTCCTGCTTAAACTTTGTTTTTCCCCTTAGAGCATGGGGTGGGGGGGAGGATGGAGGGATAGGGGAGGGGAATTTCTACCTCTAGTAGAGCTGCTGCCATCCCTGTTCTGTCACTACTACTGCTACTTCTGTCACTACCTCTGCTCTTCCTGCTTCAGACTTTGACAATCTACTGTTATTTGTTACTTTGGGTTCACACACCTCCAGTTCCCACCCTGCTCCACCGCTTTCACTCAGTCTTTGCCCTTTTCCTTGACTACCATCACTGCTGCCTCCCCCCTTTCCTTATAGTTTTCTTGAGAGAGAGAGAGAGAGAGAGAGAGAGAGAGAGAGAGAGAGAGAGAGAGAGAGATCTATAACATATATTGTTCAAAGGGGAGAAGAATTTGGAATTTTCTAGTATTATGGGGTTAACATGATAGTTGCTTTAGAATAAAGACTTCACAGTCTTTATTCTTCACAGTGACATTGACATTTCTGGTGTTTGGGTGCTATGCTTTACCTTGTTCACAAAGACTACTATGACGTTTTCTGTAATATATTGATGTCCCAAACCACCCCTATTTTCTTGTAAAAATAATAAGTGTTTTTAAAAAACAGAAAACCACACTGGCTATATGGAATTGGATTTCAGAACAGAGATCTGAAATGGAAATTTAAAAAAAAAAGGTAATCGTTAAAAAAAGTATAAGACAGGACTTAAATTCACAAGATTTCCCACACCTTTTTCTATAATAATTTATTGATTAAGAAAATTAAGTTGTAGAGGGATGCTAATAAAGCATAGAAAATTTACTAGCAGCAGAGTAAAAGCTCATTAAGAAGAAGTGGTTAGAAACATAGAGATTATGGAATATAACAATAGGTATTATGGAATATAAAATAGGTATATATTTCAAACAGAATTTATAAAATAAGCAATAATGTCAGGTATTTCAAAAGTGATAAATTAAATATTGAATCTTCCTGTTTACTATGGTAAATGTTAAAAGGTAAATGATGATATTTTAAAAATAACCATTTTATTAAAACAATATGTAGTCAGATTCTATAAAATATTGAAAGCAAAGTACTGGATAGTGTGTGATATACTTTCAATTTATATGCTTTTTGAAATTTAGTGACAAATCGTAGATTAAAGATGCTAGTAGAGAAAGGTTAATCCTTTCCAAAGGCTTCACAGAACGGTGAATGTAAGCAAATTTGCCTCTGAAATTTAGCTCAGAATATTGTGTCAATATAAACTTAAAAATCTTAGCTTTCAAGCAAGATTTCCTAGAAATAAGTCACATTCCTTGGCCAGAATTTCATTTTTTGAATAGAAAAAAACACACAATGAAATTCTGCTTCTCTTTTTTTTCTCACTTTCTATTCTTAATTTATGAACAGTCTTTCAGATCTACAAACTCACTCTAAAGATACATTTTAGAAAATCTGTTGATAGTACAATGTTTTACTTCTCTATTTTATCAACCATCCATTTTTTGATAAAACTTATGCCTCTCGAAAATAAAATCTGAGGTACTAACTCCCAGACTGAGTGGTCTTAATTGGGAAATATAGGTATTATAGACAGAATTAATTTGAAATATGGTCATATAGTAATGGGGCTAATCTTTAGTTCAGTGTCACCAATATTCTTATAAGAAGATGATGTTAAAAAGACAGTAATCGGCATGTGATTATAAAGGCATATAGGAGTCATGAAATGTGAGGGATTGCCAGCAAATACCAAAAACTATGAAAAGACAATCAAGGAAATATTTTTATCTCCAGATTTCAAGGGCAACACAAGTCACACATAATGGCCCAGAATGATCCAGTATGTTTTTTTTTTAATTTCACATCTATAACCAACAGAACTGTCAGTAAATAAACTTATGGTGTTTGAAATTATTTATTATACTTTGTTATAGCAGCTTTAAGAAATTAACATATCCATTTATTAAATGTATTTGTTTAGTGTTGTCTACCTGCATACAAAAACAGAGTCAGAATCAAGGAGAATAATAGAGTTTCCATCATTATGGGGCTTAGAAGAAACAAGAAAGGAGCATGATACATTTTACTACAAATGCTAAGAAGAATTACCCGCACAAAATGGAGAGTGAAAACTAAAGAAGATAGTTTCTGGAAGGGCAAGAGAAAATTCAGTTCTGCCAAATAATTTAGAATTAAATTTCAGAGGCAGGAATAAAATCATATCATGGAGAATTTAATAAATAATCAAAATATCTAAGTGTTGCAATAATTAGAATGAGTCTATAAATGACCATCCTATGTCTTGGAGATGATATAATAAATTCAGCATATATTAAAGTGCTGGTTGAAAATTCTTATTATTTTTAAAAAGCAAACATAAGTCACTTTAGATTTTAACATGTTATGTTTGTATTTTATCCTGGACAGAGAACCAGTTCAAAGAAAAGTAAGAGGGAAAGTAAATAAATCAATCCTGAGTTTATTGTGGCTAAATGGGTTAAAATTATAATGACTTAGAAATAGGTATAGTGGAAAACCTTTTTTTCAGCTACAATATAGATGTGGAATCAAGATAATACAATAATTTAGGATATAACAAATTCTGTTTTATTATCTTTAAATTAAAGTATATGAATTCAATGTTGTTCACAGTTGTAGTATTAATATAAAAAGTTACTGCACACTACATCCACCAAAGTTTCCATTCATGACTCTCTCCTAATGTCACCACTGGTTTTATCTTCATATTGTTTTTTCTCACACGTGTTTGTTGACTTGCTCGAGCGGGCCCAGTAACGTCTCCATTGGAGACTGTTGTTACTGTGTCTGGCACATCGAATACTCTCAGTAGCTTGCTGGGCTCTCCAAGAGAGGTGGAGGAATCGAACTCTGGTCAGCCATGTTGGCTGCGTGCAAGGCAGACGCCCTACCCGCTGTGCTATCACGATATTATCTAAACTCTTTTTTGTCTCGTTATGTTCCATAAATAAGATTATTTGTTTCTGTTCTCTCTTTGAGTAATTAAGTAAGCAGGATATCCCCAATTCTACTCATATTGCAGAAAACTTAAAATATTCAAATAGCTGCAAAATATTCCATTTTTTATATGACAAAATTTCTTTCTCCATTTATCTGTTAGACATTTGTATTGGCTCAAAATATACTAGCTACTCTAATAAGTGCTGCAATCAAAAAGGCGTGCACATATTTTTTGAGTTAATGCTTTTGGAAGTACATAACAAGAAGTGGAACGACGATTATATGGTGGTTTCTACTACCATTTGAGGACTATTCATACTGGTTTCCATAACGTCTGATGTAGACAACATTCTCACCAACTGTGAATGATAGTCTTTTCTCCCCGTTACGAACCAACACTGCTTATTGCTAGTCTTTTTGGTATGTCATTTTAAATGATGTGCTTAGCTAGATCATTGCAATTTTGGTTTTAATTTTTTAATTTTTTAAAAATTTTTATTAGTGAAACACCATGAGGTACAGTTGTAGACTTACAAATTTTTGTGCTTGGATTTTAATTATACAATGATCAAATACCCATCCCTCCACCAGTGCCCATTTTAATTTAACTGATAACAAGGGATAATGAAAAAGTTGTTCATCACCTCTTTTCATTTTTGATGGATTGAAGTTTCATTCTGTTAATCTGTGTAAATGCTTCATGTATCTTAGATATTGTGTACAAATTTCCTTCTCAGTAGGGTGCTTTGACATTCTTATTTTAGCTTGAATTTATTTATCCATATAAAATTTAGATTTGGTGTAGTTTCATTTGCTCATTTTTGTTTTGATGTCTCTACCGATAAATAAAAAAAACACTTTGTTCCATATCTTAGAAAGGCTAACCTAAGTTTTTCTCAATATTATTTTATAAATTGGGCCTGAGCGATAGCACAGAGGTACAGCCTTTGCCTTGCATGCAGTCAACACAGCCGACCCGAGTTCGATTCCTCCACCCCTCTCGGAGAGCCCAGCAAGCTACTGAGAGTATCTCGCACACATGGCAAGCCTGGCAAGCTACCCGTAATGTATTTGATATGCCAAACACAGTAACAACAAAGTCTCCAATTGAGACTGGGCCCACTCAAGGAAATCAATGGGCCCGCTCAAGGAAATCAATGAACAACGGGAGGACAATGACAGTGACAACAATTTTATAAATTATGAGTGAAGATAGACGATCATCAACTACACTTTCTCCACTTCACTGATGACATCGTTCTAATAACACCAAACATTAGCCAAGCAGAACAAATGCTTTAACTGTGAGTGTGGAAAGGTCGAACTACAGATGAGTATCACGAAGACAATGTTCATAACTTTTGTGAATTTCTAGATTTTTAATTTTTTATGTGCGCTCATTATTTTCCAGGAAATTCTGATCAAAAGCCATTTGTTAAAGCAGTTTTTTTACTCCACTTCTTGTACACAGCTCCTTGATTATAGATTAATAGTTCATAAATATAAGGGTTTATATCTGAGTTCTAAATTCTGTTCCATTGATCTTTGAGTTTATCCAATACCATATAGTATTATTACTATTGCTTTATAGTGTAATTTAAAGTCAAGAAACGCATTACTTCCCTCCCTCATATTCCTTTTTTCTCAAAAATGCTTTAGAACTGCACAGTCTCACACAAAGAAACACATTCAAGTGTGTAACAAGAATGATCAACATTATGCAGCTGAAGAAACAAATTATATGAGCACTCAAAATTGGCAGTGGGAAGATCATTTATGACTTTAAGACAGGTGGAGAGATAATGCAGTGAAAAGGGCGCTTGCCTTATTATACAGCAGACCCAGGTTTGATACCGAGCACTCCATATGGTTCCCAGAGGACCACCAAGAAATGATCCCTGAGTGCAAGGCCAGGAATAAGCCCTTAGTACCTTTTATGTGTGACAAAGAAATTTCAGGAAAAAAAGAAAAAAAAGAAAAAATAGGGATTAAAAGTATGTTCAGAAGCTAAATTAGATACGTATGTGTTTTGGTAAAAAGAAAGTTACAATTATGAAACCATATAAAGTGCATCCAAATAAAACACCGATGTATGAAAATAATTTGGGGATGATATGTCAACTTCTAATAATTCTGTATGTTTGAGAGAGTCACACTACATCTATAAGCAAATTAAAACAAAAAAAGTCATAAATTGAGAAATTTGCCTGATTACTCTAGAAAACAAAATACATTAAATAGTTCCACTAAATATCCATATATTTGTTTAAGTATAAATAATCTGAAAGCAGAAAATTTTATATAATTTTGGATTTAACATTTCTTGCAAAATTAACAACTTTCATATAAACACTCATCTTTCATCAAGTACTCTATAAATAAATGCTACTGTCATAGTTCCCTTGAAGTTTGCAAAAAAGTGAAACATTATACATTTTGAAGCAGATTGGGTCTTGTGACAGAATTCCAGCCTACATGTAGGTATTAGCTGATACTTAAAACCTTCATAAAGCAATACCTTTACATATATATTTATATACATATCATCTTTTTTCTTATGGTTAACTAGTTATCTAGGAAAACAAAAACAATCAGGTGATCAACAGCCAACATAAGTCCTTGGTATAATCAAAACTAAACAAAACAACAATAACAAAACAGTCTTAAATACCTTGTTAAAAATTCAGTGGTTCTGGAGGAAGATGGGTGAGTCGCATCACACAACCCCAAAGAGCCATGGAAGCTGGAAACCTCTAGAATTCAATAGCCACCATGCTCATGACTGATCTCCACAGGCTTGGATGGGCCTCATCCATGACTGAATCTGTTGAAAAACCCAGGTATGTGTGTTTTATGACCAAAATCTCTATGCTCACACAGAGTCAGGAATAGGTGACCTGCCTCAATCTCCCTGTGCTTCCAATAGCTTGGCAAACCTTCTTACGAACTGCCTCTGGTAGTATGTAAGTTGATTAATGGCCATGATCCAGAAACTCACAAATAAACCTCAGAAGAGGAAGAGAGCAACACACCACAGAGATGCCACATGATCCCAGTTAAAAGTTTAATTCTAGATAATTCTAGATATATAACCCTATATAAAATCTTAGAATTCCAATGCGATCAACATGACATCTCATATTCTATGCACGGGCTTAATGGCTCCAGGGTCATGCAACAATATTCACACATTTTCCTCAAAGAAAACATATTTGGATCATGTTTAGTGAATTATTCATAAAAGGCAACAAAAAATAAGTTCTTATGTTATGCTTGGGGTCAGGCTTTGGGAGTTGTGGAATATTTGAAATATGGTGGTGGGAAGGTGTAATTGTGGTGGGATTGGTATTGAAATATTGAAGGTAATCAATTATTGTAAATATCTTTCACTGTCACTGCCTCCCATTGTTCATAGATTTGCTTGAGCGGGCCCAGTAACATTGTGAGACTTGTTATTGTGTTTGGCATATCAAATATGCGATGTGTAGCTTGCCAGGCTTTGCTGTGCAGGAGAGATACTCTCAGTAGCTTGCTGGGCTCTCCAAGAGGGGTGGAGAATCAAACGTGGATTGGCCATGTTGGCTGCGTGCAAGGCAAACGCCTTACTTGCTGTGCTATCAGTCCAATCTGTAAATGTCTTTATAAAAATAAAATAAATAAAATTCAATGGTCATAGTATGACTCTCATAAATTAGATCCCCTCTAAAAAATAAATAAAATGTTATTTATTTAAATAAATTTTAGTTTACTTGTAGAAATTTGGGGATAAATTTAGATAAATAATTTGTGGTAATATAAGGATAGAGCTGGTAGGACGTTTGCCTTACATGCTGCCATACAGGCTGACCTGGGTTCGATTCCTCCACCCCTCACGGAGAGTATATTGCCTGCTCAGTAAAGCCTGCCAAGCTCCCCGTGACATATTCGATATGCCAAACACAGTAACAAGTGTCACAATGGAGATGTACTGGGCCTGCTCAGGCAAAACTATGAACAGCGGGAGGACAGTGCTACCGTGCTACATTAATACTCAAAAATTAGGGATTTTGAGTTCAATTTTAAGTTAATTCTTTTTTTTAAATTTTTATTAGTGAAACACCATGAGGTACAGTTGTAGATTTACAAATTTTTCTGCTTAAGTTTCAGTTATACAATGACTGAGTACCCATTACACCATCAGTGCCCATTCTCCACCACCAATGAACCCAGTATCCCTCCCACCCCCCCACATTCCTCTTCCATTCTATCCCGGTTCTGTGGCAGGGCATTCCTTTTTGTTCTGTCTCTCCTTTTGGGTTTGTGGTTTGCAATAGACGTAGTGCGTGGCAATCATGTTGGGTCTAAAATCTACTTTCAGCATGCATCTCCTATCCTGTGAGGATCCTCCAAACACCCTTTACTTGGTCTTCCTTTCTCTATCTCAGCTGCCTTTTCCCCCCAGCAAGTGGCACTGGCCTCCAAACCATGGAGTGAACCTCCTGGTAATTATATCGACTATTCTTGTGTGTTAGTCTCCTATTTTCTTATTTTATATTCCACAGATGAATGCAATCTTTCTATGTCTGTCCCCCTCTTTCTGACTCATTTCACTTAGCATAATACTATCCATGGAGAACCGATTATGTGCAAATTTCATGACTTCATCTTTTCTAACAGCTGCATAGTATTACATTGTGTAGATGTACCAAAGTTTCTTTAACCAGTAATCTGATCTCCAGTACTTGTTTTTTTTTCCAGATTCTGTCTCTTGCTAACAGTGCTGCAATGAACAAACAAGTGCAGATGTCACTTAGGCTATACTTTTTTTTGCATCTCTGGGATATATTCCCAGGAGTGATTTTGCTGGGTTAAATGGGAGATCAATTTATAATTTTTTGAGAACCTTACATACTGTTTTCCAAAAGGACTGAACCAGTCAGCATTCCCACCAGCAGTGAAGGAGAGTCCCTTTCTCGCTGCATCCATGCCAACACTGGTTGCTTTTGTTCTTTTGGATGTGGGCCAATCTCTGTGGTGTGAGATGATATCTCATTGTTATTTTGATCTGAATCTCCCTGATGATTAGTGATGTAGAGCATTTTCTCGTGAGCCTTTTAGGCATTTGGATTTCTTCTTTGAGAAAGCTTCTGTTCATTTCATCACCGCATTTTTTGATGGGGTTAGATGTTTTCTTCTTGTGGAGTTCAACCAGTGCTTTGTATATCCTTGATATCAACCCCTTTTTGGATGGGTATTGGGTGAATATCCTTTCTCGTTCTCTTGATTGTCTTTGTATTTTGGTCACTGTTTATTTTTTCAGTGCAGAAGATTCTTAGTTTAAGAGAGTCCCATTTGTTTATCTCTGTTTCCACTTGGTTGGTCAGTGGAGTGTCATCTTTGAAGATACCAATAGCCTAAATATCTTGAAGGGTTTTTCCGATCTTGTCTTCAATGTACCTTATGGATTCTGTCCTGATGTTGAGAACTTTAATCCATTTTGATCTGAATTTTGTGCATTGTGTTAGGTTGAGGTCCATGCCCATTTTTTGTATGTGGTTTTCCAGTTATGCAAGCACCATTTGTTAAAGAGGCTTTCCTTGCTCCACTTCATATGTCTTGCTCCCTTGTCAAAGATTACATGTTCATATATTTGGGGTTGTGTGTAAGGATATACCACCCTGTTCCATTTGTCTGTGGTACTGCCTTTGTTCTGGTACCATGCTGTTTTAATTATTACCGCTTTGTATTTGAGTTTGAGGTTGGGGAGGGCAATACCTCCCAAAGTCTTTTCACCAAGAATTGCTTTAGTTATCCATGGGCATGTGTTGTTCCGTATGAATTGCAGGAGTGTTTGATCTATTTCTTTGAAGAATTTCATGTGTATCCATATAGGGATCACATTGAATCTGTAGAATATTGGTGGGGTATTGCCATTTTGACAATGTTAATTCTTCCTATCCATGAGCAGGGGATATATTTCCATTTCCTCGTGTGCTCTTTTATTTCATGGAGTAGTGTTTTCTACTTTTTGTTGTAGTGGTCCTTTACCTCTTTAGTTAGGCTAATCCCGAGATACTTGATTTCTGGGGCAGGATTGTGAACGGGATTGTTATTTTCATGTCAATTTCCTCTGTCCAATTATTTATGTATAGGAAGGCCATGGATTTTGGAGTATTAATTTTATAACTTGCAACTTTACTATACAAGTCTATTGTTTCAGGAGTTTGTTGATAGAATATTTAGGATTCTCTCTATATAGTATCATATCCTCTGCGAATAGTGAAAGTTTAATTTCCTCCTTTCCTATCTGGATGCCCTTAATATCTTTTTCTTGCCTAACCACTATTGCAAGTACTTCCAGTACTATATTGAACAGAAGTGGTGAGAGTGGTCATCTTTGCCTTGTCCCTGATCTTAGAGAGAAGGCTCTTAGTTTTTCCCCATTGAGGATAATGATTGCCATAGTTTTGTTGTAAATGGCTTTAACTATCTTGAGAAAGATTCCTTCTAAACCCATTTTGGTGAGAGTTTTCATCATAAATGGTGTTTGGATCTTGCCAAATGCTTTCTCTGCATCTATTGATATGATCATATTTTTTATCTTTACTTTTGTTGATATGATGTATTATATTGATTGATTTCCAAAACATCCTTGCATCCCTAGAATGAATCCCACTTGGTTGTGGTGTATAATCTTTTTGATGAGTTTTTGGATTCTATTTGCTAATATCTTGTTGACGATCTTCACAAATGTGTTCATCAGGGATTATTGGCCTATAGTTTTGTTTGTTGGTGGTGTCTTTGTTTGCTTTGGGTATTAGGGAGATTGTGTCTCATAGAAACTGTTTTGGAGAGTTCCCATTTTTTCAATTTCTTGGAAAAGCTTGAACTGGCAACAGGTCCTTCTTAAATGTTTGAAATAATTCGCTAGTGAATCCATCTGGAACTGGGCTTTTTTTGAGAAGAAGACTTTTTATTACAGTTTTAATTTCCTTGATATAAATGTGTCTATTCAGGTATTTCAAGTCCCATTGGTTCAATCTTGGGAGATTATAGGAATCCAGAAATTTATCTATTTCTTCTAGGTTCTCTTGAGTAGTCTCTGATGGTCTTTGGAATTTCATAGTTTTTGTTGTGATGTCTCCTTTTTTTATTTCTGATGCATTTTATTAAGGTTCCCTCTCTCTCTTTCTTTGTGATTCTTGCTAGTGGCTTATCAATCTTTTTTATTTTCTCAAATAACCACTCTTGGTTTCATTGACCTTTTGGATTTTTTTTTTTTTTTTGGTTTCTATGTCTTAAATTTCTGCTTAAGTTGTATTATTTCTTTGCTTCGGCCAGATTTGGTTTTCTTTTGTTGGTCTTTTTCTAAGATCTTGAGCTGTGTAGTCAGGTTATCTATGTAGGCCCATTCTTGCATCCTTATGAATGCTTACAAATCTATAAATGTTCCTCTTAACACGGCTTAGCTGCATCTTGTAGGTTCTGTTAGCTAGTGTCTTCACTCTCATTTGTTTAAAGATTTTTTTTGATTTTGTCCTTGACTTCCTTCCTGACGCTCTTATTGTGGGTCTGTTAGCTTCTCTCTTTAGCACATCATGGTCTTAAAAGATTGTTTATACTATTTCTATCTTGTTGATTCTATTGAGGTACGTTTTGTGGCCAAGCACATGGTCTATTTTGGAAAATACTCCGTGTGCACTGGAAAAGAATGTGTATTCTTCTTTTTGGGGGTGTAAAGCCCTATGTAGGTCTATTAGCATTCTCTCTTCTATTTCTTCCTTCAAAGCCAATGTTTCCTTGCCGAGTTTTGTTCTTTTAGATCTATCCAGAGGTGATAAGGTGGTGTTGAAGTCTCTGACTACTATTGTATTGCAAGTAATGTCCTCCTTAAAATCTGTCAACAGTTGTTTTAAGTATTTAGCTGTTCCCTCATGAGGTGCATATACATTTAAGAGTGTAATTCCTCCTGCTGTCCATATGCCTTGATAAATAGAAAATGGTTTTCGCTGTCCCTTCTAATCTTTTTCAACCTGAATTCTATGTTGTCAGATACTAGTATGGCCAACCCAGCATTTTTGAGAAAGTTGTTTGCTTGCAGGATTGTTTTCTATCCTTTAACTTTGAGTCTGTGTTTGCTTTGACTGTTCAGATGTGTTTCTTGTATGCAGCAGAATGTTGGTTTCAGTTTTTGGATTTATTTTGCCATTCTGTTTCTCTTTATTGGTGCATTCAGACCATGGACACTGAGAGAGATTATTGCCATGAGGTTTTGTGCCTTTCTTTCTGTAGGGGTTGGTTGTGCTCATAGGCGTTTTTTTTTTCTTGTGTTACAGGAATACCTTTAGTCCTTCTTTAATGTTTGGTTTTAAGTGTATGAAGTTCTGAGCTGTTGTTTATCTATAAAATGGTGTATCGTTCCATAGAGTTTGAGTGAGAGTTTAGCTGAATAAAGTATTCTTGATCAGGCATTCATTTCATTGAGTTTTTTTTTACTATATCCCACCATTGTCTTTGGGCTTGGAGGTTTATTCTGATAGGTCTGCTGTAAAGCTAAGGGGTGCTCCTTTGCATGTAATTTCCTTCTTTGACCTTGCTGCTTATAGTATTGTGTCTCTATCCACGTCATCCATCATTCTGACTACAATATGCCTTGGAGGGATTTTATTAGGGTTTCTTGTAGCTGGCACCCTTCTGGCTCCTTTGATCAGGATGTCTGCATTCTTTATCTCTGGTAACTTTTCAGAAATGATTTCTTTCATTGAGGCTTTTTCTCTGGGGTTGCCTCCTTGTCCACCAATAATTCTAATGTTGTTCCTCTTGGCATCATCCCCTAGGTCTCTGATTTGCCTTAGAGCTATTTTGAAGTCTTTTCCATTGTTTGTTGTTGCCTATACAATTTCTGCTGCTCATCTTTAAGTTCACTGATCCTGTCTTTAGCTGCAGTCATTCTACTGTTCAGGACACTCACTGAGTTTTTAATTTCATCTGCTGAATCTTTTATTTGTGACACTTCTTTGTGTAGTTTTTTTGTTTCTGCTCTCATTTCTTCCTATATTTTCTTGACTATCCGATCCACTGTTTCTTTCATTTTTTTTCCTTTAATTTTCTGTATGTCTGCTCCATTGATTCTTTGAGTTCCTTGAACATCCTCAGTATTTCATCTCAGATTTCTTTATTGGATAGATTGTATTTGTGGGTAACCCCTGTTGAGGATTCGGGACTTTTTTCTTTGTCCTCTTCTCATAGTGGAGATTTGCGCTGTTTCTTTTTGTTGTTGTAACTGTATAGAGGTAGAACCTTCAAGTTTACTAGAACTGTTCCCTCTTGTGGGAAAGGGTTCTGAATGAGCTTGGTCAATGGTGGTCACACTTCTCAACTTCTAAAACACGTCCTTCCTCTCAAACATTATTCTGTGACTTCTGATAGGCATCTAATGAAGCATTGGAGGATGTGGTCTTTTAAATAGGGCTTGTACAGTTTTTTGCATACACTGGTCTTTTAGCGGAGTTAGTGTAGGCCAGTGGATTATTGTCGCATTGTGTTTGAGGCAACGGGGACATTTTGCAAAGATTTAGGTGATGTAGGTTGGCATATGAGTTGAGGATACTGGGATTCGGGAAAATAGCTGCTGTCACCTGAACAGTGGCAGGCCACACAAACAACCAAGCCCCCTTCTGCGGAGGCCACACTCACTACAGTGGAGGCCAAACTTCCAGGCAGTCTCAGATGCTAGTCCCTGTGTACTGTCTGGCTTCCCAGTGGTGCGAGCACGTGGGAAAGGGGGCGCCGAGCAGGGACTCGCTGAGCAGTAAAACTTCTTAATTTAATTCTAAAAGCAGTTATTGTAAATTTATGTTCAACTAACTTAATTCAAATGCAAAACATTTTAGTCTTTGAACTTTTCTTATGTTTTTTGGATCACGCCTGGTGATACACAGGGTTTACTCCTGGCTCTGCTCTCAAGAATTACTCCCGGCGGTGCTCAGGGGACCATATGGGATGCTGGGAATCAAACCTGGGTCTGCCAAGTGCAAAGCAAACGCCCTATCCGCTGTGCTATCAGTCTAGCCCCTAGTCTTAGAACTTTGACAGTTAAACTTATGAATAAAATAGACCACAATAGAATAATTTGATTTGTAAAGTTTTTTCAACTAAATGTTTGGATATTTTTCAAACTTTTTTATGTGTAAAGTTTTATATTTACACATAAAAGTTTAGTTATTGTTATACTCTGGTTTTTAAGGAATATTCAAAATCTGCACTTTGGGGGACTAGAGAGGCTATACAACCGTGGGTCAGTGCGCTTTCGTCTGTCACTTTGCTGACATAGAAATATCACTGACTACAAAGAATTCCCTACTCATATGTCTGAGTTTTAGCTCTCTGATACCACTCTTAAACGTAATAGTTCACACTGGGCTCTGTATCCTCTTTAGAAGACTGAGTTTCAGTTTTAAAGAGTCTAATCTTTCCTTTTCATTTCATGCAATCCCAGAAGTTTTAGGTGCTTTTCATAGTACTTACCTTTTATTTCCCATTTTGCCTTTTCAGTCTTCCAATACTTAGACCTTGGTTTCCTAAAGTAATTTCTCTTTTTTGAAAAACTTAACGTGACTTCTCTTTTATTGACTAAATTGTCCCTAACATTTATTTTCAATTGGTTCACAGTACCTAGAACTACACCCAGCATATGGGAAAGCACTTGAACATCTGTTTTTAAAAAGAACAACTGTTTTTACCAGTGAAACAGGTAAGAAAATAACCTGAATGTTTACAGTTACAGTGGAAATGGAGTTGCAACAGATGCCCGGTAACCTAGTTAATTTATATGGTCTTTTAAAATCTTATCTTTCATAAATGTTCTCCAGACAAATAGATAATAGAAATGGCTGGGGGTGGAAATTATAAAATATCAAAGGGGGCATCAATTGAGTAACTTTCTCTGACTTCACTGGTGTGCCTGGAAGAAGGTTTGAAAGCAGTATTTCTCATCCAGGTGGGCTGAGAACAAAGAGACGCTAAGTGGACAGGGTCTAGGCTAGGAGAGGCAGAATATAGAAAGTCTTGGAAAGACTGTAAAGCAGCCACCAGCAGGTGACACAGGTTATGGGATTCCAGCTGCAGACCTCAGATTTGAAATCTGTACTCTGGATTTATCATATTACAAGACAGGGCCTGGTCTTTACACACTGGAAGAGAGAGACAGGGAGCGATCAGACAAGTGAGTTTTCTTGGGTGAAATAACAAACACGGTCATCATGGTCATCACGGTCCTCCCAATGTTCATCGATTTGCTCGAGCGGGCCCAGTAACATCTCCATCATGAGGCTTGTTACTGTGTTTGGCATATCGAATATGTCATGAGTAGCTTGCCAGGAGCGAGCCCAGTGACGTCTCCATCATGAGTCTTGTTTCTGTGTTTGGCATATCGAATACATCACGGGTAGCTTGCCAGGCTCTGCCATGTGGGTGAGATACTCTCGGTAGCTTGCCGGGCTCTCCGGCAATTATAATAATTTACTTTATAATAAGGACTGGAGCGATAGCACAGCGGTAGGGCCTTTGCCTTGCATGCAGCCAACATGGTCAACCCGAGAAATAAAGAACAACAACAACAAAAAGATACATAGACATTGGGCAGGAACCTCAATCATGGACATTAACTGTACAATAGCCACTACTCCTTGCATTGTTCAAGGACCCCCCCTATTCTTAAGAACTAGCATCATTCCCACTGACAACAAAATGGTACTTTTCCACTTCCCATTCTCTCTCCTTCCTGTTTTCTTCTCTTGCTCTTTTATCTTACTCAAATTCCTAGATTAAATGTCACCTCATATTTTATAGGTAAATAAATTAAGTCAAAGAAAATTAAAGTGACTTGCCCAAATCCTTTGTATAAATCTGCCAGATGGTAGAATAGAATTTATACTGTGTGGCTTAATGTTCAAACATATTTTATTAATTCGTGTTTGATGATCTATTAACCAAATAATAGTAACAATGCAAATCAAAATAGAATAATTTACTTCTTCTCTTGTAGCTCTCTAGAAAATGTGATTTAATGGTCAAAGCTCCAGCATTGTTATTCCAATGGCAGTGTTTAAATTTTTGTAATAAACAGTGTTTTTGATATTCATTATTAATTGAAATATTGAAAACCTAAGTATTTAAGCATAATTGAAATGATGTGTTGAATTCTAATGTCACATCACGGCTTAGAAGTCTATTTTTTTTTATTTTATTATTCCTTACCCTGGCTATGGAACTTCAAAGGTAAAAAAAATCCTGTTTTGAAGTTTCTCTTTTCTTAAATACTAAATTAATTTTCAACTTCAAAACTGTGTTTTGGTGTGTGATCACTTCCCTGTAAATTATTTCAGCAGTAATTTGAATATTTTATACGTTACTTAAGTGATATAGTAATCAAATTAGGCAGATGTGATTAATATTATTAAGATTATTTTGTTGTTGTTGTTGGGAGGGTGTCTCCAAGCAGGGTTCAGGGACCAAAAGGACATGCTCAGTAATATTCAGTTAACCTATCCAGGAGAGTCAGTTCTAGGGCCCAAGAATGCAGGTCTGCTCAGGATTTGCAGCAAGAAAGATTTTTATTTTTAAATGTAGGTGCTAATGTTTTTAATTTCTAATAGCATATTTCATATTTTATAACCAGTTCTTAGATTTGAGAACATGTATTACATGCTGACTGCATTTAGGAATTAGAATCTAAGGATTTAATGAAAATGAACAGAACTTGCCCTCAACTAGTTTTAAGTTTTTGAGCATATTGAATGTTGCTAAGTTAAATAACAAGGGAGAATATATAGGCCTCTACTATCTTGACAACTTTCAAATATGAAGTATGGTAATATTCTCTAGGTTCACCCTGCTAGACATTTGTCGCTGGTATTTTGTCTTGTTGATAGTCTTTATTGTTTTGCCCTACCCTAATCCTTACCTCTGGAAACTAACAATCTGTTCCTGTATCTATAAATATATTTTATTCTATTAACTTAGAAACACACAGAATATTTATACAACACATAGAGCTTATGATATGGAATGAAAATGTAACATTATTAACTAAGTTTTATCATAACCTAAAACTTTACATAGAGAAAACTTAGAGATTCTGAAAACTTTTCCATCATTGAAAGAGTTCTCTTTGAGTAGAGCAACAAATACGAACTTCTTAGAACAGGTAAGTTATTTAACACTACAAATATATAAACTTTTTAATTAAAAGATTCAAATGAAATCATTAGCTGAGTAGGAAGGACAGGTAAATACAATAGTGACTTAACTAATTCTCTGGAGCTTATGGTTTTATGAGCAGTTAAATGTTTAAGAGACCCCACCCTATGACTGGGATACAAATTTCAAATATTTGTATTTTAGTATAAACTAATTTTGATTATCCTGAGTAGGGAACTCAGGTTTTAGAAGCATAAATGAAAAATTTATTGGAGAATATGTTGGCATTTATTTGAGAATACTAGTAATAATGTGTGTCCACCATCATGAGTTACTTTAACCTCAGGGCCTAGAGGAAGTTTTATAGGATCAAGCAGAGAAATGGTTTAGTTTAGAAAATTTGTTGTGAAATTTGGAAAATTGACTCTTGAATCAAGCCATCTGTTTATGACTGGTAGATAAAATCTCCATATACAAGGGGCAAGGAAGCTATTAACAAAATCAGCAGATGGCTCTTGTTTCTTCATAATTAAATTCCTGAGGCTACATAAGTTTCACCTCTAAGTTTCTTTCGTTTTAGTTTTCTCTGGGACATACCTGAAAGTTCTCAGGGTTTACTCCTGGCTCTGTGCTCAGGGATCATTCCTGGCTGTCTCAGGAGACCGTATGTAGTGCCAGAGATTCAACGAAGGTCAGCTGCATGCAAAGAAAACCCCTTTCCTGCTGTACTGTTGCTCTAGACCTTTATAAATTTTAATGGCTGGTAGACATAAAATGGAGCCCGTTCAACTTAATTTTTTTTTTCAAAACTGTATTAAGAAAGTGTTCACGAAGCAGGATATCTAGGATTCTGCTATTTTTTTTCTTGTCTAAATCTTCCTCAAACAGAAAATATCGAGGTTTGTTCATTCAGTTCCTTCACCTTCTTGCTCTAACTGTAAGTAATGTAAATTTCCTGGCCTATTCCTATCTAGTTCTAAGTATGTCTGGTTTGATACATTCTTTAATCTAACATAAAATACTTTTCTGTTTTCCAAATATATTTATCAGAGCCTAATGACACAATTATCAAAAGGTAGGAAAACCAGAGCAATAAAAAATTATTTCAGAATCAGAATAAACCATAGAACCTTTTGCAATGTAAGTTTTTAAAGCATTACAGTTCCAGTTTCAATATCCTTTATTTTTAGACAAAAGCTCTTCAGTTGTTTGCTACTTTCTATTTGAAATTAATTTTATCATATAGTTCAAGTAAAGTTTTTAAAGAAGAATATTTTGCTTGTTGTATAGACTAGGTATGTGTATATGCAACTTATTATTTTTAGAAACAAATAAGTTATATGGATACAGAATTCCATGTTATGTTTTTCCTATAGTTCTTTTTCAGTGTATTTCTCTATACTATAGCACTCAAGATTGCATAGAATGAGTTGGAGACAAGCTTTTTTCTTACATATATAATACTTCAGTTCCTTGAACTTAAAATTTATACTTATGTACTTTAGATACATCTTTGATATAGTTTCTAATATTTCTTCTATTTAGTTTGATTAAACACCATGAAAACTTCTACTGATGCTGTCATTGTGATGTTTATTTCATACATAATTTTTGCTTATTTTAAATACTTCTGACCTCAAAATTTTTCATTACTCCTTCTATGAATTTTAGCCTTGTTTATATAAAAGTTCTTGAGTTTTTTTTCCCTTTGAGATACCAAGTTTAATATATTGTTTAAAATATTTTCTTCAAGTAGTGTCAGCTTTCAATTTCTCTTCCGCTTTTAGACTAAAAACCGTTCCTAAAATGATTTTTAGTTGTATTTTATTTCATTAAGAAAGGAATATCAATTCAGCCTACTGTCTTTTATGTTTATAGTTTAAATTGTGTAGTAACTGAATTCTTTAAGTTTTTATCGACAGAAGCCAACTAATAAATTTTGTCAGTAAGATAATTCAGTTAAAAAATAGTTTACATTCACTAAAAACTTCAATTTTTAAAAAAATTTTAGTTGAACCATACTTAGCTATGCTCAGTTATCACTCCTAGAAATGCTTAGGAGAACTATATGCCAGGGTACTAGGGCTATTGTGTGGAACAGAAGTGTCTGTACAATCACTCTGAACCCAGTATGTTTATATGTTTATTTGTTTATATGTTTTATACTTAAAAATGTGGGTTTAAGCTGATATTTAAAATGAAGGCAAAGTTTTATTTTTAAAGATGGTGAAGTGACTTTATTTTAGTGTATTTAATAATATATGTTAGGATTAAAAAATGAGTAAATGCTGCTATAGCATTGTAGCACTATCCTCCCATTGTTCATTGATTTGCTCGAGTGGGCACCAGTAACATCTCTACTGTGAGACTTGTTGTTCCTGTTTTTGGCATATGGAATACAACATGGGGAACTTGTCAGGCTTTTGCCGTGAGGGTGGTAAACTCTTGGTAGCTTGCCAGGCTCTCCGAGAGCGGTGGAGGAATCAAACTGGGGTCAACCATGTACAAGGCAACCCCCCTACACACTGTGCTATCACTTCAGCCCAATGCTACTGTTAAGTTAATACTTATTAGTTTTCATGATTTCCCAAGAGTATATCGCCCCCACGGCAGAGCCTGGCAAGCTACCTGTGATGTACTCGATATGCCAAAACACAGTAACAACAAGTTTCATGATTGAGACGTTACTGGCCACACCCTAGTAAATCGATGAACAATGGGAGGACCGTAACCGTGATGATTTCCCTGGTAAATTTAATGGAAATTGTAATTACACAGAGATATTAGTTCTCTAATGCTCAACATTGAATTGATGAATTAATTAGCTTTGTGAGGAACAAATGGACCACCAGTATTAATTTAGCTTAGCTTAACAGGAACCCTGCATTGTTCTTGTTTGAATTGAAAAAATAACTGCTTTTTCTGCCCCTGAGCAAGGAATTCAGATATAGGAGCCCCGAGTTGCAACTCACTAGAAGGGTGGGAGTCAAACCAGATAACCAGATGTCTCTCACAATACCCATGTCACAAGATCCAGGACTGCCCTAAAAACCAGGACGTTCCTAAGCACTGATGCAAATGCTAATCTTTAAACTATAGGCTAAGGAGTGATGTACTTTAAAATGGATTGGTATTCAAACAGGTACAGTCTGGCGCCCAGGGCTTGGGACTCTCTCTAGGTATGCACAGCTAGCTTCATCCCCTAGAACAGCCAGTTTTCCCCCTTGATCTGCGCGGGATGGGAACTGAGGCACATCTCACGGAAACGAAGCTGAATGGCTCCGAGCACACTCTCCTCATCAAACAGGTACAGCCCAGCACTCAGGGCTTGGGACTCTCTCTGGACATGTGCAGCTAGCTTGATCCCCTAGAACAGCTGGTTTTCTCCCTTGATTTGCACAGGACGGGAACTGGGGCACATCTCGTGGTAACAAAGCTGAATGGCTCCGGGCACTCTCTCCTCATTCAAACAGGTACTGCCCAGGGCCCAGCGTCAGGGACCCTTTCCAGAGCCATGGCCAATAATCCGGCCGCAAAGTATTCTCCCAGTACATATCCCATAGAAACCATAAGTTACCCTCTTAGATGGAACCTTCTCTAGGTTAGCTCAACCACTTAAAACAGAATAGCCAATAACTCATTAAGCCTATCTCAATTAAATATGCATATCAAGCAGAATGGTAACAGTGAGCATGAAGGTCTAAACCACACTGGTCACAATGGTAAAGCAACGCAAAAGCCCACCAAGCTTTCTAATTGAAGAGGCTAGCCCAGAAGAAACCAACAGTACTGTAGTGTTAGAGAATCTCTCTGACAAGGAATTCAGAAGGGAGCTACTTAGGATGCGTAGGGAAATAAAAGAAACAATGGAAAGCAATGCCAATGGAAAGCAATGCCAATAAAAGACAAGAGGATTTGAAGGCAGAAATGAGGAAAATGCAAACGAAAATGTCAGACCTGGAAAACCTGGCAGGCGAATTGAAAAACTCAGTGGAAGGCCTCAGCAGCAGAGTAACAGCTGCTGAGAACAGAATAAGTAAGCTCGAAGATGAAGTGCAGATACTCTCCAGAAAAGAGCAGAAAATGGAAAAGAGACTCACAATTCAGGAACAGATGGCAAGAGAAGATCATGGTGAAGCCAAAAGGGGTAACATAAGAATTATGGAGTCCCAGAGGGACAGGAAGAAAACCTTGATGAAGAAGAAACTGTCAAAGACATCATTGCTACAATGTTTCCAGAGCTGAAGAAAACTTGTGAACACATTAAGGAGGCCCTAAGGGTACCAGCTAGAAGAAATCCGAATAAAAATACCCCAAGACACATCCTGATCAAAATGACCAAAACCTTAGATAGAGACAAAATTCTGAAAGCAGCAAGATCGAAGAAAGAAATCTCCTACAAAGGAGCATCCTTAAGATTCACAGCTGATTTGTCTGATGAAACCCTCATGGCCCGAATACAGTGGGGGGATATAGCGAAAAAAACTCGATGAAATAAATGCCTCACCAAAAATACTTTACCCAGTGAGACTCTCATTCATAATAGAAGGAACAACACATAGATTCACAGACAAACACCAGATAAGGAACTTCGTAGACTCAAAACTATGGTTAGAAAAACAAATAAAGGGGCTACTTTAGGCAAGACAGGCCCCTCAAATACACCAAATTTCAACAGAACAATGGGACAAAACTCCATAACAATAATCTCTCTCAATGTCAATGGGCTAAACGCACCAATTAAAAGACAGAGAGTGGCAGGATGGATTAGAAAATTGAACCCAACATTCTGCTGCCTGCAAGAAACACATCTCAATAGTCAAAGCAAACACAGACTCAGAGACTCAGGCTGTAAAAGAACCCTACAAGCAAACAGATCCAATAAAAAAGCTAGGGTAGCCGTTCTAATATCAGACCACATCGATTTCAGAGTGAAGAAGGTCACAAGAGACAGTGAAGGCCATATCTTATTGATCAAAGGATCTGCACAAGAGGAAGAACTTACAATACTAAATGTATATATGCACCTAATGAGTGACCAGCAAAGTACTTAAAAAAACTACTCATAGACTTGAAGAAAGACATTAATAGCAACACAATACAAGTGAGAGATTTCAAGACCGCTTTATCACCTCTTGATAAATCAGTCAGACTCAAGCTTAGCAAGGACATACTTCATCAGAGGGAAACAATGGAAGAAAGGGACTTAGTAGATATATGCAGGACACTTCATCCTCAAAAACCTGAATACACATTCTTCTCAAGCATACATGGAACATTCTCCAAGATAGACCATATGCTGAACCACAAAACATACCTCCATAAAATTAAGAAGATAGAGATTGTATCAACAATATTCTCAGACCAAAATGTGCTGAAATAAGAAGTAAATCACACACAAAAACAGAAAATAAATCAAACACATGGAAATTAAACATTGCACTATTGAACAACCAGTGGCTTAGAAAGCAAATCAAAGAGGAAATCAAAAGATTCCTAGAAAGGAATGAAAACAAGGACACAAGTTACCAAAACTTATGGGACACAGCAAAAGCAGTGTTAAGAGGAAAGTTTATAGCTCTACAAGCATTCCTCATGAAGGAGGAGTAAACCCACATAAATAATCTAACCTCACAGCTTAAGAGCTTGGAGAAGGACCAACAAAAAGAGCACAACCCGAAGAGGAGGAAGGAAATAATAAAACTCAGGAAGAGATTAACGAGATGGAAACCCAAAAAATCAATCCAAAAGATCATTGAAACCAAGACCTGGTTCTTCGAGAAAATTAACAAGATCGATAAGCCTCTAGCAAAACTCACAAAGAGAGGGAGAGAGAAAACCCTAATAAACCGAATCAGAAATGAAAAGGGGGTCATTACAACAGAAATTACAGAAATTCAAAGGATCCTCAGGGTGTACTTTGAGAAGCTTAATGCCACGAAACATGAAAACCTCGAGGATATGGATAAATTCCTAGACTCCTACAGACTCCCAAGGCAGAACAAAGAAGATCTGGAATACCTGAACAGACCTATCACCATCAAGGAAATTGAAATGGTAATAAAAAATCTCCCCAAGCAGAAAAATCCCGGCCCGTATGGATACACTGGTGAATAATCCCCCACGAATAGCTAAAGTAATTCTTGGGAAAAAGAAAATGGGAGGAATCAACTTCCCGAACTTCAAACTCTACTGCAAAGCAGTAATAATTAAAACAGCATGGTATTGGAACAAAGGCAGAGCTGCAGACCAATGGTATAGGGTTGAATACACTGACATCTCCCCTCAATCATATGATCATCTAATCTTTGATAAAGGTCCAAGAAATGTGAAGTGGAGTAAGGAAAGCCCTCTGTCACAAATTGTGCTTGCAAAACTGGATGGCTATATGCAAAAAGATGGGCTCAGAACTCTGCCTAACACCATATACAAAATAAAGATCAAAATGGATTAAAAGCCTCAACATCAGACGATAAGGTGCATTGAAGACAAAGTTGGCAAAACCTTCCATTACATTGAAGCTAAGGGTATCTTCAAAGATGTCACGCCACTGGCCGAGCAAGTGAAAACAGAGATAGATAAATGGGATTATTTTAAATTAAGAAGCTTCTGCATCTCAAAAGAAACAGTGACCAAAATACAAACACAGTCTACATAATTGGAAAGGATATTTGCCGAATACACATCTGACATGGGGTTGATATCAAGAATATATAAATTACTGGTTGAACTCCACAAGAAGAAAACATCCAACCCCATCAAAAAATGGGGCAATGAAGTGATCAGAAACTTTCTCAAAGAAGAAATCCGAATGGCAATAAAGCACATGAGAAAATGCTCTACATCATTAATCATCAGGGAGATGCAAATCCAATCCTCAATGAGATACCATCTGACACCTCAGAGACTGGCCTACATCCAAAATAACAAAAGCAACTGATGCTGGTGCGAATGTGGCGAGAAACGGACACTCCTTCACTGTTGGTGGGAATGCCGACTGGTTCAGCCCTTTTGGAAAACAGTATGGACGATTCCCCAAAAAGTTAGAAATTGAGCTCCCATTTGACTCAGCAATACCACTCCTGGGAATATATCCCAGAGAGGCAAAAATGTATAGTCGAAGTGACCTCTGCACTTGTTTGTTCATTGCAGCATTCTTTACAATAGCCAGAATCTGTAAAAAACCTGAGTGCCCAAGAACAGATGACTGGTTAAAGAAACTTTGGTACATCTACACGATGGAGTACTAAGTAGCTGTTAGAAAAGATGAAGTTATGAAATTTACATACAACTGCTACTACATGGACAAAGTGTCATGCTAAGTGATATGAATCAGAAAGAGAGGGATAGACATAGAAAGATTGCATTCATCTGGTGGATATAAAGTAACAAAATAGGAGATTAATACCCAAGAATAGCCAAGATCAGTACCAGGAGGATTACTCCATAGCTTAGAGGCCAACCACGCATTCTAGGGGAAAGGGCAGCTCAGATAGAGAAGGGAGCTCCAAATAAAGGGTGTTTGGAGGATCCTCCCAGGAGGGGAGATGCATGTTGAAAGTAAACGCTGGACTGAACATGATTGCCACTCAATGCCTCTTTTGCAGACCACAATACCCAAATGGAGAGAGAGAAAAAAAGGGAATGCCCTGCCACGGAGGCAGGGTGGGATGGGAGGGGATGGGTGTGGGAGAGATACTGGGATCCATGGTGGTGGAAAATGGGCACTGGTGGAGGGATGGGTATTTGATCATTGTATAATCGAAACCCAACCACAAAAATTTGTAAGTCTACAACTGTATCTCATGGTGTTTCACTAATAAAAATTAAAAAAAAATTGGATTGGTCAGGAAAGTATGGGTTATTACAAATCTATTGGCTATGAAATGTGCGGGCTATGCTGTAACGTCTGGGGAAGACCTATATAAGATCTCCTTTGAAGAAACTCAGGGTCTTGCCCATCCTACCGGACTTGCATGTCTGCATAGATGGCTTGACCCTGGCTAGCCAGTCCTACAATAAACCATGCTTGCAGTTTGCAGTCTCTGGAGTTTCTTTGTTGTTAAAGGGAGATTTCGATCTGCATCCTAACAAGCTTGAAAAATTATTTTATTAATAATTATGATTAACCATTATTCATAGTTGAGTTTTAAACAATGTTCTAGCACCAATGCATTTAATTGTTAGGGATTTAATTCAAAATCCATGCTTAGTTGGCAATATCAATATCTACTTTTTCCCTGAATAATAAATAAATTGAGCTTCTATATTATTTTAACAATATGTTTTTATAAGGATAAGTTTATTAAAGGGGCTGGAGCGATAGCACAGCGGGTAGGGCGTCCGCCTTACACGCGGCCAACATGGCCGACCCGAGTTCGATTCCTCCGCCCCTCTCGGAGAGCCCGGCAAGCTACCGAGAGTATTGGATATGCCAGACACAGTAACAACAAAGTCTCCAATGGAGACGTTACTGGGCCCGCTCGAGCAAATCGACGATCAACGGGAGGGCCTTTACCTTTTCCCTTTAAGTTTATAAAAAAATGAAGAGATAACAATATGAATAACTTTTACCTTTTGATGTGATGCTGCTTTTATTTTCTCATTTAGAATATCATTGTTATTATTATGATAATTTAGTCCAATGAAACTTTTTTTCTGTTTTATAACTCTTTACTGTAAACCCCTTTGATGATAAAGTAGGTTAAACATATAATTAATTTACATTAATTATTTATGGAAAGTATAATTTTCCAACTGCATCAAGTAGAAATGAATACAAAGAAATAAACTTCATAGACATTTCTCAAGTTTAAATAAGTGAACACTAAAGCATTAAAAAAGTGATCATGTATAGTAGTTTGTTGATATACATATATACATGTATATATAACATTATGGTAACCTTCTTATATTAAAAATAATTTTGTTGGATGAACATGATCTTTCTATTTTAAGTAATAGAATATAGCAAAGATCAAATTTTGAAAGTTGTAATAATAATATTATCCTCCCTTAAATTTAATTTCACTTTGCTGAATTTAACAATGTGAAAGCAAAAAAGTGTCTGATATGGTTCTCTGAGCACTACCAGGAGTAATTCCTGAGTGCAGAGCCAGCAATAAGCCCTGAGCACCTAGGCATATATTCTGTTATCCTCATATGATAGAGAAAATCGTCCATTTATTTATCCAGTATGTAATTTTTGATGATATCTCTATTTTTACTCAAAATATTGTTTTTTTCTACTGACATGTCAATTAAAATACTAATTCTTAAAAAAATTCTTATTTTTACTACTAACACTTTCAACATAAAAAATTCAAGGGTTTCCTACACCAAATAATTTTTTAATTATCTTTAGACACAAACTTGTATGTTATAATTTAATTATAATCTCACATTAAATAATGTGAGTTACTGCAGACATCACACATTAATGTTCTGTGTAAATACAAAAAGACTGCAGCAGACTATCTCTCCTGCCGCTCGTGTTCGGTAGTCTCAGGCCGTTTCCCCCACTCCAGGGAGGTCGATGGTGATGGGCAGGCAAAGGAAGGAAGCAAGAGCCAGGCTAGTTGGTCGTAGTTGCAGTGTATTCCAATTCTCTCTCCATTCACTCCTGTCTCTTCTCTGCCTCCCTCAGCCCCCTTTTCCAGTCTCATTTATGTCCCGTAAAAGAAATTTATGCCATGGTGTTTCTGTCTGATTCCCTCAGACCTCTCCTCCAGCTTCTCTCAAGCATGTGTTTTCCAGAGAGCCCCAAAAATCTCCTTATATAGATCATGGTACCTCAAAAGGGTGCAATACAGTGATGTCATTAAAAGGAGTTACAGAAAGAACATTGAGGTGACAAAACATACGTTGTTTCTTTACATCTACAGGTCAGTAATTTTTTTTTTAATTTTTATTAGTGAGACACCCTGAGGTACAGTTGTGGACTTATAAATTTTTGTGCTTGGGTTTCAATTATACAATGATCAAATACCCATCCCTCCACCAGTGCCCATTTCCCACCACCACGGATCCCAGTATCCCTCCCAACCCTCATCCCCCCATCCCACCCTGCAGGGCATTCCCTTTTATACTCTTTCTCCTATTGGGTGTTGTGGTTTGCAAAAGAGGCAATGGGTGGCAATCATGTTTGGTCTATAGTCTACTTTCAGCTGTTAGGGCTCTGATCGAAATCTCCCTTTAATGACAAAGAGACTCAAGAGACTGCAATTAGCAGGGTTTATTGTAAGGCTAGCCAGGGTCCAACCACCTACACAGACACGCAGGTCTGGCAGGTTGGGTAAAGACCCCGAGCTTCTCCAAAGGAGATCTTATATAGGTCTTCACCGACCGTTACAGTAGAGCCCGCACATTTCATAGTTGATTGATTTGTTATAACACTTTCCTAACCAATCCAATTATTCACTTCTTAGCCTATAGTTTGAGAATCAGCATTTGTGTCTGTGCTTAGGAACGTCCTGGTTTTTAGGGCAGTACTGGGTCTTGCAACATGGGTCTTGTGAGAGACATACGGTTATCTGGTCTGACCCCCACCCTTCTTGTAACTTGTAACTCAAGTACCTGTATCTGAATTCCTTGCTCAGGGGCAGAACAACCAGTTAGTTTGCAATGCCGGCTCCTGTAAAGCTGATCTGAAAAAGCTATCTACACCTGTTCCTCAAAAAACCAGTTATTTTGCAATGCAGGTTCCTATTAAGCTAAACTAATTTAATTCTGGTGGTAGTCCATTTTGAGCCTGTGCCTCACACCGCATGCATCTCCCATCCTGGGAGGATCCTCTCAACACCCTTTATTTGGTGCTCCCTTCTCCATCTGAGCTCCCTTTTCCCCTAGCATGTGTGGCTGTAGGCCGGTAATTTTGGCCTCCAGAAAGAAGATACAAAACTGAAACTGAAACCTTTCACAAGCACTTTCACAAGGTACAAGCACTTGGATTTGCATCCCAAAGACCAGACTGCTAGAGCTTGGAATTTATATCCCAAAGAAAAGAATCTGAGCTTTGCATCCCAAAGGCTATTCTGGCTAAAGCCAGGAATCTACATCCCAAAGATCAGGCCTGCTAGCACCTGAGATCTTCATATCTAAGAACAGCTAGGCTTCTGTGAGAAAAGGAAAACTGCCTCTTACAATATACTGAAATTATTTACTCAAGGCAGTGTGAAAGGAAAAAATGTTCAGCCTCATACAAACTAGTCAGGACACACAGGAAAGCTGCTTCTAAGACAGATTCTCATTTAGCAGATCAACCCACCCTAGAACGGAACCCCCTGGGTGTGTTTCTCCTCTCCTTATCCAACAAACATAAAAGCATACATAATAGAAATAATTTTGTATGGACACAGTAAGAAATACCTTAAGCTTATAGAATTGCTCTCCTAGGACCATCTCGATCTCAGACTACAGTGCTCAGGCCAGATAGTCTTTCCTATCCCTAGCAGGGTCCTAGTATTGTTGTTACTTTTGGATCATGACAACATTTGTCTATGATCAAACTCCTAACTTATAGTTAAGAATCGTGGCACTGTGGCCTGGCCCATCTCGATGCAAGGTAGCACATAAATTACCGCCTGCCCTGGTTCCATCCAGTCCCTAGTCGGGACCCTGCTTTTGGGGGTGCTAGGAAGTGAGGGCAACTGAGACTTAAGTTGTGAAAGCAGATGCCCGGGAGTGAATAATATTCAAAGCCAATTAAATCCCAAGTTACAAAGCATAATATTAATTGTCTTCCTGTATTCATACAAAAAGGACATTGCATTATAGTAAACTATTCAAAAGACATAATGAGAGAAGAAAGGCAATATTAAAATACAGTACAAGTTCAGTGTCCTAGAAGAACTTGACCTTACAAATGAACAGATTCTGATTAGGGGAAAAGCTGATTAACTGGTTGGTGAAGAGAGCATAAAGAAGTGGTTACAGACAAACAAAGTAATGGGAGTGACTCGGGAGCACTGTGATGGGTTGAACCTGATAAACCTTAGCTCCTTGTGGCAAGGGAGAATGGACAAATCAATTGTTATCCTACAAATTCAACAATGCTGTTCCTTCAGACATATGTTTAAGTGCCCCTGTTACTTCTCACCAGAATTTATACTTCTAACCAAAATTTATTATGTATTGCCCCATATTTGTTAATAAATAATCTTTTTATGGTATGCTTTTTAAATTGGTCAAAGCATCTGTAATAATAGAAGTGGAAGAAAGTCTGTAAAACTGACTTATTAAGATGAAGAATAAAAACAGTTCAGGTATTGGCGATTATCTGAGCCTCCAATATTCCTTTATCTGCTCTGAATGCAAGTTATTTTGAAGTAAAAAGCTGGACTAGTTGATCTCTATGGCTCCTAGCTCTAGCATCCTATAATTTCACAATTCACTTGAGAACTACCATAACTCAGTGCTAAGAGCAAGATATACCACCTGCTCCTAACTGCACTGTCCAGTATTTTAATACTACCCAGAAATACTCCTATAGATTGAAAGTCAAAGTGATAAAGTGGTTTAATTCAGCATGCAAATTAGCATACCTCAGAGACCAAAAGAAATCATGCTGTAGGCAGGTAAAGAAAATTGGAAAGATGATCCACAACTCTCAATGTGATGTTTTGGAATAAATAACTTTCTCATATAATAGATGTATCATCTCTGCTAATCTCCCACTAGAAATAAAGAAAAATAGGTAGGTTAAAAAGATATATTAAAATGTAAATTGCATATTATATAAACAAATCCGTTGATGTACCCTCATTGTTATATTATTGTTTACTATACAGGTTTATAAGTAACTAAGTATAGCAGTTTTGGTCCCAGTTTTTACAGATGCATTTATAAGTAAATAACATCTGACATTCTTATCTGAACGTTTTGTTTCATTATATCGGAGTGAAATGGTGAGTTGGTGAGGGGGAGGATTTCTTGTGATTAATTCCAACAATACATCAAATATCCATTATTCAAAATATAACAGGGCTCCTTAATATTAGTCTAGAACAAATCCTCATTCTGAGTTGAGTTTATAAAAGTGGCATTCAAAAGTTTTAATTCTGATTACACTAAAATCTCACCAAAAAAAGCTTAGTGAGCTTCACTATTTTAACTTTCATCTTCAATTTTGTACATTTCTTTCTAGATGTGCATACTGGAATTTCTCACTATCTGATTTGTTGCATTACAAATGTACATTTATTCATGTAGCTTCCTATCTTAATTAATAGAAAACATGAAGTTCACTTGTCAAACCTCTTGCCTTTGATTGTTAGTTTATAACATCAAAAATGTGCTGGATAACATTGTAAATGCTACCATTCTGTCCTGAGAACATTTTGGGGATGTTCCTGTTTCCTTTAAATCTAAAATACCCCTTTCTTTGTGGACCTGCATGTATGTGGCCAGAGGAACAACTTAGTGTTTTCTAAAAGATCTAGAAAACATAAAATGGGTGCTTTTGCCTCTTCCTTTTTTGTTTATAATTTTAGTAATTTACTGAAAGATGATAGTTCTGGCCTTAAAGAAGGGATAGAATGGCTTTATGATAGATCCTTTTATGTGCTACTTCTTGCTAATTTTTTCAGTTTCACCCCTTATGATTTCTATATTATTCTTCCACCACATCCCCACAAACAATTAGTATGACCATACTTAACTATTTTCAAATTCATTAATATGTTATTCTGTTTCTACCGCCTCATCAAGGCTTTCATACCCACTTAGCATTCTTTAAAATCTTTTTTCTATTACCCTGTTTATCTATTTGAATACTAGTCATCTTTCATATATCATTATTTTAATTACTGAAAATCGAGATCTCATGTACACATCTAACACCTGAAATACATAAGGATTTCATACTGAATAAATAATATTCATTAAGGAATAAAAAGGATTTTTCAACCAAATTTTATCATCATTATTTGAACTGCAAGTACCAGATTGTCATTTTATGAATCTAATTCTTACTAGATTAAACTAAATTATTTATGATGGAAAAAGAAACTCCTCTTGATACCTGCCATTGGATTTTAATTGTCATATTCTCCATATTTATGCAGGGATTGTTATACTTTGGGTTAATAGTAGCAACAAGAATTTTTTTTTTTTTTTTGCTTTTTGGGTCATACCCAGTGATTTACATGGGTTACCCCTGGCTTTGTACTCAGAAATTACTCCTGTTGCTCAGAGAACCATATGAGATTCTGGGAATTGTACCCACTTGGCCGTGTGCAAGGCAAGCTCCCTACCCACTGTATTATCGCTCCATCCCTTAGAAAAATTCTTTAAGTGAGATTTTTTTTTTTTTTGTTCTTGGGCCACACATGGCTGTGTTTAGAGCTCACAGCTGGATCTTTGTTCAGGGATTAATTCTGAGAGGGTTTTTGAGACTAAATGTGGTACCTGAGATTAAACACTGGTCAGCCATAAGATAAATGCCCTACCCACTGTATTATCACTTCACACACACACACACACACACACACCTTCCCCAGTGGAATTTTATTTAGATACCTCCAAAGACAGACAGACAGACACACACACACATATAACACACACAGAGGTGTTTTGGGAGGTCTTCATTCGGTGGTGCTTTGGGGATACTCCCAATTTGGTGCTTGAGCTAAGGACCCAGTGGCCCCGGGGACACCGTAGTACTGAAGAATAAATACAGGCCTCTGTGGATTAAACCGAAATATATACTCAGTCTATTGAACTATCCCTTGGCTTCAAAAAATAGTTTTATTTAGTGGGTCTGTGATGGAGCTCAGGGATCTATCTTATAAAGTTTGGGTAAGATTTATTTAGGTGTTTGCATTGGTTAAAATATTTCTTTACTGTTACATTTTCAATATTTTTTCAGGGATTGGTTAATGTCTAACAAATGTATTGAATAAAGTGTGAGAGAATTCTGATTGTTAAAAGAAAATTGGCGTCTATGCAGAGATAGTAATATAAAAAAATTTTCCAAGTGAAATTTTAGTGTTCAGGGGAAATTGTAAAAAAAAGTTCCTTCCTCTCCCAAACTGCAATTCTGCCAAAATTCAGTGCCAGAGCAGTGGCATACTTATCATGTGTGAAGTGACATAGGCACCTATGCTTGTGTAGAAATTAATAAGTTTCTGGCAGACATATATTCTCATATATTCTCTACACTATGAGTTTTGAGAAAGAAATATTTTACTATTTGGATTAGTTTTTGTCCTAATGATAGAGAAAAAATGAAACCATGCTGTTGAGTGTTTTAAAGAAATCATTAATGGGTTTAGACTTATTTCTAGAGAGGCCACCCTCATCCTTCAGGAATACTTCCTTAGAATATTTATCACTGCTATAAATAGATGAAACCATAATTAGAAAGACACACACAAAAAATCTGTTTTATAATAGATTGCATTTAATACATACTACAATAAAGAAAAGTGACTACACATCAGGTTAACCAAATGTAGGTAAGATAAAATAGATATCAGGAAAGCTTAATTTTAGGACTTACATGTGTGAGTCTTATTTCTGAAATATAGTAGTGTAAATGAGTGCTAAATAAATAAAAAAAATTTTAAAAAGTAATCTCCACAGAGTTTCTGACAGCAAAATAGAAAGCATCTGAACTCACCTTCTGAAGTGGACAATTGCAATTTAATATAGACTAATTAAGACAGATGAAGACCTAAAATAAGATAATAATTTTTCTTTACAAAGTACAAAGGACAGCAATAAAATAGGTAGGATGACAGAATTTTTGTTCTTCCTATGGAAGAAATTCTTCTGTGGCTGTGATGATTCACAGCTAAAGGGATCCTTAAGGTGCAGAACTGTTATTTGAAGTAGAGGAGAAAATGCATCATATTGGGCACCCCAGATTTCCAGCACTTCCATGGAAAAGTGAAATCCTAGATCACTGGCTTTAGTGATCAGTAGGAAATATGCCCAAGAAAATCAAGGTCTTATGATATAGAAACCCTACCTTAATGAACTTGTGCAGACACTCACATGATCAGAACTATTAGTATAGTTCAGGTTTGAAGAGCACTAAAATCACTGGGTGTGAGTGAATATTGCATACTGTTTCTATGGTATCTGATAGATAATGAACTATAGGAATGATCTATGAATAAGAAACACCAGAGGCTGTCATCTTGGCAATCTCACGCTACCTTGCTAATACCAGCACTGGCAGGTACCATTAGATAGTCTCCCTCTAGCATTCTCTCTCTCTCTCTCTCTCTCTCTCTCTCTCTTACTCATATACACAATCTCAGTGTGATATATGAAGAAACTAAAGGATAAAAATTATAGGACCACCTCAATGCAGCAAAAGTATTAAAATTCAACGTCCGTCTTGTAAAAATTCAGTTAAATGGAATAGAGGGAATGGTATAAAACACAATAAAGGTCATATTACAAAATCATGACTGACCTCATATTCAAGGCAGAAAAGTTGAAAGCTTTTCAGTAAGGTGAGATACAAAACAAGAATGCCTAGCTTGCATAATTATTCATGAAAGCATTTAAAGTTCTGGTCATAATCTTAAAAGTTGATTATAATATCAAAAGTTATGAAGTAAGCATTAGTATAAAGAACTCTCAGATTTTTTTCTTTTTTCTTTTTGTTTTTTCAGTCACACCCGGTGATGCACAGGGGTTACTCCTGGCTCATGCACTCAGGAATTACTTCTGGCGATGCTCAGGGGACCATATGGGATGCTGGGAATCAAACCAGGGTCGGCCGTGTGCAAGGCAAATGCCCTACGTGTTGTACTATCACTCCAGCCCAAGAACTCTCAAATTTGAATAACAAAATAAATACATCACTATTTGCAAAAAAAAAGTGCACTATACATAAACCTAAAAATGCAACCAAAAGAAAGTATAGGTAGTAATTAATGCTATGAATTTGAAGGCTACCCATCAATATATATAAAACTCTTTTAGGGTCAGAGATTAATGAGTTGCAGATATTAAGGCGTTTGTTTTGCTTGTGGTCATCTATGGTTCAGTCCCCAGCACTGCATGTGGTGCCCCAAATGCCAATTCCAGAGCACCAACTCAGGAGTAGATCCTGAGAATCACTAGGTGTAGTCCCCACAAAGCTTGTGTGTTTTTTACACAGGAAATAATTATTAGAAATAGAAAATAAGAAAACAAATGCATTTTAAATCATTTTAAATTTAGAATTATAGTTATAATTTAGCCAACTAAGTTAAAAAACTGTAGACTAAAATAGACATATGATTCTGGGAACACTGGTGGAGAAACTCTGGTGGTGGGAATTGTAGTTGGGACATCATATGTTTAAAACCCAACTATGAATAACTGTAAATCACAGTGCTTTTAGAAACTAAAATTTTATAAAATGTTTAAGATTCTCTTGAAAAAATGTAAAAGACACACAAAGTATGAAGAGACCTTTAAAGTTTATGGTTGTAAGACTATTTAGTGGGTTGAAATAATGAAAAGACCTCCCAAGTTCATGGTTAATTACTTAATGTAATATATATATACCAAAAATCATACCTACATATGCATATAGAGTATATTACATAATATATATCAAGATTATATCAGTATATATCATACTACATACATGTATTAAGACTATATCAATCAAGATCCGAATAGCATTCAGCTACACATAACAAAATGTGTGAAAATATGCCTGTGATGCCAAGTAGTCAAAAACATCATAAGGAGGAAAAAACAAAAATTCACATTCTCTGATATCAAACTGCATACGATATAACATAAAAAGAAAATTATTCAATGAATTGTACTATAAAAACTTTACAAATATATGATAAGAAAGAAAACTATACTGCTATATTATATCATGCAAAAATTCAAAATCAACCTGAGAAAATAGAATATAAGCTCTCAAATAGAAATTACACAGAATAAAATGCAGGCAGTAAACTCTTAACATTCTCTTAGCAATGTCTTTTGAAAAATAAGACTTTGTACATTATTAGCATGAGAGTCAATTTGTTTGGTCATAATGAAAATCAGTATGAAAAATTCTTAAGAATAGAAATATTGTGTTATTAAATTATTCAATTTTTAAGTGGAAAAAAGAGTCAAAAATGCAAATAATCAGACTTCCATTAACAGATGTATGGGTAAAAAAGATGTAGTACATAGACATAATTTATATCGCAAATATTTATGTAACTGTATATCAATTTACTATTAGGTAAATTGTGAAATCTTTACTTTTATTACAACATGATGAACTTGAGGGAATTAGCTGAGTTAAATAAATCAAATGCAGAAAATCAAATGCAGTTATATATCACTCTGTGGGGAAAAATAGCAGGTAAAAATGAAAAAAGCATGATTCTAATAATAATTATTGCTACTGGGAAATAGTAATAGAAGATTGGTAAAGTGTCAAAGAGAATCAATCATATATTGTTAGATAACATCTACAGTTCCAGTGGCAGCCAAAATGTAGCATGTGCAGATGTTTAAACATACTATGTTCCCTCTCTCCTATTGGGTGTTGTGGTTTGCAAAAGAGGCAATGAGTGGCAATCATGTTTGGTCTATAGTCTACTTTCAGCATGCTTCTCCCATCCTGGGAGGATCCTCCCCAACACCCTTTATTTGGTGCTCACTTCTCTATCTGGGTTCGCTTTTCCCCTAGAACAAATATGAATATGACTTTTCTGGACACTGAAAGACAACACTTAGTGATGCTTATTTATTTTTTTTTATTCAGTTGAGTAAGTGAATTTACCAAAGAATTGCTAGTTTGGGGGTAGATTTAACTAATATGAAATTAAAGTAATTTTTCAAGGTGATTATAACATAATTATATCCTCCTTTTATGAGTGTTCTAAATGCCCCTAGATCTCTGCCAAAGCTATAATGATCAGACTACTTATTTATTTGAAAGAATATAAAGATTTAAAGACAAACAAGGTAGCATAAGAATTACATAGGATGGCAACAGAAACACACTATGTGTATAATAGGGGTTATAGAAATACTAGTCAATAACTTTCCAAGCTAAAAAATAATGAAGATTTACCAGTTACAGAAAATTAAAAAAATTATGAACAAAATAAATTCAAAACATATTTATCTAGGACATTACAGTAAAATGGTTAAAAATGCAGATGTAAAGAGATATTCTTAAAAATAATTCAGAGAAAAGCTGAGAGCTATATACAAGGGCAACACTATAAGCGTTTTTACTTAAAGTAAATTCCTAATATTAACCTTAACCCCAACTCTCACCGAGTACTGGTCTTATCCCAATTTATAAACCCAACCACAATCATTACTAGACCATAAATCATAATGCTAACCCCAACCTTATCCTTATTGCAACCCTAACACTAAATCTAAATTTAATATACCTAACACTAAATTTAACTCTAATCCCAACACCAACACTAACATTACATCTTAGCCTTAAACCTAGATCTAATATTAACAGGAATGCTAACCCTAAATCTGACTCAAATCAAGTCTAAACAATAGCTCAAAACCTGACCATTAACACTAAACTGCAAACATAACATTAATATTAACCCCAAATCGATTATCTCCCCATAATTTGTAATTGAAATAGCTCAGCTAACAGAAATTGCCAAATCATTTGTCGTTCCAAAGTCAAATCAGGCTCAACTTTGGGTCCTCCTTTCTCCCTCACAGAGAGGTTATGCTCATTGAATTGCCTATCACCCTTGCAGCCATTGTTACACCCGCTGTAGTGCTCTGGAGGCACTCCCATGTCCCCAGTGCTTATGTGTAACTTCTCCTTACTTCCTCCTGTCTTATTATCCTATAAATAATAAAGGTATTGCATTATTTCCCATTTTATCCCTACCCCCCTATAAAACAAAGCTCCTGGAAGAGAGTGATGCAGAGTCCTCTGTCCACACACCAGGCTGTCTTCACTGGGGCCCCTTGGAGGGGGCGGGTTGAGTTTCCCTCCTGCCCTGAGCAGAGCCCCGACAGCTGCAGACTTTGGTACCCAGCCACAGTCATGCTCAAGACCACTCTCCTTGGCTCGGCGAGCCTCACACATGAAGGAACTGGCAGAGGAACCCAGGTGACTGTGTCCCGGGACCGAGAACTCCAAGCCTGCTCAGATCGGGACTGGGCCTCCTCCACCCAGATCGCCCATTTTCGAGTAGCTACGCAGTTACACCCACAAACTGCCCCCTGTACCATGAAATCCCATAAACAGCTAAGATCCAGAGACTATAAAAAAAAAAAAAGCTTCCGAAAGTATGGCCTCTTATAGTCTAGCTCTTCTTCTCAGAACCTGGCAAGCTACTGAGAGTAGCCTGCCCGCATGGCAGAGCCTGGCAAGCTCCCGTAGCATATTCTATATGCCAAAAACAGTAACAATGATGTGTCTCATTTCCCTGACCCTGAAAGAGCCTCCGATGCAGCACCATTGGGAAGGATGAATAAGGAGAGACTGCTAAAATCTCAGGGTTAGGACGAATGCAGTTGTCACTGGTGCCTGCTCGAGGAAATCATTGAATAATGGGATGACAGTGATGACAGTGATACAGTAATCCCTGTCCCCCTACCCTCTATGTAGCACTGTTTCTCTTTCCCTATGTTTGCGCTGTTTGATTTCAATAAAATCATCACTGGCTATCAACCCATTGACCCATTTTTCCACCATCCATCAGCAGGGGAAACAACCTCCGGTCCCAAATTCACCAGGGGCCACGACCGGTACAGGGCAGTGACATGTTTTATTCTATGAAATTGATTTTGTTCTAACATGTCATTTACTTGAATTCTATTTTATTCTCTAGTTCATTCTATTTAAATTTTTGTTAGTTCTAGAGTGCTTTCATTACAAACTTAATGTATTCTTATACTGAAGGTATTACACTTCTGAGAGTTATAGTCAATGTTTAATTTATTATGACTTCACTTTACTATGCCTGGTAGTTTTGTGTACTCTGAACCCTAGGTGAACTTGTCTATTATGTTCTGGTGATTATTTCTTCATCCCACTTAAGTATCACTTCATGTTTGCACGTATTATGTGAATTTTTTGAATATTAAAGGAAACTCCCCTGAAGGTGTCTAGGATTATACATCTCTGTGGTTTAATTGCCTCTATTATTTTGTCTTTAGCTATATTAACTAATTTGAAAACTTTATTGAATCTTATAGTTCATTGATATCTTTTGGTTCCCATTTTCTGTACAACACTCTGTTGATACTCCAGGTTGAAGGTGTCATATAATCATTGGGTTTGCCTTGTTCAGTTTCTCTTATCTTTAGAATCTTATACATTCTCTTACTGTGTGATATGTAATTCTAAGTATAGTGTTTTATTTATTTTGGCATTTTTTTCGGGTGTTGAATTGTGGAATATAATTGTGAAAAATAGGACACCTTCATAAACCAAAATAGTATTCAGAATTCAATTCTGTAGCTTTTTTATTACTTTATTAGTTTAATAATCAAAAATAAACTAGGTATTATCAAATTCCTTTAACAACTACTAGGATGCCGCATGAGATTAAGAAAATTGAGTAAATTGTTGAAAAGATAGAACATTAAATCATATTACCCTCTTGGAAATATTCCTGTCTGTTTACTAATCCAGGGCAAGAGAGAAAGTATGAGGGTTAAGGGACTTGTCTTACATTTTGCTCAACTCATATTGGCACCACATATAGGTCCCTGGGCTGGAGCGATAGCACAGCAGGTAGGGCGTTCGCCTTACAAGCGGCCAACATGGCCGACCCGAGTTCGATTCCTCCGCCCCTCTTGGAGAGCCCGGCAAGCTACTGAGAGTATTCAATATGCCAGACACAGTAACATCAAAGTCTCCAATGGAGACGTTACTGGGCCCGCTCGACCAAATCGATGATCAACGGGAGGGCAAAAAAAAAAAATAGGTCCCTGAGCACAGTCAGTGTTCAATCTTGAGCACAGAGGCAGAAATAATCCTAGAGTACAACTAGGTTTGGCCCCCAAACAAAGGTTTGGCCCCCAAACAAACTAGAATAAATACTGATTGATTCAGTATAATATTCGTCATTCCAAAAATGTTTATAGCATAAATGATTTAAGGTAATTTATTTAATGAACTAAGTTCTGTAGTTTTTAGTTTCTTAAATGTAAGGATGCATTGTAGCACTGTCCTCCCATTGTTTATCGATTTGCTCCAACAGGCACCAGTAACGTTTCCATTGTGAGCCTTGTTGTTACTGTTTTTGGCATATCGAATATGCCATGGGGAGCTTACCAGGCTCTGCTGTGCAGTCAGGATACTCTCGGTAGCTTGCCAGGCTCTTCGAGAGGGACAGAGGAATGAAACCTGGGTCGGCTGAATGCAAGGCAGATGCCCTATCCACTGTGCTATTACTGGCGCCTGCTCAAATAAATCGACAAATGAAACAATGGGATGAAATTCTGGAAAAGAAATAAAATTCTGATGCTATTAGAACACGAACAGTGAGAATAAGGAAAGAAGAATAAACAAAGTCTACATCCGATAGACCAGTCATACTACTACTATTACTACTACTACTAATATTATAAAGTAATATTAATAATATAAAGTGAAATTAAAGTAATAAAATAAATTAATATAATAAAATACACTCTGATAATAAAATAAAAAATGTAATGATTATAAAAAATAAAAGTAATAATACTGATATACTAATACTAATGTATAGGTTCTCCCTATGAATGATTTTGGCTAGATTGTATGAAAAGTGAACATAGATATTCGTTAAAATATTTTTACATTCACAAGTGAATTTAATATTTAATGAGTTAAAAATGTCTATTCTAAACTGTTCTTCAAAATAGAAATCAAAGAGGGATTGAAGAGATAGTACAGCAAGTAGGGAGCTTCTTGGCTCTATATTTGGCACTGAGCTCAGACCTGAGTATTACTTGAGGAGAGAGCCAGTATTAAACCTTGATAACAGTTGGGTGTGTCCTTAAAACAAAGCAATAATAATGGGGCCTAACCAATAATATAGTGGGTAGCGTTTCATGCAGCAACTTGGGTTAATTTCCAATCTGGAACCCTGCCAGGAGAGATCTCAGATCTCAGAGCCAGATGTAAGTCCTGAGCACCACTTGGTGTGGCTTCAAATCCTGCCTCCTGCTCCAAGAAAAACAAATTAGAAATTATGTAGTTTATCTGGTTGTTCTGCAGTTACATTATTTAAAATATCATTGTTTAAAATAAAACCATGTTTAAATAAAAATTACAGCCATCCTAAACATTAGAATATACACAAACGTTAAGGTTAAATTTGCATATGTATAAAAATATAGAGAATTAAAATTTAATATATAAGGAATAAAATTTAAGTGAATTAAAAGTATAAGTAATAAAACACAGAAAACTATAGCATATTCAAATCATGAGCTATCGAAAACAGTATTTTTAAAATTATAAATTAATTTATATATTTTATATTACAAGTTAATGATTTTAGAATGAAAATAAAGATATATTTCAAATAAAAATTAATTGAATGCCTAAAGCTAAAAAATTAGTCTTCATTTCATTTTCATTTCATCATCCTGTTAATCGTCGATTGCCTCGAGCAGGCCCCAGTAACGTCTCTTTCATCCTAGCCCTGAGATTATATTCACGGCTCTTTAGGAGAATGAGACCCATCATTGTTACTGGTATTTGGCATATTTGGTAGGCCACGGGGAGTTTGCCAGACTCTGCCCTGTGGGCAGGCAACATTCGATAGCCTGCAAGTTTGTCCAAAGTAGGAATGAGATAACAAGATGTCGTGCGGCCGCGAATGCGGCCGCGCGGTTCCGGGATCTGGATTTTATAGTCTCTGAGTCTTGGCCGCTGATGGGATTACACGGCGCCAGGGGGCCAGGTGGTGGGTGTGACCCCCGCCTACTGGAATTTGGAGGATCTGGGTGGAAGATGCTCGACTCCAATTCGAGTAGGCGTGGAGGTCTCGGCCCCGGAACCCGCGAGGCTGTGTCCCTCTGCCAGTACCTTCATGGGTGCGGAGAGTGGTCTCAGCATGGTGGTGGCTGGTCCTGGAGATCTTCGGCTGCCGTAGCCCTGGTCAGGGCGGGGAGGAAAGCTCAACCCGCTCCCCTCCAAGGGACTCCGGGAAGGAACACCCAGGCGCGGGGGCAGAGACTGCACTGCTCTCGTCCGGGATCTGGATTTTATAGTCTCTGAGTCTTGGCCGCTGATGGGATTACACGGCGCCAGGGGGCCAGGTGGTGGGTGTGACCCCCGCCTACTGGAATTTGGAGGATCTGGGTGGAAGATGCTCGACTCCAATTCGAGTAGGCTTGGAGGTCTCGGCCCCGGAACCCGCGTGGCTGTGTCCCTCTGCCAGTACCTTCATGGGTGCGGAGAGTGGTCTCAGCATGGTGGTGGCTGGTCCTGGAGATCTTCGGCTGCCGTAGCCCTGGTCGGGGCGGGGAGGAAAGCTCAACCCGCTCCCCTCCAAGGGACTCCGGGAAGGAACACCCAGGCGCGGGGGCAGAGACTGCACTGCTCTCGTCCGGGATCTGGATTTTATAGTCTCTGAGTCTTGGCCGCTGATGGGATTACACGGCGCCAGGGGGCCAGGTGGTGGGTGTGACCCCTGCCTACTGGAATTTGGAGGATCTGGGTGGAAGATGCTCGACTCCAATTCGAGTAGGCGTGGAGGTCTCGGCCCTGGAACCTGCGTGGCTGTGTCCCTCTGCCAGTACCTTCATGGGTGCGGAGAGTGGTCTCAGCATGGTGGTGGCTGGTCCTGGAGATCTTTGGCTGCCGTAGCCCTGGTCGGGGCGGGGAGGAAAGCTCAACCCGCTCCCCTCCAAGGGACTCCGGGAAGGAACACCCAGGCGCGGGGGCAGAGACTCAATTAGTCTAAAACTCATAAATAATATTAAGTAAAATTATCATACATTTTTTATGATTTATTTTGCAAATCTATATAGCTCTCTGAGGCATATTCAATATGCCAAAACCCAGTAATAATGATGGTATAATTCCCCTGACCCGGAAAGAGCCTCCACTGTGGCACTTGCTAAAATCTCAGGGCTAGGACAAATGGAGACATTACTGGTGCCTGCTTGAGGAAATAGATGATCAGCGAGATGACAGTGATACAGTGATACAGTGTTTGTTTTTTCTTTTTGGGTCACAACCAGCTGATTCTCAGGGGTTACTCCTGGTTCTGCACTCAGGAATCACTCCTGGCAGTGCTTGGGAGGCCATATGGATGCTGGGAATCGAACCCGGGTCAGCCACCTGCAAGGTCAGCCCTACCCGCTGTGCTATTGCTCCAGCCCCTGTGATACAGTGATTTTACAAACAAAAATTTTTAGAAGAAATATTCCTCAATGTGAAACTACTGAATTCCATAATGCTCCGCTATCATGATATTCAAACAAGACACACTTAAACATGAAGCACAACAATACCCAGCAGCTTCTAAACTATCAATCCAAATAGAATTTAATTTTACAGAATGTCTCATCAAAATGGTATAAAGAAAATGAACATGAGTTGCTATTATAATTCTCCAGCATGTTTGATTTTAAGCCTGTTACTGAACTCGTCCTCATTAATAAACAATGGCATAATTTTATGTAGCACCTAGGAGAAAAAAGTTTCAGAATAATGCAATATAATATCTGCCTAATTTTATTTACATAGACCTTTAATTTTCTTATTGACTCTTTTAAATTTTGGTCAAGATCATAATGCAAATATAAAGCTCTACTTATGACACTTTCTAAATTTTAATTAGAATATCCTACCAAAAGGGGAAAACTGTATTTTCCTCAAATTAATGGGTCAGAATTCAAGAGACATCTAGTAATAAAATCAAATGTGGAAGTCATTTGCATTTTAATGGAATTGAAAACAAGAAAGTCGAGTTATGAATTGATTAAGAAGGTGTCAGGTAAGATATGTGTCCATTGGACTTAGCAATAATAATATTGGAGTGATACAGTAAAAATAGAACAGTATTAGGGATTAGAGATAATAATAAAGGGTTAGAGTTTGATTAACTGAAGCAGTTAAATAGACAAAAGTAACAAATACAAAGAAATACTGGAAGGCAGAATTAATAAATGGTAGTCAAGGAAGGTCACGGTCCTCCCGTTATTCATCGATTTGCTCCAGCAGGCCCAGTAACATCTCCATCGTGAGACTTGTTGTTACTGTGTTTGGCATATTGAATACGTCACAGGGAGCTTGCCAGGCTCTGCCGTGTGGGCGAGATACTCTCTGTAGCTTGCCGGGTTCTCTGAGAGGGGCGGAGGAATCGAACTCGTGTCGGCCATATTGGCCACTTGCAAGGCAAACGCCTTACCCGCTGTGCTATCACTCCAGCCCAGTCAAGGAAGGGTAATTCAATTTTCTTCTATTACATTGCATACATCTACTACACTTGCACTCATATCATGAAAAAATGGTGGATTGCTTGTTTTATTGAATTGGAGAAAACTGATAGATTCCATTTTTTAATGAAAGAAGAGAAACTAAACTATATGTCTGTCTTACCACTAATTGATATCTCTTCCAGCTATATGACAGTTGTCTAACATCTTTTTCCCCCCAAATCCAACCTCTTTTATCATCTTGAGACTTTATGTAAAATAACTTGACAGTTTGTACTTAAATGTCTCATAAATAGCTAGTTTTAACTGGTACCAACGAAGTATTGATTTCTCTCCAAACCCTGTTTTACACTTTGTTTCTTTTAATAAAATTCCTTTATTCAATGTAAATAAACTTGAGAAACCTAGAAAACATCCTTTAACCTTTGCTCTTTATATTTACCACTTATCATGTTTTATGCATTTATATACAATATTATAAACATATCTGTCATATGTCATATCAAAGATTTTATTTCTCTTCACTTAGTCTGCCACTCTATTTCTGTATTTTTTCCTTGCTCAATGGTGTTGAATATTAATCCTAAGTGTTTTAGGCTTCATCAGTGAATTGCCCCTTTTCCTCCTCCCAGAGAAGCTAACAGTGCTCTTACTAGCATCCCTAATCCCATGAGTTTATCTTTAACCTTTCCTTTGTGCTTTACAATTCCCCAAATCAGACTTGGTAACTTAGGTGATTCTGGACTTTGTATTTGTAGTGAATTACTTCCTTTTCTATGGCCCCTTTGCATACATAGCCTTTTCATATTTTGCCATAGAGCAATGTTTTTTAGCTTAAACCTGTGAAGACTGGAGAGAGAGAACAGAGGGCAATGTCCTGTCACAGAGGCATGGTGGGATGGGGGATATGGGGGGTGTGAGGGATACAGGGATCTGTGGTGGTGGGAAATGGGCACTGGAGGAGGGACGGGTATTTGATCATTGTATAAATGAAACCCAAGCACAAAATTTGTAAGTCTAAAACTGTACCTCATGGTGCCTCACTAATTAAAAAAAAATTAAAAAAATTAAAAAAACTATGCTCCTAATATTTGGGAGTTGATTGGCTCTGAAATATATCTACTCCTGGGCATCCTTCACAAATACATGACTTAGACTTTGGTTGCCACAGTTCCTAACACACCACAAAGGGAGCTCCCATAGTGAGACTCAAATGGACCAAGGGTTTGTCCTTTCTCCCTTGCCACAAGGAGCTTAGGTTTATTGGGTTACACCCGTCACAGTACTCCCAAGTCACTCTCATTTCTCTGTGCTTATCTGTAACTTCTCTATGCTCTCTTCCCCAACCAGTTAATCAGTTTTCCCCCTAATCAGACTCTGTCAATTTGTAAGGAACTTATATTTTAAGTTAATATTGCCTTTCTCCTCTCCTTATATCTTTTGAATAGTTTACTTTAAAGCAATGTTCTTTTTGTATAGACACAGGAAGAGAGTTAATATTTTGCTTTTGTAACTTGGAATTTAATTGGCTTCGAATATTATTCACTCCCAGACATGTGCTTACTCGACTTAAGCCTCAGTTGCCCTTAATTCCTAGCACCCCAAAATCAGAGTCCCTATGAGGGACTGCATGGACCCAGGGAAAGCTGTGAGCTACCCTGGCATTGAAATGGGCCAGGCCAAAGTGCCACGATACTCAACTATAAGTTGAGAGCATGGTCATGGATAAATGCTGTCATAATCCAAAAGTAACAACATTAAGACCCTACTAGGGTTAGGAAAGACTAATCTGGCTTGAGCACTGTAGTCTGAAATCTAGATGGCCCCAGGAGAGCAATTCTATAAGCTTAATGTATCTTTTACTGTGTCCATACAAAATGATTAATATTATGAATGTTTATATGTTTGTTGGACAAGGAGAGGAGAAACACACCCATGGAATTCCGCTCTTGAATGGGTTGTCCTGCTTAAAGAGTATCTTACCTAGAAGCATCCCTTGAAGAAAAGAACTTTACCCCTATTGATTGTGAAAACACCTATGTGTAAGCCCCTACCCCTCATGCTTGGGATTTAACTAGGCTGTAAGAGGGGGTTGGGGGAGCCAGAGCCAGAAGCAGAAAGGGAGTCAGAGTGAGGAGAATGAAGGGGGATCAAGAAGGAGAATGAAGTAGCATTGTGGGGAGAAGCAGAGGGAGAGACAGGAGTGAATAGAGATGAGATTAGAATAAACTGCAACTAACACCAACCAACCTGGTCCTCGTTCCCTTCCTTCACCTGCCCATCGCGATTGACCTCCTTGGGGTAGGGGAAGTGGTGTGAGACTACTGAGTGGGTGGCGGGAGAGATAGAGGCACTGCTTTTTGTGTTTACACACACATGGGGAAGGAAGAGCTAAATCGGCTTGCGGACCTAGTCTGAAACTTATGGTGGAAGCCCAGCAGCCTTGACATCCAGCCCAAGAAGCTATTTTTTAGGGGGGGGATTTTATATATATATATATATATATATATATATATATATATGTGTGTGTGTGTGTGTGTGTTTATCCAAATACTTGCAGTTATTTGGATAAACACAATAGAATATGTACATACATATGTATGTGACACTTCTGTGCGTAGCTTTTCAATTTCTGCTCTCATTTCTTCTTGTAATTTCTCAATTGTTTGATCCATTGTTTCTTTCATGTCCTCTTTTAATTTATTGGATAACTGTATCACTGTTTTCTTTGAGTTCATTGAACATCCTCAATAATTTGTATCTGAATTCTTTATCAGTGAGATCCCTTAAGTGAGTAACACCTAATGAGTCTTCTGAACTTTTCTCATTGTCTTCTCCTCGTGGTGGGGATTTGCACTGTTTTAAATATTGGTGTTTCATATGGAAACTGAGATGTTACATGAGATTACTGGGTATGAGTAATTTACCTGAGGCCCAAAATTATGCCACGCCCACTTCTGCAGAGGCCACGCCCACTTCTGAAGAGGCCACGCCCCTTCGGGTACCTGGTATGTGTGGGGGTAAATCCTGAGGGATGGAGAATTCCAGGTGCAGCGCTGGGTACGAGAGGTAGAGTCTCAGGGATGGTGAGCTCCTCAGGGTCCTAGAGGATGCCTGGAGCCCATGCACAGGGAGAGCGAAGTCCCAGTTTCGAATAATGACTGACCTGACTTATGGAGAAACCAAGGCACAGCGTTGGGGATGAACAGGAAGAGGCTCAGGGTCCTAGAGGACGCCTGGGGTGCATACACGGGGAGAGCAAAGTCCCGGTTTCAAATGGTTAAGGGTCTTGACAAAAAAGTCTGACCATCTAGTAGGTGGGCGTGCATGAGATCATTTGACATCCAGTGGAAACCAGTCAGTAATGGCTCTAGTCCAGCTGTCATCTCGAAATCTTATTACGTGTCCAGCCCATCTGACCACACCTTGGCGAATGAGACAGAGTGCCTTCTCAATCGTAGATGGAGATCAGAATTCCGGGTTCCTTCTCTCACTTGAGTGAAGCATGATATTCCAAGCATAGCTCTTTTGATTCCTTTTTGGGAGACCCGAATAGCATTCTCATACTGTTTTCATAAGGCCTAGGTCACTGAGGCATATATTAATGCAAGGAGAACAGTGGGGTTGAAGAGATGTGCCAAGAGCCAGAGGTTCTTCATCCTCTTCACTATTTTTTTTTGACACCCTTGAAGGTGTTCCAAGCCACTCTCTTCCTCCTGTGCAACTCAGGTGTCAGGTAATTTGTCATCTTGAGTTCTCGACCTACGTACACATAACTGTTGCATTCAGAGATGTTCTTTCCATTGAGGGAGAATGAAACATAAGGAATGAGACTGTTTCTCATAAACATTGTCTTTGTGAGATTCAGCTAGAGTCCGACCTTTCCAGACTCATGGTCAAAGTCGGTCAGCATTTGTGCCACTTGGCTAATGTTTGATGATATTAGAATGATGTCATCAGAGAAGCGGAGCTGGTGTAGTTGCTGACTGCCTATCTTCACTCCCATTCCTTCCCATTACGGTCATCGCATGACATTCTTGAGGGTGGCACTGAAGAGTTTTGGTGAAATAGTATCACACTACCGAATCCCTCTCTTGACATGGATGATCACTTCCTTGTAGAATGGTGAGATCCTGGTAGTGAATCTGTAATACAGCTCATGGAGGATCCTGATATATTGAGTTTGAACTCCCTATTTGGGTAGGGCTTTGATGACCGCTTTAGTCTCAACAGAATCAAAGGCCTTCTTTAAATCAGTGAATGTTAGAGCGGCATCTTGAACTCCCGGAAAACCTCAATGAGCTTGGCTACCATGTGGATATGGTCGAACATGCTGATTCCTTTGCGGAACCCGGCTTGCTCACCTGGTTGTCCTTCATCTAGTGTTCTGCCAATCCTATTCAGGATGACTCGAGTGAACAGTTTGTAGATGACAGACAACAGGCAGTTCTGGTGATAATTGCCAATGTCATGGATGTCAAATGTATTATTACAAATTACCATCTCGATCTAGACATTTCCAGAATAATATTTTTAAAGAATCATCTTCAATTTCTTGTCATCCTTTTGCTCTTCGATTTGCTTGAGCAGGCGCTGGTATCATCTCCATTCATACCTGTCAGATGCTTGTGTACCCCAATGGCATCTGCTCGCTCTAGGAATACAAAGAGCATCAAACTATTCATTCAGGGTCTTAAGGAAGAAGTCTGACCATCTCGTAGGTGGGTGACCAGGTGTTCTTCTGACATGCCCTTCACTCAAGTGAGAGAAGGAATCTGGAGTTCCGACCTCCATCAATGATCACAGATCAGGGATGCTGCCTCATTTGCCAAGGTATCGAAAATCAGATGGGCTGGACACGTAATGTGATTTTAAAGAATAAATTAATAAAATATTTTGTTCATTTCCCATGATCTTACATATTGATCAAGTCATACATTTAAAATATTTATAATGTCTTTTAACATTTGCCATGCTGTTTGTTATTTCAATTTACTCCCAAATTTATAAATATGCCTGATGTGAATATCAGTGTACAAGTCATTTACATCTCTCCTTACTCCCTTAAGAAATATTCTAAGAGAGATATTTTGTATCTAAGACTTTACAATATAGTATTATACAGCTTTAAAAAAAGTTTTCTGGAGGAACAATACAATAGGTAAGATACTTGCCTTATGTAAGTTTGACTGGGATTAATTTCATGATCACCTGGCAGGAGTGATTCCTGAAAAAAGCACAAGGAGTAAATCCTCAGCACCACTGGATGTGGCCCACAGTCCCTGCCCAGAAACTTAACATTCATTTATAATTAAAATAATAATAAATGTCAAGAACATTATATTTTATATGATTGCTGTATTTATATCATTAATACTATTATTTTTTTTACTTTTGGAACTAATGGCATATATACCAGTAAGTCACTTTTCATTTTGTATAGTATAAGTATACTATATAAATTTATTATATTTTCAATAAGTTGGACTATACTTTTACAGGACTTACAGCGAACATTCAAGCTGGCAAAATAATGCAGAGAAGCCATCAAGGATGACCTCAACGACAGGAGAACAGCAGTGCTGGTAGATGTGGCAGAAGCTTGGAAAAGCATTTGTAATGCCTGCCTGTCCTTCACCAACTACAAGACCAAGATAACTGCCCTCCGACATCCTGAAGAATCTATCACATCTTCCAGAAGGGCAATGTAGAAGAATATCCATGACTTCTACTCAGATCTCTTTAATAGCCACATCCACTTGCCCACATACCACATTCCGCATGATGAATATGTCGTTCCCAATGTTCTCTCTTTGGAAATCCAACATCCCATCTCGTAGGTAAAGAAACAAAGAGCACCTGGCCCAGACAATATCAGAACTGAACACCTGAAGAACTTACCATCAGTACTCATCAATATACTGGCGCAGCTCTTTACACACTACCTGTCTGAATGCAAGGTTCAATCCCAGTGGAAAACCAGCAGTACTGTACTACTATACAAGAAGGGAGACATCCACGACATTGGCAACTATTGCCCAATCTGCCTATTGTCTGTCATCTACAAAGTGTTCACTCGAGTCATCCTGAATAGGATAAGCAGAACACTAGATGAAGGACAACCATGTGAACAAGCCGTGTTCTGAAAAGGATTCAGTACCATCGACCATATCCACATGATTACTAAGCTCATTGAGGTTTCTCAGGAGTTCAAGATGCCGCTCTGTCTAATGTCCATTGATTTAAAGAAGGCCTTTGATTCTGTTGAGATGGAAATGGTCATAGAAGCCCTAGACAATCAGGGCGTACAAACTCAATACATCAGGATCCTCCGTGAGCTCTGTTATGGATTCACTACCAGGATCTCACCATTCTACAAAGAAGTAATCATCCATGTCAAGAGAGGGGTTTGGCAGGGTGATACCATTTTACCAAAACTCTTCAGTGTCACCCTCGAGAACATCATGCGATGACTGGAATGCGAAGGAATGGGAGTGAAGATAGATGGTCGGCAACTACACCACCTCCGCTTTGCTGATGACATCATTCTAATAATACCAAACATCAGCCAAGCGGCACAAATGCTGACCAACTTTAACTGATTAACTAAAAACTTTCATTTGTACAGCTCCTATTTCCTAGATAAAATATTGTCCATTTCATGAATTGTTGATTAATGAATTGTTGATAAATCCAATAAAATATTTAAAATTTACTGAGTTGAAATTTGTTTTTTAACAATACCTTTAATTTCTTGGTTTCCTCTATCAAACTTCAGCATCTAATCTGCAGTATTCTGTGAAAAGAAATCTAATTTTATCATCGTAATGAATACACTTTATTTCTCCGAGATATACCCATATTATTCACAAGCACACAAGCGATATATGATACATAAAGCCTGAATAAAAATATACAATTATACCACAGAAATAAAATTATCATGTATTAAAGAGTAACTATGTAAAAAAAAAGCTCTTCACACCTGGTATGTTGACTGCTTGGGGAACTACACCATAATTATAAATCTCCTAATGAATAAGTGAAATAACAAAAGTAGATATTCATCTGATTCAAATGTCTAAAGTAATAGGGCTGAGATAGACATTCTATTCATTTTATAATAAATATATCCTTCTACTTAAAATATTGAAAACTAGTGACTAAAACATTGTTTGCCTGTAGTTCATTTAGTAACAGAAAAGATATTGCCAATATATGTGTGGTTTATTTTTTAACAACATTAGCACTGAATAACACATTTCCTTATGATACTATAGGGATTATGTTAATTATGTGTATTTTTACTATTTTTCTTTGTTTTGGGGCCATGCCCAGCAATACCCCAAGCTTACTCCTTTCTCTATACTCAGGAACTACTCCTGAAGGTATTCAGGAGACCATACAGGATGCCAGGGATTGAAAACAGGTTGACAGTATGCAAGGCAAATGCCCTATCTGCCATACTCTCTTTTGGGCCCCAAATTATAAATGCGATTTTAGACATGTGAATAGAGTTAAATAATGATGAAAATTGAGTTTTCTGTCTGGGCATTTATTTTTTATTTGAAGTATTTCTTATGTACTAGCCTAATTTTAATATATACTTCTTATTTTCAGATAAACTTAACCTAACAAGAAAATTTCATTTTTTGTCATTCTTAGGTATTATTTTTTCATAAATTGTTAGTATGCCATATTTGACTCTGGGTCTTAAGAATGTCTTTGGTTTGCAACCAGTCTATTTCAGCTGTTAAAATTTTGAAACGATGTGTTATGAGCATTGATTCATTCGAATGCCTAACAACCCAAATTGAACGTTTACATTTGAATAGATGTGGCTCACTGCCAGCAGTTTCTATCTTTGTTGTCTATGCACCAACATCTAATTATGATGAAGGAAAAATTAAGAAGTTCTACATGGAGCTGGAGAAGTTCTATAAAGAAGACCACACCTTCTACAAGATCATTGTGGGTGATTTTAATGCTAAGATAGGACTGAGAAGATCAGCCGAAGAACTTCACATTGGGACCCATGACCTAGAATGGAATGAACAGGGTGAGAGACTGTCTGAGTTCATCATTTCTACCAAGACCATCCATGGTAACTCACAGTTCCAGAAGGCCAAATCTAAAAGTTGGACATGGGAGTCTCCCGGTGGAAGATTCTACAACGAAATAGACCACATCATATTCAATCAACGATTTTGCCTAACTGATGTCGCTGTTGTCCCAAAATTCCAAATGGGATCAGACCACCGTCTCCTTCATGCAAAATTATACTTCACAGAGCGGGGAGAAAGGGCTGCAAAGTTTAAAAAGAGAAATCCCAGAACGACCAACAACAGGGAGCTCTTTGGCACTATTACAGCAACATGGGAAGATGCCATTGTTGACAACATTGATGAGGAATACGATCCACAGATTCAGCACCTCCATGATTGTGCGAGGAACACCAAGAGAGATAGCCACAATAAATGCCTGTCTTAGAAAACTTTTTTCCCCTCTTTTTTATTAGTGAAACACCATGAGGTACTTATTCACCAACGTGGTTTGGCGCATGCCTCAAGCAACCGCAAGTGAACGTTCGAGCTCACAAAGCAGTGCAGAGATGCAATCAAGGAAGACCTCAAAGAGAGAAGAGCAGAAGTCTGGTAGATGTGACAGAAGCTGGGAAAAGTATTCGTAATGCCCGCCTGTCCTTCGCCAATGACAAGACCAAGATGACTGCCCTCCAACGTTCTGATGGATCTATCACATCTTCCAGAATGGCAATGGAGAAGATTATTCATGACTTCTACTCAAATCTCTTCGATAACCATGTCCACTTGCTGACAGACATACCAAATTCCACAGGATGGATATGTCATTCCCAGTGTTCTCCCTTCCAAATTCTGACACGCCATTTCCTCAGTAAAGAAACGAACAGCACCCGACTCAGACAAGGTCAGACCTGAACACCTGAAGAACCTGCTGTCAGTACTCATCAATACTCTGGCTCGGCTCTTCACACACTACCTGTCTGAATGCAAGCTTCCATCCCAATGGAAATCCAGCAGGACTGTACTACTGTACAAGAAGGGAGACCTCCATGACATTGGCAACTGCAACATGATCTGCCTATTGTCTGTCATCTACAAGTTGTTCACTGGAGTCATCCTAAATAGGATTGGCAAAACACTAGATTAAGGACAACCATGCGAGCAAGCCGGGTTCTGCAAAGGATTCAGCCCCATCGACCCTATCCACACAATAACCAAGCTCACTGAGGTTTCTCAGAGTTCAAGATGCTACTCTGTGTAACGTTCATTGATTTAAAGAAGGCCTTTGTTCTGTTGAGACGAAAGTGGTCATTGAAGCCCTAGCCAATCAGGGTATTTTAGCTCAATACACCAAGATCCTCCGTGAGCTGTATTACGGACTGACTACCAGGATCTCACCATTCTACAAAGTAGTAATCATCTATCTCAAGAGAGGGGTTCGACAAGGTGATACCATTTCAACGAAACTCTTCAGTGCCACCCTCAAGAACATCATGCGACAACTGGAATGAGAAGGAATGGGAGTGAAGATAGATGATCATCAATTTCACCACCTCTGCTTTGCTGATGACATTGTTTTAATAACACCAAACATTAGCCACGTGGCACAAATGCTGGCTGACTTTGACTGTGAGTGTGGAAAGGTCAGACTACAGCTGAATCTTATGAAGACAATGTTTATGAGAAATAGCCTCATTCCTGATGCTCCATTCACTCTCAACAGAACGACCATCTCCGATTGCAACAGCTCTGTGTACCTAGGTCTAGAAGTTAACATGACAAATGACCTGGCACCCGAGCTGTGCAGGAGGAAGAGAGCGGTTTGGAACGCCTTCAAGAGCATTGAAGAAATAGCTAAGACAACGAAGAACCTCTGGCTCTGGGCACATCTCTTTGATTCCACTGTTCTTCCGGCATTAACATACACCTCAGAAACCTGGGCCCTTCACAAACAGGATTAGAACGCTATTTGGGTCTCCCAAAGAGGAATTGAAAGAGCTATGCTTGGAATATCACATTTAACTCAAATGAGAGAAAGAATCCGGAGTTCTGACCTCCGTCGATGATCAAGAATCAGGGACGCTGTCTCGTTTGCCAAGGTGTCAACAATCAGATGGGCTGGTCACATAATGAGATTTAAAGACGACCGCTGGACTATAGCTGTTACCAACTGGATTCCACAGGATATCAAAAGACCGTGTGGCCGCCCACCTACCAGACGGTCAGACTTCTTCATCAAGATCATGAACGATCGCTTTGAGGCTCTTCGTGTTCCTAGAGCGAACAGACGCTATTGGGCTACACTAGCACATGACAGGGACAAATGGAGACATTACTGGCGCCCACTCGAGCAAATGGACGATTAACGGGAAGTGAAGTGATCAAGTTATCAAGTGATATGAGCATTTGCGATACTGTGCCTGCCTGTCTCCCAGGCAGTTATAGTTCTTGGAGACAAGACGACAATCTCCTTCAATTTTAAATCTCCATGACGAATGACTCAACTGAAACGTTTAAGTAAATAACAATATATATTGACTTTATTAGAATGCTGTATTGTATTTACCTTAATATATTTGAAGGAAGCATAAACAGTCATTAATCAAATGAGGAAACTAAATATTGGTGGAATACTTGAAATCATGACAGAACTTTATTTAATTATTTATTTTTTATTAGTGAAACACCATGAGGTACAGTTATAAACTTACAAATTTTTGAGCTTGGGTCTCAGTTATACAATGATCAAGTACCCATCTCTCCACTAGTGCCAGTTTTCCACCACCATGGGTCCCAGTATCCTTCCCACACCCCATCTTCCCCATCCCACCCTGTGTCTGTGGCAGGATATTCCCTTTTGTTCTCTCTTTCTCCTTTTGGGTGCTGTGGTTTGCAATAGAGGCATTGAGTGGCAATCGTGTTTGGTCTATAGTCTACTTTCAGCATGCTTCTCCCATCCTATGATAGAACTTTTAGAAACGACAAAATAAAAAATTTAGCAGACGCTATTCTCATAGAACAATAATCTAACAACTAAATATATATTATTTAAAAGTAGTTGTCTAAGTTTCTATAAATATTTTTTATGGAAAATAAGTAAAGTAAGAAATACTTATGGAAGTAAATATGTTCAATGTTTTTAGAAGTTGTAACGTTATGGAATTTTAACCGTAACCATTTGTTTTACCAAATGAAATTTAAAGATAAATTCGCACATATCAAATTACATAAATTTGGTATATTCCAGGAAGTATAGCTTGAAACATTTATACTCTGATAACAATTCATTTGCTATAAATTTATCAAGACAAAATATACTATGTAACAAATTATGAAGCACTCGTAAATGTTGGCATAAGGTATCGTTAGAGTGACACACTCACAATATCATTCACCACTCACTTTACCTACACAGTCACAACATAAAGACGGATGACAAATATGACTTTAAATCTTTCTAACAAGCAAGCTCCTCTTCACAATATCACATTGGTCAGTCTCCTGTGAAACTTCATGGTGTTTATGGCACAGAGATCATAATCGTTAAAGTCTCTTAAAAATTGTCCTAGATTTACGCTTATACTCTGTAAAGAGCAGATCACTGGTGTTTCTCTTGTCTCCAGTTCTTTCTTAGGATACCTCTTCTTTCTCTTCCTCTCTCTCCTCTTCCTCCTCCTTTTCACAATTTCTATCATAGAAATAGCTAGGGAGGTCATGTCAAGAGAGCGGGGTTCCGTTATCAGTTAGGAAAATATAAGAAACAAAAGAATCTAAGATTCCCTGTCTCAGTATGTTGACAGATTAGCAATCCAGTTTGGAAAGTGCGTAAAGATATACAGACCTTGCCATTATCTCCTGAAATAATAGGACTATGTTGATAACACATAACGAAAAATGAGTTTACTACCTATAATTAAAAAAAAAATTATTAGTGAAACACCATGACGTACAGTTGTAGACTTACAAAGTTTCAAGCTTGAGTTTCAGTTATACAATGATTGAGTAACTGATCCTTTCACCAGTGCCCATTTTCCACCAGCACTGATCCCAGTTCCCTCCCACCCCCTGCAACCCCCATGCCACCCTGCCTCTGTGGCAGGGCATTCCCTTTTGTGCTCTCTATCCTTTTGGGTGCAGTGGTTTGCAAAAGAGGCATTGAGTGGCAATCATGTTCTTTCTATAGTCTACTTTCCGCATGCATCACCCATCCTGGAAGGATCCTCTGAACACCCTTTATTTGATGCTCCCGTCTATCTGAGGTGACTTTTCCCCTAGGGGGTAAGGCTGGCAAGCCATGGAGTAAATCTCCTGGTACTTATCTCGCTATTCTTGGGTGTTAGTCTCCTATCCTTTTACTTTAAATTTCCCAGATGAATGCAATCTTTCTATGTCTGTCCCTCTCTTTCTGACTCATTTCACTTTGCATGATACTTTCCACGTAGTACCACTTGTATGTAAATTTCATGACTTAATCTTTTCTAACAGCTACATAGTACTCCATTGTGTAGATATACCAAAATTTCTTTAACCCGTAATCTGTTCTTGGGCACTCAGGTTTTTTTTCCAGATTTTGGCTATTGTAAACAGTGCTGCAATGAACAAGTGTAGATGTCTCCTCAATTATACTATTTTGCCTCACTGGAATATAATCCCAGGAGTGGTATTGCTGGGTCAAATAGGACCTCAATTTCTAATTTTTTGAGAATGTCCATACTGTTTTCCAAAACAGCTAAACCATTCAGATTTCCACCAGCGGTGAAGGGTCCCTTTCTCACCACATTGGCGGCAACAACAGTTGCTATTGTTCTTTTGGATGTGGGCCAGTCTCTGTGGTGTGAAAAGATATCTCATTGAGGTTTTGATCTGCATCTTCCTAATGATTAATGATGTAGAGCATTTTCTCATGTGCCTTTTACCCATTTGGATTTCTTCTTTGTAAAAGTTTCTGTTCATTTTATCGCCCATTTTTCGATGGGGTTGGATGATTGAGGCACTATTGTGAACGAGATTTTTTATGTCAATTTTTCTCATAGGAATGCCATGGTTTTTTGCGTAATGATTTTATAGCTTGCAACTTTAATATACAAGTCTATTGTTTCTAGGAGTTTCTTGGTAGAGGTTTTAGGGATCTCTAATTATATAATCATATCATCTGCAAATAGTGAGAGCTTGATTTCTTCCTTTCCTACCTGAATGCCTTTTATATCTTGTTCTTGCCTAACTGCTATTGCAAGTACTTCCTGTAATATATTGAACAGCAATGGAGAGAGTGGGCATCCTAGTCTCGTCCCTGATTTTAGGAGGAAGCCACTCTGTTTTTCCTCATTGAGGATGATGCTTGCTGTACACTTGTGGTAGATTGCTAACTATATTGAGGAAAGTCCCCTCTATTCCCATTTTGGCATGGGTTTTCATCATAAATGGGTGCTTGGTCTTGTCAAATACTTTCTCTGCATCTATTGATATGATTACATGGTTTTTGTCTTTTCTTTGGTTGACATCATTGATTATGTTGATTGATTTCTGAATGATAAACCATCTTTGCATCACCAGGATGAATCCTAATTGGTCATGGTGTATGATGATTTTGATGAGTTGTGAATTCTATTTGCTAGTATTTTCTTGAGAATCTTCGCGTCCGTGTATCAAGGATATCAGCCTGTAGTTTTCTTTTCTTGTGGTGTCTTTGATTCCTTTTGGCATAATAGAGATATGGGCTTCTTATAAACATTTTGGCACTGTTTCTGTTTCTTAAGTTTCCTGGAAAAGCTTAAGAAGGTCTGGCAATAGGTCCTCTTCAAATGTTTGGAAAAATTCGCTAGTGAATCCATCTGGACCTGGGCTTTTGTTTTGGGGAAGACTTTTGATTACAGTTTCAATTTCCTTGATGTTAATAGGTCTATTCAGGTATCCTAGACATTCTTGATTCAGCTTTGGGATATGATAGGATTCCAGGAATTTATCCATTACTTCTAGGTTCTCTTGTTTTGTGGCATACAGACTTTCAAAGTAGTCTCTGATGATCTTTTGAATTTCTTTGGTTTCTTTAGTAATATCCCCCTTCTCATTTCTGATTTGGATTATTAGGGTTCTATCTCTCTGCTTCTTTGTGAGATTACTAGTGTTTTATCTATCTTGTATATTTTCTCGAGGAACAAGCTCTTGGTTTCATTGATCTTTCGGGTTGTATCTTTGGTTTCCATGTCATTGATTTCTGCTCTAAGTTTAATGATCTCTTTCCTTCTGCCCAATCTGGGTTCTTTCTGTTGGTCCATTACTAAGGCCTTGAGCTGTGAAATCAAGTTGTTTATGTGCATCCTTTCTTCTGTGCTGAGAAATGCTTGCAGAGCTATAGATTTTCCCCTTAATATGGCTTTCGCTGCATCCCATAAGTTCTGGTAGCTGTGTCTTCATTCTCATTTGTTTCCAGGTATCTTTTGATTTCATCCTTGACTTCATTCCTGACCCACTCGTTGTTCAGCATTGAGTTGTTTAATTTCCAGGTGTTTGATTTGGTTCTCCGTGTCTGTTTTTGATTCACTTCTATCCTCAGTGCATCGTAGTCTGAAAAGATGGTTGATACTGTTTCTATCTTCCTGATTCTATTCAGGTATGTTTTGTGGCCTAGCACATGGTCTATTTTGGAAAATGTTCCATGCGCACTGGAGAAGAATGTGTATTCTTTCTTATTTATTTATTTATTTATTTATTTATTTATTTCTGCTTTTTGGGTCACACCCGGCGATGCTCAGGGGTTACTCCTGGCTCATGCACTCAGGAATTGCTCCTGAAGTTCTCGGGGACCATATGGGATGCTGGGAATCGAACCTGTGTCGGCCATGTTGGCTGCGTGCAAGGCAAACGTCCTACCCGCTGTGCTATTGCTCCAGCCCCAGAATGTGTATTCTTTCCTTTTGAGGTGAAAGCCCTGTATAAGTCTATAAGCCCTTTCTCTTCTATTTTTTCTTTCAAAGCCAATGTTTCCTTGCTGAGTTTTGTTCTTATTGATCTATACAGAGGTTATAAGGCGATGTTAAAGTCTCCAACTACTATTGTGTTGCTAGCAATGTCCTCCTTAACATCTGTTAGCAGTTGTTTTAAATATTTATCTGTTCCCTCATTAGGTGTGTATACATTTAAGAGTGTGATTCTTCCTGTTGTATGTAGCCCTTGATGAACAGAAAATAGTCTTCACTCTCCCTTCTAATCTTTTTCAACGTGAAATTAATGTTGTTGGATACAAGTCTGGCCACCCCAGCTTTTTTGAGGGAGCTGTTTGCTTGCAGGATTATTTTCCATCCTTTGACTTTGAGTCTGTGTTTGCTGTGATTGTTGATATGAGTTTCTTTTAGATAGCAGAATGTTGGGTTCTGTCTCTGAATCCATTTTGCCACTCTGTTTCTCTTAAGTGGTGAATTTATACCATTGACATTGAGAGAGATTACTGTTATGGGGTTTTGTGTCATCTTTCTGTAAGGATCTGTTGTGGATGTAGGGTTTGTCTTGTCTTATAGTAGCCCCTTTAGCACTTGTTTTAGGTTTGGTTTGGAGTCTATGAAGTTCCTGAGCTGCTGTTTTTTCTAGAAATAGTGTACCGTTCCTTCAAGTTTGAGTGAGAGTTTAGCCGGATAGAGATTTCTTGGTGAAGCATTCATTTCAGTGAGTGTTTTCACTATATCCCACCATTGCCTTCGGTTTTGGAGGTTTTCCTCTGATAGATCTGCTGCAAATCCAAGGGGTGCTCCTTTGTATGTGATTTTCTTCTTTGACTTTTTTGCTTGCAGTATTCTGTCTCTATCGGGAGCATCGATCATTCTAACTATGATATGTCTTGGAGTGTTTTTGTTAGGGTCTCTTTTAGCTGGCACCCTTCAGGCTCCTTGAATCTGAATGGCTGCATTGTGGAGCTCTGGGAATTTTTCAGCGATGATTTGTTTAACTTTGGCTTTTTCATTTGGATTTTTTTCCCTGGGCTTCTGGTAGTCCAATGATTCTAATGTTGTTCCTCTTGGAATCGTTTCCTAGGACTCTGATTCTCTCTAGTGCTATTTTGAGGTCCTTTGCCATTGTTTGTTGTTACCTGTTGGCTTGGTGCAGCTGATCTTCCAGCTCACTGATTCTTTCCTCAGCTGTGGTCATTCTACTTTTGAGGGCACAGACTGAGCTTTTTATTTCATCTATGGAATCTGTCATTTGTGACATTTCTGTGTATAGCTTTCCAATTTCTGCTCTCATTTCTTCCTGTATTTTCTCAATTGTGCGATCTATTTTTTCTTTCATGTCCTCTTTAAATTTACTGGATATCTGTCTGACTGTTTCATTGAGTTCATTGAACATCTTCATGACTTAATATCTGTATTCTTTCTCAGAGTGGTCCCTTTAGGTGAATAGAACCTACTGAGGCTTCTGGACTCTTTTCATTGTCCTCTCCATGTGTTGGGGATTTGCATTGTTTCTTCATGTTGGTGTGTAGGTGTGCAGAGTAGATTTCTCGGTATGACTAAACTACCTGCGGCCTGCTGAAAATTAGGCCACATCCACTTCTAAAGTGGCCACACTCCCACTGGAACCTGGTGTGTGGGGGAGAGTAAAGACTGTGTGGGGGAGAACACCATCTTAGCATGCAGGATGATCAAAATGCCCAAAACTATACATAGAGACAAAATTCTGAAAGCAGAAATATCAAAGAATGAAATTGCTTATAAAGGAGCATCCTTAAGATTCACAGCCGATTTGGTTGATGAAACCTTCACAGTGGTGAAAAGAGTGGCAGGATATCGTGAAAATGCCTCACCAAAAATACTTTACCCAGCGAAACTCTCATTCATAACAGAAGGAAAAGAACACAGTTTCACAGAAAAACAAAGGATCAGGAACTTCAAATACTCAAGAACGTGGTTACAAGAACAACTACATGGGCTATTTTAAGACAAGGCAGGTCTCTCAAATTCACCAAATTTCAACAGAAAAAATGAGACAAAATGCCATAACAATAATCTCTCTCAACGTCAATAGGCTAAACGTACCAATTAAAATACATGGATTGTCAGGACAGATAAGAAAATTGAACTCAACATTCTGTTGCCTGCAAGAAACACATCTCAATAATCAGAGCAAACACAGTATCAAAGTCAAAGGCTTGAAAATAATCCTACAGGCAAAAAACTCCCATAAAAGAGCTGGAGTAGCTATCCTAGTATCAGACCACATTGAGTTCAGGCGGAAGAAGATAACAAGAGACAATGAAGGCCATTTCTTATTGATCAAGGGATCTATACAACAGGAGGAACTTAGAAAACTAAATGTGTATGCACCTAATGAGGGACTAGCAAAGTACTTAAAAAAACTACTCATAGACTTGGAGAAAGACACCAATAACAATACAATATTAGTGGGAAACTTCAACATCGCTTTATCACCTCTTGATAGATCAACTAGACTCAAGCTGAGCAAAGAAATATTTCATCTGATGGGAAAAATGGAAGAAAGGGACTTAGTAGATATATACAGGACACTTCATCTTCAAAAAGCTGAATACACATTATTTTCAAGCATGTATGGAACATTCTCTAGGATAGACCACATGCTGAGTCACAAAACATACCTCCATAACATTAAAAAGATAGAGATTGTATCAACAAATTTCTTAAACCACAATGCGCTGAAATTAGAAGTAAATCAGACACACAAAGAGAAATCTAAATCCAGAACATCTGGAAATTAAACAGCTCACTATTGGACAATGAGTGGCTTAGGAAGAAAGTCAAAGAGGAAACCAAAAGATTCCTGGAAACAAACGAAAATGAGGACACGAGTTACCAAAACTTATGGGACACAGCAAAAGCAGTGTTAAGAGGAAAGTTTATAGCTCGACAAGCATTGCTCAGGAAGGAGGAGTGAGCCCACATAAGTAATCTAACTTCACAGTTTAAGAGCTTGTAGAATGACCAACAAAAGGAGCCCAACCCGAACAGGAGGATGGAAATAATGAAACTCAGAGCAGAGATTAACGAGATGGAAACCCAAAATATGATCCGAAAGATCAATAACACCAAGAGCTGGTTCTTGGAGAAAATAAACAAGATCAATAAGCCTCTAGCAAAACTCACAAAGAAAGGGAGAGAGAAAACCCTAATAAATCAAATCAGAAATAAAAAGGGGGTCATTAGAACAGAAATCACAGAAATTCAAAGTATCCTCAGCAAGTAATTTAAGAAGCTTTGTGTCACAGAACACGAGGTCGAGGAAAAGGATAAATTCCTAGATTCCTCTAGGCTCCCAAGGCTGAACCAAGAAGACCTGTAATACCTGAACAGACCTATCACCATAAAAGAAATTGTATTGGTAATAAAAAGTCTCCCCAAGCACAAAAGTCCAGGCCCAGATGGATTCACTAGTGAATTCTTCCAAATATTTAAAGAGGACTTACTCTCAATCCTCTCTAAGCTTTTCCACGAAACTGAAATATCAAAAACACTTCCGAATAGTTTCTACAAAGCAAATATCACCCTGATACCAAAAGCAGACAGAAATACCACAAAAAAGGGGAATTACAGGCAGATATTCCTGATGAATACAGGCACAAAGATCCTCAACAAAATATTAGCAAATAGAATCCAACGACTCGTCAAAAACATCATACACCATGACTGAGTAGGATTCATCGCAAGGATGCAAGGATGGTTTAACATTTGGAAATTGATCAACATAATCCATCATATCAACAAAAGAAAAGATAAAGACCATATGATCATATCAATAGAGGCAGAGAAAGCATTTGACAATATCCAGCACCCATTTATGATGAAAACTCTCAGCAAAATAGGCATTGAAGGTACTTTCCTCAACATAGTCAAGTCATTTACAACAAGCCCATGGCAAGTTTCATTCTCAGTGGGGGAAAACTGAAAACTCTAAATTGGGAAAAGACAAGTTTTTCCACTTTCACCACTCCTATTCAATATATTACTTGAAGTCCTGGCCATCGCACTTAGGCACGAGAAAGTTATAAAGGGCATACTGATAGGAAAGGAACAGGTAAGGCTATCACTATTTGTAGACAATATGATACTATACTTAGAAAACTCTAAAGACTCTACAGAAAAGCTCCTAGAAACAATAGGATGGTTTAGAAAAGTGTCAGACTACAAAATCAACACCCAAAAGTCCATGGCTTTCTATTATACAAATATTGAAAGAGAAGGAAGATACATTAAAAACTAAAATCCCGTTCAAAATGGTACCTCAGTAAATCAAGTACCTCAGAATCAGCTTAACCAAAGAGGTAAGGACCTATACAAGGAAAATTACAAAACACTACTTCAATAAATAAAAGAGGACACTTGGAAATGGAGACACATGCCCTGCTCGTTGATAAGGAGGATTAACATCAAAATGGCAATACTGCCCAAAGCACTATACAAATTTAATGCGATCCCTATAGGATATCTATGATATTTTTCAAAGAAATAAACAAAACACACATGAAATTTATATGGAACAATAAACCCCCAGGAGTAGCTAACTCAATGCTTGGGAAAAAGAGAATGGATGGTGTGTAAACTCAAAAAAGAAAAAAAACAGCACAGCGGCGGTGGCTCTATCTCTCCCACAGCCCACGTTCGATATTCTCACGCCGCTTACCCCACCACAAGGAGGTCGATGCCGATGGGCAGGCAAGGGAAGGAACGAGGGCCAGGCTGGTTGATATTAGTTGCAGTTTATGCCAATCCTCTCTCCATCCACTCCTGTCTCTGTCCTCTGCCTCCCCTGCTTCTTCCACCCCCATTCTACTTCATTCTCCTTGATCTTCCTTCATCCTCCTTCTCTGGAGTCTTGATTATAATCCTCATCCCTTTTCTCCTCTTTCTGATCCCCCATCCCACTCTTACAGAACAGTTAAATCCCAAAGCATTAGGGGTTGGGGTAATAATTACACATATGTGTGGTCACAATCAATAGGGGAAAACTGCTTCTAGGACAGGTTGTCATTATCAGATCAATCCATCCTAGAGTGCAAACCTTGGGTGTGTTTCTCCTCTCCTTGTCTAACAAACATATAAGCATATATAATATAAATCATTTTGTATGGATACAGTAAGAAATACCTTAAACTTATAGAATTACCCTCCTAGGGCCATCTTGATCTCAGACTACAGTGCACAGGCCAGATAGTCTTTACTAACCCTAGCAGATTCCTAGTCTCATCGTTACTTTTGGATCTTGACAGCATTTATCTATAATCAAACTTTTAACTTATACTTAAGAATCGTGGCACTTTGGCCTGGCTCATTTTGATGCCAGGGTAGCTCACCGCTTGTCTTGGGTCCATTCAGTCCCTCATCGGGACCCTGCTTTTGGGGTGTTAGGAACTAAGGGCAGCTGAGGCTTAAGTCGAGAAAGCAGATGCCCGGGAATGAATAATATTCAAAGCCAATTAAATCCTAAGTTACAAAGAATAATGTTAATGGTCTTCCTGTATCTATACAAAAAGGGCATTACTTTACAGTAAACTGTTCATAAGGCATAAGGAGAGGAGAAAGGCAATATTTCACTCATACATATAAAATCATAGATTTCTGAGGAATCGAATCTTGCAAGTTAACAGAGTATGATTCGGGCTGGAGCAATAGCATAGCGGGTAGGGCGTTTGCCTTGCACAGGGCCGACCTGAGTTCAATTCCCAGCATCCCATATGGTCCCCTGAGCGCCGCCAGGAGGAATTCCTGAGTGCAGAGCCAGGAATAACTCCTGTGTATTGCTGGGTGTGACCCAAAAAGCAAAAACAAACAAACAAACAAAAAGTCTGATTAGGGGGAAAGCTGATTAACTGGTTGGCCAGGAGAGCATAGGGAAGAATTTACAGATAAACACAATGGAATGGAATTTCTTCAGGAGCACTGTAATGGGTGTAACCTGATAAATCTAAGTTCCTTGTGGAGAAAGGGAGAAAGGACAAAGGAACCCAGTTGAATATTCTCTCATAGACCCCCATATATATGACTACTTAATCTTTGACAAAGGAGCAAGAAATATGAAGTGGAACAAGGAAAGCCTCTTCAACAAGTGGTGCTGGCAAAACTGGATAGCTTCCTGCAAAAAAAATGAACTCTGACCTCTTGTCTAATGCCAGGCACAAAAGTCAGCTCAAAGTGGATTAAAGACCTCAATATCAGACATAAATCCATAAGGTACGTAGACGAAAATGTAGGCAGAACTCTCCACGACACTGAAACTAAAAGCATCTTGATGGATGAAACACCACTGACCATGCTAGTGGAAGCAAACATAAACAAGTGGGTCTACATCAAATTAAGAAGCTTCTGCACTTCAAAAGAAACAGTGACCACAATACAGAGAGAGCCCACAGAATGGGAAAGAATATTTACCCAATACCCATCTGATAAGGGATTAATATTCAGGATATACAAGACACTAGTAGAATTGTTCAAGAAAATAACCTCCCATCCCATCAAAAAATGGTGAGAAGAAATGAACAGAAGTTTTCTCAAAAAAGAAATACAAATGGCCAAAAGGCACATGAAAGAATGTCCCTCTTGCTAGCCATCAGGGAGATGCAAATCAAAACAACAATGAGATATCATCTAACACCACAGAGACTGGTACACATTCAAAATAACAAAAGCAACCAGTGCTGGCATAGATGTGGGGAAAAAGAGACACTCTTTCACTGTTGGTGGGAATGTCCACTAATCCAGCCTTTCTGGAAAACAATATGGACAGTCATTCAAAAACTAGAAATTGAGCTTCCAATTGGTATTGCAATACCACTTCTCGGAATATATCCTATAGATGCAAAAAAAGCATAGTAGAAATGACAGTTGTACCTATATGTTTATTGCAGCACTGTTCAGAATAGCTAAAATCTGGAAACAACCCAAATGCCCTAGAACAGATGACTGGTTAAAGAAATGTTGGTACATGTACTCAATGTAATACTATGCAGCTGTCAGGAGAGATGAAGTCATGAACTTTGCTTGCAAATGGATAGACATGGAGAGTATCATGCTAAATGAAATGAGTCAGAAAGAGAGGGACAGACATCGAAGGACTCCACTCATTTGTGGAGTATATAACAACATAACATGAAGCTGACACCTAAGGATAGTAGATATACAGGACAGGTAGATTGCTCCATAGCTGGAAACCTGCCTCTTGAGCAAAGGCTGCTGAAATAGAGTAGGTATCAATAAGAAAATGATGGCTGGAGGAATCGGTCGGGATGGGAGATGTTTACGGAAAGTAGATAAAGGACCAAACATGATGACTCTCAGTATCTGTATTGCAAACCTTAATGCCCAAAAGTAGAGAGAGATTATGGGGAATAATTTCGGCTGTGGAGGCTGGGGGAGGGTGTGAAAGGGGGGAATATACCGGGGATATTGGTGGTGGGGAATGTGCACTGGCAGAGGTATGGGTGTTTGATCATTGTGTGATTGTAACCCAAACGTGAAAACCTGTAACCATGTCACGGTGATTCAATAAAATTAAAAAAGAAAAAAAAGAATGTGTTTGATCTGATAAATTATGTAGATTGCCAAAGTGATCACTCTAAATGTCAATATGAATGGAACAATATGAGCAGAAACAACAGATTTTGTATAGTTCAAGAGGAAAGTAGATACATATAATTAATTCACCTATATCACTTAAATAATCAACCAGCAAAGAGCAATATTTAGGAGAAAGGAATATTAGAAGTTGCTGTAATAACACACCTAATACATACATTATTTGTTATTGAATTACCATTAGATACAGTTAGAAAGCTTTGCGTTTCAGTCATGCAATGATCAAACACTCATCCCTCCACCAGTGCACATTTTTCACCACCTATCTTCCCAGTATCCCATCCTCCCATTCCACCCCTCTCACTTTCCCTTATGGAAAACAATTTACCCCCTACTATCTATTTTGGGGCATTATGGTTTACAATACAGATACTGAGAGGCTATCACATTTGGTCCTTTATGTATTTTCAGCATGCATCTCCCATCCCAAGTGATTCCTCCAACCATCATTGACTTAGTGATCCTTTCTCTATTCCAGCTGCCTTCTCCCCCAGATTATGAGGCAGGCTACCAACCATGGAGCAATATTCCCGACCCTGTCTCTACTGTTCTTGGTTGTCTCTCTCATATTATGTTATTTTGTATTCCACAAACAAGTGCAGTCATTCTATATCTGTCCCTCTCTTTCTGACTCATTTTACTTTGTATGATATGCTTCATGACCATCCACTTATAAGCAAATTTCATGACTTAGTCTTTCCTAAAAGCTGCAGAGTATTGCATTGTGTAGATGTACCAAAGTTTCTTTAACAAGTCGTCTGTTCTAGGGAACTTGGGTTGTTTCCAGATTCTGGCTATGGCACATACATTTTTAACAAAGAATTGTAACACATTTTTTATTTTATTTATTTATTTTTTATGTAGGAGTACTGCTATTTATTCAGTCACTGATTAGCTGATTGAACTGGACATGAACTCCACCTTACTTTGTTTCCCCATTTTTTATAATTTTATTTATTGGATCACCTTGAAAGTAGTTACAAAGCTTTTGGGTTTAAGTCTCGTTCATACAATGAAACACCCGTACCTTCACTAGTGCCGATTCTCCACCCCCCAAAACCCCAGTACACCCCCAACCCACACCTTCCCCCTACCTGGTAACACATTTTTTAAAAAAAGAAATTGTGACTCATTCAAAGGGAAAAAATGAAAGCAAAAATTTTGCCTTTGAAGAGACCAAGTAAGACCTAGATATTGAAAGAACATCAAAATGGCTATTATGAATGTTTAGAAAAACAAAGAAGGAAACTCTGGTATAAAAATATGGTAAAGATTAATGGCAATGTCTTCTCAGATCATAAATATAATTAAAAGGACAAAAATAATTAATATATTAATATTTCGAACTGAAAACTCTATCAACCAAAATGAAAAAAAACTAGTAATAGTGCTCAATGATATTGAGAGTCAGTGAACTTAAAGATTCATTTGAATATATGTAATTTGAAGAAAAAGTAAGGATATGCTTAACAAATTTTCTTTTAAAAGAAATATACATACCCAAGTATATAGGAAAGAAAATATAAAGTGATCCACCCAGTATATCATGGACAAAGTGCTGATTTATAGAGGCATAGATGAAATATTTTTAAAAGTAAGAAAAAAGTGACTCATTGAATCCAACAAAATTGAATATTACCTAAAAAGTATAAAAGTGTAGATATATGTATATGTATATATAATTTATATGTATATATAATAAAGGCAGAGTCTCCTGCCTCCGCGTTTGACTGACCTCACCGGGGCCCCTTGGAGGAGGGTGAGTTGAGTTTCCCTTCCCACCCCGAGAAGAGCCCTGGCAGCTGAAGACCTCCGGTTCCAGCCACAACCATGCATAAGACCACTCTCCACACGTTCAGACGAGCCTCACGCATGAAGGAACCGGCAGAGGAACCCAAGTATGCAGGACCCAGGGCATAGACCGCCAAACCTTCTCGGATTGGGGCTGGGGCCTCCTCCATCCAGATCCCCCATCTTCTGGATGTTACACCCACCAACTGCCCTCGGTGTTGTGTATCGCATCAACAGCCAAGACTCAGAGACTATAAAACCCTGCTCCTGGAAGGGCGTGGCTGTGAATGCATTTCCGGGACATCTTATTATCTAGGTCTTACTCTGGAGAACCTGGCAGGCAACCAAAAGTATCCTGCCCACACGGCAAAGTCTGGCAAACTCCCCATGGCGTATTCAATATGCCAAAAACCAGTGACAATGATGGGTCTCATTTCCTGATGCTGAAAGAGCCTCGAATGTGGCACTTTTTAAAATCTCAGGGATAGGATGAAGGAGATATTACTGGCGCCTGCTCGAGGCATTCGATGACCAAGAGGATGACAGTGATAAAATGATATAATAAAGAAAAGACAAGAAGGACTACATAAAACTAAAGTGTTTTCGCGTGGGAAGGAAGTAATCAACAGATTAAAAAAATAATTTATGAAACAGAGAACTCTAAAACTTAACAGAAAAAGAGGCTAGTAACTTGATTTAATGTGTGAAAATAATTTAGTAATTTCTCATTAAAAATACAAACCAATATGACTAATGGCCATTGGCTATGTAGCATAATCCCTGTTCACACATTTTCTCCTGAGTACTTCCAAGGGGTCATTCAAGACCACTGAGTCAGGAACATTTCTAGGTGTGGTCCACATTACCACACCCCTCACACACAATTGCGATTTAATATTTTGAGGGATATGTGGTGCAGTCACAACTGGTAGTGCTTAGGGCTAACTCCTGGATCTTTGCTCAATAATGGGGCTCCAGGACCACATGGGGTGGAAATCTTTGGGCTGATTTTTAAGGTAAGCACATTGCCCACTGTACTATCACACTGGCATCAAAGATGTATTTTTTTTGTTTGCTTGTGTTGTGAATGTTTTATGATCCTTACAATAAAGACAAAAATATGGATATAAAACTCATACTTACAAAGCTGAAATGAGAAATTAAAAATTTCACTATGATAAATAAATTTATATTCCACTTTCAATAAAAGACACAAGTAAAAAAACTCAATAATGAAATGGAGGACTGGAACACTCTTATAAAGAAACAGAACTAACAAAGAGCTAGCATAGCACTCCACACAAAAACAGATGCATACACATTTGAAAGTGCACATTGAACATTCTTTAAGACAGAGCAGATGCTAGGTCATAAAACAATTCTCAATACATGTAATAAAATATGAAAATAATATAAAAATATCTCTAGGCCATAAAGAAATTAAATTAGAAACCAATAACATATAGTGAATAGACAAATAAGCAGAAATAAATAATTTTTAATTAATTAATGAGAGAAAAAACTATTTCAATCTAAACTAAAAATACTTTAACATAAATGAAAATAATGCAGGATATATCAAATTAATGAATACAGTGAAAGTACAGCTTGTAGGAAAGTTTACAGCTGAAAATATATACAAGTGCAGCTTGTAGGAAAGTTTACAGTTGAAAAATATAAAATAATAAATAATAAATTTATCAACCATAATGGAAACGGCAGAGGAACCCAGGTATATGGGACGTGGGACTGAGCTATCCAAGCCTGCACAGTTTGGGACTGGGACTTCCAGTAGCTAGACAGTTACACCTATCAACTGCTGTGTAACCCCATCAATGACCAGGACCCAGAGATTATGGCACCAAGCTCCCGGAAGAGAACAAAGCAGAGTCTCCTACCCCCGTGCCTGACTGTCCTCACCAGGGCCTGACAGCTGAAGACCTCTGAGACCCAGCCAAAGCCATTCTGAGACCACTCTTCACACTCTTGGATGAGCCTCACACATAAAGGAACCATAGAGGAACCCAGGTGTGCGGGACACGGAGGTAAGATCTCCAAACCTGCATGGTTCGGGACTGGGCCTTCCAGTAGCTAGGCAGTTACACCCACCAACTGCCGTGTAATCCCATCAACGGCCAGGATCCAGAGACTATCACACCAAGCTCCCGGAAGCTCATGGCCACATTCACAGCCGTGCGACTTCTTATTCTCTAATTCTCACCTCGGAGAACCCGGCAGGCTACTGAGAGTATCATACCAGCACATATGCCTGGATAGGAACACCTGTAAAGTTTATTTGTGTTTTCAGGCTACCAAGAGTATCCCACCCACACTGCAGAGCCTGGCAAGCTATCAGTGGTGTATTCGATATGCCAAATCCAGTACATGCAATGGAACTCATTCCCTTGACCCTGAATACGGCAGCATTGAGGAGTATGTGGAAGGAGAGGCTGATAAAATCTCAAGGCCAAACTAGGATGCCAAAACAAAGAAAGACAAAAATGATTATCTGTACTTTCAATGCACATACACTGCATCTGATGCATCCATGGAGGACTTGATGTTACAAGCATGAAAGATCAAGTACAACATCTTTGCTCTGACTGAGATGAGAAGGCATCAATCACATCAAGCTGTTTTTGACACTGTAGAAGAACTGTTCTTTGGAACATGCGACAAAAGAGGCATTGGTAGTGTAGGTGTCCTTGTCAACACGAACTTAGCCATGAACATTGATTCATTTGAATGCCTAACAACTAGAATCTGATGAGTACACTTGAGTAGATGTGGCTCACTGCTGACAATTTCTATCTTCATTGTCTACGCACCAATATCCAATTATGGTGAAAGAAAAATTGACAATTTCTACATGGAGCTGGAGAAGTTCTATAAAGAAGATCACACCTTCTACAAAATCATTGTCAGTGATTTTAATGCCAAGATAAGACCGAGAAGATCAGCCAAAGAACTCTACATCGGGACCCAGGGCCTAGAACAGAACAAACAGGGTGACAGACTGTCTAAGTTCATCATGTCAACCAAGACCATCCCTCGTAACTCACAGTTCCAGAAGGCCGAACATTGGACATGGGAGTCTCCCAGTGGACAGTTCCAAAACGAAATTGACCACATCATATTCAGTTGATGGTTTTGCCTGATTGATGTCGCTGTTGTCCCAAAATTCCAAACGGGATCAGACAACCATCTCCTTCATGCAAAATTCTACTTCACAGAAAGGGGAGAAAGGAATGCAAAGTTTAAGAAGAGAACACCAAGAATGACCCCAATTGGTAGCTCTTTGGCTCTGTTGAAGCAACATGGGAAGATGCCGTCATTGACAACATTGACAAGGAATACGATTGACTGGCTCAGCACCTCCATGATTGTGCGAGGAATGCCAAAAGAGAGATAACCACAAAAAAATGCCTGTCTTCGAAAACTTTTGAGCTTATTCACCAATGTGGCTTGGAGCATGCCTAAGGCAACCACAAGCAAATGTCCGAGCTCACAAAACAGTGCAGAGAAACGATCAATGAAGACCTCAAAGAGAGTACAGCAGCAGTGCTAGTAGATTTGGCAGAAGTGGGGAAAAGCATTCGTAATGCCCACATGTCCTTCACCAACTACAAGACCAAGTTGACTGCCCTCTGACATCCTGATGGATCTATCACATCTTCCAGAAGGGCAATGGAGAAGATTATTCATGACTTCTACTCAGATCTCTTTAATAGCCATGCCCACTTGCCCACATACCAATTTCCACAGTATGGATATGTCGTTCCCAATGTTCTCCCTTCTGAAATCTGACATGCCATCTTGTCGATAAAGAAACAAAGAGCACCTGGCTCAGACAAGGTCAGACCTGAACATCTGAAGAACCTACCATTAGTACTCATCAATATACTGGCACGCTACCTGTCTGAATGCAAAGTTCCGTCCCAGTGGAAAACCAGCAGGACTGTACGACTATACAAGAAGGGATACATCCACGACATTGACAACTATCGCCCAATATGCCTACTGTCTGTCATCTACAAGCTCGAGTCATCTACAAACTTGAGTCATTCTGAATAGGATTCGCTGAACACTAGATGAAGGACAACCATGTGAGTAAGCTGGGTTCTGCAAAGGATTCAGCACCATCGACCATATCCACATGACAACCAAGCTCTTTGAGGTTTCTTGGGAGTTCAAGATGCAGCTCTGTCTAACGTTCATCAATTTAAAGAAGGCCTTTGATTCTGTTGAGTCAGAAGCTGTCATCGAAGCCCTAGCCAATCAGGGTATTCAAACTAAATACATAAGGATCCTCTATGAGCTGTATTACGGATTCACTACCAGGATCTCACCATTTTACAAAGAAGTGATCATCGATGTCAAGAGAGGGGTTTAGCAGGGTGATTCTATTTCACCAAAACTCTTCAGTGCCACCCTCGAGAATGTCATGCGACAACTGGAATGGGAAGGAATGGGAGTGAAGATAGATGGTCGGCAACTACACCACCTCCGTTTGCTGAAGACATCGTTCTTATAACACCAAACATCAGTCAAGCGGCACAAATGCTGACCAACTTCAACTGTGAGTGTGGAAAGGTCGGATTACAGCTGAATCTCACAGACAATGTTCATGAGAAACAGTCTTGTTCCTGACATTCCATTCACTCTCAAGGGAATGACCATCTCCAAATGCAACAGTTATGTCTACCTAGGTCTAGAAGTCAACATGATGAATGACCTTGCACCTGAATTGCTCAGGATGAAGAGAGAGGTGTGGAATGCCTTCAAGAGCGTTGAAGAAATAGCTAAGTGGATGAAGAACCTGCAGCTCTGAGCACATCTCTTCGATTCTACTGTTCTTCCTGCATTAACATACACCTCAGAGTCTTGGGCCCTACGACTAGACTAGACTATGCTGACTAGAGCCATTAGCGATTGGATTTCACGGGACCTCAATATATCGCGTGGACCCCCAGCTACAAGATGGTCAGACTTCTTCGTGAAGATGCTGAACAATCGGTTGGAAGCTCTTCATGTTCCTAGAACGAACAGATGCCATTGGGCTATGCTAGCACACAACAGGGATGAATGGAGACATTACTGGTGCCTGCTTGAACAAATTGATGATTAACTGGATATCAAGTGATCAAGTGATCAACTACAAGAGATAGAACTCCCTTCAAGAACTATGGGATAGAAGCAGAAAGAAAACTACAATAAAATAAAAAAGAAACAGAGAAATGAATTTTTAATGTCTTGTTTCTAATTTAACATTACTATAAAGATGTTGGCTCATCCAAGTGGGGATAAAAAGGATATTCGAATTACAAAACCGTGGCGGGCTTGGATGACCAACTGGGTGCCTGAAATTGAACCCAGGACCACTGCATGCAAGGCAAAACTCAAATTACAAAACATTAATAGGAGATAACACTATTGAACTTACAGAAATAGATATCATTATAGGATAGTACTATGAACAACTATATATGAATAATTCAGACAATAAAAATGTAAAAAATCCTGAAATAATGTTAATTACTGAAACTTATACAAGATGACAAAAAATTAGTAGATAAAAGGAAAAAAATAAATATAAAAATGACTATCATGTACTCATACAATATATATGATTAGATTTTTGGATAACAATAGAGTACGTTCAGGGCTCACTCCTGGCTCTGTGCTTGGGGATCACACTTGGTGAGGTTTTGGGGGACCAAATGTGGTACCAGGGATGAAATCAAGGTAGATAACGGCTGTGTGCAAGGCGGGCAACTTACCTGTTATACTACATCTCTGTCCCTAAAATAGATATTTTTTTCTAGAATATATTACAATTGTTCTCCAGATTTTCTGAATGACTGTCTTCTTTATAAATACATCTAATTGTCTGTCTTCTTTCCAAATCTAATTTTACCATTATAAAATCAATTTTGTTTTCCTTATCTTTTACCAGCATACATTTTAATGATATGAATGATATGAATGACATAATGATATCATTTATATTAGTGCTTTTACCAAGTTTTTATTTTATCTTTTATAAGATAGGTGTTTATATATACTTCATCAAAAGGATTGCTTCTGGGCCAGAGCAATAGTCTAATGGGTCAGGGATTTGCCTTGCATGTGGCTGGAGTGATAGCATAGCGGTAGGGCATTTCCCTTTGCATGTGGCCAACCTGACTAACCCAGGTTCGATTCCTCTGCCCCTCTCAGAGAGCCTGGCAAACTACCGAGAGTATCTCGCCTGAATGGAAAAGCCTGGCAAGCTCCCCATGACGTGTTTTGTTTGCCAAACACAATAACAACAAGTATCCCAATGGAGACATTACTAGGCCCGCTAGAGCAAATCAATGAACAACAGGAGGACAGTGCTACAGTGCTAGAGTAATTGAGACATGTTAAATCCCTGGCATCCCATAGGTTCCCCTCAGCCTTCTGGAGTTGATCTCTGAGCCCAGAGTCAGTAGTCATCCCTGAACATAGCTGGGAGCCCCCCCATATTCCTATCTTGATCACATGATCACTTGATACCCCTTTACTAATTGATTTGCTCGAGCAGGCACCAGTAATGTCTCCATTCATCCCTCTTGCGTGCTAGCATAGCCCAATGGCATCTGCTCATTCTAGAAACATGAAGAACCAATCTTTCAGGGTCTTGAGGAAATGGTATGTTGGATTTTGGAAGGGAGTATGCTGGGAATGACATATTCATCCTGTGTAATTTGGTGTGTGGGCAGGTGAACATGGCTATAAAAGATATCTGAGTAGAAGTTGAGGATTACCTTCTCCATTGATCTTCCGGAACTTGTGATAGATCCATCAGGACGTCTGAGGGCAGTCATCTTGGTTTAATAGATGGCGAAGGGCAGATGGGCATTTTGACTACTTTTCCCACTTTCTGTCACATAAGCCAACGCTGTTGTTCTACTTTCTTTGAGGTCATCCTTTATCACTTCTCTGCAGAGCTTTGTGAGCTTGAATGTTAGTGTGTGATTGCCTGAGGATAGCACCAAACCGTATTGGCAAAAGAACTCGAGAGTTTTCAAAGACAGGCGTCTTTTTGTGGCTTACTCTTTCTCGGAGTTCTTTGCACAATCATGTAAGTGCTAAACCAGTCAATCATATTACTCATCGATGTTGTCAACGACGACATCTTCACATATTGCCGCAATTGTGCCAAGGTGCTCTCAGTTGGTCGTTGTTCTGGGAGTTCTCTTCTTAACATTTTTAGCCCTTTCTCCCCGCTCCATGAAGTAGAATTTTACATGAAGGAAATTGTGGTCTGATACCATTTGGAATTTGAGGACAACAGCAACATTGGTCAAGCAAAATGGTCAATTAAATATGACTTGGTCAATTTCATTGTGGAACTGTCCACCAGGAGACTCTCATGTCCAACATTTAGATTCAGCCTACTGGAACTGTGAGCTTCCATGGATGGTCATGGTCGACATGATGAACTCAGAGAGTCTCTCACTCATTCGTTCCATTCTAGGATGTGGGTCGTGATGTGGAGTTCTTCGGGATACCTTCTCGGTCCTCTCTTGGCATAAAAATCACCAACCTAGATTTTTTTTTAATTTTAGTGAAACAACATGAAGTACAGTTGTAGATTTACAAATTTTTGTGCTTGAGTTTCAATTGTAAAATGAGCAAGTACACATTCCTCATCTAGTGCCCATTATCCATCACCACGAATCCCAGTATCCCTCCCACAACCCATCTCCCCATCCCAAACTGCCTCTGTGGCAGGGTAAGCCCTTTTGTTCTCTCTCTCCTTTTGGGTGCTGTGATTTGCAAAAAAGGCATTGAGTGGCAATCATGTTCAGTCTATAGTCTGCTTTCAGCCTGTTTCTCCCATCCTGGGCGATCCTCCCAACACCATTTGTTTGGTGCTCCCTTCTCTGTCTGAGCTCCCTTTTCCCCTAGCATGTGTGACAAGACACGAAGTAAAACTCCTGGTACTTGTCTCAGCTATTCTTTGGTGATAGTCTCCTATTTTGTTACTTTATGTTCACCAGATGAATGCAATCTTTCTATGTCTGTCTCTCTCTTTCTGACTCATTTTGCTTAACATGATACTTTCCATGTAGTATCACTTGTATGTAAATTTCAGAACTTCATCTTTTCTGATAGCTACATAGTACTCCGTTGTGTAGATGTACCAAAGTTTCTTTAACCAGTAATCTGTTCTTAGGCACTCAGGTTTTTTCCAGATTCTGGCTATTGTAAAGAGTACTGCAATGAAAAAACAAGTACAGATGTCCCTACGACTATACTTTTTTTGCCTCTCTGGGATATATTCCCAGGAGTGGTATTGCTGGGTCTTATGGGAGCTCAATTTCAAATTTGTGGAGAATCGTCCATACTGTTTTCCGAAAGGGCTGAAACAGTTGGCGTTCCTACCAGCAGAGAAGGAGGGACCTTTTCTCGCCACATCCACGCCAGCGCCACTTGCTTTTGTTCTTTTGAATGTGGGCCAGTCTTTGTGGTGTAAGATGATATCTCATTGTGGTTTTCATCTGCATCTCCCTGATGATTAAAGATGTAGAGTATTTTCTCATGTGCCTTTTATCCATTCGTATTGCTTCTTTAAGAAAGTTTCTGTTCATTTCATTGCCCAATTTTTGATGGGGTTGGATGATTTCTTCTTGTGGAGTTCAACCAGTAATTTATATATCCTTGATATCAACCCCTTGTCAGATGCATATTGGGTGAATATACTTACCCATTCTGTAGACCGTCTTTGTATTTTTGGTCACTGTTTCTTTTGAGGTGCAGAAGCTTCTTAGTTTAAGAGAGACCCATTTGTCTCTCTCTGTTTTCACTTGTTTGGCCAGTGACATGGCGTCTTTGAAGATAAACATTAGCTTCAATATCATGGAATTTTTCCAACTTTGTCTTTAATGTACCTTATGGATTCCAGTCTAGTGTTGAGGTCTTTGAACCATTTTGATCTTCCTTTTGTACATGGTGTTAGGCAGAGATCTGAGCCCATTTGCATGTAGCTGTCCAGTTTTGTCAGCACAATTTTTAAAGAGGCTTTCCTTACTACACATTTCTTGCTCCTTTATCAAAGATTACATGATCATATGTTTGAGGGAATACATCAGTATATTCAATCTTGTTCCATTAGTCTGCAGCTCTGCCTTTGTTCCAGTACCATGCTATTTTAATTGTTACTGCATCGTAGCAGAGTTTGAAATTAGGGAAGTTGATTCCTCTTAGTTTCTTTTTATCAAGAATTGATTTAGCTATTTATGAGGTCTAATTGTTCCATATAAATTTCAGGAACATTTCAGGAGTGTTTGCTCCATTTCTTTGAAAAATGTCATGGGTATTATTATGGGGATCGCATTGAATTTGTACAATGCTTTGGGAAATATTGCCATTTTGACAATCTTAATTCTCCTGACCCATGAGCAGGGGATATCTTTCAATTTTCTCGTGTCTTCTTATTTTCCTGAAGTGAGTTTTGTAATTTTCTTGTACATGTCCTTTACTTTCTTAGGTAAGCTGATTCCTATGCACTTACTTTTCTTGGCACAATTGTGAACGGGATTTTTTTTTCCTGTCACTTTCTTCTCTCTCACTGTTTGTGCATAGGGAAGCCATGGACTTTTGGGTATTGGTTTTATAGCCTGCACCTTTACTATACAAGTTTATTCCTTCTAGGAGTTTCTTAGTAGAGGTTTTAGGGATCTCTAAGTATAGTATCATATCACCTGCGAATAGTGAGAACTTGACTTCTTCCTTTCCTACCTGAGTGCCCATAATATCTTTTTCTTCTCTAACCACTATTGCAAATACTTCCAGTACTATATTGAATAGTAGTGGAGAGAGTGGGCATCCTTGTCTTGTCCATTGAGGATGATGCTTGCTGTAGGCTTGTGGTTGATGACTTTAACTATATTGAGGAAAGTATCCTCTATATCCATTCTGGCAAGGGTTTTCACCATAAAAGGGTACTGGATCTTGTAAAATGCTTTCTCTGCATCTATTTGTGTAGGCAAGTGGAATATTGTTGTCTTGTAGCTGAGGTGGTCAGAATTTGTTCCTTGGAATTAGGTGAAAATGCTGGGATGAAAGTCCAGATTGCTGGGATTGGGAAATATAACTGTGTCCTCATGAGCAGCCTCCCACCTCAAAGGAGGCCACGCCCACTTTAGCGAGGCCACGCCCTCTATATAGTTGCCACACCACCAGCCAGTCCCAGGGGCACTCCTACCCAGGAACCTGGAAGGGAGGGGCCGAAGAAGTGGATGGCAAGTCCTGTGGTGCTCTGGCAGGTGTTCCCCAATGTGTCCTCTGGTTGCCCGGTGGAGAGCTCCTTTGCTGCAGGAAGAGGGAGGGTGCGTGGGTTGTGGGAAAGGGGGGTGCTCCCAGCTCCCTGTACTAACCTGGAAGTCATAAAGATAAATTTTAAGAGAAAATGTATTTCACTATCATAGGTTATTTCTACATGCCTACAAATTAATAGTTCTGTAGTGCCACTATAATAAAATTGTGCTTAAAATGGCCTTATAAATTTTACTTTTATCCTTAAAGATAACAAATGGATAAAAGGCACGATAATTGGAAATGAAGTACTTTTAAGTAATGAATATTCAAGTTGTTTTCTGATTAAGCGATATCTCTGATTTATGCCTTAGTATCATAGGTATTCAATTCTCCACATCTGATTTTAGCACACATGCATAAGCTTCACAAAGTTATTAAGACTACAGGGCACTTTATAAAGCTACATAATATTTTATAGAATGAAATATGCCAGCTGAATTCATTAAGTCACAAGTACGACATTTGAGCATCTTCATAAAGTGAAATACATGACATTTTATAAAGCTCTTTAATAATTATAAAGGTAAAGGTAAAGGACCTCCCGTTGATCATCGATTTGCTCGAGTGGGCCCAGTAACATCTCCATTGGAGACTTTGTTGTTACTGTGTTTGGCATATCGAATATTCTTGGTAGCTTGCCGGGCTCTCCGAGAGGGGCAGAGGAATCGAACTCGGGTCGGCCATGCTGGCCGCTTGTAAGGCAAACGCCCTACCACTGTGCTATCGCTCCAGCATAATTAATAATTATAAGAAAAAAAAATCAGTATTTTGGCTGGGAGCAATAGCACAGTGGTAGGGCATTTGCCTTGCATACAGCCATCCTGGCTGAGCCGGGTTCGATTCCTCTGCCCCTCTTGGAGAGCCCGGCAAGCTACCAAGATTATCTCGCCCGCACAGCAAAGCCTGGCAAGCTACCCGTGATGTATTCAATATTCCAAACACAGTAACAAGTCTAAAAATGGAGACATTACTGGGCCCGCTCGAGCAAATTGATGAACAATGGGAGGACAGTGATGCAGTGATTTCAAAAAATAAAACTAACTATACTTTCTGCTGAATTTTACAAACTGAGATGCACTTTGTGACATTGATATTCTTATCTCATCAATCTTACTGAAAAAAATAACACCATATCAAATTCTTTTCTTTTTTCTTTTTTTTTTTTTGCTTAGGTCACACCCAGCCATACACAGGGGTTATTCCTGTTTCATGCACTCAGTAATCACTCCTGGCGGTGCTCAGGGAACCATATGGGATGCTGGGTATCGAACCCGGGTTAGCAATGTGCAAGACAAACGCCCTATCTGCTGTGCTATTAACTCCAGCCCCAAATTATTTTCAACTCTTAACTTAAAATGCTTCCCTAAATTACAAATGATTCTTTAATAGGAAAGATTTTTCACTATTTCTTTTGGTAAACTACGACTAGTAGAAAAATTGTTCCTATATTCTTCAGTGTATACAATCACATGTATATACATGTAATTTATTCATTAATTTATGTATTAATTTTGGCATTTGGGCCAAACTCAGCAATACTCATGTATTATTTCTGCCTCTGCTTCCAGTGTTCTCTCCTGACAGTACTCAAGGGACTTGTGCATTGTGGAACTGGTAAAGAAGACATTGGAGGAAGAGTCACAGTGGTTTTATCCTGGACTAGCTCTCTGGCCCCTATACATGTATGTAAAAGTTTACAAAACTTTTATCTCCTCCAAAGAGATTGTCCAGGCATATGCTATATTATATCGTATAACACTGAAAGGCAATAACTGCCATCTCTGTATGAGTCAATGATATTAAAATTATATTTTAATTCCAATAGCTTGGTAAAATGTCAGAAAGGAGCAATATCTTCATATCTTGTCATGTATTTGCTATTGATTTAATATTTGCTGTTGATTTATTCTTACAAATGATATATTCAGGGTGTTTCTGCTGACTTTTTGCTATCTGATATTCTAATTTCTCTGACTAACTGTGATACATATGCTATAAATACTGAGGAGAATGTAAAACCAATCATTTCATACTCATAATTAGTCAGGTCTCAGCTGCCACTGATCCAAAAATATGAGATAGCAAAGATGGTCATTAAAATATAATGTGTCATCTTAGATATCATGTTTATCTTCATTGGAGACTCCATGGTAAGCATAAAGCTATAGTGGACTCAGACGGCATTTAAGGTATTATACTTGATAATAAGACTTGATAATATCCACATTGACAGATTTCACTAGGCCAGAGCATTTCTGAGGCAAATACAGCCAGGCTAATGCAAGAGTTAAACTGAAAAAATATCCCATAAATGGGAGAGTAGAAATTATGACTGATATTATTTCTCTTGTCCATGATAACTGCTGTGGTATTAATGCAGAAAAAATAATTAATTTTCAAAGAAATATATTTGCAAGAATCTTCTTTTGTTTATGTTTTTATTCACATCCAATGATGCCTAATTGTTATTCCTGGTGCATCTATGCAATGCTTGTCCTAGGGACTGAAAATGTGTGTGTACTCTGGACAAGAAAAGAGCCTTAATCCCTTTAATATCTCTCTGGTCCCAAGAATCATAACTCAAGGACTAGATAGATAATACAGTGGGTAGAGGACTTATCTTTCACACAGATCACAAGGGTTCAATCCCCAACACTGTATGTAATTCCTTTGTGAACTGCACCAGAGGATGTGGCTTCCCCCAAAAAATAGAATCTTAATTCAACCCTTTTATATATTATGTGCTAGCTAATACTCATTTTATTGTATTTATTTTATGAACACAAAAATAATGGGAATAATTCATTATAACAAATAAAGCACAGAAGGCAAAGATTCAAAAGCAAAAACTTTCTTTTTAAATTGTGCTGTTAATGTGTAATTGTATTTACTCCAAAGAAAGTTAAATGGTATGGCTTAGTGGAACAAAGTAGATATGTATTGTGAAATGTCCTTGGATCTGTGCATTAAAGTTAATAACTAGTCCTCCTCAATTTCATATAAAGAGGATGATAATTTGTTAGGAAAATAATAGGCAGTAGACAGAGAAAGAAATAATTTCCACTTCAACAACCTGCAGAGAACCCACACACTTTAACTTCAGAGCAGAAAATTCAGGCTGAAAAAAAAGAGATATTCAAAAGTTCAGTAATGGGGTGTCTAAATATGTTAGCCCTGTATTGTCCCTTCATATATTTTTATAAGCTTTACATAATACTTGGTCTCCTATAGGGCTGCCTAAGACAGTCATTTACATTGGGATAGGTTATAAATACTTTCCTGTTGTTCTATACATTACTAGGGTGGAGGGTAATTGTGTTAAGCTTAAACAATATATTGGAAGTATGAGCTTATGCCCCCAATGAGCTCAATATGAACAGAAAGTCATGAACATAGAAAGTTTTTATTTTATTGAGGGTCAAAAAAAGACAAAAAAGAACAGTATGAAGTCCCTTGGCACAGAGGATGATCTAAAATAAATGAACTCTAAGAGGAAAATTCCCTTTCTTATTCTTTTGTAAAGCTGATTAACAGGTGTGTAAAAATATTCATTTTATTCTGAGATATATTTTAACAAATAGGTAAGCTGAAAGCTTATCCAACTTGTCTTCTCTTGGTTTCCTAAATCAAATCATCATCATTTCAATGAGAAATTAAATGGTTCTTTATCTCAGCCAAAATTTCCCTTTTGGTAGAAATTAATAAAAATAAAAATATAGTTTTATTTCTATCACTCAAAGTGAGTTGTCAACCAGGAGAATAGAATCAAATACTCTTTACCCTAAGTTACTGACTCATGTGAACACAAGACTTTACATTTCCCCTTTGTATAATTTGACCTTCGTTTATGACACTAAAAGGTAAATCAAAGAAATGATTGTATTCTAGTAATTTACTATTATTTTATTTTTGAGACTTAATACACTTCTTTTAAAATCAACAGATTTGTAGGTGTCTTTACATATGACTTCTATTCTTTGTTGTAGATAATATAGGAATGACTTTTTTTCACCTGTAATGCAAGAAAATACAGGAGAAAGCTTATTAGAAAACCTCACCTTCAAACATTAGCTCCAAAAGATATAATTTAGGGCTCACAAAATAATACAGGGGTTAAATTGCATGGTTCTCATGTGCCTAACCTATGTTTTGTACCAGCGGCATATGATCCGATGGGCTGCAGTAATTGCAGTACAACCAGAAGACCTAGGTGATCCCAGGCACTGCAGGGCCTAAGCAGTGAGCTCACTAGCTGGGATGACTAAGTATCAATGGGAGAGGCTCCAGACACATGGAGTTCCGTTTAGGAGAAACCCTTCCCTAAATAAGTAAATAAGTAAATGTTTCAAGACCTGATAGAGGGTATTGTGTCAGATAATAGACTAAGATGGATTAGTACAGTGCTTCACAGTCACATCAAAAAGAAAGTATCTTTAATATTGATTTTTTGTTGATGAGAGAGACAGTGTAGAGGTTCAGGTCCTCACCTTGCATATAGCTTTTGACTTCTGCCACAGCATATAATCCTACAAGCATCACCAGAAGGGAACCTTTAGCAGTGAACCAAGAGTAAGCCCTGACCTCTGCCTGAGACCAAATAACCCCCTCATAAAAGCTAAACGTTTTATCATTTTATTACTATTTGCAATAAATGTATTTATAATACCTATATATAAATTTAAAATCAATATAAATTTATAATAAATGATAAAAGGTAAAGGAAAAGGTAAAGGCCCTCCCGTTGATCGTCGATTTGCTCAAGCGGGCCCAGTAATGTCTCCATTGGAGACTTTGTTGTTACTGTGTTTGGCATATCGAATACTCTCGATAGCTTGCCGGGCTCTCCGAGAGGGGCGGAGGAATCGAACTCGGGTCAGCCATGTTGGCCGCTTGTAAGGCGAACGCCGTACCGCTGTGCTATCACTCCAGCCCCATAAACAAATAGTATAATAAAATTGTGTCTGCCCTTCTGTTATTTATCAACTTACTCGAGCAGGCACCAGTAACATCTCACAAGAAATTGTGAGACTTGTTGTTACTGTTTTTGGCATATAGAATATGTTATGGCTAGCTTGCCAGGCTTTGCCATACAGGCGAAATACTCTCAATAGTTTACCAGGCTTTCCGAGAGGGGTGGAGGAATCGAACCCGGGTTGACTGCATGCAAGGCAAACACCCTACCCACTGTGCTATCGCTCCAGCCCAAAATTGTGTCTATATAGCATAAATAGTATTTATAGATGCTATTATTCTAGACATATATTATTCTAGACATATAGTATACATACAGTATTACAAATAGTATTCATAATGAAATAATGAAATGCTATCATAATATATTAATAATTTTTCATGACTGCTAGACTGTTGTATAACGGCGGTGAGATGCTTGCAACTACTTATATTTAATTAGTAAATGCATAAGCAATTAATATCAGTTGCCTTCCTCAAAATAAGTACAAGAAGTGTCAAGGAGATAAATCAGTGGTCATGGGGTGTATGTCTTTCATGTGTGGGGACCTGAGTATTATCCCACAGCACCATCGGGCCTAAGAAATGTGACAGAGCAGAGCCTGACCTTTGAACCATCTGGTCAGTTGCCCAAGTAGCACAGAAAGTAGCACCCTAGATCCCTTGAGTACTTTTTGGGAATCCCCAAAACAAAAATTATTATTATTATTATTATTTCTAATTGAATTCCATGAGTACCTTCAGGTACTGGCAGAGGGACAAAGTACCTGAAGGTACTGGCAGAGGGACAAAGCCACGCGGGTTCCGGGGCCGAGACCTCCAAGCCTACTCGAATTGGAGTCGAGCATCTTCCACCCAGATCCTCCAAATTCCAGTAGGCGGGGGTCACACCCACCACCTGGCCCCCTGGCGCCGTGTAATCCCATCAGCGGCCAAGACTCAGAGACTATAAAATCCAGATCCCAGACGAGAGCAGTGCAGTCTCTGCCCCCGCGCCTCGGTGTTCCTTCCCGGAGTCCCTTGGAGGGGAGCGGGTTGAGCTTTCCTCCCCGCCCCGACCAGGGCTACGGCAGCTGGAGACCTCCAGGACAAGCCACCACCATGCTGAGACCACTCTCCGCACACCTGAAGGTACTGGCAGAGGGACAAAGCCACGCGGGTTCCGGGGCCGAGACCTCCAAGCCTACTCGAATTGGAGTCGAGCATCTTCTACCCAGATCCTCCAAATTCCAGTAGTCGGGGGTCACACCCACCACCTGGCCCCCTGGCGCCGTGTAATCCCATCAGCGGCCAAGACTCAGAGACTATAAAATCCAGATCCCGGACGAGAGCAGTGCAGTCTCTGCCCCCGCGCCTCGGTGTTCCTTCCCGGAGTCCCTTGGAGGGGAGCGGGTTGAGCTTTCCTCCCCGCCCCGGCCAGGGCTACGGCAGCCGGAGACCTCCAGGACCAGCCACCACCATGCTGAGACCACTCTCCGCACACCTGAAGGTACTGGCAGAGGGACAAAGCCACGCGGGTTCCGGGGCCGAGACCTCCAAGCCTACTCGAATTGGAGTCGAGCATCTTCCACCCAGATCCTCCAAATTCCAGTAGGCGGGGGTCACACCCACCACCTGGCCCCCTGGCGCCGTGTAATCCCATCAGCGGCCAAGACTCAGAGACTATAAAATCCAGATCCCGGACGAGAGCAGTGCAGTCTCTGCCCCCGCGCCTCGGTGTTCCTTCCCGGAGTCCCTTGGAGGGGAGCGGGTTGAGCTTTCCTCCCCGCCCCGGCCAGGGCTACGGCAGCCGGAGACCTCCAGGACCAGCCACCACCATGCTGAGACCACTCTCCGCACACCTGAAGGTACTGGCAGAGGGACAAAGCCACGCGGGTTCCGGGGCCGAGACCTCCAAGCCTACTCGAATTGGAGTCGAGCATCTTCCACCCAGATCCTCTGAATTCCAGTAGGCGGGGGTCACACCCACCACCTGGCCCCCTGGCGCCGTGTAATCCCATCAGCGGCCAAGACTCAGAGACTATAAAATCCAGATCCCGGAACCGCGCGGCCGCATTTGCGGCCGCGCGACATCTTATCAGAACTTTTCTTTATGACATCTTATTATCTCATTCCTACTTTGGACAAACTTGCAGGCTTTCGAATGTAGCCTGCCCACAGGGCAGAGTCTGGCAAACTCCCCGTGGCCTACCAAATATGCCAAATACCAGTAACAATGATGGGTCTCATTCTCCTAAAGAGCCGTGAATATAATCTCAGGGCTAGGATGAAAGAGACGTTACTGGGGCCTGCTCGAGGCAATCGGTGATCAATCGACGAATTCCCTGAGATACAAAGTTACAAATCTTATGGTTGGATTTCAGTCATACAGTGCTCTAACACCCATTCCTACATGGTGTACATTTTCCACCACCAATGTTCCCAGTTTCCATCTCCACCACCCTCCTCAACCTTCCTCAAGCCTGTCTCTATGGCAGGCACTTTCCATCTCTATCTCTCTCTTTCTCTCTCTATGTCTCTCTCTTCTCTCTCTCTCTTCCCCTGCTTTTTTTGGCATTATGGTTTGCAATATAGGTACTGAGAGGTTATCATGGGTTATCATGTTATTTCCTTTATCTGTTCTCCACACTCAGTTCTTATCCAGAGCAGTCTTTTCCAACTATCATTTTAATAGTGGTCCTTTCTCTATCCCAACTGTCTTAACCCCAAGTACTTGAGGCAGGCTTCTAACCATGAACCAATCCTCCTGGCTCTCGTTTCTACTGTCCTTGGGTATTGGTTTAGTATTTTGTATTTTTTATTTTCCACAAATGAGTCCAATCATTCTTTGTCTATCTCTCTCCCTCTGACTCATTTAATTAAGCATGATATTCTCTATATCCATCTAATTATTGAAGAAGCTAAACATATCTTCAAGTATGAAACAACACCGACCAAGCAAATGAAAGCAAAGATAAACAAATGGGATTGCCTTAAAATAAAAAAAGCTTCTACACCCCCCAAAAAACAGTGACCAAGATACAAAGACAGACTACAGATTGGAAAAAAAGGGTTACTATCCAAGATTATATAAGGCACTGGTAGAACTCTACATGAAAAAATCATCCAACACCATAAAAGAATTGACAGAATAAATGTACAGAAAATTTCTTAAAGAAGAAATATAAATGGCTACAAGATGTCCCCAAAATGCTCTACATTGCTAATCATTAGGAATATGCAAAGGTAAAGGCCCTCCCGTTGATCGTCGATTTGCTCGAGCGGGCCCAGTAACGTCTCCATTGGAGACTTTGTTGTTACTGTGTCTGGCATATCGAATACTCTCGGTAGCTTGCCGGGCTCTCCGAGAGGGGTGGAGGAATCGAACTCGGGTCGGCCATGTTGGCCACTTGTAAGGCGAACGCCCTACCCGCTGTGCTCGGGCTGGAGCGATAGCACAGCGGGTAGGGCGTTCGCCTTACAAGCGGCCAACATGGCCGACCCGAGTTCGATTCCTCCGCCCCTCTTGGAGAGCCCAGCAAGCTACCGAGAGTAGTCGATATGCCAGACACAGTAACAACAAAGTCTCCAATGGAGACGTTACTGGGCCCGCTCGAGCAAATCGACGATCAACGGGAGGGCCTTTACCTTTTACCTTTTAGGAATATGCAAGTCAAAACAACGAGGTATCATCTCACACTATAGAGACTGGTGCACATCAAAAAGCAAAAGAGCAACCAATGATGGCATGGATGCCTGGAGAATGGGACTCTTCTTCATTGTTGGTGGAAATGCAGACTGATTCAGCCTTTTTTGAAACAATATGGGCATTTCACAAAAAGTTACCAATTGAGCTTACAAATTACCCAGTAATACCACTTCTGGAAATATGCCTTGGAGGCCTCAAAGCACACAGCAAGAATGACATTTGCACTTGAATGTTCTTTGCAGCACTATCCACAATAGCCAGAATGTGGAAAAAAACTCATGACCCAAAATAGATGACTGGTTAAAGAAATATGGTACATCTACACAGTGGAATACTATGCAGTTCTTAGGAATAATGAAGTTATAAAATTTGCTTACAATTTTTTTAAAAAGTAAAAGAAAATGAAACTGATCAGGATAGAAACTAGAATAAACAAAAATAATAATGAAATAATATCAATTCTAAAAATAATTTTAATGTGTAACTTTTGTAACATTTTCATCACATTTCTAAAATATGTCTACATTTTAGAATTTTTAGAAGCACATATTAATTATATCAGCAAATAATGCAATCCCTATTATTTAAAATATAATTATCATATTCATTACTATAGAATCACATCTAAAAATACAATAGTATTATTTTTCTTGTAGTATCTTTACTGCTTCATTGAGATTCCTTTTTTTTAATTTTGGCAGCCCAATATGATATAACCATTTCAGTAGATATAAAAAATGTTATCAAAGTTTTAGTTGATTTCAAAAGTTCTTGCCAATATTTATTGCTTTTTGGGTCACACCTGGTGATGCACAGGAGTTACTCCTGGTTCAGGAACTCAGGAATTACTACTGGCAGTACTTGTGGGACAACATGGGATGCTGGGAATCAAACCCGGGTCAGCTGTGTGCAAGGCAAATGCCCTACCCGCTGTGCTATTACTCCAGCCCCCTCTTGCCAATACTTTCTAAATTATGTTTTAGCATCAAGTTTTTCCTCTATTTAAGTTCATTGAAATTTAAGCAAGCATGTTTCACATTAATATAAATTTCATTACTCTATGTTGTAAATTTATTTATATTTTGACATATAGGGATATATAGATCTATTTATCACATTTTATATGGTTTAATATAATGTGATTGAAGACCACATATCTATAATTTTTTGAGGGAATGAGAGTTTGGGCTACACTCACCTGTACTCAAGGGATACTCCCGGCAGTGATGAGAAACCTTATGCAGTGCCTGGAGGTCAACCAGGGTTGACTGCAGGTAAGCCCAGCACCTTAACCCTCTGTACTATTTCTTAGAAACTGAGGACACATATTTTTAAAGAACAAACTAAGAAAAATAATGACATGTTATAATAAAATCTGGGGCCAGAGAGAGTAAAGCAGGTAAAGAACTTGCCTTGCACATGGTAAATTCCTGTTCAATCCCAGGAACCCTTTTTTATTTCTGGAACACACAAGGAGTGATTCCTGAACTCAGAGACAGTAGTAAGACCCACACACAACAGGATGTGCCACCTGCCCCATCACAATCACCAATAAAAGCTAGAAAAATAATATTTAGTTTATGGAGTTGGAGTATAAAGCTAAACCAATGATGTCAAACAGTACAAGCTTTGGTTTTGCTTATTAGTTCTCGATAAGGCAATGGTTTCTTCTCTGAAACTGAGCATAATAGAAACTATCTTTAAAGAATGCTAAGAAGTATTTTGCAAATACCTAACAATAACAGCATTATGTCAGTGTCAGGAATAGTACATTATTTGAATGATGGAATTAATATAAGATTTGCTGGCTATACCTTTCTATACTACCTCAAAACATCTTCAGCAGTATCATGATCTGGACTTAGGTGGCGTATTAATTAGCATTAACAACTGTTCCAGATGTTATTGTCATATTGAAAAACATTACCAAATAGCAACTGTTTTTGAAAAGTTCAAAAATAGGCAGAATAATAATCTATCTAAATGTACTATAAATTTCCTTAAAAGAAAATATGTGTTTGGTAATATTTGCTTTCACTAAGTTAAATAATTCAGCTAAAACCACCTAAACATATATTATTTCTGTAAGCAGAAAATATAATCACAACTTGGAAAACACTTTAATCCTAAAAAAAATATAGTGCTGCTATCTTTTATTTCCTTGCACTTTTTTTTTTGCTTCTGTGACATCCTTTACATGTGCTAAGACATATTTGATTAATCCTCTAGGGGCTTAATAATTGATCAAAAGTCAACAAAAGCTGACAGAAAATCTATAAACAGATCCTAACAATGTTGAAAAAAACTAGCAATGCCTTTAGTTGTGTAGAGAAACATAATTCACAGAAGTTTTTGATTTTTATTTTGTATAGGCGAGAATATCTTGGTTTATAGATAGTAATTTTTTTCTTTTTGGTTGGTAGCTTCTATGACAGTTGCCTATCCAGCTGTGCCGTAATCACACACTGAGGTTGATTTTGTATAGGATAATTATCATATCAGCATTAACATTTGGTTTGTACTAATAGGGAAAATATTCAAAAGAGGAATTTGTTGAATGATTATTTCAAGAAGCTTGTCTTGGTAAGTAAAGTAAAATAAAGTAAAGTAAAGGCCCTCCCGTTGATCGTCGATTTGCTCGAGCGGGCCCAGTAACGTCTCCATTGGAGACTTTGTTGTTACTGTGTCTGGCATATTGAATACTCTCGGTAGCTTGCCGGGCTCTCCGAGAGGGGCGGAGGAATCGAACTCGGGTCGGCCATGTTGGCTGCGTGCAAGGCAGACGCCCTAGGTAGGGTGTTCGCCTTACAAGTGGCCAACATGGCCGACCCAAGTTCGATTCCTCCGCCCCTCTCGGAGAGCCCGGCAAGCTACCGAGAGTATTCGATATGCCAGACACAGTAACAACAAAGTCTCCAATGGAGACATTACTGGGCCCGCTCGAGCAAATCGACGATCAACGGGAGGGCCTTTACCTTTTACCTGTCTTGGTAAAGAAGAAAAAAAACAAAATATGAAAAGAGGCCAGAAAATTCTATTGGAACTAAAATAAAATGAAACCTCCATAAACACAGGTGGACATTAAAGGGTACCAAAGAAAGTACAGAAGAAAGAGGACATTTTCTGACTTCAGAGGATGAATGTTTGGAAAACCCAAGCATGCATTATAGATTACTTTACATGTAATATAATTTTGATCAAGCAGATTTAGCTTTAGTAAATGTTGCTATAAGTATTAAAATATGATATGTAAGTGGTTATATTTTTACCTGTTTTGAAATTGAAAACATAACTCAATTTGAATATTAAGAAGTTACTTCTTTTATCTCTATATTCTGAAGAAACATAAAAACAAATTGTTGAGAATTTTGAAATATCTTCATAGGCATTAATCGTTTTTTAGTTACATACATTTTATATTTTTAGTTATGTCCATGATATATTAAATTTAAAAGATTGTGACACAGATTTGCTTTCAATCTGAGGAAAATCTTTTCACACTGATTTTTAAATGACATATCAGATCTATTTTTAAAAACAGTGCCTGTACTACTACTAAATTATTTGAAAAATTCACAATAACATCACCCTTTTTAAACCCCAACACTAAAGGTATGCTCAAGGAACAAGATTTTAAATAATTATACAGTTTAAATCATTACTTAAGGAGAAATATAATTCCAGTTTTCTTATATACTGTAAATAACACTACAAAGTTACATGCTTTGTTTAAAAAAGTTATGCTTTTCTGAAAGCAAAGCTTTTCTCTGTCGTTGTAGTTTTTTTTATCAATTGTTAAGTCTCTACATTGTCAATTTTTATATTCAGAAAAGGAACAATTACAATATCTATAACATGCTGTGGTAATCAGAAGAGTTTCACAGATTCGGGGCTCACCTAGCATGCCATAGGGCTTAATCAGTATTTGTACCTTAATCATTAAAGTTTGCCATAATTTTTGTTTCATGGTGTCAAATAAGTAATACCAAAATTTTTAGTTCCTTCATCTTCATCCTGACCATGAAAACAGTATGCATTGCTAAAAAGTTAAAAACTTTATAAATAAAATTATCATTCTAGTGATAAACATACTCTGACTTTACATGTGAGGAGAAAGAATCTCCTTTCCCCACAAAATTCATGTAATAAGCACGTTAGGCCACTCTTTATTGACTTATTTGCTTTCTTCTGTGAAAATTCAAGAAGCAAACCATGCTCACTGCTCCACTTTTCTCAGAATATTTAGGCAAATGTGTTTTGAAATTATAAATTTTTGATGGCAGGAAGTGTTGGGCTACAATTGATGCTCAGGGATTACTCCTGGATCTTCACTCAGGAATTACTTCTGGTGGTGCTCAGGTATCAAACGGGATGTGAGGATTGAACATGGGTTAGCTGCATGCAAGGCAAATAACTTACCTACTATTCTATCGCCCTAGCCTGGAAATTAAAAATATTTTCATCTCAATTTTAACCCCCCTCCCCACACACACACTTTTTAGCTTCCACTCCTTTGGTAAATAATTGCTTGGCTTACTTAGCCAAGATCTTATCATAAGATTTGATTAAGAAGTACATACCAAAAAATTGATTTTCCCAAATAAGCCTTTTAAAAAGAAGTACAGCCTGACTATAGGGTAATGTGTTACAATAATTTTACCTAATTGATGTTAAAATCATACTAGCAATAATAGTAAAGGTGATGATTATGATGTCAGTTATAACAATGAATGTAAAAATGCCAATTGTTGGCTTTATCCCATCTTGCGAGATGGTGGATGGAAGGCAGAGAAGCAGCTACTAAAGGAAAGCCTGAAGCAAAAAAGGCAGATTCAGGAAAAGTTTAAGAGTAACTAACACCAAGCCAATTGGGCTAAAAAGCCAATTGCCTTTAAAAAGCCACTACAGGGTGAAGCCTACTACAGAAGAAAAAAGGTATTCCAAATCTGCTATGTATTCCAAAAACGCCAGTACAAGAGGAAGTTTTTAGCAGCCAAACCCAGAACTGAAAACAAAAGAAGTTACTTCCCACAGTAAGAAAACCAGTTGGTGGTTACAAGAGGATGATACCCTAGTGGTTAAATTTCACAGGATGGGGGGCTGGGAAGATAGCACAGCTGGTAGGGCGTTTGCCTTGAACGCGGCCGACCCGGGTTCGATTCCCAGCATCCCATAGGGCCCCTTAGCACCGCCAGGAGTAACTCCTGAGTGCAGAGCCAGGAGTAATACCTGTGCATCGCCAGGTGTGACCCAAAAAGAAAAAAAAATTCACAGGATGGGGTCAAATTATGTTCTACTTGAATATGTGTCTTGAAAGCTAAAAAACCATGGCAAAATAGCAAACTATGCCCTTTAGTCTTTAAGGTAACTGCCAGCCAGTGTTATTCCTGGAAAGTTCTTATCATCTCCTGTGTACCACCGAGACAAGAAGGGGGTTTTCCTAAAGCAGGAAGTCAGTGGCTTATTATTTTTGACAGGGTCTCTGTCCCTCAACTGAGTTCTGCTTTCTACACACCAGGAATCTCCCTGGCATCTCCACCGGTGGTGTGAGAAATCCCCAAACATTGTAGGTTCCTTTAGAAGCATGCTGAGAAAACCCAGACATGGGGAAAGTGAGATCTTCAGCACAGAAAAGAATCAGTTTGAGATTATTGGGTGGCATGAAATTGATGAGAAAGCTGTGCACTCACAGATTTTCCTAAAAATCAAAACTATCCCATGATTCTAGGACTGCCTTTCACTCTTTGTTTATTCTTACAAATGGAATTTATCTTCACAAATTATTATTTTGATTCTCTTATATGCCAGACACAGTAACAACAAGTCTCACAATGTTCCTGGGCCTGCTCGACCAAATCAATGAACAACGGGAGGACAGTGCTACGACACTACAAATAACCTAATTAAATAATGAACCTACTGAGAAAAAAACCTACTGAGAAAAATTACTGGTTATTGAATGTCTTTGCATGCTGAAGGATACTTTAGTCAAATTATCCCACTCTTCTCTAAGCTCCTATATCTTATAATGTAGAAAGGTGAAAAGAGACCTTCATTGAAATATGCTCAAAAGAACTGTTGGAAAAGGAAGAGGCATTATCAAGATATGGTTGAAAAATATCTATAATTTGCCTAGCCTGGATTTTCATTTAATGTAGACTTTAGAATTTTATTTTTACTTTGAAATATATAAAGGGTAAGATGAGATTAAGAATGAAAACCATATTAAAGTAGACTTAAGGAGTCATTTTATAAAATTATATTTGGTTATGACATCAGAAACAAAACTAGAAATATATTGAACTGTTAATGCAGGAAGGCCGCCCACCTACCAGATGGTCAGACTTCTTCATCAAGATCATGAACGATCGGTTTGAGGCTCTTCATGTTCCTAGAGCGAACAGACACCATTGGGCTACACTAGCACGCGACAGGGACAAATGGAGACATTACTGGCACCCACTCGAGCAAATCGACGATCAATGGGAAGTCAAGTGATCAAGTGATATTGAACTATTATATGTCTAAACAATAAGGCAAACAACAGTTTGAAAATCAACTAATAGGGTGAGAGAAAATATTTAAAATTTGAATATGAGCATTGTATTGGCCAGAAAGGTAATACAGGGCTTAAGGTACTTGCCTTGCTCTGCTGCACACCCAGTCACTACCAGGAATAACCACTATGAACAGAATCAGGAATAAGCCCTGAGGACTGCCAGGTGTGACCCACTCTTCTCCACTCAAAAAATATAAAAAGAAAATGAACATGTGGCAATTTATTCAATGAATATGTGCAATTTATAAATTGTGTATGTCATGACTGGGCTGGAACGATAGCACAGGGGGTAGGGCATTTGCCTTGCATGTGGCTGACCCGGGTTTGATTCCTCCATCCCACTCTGAGAGCCCAGCAAGGTACCGAGAGTATACTGTCCACACAGCACAGCCTGGCAAGTTCCCCATGGCCTATTCAATATGCCAAAAGCAGTAACAACAAATCTCACAATAGAGACATTGCTGGTGCTTGCTCAAGCAAATTAATGAACAATGGGAGGACAGTGTTACAGTGCTACAGTATATCATGATTGCACAAGCTATTCAAATATCCCCTCTTTATGATCACATAATATATATCCTAGTTCTTTGCTAATTTTCAATGTAGAAAAGCCAGAGGATACAGAGATATACCAGGAGTGTAAATGAATAGGTTGTACCAAATATGTTCTCCCCACCTACACAAAATTCCACTAGTAGTATATTCCTCATGTAACTGGAGCTATAGAATGTACTGATAATTTGAAATGTCTGGTGAATGGGTTGAAAGCAAAGTTGTGTTTATTTTTGGTCAATTCTTTGTACTATAGCAACTACAGTAGGAGAGAGTCCTCAAAAGTCCCTGAAACAGGCTGTAAACAGTCTGTGAATGCCATGGCGGGCAGTCCTCCAGATATGAGTGATTTCTGCTCTTACCACTGATTACATCTGATTGCAGAGACAGGCAGAGCTGGGAAGCCCTTATTGCAACCTTCACTGACATTGTGACAAGCTTCCATGCCTTTAGGTGAAACAACTTCTAGGGAATTTAAGGGACTGACTCTGTTTTTTCCTTTTCTCCCACTTTCTCTTATTCAATTTAGAAGTAAAATGTTTGAAAACAAAATAAGACACTCAAAAGCAACCATGCATGTGGAAGAATTTAGAAAATTGCAATGAATCCTAAAGAATGACAGACGCAGGAAAAGACACTCCTTACTTTTGTGGTTCAGTTTGGTCACACGGATAAATCATGTACTTTAACAAACCAGCAAATATCAGGAAAGGGGGATACATCAGATCTCTAATGTTTCTGTATTAAAAATGCCAAGTTTCCAGCAAGAATTATAAGGCATACATAAAAATAGACAAATATTACTCATTAACAGAAACAAAAACAAAGATTGCCTTGAGAAACGTCAGGTAGTGGAGTTAGTAGAGAAATACCTAAAATATGCTAAGAGTATTTTTTAAAAGACGTGTACAAACTAAAACTTTGTCTGAATGACACAGAGTATTATTGAAAAATATCAATAAGGTGGAAATAAAAATATAAATTAAAAAGTAAAAAAAATTTATGCCACTGAAATTCTGAGTAAGTGAAATGAAAACCCATTTATAGGAACTTCAAGTAGATCTGATTTAGCAATTAAGTTTGCTTATTTTTTTTTTGCAATGCGGTTGCTTTTTAAATTGATTTAATTCCATTTGTCTGTTTTTCTTTTTATTTTCTAGCCTATAGATCTGAAGACACGACTAAAGTAAATGTCATGTGTTTTATTGATTCAGACCTAGCATCTAAGTCAAAAATCCATTTTGAATTAAATTTAATTAATTGTATTAGATAATGGCCTCATTTTATTCTTTTGTATGCAACTATACAGTTTTCTTATTCTGTTTGTTGAAGACTTTTCTTTCATTTATATATTTATTTATTTATTTTTGTTAAATTTATTTATTGAATCACCATGAGAAAAGTTACAAAGCTTTCAGGTTTAAGTCTCAGTCATACAATGATCAAACACCCATCCCTTCACCAGTAATTATTTTTCACTACCAAGAACCCCAATATACCCCCTCCTACCCCTCCTGATGCCTTTGAGGCAGATGATTTCTACTTAACTCTCCCTCTACTTTGATTAAATTCATTATATTGACAAAAGATGCACCAGTATTTTTTGGAATTTCCCCCCAACAATCAGAACTGCTGAAAAGACATTGTGAAATAATTTGTTTTCTATTGCTGGTTATGAAAATTAAAACCATACGTCACGTAGCTGCTATTTTGGATTTCTGATATTTTACTAATTAAGTCTGGAGGGATTTCTGCCAAGAGACAGAAAATTATGAGATTGGTTTCTGTGAATCTGGTGCCATGAGCTGCTGATGGGGGCCAACCCGTGGCCTCGGTAGGGCGTGAAGGGCGTGCCAGCTCTGCCCTCCATCACATGAGGCTGCAGTTGCCCCGTCACCCCCGGCTCATACCTGGCTGTCCAATAAGCTCTGAGGCAGCGGCCACTGTACTACCGGGGAAGGGGGAGATGCAAGAGACAGACACCCTGTCCCTCCGGGGGGGAACATTGTGCTGTAGTTTAAAGCATAGTCCATTTACATTTTTGTTGCAGGCTGCTGGGCTCTGGATTAGGTCGGTGTGCCTCTGGTGCCATGGACGTGCTGAAAGCTGCTCATGGGGGGTAACTCGTGCCCTCAGTAGGGCATGAAGGATGTGCCCTCTTTCTCTATCTAATGCTCTGGGCTCCTTGTTGTAAGTTTTATGTGTATCTGAACATTCCTTAATGGGCTTCCAGTTTTATTTTATTAGTCTGTGTATATTTGTTTATTCTAATACCACACACTTCATTGATCACTTGATCACTTGACATTCCGTTACTCATCGATTTGCTCAAGGGGCCACCAGTAATGTCTCCATTCATCCCTGTCGCGTGCACGCTAGTGTAGCCCAAAGGCGTCTGCTTGCTCCAAAAACACAAAGAGCCTCAAACTGTTCGTTCAGAGTCTTGACGAAGTCTGACCATCTTGTAGGTGGGCAGCCTCACGATCTTTTGACATCCCATGTAATCCAGTCAGTAACGGCTTTAGTCCAGCGGTCATCTCCAAATCGGAAATTGTAAATACATTACTACATTACTCTAGATTTATAGTATCAAATTTAGGAATGTGATACCTTCATATATATACATTTTTTTTTCCTCTCAGGATTATTTTACCTGCTGAAAAGAGGGGAAGGAGCTTATATTTCTCTTCTGGTGGTGGAAGAAAAGAGGGTGGGAAAGTGTTGGCTCATTACAATCTCAACCAAATGAGGTATACTCAGTTGGATAAGTATTGAAAATGACTAAGAGTAGGAAACATAAAACACATAAAAAGGGGTCTTTGACTCTATGTCAGGATGGGGGATGGATGATAGCCTCTCTGTGAAACTCACCTATGCCTGGTAAGTGGCTATAAAGCTGCAGTTCTGACAAAAGTGCTCAAGAACAAAGGAAAGCCAAACGAAAAAAGACCATAGGACACCAACAGGATAGAACAGAACAGCAGTGACAGTCAGTGGATGTCAAAGCACCAGGCATCTTGAAGAAGTTGTGAAATACAAGAACCCTGGCAATGATGAAAGAAGAGTACTCAGAGACAGACCAGAACTTCATATAGGGGATATTGGGGGAACCCAGGACTACTGATTTAAACTATAGATAAATAACTATAGCATTATAAATCTGGGGATTTACATGCTAATATTACCTGTAATATACTCAAGAAAATTCTTTCAGGAGTTAGTCCAGATCCAATACATCAGTTCTTACAAATTTTAGGAAAATCTGGCCTATGTTCTTAAAGAATGTAATTGGAATTTTGATGATTATTACATTGAATCAGTGTAATATCTTTGCTTTTCTTGACATTCATAATTACTATAATTTAAAAATGTGGACTATTTTCTATGACATGTATTTTTTAAAATAGTGACATATTTTTCTATGTATAAGCTTTCCAGCTACTTTCTTATAAGTACTTGACTGTTTGTTAGAATTTGTTTCTGTTATTTTTATTTTGGGGCCAAACCTGGCAATGATGAGGGGTTACTCCTGGCTCTGCATTTGGGAATCACTCTTTGCAGTGCTCTGGATAACATCTGGGATGCCAGAGACTGAATCTGGGTCAACCACATGCAAGGCAAATGTTCTACATGCTGTATAATATCTCAGACTTCTGTTTCTTTTTTTAAATTTTTAAATGGAATTTAAATTTTTTTCTTCTATTTTAAAATAGATAAAACATATTTTAATATATTTATTTTTGTCCTTCCAGTTTATTGTATTAGTTTATTATTTTTGTAGACTTTGGTGAGGTCGTTAGACTTTCCATATACATTACCATGCAATCTAAAGACAGTGATACTTCAACTCCTTCTTTTTCTATTTTATATCTTCAATTTATTTTTCATGCCTAGTTGCCATGTTTATAACCTCAGCACTATACTGAATAATAGCAATGAGAATAAACAAATTTGTTTTGTGCCCAATCTTGGAAGAAAACTTCTAGTTTTTCACTGTTGGGTATTATACTTGCTCTGGGTTTATTTTATATATTCTTTATGCTCATTTAACCCAGCTAATTTATAGCATTGTTATAGTAAGAAAGATAAATATAACCACAAAGGCCATTCAAATATTCAAAACATACCATTCATTCTTTATTCTTTATTGATATTGATTAAACAATAATAGTTACCTGGTTAAAACCACATGGAATAGAACAAAGCCAAAAACGTAGAAGATTTTTGGACTATAATGACCTAGAAAAAAAGCCCTTTAATTCTAAGAACCTTAAACTGAATGTGATACTTACCATATCAAATGTACTCAATAAATATCAGCTTTAAGATAATAATTTTAATTATCTTGACTTTTGAAAGTAAGGTAGAGACTAAACTCAGTCATCTGAATTAGGGCTACATTAGTAACTCTTTCATCTTCAACCAATTTCTTAATTTTACGACTCTTCAGCTGACTTAAAGTTGATAAGGGAGAGAAAAAGAAAAGTGCCTGCCACAGAAGTAGGTTGGAGGGGAGCAGGTAAGGGAGGGAAACTAGGGACATTGGTGGTTGCAAATGTACAATGGTGGAGGGATGGATGTTGGAACATTACTTGACTGAAATTCAATCATGAATAGAAGTATAATTGTATATCTCACAGTGATTGAAATAAATAAATATATAAATTAAAATTGATAAGAGCGATTTTTATATGCCTCTTGGAGAGAGCCTGGCAAGCTACTGAGAGTATCTCACCTGCACGGATAGAGCCTGGCAAGCTCCCTGTGGCATGGTATGCCAAAAACAGTAATGACAACAGGTCTCATTGCCTTGACCCTGAAAGAGCCTCCAATCGTTGGGATAAGAAAAGTAAGGAGAGGCTGCTAAAATCTCAGGGCTTGGAGAAATAGAGGTGTTACTGGTACCTGCTAGATAAATCAACAAAAAACGGATGGCAGTGATACAGTGAAGAGCTATTCCCTTGACTTAAGACTATTGTAAATTTTACTTTTATGAAACTCTGTAGGCTCTGGACAGGAAGTAGTCTATAATTGTTTTTGCAAAATTTGCACTAAGACCTACAATTGCAAAATCTACATCAAAACTTGAATTAGTCACAGAAACCTTTTTGCAACAATAAGCAAGAGACATAAGAACTCCCAGACAAGAGCTGAAACACAGAAGCCCTTGTTAAGAAGCCCTACCTGATATGTCCCATTAGAAAGATATTTCTAAGGGAATAAATTTGGCCTGGGAAATGGGAGTTGGAGCTCAAGAGGTTTACGAGGAGTGTCCAGCAGTCAAGGCTACAATCCCATACTTGAAGAATTAGAAAAGGAAGCAAGAAACTAGAATTAACAGTAGTCAGAATCATTCTGTAATATCATCTCCATGAGCTCTTGCCCGAGAACACCGGTGTTTACAAGTTGCTTTAGTAAAAGAGTCACCATCAGGATAATTTTGGTAGCCACTGCAACCTTGATGGTAAACCACCACAGTTAGATCTCTCTTCTTAGTAACAGGCAGTGAAAGAAAAGTATTTTTATTTTTTTTAATTCCTTTAAAAAACTTGAAACACTTTGAGATGCAGTTACAAAGCTTTTGTAATCGGGTATCAGTCATGCAATGTTCCAACACCTATCCCTACACCAGTGTATATTTTCCACAACCATGACCCCCTGTATCCCTCCTGCCACCCCAACCCCCACCTCACACACCTCCCCCCAGTCTACCTCTATGGAAGGCCCTTTTCTTCTTTGTCTCTCTATTTCTCTCGACTGTGAAGGGAAAATTCTTAAGGTAAATACCACCCTCTTATCTAATAGTTTTGGTAACTGCAGACAGAGACACTTAAACCTACTAGGATAACAGACTTGACAGACTAATATACCTGGCTCTTCACGGTTCAAGTTTGATCCTTGCACCCTATTGTTAGAAATAACCCTGTAGACCTTTTAACACAGTGAGCAAAAGACCCCATATTGCCTACTCTGTTCCCATTCACCGTCCATGAGCATGCTCTGCAACAGAAGCCCCACAGTCCTTTAATTCCGAGTGCACAAATAGATCCCTTTGCCATGCTTACGTCTGTTTGAACCTAGTAGACAGTCTGAATGCTGTAAAACACTGGAAAACTTCAAGCTGGGGGCATGAGTATTTAGGGGTATTCGTGATTTTGTATGTCTGATTAGCACACTAGTTCTGCTCAAACTTGGCACACAGATGTGCATGAACACCTACAAACTTGAGCTCCTATTCTCTGTTGCATGAGCCGACTGGAACTTCATAAGCAGACTCGCTCTCTCACACCTTGTTGTGTTCTCCTGTCTGTCCTTCAGTTCTGCTTGAATTTGACACAAAGCAGTAATGGGGTCTTTTGACTACACACTTCAGCTGCCATATGCATCTATCCAAACTTGGTGCATAGTTGAGTCAGACACTCACAAATTCAAACAGCTTGGCACTACATAAATCTAACCAAATATGGTACACAAGCGCTCCCTGGAACTCACAATTTTGAACATGTTCTAGTCCAGGCCCACCCAAACCTGGTGACACAGGTCTTACAAAAACAATCTCTCACACAAGATGCTACCCAAGTCTATTTAGTTGGGTAAGATATTTACTACCAGGAGTTCACAAGTCTTAATTTTCAGATAGTTATGCATATCTACTTGGTGCTAGAGTTGCTATCAGGCATTAAAAACCATAAACCAAGCTGAGTCTCATACCCACTGCAGCACAGCTGTTTCTGGGCATTAACAACTGTGAACCATAGGTTAAATCTTATTGAGCCATTGAAAGACAAAGTAAAGATCATAATTGCATTATCAGAAATATTAATATTAGTTTAAAGATTTCATTTTCATTTATCTATGCTATTTCCCTAAATCTGTAAATACAGATTCACAATTCATTTTCTGTGTAACTGGAAGAATGCTAGATATACTATATTTTCTATTATTAAAAATAAACATTTTTACTTATTAGATTGGTTAAATGAATACTTAAAGTACATAAGAAAAAAACAAAATGAAACATAATTTTTCTTGTGGTAAATGAGGGAAGCTATTTTCTTTTCTTCTTTTTCCACAGATTTTTCTTTTAAAACTTATAGTTTGTACTTCAAAAAGGAGGGAGTGGAGAGATAGTACAACAAGCTCCCTGCATTTAGCTAAAAAAAAGTAATTCCTGGGGTATCATATGCTATCTGAGTCTTGCTAGAAATAATCCATGAGCACAGAGTCAGGAATAAGCTCTAAACACAAAACAACAAAACTAAACAAAAACAAATTTTTAATCTCTTCAAAGTGTATATAAAACTTTTTGATAATAAGACAATTCTATTATCACTTTTAGAACCCAGGGATATTGTTCTCAAAGAACTGGGTGTCATTTTTTTTGAAATACAAAATCAAAGAATTGTACCCTAATCTCCCAGATTTTAGAGAGCATAGAATACTTTGAGAATGTACCCTTTGTATAATGCAAAATTACCTCCTGTCAGAAAGATGTAGGGGTTTTTCTACCTCCCATAGATTAAGTAATTTGCTAACAAAGATGGTCACACCAATTATCAGACCACTTTAAGAATAAAAATATGTAACAAATAGTGTTATTAATTTTTCTTATTTGAATATTAGTTATTATTAGTGTATTTATTATTATTTATCAATTGTTGTCCCATTTTTGTTGTTTTTAAAATTGTCTTTTCCTGGCTATTGTAAAGAGTGCTGCAATGAACAAACATTGCAGATGTCACTTCGACTATCCTTTTTTGCCTCTCTGGGATATATTCCCAGGAGTGGTATTGCTGGGTCAAATAGGACCTCAATTTCTAATTTTTTGAGAATCGTCCATACTGTTTTCTAAAAGGGCTGAACTAGTCGGCATTCCCACCAACAGTGAAGGACTGTCCCTTTCTCGCCAATTCGCGCCAGCACTGGTTGCTATTGTTCTTGTGGATATGGGCCAGTCTCTGTGGTGTGAAATGATATCTCATTGTAGTTTGCCATAATCTGGAAAAAACCTGAGTGCCGGAGAACAGATGACTGATTAAAGAAACTTTGGTACAGTTACACAATGGAGTACTATGTAGCTGTTAGAAAAGATGAAGTCATGAAATTTACATACAAGTAGTACTACATGGAAAGTATCACATTAATCGAAATGAGTCAGAAAGAAAGGGATAGACATAGAAAGATTGCATTCATCTGGGGAACATAAAGTAACAAAATAGAACAAAAAGAAACACCCAAGAATGACCCAGATTAGTCCCAGGAATTTTACTCCATGGCTTGGAGGCCAACCACACATGCTAAGGGAAAAGGGAGCTCAGATAGAGAAGGGAACACCAAATAAAGGTGTTGGGAATATTCTCCCAGGATGGGAGAAGCATGCTGAAATAGACTCTAGACCAAACATGATTGTCAGCCATTGCCTCTTTTGCAAACCACAACACCCAATAAGAGAGAGAGAACAAAAGGGAATGCCTTGCCACAGAGGCAGGGTGTGATGGGGTTATGTGGGGTGGGAGGGATACTGGGATCTGTGGTGGTGGGAAATGGGCACTGGTGGAGGGATGAGTATTTGATCATTGTATAATTGAAACCCAAGTACAAAAATTTGTAAGTCTACAACTGTACCTCATGATGTCTCACTAATCACAACCACAATCACAATCACAGCCATCCTGTTATTCGTTGATTGCCCCGAGCAGGCCCCAGTAAGGTCTCCTTCGTCCTAGCCCTGAGATTTTTTTTAAAAAGTGCCATATTCAAGGCTCTTTCAGAGTTAGGAGAATGAGACCCTTCATTGTTACTGGTATTTGGCATATTGGGTACGCCACGGGGAGTTTGCCAGACTCTGCCGTGTGGGCAGGTTACATTTGGTAGCCTGCCAGTTTGTCCAAAGTAGGAATGAGATGATAAGATGTTGCGCAGCCGTGGATGCAGCCGCCTGTTTCCAGGAGCTGAGTGTGATAATCTCTGGATCCTGGCCGTTGTTGGGGTCTCACTAATAAAAATTTTAAAAAAATGAGATAAAATAAAAAAATAAAGTTCTATAATCAAAAGCGATAGCACAGCGGTAGGGCATTTGCCTTGCATGCAGCCAACATGGCCGACCTGAGTTTGATTCCTCCGCCCCTCTCTGAGTGCCCGGCAAGCTACCGAGAGTATCTCGCCCACACGGCAGAGCCTGGCAAGCTCCCCATGACGTATTCGATATGCCAAACACAGTAACAACAAAGTCTCCAATGGAGACGCTACTGGGCCCGCTCGAGCAAATCGATGAACAACGGGAGGGCTTGTACCTGTACCTCTATAATTAAAAAAAAAATTGTCCTTTCCTCTATAATTGTCTCTCTAGTGATATCTCTGAAGTTAATTTTTTTTAGAGTTTTACCTATGCTTTCTTCAATATATTTTATAGATTCTGGCCTATCTCAAGGTCTTTAATACACTTTTAGATTTGTTTTTGTGAATGATGTGAGATATGTTTCCAATTTTCATTTCCACTTATGGCTTTTTTATTCTCAGCACCATTTTTTAGAAAGACTTTCCTCATTCCAGTTCATAATCTTAGATCCTTTGTTGTAGATTAAGTGCCCATAATCCTAGGATTTAACTCACAATTCTGACTTCTATTTCATTGTTCTGCTAGTATATATTTATTTTAACATTGGTTTTGTTATTATAGCATTGCAAAATAGTTCAAAACTGTGAAATGCAGTGCCTTTCCTCATGTTTTCCTTTATAATTGCTTTAATAATACATTTTTTATTTTCCCTCTTATTAGATTGTACAGTGTATCCAAACACACACACACACACACACACACACATTCACACACGTGAAAAATAATTTATAAGGCAATTTCCTGTAACATTACTGAGTGATAAACAATGTATGAAAATCAAAGCCACACTTTCTAACCATAGTGATATAAACTTAAACATGCTTCGCAAAACTTTGATATTCCCACCCACAACCATTCATTTGGGTTGGAGTGATAGCACAGAAGGTAGGGCGTTTGCCTTGCACACAGCTGACCCTGGTCCAATTCCTCTTCCCTTCTCGGAGAGCCCGACAAGTCACCGAGAGTATCTCGCCCTCACTGCAAAGCCTGGCAAGCTACCCATGATGTATTCGGTATACCAAAAACAGTAACAAGAAGTCTCACAATTTGTTGTGAGATGTTACTGGTGCCCGCTTGAGTAAATCGATAAATAACGGGAAGACTATCCTACAGTGCTACCATTCATTTGCCAGCTCCTTCGTTAGGGGTTAGGCTTCCACTATATACCCACACATTAGGGGGGAAAGAGGGTAAATATTTGAACTGAAAGTCCAATTGAATAAATTTATTTCAAGAAAAAAATGTCACTGGAAGATTATCAAAAATATGTTCATATTTGAATCAACCTAAAAAAAATGCTAGTGTTGAAAGAACTTTTTTTTTGAGGGTATATGATCTATTGTAGACAAGGCCTACAGATTTATTTCTTCTACAACAAACCGACAGCATGGCTGTGGATTCTGGTGGCTTGACCTCTTACAGGAAAGCACCGGAAGCAAGGCAGTCCTCGGTTGACTGAAATCTTCAGTTGTTCTAAATCTTCCTAGAGCTTATTGTTCAGACCAGTCACCAGTACCAGATTGCACCTTTCATCCTTCACATTCTTTTGGCTATTCAAGAAGAAGTAAGGAATCTTCTATTGGCCTGGATTCTTCATAAATGTCGTTATACTTTGTACCTTTATGAGTAGTCCTGCTGTCTTGGTGAGATCAATGAATTCTTTTATTGGTCCTATATTTGCATGTCTTTGGCTCACACACTAAATTGCAGTGATGGCAAAGGCAATTTTCTGCAGTTTATGAAGGTTGGTGTTGAGTAATTGTAAAATCTGTGGAAATTCTCAGGGCTGAATACACACCCAGCAATTAATAAATAGTGGTGTACAGGCCTCCTGTGGAAACGAGAGAAAAACCAAATTTTAATAATTTCTACATTCATATTCTGAAAATTTTTCAGGTTTTAATAATTAACTTTTTTCTAAAGAAAATAATTTTCTGTGTAATTGTCACTACATATAATTCAGTCACATAAGAAATTAGCATCTTAAAGAACTCCAAACATCTTATTCCTGGATCTCACTAAGTCTTATTTTTTGAAATCAAACTATTATGTCATCTGACACAAACTTAATAGTATTGAAGTGTCAGAAAACAAACAACAATAATCCATATTATTGCATGTATATAATTTCCATAAAATAAAGTCTGTGATTGTGACAAATTTATATGTGAACCAATTATTCAGTAAATGCCTCCCATTCACTTTATACAGTTTTCTAAATTATTAACTGACATTTTATCATAGGCCATCTTTAAACATAATTCAATTTAAAAGGCCAATTCGTGACTAGGATCTAGCCTTGACAGGGAAGTAGGGTAAACTTCATCTCAATTGAGTTTCTATTTAAAGGAAGAATTAAATATTTAAATAAAAAGTAATATATCTTTACCTGCGGCAACACATAATGCTTTCAGTATAATATCCAATATAATGTCATGCAAAAAATCATTAACTTTAATTTTCTCTGAAGAGTGAAATGTATTAAAAGAATTCTGTTATAGGAGCAAAAAGATCTCACCCAGGAGCTCCCTTTCTCCATTCATATAACCTCTTATATATTTCTAATCTTCTTGAAACTTGATTTACATATTTGTAAAGTAAGAGTACAACTAATAATAGCCCTGTATGCACTTTAGCTGTTAAGGAGGAAATGCATAATGTATTTACATACATATTGTAAATTACAATATAAAATATAAACCTGAATTAGAATTCTTATTCTAACTTTATTTATATTGGCATATCACCTTTCATTCCCAGTAGGGAAATAAGTTGCCAATGAAAAGGAAATAAAAAATCACTTATTTAAAACTAGAGTCACAGATACAGAGACCAGCAAAAATGGTCCTTACCATGGGTAAGTGGAGTTCATAAGTGAAAAAAATGTATGGAGTGGATAAATATGGTAAATGCCAAAATTAACTTTCTCTGTTGAGGGTTGTTGCATACTATCTCTTCTCTGGATCATTTCATTGTGTATAACAATCTCAGTTATGTGCTGTGTACCTAAAATTATAAATTTCAATTTTCAAATATTATCCAAAAATATAAAAAAGAAGAAAAACAAAATGCAGCAAGAATGTCTTAGAAATTGTCTTTCATGTACTTTTATAATTGTACTAATTTCCACCCTCGTTTTTTTTTATTAAAGCATACTTGGTGATAGTATTTTTTGTTATTCTTGACAATATCCAAACATAGATGGTTAGAATCAGCATACCAATATGGCAAATATTATGTTACATGGGTCTTGTTCCAAAAATTAAATATTATTAGTGAAAAATTGCCTTAAATATACAGGAACTTTGTAGTGTAGGGGAAGAGACAAATATGGACACATATGATGCTTATTAAGCTATGTGTGAAGATGTTAAGCACATAGAGTTAAAAAATTGGATTTATATCCCAGCTTTGCCAAAGACTGTATTTATAGTGTTGGACAATATATTTTGCATTTTAATCTTCACATATACATATTTAATATATTGCAGTCTTCTTCCAAGCTTAATTCACAGAGGCAGGGTGGGATGGGTGGTACAAGGGGTGGGAAGGACACTGGGATAAGTGATGGTGGAGAATGCGCACTGGTGGAGGGATGGGTACTTGATCATTGTATAACTGAAACCTAAACACAAAAATTTGTAGTCTACAACTGTACCTCATGGTGTTTCATTAATAAAAATTAAAAAAAAGAAAAGAAATTGGTATAGTAGTAGCATAGTACCATAATATATGACTTACCTCTAATGGGATGTTTATAAAACTCCATAGAAATTTTAAGTTGTTTGAGGTTGGAAATATATATATATATATATATTTATATACATATTTATATACATTTATATACATATTTTTATATATTTATATACATATTTATATGTATGTATATACATATACATAAGTGGTAGGGCGTTTGCCTTGCACGCAGCCAACATGGCCGACCCGAGTTCGATTCCTCCGCCCCTCTCAGAGAGCCCGGCAAGCTACCGAGAGTATCTCTCGCCCGCAGGGCAGAGCCTGGCAAGCTCCCCGTGCCGTATTCGATATGCCAAACACAGTAACAACAAAGTCTCCAATGGAGACGTTACTGGGCCCGCTCGAGCAAATCGATGATCAATGGGAGGGTCTTTACTTTACTTACTTACTTTATAAATATATAAGTATATGTACATATTTTCTTATGTATACTGTCGCTGTCTCTGTCCTCCCATTGTTCATGGAGTTGCTCGAGAGGGCCCTGTAATATTATGAGACTTGTTACTGTGTTTGTCATATCAAATACGTCATAGGTAGCTTTGCCTTGCAGGCGAGATACTCTCGCTAGCTTGCCAGACTCTCCGAGAGGGGCAGAGGAATCAAAATTGGGTCGAACTCCAGTTGGCCGCATGCAAGGCAAACGCCCTACCTGCTATGCTATCAATCCAGGCCAATACATATTCATATATTTATGCATATTTGTTAAAAGGGCTCGAAGTATAGTTTTATTTCTTATAAAAATATTTCTGTGAAGATACAGTTACAAACTCAAATTACTAGAAGAATATAAAACTAAATTGTTTAATAAAACCAAATATAATAAAGTGTGTCAACCCAAATATGTCTTAGTTTTCTTTTTGTTATCTAAAAACCAATAAAATTATATGGTCACTTCTCATGGCATCTTTATAATATTAATATTTCCATCTGTTTTACCCTTAAAATATCATTAAATAGAGATCTAACAACCACTAAATGTTACTCTGACTCTGTGATGTTTTTTGTACTGAAAAATGACAAGGTAGAAACAGTGGGTCAGACTGTCCCATTAAAATTTATCCACAGACAAAAAAGTAATGTAAAATTGTTTTAAAGTTAAACTACAATTAAAATAAAGTGATGTGACTTAATTTTATTTCATCTCTTAAGAGAAAATACAATTGTTTTCAATAAAAATTACAATTATTTTCTATTAAAATTATTTTATAATATTGACAAAAGATAGCACAGCGGGTAGGGCGTTCGCCTTACAAGCGGCCAACATGGCCGACCCGAGTTCGATTCCTCCGCCCCTCTTGGAGAGCCCGGCAAGCTACCGAGAGTATTCGATATGCCAGACACAGTAACAACAAAGTCTCCAATGGAGACGTTACTGGGCCCGCTCAAGAAATAATCAAAATAATCATTTAATTTATGGTTACAGGAACTATAGAATATCATGAAAAATTTCATATTTTTCAATTGATACTTTTTTTTTCCTGTTTTTCTTTCAGAAATCTACTACATAAAACTAAAGTTTTTGTAAAAATATTTTAAGAATTCCTATACATTTTAAATCAGGTTAGTATTTTCTGAAGCAATGAGACATTACATAGCTCAGAAAAAGGGAAGTTTTTTTTTTTTTTAATAAACAAAGTACAGGGGCTTACTGGGATTTTTCTGTGTGTTTTTTGTTTTGTTTTGTTTTTAATTGAAGCACCATGAGATACAGTTACAAACTTTGATGATTACCTTTCAGTTACACGTTGATCCCTCCACCACTGCATATTTTTCACCACCAATGTTCCCAGTATCCTTCCTGCCACCCCTATCCCATCCCATCCCTTACCTCTGTGACATGTATGTTGAGGAACTACTTGTGCTAGCGGTATTCCAATCTGATCATCTATTGCAAGGCAGGCACCTATACTATTTCTCTAGCCCTGTTTCTCATTAAACAGTTTATCTAGGCTGTTTTGAAAAGTGAGTTTCACCTATTGTATGTTTTAATTTAACTGACCAATCAAACCCCAAAAATATTGACATAGAACAAACACAATCACAGCTTACTTTAGCAATACTTCACTAGATACAGAGTGAAGAGTAGGAACTAGTAGGAAGAAAAGAAGCAGAGTTCTATAAAACCATGAAATAGGTGAAAATATTCTGAATTAATCAAATAACTCCATTTGAAAATAAAAGTTCATCTAAAATAAAGTTAAATTAAAAATCAAGTTCATAAAAATATTTATCTTAATTTTTGCATGGCGGTGATAATGTAACTTTTAGAGTTAACATAAGTTAAAGGATTTCAACGCCATCACTTATAACAAATAGTAGAACAATTTACCTCTAATAATGTATGTTTTTATTCCTAGAGCTAGATGATATATTGATTCTTGATAAGACTTGACTTGTCTATTATATTTGGCATATTTTTCATTTCCTCACTTTATTATGGATGAAAAATAGAGAAATATTAATCTATGAAGTGTAATAGATTGCAATACATATTTGGCAGAGAATAAGCTATTTGTAACATTTAGCATTCTATCCATCGTTCAAATACTGGTGCATTATAATACTTATAAAAAATCCAATAATTTGTATATCATGGAAATTATACATGAATAAGAAAAATATATCCTGTAAATTTTACATGAAAAAATAATAGTGTAGCAAAATATGCTTAAGATGTGACAAGTTAAATTTTATTCTAGTTATTTCATGGAGTAAGTATTTTATTTTTCCCTTTATATTTTAAATTGAATTAAAGTGAGATACAGTTACAAAATTGTTCATTATTAGGTTTCATTTGTACAGTTTTCCAACACCCATCCTTTAACCGTTGTACATTTCCCACCACCGATGTCCAGTTTCCATCCTTCACACATACACCTACTCCTGCCTGCCTTTATGCCAGGCATTCTTCTTTCTCGATCTTCTTTTTTCTTTCCTTCTTCTTCCTCTTCCTCTTCCTCCTCTTCCTCCTCTTCCTGTTCCCGTTCCTCTTCCTCTTCTTCTTCTCCTTCTCTTCTCCTTCTCCTTCTCCTCCTTCTCCTTCTCCTTCTCCTTCTCTTTCTTCCTCTTCCTCTTCCTCTTCCTCTTCCTCTTCCTCTTCCTCTTCCTCTTCCTCTTCTTCTTCTTCTTCTTCTTCTTCTTCTTCTTCTTCTTCTTCTTCTTCTTCTTCTTCTTCTCCTTCTCCTTCTCCTTCTCCTTCTCCTTCTCCTTCTCCTTCTCCTTCTCCTTCTCCTTCTTCTTCTTCTTCTTCTTCTTCTTCTTCTTCTTCTTCTTCTTCTGTTCTTCCTCTTCCTCTTTTTCTTGCTCTTTCTCTTCTTTTCTTCTTTTTCTTTATTCATCCTTTATTCATCACAAACTCTTCCACTGAATATATGAAAGTGTAACATTAAAATAACAAAACTGATTAAATAAAACCTCAGAAACAGAAGGCTTCAAGAGTACATCAATATTGTTATTGAGTCACTATATGATAATAATGAAGCATGCAAGAAATAGGGAGCTTTGGAGAACTCTTTACTATAAAATTATATTAAATTGCCATCCAGTGAAATTTAAGATACATCTTATAAAAATCTGAATTTTAAAAATCAAAAATCAATTATTTCCAAAGATTGATTCTAAAAATAAATACAAATTTATATAGAAAGTAGTATCTCATAAAACACACATTTTTCCATTTTTCCTGTTATTACCTTAATAGAAGTCAAGAAAAACTCTTACGTAAGATATTTAAACAGTTTTCTTCATTAATTTTTTCTACCAAAACCTTTATGATAAATTTCTAATTGCTTCAAACAGTTTGTGATACTTGTTACAGTGTTGTGCATGCATAAATAATTTCTATTTTGCTTTTGTGGAATTTTTTGGTATTAACATTTAATAGCTTTACATTCAAATATTTTATTTATAATAACCTCCATATATTTAAACTATTTGATGAATTTTCAGTAATTTATGCTAACTTCAATAATAGTTTAAATAATAGAAAATTTAAGATTCACCAGAATTCCTAAAGTCTCTCATATATTCAGTAAAAATACCTCCACCTTATGCAATTACCTGGATTTTGTCACCATATTATCTTGTAGTCACGGTCCTCCCTTTGTTCATTGATTTGCTCAAGTGGGTCCAGTAATGTCTCCATCATGAGACTTATTGTTACTGTGTTTGGCATATAGGATACATCACGGGTAGCTTGCCAAGCTTTGCCGTGAGGGCGAGATACTCTGGGTAGCTTGCCTGGCTGTCTGAGAGGGGCGGAGGAATCAAACTCGGGTCGGCCATGTTGGCCGCTTCTAAGGCAAACGCCCTACCACCGTGCTATCGCTCCAGCCCATCTTGTAGTATTTATAACAATAATAAATAGAAACAGCCCACAGTGATTCTATTCCCTGCACTTTATATGGTCCCCTGAGCACTGCCAGAAGTAATCCCTGAACACAGCAGTGAGTAAATCCTGAATGTTTTGGGTGTGGCCCCCAAACAAAAATAAACTGTATCATACAGTACCATATTCACTTTCTGTTTTCTTTCATCTAGCATATTTTGAGATTCAGTTATGTAATTGAATCTACCAATTCTTTGGTCATTTTTATTGCTGAGTACTTCTTTCTTCATTGAAGTACCAAAATATTTATTCCCCTATTTATTGCATGTTTAGATTGCTTCGTGTTAACTGTTAAGCCTTTACATATATATCTTCTATAAATATTGTTTTTCAAGTGTTTGTACAGATAGTTATTTTCATTTTTCTTGATTAACTAGGAGTTAATTTTTAAAAAATTTTATTAGCGAAACACCATGACGTACAGTTGTAGACTTACAAATTTTTGTGCTTGGGTTTCAGTTATACAATGACTGAGTACCCATCCCTCCACCATTTCCCATTATCCACCACCAATGATCCCAGTATCCCTGCCACCACCCATCCCAACCACCCCACACTGCCTCTGTGGCAGGGCATTCCGTTTTGTTCTCTCTCTCCTTTTGGGTGCTGTGGTTTGCAAAAGAGGCACTGAGGTGCAATCATGTTTGGTCTGCAGTATACTTTCAGCATGAATCTCCCATCCCAGAAGAATCCTCCCAACACGCTTTATTTGGTGCTCTCTGAGTGGCCCTTTCCACTAGCATGTGCGGCTGGCCTCCAATCCATGGAGTAAACTTCCTGGTACTTATCTCGGTTATTCTTGAGGGATAGTCTCCTATTTTGTTACTTTATATTCCCCAGATGAATGCAATCTTTCTATGTCTGTCCCTCTCTTTCTGACTCATTTCACTTAGCATGATACTTTCCATGTAGTACCACTTGTACGTAAATCTCATGACTTCATCTTTTCTAATAGCTACATATTACTCCATGGTGTAGATGTACCAAAATTTCTTTAACCAGTCATCTGTTCTCAGGAACTCAAGTTTTTTCCAGATTCTGGTTATTGAAAAGAGGCTGCAATAAACAAACAAGTGCAGTTGTCACTTTGACTATACTTTTTGCCTCCCTGGGATATATTCCCAGGAGTGGTATTGCTGGGTCATATAGGAGCTCAATTTATAATTTTTTGAGAATCTTCCATTCTGTTTTCCAAAAGGACTGAATCAGTCGGCATTCCCACCACCAGTGAGGTAGGGTCCATTTCTCGCCACATTGGCAGCAACACCGTTTGCTTTTGTTCTTTTGGATGTGGGCCAGTCTTTGTGGTGTGAGATGACATCTCATTGTTTTGATCTGCATATCCCTGATGATTAATGATGTAGAGCATTTTCTCATGTGCCTTTTTGCCACTCGGATTTCTTTTTGAGAAAGTTTCTGTTCATTTCATCACCCAATTTTTTGATGGTGTTGGATGTTTTCTTCTTGTGGTGTACAACCAGTACATTTCTTTTACTGGAGTTCAACCAGAATTTTATATATTCTTGATATCAACCCCTTGTTGAATGGGTATTGGTTGAATATCCTTTCCGATTTTGTAGACTGTCTTTGTATTTTGATCACTGTTTCTTTTGGGATACAGAAACTTCTTAGTTTAAGAGAGTCCCATTTGTCTATCTCTGTTTTCACTTGATTGGCCTGTGGAATGATATCTTTGAAGATACCATTAGCTTCAAAGTCATGGATGGTTTTGCCAACCTTGTCTTCAATATACCTTATGGATTCCGGTATGATGTTGAGGTCTTTAGTTCATTTTGATCTTACTTTTGTACATTGTGTTAAGCAGAGATATGAGCACATTTTTTTTGCATGTAGCTGTCCAGTTTTGCCAGCACAATTTGTTAAGGAGGCTTTCCTTGCTCCACTTCACATTTTTTGCTCCCTTATCAAAGATGAGATGATTACAAGTTTGGGGAGAGATGTCAGTATATTCAACCTTGTTCCACTGGTCTGAAGCTGTGACTATATCCAGTACAATGCTTTTTTAATTATTATTTCTTTATAGCAGATTTTGAGGTTGGGAAGTTTGATTCCTCCCTTTCTCTTTTTCCCAAAATTGCTTTAGCTATTCGTGGGGGTTTATTGTTGCATATGAATTTCAGGAGTGTTTGCTCCATTTCTTTGAAGAACATCATGGGTATCGTTATAGGGATCACATTGAATTTGTATAATGCTTTGGGGAGTATTGCCATTTTGACAATGTTAATTCTCTCAATCCATGAGTAGGGGATATTTTTCCATTTCCTCGTGTCCTCTTTTATACTAAAGTAGTGTTTTGTAGTTTTCTGTGTACAGGTCCTTTACTTCCTTAGATAAGCTGATTCCTAGGTACTTGATTTTCTGGGGTACAATTGTGAACAGAATTTTATTTTTCATGTCACTTTCTTCTCTCTCACTGTTTGCGTATAGGAAATCCATGTACTTTTGGGTATTGATTTTATAGCCTGCAACTATACAAGTCTATTGTTCCTAGGAGTTTCTTGGTAGAGGTTTTAGGCTTCTCTAATTATAGTATCATATCATCTGCGAATACTGAGAGCTTGATTTTTTCCTTATCTACCTGAATGACCTTAATATCTTTTTCTTGCCTAACTGCTATTGCAAGTACTTCCAGTACTATATTGAACAGCAGCAGAGAGAGTAAGCATCCTTGTCTTGTCCCTGATATTGGTGGAAAGGCTTTCATTTTTTCCCCATTAAGCATGATACTTGCTGTAGGCTTGTAGTAGATGGCTTTAAATATATTTAGGAAAGTTCATTCTATACATTTTGGCAAAGGCTTTCATCATAAACGGGTGCTGGATCTTGTAAAATATTTCTCTGAATCTATTGATATGATCACATGGTTTTTCTTTTTTATTTTGTTGATATGATGGATTTTGTTGATTGATTTCTGAATGTTAAACCATCCTTGCATTCCCGGGATGAATCCCACATGTTCAAGGTGTATGATCTTTTCGATGAGTTGTTGAATTCTATTTGCTAGTATTCTGTTGAGAATCTTGCATTCATGTTCATCAGGGATACCAGCCTGTAGTTTTCTTTTCTTGTGGTGACTTTGATTCCTTTTGGTATTAGAGAGACATGGGTTTCATAGAATCTGGGAGAGTTTCTGTTTCTTCAATTTCCTGGAAAATCTTTAGAAGAACTGACAATTTTAAATTCTCTTTAAATGTTTAGAAAATTAGCTAGTGAGTTCATCTGGACTTGGCTTTTGGTTTTGGGAAGACTTTTCATTACACTTTCAATTTCCTTGATGTTAATAGATCTGTTCAGGTTCCCTAGATCTTCTTGATTCATCCTTGGGAGACTATAGGAATCCAGAAATTTAACCATTTCTCCGGGGTTCTCTTGTTTCGTGGCATACAGACTTTCATAGTAGTCTCTGATGATCTTTTGAATTTCTTTGGTTTCTGTTGTAGTATCTCCCTTCTCATTTCAGATTTGGTTATTAGGGTTCTCTCCCTCTCTTTCTTTGTGAATCTTGGTAGTGTTCTATCTATCTTGTTTATTTTCTAGAAGAACCAGCTCTCAGTTTTGTTGATATTTCGGATTATTTTCTTGTTTTCCATGTCGTTGATTTCTGTTGTACATTTTATTATCTCTTTCCTTCTACCTGATTTGGGCTCCTTTTTTTGATCCTTTTCATTGGTCCTTTCATTGATTCTTTTCTATCATCTTAATCTGTAAAGTGAAGTTGCTTATGTGGGCCGTTTCTTCCTTTCTGAGAAATGCTTGCAGAGCTGTATATTTTCCCTTACCACGGCTTTAGCTGCATCCCATAGGTTCTGGTAGCTCCTGTCTTCATTCTCATTTGCTTCCAGGTATCTTTTGATTTTGTCCTTAACTTCCTTCCTGACCGTCTCGTTGTTCAACATTGAGTTGTTTAATTTCAGGTGTTTGATTTGATTCTCTGTGTCTGTGTGTGATTCACTTTGATTTTCAGCGCATTGTGGTCTGAACAGATTTTTGATACTATTTGCATCTTCCTGATTCTATTTAGGTATATTTTGTGTCCTAGCACATGGTGTATTTTGGAAAATGTTTCGTGTGCACTGGAGAAGAATGTGTATTCTTTCTTCTGGGGGTATAAAGCTAGGTGTAGGTCTATAAGCCCTCTCTCTTCTATTTAATTCCTTCAAAGACAATGTTTCCTTGCTGAGTTTTGTTCTTGTTGATCTATCCAGAGGTGATAAAGCAATGTTGAATTCTCCGGCTATTATTGTGCTGATAGCAATGTCCTTCTTAAAATCTGTTAGCAGCTTTTTTTTAATAGTTAGCTGTTCCCTCATTAGGTGCATATACATTTTTTTTATTTTTTTTTTAAAAATTTTTTTTTTATTAGTGAAACACCATGAGGTACAGTTGTAGATTTACAATTTTTGTGCTTAGGTTTCAATTATACAATGATCAGATACCTATCCCTCCACCAGTGCCCATTTTCCACCACCATGGATAATGTCCCCCCACCCCCCATCCCCGCATCCCCCCCTGCCTCTGTGGCAGGGCAATCCCCTGTGTTCTCTCTCTCCTTTTGGGTGTTGTGGTCTGCAAAAGAGGCATTGAGTGGCAAACATGTTCAGTCCATAGTCCACTTTCGACATGCATCTCCCCTCCCTCCTGGGAGGGATCACCAAACACCCTTTATTTGGTGTTCCCTTCTCTATCTGAGCTGCCCTTTCCTCTAGAATGCCCAATTGTCCACTAAGCTACGGAGTAAACCTCCTGGTGCTGATCTCAGCTATTCTTGGGTATTAATCTCCTATTTTGTTACTTTATATCCCCCAGATGAATGCAATCTTTCTATGTCTATCCCTCTCTTTCTGACTCATTTCGCTTAGCATGATACTTTCCTTGTTGTACCACTTGTATGTAAATTTCATGACTTCATCTTTTCTTTTTTTTTTATTTATTTATTTTTTTTTATTTTATTTTTTTTAAAGTTGTAGATTTACAATTTTTTTGTGCTTTGGTTTCAATTATACAATGATCAGATACCCATCCCTCCACCAGTGCCCATTTTCCACCACCATGGATAATATCCCTCCCACCCCCATCCCCCCATCCCCCCTGTCTCTGTGGCAGGGCAATCCCCTGTGTTCTCTCTCTCCTTTTGGGTGTTGTGGTCTGCAAAAGAGGCATTGAGTGGCAAACATGTTCAGTCCATAGTCTACTTTCTACATGCATCTCCCCTCCTGGGAGGATCCTCCAAACATCCTTTATTTGGTGCTCCATTCTCTATCTGAACAGCCCTTTCCTCTAGGATACCCGGCTGGCCTCTAAGTTATGGAGTAATCCTCCTGGTGCTGATCTCAGCTATTCTTGGGTATTAATCTCATACTTTGTTACTTTATATCCCCCAGATGAATGCAATCTTTCTATGTCTATCCCTCTCTTTCTGACTCATTTCGCTTAGCATGATACTTTCCATATTGTACCACTTGTATGTAAATTTCATGACTTCATCTTTTCTAAGAGCTACATAGTACTCCATTGTGTAGATGTACCAAAGTTTCTTTAACCAGTCATCTGTTCTTGGGCATTCAGGTTTCTTCCAGTTTCTGGCTATTGTAAAGAGTGCTGCAATGAACAAACAAGTGCAGATGTCACTTCGATTATACATTTTTGCCTCTCTGGGATATATTCCCAGGAGTGGTATTGCTGGGTCAAATGGGAGCTCAATTTCTAATTTTTTGAGAATCGTCCATACTGTTTTCCAGAAGGGCTGAACCAGTGGACATTCCCACCAACAGTGAAGGAGTGTCCCTTTCTCGCCACATCCACGCCAGCATCGGTTGGTTTTGTTCTTTTGAATGTGGGCCAGTCTCTGAGGTGTGAGATGGTATCTCATTGTGGTTTTGATCTTCATCTCCCTGATGATTAATGATGTAGAGCATTTTCTCATGTGCTTTTTTGCCATTCGGATTTCTTCTTTGAGAAAGTTTCTCTTCATGTCATTGCCCCATTTTTGGATGGGGTTGGATGTTTTCTTCTTGTGGAGTTTAACCAGTATTTTGTATATCCTGGATATCAGCCCCTTGTCAGATGTGTGTTCGGTGAATATCCTTTCCCATTCTGTAGACTGTCTTTGTATTTTGGTCATTGTTTCTTTGGAGGTGCAGAAGCTTCTTAGTTTAAGATAGTCCCATTTATCTATCTCTGTTTTCACTTGCTCGGCCAGTGGCGTGGCATCTTTGAAGATACCATTAGCTTCAATGTCATGGAGGGTTTTGCCAACTTTATCTTCAATGTACCTTATGGTTTCTGGTCTGATGTTGAGGTCTTTAATCCATTTTGATCTTACTTTTGTACATGGTGTTAGGCAGAGTTCTGAGCCTATTTTTTTGCATGTAGCCGTCCAGTGATGCCAACACAATTTATTAAAGAGGCTTTCCTTACTCCACTTCACATTACTTGCACCTTTATCAAAGATTAGATGAGCATATGATTGAGGAGAGATGTCAGTGTATTCAACCCTGTTCCATTGGTCTGCAGTTCTGCCTTTGTTCCAGTACCATGCTGTTTTAATTATTACTGCTTTGTAGTAAAGTTTGAAGTTCGGGAGGTTGATTCCTCCCATTTTCTTTTTCCCAAGAATTGCTTTAGCTATTCGTGGGGGCTTATTGTTCCATATAAATTTCAAGAGTGTTTGCTCCATTTCTTTGAAGAATGTCATGGGTATCCTAATAGGCATTGCATTGAATTTATACAATGCTTTCGGTAATATTGCCATTTTGACAATGTTAAGTCTCCCGACCCATGAGCAGGGGATATCTTTCCATTTCCTCATGTCCTCTTTTATTTCCTGAAGTAGCGTTTTGTAGTTTTCTTTGTACAGGTCCTTTACTTCCTTAGTTAAGCTGATTCCTAGGTACTTGATTTTCTGGGGCACAATTGTGAATGGGATTGTTTTTTTCATGTTGCTTTCTTCTCTCTCACTGTTTGCGTATAGGAAAGCCATGGACTTTTGGGTATTGATTTTATAACCTGCAACTTTACTATACGAGTCTATTGTTTCTAGGAGTTTTTTGGTGGAAGTTATTGGGTTCTCTAAGTAGAGTATCATATCATCTACGAATAGTGAGAGCTTGATTTCTTCCTTTCCTACCTGAATGCCCTTAATATCTTTTTCCTGCCTAATCGCTATTGCAAGAACTTCCAGTACTATATTGAACAGCAGTGGAGAGAGTGGGCATCCCTGTCTCGTCCCTGATCTTAGAGGGAAGGCTCTCAGTTTTTCCCCATTGGGGATGATGCTTGCTGTAGGCTTGTGGTAGATGGCTTTAATTATATTGAGGAAGGTCCCCTCTATACCCATTTTGGCTAGGGTTTTCATCATAAAGGGGTGCTGGATCTTATCAAATGCTTTCTCTGCATCTATTGATATGATCATATGCTTTTTATCTTTTCTTTTGTTGATATGGTGGATTATGTTGATTGATTTCCGAATGTAAAACCATCCTTGCATCCCTGGGATGAATCCTACTTGGTCATGGTGTATGATCTTTTTAATGAGTAGTTGGATTCTATTTGCTAGTAGTTTGTTGAGGATCTTTGCATCTGTGTTCATCAGGGATATTGGCCTGTAATTCTCTTTCTTTGTGGTATCTCTGTCTGCTTTTGGTATCAGTGTGATATTTGCTTCGTAGAAACTGTTTGGAAGTGTTTTTGATATTTCAATTTCGTGGAAAAGCTTAAAGAGCATTGGGAGTAAGTCCTCTTTAAAGATTTGGAAGAATTCACTAGTGAATCCATCCGGGCCAGGGCTTTTGTGCTTGGGGAGACTTTTTATTACCATTTCAATTTCCTTGATGGTGATAGGTCTGTTCAGGTATTCCAGGTCTTCTTGGTTCAGCCTTGGGAGTCTGTAGGAGTCTAGGAATTTATCCATTTCCTCGAGGTTTTGATGTTCCGTGGCATAAAGCTTCACAAAGTACTCCCTGAGGATCCTCTGAATTTCTGTGGTTTCTGTTGTAATGACCCCCTTTTCATTTCTGATTCGGTTTATTAGGGTTTTCTCTCTCCCTTTCTTTGTGAGTTTTGCTAGAGGCTTATCGATCTTGTTAATTTTCTCGAAGAACCAGCTCTTGGTTTCATTGATCTTTCGGATTGTTTTTTGGGTTTCCATCTCGTTAATCTCTGCTCTGAGTTTTATTATTTCCTTTCTCCTGTTCGGGTTGTGCTCCTTTTTTTGGTCCTTCTCCAAGCTCTTAAGCTGTGAGGTTAGGTTACTTATGTGTGCTCGCTCCTCCTTCCTGAGGAATGCTTGTAGAGCTATAAACTTTCCTCTTAACACAGCCTTTGCTGTGTCCCATAAGTTGTGGTAACTCGTGTTCTCATTTTCATTCGTTTCTAGGAATCTTTTGATTTCCTCTTTGATTTCCTGTCTAATCCACTCGTTGTTCAATAGTGCACTGTTTAATTTCCAGGTGTTTGATTTAGTTTTCTGTTTTTGTGTGTGATTTACTTCTAATTTCAGCGCATTATGGTCTGAGAAGATTGTTGATACAATCTCTACCTTCTTAATTTTATGGAGGCATGTTTTGTGGCTCAGCATGTGGTCTATCTTGGAGAATGTTCCATGTACGCTTGAGAAGAATGTGTATTCAGCTTTTTGTGGATGAAGTGTCCTGTATATATCTACTAAGTCCCTTTCTTCCATTGTTTCCCTCAAATGAAGTATGTCCTTGCTAAGCTTGAGTCTGGTTGATCTATCAAGAGGTGACAAAGCAGTGTTGAAGTCTCCCACTAGTATTGTGTTGCTATTGATGTCTTTTTCCAAATCTATGAGTAGTTGTTTTAAGTACTTTGCTGGTCTCTCATTAGGTGCATATACATTTATTATTGTAAGTTCTTCCTGTTGTACAGATCCTCTGATCAATAAGAAATGGCCTTCACTGTCTCTTATGACCTTCCTCACTCTGAAATCGATGTGGTCTGATATAAGGATGGCTACCCCAGCTTTTTTATGGGAGCTGTTTGCCTGTAGGATTGTTTTCCAGCCTTTGACTTTGAGTCTGTGTTTGCTTTGACTATTGAGATGCGTTTCTTGCAGGCAGCAGAATGTTGGGTTCAATTTTCTAATCCATCCTGCCACTCTATGTCTTTTAATTGGTGCGTTTAGCCCATTGACATTGAGAGAGATTATTGTTATGGGATTTTGTCCCATTGTTATGTTAAAATTTGGTGTATTTGAGGGGCCTTTCTTGCCTTAAAGTAGCCCATTTAGTTGTTCTTGTAACCATGGTTTTGAGTCTATGAAGTTCCTGAGCTGTTGTTTGTCTGTGAAACTGTGTGTTGTTCCTTCTATTATGAATGAGAGTCTTGCTGGGAAAAGTATTTTTGGGGAGGCATTTATTTCATTGAGTTTTTTTACTATGTCCCACCACTGTTTTCGGGCCATGAGGGTTTCATCAGAAAAATCAGCTGTGAATTTTAAGGATGCTCCTTTGTAAGAGATTTCTTTCTTCAATCTTGCTGCTTTCAGAATTTTGTCTCTGTCTAAGGTTTTGGTCATTTTGATCAGAATGTGTCTTGGGGTATTTTTATTCGGATTTCTTCTAGCTGGTACCCTTCGGGCCTCCTGAATGTGGTCACAAGTTTTCTTCAGCTCTGGAAATGTTGTAGCAATGATGTCTTTGACAGTTTCTTCTTCATCGAGGTTTTCTTCCTGTCCCTCTGGGACTCCAATAATTCTTATGTTACCCCTCTTGGCTTCATCACGATCTTCTCTTGCCATCTGTTCCCGAATTGTGAGTCTCTTTTCCATTTTCTGCTCTTTTCTGGAGAGTCTCTGAACTTCATCTTCAAGCTCACTGATTCTGTTCTCAGCTGCTCTTACTCTGCTGCTGAGGCCTTCCACTGAGCTTTTCAATTCGCCTACGAGATTTTTCAGGTCTGACATTTCTGATTGCATTTTCCTCATTTCTGCCTTCAGATCCTCTTGTCTTCTATTGGCATTGCTTTCCATTGTTTCTTTTAATTCCCTAAGCATCCTAAGTAGCTCCCTTCTGAATTCCTTGTCAGAGAGATTGTCTAACACTACAGTACTGTTGGTGTCATCTGGGCTAGACTCTTCAATGTGAATGTTTGGTGGGCTTTTGCGTTGCTTTACCATTGTGAGAGGTGTGGTTTAGTCCTTCACGCTCAGTGTTACTATTCTGCTTGATATGCAGTGTGAATTAAGATAGGCTTATGAGTTATTGGCAACTGTGTTTGTAGTGGCTGAGCTAAAATAGAGAAGTTTCCATCTAAGAAGTTCGCTTATGGTTCCTATGGCATATGTAGTGGGAAAATATTTCGCGGCCGCGTTAGCGGCCGCGGCTCCGGAAAGAGTCCCTGGCACTGGGCGAGGAGTTGGGAATGTCTCCTGTTTGGAATTGGAGCCGTTCAGCTTTGTTGCCCAGAGCTGGGCCTCTGTGCCCGTCCCACGTGGATCAGGGGTTGAAAACCGGCTGTCTAGGGGCTGTTTCTAGCTGCGCGTGCCCAGAGAGGAACCCAGGCCCTTGGGGGCGGGCTGTACCTGTTGGAATTGGAGCCGTTCAGCTTTGCTGCCCAGAGCTGGGCCTCTGTGCCTGTCCCACGCGGATCAGGGGTTGAAAACCGGCTGTCTAGGGGCTGTTTCTAGCTGCGCGTGCCCAGAGAGGAACCCAGGCCCTTGGGGGCGGGCTGTACCTGTTGGAATTGGAGCCGTTCAGCTTTGTTGCCTAGAGCTGGGCCTCTGTGCCCGTCCCACGCGGATCAGGGGTTGAAAACCGGCTGTCTAGGGGCTGTTTCTAGCTGCACGTGCCCAGAGAGGAACCCAGGCCCTTGGGGGCGGGCTGTACCTGTTGGAATTGGAGCCGTTCAGCTTTGTTGCCCAGAGCTGGGCCTCTGTGCCCATCCCACGCGGATCAGGGGTTGAAAACCGGCTGTCTAGGGGCTGTTTCTAGCTGCGCGTGCCCAGAGAGGAACCCAGGCCCTTGGGGGCGGGCTGTACCTGTTGGAATTGGAGCCGTTCAGCTTTGCTGCCCAGAGCTGGGCCTCTGTGCCCGTCCCACGCGGATCAGGGGTTGAAAACCGGCTGTCTAGGGGCTGTTTCTAGCTGCGCGTGCCCAGAGAGGAACCCAGGCCCTTGGGGGCGGGCTGTACCTGTTGGAATTGGAGCCGTTCAGCTTTGTTGCCCAGAGCTGGGCCTCTGTGCCCGTCCCACGCGGATCAGGGGTTGAAAACCGGCTGTCTAGGGGCTGTTTCTAGCTGCACGTGCCCAGAGAGGAACCCAGGCCCTTGGGGGCGGGCTGTACCTGTTGGAATTGGAGCCGTTCAGCTTTGTTGCCCAGAGCTGGGCCTCTGTGCCCGTCCCACGCGGATCAGGGGTTGAAAACCGGCTGTCTAGGGGCTGTTTCTAGCTGCACGTGCCCAGAGAGGAACCCAGGCCCTTGGGGGCGGGCTGTACCTGTTGGAATTGGAGCCGTTCAGCTTTGCTGCCCAGAGCTGGGCCTCTGTGCCCGTCCCACGCGGATCAGGGGTTGAAAACCGGCTGTCTAGGGGCTGTTTCTAGCTGCGTGTGCCCAGAGAGGAACCCAGGCCCTTGGGGGCGGGCTGTACCTGTTGGAATTGGAGCCGTTCAGCTTTGCTGCCCAGAGCTGGGCCTCTGTGCCCGTCCCACGCGGATCAGGGGTTGAAAACCGGCTGTCTAGGGGCTGTTTCTAGCTGCGCGTGCCCAGAGAGGAACCCAGGCCCTTGGGGGCGGGCTGTACCTGTTGGAATTGGAGCCGGTCAGCTTTGTTGCCTAGAGCTGGGCCTCTGTGCCCGTCCCACGCGGATCAGGGGTTGAAAACCGGCTGTCTAGGGGCTGTTTCTAGCTGCACGTGCCCAGAGAGGAACCCAGGCCCTTGGGGGTGGGCTGTACCTGTTGGAATTGGAGCCGTTCAGCTTTGTTGCCCAGAGCTGGGCCTCTGTGCCCGTCCCACGCGGATCAGGGGTTGAAAACCGGCTGTCTAGGGGCTGTTTCTAGCTGCGCGTGCCCAGAGAGGAACCCAGGCCCTTGGGGGCGGGCTGTACCTGTTGGAATTGGAGCCGTTCAGCTTTGCTGCCCAGAGCTGGGCCTCTGTGCCCGTCCCACGCGGATCAGTGGTTGAAAACCGGCTGTCTAGGGGCTGTTTCTAGCTGCGCGTGCCCAGAGAGGAACCCAGGCCCTTGGGGGCGGGCTGTACCTGTTGGAATTGGAGCCGTTCAGCTTTGTTGCCCAGAGCTGGGCCTCTGTGCCCGTCCCACGCGGATCAGGGGTTGAAAACCGGCTGTCTAGGGGCTGTTTCTAGCTGCGCGTGCCCAGAGAGGAACCCAGGCCCTTGGGGGCGGGCTGTACCTGTTGGAATTGGAGCCGTTCAGCTTTGCTGCCCAGAGCTGGGCCTCTGTGCCCGTCCCACGCAGATCAGGGGTTGAAAACCGGCTGTCTAGGGGCTGTTTCTAGCTGCGCGTGCCCAGAGAGGAACCCAGGCCCTTGGGGGCGGGCTGTACCTGTTGGAATTGGAGCCGTTCAGCTTTGTTGCCCAGAGCTGGGCCTCTGTGCCCGTCCCACGCGGATCAGGGGTTGAAAACCGGCTGTCTAGGGGCTGTTTCTAGCTGCGTGTGCCCAGAGAGGAACCCAGGCCCTTGGGGGCGGGCTGTACCTGTTGGAATTGGAGCCGTTCAGCTTTGTTGCCCAGAGCTGGGCCTCTGTGCCCGTCCCACGCGGATCAGGGGTTGAAAACCGGCTGTCTAGGGGCTGTTTCTAGCTGCGTGTGCCCAGAGAGGAACCCAGGCCCTTGGGGGCGGGCTGTACCTGTTGGAATTGGAGCCGTTCAGCTTTGCTGCCCAGAGCTGGGCCTCTTTGCCCCTCCCATGCGGATCAGGGGTTGAAAACCGGCTGTCTAGGGGCTGTTTCTAGCTGCGCGTGCCCAGAGAGGAACCCAGGCCCTTGTGGGCGGGCTGTACCTGTTGGAATTGGAGCCGTTCAGCTTTGTTGCCTAGAGCTGGGCCTCTTTGCCCGTCCCACGCGGATCAGGGGTTGAAAACCGGCTGTCTAGGGGCTGTTTCTAGCTGCGCGTGCCCAGAGAGGAACCCAGGCCCTTGGGGGCGGGCTGTACCTGTTGGAATTGGAGCCGTTCAGCTTTGTTGCCCAGAGCTGGGCCTCTGTGCCCGTCCCACGCGGATCAGGGGTTGAAAACCGGCTGTCTAGGGGCTGTTTCTAGCTGTGCGTGCCCAGAGAGGAACCCAGGCCCTTGGGGGCGGGCTGTACCTGTTGGAATTGGAGCCGTTCAGCTTTGTTGCCCAGAGCTGGGCCTCTGTGCCCGTCCCACGCGGATCAGGGGTTGAAAACCGGCTGTCTAGGGGCTGTTTCTAGCTGCGCGTGCCCAGAGAGGAACCCAGGCCCTTGGGGGCGGGCTGTACCTGTTGGAATTGGAGCCGTTCAGCTTTGTTGCCCAGAGCTGGGCCTCTGTGCCCGTCCCACGCGGATCAGGGGTTGAAAACCGGCTGTCTAGGGGCTGTTTCTAGCTGCGCGTGCCCAGAGAGGAACCCAGGCCCTTGGGGGCGGGCTGTACCTGTTGGAATTCGACTTCATCTTTTCTAACAGCTACATAGTACTCCATTGTGTAGATGTACCAAAGTTTCTTTAACCAGTCATCTGTTCTTGGGCACTCAGGTTTCTTCCAGTTTCTGGCTATTGTAAAGAGTGTTGCAATGAACAAACAAGTGCAGATGTCACTTCGACTATACATTTTTGCCTCTCTGGGATATATTCCCAGGAGTGGTATTGCTGGGTCAAATGGGAGCTCAATTTCTAATTTTTTGAGAATCGTCCATACTGTTTTCCAGAAGGGCTGAACCAGTGGACATTCCCACCAACAGTGAAGGAGGGTCCCTTTCTCGCCACATCCACGCCAGCATCGGTAGGTGCATATACATTTAAGAGTGTGTTTTCTTTCTGTTGTATGTATCCCTTGAGGAATAGAAAATAGTCTTCACTGTCCCTTCTAATATTTTTCAACCTGAAATTGATGTTTTTGGATACTAGTATGACCACCCCAGCTTTTTTGAGGGAGCTGTTTGCTTGCAGGATTGTTTTCCATCCTTTAACTTTGAGTCTGTATTTCCTCTGACTGTTTAGATGAGTTTCTTTTCGGCAGCAGAATGTTGGGTTTTGTCTCTGAATCCATTTTGGCACTCTGCATCTCATAATTGGTGAATTTAGACTGTTGACATTGAGAGAGATTACTGTTGTGTGGTTCTGTGTTATCTTTCTGTGTCTGTTGTGCTTGTCGGGTTTGTCGTTTCTTAGAGTAGCCCCTTTTTCCCCTTTTTTAGGTTTGGTTTTGAGTCTATGAAGTTCCTGAACTGCTGTTTTTCCAGAAAATAGTGTACCATTCCTTCGAGTTTGAGTGAGAGTTTAGCCGGATAGGGCATTCTTTGTGAAGCATTCATTTTAGTGATTTTTTTTTTCACTTCATCCCACCATTGCCTTTGGGCTTTGAGGGTTTCCTCTGATTGGTCTTCTGTGAACCTAAGGGTTGCTCCTTAGTATGTGATTTCCTTCTTTGACCTTGCTGCTTGCACTATTGTTTCTCTATCTGTGGTATCCATCATTCTATGATGTCTTGGAGTGTTTTTTTAGGGTCTTTTTAGTTGGCACTCTTCAGGCTCCTTGAATCTGAATGGCTGCATTGTCCAGCTCTGGGAATTTTTCAGCAATGAATTGTTTAACCATGGCTTTTTCATTGGGATTTTTTCCCTGACCTTCTGATACTCCAATGATTCTAATGTTGTTCCTTTTGGAATCATCTCCTAGGTCTCTGATTTTCTCTAGAGCTATTTTGAGGTCTCTTGTCATTGTTTGTTATTGCCTGTTGGCTTGGTGCAGCTGATCTTCCAGCTCACTGATTTGTCCTCAGGTGTGGTCATTCTACTGTTCACGGCACAGACTGAGTTTTTTATTTCATTTACGGATACTTTTATTCGGGACATTTCTGTGCGTAGCTTTCCAATTTCTGGTCTCTTTTCTTCCCGTAATTTCTCGATAGTTTCTCTCATGTCCTCCTTTAATTTACTGGATATCTGTCTCACTGTTTCATTGAGTTCATTGAACATCTTCATTACTTCATCTCTGAATACTTTCTCAAAGAGGTCCCTTAGGTCAATAGCACCTAGTAGGCTTCTGGACTCTTTCCATTGTCCTCCACATGTTGTGGGAATTTGCGTCGTTTCTTTATGTTGGTGTGGAGGTATGGGAACTGAGATGTTACATGAGATTTCTGGATGTAAGAAAAGTACCTGCACCCCTAATTAGGCCACGCCCACTTCTACAGAAGCCACGCCCACTTCTGAAGAGGCCATGCCCCCATGGGTACCTAGTGAGGTATACCAGGGATGCTAAGCATCCCAGTGTCCTAGAGGATGCCTGGTGTGCGTGTGCGGAGAAAGCCAAGTCCCAGGTTCTAATATTGACAGATTAACTGACCTGGGGAGGAAAGAAGACCAACACAGTGTTGGAGACGAAGAGGAAGAGGCTCAGGGATGCTGAACTTCCCAGGTTCCTAAAGGACACCTGGGTTGCATGCGTGGAGAAAACCAAGTCCCCGTTTCGAATACTGACAGATTAACTGACTTGGCGGGGGAGGCGGATAAGACCTGCACAGTGTTGGGGACTAGTTGGAGCCCCTGGAAGTGAATTTTGGAGTTGGGAATTAAGAAAATGTGACCACCTGTTAATACCTAAGCTGGATTAATATAACTGTATTATTGTATTATCCCTCTCCCTTGTTGGAATGTATATTTTATCCATCATTCCCATATTGGAATCTGTTTTTCAAAAATGTAGACTTGAGAGAGAGAGAGAGAGAGAGAGAGACCTTTTAGACAATCTAGACGAAAAACTTACAGCTCAATAAAGTTCTTTTTATGAACCTATAATCCAGGAATTTAGGTGTGGAAATCCATTATTCCCTTAGCCATCTAAAATAAAACTTTTATCTATGTTCTCTACCACCTACCTATCTGAGTGATTGGTTTCTTATCTCATTCTTCAGCCTTCTCTTATTTTGATTTATGGGGCCAATGTGCAAACCATTTGACAACTTCCAACTCTGATAATTTGCTATTCTAGTAAAAAAGTATATTTATAAAAATTAATGACAATAAAGATTATTAAACATTTCAATTATGGCTAAGACAAATAAATTCCAATTTTTTTCTTAGCAAGAGTAGTGATTTTCTCTTTCTTTTGATATCCAGTACGACTGACCACTGGGAGTCTTCTGGGCAGGGGATTTGAGATTAAATGGGGTATATCTTATTTTATATTTTATTTTATATCTGTTGAGGTATTATTATTCTTAAAGTGGTTTATGTTTGGCCATTAGCATATAGCCACTTAAACTTAAGTTACTTGCTGAAGTAATCAAAATTCTGACATATTATTTAGATAAAGGTCTGGTACCCTGACTCTTCTTATTCCATATCCATCTCCCTAAGATATAAGAACATACTTATTCTATTTCTGTAACACTCATGATACAATAGGTATTTCATTGTAGGTATAATCCCTTTACTTCAGCAGTGAAACATCCTTTAGGATCACTTCCTTAACTATTTTTCTCTCTTACCATATGGGCCACTGTCAGCAGAAATTGGGGGAGGTACCAAGGATAGTATTCTGGGTCTACATCCCAGACATATGCTCTACTACTTGAGACCTCTACTTGGCTTTTTGAACTATCATCATTGCCTTAAAACTTTCACCCTAGAATTGTTAGTATGTTTTTCAGCTACATAATGAAAGATAACTTCTGCTTTAAAGACAATCCAGGAGGCTAGGAGACTCCTCAAAGATATTAAGGTTCCACTAAATATAGGAGTTCTTATACATTCTCATTGTTAAAAATGTAGGAAAAGGTATCATATTTTTGGAGCACTCTGTGGTTCTTTGCTTCCTAGACATTTTCCTCCAAGAAAATGTCTGGCTTCATCTGGTTTCATCTTTCTTAGGTAAAGCATCGTAGTTTATAACTTTCTTTATTGTCTTACATGAGATAGGCATGATCCTTATTTAGGAACAATAAAACGTAAAGTTAGATAAAAGTATATTTTTTATCTCTTTTTTTTCTCTTTTGAGGTCTAGTTATAAATTAGAAGAGACATGCCTGTTTTAGATCGTGTATATCAGAATTTTAGAAATCTCTCAGTCAGGAAATTGGAATTCTAGAGTTGAGCAACTTACTAATTACCCCATGCCTAAATTTATTTCTTAGAAAATTAGTTGTCAGAATACAGGATATTTTAGTGGTCTTCCAATACAAAATTCCTATGTCCATTTAGTAAAAAACATCAGCAAATGTTGAGGGAGAAATTTTTGTCTTTCTACAACATTTGAAATTTATATTCTAGGATATTATTTAATGAAAGGATACCTATTTATAAAATATTTTAAATACATAACTTTAGTTTAAATGGGGGAGTAAAATGTAATGTCAAATAGAAGAATGTCAGAAAGAAACCACAGACGTTTCCTTATTGAAATAAGGAAATTCAATAAGGAAGTAGGATTACATAGGTTCTTCTGCAGGAAAAGATATATTTTAGTTTTTAATTTGGGTAGATAAAACATATAGACATGAAAATAAATATAAAATGGAAAAAAATTAAAATGTTTGGAAGATGGAAGATTCAAAAATTGCAGGAAAATATCAGCCATGGTGTTTAAAGGACAGAGACTGCAGTCACTGGTAAGGAATTAGTCAATCAGTCACACTGTCACTGTCACTGTCCTCCCATTGTTCATCGATTTGCTCGAGCGGGCCCAGTAACATCTCCATTGTGACAATTGTTACTGTGTTTGGCATATCAAACACGTCACGGGTAGCTTGCCAGGCTTTGCCATGAGCGCGAGATACTCTCGGTAGCTTGCAGGGCTCTCCAAGAGGGGCAGAGGAATCTAACTAGGGCTGGGTATGTTGGCCGCTTGCAAGGCAAACGCCCTACCTGCAGTGCTACAATATTTATAAATTATGCATAAACCAATATACTATGAAGAAATTAAGGCTTGAATGACAAATAGGTTTTTAAGCGAACTATTTAAGGGAGGAATTTTATAGTGTGAAGAGATGAAGTGTTTTATGTTTGTCAGTGATCCTTATTACAGAGATATAAGATTGTTTTCTTAGAGTTTTTTTTAGTGCATGTTCTGAGGAAACCAAGAGATAGAAAAAAAAGTCAAAAAAGAACTTAGTTTATAAGAATATGTTTAAAAATAGTTAATTAACTTAAACTTGTTTTTGGTTCTTGATTTGCTTCTTTAAAAGGAATGATAAAAAATGAACAGAAAATTTTGCAAGTGAAAAGTGTATAAAATATCTTGCTCAAGGAAATACAAGCATACAAGACATTCAAGTACAGAGTTAGTTGATTTATAAGCATTTAATGTGAGTATTAATGTGCATTGTGCTCTCCCGGGAGCTGAGATCTCCAAGCCTGCACGGTTTGGGATTGGACCTGTCAGTAGCTAGACAGTTACACCCTCCAACTGCCGTGTAACCCCAACAACGGCCAGGATCCAGAGATTATCACAACAAGCTCCTGGGAGAGCACAAGGCAGAGTCTCCTACCCTGTGTCTGACTATCCTCGCCAGGGCCCAACAGCTGAAGACCTCCAGGCCCCAACCAAGGCCTTACTGGGGCCACTCTCCACACACTTGGATAAGCCTCAGACATAACAGAACTGGCAGAGGAACCCAGGTGTGTGGGACCCGGGGCCGAGATCTCCAAGCCTGCACGGTTTGGGACTGGACCTGTCAGTAGCTAGACAGTTACACCCTCCAACTGCCGTGTAACCCCAACAACGGCCAGGATCCAGAGATTATCACAACAAGCTCCTGGAAACGCGCGACTTTTTATTTACAGTTTTCAGGGTACCTTAAATATCCTTAAATATCCAACCCGCATGACAGAGCCTGGCAAGCTATCCGTAGTCTATGCCAAATAGACCAAATTGATATGCCAAATCCAGTAATAAATGGCTCTCATTTCCCTAACCCTGAATATGCAGAGTCGAGAAGGATATGGAAGGAGAGGCTGATAAAACACCAAGGCAGACATAGGCTGCCAAAACTCAGAAAAACAAAAATGATTGTCTGTACTTTTAATGCTCGTACGCTGGCATCTGCTGCATCCATTGAAGACCTTATGGTACAAGCACGAGAGATCAAGTACGACATCATTGGTCTGACCGAAACGAGAAGACATCAATCCCATCATGCTGTTTTCGACACTGGAGAAGAACTGTTCCTTGGAACATGTGATAAAAGAGGCGTCGGTGGTGTCGGTATCCTTGTCAACACAAACTGAGTCACGAGCATTGATTCATTTGAATGCCTAACAACCCGAATCGGACGATTACACTTGAATAAATGTGGCTCACTACCGGCAGTTTCTATCTTTGTTGTCTATGCACCAACATCCAGTTATGGTGAAAGAGAAACTGAGAAATTCTACATGGAGCTGGAGAAGTTCTATAAAGAAGATCACACCTTCTACAAGATCATTGTCGGTGATTTTAATGCCAAGATAGGACCAAGAAGATCAGTCGATGAACTCCACATCGGAACCCATGGCCTGGAATGGAAAGAACAGGGTGACAGACTGTCTGAGTTCATCATGTCAACCAAAACCTTCCATGGTAACTCACAATTCCAAAAGGCTGAATCTAAACGTTGGACATGGGAGTCTCCCGATGGACGGTTCCACAATGAAATAGACCACATCATATTCAATTGGTGGTTTTGCCTAACCGATGTTGCTGTTGTCCCAAAATTCCAAACGGGATCAGACCACCGTCTTCTTCGTGCAAAATTCTACCTCACAGAACGAGGAGAAAAGAATGCAAGGTTTAAGAAGAGGACTCCCAGAACAACCACCAACTGGGAGCTCTTTGGCTCTATTGCGGCAACATGGGAAGATGCCGTCATTGACAACATTGATGAGGAATACGATAGAATGATTCAGCACCTCCATGATTGTGCAAGGAATGCCAAGAGAGAGATAACCACAAAAAACCGTCTTTCTTCGAACACTCTTGAACTTATTCGCCAACGTGGCTTGGGATGTGCCTCAGGCAACCACAAGCGAACGTCCGAACTGGCAAAACAGTGCAGAGAAGCCATCAAGGATGACCTCAAAAACAGGAGAGCAGCAGTACTGGAAGATGCAGCAGAAGCTGGGAAAAACATTCGTAATGCCCGCCTGTCCTTCCCCAACTACAAAACCAAGATGACTGCCCTCCGACATCATGATGGATCTATCATATCTTCCAGAAGGGCAATGGAGAAGATTATTCATGACTTCTACTCAGATCTCTTTAATAGCCACATCCACTTGCCCACATACCACATACCACATGATGGATATGTCGTTCCCAATGTTCTCCCTTCCGAAATCCAACATGCCATCTCGTCGGTAAAGAAACAAAGAGCACCTGGCCCAGACAAGATCAGACCTGAACACCTGAAGAACTTACCATCAGTACTCATCAATACATTGGCTCGACTCTTCACACGCTACCTGTCTGAATGCAAGCTTCCATCCCAATGGAAAACCAGCAGGACTGTACTACTATTCAAGAAAGGAGACATCCACGACATTGGCAACTATCGCCCAATCTGCCTATTGTCTGTCATCTACAAACTATTCACTCGAGTCATCCTGAATAGGATTAGCAGAACACTAGATGAAGGACAACCATTTGAACAAGCTGGATTCCGAAAAGGATTCAGTACCATTGACCATATCCACACAATAACCAAGCTCATTGAGGTATCTCGGGAGTTCAAGATGCCGCTCTGTCTAACGTTCATTGATTTAAAGAAGGCCTTTGATTCTGTTGAGACAGAAGCGGTCATGGAAGCCCTAGCCAATCAGGGTGTACAAACTCAATACATCAGGATCCTTCGTGAGCTCTATTGCGGATTCACTACCAAGATCTCACCATTCTACAAAGAAGTAATCATCCATATCAAGAGAGGGGTTCGGCAGGGTGATACCATTTCACCAAAACTCTTCAGTGCCACCCTCGAGAACATCATGCGACGACTGGAATGGGAAGGAATGGGAGTGAAGATAGATGGTCGGCAACTACACCACCTCTGCTTTGCTGATGACATCGTTCTAATAACACCAAACATCAACCAAGCGGCACAAATGCTGAACGACTTTGACCGTGAATGTGGAAAGGTCGGACTACAGCTGAATCTTACGAAGACAATGTTTATGAGATACAGCCTTGTTCCTGATGCTCCATTCGGTCTCAACGGAACCACCATCTCCGAATGCAACAGTTATATATACCTAGGTCGAGAAATCAACATGATGAATGACCTGGCACCTGAGTTGCGCAGGAGGAAGAGAGCGGCTTGGAATGCCTTCAAGTGCATTGAAGAAATAACTAAAAGGACAAAGAACCTCCAGCTACGAGCACATCTCTTTGATTCCACTATTCTTCCTGCATTAACATATGCCTCAGAGACCTGGACCCTACGAAAACAGGATGAGAATGCTATTCGGGTCTCTCAAAGAGGAATCGAAAGAACTATGCTTGGAATATCACGATTCACTCAAATGAGAGATAGAATTCGGAGTTCTGATCTTCGTCAACGCTCAAGAATCAGGGACGCTGTCTCATTTGCCAAGACATCAAAAATCAGATGGGCTGGACACGTAATGAGGTTTACAGACAACAGCTGGACTAGAGCCATTACTGATTGGATTCCACGAGACATCAAAAGATCACGTGGACGCCCACCTATAAGATGGTCAGACTTCTTCGTCAAGACCCTAAATGATCGGTTTGAGGCTCTACATGTTCCTAAAACAAACAGATACCATTGGGCTACGCTAGCACGCAACCGGGATGAATGGAGACGTTACTGGCACCCGCCCGAATAAATCGATGAATAACGGGGATTAAGTGATAAGTGATTAATGTGCATTGAAGACATCATACATACACAAGTCATGCAATGTAATTCCAAGCCATACTTAATTTTAAATGTGGCTCGAACTCCTGTACTAAGTTTCTTTCTAACTAGGGAGTATTACTTTCTTTTCCTTTTCCTTTCCAATAAATCTTTCACTTCCAACTCTGAGCAGCTTTACTATTCAATAGTTATATTTTTGAAAATGTTAAAGAACCTGAGAACTGAGGATGAATGCAGAGACCTGCAGACACTTCTTGTGTATCAGGGCCCCTGACCCGACTGCCTACTTCAGGTCGAACTGTTGCTAGAGAGGCCAATCAATCAAGAGACAAGGTGAGGGTGGAGAAAGTGCTTTATTCAGCAACATGCTGGCAGGTTGAAAGATGGCCGACTCATATCCAAGACAACCATCTTGTTCTCAGGGTCAAAAAAAAGAATTTTTTATAGGAAAAGGACAGAGATGCATATAGTTAGAAAGCACAAGTTATAGGTAGGTGTGCACTAGTGTAGTCAATAAATTTTCTTGTGTCTGGTGCTCTGAGGTATACACACTCCATTGTATCTGCAAATCTCCTCAAAGGTGTCTGATTAAGTGTTGACATAGCACATTATCTTATGGATAAGATAAGGACTACCTCTGTCCAGAAATCTGCTGCTGTTAAAGATTGTTTCGCTTCATGTGACTTCTTTTGGACAAGCCTTAATTGTACATTGGTTCTAATAAAAGGGCATAGGAGCTACTTTCTCTTATATTTTCTGAAATGGTTTAGGGTCAGGGTGATTTCTTCCTTTTTTGTTTGGTAAGGATGATCAAATTTAACTATTTGGATCCAAATTTGTGGAAAGTTATTTGGAACCAAATTCAATTTATGTACTGGCTATAAATACAAGCAAATTTCCTTTCACACTTGTTCATTCAATAAACTGTGTGTCCAGAGAATTTTTTTAATTTCATCTATATTGCTGCTTAATGAAATAATAATAATAATAATAATACCAAATAAAGCTCAATATTAGACTTGAAAGCTGTCCTAGACTCGAAACCTAAAGATAAAGGAATTTTTTACTTCAAAGCCTAGCCTTATTGTGTTTATATTTGTTTATTGCAAGAAGTGTGCCTTAGGAGACCAGTCTACAAAGGGATTCTATTGTGCATTCTGGCACCACTTTACTAGAAACACACTTTTCTTATCTTCCCTGTTGAAACTCCCTCCTTAAAACATGCCTTTGTCTTCTTTCCCTGTAGAAGCATCTCTGATCACTTAGACAAGGCCCTTACTTAGAGGAAATGAGTCTCCCATCTTCCAACCTGTCTGTTAGTTGCTGCTAAAACTCTTTCTCTGTTTCTCACCTTGTCTCTCATCTAATTGACCCATCAATGGCAGTGGAATTAAAAAGTTTCTATATACAAGTTATGATCCTTTATATCTGCTGTCGTTTTTTGTTTTATTCGGGGAATGGGATGTGGGGGCAGGGGCCACGCCCAGTGGTGCTCAGGGCTTACTCCTGTCTCTGTATTCAAGGATCATTCCTGACAGTTATTCCTATACTTATTTTAGAAAACATTTCTACAAATATTTTATTGTTGTTTTTGAGGCTCTACATGTAAATGTATTTACAAATATTTAGTAATATATCTTTCCCCTAAAGTGCACCTGTTTATGGGGCTGGAGTGATAGCACAGTGGGTAGGACGTTTGCCTTGCACGCAGCCAAAATGACCAACCCAGGTTTGATTCCCAGCATCCCATATGGTCCCCCGAGTACCAACAGGAGTAATTCCTGAGTGTATGAGCAAGGAGTAACCCCTGAGCATCGCTGGGTATGACCCAAAAAGCAAAATAAAATAAAATAAAATAAAGTGCACCTGTTTATAATGATATCTCTAGGCCAGAGGGTGTGGGGGAGTGGGGAGTGGGGGAGGGCGGTGGTGTTGGGGATTGTGTCACACCTTATAGTACTAGGGGTAACTCCTTTTTCTGTGCTCAGGTGTCACTCCAGAGTGCTGGGCACCCTGTAATATGGGGGATTGAATTGGAGTTGACCACAAGCAAGGCAAAACCTTAACCGCTGTATTATCTGTCCAGTTCTCACATATAATTTCTTTTATTATCTTTAGAATTTAGATTTTTATCATTTTGTTTAGTACAATGTTAATATAGCTATTATAGCTTTCTTATTTCTATTATTTGCAGTATATGTCTCTTGACATTTATTTACTTGCAACCTAATATGTCATATTTTAAAAAAAACTTTTTTGATTGAACTGTCCATCAACACTAAAATAAATACTCAATTACAGGACAATTGAAAATATTACTACAAGAAAGGTTGTTAAGATGTGGATAAAACACATAAGTGATATAAAAATATCAAAAATATATTTGTAACAGTGACCATACCGTTACTGTTATCATTATAATATCATGATTATCATTTTAGATCCATTTACTGATAGAATCAAACTGTTATTAACATTTGAAAATTTAACTAACCTTTCTAATTGAACTAAATGCCATCATAACACATTTGGACCAGTATAGACTATCATCTTGACTGCTGCCTTTTCTGCATGATTAGTTTGATTTTACCAGTGCTGTTAAAATAGGGTATTTTATGTTATAGACATATACCAGTGTTGTTAAAATAGGGTATTTTATATGTTATTTTATAGACATGATCCATAATTGTGCTTAGCACAGAAATAGTAAATGCATTGATAAATACTGAGCCATTAAGAATTTACAATGTGTCTATCATGCAGAAGGAAGTGAAATTCTAATTTCAATGAGTCAATGAAGTTTAAAATTTATATATAATTGATTAATGTGTAAAGTATTATGAAAACTTTACTTTCCTAACAGCATTTACATTAAACTTTGAGATTTGCAGAAATTTCATTCCTTTTGTGTTTTCACTATGTTCTATGCAACTTCTCTAAACATAAACCTTCAAACTTTAATTAGCCAAATAAAACATATTTGAGTAACTATAGACATTTATTATTAACCAAAGAGTCTCCAAATAAATATTTTTTACTTCACATTGTCAGAGCATGAAGACCTGGTGATGGACTAATAGGGGTATTGAAAAAGCAAACAGAACAGTGGGGATGTGTAATATTCATATGACATTAAAAAATATTAAGCTTGTAGTATAGTCATGCATACCACAGAACTTTTCAATAAAGAATAAAATGGAAGAATTTGAAAATTCCATCACCATGGAAAACAAGAGAACTTTAATTTTTTCTTTGCTTTCTTACCCCATCTTCAAGTGTTAATAGTTTATAAATTATGCAGAGTGTAATATGCGTTACATCAAAAACCAAATGTCCTGATCAATAGCATCCCAATATTAAACTGCAAGATAAATACATTTATCTTTTTAGCCTAGTATTAAACCTTACTGATAAACAAGTTATTAAGGGATCTTATTAAAAGTCTCAGAGTACAAATTAGCTATAATTAGCTAATAACATTTATCATAAGAAAGAGAGACAGAAAATTACCGAAATCAATATGATACTATTAAGAAACTGTTTTAAAAATAGTAGGGTTTGGGTGGGGTCACAGAGATGCCTTGGTCACAGAGAAAGTGCTCTGCCTAAGGGAGGCTTCGATTTTGACCCTCCAACACCCAAACACAGATTAAAATCTAAAATAAAACCAAAAAACGAAAACTGACTTTTCAACCTAATAGTCTATATACTTTCTTACACTGTGTTGAAAACGGAAAGAGAGACAATTATAGTTTTGCAGTGATTAATGGAGCGATAGCACAGCGGTAGGGCGTTTGCCTTGCACGCAGCCAACATGGCCGACCCGAGTTCGATTCCTCCGCCCCTCTCAGAGAGCCCAGCAAGCTACCGAGAGTATCTTGCCCGCAGGGTAGAGCCTGGCAAGCCACCCGTGATGTATTCGATATGCCAAACACAGTAACAACAAAGTCTTCAATGGAGACGTTACTGGGCCCACTCGAGCAAATCAACGAACAACGAGAGGGCCTTTTAATGACACAGTGATTGACTCACTTGTGTTTATATATATTTATATATTTTCTTACATGTTGGATGCCTCTAAAGACAGCTTCTATGTGCCACGTAATTTTTGTTACAAAGATTTTGATTTTTGATGGATTGAATATGAATTTTCTACTGTCTTTTATGTTCTTCTCTAGCATGATAAATAATCAAACATCTATTAGATAATTTAAGAGTATTAAAAGTAAACATTTAATTTGTGTGTGTCTGTACACACGCACATTCGTGTGCATAAGGGAAATTTATATGGGAAATGAGGCTTCCAATTTCAATGAGGCAATTGAGAGTGTCTATACACTTAACCTAAAAAAAGTGGTGAGTATCTGGACCTCAAAGAAAGTGGTAACAACTCTTTCATAAAGAACTTCTCAATATGAAGACCAAAAACTAATTAAATATGTGTCATGACTTACAGTTATGCCTGGCTTCCTTCCTTCCTTCTTTCCTTCCTTCCTTCCTTTCTTCCTTCCTTCCTTCCTTCCTTCCTTCCTCTTTTCTTGTTCTTGTTCTTCTTCTTCTTGTTCTTCTTCTTCTTGTTCTTGTTCTTCTTCTTCTTCTTCTTCTTCTTCTTCTTCTTCTTCTCCTCCTCCTCCTCCTCCTCCTCTTCCTCTTCCTCTTCCTCTTCTTCTTCTTCTTCATCTTCATCTTCTTCTCCTTCTCCTTCTTCTTCTTCTCCTTCTTTCTCTCTGTGTCTCTCCCCCCACTTTCCTTCTTTTCTTCTTTCACACAACTGTCAATGCTCATAAATTAATCCTGACTCTATGATCAGGGATTTCTCCTGGTGGTGCTTGGGGAATATGTGTGGTGCTAGGGATTGAACTCAGTTCCACAACGTGCAAAGCAAGTTAACAGCTATACTGTCACTCAGTCCCTAGTGGTTTTTCTGATAGTTAATTTCTGAAGGTAACACTAATTCTGTGTAACATCAGCAATTTTAAATATTATAGGTAGATAAAAGAGACTTAAATATTTTTCTAAACCAGTAGGGCCTCAGCTGGTGTCAGGTAAGATTAACTCACTTGCTGCAGTGATCCTCTTGGAGAGAAATGTCCTGGAATTTTTGGATAGGATCATTCTGAGCATCTTGAATTAGACCTTCGGTTTGAACTCTAATTTATATTGTTAAAAATCACAACTACACACACAGATAGAAGTAACATAAAAACTTAATTTTTTATTATTTCAAGCATTATTCAGAAAATATTTGAGAATTCAAAGAACAAAAATTCAGAGACAGAATGTGAGTTAAAATATACGTTATACTCTATGAAGAATTAGCCAGCGCTCCCAAAACAGATTCATACTGAGTCCTCATACAAACAAAGCAGGAGCACAGGCAAGGTAAAATAACTTCTCCATTCAGCTAAAACTCCACTTTGGAAGCTGCAGATGGGACTAATCCGACTGGGTTCCCACATTCCTTGTCATTACTTTAAATGGGTTTGTAGTAACAAAAAAATAAAAATTAATGGAAGAGGAATAAATCTTGGAAGGTAAAAAATTACAAAATGGTAATAGGAAACATTCCTTTCAGCATTTTTTATTTACATTTTAAAAAAATTTTTGTTGGTGAAACACCATGAGGTACAGTTATAGACTTACAAATTTTTGTGCTTGGGCTTCAGTTATGAGATGATCGAGTGCCCATCTCTCCACCAGTGCTCATTCTCTGCCACCGCGGATCCCAGTATCCCTCCCACCCTCCATCCCCGCTGTCCCACCCTGCCTCTGTGGCAGGGCGTTCCCTTTTGTTCTCTCTCTCCTTTTGGGTGCTGTGGTTTGCAGGGGAGGCATTGAGTGGCAATCATGTTTGGTCTATAGTCTACTTTCAGCGTGCTTCTTCCATCCTGGGAGGATTTGCATTTTGATTTATACCCTTCTATACATCAAGATCCTCCGTGATCTCTGTTATGGATTCACTACCAGGATCTCACCATTCTACAAAAAAGTAATCATCCATGTCAAGAGAGGGGTTTGGCAGGGTGATACCATTTCACCAAAACTCTTCAGTGCCACCCTCGAGAACATCATGAGACGACTGGAATGGGAAGGAATGGGAGTGAAGATAGATGATCGGCAACTACACCACCTCTGTTGTGCTGATGACATTGTTTTAATAACACCAAACATCAGCCAAGCAGCACAAATGCTGGCCAACTTCTACCGTGAGTGTGAAAAGGTTGGACTACAGCTGAATCTTACGAAGACAATGTTTATGAAAAATAGCCTTGTTCCTGATGCTCCATTCGCTCTCAATGGAACGACCACCTCCGAATGCAACAGCTACATGTACCTAGGTCGAGAAGTCAACATGACAAATGACCTGGAACCCAAGCTGCGCAGGAGGAAGAGAGCGGTTTGGAACACCTTCAAGAGCATAGAAGAAATAGCTAAGAGGACAAAGAACCACCGGCTCCTGGCACATCTCTTTTATTCCACTGTTCTTCCTGCATTAACATATGCCTCAGAGACCCTGGCCCTATGCAAACAGGATAAGAACGCTATTTGGGTCTCCCAAAGAGGAATCGAAAGAGCTATGCTTGGAATATCACGTTTCACTCAAATGAGAGAAAGAATCCGGAGTCCCAACCTCCATCCACGATCAAGAATCAGGGACGCTGTCTCGTTTGCCAAGGTGTCAAAAATCAGATGGGCTGGTCATGTAATGAGATTTAAAGATGACCGCTGAACTAGAGCTGTTACCGAATGGATCCCACCAGATGTCAAAAGACCGCGTGGCCGCCCACCTACCAGATGGTCAGACTTCTTCATCAAGATCATGAACGATCGGTTTGAGGCTCTTCATGTTCCTACAGCGAACAGACGCCACTGGGCTACACTGGCATGCGACAGGGACAAATGGAGACGTTACTGGCGCCCCCTCGAGCAAATCGACGATTAACGTGAGGTCAAGTGATCAAGTGATCAAATGACACATAGTTTACTTAGAGGTAGATATTAAAGAATCCGATCATGACTGAACTAACTATATTACCAATAGCTGAAAATAAAAACATTTCCCTCTACCCTTCAAGTTTGTAGGAGTTATTCGGAGAACAACTGTGGAAGAAAAAATTCTTCATTTTATTATTTTTAATTATTATTATGTATTTTAGTTTATTTTTTGGTGGAAAGTGCCACACCCAGTGGTGCTCAGGGCTTATCCCTGCCTCTGCACCCAGGGGCCAGTCCTGGTGGGACTCAGAAGACTATATGGGGTGTGAGGAGCCAAGGTTGAACAAGGTTGAGCGAAGCAAGTATGCAAGTACCCTATCTACTGTACTGTTGCTCTGGCTACATAAAGAGAAATTATACAGGTGAATACAGGTTAATAGGTTAAACATTATGTAATTTTATAAGTGCAGCAGCTCCACAGATACCAAATTTTAAGTGTCAGCATGATAATGGAAGAGATCATGAGACATGGAAAAGCACATGCATGTGTGGATAAAAAGGAAAAGAAATCACTCACATGAATTCATAGAAATTATTTGGAAGAAACAAAAAAAGGGTTATAATTTGTAAATAAGTTGCTTAGGCACAAACATAGGCCTGGTGTCAGATTTTGGAAGTAAATTTAAAGAGAGGGAGGTAAACAGTGTTTGTAAAATCATTTGTACTTTAATTTTATTTTACCTCAAAATAAACATTGTGCCAAATTGACATTATCCAAAGTCACATGTTCTGCTTCCCTTTACATGTTCACTTTCTGATAAGCATGGTCAGGTCTCCGGAAAACCGATTACTACTCCAAAAGACACAAAGACATCACTTCAAATAAAATCTTTAGTAAAAATCAAAAGATACAGTGAGGGTTTAGAGCTGAAGGAAAGTCATTTAGCTTACAAAGTCAAGGATAGTAAACTTACAGTTGTTAGAGATTTTTAAGTCACTGCCTCTGCCGGTGATTGCAAAAAATCCATAGATTTAATTAACTTCCTCTTCCTGGCAAAAAGTGGGAGGTATCCTTAAAAAAGGGAGATTTGGGACTATATGGTTTATGGGCTGCCACTTGCAGAGTCCTAGATTTGATCCCCAGCATTGCACAGTCTCTGTATTATTGCTCAGTATAACCCTGGTGGCCCTTAGGAAGGAACATGGATTTTCATAGGAGACATAGATTTTCCCTTATAAATATAAATGTTTCTTGGGCTCAAGATATAGTACAACTTACCTTACATGCAACCAACCACAGTTCTAATCTACAACACCACATATGGGCCCCTGAGAATCACCACGAGTCATTCCTGAGCACAGGGCCAGAAATCAACTTTGAGTACACTAATTCTCTTATTCCTATGTGAAAGGAATGGTGCAAATGTAGTAAAAATAAATTCTGCACAGTTTATAATACATTGCACATATTAGTTTATTCTCCATTTATATTAGGTATGATAATCATTTCAGAGTAAATGTAAGATTGGTTCAGTCAAGTATTTCATGAATAGATCTTGATTTCTCTCTCGTTTTGATGTCAAAGTCTGAAAATTAATAATATATTCATTATTCTTACAACACATTTTTGATCTAGAAAGAATGAACATAAAACATTTGGAATTTTAATAAAACAATTTCCATTTAATTTTCTGATATGTCTTCCTTTTATTTATTTTATTTTTTTTGTTAGGTGAGAGACACATGAACTCCAAAAGAGACAAATATGATAGGGGCTTTGTCTCCCAATAGGGTGAAGATATTCACATATGCATCTTTAGTTGTTGCTTGTGAGAGCGTTCTAGCACAGATTTTTTTCCCAAAATTTAAATTCAGATCCTACTTTGCATTGAATTTGTTACCTTTGGGGCTTATTTTATTTAATGCAAGGGAGTTTTCCCCTTGGTATTTTCCTGGACCTTGGTATTTTCCTGGTATTTTTCCTTGCTACAAAGGACAGCTTCCTCCAAGTGTATTAGGCAGTTTCTTTGCCCACTGTTGCTTACAGCTGCATTTTAGCTGACTTAAATATACATTTTAGACATCCCTGCAATTCCTGGACTCTCTCTGAGACTGCATAGTTTACTCCTTCTCAAGACAATGTAACTTTCCATGCAATTTTTAGGTTCATAGGAAACTCTTGGACTCATAGGAAACCAAGAGATGATGAACAATACCCAGGGAGATGGCCAAACAAAATACAGGGTGTTAATATTAACAACACAGATGGGCGTTAAATTAATAAGACATCTCTGGGAAACAAGTGGGAATCTTCTCATTCTTTGTTTGATAAGTAACACAAAGACAGATTTTCCCCACAAAATCGAGTCGCACTTCACTTCGTCCTACATTAAGTTCTTCTGCTAGGGAGTTTCTTTGTCTTCTACTTATTTTCCAATTTTATAATTCTGAGTTGTAGCATCTTTATTACTCAACATTTTAATTATTGAAAATATGGAAGAACCTAGGAACAGGTTGGATGAATACAGAAATCACCACCACTGCTCCTGTATCGCTAGTGTTGGCAAATTGTGTGCCTGAATCAGAACTGGTAGAAATCTGCACAATCTCTTGAACTGTGAGTACACTGGTATCCTGCCAGGCTCACTAATGCATCTCTAACCTGCACCTGAGACTCACTTGATACCTGCCTTATGAGATCTAGTTCCCAGTAGTTCTTTGTTATATTATTATCAGGAAAAGACATCCCAACTGTTACTGCAAAACTTGTTTTATTTCTGAGTTCTTGGGTCTTAGAGACATTTCAAAGATTTACATAAAATACCCTATTTTGTTTTGTTGACCACATGCAGAGGAAGTCAGACCTTTCTCCTGGCTCTGTACTCAGGGATTTCACCTGGGGACTGTATAGGGATCTAGGTATTGAATTCAGGTGGGATCAAAATGGAATTTCACTTGAATTAAAGCCATTGATTGAGCCAAGAGGAAGATAAGTGCTCTAGTCCCTGAAAATTCTAGATGCATATAAAGTTATAGTTTATTATTCAGATAAGTAAAATAATCCTAGGTCCCACACCCATGCCAGGTCTCTTGTCATTCCCCATGACCAGTGACACCCACCCTGTCTCTTCTCTGCACCAAATTCAGAACACAAATTCCTATCCTTCCTCTGCTGTACCGCATCTACACTTGATGCATAGAGCTTCCTGTGTGAGATCTGAAGGTGGAACATTGTAACTGCTGTCCTTTAACCAGGCTTGCGGCTTTGCAGTCTGTCCCTGGGTCTCTGAAGGGCCATGACCCAGTGGAATAGTTTTGTGTCTAGACATTTTTCAGTCATCTTCACATGGGTGAGAAACTTTCTTGCTGTTCTGTAGTCTTCTCAGGCATTGGTGATGAGGGCAAAGTGAAGGTTAGCTGTCTGGAGGTCCCTCTGTTTTGTTTTATTATTTACCGCCCCCAGACATTTCAGCATATCTTTTGACTGGCTGCCTATATGTAATGTGAGATTCAAAAAAACTCATTAAGTGAACTAGATTACCTGGTGCCCCTCACTTCCCCTTCCCTCCACAACACCAATCTCTTCCAGGCTCCGGTTCTTCATTTGTAAAAGGAAGTTTAGGATAAGAAGGAAAACAACTTTATCAAATGTATTTAGAAAATATGAGGAAGAAGATGAAGAGATTAGAAAGATGAAGAGAGAGAAAGAGAGAGAAAGTCCCATAAAGAAACAAGGTCCAAGTTGGGAAGTATGGATGTCTTGAGAATGAAGTATGTGTATGGATTTCTCGAGAATGAAATAGCAGTAAAGATCAGTTTGTCTTTCTGTGAACACACACACACACACACAAATACACACACACACACTCAGGGGGTAAATGAGTGAGTAGTGTTCCTTCCACCTTATGTGCACAAATATGTTTGTATCTTTTGAGTACAGGCATCAGAATGATAAAAAATAATTCAGAATCCCAAAAGCCAACATGGTGATTTCTTTTTTGATCTTCATAAAATTTCTTTTCTGCAAGCAAATTTGGAAGAGAGTGAATCACTCAAAAGCAAACAGAACAAGGTTACTCTGATACTTATAGAGAAACTTATAAAAGACTTTAGGATTCTATGAGAGTCTCATTAAAAACTTTCAAAGATAAAAATAAGAAAAGACACCAAACCCCCCATAATATTAATGCAACTCCAATTTCTCCATCATAGTCTATTTTATTTGAGTATTCACTCTAATAACCCTCTGTATGAATTATTTTTGCACTGAGAAGAGATTATGGAAATTTAGAAAGAAATCCTGATTAGTTGGTTTTATTCTCACTGCTGGAGGGATACTGGGACCCGTGGTGGTGGAAAATGGGCACTGGTGGAGGGATGGGTACTTGATCATTGTATAACTGAAACCCAAGCACAAAAATTTGTAAGTCTATAACTGTATCAAGTGGTGTTTCACTAATAAAAAAATTATCTAAATTAAATGTCTCTATATCCTGAAACATATACATACTATGAATATAGTTCCACAAATTTTAGATAGATTTCTTTCAAATGTCAAGAAAGGGCTGTTACTGTTATTGTTTTGTTTTTTTAAAAAATTATTATTTTAGTCACACCCCTCTATGCTAGGGGCTTCCTCCTCACTCGGAACACAGACATCACTTTCAGTGGGACTCGTTTGAGGAGTCTGGGACTGAACCCATGTCAGCCACATGCAAGAAAAGCACTCACTGGACTGTTTTGCTGGCCTAAAGAATAGGCTTTTTATTTATTGATTGATTGATTTTTAATTTTTATTAGTGAGACATCATGAGGTACAGTTGTAGACTTACAAATTTTTGTGCTTGGATTTCAATTATACAATGATCAAATACCCATCCCTCCACCAGTGCCCACTTCCCACCACCACGAATCCCAGTATCCCTCCCGCCCCCATCCCCCCATACCACCCTGCCTCTGTGGCAGGGCATTCCCTTTTGAAGAACAGGCTTTTTAAATGTGTAACTTTAGCATGTAAATTATTTAGAACTAATGCTAACTGTGGTTCCCAGGATCTTCAAAAGAAACTTTTGCCATAACCTCAGTCATTCATAATAATAAAGACTATGATGTGAATCAGATTTAGAGTTTTCTCCAGAAATAATTTTTCCTTTGAAGAAATTGATCAAATATGCCCAGCCGAAAATCCTGTTTTTATTTTTATGCGAGTTCCTTCTCTAGGGTTCTTGAAGGTCCTGCTCATATCTTATTCCTTAACTCAGAATAAAGATTCCTTTGTTTATCCTACTTTATTTGGAGGCCGGGGAGCGGGATAATACTTGGGGGTGCTCTGAGGTTATTTTGACTTTGTTCTCAGAAATGACCACTGGCTGATCTCAGAGGACTACATATGGAGCTGGGGATTTGAACCAGATTCAGCATATGTAATATAAATGCTTTGCCTCCTGTACTTTCCTGACCCCATCCTATGTAGTTTAGAATTTAAAGGCATGTAGATTCTCTATTTGGATTCTACATAAATAAAAAATTAAATTATTATTTTTTCTAATAGTGTGTCTGACATTAAGTTTTGTCCAATGAATTCCAGACAAACTCATAAAAATACTGTAAATATTTCTCATAGTCTCTTCAAAACTTATTTATTTTATTAGGTTTTGATTTTTTTCCCGTTATTTTATTTTTTTTTACAGTTGTAGATTTACAATTTTTTGTGCTTTGGTTTCAATTATACAATGATCAGATACCCATCCCTCCACCAGTGCCCATTTTCCACAAACCATGGATAATATCCCTCCCATCCCCATCCCCCCATCCCCCCTGTCTCTGTGGCAGGGCAATCCCCTGTGTTCTCTCTCTCCTTTTGTGTGTTGTGGTCTGCAAAAGAGGAATTGAGTGGCAAACATGTTCAGTCCACAGTCTACTTTCGACATGCATCTCCCCTTCTGGGAGGATCCTCCAAACATCCTTTATTTGGTGCTCCCTTCTCTATCTGAACTGCCCTTTCCTCAAGGATACCCGGCTGGCCTCTAAGTTATGGAGTAATCCTCCTGGTGCTGATCTCAGCTACTCTTGGGTATTAATCTCATACTTTGTTACTTTATATCCCCCAGATGAATGCAATCTTTCTATGTCTATCCCTCTCTTTCTGACTCATTTCGCTTAGCATGATACTTTCCATATTGTACCACTTGTATGTAAATTTCATGACTTCATCTTTTCTAAGAGCTACATAGTACTCCATTGTGTAGATGTACCAAAGTTTCTTTAACCAGTCATCTGTTCTTGGGCATTCAGTTTTCACCAGTTTCTGGCTATTGTAAAGAGTGCTGCAATGAACATACAAGTGCAGATGTCACTTCGACTATACCTTTTTGACTTTCTGGGATATATTCCCAGGAGTGGTATTGCTGGGTCAAATGGGAGCTCAATTTCTAATTTTTTGAGAATCGTCCATACTGTTTTCCAGAAGGGCTGAACCAGTGGACATTCCCACCAACAGTGAAGGAGGGTCCCTTTCTCGCCACATCCACGCCAGCATAGGTTGCTTTTGTTCTTTTGAATGTGGGCCAGTCTCTGAGGTGTGAGATGGTATCTCATTGTGGTTTTGATCTTCATCTCCCTGATGATTAATGATGTAGAGCATTTTCTCATGTGCTTTTTTGCCATTCGGATTTCTTCTTTGAGAAAGTTTCTGTTCATTTCATTGCCCCATTTTTGGATGGGGTTGGATGTTTTCTCCTTGTGGAGTTTAACCAGTATTTTGTATATCCTGGATATCAACCCCTTGTCAGATGTGTATTTGGTGAATATTCTTTCCCATTCTGTAGACTGTATTTGTATTTTGGTCATTGTTTCTTTGGAGGTGCAGAAGCTTCTTAGTTTAAGATAGTCCCATTTATCTATCTCTGTTTTCACTTGCTCGGCCAGTGGCGTGGCATCTTTGAAGATACCATTAGCTTCAATGTCACGGAGGGTTTTGCCAACTTTATCTTCAATGTACCTTATGGTTTCTGGTCTGATGTTGAGGTCTTTAGTCCATTTTGATCTTACTTTTGTACATGGTGTTAGGCAGAGTTCTGAGCCTATTTTTTTGCATGTAGCCATCCAGTGATGCCAACACAATTTATTAAAGAGACTTTCCTTACTCCACTTTACATTATTTGCACCTTTATCAAAGATTAGATGATCATATGATTCGGGGGAGATGTCAGTGTATTCAACCCTGTTCCATTGGTCTGCAGTTCTGCCTTTGTTCCAGTACCATGCTATTTTAATTATTACTGCTTTGTAGTACAGTTTGAAGTTAGGGAGGTTGATTCCTCCCATTTTCTTTTTCCCAAGAATTGCTTTAGCTATTCGTGGGGGCTTATTGTTCCATATAAATTTCAGGAGTGTTTGCTCCATTTCTTTGAAGAATGTCATGGGTATCCTTATAGGGATTGCATTGAATTTATACAATGCTTTCTGTAGTATTCCCATTTTGACAATGTTAAGTCTCCCGACCCATGAGCAGGGGATATCTTTCCATTTCCTCATGTCCTCTTTTATTTCCTGAAGTAGCGTTTTGTAGTTTTCTTTGTACAGGTCCTTTACTTCCTTAGTTAAGCTGATTCCTAGGTACTTGATTTTCTGGGGCACAATTGTGAACGGGATTGTTTTTTTTCATGTCACTTTCTTCTCGCTCACTGTTTGCGTATAGGAAAGCCATGGACTTTTGGGTATTGATTTTATAACCTGCAACTTTACTATATGAGTCTATTGTTTCTAGGAGTTTTTTGGTGGAGGTTATTGGGTTCTCTAAGTAGAGTATCATATCATCTGCGAATAGTGAGAGCTTGATTTCTTCCTTTCCTACCTGAATGCCCTTAATATCTTTTTCCTGCCTAATCGCTATTGCAAGTACTTCCAGTACTATATTGAACAGCAGTGGAGAGAGTGGGCATCCTTGTCTCGTCCCTGATCTTAGAGGGAAGGCTCTCAGTTTTTCCCCATTGAGGATGATGCTTGCTGTAGGCTTGTGGTAGATGGCTTTAATTATGTTGAGGAAGGTCCCCTCTATACCCATTTTGGCTAGGGTTTTCATCATAAAAGGGTGCTGGATCTTATCAAATGCTTTCTCTGCTTCTATTGATATGATCATATGCTTTTTATCTTTGCTTTTGTTGATATGGTGGATTATGTTGTTTGATTTCCGAATGTTAAACCATCCTTGCATCCCTGGGATGAATCCTACTTGGTCATGGGGTATGATCTTTTTGATGAGTAGTTGGATTCTATTTGCTAGTAGTTTGTTGAGGATCTTTGCATCTGTGTTCATCAGGGATATCGGCCTGTAATTCTCTTTCTTTGTGGTATCTCTGTCTGCTTTTGGTATTAGTGTGATATTTGCTTCGTAGAAACTGTTCGGAAGTGTTTTTTATATTTCAATTTCGTGGAAAAGCTTAAAGAGCATTGGGACTAAGTCCTCTTTAAAGATTTGGAAGAATTCACTAGTGAATCCATCCGGGCCAGGACTTTTGTGCTTGGGGAGACTTTTTATTACCATTTCAATTTCCTTGATGGTGATAGGTCTGTTCAGGTATTCCAGGTCTTCTTGGTTCAGCCTTGGGAGTCTGTAGGAGTCTAGGAATTTATCCATTTCCTCGAGGTTTTGATGTTCCGTGGCATAAAGCTTCTCAAAGTACTCCCTGAGGATCCTCTGAATTTCTGTGGTTTCTATTGTAATGACCCCCTTTTCATTTCTGATTCGGTTTATTAGGGTTTTCTCTCTCCCTTTCTTTGTGAGTTTTGCTAGAGGCTTATCAATCTTGTTAATTTTCTCGAAGAACCAGCTCTTGGTTTCATTGATCTTTCGGATTGTTTTTTGGGTTTCCATCTCGTTAATCTCTGCTCTGAGTTTTATTATTTCCTTTCTCCTGTTCGGGTTGTGCTCCTTTTTTTGGTCCTTCTCCAAGCCCTTAAACTCTGAGGTTAGGTTACTTATGTGTGCTCGCTCCTCCTTCCTGAGGAATGCTTGTAGAGCTATAAACTTTCCTCTTAACACAGCCTTTGCTGTGTCCCATAAGTTTTGGTAACTCGTGTTCTCATTTTCATTCGTTTCTAGGAATCTTTTGATTTCCTCTTTGATTTCCTGTCTAATCCACTTGTTGTTCAATAGTGCACTGTTTAATTTCCAGGTGTTTGACTTAGTTTTCTGTTTTTGTGTGTGATTTACTTCTAATTTCAGCGCATTATGGTCTGTGAAGATTGTTGATACAATCTCTACCTTCTTAATTTTATGGAGGCATGTTTTGTGGCTCAGCATGTTGTCTATCTTGGAGAATATTCCATGTACGCTTGAGAAGAATGTGTATTTAGCTTTTTGCGGATGAAGTGTCCTGTATATATCTACTAAGTCCCTTTCTTCCATTGTTTCCCTCAGATGAATATGTCCTTGCTAAGCTTGAGTCTGGTTGATCTATCAAGAGGTGACAAAGCGGCGTTGAAGTCTCCCACTAGTATTGTGTTGCTATCGATGTCTTTTTCCAAATCTATGAGTAGTTGTTTTAAGTACTTTGCTGGTCTCTCATTAGGTGCATATACATTTATTATTGTAAGTTCTTCCTGTTGTACAGATCCTTTGATCAATAATAAATGGCCTTCACTGTCTCTTATGACCTTCCTCACTCTGAAATCGATGTGGTCTGATATTAGGATGGCTACCCCAGCTTTCTAATGGGAGCTGTTTGCCTGTAGGATTGTTTTCCAGCCTTTGACTCTGAGTCTGTGTTTGCTTTGACTATTGAGATGCGTTTCGTGTAGGCAGCAGAATGTTGGGTTCAATTTTCTAATCCATCCTGCCACTCTATGTCTTTTAATTGGTGCGTTTAGCCCATTGACATTGAGAGAGATTATTGTTATGGGATTTTGTCCCATTGTTCTGTTAAAATTTGGTGTATTTGAGGGGCATTTCTTGCCTTAAAGTAACCCATTTAGTTGTTCTTGTAACCATGGTTTTGAGTCTATGAAGTTCCTGAGCTGTTGTTTGTCTGTGAAACTGTGTGTTGTTCCTTCTATTATGAATGAGAGTCTTGCTGGGAAAAGTATTTTTGGGGAGGCATTTATTTCATTGAGTTTTTTCACTATGTCCCACCACTGCTTTCGGGCCATGAGGGTTTCATCAGAAAAATCAACTGTGAATTTTAAGGATGCTCCTTTGTAAGAAATTTCTTTCTTCAATCTTGCTGCTTTCAGAATTTTGTCTCTGTCTAAGGTTTTGGTCATTTTGATCAGAATGTGTCTTGGGGTATTTTTATTCGGATTTCTTCTAGCTGGTACCCTTCGGGCCTCCTGAATGTGGTCACAAGTTTTCTTCAGCTCTGGAAACGTTGTAGCAATGATGTCTTTGACAGTTTCTTCTTCATCAAGGTTTTCTTCCTGTCCCTCTGGGACTCCAATAATTCTTATGTTACCCCTCTTGGCTTCATCACGATCTTCTCTGGCCCTCTGTTCCCGAATTGTGAGTCTCTTTTCCATTTTCTGCTCTTTTCTGGAGAGTCTCTGAACTTCATCTTCAAGCTCACTGATTCTGTTCTCAGCAGCTCTTACTCTGCTGCTGAGGCCTTCCACTGAGCTTTTCAATTCGCCTACGAGATTTTTCAGGTCTGACATTTCTGATTGCATTTTCCTCATTTCTGCCTTCAGATCCTCTTGTCTTCTATTGGCATTGCTTTCCATTGTTTCTTTTAATTCCCTAAGCATCCTAAGTAGCTCCCTTCTGAATTCCTTGTCAGAGAGGTTGTCTAACACTACAGTACTGTTGGTGTCATCTGGGCTAGACTCTTCAATATGAAAGTTTGGTGGGCTTTTGCGTTGCTTTACCATAGTGAGAGGTGTGGTTTAGTCCTTCACATTCACTGTTACTATTCTGCTTGATATGCAGTGTGAGTTAAGATAGGCTTATGAGTTATTGGCTACTGTGTTTCTAGTGGCTGAGCTAAACTAGAGAAGTTTTGATCTAAGAAGGTAGCTTATGGTTCCTATGGCACATGTAGTGGGAAAATATTTCGTGGCCACGTTAGTGGCCGCGGCTCCGGAAAGAGTCCCTGGCACTGGGCGAGGAGTTGGGAACGTCTCCTGTTTGGAATTGGAGCCGTTCAGCTTTGTTGCCCAGAGCTGGACCTCTGTGCCCGTTCCACGCATATCCGGGGTTGAAAACTGGCTTTCTAGGGGCTGGATCTAGCTGTGCATGCCCAAAGAGGGTCCCAGGCCCTTGGGGGCGGGCTGTACCTGTTTGGAATTGGAGCCGTTCAGCTTTGTTGCCCAGAGCTGCGCCTCTGTGTCAGGTTTTGATTTATTTTGAAGTATTATGACATCAAATCAGTTCATGTGATTGTTGAACACAGATCTTACTAACATATGCAATTGTTTTACAAAAGTAAAATCAGATGGCATTCTAATACAATAAGAACAGTTGTTTTAATGGGCAGGGAAATAACACAGTGGTCAGAAACTCATGTTTACTTTGTGCTAGAATTTGTTTGAGCCTTTAGTTCTTTGTGCCTTAAAGCCAATCATGGAATACAAGTTTTCAGAAAAAAAATAAAATTTTAATTTTTTATAGGAAACAGAGGAAATGGGAATAGGAAAATTTCAAATCTAATCCAGTTTCATAATCCCTGGGCTATTAAATTTAAACAAGATACTAATGTAGAAATCATCTCATGAGAAGGTGAGGTGACTTGGTTGTATTCTTCTAAGGAAACATTTTCAGTGGATTATTCATAACAATCAATATAAATTAAATATTTTTGCTTCTGCTTTAGAGACAGGTTTTGGGGCTCAGGGTGGAAACTAAATTATTTTGTCTCGCTTTAACAGGTTTTGGGGCTCAGTGTGGAAGATTGGTGTTTGAATACTAAATGTAATAAATTATTATGAACAACTTTATAAAAATAGAATATATTTTTTAAATTGAACAACAAAAAAATTGGCTTCACTGGACTTCGTGGTATCTTAAAAGTTACCAATTGTACTTTTACTCACCCTCTATCTATAGTTCAAGGTTCACAGCCATAATAATAATTTCCCAAAAGAGGACTCAAGAGTGGAGGGACACAATTTCCGTTTTGATTATATTTGGTTTGCAGGGTTTTTTTGTTTTTTATTTGTTTGGGGAACACATCAAGCAATATTCAGGGATTACTCCTGGTTCTGCACTAAGAAATTGTTCCTGGTGGTACTTGGGGGACCATATGGGATGCATGAAGCTGCTTACAAGGAAAATTTCCTACTTGCTGTACTATTGCTCTAACCTCTAGGTTTATATTATAAAAGGGTTAAGGTTCAATCTGCTACACAAAATACACATCAATAATTACTTTTATCCAAGCACAATCAACAAGGTAGGAAATCAAAATGAGAGAAATTTTAAGGACTTTGAGTATTTAACATGACTTGAGTTTGAACTGTGGCATCACACAGTTCCCCCATTCTTCTTCCTCAGCACTTATATATATATAGTTCTGGGAGTCTCCCAGCACTGGTAGGGCGACTCTGACAATGTCAGGTGATTATAGGAAACAGAGGAAATGGGAATAAGACAAACAATGCTAATTGGACTCTGACATTAACAGGGTTCAATTAGCATTGTTTGTGAGTTTCGTCAAAAAAAGAAATTTGTTTCATTATATTAAAGTAATAATAAGATGTTAAAAATAGTGTTTCTCTCTTAACTGATTTCAATGAAAACAATCCACCACGATTAAATGTCAATCATTTTTTTGTGAACTAAAATCAGTAGGTGTTGACTATAAAGTATTGCCAATGGAAATTTGCCACTTGATGTTTTAAAGAATCAATTGACGTTATAAGATGCAAATTAAGTCATGCATTTATTTTTGATGATTAAACAAATATTCTATGAACTTTTTACCTCTGTAACATCTGTTATTTTTACAGTGGTTCAAATATATTAATCTGGCAGTAATGGAATCATAAAATATATGTGGACTTCTTACACACACTTCAAAATAAGTGAGTCCATATGGCACTTAAATATAAGTTAAATATTAAAAAATTAAAAAAATTTTTAATCATTATAAAATCTCTTCAAATATTTAAGGTCAAGCATCCTATTTAAATGGGACAACATTCAACATAAGATTATCACTCTTAAACTATATTTGCATGTATCGCCTATTGACCAAATCATGTCTAGTTTTAACAAGTGCCACTATTTAGAAAAACGCTAAATTTGTATAACATTTTAAAGCTATGTGTAAAATAAAATATCTTTTTGAGGGCAAGAGTCTTTCTTCTTTCATAGGAAATGGAAAATTAGCCCTATCTTGTTGCTCAGATTCTTTTCATGTTCTTTGCTTTTGCTTGATGAAAAGTATCTCAGGAGAACACTAAGTAAAACAATTGTATTTAGAAACTGATAATACTAAAAACGGAAAGACTAACAGAGAGAATATATATGCTAGTGTGACAGACATATACTAAAACTGGAACAATACAGAGAAGATCAGCATGGCCCTGGCTGAATGATGACAAGCAAATTTGCGAAGTATTTCACATTTTTAAAGAATAATTCTGGAAATTCATTGACTCAAAACCAACTTTTCAAAAAGCACGGAAGGGGCTTAAGATAAGAAAAGTCTCACAAATATGTCAAAATTTTACTGAAATATGCCATGAAACTCCATAAAATAATCTCACTCAATATGAATGGCCTAAAGGTACCAATTAAGAGATGTAGAATGGCAGGATGGATCATAAAAATTAATCCAGCTCTCTGCTGCCTATAAGAAATATATTTAAATAGTAAGAACAAACACAGACCCAAAGTCAAATTTAGTAGATGATATTTCAAGCAAACAACCTCGACAAAAATTCTGGGATGGCCAAATTTATATCAGACAACACAGACTTTAAAATATAAGATAAAGAGAGGATCATTTCATAATTTCTTAATCTGTATATTGGGAGAACTCACGGATCCTAAACATATATGCACCTAATGAGGTACCAGCAACATACTTAAAACAAATGCTAACGTATTTGAAAAAAGACATTGATAGCAATGTAATAATGGTTGGAGATTTCAATACTTCTCTATCAACGCTTGAAGATCAACTAGACTAAAACACAGCAAGAAAATATTGCCTTTGTGGTGTTGGGAGGATCCTCCCAGGATGGGAGAAGCATGCTGAAAGTAGACTATAGACCAAACATAATTGCCACTCAATGCCTCTTTTGCAAACCACAACACCCAAAAGGAGAGAGAGAACAAAAGGGAATGCCCTGCCACAGAGACAGGGTGGGATGGGGGGGATGGGGGGTGGGAGGGATACTGGGATCCGTGGTGGTGGTAAATGGGCACTGGTGGAGGGATGGGTGTTTGATCATTGTATAATTGAAACCATAGCACAAAAATTTGTAAGTCTACAACTGTACCTCATGGTGTTTCACTAATAAAAATTTTTTAAAAAAGAAAATATTGCCTTTGAAAGAATTAATGGAAGAGAAGACATTAACATAAATACATATATATACACATGTGCATATGTATGTTTGTGTATATATAGATAGTTATATACTTATATAAATATATTTATAGAGATAGATATATAAATTTATAAATATATATTTATAAAGATAAATGTATAGATATATTTCTAGATATAAATATAGATATGTTTATAGATATAAATATCTATATTTACATATGGCTATTGATAAATAGATACCTTTGCATCTTCCAAAAGTTGAATATGCACTCTTTTTTAATGCACATGGGACGTTTTTCTAGTTAGACTACATTCTGGATCACATAATTTCATAAAGTTAGGAGGAAAGAAATCATATCAACTATTTTCTTAACCACAATGCTCTGAAAATAGAAGCTAACCACAGATAGGAAAGAAGAACTAACTCAAACACCTGGAAATTGAAAAGCTCACTACAGAACAACTACAGGTTAGAGATATAAACAAGAGATTACTGAAAACAAACAAGAATGAGGAAACAAGCTAGCAGACCTCATAGGACAAAGGAAAAGCGGTGTTAAGAGTAAAGGTCATATTTAAGCAAGTGTTTGTGAGAAAGGAAAAAAGGAGCCACTTAAATTTTCTAACTGCACAGCTAAGAAAATGGTAAAGGGCTAAAAGGAAAAACCTAAGTAGATAGAATGAAGAAAGTAATAAAGTGGAGCAGAAATGAACAATCTGAGTTTAAAAATATCCAAAAGATAATGAAACCAATATCTGGTTCTTTGAAATAAATAAACAAGGTGGACAAACCACTAGCAAGACCCACAAAGAAAGAATAGATTAAAAACCCCTAATAAAATTAGAAACAAAAGGAGTGATATCACAACAGACACCACAGGAATTAAAAGGATCACCAGGGACTGCTTTGAAGATGTTTATGACACAAAATGAGTGACTCTAGAAGATATGGATGATACTTGGACTCCCATAATCTCTCTAGCCTGGAACAAGAAGGTATGAAATACATGGAAAGGCCAATTACTGTCAAAGAACTCTAAATGATGATCAAAATGTTCAGGCCCAGATGGGTTCATTAGTGAGTTTTTAACAAAATTTTAAAGAGGTGAAACTGCCAAAAATTTTTCCAGAAATTGAAGAATCAGAAACACTACCGGTTTCTATGAGGCAAACATCACCCAGAAACCAAAAGCAGGTAGAGACAGGACAAATAAAGGAAAACTATAAACCAGTATCCCTGATAAAAACAGATGTAAAAATTCTCAACAAAATGTTTGCAAATATTAGTCAATACTACTATTTTAACTTACTATTAAAGGTTTGCCTATTCTTGAATGTAATATGAACAAGATTATAAAATAAATACACATACATATGATAACTTTTGCTCAATATTGTCTCTTGCTTAGCCATATTGCTTCATACAGTAATAGCTTATTCTTTGGCACAGATATTTAGTATATCTTTGCATAAATACAACACATTTTATCCAAATTTGTATATTTTCAAGGTTATAAAAATATCTCCCTAGGTTTATTTCAAAATGATACATTATTATATATAAGTGTATATACCTTATACTCTATATGGAATTTGTACACACATATACACACACATACACGCACATTCACAAACACAAAAACACACATATATCATTGTATCACTGTATCACTGTCATTCCCTTGTCCTTAGATTTACTCGAGCGGGCACCAGTAATGTTTCCATCTGTCCCATCCCTGAGATTTTAGCAACCTCTCCTTACTCATCTTTCCCAATGTATTGGAGGCCCTTTCAGGGTCAGGGGAATGTGACCCGTTTTTCTTACAGTTTTTGGCTTATTGAATATGCCACATCTAACTTGCCAGGCTCTCGGTATTTCTCTATCAAATAAAACACTGTATAAACACTGTCCTCCCATTGTTCAGCAATTTGCTTGAGCGGGCCCACTAACGTCTCCATTATTGAGACTTGTTACTGTGTTTGGCATATCAAATACATCACCGGTGGCTTGCCAGGCTTTGCCTTGTAGGCGAGATACTTTCAGTAGCTTGCTGGGCTTTCCAAGAGGGGCAGAGGAAATATCCTACCGCTGTGCTATCACTATGATGTGGTAATTATGGAAAATGGGTAAGGAGTATCTTATGATGTATTGTGACTGTGCCGTCCAGGAATTTATTCACTCATATGTGAAGCTTGACCCCAAGCGTGTGGAAAGAGGCCTGGAGAATGACGGCTGTTGGGTAGTGGAGGTTGGCTGCTGTGACTGCGTCCCTTAGGGCAGGGAGGGCTCTCACCCACCTCCCTCTGGGGTTCTCTGAGTAAAAACAGCCTGGCACAGAGTCCGTTGGCATGGTTATGGGGGCCTCATTTTATACTCCCGTCTGGAAGGAGCAGCTGTGAGTTCTGGAGGGTGGCCAATGAGGAGATTATCTGGTGTCAGCAGGGTATGGCTTATGGGTGTGATCCCTGGATCACCAGAGACTGGGAGAAGCAGGCTGAGGATTTCTGCTCCAGGGTCCCCTTTGAGTCCAGAGTCCGGGGTCACAAAGTTCCGCATTACCTGGGTTCTATTGGACTTCATTCATGTGTGAGTTTCGGCCCGAGTGTGTGGAAAGCAGCCTAGAGCATGACACCGGTGGGTAGTTGGGGTCGGCTGCAGGGACTGGGTCCCTTGGGGCAGGGGGGTTCTCACCCACCCACTCACCCTGCTCGGGGTGCCCTGCATGAAAACAGCCTGGTGCAGGATCAGCACACACACACACACACACACACACACACACACACACACACACACATGTCACCCGCCCCTCTTGGGGTGCCCTGAGTGAAAACGGCCTGGCATGGAGCCACCACACACACATGCACACACACACACACACACACACACACACACGTATATATGCATAAAAGTGCATTTAAATAGCAGAATCTCACCATAAAGGTTTTCTTCAATTGACTGGAATGAAAGCACAGTGGGTAAGTTGCTTGTCTTGGACATGATTGACCAAGGATTGATCCCCGGCATCCCAGCTGGTCTCATGAACTCTACCAGGAGATACCCATATATTATTGGAAATTTTTTATGTTTGCTGTTTTCTTATTTTGCTTGGGAGATGCACCAAAGCTCAGAGGTCACTGCTGGTGGAACTCAGGGGATCATATGGATTGCTGGAGTTTGAGCTCAGATTGGCTGCATGCAAAGCAAGCTGCTGTGCTCTGGCCCCTTTGAAAACCATTTTGAAGTGAATTTTCTAAATTTATCCTAAATTTATTTTATGACTCGATAACTTTACTGAAGATGATTAGATAATTTAAGATAAACTTTCTACATTCTTCCCTAAATACGTATTATATTCAATGAGCAGCACATAATGTGAAAAATAAATACAGGAGCACTGTATTTCTGCAAATGAGCTCCAAATTCAAGTCACCCTTCTCCAAAACAACTCTTCCGTTAAGAAAACGGAGTCTAGTGGCAGTGTCAATTTTGCTGCATTGATATTGGTGACAGTATTTCTCCTGGCAAACAAAGTCTGATGTTATCAGTCTCACAAATAGCTCCTTGGGGCCTCTCATCTTGTTACTTGGTATGGCAATTTCACAAAACCACAGTATAGAATAAGTTTCTGAAATTGCTGTTAGCTTCCAGAGGGTGGGAGCTCAGGTGGCATTTGCTTTTCTTGTCTCCTGTTTCTGCACATTAATGTAGTAGTAGCTTCCCCAGAGGTCTTTTATAGACCCACCGTCTCTCCCTTAGAAACTTAAATTGATTGACCACATGTCTTCTGACTCTCAACCCATATCATGTTTTGCCATTCATATCACAAGAGTTTAGTGCCCAATGAAGGACAAAAATGATGAAGTGTTTACTACCACAGCAAAATGCACTCCTATCCCTTTTATCAAGCCAAACTTAATGATTCTATAGTACCATGTAGTTTTCTCTAACAAAAGAAAGCCAGAAGACTAGAGCACTGGTTACAGAAAAATAAAAGTTTTTATAGCGAAAATAATAGGAATACTTTTTTTACTTTCTGGAAGCTATAGATTCCTAAGGAGTATCCATAACAAAGTACACAACAGTTAAAAATAATGCAACGTAATTACAGATAGAGTAACAGACAAAAGTGATATTGATAAGTTAGAGATTGATTATTTCACCAATAAACTCTCTTGTGTCTATTAAAGAATTTAAGTTTAAATTAATCACTAGATGGTAAAAAAATTAATCACTAAAGATATGATTTTCCTTCCAAAGTAATATTTTAGAATATATTATGCTCCTGTTAGAAATTGTAATAATATAAGCTGGGATTCTCCGAGATGAGGCAATTCACACCTAATAAAGAACATTATAGCTTGGTAAACTGATCTTGGTTTTAGTTTTATATAGAATTTGAATTACCCATACCTTCGTTTGATATAAACTTTGAATTATCCATACTTTCGAATGCTGTATGGTATTCAAAGACGTATTTTATTAAATCGGCTTAATATATACATATTAAAAATGTGGAGATATAATACTAAAATATCACACATAAAGTACATAATTTGATCCTGACATTCAAAATAGTGGACTGTTCTGATACTATTAGCCATGTGCAGAAAGCCGAGTCTTTTTATTTAACTGTCACTGTCCTCCCATTGTTCATCGATTTGCTCAAGCGGGCCCAGTAACGTCTTCATTTTGAGACTTATTGTTACTGTGTTGGGCATATTGAATACATCACAGGTAGCTTGCCAGGCTTTGCTGTGAGGGTGAGATACTCTCTGTAGCTTGCTGGGCTCTCCGAGAGGGGCACAGGAATCGAACTTGGCTCGGCCGGGTTGGCTGCACACAAGGCAAACGCCCTACCACTGTGCTATCGCTCCAGCCCAACTTCAGAAAGTTAGATTACCAATTGATTTTTCTTGATAATAAACTGTCACCTACAGGTAATAACTCATTTAATATTATTTCCATAGAAATGTTCTAAGGAGTCTTTCAGAAAGAAAGGTGTAGACACCTAAACAATTAGACATGAGTTAGCACAAAGATTCAGGGTCAGCATCAAGTCATTTACAAAACTACAATTCAAATAGAATATAAAAACAAAAAAATCAGGGTTGGAGCGATAGCACAGCGGGTAGGGTGCTTGCCTTGCACACGGCTGACCCGGGTTCGATTCCCAGCATCCCATATGATCCCCTGAGCACCACCAGGAGTAACTCCTGAGTGCAGAGCCAGGAGTAACCCCTGTGCATCACCAGGTGTGACCCAAAAAAAAGCACAAAAAAAATCAAGAAATAAGCCTTGAGCACTACCAGTGGGCTCCCACAAACAAAGGAAAAACTTACAATTTCTACCTTTGAAATAGGAAGCAAAGTATTATTAAATCTTTTTTTCATAAGCAATTTTATTAATGGCAAGCAATATCTCTATGACTAAAGAGCAAGTATTTCAACAGGAAACTAGGTATTTTTATTTTATTTTATATTTTTTGCAGCTTGCCTTATTGTTCTTTTTTAGAATCCCAAAACGCTCCTAACCTGAGAAAAGAGGAGATACACAAATAAGAGATATAGGACTAAAAGTGCTCATTGATGAGATAAAGGAGAAATTTAGGTAAGCAAGGTTTGCCTCCTTATTCAAGTCTCTTAAATAGTAATGATGAGCAAATACATAAAATGTTTTCACTGAATTTATCTCCTGGAAATTGGCACGTTATATTTGTTTCAATAATAATTTTAAGTGTTTCAATAATTCTCTTCAATGTAGCATATATTTAGATATACAGTTTCTGTATAAATCAAGCCAAGTTTAATTTCAAAGTGAGATAATAATGTTAAACTTTTAAGAAATATCCTATAAAATTTACTTAACTTTATTCCATGTAATTGTGATTGTTTTATTAATAGTGTCAGACACATTCAATAAAATTGCATTTCTTAAATACATATATACATATTAAAGATTTGTTTTCAGACAATTGATTAGTTCATATGTTTGCACATCACAGAAACTAGAATCTACTTTTTCAATTTATGTCTTACACCCATTTTTCTAGTTACAAAGTGTAGACAGTGAAAATAAGATAAAATGGAATTCTATAACTATATGTAGGCTCATAAATAATATAGCAGCAGTACAAAGCGTATTAAGTAGCAGGGGCAAAAAAATGAAAAATCAACTGCATAACATCTTCAACATATTTCTGGTAGCTCTAACTCATATGGACAACAAGCTCTAACTCATTTATTAGACAAAAAGGGGTCACAAGTGGAAAATATTTAAAAAGTTCTCCTCCAGGGTATTCCTATATACTTTCCAGTACATGGTTGCAATTAAAAAGGCAAAATATAAAACTTTGATTTTTACTCATCAATTTCCTTAATTTACAAGAAAATATTTTATGTTTATTTATACCATATACTGATTTATTATTATCAGAATAATCTCATATGCATTTATAAAAATAATCTGAATTCCAGTACTTCAATGTTTAGAAATCTGACAATACCGTCAATATGGAGCTACCCTAACCTAGCAGTGCTCAGAGACTCAGAGATTACCCTGGAAGTGTTTGGGGAACTGGCGGGCTATATCCAGTGGTGCTCAGGAGGGTTATCTATTTCCAAGTTCAGTGTAAGTGCCTAGGGACTGGAGGGTTAGTAAAGTGGGTAAGTCATTTGCCTTGCAAGTGAACTAACTCCCCAGCATCCTATACAGTAGCTCACTGTTTCACTCTATCACTGTCATCTCATTTTTCATTGATTTCCTCGAGCAGGCACCAGTAACATCTCCATTCATCCTAGCCCTGAGATTTTAGCAAGTGCCACAATTGGAGGCTCTTTCAGGGTCAGGGGAATGAGACCCATCATTGTTACTGGGTTTTAGCATATCGAATACACCACGGGCAGCTCCCAGACTCTGCTATGCAGGAAGGATACTCTCGGTAGCCTGCCGGGTTCTCTGAGAGCAAGAACTAGACAAGAAGAGGTTGCATGGTCATGAATTTGGTTTTATAGTCTCTGGGTCTTGTCCCTTGATAGAATTACATGGTGTCAGGGGCAGTTGGTGGGTGTAACGCCTAGCTGCTGGAAGATAGGGGATCTGGTTGGAGGAGACCCAGTTCTGATCTGAGCAGCCTTGGAGATCTCAGCCCCGGGTTCCACACACTTGAGCTCCTCTGCCAGTTCCTTCATGTGTGAGGCACTTCCAAGCATGTGGAGAGTGGTATTAAGCATGGATGTGGCTGGTTCTGAAGGTCTTCAGCTGCCAGGGCTCTGCTCAGGGCAGGGAGGGAAACTCAAGCCGCCCTCCAAGAGGCCTTGGTGAGGAGAGCCAACTAGATTTCATCCCCAGCATCCCATACAGTTACTCAAACACCTTAAATTCTGAATTCAGAGCCAGGAGTAATTCCTGAGCATTTCCAGGTGTGACCCAAAACAAAACAAAACCAAAAAACAAACAAAGGTCCTCATGCCCATGAGGCATGTGTACCAGTCCTTTGAGCAATTTCCCCCATTCTAAAATTGTACAACTTTTACAGATAACTTTGTATTGTGTCTGAAGTCATTACAACATATTAACATGTATACTCACTAATAATTATTATGTTATACAAAAAAGTGAATATAAGCATTTAATAAAGCTACTTTATTTAAACTGGGTTGGAGTGATAGCATAGTGGGGTAGGGCATTTGCTTTCCACATGGCCGACCCGGGTTTGATTCCTTCACCCCTCTCGAAGAGCCTGGAAAGCTACCAAGAGTATTTCACCCACAAGGCAAAGCCTGGCAAGCTCCCCAATGACGTATTCAATATGCCAAACACAGTAACAACAAGTCTTACAATGCAGATGTTACGGGGTCCGCTAGAACAAATCAATGAACAACAGGATGACAGTGCTACAGTGCAGTGCTACTCTATCTAAAATATAATATATAAAGTCTGAATTATACAAATTATATTATGAATTTTGAAAAAAGTTCAAGTATAATTCTACAAATGGAAATTATATACCTTAAAAAAGAAAACAGTCTAATGTTTTTGAAAGAAAAAATTAATTTTCAATGCAGAACATTTAATTTCTTAGACCTAATTGTAAGGGTATACTTTAGTCAAATGAGTCCCATTAAGTATATAGCAGGTGTTCAGTGAATTAACTATTTCAGATATAAAGTGAAAGAATTATCTGAGCCAAATAAGCTGTGGGACTTGACTGTCTCCCTAACCATATGAGCTTCCCCTATGGTCAATTTTACCTTCTGGAGCAAGTTTCACCCTGAACTAAATTTTTATGACTGCACAAACTATGAATAAAATCTGTCTTCCTAAGCTAAGACATACTAAACTGATTGAGCTATGGCTCTTTAAATATGTCTACAACCAACTCACAAGAAGGTGTGCCTAACTTAAAACAATTAAAAGTTATTTAGCTTTCTCTAATGATCAGATAGCTTCCTAGTACTTTTGTTTTTATATTTATTAAAGGTCCCTTCCTACCAATTCCATTTTGTCTACCCTATGTCACAGTTAATATGGATTCAGTCCATCCATAAAAATATAAGCAATGACAACATAAAAAGTATCTATCCTCAATCTTCTCTAGGGCATATTTGCTTTTGCTTCCTACTTTTTCATAATCATATATCCCAGTATAAAGAAAATAGCTTAATGTCTACATTGGATCTAGTAATGATTATCAGTGGCTTTCGGGTGCTCTCTCACTAATTAAAATAAACATACTTTTAGTTTATCCAAATACATTTCCAGGTGACCAATTCTCTTTTAGCCTACAGAGACTTCACTTGTTTTGAATCCATGAAAGGGAGTAAGAAAACAGTATTACTAATAAAGATTTTAATTAAACTCTATATTAATTTTATAATATTTATTGTGCAGAAACAATATAGCAATTAAAAATTCTTTTTCGTTAATGTATGCTAGATAGGCAGAGTCTCCTGCCCCTCACCTGGCTGTCCTCACCTTTGGAGGGGCACGGGTTGAGTTTCCCTCCCCTCCCTGAGCAGAGCCCCGGCAGCTGAAGACCTTCAGAACCAGCCACAGCCATGCTGAGACCACTCTCCACACATCCTGACAAGCCTCATGCATGAAGGAACCGGCAGAGGAACCCAGGCATATGGGTCTCAGAGCTGAGATCTCCAAGCCTGCTCAGATCGGAACTGGATCTCCAAACCTTCTTCACCCAGATCCCCCATCTTCCAGTAGATAGGCATCACACTCACCAGCTGCTGCTGGCACCAGTTGATCCCATCAACGGCCAAGACCCAGAGACTATAAAACCCAGCTCCCGGAAGAGAACAGCATAGAGTCTCCTGCCCCCACACCTGGCTGTCCTCACCAGGGCCCCTCCCACCCCCAGCAGAACCCCATCAGCCAAAGACTTCCAGAACCAGCCACAGCCATGCTGAGACCACTCTCTACACATCCGGAAAAGCCTCATGTATGAAGGAACCAGCAGAGGAACCCAGGCATGCAGGTCCCGGGGCTGAGATCTCCAGCCCTGCTCAGATCAGGACTGGGCCTTCTACACCCAGATCCCTCATCTTTGGGTAGGTAGGCGTCACACCCACCAGCTGCTGCCGGTGCCAGTTAGTCCCATCAACAGCCAAGATGCAGAGACTATAAAACCCAGCTCCTGGAAGTGTGCGGCCGCCTTTGCAGCCATGCGACATCTTATTATCTCATTTTTTCCTTTGGAGAACCCGGCAGGCTACTGAAAGTATCCTGCCCACATGGCTGAGTCTGACAAACTTCCCGTATTGTACTCAATATGCCAAATACCAGTAATAATGATGGTTCTCATTCTCCTAACACTGAAAGAACATTGAATATGGCACTTTTAAAATCTCAGGTCTAGGAAGAAGGAGATATTACTGGTGCCTGTTCGAGGCAATCGATGAACAACAGGATGATCATGATCGTGATCGTGATGCTAGATAAAGCATATGAATAATTCAAACTTTTTCTTTATACTTATGAAATTTATAATCATGTTAATGATAAACATTAAAATAAATAAATAAAATCAATTGAATTGAGATGGGAAGTCTGAATTGGAATCAAAACATACATACTATGACTGACAAAACTGCAAATAAATAATTTAATACATTGAGACAGCATAAGAAAATCAATGTGAATAATTTTATAAACAATATTATGATTGTGGTATCTAGATAAAATCAAAGAACTATAACAAATACATTCTAGTTGATACATTTCCTTATTTTGTCTCTGGCAAAGAGATGACTGTTTATTTCTGACAAAAAAAATAAAGCTTTTATTCCAATAACTTTACAAAGCTAAGACAAATATTTACCTAAATTTGTGAAGGAAAAGAAAGCTGATCAATAGAATTAGAAGTGAAAAGGGAGAAGTTACAACAGAGAGCACAGAAATTTAAAATATCACTATAGATCTTGATTAATTTTATAAAACTATATAGGAGAATATAGAAGAAATAGATAAAATTTACAACCTTTCAAGACTGAATCAGAAAATAGTAGAACACCTGAACACTCTGTTTACTATCAGGAATCAAAACAGCAATCATAAGGCTTCCCTAAAACAAATGAACAAATGCCTAGGTCTAGATGAGTTCATTAGTGAATTTCTCCAAACCTACGAAAACGACCACTTTCCTACCCTGCTCAAGCTTTTCAACAAAGAGGGAATAATAATTTTTCTGAACAGTTTCTATAAGACCAATCATTCTCTGATTACTAAAGCATACAGGAGACAAGCACTACAATGAAAAATTACAAACCAATATTTCTGAATCAGAGACCCCAAAATACATACTAAGTTTTTAAGAAAAGAATTGGAGACAAAAAATCACATCATTTAAAAGGAAAATTAGGAAAGAAAGATATAATCACAATGATCATTTGAAGAGACTCAACATCAGTTTCAACATGTATCAAGCAAAAGCTAATATGAGGGAAAGAGATTTCAAGAAATCTAAAATTTGCAAACTATATACCATGAGCTAAATATTTGTAAAAAAATTGTTTTTCAATAATTTTAAGTATTAATTATTATAATAATATATTATTTACTTTATATATTATTTATTTTATTTTTATTTATCATATTTATTATACTTATTTTATTATATATTATTAATTTATATATTATTTCTTATTGTATATAATTATATATATAAAATTATTATTTTGAAGTAGTCTCCTGCTCCTTTTTCTCCTCCTCCTCCTCCTCCTCCTCCTCCTCCTCCTCCTCCTCCTCTTTCTCCTCTTCCTCCTCCTCCTCCTTCTTCCTGCCCAATCTGTAGGAATAATGAAGATAACGCACAAGAACAGAAAAAGTTACTGTTCAAGATTGGCACAACATAGACTAACCATCATATTCATTTTTATCTAAGATTTTATATACATTCACCTGAAATGGTTTTTGATACTTCTTACTTATTTTAAATTTTATTCTATCTAAATATTTTCTTCATTTATCAGACATTTTGTATAGTTATTTTATTCTGATTGATGTTTTTAGAGTTTTATCTATATCTGTAGCACTGTAGCACGGTCTTCCCATTGTTCATCGATTTTCTTGAGTGGGTACCAGTAAGTTCTCCATTGTGAGACTTGTTACTGTGTTTGGCATATTGAATACGTCATGGGAGAGATACTCTTGATAGCTTGCCGGGCTCTCTGAGAGGGGTGGAGGAATCGAACCTGGGTTAGCCGAGTAGGCTGTGTGCAAGGCAAATGCCCTACCCCCTGTGCTATCCTTGTCCAATCCTATACTATATACGTTTTAATTTCTTCTCTGCTACCTTGGTAGCATTTACTTTGCTTTTTGACCTTAAAACCCTTAGCTTATTCATTTTTAATTTTCTTTTTTATGCTATTATCTGAATTTTCTTGAAATAACTAAGGAGTCCAAGTGAACAAATGAATGAAAAAGGAAACTGCTGTATTGAATACTACACAGCCATTACATAAAATGAAGTCATGAAATTTGTTTCTACATGGATGAACATGGAAAATATGCTGAGTGAAGGAAATGAGAGGGATGGTACAGATATAGAATGATGTCTCTCATTTGCAGGATAATAGGAAACATAGTATAATAATAATAATAATAATAATAATAATAATAATGTAGCACTGCACTGTCATGGAACTTCCATTGTTCATTGATTTGCTCGAGCAGGCTCAGAAAAGTCTCCATTGTGAGACTTGTTACTGTGTTTGGCATATGAATACAGCATGAGTAGCTTGCCAGGCTTTGCCATGTGGGCGAGATACTCTCGGTAGCTTGCCAGCTCTCAGAGAGGGGCAGAGGAATCCAACCCAGGTCAGCTGGGCAGGTCGCATGCAAGGCAAATGCCCTACAGCTCAAAGAAAATAGGAATGGTCTATGGTAGGAAGTTAGAGGGTAGTTTTGGTAGAAGTGAGGGGTTAGAAAAGAGAAGGGACCACTCTGTTGGGAACGATCACTCTGGATAAGAACTGTGTGATGAAAGGAGATAAAGTGATAGAAATGATACCCTTAAATAAAAGAACTGAAATCACACTATCTAAAAGAAAAAAAAAGAATAAAAAGAGAGAAGAAAAGTGTCTGCCATCGAGGTAGGTTGTATGTGTGTTGGAACTGGGAACATGGGTGGTGGTAAATGTACACTGGTGAAGGAAATGAACCAGTTTTGGAAAATTTTATGACTGAAAATCACAAACAACTTTATAACTTTGTATCTCATGTTGATTCAATTATAGAAAAAGAAAAACAAAAGACTAATCTTTATTTCAAAAAGAAAATAAAGTACTATTTGCATTTATGTACTTATGTTCTTCACCATATGCATATTTTAGACTCATTATTATAAAATATTTTGATTTGGTATATCATTTCCTGAATAACTGACCTTTTTAGAGCATCTCTTTGGGCAATTATCTAGATCTTCATAGTACTTCAGTATCCTTGGACTTCTATATAAATTACAAATGTATTTTGCCAATTAGCTGCTTTTCTTTCTAATTTTCCTTGATGCTTTTTAACTGAAAAAAAATAATTTAAGAACACAGGTATTATTCATGCTGCTGATTTTGATGTGATCAAATTCAAAGCTTCACAGAAACAAAATAGTTACTACCCAGTGGTCTATAGCCCCAGTCCCTTATTTTAATTTTTAAGTCAAATCTTTATATGTTGCTGCTTCTGGGATTTGCAGTGTTCTAGAAATTACTATCTATTCCCTCATTGACAGAAGTACTTTCGTAGATTAATATGCTAGTACTTTTATGGATTACTGTTCATGTTTTTCTTACTACTATAGGATTATTTTCCCAAAACAGCTCTACTTAGAGTGTGTATTTATTCTATTGTTTTAACAATTCATAAAACAATAAATAATTTAACCAAACAAAAAGTTATAGTGGCAATTTCCTGACTCTAAGTCCATCAGTTTGCTTCCCTAAAGCTGTTTATCAGTTCTCTGGCTATATTTCACAGAATAATTTTCTTTTTTAATGCTATTAAGATTCCTAACAAAGTTCTAACTTACTTTGCTTGATTAAGAGCATAATTGCATTTTCTTCAAATAGCCAATTCTTCAACTGTATTATTATCTTTTCCTTGCTCTTCCTTATCACTGACTGACTTCATATTTATATCAAATCAGTTGTTAAATATTCCGGAAATTATATGTGGAAAGGTAAAGTAGAATAAAATCAATGACAGGAATAAAAGAGAAATTCACTTTAAATAACGAAGTTTTTGATAGGAAAAATTTTCCCCCACTGTTTTTTCTTTAAAAATAGTTATGTATGAAGGATATTTTTAGGCTGGAGTGATAGCACAGCGGGTAGGGTATTTGCCAGGTACACAGTCGATCTGAGTTCGATTCCCAGAATCCCGTAGGGTCCCCCGAGCACCGCCAGGAGTAATTCCTGAGTGCATAAGCCAAGAGTAACCTCTGTGCATCGCCGGGTGTGAACCAAAGAACAACAACAAAAAAGTATATATTTAATCAAATTTTTAAGATTCATTTGTTATTCATAAAGAGACTATTAGAGAAATGTGTTGTACAATAAAAATAACTTAAAGAAAATACATTGACTACTGACATATACATCCGTGCTATTTACATAATCATGTAATCATCATTTTAAATATTTCATGGAAAATGTGTTTTAAAATAAGTATTATTTGCATAATAGTTATGTGATAGTTACATAAGTATGTAATTATTATTATTTTAAAACATTTGAATGTGAAAAGGAAAAATAGAACACTAAAAGCACTGTAGAGCTAGTATAAAAATTAAGATTATTTCCTCAACTATGTCCACCACTGTTTGATCCCTAAGTACTGCTAGAGGTGCTACACCCAACCATAATATAAAGAAATAAGTATGAAATATTACAGAATTCTTAAATTTCATGGAATTATATTTATTTTGGCATATAGATATATATTTTTTCTTTCTTTTCCTTTTTTTTTTATTTAGTGAAACACCATGAGGTACAGTTGTAGACTTACAATTTTTTGTGCTTGGGTTTCAGTTATACAATGATCTATTACTCATCCCTCCACCAGTGCCCATTCTCCAACTCCAGTACTTCCAGTATCCCTCCCAAGCTTCTCCCCCCGGCCCTCGCCATCTCACCCCACCCCTGTGGCAAGGTATTATCTTTTGTTTTCTCTCTCCTTTTGGGTACTGTGGTTTGCAAAAGAGGCATTGAAAGGCAATCATGTTTGGTCTATAGTCTACTTTCAGCATGCATCCCTCATCTTGGTTGGATCCTAAAAACACCCTTTATTTGGGGTTCCCTTCTCAATCTGAGCTGCTTTTTCCCCTAGCATATTCTTGGGTGTTAGTCTCCTATTTTGTTACTTTATATCCAGATGAACGCAATCTTTCTATGCCTCTTCCTCTCTTTCTGACTCATTTCACTTAGCACTATACTTTCCATGTAGTACCACTTGTACCTAAATTTCATGACTTCATCTTTTCTAACAGCTGCATAGAACTCCAATGAGTAGATGTACAAAGATTCTTTAACCAGTCATCTGTTCTCGGGCATTCAATTTTTTTTCCAGATTTTAGATATTGTGAAGAGTGCAGCAATGAACATGCAAGTGCATATGTCATTTCAACTGTACTCTTTTGCCTCTCCAGGATATATTCCAAGAAGTGGTATAGCTAGGTCAAATGGGAGCTCAATTTCTAATTTTTTGAGAATATTTCATACTGTTTTCCAAAAGGGCTGAACCAGTCGGCATTCCCACCAGCAGTGAAGGAGATACCCTTTCTCACCACATCCATGCCAACATCAGTTGCATTTACTCTTTTGGATGTGGGCCAGTCTCTGTGGTGTGAGATGGTATCTCATTGTTGTTTTGATCTGCATCTCCTTGATGATAAGTTTTGTAGAGCATTTTTTCATGAGTCTTTTAGCCATTCAGATTTCTTCTTTGGGAAAGTTTCTGTTCATTTCATCACCCCATTTTTTGATGGGGTTAGATGTTTTCTTCTTGTAGAGTTCAACCAGTGCTTTGTATACCCTTGATAACAATCCTTTATCAAATGGGTATTGGGTAAATATCCTTTTTCATTCTGTAGTTTGTCTTTAGGGCTAGAGCGATAGCACAGCGGTAGGGCGTTTGCCTTGAATGCAGCCAACATGGTCGACCTGAGTTCGATTCCTCCGCCCCTCTCGGAGAGCCCAGCAAGCTACCGAGAGTATCTCGCCTGCACGGCAGAGCCTGGCAAGCTCCCCGTGATGTATTCGATATGCCAAACACAGTAACAACAAAGTCTCCAATGGAGACGTTACTGGGCCCGCTCGAGCAAATCGATGATCAACGGAGGGCCTTTACTTTACTTTTAGTTTGTCTTTGTATTCTGGTCACTGTATCATTTGAGGTGCAGAAGCTTCTTAATTTAAGATAGTCCCATTTGTTTATCTGTTTCCACTTGGTTGGTCTGTGGAGTGTCATCTTTGAAGACACCGTTAGTCTCGATATTGTGGAAGGTTTTGCCGACCTTGTCTTCAATGTACCTTATGGATTTTGGCCTGATACTTTTTGACCTGATTTTGTGCATGGTGTTAGGTCGAGGTCTAATCCTTTTTTTTTTTTTGCATATCATTGTCCAGTTATGCCAGCACCATTTGTTGAAGAGGCTTTCCTTGTTCCACTTCACATTTCTTGCTCCCTTATCAAAAATTACATGTTCAAACATTTGTGATTGTGTGTACAGATATTCGACACTGTTCCATTGGTCTGAGCCCCTGCCTTTGTTCCAGTACCATGCTGTTTTCATTATTACTACTTTGTAGTAAAGTTTGCGGTTGGGGAGGGTAATGCCTCCCCACATGTTTTTGCCAAGAATTGTCTTAACTATTTGTGGGCATTTGTTGTTTCATATGAATTTCAGGAGTGCTTGATCGATCTTTGAGGAATTTCATGGGTATCCTTATAGGGATCACATTGAATCTGTATAATGCTTGGGGAGATTTGACATTTTGAGGATGTTAATTCTTCCTAGCCATGAATAGGAATATGTTTTAATTTCCTCATGTCCTCTTTAATTTCATGGAGTAGCGTTTTGTATTTTTTATTGTATAGGTTCTTTACCTCTTTAGTTAGGCTGATTCTGAGGTATTCGATTTTTTGGGGCACAATGGGATTATTTTTTATATCACTTTTTTTCTCTAAATATTTACGTATAGGAAAGCCATGGATTTTTGGGCATTGTTTTATAGCCTGTGACTTTACTGTACAAGTGTATTGGTTTTAGGAGTTTCTTGGTAGAGGATTTAGATTTCTTGAGATATAGTATCATATCATCTGTGAATAGTGAGAGCTTGATTTCTTCCTTTCCTATCTGGATGTTTTTAATGTCTTTTTCTAGCCTAATTGCTATTTCAAATACTTCCAGCATTATATTGAACAGGAGTGGTTATAGTGGGCATTCTTGTCTTGTCCCTGATCTTAGAGGAAAGGCTCTTAGTTTTTCCCCATTGAGCATAATGCTTGCCATGGGTTTGTCATAGATGGCTTTGACTATCTTGAGGAAAGTTCCTTCAAAAGCCATTTTGGTGAGTTTTCATCATAAACGGGTGCTGGATCTGGTCAAAAACTTTCTCTGCATCTATTGATATTATCATATGGTTTTTATCTTTACACTTGTTGATATGATGGATTGTGTTGATTGATTTCCAAATGTTAAACCATCCTTGTATTCCCGGGATGAATCTCACTTGGTTGTGGTGATTTTTTGATGAGTTGTTGGATTATATTTGCAATATTTTCTTTATGATCTTCGCATCTGTGTTCATCAGGGATTTTGGCCTATTTAGTTTTCTTACTTGGTGGTGTCTTTGTTTGCTTTTCGTATTAGGGAGATATGTGCCTCATATAATCTGTTTGGGAGAATTACTGTTTTTTCAATTTCCTGGAAAATCTTGAGGAGACCTGGCAAAAGGTCTTCTTTAAATGTTTGGAAGGATTCACTAGTGTATCTGTCTGGGCCTGGGCTTTTACTTTTGGGAAGACTTTTGATTAGCACTTCAATTTTCTTGGTATAAATCGGTCTATACAGGTATCCCATGCCTTCCTGGTTCAATTTTGGGAGATTATAGGAGTCCAGGAATTTACCTATTTCTTCTAGAAAAACTGTTTCTACCTATTTCTTCTAGAAAAACTTCTAGGTAAACTGTTTCTTTATATAAAAAATAGATAAATAAATAGGTTCTCTTGTTTCATGGCATACAGACTCTCAAAGTAGTATCTGCTGATCTTTTGAATTTCATTGTTTTTGGGGGGGGGATGTCCCCTTTTTCATTTCTGATTCGGTTTATTAGAGTTATCTCCCTCTAACTTTGTGAGTCTTGCTAGTGGTTTAGAATTGCAACACTATTTAATACAGCAATACAATTTTCCTTAAGAAATAGATGTTTCAGTATTCACTGACATAATAGATATAGGCATATTATTTAAAAATTAGGAGTTCTTCATTTTAATGAAATTCTCATTACTGTTTGGTGTAGTGGTGGTGTAAAATCTAAAGACGTGTTATGTCCCTCTCAGGAAGTCATATAGGGAACTATTTTTAAAATTCAGGAGAAAACAAAATACCATAAAACAAACAAGAATTGTTTGGAGAGACAAAAAACAAAACAAACAAACAAAAAAACCCAAAACTTAAAACTTTAAGCAACAAAGATGTTTAGATACATGGTGTAATCAGTAAAAAAAAAAGATTGCCATTAAACCAGTTCTAAATCCTATAGAGGCATAGCTAGCCTGACAAGATATATGGAGATAGGAATAAGAACATAAGATGTGACTCTGGGCCCATTAACGTGGCACAGATCAGGCTTGGAGGCTTTCAGGAGGAAGACGATTTTGCCTCTGCTCTTGAAAAGCTGATTTTTTTTCATTGTAGGCTTTGTCTCAACCACTTTTCATGTTATAAACTTAACTAAATATGATTTAAGTTAATTTGACCTTTCTTTATAGAAACAGTTATAAGAAATAAAGGTAAAAAAGGTAAAGGCCCTCCCGTTGATCGTCGATTTGCTCGAGCGGGCCCAGTAACATCTCCATTGGAGACTTTGTTGTTACTGTGTCTGGCATATCGAATACTCTCGGTAGCTTGCCGGGCTCTCCGAGAGGGGCAGAGGAATCGAACTCGGGTCGGCCATGTTGCAGGCATGATTTTTCTATAGTGAACTTCCTCACTAGCAAATGTTGAGTGGGGTAGTCCATTTGCTTATCATTATAGCCTTAGCCTTTATTGTAATTCTTGGAAAATTAACTACCATTAACAAATAATTGATTAATGAAAAAGTAGATATATTATGTCCAACTCTATATTACCTGATGTTTTAGCTTTATGAAGTAAAATAGTTAATCTAGTTTGCTCCTTCAATGAGATATCATTTCACAACACAGAGACTGGCCCACATCTATAAGAACAAAAGCAACCGGTGCTGGCACGAATGTGGCAAGAAAGGGACACTGCTTCACTGCTGGTAGGAATACCGACTGGTCCAACCCTTTTGGAAAACAGTATGGACGATTCTCAAAAAATTAGAAATTGATCTCCCATTTGACCCAGCAATACCACTCCTGGGAATATATCCCAGAGAGGCAAAAGTGACATCTGCACTTGTTTGTTCATTGCAGCACTGTTTACAATAGCCAGAATCTGGAGAAAAGTTGAGTGCCTGAGAACATATGACTGGTTAAAGAAACTTTGGTACATTTACACAATGGAGTACTATGTAGCTATTAGAAAAGATTAAGTCATGAAATTTACATACAAGCGGTACTACCTGGAAAGTATCATGTTAAGCGAAATGAGTCAGAAAGAGAGAGATAGACAAAGAAATATTGTATTAATCTGGGGAACATAAAAGTAAAGTAAGTAAAGTAAAGGCCCTCCTGTTGATCATCGATTTGCTCGAGCGGGCCCAGTAACGTCTCTATTGGAGACTTTGTTGTTACTATGTCTGGCATATCGAATACTCTCAGTAGCTTGCCGGGCTCTCCGAGAGGGACAGAGGAATCGAACTCGGGTCGGCCATGTTGGCTGTGTGCAAGGCAGACGCCCTACCCGCTGTGCTATCGCTCCAGCCCATACCACCCTGAACACGCCCAATCTCGTCTGATCTCGGAAGCTAAGTAGGGTCGGGCCTGGTTAGTACTTGGGAACATAAAGTAACAAAATAAGAGACCAACACCAAGAATGGCCAAGATTAGTACCAAGAATTTTGCTCCATGGCTTGGAGGCCAGCTACACATGCTAGGGGAAAATGCAGCTCAGATAGAAAAGGGAGCACCAAATAAAGAATGTTGGGAGGATCTCCCAGGATGGGAGAAGCATGCTGCAAGTGGACTATAGACCAAACATAATTGCCACTCAATGCCTCTTTTGCAAACCACAACACCCAAAAGGAGAGAGAGAACAAAAGGATATGCCCTGCCACAGAGGCAGTGGGGGATGGGGGGATCAGGTGTGGGGGGGATACCGGGATCTGTGGTGGTGGGAAATGGGCACTGGTGGAGGTATGGGTATTTGATCATTGTATAATTGAAACCCAAGCACAAAAATTTGTAAGTCTCCAACTGTACCTGATGGTGTCTCACTAATAAAATTTTTAAAAAAATATTCTCGTTTTGTTTTGGAATCACACCTGGTGGTATATAGAGCTTATTCCTGATTCGATAGCCAGAAATCACTCCTGGCAATGCTTAGGGGATTTTATATGTTTCCAGGGTTCTAACTGTAGTTGGTTGGGTACAATGTTTCCATCCCAGAGTATTCTTAACTGGTTTTAAATTTCAATTTCAGCGGTAGGGCATTTGCCTTGCACGCAGCCAACATGGCCGACCCGAGTTCGATTCCTCTGCCCCTCTTGGAGAGCCCGGCAAGCTACCGAGAGTATCTCGCCTGCACGGCAGAGCCTGGCAAGCTCCCCGTGACGTATTTGATATGCCAAACACAGTAACAACAAAAGTCTCCAATGGAGACGTTACTGGGCCCGCTCGAGCAAATCGATGATCAACGGGAGGGCCTTTACTTTACGTTACTTTTACTTTACCATATTTAAAAACTGAAAAAAAAGTCTCTCTTTCCTCTGTATCATGTATAATCTTTTCTCTATTTAATTTATATAAGCATCTTTCAACTTTCAATGCACTCTATCATTTAATTATTTATTGAGAATGGAAAGTTTTATTTTATTTTTTGCATGACTAATGAGCTTCAGTTACATAAAACAACCATGCATTGCACCAATGCTTGATGCATAGGAGCTAATGAATATTTAAGTGGGCTGGAGCAATAGCACAACGGGTAGGGCGTTTCCTTGCATGAGACCGACCCGGGTTTGATTCTTCCGCCACTCTCAGAGAGCCTGGCAAGCTATTGAGAGTATCCTGCCTTCATGGCAGAGCCTGGAAAGCTCCCCGTGGTGTATTTGATATATCAAGGCCCTCCCGTTGTTCATCGATTTGCTCGAGCGGGCCCAGTAACGTCTCCATTGGAGACTTTGTTGTTACTGTGTCTGGCATATCGAATACTCTCGGTAGCTTGCCGGGCTCTCCGAGAGGGGCGGAGGAATCGAACTCGGGTTGGCCATGTTGGCCGCTTGTAAGGCGAACGCCCTACCGCTGTGCTATCGCTCCAGCCATAGTAACAATTCTGACAATGGAGATGTTACTGGTGCCTGCTCCAGCAAGTCAATGAACAATGGGAGGTCAGTGCGACAGTGCTAAAATTATTAAGTGTCATATTCAAGAGTGCTTTCTCCCACAATATGACTTCTGTGTTAGCTTACAAGATACCACTATAGCAGTATAAAGATGAGTTTAGAATTCCCAGGGTGCATTTAACAAGGTCTAGAGTTATTTGTAGTTGTTCTCATTTGATTGGAGAATGATAGTTTTATCTTATAGGTAGAGACAATTAGTGTTGCTAAATACTTTTAATGTAAAGGTAAAGGCCCTCCTGTTGATCGTCAATTTGCTAGAGCGGGCCCAGTAACGTCTCCATTGGAGACTTTTGTTGTTACTGTGTCTGGCATATCGAATACTCTCGGTAGCTTGCCGGGCCCTCCGAGAGGGGCGGAGGAATCGAACTCGGGTCGGCCATGTTGGCTGCTTGTAAGGCGAACGCCCTACGCGCTGTGCTATCCCTCCAGCCCCTTAGCACAGTGGGTAGGGCGTTTTATCTATGGTGATAAAATAAAACTTTATGTTCTTTCACCATTCTATCCTTTATAACTGGGAACAGTCATCAGAAAACACACTCTCTTAAATTATCTGAAATAGAAGTTGCCTTGTTATCAAAGTATGCTGTCAAACAAAAACCAGAACATTTTACTTAATTAAATTTTAATTAAAAAAATTAAAAGGTAAAGGTAAAGACCCTCCCATTGTTCATCGATTAGCTCGAGCGGGCCCAGTAACGTCTCCATTGGAGACTTTGTTGTTACTGTGTTTGGCATATCGAATACATCACGGGGAGCTTGCCAGGCTCTGCCCTCTGCCGTGCGGGCGAGATACTCTCGGTAGCTTGCCGGGCTCTCCGAGAGGGGCGGAGGAATCAAACTTGGGTCGGCCATGTTGGCTGCATGCAAGGCAAACGCCCTACCGCTGTGCTATAATTAATTAATTAATTAACCGCTTAATTAATTAATTAACCGCTTAATTTATCTTAAATTTATCTAGAATTAATTATCGCTTAATTAATCTTAAATTTATCTAGAAGCATACATGATTGCTTTTGATTAAAAGGAAACACTGAGAACTGTGGACAAATCTGCTGGCTACCAACTTACTTGTTATGGAATTCAAAGTTCAAAGTTAGCCTATCACTGGATCATCTTTATCCTTACAAAGACCATTAGAATCCTATGGGATACTGACAAACTGACAAACTGAAATTACTTTTGCAGCATGTGTGTGTTTGGGGGAGGAGAGGTGAGGCAGTTCAAAGAAACTTCACTTTGGATTTGCTTTGGAATAAGACATTTCGATGGACTACAATATATAAGAATCTTATCAAAAAGGATATTTGTACACCTATGTTTATCACCATACTTACTACAACATCCAAAGAAACAACTCAAATACCCAATATAGGTGAATGGATCAAAGAGTCATGGTGTGTATATATATCTAATTTTTATAGTAATATATTATAAATTTATAAGAATGAACAAAATCATAAAATTTGCAGCAACACGGATGAAACTAGAGGATATCATGCTGAGTGAAGTCAGTCAGAAGAAAAGGGATAGTTACAGAATGATCTCTCTCATATGTGAGACTTAAAGATACACAGCAAGGTAGCATCACAGGTTCAAAGGCAATATAAAAGGATTATTGATATACTTAACTGAATTGGTGGGGACCTGGGGTTGAAAGTGAGAGTTTTTGGCATCCTTGGGTGGCAGAGGGGGTACACTGGTGAGGGTGTTGTGTTGAAATTATATGTGTGAGAAACCATTATTAATAGAATTGTCAACCAAATAAATCTCAATCATTTACTTTTTAAAAAATCTTCTTGTGAAATATACTTTCTACAATTACCTTTCTTGTAAAAACACAGGAAAGTCCAATCTGCATTTATAGAAATAACCAAATTTATTTACAAATAATTTTTGAAAGACTCTAAGTATATTGCTGAAGCTTTGTGATAACTGTGCCCATTAAATAATGGCATAGAATATTTTTTAACTAGGGACACACTTTAAACATATCAGGATAAATTCAAGAGAAATAAAGTTATTTTCACAAAATCAAGTACCAAAATAATTTCTAATGCTATTTCCTATACGGTATAGCCTAATGTTTACCTCTATTTTCACAAAAGAGAAAGACAAAGGAAAATCAAAAGATATGAAAATTAATACTTGAAAATCATGTACATAATCTCTGTTCTGTCACTTTGAAAAATATTTCTGATTTTGTAGCACTAAAATATATTAATCAGTTTGGTTTCTCATAAATCCAATTCTTTGTTGAGTCTATTGTCTATATGTCAACTACAGTTAACATATATTTTTATAACTGCTACTTCAAATATATATAAAAAAGGAATAATTACGATTTAACTCCTTTGACTAAAACCAACAAGAAAAATAAGGGACTAAAAGTTGTAGGCATTAAAGGAAAACAGTGCCACTCTATGTTTCCTTAAATTAATAATTAAAGTAAGATCGAATTATATCAACTAATTAATTGTGGAGAAACTGGGAAGAAATAGTGAATAGTCCAATGATCTTGCTGAGTTGAGAAAATCAAGATTAGAGTTTGGTGAATTAAAAATGACTAAATCACACTACACCACATAGAAAAAAAATCATGCACTTCTCAGTGCTCTAGAGAATACTTACATAATTTTTTTGTTTTTAGATAGTGATAATAGAAAATAGATATAGAAAGGAGAAAATATCTATGTAATCTGTGTAAAACTTTTCCAAGTGATAAAAATATACATTATATTCAAATATATAACATGCTCTCATAGGCATACCCACAATTTGATCTAATGAGAAAACATTCTTAGGTGGGAATTAAAGCAAAAAACAAACAAATAACAACAACAAACTATACATTTGGTCTTATAAAATACATTTTTTAAAATAAGGTAAAGTTGAAAAATAGCTATCCTGTATAGAATAATAAATGAGTGCAACTCTCACTTTATAATATAATATGGGGGCACACCTATCTTAATGCTGGCTTAGGGATTACTCCTGGAGGTACTTTGGGTACTTAGAAATTACTCCTGGAGGTATTTTGGGGACCTACTCAAGTGATAAAATTTAAGTAGGCTGTCTGCAAGTCAGAAACCTTACCTTCTGTCTCTATGATTCCATACCACTTTTTTTGTAGAGGCTGTAAAGATAGTACATTTGAAAAGACACTTGCCTTGCACATGGCTGGTCAGGGTTTTATCCCCTGACATTCCATATAAGCCCTACCAGGAATGATCCCTGAGAACAGAGACAGGAGTAAGCTATGATCGCCATCAGAATTTGAAACAAACAAAATCTCACCTTCTTTTGATGTTTTCAATATTCAACATACATTGCCAATACAGGGATTTGATGTGGGTAACAGGTAATGAACAATAAAAATGCAGTATTGTCCAAAATTACAATATATAGATTCACTGACTTTTAAGCTACAGCATATAGTATCTTTGCTGTTTTTAACTATATTATGCATTTGATGACCTTTAGTTAGCCAAAAATAACAACTGCTTATTTATTTTAGGAAATCGTTTTAATAGAATTTCTATCTATATTTTGGCATATCAAATATGCCACAGATAGCTTGCCAGGCTCTGCCATGCAGTCAGAATATTCTCGATAGCTTGCCAGGCTCTCCGAGAGGGGTAGAGGCTTTTAAGGGCAGACTCTAATTACCCTTGCAGGTGTTGCCATGGTTCAAACCATATTTGAACCCTATCAAATATGGTGCAGTAATATTAGAAGATGGGTATTAAGTGTCTTATGATCTATCCAGAAAGCAGCCTGGAGCATGGCGGCAGGCACTGTCACTGTCACTGTCCCCCCGTTGTTCATCGATTTGCTCGAGTGGGCCCAGTAACGTCTCCATTGGAGACTTTGTTGTTACTGTGTTTGGCATATCGAATACATCATGGGTAGCTTGCCAGGCTCTGCCGTGTGGGCGAGATACCCTCAGTAGCTTGTTGGGCTCTCCAAGAGGGGCGGAGGAATCGAACTCGGGTCGGCCATGTTGGCTGCGTGCAATGCAAACGCCCTACGGCCGTGCTATCACTCCAGCCCAGGTGGCACAGACGGCAGCCACAATATGCCAAAAACAGTAAATACAATGGGTCACATTCCATGACCCTGAAAAAGCCACCAATACGGCGGCATTAAGAAGAATGAGGAAGAGGCTGATAAAATCTCAAGGCCAAACTAGGCTGCCATAAAGAATATAGACAAAAATGACTGTCTGTACTTTCAATGCACAAATGCTGGCATCAGATGCATCCATAGAGGACCTGGATGGTGCAAGTGTGAATGACCAAGTACATCATTGGTCTGACCAAGGCATCAATCACATCACACCGTTTTCAACAATGGAGAACTGTTCCATGGAACATGTGAAAAAAGAGGCATTGGTGGTGTTGGTGTCCTCATCCACACGAACTTGGCCATGAGCACTGATTCATTAAAATGCCTAACAACCCGAATCGGACGATTATACTTGAATATATGCGACTCACTGCTGGAAGTTTCTATCGTCACTGTCTATGAACCAACATCCGATTACAATGAAGGACAAATTGAGAAGTTCTACATGGAGCTGGAGAAGTTCTATAAAGAAGACCACAACTACTACAATATCATTGTTGGTGATTTTAATGCCAAGATAGGACTGAGTAGATAGGACCCATGGCCTAGAATGGAACAAACAGAGTGAGGGACTGAGTTCATTATGTCGACCAAGAGATAAGATACCATGGACGCATGGTAACTCACAGATATAGAAGGGCAAACCTAAATGTGAGACATGGGAGTGTCCCAGTGGATGGTTCCACAATAAAATTGACCACATCATATTCAATAGACGGTTTTGCCTGACTGATGTTGCTGTTGTCCCAAAATTCTAAACGGTATCGGACCACTGTCACCTTTGTGCAAAATTGTACTTCACAAAGCAAGGATAAAGGGCTGCAAAGTTTAAGAAGAGAACTCCCAGAATGACCACCAACTGGGTGCTCTTTGGCACTTTTGCAGCAACATGGGAAAATACCATAGTTGACAAAATTGATGAGGAATACAATCAACTGGTTCAGCACCTCCATGATTGTGCGAGGAACAACGAGAGAGATAGCCACAAAAAGGTATGCCTGTCTTCGAAAACTCTTGACCTCATTCACCAACATGGCTTGGCACATGCCTCAAGCAACCGCAAGCAAATGACCGAGCTCAAAAAGCAGTGCAAAGCAGCGATAAAGGAAGACCTCAAAGAAGAAGAGCAACAATGATGGCAGATGTGGCAAAAGCTGGGAAAAGCATTCGCAAAGCCTGCCTGTCCTTCACAAACTACAAGTCGAAGACGACTGCTCTCTGATGTCCTGATGGATCTATCACATCTTGCAGAAGGGCAATGGAAAATGTTTTCCACAACTTCTACTCAGATCTCTTCGATAGCCACGTCCACCAGCCCACATACCAAATTCCTCAGGATGAATATGTCGTTCCCAATGTTCTCACTTGCAAAATCCGACATGCCATTTCATCGGTTTAGATGAGAACAGCACCCGGCCCAGACATGGTCTGACCCGAACACCTGAAGAACCTGCCAATAGTACTCATCAATACACTGGCTCTGCTCTTCACACGCTACCTGTCTGAATGCGAGGTTCATCCTAATGGAATAACCTCAGGACTGTTCTACTATACAATAAGGGGGAAGATATACAGGTAGAAAATGTACAGGTAGAAAATTTTTTATTAAAACAAATATACAATACCATTCTACTATAATAAGCAGTATTGTCAACTATACAATACACGACATTGGCAACTATCGCCAGATCTGCCTTTTGTTTGCCAATGCATCAAAAATCAGATGCGCTAGACACATAATGAGATTTGGAGACGACTTCTGAACTAGAGCCATTACCGACTGGATTCCACGGGATGCCAAAAATCACGTGGCCGTCCACCTACAAGATGGTCAGAATTCTTCGTCAAGACCCTGAATGATTGGTTTGAGGCTCTTTGTGTTCCTAGAATGAGCAGATGCAATTGGGGCCATTGGGCTACACTAGCATGCAACAGGGATGAATGGAGACATTACTGGCGCCTACTTGAGCAAATCGATGATTAACAGGATATCAAGTGATCAAATGATCTATCTATGTACAGGTAGAAAAAATTTTTATTAAAACAAATTTATTGGATATTCATTCTCTAGAGAGAATGTACAAAAATTCCAAATGTATATAGACAAATATGAGATACAGTTTTTTAAATTTTCATTTAAGAGAAAAAATAAAAATCATAAAGATGATAAGGTAATTGTGAAGTATTGATTAGAAGGAGCAGGAAGGAGGTGCAGGATAATTTTTAAATTAGAAAAAGGTCAGAGATTAGCACATGGGTAATGTGCATACCTAGCATGCTACTGACCCCAGTTCATTCTATGACACCACATGGTCACCTGAATATCATTGGTGAAGCCCTAGAGGCCCACAGGCTACTCTGAGTGTGACTAGGGGTTCTCAGATCGCTATTTGGTGACAAAAGTAATCCCTGGCATCACAGGACACAAGTGAGCAGCACTTCAGCCTCCGTATCTCACATTGAACCACTTAACTTGCATTCAGTGTGCTGTAGAAATTCAAATCCAGTACTTCACAATCCACTGTACTCCTCTTCAGGCTATAGCAGTGAGAGGGCAGCCTACTTGAATGAGCGATCACTGGGAGGGGCTGCAAGAACTCCTGAGAACATCAGCGGAGATCTTCTAAAATGATAAAAAATAAAACAAAAATAATTGCAGAAAGAGTTTCTGTTCTGTTTTCTGTTTTTTGTGCCACACCTCACGTTGTTCAAGGTCTATTCCTGGCTCTGCGTTCAGGACTTACTCCTGGTGGTGTTTGGGAAACCAGATGGGATTCCGGGGATGGAACCAGGGCAGCCATGTAAAAGGCAAGCATTCTATCAGCTGTACTCTCACTCCCATCCCCAAATGCAGAAGAATATTTTAATGAAAGTAATTATTTTTATATTGGAGAAGAGGTTTGAGTTACAGGAACTGGTGGAATACTACTTCTGGCTCTGTGGTGGCATATTCACATTCCCCAGGATACATTCAGCATCTACCACATATTAGACAAGAATCTTAATTCCTACAAAAAGAAATAAAATATAATAGCAGGCTAGAACTAGTAAAGTAACTCAGAGATAGACTCAGATTGAATCCAGGGGCAGAGCAAAATATGAATCCTTGGATTCAATCCCCAGCACCACAATTCATGAAATATTTATTGGAAAAAATAAATCACTTGAAAAAATGTAACTTCTTATAGAAGCATGCCTCAAAAAATTTGAAAACAGAAAAATTAATGTATTTAGGGCTTAAGCAATAGCACAGTGGGTAGGGCATTTGTATGTGGCCGACCAGCGTTTGATTCCTCCGTCCCTCTCGGAGAGCCCAGCAAGCTACTGAGACTGTCCACCTAGCATGGCTGAGCCTGTCAAGCTCCCCGTGGCATATTCATTATGCCAAAAACAGTAACAAGAAGTCTCACAATGGAGATGTTACTGGTGCCCACTCCATCAAATTGATGAACATCGGGAGGACACTGCTAAAGTGCTACAGGGCAGATGAAAAGGAGAAAGAGCAGAAGAAGAGTTCAAAGACGTAGTGAAAGGGAAGACCATGTAGGGACTTCTGAATCAAAGTGAAGAATTTTGACACTTACTCTGAAATAAATTTCATAGAGAGGAAGATTGAGAACAAAGAAGAAACACTGTTAATACTTTTTTAACAGGCCATTCTGGTGGAGGAGGGCAAACACACAAATAGGGAGGGTTGCAGAAAACAGCATGAGGTACTTGTCTTGCATGCATCATAACAGGCTTCAATTTTCTGGAACCACGCATGGTTCCTTGAATCTTACTGGTGTTGATCCAGTTAGCCAGGAATAAGCTTTAATCACAACCAGGGTTGATATATATATATATATATATATATATATATATATATATATATATATATATATCACTGTCCTGTCCTCTCATTGTTCATCAATTTTCTCGAGTGGGCCAAGTAATGTCTCCATTGTAAGACTTTGTTGTTACTATGTTTGGCATATCGAATACATCATGGGTAGCTTGCCAGGCTTTGCCGTGCCGGTGGAATACTCTCGGTCAGCTTTCCGGGCTCTCCGAGAGGGGTGGAGGAATCGAACTCGGGTCGGCCATGTTGGCTGTGGGCAAGGAAAACGCCCTACCTTCAGTGCTATTGCTCCAGCCCCATATATATATAAATATAAAGCCTCATTTAGAAAGTACTGCCATAACCTAGTGAGAGTGATAGAGATTTGATCTAGCAGTGCAGTGCTGGTTAAAGTTTTTAGTTGTTGTTGTTTGTGGACCAGATTTGGTGGTGTTCCTGCTCTGAATTAAGGGATCACCCCTGGTGGGCTCAGGGAAATATTCAGGGTACAAGGGACAGAACCAGAAATAGAAACTAAATCAGCCGTATGGAAGGCAAGTGTCCTATAGGCCAGCTATACTATTGATATGAATGTATATACGTGCATATATGTATATGCATATGTTGAAGTTAAATATAAATGTGTGTAGTGTATATGTACTGTAGCACTGTCCTCCCACTGTTCATCAATTTGCTCGAGCGGCCTTAGTAACATTGTGAGACTTGTTACTGTGTTTGGCATATGGAATATCGAATACATCATGGGTAGCTTGCTAGGCTTTGCCCCGGGGGCGTATTCGATATGCCAAAACCAGTAAATACAATGGGTCTCATTTCCCTGACCCTGAAATAGCAGCATCGAGTAGAATGTGGGAGAGGCTGATAAAATCTCAAGGCTGAACTACGCTGCCAAAATTAAGGAAGACAAAAATGACTGTACTTTCAATGCACTTATGCTGGCATCGGATGCATCCATCGAGGACCTGATGGTACAAGCATGAAAGATCAAGTACGACATCATTGGTCTGATCGAGACAAGAAGGCATCAATCACATCACGCCGTTTTTGGCACTGGGGAATAACTGTTCCTCAGAACATGTGACAAAAGGCATTGGTGGTATTTGTGTCCTTGTGAACATGAACTTGGCCATGAGCATTGATTCATTCGAAGGTTTAACAACTCGAATTGGATGATTACACTTGAATACATGTAGCTCACTGCTGGAAGTTTCTATCTTCGTTGTCTATACACCAACATCCAATTATGATGAAGGAGAAATTGAGAAGTTCTACATGGAGCTGGAGAAGTTCTATAAAGAAGACCCCACCTTCTACAAGATCATTGTCAGTGATTTTAATGCCAAGATAGCACCGAGAAAATCAGCCAAAGAGCTCCACATTGGGACCCATGGCCTAGAATGGAATGAACAGGGTGTGAGACTGTCTGAGTTGATCATGTTGACCAAAACCATCCATGGTAACTCACAGTTCCAGAAGGCCAAATCTAAACGTTTGACATAGAAGTCTCCCAGTGGATGGTTCCACAATGAAATTTACCACATCATATTCAATAGATGGTTTTGCCTGAGCGATGTTGCTATTGTTCCAAAATTACAAATGGTATTGGACCACTGTCTCCTTCGTGTAAAATTCTACTGCACAGAGCAGGGAGAAAGGGCTGCAAAGTTTAAGAAGAGAACTCCCAGAATGACCAACTGGGAGTTCTTTAGCACTATTGATACAACATGGGAAGATGCCATCATTGACAACATTGAGGAGGAATACGATCGACTGGTTCAGCACCTCTATCATTGTGCGAGGAATGCCTAGAGAGAGATAGATAAAAATAATGCCTTTCTTCAAAAACTCTTGAGCTTATTCATCCACATGGCTTGTGCATGCCTCAGGCAGCCACAAGTGAATGTTCGAGCTCAGAAAGCAGTGCAGAGAAGTGATCAAGGAAGACCTCAAAGAGTGAAGAGCAATAGTGCTAGTAGATGCAACAGAAGCTGGGAAAAGCATTAGTAATGCCCACCTGTCCTTCGCCAACTACAAGACCAAGATGACTGTCATACGACGCCCTGATGCATCTATCACATCTTCCAGAAAGGCACTGGAGAAAATTATCCATGATGTCTACTCAGATCTCTTTGATAGCCACGTCCAACTGCCCATATACAAAATTCTGCAGGAAGGATATGTTGTTCCCAAAATTTTCCCTTCCGAAATATGACATGCCATTTTATTGATAAAGAAATGAACAGCACCTGGCCCAGACAAGGTCAGATCCGAACATATGAAGAACCTATGTCGTCAGTATTCATCAGTAAACTGGCTCACATAATACCTGTCTAATTGCAAGGTTCCGTCCCAATGGAATACCAGCAGGACTGTAATACTATACAAGAAGGGAGACATCCACAACATTGGCAACTATTGTCCGATCTGCCTATTTTCTGTCACCTACAAGCTGTTCAATTGAGTCATTCTGATTAGAATTGGCAGAACACTAGATGAAGGATAACCATGTGAGCAAGCTGGGTTCCACAAAGGATTCAGCACTGTCGACCATATCCACATGGTAACCAAACTCATTCAGTTTTCTCGAGAGTTCAAGATGCCACTCTGTCTAACGTTCATTGATTTAAAGAAGGCCTTTGATTCTGTTGAGATTGAAGCGGTCATTGAAGCCCCAGCCAAACTGGGTTTTTAAACTCAATACATCAGGATCCTCCATGAGCTGTATTGCAGATTCACTATCAGGATCTCACCATTCTACAAGGAGGTGATCACTGGTTTCAAGAGAGGGGCTTGGCAGGGTGATACCATTTCACCATAACTCTTCAGTGACACCCTCAAGAATGTCATGCAACAACTGGAATGGGAAAGAATGGGAGTGACGATAGACTGTCAGTAACTACACCACCTATGCTTTGCTGATGACATCATTCTAATAACACCAAACATTAGCTAAGGGGCACAAATGCTGGCCAACTTTAACGATAAGTGTGGAAATGTCAGATTCTAGCTGAATCTCATGAAGTCAATGTTTATGAGAAACAGTCTTGTTCCTGACGTCCCATTCACTCTTAATAAAACGACCATCTCTGAATAGAACAGTTAGGTGTACCTAGGTCGAGAAGTCAACATGACAAATGACCTGGCACCTGAGTTACACAGGAGGAAGAGAGCCGCTTGGAATGCCTTCAACAGCATCATAGAAATAGCTAAGAGGATGAAGAACCTCCAGCTCCAGGCATATCTCTTCGGTTCCACTGTTCTTCCTGAATTAACATACGCCTCAGTGACCTTGGCCCTACAAAAACAGTATGAGAACGCTATTCATGTCTCCCAAAGAGGAATCAAAAGAGCTATGCTTGGAGTATCAGGCTTCACTCAAATGAGAGAAAGAATCCAGTGTTCCGGCCTCCATCAACAGTCAAGATTCCGGGATGCTGTCTCATTTGCCAAGGAATCAAAAATCAGATGGGTTGGACACGTAATGAAATTTGAAGACAACTGCTGGACTAGAGTTATTACCGACTGGATTCCACGGGACATCAAAAGACTGTGTGGCTTCCCACCTATAAGATGGTCAGACTTCTTCGTCAAGACACTGGATGATCAGATTGAGGCTCTTCATGTTCCTAGAATGAGAAGACGCCATTGGGCTACAGTAGCACGCTACAGAGATGAATGGAGTCATTACTGGTGCTGCTCGAGCAAATCGATGAGTAACGGGATGTCAAGTGATCAAGTTGCTAGTTAGATTTTAGTGGGGCATCCCAGAAGATAGACAGTTAAATTATAATAATTTAATTAATCATTGCTTTTTCTTCTGTATAATTTTGTCATTGGCAAAACTTAGAAGAAATCTAATTCTAAAATCGTAAGTAGAAAGCCCAACAATATTTATAAATGCTGACTCAATGATAATCTATAGAGTCTAAGAAAAACTGAATCTTTGATAAGGGGGCAAGTAAAGTAAAATGGAGCAGGAAAAGCCTCTTGAATAAATTGTACTGGGAAAACTGGACGGCTACATGCAAAAAAGTGAGTTCAGATCTCTGCCTAATGCCATGCACAAAAGTAAGATCAAAATGGATTTATAAACTCAAAATCAGACCGGAATCCATAAAGTTCATTGAAAACAAAGTTAGCAAAACCCTCCATTATATTGGAGCTAATGGTATCTTCAAAGATGTCACGTCACTGGCCCAGCAAGTGAAAACAGAGATAGACGAATGGGACTATCTTAAACTAAGAAGCTTCTGCACCTCAAAAGAAACAGTGACCAAAATACAAAGACAGTCTACAGAATGGGAAAGGATATTTGCCCAATACACATCCAACAAGGGGTTGATATCAAGGATATACAAGGTACTGGTTGAACTCCACAAGAAGAAACCACCCAACCCCATCAAAAAATGGTGGGAGGAAATGAACAGAAACTTTCGCAAAGAAGAAATCCGAATGGCTAAAAGGCGCATGAGAAAATGCTCTACATCACTAATTATCAGGGAGATGCAGATCAAAATAACAATGAGATATCATTTAACATCACAGAGACTGGCCCACATCCAAAAGAACAAAACCAACCAATGCTGGCCTGGATGTGGCGAGAAAGGTGCTGGTGGGAATGCCAACTGGTCCAACTCTTTTGGAAAACAGTATGGACGATTCTCAAAAAATTAGAATTTGATCTCCCATTTGACCCAGCAATACCACTCCTGGGAATATATCCCAGAGAGTCAAAAATGTATAGTCAAAGTGACACCTGCGCTTGTTTGTTCATTGCATCACTTTTTATAATAGCCAGAATCTGGAGAAACCTGAGTGCCCAAGAACAGATGACTGGTTAAAGAAAATTTGGTACATTACCATAATGGAATACTATGTAACTGTTAGAAAAGATGAAGTCATGAAATTCACATACAATTGGTACTACATGGAAAGTATCATGTTAAGCGAAATGAGTCAGAAAAAGCGGGATAGACACAGATAAATTGCATTCATCTGGGGAACATAAAGCAACAAAATGGGACACTAACACCTAGGAGTGGCTGAGATTAGTACCAGGAATTTTGCTCCATGACTTGGAGGCCAGCCAATGTGCTAGGGGAAAAGGAAGCTCAGATAGAGAAGAGAGCACCAAATAAAGGGTGTTGGGAGGATCCTCCCAGGGTTGGAGAAGCATGCTGAATGTAGACTATAGACCAAACATGATTGCCATTCAATGCCTCTTTTGCAAACCACAACACCCGAGAGGAGAGAACAAAAGGGAATGCCCTGCCACAGAGGCAGTGTGGAATGGGGGGATAGGGAGTGGGAGCGATGCTGGAACCCGTGGTGCTAGAGGACGGGCACTGGAGGAGGGATGGTACTTGATCATTGTATAACTGAAACCCAAGCACAAAAATTTGTAAGTCTATAAGTGTACCTCATGGTGTTTCACTAATAAAAAATAAATTAAAAAATTGTGCCAAACTTTGTAATGAGAATTTTTTATTTCTTTCTTTGCAATGATGATACTGTATTACCATGTACATTATACTTTAAAATTTATAGTGTAGTTTTAAACAGTTAACAAGTAAATTCGTATCAAAAATCTGTATTTTATGTGCTAGAAAAATATTCTGGATGTGGTATTAGAACATTGCATGGATAAAATTCTATCATTGACAGTGTTTTAAATCACGGTGACTAAAATAAAATTGTATTTTAAAGAATAAAACATCCTTGTGACAATTTTAACAATTGCGAATAGAACTATAGATACAAGTTGAAAAAGACATAAATTGAAGTCCAGTTGGAAATACTTTCAAATTACAAGGATTTTCCGGGCAATGGAAATATTTGACACTACCATTATCGTCTCATAGATACTTCTTAAGACCAATTTATAAATGCATAGAAACTGTTATAATTGAATTGTAGATATCTCTTTCTCCTTAGAAGCATATTCTATTTTATAAAAGGAACTCTGTGATCCTTTCTTCACACCCAGTGATTCACAGGGCTTTTTTTGTTCTGCACTCAGGAATTACTCCTGGTGGTGCTCAGGGGACCATATAAAATGCCAGGGGATCTAACCCATGTAAGGAAAATGACGTACCCACTGTACTATAATTCTGATCCCAATTCTCTTTCTTATTTCATAAATTAAATACTCTCCCAGAAGTTATCTGTGTCCTTTAAAAACTATTTCTTCCAATAACTTATCAAATTATTACAAATAATATTGAGTCCCAGTAGTTTGTGCAGTTTAGGTAGCAAGAGTATAACTTGTCTCTAGAGACAAGTGTACAATGAGTGGATATTTTGATTATTTGGTTTGCTTCCATGAACACATGCTCCCACAAACAAATTCACATCAATGTACTTACTTTGGATCAAGTTTTAATATGTGATTCTGCTTCACACATCTTACATAGTGCTAACTATCTAAAATCATTTATGATGATTCTCAAATCTTCTGCTTCACAAATGTAACTATTAATTACAGTGTGATGGAATATTTGTAATTATTTTAAAATTAACCTTTATATCCTCAGGAGATTTGTATTTAAAAAGTCCGTTAGACTCACAGAGAAACCAATTAGTCAGCAAATAATAGGTACAGAAAGAACACAAATTAGTTCTTTGTTTACTGCTAAAAGGCTGTACCATATAATTTGAATCGTAATTAAAATGTTTGATATCTCAAATAGAAAAATATTTAATTCAAGGATAGCTAATTACAACAGTTTCAAGTGTTCCAAGAAATATGTTAACATATTCACTAATTTACTATTTAAGCACTAACAATACATGAAAAAAAGGTACAAAATACAATCCATCGTTAATAAAACAACTTTTTCTTTTGTATCACCATTGCTGAATTTCTAAGATCCTATCCTCCTAAACGCCAGCAAATATGTTGGAATGAAGAAAAAAAGAATGCACAGGTGTGCAAACCCTTATTTTTTCTAATGTTCAAAAACATATTTCTCTGATATCTAATAAAAACTAGCATTTTGAACTGTAAAGTGATATTTTACAGAAAAATCCCCACTTTAAAAATCACAGTCCTCCCGTTGTTCATCGATTTGCTCGAGTGGGCCCAGTAATGTCTCCATCATAAACTTGTTTAACTTTCTAACTTTCTAACTTTTCCCACAGTGATTCAATAAAATAAATTAAATATATATATATCCCTCACACATGGCCAGGAGCATTCCTAGAGTCTCCTTTGCACTGGGTGGTTCAGGTATCAGCAGGTACCAGTATCGCTTTCTCAGGCTTCAATGCCTTGTGCTAGACCTATGGCTTAGTTGACAAAGAATCACCATCAGGGAACCTGGGCCTCCTGAGCACTGCTTTGGAGATTCTTCCTCAGAAACATCACTGAAAAATCACTGAAAATTCTGGTGAAAAGAAAGGAAAAAAAAGAAAAGAAATATTCCCAAGAAATGGTGTTCAGTAAAATATATTTTACATTGTCGTGTTTTTAAATCATCACTTTTTCAGAAACTCTGAAAATAGTAGGCAATAAATGTCTGGTTCATTTGATGGTTGGGTGTAAATCATAAACTGAAATAGCCTCCCCATTTCTGTTTTATTTTTATTTATTTTTTGTAGGAGTACTGCTATTTATTCAGCCACTGATTAGCTGATTGAATTGGGCATGGAGTCCACCTTAATTTTTTTTAATTTTATTTATTTTTTCTTTTTATATTTATTTATTGAACCACTGTGGGAAAAGTTACTAAGCATTCACGTTTAAGTCTTGGTCATACAATAATCAAATACCTTTCCCTTCACCAGTGCTTATTTTTCACCACCAAGAACCCCAGTATACCCCCCTCCCAGCCCTCCAAATGCCTGTGAGGCAGATGATTTCTACTTAACTCTTCTCTACATTGATTACATTCATTATTTTGACAAAAGATGCACCATTATTGTTTAGAATTTCCCCCAAAACAATCAGAATTTCTGAAAAGGCATTGTGAAATATTTTGTTTTCTATAGCTGGTTATGAGAATCATATAATGTCACGCGGCCACAATTTTGGATTTCTGCAAAGAGCCAGATAATTCCAGATTGGTTTCTGTGTGTCTGGTGTTATGGCCATGCTGGAGAGCCGCTTGTGGGGGGGTAACTCGTGACCTCGGTAGGGCATGAAGGACTTGCTGGTACTGCCCCGCTTCCCGTGAGACTGCAGTTGCCCCATCACTGCCGACTCGTACCTGGCTTTCCTATAAGCTCTGAGGCGGCGGCCACCTTGCTGCTAGGGGGCAAAAACGTTGAAGGGAGCAACATTCTTTCCCTCCTGGGGAGGCATGGCACCATAGTTTAACACATGTTCCATTCACTTTTCTTCTGCAAACTGCTGGGCTCTGGACTAAGTCCTTTAACCCCTGGAGCCATGGCCATGCCAGAGAGCCGCTTGTGGGGGGCAACTCATGACCTCGGTAGGGCGTGAAGGACGAGCCCGTACCACCCTCCTTCCCATGAGACTGCAATTGCCCCATCACCGCCGGCTCATACCTGGCTTTCCAATAAGCTCTGAGCCAGCAGCCTCCTTGTATGCAGTCCAGATGCATTTCTGCCAAAAGCCACTGGGTTTTAAGATTTGTTTCTGAGTCTCTGGTTTCATGGCCATTAATTGGCTTGATCAGGAGCCAGAGAGGCCATTTGTCGGCAGCGAAATGGGGTCTTGTTGGGACAGGGAGAAAGAGTCAGTTCCACCCCCATGTGGTGAGGCTCCATGTGTCTCATCACTGCAGGCCTAAACCTGACTGTCCAGTGGTCTCTGGAGGATGGTGGTCACCAGGCCGTCAGGGGCAACAGGCCAAGGCACGAAACCTATTCCCATCTGGATTGGGCCAGTGCCAGTAACCTACTGCAGGAACAGGATACATTTCTGCCAAAAGCCTTTGGGTTCCGAGATTCGTTTCTGAGTCTCTGTTTCACGGCCATTAAGCAGTACGATTAGGAACCAAAGAGGCCATGCCTCCAATTATATAGCTGAGCCAAAGTTGGTTTGTGGGTGTGTCTCCCTCATACCTAACTTTTGGCCATTTACTTTCTTGGTAAACTTTGCCCCAAGTTTTTGGGGTCTGGCCAAAGGCACACCAGCAATTTTGGGGTATCTGAAAGTCTGACCTTGCCATCAGGCTGCTGATGCACTCACCTCACAGGTACAGGTTGACCTGCTGGCGGCACAATAACCCTTCCCATTTCTCTGTTTAAAATAACTTTTGTGAGATGGAAATATCTTACAATTCAATATATCTACTCAACTTTTGTTTTATTCATATTAGTGTTAGAATTACAAAGTTTTTTACTTTTGTACAGCTTCCTCATCTCTTTACCTTAATTTATTTCTACAAACATTTACAAATTCTCTTGTACACAGCTCTCTCCCATTTTTTTTTTATTTTTATCTTTTGTGTTGTTATGTTTTAGTGAGCATTGACAAAACTAAGAAATAAGTGTGGTCAATTGGCATAACAAGTAAACAGTACATTTTGTTTAATGCATGCCATATTCATGCGGTTTTCAAAAGTAAGGTTAACTTAGGGCACATAAAAATAGCAATTAGAATGAATTATTAAGCACTTATTTATCTGTGAGTGTGTTTTTAAGTGTGTTCTCTCAAAAGATCCAATCAATTGGTAAAAGAAGAGCAGAATGATGAGTAAATATTTGGAAAACATTGTCAATTAGAAAATTAGAAAACATTGTAATATTTAGCCTAGAGGAACTAAATTAATGACAAAGGATAGTTTTGTGCTCGTATGTCAGATCTAGTTCTGTCTTTCATTTAAACAGATAAGCATACGGAACATAAAATACTTGTCCTAAATTAAAAAAAAATCAATGCAAAAGTCCAACTTAGGGTTCTTGATGAAGCTTCTTCCACATGTACTAAGGTGGTTTACGCAAGATTTTTGAAGTTGGGATTATATGAAGAACTATATGGACATAATATAGAGGGTTGTGTTAAAATATTGCACTGTAGCACTGTCCTCCCATTGTTCATCGATTTGCTCAAACGGGCCCAGTAACATCTCCACTGTGAGACTTCTTGTTACTGTGTTTGGCATATTGAATACGTCCTGGGTAGCTTGCCATGCTTTGCCATGCGGGCGAGTAACTCTCGGTAGCTTGCTGGGCTCTCCAAGAGGGGCGGAGGAATTGAGCTCAGGTTGGTTAGGCTGGCTGAGTGCAGGACAAATGCCCTCTCGCTGTGCTATCACTCCAGGCCCATGTGTACAGAGTGCATAAATGTGTGCTACACCCATGTGTTCATGTGCATCTGTGTGTACTACATCCACGTGTACATGAGCATATGTGTGCACTTGTGTATTCATCCACGTGTGCATGTGAGTTCATGTGTACATGTGCTACATCCTTGTGTACATGTGCTGCATTCATGTGTACATGTGTGCACACTGTATCCGTGTATGCACCCATGTGTACATGTGTATACATACGTGCTTTTACAGGGGCTTGTCAGCAGTAGTCTCAGGAAGGACCGTGCAGGCAGGTTTTTGTGTGATTTGGTTTGGAGTCACACCAGCCAGTGCTGGAGGGCCATTCCTGCCAGACTTGGGTGTCCCTACAGGGTGCTGGTGATTGAGACTGAGGCTTTGTACAAGGCAAGTGTACCGCCCTCTGTCCTGTCCCTCTGGAGGTGAGGTCAGAATAGGCTGCCCCCTTGCTGGGCCTGCCTCCCCCCCACTCCTCAGTACTTCGTTTCTGATTATTGCAAATGACATCATTTTTTGTCTTCATTTTTTTCCCCAATTTCTCTTTGCTAGTCTCAGTATGTGATGTGTGGGGCTGGAGTCACCCCTGGTGCTGCTGCCCACTACCCAGGGGTCATGTGGGGTGCCAGCTTCTATCCAATTCTGGCTGGCTAGGTACAAGACACATGCTCTGCCCACTGTACTACCTCTCTGGCCCCCGGAAAGGTGCCTTTCCACCGGCGTCTCAGACACAAACTTTCCAGCCCCTTGAGATCGGCTGCGTTTGCACAGTGGCAAGATTGCCTTTCCCGAGAGCCAGGATGGCGGGAGGGCACTTGCTTTGCGTGCCACCAAGTCTGGCATTAAAATATAAATCTACGATATCTTCAATTTTGCATGATAAATTACCATTGAATATCATCACATTAGTTTCGTGCAGTGTCTTTAAGATACTAACACAAAGTTGCTAGCTTATGTAATAACACTGTGCTTTATTATAGCCTGGAGGTCAAACACCCCAAATCAAGCTATTAGCAGAGCTACATTTTCTCTGGCTCTTGGCGAAAATCTGTTCTGTTTTTAGCAGTTGTGCCTTATAGACACAACACTTTGGCATCTGCCTCCATCATCATACTATACCCTCCTAGTCTTATATTTTGCCTGTAAAATTTATCTTTACTTTTCACTTATAATAATATTTTTCATTGAATTTAAGACCAATATCTTGCACAGGAGCTTTATCCAAATAAGATTCAAAGTGGCAACTTCCAAGGATTAGGATATAGACATAATTTCTTGGGAGCGAGTACCCCACTCAACAAACTAACCTACTTGCAGAGGAAACATATTACTATATTGGTCAGTTGCCAATGAACTGTGCAAAGGGAGGTTCTGCCTATGATATATAAGAATTATATCATCTGTTTCAAGATGATGACTTAAAATCTCAATTCCTTTGATGATTCAGTTTATTAAGATAAAAATGAACATTGGAATGTGATAATCCAATAAAATATTAAAATATTTTAAGTACCCACATTTTCTAGCAAAAATGGTGAAAACAAGGTTACAAACTTTATCTAGATTTACTTCTGTGATTAGAATGAGATATTCCAAGATATCCAACCCAGATAGAAAAATTATTGTTATTAGTCATTTATCTTTCTTCTGAAGTCATATAAAAATCCCAAATATACACTAAAACATCATCATTATATGTTTCAAAGAAATGGATTTGTATATAATATATAATTTTATATAAAATTATAAATCACACCCTATATATTATTGAATTTATATATTATCACTATACATATATAAATAACGTACAATTACAAAGCATGTTAATTATTAATCATTATATTATGATGCTTATTTCTATATTATATTTTAGCACAATATTGAGTGAAATTTATGCTATTGATAGTTGTAAATCAAAACTGATATATTTTTAATTTACAAATGAATCAAGGGATAATATGTTAATTGAGAATAGGTTATTACAGTAGAATTTCTAAAATTTAGTGTGTTCTCAATACTAACATGAAAGCATATTTGAAAAATCAAAAGGAATGATGCTAAATTGATCACATGTATATCATATAATTATTAATAAGTCAAGTGTATATTATAGTGACAGACTGAATAACTAGTATCAAATTATCAAAACATAAAATGTCTGTTTATTATTTAATTCTTGCTCCTAAATGTGTTAAATCATGTGGCTATAATGTTCTGGTCAAAAACTTTCAGAAATTAATCAATCTAATACCAACATTTTAATACTAAGCAAGTAGTTCTTAGGTAAATCTAGTTCACACATACAAAATACTAATTTTAAAGTACAATAAGAGAAGTCATATTGAAATAAGATAGATGTATTAATATTATGTTTTGTTTAAGTTCTAAATGTATTACTAATTATTTGAGTCCCTATATAAGTTTGTAAAGTGTCTATACAACATTTCTAATTTGTCAAGAAATTTTTTAATAATGATGTTACCAAAACAAGTGAATGTATTTTAACACTACAGTAATATTTTGAAAATCTTAATTCACAAGTATTATCAATTTAAAAAGAATCCTCATCAAATGTGTTGTCAGAATTGCCCACAATTTTGCAGGTACATACAGTAAATGTATCAGTCATAATTTTTAGATAGGCAATCATAAGCAAAAGGAACTAAAAGTAAGCTGAAATAATATTCTTAATGACTTTAACAAAATATGCAAAATATTTTGAGAGTAAGGAGTGACCCCTGAGGAGTGTGAGATGTGTCTCAAAGGAATAAAACAAACAACAAATCAACAATTCATTGTGACCATCTCCAGTCCTGCTCTGGACTCTGTAGTACAGGCTATTTATTTCTTGAAGTTTCAGGAGATTAATCAGATTAGTAAATCCCACAATACATTTCAGGCTGATAGACTAAAATTCTGGTATCAAGAACATGAGTGATTTATTTTTTTTTAAAGTTACTGATTTCTATATAACCTCGTCTCAACTTTGGAGCCAGGAAGATCTCAATATGCAATCAAATTATAATGATGTTTGTTTACATGGTTGCTTGCTATGCAATTGTTTTAGAATAAATATCAATATCTTTAAATTTGGCTTATAGAAACCTGGTATAGTTCCCTGAATATTTTTTGAACTCTGAAATACTGCTTTATTCGTTTCCTTGAACTGAGTACTAGGACTATGCTTTTTTCTCTCCTGCATTTACATGTGAAAAAAATGACTACTCTTTTTCTAGCACCTAAGTTTTTGTGATTTACGTCATTTTTCTGCTCCACAATTAGCAAACACAAAAATTCATTAGCTGCTTTATCATATTCAATTTGCATGTTTAATTCTATTTTCTAAAACAAATATTTTCCTTAAATAGACAACTTTCACTGGTTTTAATCTTTCATGGAAGCTTAATGTATCCTATATATATTTACAATCATTTAGTTCATTTTTATCTGCCTGTAATATATTCTGTGATGACAGCATGTGTGTTCTATTTAATATATTTTCTTTTAGAGAACTTAAAACAGGATGCATACTAATTTGTTGGTTAGAGCAATGCATGGAATGGATAATAAGTATCATATTTGACAATAGCAGAAGCCAAAACCAATTCAAGGAACACATAATTAGAATATTTAATTTTAAAGTAAATAATGCACTTGGGATATATTTTAATTTTTTACTTTAATGCATTCTATGGGAAGAATTGTTATTAATTTTCTTGGCATCTTATTTGTTCGGGCCGGAGTGATAGCATAGCAGGTAGGGCATTTGCCCTGCACACGGCCAACATGGGTTTGATTCCTCTGCCAGCCCAGCAAGCTACCAAAAGTATTCTGCCTGCACAGTAAAGCCTGTGACATATTTGATATGCCAAAAACAGTAACAACAAGTCTTCTCACAATGGACATGTTACTGGTGCCCACTGGTGCAAACTGATGAATAATGGGAAGACAGTTCTACAGTGCTTATTTGTTGCCTTCCAATCCATATTTTGATCTTATATCTTGCTTCTCTTAAAGATTAGGGGGAAATGGTTTTAAAACGGTTTTAGCATTCTCTTATTTAAGGTACTCAATTCAAAAACTCCAGCTTCAGTTTTTTAGCTTATCTAACTTGCCTATAAGCAGCCAAGTGTTTCTTTTCCTTTGATATCTCCCATTGTTTTCACTGCTGAAAAGAATTTTCTACATAATTTTGCCTTTCTCAGCTGATCAATCCAACTGTTTTTCTCAATCAATTCATCTCACCTTTTTATTCTTTAACTAATTGTGGTTAGAACTTTCATAATGATTTTGTTATAAATCTCCAAGTGACTCTAAGATAGAATAGCCAGCATTTCTGCTTTGTAAAGACTCAATTGTTGAAATAATAATGTTGTTGGTCTATCATTACCATCTATTTATCAGTTATATATAGTTAGAAATCATAAAATCATGAAAATTGTGTTAATTACGTATGTCTTCATTATTTGATTATTTTATTATGTGTCTTCTGTTTCTTATAACCTACAGGAAAAATCTATTCTATTTTCTGTGATAGCTCACCCTGCTTCATCTATATTTTTGAAGGCCACAGTTTATCCTCAGGCTCTAATTTTAAGCTCATATTTTATTCCACTGTATCCTTGTGCCACAATAAAAGATTAAATTCAATTTTATTTTACCCTTACTTTCCTAAAAAAATCTCTAATTTTCTAGTCTCTTTAGTTTTTATTTTTGAGGACAAACTTCATACTTTAAGTTGTCACCCTGCAATTAAAATCCTCTTCTTTTTTTTTAAATTGAGTCACCATAAGTTGCATAGTTACATAGTTGTTTATGATTGGGGTTCAGTCATACAATGTTCCCAACATGAGTCCCTCCACCAGTGTACGTTTGCCAAAACCATTGTCCCTTGATTCTCTCCCACTGATCCCACACCCAGCCTGTCTCTATGGAAGGTACTTCTTTCTCTGTCTCTCTTTCTGTTTGGGGATTGTGGTTTGTAATACAGGCATATAATGCTGAACGTATATAGTGAAATGTATATAGTGCCATAAAAGATATTTACTTGAAATTATTTTGTTCTTCAAAAACACAATTAACTTAAACTTCAAATCATTTACAGTCCTTATATGCAAGCCCTGCCTGCATGTTTGTCTACAATATGTGATCTCGCCATGTCATCATCAACCTCTGAATTCCCAAGCCTAGGTTACTTTTACCTTTACGTTCAAATTCAAGTAAAGTTGCTCATGACAGTTCTTAGTAATCCCCAAAAAGTGATTGTTTAAGAGGAAAACTAAGGGAAGGATGAATATTAAATACTTAAAGATCCAGAGAGTTTCAACATCTGCCATAGTGAATCAGAAAAAATATGCATGCCATATTATATTTCATACTATAAATATATAATATCGAATAATAATTAAATGTTTTCATTCAAAATTATGATGTTTATCACAAAAAAGTTTAATTGTAGCCCAAATGAATTTCTCCTTTTATTCATGTGACTTTGAGTTGAATCTCTGGCATCACCCCACATTAGTGAGTATGTCTCCATGGAACTACAAATGCATAACTCCCTGATGCATTGCAAACAAAACCTGTGTGAACAACATGATCTCAAGACTTTTGAGAACACCTCAAACAAATGTGCGGCCACAACAACTGAGTATGTAACCTCTCTGTGAACACTCTAACCAAGTGTGTGGCCTTCAAATATAATAGTGAAAAAAGGGGGGAAGTACAGAGATAAAAAGCAGAAAAAAAGTAGTTGATATCACCAAGTTTTAAATAAAACATTGTAATACCAGAGAGAGAGAGAGAGAGAGAGAGAGAGAGAGAGAGAGAAAGTATCTGCCATGGAGGCAGGCTGGGGGAGAGGGTGTGTGGAAGGGAAAATAGGGTCATTGGTGGTGTGAAATGAACAGAGTTGGAGGGTTTTCTGTTGGCTCATTGCTTGACTGAATCCTGATCATAAATAGCTTTATAACTGTGTATATCACATGACTCAATAATTTTTTAAAAGACATTGTAATAGAAATGAGACAAGCACTATATTATTGTACAATTCTTTCCTCAAATTCCAGGATCCTGTACTGGCTTTGATTTTCATTTCCAAGCTGATGTTGGCATCTTCCTTTTGCTCTTTGGTATCCACAAATACCTTTTTAAGGCCATCTCATTTATTTATCTTTCCATTCTATAATGACTCCTTACTCAACTGCCAACTTTATTCCTAAAGACATGACTTCTGTAGTAAGCATCTTGCTAGGTCGTGATCCTTATTCCATCCTGTCAGACTTTATGCTGCCTACGCAAATGAAGTAAACAACCTTTCTGGTTTGCATTGGAGACAATCTACACTCATCCTGCATTTCTCATATATTTAGTTTCCCCATGATTGAAGTATGCACTTGTGAATAGATTTGGCAGTTTGTGTATTTACTAATTGCCTACAGAAAGATAAGAGATAAACCTCACATGTTTAATTTTTTTTCATTTTTGATTACCAAGTATTTTCTTGTTTTGCTATGACTAAAAACAATGTGTATTTTCTGTTAAACATAATTATCTTTCTTGTTTATTAGAAGTTATTGTCTTAGTTTTTCATTGATTTTAGTCTTGCAAGTATCATTGTTTTATGTTTTATTAACTAAGAAATGGTTGAACATATTCCAATCTGGAGTAACTCAGTGTAGATGCATCAATTTTAATTATATGTTCTAAAATAATAATAAATACATATACATTTGAAAAAATCACTAAGTATTACCATAGACTCATGCTCGCTTAATCAAAGTTTGTAAAGGAAAGAAGTTGATGAATGTCTAGGATATTTAGAAGGATCGGTGAATTTGACAGGTCTTTGAGATGGATCACTTGGGAGTGAAGGTGACGAAGTTGTCAAGGATATCTTTTTTTTTTTGCACAGCTAGATAAATGATGGCATCATTGGAGATAGGGAACTTAGGAAGAACATCATGTTTTAGAGCAAATTAATGAAGACTTTGCCTTTAAGAAATCACATTTAGCCTTCTTTTCAATTTAATGGTGGAAATGTTCAGTTAACTAATGGCTGAAGTGATATTAAGAACCCACTGGTAGGGTCCAAACCCAATCTATAAGATTATTGATAGCTGGATGGAAAATAATAAAATTGAGAAAATTTAGTCAGCAAAGCAGCAGGCTATCAATGACACTGAACATCATGAAACAAAAAGAATGGAGGTTTGTTTTTGTTATGTTTTATTTTTTTACCAAGGCAAAACTTGGAACATTTGAAGGGAAAGTGTGTTTTCAAACTTACTCTTGGTTCTGAGCTGGAATACTATGCGTGAATCTGTATATTTGGGTTGAACCAAGGTCGCCCATGTGCAGGACAAGCACTTGAACTCTTACACTATCTCTCCAGTCCCATGCTTTGCATAATTTTTTAAAAATATGTTATTTAAGAATTGTGATTTTAAAAGTTATTGATTGAGTTTATGCCTTTTTTAATGTCACTTTTATTGCCGAAGAACACTTGAGGCTAGTAATGACATATTTATGAGGTGTCTTTAAGCACCAATTAGAATTTTTGTGGGCCACAGTCCCTATTTCTTCCAGCATTGGAACTTTTATATTCATAGAATTTTATAATCCTCCCACAGGTTCAGACACTCATGTCTATGAAATTGTCAAACAATTGTATGAAGAAAGTTCATGAAACTTGTCAATTCATGTAGTTGTGATAGTATTTTTTTCTTTTTAAGTCACACCCGGTGATGCACAGGGGTTAGCTCCTGGCTCTGCACTCAGGAATTACTCCTTGTGGTGCTCAGGGGGCCATATGAGATGCTGGGAATCGAACCCGGATTGACTGCATGCAAGGCAAATGCCCTACCCGCTGTGCTATCACTCCAGCCCCAGTTATCATAGTTTTATTTTTTCATTTGACTCTGGGAGAAGGGTCACCAAAATGCTATATAAAAACTTTCTTGCTGTGACTATATTTTATGATGGATATAAAATTTAATAATATGTAAGCAGGTGAACTTATACCAGTAATCCTTAAATTGAGACTTGTGTAAGCTTATGGTCCAGTTTTTCTACCTATGGCCTTCATTTCCTGAGAGGAATGAGGTAGAAACAGGCATTCTTTATCCTATCCATTATGCAGCTACCATATTACCCAAGATATTTTGTAGTGGTGTAATATAACACTGGTGGGGCTGGACTGAGCTGTTAGGATGAACCCATGTAGACTGTACTGCACAACAGGCAGGAACATAGGGATCCATGAAAATGGGTGGGCGACATTTCACGTGTGTCCTGACTGGTTTGGATGAAGCTTAGCATTTTCCCCCTTCAAACTGCCTTCAGTAAATAATTTAATAAATTTCAGTATACTAAAAGAGGCAGTTTTTCCTTTTCTCACAGAAGTCTGGCTGGTCTTTAAAATGTAGCTCTTAGGTGCTAGCCCAACCTGATCTTTGACACGTAGATTCTGGACTCTAGCTCAGATTAGTCTTTGGGATGCAAACCCAAGTACTTGTAGCCCAAGAAAGGTTTCATTTTCAGTTTTGTATCTTTTTTCAATAGGCGTACATCCACTGACCTGCAGACTCAAGGAAACCATACATGCCCTGCTTGCCTCAATGTTCTTTCTGTAACTTTTAATGACATCACTGCATAGCACCCTTTAGAGGTGTGATGATCAATAAAAGAAGACCTCAGAATACCCAGCATTTTGTCACAGGATCAGAGCTAGTCCAGTGGCCCTCCATGAAATATAATAATTTCTCTCAGGTTTCTTGTCTCAGAGCCTCCGACTGAATGAACGTAACACCATTGCATCAATAATATTATGTGTCAGGTAGTCTTCTGGGAATGGGTGAACATCCCTAAATTTTCAGACCTTTGATCTAAATTACTAATAAATTAGTATGATCATGCCCCTTTTTGCGTCTGGCTATTGTAAAGAGTGCTGCAATGAACAGACAAGTGCAGATGTCACTTCGACTATACTTTTTTGCCTCTCTAGGATATATTCCCAGGAGTGGTATTGCTGGGTCAAATGGGGGATCAAATTCTAATTTTTTGAGAATCTTCTATACTGTTTTCCAAAAGGGTTGGACCAGTCGGCATTCCCACCAGCAGTGAAGGAGGGTCCCTTTCTCACCACATCCGCGCCAGCATTGGTTGCTGTTGTTCTTTTGAATGTAAACCAGTCTCTGTGGTGTGAAATATCTCATTGTTGTTTTGATCTGCATCTCCCTGATGATTAATGGCGTAGAGCATTTTCTCATGTACCTTTTAGCCATTTGGATTTCTTCTTTGCGAAAGTTTCTGTTCATTTCCTCGCCCCATATTTGATAGGGTTGGGTGTTTTCTTCTTGTGGAGTTCAACCAGTACCTTGTACATCCTTGATATCAACCCTTTGTTGGATGTGTATTGGGCAAATATCCTTTCCCATTCTGTAGACTGTCTTTGTATTTTGGTCACTATTTCTTTTGAGATGCAGAAGCTTCTGCAAGGCTCCTCACTCTGTCCACTATTCTTTAATATAGTACTGGAACTACTGGCAATAGCGATTAGACAAGAAAAAGATATTAAGGGCATCCAGGTAGGGAAGGAAGAAATCAAGCTCTCACTATTCGCAGATGATACTATACTTAGCGAATCCTAAAACCTCTACCAAATAACTCCTAGAAACAATAGACTTGTATAGTAAAGTGGCAGGCTATAAAATCAATACCCCAAAATCCATGGCTTTCCTATATGCAAATAGTGAAATAGAAGAAAGTGACATGAAGAAAAAAATTCCATTTACAATTGTGCTCCGGAAAATCAAGTACCTGCGAATCAGCTTTTGCTCGAGCTCGAGCGGGCCCAGTAACGTCTCCATTGGAGACTTTGTTGTTACTGTGTCTGGCATATTGAATACTCTCGGTAGCTTGCCGGGCTCTCCGAGAGGGGCGGAGGAATTGAACTCGGGTCGGCCATGTTGGTCGCTTGTAAGGCGAACGTCCTACCCGCTGTGCTATCGCTCCAGCGAATCAGCTTAACTAAGGAAATACAAAGAAAACTACAAAACACTACTTCAGGAAATAAAAGAGGATACGAGGAAATGGAAAAATATCCCCTTTTCATGGATGGGGAGAATTAACATTGTCAAAATGGCAATACTTCCTAAAGCCCTGTACAAATTCAATGCGATCCCTATAAGATAACCATGACATTCTTCAAAGAAATGGAGCAAACACTCCTGAAATTTATATGGAACAATAAGCCCCCACGAATAGCTAAAGCAATTCTTGGGAAAAAGAAAATGGGAGGAATCAACCTACCTAACTTCAGGGTCTACTAGAAAGCAGTAATAATTTAAAAAGCATGGTACTGGAACAAAGGCAGAGCTGCAGACCAATGGAACAGAGTTGAATATACTGAATTCTCCTCCCAAGCATATGATCATCTAATCTTTGATAAGGGGACAAGAAAAGTTAAATGGAGTAGGGAAACCCTCTTTAATAAATTGTGCTGGCAAAACTGGAGGGCTACATGCAAAAAAGTGGGCTCAGATCTCTGCCTAACGTCATGCACAAAAGTAAGATCAAAATGGATTTATGACCTCAACATCAGACTGGAATCCATAAAGTTCATTGAAGACAAAGTTCGCATAACCCTCCATGATATTGAAGCTAATGGTATCTTCAAAGATGTCACGCCACTGGCCAAGCAAGTGAAAACAGATATAGACAAATGGGACTACCTTAATCTATTTAATATTCTAAATCTCCAGTAATTAACACAACATGTAACTTTAATTGTTCAACAAAACTGTTTATATAGACAGGACCCACAAAAAACATATTCTCTTGGGTGCTTTAAGTTTTAGGAATATATCTGTAAAAAGTGGCTATGCTATAACTTCCCAAAGAAAATTTATCAATAAGTTTCAAAAGCATATTTTGTCTACAAGTGACTGAAGTGCCTTGTCAGAAAAAAAAATAAAGAATGGCTCTCAATAATAGTTTACAGAAATCAGAATCTTCTTAAACATAAACTTTCAAGATGTATACAAGAAAAACTGTCACCTACACTAAACAAATATCTGTCTACAAAAACAAAATGAGACAAATAAGAGATGATTAAATTATCAGACAATAATTTTATTGAAACATTATTGATATCCAAAATATGCTTTAGCTATATGTGCGGCAGTCAGTTATACACATCTGCAAAATCAATACCACAATAAAGTTAGCTAACATCCCCATCTCCTAACAAAATTGTAATACTCTGTGTGTTAATGTTTGTTGAGGTGATCACATTTTAGATCTCTTTTGAAGTATGTAATAAAATACTTTAATATATTCACTGTATTGTATTTTACATATCCAGGTCCTGCTTATTTTATATTTTGTAGTTTGTACCTTTTCATCAGCATCTCACAACCCCTGTTTCCCACCCTAGCCCTTCCAACCACCATTTTATTCTCCATATCTATGTTCTTGTCATTGATAGATTTCATATATGAGTGATATTATCATGCAATGTTTGTCTTTAACTAATTTCTCCTAGATAATGCCATCATACTCATCCACAAATGACAGAATACCCTTTTTCTGACTCAATATCCCAGTTTACATAAATGTGTATGTATATATTGCATCTATTTTCACGCACTAGTCCTTTAATGGTCAAAGGATTTTCCCATGCTTTGGCTGTTTGGAATAATATTGCAATATTACAAAATTATAATAATATTACAATAATAATATTATAATGAACAAAGGGGTGGAAACATTTTTTTGCTTTGTGGGTCATACCTGGAGGTGCTCAGGGATTACTCCTGGCTCTGCACTCAGGAGTTACTCCTAGAAGTGTTTGGGGAACCATATAGGATGGAGGAATTGAACCTGGGTTGGCCGCATATAAGGCAAATGTCCTACCCGCTTTATTAATCATTCTGGTCACAAGGGGTGTAAATTTCTTATTGAGGCATTCTTTTCATTTTACAAATGTGAGATTTAAGAATAGTAATTTGTACAGTTAATGTTTTGAGGAACTCTCATGCTGTTTTTATAATTGCTCTGCTAATGCACAACTGAAACATAGATTTTCTTTCTTCAACATCCTTGTTCTCATTTAATAGCAGTGAAACTAATATTTTGTTTTTTATTTTAGTTTCTCTTATGCTTCATGATATCAACATTTATACCTATTTGAACACACGGATTGTTTTGAAAAATATATTTATTTCCTATGCTCACTTTTATACCAGATGGTTATTTTTGATGACACAATAGTTTCTTACATAAGGAAGATGTTAACATCACTCAATTTGCCATTATCACAAATTATTTTTAATTTTTTTACTTTTTTCTTTATCAGTGCTGAATCATTTTAGTTTGATGTATTCCCACTTATTTAGTTTTATTTATGTTGCTTTCATTTTTGGTGTCTTATTTAAAAAAAAAAGAAAAAATCTGCAAACACCAATGTCAAGGAAATCTACACTATGTTTTACTTTTTAGTAATTTTACAATGTCTTTAATGCATTTTAAGTTATTATTTGTGAGTTGTACAAGAGTCTAATTTCAGCTATTCTACTTTCCCCATATGACTTAAGACTATAATTTTCCCAGGGTGCCTTCTTAGATCTTTTTTTGATGTTAGTTGGTGGTACACATGCAGATTTATTTCTGAGTTCTCAAATATGTTCCACTGTCTACGTGTGTCTTCTATCAATAAAGTTACCATGGTCTATTTTTTTAATGTCAGTGTGTTTGGGGTATTATAGCTTATTTCTTTGAATAAAACATTATGGCACCATAATATACAGTTATACACAGCTAGCTTTTAGACTGTTTCTCCAACAGTGTTCATCTCTCCACCAGATTTCCCAGTTTCCTTCAATTTTCTCACCCCTATCACCAGACTGCCACATTGATAGGCATATTTTTAAGTTTGGTTACTACAGTTTTTAGTTGAAGTCTGAAATCAGGATTTTTGAACTCTCTAGCATTGAGTTTTATGAGATTCCATCAAATTTTGTTGGTTTTCTATATTTCAAAAAATTGTATTTTAATTTTGATATGAATTTCATTGTGTTTACAGATGTTTGAGGGTAGAACAGCTATTCAGTTATATTAATTTTCCCTTTTGTGTCTTTAATTTTTTATTAGAGCCTTATTATTTTAATGTATATATTTTTAACTTTTTGGTCAAAATCATTTTTATTTTATTAGTTTTGATATTGCAAATATGATTGTATTTAATATATATTTTTAGATTTATTGTTAGTGTGTTGAATTGCAACTGAGATTTATGCACAGCCTGTATATATTTACCAGACATGTTTATTATTTTTAAAATAAAATAAAATAGATAGTATCTACAAACTGACACAATTATATTCTACCTTTCTAATTTGGGCCTTATTTCTTTATTGAGAGCCAAGGCTGGCCAGAACTGGAATGATCCAGAAGCCTGATTCATGCTGTCACTGTAACTTTGAGTAGTTCCCCAAAGTCACTGAAATCGGTGGATTCTGAAGTGGAGTTAAATTGTATCAGTGAGTTCATAGGATGCACTTGGGTTGTGTGGCCCAGGAAGCTGCCTACTGTTGCCCTGGGAACCACTTGTGGTCAGTGCCCCTTCCTGGGATACAGAAGTTTATCCATTTTAAAGTGAGTGAGAGTCTCCTGCCCTCGTGCCTGGCTGTCCTCGCTGGGGCCCCTTTGAGGGGGGCGTGTTGAGTTTCCCTCCCCACCCCGAGCAGAGCTCCAGCAGCCGAAGACCTCCAGAACTAGCCACAACCATGCTGAAACCACTCTCCACACGCATGAAGGTATGGCAGAGGAACAAAGGCATGCAGGTCCTGGGGCTGAGATCTTCAAGCCTGCTCAGATTGGGGCTGAGCATCCTCCACCCAGATCCTCCATCTTCTGGAAGGCAGGGGTCACACCCACCAACCCGCACCCTGTCACCGTGTAATTCCATCAATGGTCAAGAACCAGAGACTATAAAACACAGCTCCCGGAAGCGAGCGGCTGCAAATGTGGCCGTGCGACATCTTATTATCTCTTTCTTACTTTGGACAACCTGGCAGTCCACCGAATGTAACCTGCACACAGGGCAGAGTCTGGCAAACTCCCCATGGCATACCCTATGGGAAGTAACAAATACCAGTAACAATGATGTGTCTCATTCTCTTAACCCTGAAAGAGCCTTGAATGTGGCACTTTTTAAAATCTCAGTGCTAGGACGAAGGAGACGTTACTGGGGCCTGCTCGAGGCAATGGACGAACAACAGGATGATCGTGATCATGATCCTGAGAGTGAGCCAAGAATGTGAGTCATAGAAACCCTCTGAGTCATAGGGACTTTCTGAAAGTGATGCTTTTTGGAGTCTTTGGAGCTTCCTATAATTACTGGAATTCCCAGGCACAGGATAAGAAGAAAGGTCATGTTTACAAAGCCTTCAGTGAACCTGGGCTAAGGGAGTTACCTGAATCAGCACAAGTTACTTTAATGGATGGAGCCGGCAACTGCACATGGAGAAGCAAACCTGCCCTAACAGAACTTGCTCAATAGGAAAGACACCTGCAACCATTGCAAGCATCAAGTTGCAAGAACCTGACTCCCTCATGGGACCTGGTGCCATGGGAATAACTTACAGTGTCTAGAAGTGGCAGACTCTGAAATTAGGTGAAGGAAGTAATGTATTCTGTGTTCTCTGGAGGCTATAATAGGGAAAGGGAAAGGGCTTGGGGGTGAAGGGGTGGGGCGAGAGTCTTCAGGAGAAAACTAGATAGTCTACTTTTTTGGTTCATAGGATCACAGTGATGAGGCTGGTGTAACTGTAGCCTTATGTTCTTGCTGAGAGAGCAGGAACCAGGATAAACCCTGAACATAGTCTTTCTGGATTCCCCAGGGAGTCCTACCACAAAAACTGCCAATCATTGTGTTGCAAGCTTTAGCTTTGAGTGGCTATGGTGTTGACATGATGTTGCTGACTTTTTAAGTGTGGTGACTTATGTCTCTGCTGAAAAAAACTTAACTGGAGCTTCAGATGGGTTTTTCAGCTAATAGGCAGGTCTGAGTTTAGGCTCCATAACAAACAACAATAAAAACTTGTTGGAGAGGTAGTATAGTGAGCAGTTAGGGCATTTGCTTTACAAACAGCTGACCAGACTCCCATCCCAAGCGCCCCATAAGGTTTGTAATCACCAGCAGGAGTAATCCTTGAGCACAGAGCCAGGAGAAAACCCTGATCACTGCAGGGTGTGGCCCCCAAACTAAACAAAAACAAAAACGTTAAAAAAAACTACACCAAGACTTATAAATGTAAATATAGATAGATATCACTTTTTCCACTTGTGACCTCTTTTTATCTGGGCACTTCTATATGGCTATATAAGATTAGTATGCAAATTAAAATTTTTCTAATAGTAACCATAAAGTTATTGTAAAGCAAAATTTTTACCAGTCCCATGTTGCTATGCAACCCAATGGGAGTTTATGACCTACAGTTTAAACTGGAGTATAGACCAGCTGGTTGCAGTTTAAAATCAGTTAACAATATTCACATTTTGCCAATTAACTTCTGTTTCAGAGTCATCAAAATATATTATTTAAGAACTTTAAATACAGTCCAGTATCAGTTACCCATAATTTTTCATGCATTATTATTTGTGTGGAACATAAATTTACTATATTCTGCTTATTTTTCTGCTTATTTTTGTGTATCAAATTTAGCTTGGTAATATTGGAATTAATGCACAGGTTTGTGGAATAAACTAATATGTGATTTATATTAATTTCCATTTCACTGTAAAATATCCTCAGAATTATCACCTGCACCTAACTTGACCCACAAGAGAGTTAATTAAAATTTGGCAGATTAATTGAGCAAATTTCAAAGTATTTTAAAAAGTAATTTATCCTCAATCATTTTAACTTTTGCTAAAATATGTAATCTCATTTATTGAATCTACTAAAATATTTATTCATTCTTTCAACTAGCAATTATTTCAAATTAAATATTTTACGATAGCACAGCGGGTAGGGCGTTTGCCTTGCACACAGCCAACATGGCCATCCCGAGTTCAATTCCTCCGCCCCTCTCGGAGAGCCTGGCAAGCTACCGAGAGTATTCGATATGCCAGACACAGTAACAACAAAGTCTCCAATGGAGACGTTACTGGGCCCGCTCGAGGAAATCGATGATCAACGGGAGGGCCTTTACTTACTTACTTACTACTTAATAAGTATATATGGGAATATTATATCTGACACAAAACTAGTCAGATTATCTCCATAAAATGGAAAATACACTGAATTTCTTTATAAAATTCTATTGGAAAGAAACCTGCTTCCTATTGTCTTCATTTACAAAGCTCTGGATAGTTTTTGCATTAAATATGTTGTGTCATGTGCACATAACTATAAAGAGCAATAGAGAGCTTGTTTCATCTGTTCAAACAGCGCTTACAGGAAAACTTTCTGTCAGCTCAACTGGAAGCATCATAACATTATAAATGTTCCTTAAATTGAGTCTGTCCACCGCAGGTAGATTTATGAATTCATGAAAACCCAAGCGTATATATTCAGATTGCTGAAATATATTAAAAATATCAATATTGCTCTCAATAAAGATCTCTTTCACTCAGAAAACTTATAATTTCATGAGCATGATCTTTAAACATATAATACTTGAAATATTTCTTATTTTCAAGGCATTTAAGTGTATTCGGGTATACATATATTTTTGTTATATTGTATGACACAGTTATTGTGGAGATCTTTACTATCATATACCATGTGAGCAACCTACCTGTCTATTTTTGGTTACATTTCACATATGTGTAACTAAAAGTTTTTATGATATATAGATGAAAACTAAAAATTTCAATCAATTACTTTAATATTAAATTACCTTAATGAATACTTTAATAAATATGGTAAATGCAATATACACTTACTTTAATAAATGTATATTGCATGAGCATTTATATACCCCATACACATATAACAATTTGTACACAAGCTTGCATACTGGAAACCATCTGTAATGAATCCTGAAATTATGTCATATAGAAATAAAAGAAGAAGTAAATCACAGTCATATGTGATTTCCAAATAATAGTCACAAAGGGAATAAGGCTCTGTAATTGATGTTCAAGAGCACTCTTGAACAATGAGAGCAGACTGCAAAATATTAATATCAATCTTCACAGACATCTTCTCTCACACTGATAAAAATGTATCCCACATTGTCATAGACATTTTCATTGATATATCGTTAGTGGCTTCCATCAATCTACAAGCTCCATTGAGATATCAGTAAAATTTGACAGTCTTTTGAATGCACTTTTTAAGGCCTGAAATTTCCTCCTTTTAATCCTTCCCACTTCAATCTCCAATCAATTTTAACTCAACATCTTGTTTCATTGCATTTTGTAACACTGTGTGTATATATATATATATATATATATATATATATATATATGTTTCCAGCATTATTAAGTGAATTCTTCCTGTGTTAAGCTTCACAATGGAGGGAACATAAAGCCAAGGATCTAAAGCAACCTTTAAAAGTTACTGGTTTTACGCTACATTCGCACCAGTACTGGTTGCTTTTGTTCTTTTGGATGTGGGCCAGTCTCTGTGGTGTGAAATGATATCTCATTGTTGTTTTAATCTGCATCTCTCTGATGATTAGTGATGTAGAGCATTTTCTCATGTGCCTTTTTGCCATTCTGATTTCTTCTTTGCAAATGTTTCTGTTTATTTCTTCGCCCCATTTTTTGATGGGGTTGGGTGGTTTCTTCTTGTGGAGTTCAACCAGTACCTTGTATATCCTTGATATCAACCCCTTGTCGGATATGTATTGGGCAAATATCCTTTCCCATTCTGTAGTCTGTCTTTGTATTTTGGTCACTGTTTCATTTGAGGTGCAGAAGCTTCTTAGTTTAAGATAGTCCCATTTGTCTATCTCTGTTTTCACTTGCTTGGCCAGTGGCGTGACATCTTTGAAGATATCATTAGCTTCGATAACATGGAGGGTTTTGAGAACTTTGTCTTCAATGAACTTTATGAATTCCGGTCTGATGTTGAGGTCATAAATCCATTTTGATCTTACATTTGTGCATGACGTTAAGCAGAGATCTGAGCCCACTTTTTTGCATGTAGCCCTCCAGTTTTGCCAGCCCAATTTATTAAAGAGGCTTTCCCTACTCCATTTCACTTTTCTTGTCCCCTTATCGAAGATTAGATGACCATATGCTTGGGAGGAAATTTCAGTATATTCAACTCTGTTCCATTGGTCTGCAGCTCTGCCTTTGTTGCAGTACCATGCTGTTTTAATTATTACTGCTTTGTAGTAGAGCTTGAAGTTAGGTAGGTTGATTCCTCCCATTTTCTTTTTCCTAAGAATTGCTTTAGCTATTCCTGGGGGCTTATTGTTCCATATAAATTTCAGGAGTGTTTGCTCCATTTCTTTGAAGAATGTCATGGGTATCCTTACAGGGATCACATTGAATTTGTACAGTGCTTTGGGAAGTATTGCCATTTTTTCAATGTTGATTCTCCCCATCCATGAGCAGGGGATATATTTCAGTTTCCTCGTGTCCTCTTTTATTTCCTGATGCAGCGTTTTGTAGTTTTCTTTGTACAGGTCCTTTACTCCCTTAGTTAAGCTGATTCGCAGGTACTTGATTTTCTGGGTCACAATTGTGAATGGGATTGTTTTCTTGATTTCACTTTCTTCTCTTTCACTATTTGTGTATTGGAAAGCCATGGATTTTGGGGTATTGATTTTATAGTCTGCCACTTTACTATACAAGTCTATTGTTTCTAGGAGTTACTTGGTAGAGGTTTTAGGGTTCTCTAAGTATAGTATCATATAATCTGCGAATAGTGAGAGCTTGATTTCTTCCTTCCCTACCTGGATGCCCTTAATATCTTTTTCTTGCCTAATCGCTATTGCAAGTACTTGCGATAATATATTGACCCTCCTTCACTGCTGGTGAGAATGCCAACTGGTCCAACCCTTTTGGAAAACAGTATGACGATTGTCAAAAAATTAATATTTCATTTTCCATTTGACCCAGCAATACCACTCCTGCGAATATATCCCAGAGAAGCAAAAAAATATAGTCGAAGTGACATCTGCACTTGTTTGTTCATTGCTGCACTCTTTACAATAGCCAGCATCTGGAAAAAACCTGATTGTCCGAGAACAGATAACTGGTTAAAGAAACCTTGGTACATTTACACAATGCAGTACTATGTAGCTGTTAGAAAAAATGAAGTCATGAAATTTACATCCAAGTGGTACTACATGGAAAGTATGTTAAGCGAAATGAGTCAGAAAGAGCAGGAGAGACACAAAAAGATTGCATTCATCTGGGGAACATAAAGCAACGAAATGGGAGACTAACACCCAAGAATGCCCGAGATTAGTACCAGGAATTTTGCTCTGTGACTTGGAGGACAGCCACATGTACTAGGGGAAAATGACGCTCAGATAGAGAAGAGAGCACCAAATAAAGGGTGTTGTGAGGATCCTCCCAAGGTGGGAGAAGCATGCTGAAAGTAGACTATAGACCACATGATTGTCACTCAAAGGCTCTCTTTAAAAACACAGGACCAAAAGAAGAGAGAGAGAATAAGGCAGAATGCCCTGCCACAAAGGCAGGGTGGGATGAGGGGGATAGGCTGTGGAAGGGTTGCTGGGCCCCATGGTGGTGGAGGATGGGTGCTGGTGGAGGTATGGGTACTTGATCATTGTATAACTGAAGCCCAAGCACAAAAATTTAAAAGTCTATAACTGTACCTCATGGTGTTTAACTCATAAAAAACATAAAAATAATAAATATTTTTAAACCTGAAAAAATAGTTACTGGTTTTTTATCACCAAATCTACGCAACTATTGTTAATATGATCATAACGTTTTGTGAATCAAGATAGTTTTTATTAAATAAAACCTACTTAGAAAGATGTGCGAAGAGAGAAGGGGGAAATAGGTGTTCAAGAGAAAACAGGCTTCTCCAAAGTGTAAATAAGCAAAGAAATATAGAGACAAGCAAGCAAGATACAAGGTCAAGTGAGAACACAGGCTGGAAGAACAAACAGGCTAGGTATCTTTAAATAAAACACTTATTAAAATAAGAGGGCCACTATATTGTATTATTTAATTCAGTATACATTTGATAAATATTTTCTAAGATTTAGATACATTTGTCATTTTTTATAGTAACATTAATTAATTTTGCATTAATATTCTTTAAAATAGTGGGAGAAATTTCAAATTATATAGAAAATGAGCTTATAGTTAAATTTCAGTAAGCAATATTGTGAACCAGCAAGTTAATCTAAAAGTACATTAAGAAGCAATTATAACAGTAATATCCTTATTACTATATAAATAGATGCTGCTAACATTTTTTATGAATTGCATTTATGAAAGACATACTCAAAATAATTTTAAAAATTTACATTTCAGGTAGAATTTATTGTAGATTAATATATATTTATCAGATTCAAAAATGAATACATATATTTATATATATGTTATATATTTTATTTTATGTATATATATTTATAAAATATATTTATCTACATTTTCACTTTTAAATTGTTTCTGTTATACATTATAAGGATTGAAATATTATTAATTTTCTGAAACTTATATGTGTAAGTGAAGAATTTATACAATGGGGGCTGAAGCAATAATAGAACAGGTGGGTGCTTTCCTAGCAAGCAACTGACCCAGGTCAGATCCTTGGGCACTCTATATTTTCCCCAGAGCATGCCAGGAATGATCCCTTAGCACAGAGTCAAGAGTAAGTTTTGAGCACTGCAGAGTGTGGCCTAAAAACATAAACAAAAAGAATATATACAAAATTATTCATCTAACCTCCCCATACCTCTTACACATTATGTAGTACTGTCATACTTCACAAAACAAGAAACTAAAGTGGAGAAAAATAGTTTTCCTGTTTTATAAGAAATAGAAATATTTAGGGAATAGTAAAAAGATATAATCATCTGAAATTATTTAAGTAGAAAACAACAGCAAATAAATACTTGGACAAAAATGAAGTGTTTTGAGAACCAAAATAAGAACCAAAATAAGAGAATGTAAAGAATATTTAATTAGGGCAAATTTGGAATCAGACCAGGATTGGTTCCTATCTATATCACTTTTACTTAAATTTCAAAGAATGAGTTTACCTGGTTGTAAAATAATAATATTGGTAATGCCTTAAAGAATGCTATTAAAGTTTTAAATGAGATGAATAAGATAGTGGGTGGTGGAAGAAATTAGTATATAATCAACAACTTTAAATCATCCACCAAGATTTTATAGGTTTAGAATAATTGTTGTAGGTTATTGAACAAGGGTTAATGTTTTAGAAGTCTTAAAGTCATGTCTCCAGTGTAAATAATAAATTAGAAAAGACAATTTGAATGCAGAAAAGCCCATCAAGCTAAATTGCAGTAATTGCTAGAATTCTTTTTATCAAGGCCTGATAATGACAGAGAAGTGGACACAATGGAAAACAAGGGCAGGATGAGGGAGAAGAGAAACAAAAACAAATTGTGAAGCATCTGTTAGTTCAGACAAGGTCTGAATAAATGATTTATGCTTCCAAATTTAAATAATCACAGACTTCTATGGAGGGAATTTATTCTAGACTCATCAAATTGTTTCAATTCTATTCTACTCTTGACAATTTTTTTCAAATATAAATTAAATGACTTCGCATGAAAGGAAAAAGCTGTTAAAAAAGATCATTAGGGAACTTTAAGTGCAAAGTTCTAGTTATATTTGATATCTATCTACCATACCCAATTTAGTGAATGAATCTATTCTATTTTATCCCACCTGTAAACATAAAATTTGTTATCTCATAACCTAGTACCTTACACCAAACACTAGCCTATTCAATTATTTTTAAACTCAGTTTTTAAACCTCACAATTCTTTTTTATTTGTAATTATTTGTTTTACAAGAATGGGGCTCAAAATAAGTTCCCTCTCATCTAAATACTATCCAGATATGTTTAGCTTCTGAAATAAGATAAAATTGGGTACATTCAACTTGATATAACTACAGACACAACATACGTTCTTTCTACTTAGTGTGCTCACAGTCTGATGTGGTGAAGGAAAGCAATTCAGATTTAGGCACATACAATACTGTAACAGAGGGATATTCAAAGTGTGAGAGATAGAAAACATCAATTCACTCTGCCTAGTGGAGGTTGGCATCTGTTAGGACAGAACTTCACACTGAAGTAAGATTTGCTAATAAAATGAGTTAGAAGAGTATGATACCAGTCTATGGAGTTCAATACATGAAATTTTAATCTAAGTACAGCATGTTACAGCAGAAATCAAATGATAAGGAATACATGAAAATTATAATTTGTAATTATAATGTTGGGTGGAGCGATAGCACAGTGGTAGGCCATTTGCCTTGAGTGAAGCCAGCCCGGCTGAGCCGGATTCAATTACTCCACCTCTCTCGGAGAGCTTGGCAAGCTACTGAGAGTATCTCGCCTGCAGGGCAAAGCCTGGTAAGCTCCCCATGACATATTTGATATGCCAAACACAGTAACAACAGGTCTCACAATGGAGACATTACTGGGCCCACTCGAGCAAATCAAAGAACAAGGGGAGGAGAGTGCTACAGTGCCTATATTGACATATACAATAATATTTTGGGCTGGAGCGATAGCACAGCAGGTAGGACATTTGCCTTGCAAACTTCCAATATGGCCCACCCAAGTTTGATTCCTCCGCCCCTCTGGGAGAGGCCGGCAAGCTACCGAGGTATCTTGCCCGCACGGCAAAGCCTGGCAAGCTACCCGTGACGTATTTGATATGCCAAACACATTAATAATTGTCACAATGGAGACGTTACTGGGTTCACTCGAGCAAATCGATGAAAAACGGGAGGACAGTGACAGAGACAGTGAATTATAATGTTGGCTGAAAAAGGAAGAAAAGAAAATAAGATATGAATTGATTTGTAATACACTATGCTAAAGCTGGTATAATAACATTGATGTTTTAAAAATTTGTATTACTTTTACTCTTAAGATCAGTAAAATTACTGACTTGTTTTGTCCACATTTGTTTCTGTGTTCAAGCTATGTTTTACCAAACCTGAATTTAAACACTCAATATATTAAATCTAACAAATCAATTATTTGTCAAGCATAAATGCAAAAATGTCTTATCATGTTTTTAATACAAATATATATAATATATATTTTTTCGCACACTCCAAATTTGTTCATTATATTTACCTTCCCATTTTCCACATTCTTCAAATTTTCTTATTAGAATGTAAAAGTAATGGCTAGAATATAGCAGAAGAAAACTTTAAAATTAGCTATTATATAACACATGATATATAAATAGTGAACCATAGAAGTTCATAGAATTTAACTAAAAAATTAATATTATAAAATTTCTAAAATAAAACACAGAAAAATGTATTTATACCTTGTATTAGTAGTTTTGTCCACAGGCAAGAAAAAGAGGAAAGAGGAGATGTAGAGAAGAGGGTTAGAGATGTAGAGGACTGAAGATACAGAGGGGAAGGCAAGGGAGGGGAGAGGTAAGGAGAAGAGAGAGATGACACCCCTCTCCTCATAACCTACAAATGTAAATTTAAGTCAGAGTGAAGAGAGTTAACAAAATTATAAGGGGGGGGGAAATCTTTAGGCCTACAGAAATAAAAAAAAGTATTCTTCGACTCTAATAAAGGGAATAGTGGTTTTGTGTTAAAAAGTACACTATAGTTTACTGTTTAATTGTCTGCATTAGTTAGTGTATTATTGTAATAAAAATGTCTGTGGATGTAAAAAAAATAACCTGATCAAATATATGACATTGAATGGAAATCGAATGTTAATGTATTTTTATTGCAAATGTATGCAATTCCTTAGCAGGATAGGAGTAAGTAAAGTTTTCTTAACCTAGTAGAGGACAAACTATAAGTTCCATGAGTGAATGCCATACTCAGTGCCAATTGCTGAGTTTTTCCTTGTCTTTTAAAGAAGCTCTTTTAATGCATCTTGCCTTCTAGTTTTAAGGCTTCACTAAACTATTACCTGTCTCTGAAGCTCTGTGTCATTCCTTCAGATCTGAGTAATAATCTAACTGGATAGAACATTCTTGGTGTCATGTTCATTTTTTTTGGTGTTTTTGGTGCTCTAACTCCCCATACTCTTCTGGCTTATACCATCTTATTTAATAGATCTGCTATAAATCATTGAGATTTCCTTTGTGCACAAATTCCTTTTTTGATCTTGCTGCTTTCAATATTCTGTATCTTTGGATTTTGTCGTACTGAACACAATAACTCTCAGACAGTTCCTATTTGACTCTTGGGCATCTTGGATTGTTCAACTCTATTTTTCCACGCTGAGGAATTCTTATCTATGATATCTGTAGTGGGTCTTCATTGGATTTGACTTTCTATTCTTCAGGTATTCTGATGACTCCTAGTGTTCCTCTTGAACTTACCCCAGAGTTCTCCAATGTGCTCTTCATTTTTTTTTTACCACTTCCTCTTGTTATCTAGTGGTTACTTCCATCTCATCTAGGAGTGCCTCATTCCTTTTCTCAGATGCTGTTATTCTGCTGCTCAAAATATCTATCGAATTTTTTAATATAACCTGCTATACTTTTCAGTTCCTCTTGCAGTTTTCTCCTTTAAGCATTCATATTTTCTTGAGCTTTGCTACCTATGCTATTGTTTTATTAATCCCATTAAACTAGTCTGGATTTACTGATCTGCCTGGTGCAGGTTGAGCCTTTTGCGTTATTGTTTTTTCTCTCTGAACTAATGGGCTTTTATATATATCCCCCATCTGGGTTTGCAGAGCTCTTGCTGCTGTGGTTTGAATCTTTGTTATTTAGCATGCCTCCTGGGACTCTCTGAGGAATTAGACTGGGAATTGCTATATTCCTTCCTTTCCTGTCTTTGCCTAGTGATAGGAAATATGAGTGAGCAGTGTGAAATTTGACATATGCCCTGTACTTCAGAAGTAGTGAATGTGGGCCCACTGAAATGACAAGGGTTGTTACTGGAGGTTGCAGATTAATCTAACCTGGTAGTATGTGACAGTGAGCAGAAGTTCAGGAGCTGTGGATATAGGCCCATTAAAATGGCCACACTATTTGAATTTAAATTCATAATAAGTTGTAATGAGCATCATTTGCTTTCCCTAATTGATCTTTGAAGAACAGAACTGAAATATGTTCTTAGAAGAGTAGTCCATTTTAAAAATTCTACTTCTATGAGAAAAATATTTCTATCTAAATAAGAAAAGAAAGCCCTAACAAAAGTTTTCATGGTTTTATAGCATGTATAACTTTAATTGTTAAGATAATCAGAAGATTCTCTGTTCAGCAAAAAATAGTATCTGATAAGTTATTAACCTTTTTTTTATTAGTGAAACACCACAAGGTACAGTTGTTGACCTTACAAGTTTTTATGCTTGGGTTTCAGTTATACAATGATCGAGTACCCATCCCTCCACCAGTGCCCATTCTCCACCCCAAATGATCCCAGTATCATCTGGCGAATATAAAGTAACAAAATAGGAGACTAACATCCAAGACTAGTGGAGATAAGTACCAGGAGGTTCACTCCATGGCTTGAACACCAGCCGCACAAGTTATTAACCTTCTTTCATAAAAGAGCCATATTGTAGATGATATAAAGAGAGATGAATGAAACCACAGTGACATGTGGGTTCAGATAAAAGTAGAGAAAAATAAAAGTGGTGATGTCATTAAGGAAGTACATTAGAATTTCTTGGTCGAATGAAAAGAATGGATACTCCCGACATGGATCAATATCTCTAAGTTGAGCAACGTTTTGACCTTCCATTTGCATTCCATACTGATTACTTTGGACTGGCAACATTTTACCATCTCTCCAATTATTACCATCTTTAGCCTTGGGGCATTTCAATATTATCAAAAATAATTGTTTCACTGTCCTCCCATTGTTCATCAATTTGCTCAAGTGGGCCCAGGAACGTCTCCATTGTGAGACTTGCTGTGTTTGCACATATCGAATATGTCACATGTAGCTTGCCAGGTTATATTGAATACATCACGGGTAGCTCGTCAGGCTTTGCCATGTAGGTGAGATACTCTCGGTAGCTTGCTGGGCTCTCTGAAAGGGGCAGAGGAATCAAACCTGGCTCAGCTGGGCCAGTCACATGCAAGGCAAACGCCCTACAGCTGTGCTATCGCTCCACGGAATGTGAGGGTGATCTAGCTGCGACATCTGTCACCCTATTGATCCCCAGGGTTGATTCGGCTGATCAAAAATAATTATAACATTTAAATGAAGGTAATTGGTAGATTTCACATTGATTTTGGTTTCTGGCATTTATAAGTGAAATTACCAGTGGTTTATAATAAGAAATTTATATTTGCAAATCAAGGAGGATAGTAAAGGGGTGAGATCACGTGTAAAGTTTATGCTTAGTCGTGACTTAAAGCCCCAGCAGTACATGGTCCTCCCTCCCCAGCTACTCATCCAGAGCAACCCCTGAACTCTTAAAGGTATGATTCACACTCTCCTCAAAAGACACAATATTGAGGTTTAGGTTGACAAAGATATGAAGTGAGATCAAAGTTTTCAAAATAACAGAGGTCTCTAAGGGACAGCATGTGCATAGAATAAAGAGCTGCGACAGAAAACCAGTTATTAAAGCCAATATTACATCACACCCTTCATCACAAATACATTGAAGAGAAGTCAATGTGATTACTGAAATGAAGATCATCAGGTTTAATCAGTTGGTTCCCATTTTCTAAGAATTTAAACGTCCTTTTAAAAGGTGATTTTTGCAGTTCGACCACCCAGTTGGGGTATAAGTGGCAGCTCTGCAGACAGTCACTGACCTGGCCAGTTCTACCTGCCTTGAGCTTGTGCCTTGCACCTGGTGACTGCAAAGGGCTATCATGCTAAGGGGCAGAGCCAGGGACTCCAGGGCTGGCCTTATTTGTCTGCGCTGGCCAGAAGGCAGATGGGAGGTGTGAGGCACCCAGTCAAACCTGAGTCTTAGGCACAAATTAAAGAGAATCTGGAATCTATTCATAAAAGCAAAGCCAACCACAAAAATTTGTAAGTCTACAACTGTACCTCATGGTGTTTCATTAATAAAAATTTTTAAAAAAAGTAAAGGGTGAAGCGTGAGTGATAAGAGGGCACTGGCCTTGCATACTATTGGCCTAGGCTCAGTCCCCTGCATCCCATACAGTCCCCTGAGCCCGCCAGCAGTGATTACTGAGCACATCTAGGAATAGCCCAGGAGCACTGCAAAAAAAGCAAAAGGAGGGTCATCCTACAGTCTCGGGAACAAAGCCTGCCCCAAGCCATTCTAGTGGCCCTAGAAGTCTGAGGCGTGAGCTTGAACAATCAGAAACTTGGGGTCTGTCGGGTGCTGATGGTGGTAACCAAACCCTCCTGACACTTTTTCCACATGGGAGTGTGAGGGTCCCCCTAGGGACTAACGGCAAAGAACTGGGTGAGTTTTTTTTTTTTAAAGAATAAGAAAGTGATTTGGGAGAGTGGTTTAGCTATATATCAAAATGACAGACTCAACAACACCAAAAACAAGAGTTCTAAGCTGCAACCACCAGACTTTGTAATGTGTCTATCAAGGTGGCAGGTGAGATGTGGAGTGGAGGGGTGGGGAAGATGGAGAATTGGAACACTGCTGAGGGAGGTAAACCCTGGTGGTGCTAAAATATTATATGCCTAGAGCTCAACTCTCAATAATTTTGTAAATTATGTTTCTTTAATTAAATAAAAATATTTTTAGAAACATTAGCAGTTCACTTTGCAATTAAATATCTTCTAGTATTGTTTTTAAATTTGAGAGTTACTCAGAGTGTAGGAACATAGCCAAGAAGAGTAAAAAGTAAATGTGTGTATATTTAACTTAAAATTTACTTCTGAGTTCACTGATGCTATCTTGGTTGAACAACTTAGATACACTACTTAATGGGACTTCCTGGCCCTTTAAAGAAACTCATTTTCTGTCAGAAGTTTGAAAGCATTTCTGGTATTCAAAAAAATCAATGAGGAAAAAAGGAAGGAGGATAAGTGGTAAACACTTGTTTAAAAGCCTGTACAGTGAGCAGAATTTTTCTTTGTAACCTTTCACTGAGGCAGACTTCTTTTATTTGAACTGGAACAGCCTGTGTTCTATATATCTTCGCCTGGCTGGAGGTCACTGATATACCATGGCACAAGTTAAAATCACTTCCATATTATCCTAAAATTAGATTTGCCCTAGATTTATTTTTTGCTAAAATTATCAGAGACAGGCTAACAAAATGATATTCTACTGTTTTATCATTTTCTACTTGCAAAATTTCAAAAGAGCATGAAATAAGCTTTGTTTAAGAAAATCACTAAATTCCAAATTCTATCTCTTTAAAACAATAAAGTCATTTTGAAGAGTTCTGAATTGATTTCTACTTGATTTTATAGTCTTTCCTGAATAGATTTGGTTGGAAAGTTGTATAAATATAAACAAACAGAATAAAATGATGGGCTCTGTAAGAATGTACGATTTAAATCTTGGAAATCTTTTTTAGATGTTACCCTCAAGCACCCCCTAGTGTTCACTCTACTTATTATTGTTATTGAAGAGTATTGAATCTATTTAGTATGTGCTTATGTGTAACTGGAAGAGAGAATTTCACTCTCATCCTAGAATAATGCCTATAATAATAATTTAAAAAATACAATGGAGGGGACAAGTTATCACTTCATAAAAACTTTAATAACAGTTAAATAGCAGTCACAGGTTTGCAATCTTACCTGTACCCTGTCTTGCCTTTGCACCTAAAGCCTCGGTTTTTGTACCTATCTCTGCAGTGACTCCTGTTGTACTCCCCCAAAAAAGACACTCAGAGGTTCCACTAAGTGAAACCACTTCAAACTGAGGGCAAGAGGTGAATTAATTCTAAGACAGAAACAATATGGGTCAAGCTTGAAAGCTATGGGGGTCCATATTTCTTAACCCTATGATATAATTGGCTTCAGGATGCCTGCAAATAAGTTAAAGCAACAAAAGAAAGTATCTGCAGGCAGGGGAGACATCCATGTCACGTGGCAAGCAACCAGAGAGTAAGAGTGCAGTACCTCAAGAAAATCCAAGAATATAGTGTTGCTTAACTTCAGTAAGTGGAACTTCTCAGGGTCTTTTTGGGGGTAGCACAGGTAAATGCCATGGCCAGCTTGTTAGTCAGTCCCATAATTAGAACATGAACCTAAAGAGACTTAGACTAGGTGAAACAAGCACCAAATAAACTTAGTAACTGAATGTTATGTCTGATAGGTAAACAAGTTAACATTTCTCTGAAATTAGAAGAAAACTTAAGAGGGATTGATGATTCTTCTTACCCCATCAATTCTTATAGCTTTTGAGCCTGCAAAGACACATTCCTTATTGTCCAGTTTGTAATGTTTTATACAAAACTTTCTAGATGGATCTTATGTCCCAGATTCTCTCTCTTCTCCTTCCCTTGTTACAGAAGCCTGATGACAAAGGACTATTCTATTCTGGTTATTCGAAAATTCTGTCTAGGATAAATAGATACCTGAGAAGTATTTCTGCTGAAGAAAATAAATAGAGAAATTGAAGTTTTAAGTCATGATACACTGTGTCTACAAATATTTTGGAGTAATTAAAAACTAGTTATATTTTTTTACGTAGGAGTACGGCTATTCATTCAGCCACTGATTAGCTGATTGAATTGTGCATGAACTCCACCTTACTTTTTTTTCATTTTTTATAATTTTATTTATTGAATCACCGTGAAAGCAGCTACAAACACATTGGGTCTAAGTCTCAGCCATACAATGAAACACCCGTACCTTCACCAGTGCCCACTCTCCACCCCCCAAAATCCCAGTATATCCCCATCCCACACCCTCCCCCTACCTGTGGGGCAGATGATTTCCACATCACTCTCTCTCTACTTTTATCACATTCAATATTTTGACACCAGACCCACCATTATTATTTGAGATTTTACCCTAACACTCAGGTATGCTGAAAAGGCAACAGTAGATAATTTGTTTTCTATTGCTGGGTGTGAATAACATATGATGTCACGTGGCTGCAGTAGTGGCCATACGATCCTGAAATTCCAAAACTTTAACATTTAAATCTGGAGGGATTTCTGCCAAAACCTGCTGGGTTCCGAGACCTGCTCCCAAGTGTCTGGGATTATGGCTGTTAAGCAGCTTGATCAGGAGCCAGAAAGGCTGTTCATGAGCGATGACCTGGGGTCTCATTGGGGTGGGGAGGCCAGGACCGGCTCCACCCCCATCTCTGAGGCCCAAAATGTCTCATCATTGTGGGCCCAAACCTGATTGTCCAATGGCCTCTGGAGAATGACAGCCACTGAGCCGCCATGGGGAAGCAGGTGGAGGGACAACACCCTTTCCCCCCTAAAGTGGCCTGGTGACAGTAACCTACTGCGTTGTCCGGACACATTTCTGCAAAAAGCCGCTGGGTTTCAAGATTTGTTTCTGAGTATCTGGGATCATGACTGTTAAGCAGCTTGATCAGGTGCCAGAGAGGCTGTTCGTTGGTGATGACTTGGGGTCTTGTTGGGGTGGGAAGGACAGGACCGGCTCCACCCCCATCCCATGAGGCCCAAAATGTCTCATCAGTGCAGGCCCAAGCCTGACTGCCCAACGGCCTCTGTTGGATGACAGCCACCAAGCCGCCAGGGGAAGCAGGCGGAGTTACAACACCCTTTCCCCCCTGGGGTGGCCCGGCGACAGTAACCTACTGTGTGGTCCAGATGCATTTCTGTCAAAAGTCGCTGGGTTTCGAGATTTGTTTCTGAGTCTCTGGGATCATGGCCGTTAAGCAGCTTGATCAGGAGTGAGAGTGACCATTCATGGGAGATGACTTGGGGTTTCATTGGGACAGGGAGGACAGGATCTGCTCCACCCCCATCCCTGAGGCCCAACAAGTTTCGTCACTGCGGGCCCAAGCCTGACTATCCAATGGCCTCTGGAGGATGAAGGTCACCAAGCCACCAAGGGGGAGCTGGCGGAGTGACAACACCCTTTCCTCCCTGGGGTGGCCAGGTGACAGTAACCTACTGCGTGGTCCAGACACATTTTTGCCAAAAACCACTGGGTTTCAAGATTTGTTTCTGAGTCTCTGGGATCATGGCCTTTAAGCAGCTTGATCAGGAGCCAGAGAGGCCATTCGTGGGCGTTGGAGTCTCTTTGCGGTGGGGAGGACAGGACTGGCTTTACTCCCATCCCGTGAGGCCCTGCGTGTCTTTTCACTGTGGGCCCAAACTTGATCATCCAGTGGCCTCTGGAAGATGGCGGTCACCAGGACGTCAGGGGGAACAGGCCAAGGCATGAAACCTATTTCCACCTGGTTTTGCCCAGCACCAGTAACTACTGCAGGGACCGGATGCATTTCTGCCAAAAACTGCTGGGTTTTGAGATTTGTTCCTGAGTCTCTTGGATCATGGCCATTAAGCAGTTCAATCAGGAACCAGAGAGGCCATGCCTCCAATTATGTAGCTGAGCCGGAGGTGGTTTGTGGATGTGTTTCCCACATACCTAACTTTTGGCCGTTTACTTTCTTGCCCCAAGTTTTTGGGGTCTGGCCAAAGGCACAGCAGCAATTTTGGGGTATCTGGAAGTCTGAAGGTGCTATCAGGCTGCTGATGTACTCACTTCACAGGTACAGATTGACCTGATGGCAGCACCATACCCCCCTAAAACTAGATATTTAAAGCAGAAGACTAAAGCATGCTTTTCAAGACCATGTTCTCCCTTAAACACATATCTTGCTTGGTTGTCTCAATGTTTTTCTTTCCTTTTTCCACTCTGAAGAAGCCTGAGTTCTCCCTTGAAGATGTACTTCATACTCTCTCTCCCCTCACATCTTTCTAAATACGTTCAATTAAAAGTTTCTTGCTTCACTATAATAGCAGTAATAAAGCAGTGGATTGAAGGCAGCAGAGATAATACAGTAGGTGAAGTATTTGCCTTGAATCAGTCAAAAGGGTTTGATCCCACTAGGTACCTGTATGGTCCTCTCAGCACTAGCATAGAGCCCAGAGTGAATCCAAGCACAGCAGGATGTGGCTGAAAACCCCTAAAATAAGTTGAAATATAATCAAGTAAGTTCATACATTGAACATACAATATGTCAATGTAAAGTAAAAATGGACTATCAATCATAATTTCACCATAGTCGCTTAAGAGCTACTGTATGTTCAATTTACTATCGACTTGGCGATTGTTGTACTTCTGGATCACAACTCACATGAGATAACCTTTTTCTCAACAGGTTTGTTTCCTGAGAACAAACTAAATAGCCATGAGATAATCAAACATAGATGTCAGTACAAGTACTTTGGCAGTCTGTATTTATTTCAATAAACATTAAATCTATGTGGTTTTAATCACTGGATTTCTGTTTCCATAGTTACTAATAGTATAGATCATTTTGAGGAGGGTTGTACAAACAGAAAGGTAAGGTAATGAACCAGATTTAAACTGTTTTGAAGCATTTTATTTACTTCACAACGAGATTGTATAAGGACTGTCTGTGATGTTAGTTCAATGGATTATTTTTCCAGTAGTAAATTTTTAGTTAATCCTTATTCTATTCAACAGGCAGTGGTGTAGTGCAAGGACCTAAGGATTCAGTGTTGGTTCAACCGTGGTCACTAATCTGTTGATGATGGGGGTGCTATTGGGTCACATATGTAATTGCTCAGGGGACTCAAGGACTGCACCCTGATATGTTTTGAAGGCCATGAGGTACTGTTGACCAAATCTTGATCACAGACACCAAAAATGAATCTTAACATGTGAATTAGCCCCCTAATCCACTTTTGGCTTACATTTTTTCTTCTTAGCCTTCCTCACAAGTTGATTAATTTTATAGTTATACCTATTAATTTGATTAGCTTCTTAGAATGGGAGAAATAGTTCAGGAGTTAAAGCACCTGCTTTCTATAGAGTTAACCTTAGCTCAATGCCTATACGACATTGTCTCCAAACCAAAGCATCACCTGCTTGGAAATGCCTGAACACCACAGGTTGCTCAAATACTAGATGGAACTGCAAGGTCAGAGCAGCATCACAAGACCTTGTATTGAACCATGGTCTGGAAAGTAACTGTGGAAGGCCAGGACAGGGATATAGTGCAGAGGGTAGGTGCTTGTATTGCATGTGGCCAAACTGGGTTTGATCTCAGGCATCCCACATGGTCCTCCCAGGCTGCCAAGAGTGATTCCTGAGTGCAGATGCAGGGTTAACCCTGAACATCATCAGATGTGGCCCAAAAACAAAAACACCAAAAAATAAATTGTGGAAGTGACCCCAAGCCCCCCTCTGAGTGCAACTTGGAAGACACGCCCACAATAATATGATATGCTTGAGAATTGGGACTTTATTTCCTTCCTTCATGCAACTCAAATGCATAGAAGTTAAAATACACTTAATATACTTGTAATTTGACGACAGATTTTGGCAGCACTCTGCTTACCAGACCTTTTATACCTCTTCTCTTTTATAATGCTTGTGAAAAACTCTTTTAACAAGCTTTTCTTTCAGCTGTCTACAATTAATTCATGCTATCTGTTCCTGCTATAGTGTCTAATGTACAGAAAATGCTGTGATATAACATCTATTAGACTACTTGCAGGCAATATTATTTACTTCTCCTACCAGAAATCAATAGCATTGGTTCTCAATCTGTTTCTGCCAGTTGGACCTGTCAGTGTCACTGCATAGAGAAATTTATTATTATGTAAATCAATATGATATGAGTTGTGAAAGGAAAATGTTTCTGTAAAAACTAATTTAAATAATATGGAAAAACTTGATGAATGGAATTTATATTCAAAAACATTGCTTTGTGTGTCAACACTTGAAAACTGAAGTGAAAAATATCATAGATATCCATAATTATTCACTCAACATGATATATACATGTGATATATATATGTGTGTGTATATTATTTTAATAACTTCTTCCAATTAAAGTATGCTTAAACTGCAAAGTAAGTGATTCATAATGGGTGTGGTTTACACCAAAATAATATTAAATTTTAATCAGTGAACAGGAAAAATTTTGACTTGGCATAAAAAAATTGAAAAATGTGCAGTTGTTTGTGTTTCGATTTAAATAAAATGATTGAAAACCTGAGATGCTGCCTAGCATCTACCAAAACATTTGCTGAGAAACCCCAGTGGTAGGTGTTGTCCGTAATGTTGCATGCCCAAAATATTAATATGAATACTGTTAAAATACTGGTATTTCAGTACCACTGTCTTCCCATTATTCATTGATTTGTTCGAGTGGGCATCAGTAACATCTCCATTGTGAGACTTGTTCAGATTGTATTTGGCATAACAAATATGCATGGGGAGCTTGCCAGGCTCTGCTGTGGGAGTGGGATACTCTCAGTAGCTTGTTGGACTCTACAAGAGAGAAGGAGCAATTGAACCCGGGTTGGCCTCTTGCAAGGCAAATGCCCTACCCACTATGCAGTGCTTGGAAGAGAATAAAGCAAAACATAGAGCACTTTTGAAATTATGATAATGAAAAAAATAATTTTAGCAAAATTAATGTCAAATTACAGAATTAAATATTTGTATAAATTCCCTAGTTTTATTATTTACTTATTTACTGAAGTACAGCAGTAGGGCATTTGCCTTGCACGTGCTTGACCCAACCGACCCGGGTTTGATTCCTCTGCTCCTCTCGGAGAGCCCAGCAAGCTACCAAGAGTATCTCGCTCACATGGCAAAGCCTGGTAAGTTACCCGTGACATATTCAGTATACCAAACACAGTAATAACAAGTCTCGCAATGGAGACATTACTGGGCCCGTTCAAGCAAATTGATGAACAATGGGAGGACAGTGACAGTGACAGTGACTGAAATAAATAAATAAATTTGCAGCCCAACTAGTCGCAGCGCCCTCCCCCCCAACAGATCTATACCCACTTGGCGCCCCCTGCCCACTTAAACTTGTGACCCTGAAAGCCAGCCATTGCTGGGAGCCTGGCCTGGGGCACCTACCTCCACTTCCACTGGGAGCACCAGTCCATCTACTCGCTGCCCCAACAGGTCTGTGGACTAGCATCTGGATTGCCTGGGGGCGTGGCCACAACTGTAGGCGCCTATCACCTCAAAAGTGGGCGTGGTCTTCTCCAAAGCACAGTTATATTTCCCACTTCCAGAACTTTCAACTTTCAGCCCATCCTTTATCATCTAAGTCTGTGGAAAAATTCCTGGCCACCTCAACTACAATACAACAATAATCCACTGGCCTACTCCAATTCTAACAAAAAACCCGTAGGCAAGGAGCTGTACAAGCCCAACATTAAAGAGCACCTCCTCCAAAGCTTCATTAGATGCCCGTTATAAGCCAAAGAATAATGGATGAGAGGAATGTCAAACTCTAGAAAGGGAGAAGGGTGACCACCATTGACCGAACTTACCCAGAATCCTTTCCCACAATAAGAGGGAACAGTTTTAGTGAATTCCAGGTTTTTACCACTAGACAACCAAAACAACATGAAAAATCAGAGCAAATATCCACTACAAGGAGAGAACAAAGAAAAGAGTCATGAATCCTCAACTGGGGTTATCCACAAATATGCTCTCTCCTATAAAGAATTGTGAGACGAAATGCAGAGGATTGTTAAGGAACTACTCAAAGAGTCAAAGCGGGGAGATATCCAGAAAACTAAAAAAAGAAATGAAGGAAACAGTAGAATGGATAATTGAGAAAATACAGGAAAAAATGAGACCTGAAATAAAAAAGCTACAAAAATAAATGTCGCAAATAAAGGATTCAGTAGACAAAATTAAAAACTCAGTAGGTGCCCTCAGAAGTAGGGTGAATATAACTGAAGACAGAATCAGTGAGCTTGAAGATGAGCAACATAAATTTCCTACGGAAAAACAAAAATGGGAAATGACTCTAAAATAGCTCTAAAGAGAATTAGAGACCTAGGGGATGATGCCAAGAGGAACAACATTAGAATCACTGGAGTACAAGAAGGACAGGGAGGCGACCCCAGTGAAAAAGCCACAGTCAAAGAAATCATTGCTGAAAAGTTTCCAGAGTTAAAGAGTGCAGACATCCAGATCAAAGGAGCCAGAAGGGTGCCAGCTAAAAAGACCCTAATAAAAACACTACAGGGCATATCATAGTCAGAATGATGGATGCTGTTGACAGAGACACAATGCTGCAAGCAGAAAGGTCAAAGAAGGAAATTACATACAAAGGAGCACCCCTTAAATTTACAGCAGACCTATCAGAGGAAACCTTCCAAGGATGAAGACAATGGAGGGATATAGTGAAAAAAACTCAATGAAATGAACCCCTCACCAAGAATATCTTACCCAGCTAAACTCTCACTCAAACTCAATGGAATGATACACCATTTTGTAGATAAACAAAAGCTCAGGAACTTCATAGACTCAAAACCATTTAGATATGAATTAAAGGGGCTTAAGAGGATTAAAGGGGCTCCTGTAAAATCACAAGTAAAACACTTATAAACACAACCAACCCCTACAAAAAGACGGCACAAAACCCCATGACAATAATATCTCTCAATGTCAATGGTTTAAAAGCATCAATCAAGAGACACAGAGTGGTAAAATGGATCCAGAAACTGAAACCAACGTTCTACTGTCTACAAGAAACTCATCTGAACAATCAGAGCAAACACAGAATCAAGTTAAAGAATGAAAAACAATCCTGCAAGCAAACAGCTCTGACAACATCAATTTCGGTTGAAAAAGATTAGAAGGGACAGCAAAGGCTATTTTCTATTTATCAAGGCATACATACAATAAGAACAAATCACACGCTTAAATGTATATGCACCTAATGAGGGAACAGCTAAATACTTAAATCAACTGCTAACAGATTTTAAGAAGTACATTGCTAGCAACACAATAGTATTTGGAGACTTCATCGCCTTATCAACTCTGAATAGATCAACAAAAACAAAACTCAGCAAGGAAAATTGGTTTTGAAGGAAGGAGTAGAAGAGAGACCCATACAGGGATTTACACCCCCAAAAAGAAAGAATACACATTCTTCTTCAGTGCACACAGAACATTTTCCAAAATAGACTACGTTCTAGGCCACAAAACATACCTCAATAGAATCAGAAAGACAGAAGTAGTATCAACAATCTTTTCAGACCATGATACGCTGAAGATAGAAGCGAATCACATAATGACATTGAGAAACAAATCAAGCACCTGGAAATTAAATAACTCAATGTTGAATAGCGAGTGGATCTGGAAGTAAGCAAAAGACGAAATCAAAAAATACTTGAAAACAAGTGAGAATGAAGACATGAGCTACCAGAACTTATGGGATGCAGCTAACATTGTGCTAAGAGGAACGCTATATAGCATTGCAAGCACTCCTAAGAAAAGGAGAAAGGGCCTACATAGATAACCTAACCACACAGCTCAAGATCTTAGAAAAAGACCAACAAAAGGAACCCAAAGTTGGTCGAAGGAAAGAAATAATAGAACTAAGAGCAGAAATTTATGACATGGAAACCAAAAAAAAAAATCCCAAAGGTCAATTAAGCCAAGAGATGGTTCTTTGAGAAAATAAATAAGATTGATAAACCACTAGCAAGATTCACCAAGAAAAAGCGAGAACCCTAATAAACTGAATCAGAAATGAAAAAGGGAACATCACAACAGAAACCAATGAAATTCAAAAGCTCATCAGAGACTACTTTGAGAGTCCATATGCCATGAAACAAGAGAACCTAAAAGAAATGGATAAATTTCTGGATTCCTATAATCTCCAAAGATTGAATCAGGAAGACTTGTGATACCTAAACAGACCCATTTATATCAAGTACATTTAAGTGGTATTCAAAAGTTTTCCCATAAACAAAAGCACAGGCCAGATGGATTCACTAGTGAATTCTTCCAAACACTTAAAGAAGAACTTCTGCCAGTTATCCTCAAGATTTTCCTGGAAATTGTAAAACAGGAACTCCCCCAAGCAACTTCTATGAGTCACATATTTCCCTAATACCAAAAGCAAACAAAGACACCACCAACAAAGAAAATTATAGGCCAATATCCCTGATGAACACGGAGGTGAAGATCCTCAACAAAATATTAGCAAATAGAATCCAAAAACTCTTCAGAAATATACATACACCATGACCAAGTGGGATTCATCCTGGAGATGCAAGGATGGTTTAACATTTGGAAATTAAGCAACATAATCCATCATATCAACAAAAGTAAAGATAAAAACGATATGATGATATCAGTAGACAAAAAGAAAGCTTTCAACAAGGTATAGCACCTGTTTATAATGAAAACTCTCACCAAAATGGGTTTTGAAGGGACTTTCCTCAAGATAGTCAAAACCATCTACGACAAACCCATGGCAAGCATTATGCTCAATGGAGAAAAACTAAAGGATTTTCCTATAGATCAGGTACAAGATAAGTATGCCCACTCTCACCACTTCAGTTTATCATAGTACTGAAAGTACTTGCAATCGCTATTAGGCAAAAAAAGACATTAAAGGCATCAAGATATGAAAGAAAGAAATCAAGCTCTCACTACTTGCAGATGATATAATACTATATCTCTAGAATCATAAATCCTCTACCAAGAAACTCCTAGAAGCAATAGACTTGTACAATAAATTCACAAGCTATAAAAGCAATGCCCCAAAATTCATGGCCTTCCTATACACAAATAATGAGAGAAAGAAAAGTGACATAAAAAATACTCCAGTTCACAATTGTGCCCCAGAAAATCAAATACATTGGTATCAGCCTAACTAAAGAGGTAAAGGACCACTACAATGAAAACTACAAAACGCTACTCCATGAAATGAAAGACACATGTATCATGGTATCACGGTCCTCCTGTTGTTCATCAATTTGCTAGAGCGGGCCCAGTAACATCTCCGTCATGAGACTTGTTGTTACTGTGTTTGTCACATTGAATACGTCATGGGTAGCTCTCGGTAGCTTGCTGGGCTCTCCGAGAGGGGCGGAGGAATCGAACTCGGGTCAGCCATGCTGGCCGCTTGTAAGGCAAATGCCCTAACGCTGTGCTAAGAAAGACACAAAAAGAAATGGAAAAACATCCCATGCTCATGGATAGGAAGAATCAACATCGTCAAAATGGCAATACTCCCGAAAGCATTCTACAGATTCAATGTGATCCCTATAAGGATACCCATGAAATTCTTCAAAGAAATAGATCAAGCACTCCTGAAATTCATATGAAACAACAAATGCCCACGAATAGCTAAAGCAATTCTTAGGGAAATGACATGGGAAGGCATTACCCTCCCCAACCTCAAATTCTACTACAAAGTGATAATAATTAAAACAGCATGGTACTGGAACAAAGCCAGGGTCGCAGACCAATGGAACAGGTTGAAATATTCGTACACACAACCTCAAATGTAGGAACATCTAATCTTTGATAATGAAGTAAGAAATGTGAAGTGGAACAAGAAAAACCTTTTCAACATATGGTGCTCGTGTAACTGGAAAATCGCAGGCAAAAAAATGGGCTTAGACCTCGACCTAATACCATGCATAAAGATCCAAATAGGTTAAAGATCTCAATATCAGACCAAAATCCATAAGATACATTGAAGACAAATTCGGCAAAACCCTCCACTATATTGAGGGTAACGGTATCTTCAAAGATGACACTACACTGACCAACCAAGTAGAAACAGAGATAAAAATGGGACTATCTTAAGTTAAGAAGCTTCTGCACCTCTAAAGATAGAATAACCAGAATGCAAAGACAATTTACAGAATGTGAAAGGATATTTACCCAATACACATCTGATAAAGGGTTGATATCAAGGACATACAAAGCACTGGTTGAATTATACAAGAAGAAAACATCTAACCCCATCAAAAATGGAGTGATGAAATGAACAGAAACTTTCCCAAAGAAGAAATCCGAATGGCTAAAAGGCACATGAGAAAATGCTCTACATCACTAATCAAAAGGGAGATGCAGATCAAAGCAACAAGAGATATCATCTCACACCACAGAGACTTCCCACATCCAAAAGAACAAAAGAAACTGGTGTTGCCACTGATGTGGCAAGAAAAAGACTCTCCTTCACTGCTGGTGGGAATGCCGACTGGTTCAGTCCTTTTGGAAAACAGTATGGAAAATTCTCCAAAAATTAGAAATTGAGCTCCCATTTGACCCAGAAATACCATTCCTGGAAATATATCCTGGCGAGGCAAAAAATGTACAGTCGAAATGACATCTGCACTTCTATGTTCATTGTTGCACTATTCACAATAGTGAAAATTTGGAAAAAACCCGAGTGCCCGAGAACAGATGACTGGTTAAAGAAACTTTGGTACTTCTACACAATGGAGTATCATGCAGCTGTTAGAAAAGATGAAGTCAAGAGATTTACATACAAGTGGTACTACATGGAAAGTATCATGCTTAGCGAAATTAGTAAGAAAGAGACGGACAGACATAGAAATATTGCATGCATCTGGGGAATATTAAGTAACAAACTGGGAGGCTAACACCAAGAATAGCCGAGATAAGTACCAGGACATTCACTCCATGGCTTGGAGGCCAGCCACACATGCTGAGGGTGAAGGCAGCTCAGATAGAGAGGGGGGCACCAAGTAAAGGGTATTGGGGGGACCCTCCCAGTATGAGAGATGCATGCTGAAAATAGACTATAGACTGAACATGATAGCCACTCAATTCCTTTTTTGCAAACCACAGCACGCAAAATGATAGAGAGAACAAAAGGCAATGCCCTGCCACAGGGGTGGGGTGCGAATGAGGGGTGGGGGGATCGGAGGGATGCTTGGAGTATTGGAGGTGGGGAGTGGGCACCAGAGGAGGGGTGGGCACTCAATCATTGTATAACTGAAACCCAAGCACAAATATTTTTAAGTCTACAACTGTACCTCGTGGTGTTTCACTAATAAAAATTTTTAAAAAAATCTTCAGAAAATAAAAAAATATATAATAAAATAAAACGGGAGACTAACACCCAAGAATAGCCGAGATAATTACCAGGAGGTTCACTCATGGCTTGGAGGCTAGCCACACATTCTGTGGAAAAAGGCAGCTCAGATACAGAAGGGAGCCCCAAGTAAAGGGTTTGGGGAGGATCCTCTCAGAATGAGAGATGCATGCTGAAAGTAGACTAGAGACTGAACATGATTGCCACTCAATCAACAGCACCCAAAAGGAGAGATACAACAAAAGGGAATGCGCTGCCACGGAGGTGGGTTGGGGTGGGGGGTTGGGGTGTGGGAGGGATACTGGGAGCATTGGAGGTGGAGAATGGACACTGGTGGAGAGGTTGGTACTCAATCATTGTATAACTGAAATCCAAGCACAATAATTCGTAAGTCTCCAACTTTACCCCACGGTGTTTCACTAATAAAAATTAAAAAAGAAAAAAAGAAATAAATTTATTACTGAAGTAAATAAATTTATTACTGAAATTTCATGTATCACTGTATCACTGATCTCCCATTGTTCACAGATTTGGTCAAGAGGGTGCTAGTAATGTCCGTATTCATTTCTGACATGCGCTAGTGTAGCCTGATGGCATATTGGGGGCTCTTTGGGTCAAGAGAATGAGGACCGTCATTGTTAGTGTTTTTGGCATATAGAGTACGGCACAGGTAGTCTGCCAGGCTCTGTTCTGCAGGCGAGATACTCTCAGTAGCTTGCTGGGCTCTCAGAGAGGAATGGAGACTTTTGGGGCAGCCTCTAGTAACCTTTACATGTGTTCCCAGTCAGGTATATATGCGGGAAGGATACTTTCAGCAACCCACTTGATTCTCTGAATTAAAAACTAGACAATAAAAGGTCACAGCCGGGAGCTTGGTTTTATAATCTCTGGATCTTCGCTGTTGGTGGGATTGCACAGCAGTTGGTGGGTGCAACTATCTAGCTACTGGAAGATGGGGGGTCTGGGTGGAGGAGGCCCAGTACCAATCCGAGCAGGCTTGGAAATCTCTGCCCCTGGTCCTGCACACCTGGATTCCTCTGTAGTTCCTTCATGCATGAGGCTCATCTGAGCATGTGAAGAGTGGTCTCAGTATGGCTGTGGTTCCAGAGGTTTTCAGATGCTGGGGCTCTGCTTGGGGCGGGGACGGAAACTCAACCCGCCCCCTCCAAGAGGCCCTAGTGAGGACAGCCAGGTGTGGGGGCCGGAGACTCTGAGTTGTTGTCTTCTGAGAGCTTGGTTTTATAGTCTCTGGATCTTTGCTATTGGTGGGACTACACGGCAATTGGTGGGCGTAACTGTCTAGCTATTGGAAGATGGGGTATCTGCGTGGAGGAGGCCCAGTCCCAATTCGAGCAGGCTTGGAAATCTCAGCCCCGGGTCCTGCACACCTTGTTCCTCTGCTAGTTCCTTCATGAATGAGGCTCGTCTGAGCATGTGAAGAGTAGTCTCAGTATGGCTGTGTCTGGGTTCCAGAAGTTTTCAGATGCTGGGGCTCTGCTTGGGGCAGGGAGGAAAACTCAACCCACCCCCCTCCAAGAGGCCCTGGTGAGGACAGCCAGGTGCAGGGGCAGGAGACTCTGAGTTGTTGTCTTCTGAGAGCTTGGTTTTATAGCCGAAGACCTCCAGAACCAGTCACCAACATGCTGAGACCACTTTCCGCACACATGAAGGTGCTGGCAGAGGATCAAAGGCATGCGGGCCCTGGGGCTGAGATCTCCAAACCTACTCGGATCTGGACTGAGCATCCTCCACCCAGATCCTCTGAATTCCAGTAGGCGGGGATCACACCCACCAACTGGCCCCCTGGCGCCGTGTAATCCCATCAACGGCAAAGACTCAGAGACTATAAAACCCAGCTCCCGGAAGACATCTTATTATCTCATTCCTACTTTGGACAAACTGGCAGGCTACCGAATGTAACCTGCCCACACGGCAGAGTCTGGCAAACTCCCCGTGGCGTACCCAATATGCCAAATATCAGTAACAAAGATTGGGTCTCATTCTCCTAACGAGCCATGAGTATAGCACTTTCTTAAAAATCTCAGGGCTAGGATGAAGGAGACGTTACTGGGGCCTGATCGAGGCAATCGACGAATAACAGGATGGTTGTGAGAAAATAAGATGATTAGTAAATGAAGGTATCTATGCAACTGGTTTTACTTTGTCTTTTCTCTATACTTTTTTTTCTTTTTTTATTAGTGAAACACCATGAGGTACAGTTATAGACTTACAAATTTTGTGCTTGGGTTTCAGTTATACAATGATCAAGTACCCATCCCTCCACCAGTGCCCATCATCCACCACCACGGGTCCCAGAATTCCCCCCACCCCCCATCCACCCCATCCCACCCTGCCTCTGTGGCAGGGTATTCCCCCTTGTTCTCTCTCTCTTCTTTTGGGTACTGTGTTTTGCAAGAGAGGCATTGAGTGGCAAGCATGTTTGGTCTATAGACTACTTTTACCATGCTTCTCCCACCCTGGGAGGGTCATCACAACACCCTTTATTTGGTGCTCTCTTCTCTATCTGAGCTTCCTTTTCACCTAGCACAAGTGGCTGGCCTTCAAGTCATGGAGCAAAATTCCTGGTAATAATCTCAGCCATTCCTGGGTGTTAGTCTCCCTTTTTGTTGCTTTATGTTCCCCAGATGAATGCAATCTTTCTGTGTCTATCCCGCTCTTTCTGACTCATTTCACTTAACATGATACTTTCCATGTAGTACCACTTGTATGTAAATTTCATAACTTCATCTTTTCTGACAGCTACATAGTACTCCATTGTGTAAATGTACCAAAGTTTCTTTAACCAGTCATCTTCTCTTGGGCACTCAGGTTTTTTCCAGATTCTGGCTATTGTAAAGAGTGCTGCAATGAACAAACAATTGCAGATGTCACTTCGACTATACCTTTTTGCCTCTCTGGGATATATTCCCAGGAGTGCTATAGCTGGGTCAAATGGCAGATCAATTTCTAATTTTTTGAGAATAGTCCATACAGTTTTACCAAAAGGGTTGGACCAGCCGTCATTCCCACTAGCAGTGAAGGAGGGTCCCTTTCTCGCCACATTGCTTTTGTTCTTGTGGATGTGGGCCAGTCTCTGTGGTGTGAAACGATATATTATTGTGGTTTTGATATGCATCTCTCTGATGATTAGTGATGTAGAGCACTTTCTCATGTGCCTTTTTGCCATTCGGATTTCTTCTTTGCGAAAGTTTCTGTTCATTTCCTCGCCCCATTTTTTGATGGGCTTGGATGATTTTTTCTTGTGGAGTTTAACCAGTATCTTGTATATCCTTGATATCAACCCCTTGTCGGATGTGTATTTGGTGAATATCCTTTCCCATTCTGTAGGCTGTCTTTGTATTTTGGTCACTGTTTCTTTTGAGGTGCAGAAGCTTCTTAGTTTAAGATAGTCCCATTTGTATATCTCTGTTTTCACTTGCTCTGCCAGTGGCGTGACATCTTTGAAGACACCATTAGCTTCAATATCATAAAGAGTTTTGCCGACTTTGTCTTCAATAAACATTATGGATTCTGGTCTGATGTTGAGGTCATAAATCCATTTCGATCTTACTTTTGTGCATGGTGTTAGGCAGAGATCTGAACCCACTTTTTTGCATGTAGCCCTCCAGTTTTGCCAGCACAGTTTATTAAAGAGGCTTTCCCTGCTCTATTTCACTTTTCTTGCCCCCTTATCAAAAATTAGATGATTATATGTTTGGGAGGAAATGCCAGTATATTCAACTCTGTTCCATTGGTCTGCAGCTCTGCCTTCGTTCCAGTACCAAGCTATTTTAATTATTACTGCCTTGTAGTAGAATTTGAAGTTAGGGAGGTTGATTCCTCCCATTTTCTTTTTCCTAAGAATTGCTTTAGCTATTCCTGGGGGCTTATTGTTCCATATAAATTTCAGGAGTGTTTGCTCCATTTCTTTGAAAAATCTCATGGTTATCCTTATAGGGATTGCACTGAATTTGTACAGTGCTTTGGGAAGTATTGCCATTTTTTCAATGTTGTTTCTCCCCATCCATGAGCAGGGGATATTTTTCCATTTCCTCGTGTCCTCTTTTATTTCGTGAAGTAGCGTTTTGTAGTTTTCTTTGTACAGGTCCTTTACTTCCTTAGTTAAGCTAATTCGCAGGTACTTGATTTTCTGGGGCACAATTGTGAATGAGATTGTTTTCTTGATGTCACTTTCTTCTCTTTCACTATTTGTGCATAGAAAAGCCATGGATTTTTGGGTATTGATTTTATAGCCTGTCACTTTACTATACAAGCCTATAGTTCTAGGAGTTTCTTGGTAGAGGTTTAAGGGTTCTCTAAGTATAGCATCATATCATCTGCGAATAGTGAGAGCTTAATTTCTTCTTTCCCTATCTGGATGCCTTTAATATCTTTTTCTTGCTTAATCGCTATTACAAGTACTTGCAGTACTATATTGAACAGTAGTGGAGAGAGTGGGCATCCTTGTCTCGTCCCTGACCTTAGGGGGAAGGGTCTCAGTTTTTCACCATTGAGGATGATGTTTGCTGTAGGTTTGTGGTAGATGGATTTAACTATATTGAGGAAAGTCCCCTCTATCCCCATTTTGGCAAGGGTTTTCATCATGAATGGGTGCTGGATCTTGTCAAATGCTTTCTCTGCGTCTACTCATATGATCTTATGATTTTTATCTTTTCTTTTGTTGATATGATGGATTATGTTGATTGATTTCCGAATGTTGAACCATTCTTGCATCCCTGGGATGAATCCCACTTGGTCATGATGTATGATCTTTTTGATGAGTTGTTGAATTCTATTGGCTAGTATTTTGTTGAGAATCTTCGCATCCGTGTTCATCAGGGATATTGACCTGTAGTTTTCTTTTTTTGTGGTGTCTTTGTTTCCTTTTGGTATTAGAGAGATATGGGCTTCATAGAAGCTATTTGGGAGAGTTTCTGTTTTTTCAATTTCCTGGAAAAGCTTGAGAAGAACTGGCAATTTTTCCTCTTTAAATGCTTGGAAAAATTCTCTAGTAAATCCATCTGGGCCCGGGCTTTTGTTTTTGGGAAGACTTTTGATTACAGTTTCAATTTCCCTGATGTGAATAGGTCTATTCAGGTACTCTATGTCTTCTTGATTCAGCTTTGGGAGATGGTAGGAACCCAGGAATTTATCCATTTCTTCCCGTTTCTCATGTTTCGTGGCATACAGACTTTCAAAGTAGTCTCTGATGATCTCTTGAATTTCTTTAGTTTCTATTGTGATATCCCCATTCTTATTTCTGATTCGATTTATTAGGGCTCTCTCTCATTGTTTCTTTGTGAGTGTTGCTAGCGGTTTATCTATCTTATTTATTTTCTCGAAGAACCAGCTCTTGGTTTCGTTGATCTTTCGGATTGTTTCTTTGTTTTCCATATAGTTGATTTCTGCTCTACTTTTTATGATCTCTTTCCTTCTGCCTGATTTAGGCTCTTTCTTTTGATCCTTTTCTAAGGTTTTGAGCTGTGAGGTCAAGTTGTCTATGTGCATCATTTCTACCGACCTAAGATGCGCTTGCAGAGCTATAAATTTTCCCCTTAATACAGCTTTTGCTGCATACCATAAGTTCTGGTAGTTTGTGTCTTCATTCTCATTTGTTTCCAGGTATCTTTTGATTTTGTCCTTGACTTCGTTCCTGACCCACTCATTGTTCAGCATCGATTTGTTTAATTTTCAGGTGTTTGATTTGGTTCTCCGTGTCTTTGTGTGTTCACTTCTATCCTCAGTGCATCATGGTCTGAAAAGATGGGTGATAATATTTCTATCTTCCTGATTCTGTTGAGGTATGTTTTGAGTCCTAGCACATGGTATATTTTGGAAAATGTTCCGTGCGCACTGGAGAAGAATGTGTATTCTTTCTTTTTGGGGTGTAAAGCCCTGTATAGGTCCATAAGCCCTTTCTCTTCTATTTCTTCTTTCAAAGCCAATAATTCCTTGCTGGGTTTTTTCCTTGTTGATCTATCCAGAGGTGATAAGGCGATGTTCAAGTATCCAAGTACTATTGTGTTGCTAGCGATGTCCACCTTAAAATCTGTTAGCAGTTGTTTTAAATATTTAGCTGTTCCCTCATTAGGTGCGTATACATTTAAGAGCGTGATTTCTTCCTGTTGTGCGTATCTCTTTATGAAGAGAAAATAGCCTTCACTGTCCCTTCTAATCTTTTTCAACGTGAAATTAATGTTGTCGGATACAAGTATGGCCACCCCAGCTTTTTTGAGGGAGCTGTTTGCTTGCAGGATTGTTTTCCATCCTTTGACTTTGAGTCTGTGTTTGCTCTGACTGTTGAGATGAGTTTCTTGTAGGCAGCAGAATGTTGGGTTCTGTCTCTGTATCCATTTTGCCACTCTGTGTCTCTTAAATGGTGAATTTAGACTGTTGACATTGAGGGAGAGAATGGTTACGGGGTTTTGTGTCATCTTTTTTGCGGGTGTGGTGTGGTTGTAGGGTTTGTCTTGTCTTATAGTAGCCCCTTTAGGCCTCGCTTTAGGTTTGGTTTTGAGTCTATGAAGTTCCTGAGCTGCTGTTTATCTAGAAAATAGTGTACCGTTCCTTTGATTTTGAGGGAGAGTGTAGCCGGATAGAGTATTCTTGGTGAAGCATTCATTTCAGTGAGTTTTTTGACTATATCTCGCCACTTCCTTTGGGCTTGTAGGGTTTCCTCTGATAGGTCTGCTGTGAATCTAAGGGGTGCTCCTTTGTATGTGATTTCCTTCTTTGTTCTTGCTGCTTGCAGTATTGTGTCTCTATCGGCAGCATCGATCATTCTACTTATGATATGTCTTGGAGTGTTTTTGTTCGGGTCTCTTTTAGCTGGCAGCTTTTGGGCTCCTTGAACCTGAATGGCTGCATTGGGGAGCTCTGGGAATTTTTCAGCAATGATTTATTTGACGGTGTTTTTTTCGTTGGGATTGTTTCCCTGAGATTCAAGTATTCCCATGATTCTAATGTTGTTCCTCTTGGAATCATCTGCTAGGACTCTGATTCTCTGTAGAGCTCTTTTGAGGTCCCTTGCCACTGTTTGTTGTTGCGTGTTGGCTTAGTGCAGCTGATCTTCCAGCTCACTGATTCTCTCTTCAGCTGTGTTCATTCTACTTTTTAGAGAAGAAACTGAGTTTCTCATTTCATCTACCGAATCTTTTAATCATGACATTTCTGCTCTCATTTCTTCTCGTAATTTGTCGATTTTTCTGTGGTGTTACTGGCTGTCTGTCTGACTGTTTCATTGAGTTCATTGAACATCTTCATGACTTCGTATCTGAATTCTATGTCAGAGAGGTCCCTTAGGTGAGCTGTATCGACAGAATGTTCTAGATTGTTTTTGTTGTTCTCCCCTTGTGGTGGGGATTTTCTTTGTTTCTTCATATTGCTGAGTAGGTTGGGAACTAGATTCCTTGGGGACTAAGTTCCTCATTATGGGAAAACAACCTGCGGCCGCATAAGCGGCCACCCGCCGGAAAATATGCCATGCCCACTTTTGAAGCCATGCCCACTTGTGAGCAGGCCATGGCTCTACGGAAACCTGGGTTTGGAATGAGTTGGGCACCGCATCAGGAGTGAAGAGGGCAGGGCAGATGCTCAAAACTGCTTCTCTCCAGGCATCTCGGGAGACACCGGGGGTCCTGCAGGGAGAGATGGAGGTCCCAGAGTCATGAGCCGGCAGCTGAGCTGACCTGGATTTGGGATGAGATGGGCGCTGCATCAGGAGTGAAGAGGGCAGGGCAGACGCTCAAAACTGCTTCTCTCCTCTCTATACTTTTTTGACAAAAATCTAAGACTTAACTTTTAAAAATCAGATTTTCTTTGTAGATAATAATTAATTTCCTTTTGTCTTTATAACTTTTATGAGACACGTAGGTGTTCTGGAAATAGATCCTGTTCTTTCGTTCACCCATCACTGTGTTAGTGAGTTTAGAGAGACTCACATTTGCAGTGATTATTGATAAACAGGACTTATTCTTTGCAATTGTATCTTCTCTATCTTCTGTTTTCTGGTTGGTTTGTTTATATTTATGGAACTCCTTCCCCGCCCCCACACACACACCGCACTGGCCCTTTAACACAAACACACGTTTCTTTCTACATTTTCATGTGGATAACTTTCCCTGGTGAATCTTTTTTTTCCTTTTAAATATCTGTACTCCATAGTCCTATTTTCATGTTGTTGTTTGTTGCTCAGGGTATACCCCCATCTTAATGCTCGAAGTTCACTCTCAAATGATTGTTTGGTCCTTGGTACTTGGTTGTACTAAGGGAAACGTGTTTTCAGTACTAAAGTTTAGCCTCCAGCTTAGAAAGTAGACATTCCTGCTCATTGACATACCTCTCCACCTCCTTCAGCTCTTTGCTTTGTGTTTATAAGGGAATTGCTTATAACTTACAAGAAAGGAATATAGTCCTTTCTTTTGCTGGTCTATAAACTTGTTCTCACTCATATATCTTTTGGGAGCGGTCACACCTGGCAATGCTCAGGAGTTACTCTTGGCTCTGCACTTAGGAGTCACTCCTGGTGGTGTGCGGGGGAACATCTGGGATGCTGGAAATAAAACCCGGGATAGCCGCATGCAAGACAAATGCCCTATCCACTGTACTATCACTCCAGCCCCCTACTCTTGTGTTAGGGTTTTTTTCCCCCTTGAAACCATTTGTTTTGTCTTCACACTGCTGATTATGTTTCTACTTCTATACTTACTATTTGTCACTTTAGTCAAGGTTTTGTGTTGTTTTGTTTCTTTTTTTCATTGTAAAAGAACTTTCAATAGTTCCCACAATGTCAATAGTTCCCACAATATTTAGCTCACATGGCTTGTTTTTATGAAAAAATGTATAATATTTGAATGATAATTTCTCAAGGTGAAATATCTTTGCTGGCAGTATAAGATTTTTGGTAGTGTGAAAATGTCATTCTACCTTTTTCTTGCCTGCAGGAATTCTGATGAGAAGTATAATGAAAGCCTAGTAAAGCTACCTTAATATTTTAATTTTTTTCTTTTTCCCCAGAAGACTTCAATATACATTTTTTCTCTTGACTTGTGGTCATTTAATGTTACATCTAGTTGTTGTTATTTTGGATTAAAAATTGGAGTACCCTCTGAGCTTCCTGATATCGTTGTTATGTAATTTTCCCCTTAAATTTGGGAATTAGTAAACTGTTATCCTTTTGACTATAATCTCAATTCTCTTCTCACATTTCTGGGCATCCTATTGTCATGAAATTTACCTTTCTAATGGAAACTGATAATATTCAGAGAGGTTTATGTATTTTTTGGTATTTTTCCTAAATATTTTTCTCCCTCCTCTTTCGTTTGTGCCACTACTGTGATTTTTATCTTCAGTTTCAGAATTTAAACTTCTGTGCAACAGTCTACTTGGTATGCTTTCCATGCTAGATTAAATTCCATTCAATGTGCCTTTCATGCAAGGTACCTTTCATACCCAGCATCTCTGTTTGGAGTTTTATTTTTCACTTTTTAAAATATCTTTGGTGAAGAATCCCTTGTGCTCATATAACTTTTTTTCTTTGCTGTGTTGAACTTCCTTTCCTGTATCTGGTTGAGATTTTCTAACTTGGTTAAATTTCATTATAATTTTTCATTCCAATTCTTTGTCTGTTGCCTCCTTCAATTTTGTTTCTATGTTTGCACTCTGGAAAAATGTCATTTTCTTTAAGGAATTCTACTTTATTTTTATCTTCTGCAGCAAATTTTGCAGAATTTCTCTGTCAAAGCAATGCATCTGGTTTAGCTTCCTTTGTTCTTCTTCAGGTGTATCTTTAGCTTTAATGTTTCAATTTTCTTGTGTTCCTTTGTCATGACTAGAAGTTAGAGTGCTATGGTACTAACAAAATGCAAAAACAAAATCCACCTGCAGTGTTTTTCATGGTGGGTGGGATGGGGTATGATGGGTGTAACTGAGAGAGAACTCCATGCTTCTACACTGTCCCTTCGCATGAACACTAACAGTTCCCACATATGCCAGAAGTTCATCCTGCATTCATCACATTATTTTATTTTTATTTTATTTACTTTTTAATTTTATTTTTCTTTTATAAAGTTGTTCATAATAATTTATTACATTCAATATTCCTATACCACATCCACCACCATTACACCTTCCTACTACTATATTTTGAATTTTTCCACCACCTCGACCTCAAAGGTCTACCTCTAAAGCAAGACTTAAAAGTTTATCTTGTATTGCTTGTTATGAATAATTCGCGAAAAATGTTCCCAAAAAATTCCTTAGATGAAAGTGTGTGAAGATTGCTGTATCTCACCCTGGAGCCATTGAGCCCTTGTATAACATATTAGGAACATGTTATTAATGGTTGAACCTTAAGTTCTAATATATATGTATATTAGCATGTTATATATATAAATATATATAATATACATATAACATGTATAATATATACATGCTACATGTATATATTATACCATGAGTGTGGAAAGGTCCGATTACACTGAATCTCACGAAGACAATGTTTATGAGAAACAGCCTTGTTCCTGACGCTCCATTCACTCTCAATGGAATGACCATCTCCGAATGCAACAGTTATGTGTACCTAGGTCGAGAAGTAAACATGACAAATGACCTGCATCTGAGTTGCGCAGGAGGAAGAGAGCAGCTTGGAACACCTTCAAGAGCGTCAAAGAAATAGCTAAGAGGAAAAAGAACCTCCGGCTCCCGGCACATCTATTTGATTCCACTGTTCTTCCTGCATTAACATACGCTTCAGAGACATGGGCCCTACGAAAACAGGATGAGAACACTATTCAGTTCTCCCAAAGAGGAATTGAAAGAGCTATGCTTGGAGTGTCACGCTTCACTCAAATGAGAGAAAGAATCTGGAGTTCCGACCTCTGTCGACTATCAAGAATCAGGGACACTGTCTCATTTGCCAAGGCATCGAAAATCAGATGGGCTGGACACGTAGTGAGATTTGGAGGCGACCGCTGGACTACAGCTGTTACTGACTGGATTCCACGGCATGTCAAAAGACTGCATGGCCGCCCACCTATGAGGTGGTCAGACTTCTTCGTCAAGACCCTTAATGATTGGTTTGAGGCTTTTTGTGTTCCTAGATTGCATTCTCTAGGTTTTTGGCTGCTGGAGCTTTTTTGGGAAGGGTGGTCAAACTCACCTGCCTTCTCCCCAGATGAAACAGTCTGGTGCACGGTCCGAAGGCATCTCTGAAGCTTGGTGCTCTCTTCCTCTTCCAAGGTTTATTTGTGAATCTCATTCATCACTTTTTTAAGACAGCTTTATTGCTGTGTTCTTTCTTGGAAAAGTGGGACTTATTTGGTCAAGTTGCTAATAGTCAGAAATACTGGAATTCAGTATTATCTCGTTAGTCTGCTTTGGTTCTTTTACTTTATTTTTGCCTCACAACTGATTTTCTAACAGAAGCACAATCTTTTATTTGCACGGGAAGGTGGGACAGGGTTCTATTTCCTGCATTGTTCCTTCCAGCAGGATCATACCTAGCCACAGTAAAGGTACTAGTTTACATTGCTCCATTAGTGAATCTCGTTGGGTTTTGTTAACCACCCTCTCTGATTCCATGCCATGGTTACACACCTTCAGATATGTGATTGCAGAATTCTCTCAGTAAATCAGGATGTTAGCATCATTTTTTGTGATATATGATTGATTTCTGGTTGGAATTTGGGGGGATATTCTTTTGTCACTGTCTATCTCTCCATTTCTTCAGAATTTCTCTGCTATGTATTTTTCAGTGGAATAAAGGCTTATTATTTTCTGTGCCAAACACAAATTTCACTATATCCAGTACTCCACTCCTTATCTACATATTGAATGGACCTCAATTTTAGTTCAATATTATACAAGACAAACACAATATATTTATAGAATCCTTCCTGCATTAAAAAGGAAAATTTTTAAATTACTCTTAAAGCTCATTTCCATAATAAGAAAACAGGTATGACTATATGAAAGTTACAGTCTCTGTGACATGCAGAAATGCTGGATTGCATAAGAATATATAACAAAATTAAAGTCTGAGAAATTATTTATTAAACATAGAGATTTTCACATAGTCTGCTTCAATATATTAAGCAAATTAAAATATCTAGCTATATAGGCTCTTGTTAATTCACTAGTAATTATAAAACCCTGCATGACTTTGTTATTCATAGTTACTAAATTAGCTTTCTATGTCTTCAGGATTGTCTTGTTTGTTTCATTTTTTTTATTTCTAAGGGTACTTGTCTTTTTAATAGTGAAATAGTTCTTGCATTGAAGTATACATTAGCAATGCTTACGTCTTCTCCTTAAAATAATGGCGATTCATCATAAGGACAGGTTTCTTAAAATTAATTCATTTATCTCAGCATGAATTCTTAATCATAAAACAACTTAATGTTAGTGATAACTAAAAGGCAACGCAGTACTTACATATGCTTCCTGGTTAAAATAGTAAAGAGAGATAAGATGATTTTCTTCATCAATTGTAAAGAAAGCAGTTTCAAAAAAAAGGATTGCAGCAGATTATTTTATCTTGACTCTTTGGGCATATTTGGGAAACCAACCAATAAAAACACAAGATATCATGTTTAAGACTCTGGGATTCAAAGTAAAAAGGAGATTATCTGTAAATAAAAAATTGGTATCATGCTCACAAAATGGAAAAAAGGAAAATATGCAAGTACTATGTTCTGTGTTATTTATAGATGAACAGAAATTGTTATACACCACTAACAGAATATAACAATACAGCATCTGGAAGGTATTTTGATATTTTGTAGTAAAGTTGAAGATATATACACTGCATTTAGTCTTAAACAAAGTAATTGGTACACATTTAAAATGAGATAGAAATGTATGTACATATTCATTCATAATGGCAATGATCCATTTGCCAAATATTGTCCCTGGACTTCCAAAAGTGAAGAGTATATGATGGAATGATTGTGGAGTGTAAGTAGCTTTTTTTATCTATAGTTATAATGTTAATTACTTCTCCCTTTTATTAAACCTAGAGACCTTGAGTGGAGAGAGGATACAAGGATTAAGGTTGCATGAATCTATAACTATGACCTTGGTTCAAATCCTGTCACTGTGTATGGTCACTCTTCTCAAGCACTCCCAGGAATGTCTCTCTTTTTAAAAATTTTTTTTAAAAAATTTTATTATTGAAACACCATGAGGTACAGTTGTAGACTTACAAATTTTTTGGGCTTGTGTTTCAGTTATAGAATGACCCAGTACCCATCCCTCCACCAGTGCCCATTCTCCATCATTTACATTTTTTAAATTTTTTTGTTAGTGAAACACCATGAGGTACAGTTGTAGATTTACAAATTTTTGTGCTTAGGTTTCAATTATACAATGATCAAACACCCATCCCTTCACCAGTGCCCATTTTCCACCACCACGGGTCCCATTATCCTTCCCACCCCCCATCCCCCCATCCCACCCTGCCTCTGTGGCAGGGCATTCCCTTTTGTTCTCTCTCTCCTTTTGGGTGTTGTGTTTTGCAAAAGAGGCATTGAGTGGCAATCATGTTTGGACTATAGTCCAAATTACTTTCAGCATGCTTCTCCCATCTTGAGAGGATCCTCTCAACACCCTTTATTTGATTCTCCCTTCTCTATCTGAGCTCCCTTTTCCCCTAGCATGTGTGGCTGGCCTCCAAGCCATGGAGCAAAATTCCTGGTACTAATCTCGGCCATTCTTGGGTGTTAGTCTCCTATTTTATTACTTTATGTTCCCCAGATGAATGCAATCTTTCTATGTCTATCCCTCTCTTACTGACTCATTTCACTTAACATGATACTTTCCATGTAGTACCACTTGTATGTAAATTTCATGACTTCATCTTTTCTAACTGCTACATAGTACTCCATTGTGTAAATGTACCAAAGTTTCTTTAACCAGTCATCTGTTCTCGGGCACTCAGATTTTTTTCAGATTTGCCTATTGTAAAGAGTACTGCAATGAACAAACAAGTGCAGTTGAGTCAGCAGTGAGCATTGTAGGCTGTGGTCCTCCAGAAATGAAAGGTTTTTCTAATAGTGTTCAGAGGAGCCTGGAGGTCATGAAACTGAAACTGAAAGTGAAACTGAACTAACTGGGCCCAGACAATTTAATGAACATTCAGCTATGATATGACCTAGCCCTTTGGGGAGACACTAAGGCTGTTGTGCTAAAGGCTTGCAAGGTTATAACCAGCTGTGCTTGGGAGATATGTGGTGGTGGGTAATGAACTCAGTTCCATGCACATGCCAGGCCTGCATTTCTGACCCCTGAGCTGTTTTAATGGTTCTTAATTATTTTTAAGATTTTTTTATTGAATCACTGTGAGATAGACCCTTACAAAGCTGTTTATGATTAGGTTTCAATCACAGTGTTCAAACCCACCCTTTCACCAGTGTGCATTTCCTAGCATCACCCCACCATTTGCAGCCCTGGTGGTATTTCTCTCTCTCTCTCTCTCTCTCTCTCTCTCTCTCTCTCTCTCTCTCTCTCTCTCTCCCCTGCCTCACTCTTCTCCCCCACTTCCCACTCTTTTGTGCATTGTGGTTTGCAATACAGATACTGAAAGATTTTTGTATTTATCCCTTTACCTACTTTTAACACTCAGTTCTTGTCCAGTGTGATCATTTCCAACTATAACTGTCATACTACTCCTTCTCACTCTTACCTACAATTCACACATATTGGCGGTAGACTCCAATCATTGACCAGTCCTTCTAGCCTCATTTTCTTCTGGTCTTAGATAGATAGATAGATAGATAGATAGATAGATAGATAGATAGATAGATATAGATATATATTTGTACACCACAAATGAATGCATTCTCTTTGTGGTATATCTGTCCCTCTACTTTTGACTCATTTCACTCAGCATGATACTCTCCATGACCTCTATTTATAGGCAAATTTCATGAATTCATTTTCCTAACAACTGCATTGTATTCTGTTGTATAGATGTGCCATAGTTTCTTTATCTATTCATCTATTCTGTTCCTTGGGTTGTTTTCAGATTCTGTCTATTAAGAATAGTGCTGCAATGAACATAGGAGTGCAGGTGGTATTTCTGCTTTGTGTTTTTAGACCCCCATGGTTTATTCCCAGAAGTGGCATTCCTGGGTCAAATGGGATTTCAATTTCTAGTTTTTTGAGAAATGTCCATATTGTTTTCCAAAAAGTCTAGATCAGTCAGCACTCCCACAAGCAGTGAATCAGAGTCCTTTTCTCTTTGCATCCATGCCAGCACTAGTTCTAGTTCTTTTGGATGTGCGCCAGTCTCTGTGGTGATGATATTTCATTGTTGTTTTGATTTGCATCTCCCTGTTGATTAGTGATAAAGAGCATTTTTCACAGTGGGTAGGGCATTTGCCTTGCACACAGCCGACCCAGGTCTGAGTCCTCTGCCCCTCTCGGAGAGCCCAGCAAGCTCACGGCAAAGCCTGGCAAGCTACCCTTGATGTATTCGATACGCCAAAAACTGTAACAACAAGTCTCACAATTTGTTGTGAGACGTTACTGGTGTCCGCTCAAGCAAATTGATGAACAACGATAGGACAGTGCTACAGTGCAGTGTGACCTTTTGGCCATTTGAATTTCTTCTTTGAGAAAATTTCTGTTCATTTCTTCTCCCATATTTTTGGAATGGAATGTATTTTTATTTTCTTGTAAAGTTCAACCAGTGCCTTGTGTGTCTTTGATATTAACCCCTTATCAGAAGGGTATAGGGTGAATAACCTTTTCCATTCTGTAGGCTGCTGTCTTTGTATCTGGTCACTACCCCTTTTGAGGTGCAGAAACTTCTTAGTTTCATGCAGTCCCATTTGTTTGCTGTTACTTTCACTTGCTTTTTCAGTGGTGTCTCATCTTTGAAAATGCCTTTAGCTTCAATATTGTGGAGAGTTTTGCTGACATTTTCTTCCATGTGCCTTATGGATTTAGGTCTAATGTTTAGGTCGTTAACCCTTTTTGACCTGACTTTTGTGTATGGCATTAGATAGAGGTCTGAGTCCATTTTTTGAATGTATTTGACCAGTTTTGCCAGTACCACTTGTTAAAGAGGATTTCCTTGCTCCACTTCATATTTCTTTCTCCCTTATCAAAGACTAAATGATCATATTTGAGGGTGTGTATTAAACTCTATTCCATTGATCTACAGGTCTGTCTTTACTCCAATGCCATGCTGTTTGAATAACTGCCATTTGTAGTATAGTTAGGGAAGTACAGCTAGGGAAGGTGATGCCTCTCATTTTTTAAAGGATTGCTTTAGCTATTCGTGGGGAATATATTTTTCCATACGAATTTCAGGAGTGTTTGATCAATTTCTTTGAAAAATGTCATGGGTATCCTTAAAGGGAATGCATTGAATCTGTGTAATGTTTTGGGGAGTGTTACCATTTTGACAATGTTTATTTCCCAATCCGTGAGCGGGGGAGTGTCTCCATTTCCTTATGTCCTCTTATTTCTTGTAGTATCATTTTGTAGTTTTCTTTGTAAAGGTCCTTTACTACCTTTGTTAACTGAATCTAAGGTACTTGATTTTCTCTGCATCTTTCTGTAGAATTTTGATGTGTTTGTGGGGTTTTTCTTATTATTAAAAAATGGCCTTTGCTGTCCCTTATAATCTTTTTCAACCTGAAATCTATTGTTGTTGGATACTAATGTGGTCACCCAGGCTTTTTTGAGGGAGTTGTTTGCTTGAAGGATTGTTTTACATCCTTTGACTTTGAGTCTGTATTTGTTCTGACTGTTCAGATGTGTTTATTGTAGGCAGTAGAATGTTGGGTTCGTTTTCCAAATCCATTTTGCCACTCTATGTTTCTTAATTTGTGCATTTATATTACTGACGTTGAGAGAAATTATTGTTATGGGGTTTTGTGCCATCTTTCTGCAGGGGCTTGTTGTGCTTGTAGGGGTTTTTCTTGTCTTACAGTAGCCCCTTTAGTCCTTCTTTAAGGTCTTTAAGGTCGGTTTTTTATCTATCAAGTTGCTGAGCTGTTATTTATTCATAAAATAGTTTATTGTTCCCTCTAGTCTGAGTGAGAGTTTAGCTGGATAAAGTATTCTTGGTGAGATTCATTTAATTGAGTTTTTTCACTATATCCCACCATTGTCCTTGGACTCAGATGGTTTCCTCTGATAATTCTGTTGTAAATCTAAGGGATGCTCCTCTGTATGTGATTTTCTTCTTTGACCTTGCTGCTTTCATTATTATGTCTCTATCTGTGGTATCATTTACTCCACTTTTTATTAGTGACACTCCTGTCTGTAGTTTTTTTCTCATTTCCTCCTATATTTTGTGGTTGTCCATTCCACTATTTCTTTCATATTTTCCTGTATTTTTTTGGATGTTCATCCCACTGTTTCTTGGAGCTCATTAGACACCCTTACCATTGCATCTCTGAACTCTTTATTCACTGTTGAGGCTTCAGGGCTCTTTTCTTCTTCCTTTTCATGTGGTTGGGATCTGTGCTGTTTCCCCATGATGCTCTGGCCATATGGAGATGGGTACTTTCAGTTCACTATCAGTATCTCCCTCCCACTGCCAAGGACTCTGGGCACACTTTTTAAAAGGCGGTCTCCTCTTTTCCCCTCAAGGATATTACCTTCCTCTTTGGTATTCCTGTGTGACTTGTTTGGGTCCTCTAGCATTGATTCAGAGGATGCGTTCTTTTAGATTGGGGTTGTAGATTTTTTGTGCCTACAGATATTTTTGTCTGTTTGGGGGATATTTAGACTAGAACAGGCTAGTGGACCATTGGTCTAATGTGCTTTGGATAGCCAAGCTACATTAGTTCGGTATAGGAGGCCAAGATATGGGTTCAATACACTAAAAGTGATAACTAACTGGTTGGCAGTGTGAACAGCTACTGTTCTTGAGGCAATGACACCTGCTGCCTCTTAATTCTATTTTTAATAAAAGTAACACTACATTATAACATATAAGCTTTGAGTGTTGAGCATTTAAACTTAAAGGGAACTTGTAATACATTTAAGTTTACCATTTAAAATATAATTCTATATTTCACTGCATAATGGTTCTCTTCGAAATTACTTACACATGACTCTATTACCATCTCTTCTGAACACACATTGATATTAGACTCTAAAAAAGTATTTTTATTACTTAGCTCATTTATCAATTTTTCATATATAACACAAGTGAGAGAAAATAGCATTTGTCTGTCTTACTTCATCTGACTTTGTTCCTAGATTCATTGATATTATTTCAAATGTCGGGACTTTTATATTCTTTGTAGTCAATAATGGTCAATTATGCATATTATGCATATTTGCCACATTTTCTTTGTTCAATTATGTATCACTGGGAAATTAGTTTGGTTCCAGTTCTTCATTATTGGAAGTAATACTACAATAACTTGAGGCACATATTATCTTCTTGGATTAGTGTATTTTGTAAATAACCAGAAATATGAAATCACATGTTATTTCTACTTTTTATTTATTTATTTTTTATTGTGCTGGAGCGATAGCACAGCGTTAGGACGTTTGCCTTGCACGCAGCCAACATGGCCTATCTGAGTTCGATTCCTCCGCCCCTCTCGGAGAACCCGGCAAGATACCGAGAGTATCTCGCTTGCATGGCAGAGCCTGGCAAGCTACCCGTGATGTATTTGATATGCCAAACACAGTAACAACAAAGTCTTCAATGGAGACATTACTGGGCCCACTCGAGCAAATCGATGAACAACGTGAGGACAGTGACAGTGATTTTTTTATTAATGAAACACCATGAGGTACGGTTGTAGACTTACAAACTTTCATTCTTGGGTTACAGTTATACAATGATCCAGTACCCATCACCCCACCAGTGCTCATTCTCTACCATCAATGATCCTCATAGCCCTCCCACCTCCACACCCCATCACCCACACCCCGCCTCTGTGGCAGGGCATTCATTCCCTTTTGCTCACTCTTTCATTCAGGGTCTTGTAGTTTGCAATAGAGGTATTGAATGGCCATCGTGTTTGGTCTATAGTCTACTTTCAGCACGAATGGCGCATCCTGAGAGACTTCTCCAAACATTCTTTACTTGGTGTTCCCTTATCTATCTGAGCTGCTTTTCCCCCAGCAAGTGCTGCCGGCTTCCAAGGCCAGAGAAAACCTCCTGTTATTTAACTCAACTATTCTTGGGTGTTCAACTCTCATTATGTTTCTTTATATTTCCCAGAGGAGTGCAGTCTTTTTATGTCTGTCCTTCTCTTTCTGGCTCATTTCACTTAGCCTGATACTTTCCATGTAGAATCGCTTGTATGTAAATTTCATGACTTCATCTCTTCTAACAGCTGCATAGTATTTCATTGTGTAAATGTACCAAGTTTCTTTAACCAGTCAACTGTTCTCAGGCACAGGGATTCTTTCCAAATTTTGGCTATTGTGAACAGGGCAGCAATGAACATACAAGTGAAGATATCACTTAGACTACTTTTTGCCCTTCCGGGATATATTCCCAGCAGTGGTATTGCTGGATCAAATGGGAGCTCAATTTCTAATTATTTTTAAATTTTTATTAGTGAGACACCATGAGGTTCAGTTGTAGACTTACATATTTTGTGCTTGGTTTTCAATTATACAATGATCAAATACCCATCCCTCCACTAGTGCCCATTTTCCACCACCACATATCCCAGTATCCCTCCCACCCTCATCTCCCTCATTCCACCCTGCCTCTGTGGCAGGGCATTACCCTCTGTTCTCTCTCTCCTTTTTGGTGCTGTGGTTTGCAAAAGAGGCATTGAGTGGCAATCATGTTTGGTCTATAATCTACTTTCAGCATGCTTATCCCATCCTGGGAGGATCCTCCCAACACCCTTTATTTGGTGCTCCCTTCTCTATCTCAGCTGCCTTTTCCCCTAGCATGCATGGCTGGCCTGCAAGCTATGGAGCAAAATTCCTGGTACTAATCTCGGCCATTCTTGGGTGTTAGTCTCGTATTTTGTTACTTTATGTTCCCCAGATGAATGAATTGTTCATACTGCTGTATGGACAATTGCTGTATGGACAAAAGGGCTGAACCAGACGGTATTCCCTGCAGCAGTGAAGGAGAGTCCCTTTCTTGCCACATTCACCACAACATCAGTTGTTTTTGTTCTTTTGAATGTAAGTCAGTCTCTGTGTGTGAGATGATATCTCATTGCTGTTTTGATCTACATCTCCCTGATGATTAGTGATGTAGAGCATTTCCTCGTGTGCCTTTTTGCCATTTGGATTTCTTCTTTGAGAATGTTTCTGTTCATTTCGTTGCACCATTTCTTGATGGGGTTGGATGTTCACTTCTTGTGATGTTAACCAGTGCTTTGTATGTCCTTGATATCAACCCTTTTTTTTGGATGGGTTTTGGGAGATTATTCTTTCCCATTCTGTAAACTGTCTTTATAGTTTGTCAGTGTTTCTTTTGAGGTGCAGAAGTTTCTTAGTTTAAGATAGTCCTATTTGTCTATTTCTGTTTTCACTTGCTTCGCCAGTGGCCTGACATCTTTGGAGATACCATTAGCTTCAATGTCATGTAGGGCTTGGCTAACCTTGTCTTCAATGTACCTTAAGGATTCTGGCCTGATGTTGAGGTTTTTAATCCATTTTGATATTACTTTTGTACATAGTGTTAGGTAGATATCTGAGCCCCCCCCCCCTCCATTTTTTTCTTGTAGCTGTCCAGTTTTGCCAGCACAATTTGTTAAAGAGGCTTTCCTTGCTCCACTTCAAATTTCTTATTTTCTTATCAAAGATTAGATGGTCATATGTTTGGGGGGAGATGCCAGTTTATTCAACCCTATTCCATTGGTCAACAGCTCTGCCTTTGTTCCAGTTCTATGCTGTTTTAATTATTACTGCTTTTTAGTAGAGTTTGAGATGGGGGGGTTGATTCCTCCCACTTTCTTTTTCTCAAGAATTGTTTTAGCTATTCGTGGGGGCTTATTGTTCCATATGAATTTCAGTAATATTTGCTCCATTTCTTTGAAAGATGTCATTGGTATCGTTAGAGGGGACGCATTGAATTTGTACAATGCTTGGGGGAATTATTACCATTTTGACAATGTTAATTTTCCTAATTCATAAGCAGGGGATATCTTTTTATTTCCTCTTTTATTTCCTGGATTAGGGTTTTGTAGTTTTCTTTGTATAGGTTTTTTACATCCTTAGTTAAGCTGATTCCTAGGTATTTGATTTTTCTGGGGCACAATTGTGAATAGGATTTTTTTATGCCACTTTCTTCTCTCTCATTGTTTACATATAGGAAAGTCATGAACCTTTGGGTATTAATTTTATAGCCTGTAACTTTACTATAAACAACGGATAGCTTGCCAGGCTCTGCTGTGCGGGCAGAGTACTCTCGGTAGCTAACCAGTCTTTCTGAGAGAGATAGAGGCTTTTGGGTTGACCTCTAATCGCCATCATATGTGTTATCATATTTGAACCCTATCAAATATGGTATGGAAATTCCGGAAGATGGGTATTTAGTGTCTTATGATGTCTAGCGCGGCCGACCTGTAGGGGTAGGATGGGTCTTCTGTGCACAATCCGATCCCTGGGTCTCTGGTGGTTGGTGGAAGCAGACAGGGCAGGGTAGGGTGGGGCTCCTGATTAGAATCTCTTTGTCACCTGTGGTTGGTGGGAGCAAGCAGAGAATCTCTGCCCCTGGGTCCATTGAGTCTGGAGTCCAAGGTCTCAAAGAGCTCTGCTTATCCTGTTCTGTGGGTCTTCAATCGTGCGTGAGTCTCGGCCGGAGCTGCCACGCAGGTCCGGAAAGTGTCCTGGAGTGTGGTGGCGGCTGCGTAGTGGAGGTAGTGTCCATTGTGTATTCGATACGCCAAAACCAGTAATTACAATGGGTCTCATCCACCTGACCCTGAAGGCTTCACCAACATGGCAGCATTGAGAAGGATGAGAAAGGAGAGGCCGACAAAATCTCAATGCTGAACTAGGCTGCCACAATGGAGGAAGACAAAAATGATCGTCTGTACTTTCAATGCACGTACGCTAGCATCAGATGCATCCATCAAGGACCTGATGGTACAAACGCGAATGATCAAGTATGACATCATTGGTCTGACCGAGACAAGAAGGCACCAAACTCATCATGCCGTTTTTGACACTGGAGAAGAATTGATCCTCGGAACATGCAATAAAAGAGGTGTCGGAGGCGTAGGTGTCCTTGTCAACACAAACTTGGCCATGAGCATTGATTCATTCGAATGCTTAACAACCCAAATCGGTCGTTTACATTTGAATAGATGTGGCTCACTGCCTGCAGTTTCTATCTTTGTTGTCTACGCACCAACATATACTTATGATTAAGGAGAAATTGAGACGTTCTACATGGAGCTGGAGAAGTTCTACGAAGAAGACCTCACCTTCTACAAGAACATTGTGGGTGATTTTAATGCCAAGATAGGACCGAGAAGATCAGCTGAAGAACTTCACATTGGGACCCATGGCCATGAATGGAACGAACAGGGTGAGAGCCTGTCTGAGTTCATCATGTCGACCAAGACCATCCATGGTAACTCACAGTTCCAGAGGGCTGAATCTAAATGTTGGACACGGGAGTCTCCGGGTGGATGATTCCACAATGAAATAGACCACATCATATTCAATTGATGGTTTTGCCTGACCGATGTCGCTGTTGTCCCAAAATTCCGAACGGGATCGAACCATCATCTCCTTCGTGCAAAATTCTACTTCACAGAGCAGGGAGAAAGGGCTGCAAAGTTTAAAAAGAGAACTCCCAGTACGACCACCAACTGGGAGATCTTTGGCACTATTCCGGGAACATGGGAAGATGCCATTGTTGAAAACATTGACGAGGAATACGATCAACTGGTTCAGCACCTCCATGATTATGCGAGGAACGCCAAGAGACAGCCACAAAAAAACTGCCTGTCTTCGAAAACTCTTGAGCTTATTTGCCAACGTGGTTTGTCACATGGCTCAGGCAACCGCAAGTGAACGTCTGAGCTCGCAAAGCAGTGCAGAGTTGCTATCAAGAATCAGGGACGCTGTCTTGTTTGCCAAGGTGTCAAAAATCAGATGGGCTGGTCACGTAATGGATTTAAAGATGACCGCTGGACTAGAGCTGTTACCGACTGGATTCCACGGGATGTCAAAAGACTGCATGGCTGCCCACCTACCAGATAGTCAGACTTCTTCATCAAGATCATGAACGATCGGTTTGAGGCTCCTCATGTTCCTAGAGCAAACAGATGCCATTGGGCTACACTAGCACGCGACAGGGACAAATGGAGACGTTACTGGTGCCCACTCAAGCAAATCGACGAGTACCGGGAAGTCAAGTGATCAAGTAAACTTTACTATACAAGTCTATTCTTTCTAAGACTTTCTTGGTAGAGGTTTTAGGGTTCTATTTATATCATATCATCTGTGAAGAGTGAGGGCTTGATTACTTTATTTTCTAAACGAATGCCCTCAATATCTTTTTCTTGCCTAACTGCTATTACAAGTAATTCCAGTACTATATTGAACAGCATTGTAGAGAGTGGGCATCCTTGTCTCGTCCCTGATCTTACAGGGAAGGCTCTTAGTTTTTCCGTATTAAGGATGATACCTGCCATAGGGTTGTGGTAGATGGCTTTAACTATATCGAGGAAAGTCCCGTCTATACCCATTTTGGCAAGGGTTTTCATCATAAACGGGTGCTGGATCTTGTCAAATGCTTTTCTGCATCTCTATATATGATCGTTTGGTTTTTATCTTTTCTTTTGTTGATATGATATATTATGTTGATTGATTTTCGAATGTTAAACAATCCTTGAATCCCTGGGATGAATCCCACTTGGTCTAGGTGTATGATCCTTTTGATGTTTTGTTGAATTGTATTTGCAAGTATTTTGTGGAGAATCTTCACATCTGTGTTGATCAGGGATAACTGCCTATAGTTTTCTTTTCTTGTGATTTCTTTGTTTACTTTTGTTATTAGAGAAATATGAGCTTCATAGAATTTTTTTGGGAGAGTTTCTGTTTTTTCATTTTCCAGGAAAATCTTGAGAAGAACTGGCAATAGGTCCTCTTTGAAGGTTTGGAAAAATTTGCTAGTGAATACTTCTGGACCTGGGTTTTTGTTTTTGGGAAGACTTTTGATTACAGTTTCAATTACCTTATATTAATAGGACTATTCACGTATTCTAGGTCTTCTTGATTCAGTCTTGGGAGATTATATTAATCCAGAAATTTAGCCATTTCTTCTAGTTTTCTTGTTTTGTGGCATACAGACTTTCAAATTAGTCTCTGATGATGTTTTGGATTTTTTTTGTTTTCTATTGTGATACCCCCCTTCTCATTTCTGATTAGGCTTATTAGGATTCTCTCTTTCTCTTTCTTTGTGAGTTTTGCTAGTGGTTTACTTATGTTGTTTATTTTCTTGAAGAACCAGCTCTTGGTTACATTGATCTGTCAGATAGTTTTTATGGCTTTCCATGTCGTTGATTTCTGCTCTAAGTATTATGATCTCTTTCCTTTTGCCTGGTTTGGGCTTCATTTTGGTCATTTTCTAATATCTTGAGCTGTCAAGTCAAGTTGTTTATGTGGCCCTTTCTTCCTTCCTGAGAAATGCTTGTAGAGCTATAATTTCTCCCCTAAACACGGCTTTAGCTGCATCTTATGGGTTCTGGTAGCTCATGTTTTCATTCTTATTTGTTTCCAGGTATCATTTGATTACTTCCTTGATTTCTTTCCTGACCAACTCGTTGTTCAACATTGAATTGTTTAATTTCCTGCTGTTTTATTTGGTGTTCTGCATCTGTACATGATTAACTTATATATACAGCACATTGTGGTTTGAGAAGAGAGTTGATACAATGTCTCTCTTCCTGATTTTGTTGAGATATGATTTGTGGACAAGCACATGGTCTATTCTGCAAAATGTTCCATGTGCACTGGAAAAGAATGTGTATTCTCTTTTGGGGACGTATAAAGTCCTGCATAGATCTATTAGCTGTCTGTCTTCTAATTCTTCCTTAAAAGCCATTATTTGCTTGCTGAGTATTAATCTTCCTGATCTATCCAGGGGTGATAAGGCAGTGTTGAAGTCTCCAACTACTATTTTGTTGCTTGTATTGTCCTTCTTAAGTCTGTTAGCAGTTGTTGTAGTTGTTTTCTGGTCCCTCATTGGGTGTTTATACATTTAGTAGTGTGATTTTTTTCCTGCCGTACATATCCCTTGATTAATAAAAAAAAGGCCTTCACTGTCCCTTCTAATCTTTATTTTAAAATGAAATCTATGTTGTCCCATACTAGTAAGGCCACTCCAGCTTATTGAGGGGGTTGTTTGCTTGCAGGCTTGATTTCCATTCCTTGACATGGAAAACAAGCTTGTGTTTGTTTGTTCTGGTTGTTGAGATGTGTTTCTTGTAGGCAACAGATGTTGGGTTCTGTCTCTGAATTCATTTTGCCACTCTGTCTCTTAATTGGTGTATTTAGACGATTGGCATTGGCAGAGATAATTGTCACGGGTTTTTGTGTCATCTTTCTGTAAGGGTTTGCTGTACTTCTAGGGTTTGTCTTTTCTTACAGTAGCCCCTTTAGCCCTTCTTTTAGGTTTGGTTTTGAGTACATGAAGTTCTTGAGCTGTTTTTTATCCACAAAATCATGTTCCTTCGAGTTTGACTGAGAGTTTAGCCAGATAGAGTATTCTTGGTGAAGCGTACATTTTGGTGAGTTTTTCACTATATCCCACCTTTGCCTTCGTGCTTGGAGGGTTTCCTCTGATAGGTCTTCTGTGAATCTAAGGGGTGCTCCTTTGTATGTGATCATCTTCTTTGACCTTGCTGCTTGCAGTATTGTATCTCTATACATGGCATCCATCATTCTAACTATGATATAAGTTTTCCAAACATTTAAAGAGTATTATTGCCAGTTCTTCTCAAGCTTTTCAAGGAAATTGCAGAAACAGAAACTCTCACAAAAATTTTCTATGAAGCTCATATGTCTCTAATACCAAAAGGACACAAAGACATCACAAAAAAAGAAAACTATGGGCAGATATCCCTGATCAACACGGATGTGAAGATTCTCAACAAAATACTAGCAAATACAATTCAACAACTCATCAAAAAGATCATACACCTGGATCAAGTGGGATTCATCCTGGGGATACAAGGATGGTTAACATTCAGAAATAAATCAACATAATCCATCATGTCAACAAAAGAAAAGATAAAAAGCATAAGATCATATCAAGAGATGCAGAAAGATTTTAAAATAAAGTTTAAAATAATTTTACTTTTGCCTGGGATTCAAAAGTCTGTAAGTAATCTGTATGTGATCATCTCCCCTCTTAAACTCTAAATGATGTGACTCTGTAAGTCTCCTTCTGACTGAACTCTACTCTTGTAACAATTGCAATCAGAAATAATAATATTCTTAACGCAATCAATGCAAATGAAGCCCTCATAGCACTGTAGTATTACAAGTGACAGAACTTTTTTCCTTTGCTAATATAGATTTGAGACTCACACAGTTTCTAAAATTTAGGAAACTTTACAATGATAAATTATTACCCATAAATGATCAAAATTAAAAATACCAACAATGACAATTGTTTATTGTTATGGAGAAAGAATTCCACTGCCAGCGGGAGTATCATTTCAGACATCTATTGTTTTTTATTTATTTATTTTTCTTTTGGGGTCACTCCCGGTGATACTCAGGGGTTACTCCTTGCTTTTCACAAGGGAATTACTCCTGATGGTGCTCAGGGGACCATATGGGATTCTGGGAATAGAACCCAAATTGGCCGCGTGCAAGGCACACACCGTACATGCTGTGCTATCGCTCCAGCCCCCATCTACTCTTTACAATATTTTATAAGTTACTTAACAAGTTAAACGCACACTTAGTATATGAACCAGAAATTGATTTTGGGTCAGAAATTTACCACTTGACTGAACACGACTCTAAGCAACATGAATACTTACGTTACAAAACAGTGCATAATCCTTCTCCATAGCAGTTTCATTCATGATAGCTAAAAACAAAAAGAGCTCAACTATCCATTATTATGTGACTGATAAAACAAACTTGTGATAAACATTCATAATTCAGTGGAATCCTACTCCACAATAAAGACTATTCATGCATTAATGTGGATAAGTTTTAAAATAAACATGCTTATTAAAGATATCAGAGACACCAAAATATATCTATATATATATAAATAATGTTTTTATTTCTTTAAAATAATGTCTCTAAGACAAATTTCAATGATACAATTAATATTGAAAATGGTTTTAAGGGTAGGGGTGGTAATTTGGGCAAAATGGAAATACTTGAACTTTATCTTTTATTTGCTAATATTAGTGAGTATAAACACATATATTCAAAATATTTCAAAATATACACTATATTGAATCATTTTATTTATGTAAATGATAACCATCAAAAGCTGATTAAGAGCACAGAATTTTAAAAAAAATTGGCTGAGAACAACTAATCTGTGTCTTTGCCTGCATACCTCTTTCCTAAAATATTATCAAACTGAATAAATCTATCATTCTGAGATCTATGGAATGTTTTCTTAGTGAAGACAGCTTCCACAGCACATATCATTCAACTGTTCCTTCTTCTGCTAACACTATTCCCTTATGTCATTTGATTGCTATTCTGTTTTATTTATTTTTTAAGAAGGGAATTTCATACGCTGGACAGATCTATGTTTGTATTGGAAGATGCAGTGATTCTTAGGCCTATAGTGCCAGAGAGTATCGAGGCTATATTTTACAATGGTTGGGAAAAAACAAAGTGTCAGAGATCAATTATGAATCCTGCATGTACCCCTGACTCATAGCATATCTGCGACTTGCCCCCATATACTTTTTTTTCCAATTTATTATCTACTTCTACCGTTCAATAAGACCAAATTTTGGTTTCAATAAATTGTATTTTTAGAATCCCCTAAAGGAAAGCACTTACATGCTATGTTCAATAAACATACTAACCAATTGTTAGCTGAAAAAAAAGTATGTGTGAGGAAAATTATCTGTATGGTAGTGAACAAAATAAATCTGGAATATTTGTTGCTGGTGTAGGTGTGGTTGAGAAAAATTGAAAGCAGTGACATTAAAATTATTAGAAAGCAGAGTAGTAGATATTAAACCCTAGCTTTGAATTAACGGTACCTGGAGAGCTTTTAAGTAAAGTATTGCTAAATATCCAGGCCCTGCCACCAAAGAATAGAATTTAATTGGTCTAGAGTTGGGCCTAAACATTAATTTTTTTAAAAACCCCTAGGTGATATTAATATACTGCTAAGGAAGAAAATCAGTAATAACAGAAACAGTTCATGCTTGTTCTTTAATTTTTGCTGAGTATAATCATAAAGTATAAATAATATTTACATCAAATATTAGGTGGAAAACAGAAAGATACAGAAAATTAGATATACATAAAAGAAAAAATTCTAATGTTAGCTTTCAATCATAGCCAAATAGTCAAATATACTAGTTTTAATAGCTGTAGCTCCATGTAGTTTTCAATAGCACTTTAAAATGGTCACATTTTCAAATGGTGCCTCTATACTAAGAACATTAAAAATTATTCAAATAAAATTATTGTCACAACCCTAGTCAAGTTTTCAGTAAATGATTTAAATTTAAATTTAAATTTAAATCCATGACATTGGCAACTATCGCCCGATCTGCCTACTGTCTGTCATCTACAAGTTGTTCACTCGAGTCATCCTGAATAGGATTGGCAGAACACTAGATGAAGGACAACCATGTGAGCAAGCAGGGTTCCGCAAAGGATTCAGCACCATCGACCATATCCACACGATAACCAAACTCATTGAGGTTTCTCGGGAGTTCAAGATGCCGCTCTGCTTAACGTTCATTGATTTAAAGAAGGCCTTTGATTCTGTTGAGACGGAAGCGGTCATTGAAGCCCTAGCCAATCAGGGCATTCAAGCCCAATACATCAGGATCCTCCGTGAGCTGTATTGCGGATTCACTACCAGGATCTCACCACTCTACAAAGAAGTGATCGTTGATGTCAAGAGAGGGGTGCGGCAGGGTGATACCATTTCACCAAAACTCTTCAGTGCCACCCTCGAGAACATCATGCGACGACTGGAATGGGAAGGAATGGGAGTGAAGATAGATGGTCGGCAACTACACCACCTCCGCTTTGCTGATGACATTGTTTTAATAACACCAAACATCAGCCAAGCGGCACAAATGCTGGCCGACTTTGACCGTGAGTGTGGAAAGGTAGGACTACAGCTGAATCTTACGAAGACAATGTTTATGAGAAACAGCCTTGTTCCTGACGCCCCATTCGCTCTCAATGGAACGACCATCTCTGAATGCAACAGCTATGTGTACCTAGGTCGAGAGGTCAACATGACAAATGACCTGGCACCCGAGCTGCGCAGGAGGAAGAGAGCGGCTTGGAACGCCTTCAAGAACGTCGAAGAAATAGCTAAGAGGACGAAGAACCTCCGGCTCCGGGCACATCTCTTTGATTCCACTGTTCTTCCTGCATTAACATATGCCTCAGAGACCTGGGCCCTACGCAAACAAGATGAGAACGCCATTCAGGTCTCCCAAAGAAGAATAGAAAGAGCTATGCTTGGAATATCACGTTTCACTCAAATGAGAGAACGAATCCGGAGTTCTGACATCCGTCGACGATCAAGGATCAGGGACGCTGTCTCATTTGCCAAGGTGTCGAAAATCAGATGGGCTGGTCACGTAATGAGTTTTAAAGACGACCGTTGGACTAGAGCTGTTACTGATTGGATTCCACGGGATGTCAAGAGACCGCGTGGCCGCCCACCTACCAGATGGTCAGACTTCTTTGTCAAGGTCATGAACGATCGGTTTGAGGCCCTCCATGTTCCCGGAGCGAAGAGATGCCATTGGGCTACACTAGCACGCGACAGGGACAAATGGAGACGTTACTGGCGCCCGCTCGAGCAAATCGACGACTAACGGGAAGTTAAGTGATTAAGTGATTAAGTGATTTAAATTACCACTAAGCTAGTTTCATCAGTCAAGTTTCAACCACAAGACAGAAGTCAAGCAATAATTTGAACAGGAGAGTATTAGTGTAAAGAAATGCAAGCTATTATTAGAAATAATGTTCTCCAGAAACAATAAGAAAAGATAATTTTAAAGAATGCATGAGACCACAGGAGGATGCCATGAAACTTGATAGAAGTGACTTTGGATGGAAGTGGAAAAAGAAAGTCTGAGAAATTCACAAGAAGCATAGCAAGGGATATTAATTAGGAAACAAAAGCCATTCTTATGAAAATTGCAGAAAGGCTCCCAAGAAATGCCAATTTCACTTTTGTTTTGCATGTGGTCTAGAACCAAAGTAGAAAAAGGAACACAAGAAAAAGAAAGAGAATTGTCTCTCCTTCACCCTCTACTGGCAAAATTAATATTGGGTCAGCTGGCAAAGGAGAAATAGCACAAACAAAGACAATTAAATTTTCCTGAGAAGAACAGGTTGATAACTTGTACAATCCAAACATTTAATACTGTTCCCATCAAATTGCCAAAAGTTTGAGTTCTAATTTGAATAACTGATTATTGCATTGAGGTATTCTACAATTAATTTTTGTTATTAATGGTAATTTTATTGTGAGGTTTTCTACAAATATTTTTTATTTTTTTATAAAATCTTGTACCTATAGTGACTTCTCTTTGAAGTTCAATTTCTAATAAATTCCAAACAAACTATTTAACATATAACATTAGTAGTATCCAAAAATATCAATGTAAAACTTATTAATGGTCAATATTTTTATTGTTTAAATAAAAAACAGTATTCCTTTTGCTCATAAACATTGTTGAAAAGTAAATTAATAACACAAATAAATTTTATCTACTTAAGCTACTTTGTAATTAAATTTAACCAAACCAATTTACTTTTATTCTTAAGAATGTTCTTAGGTTCTTAAAAAAATAGCTCATGGTAAGCACATAGTTTTGTCCATTACAACTATTTGCAGAAATATCCTTAACACAGAAAAGTTTTATGCTCTCTTTAAAATGCCATTTAATAAAATAACATTTTAGGAAAGAACACATATTTTTTCTAATTTTTTAATTTTTATAGTTGAAAATATTTGCTAATTTTTTTATTTAGTTGAAAACATACTATAAGAAGTATGCTTTCAACTAATTTAAAAGCAAGCAAATATTTGGGCACAGCAGTTAGGGCACTTGCGTTGTATGCGGCCGAACCTGGTTCAATTCCTTCATTCCTCTCGGAGAGCCCGGCAAGCCTACGAGAGTATCCAGCCCGCACAGCAGAGCCTGGTAAGCTCCCCATGGCATATTCAATATGCCAAAAACAATAACAAGTCTCACAATATAGACATTACTTGTGCGCCTTCTATCAAATGAACAATAAGAGGACAGTGCTACAGCGCTACAGCGTCACAGTTGAAAACATGGCTAATTTGTAACAGTTAATTACTAAAAAGAGAAATGCTAATAAGAAGTTCCTGGCATTACCTAAATATGAATAGTTAACTATGCAGCAATAGAACTTTATCATAACTCTGCCAGGGCAAGATAACTGAAACAATAACCTTTAGATCACAGTAAAGAACCTACCTTCCTAGTAATCTTCCCATTGAACTTAATTTAGCGCTTTCTTTTTATTCATCAAGTGCATCTAAACAAATGAACCTACTGACACCACTTATTTCACAATTGCTCTACTTGATGAAAGAGAATTATTTCCTTGCTCAATTTTGAGAGGATAATGGAATCTAAAATAGCCCAAAACACTGCATTCTCTTATTTATAGAGAAAGACCAGTATAAACATACAGATTATTTGTACTTATTTAACTACTCAATATCCTTTTATGTTGTTAGGCTCTATATGTTTGTGTATAAAAGTGTAGTAAAAGAGAATTCCACACTTTAATCTACAGCAAATAAAACCTTAGATATTTATAGACTATTCCATCACAAAATGCAAAATGTGCTCAAATTGACTCTCATTCAAAACATAAAATAAGTAACCACAGGATCCAGGTTCCCAACTGCAAAAGCTAAGAGATCAAATGAACAACAAAAAACGACAGATTGCCATTGCTTGGAGCTCCCATAGCCCCAAAATATTTCTTTATAACACAAATCACTATCAGGAACAAGCCTGTGAGCCCAATGCATAATCAATGATGCTGTATATACTCAAACCAGAGGCACTAAGGAAGGGTCCCCACTGAGGTCAGGCCAATCATGTCTCCCTCCTTTCTTTTTAAATGAAAATATCTTGCTGTTTTTGAGATAACATGGTTTACAATGGTTTAAATGTTTATACTTTTGTGCATACAAATTGCCATCATTCCACCATCACCAAAGCCCCCCAAACCCCTCTGTCATTTAGTGCTGTACCATCCCTCCATATCAACTAGATAACCTTAGCTCTGTTGTTCAAGTCTAAAGATTACTTTCATTGAACATTATCTTCCTCCCCTCCTCTCCTCTCCTCTCCTCTCCTCTCCTCTCCTCTCCTCTCCTCTCCCCTCCCCCCTCCCCTCCCCTCCCCCCCCTCCCCTCCCCTCCCCCCTCCCCTCCCCCGCTCCCCTCCCCTCCCCTCCCCTCCCCTCTCCTCTCCTCTCCTCTCCTCTCCTCTCCTCTCCTCTCCTCCCCTACGCTCCCCTCCCCTCCCCTCCCCTCCCCTCCCCTCTCCTCTCCTCTTCTCTCCTCCCCTCCCCTCCTCTCTTCTCCGCTCCTTTTTTTTTCAATTTGAGAGATGGCAGATCCAGTTGCACTCAGGTATCACTTCTGGTGGTACTTGGGAAACCATATACAGCTGTGTTGTATTGAACTTGATGCAAAGCAACCATTACCCACTGTACTATCTCTCCAGTCTACATTGTCTCGTTATATAGCACATATATGTGAGACCATCTGGTATTTGCCTTTCTCCCTCTCTTATTTCACTTCTAGGTTTCTCAAAGTTGTAAGAAAAGAAATTAGTTTATCTTTCTTTATGACTTAGTAGTTTTCCATTATGTAGACATATGCCAAACACAATAACAACAAGTCTCACAATGGAGACGTTACTGGGCCCGCTTGAGCAAATTGATGAACAATGGTATGACAGTGCAAAAGTGCTACAATGCTACTCAATGTTATGCACTCGGGTTGTTCCCAAATCTTGGCCAATATAAATAGCATGCAATAAGAAAGTAGGTGTATATCTTTCTAAGTAAATATTTAGTGTTCACAGGATTGATGCCCAGGTATGGAGCTGTTGGACTATATGGTAGTTTGATTTTTTAATTTTTTTTAGCTGTCTCCATACTATTATGACATAAAATCCGAACCACATGAGACAGTTCCACCAACAGTGAATGAGTGTTCCAGTTTTTAGCACATCATTGGTTGTTTTCAGATTTTCTCAGTTATAGGTCACCCTCACTTACATGATGCAATGTATTGTCATTTTATCTTAATTTTCCTGACAATTAGTGATGAACAGTTTTTCATGCGCCTGTTGGTGGTCTGTAGTTTATCTATGGTCTTTCGACTCTTTTCCCCACTTTTCAATGAGATCACGGTTTTGTTGTTTAGTTTGATGAGTATTTTATATTTCTTGTATAGTATCTGTTTATTATATATAGTATTAGAATAATTTATCCCATTTGTAATGGTATCTTTATTTTAACCATCATTTCCTTCTCGGGGCAGAACATTTTTACATTGATGCATCCCATTTGCTTATGTTTGCATTTTTTTCTTTGATAGATTTGAATCATCAATGTTGTCTCTAAGTTAATATCATAGGCAGTCCTGTCTTTTTTACTTTATGTATTTTATGAATTTGGTATACTAAAGTTTTAAATACACATTGAATTAACTTTAGTATATTATGTGAAATAGGGTTGCAATACTTTTTTGCACAGTGACTAACCAGTTTTTCACACACCATTTGTTGAAAAGGATTTCGTGTTCTATTTAATGAACATAGCTCCTTTATCATGAACAATGTGTCCATTTACCTCTGTGGTCTCAATTATATTCAGTTCCATTGAGAGTCTATCTTTATTTAAGCATTGCGAATTTGTTTACTATGACTTTAGAGTAAAGTCAGGGAATACAACCTCCATTTATTCATTTTCAGAATTACTTAGACTATTTATTAGCCAATTTCAAAATTACTTAGACTATTCAGAATCAGTTAGACTGTTTATTTTGAGTGTAGTACAAATTTTAGTGGTATTTTCTCTATGTCCTTAAAGGGGGGAATTTGTACTTTTATAGGGATTGTACTGAATTTATATAATGCTTTGTATAGTGTGGTTACTTTAATAATGCAATTCTTCCAATTCTTATAAAGGGAGTTTTTCAATATCCTAATATCTTCTATTTTTAATAGTAACATTTTTCAGTGTATAAGTCTTTTTACTTTTCAGTTAAGCTGATTTATTGATACTTCTTGTTTTGTAATATTGCAAATGGATTTTTTTAAAATTTCTAACTCATTAATTACATATATAAGGTGCAACAGATATTTGTTGTTGATTTTTGTAAGTTGAAGCTACCACATGTTTACTGTTTCTAATTCTTCTTTTATTTAGGCACCATTATGTATTAAATATCAAATATGGCATTTTTTATTATTAACGTGATTTAACAAGGGCAATTCTCTACCAAGGAAGAATTTGGGGGTAGGATTTTCTGAGGATCTTGTGTATACCTTAATTAGTTTTCTAATACTTACTCCCTTTCTAACTTTCTTACTATCTCAATTTTCATTTGCATATTGATGTCCCCAGATTATTTGGTCTTCACCAAGTTCAATTCTACCTTTTAGTCCAGGTCTGAGACGCTATGCTCAAGGTTCCTTTCTTGGTACACAATATCTGTACCTAGTATTAGTTTTTGTTTGCTTGTCTTTCAGCCCTTCAGACTGCACTCAGAGCTACTCCTTGCTTTGCACTCAGGGATCTAAGGGGACCACATAATGTGTCAGGAATTGAGCTTGGGTCATCCATGTGTAAGACAGATGCCCTATCTTGTTTACTATCACTTCCACCACTACTCCAAGGCAAACTTATTATCCAAAACAGTTACCCGTGTTTACCTCCTTCTTTAACTACTCTTAGTAGAAGAGTTTTGAATCATACTAGTTTTAAGCCGCAGGACTTTAGAATATAGAACAAATGCAGACTTTTAATTCTGAGTTACTATGGGACTAATGAACTTGATATCAAGAAGCATTCATTTTTGTAGATTGTATGTTTTTAAATTTTTATTAGTGAGACACCATGAGGTACAGTTGTAGACTTACAACTTTTGTGCTTGTTCTTCAATAATGCAATGATTAAATACCCATTCCTCCATCCGTGCCCATTTCCTACCACCACGGATCCCAGTATCCCTCCCACCGCCCATCCCCCTCATCCCACCCTGCCTCTGTGGCAGGGCATTCCATTTTGTTCTCTCTCTCCTTTTGGGTGCTATGATTTTCAAAAGAGGCATTGAGTGGCAATCATGTTTGGTCTATAGTCTACTTTCAGCATGCTTCTACCATCCTGGGAGGATCCTCCCAACAACCTTTATTTGGTGCTCTCTTCTCTATCTGAGCTGCCTTTTCCCTATCATTGCAGCACTCTTTACAATAGCCAGAATTTGGAAAAAACTTGAGTGCCGGAGAACAGATGACTGGTTAAAGAAACTTTGGTACATTTACACAATGGAGTACTATGTAGCTGTTAGAAAAGATGAAGTCATGAAATTTACATATAAGTGGTACTACATGGAAAGTATCATGTTAAGAGAAATGAGTCAGAAAGAGAGGGATAGATATAGAAAGATTGTTTTCATCTGCGGAACATAAAGTAACAAAATAGGAGACTAACACCCAAGAATGGTCGAGATTAGTACCAGGAATTTTACTCCATGGCTTGGAGGCCAGCTATACATTATTGTATTTTAATATATGAGTGTTATTAACAGAGAAAAAGACATTAGATGGAACAAATGATAAATGTACTCTATTCTGAAAGAGGTCTTTCCAGAAAAGATAGCATTTTAGAGAAAATTTAGCTCTTCATAAGCATATGTAATTCTATAAACTGAGGCATTTCTCATGGCTTTCTTTTTTTTCATAGTTGTATTTATTTTTTATTTTTGTCTTATATTTATTTATTGAATCACTGTGGAAGAAGTTACTAAGCTTTCAGGTTTAAGTCTCAGTTATACAATGATCAAACACCTCTCAATTCACCAGTACTCATTTTTCCCCACCAAGAACCCCAATTATAGACTCGGGCCACGCGGGTTCCGGGGCCGAGACCTGGCCCCCTGGCGCCGTGTAATCCCATCAGCGGCCAAGACTCAGAGACTATAAAATCCAGATCCCGGACGAGAGCAGTGCAGTCTCTGCCCCCGCGCTTCGGTGTTCCTTCCCGGAGTCCCTTGGAGGGGAGCGGGTTGAGCTTTCCTCCCCGCCCCGGCCAGGGCTACGGCAGCTGGAGACCTCCAGGACCAGCCACCACCATGCTGAGACCACTCTCCGCACACCTGAAGGTACTGGCAGAGGGACAAAGCCACGCGGGTTCCGGGGCCGAGACCTCCAAGCCTACTCGAATTGGAGTCGAGCATCTTCCACCCAGATCCTCCAAATTCCAGTAGGCGGGGGTCACACCCACCACCTGGCCCCCTGGTGCCATGTAATCCCATCAGCGGCCAAGACTCAGAGACTATAAAATCCAGATCCCGGACGAGAGCAGTGCAGTCTCTGCCCCCGCGCTTCGGTGTTCCTTCCCGGAGTCCCTTGGAGGGGAGCGGGTTGAGCTTTCCTCCCCACCCCGGCCAGGGCTACGGCAGCTGGAGACCTCCAGGACCAGCCACCACCATGCTGAGACCACTCTCCGCACACCTGAAGGTACTGGCAGAGGGACAAAGCCACGCGGGTTCCGGGGCCGAGACCTCCAAGCCTACTCGAATTGGAGTCGAGCATCTTCCACCCAGATCCTCCAAATTCCAGTAGGCGGGGGTCACACCCACCACCTGGCCCCCTGCTGCCATGTAATCCCATCAGCGGCCAAGACTCAGAGACTATAAAATCCAGATCCCGGACGAGAGCAGTGCAGTCTCTGCCCCCGCGCTTCGGTGTTCCTTCCCGGAGTCCCTTGGAGGGGAGCGGGTTGAGCTTTCCTCCCCGCCCCGGCCAGGGCTACGGCAGCTGGAGACCTCCAGGACCAGCCACCACCATGCTGAGACCACTCTCCGCACACCTGAAGGTACTGGCAGAGGGACAAAGCCACGCGGGTTCTGGGGCCGAGACCTCCAAGCCTACTCGAATTGGAGTCGAGCATCTTCCACCCAGATCCTCCAAATTCCAGTAGGCGGGGGTCACACCCACCACCTGGCCCCCTGGCGCCGTGTAATCCCATCAGCGGCCAAGACTCAGAGACTATAAAATCCAGATCCCGGACGAGAGCAGTGCAGTCTCTGCCCCCGCGCTTCGGTGTTCCTTCCCGGAGTCCCTTGGAGGGGAGCGGGTTGAGCTTTCCTCCCCGCCCCGGCCAGGGCTACGGCAGCTGGAGACCTCCAGGACCAGCCACCACCATGCTGAGACCACTCTCCGCACACCTGAAGGTACTGGCAGAGGGACAAAGCCACGCGGGTTCCGGGGCCGAGACCTCCAAGCCTACTCGAATTGGAGTCGAGCATCTTCCACCCAGATCCTCCAAATTCCAGTAGGCGGGGGTCACACCCACCACCTGGCCCCCTGGTGCCATGTAATCCCATCAGCGGCCAAGACTCAGAGACTATAAAATCCAGATCCCGGACGAGAGCAGTGCAGTCTCTGCCCCCGCGCTTCGGTGTTCCTTCCCGGAGTCCCTTGGAGGGGAGCGGGTTGAGCTTTCCTCCCCACCCCGGCCAGGGCTACGGCAGCTGGAGACCTCCAGGACCAGCCACCACCATGCTGAGACCACTCTCCGCACACCTGAAGGTACTGGCAGAGGGACAAAGCCACGCGGGTTCCGGGGCCGAGACCTCCAAGCCTACTCGAATTGGAGTCGAGCATCTTCCACCCAGATCCTCCAAATTCCAGTAGGCGGGGGTCACACCCACCACCTGGCCCCCTGCTGCCATGTAATCCCATCAGCGGCCAAGACTCAGAGACTATAAAATCCAGATCCCGGACGAGAGCAGTGCAGTCTCTGCCCCCGCGCTTCGGTGTTCCTTCCCGGAGTCCCTTGGAGGGGAGCGGGTTGAGCTTTCCTCCCCACCCCGGCCAGGGTTACGGCAGCTGGAGACCTCCAGGACCAGCCACCACCATGCTGAGACCACTCTCCGCACACCTGAAGGTACTGGCAGAGGGACAAAGCCACGCGGGTTCCGGGGCCGAGACCTCCAAGCCTACTCGAATTGGAGTCGAGCATCTTCCACCCAGATCCTCCAAATTCCAGTAGGCGGGGGTCACACCCACCACCTGGCCCCCTGGTGCCATGTAATCCCATCAGCGGCCAAGACTCAGAGACTATAAAATCCAGATCCCGGACGAGAGCAGTGCAGTCTCTGCCCCCGCGCTTCGGTGTTCCTTCCCGGAGTCCCTTGGAGGGGAGCGGGTTGAGCTTTCCTCCCCGCCCCGGCCAGGGCTACGGCAGCTGGAGACCTCCAGGACCAGCCACCACCATGCTGAGACCACTCTCCGCACACCTGAAGGTACTGGCAGAGGGACAAAGCCACGCGGGTTCCGGGGCCGAGACCTCCAAGCCTACTCGAATTGGAGTCGAGCATCTTCCACCCAGATCCTCCAAATTCCAGTAGGCGGGGGTCACACCCACCACCTGGCCCCCTGGTGCCATGTAATCCCATCAGCGGCCAAGACTCAGAGACTATAAAATCCAGATCCCGGAGGAGAGCAGTGCAGTCTCTGCCCCCGCGCTTCGGTGTTCCTTCCCGGAGTCCCTTGGAGGGGAGCGGGTTGAGCTTTCCTCCCCACCCCGGCCAGGGCTACGGCAGCTGGAGACCTCCAGGACCAGCCACCACCATGCTGAGACCACTCTCCGCACACCTGAAGGTACTGGCAGAGGGACAAAGCCACGCGGGTTCCGGGGCCGAGACCTCCAAGCCTACTCGAATTGGAGTCGAGCATCTTCCACCCAGATCCTCCAAATTCCAGTAGGCGGGGGTCACACCCACCACCTGGCCCCCTGGCGCCGTGTAATCCCATCAGCGGCCAAGACTCAGAGACTATAAAATTCAGATCCCGGACGAGAGCAGTGCAGTCTCTGCCCCCGCGCTTTGGTGTTCCTTCCCGGAGTCCCTTGGAGGGGAGCGGGTTGAGCTTTCCTCCCCACCCCGGCCAGGGCTACGGCAGCTGGAGACCTCCAGGACCAGCCACCACCATGCTGAGACCACTCTCCGCACACCTGAAGGTACTGGCAGAGGGACAAAGCCACGCGGGTTCCGGGGCCGAGACCTCCAAGCCTACTCGAATTGGAGTCGAGCATCTTCCACCTAGATCCTCCAAATTCCAGAAGGCGGGGGTCACACCCACCACCTGGCCCCCTGGCGCCGTGTAATCCCATCAGCGGCCAAGACTCAGAGACTATAAAATCCAGATCCCGGACGAGAGCAGTGCAGTCTCTGCCCCCGCGCTTCGGTGTTCCTTCCCGGAGTCCCTTGGAGGGGAGCGGGTTGAGCTTTCCTCCCCGCCCCGGCCAGGGCTACGGCAGCTGGAGACCTCCAGGACCAGCCACCACCATGCTGAGACCACTCTCCGCACATCTGAAGGTACTGGCAGAGGGACAAAGCCACGCGGGTTCCGGGGCCGAGACCTCCAAGCCTACTCGAATTGGAGTCGAGCATCTTCCACCCAGATCCTCCAAATTCCAGTAGGCGGGGGTCACACCCACCACCTGGCCCCCTGCTGCCATGTAATCCCATCAGCGGCCAAGACTCAGAGACTATAAAATCCAGATCCCGGACGAGAGCAGTGCAGTCTCTGCCCCCGCGCTTCGGTGTTCCTTCCCGGAGTCCCTTGGAGGGGAGCGGGTTGAGCTTTCCTCCCCACCCCGGCCAGGGTTACGGCAGCTGGAGACCTCCAGGACCAGCCACCACCATGCTGAGACCACTCTCCGCACACCTGAAGGTACTGGCAGAGGGACAAAGCCACGCGGGTTCCGGGGCCGAGACCTCCAAGCCTACTCGAATTGGAGTCGAGCATCTTCCACCCAGATCCTCCAAATTCCAGTAGGCGGGGGTCACACCCACCACCTGGCCCCCTGGTGCCATGTAATCCCATCAGCGGCCAAGACTCAGAGACTATAAAATCCAGATCCCAGACGAGAGCAGTGCAGTCTCTGCCCCCGCGCTTCGGTGTTCCTTCCCGGAGTCCCTTGGAGGGGAGCGGGTTGAGCTTTCCTCCCCACCCCGGCCAGGGCTACGGCAGCTGGAGACCTCCAGGACCAGCCACCACCATGCTGAGACCACTCTCCGCACACCTGAAGGTACTGGCAGAGGGACAAAGCCACGCGGGTTCCGGGGCCGAGACCTCCAAGCCTACTCGAATTGGAGTCGAGCATCTTCCACCCAGATCCTCCAAATTCCAGTAGGCGGGGGTCACACCCACCACCTGGCCCCCTGGCGCCGTGTAATCCCATCAGCGGCCAAGACTCAGAGACTATAAAATTTAGATCCCGGACGAGAGCAGTGCAGTCTCTGCCCCCGCGCTTCGGTGTTCCTTCCCGGAGTCCTTTGGAGGGGAGCGGGTTGAGCTTTCCTCCCCACCCCGGCCAGGGCTACGGCAGCTGGAGACCTCCAGGACCAGCCACCACCATGCTGAGACCACTCTCCGCACACCTGAAGGTACTGGCAGAGGGACAAAGCCACGCGGGTTCCGGGGCCGAGACCTCCAAGCCTACTCGAATTGGAGTCGAGCATCTTCCACCCAGATCCTCCAAATTCCAGTAGGCGGGGGTCACACCCACCACCTGGCCCCCTGGCGCCGTGTAATCCCATCAGCGGCCAAGACTCAGAGACTATAAAATTCAGATCCCGGACGAGAGCAGTGCAGTCTCTGCCCCCGCGCTTCGGTGTTCCTTCCCGGAGTCCCTTGGAGGGGAGCGGGTTGAGCTTTCCTCCCCGCCCCGGCCAGGGCTACGGCAGCTAGAGACCTCCAGGACCAGCCACCACCATGCTGAGACCACTCTCCGCACACCTGAAGGTACTGGCAGAGGGACAAAGCCACGCGGGTTCCGGGGCCGAGACCTCCAAGCCTACTCGAATTGGAGTCGAGCATCTTCCACCCAGATCCTCCAAATTCCAGTAGGCGGGGGTCACACCCACCACCTGGCCCCCTGCTGCCATGTAATCCCATCAGCGGCCAAGACTCAGAGACTATAAAATCCAGATCCCGGACGAGAGCAGTGCAGTCTCTGCCCCCGCGCTTCGGTGTTCCTTCCCGGAGTCCCTTGGAGGGGAGCGGGTTGAGCTTTCCTCCCCACCCCGGCCAGGGTTACGGCAGCTGGAGACCTCCAGGACCAGCCACCACCATGCTGAGACCACTCTCCGCACACCTGAAGGTACTGGCAGAGGGACAAAGCCACGCGGGTTCCGGGGCCGAGACCTCCAAGCCTACTCGAATTGGAGTCGAGCATCTTCCACCCAGATCCTCCAAATTCCAGTAGGCGGGGGTCACACCCACCACCTGGCCCCCTGGTGCCATGTAATCCCATCAGCGGCCAAGACTCAGAGACTATAAAATCCAGATCCCAGACGAGAGCAGTGCAGTCTCTGCCCCCGCGCTTCGGTGTTCCTTCCCGGAGTCCCTTGGAGGGGAGCGGGTTGAGCTTTCCTCCCCACCCCGGCCAGGGCTACGGCAGCTGGAGACCTCCAGGACCAGCCACCACCATGCTGAGACCACTCTCCGCACACCTGAAGGTACTGGCAGAGGGACAAAGCCACGCGGGTTCCGGGGCCGAGACCTCCAAGCCTACTCGAATTGGAGTCGAGCATCTTCCACCCAGATCCTCCAAATTCCAGTAGGCGGGGGTCACACCCACCACCTGGCCCCCTGGCGCCGTGTAATCCCATCAGCGGCCAAGACTCAGAGACTATAAAATTTAGATCCCGGACGAGAGCAGTGCAGTCTCTGCCCCCGCGCTTCGGTGTTCCTTCCCGGAGTCCTTTGGAGGGGAGCGGGTTGAGCTTTCCTCCCCACCCCGGCCAGGGCTACGGCAGCTGGAGACCTCCAGGACCAGCCACCACCATGCTGAGACCACTCTCCGCACACCTGAAGGTACTGGCAGAGGGACAAAGCCACGCGGGTTCCGGGGCCGAGACCTCCAAGCCTACTCGAATTGGAGTCGAGCATCTTCCACCCAGATCCTCCAAATTCCAGTAGGCGGGGGTCACACCCACCACCTGGCCCCCTGGCGCCGTGTAATCCCATCAGCGGCCAAGACTCAGAGACTATAAAATTCAGATCCCGGACGAGAGCAGTGCAGTCTCTGCCCCCGCGCTTCGGTGTTCCTTCCCGGAGTCCCTTGGAGGGGAGCGGGTTGAGCTTTCCTCCCCGCCCCGGCCAGGGCTACGGCAGCTGGAGACCTCCAGGACCAGCCACCACCATGCTGAGACCACTCTCCGCACACCTGAAGGTACTGGCAGAGGGACAAAGCCACGCGGGTTCCGGGGCCGAGACCTCCAAGCCTACTCGAATTGGAGTCGAGCATCTTCCACCCAGATCCTCCAAATTCCAGTAGGCGGGGGTCACACCCACCACCTGGCCCCCTGGTGCCATGTAATCCCATCAGCGGCCAAGACTCAGAGACTATAAAATCCAGATCCCGGACGAGAGCAGTGCAGTCTCTGCCCCCGCGCTTCGGTGTTCCTTCCCGGAGTCCCTTGGAGGGGAGCGGGTTGAGCTTTCCTCCCCGCCCCGGCCAGGGCTACGGCAGCTGGAGACCTCCAGGACCAGCCACCACCATGCTGAGACCACTCTCCGCACACCTGAAGGTACTGGCAGAGGGACAAAGCCACGCGGGTTCCGGGGCCGAGACCTCCAAGCCTACTCGAATTGGAGTCGAGCATCTTCCACCCAGATCCTCCAAATTCCAGTAGGCGGGGGTCACACCCACCACCTGGCCCCCTGGCGCCGTGTAATCCCATCAGCGGCCAAGACTCAGAGACTATAAAATTCAGATCCCGGACGAGAGCAGTGCAGTCTCTGCCCCCGCGCTTCGGTGTTCCTTCCCGGAGTCCCTTGGAGGGGAGCGGGTTGAGCTTTCCTCCCCGCCCCGGCCAGGGCTACGGCAGCTGGAGACCTCCAGGACCAGCCACCACCATGCTGAGACCACTCTCCGCACACCTGAAGGTACTGGCAGAGGGACAAAGCCACGCGGGTTCCGGGGCCGAGACCTCCAAGCCTACTCGAATTGGAGTCGAGCATCTTCCACCCAGATCCTCCAAATTCCAGTAGGCGGGGGTCACACCCACCACCTGGCCCCCTGGTGCCATGTAATCCCATCAGCGGCCAAGACTCAGAGACTATAAAATCCAGATCCCGGACGAGAGCAGTGCAGTCTCTGCCCCCGCGCTTCGGTGTTCCTTCCCGGAGTCCCTTGGAGGGGAGCGGGTTGAGCTTTCCTCCCCGCCCCGGCCAGGGCTACGGCAGCTGGAGACCTCCAGGACCAGCCACCACCATGCTGAGACCACTCTCCGCACACCTGAAGGTACTGGCAGAGGGACAAAGCCACGCGGGTTCCGGGGCCGAGACCTCCAAGCCTACTCGAATTGGAGTCGAGCATCTTCCACCCAGATCCTCCAAATTCCAGTAGGCGGGGGTCACACCCACCACCTGGCCCCCTGGCGCCGTGTAATCCCATCAGCGGCCAAGACTCAGAGACTATAAAATTCAGATCCCGGAACCGCGCGGCCGCATTTGCGGCCGCGCGACATCTTATTATCTCATTCCTACTTTGGACAAACTTGCAGGCTGTCGAATGTAGCCTGCCCACAGGGCAGAGTCTGGCAAACTCCCCGTGGCCTACCAAATATGCCAAATACCAGTAACAATGATGGGTCTCATTCTCCTAAAGAGCCCTGAATATAATCTCAGGACTAGGATGAAAGAGACGTTACTGGGGCCTGCTCGAGGCAATCGACGATTAACAGGATGATGAAATGAAAAAATGAAAAAAGAACCCCAATATACCCCCCCTCTCACCCCTCCCAATGCCTGTGAGGCAGGTGATTTCCACTTAACTCTTCTCTACATTGATTACATTTATTATTTTGACAAAAGATGCACCATTATTGTTTAGAATTACCTCCCCCAACAATCAGAATTGCTGAAAAGGCATACTTTGTTTTCTATAGCTGGTTATAAGAATCATATAATGTTGCACGGCTGCTGTTGTGGCCACACAATTTTGGATTTCTGCAAAGAGGCAAATAAGTACGAGATTGGTTTCTGTGCATCTGGTGTTATGGCTGTGTGGCAGAGCCACTCGTGGGAGGTAACTCAGGACCTCGGTAGGGCGTGAAGGACAAGCTAGTACTGCCCCCCTTCCCATGAGACTGCAGTTCCTCATGGCTTTCTTTTAAAAAACAACTACTTATCTGAAGTGAAAGCTATTTCAGTCAATATGTTATTTAACTCAATATTTTACTCATTTTTGAATGCAGTGAGGTGGTATTTTCTGGTCAAGGAAATGGAAATTGCCTTTTGGACTGAATTTTTTCCCTCATTCCGCCAATACTAATGCAGGAATTGATGGGCAGTGAATCTCTGTGCTGTTTTTCTTACAGAGTGGTCATAGGTTTTCTGCAACGGAATTATGTGGGGTGTCATGAATTTCTTTGCACTTTTGCTGAATGAGAATATCTTGTAGTAAATATCTAGAATGTGATTATTTTGAATTTTTGGTTGAGGGTCAGGGGATTTTTCAAGCAGTCTCAGGGATATCTGGGGTATCTCGATACAGAATTGCTTAGGTTCTGTGGTGCTGCAAATCATTAGGGTCACCTTGACAAGAAAATCCCAGTTCATACCCAATATTATTTAAGAGCCCTGATATTTCTCAGGGACCACGTGGTGCTGAGGTTCCAAAGGATGTCCCAGTCCATGCAAGACATGCACCCATGATTTCTGAGCTATCTCCCTGATCCCAGTCATATGCCTTTTAAATGTGATACACATGTGCTATGTTTTCTGGGTAAACTAAATATAAGAACAGTTAATTTGTACTATTTGAATTAAATTTATATGTGCTTAACTTTTTAGAAAATGTTACTATTATAATTGAAAAAATATTTTTTCTATAGTTTAGCTGTCAGGGTTGCAATAGTGTTCATATTTCTGGTATTTATATGCTAAAAATGCTATTATCTCCCTTAGCACTCTCCATGAGTTTCTAAAGGTTTGGGGTGGATTCTTTTTTTTTATTCCATCTGTTACTTCATTTTTTAAATAAATTTTTATTAGTGAAACACCATAAGGTACAGTTGTATACTTACAAATTTTTGTGCTTGGGTTTTATTTATACAATGATCGAGCACCCATCCCTCCACCAGTACCTATTCTCCACCACCGCTGATCAAAAAAGCTGGGATGGCCATACTAGTATTCAACAACATAAATTTCAGGTTGAAAAAGATTAGAAGGGACATTGAAGGCTATTTTCTATTCATCAAGGGATATGTACAACGGGAAGAAATCACACTCTTAAATGTATACGCACCTAATGAGGGAACATATAAATATTTAAAACAACAGTAATGTTGTTACTGCTAACAGATTTTAAGGAGGACATTACTAGCAACACAATAGTAGCTGGAGACTTCGACATCACCTTATCATCTCTTGTTGGATAGATCAACAAGAACAAAACTCAGCAAGAAAACATTGACTTTGAAAGAAGAAATAGAAGCGAAAGGGCTTATAGATCTATACAGGGCTTTAGACCCCAAAAAGAAAGAATACACATTCTTCTCCAGTTGCACATGGGGTGGATTCTTTAGGGTTTTCTATTTATATTGTCACCTGAAAATGCTGAATGTTTAGTTTTCTTTATAATTTAATCTCTGTAGTTTCCTTTTCTTGACAATTTCTGACTGTAAATTGCAATATTATATTGAATAATAATGGTGAATAATATATATATTTGCATTGTGTCATATCTTAAAATATTTTCAGTTTTTCATCAATGAGAATTATGTGACTTTGTTTTATATGGTCTTTAATTATATTTGGATAAGTTCCTTCTATCCCCATGCTGTGGAGAGTTTTTATCATTAATAAGTATAGAATATTATAAGATGCTTTCTATGCATCTATTGATACATTAGTGACTTTTTTCTTTTGCTGATTTGGAGTATCACAATGATTTATTAGTTTGTTTTGAATCTTATTTGTATCTCTAAAATGGCTTCTACTTTATCATAAAGTATGGTTCTTTTAATTTATTGCTGCATCCTGTTTGCTAAAACTTTGTTGATGATTTTTGCATCTAACTATGTTGAGGTTATTGATACAAATTTTTTTCTTTTAGAGATATATTTGCTTTGTTACAAGCATAAATTTCATAAACTGTAGCACTGTCGGTAGCACTGTCCTCCCATTGTTCATCGATTTTCTCGACGTCTCCATTGTGAGATAAAAACATTTTGTGAAAAACTTTAAAAAATTTCTATTTACTTTTAAAGAGTTGGAGTAGTATAGGCAATGAGTTTGCTCTGAAGGTTTTGCAGAATGTGTAAAACCTAGAATTGAACTTTAACAAGGGGAAGATTATTGTAACCATTTTGATTTCCTTGCAATTTATTGATCTTTCCAGACCAATTACTAGCATGGGATAAATTTAAAAAAACAAATTTTTAAAGATTTCATTCTGATTCAGGCAAATTATCAGATTATATAAATTCATCCATTTTTCCTAAATTCTCTCTCCAATTTAATGGCATAAAGTTATTTATAGTAATCTTTGCATTTTAATGATTGTTGTAACTGCTCTACTTTCATTGATATGTGATTTATTATGGATTTGTCTTTTTACAATGAGTCTAGCCAATGTTTTTACAATCTTGCTGCTATTTTTTTTAAAGACCCGAATTTCATTGACCTGTTGTATTTTTTAAAATTTCTGACACTTATTTATACTTTGATATTTTTGTCATTTGTTCTTGAACACATGTGGTGATGCTCAGGGGTTCCTTCTGGTTCTGCACTCATAAATTATTTCTGGTGGTGCTGGAGGGACCATATGGGTTGCAAGAGTCAAACCTGGGTCCATTGCATGCCTGGTAAGAGCCTTATTCACTGTACTATCTCTCCAGTAACTATTTATGCTAATTTTAATGATTCTCTTATTTCAACATATTTTGAGTTTTTGGTCTTTTTGTTTTGTTTTGTTTTGTTTTGTAAGATGTGAGGTTGAAGGGCCAGAGTGATAGCACAGTGGGGAGCACATTTGCCTTGCATGCGGCCAACTCGGGTTCGATCTCCAGTATCCCATAAGGTCCCCCGTGCACCACCAGAAATAATTCCTGAGTATAGAGCCAGAAGCAACCCTTGAGCATCAGCTGGTGTGACCCCAAAAGAAAAAATAAATAAATAAATAAATAAATAAATAAATGATGTTAGGTTGAGATTTGAGATTAAGATATTTATTCTGGCTTTTCCTTATTTTCAATGCAAACTTGTAAAACTATGACTTTAATTTTGCTGTGTCCAATAAGTTCTGTTAGGCTTTACCTTTATTCTCATTCATTTCTAGGAACTTTTCATTTTTGATTTGATATACTCTTTGGTACAATGGTAGTTCAGTCATATGCTATTTAATCTTCAAGTGTTCAAGATTTTTTGGTTTTATTTTTTATATTTTTGTTGTTTGTTTCTATCTTCAAAATATGTGATCTAAAATGAAACAATGTATTTTCTCTTTTTAATAACTATAGATGTTCGTTTTGTGTCTTGGTATATGATATATCCTGTAGAATATCCTATGTGCACTGAATATGAATGTTCATTCAGCCTTTGGGTATTGTAGATATCTATTTATCCCAGCATTTTTATGCTTTTAGCTTAAGGGTTTTACATTTTATATTAACTTTCTGTTTGTTTATTCTGTCCAACTACAAAAGTGGAGTATTAAATTTCTCCACTAGTATTGTGTTGCTGTTATCTCTTATAAGCTCTATTAGTTGTTGTTTTAATAATGTTACTACATCTTCATTTATTGCATATATTGCCCTTTGTGTGTTTATTCCTTAGGCAGTATGTAATGTTCATCCCTTGATCTTAATACTCTCTTTAATTTTGTTTGATACAAATATGGAAATCCCTAATTTTTATAGGCTATTAATTTGCCAGTATGATTTTTTTGTCTTCTCTTAGCGTCTTTGTTGTTAAAGTTTAAGTATGTCTCTTGTATGCAGTAGCTGGCTAGATTGCTTCCCAACACAGACAGTTCTTATGCCTTTTTATTGGACAATTAAATTCAGTGACATTTTGGGAAATTATTGACATAAGAAATTTCATTCTAATTTTCTATGAGAATTTTGGGTGATTTGCCTGTGTCTTTTCCTTCACCTTTTGTGTAGTAGTTAACTTTCATTTGCCTTTCTTTGTTAGTTTCCTTGTGTGTTTTTACTTCGAGACTACTGGGTAGATTACAATGAAAATTTCAAGCATGTTTCCCATTTTAAATTTAAAGCAAATAAGCCTCAAACTCATTTGGAAGTTGCCTATTTTTTTAATCTACTTTCCTCCATTTTATGTTTTGTGTGTATCTTATTGCTTGCAGAAGGGACTTTCTTTTCTATCATGGGAGACCATTTAATACTTCTCACAGGTTATTTAGAGGAAATGAATGCTTTAGTATTGTTTGAAAATTCTGATCTTGTAGATTTTCATTTGAGAAATCTACTGTGAGTTTTATGGAGTTCTTTAAATCTGAGTCTTTGTTTTTCTCATGATGGCTTTTAAAATTTGCCTGACTGGGCTCTTTTCATTTTGATTCTACTGTGTCTTGATATTCTTCACTTTGGCTTTATTTTGTTTGGAACTATTTAGGCTTCCTGGAGAGCTGTGTATATGTCTCTTTTCTCAGATCTGGGAAATTCTTGATTACTGCTTCTTCTACTGACTATTTTTCCCTTTATCTTTCCTCTCCTACAGCTCCCATGAAGCAAGTGTCATTCCTTTTATTGCAATTCCATAAGACTCTAACATTTTCTTCATTTTTAAAATATTTCCCTTTTATTTTTATTATTACCCTTTAACTCACCAATTCAATTTTTGGATTTTTACATTCTTCTGCTAAGTTCCCAACATCACATTAAAATATTTTTAATTCAACTACTGTATTCTGTGACTCATTCAATTCCTTAGATTTTTTTTATACTACATCTGAGTTCACTGATATTTCTTCCACTGATCTCTTTATTTCATTTATAGTATTATTGTTTGGAAGTAATCCTCAGGGAATTTAGCAAATTCTGATGTGTTTGAAGATCTTCCTTGGATTTCTTTAGCTCATTAATGAGGGTGAACTATTTCATTACCCTTTTGTCTCATTATACTTGGTGCTATGTGAGAGCTAGGAGCAAAGATCCAAGTAAAAAATGGCCTGAGATTTAATCAGGTGTTCATGCTTGCAAAATAAATCTCCACTGGGCATTTATGGTAACAAGTGCAGTATAAGAGCTATAATATCTAGGCTAATAATCCCAGACTCTGACCCAGAGTTTCTGGTGTCTGCAGCAGATACGCTTTAGTCTGGTCAACCTGAGCTGTGATCAATAATAATGTTCCTGAGCATGGTAAGCTTCATACTACAAATGCATCATGGAACTTGAGTACCTGGCTGACAAGTGGTAGTATCACTTTTATCACTTGTCATCCCATTGCTCATCGATTTGCTCGAGTGGGTGCCAGTAACATCTCCATTCATCCCTGTCATATCCTATCGTAACCCAATGGTGTCTGCTTGCTCCAGAAACACAAAGAGCATCAAACCAATCATACGGGGTCTTGACAAAGAAGTCCGACCATCTTGTAGGTGGGCGGCCAGGCGTTCTTTTACGTTCTGTGGAATCCAGCTTTAGTCCAGCGGCCGTCTCCAAATTGCATTACGTATTTGATACATCTGATTTTTCACAAATGAGGCAGCATCCCTGATCCTTGATCATTATTGACAGAGGTGGGAACTCCGTATTACTTCTCTCACTTGAGGGAAGCATGGTACTCCAAGCATACCACTTTCGATTCCTCTTCAGGAGACCCGAATAGCATTCTCATCCTGTTTTCATTACGTGACCAGCCCATCTGATTTTCAACACCTTGGCAAATGAGACAGCGTGCCTGATTCTTGATCGTCGACAGATGTCAGAACTCCGGATTCTTTCTCTCATTTGAGTGAAACGTGGTATTCCAAGCATAGCTCTTTCAATTCCTCTTTGGGAGACCCGTATAGCATTCTCATCCTGTTTACATAGGGCCCATGTCTCTGAGGCATATGTTAATGCAGGAAGAACAGTGGAATCAAAGAGATGTGCCCGGAGCCGGAGGTTCTTCGTCCTCTTAGCTATTTCTTAGACGTTCTTGAAGGCGTTCCAAGCCGCTCTCTTCCTCTGTGCAGCTCGGGTGCCAGGTCATTTGTCATGTTGACTTCTCGACCTAGGTACACAGAGCTGTTGCATTCGGAGATGGTTGTTCCATTGAGCATGAATGGGGCATCACGAACGAGGCTGTTTCTCATAAACATTGTCTTCGTAAGATTCAGCTGTAGTCCTAACTTTCCACACTCACGGTCAAAGTCGGCCAGCATTTGTGCCGCTTGGCTGATGTTTGGTGTTATTAAAACAATGTCATCAGCAAACCGGAGGTGATGTAGTTGCCGACCATCTATCATCACTCCCATTCCTTCCCATTCCAGTCGTCGCATGATGTTCTCGAGGGTGGCACTGAAGAGTTTCAGTGAAATGGTATCACCCTGTCGCACCCCTCTCTTGACATCAATGATTACTTCTTTGTAGAATGGTGAGTGCCTGGTAGTGAATCCGCAATACAGCTCACAGAGGATCTTGATGTATTGGGCTTGAATGCCCTGATTGGCTAGGGCTTCAATGACCGCTTCAGTCTCAACAGAATCAAAGGCCTTCTTTAAATCAATGAACGTTAAACAGAGTGGCATCTTGAACTCCCGAGAAACCTCAATGACCTTGGTTATCGTGTGGATATGGTCGATGGTGCTGAATCCTTTGCGGAACCTGGCTTGCTCGCATGGTTGTCCTTCATCTAGTGTTCTGTCAATCCTATTTAGGATGACTCAAGTGAACAACTTGTAGATGACAGACAATAGGCAGATCGGGTGATAGTTGCCAATGTCATGGATGTCTCCCTTCTTGAACAGTAGTACGGTCCTGCTGGTTTTCCACTGGGACGGAACCTTGCATTCAGACAGGTAGCAAGTGAAGAGCCGAGCCAGTGTATTAATGAGTACTGACGGCAGGTTCTTCAGGTGTTCAGGTCTGACATTGTCTGGGCCGGGTGCTGTTTGTTTCTTAACCGACGAAATGGCGTGTAGGATTTCGGAAGGGAGAACATTGGGAACGACATATCCATCGTGTGGAATTTGGTATGTCAGCAAGTGGACATGGCTATCGAAACATTTGAGTAGAAGTCATGGATAATCTTCTCCATTGCCGTTCTCGAGGATGTGATGGATCCATCAGGTTGTTGGAGGGCAGTCATCTTGGTCTTGTAGTTGGCAAAGGACAGGCGGGTGTTATGAATACTTGATACTACCTCAACTACCCAGCCGCCACCACATTCCAGGACGCTTTCTGGACCCGTGTGGCAGCTCCGGCCGAGATTCACGCACGTCTGGAGACCCACAGAACAAGATAAGCGGAACACTCTGAGACCTTGGATTCCAGGCTCAACAGACCCAGGGAGAGAGATACTCTGCTTGCTCCCACGAACCACAGGTGATAAAGGGATTCTAATCAGGAGCCCCACCCTACCCTGTCTGTTTGCTCCTACCAAACTCTAGAGACCCAGGGATCGGAGTGCACACAGAAGACTCACTCTACCCCTACCAGGACCAGATAAATACCCCCACTGGCAGACCGCCACTATTGACACTACCTCTACTACCCAGCCACCGCCAGGATGCTTTCCGGACCTGCGCGGCCGCAAAGCCATCATAAGACACTAATTACCCACCTTCCAGAATGGCCGTACCATATTTGATAGGGTTCAAATATGGTAACACCTACGAGGGTGACTAGAGGTCGCCCCAAAAGCCTCTATCCCTCTCAGAAAGACTGGCAAGCTACCGAGAGTATCCCGTCCACATGCAAGAACCTAGCAAGCTATCCATTGTGTATTCGATATGCCAAAACTAGTAACTACAACTGGTCTCATCTACCTGACCCTGAAGGCTTCACCAACATGGCAGCACTGAGAGGGATGAAAAAGGAGAGGCCGATAAAATCTCAAGGCCGAACTAGGCTGCCACAAGGAAGGAAGACAAAAATGATCTTCTGTACTTTCAATGCACGTATGCTAGCATCAGATGCATCCATCGGGGAACAGATGGTACAAGCGCGAATGATCAAGTACGACATCATTGGTCTGACCGAGACAAGAAGGCACGAATCTCACCATGCCGGTTTCGACACTGGAGAAGAATTGTTCCTCGGAACATGCGATAAAAGAGGTGTCAGGGGCATCAGTGTCCTTGTCAACACAAACTTGGCCATGAGCATTGATTCATTCGAATGCTTAACAACCCGAATCGGATGTTTACATTTGAATAGCTGAGGCTCACTGCTGGCAGTTTCTATCTTCATTGTCTATGCACCAACATCTCATTATGATGAAAGAGAAATCGAGAAGTTCTAAATGGAGCTGGAGAAGTTCTATAAAGAAGACCACACCTTCTACAAGATCATTATAGGTGATTTTAATGCCAAGATAGGACCGAGAAGATCAGCTGAAGAACTTAACATCGGGACCCATGGCCTAGAATGGAACAGACAGGGTGAGAGACTGTCTGAGTTCATAATGTCGACCAAGACCATTCATGGTAACTTATAGTTCCTGAAGGCAGAATCTAAACGTTGGACCTGGGAGTCTCCCGGTGGACGATTCCACAATGAAATAGACCACATCATATTCAATCGACGGTTTTGCCTGACCGATGTCGCTGTTGTCCCAAAATTCCAAATGGGATTGGACCACCGTCTCCTTCGTGCAAAATTCTACTTCACAGAGTGGGAAGAAAGGGCTGCAAAGTTTAAAAAGAGAACTCCCAGAACGACCACCAACTGGGAACTCTTTGGCACTATTGCGGCAACATGGGAAGATGCCATTGTTAACAACATTGACGAGGAATATGATCAACTGGTTCAGCACCTCCATGATTGTACGAGGAACGCCAAGAGAGAGACAGCCACAAAAAAACACCTGTCTTCGAAAACTCTTGAGCTTATTCGCCAACGTGGTTTGGCACATGCCTCAGGCAACCGCAAGCTTATGTCCGAGCTCGCAAAGCAGCGCAGAGATGCGATTAAGGAAGATCTCAAAGAGAGAAGAGCAGAAGTGCTGGTCGATGTGGCAGAACCCGGGAAAAGTATTCATATTAATATGCCATAGCATATTGAGCATCATAACTGCACTTGCTCTGTGGCATTAATAGGAGCTCTGCACAAAATTCTTGAAACTCTTGCTAGCTGTTAGTGCTTTAGAAGATTTGATCAACTTGCTGGAATAAAAGCTGCTTCAGCTTTGACCTTTTTTGCATTGGAATGGGCAGGGCTCACCACAGGCCTGGGTGTTCCTAATCACTGCAGTGGCAACAAAGACAGTGTTCAGAATAATACTAGCTATTACTCATGTTTTCATTTTCTGGTTACATGGTTCTCAGTTTCTTTCCTGTGAAAACAGTTGGAATTTTGGGAACCTGGGTTCTCAGTGTATCCTCACCCTGCTTTTTAGAACAGTGGAAGGTTGTGAAGAGTGTTATGTTATCATTGAGTTTCACTCAACCACACTCCCAATTCTCAATGCCTCTTCATTCAGTATTTGTACTGAGTTGGCAATTTCACTGTGGAGTTACTCTACTCATGATGTATTGGTAAGTTTAAACTCAGTTATAGTTTTGCTGCAACTCATTGAGGCCTCTGCTTTTAATTCTTTTTTTTTTTGGTATAGATATTTGCTTTAACGATGCAGGGTGCTAGATAATTCTCCCACAAACTGTTCATTTCCTCCAGGTAATGCAGAAACCAGTCAGGTTTTCTAATTCTCTTTGTGACAAACTTCTGTAAATTCCTTACATAACAAAGGAAAGGTATCAACCCCCAATAAATTTCCACATCTATTTTAAGTGATAACAGCTAATAGTCTCAGTGAAATATTGCTTCTACCATTTCTGAGAACTATTTTCTTTCAAACTACTTGAATGCATTAAAAAAATCTCTTATAGAATTTGATAGATAGTGCAGGATGTAAGGTGCTTGCTTTGCATCCTGCTAACCCAGGATAAATCCCTAGTAGCCCATATGGTTTAATGAGCCTCTTCAGGTATGATCCCTCAGTTCGGAATCAGGAGCAATCCCAGAGTACTGCTGCATTACTCAAAACCAAAAGTAAACTATCTCTTATAGTCCTGGAAATTTTGCTTAATAGAGGTACATTAATTATAGAACCAGTACCAGTGGCATTAGAATGAATAGAATGCTTAGTTTTTCTGGGATAGTTGTTTCCTCTACAAAAATCATGGTATGCACTTGCAATTACCAATACCCTGAAAATAAAAGTACTAATGAACTTTCAAATCCCAACCAATTACAATTAATTAATTGAATTTCTGTAGAGCATTGCGAGCTACATGATACGGGATTCATAACATCCCTGGGTAGAGTTAAATAATAGAAAGATACTTTCCAAATTCAGTGCAAACTGTCATCTCACTTATATGGTCCCATTTATATTGTGGACACTCTGGAAGTCATTGTCAAGACCAATAACTTCAAACTTTTAGAAAATCTTGACATTTTCACATTGATTATATGACCATCTGAATACAGTGGAAGTGAAATTCACTCTGGACTAGTCGAAGCTAGCTTATGAATTAACCAGGTTATGCAGACCTCACCCATCTTTCTCTAGCTTATAACATAGATATTTTTCAGGATAAAAACTTAATCACATTAGTATACTTCCAAAGATTTTTATATCCACTTTATTGTCAAATTCCCATTTAATCTCAGTCACACAAACTAAGGCATAAAAAGGAGTGGTTATAAAAAATAAATTAATTTAAAATGAATGGTTATAATTGGCAGAATCATTCTCAAATCTATAAATATGAGATAAATACCAATATTTTTATTGCCCCTAACATATATCCTTTCAATCCATATTATATTTCTTATATTATATTATTATATTATATTATTATATTATATTATTATTATATTATTATATTATATTATATTATTATATTATATTATTATATTATATTATTATATTATATTTCTTTCCAGGGTTTCATTAATAAAAACTTAATTTTAAGTTTATTCACTATGGCAGTGGTTACTATGACTAGAAGTGGTAAAATTCATAATTTTATAATAGTTCCAAAAGGTATTTGCATTTTAGGAACTGAACGTTTTGGGGAGGGTCACACTTGGTTGTATTCAGATGCTACTACCAGATTACTGCTGGGGGGAGTGTGCAAAATGGGATTACGTCTTGCTATATTTTGGGAATGACATGCTGTCCAGAGGATCAAGACAAGTGGCTTGATGCAAAATAGGGATTAGTACATTGATTTATCTCTCTATCCTTGCAGGAATTCAATTTTGTTTTACTTCATTTTATTTCAGCCATAGGAAAAAAGCCTGATATGGTCAATTTTGTTCTGACAAAATCTGAAAGTTCCTTTTCTCAGCTCAGAGTATATTATCTGAAAATAAATACCATGTAAAGCTCGTATTCTATACAAGGGTCTACAAATCTTCCCTGTTGACACTCAGTATAAGCTTGGCATACATATGAAAAGTTATATTGCATGGAAGAAGAGGGCTAAGTAAAAATATATGTTGTTCTAAGAGTCAATGGTTTGGTCTTCGGGAACAGTTTGAAAGAACAAACAAACAACTTGAAGTTAGAGATTAATGAGTGAAACATAAAAATGACCTAATAGATTTTGACTAAATATGTAAACAATGTTGGTTAAACCAGAGAGAGAAAGCATTAAAAGTAAAACTAGGGTAGACACGAGTGAGGATGTTTTAAAGAAAAAAACATCAGAATCTTTTAAAAAATCTATGCTAAGATAGGCAATAATTGAGAAATCTTCACAAAAGCCTACCTCAAAAGCCTACCTTGTCATATTTTTCTAATTAAAAAAAAGAGGAATTTGGGAGTGCCAAGACCCAAGACTTTGATCTAATTGACAGTGATATACATTCTTTTTTCAAAGCTTCTGGCATATCAGTGGGGAAAATAAAGACCAGTCAATTTGGGATTAGAAGAATAAAATTCTGATGTAACTGAAGAATGATTATTGATAACAGAATTTGGATTTTGGTATCCAAAGAATCACTAAAATTCTTCTGAACCAAAATAGCTTCAATTGGAAATATTAAAAATAGGTATATTGAATATTATTCTGTTAAATCTATAGATTGAAGAAAAATTATCAAATATTATAACCATATTAAATAATATCTGACCATCTCATAGGCGGGCGACCACATGATTTTTTTTTTCTTTTTGGGTCACACCCAGTGATGCACAGGGGTTATTCCTGGCTCTACACTCAGGAATTACTCCTGGCGGTGGTTGGGGGACCATATGGGATGCTTGGAATCAAATCCTGGTTGGCTGCATGCAAGACAAGCACCCTACCCGCTGTGCTATCACTCCAGCCCAGCCACGTGATCTTTTGACCTCCCATGGAATGCAATCAGTAATGACTCTAGTCCAGAGGTCATGTCCAAATCTCATTACGTGTCCAACCCATCTGATTTTTGACACCTTGGCAAACGAGACAACGTCCCTGATTCTTGATTGTCGACAGAGGTCAGAACTCCGGATTCTTTCTCTCTTTTAAGTGAAGTGTGATACTCCAAGCATAGCTCTTTCGGTTCCTCTTTGGGAGACCCAAATAGCATTCTCATCCTGACTTTGTTGGTCCCAGGTCTCAGAGGCATATGTTAATGCAGGAAGAAGAGTGGAATCGAAGAGATGTGCCCAGAGCTGGAGGTTCTTCGTCCTCTTTCTTAGCTATTTTCTGATGCTCTTGTAGGTGTTCCAAGCTGCTCTCTTCCTCCTGCACAACTCAGGTGCCAGGTCATTCATCATGTTGAGTTCTCAACCTATGTACACATAACTGTTACATTTGGAGATGTTCATTCTGTTGAGGGCAAATGGAACGTCAGGAATGAGTCCATTTCTCATAAACATTGTCTTCGTGAGATGCAGCTGGAGTCCGACCTTCCCACACTCAGGGTCAAAGTCAGCCAACATTTTTATCATTTGGCTGATGTTTGGTGTTATTAGAACAATGTCATCAGCAAAGTGGAATTGGTGTAGTTGCTGTCTATCTTCACTGCCATTCCTTCCCATTCCAGTCATCGCATGACATTCTCGAGGGTGACATTGAAGAGTTTCGGTGAAATAGTATCACCCTGCCGAACCCCTCTCTTAACATCAATGATCACCTCCCTGTAGAATGGTGAGATCCTGGTAGTGAATCTGCAATACAGCTCACAGAGGATCCTGATGTATTGAGTTTGAAAACCATGTCTGGCTAGGGCTTCAATGATACTTCATTTGAAATATTTTAATAAGACTGCACAATATTTTAAAATATTATAGCTCTAAGTAAAATTATTATATTATAATATTATTATAGCTCTAAAGTAAAATTTCTAAAGTAAAATATTATTATAGCTCTAAAGTAAAATTTCTCTATATTTAATTTCTACATACATTTTAATAAGAAAATAAATTTGTAAACAGTAATTTATTCTATTTTTGTTATTATAGTCTACTTGAAATATAAATATACTGAAATAATAAACTGCTAACTATGTAAATATATTTCCTAAAATATTGATTAAAGAAACCATTATAATATAAGGTAAAAATAAGTACTTTGAATGTTTTAAACTGAATTTTTGATCCAATTCACTGCTACAAAGAAACCATGAATATCCTTTGAGTCTATTGAGTCTATTTAATGACATTTTTAAAGTGATAATTATTTGTTAGGTTGATTTAAAGAGAACCTAACAGATGTTCATTAGAATTATGGTATATCATCTAATATCTAAAGACTTTCTAAAACTATAATTATTAACCTATCATTCTGACACATAAAGGTAAGTAATCTTTACTACCAATTGTCAAATAGAGAGCAGAATTATCAGCTCACACTTGTAAAGAATTTTCAAGATTGTTACATAAAAATGTAATTAGGAATGAATTTGCCAAACATGAATTGACAATTTAAGTGAAAGACTTGCTGTACTCTCAATGAAACATTTCCCAACTTCCTTCTTTCCATCCTACAACCCCATTATTTCCTTTCTCCATCTCCTATATTTCTTTCCCACTCCTCTCTGTCATTTTTCTATTTAGTTCTATTAGCAGCACTATACTGTAAAGTAGTTGTGCTAGTTTACCATAGGATCACAAGTTGAATAAAATCCATTTCCTTTTGCCATTGTCAGGAGTAGTATGGAAGAAGGCTGATGAAAAGTTATGACATGGTATGTTAAATACTGTCGTGGATATGTAAATGGCATCACAATATATCTTCTAATAGGTGAGAGTCAAAAAGAATGCAGAAATGTAATGATAGTATAGAACCTGAGCTTTTTTATGAAAGAAGTTTATTCAAATAACTCTAGTGGAAAGACTCTCTGTGTTCAAGACCAGGGACGTAATTTATTGGTCATGCGTTGGTTTTGATTCCCATCACTAATAACTGCACAGTTTCCAGAGCAATGTCACTACTATTAGTTAGGCCTTGAGGATCACAGAGTGATCACATCTTGGAAGCATTTTTCAAGCATCTTTCAAGCATTACAGGGAGAGGGCCAGAACCCCCAATAAAATATATTAAGACAAAAAAATGTTTACTCCTGCTTCGGAAAACATACTAAACACTTATGTCTTGCCCTCTTCTGATACCAAAATAAGTTATTTAATGTCTTGCTGGACATTCTAGAGTATAGATAAGAAAACAACAAAATCTGGTGAATTTACAGTGAGTTAACATGAATTATCAATTATTTCTGATTCAAGTGTCTCCTACTGCTTATTTTAATTTTTAATTAATCTATTCATTATAAATTTGAAGGACTGTCATGCAAAAATGACTTTGCTTCACTGAATCAATGAAAAACTATATTTTCCCATTACTGAAAAACAAGAATGTGGTGGTTATTGATAATGGATGCATGATAAAAAGTAATCTGTAACTGAATTTTTATGAAAAATTTTAATTGGCTTTCTAATAGTGGAAGGAAAAGTACACAATAATATCAGATAGTTAAGGGATTATAGAAACAGTACAACTTAATTATCATTTGCTCAGGCGCTTTCTCAAAACCAGGTTAAACTGAATATCTAGTTCTCATTAATGCAATGTTTATTCTTTCTAGAGCAAAAAAAAGAGCAGAATGACACTTAAATTTAGAATTTTATATTAGCAAACATCTGTGTTTGGATGATGCATATATATCAGTGTATTGGAAACACCCTTCCAATATGTATTGGAAAGTCTTAATTGAAGTAGTACAGTCAGCAGAGGTTCAACTTATTTATTCAACAAAGAAAAATAATTAGATATATCAAATAACTATTTCATTTAAGTATGACTAGAAGTAGATATGTGTACATGTTTTCCACGTATTATATTGGTCTACACTCTATACATAGTATGGGAGGAGAGTAACAAAAATTGAAGTGCAAAGCTGAGAGAAAAGCGGTTGACTAAACTTGATTTATGTAAGTAATTTGAAAATTTTGATTTTGGAAATGATAACATGCCTAACTGTAAATAAACTTGGTTTGTGACAAATTTAACACGTGAAAGAAGGATACAAGAATTAGGAAGGGATGGGAGGGATACTGGGATCCGTGGTGGTGGGAAATGGGCACTGGTGGAGGGATGGGTATTTGATCATTGTATAATTGAAACCCAAGCACAAAATTTTTAAGTCTACAACTGTACCTCATGGTGTCTCACTAATAAAAATTTTAAAAAATAAAAAGTAGAAACATTAATAATAGAAATAAAAAATAAGTGCTCCAGTAATGATTCGGTCAGGAGATAATCTGTGCTTTATATTTTTTGTCTATAACATCAAGAGAAAATGAAACTTTATGGGAATAAAATGGTGATGGTTAAACAACAATGTTTAATCCCAAAGATCTGGATGTTTAAAAATTGCAAATATTGTAAATTTTATGCTATATGTCTTTTGCTACAATAAAATGAGAGGGAGAAAGAGGGAATGGACATTATCAAACATTTGAAAGGCAGAATATTTGGGAAACAAGATTTGAGTGAGGAAGGCCATCAGGGTACATCATGTGTTTTTTGTTGCTCATGTTGATTGTGAGATGTCTGTTGCTGTCTAGTTTATGATGTCCAATAGGCGATGAGAAATATAGATGTAGGCCTGTGGGGAGAGTTCTGAGTGAGGAATATTGAAGCCATAAAATTGAGACATAAAATTTGAAGTTATAAATAGGAGTCATAAAATTTAAACTTAAAGTTATGGGGATGGCAAAAGAAATGCCTTAGAGGGTCAGATAGGATGAGAACAGTTTCAAGCTGAGAATTGAACCCTAGTTATACCTACAGGAATGGGGTACAAGGTTGATGAGTAGCTCTAACAGAACCTGAAAAATGAACTGTAAAAAGAGTGAAAATAATTAGGAGATTGTGGCTAAAATATAAGGAACTATAATATTTCAGAAGAAGGATAAGATTTCTGCCACTACAAATGGTGCAAGAATATAAAGGAATAGCATTCATTTATAATTAGAAAATGTGAACAGTTTGTCAGTAGAATGTTGAGATGATAATAATGATGTTTAAAAGTGAATTGATAAGAAAATACCAATGACATAAAGAGACAAATAGTACAGTATTATCTAGATATACAATTCATACTTGATATGAAAGGAAGAGCATAAAAGCCATAATCACAGGGAGATGCAGATGCTGAATGAGACAAAGGTTTCTGTGCCTGTCTGCCAGCTCTGGTTTATCCGTTTTACTGAAAATAATTGACATACATCACATAATGTTGTACATTAAAATGTACAACAGAATTGTGTATTGTGAAAAAACAACCACAATAGATTTAGCTAACAATCATCATTTTCTATAAATACACTTAAAAAGAAAGTAAAAAAGTTTTTTTTCCCTGATTAGAACTGTTAGCTTTATTCTCTAAAAAAGCTTACTAGATCTCATACAGCCACTGCATTGCATGCACATGAGATTCTTAGCACCAGGTTGTCTGGAAGTTAAAAATCTCATGTTTTGTAATGTAAGACATTTAGTTCTGCATTTTTATTTGGAAAAGATTTAATACAGGTAGAGGATATAGAATTACGATGGAAATTAATTAAAGGAATGTGATTCTAAAGTAGATATTCTGTTATTACCCTGGATAGATCATAATAGGAAAGAAAGAAAAAAGATATTCAAGACACACTTTGGAGTTCACAGCATATGACCTTTTATTTGAAATAAGACTAATAGTATTATTACAAAATGAGGCCCAGAAAACAGTATTGGTTGACATCTTAATAACTTTTCTTGTACTCTTGAAATCCTGTTTCTTTTAAAAAAATGGGGTGACACTACATTGAGAAAATGTATATAAAATGAGTAATATTTTAAACAATAATCAAAAGTTATCTTAGAAACTATTAAATGTTACTGAAGTAACAGTGACTTATGGGTCTCTATTTGTTTTAAGGGCAAAGTTTCAAATATATATTATTACAACAAACCCACCACTAATTCTTCCACTACAGTTCACTGAACACTGTTCATACTTCTAGATCTTTCCACCTTCTAGTATTCACTGTTCTACAATATAACTCCATGGAATCTTTTTGTGCAGGATTTATTATTTTCTTTATGAAAAAAAATTCAGTCAATCTCTTTAGTTGGCACTAAATCGGCTCTATAAAGAAGGCTTAGTGACTAGTTTGGAGATTTTGAAGAGTTGAATGATAGTAGAAATATTACCTGACATTGAGAATTTTTCTGGATTAAGATGAAAGCCTTAAAATTTCATTCTCCCAATAAACCAGGCTGAAAAAAACTGGCTATTCTTCAGCTTGCTATTACACCATGCTCTTGTTTGTTCATACATCTTTAAAGTTTTCTCACTAAATATTTGTAGTATTGTTTTCTAGCAGTTGCTTTTCTATCTCTCTAGATATAGCACAAAGTAAAATAAAACTACCTTCATGGAAATTCATTTCATTAGGTGTATTAAAGTCTGCAATATAAATTGATGAAATTTAATATTTTCATTAAAGATTACATATTTAATGGTAATAAGTGCTAAAGAGACAATGCATGAAAATAGGAGGAAACAGGTAATGTAAGATAGGATGTGATGGACAGGCTTTTCTTCAAGGTATAGTTGAGTACAATGGAGAACAGAAGGTATTAAGTTACGTGGATAAGTGGAAATAGAAGTGTTCCCAGAACTGAAAAAAGCAAATACAAATATCCTGATGCAAAAAAAAAATTGCCTGACATGTATCAAAATAAATAAGGCCAACATGTCTGAACAGAGTGAACAAGGAAGTAATAAAGATGCTGGGCTGTTGAGTGAGAAAAGATGTCATTTGTTAACATTTTTTGTTTTCATTCCAACTCTGTCCTTCGCCATATAAATAAAGCAATTTTATTAATTTTTCCTATCCCCTAGTCCTATTATCCTATCCCTGTTAACCAGTATTTTGGTTTTAGTTTGTTTTCAATTTTGTTTTGTATTGGGAGAGATTGGGACATACTCATCTGTGCACAGGGATTATTCCTAGCTATGTGCTCAGGGGTGATTCCTGGTGGGACATTAAGAACCATGTACATTGCAGGAGATTATATCTTCTGGAAACACATAATTGTTAAAAAGTGTTAATTTTTATGTTACCTAGATTGGAAAGATAGAAATAGGTGCTTGCCTTACCTGAGGTTGACCTGGATTTGATTCCTAGCACTTCGTATGGCACCCCCCGCCACACACAACTCATCAGGAGTGATCTCTGAGAGTAGAGCCAGGTGTAAGCCCTGACAGGGATCAAAATAAATAAGGTCAACACTTCTAGGTGTGACCCCCAAAACAAAAATGAAATTAAATTAAAATCAAACGTTATCTACCTAAAGGCTATGAGAAGTCATTGAAATAATATATGATGTTAAATTTTTGCTTAAGAAAGGAAATTTTGTCAGTTTTATTATTTATCTTTGAAAAAGATATTTTGATTTTAAAAGTATCTATAAAAGGGGAAAATTGTATGTAGCAAGATATTTCATATTCAAAAATAATTTGGCCTCTCAGCATGTGTCAAATAAACTTTATTTTAGTCAGTCTGTCCTATATAGGCTCAGTGACTAAAACTTGTTATTGATAACAACATATGGCACTTTTGTGAGCAGGGTAATTAAGAGTGGATGGGATCAGACTAGATAGCAAATTATTTCATTCAACTAATAAATGATCTTCGAACCCCACTGTGGACAGGGCACTCTGCCACAATCGGGTAATGACCAGCGTTCCCAAGAGCCTTAATGCTATATATGTATATTGGTTTCATAAATTGCATTCTTTTTTCAATTTTTATCACCTTTGATATGAGAGTAAATCTTACAATGGTAGCTTTGATGAGTCATGGCACCCGAATTCCTTTTACTAATACTAAAATGGTTCGATATTTTCTGTTGTTTTTTTTTTAATAAGGAGTAGACTACACTGCTTGTAATGAACACCGTAGGGGTTAAAAAATATGATCTGATATAAATTATGGCTGTTTCTCCCCCCACCCCATAACTTTTACTTGTTATGCTACACAGGATACCATAACTCTTTTCTGCCCTGTTGCTAAAGAAACTGAAAGAATCACATAGATAACTTGTATCACAAAATTCCCCTTTTGTCTGTCTTTTGAAAGTTAAAAGAATTTCAGCTATGTAAGAATGAGTAAGTATCTTGATACTGCTGTTATACACAAACAATATTTGTTTTGCCGCCCAGAGAATACTGCTTGCATTCAGAACCACATGCACCAGTTCTAGAGAAGCGGTCTGCTTTCTCCTTTTACTCCCACGTGCCTCCTGCAGAGTCCTCTCACGCATTGCCAACCCTTCCATCTAGTTTGAACTTTATGGGCTTACCCAGCTTGGAGTTTCACAAAAGTGAATTTGTTAATTTTGTAGTTGGTACTTCTCAGTTGCTGCTGCTACTGTGTGTTTCTCTGGAAGGAAGAAACGCCCAGTTTACCCATCACTCTTTTTTTCAAGGAACTTCCAAGGTCTATGAACGCATTCACTTCGCACTGCTGACTTTGTTTTTAAGTTCACCTCTTATTGCTTTACCACATCCTGAAACTATGCCTCAGTGAGCCAATTTTAAGTGTCTTAACATTGTAATCAGAGTCCACTACCACTAATCCTTTGCTACGTTAATCATATTTTATTAAGCTTTGAGCATTCCTGGACAATATAATTTTAACTGCATAGAAAATAACATTCTTGATGGTCTTCTAAATTTAGTTAGAAGGTATTTGTGAAATATATTATGCTTATAACTGCTCCAGTATAAAGCAGAAACGTTTCAATAATCAAGAGAAACAGAACATGAAAAGTAAAGAGTGACAGATTATAGCTGAGTGAACAGATGTGACCTAAATCTAGAAAATCAACAGTGGTGCTCTCAGACTTAAAAGGAATTCTGTGGAGTCTAAACTGCAGATTCCAAAGAATATGCATGTAACTATCTATATTTTTAAATGAAAGAAATTTATTTTTATATATGATATAAATGTATGGTCTGGAGCGATATAGCACAGCAGATAGGGCATTTGCCTTACATGTGGCAAACCCGGGTTCAATTCCTCGTCCCTCTTGGAGAACCTGGCAAACTACTAAGTGTATCCCACCCTCATGGCAGAGCCTGGAAAGCTCCCCGTGGCATATTCGATATGTCAAAAAAAAAAAGTAACCACAAGTCTCACATTGGAGACGTTACTGGTTCCTGCTCAAGCAAATCGATGAACAGGAGGACAGTGCTACAGTGTAGTGCATATAAATGTATACATATTTTATATTTAAACAGTATTGTATACAGAGTAGAACTTATTATGATTTCAAACATTAGTCTCTTAAATATGCATTGTGTCAGCTGGTCTATAATTTTTCCACCTTTCTGTCCACATCCGTGTAAATAAATCAATGAGTTTTATGCACTAGCATTTGAGAATTAGTTAATTTATAATGTAATAAAGTGGTAGAAAGCATGAACATTATTGCAAGGATTTTTTTTACCAGACTTAAATATTGGATGCTAGCCAGGGAGTTTATGCATTACATTTGCAAGGCCAGGAATTTGATAGCCAGCATGGCGTGATCAACCAAACACCACTGGATATAACCTATTGGCCTCTGAGTACCTCTGGAGAGACCCTGTTGAGGCCAAACACTGCCCTGATTAGCATTTTATGGTATCAGACTTGCAAAATGTCAGATCCATACAGCTGGACTAAAAGCAGAACTGGCAAACCCACTCCCTATGGGTGGGGCGGGCAGGTGAATGCTGTTTGCTTTGAGGAATTGTTATCAACACTTTTTTTTCCTTTCTCCAACAGTAATTTCCAAGTCTTACAATTTGAATTCATAAATGTATAGTAATCTTGAAATCTCTAGGCCCCCATCTTCAGCCCCAGCCTCCAGTGCTCAATTTCTCTCATGTCCCTCTTTCTTTTTATCTGTCTTTATCTTTCTCTCATCTTTGCCTCTCACTTTAACTCTCTTTATCACCTCTGTCTTCTTCTCCATACACAGCATCTCTATAGCTTTCACTTCATTCACCTACAAACTCATTGTGGCTCAGTTGTGCTGTGACATTTTCAGGACTTGCAAAAATTAAGCTTCTCTTTTATTAAGTTTTCCTGATGGTTTTTACTAAAAGACATCTTGCAACCATAATAAGAGCCCAATAGGTCATTGAACTTAAAAGGAAATACATCTATGAGAAAACTACCTACAAGCACTTATCATTTGTATTATTATCAATCAGCTGAGATCACGGCAAAACAGCAATATCCAATTCTGGCAAATATACAGATAAACTTGCATTCTAATTTCTTACCAGAGTGTAAAATGCCACAAACATTGAAAACAAGTTTGATAATACTTTTTAAAATTAAGATTCAGTGGGTCTTTTCAACTTGCCCGCTTCTGAAAGCAAAAGAGATGAAAGATTTTTATATATAGGAATACACAAACAGAGAAAAACACATTAGTGCAGTACTATCTAGGGGGAAAATTAATATAGTAAACAATAAAAATTAAAATATAGGTAAATGATTGAATAATGAAGCATTCATTCACTGGCATAGTGGAGTACCTGAAAAATGTATGTTAAATCAATAGTTATTCAGATAGAATACCCAGGATATACTGTTAAGAAACCAATAAAGTTGCAATTTAGTGTGTACTGGAGATATTTTAATAAAAAAGATAGAAATAAGAATACAATATATATCCACATTATGTATTGATATATTTACATTACTGGCACCGCCGTCCTGTTGTTCATCAATTTGCTCGAGCAGGCCCAGTAACGTCTCCATTATGAGACTTGTTGTTACTGTGTTTTGACATATTGAATACATCACGGGTAGCTTGCCAGGCTTTGCCGTGTGGGTGAGATACTCTCGGTAGCTTGCCGGGATTTCTGAGAGGGGTGGAAACATCGAACTTGGCTTGGCGGGGCTGGCTGCACGCAAGGCAAATGCCCTACCTTTGTGCTATCGCTCCAGCCCATATATTTACATAAGCATGAGGAAAGTAGTTTCCAGATTAAATCATCAAACTGGTAATTCTTCTAGACCAAGGAAATAACTCAAAGGAGGAGTGAAGTTCATGACCTGCATGTCTTAGGCCCAGAGTTCAACCCCTGTAACGGTGCCCCCCTGCCCTTCCTACTGGGTATTACATATTTTGGCTCCTGAGCATGCCAGGGTGGGGCACTAATGCCTCCTGCAACTACCCATCATCAGGTCCTAACAACAATGCATCATAGAGAGTTGGAGCACCTAACCATCAGGCCAGGCACTGCCAGGATAAGTATTCCCAGCTGAGGTCCATGGGTCCTCAAGTGTCTCTAGGGAAACTGAAAAGACACATACACACAGACACACACACACACACAAACACACACACACACACACTATTAATTCTGTAGACACAGAGAGAGTTGGAGCACCTAATAATCAGGCCAGGCACTGCCAGGATAAGTATTCCTTGTTGAGGTCCATATGTCTTTATGGGTCTCTAGGTAAATTGTACACACACAAACACACATGCACACACACAGAGTTAATTCTTTAGACAAGAATAAGAAATTCTTGACATTCTCAAATTTTGACATTCTCAAACAAATGTCTTTTACAAGTTGGAAAAGTAATTTATAATAAAATAAAACTTTAAATATGAATTTTAAATAAAAATAAATGTAATTTTTATATTTGATGTTTATTTTGTAACAAAGTTGAGATTTGAATTAGAACTTAATTATTATTATTCATTGAGCATTCATGTTTGCCCCCCCAAATTTAAAATCTTATTTGTATTTACTTTAATAATTTCTGGTTTAATTATACTGGTTCAATTCTGTAAGTTTGCAAAGAAATATATACCTGAAAAGCCCTATCATCATTATTGTAGGTACTATACTATGGGCTGGAGTGATAGCACAGCAGGTTGGGTGTTTGCCTTGCAAACGGCCAACATGGCTGACAGAGTTCGATTCCTCCACCCCTCTCGGAGAGCCTGGCAAGCCACCGAGAGTATCTCGCCTACGTGGCAAAGCCTGGCAAGGTACCCATGATGTATTCGATATGCCAAACACAGTAACAATTGTCACAATGTCTCCATTATGACGTTATTGGGCCTGCTTGAGCAAATCGATGAACAATGGGAAGACAGTGACAGTGATTATACTATATGAATTTTGCCATATAATTTAGAGTAATATCACTTTTATTATATTCCAAAAATTTATACTGGATATTTAATTAGTGTTAATTTAAAGTTCTAAATAAATTGATGATTTACAATTTGGTAGTTATTTCCAAATGATATTTTTTGCCTTTACTTTATTTTTTGTTTAGTCAAGTACTCTTGTAGGGCATTAGAAATATTTTAATTTTTATCAATCTGTGATACATTTTAAGAATTTGAGGTAAGTTACTCAAATGTGTTGAATAATGTTTCATTAAATACACTAACTGAATTTTAGTGAGGGCCAGAGAGGTAGTAAAGCATGGGGTAAAGTACTTTCCTTGCACATAGCTGATATTGATTCCAGCCTGGGCACTACATATGATCCTCTAAGCATTGCCAGGAGTTATCTAAATACAGACTTAGAAGAAAGCATTAAGCATTGCCAGGTGTACCCAAAAACACAACAATTAATAAATAAATGGAATGATCTTCAAAAATCTGAGGAAACAATCAAACACACAAAAGTATCTAGGCTCAAACTTCAACTCTTATTTAAAAGTAATGCTTTTTAAAATTTGTAAATGATTCTCTGTGTTTTGTGGAGAAGAGGGTCCTCGCTTTGCTCAAAAATACATAGTGCAAATAACTTTTTATACTTATGAAGTGAAGGATGATGGAAAAAATAATTATTTTTATTTTATTTTTTATTACTGAAACACCATGAGGTACAGTAGTAGACTTACAAACATTTGTGCTTGAGTTTCAGTTATACAATGATCGAGTACCCATCCCTCCACCAGTGCCCATACTGTGTAACCCAATGATCCTAGTAGCACTCCAACCCCCAACCCCCACACCCACCCCACCCTGCCTCTGTGGCAGGGCATTCTCTTTTGCTCATGCTTTTCTATGGGGTCTTGTAGTTTGCAAATAGAGGTACTGAGTGGCCATAGTGTTCGGTCTATAGTCTTCTTTCACCACACATATTCAGGGAGTCCTCCAAACATCCTTTACTTTAGTGTTCCCTTCTCTATCTGAGCTGCCTTTCCCCGTAGCACGTGATGCAAGCTTCCAAGACGTGGAGCAAACCTCCTGGTACTTATCGCAACTATACTTGGGTGTTAGACTCCCATTTTGTTACTTTATATTCCCCAGATGAATGTAGTCTTTCTATATCTGTCCATTTCTTTCTGACTCATTTCACTTAGCATGATATTTTCCATGTAGTACCACTTGTATGTAAATTTCATGATTTCATCTTTTCTAACAGCTGCACAGTACTCCATTGTGTAGATATACCAAAATTTCTTTAACCAGTCATCTGTTCTTGGGCACTCGGGTTTTTTTTTTCCAAATTTTAACTACTGTGAACACTGCAGCAATGAACACGAAGGTGCAGATGTAATTTCACTGTACTTTTTTGCCTCTCCAGGATATATTCCCAGGAGTGGTATTACTGGCTCAGATGGGAGCTAAATGTCTAATTTTTTGAGAATCGTCCCTACTGCTTTTCAAAAGGGCAGAACCCGTCAGCATTTCCACCAGCAGTGAAGGAGGGTTCCATTTGCGTCACATCCTCACCAACACTGATTGCTTTTGTTCTTTTAGAATTGGGCCAGTCTCTGTGGTGTGCAATGATATCTCATTGTTGTTTTGATCTGCATCTCCCTGATGATTAATGGTGTAGGGCATTTCCTCATGTGCCTTTTTGTAATTCGGATTACTTATTTGAGAAAGTTTCTGTTCATTTTGTCACCCCATTTCTTTATGGAAATGGATGTTTTCTTCTTATGGAGTTCAACCAGTGCTTTTTATATCTTTAGTATCAACCCCTTGTCAGATGTGAATTGGGAAAATATCCTTTCCCATTCTGCAGAGTTTCTTTGTATTTTGTTCACTGTTTCTTTTGAGGTGCAGAAGCTGCTTAATTTAAGATAGTTCCATTTGTCTATCTCTGTTTTCACTTCTTTGGCCAATGGCCTGTCATCTTTGAAGATACCATTAGCTTCAATGTCATGGAGGGATTTGCCAACCTTTTCTTCAATATACCTTATGGATTCTGGTCCAATGTTGAGGTCTTAAATCCATTTTCATATTACTTTTGTACATCTTATTAGATAGAGATCTGAGCCCATTTTTTTTGCATGTAACTGTCCAGTTTTGCCAGCACAAATTGTTAAAGAGGCTTTCCTTGTTCCACTTCACATTTCTTGCTTCCTGATCAAAGATTATATGATCATATGTTTGGGGAAATATGTCAATATATTCAACCCTGTTCCATTTGTCTGCAGCTCTGCCATTGTTCCAGTATCATGCTGTTTTAATTATTACTGCTTTGTAGTAGAGTTTGAGGTTGGGGAGATTGATTCCTCCCATTTTCTTTTTCCCAAGAATTGTTTTAGCTATTCATGGTGCTTATTGTTCCATATGAATTTGAGGAGTGTTTACTCCATTTCTTTGAAGAATGTCATGGGTATCGTTATAGGGATCACTTTGAATTTGTACAATGCTTTGGGAAGCATTTCCATTTTGACAATGTTATTTCTCCCAATCCGTGAAAAGGGGATATCTTTCCAATTCCTCTTTTTTTTTTTCTTGAAGTAATGTTTTGTAGTTTTCCTTGTACAGGTCTTTTATATCCTTACTCAAGCTGATTCCTAGATACTTGATTTTCTGGGACACAATTGTGAACGGAATTTTTTTTCATGTTACTTTCTTCTCTCTCACAATTTGCATATAGGAAGGCCATGGACTTTTGGGTATTTGTTTTATAGCCTGCAAGTTTACAAGTCTATTGTTTCTAGGAGTTTCTTAGTAGAGGTTTTAAGGGTTCTCTAATTACAGTATTATATCATCTGCGAAGAGTGAGAGCTTGATTTCTTCCTTTCCTACCTGAATGCCCTTAATATCTTGTTCTTGCCTAACTGCTATTGCAAGTACTTCCTGTAAAAAATTGAACAGCGTAGAAAGAGTGGGCATCCTTGTCTTGTCCCTGATCTTAGAGGGAAGGCTCTTAGTTTTTCACCATTGAGGATGATGCTTTCCATAGACTTGTGGTAGATGGCTTTACCTATATTTAGAAAATTAACTTCTATATCCATTTTGGCTGGGAATCGAACCCGGGTCAGTCACGTGCAAGACAAACATGGCCGACCCGAGTTCGATTCCTCCAACCCTCTCGGAGAGCCCGGCAAGCTGCGGAGAGTATCTCGCCCACACGGCAGGGCCTGGCAAGCTACCCATGACGTATTCGATATGCCAAACACAGTAACAACAAATTTCATGATGAAGACATTACTGGGTCCGCTTGAGCAAATTGATGAACAACGGGAGGACCACGACCGTGACTATGATCCATTTTGGCGAGGTTTTTTTTTTTTTTTATCATAAACAGGTGCTGGATTTTCTAAAATGCTTTCTCTGTGTTTATCGATATGATCGAATGGTTTTTATTTTTCTTTTGTTGATAAGATAGATTATGCTGATTGACTTCTAATGTTAAACCATCTGTGTATCCCCGAGATGAATCCCACTTGGTCCAGGTGTATGAACTTTTTGATGAGTTATTGAATTCTATTTGCTACTATTTTGTTGAGAAACTTTGCATTTGTGTTCATCGGGTGTATCGGTCTGTTGTTTTCTTTTCTTGTAGTGTTTTTGTTTCTTTTTGATATTCGAGAGATATGAGGCTCATAGAAACTGTTTGGGAGAGTTTCTGTTTCTTCAATTTCCTGGAATAGCTTGAGAAGGACTGGCCATAATCCTCTTTAAATGTTTGGAAAATTTCACTAGTGAATCCATCTGGACCCGGGCTTTTGTTTTTGGGAAGGCTTTTATTACAGTTTCAATTTCCTTGATATTAATAGGAATATTCAGATCTTCTTGATTCAGCCTTGGTAGTTTATATGGATTCAGGCATTTATCCATTTCTTCCTGGTTCTCATGTTTCATGGCATACAGACTTTCAAAGTAGTCTCTGATGATCTTTTGAATTTCTTTGGTTTCAGTTGTGATATTCCAATTCTCATTTCTGATTTTGTTTTTGAGGGTTCTCTCTTGCTTTCTTAGTGAGTCTTGCTAGTGGTTAATCTATCTTGATTATTTTCTCAAAGAATCAGCTCTTGATTTCATTGAACTTCGTATAGTTTATTGGGTTTCCATGTCGTTGATTTCTGCTCTAAGTTTTTTTTCATAATTTTATTTATTTTTCTTCTTATATTTATTTATTGAATCACTCTGGGAAAAGTTATTAAGCTTTCCGGTTTTAGTCTCGGTCATAAAATGATCAAACACCTCTCCCTCCACCAGTACTCATTTTTCACCACCAAGAACCCCAATAGACTCCCCTCCCACCCCTCCCAAAGCCTGTGAGGCAGATGATTTTCACTTAACTCTTCTCTACATTGATTACATTCATTATTTCTACAAAAGATGCACCATTATTGTTTAGAATTTCCCCCCCCCAACAATCAGAATTGTGTAAAAGGCATTGTGAAATACTTTGTTTTCTGTAGCTGGTTATGAGAATCACATAATGTCACATGGCCGCAATAGCAGCCGCATGATTTTAGATTTCTGCGAAGAGCCAGATAATTACAAGATTGGTTTCTGTGCGTCTGGTGTTATGTCTGTGCCGGAGAGCCGCTCTTGGAGGGCAATTCGTGACCTCAGTAGGGTGTGAAGGATGAACTGGTACAGCTCCCCTTCCCATGAGACTTCAGTTGCCCCATCTTTGCCAGCTCATACCTGGCTTTCCTATAAGCTCGGAGACGGCGGCCATCTTGCTGCTGGGGTTGGTGGGGAAAGGCAGAAGGGAACAACACCCTTTCCCTCCCAGGGAGGCATGGCACCATAGTTCAACCCATGGTCCATTCACTTTTCTGCCACACGCTGCCAGGTTCTGGATTAAGTCCTTTTGCCTCTGAAGCCATGGCCGTGTGGGAGAGCCGCTCGTGGGGAGGCAACTTGTGACCTCGGTAGGGCGTGAAGGATGTTCTCCTCTAAGTTTAATGATCTCTTTCCTTCTGTCTGGTTTAGGCTCCTTTTCAGTCCTTTTCTAAAATCCTGAGCTGTGAAGTCAAGTTGTTATGTGGACCCTTTTTTCCTTCCTCTGAAATACTTGCAGAGCTAAAAATTTTCCCTTTTAACACAACTTTACCAGCATCCTATAGTTTCTCGTAGTTCATGTCTTCAATTCGTATTTGTTTCCAGTTATCTTTTTATTTCTTCCTTGATTTCTTTCCTGACCTATTCATTGTTCAACATTGACTTGTTTAATTTCCAGATGTTTGATTTGTTTTTCTGCATCGGTGGATTTTTAATTTCTATATTCAGCACATACTGGTCTGTAAAGATAGTTGACAAAATGTCTATCTTCCTGATTCTGTTGAGGTATGCTTCATGTCCCAGTGTGTGGTCTATTCTGGAAAATATTCCATGTGCACTGGAAAAGAATGTGTTTTCTTTTAGTTGGAGGTATAATGTCCTGTATGTATCTATTAGCCCTCTGTCTTCTATTTCTTCCTTCAGAGCCATTATTCCCTTGCTGAATTTTAAACTTCTTGATCTATCCAGGGGTGATAAGGCAGTGTTGAAATCTCCAACTACTAATGTGTTGCTTGTAATGTCTTTCTTAAGGTTTGTTAGCAGTTGTTGTAGGTATCTGGCTGGTCCCTCATTGGGTGCGTATACATTTAGTAGTGTGATTACTTCCTGCTGTACATATCCCTTGAGTAATAAAAAAATGGCCTTCAATGTCCCTTCTAATCTTTTTTTAAACTGAAATCTATGTTCTCCGATACTAGTAAGGCCACTCCAGCTTTTTTGAGGGGGTTCTTTGTGTGCAGGGTTATTTTCATCCTTTGATTTTGAGTCTGTTTTTGCTCTGATTGTTCAGATGTATTTCTTGTAAGCAACAAAATGTTGGGTTCTGTCTCTGAATACTTTTTGCCACTCTGTGTCTCTGAATTGGTGAATTTCTACCATTGACGTTGACAGAGATTATTATCATGGAGTTTTGTGTCATTTATATGTAAGGGTTTGTTGTGTTTGTAGGGGTTTGTCTTGTCTTACCATAGCCCCATTAGCCCTTCTTTTAGGTTTGGTTTTGAGTCTATGAAGTTCTTGAGCTGTTGTTTATCCACAAAATAGTGTACATTCCTTCAAGTTTCAGAGTTTAGCCGGATAAAGTTTTCTTGGTGAGTTTTTTCACTATATCCTACCATTGCCTCCAGGCTTGGAGGGTTTCCTCTGAAAGGTCTGCTGTGAATCTAATTGGTGCTCCTTTGTATTTGATTTCCTTCATTGACCTTGCTGCTTGCAATATTGTGTCGCTATCCATGGCATCCATCATTTTATCTATGTTATGTCTTGAAGTGTTTTTGTTAGGGTCTCTTTTAGCTGGCACCCTTCTGGCACCTTGAATCTGGCTGCCTGCATTGTCCTGCTCTGGGAACTTTTCGCAATGACTTATTTAACCTTAGCTTTTTCGCTGGGACTGTTTTCCTGAGCTTCTTGTACTCCAGCGATTCTAATGTTGTTCCTCCAGATCATCCCATATTACTCTGATTCACTCTCGAGCTATTTTGAGATCTCTTGCCATTGTTTGTTGTTGCCTGTAGGCTTCGTGCTTCTCATCTTCCAGCCCACTGAATCTGTCTTCAGCTGTAACCATTCTACTGTCGAGGGCACAGACTGAGTCTTATTTCTTCTACCTAATCTTTTATTTGTGACATTTCTGTGTGTAGCTTTCCAATTTTTGCTCTCATTTCTTCCTGTATTTTCTCGATTGTTTCTTTCATGTCTTCCTTTAATTTATTGGATCTGTGTCTCACTGTTTCATTGAGTTCATTGAACATCTTCATTACTTCACATCTGAATTCTTTCTAAGAGAGTTCCCTTAAGAGAGTAAAACCTAATGAGGCTTCTGGACACCTTGCCACTTTTGTCATTAGACAAATGTACATGAAGAGTTTCCTAATTGTTCAAACTTTTAATGAGACAAAGAGATTGCTTTATCATGGAAGACTTTGAAGAAAAAAATAGCAGTATACTGTGAAAGAAGGAATAAGATTTAGCATTTTAAGAGATAGTTGAGTGGTAGTGGAGATATTCTGAGCATACAGATATATCTGTGTTAAAAAGAATGTGCGACGCTCAGAAAAAAATACACACACTAGACAAAGAAGGATGTATTTGCTGTTTTATTACTATGGCTAATCCAGAAATTTGTCTAAAAATAAATGATGCCCCACCAAACGCATGATAGTGAAAAACAAAAATTCAATTTTTAGTGTTCATTGACAAAATACTTGCTAAAAATATATATAGTTACAAAAATTAAACTAATTAAGTATGATAAAACAGTATTACATTTTAAATCAAAGTTTAAGAACTATCAACATAATCCACCATATCAACAAAAGAAAAGATAAAAATCATATGATCATATCAATAGATGCAGAGAAAGCATTCGTCAAGATCCAGGACCCATTTATAATGAAATTCCTAGCTAAAATGGGGATAGAGCAGACAATCCTAAATATAGTTAAAGCCATCTACCACAAGCCTACAGCAAGCATCGTCCTCAATGGCGAAAAACTGAGAGCCTTTGCTCTAAGATCAGGGACGAGACAAGGATGTCCACTCTCTCCACTGATGTTCAATATACTACTGGAGGTACTTGTAGTAGCGATTAGGCAAGAAAAAGATATTAGGGGAATCCAGGTAGGAAAGGAAGAAATCAAGCTTTCACTATTCGCAAACGATATGAGACTATACTTAGAGAATCCTAAAACCTCTACCAAGTAACTTCTAGAAACAATAGGCCTGTATAGTAAAGTGGCAGGCTATAAAATCAATACCCAAAAGTCCATGCCTTTCCTATATGCAAATAGTGAAAGAGAAGAAAGTGACATGAAGAAAACAATCCCATTCACAATTGTGCCCCAGAAAATCAAGTACCTAGGAATCACCTTAACTAAGTAAGTAAAGGACATGTACAAAGAAAACTACAAAACGCTACTTCAGGAAATAAAAGAGGACACGGGGAAATGGAAAAATATCCCCTGTACATGGATCGGGAGAAATAACATTGTCAAAATGGCAATACTTCCCAAAGCACTGTATAAATTCAACACAATCCCTATTAGGATACCCATGACATTCTTCAATGAAGTGGAGCAAACACTCCTGAAATTTATATGGAAAAATAAGCCCCCACGAATAGCTAAAGCAATTCTTGGGAGAAAGAAAATGGGAGGAATCAACCTCCCTAACTTCAAACTCTACTACAAGGCAGTAATAATAAAAAGAGCAGGGTACTGGAACAAAGGCAGAGCTGTAGACCAATGGAACAGTGTTGAATATACTGACATCTCCGCCCAAGCATACAAGCATCTACTCTTCAATAAGGGGGCAAGAAAAGTGAAGTGGAGCAGGGAAAGCCTCTTTAACAAATTGTGCTGGCAAAACTGGATGGCTACATGCAAAAAATGGTTTCAGATCTCTGCCTAACTGCATGTACAAAAGTAAGATCTAAGTGGATTAAAGACCTCAACATCAGACCGGAATCTATAAGGTATATTGATGAAAAAGTTGGCAAAACCCTGCATGACATAGAAGCTAATGGTGTCTTCAAAGATGTCACACTGCTGGCCAAGCAAGTGAAAACAGAGATAGACAATTGGGACTATCTTAAACTAAGAAGCTTCTGCACCTCGAAAGAAACAGTGACCAAAACACAAAGACAGTCTACAGAATGGGAAAGGATATTCGCCAACTACACATCTGATAAGGGATTAATTTCAAAGATATACAAAGTACTGGTTCAACTCCACAAAAAGAAAGCATTCAACCCTATCAGAAAATGGGGAGATGAAATGAATAGAAACTTTCACAAAGAAGAAATCCGAATGGCTAAAAGGCACATGAGAAAATGTTCCACATTATTAATCATCAGGGAGATGCAGATCAAAACCACAATGAGATATCACTTCACACCACAGAGACTGGCCCATATCCACAAGAACAAAAGCAACCGGTGCTGGCGAGGATGTGGTGAGAAAGGGACACTCCTTCACTGTTGGTGGGAATACCGACTGGTTCAGCCCTTTTGGAAAACAGTACGGCTGGTTCTCAAAAAATTAGAAATTGAGCTCCCATTTGATCCAGCAATACCACTCCTGGGAATATATCCCAGAGAGGCAAAAAATATATAGTCGAAGTGACATCTGCAATTGCCTGTTTATTGCAGCATTCTTTACAATAGCCAGAATCTGGAAAAAACCTGAGTGCCCGAGAACAGATGGCTGGTTAAAGAAACTTTGGTACATTTACACAATGGAGTACTATGTAGCTGTTAGAAAAGACAAAGTCATGAAATTCACATACAAGTGGTACTACATGGAAAGTATCATGTTAAGCGAAATGACTCAGAAAGAAAGGGATAGACATAGAAAGAGTGCATTCATCTGGGGAACATAAAGTAACAAAATAGGAAACTAACACCCAAGAATGGCCGAGATTAGTACCAGGAATCTTACTCCATGACTTGGAGGCCAACCACACATACTTGGGGAAAAGAGAGCTCAGATAAAGAGGGGAACACCAAATAAAGGTGTTGGGAGGACCCTCCCAGGATGGGAGAAGCATGCTGAAAGTAGACTATAGATCAAACATGATTGCCACTCAATGTTTCTTTTGCAAACCACAACACCCAAAAGGAGAGAGAGAACAGAGGGGAATGCCCGGCCACAGAGTCAGGGTGGGATGGGGGGGAATAGGGGCTGGGAAGGATACTGGGATGTGGGGTGGTGGGAAGTGGGCACTGGTGGAGGGATGGTATTTGATCATTGTATAATTGAAACCCAAACACAAAAATGTGCAAGTCTGCAACTGTACCTCATGATGCCTCACTATTAAAATTTTTTTAATTAAAAAAAATGAATGGACGAAAGTGATATCAAAATACAAAAGCAATACAGGGATGTGCTATTTGAACTATAAAAGATGTCCTGCTCTTCTTGTTTTAAAAAAAATCGATAATTTTCTTTTGTGCTTATGGTTTTTCTATACCAAATAATCATGTATGTAAATGACTCAAACTCAATACAACAGTGTATGCCACTGGCAATGTAAACATGATTGTTTATCCAGAAGCATTATATGTTCATGCAAAAATGGCATTAAAAGCTTGTGGTCAGATAAAAAAAAAGTTTAAGAACGTACATAAAAATCACTAAATGTGATTCAGTTATCTTTAAATGAAGTATATTTTCTTCCAAATGATATAAGAAAAATCTGTACAATAATAGCTTTTGGAAGAACTAAATATTTAATATGCAGGGCATTAAGTAAAAAGAAAAGACCATATATCAATAGGGCGTGAAGGAGCAAACAAAATAGTGTCAGCATAAGAAACAATGAATAATTTAAATATCATTAATTCCAGTAACATCATCTGTCCTCTTCATAAAAATCCCTTAATTCTCAAAATAAAGTTTTTATTCTCATTATACTTTTATATTCCATGTCTTCCCTGCAAATGCCAAGCTCATTTACCTCCTTTCCTTCTTTTCTATAGATTTAGTTATTGGATATTTCCCCACTACATTCAAGAGTCTTCTTATGTTTTGATTCTTCATGAATCTATCTGTGGGCCATTTAATCCATATAAAAACCCCATTCTTTTGTTTACCAATATTATCAGTACTTTGCAATTTGATTTCATTGATCAAGCAGTGATTGGCTAGTATCAACATATTCTTGACAGTATGCTAGGTGTTAATAGAAGGAATAATTAATGACATAATGCCTTGTCTCAAACGACTTTCTGCATGCTCATGCAAACAGACATGAAAATATATTAGAATAGAAAGTACTATGTTAAATATAATAGAAAATGGCATTAGGAAACCAGCCTAAAGTATCTCATTTATTTTATTTTCTAATTATATGTAATTGTTTTAGGTAATATGTATGCATTTGTATATGGTTCCTAATATCTCTACAAATACTATAGACACTGAACATCTCGTGATTTATTGAGTCAATATAAAAAAGAATTTATTAAATCACCATGAGGCTCACAGTTACAAAGTTGCTCATGATTGGGTTTCAATCATAGGATGCTCCAAACATTTCATTATTTTTATGGAAAAAAATATTAAGGTCTATAAAATCCTTGTATTTTATAGCTTTAAATTTTTTATAAAATAACTAAGAACTATATCTATGTAGATTAGTAAATTACTAATTATAATTTTTGATGTAAATTACTCGTTTCCCCTATTCACACTTATTTAACCCTTTCTTAATTTTCAGTACCATTCTCAGAGCCTATGATCTATTTTTCATAACCAAATTTTGTCTGTAATTCTCTTATATTCCGTAAAATTATTTAAAACCTGGGAAATTATACATTATTAACAGGTAGTTCCTTGAACATGAGAAAAAATTTCAATTTTGAAAAATAAATATGTATCCATTTTTAGGATTATAACATGTGCATAGCTGCTGACTCCATGTCGTTATTGGAGTCTAAAAGATATTTTGAGCTGACAGGCCATAAGGCACTTTTCTGGAGTGTGTCCAACTCTGGTTAAATCCTTGGAAGCACATAGGTTTGGTTCCTCAAACACCAGCAGTAATGATTACACAGAGAGAGTAATCACTGAACACAGCCAAGTGCAGCACAAAAAACAAACAAGAAAATTGTAATTAAATTAAAAACAGCTATTTGAATTTTTCCATGGGGGAAATGTGAGATAACAAAATACTTCCAGCATTATAATATTTTTGTTACACCTGTTAGAATGTTCCTATATCATATTCCCGTTTCTGCTATAACAAATGACTCCAAACTCACAGGTTAAATCAACACAAATTTTTTATAATTTTGGAAATCAGAATCCCAAAATGGGCTTTTTAGGACTAAACTAATTCAGACCTACCAAGTATTGGTAGGCACAAATTGGTACTGGCATTTCTGTGAAAGAATTTATTTCCTTTCCTCTCCACTTTCTAAAGACCATCCATGTTCTTTAGCTTATTGTTCCATTCTTCAATATTCTGAGACAGAAACATTGAGTTGACACATTTCAACCTGTAATTCTCTTATTTTTCTCTCCCCTGCATTACTTTTTTTACAAAAGGTAACATATTTTATTACACTGAACCCACCAGTATAATCCAGGTTTTCTCACCATTTCATTTCATCTGCTACCTTAATTTTCCTTTTCTGTGTAACTATAAAATGACCATGTATTAGAATATTAATATCTTTGGGGGCCATTATTTTCTCTGTCAAAATGTAATAAAATTTCTGTTCACATCTCGTTATACTAGACATAGTCAGCTTTTCAGGGTTCTGTGAAGAATAGAAAGGGCGCTTCCTGTGCCCCTTCCCCCCACTGAAGTATAACACCCTGAAAGGCTACAGTGACTTAAAAAATTACTTGAATTAAGGAATTAAAGGATCTATTCTTCTAGTAGAGGCTCTATTTTAATTGTTCTTATTGGAACTCACTGGAGTATTTGGTCAAGATTTTATTTGTTTATGAAATTAAAAGCTGATACTAATAGCGCACTGACAGTGACAAAGTAATTTTTTGGGGTAGCAATATTGCTTAGTAAATTTTTATGATAAATGGGAATTTAAGCCTTTGTAATGATGAGTTCAGGAATTTATTTAAGTATTCAACAAAAAGTTGTTGAATAGGATGTTCTTTAACACAATGAATTAACAAGTTGGAACTAAGAGAAAATAAAGATTAATGTAGTCTTGAATCTACCTAACATTAAAATTTTATCAGGAGACAAAGACATAAGCTACTAATTTTACAATGACTTATTTAACTATAATAATGACTAGTGTAAAGAGGAATAAATTATATATGACCATTGTTTCACAACAAGAAACAGGAAAGCACTGTGGAATTGAGAGTGGTAATGTTTAAGTTCACTACTCTGCACTTATTTTGTACAGTACACAGAACTTAATAGCAACTTATTAAATATTTATTAGATGAAAGAAGATGCAAGAATAGAAAAACAGGCAATTTTTATTAAGAACTGTATCATTAAAATGCATAATATTTAGACAACATTACATAAACCATGTTTTCCAAAAACTTACACAGAGGGAACATGACTGTCTGTAATAAATAACAGATCCCATCCTGTTTTATACTAGCTCTTGAATTGTCCTCCCTCAAAATTTTCTGAGCCAATGATAGAGCAATATATAATATCCGATATCCTACAAAAGGAGTTGTCATACCTAAATCTAGGCTTTGGCATAAAATCTGAGGCCTTAACATCATGGAATTGCATTTCAATATATCAAGTCAAGAAGAGCCTGAAACCCATTGAAACAAAAAGTAAACAGAGATGGCGAGTATTGATGAAAAAATAACACAGAAATTAAGAATCATGTTGTTAACGTTTGTCTAATTATGTCCAAAATGCACTCTTTGTGGCATTTCATGGTAGTCACAAAATACACATCTCATGTTGAGCTTCCAAAGAGGTTTTGGGCACTCAAAATATGCTAGCAGAAATCACCTATTATCACAGGATGTGAATGAATCACAAGATTGTTCTCTTATAAATCAACATGAAGTAAAAAGCGATAAGGGAGATTTTTTTGAAAGCTTTCTTATCTTCTCAGAATATGTATAATTTTTTACTACAGTTAGAAAATCGTCTGTATATATACCTTATGAGTATGTCACATGTCCATCAAAGAGGAAATCAATTGTGAAATTTCTTACTCTTTTCTCCTTTTTTAAAAAAGTAAAAAATGTAAACTGCCCCAGAAACATTTAAGAAGGGCAGAGTAGTCCTGTAATTATTTTAGTCAAAGAGAAAATAACCTTGAAATCAAACAAAGAATGCCTATCATCTGAAGTAGAGATGAAGGAGATCTGATTAAAATCAGAATTCCCATCACTACAACTCCACTTACTATACCAAAATTGGGAGCTATTGATTCCTTTAATTAAAAAGACCTGATATGGAAATACTACATTGAGACTGATCCCACATGAACGAGTCTGTCAGGATTTCTAAGTTTTGGTTCATACCTCAGTGGTAGGGACACTTAAATTTGCAATTAATTATTACAGGGATATGGTTTATGCTCATCCACTGAAAATCCCAAGGGAAAAGCTAGTAGTAATGAGGGGAGAGAAATACAGAAAAGTCAGTAGACTCTTAGGTGTGAAGGCTAAAAGATAATGCAAGCCCAAAACAAAGAACTAGTCAAAGGAACTAAGTTAAAAATAAAGAAAAAATAAAATGTAATGAAAGCTCAATAAAATCAGGATGAGTATGCATCAATTTTGAACTAATCACTCAAATATCTAAACCATACAATCAAAATATGATTAAGTGAAGTTAAGAGTAGGCATTGGCAAACCATACCAATATATGGAAACTATTTGTACATTAGGTCTAAAACCCCAATAGAACTTGTTTACTTGGACTCTTTAATACTGTTATTAAAGTATTTGTCTCTTTTATACTGTTATTCTATAAAGCTAATATGAAAAATGGCATCAGCAAAGAATTGAGATACATCTGATATTCTTTTCTCTTTTTTACTAATAAATAATAATGATAATTCCAAGGAAATTCTTGTTTCCTGAAATTATGCAAGTGACACCAATTAAGGACTTTATAGATATTTGTCTTGCATATTACTATTCATAATATACATATAAAGTAACATAAGATAAACTAGGGTGGCAATTAGGAAAAAGAAAAATGGGAAAAGAGAAAAGAACAAGGAAAAAAGTGTTGCTGCATAAATTGGCCTGGTCATTAAGTTTTATTTTAACTTATTTCATTTTTACATTTCAAATACTTCAACTACTTTAAAATAATTACACTTCCTCTGTTTGTTAAGTGGCAAACTTGCTTAAAATTATTAGACCTGAGACTATCCTTCTGGCATCTATAACAGAACCAGTTTTCTATGTTTATAAAACTTCCTTCAATATCTTTCCTTTGTGTGTTATAAATAATAAATTTTTATTTTCTTGGGACAGACTCTTTTATATTTGCAGAGGGCAGTGCTTACAAACAAAATACAGTAAAAATGAAACAAATCGTTATAGCAACTTACAAAATGAACAAATACAGCTATAAAATAAGTCAAATTTAACAAAAAAGATAAAAAGAAAAAGAACACAAAAATGTGTAATCATAAGTTGTGGAAAAGGCAAACTTAACAAGAATAAAAGGCATAGGAAATTTGTTAGAAATGATGACTCAAACTCAAAGAAGTTTCCTGTCACCCTGATTGCTTCCACTGGGGAAGATTGACTCCTACAGACTTTTGTCAGTGATTCAGTATCCCGAAGGACCAGCTGAATGACAAATCTTTCAGATTAACTGAAAGCATTTCAAGACATTTTTAGTATATTTTGGCACCTCAAATCACAAATGTATTTAATAAATCAAATTTGCTTTGACATTTCATTGAGTGGTCAAAAAAGGAAAAATGGTAAGAAGCTATTGTTTTGATAACAGTTATCATGATAACAGGTTTTGTCATTTGCTTCTACATTTAAATTTATTTTTATGTTATCTTAATCATTTAATTGTTTTTATTACTGTAAAATCTATTCCTTTGCAACATATTTTGTGATCTTTTATGTCTTCTTTTTATATAGAACTTCCTTAAATATGGCAATTTTGTAGGCAAGACAGCTATAATAGATGACCAGGAAATAAATAAAAAATTGTGAAAGAGGCAAAGAAATTTCTTTTGCTCTATTATTCAAGCACACACTACCAAAAAGGCAAGCATTTCTAAAGACAGTAAATTCTAATATTAAGATCTAGTTTATGCATCACAAATTTATAAAGTGGTGTTTTTAGAGTTTATTAATTAATAACCTATATATACAAAATTTCTTCTAATTATCATACTTATTTTTCTTTCATATGTGCTACAAATATTGATATATAATGCACATATCTAGAAATATATAAAATAAGTAAAATCTGACTTTACATATATGTTTTCATTATGTTTTATTTTTAATGTTGATTCTTTGAATAGCTGTTCTATGTTTTGGGCTCTTATCTCTATTTGGGGGGAGGTGGGAGGACTTGGGACACACCCAAGAGAACTCATGGCTTACTTCTAGCTCTGTGCTTAGGGTCTATTCCTGACAGGGTTCAAAGGACCTATTCAGTTTTATTGATCAAACCAGGGTTAACTGTTTGCAAAATGTGAGCTTTAAACACTATGCAACTTTACTGTACAAGTCTATTGTTTCTAGGAGTTTCTTAGTAGAGAATTTAGGATTCTTGAGATATAGTATCATATCATCTGTGAATAGTGAGAGCTTGATTTCTTCATTTCCTATATGGATGCCTTTAATGTCTTTTTCTTGATTAATTACTATTGCAAGTACTTCCAGTACTATGTTAAACAGAAGTGGTGATAGTGGGTATCTTTGTTTTGCCCCTGATATTAGAGGAAAGGCCCTTAGTTTTTCCCCATTGAGCATAATTCTTGCCATGAATTTGTCGTAGATGGCTTTGACTCTCTTGAGAAAAGTTCCTTCAAAACCCATTTTGGTGACAATTTTCATCATAAAAGTGTGTTGTATGCTTGGGTTTCAGTTATACAATGATCAAGTACCTATCCCTCCACCACCAAGGGTCCCAGCATCCCTCCCATCCCCCATCCCCCCATCTCACCCTGCCTCTGTGGCAGGGCATCCCCCCTTGTTCTCTCTCTCGTCTTTTGGGTCCTGTGTTTTGCAAGAGAGGTATTGAGTGGCAATCATGTTTGGTCTATAGTCGACTTATCCTGGGAGGATCCTCCCAGCACCCTTTATTTGGTGCTCCCTTCTCTATCTGAGCTTCCTTTTCCCCTAGCACGTGTGGCTGGCCTCCAAGTCATGAGCAAAATTTGGTGGAGGATGGGCGCTGGTGGAGGGATGGGTACTTGATCATTGTATAACTGAAACCCAAGCACAAAAATTTGTAAGTCTACAACTGTACCTCATGGTGTTTCACTAATAAAAAAAATTTTTTTAAATTTAAAAAGTGTGCTGTAAGTTCTCTGCAGCACTTGATATGATCATGATTTTTATCTTTACTTTTATTGATATGATGGATTATGTTGATTGATTTCCAAATGTTAAACTATATTTGAATTCCCAGGATGAATTCCACTTGGTCGTGGTGTATGATATTTTTGATGAGTTGTTGGATTCTATTTGACAATATTTTCTTGAGGATTTTCACATCTGTGTTAATCAGGGATATTGACCTATAATTTTCTTTGTTGGTGGTGTCTTTGTTTGCTTTTGGTATTAGGGAGATCTGTGCCTCATAGAGGCTGTTTGGAAGAGTTCCTGTTTTTTCAATTTTCTGGAAAAGTTTGAGGAGAACTGGCAAAAGGTCTTCTTTAAATGTTTGGAAAAATTCACTGTTGAATCCATATGGGCCAGGGCTTTTGTTTTTGGGAAGAGTTTTTATTACAGCTTCAATTTCCTTGATATAAATGGGTCTGATCAGGTATCTATGGCCTTCGCATACACAAATAATGAGAGAGGAAAGTGACATGAATAAAAAAATCATCACGTTCACAATCGTGCCCCACAAAATCAAATACCACGGAATCCGCCTAACTAAAGAGGTAATAGATATCTACTATGAAAACTACAAAACACTACTTCCGAAATAAAAGAGGATATGAGGAAATATAAACATTTCCCCTGCTCATCGATAGAAAGAATTACATCATCAAAATGGTAATATTCCTGAAAGCATTATGCAGATTCAACACGATTCCTATAAGGATACCCATGAAATTCTTCAAAGATTGACCAAGCACTCCTGAAATTCATATGGAACAACCAAAGCTCATGAATAGCTAAAACAATTCTTGGGAAGAAGACGTGGTGAAGCATTACCCTCCCCAACCTCAAATTCTACTACAAAGTGGTAATAATTAAAACGAAATGTTGCTGGAACAAAGACAGGGCTGCAGACCAATGGAACAGGGTGGAATATTTGTACACACAACCCCAAATGTATGAATATATAATCTTTGATAAGGGAGCAAGAAATGTGAAGCGGGGCAAGAAAATCCTCTTCAACAAATGGTGCTGGCATAACTGGACAACCACATGCAAAAAAATGGGCTTAGACCTCAACTTAACACTATGCACAAAAGTCAGATCAAAATGGATTAAAGATCTCAACATCAGGCCAAAATCCAGAAGGTACATTGAAGATAGGGTTGGCAAAACCCTCCAGCTAAAGATATCTTCAAGGACGACATTCCACTGACCAACCAAGTGGAAATAGAGATAAACAAATGTGACTATTTTAAATTAGGAAGCTTCTGCACCTCAAAAGATTCAGTGACCAGAATACAAAGACAGTTTACAAAATGGGAAAGGATATTTTACCAATACCCATCTGACAAGGGGTTGATATCAAGGATATACAAAGCAAAAAAGCAAAGCAAAAGTTGAACACTACAAGAAGAAAACATCTAACCCCATCAAAAAATGCGGTGATGACAAAAGGAGAGAGAGAACAAAAGGGAATGCGCTGCCACAGAGGCAGGGTAGGATGGGGGATGAGGGGTGGGAGGGATACTGGGACCCATGGTGGTGGAAAATGGGCACTGATGGAGGGATGGGTACTTGATCATTATATAACTGAAACCTAAGCACAAAAATTTGTAAGTCTACAACTGTACCACATGGTGTTTCACTAATACAAATTTTTAAAAAATGGAGTGATGAAATGAACAGAAACTTTCCCAAAGAAGAAATCCAAATAGCTAAAAGGCACATGAGAAAATGTTCTATATCACTAATTATCAGGGAGATGCAGATCAAAACAACAATGAGATATCATCTCACACCACAGAGACTGGCCCACATCCAAAAGAACAAAAGAAACCAGTGTTGGCACGGATGTGGCGAGAAAGGGACTCTCCTTCACTGCTCATGGAATGCCGACTGTTTTAGCCCTTTTGGAAAACAGTATGTATGATTCTCCAAAAATTAGAAATTGAGCTCCCATTTGACCCAGAATTACCACTCCGGGAATATATCCCGGAGAGGCAAAAAATACAGTCAAAATGACATCTGCACTTCTATGTTCATTGCTGAACTATTCAGAATAGTGAAATTTGGAAAAAACCCGAGTTCTCAAGAACAGATGACTGGTTAAAGAAACTTTCGTACATCTACACAATGGAATACTATGCAGTTGTTAGGAAAGATTAAGTCATGAATTTTACATACAAGTGGTAGTACATGAAAAGTATCATGTTAAGCGAAATGAGTTAGAAAGAGGGATAGACATAGAAAGATTGCATTCATCTGTGGAATATAAAGTAAAAAAAGAGGAGACTAACACACAAGAATAACCGAGGTAAGTACCAGGAGGTTCACTCCATGACTTGGAGGCCAGCATGCTAGGGAACAAGGCACATGCTAGGGAACAAGGCAGCTCAGATAGAGAAGGGAGTACAAAATAAAGGGTTTGGGGAGGATCCTCCAAGGAGGGGAGATGCATGCTGAAAGTAGACTATACTGAACATGATTGCCACTCAGTGACTCTTTTGTAAACCATATAACACAAAAGGAGAGATAAAAAAGGTAAATCCCTGCCACAGGGATGGGGTGGGATAGGGTGGATGGAGCGGTGGGGGGATACTGGGATTAGTGGTGGTGGGGAATGGGCACTGGTGGAGGGATGCGTACTCAATCATTGTATAACTGAAACACAAGCACAAAAAATTGTAAGTCTACAACTGTACATCATGGTGTTTCACAAATAAAAAATTTTTCAAAAAATTAAAAAATGAAAAGAAAAAATATATAAACACTATGCAATTTCTCCAACCTTAAAGGACTACTTAATTTTTTTTACAGGGGTGAGTCCCCCAGTCCGCACACATGAAGGTACTGGCAGAGGGACAAAGTCACGCGGGTTCCGGGGCCGAGACCTCCAAGCCTACTCGATTTGCAGTCGAGCATCTTCCACCCAGATCCTCCAAATTCCAGTAGGCGGGGGTCACACCCACCAGCTGGCCCCCTGGCGCCGTGTAATCCCATCAGCGGCCAAGACTCAGAGACTATAAAATCCAGATCCCGGATGAGAGCAGTGCAGTCTCTGCCCCCGCGCCTGGGTGTTCCTTCCCGGAGTCCCTTGGACGGGAGCGGGTTGAGCTTTCCTCCCCGCCCCGACCAGGGCTACGGCAGCCGAAGACCTCCAGGACCAGCCACCACCATGCTGAGACAACTCTCCGCACACATGAAGGGACTGGCAGAGGGACAAAGCCACGCGGGTTCCGGGGCCGAGACCTCCAAGCCTACTCGATTTAGAGTCGAGCATCTTCCACCCAGATCCTCCAAATTCCAGTAGGCGGGGGTCACACCCACCACCTGGCCCCCTGGCGCCGTGTAATCCCATCAGCGGCCAAGACTCAGAGACTATAAAATCCAGATCCCGGACGAGAGCAGTGCAGTCTCTGCCCCCGAGCCTGGGTGTTCCTTCCCGGAGTCCCTTGGAGGGGAGCGGGTTGAGCTTTCCTCCCCGCCCCGACCAGGGCTACGGCAGCCGAAGACCTCCAGGACCAGCCACCACCATGCTGAGACCACTCTCCGCACACATGAAGGTACTGGCAGAGGGACAAAGCCACGCGGGTTCCGGGGCCGAGACCTCCAAGCCTACTCGATTTGGAGTCGAGCATCTTCCACCCAGATCCTCCAAATTCCAGTAGGCGGGGGTCACACCCACCACCTGGCCCCCTGGCGCCGTGTAATCCCATCAGCGGCCAAGACTCAGAGACTATAAAATCCAGATCCCGGACGAGAGCAGTGCAGTCTCTGCCCCCACGCCTGGGTGTTCCTTCCCGGAGTCCCTTGGACGGGAGCGGGTTGAGCTTTCCTCCCCGCCCCGACCAGGGCTACGGCAGCCGAAGACCTCCAGGACCAGCCACCACCATGCTGAGACCACCCTCCGCACACATGAAGGTACTGGCAGAGGGACAAAGCCACGCGGGTTCCGGGGCCGAGACCTCCAAGCCTACTCGATTTGGAGTCGAGCATCTTCCACCCAGATCCTCCAATTTCCAGTAGGCGGGGGTCACACCCACCACCTGGCCCCCTGGCGCCGTGTAATCCCATCAGCGGCCAAGACTCAGAGACTATAAAATCCAGATCCCGGACGAGAGCAGTGCAGTCCTGCCCACGCGCCTGGGTGTTCCTTCCCGGAGTCCCTTGGACGGGAGCGGGTTGAGCTTTCCTCCCCGCCCCGACCAGGGCTACGGCAGCCGAAGACCTCCAGGACCAGCCACCACCATGCTGAGACCACTCTCCGCACACATGAAGGTACTGGCAGAGGGACAAAGTCACGCGGGTTCCGGGGCCGAGACCTCCAAGCCTACTCGATTTGGAGTCGAGCATCTTCCACCCAGATCCTCCAAATTCCAGTAGGCGGGGGTCACACCCACCACCTGGCCCCCTGGCGCCGTGTAATCCCATCAGCGGCCAAGACTCAGAGACTATAAAATCCAGATCCCGGACGAGAGCAGTGCAGTCTCTGCCCCCGCGCCTGGGTGTTCCTTCCCGGAGTCCCTTGGACGGGAGCGGGTTGAGCTTTCCTCCCCGCCCCGACCAGGGCTACGGCAGCCGAAGACCTCCAGGACCAGCCACCACCATGCTGAGACCACTCTCCGCACACATGAAGGTACTGGCAGAGGGACAAAGTCACGCGGGTTCCGGGGCCGAGACCTCCAAGCCTACTCGATTTGGAGTCGAGCATCTTCCACCCAGATCCTCCAAATTCCAGTAGGCGGGGGTCACACCCACCAGCTGGCCCCCTGGCGCCGTGTAATCCCATCAGCGGCCAAGACTCAGAGACTATAAAATCCAGATCCCGGATGAGAGCAGTGCAGTCCTGCCCCCGCGCCTGGGTGTTCCTTCCCGGAGTCCCTTGGACGGGAGCGGGTTGAGCTTTCCTCCCCGCCCCGACCAGGGCTACGGCAGCCGAAGACCTCCAGGACCAGCACCACCATGCTGAGACCACTCTCCGCACACATGAAGGTACTGGCAGAGGGACAAAGCCACGCGGGTTCCGGGGCCGAGACCTCCAAGCCTACTCGATTTGGAGTCGAGCATCTTCCACCCAGATCCCCCAAATTCCAGTAGGCGGGGGTCACACCCACCACCTGGCCCCCTGGCGCCGTGTAATCCCATCAGCGGCCAAGACTCAGAGACTATAAAATCCAGATCCCGGATGAGAGCAGTGCAGTCCTGCCCCCGCGCCTGGGTGTTCCTTCCCGGAGTCCCTTGGACGGGAGCGGGTTGAGCTTTCCTCCCCGCCCCGACCAGGGCTACGGCAGCCGAAGACCTCCAGGACCAGCCACCACCATGCTGAGACCACTCTCCGCACACATGAAGGTACTGGCAGAGGGACAAAGCCACGCGGGTTCCGGGGCCGAGACCTCCAAGCCTACTCGATTTGGAGTCGAGCATCTTCCACCCAGATCCTCCAAATTCCAGTAGGCGGGGGTCACACCCACCACCTGGCCCCCTGGCGCCGTCTAATCCCATCAGCGGCCAAGACTCAGAGACTATAAAATCCAGATCCCGGACGAGAGCAGTGCAGTCTCTGCCCCCGCGCCTGGGTGTTCCTTCCCGGAGTCCCTTGGAGGGGAGCGGGTTGAGCTTTCCTCCCCGCCCCGACCAGGGCTACGGCAGCCAAAGACCTCCAGGACCAGCCACCACCATGCTGAGACCACTCTCCGCACACATGAAGGTACTGGCAGAGGGACAATGTCACGCGGGTTCCGGGGCCGAGACCTCCAAGCCTACTCGATTTGGAGTCGAGCATCTTCCACCCAGATCCTCCAAATTCCAGTAGGCGGGGTCACACCCACCACCTGGCCCCCTGGCGCCGTCTAATCCCATCAGCGGCCAAGACTCAGAGACTATAAAATCCAGATCCCGGACGAGAGCAGTGCAGTCTCTGCCCCCGCGCCTGGGTGTTCCTTCCCGGAGTCCCTTGGACGGGAGCGGGTTGAGCTTTCCTCCCCGCCCCGACCAGGGCTACGGCAGCCGAAGACCTCCAGGACCAGCCACCACCATGCTGAGACCACTCTCCGCACACATGAAGGTACTGGCAGAGGGACAAAGTCACGCGGGTTCCGGGGCCGAGACCTCCAAGCCTACTCGATTTGGAGTCGAGCATCTTCCACCCAGATCCTCCAAATTCCAGTAGGCGGGGGTCACACCCACCAGCTGGCCCCCTGGCGCCGTGTAATCCCATCAGCGGCCAAGACTCAGAGACTATAAAATCCAGATCCCGGACGAGAGCAGTGCAGTCTCTGCCCCCGCGCCTGGGTGTTCCTTCCCGGAGTCCCTTGGACGGGAGCGGGTTGAGCTTTCCTCCCCGCCCCGACCAGGGCTACGGCAGCCGAAGACCTCCAGGACCAGCCACCACCATGCTGAGACCACTCTCCGCACACATGAAGGTACTGGCAGATGGACAAAGTCACGCGGGTTCCGGGGCCGAGACCTCCAAGCCTACTCGATTTGGAGTCGAGCAGCTTCCACCCAGATCTTCCAAATTCCAGTAGGCGGGGGTCACACCCACCACCTGGCCCCCTGGCGCAGTGTAATCCCATCAGCGGCCAAGACTCAGAGACTATAAAATCCAGATCCCGGAACCGCGCGGCCACATTCGCGGCCGCGCGACATCTTATTGCCTCATTCCTACTTTGGACAAACTTGCACGCTCTCCGAATGTTGCCTGCCCACAAGGCAGAGTCTGGCAAACTCCCCGTGGCCTACCAAATATGCCAAATACCAGTAACAATGATGGGTCTCATTCTCCTAAAGAGCCGTGAATATAATCTCAGGGCTAGGATGAAAGAGACGTTACTGGGACCTGCTCGAGGCAATCGACGATTAACAGGATGATGAAATGAAATGAAATGAGTCCGCAGAAGTGTTCACAGAGCCTTATATCACTCCTAGAAATATGTTACTAGGTGGTATGGACCTGAAAGTTCAGGGTTAAGGTTGACTAACATTGGTTCCAACTCCATATGGTTCTAGGAATTAAGTTTAGGGATTTACATGTGCTAGGTGTGTGTTCTACCCATTGAGCAATTTCTTTGCCACCAAAACTACTTAAATTTAAAATGGCTTCATTGTAGCAGCTCCAAAGATAACTCAACTCGTGGAGTTACCTATCCCTCCTATCCCTCCAAGACTCTGCATTTGATTGCAGTCTAACTTTTCCCCAAGTACTCTTCAAGTAGTCCCCAGTGCTGCTAAGCCTGCTGAATGCCAATCCATCAGCACCACAAAGTCAGACAAGTATTTTCTTAATTTCGTATTTCATGAGAATTTTTATATTTCATAAAAGAAAATTTTGTATTTCAAGAATGTAATCTAGGGATTATGGACTTTACATTTTAAATTTAGATTGTTTTTTAATTTATTTTTATTGGAAAGTGTAAAGTCAAAAAAATTACCCAATTTTATAAAAAGTTTTCATATATGATAAGGTACGCTTCTTCAAATAAGAGACTTAGAAAAATATAATTTTATGTGCTATTGGAAGGATAATGATCGCTCTATTCTCTCACTGTATGCTATCTATTTATTACTAGCTATAGATATGTTATTTCTTGAATCTCCATTCCTGGAGGATCTGGACTAGAGGTAATGTTTTTCTTCTGTGTCCTTCCCAACTAGCACTCAATATTTTCTCTGATCTCAGTTTCTCACTGATTATAACCAAAGTGCTATATGTGACAGTTTTGTGGCTGCCAATATGTTAAAATGTTCAAATACAAAATTGTAGAAATGTTTAGAAAAATGTAGTAATTTCATTTTCAGAATCCATGGAAACAATGCCAAGGTCTGAAGTGTGTGCTTCAAATGCTAGAGCCCTAGGTTCAATTATCAGTACCATGTGGAGCCAGAACACTGCTATGTGTCCTCTCTACAAAAAAAAGGCAATGTATTTTTAAGATTTTAAGATATTGATCTATTAGTTTTAACAAAATAAAATTAAAACCATGGAAGAAATATGGGTATTTTCCAATTTTCAAAAGGCTATTTTTTTTCCTTTTTGAGTCACACCTGGCAATGCACAGGGGTTATTCCTGGCTCACGTACTCAGGAATTAGTCCTGGTGGTGCTCGCGGGACCATATGGGATTCTGGGAATCGAACCCGGGTTGGCCGTGTGCAAGGCAAACGTCCTACTCGCTGTGCTATTGCTCCATCCCTTCAAAAGGGTATTTATAAATAAAAACTAACAAATCTGAATCATAATAGATAGCAATAGTCTGGCTAATATAAGTATTAGTGTATGACAGAGTTAATGACTATATTATGCATAGATTTTACTTGTATATTTATAAGAAAATTATTAAGACCCCAAATAGATATGTGGGCAAGAATTTTGAATAGATCATTAGCAAGCAAAGAAAAATAATGCAAGGTGAAAATGGTTCATCCGCTGTGCTAAACTTAGACACACATGTAAAATCAATTAAAATACCATTTTCACCCCACTAAGCTATGCAGAAGGCTGTTCCTCTTATAGCTATTTAAGTAGGAGATAAACAAATATGTTTCTTTAATGCTTGTTGAATTCTGAGCTGACATAACCCCTTTTGGCAAGCAATATAACACAAAACAAGCACCAAAAAAAAGTTCAAATTATCCCAGGGACATCACCTCTTGAAATTTATCACAGATATAGTTAAATTTGGCAGTGCTATGAGGAGGTCTTAAATCTGCATAATTCACATATGCCAACATATATACATAACGCTCCCTGTTTTCTCTAGTAACATATAATCACTTAATCACTTAATCACTTAACTTCCCCTTAGTCGTCGATTTGCTCGAGCGGGCGCCAGTAACGTCTCCATTTGTCCCTGTAGCGTGCTAGTGTAGCCCAATGGCATCTGTTCGCTCTGGGAACATGAAGGGCCTCAAACCAATCGTTCATGATCTTGACGAAGAAGTCTGACCATCTGGTAGGTGGGCGGCCACGCGGTCTTCTGACATCCTGTGGAATCCAGTCAGTAACAGCTCTAGTCCAGCGGTCGTCTTTAAATCTCATTACGTGACCAGCCAATCTGATTTTTGACACCTTGGCAAATGAGACAGCGTCCCTGATTCTTGATCGTCGACGGATGTCAGAACTCCAGATTCTTTCTCTCATTTGAGTGAAACATGATATTCCAAGCATAGCTCTTTCTATTCTTCTTTGGGAGACCTGAATAGTGTTCTCATCCTGTTTGCGTAGGGCCCAGGTCTCTGAGGCATATGTTAATGCAGGAAGAACAGTGGAATCAAAGAGATGTGCTCGGAGCCGGAGGTTCTTCGTCCTCTTAGCTATTTCTTCGACGTTCTTGAAGGCGTTCCAAGCCACTCTCTTCCTCCTGCGCAGCTGGGGTGCCAGGTCATTTGTCATGTTGACCTGTCGACCTAGGTACACATAGCTGTTGCATTTGGAGATGGTCGTTCCTTGGAGAGCGAATGGGGCATCAGGAACAAAGCTGTTTCTCATAAACATTGTCATTGTAAGATTCAGCTGTAGTCCTACCTTTCCACACTCACGGTTAAAGTCGGCCAGCATTTGTGCCGCTTGGCTGATGTTTGGTATTATTAAAACAATGTCATCAACAAAGCAGAGGTGGTGTAGTTGCAGACGATCTATCTTCACTCCCATTCCTTCCCATTCCAGTCATCGCATGATGTTCTGGAGGGTGGCACTGAAGAGTTTCAGTGAAATGGTAGCACCCTGCCGCACCCCTCTCTTGACATCAACGATCACTTCTTTGTAGAATGGTGAGATCCTGGTAGTGAATCCACAATACAGCTCATGGAGGATCCTGATGTATTGGGCTTGAATGCCCTGATTGGCTGGGGCTTCAATGACCGCTTCCGTCTCAACAGAATCAAAGGCCTTCTTTAAATCAATGAAGGTTAAACAGCGGCATCTTGAACTCCCGAGAAACCTCAATGAGCTTGGTTATTGTGTGGATATGGTCGATGGTGCTGAATCCTTTGCGGAACCCGGCTTGCTTGCATGGTTGTCCTTCATCTAGTGTTCTGCCAACCCTAATTAGGATGACTCGAGTGAACAACTTGTAGATGACAGACAATAGGCAGATTGGGCGATAGTTGCCAATGTCATGGATGTCTCCCTTCTTGAACAGTAGTACGGTTCTGCTGGTTTTTCATTGAGACGGAACCTTGCATTCAGACAGGTAGCGAGTGAAGAGCCGAGTCAGTGTATTGATGAGTACTGACGGCAGGTTTTTCACGTGTTCAGGTCTGACCTTGTTTGGGCCGGGTGCTGTTTGTTTCTTTACCGATGAAATGGCGTGTCGGATTTCGGAAGGGAGAACGTTGGGAACGACATATCCATCCTGTGAAATTTGGTATGTCTCAACTGGTCTCATTCACCTGATCCTGAAGGCTTCACCGACATGGCAGCACTGAGAAGGATGAGAAAGGAGAGGCCGACAAAATCTCAAGGCCGACCTAGGCTGCCACAACGAAGGAAGACAAAAATGATCGTCTGTACTTTCAATGCACGTACGCTAGCATCAGATGCATCCATCAAGGACCCGGTGGTACAAGCCCGACTGATCAATACGACATCATTGGTCTGACCGAGACAAGAAGGCACGAATCTCACCATGCCATTTTCGACACTGGAGAAGAATTGTTCCTTGGAATATGCGATAAAAGAGGTGTTGGAGGCGTCGGTGTCCTTGTCAACACAAACTTGGCCAAGAGCATTGATTCATTCGAATGCCTAAAAACCCGAATCAGACGTTTACATTTGAATAGATGTGGCTCACTGCCTGCAGTTTCTATCTTCATTGTCTACGCACCAACATGTCATTATGATGAAAGAGAAATCGAGAAGTTCTACATGGAGCTAAAGAAGTTCTATAAAGAAGACCACACCTTCTACAAGATCATTGTGGGTGATTTTAATGGCAAGATAGGACTGAGAAGATCAGCTGAAGAACTTCACATCGGGACCCATGGCCTAGAATGGAACGAACAGGGTGAGGGACTGTCTGAGTTCATCATGTCGACCAAGACCATTCATGGTAACTCACAGTTCCAGAAGGCAGAATCTAAACGATGGACATGGGAGTCTCCCGGTGGACGATTCCACAACGAAATAGACCACATCATATTCAATCGACGGTTTTGCCTGACCGATGTTGCTGTTGTCCCAAAATTTCAAACAGGATCGGACCACCGTCTCCTTCGTGCAAAATTCTACTTCACAGAGCAGGGAGAAAGGGCTGCAAAGTTCAAAAAGAGAACTCCCAGAATGACCACCAACTGGGAACTCTTTGGTACTATTGCGGCAACATGGGAAGATGCCATTGTTGACAACATTGACGAGATATACGATCAACTGGTTCAGCAACTCCATGAATGTGCGAGGAACGCCAAGAGAGAGATACTCACAAAAAATCGCCTATCTTCGAAAACTCTTGAGCTATTTCGCCGGCGTGGTTTGGCGCATGCCTCAGGCAACCTTAAACTAACGTCCGAACTCGCAAAGCAGTGCAGAGATGCGATCAAGGAAGACCTCAAAGAGAGAAGAGCAGAAGTACTGGTAGATGCGGCAGAAGCCGGGAAAAGTATTCGTAACGCCTGCCTGTCCTTCGCCAACTACAAGACCAAGATGACTGCCTTCCGACGTCCTGATGGATCCATCACATCCTCCAGAACGGCAATGGAGAAGATTATCCATGACTTCTACTCAAATCTCTTCGACAGTCATGTCCACTTGCCAACATATAATATAAAATATGAAATAGTATGCAGATAATAATAATAAACTCATACTTTTGAAGACTATGACAAAACAAAGATAAAGTTTATTATAGAAGAAATGGAAAACAGAATGAGAACTAAACAAGCAATGTATTTTTCATATTCTATAATTATATAACACACACATGCACATATACATATATGACACATAGTTGAGACAGAAAGTTAATTTTTAAACCTAAAAATAACGTTAGGATGCTAGAGTTATAAATAATATACTTTTCAAACATTTTTGTGATATTATATTACTTTAAATAGTTACTTAAAAAGCTATGATGTGTCTTGTGAGATTTGTTTTGCAAATCAATATTTTCATAAAAAAACTGTAAGGGTTTTTTTTCTCCTGGAAATAAATTCATTAAAATCTTAAATCACACTAAACACTCAGCATTTGATATAGAGAAGAAAAAATATATTTTTAAAGTTTATTGAATCACCGTGAGATAGTTACAAGTTTTCATGTTTGGGTTACAATCACACATACCCCCGGTGCACATTTCCCACCACAATACCCCCCCTTTTCCCACCCTCCCCCTGCCTCCATACCAGACATATTTCCCATAATCTCTCTCTACTTTTGGGCATTATGTTTTGCAATACAGACAGTGAAAGGTCATCATGTTTGGTCCTTTATCTACTTTATGCACACATCTCCCATCCCAACCAATTCCTCCAGCCATCATTTTCTTAGTGATCTCTAGAGAAGAAAAATATTTTGGAGACAACTAACAAAGACAGCACTGTCTCTTACCGATTAGGGAAGTTAAAGCTGCCACCAAGTCATGAAATGCAGGATTTCTCTTTTCTCACCTGACTACATAAAAGGGAAAATAATGTCATAAATGCATCAGGATTAAATGTGTATGAAATTATGAGACACTTCACAAGTCACAGAAAATTTTAACAAGTTCTCTGTCAAAACTGAAGTTCCCATTGACACAGCTACTAGAAACTAACAAAAACGTCTATTGTTGTATGGCATCAACTTCAGGATATCTTTGAGACATGCATCAATTTAAGAGACCTCAATTGCAAGTAATTGAATTAATATCAATAAAATATTTAAATATTTATCAACATGTATATATGCCTGGGAATTTATTGATGTTATAAGTTGATGAAAATATTCAAATGTTTCTCATCTTTTAGGCCTCACATTAGAGCAAATTCTACTTAGTAATGTAGTTATGATGATTACATGAGATTTCAAGTCAGTAAAATATTCACTTAAAGTTTTTTCTATTCTGTTTGTGTTCTTGACTCTCCCAGATGTTTTCTGGATAATAAATTCTAGTGTTCATTCTGGAAGGCATGAGGTAAATTAGGGAAAAGATCTTGTGGTTAAATTCCTTTAAAATAAAATTTGAAATTTAGATGATTAGATTTCACTGTCCCAAGAATTCACTCATCTCATAATGACAATTTAACTACAACTTTCCATGTTCCAAAGCTCTCAACATAAATAGTTTTATATCATGTTATATATCCCTTTGCTCTTTGTAATGGGATTTCACAGAGAATAAAAGTAGAAGTAAATGTTCAATTTACCATCTTTAACCAGAAGTTGGAATGACTATTTAAGACAATGAAAGTAATTATTTGTGAAAAAAAGTATCGAAATTGTACCAAGCCATTCACCTCTATAAAATTCTCTTTCTTAATAAGCACTGGTATTTTGGGAATAGCACTTGAGAATAATTGCACTCTGTACTGATTTCATTTTCCCCCCTCAGTAATAAAGTAGAAATAAAACCTTAGCTCAGAATCCAACTAGGATATTCATTCCTCTGTTTAGTTTGCTTTGACCCTCTGCTTGTGAATTCTGAGTATTGTTCAGTATTGACATTACAGCACTACCTTCTTCACTTTGTGATTAAGAGGGTAAACACATAAGGTTGTCTATATGTGAGACGCTATATAGAAAACATCTTTTTTTGGCTATTTTCCATAAAAATGATTCCAAAATGAGACTTTTAACAGGTGTCTAGTTCTGATAAAGTGAGAATCATCATCTTTGAAATGTTCCAGAATAGGTCAGCAAAGAGAATGAGAAAGTGAGCAAGAGCAGTACCCAAAGCATCCATTTAATTTTTATGTCATGTGGGGGAAGAGTTTGATTGGAAGAAGCAATGTGCTTTTAAAATAAATGTACTTTATGATAACAGTGATTTCAGAAAATGTGTTTTTGTCTCACACTTCATCTGAGGAAAGGAAACCAAAAGCGTAAAGAAGAAAGTAAGTGTATTTGTACTGTAAATTATGATGTTCAGGGGGTATGGTGCCGCCAGCAGGTCAATCTATACCTGTGAGGTGAGCGCATCAGCAGCGTGATGGCACCTTCACACTTGCAGATACCCCCAAATTGCTGCTGTGCCTTTGGCCAGACCCCAAACACTTGGGGCAAAGTTTACCAAGAAAGTAAACTGCCAAAAGTTAGGTATGTGGGAGACACACCCACAAACCATCTCTGGCTCAGCTATATAATTGGAGACGTGGCCTCTCTGGTTCCTTATTGAACTGCTTAATGGCCATGATCCTAGAGACTGAGAGAAAAATCTCAGAACCCAGCGGCTTTTGGCAGAGATGTGTCCAGTCCCCGCAATGGGTTACCAGCACCGGATCAACCCAGGGAGGAAAGGGTATTGTCCCTCCACCTGCTCCCCCTTGGTAGCTCAGTGGCCACCATCTTCCACTGGACATTGGACCATCAGGTTTGGACCCAAGTGACAAGACACGCAAGGCCTTGAGGGATAGGGGTGGAGCATCCCTTTCCTCCTCACCCCAACAAGACCCTGAGTCGCCTCCCATAATGGCCTGTCCAGCTCCAGATCAAGCTGCTTAATGGCCATAATCCAAGAGATCAAATCTCAGAATCTAGCATGTTTTGGCAGAAATCCCTCCAGATTTAATTGTTAAAATTTTGGAATTCCAAAATTGCACAGCCATTACTGCGGCCGTGCAACATCATATGTTATTCATAACCAGCAATAGAAAACAAATTATCTACTGTTGCCTTTTCGGCAGATCTGAGTGTTGGAGTAAAATCCCAAATAATAATAGTGGGTCTGGTGTCGAAATATTGAATGTAATCAAAGTATAGAGAGAGTAACATGGAAGGTTGAGGCTGTGGGATGAGGGGTATACTAGGATTTTGTGTGCTGGAAAATGGGCACTGGTGAAGGGACTGGTGTTTCATTGTATGATGGAGACTTAAACCCGAAATCTTTGTAACTGCTCTCAAGATGATTCAATAAACAAAATTATAAAAAGGAAAAATATTATTTTCAGCAATTCCCATCTTTAGTTATTTATCTATTCTAATTTCCAATTCAAATTGCAATGGAATGGATAGATATATGTCCTATGTCTCCTTGATTATCACTAATAGGTTAAAAGAAAGGAACATCATTTATTCTTTCTGTGGGGTCATGATGGCACATAGTCCCTACAGCCAGAAAGTGTTGGGACCCTTTAATCACTTCAATATTATACTATTACATATAAAAATTTGCCAAGACCATCTGGAGTTGAAAATCTCAACTCTGGTTCATATTAAGTGCATAGTCTTTTGAAACAGTTTCTATCATGTTTATAACATGTTAAATCTAATCCAAATGTCTCCAGCAGTGTAAATTTCAAAGGAATACAGTGAATGATTCAAACATAATAAGCAAAACAGACGAGTAAGTCATTTTTCCTCCTGACAATAATCCCTATAGTAAATTTTTTTTCCTGGATCTTTAGGCAGCTATTACAGTACAATTGCACTGTGGATATATAAGGGCTAAATGAAATGATTAAAATTTATCTATGAAGTAAAAAATATATATTTAAACCTAAATATCATCTGAGTGTTTCACTATGCACTCGTAATTAAATAACATGTTGGGAATAAAAAAACCTTTCCAACGTGTAACACTTTTTTATTAGTTCCCTAAATGGGGCAGCAAACATTAAAATGATATTACAGATTTATCATTATTTTCTTTCTTATTGTTTTATTTCTTATTGGCTTGCTGGGCACACTTGATGAGGCTCAGGTCTTATTCCCAGCTCTGTGCTCAGGGCGTAGTCCTGGTGGAGATACATACAGTGACCACTTGGGATGCCCAGCTCAAATGAGCCTGTAATATGCAAAGCAGGTGTGACTGTTTCTCTAGTCCCGATTTCTCATTATTTCTTTTTATAAATAAGTTGTCTTTATCAATATAGACACACAGTTGATACTTATTTTTAAAATATATTTTAATACTTAACCCAGGTTCAAAACCCAGTACCCCATATGGACCCCACAACACTTGAAGTGATCCCGGACCACAGAGCTAGGAGTAAGTCTTGAACACTGCAATGGGTGGTTCAAGCATTACTTTCTCTCAAGTACAGAGTGAGAGGTAAAGGGTGATCTGGTGAGATTTCTCAGAAAATTGCCAACCTCACGGACAAAAATATAACTCTCCAACAAATAGGATAACACATGCCATGACATATATATTTTTTTAGGTTACAGAGAATTATATTTCATAATGGCAGTTTGCTCCTATATAACAAATAGAAAAATATATAAAATAAAAAATTAGACCATGAATTTATTTATCTTAGTACCTTTGACTATTTTTTTTTTATTTTTTTTATGAGTGGCAATCCTGTTCGGTCTATAGTCTACTTTCATCATGCATCTCCCATCCTGGGAGGATCCTCCCAACACCCTTTATTTGGTGCTCCCTTCAGTCTCTGAGCTGGCTTTTCCCCTAGCGTGTGTGCTGGCCTCCAAGCCAGGGAGCAAAGCTCCTGGTATTATCTCGGCTATTCTTGGGTGTTAGTCTCCTATTTCATTACTTTATATTCAAAAATTGAATGCAATCTTTCTATGTCTGCCCCACTCTTTCTGACTCATTTCACATAGCATGATACTTTCCACGTAGTACTACTTTTATGTAAATTCCATGACTTCATCTTTTCTAACAGTTAAAGAGTTCTCCATTGCGTAGATATGCCAAAGTTTCTTTACAAAGAAAAACACATGACAGAGAACCAGTCATCTATTCTAGCGCACTCGATATTTTTCCAGATTCTGGTTATTATAAACAGTGCTGCAATGAACATACAAATCCAGATGTCACGTAGACTAAACTTTTTTGCCTCTCCAGGATATAGTCCCAGGAGTGGTATTGCTGGGTCGAATGGGACCTCAATTTCTAATTTTTTGAGAATCGTCCTCACTGTTTTCCAAAAGGGCTGAACCACTCGGCATTCCCACCAGCAATGAAGGAGGGTCCCTTTCTCGCCGCATCCGCACCAACACCAGTTACTTTGGTTCTTTTGGATGTGGGCCAGTCTCTGTGGTGTGAGATGATATCTCATTGTTGTTTTGATCTGCATCTCCCTGAAGATTAGTGATATAGCGCATTTTCTCATATGCCTTTTAGCCATTCGGATTTCTTCTCTGAGAAAGATTTTGTTCATTCCGTCACCCCATATTTTGATGGGACTAGATGTTTTCTTCTTGTGGAGTTCAACCAGTACTTTGTATATCTTTGATATCAACCCCTTGTCAGATGGGTTTTGGGCTAATATCCTTTCCCACTTTGTAGACTGTTTTTATATTTTGGTCACTGTTTCTCTTGAGGTGCAGAAGCTTCTTTGTTTAAGATAGTTCCACTTGCCTATCTCTGTTTTCACTTGTTTGGCCAATGGCATGACATTTTTGAAGATACCGTTAGCTTCAATGTCGTGGAGGGTTTTGACGACCTTGTCTTCAATGTACCTTGTGGATTCCGGTCTGATGTTGTGGTTTTTAACCCATTTTGATCTTAATTTAGTACATGGTGTTAGGTAGAGATCTAAGCCCAATTTTTGCCTGTAGCTGTCCAGATTTGCAGGACAATGCTTTGGGAAGTATAGCCATTTTGACAATGTTAATTCTCCCGATCCATGAGCAGAGGATATCTTTCCATTTTCTCGTGTCCTCTTTTATTTCCTGAAATAACATCTTGTAGTTTTATGGGTACAGGTTTTTAACATCCTTAGTTAAGCTTATTCTCAGGTACTTGATTTTCTAGGGCACAACTGTGAATGGGATTGTTTTTTTCATGTCATTTTTTTCTCTCTCACTATTTGCGTATAAGAAAGTCATAGAATTTTGGGAATTGATTTTATAGCTTGCAACTTTACTTAAATAAGTCTATTGTTTCTATGAGTTTCTTGATAGAGGTTTTAGTTTTCTCTAAGTATAGTATCATATCATCTGCAAATAGTGATAGCATGATTTCTTCCTTTCTTGCCTGAATAACCTGAATATCTTTTTCTTGCCTAACCGCTATTGCAAGTACTTTCAGTAGTATATTGAACAGAAGTGAAGAGAGTGGGCATCCTTGTCTCATCCCTGATCGTACAGGGAAGACTCTCAGTTTTTCCCCATTAAGGATTATGCTTGCAAGGGTTTGTTGTAGAGGGCTTTAACGATACTGAGTAAAGTTCCCTCTGTACACATTTTGGTGAGGGTTTTCATCATAAACAGGTGCTGGATCTTGGATCTTGTCAAATGCTTTCTCTGCATCTATTGATATGATCATATGGTTTTTATCTTTTCTTTTGTTGATATGATGGATTATGTTGATTGACTTCTGAATGTTACACCATCCTTGCATTCTGGGAGGAATCCCACTTTGGTGAGTTGTTGAATTCTATTGCTAGTATTTTTTGAGAATATTCACATCCATGTTCATCAGGGATATCGACCTGTAGTTTTCTTTTCTTGTGGTGTCTCTGAACATTGCTAACCTCATAAACAAAAATATAACTCTCCAACAAATAGGATAACACATGTCATGACATATATTTTTTTAGGTTACAGAGAACTATATTTCATTATGGCAGTTTGCTCCAACATAACAAATAGAAAACAGAAAAAAATATGAAATATAAATTAGGCCATGAATTTATTTATCTTAGTACCTTTGACTTCTTTAAAAAATTTTTATTAGTGAAACACCAAGAGATATTGTTGTAGACTTACAAATATCTGTGCTTGGGTTTCAGTATTAGAAATATATGGTATTAGAGAGATACGGGCTTCATAGAAATTGTTTCAGAGAGTTTCTCCTTCTTCAATTTCCTGAAAAAGCTTGAGAAGAACTGGCAATAGGTTCTACTTAAATGTTTGGAAAAATTCACTATTAAATCCATCTGGACCTGGGCTTTTGTTTTTGGGAAGACTTTTTATTACAGTTTCAATTTCCTTGATGTTAATAGATCTATTCTGGTACTTTAGATCTTCTTGATTCAGCCTTGGGAGATTATTGGAATTCAGGAATTTATCCATTTCTTCTAGGTTCCTTGTTTCGTGGCATATAGACATTCAAAGTTGTCTCTGATGATCTTTTGAATTCCTTTGGTTTCTATTGTTGTGTCCCTCTTCTCATTTCTGATTCGGTTTATTAGGTTTCTCTCTCTCTCTCTTTCTTTTTGAGTCTTGCTAGTGGTTTATCTATCGTGTTTATTTTCTCGAAGAACCAGCTCATGGTTTCTTTGATCTTTCGGATTGTGTTGTGGTTTTTTTTTTGTTGTTGTTTTGTTCTGTTTTGTTTTTGTGTCATTGATTTCTGCACTAAGTTTTATGGTCTCTTTCCTTTTGCCTGATTGGGGCTCCTTTTGTTGATCCTTTTCTAAGATCATAGCTGTGAAGTCAAGCTGTTTATGTGGCCCTTTCTTCCTTCCTGAGAAATGCTTGCAGATCTATTAATTTTCCATTTAACATGGCTTTAGTTTAATCCCATAGGTTCTGATAGCTCATTCTTATTTGTTTCCACATATCTTTTGATTTTGTCCTTGACTTCCCTTCTGACTCACTCATTGTTCAACATTGAGTTGTTTAATTTTCAGGTGTTTGATATGGTTCTCCATGTCTGTGTGTGATTCACTTCTATTATCAGTGCTTCATTGTCTGAAAAGTTTGTTGATACTATTGCTATCTTTCTGAATTTGTTGTGGTATTTTTTGTGGTCTAGCACATGGTCTAATTTGAAAAATGTTTCTTGTTTACTAGAGATCAATGTGTATTCTTTCTTTTTATGTTGTAAAGACCTGTATTGGTTTATAAGCCCTCTCTCTTCTATTTCTTCCTTCAAAGCCAATGTTACCTTGCTGAGTTTTGTTCTTGTTGATCTATCCATAGGTGATAAAGTGATGGTGAAATCTCCAGCTACTATTGTGTTGTTAGCAATGTCCTCCTTAAAATATGTTAGCGGTTGTTTTAAACATTTAGCTCTTCTCTCATTAGGTGCGTATATATTTAAGTGTGTGATTTCTTCGTGTTGTATGTATCCCTTGATTGATAGAAAATGACCTTCGCTGTCCTTTCTAATCTTCTTCAACCTGAATTTGATGTTGTCAGATACTAGTATGGCCACCCCAGTTTTTTAGAGGGAGCTGTTTGCTTGCAGAATTGTTTTCCATTCTTTAACTTTGAGTCTGTGTTTGCTCTGTCTGTTCAGATGAGTTTCTTGTAGGCAGCAGAATGTTGAGTACTGTCTCTTAATCCATTTGCCACTCTGTGTCTCTTACTTGGTGAAGTTAGATCATTGACGTTGACAGAGATTCTTATGGAGGTTTTTGTCTTCTTTCTGTAAGGGTCTGTTGTGTTTGTAGGGTTTGTCTTAGAGTAGCCCCCTTAGCTCTTTTTTAGGTTTGGTTTTGAGTCTATGAACTTCCTGGGCTGCTGTTTATCTAGAAAATAATGTACCATTCCTTAGAGTTTGTGTGCGAGTTTAGCCGGATAGAGTATTCTTGGTGAAGCATTCATTTCACTATATATTCATTTCATTTTCATTATATCCCACCATTGCCTTTGGGCTTGGAGGGTTTACTCTGATAGGTCTGCTGTGAATATAAGGGGTGTTCCTTTGTATGTGGTTTCCTTTAATGACCTTGCTACTTGCAGTATTGTGTCTCTATCGGTGGCATCTATCATTCTAACTATGATATGTCCTGGAGTGTTTTCTTAGGGTCTTTTTTAGCTGTCACCCTTCTAGCTCCTTGAATGAATGGCTGCATTGTCCAGCTCTGGGAATTTTTCAGCAATGATTTATTTAACCGTCGCTTTTTCTTTAAGATTATTTCCCTGACCTTCTGGTACTTCAATGATTCTAATGTTGTTGCTCTTGGAATCATCTCCTAGAACTCTCGTTCACTCTAGAGCTATTTGAGGTCTCCTGCTGTTGTTTGTTATTGTCTGTTGGCTTGGTGCAGCAGATCTTCCAGCTCACTGATTCTATTTTTATCTGTGGTTATTCTACTGTTGAGGGTACAGACTGAGTTTTTTTTTTAATATCATCTACATAATCTTTTATTCACGACATTTCCGTGTGTAGTTTTCCAATTTCTGCTCTCATTTCTTCACGTAATTTCTTGTTTCTCTCATGTTACAGGATATCTGCCTCACTGCTTCATTGAGTTCATTGAACATCTTCATTACTTCATATCTGAATTCTTTCTCAGAGAGGTCCCTTAGGTGTGTAGTACCTACTGAGTCTTCTGGACTCTTTTCATCATTCTCCCCACGTGGTGGAGATTTGCGTTGTTTCTTCATGTTGGTGTAGTGATATGTAGACTGAGATGTTACACTAGATTGCTTGATATGACTAAACTATCTGTGGCCGCATGAGCATCTGCCTGCCTAAAATCAGGCTATGCCCACTTTTACAGAAGCCACACCAAATTCTGAAGAGGCCACACCCCCAAGGGTACCTGGTCAGTGGAAGGGGGTACTAGCTGGGAGGGGAAGAAGACTGGCACAGTGTTGGGGATGAAGAGGAAGAGGCTCGGGAATGCTGTCATTCCGGGTCCTAGAGGACGCCTGGGGTGCTTGTGTGGAGAAAGCCAAGTCCCGGGATCTAATACTGCAGGTTACCAGACCTGGGAGGGGAAGAAGACCGGCACAACTTTGGGCAAGAACAGTTCCATGATATATATTAACTTTCGATTTGTAAGGAAATGGAAAAGAAGATTCTGCCAATATGTTAAAACGTGAATTTAAATTAGCTCATATAGGCAACAGTGTTTATTATTAAACATTATCAACTTAAATAACTGAATCCCATATTACAGTAAAAGAAAAGACACAAACTGTTAAAATAAAAATGTGCCCTTTGTTATTGAGCAGACTAGTGAGAGCATGTATTACATACAGCCTATTCAAAAATGCATACCCTGATAAAGATTAAAATTGTAGAGAAATTTAATGGAAACACAGACTAAAGTTCTATGGAGTCTATTACTTGATGTAAATGGAAAATGCCAAGAAGAGTGCTCTGGGCTCTTTGGCCCATTCTGTTGAATTGAAAGGAAGAATTTAAAAGGCTCCAATTATTTCTTTTATTACATTGATGATATTTTATAATATGAAATGAATTTTGTGATTAATGAAGATTTTATGCAGACTGTAGATAAAAAACTTCATCTAAAAGAGCAAATAGAATTATTTTCTAGTTAGTGAAGGTGAAAATGAAATGCAAAATAAAGTTGATTGACTTAAATTTAATACATAAAAGGTAGCACTAGTTAATAGAGTATTGATTAAATACATAAAAAGAGATTATGACAATTCATCAAATATTTTGTTCATGGTCCTCGGGGTAACAGCTTAATTAACATCTTTTCGTATAAATTGACTGGTTTGTATCTGATTCTCTTTTTTAGTTTGTTTCCTTTACCTATAGATATCTCAAAATTACACAATACTATTACCATCAGCATATACTCATACATTCTACATTATTTTTTAAATTCTTAGCTTAATTTTGCATATTAAATGCAGTTGATCTTATAATAGGAGTAAATGTTCAATACACACAAATACAGTTAAAATATATCAGCTTGAACTAGTTAATTAATTCAGGAACAAAACAATAATTTAAAAATATTTTGTAATATTTTTTCAATATATTCAATCTTAGTGTATTTAATTTAAACATGATTGACATGTTTAATTTAGAATATAATTTGTTCTATTAAATGCTTTATGTAACCTTGCATATAAACTGCATAATATGTAAAATTATAATTTTTTAAAATTTTTATTAGTAAGACACCATGAGGTATAATTGTAGACTTACAAATTTTTGTGATGGGTTTCAATTATGCAATGATCAAATACCCATCCCTCCACCAGTGCCCATTTCCCACCACCATGGATCCCAGTATCCCTCCCACCCCCCATCCCCCATCCCACCCATCCCACCCTGCCTCTGTGGCAGGGCATACCCTTTTGTTCTCTCTCTACTTTTGGGTGTTGTGGTTTGCAAAACCAGGAATAAAATAATTTTTAAGCTTGGAAAAATGTTTGGGAGCTGAAGAGACAATACAGAAGATAAGGCACTTTCCTAGAATATGCCGACTCTGGGTTCTATCCCCCACACCACATATGGTTCACCACAGTTTACCAAGAATAATCCCTGAGTGCAGAACCAGAAGTAAGCTCTGAGCATAATTGGATGCACTCCACCCAAAAAAGAAAAATTTTGGGATTTCTATTAAATTTATCTTCACTTTCTTCTTAGATTTTTTGTCCACATATAGAAAAGTTACACCCTAAACACACACACACACACACACACACCAGCCTTACACACACACACACACACACACACACACACACACACACAGCAGCCTCAGTTCAGTTTCTAGTACCGTAGAGGAGAATTTCGTATGTACCCTTTTCCTTAGGATACGTACGAAATTATTAGCAATAACAATACCAAAATTTAATTGAAAAAAATATCTATTTTATATACAAGCATATCCTTCTATGTTTTTTTATAAGTATTAAGCATGATAGATGGGTGAGTCCTGATAGATGGATAAATCTGTAAGATGTCAATTTTACACCTATGAGAATACTTCATAGGCAGCAGAACATTCTGCAAATAACTAATCTTTATAGTGACTGGAATATGTAGAAAATAACTCTTCTTACAGTGGAGTATTTTAAGTATTCTGTTTGTTTAATGTTTGGGGTCCACAGTCATCCATCTTGACTCAGGGCTTAATCCAAGCTATATGCTTAAATATCACCCTTGGTGGACTCAAGGACCACATAGAGTGTTAGGGATTGAACCCAGGTTGATCATATGCAAGGCAAGCACTTATCATTGTATAATTTGTTTGGCCTAATTTTCTTCTTTTTCTTGATCCCAAGTAACATTGCTCATGCTTGGCAATTGAATACTAAAATATAAGTTGGCAACTCTTTGAAGTATGTGTCAACCAATTTTACTTTTTGTCTACCTGTGGCCAAATAAATGTACCCTGGTACAGCATAAGGTGACTGGTCAAGTTTAAAATATTCAAACTGTGGCCAGTCAGCTGATTAAAGAGACATCTTATTAGAAGTATTAGACAATACACTCAAGGAAAACACTTTAAATAAATTATGTTACACTTATGGCTTATTTATTTTAAAATTAATAAGAACATGAAATATAATAAAATATTTTCTTTGTTGATGAGGGAAAAATAAGAATATGAGTTGCATTATTTCTGCTTATGGTAGAGCAATTTTCCTCTCCTTAAAATTATATCATGAAAGACTATAAAAATATTTTCTGGACTATTATTCTGAAAGGAAGTACAAAACATTATACTTAAAGTAAAAACTGTATATTAACACTTGATTTCAGTTCAAATTTCTCATTAGAGTCAATATATTACAACATATCTCTGTGTGTGTGTCCACTTTGTATCTCTTTCTGTTCACTTTCCATAGCAAAGAGTACTTTCTATAGCAAAGAGTAGTTATTTTTGCTATTACATCCCAAGACAATAGAAATAAAATGGCACTGAGCTAGAATAATTTTGGGCCCTCATATAAAAACTGCTGAATATGTTTAAGCATTATTATTAATCACTAGCTATGCTTAGAATCAATATAGTTACACATTAAATTTAGCTAAGCCTGCATTTATGCCTGAAGATAAATTTAAACAATTAGGTGATGCTTCTACATAACTATGAAGACAACACAAAACAAATTTTCCAGCTTAATTCCAGTGTTAATTATTATATTTCATTGTTGATTTATGCTATGTTGTTTTGTTTTATTTGAAAAATTTACTCTAATATTGATGATACACCATGATTTACAGAATTCATTTGGTTGTATTTAATTAAATTTTCTTCTTTCTGCTTTACTAAATGCAACTCCATATGTAATATGATGTTATTAGACTTAATTATTAAAGAAATTCCATATTGTTTCTGACACATATTTTGCATATAATTAGTCTAAACATGTAAAAATAAAAGATAATTTTATGGTGTTCGCTCTCTTTTCTTTTTGATTTCTTTTCACAATTTTCATAATATTCAATGTACATCTAAATTATTTTTTAATTTGTAATTGGTTTACAAAATTGTGGAATTTTAGTAGTTTAGCTTCAAACCACTGGAGCGATAGCATAGCGGTAGAGCGTTTGCCTTGTATGCGGCCAGCCAGTCCGACCGGTTTGATTCCTCCACCCTTCTCAGGGAGCCAGGTAAGGTACCTAGAGTACTGCACCTGCACAGCAAAATCTGGCAACCTACCCCTGACGTATTTGATATGCCAAACACAGTAACAGGTCTCACAGTGGAAACGTTACTGGGCCCACTTGAACAAATCGGTGAACAATGGGAGGACAGCATTACAGTGCAGCTTCAAACCTCAACTGCAAAACTTCTCATGAGTACTATAGGTAAGGTGCTGCAGGTTTACTCTCCAGCACCGCATATGTTTCTCCACAGCCCTATCAGGAGCCAGGAGTGATTCCTAAGCACAGAGTGAGGCGTTATCCCTGAGACAGTTTTTCTTGACTTTGGGTGTGGCCCAAAGTCAAAATAAAACATCATACACTAAGTTTAGTCTCACCGTTTTCTATTTTTTCATTAGCTATTCATGTTCCACATGAATGAAATCATCCATCTTGTCTTGTTTTCCTTACTTATTTCACTTAGCATGCATACTACAAGAGTCATTTCTTTTGTCTCAAAAGGTACTACTTTTTTGGTTTGGAGATCACACCTGGCAGTGCTCATGGCTTACCTAACCAAGTATTTAGAGACCACGTCTGGTAGTGATAAGGAGACTATATGAGGTGCCAGACATTCAACCTGGCTCAGTCACATGCAAGGCAAGCACTCTACCTGCTGAACAACCCCTCCTCATCCTATATTAATGACAGAGTAGTACAATTTTGGATAGATCTCACAGATTGTTTATTCTGTTCCCTATGTATGGACATTCCATACATATACTATATGAAAATGCAGCTGGTTATGTGCATGGAAATGCAACTAAGATTTTAAATTTTTCAAGTCCTTCAAATAAATTGCATTAATGGTATCAATAAAAAAACAATTTTTGTTTCATAAGACCTCTCCCTATCATGTCCCCCAGAGGCTACACCAATATACTTTCCAAATAACAGTATTCCAGATTTTTTTCTCTAAAAACTTACCACTTGATTTCCTCTAAGTGATGTTGAATATTTTTCATGTTTCTATGAGAAACTCATACAAATTGTTTGGAAAAGTGAACATTTTCTCTATCCTTTGATTAGGTTGCTTTCTTTTATATTGCTGAGTTGTGTGAGTTTATGAATTTAGAATATCAATATCTTCATTGTTTACTGTAATTTTTGACCAATTGCTATGTGGCCTTCTTGGAATTGTTTATTCTCTTCTTTGCTTTCTTTTTTAAATGTTTTAATTAATTTTTAATAGTGAGACATCATGAGGTACAGTTGCAGACTTACACATTTTTGTGCTTGGGTTTCAATTATACAATGATCAAATACCCATCCCTCCATCAGTGCCCATTTCCCACCACCACGGATCTTTGCTTGTTTATAGCAACTTAATTTGACATTAATGCTATTTACTTATTCATGATTTTTATGGTATTCTAGGTGAGTTAAAACTCCAAATACATCTCAGATGCTGTGGTCCTGGAGTATATGTTTTCTAACTTATTGTTTCAGATCCACTTTGTTTTTTTTTAATTTTGCAAATTCATATGTTTTTGATTAGTGAAACACTATGAGGTACAGTTGTAGACTTACAAATTTTTGTGCTTGGGTTTCAGTTATACAATAATCGAGTAGCCATCCCTCCACAAGTGCCCATTCTCCATGAACAATAATCCCAGTTTCCCTCCCACCCCCCCCAATCCCACTTTTCCTCTGTGGCAGGACATTCCCCTTTGTTCTCTCTCTCCATTTTGGTTCTATGGTTTGCAAAAGAGGCATTAAGAGGCAATCATGATCGGTCTATACTCTACTTTCGGCATGCATCTCCCTTCCTAAGAGGATCCTTCCAACACCCTTTACTTAGTGTTCTCTTCTCTATTTGAGCTGACTTTTCCCTAGCATGTGCAGCTGGCGATGGAGTGAACCTCCTGGTATTCATCTCAGCTATTCTTGGGTGTTAGTCTCCTATTTTGTTACTTTATATTCCACAGATGAATGCAATCATTCTATGCCTGTCCATCTCTTTCTGACTCATTTCATTTAGCATGATACTCTCCATGTAGTACCACTTGTATATAAATTTCAGGACTTACTCTTTTCTAACAGCTGTATAGTACTCCATTGCGTAGATGTACCAAGTTTCTTGAACCAGTCATCTGTTCTCAGGCACTCGTTTTTTTTTTCTTTTCCAAATTTTTGCTATTGTGAATAGTGCAGCAATGAACACGAAAGTGCAGATGTCATTTCGACTGTACTTTTTTGCCTCTCCAGAATATATTCCCAGGAGTGGTATTGCCGGGTCAAATGGGAGCTAAATGTCTAATTTTTTAAGAATTATCCACACTGTTTTCCAAAAGGGCTGAACTATTCATCATCCCCACCAGTAGTGAAGAAAGGTCCCTTTCTGTCCATATCCGTGCCACCAACGGTTGCTTTTGTTCTTTTGGAAGTGGGCCAGTCACTGTGGTGTGAGATGATATCCTATTGTTTTGATCTGCATCTCCCTGATGATTAGAGATATAGAGCACTTTCTCATGTGCCTTTTTTCCATTCGGATTTCTTCTTTGAGAAAGTTTTTATTCATTTTGTTGCCCCATTCTTTATGGGATTGGATGGTTTCTTCTGCTGGAGTTCAACCAGTACTTTGTATATCTTTGATATCAACCCCTTTTCGGATGGGTATTGGGCGAATATCCTTTCCCATTCAGTAGACTATATTTGTATTTTTTTCACTGTTTCTTTTGAGGTGCATAATCTTCCTAGTCCCATTTGTATATCTCTGTGTTCATTTGTTTGGCCAATGGCTTGTCAACCTTGAAGATACCATTAGCTTCAATGTCGTGGAGGGTTTTGCCAAGCTTATCTCCAATGTACCTTATGGACTCCAGTCTGATGTTGAGGTCTTTAATCCATTTTGATCTTACTTTTGTACATGATGTTAGGTAGATACCTGAGCCCATTTTTTTGCATTAGCTGTCCAGTTTTGCCAGCACAAATTGTTAAAATGGTTTTTAATTCTCCACTTCACATTTCTTGGTCCCTTTTCAAAGATCAGATGACCATATGTTTGGGGGGAGATGTCAGTATATCAACTCTTTCCTTGGTCTGCAGCTCTGTCTTTGTTCCAGTACCATGCTGTTTTAGTTATTACTGCTTTGAAGTAGAGTTTGAAGTTAGGGAGGATGATTCCTCCCATTTTCTTTTTTCCAAGAATTTCTTTAGCAATATGTGGGTGCTTATTGTTCTAAACAAATTTCAGGATTGTTTGCTCTACTTCTTTGAAGAATGTCATGGGTATTATAGGGTTATCATTGAATTTGTAAAATACTTTGGGGAGTATAGCCATTTGACAATATTCATTCTCCCAATTCATGGTCAGAGGATGTCTTTCGATTTTCTCTTGCTCTCTTCTATTTCCTGAAGAAATGTTTTGTAGTTTTTTTTACAGGTCTTTTACATCCTTAGTTAAGCTGATTCCTAGGTACATGATTTTCTGGGGCAAAATTGTGAACGGGGTTGTTTTCTTCATGTCACTTTCTTCTATCTCACTATTTGCACATAGGAAAGCCATGAACTTTTGGCTATTGTCTTTATGACCTGCAACTTTACTATACAAGTCTATTGTTTCTAGGAGTTATTTGATAGAGGTTTTAGGGTTCTCTAAGTATAGTATAATATCATCTTTGAATACTGAGAGCTTGATTTCTTCCTTTCCTACCTGGATTTTCTTAAATCTTTTTCTTGCCTTACAGCTATTGCAAGTACTTCCAGTGCTCTACTGAACAGCAGTAGAGAGAGTGGGCATCCTTGTTCCATTCTTGATCTTAGAGGGAAGACTCTCAGTTTTTCCCCATTAAGGATGATGTTCTCTGTAGGCTTGTGGTAAATGACTCTAGCTATATTGAGGAAAGTCCCCTCTATACCTATTTTGGTGAGAGTTTTCATCATAAACAGGTGCTGTATCTTGTCAAAGCTTTCTCTGGATCTATTGATATGATCATGAGGATTTTATCTTTACTTTTGTTGATATGATGGATCATGTTGATTGATTTCAAAATATTAAACCATCCTTGCATCCCCCGGATGAATTTCACTTGGTCGTCATGTATGATCTTTTTAGACGAGTTGTTGAATTCTAATTGCTTGTATTTTGTGGAGAATCTTCACATCCGTGTTCATCAGTGATATCGGCCAGCATTTTTCTTTTCTTGTGGGGTATATGTTTCCTTTTGGTATTATTGAGATATGGGATTCATAGAAACTGTTTGGGAAAGTTTCTGTTTCTTCAATTTCCATGAAAAGCTTGAGAAGTACTGGCAATAGATCCTCTTTAAATGTTTGGGAAAATTCGTTAGTGAATCCATCTGGACCTGGGCTTTTGTTCTTGGAAAGAATTTTTATTACAGTTTCTATTTACTTGATGTTATCAGGTATATTCAGGTATTCTAGATCTTGATTCAGCCTTGGGAGATTATAGGAATCCAGGAATTTGTTCATTTCTTCTAGGTTCTCTTGTTTCGTGGCATACATATTTTCAAAGTTGTCTTTGATGATCTTTTGAATTCCTTTGGTATCTGTTGTAGTGTACCACTTCTTATTTCTGATTTGGTTAATTAGGTTTCTCTCTCTCTTTTTCTGAGGATTTCTAGTGCTTTATCTATCTTTTTTATTTTCTAGAAGAACCAGCTCTTGATTTCATTGATCTTTCGGATTGTTTTTGATTTCCATGTCATTGATTTCTGCTCTAAGTTTTATTATCTTTTTCCTTCTGCGTGATTTGGGCTCCTTTTATTGGTCCTTTTCTAAAGTCTTGAGCTGTGAAGTTAAGTTGGTTTTGTGGGCCCTTTCTTCCTATCTGAGAAATGCTTGCAGAGATATAAATTTTACCATTAACATGGCTTTAGCTGCATCCCATAGCTTCTGCTATTTGCTCCTTTAATCTCGTGTATTCATTCTTATTTGTTTCCACGTATCCTTGACTTTCTTCCTGACCCACTCACTGTTCAACATTAAGTTGTTTAATTTCCAGGTGTTTGATTTGGTTATTCATGTCTGTGTGTGATTCACTTTTATTCTCAGTGCATTGTGGTCTGAAAAGATTGTTGATACTAATGCTATCTTCCTGCTTTTGTTGAGGTATGTTTTGTGGCTTAGCACATGGTCTATTCTCGAAAATGTTCCGTGTGCATGAGAGAAAAATGTGTATTCTTTCTTTTTGTGGTGTAAAGCCTTGTATAGTTTTATAAGCCTTCTCTCTTTTACCTTCCTTCAAAGCCAATGTTTCCTTGCTGAGTTTTGTTCTTGTTGATCTATCCAGGGGTGATAAGGTGATGGTTAAGTCTCTGGCTACTATTGTATTGCTAGCAATGTCCTCCATAAAATCTGTTAGCAGTGGTATTAAGTATTTAGCTGTTCTCTCATTAGGTGCATATACATTTAAGAGTGTGATTTCTTCCTTTGTACGTACCCTTTGATGAATAGAAAATAACCTTTGCTGTCCCTTCTAATATTTTTCAACCTGAAATTGATGTTGTCGGATACTAATATGGTCACCACAGCTTTTTAGAGGAAGCTGTTTGCTTGCAGGATTGTATTCAATCCTTTTACTTTGAGTCTGTGTTTTCTCTTTCTGTTCAGATGAGTTTCTTGTAGGTTGCAGAATGTTGGGTTCATCTCTGAATCCATTTTGCCACTCTGTGTCTCTTAATTTGTGAACTTAGACCTTTGACGTTGAGAAAGATTATTGATATGGGGTTTTGTGTAATCTTTCTGTAAGAGTCTGTTGTGCTTGTAGGGTTTGTCTTTTCTTATAGTAGACCCGTTAGCTCTTCTTTTAGGTTTGCTTTTGAGTCTATAAATTTCCTGAGCTGCTTTTTGTCTCGAAAATAGTGTACCTTTTTTTCAATTTTGATTGAGAATTTAGCTGATAAAGTATTCTTGATGAAGCATTCATTTCAGTGAGCTTTTTTTCCCTATTTCCCACCATTGTCTTTAGGCTTAGAGGGTTTCCTCTGATAGGTCTACTGTGAATCTAAGGGGTGCTCTTTTTTATGAGATTTTCTTCTTTGACCTTGCTGCTTGCAGTATTTTGTCTCTATCATCGACATCCATCATTCTATCTATGATATGTTTTGGAGTGTTTTTGTTAGGGTCTCTTTGAACTGGCACCCTTTGGGCTCCTTGAATCTGAATGATTGCATTGTACAGATCTGGGATCCCTTCAGCAATGATTTGTTTAACCCTTTATTTTCATTGAGATTGTTGCCCAGACCTTCTGGTACTCCAATGGTCCTAATGCTGTTCCTCTTGGAATCATCTCCTAGGACTCTGATTCATTCTAGAGCTATTTTGAGGTCCTTTGCCATTGTTTGTTGTAGCCTGTAGGCTTGGTGCAGCTTATCTTCCAGCTCTCTGATTCTGTCATCAACTGTGGCCATTCAAGGTTGAGGGCACAGACTGGGTTTTTTTACATCTATGGAATCTTTTATTTGTGATATTTCTGTGCGTAGCTTTTCAATTTCTGCTCTCATTTCTTCCCGATTTTCTTGAGTTTCCTATCCATTGCTTCTGTCATGTCCTCCTTCAATTTACTGGATATCTGTCTGACTGTTTCATTTAGTTCATTGAACATCTTCATGACTTCATATCCGAATTCTTTGTCATAGAGGTCCCTTAGGTGAGTAGCACCTACTGAGGCTTTTGGAGTTTTTCATCGTCCTACCCTCATGGTGGGGATTTGCATTGTTTCTTCGTGTTGGTGTGGAGGTATGGAGACTGCGATTTAACACAATATTGCTTGTTATGGGTAATTTTCCTGTGGCCTAAAATTAGGCCACACCTACTTCTGAGGAGGCCAGGCCAACTTCTATGGAAGCCATGCCCCCTATGGGTACCAGGTACCTGTGAAGGGTACAACCTGGCAGTGAAAAAAAATGGGCATAGCTTTGGGGATGAACAGAAAGAGCCTCAGGGATGAGGATGTCCCAGGGTCCTAGAGGCTCAGGGATGAGAATGTCCCAGGGTCCTAAAAGATGCTTGGGGCACATTCACAGGGAAAGCCAAGTCCCAAGTTTGAGTCACTGACCTGGCGGTGGAAAAAGACAGGGCACAATGTTGGGGATGAACAGGAAGGGGCTTGGGAATGAGAATGTCTCAAGGTCCTAGAGGACGCCTGGGGCACATTCATCTGGAAAGCCAAGTCCCGGTTTGAGTCACTGACCTGGGGGTGGAAAAAGACTCAGATCCACTTTGAGACTACTTTGATGCTTTATGTCAAATAACACCCTTGATGTTTCACTCCCTCATAGTGGCAAGGGGTTGGCAACGATGCCAACTAGTGAAGAGTGAACCAAGGTGCCACCCACATGACAGATCCTGGAAGCTACCTGTAGCATATTGGATATGCCAAAAACAGTAACATAAACATGCCTCATTCCCCTAACCCTGGAAGAGCCCCCAATACAGCAGCAATGAAAAGGACAAGCAAGTAGAGACTGCTAAAATCTCAGGGCCAAACTAGTTTGCCAAATGAAGGGCTAAGATGACTGTCTGCACTTTATCACACATATTTTGGCATCAGAAGCATCCATCAAGGTCCTAATGGTGCAAGCATAGAAGATCAAGTACGATGACATAGGATTGACCAAGATGAGACGGCACCTATCACATTAAGCTATTGTGGACGCTGAAGAACTGTTGGAACATGCAAGAGTAGAGGCATTGGTGGTGTCAGTATCTTCGTCAACACAAACTTGGCTGTGAAAATTGATTAATTCGAATGACTAACAAACTGACTCAGATGCTTATGTTTAAATAGGTGTGGCTCATTGCCGGAAGTTAATATCTTCGTCATCTACAAACCAATATCCAACTACGATGAAGAAATTGAGAAGTTCTACATAGAGCTGAAGAAGTTCTATAAAGAAGACTACAGCTACTATAAGGTCGTTGTCAGTGATTTTAATGCCAAAATAGGACTGAGAAGGTCTCCCAAAGAACTCCACATTGGGACCCAGGTCCTAGAATGGAGCAAACAGGGTGAGAGACTGTCTGAGTTCATCACGTTTACCAACACCATCCATGGTAACTCGCAGTTCCAGAAGGCCAAATCTAAACATTGGACATTGGACAAGGGAGTCTCCCGGTGGACAGTTCCAAAATGAAATTGATCATGTCATATTCAATCCACATTTTTGTCTAACCAATAGTGCTGTCATCCCAAAATTCCAAGTGGGATCAGACCATCATCTCCTTTGTGCAAAATCCTACTTCAATGGAGCAGGGAGAAAGGGCTGCAAAGTTTAAGAAGAGAACTCCCAGAACAACCACCAACTGGGAGTTCTTTGGCACAATTGTGGAAATATGGGAAGATGCTGTCACTGATAACATCTATGAGGAATACTATTGAATAAGTCAGCATCTCCGGGATTGTGCAAGGAACACTGAGAGAGAGAGAAAGCTGCAACCAGATGCCTATCTTCAGAAACTCTCAAGCTCATTTGCCAGTGTGGTTTGGTGCGAGCCTCAGTCAATCACATGCTAACATCCGAGCTCACAAAGCTGTACAGAGAAGAGATAAAGGAAGACCTCAAAGAGAGAAGAGCAGCAGTGTTGTCCAATGAGGCAGAAGTCAGGAAAAGTGTTTGCAATGTCCTCCTGTCCTTTACCAATTATAAGACCAAGATGACTGCCCTCCGAAGTCCTGATGGATCTATCACATCTTCCAGAAGGGCAATGGAAAAGGTTATCCACAAATTCTACTCAGATCTCTTCAATAGCCACATCCAACTGCCCACATACCAAATTCGGCAGGATAGATATGTCATTCCCAATGTTCTTCCTTTGAAATCTGACATGCCATTCCGTCGGTAAAGAAGTATATAGTGTCTGGTCCAGACAAGGTCAGACCTGAACACCTGAAGAATCTGCCATCAGTACTCGTCAATAGACTGGCTTGGCTCTTCACATGCTTCCTGTTAGAATGCAAGGTTCTGTCCCAGTGGAGAACTAGCAGGACTGTCCTGGCTGTACAAGAAGGGAAACATCCATGACATTGGCAACTATTGCCGGATCTGCCTGTTGTCTCTCCTCTACAAGCTGTTCACTCGAGTCATCCTGAATATGATTGGCAGAACACTAGATGAAGGACAACCATGAGAGCAAGCTGGGTTCCAAAAAGAATTCAGCATAATCGACCATATCCACATGGTGACCAAGCTCATTGAATGGTTTTGCGAGAGTTCAATATGCTGCTTTATGTAATGTTCATTGATTTAAAGAAGTCCTTTGATTCTGTTGAGACTGAAGCAGTCTTCGAAACTCTAGCCAATTAGGGCGTTCAAACTGAGTACATCAGGATCCTCCATGAGCTGTATTATGGATTCACCACCAGGATTATTCAGAACCATTTGTAAAGAAAATTTACTTTCTCCATTTTCTTGGTAAGCTTTCCTTATATATATGAATTTGATTCTAAGGTATCTAGTCTATCAACTATGCCTATTTTTGTTCCAACAATGACTCTTTGAGCGATCATTGCTTTGCAAAGCACTTTGAAAACAGAGATACATTATTTTTTTTCTTTTCTCTTAGAATTGGCTTTGACTGTTCAGGGCCTATTGTGATTTTATGCAAATTTCATAATCGTTCATTTATATAAAAGAAGGTCACTAGAATATTGCTAGAACACTTTAGATTAATTTAGGTAAAAATTGTCTTATAATAATGCCTTTCCTTTTTTTTCTACTTTAGTAATCACATCGTTTTTAATGTATAGGTATTTATCACTTTTGTTAGTTCTTTGTTGAGGCATTTTTCTTTTTATTTTTGTTAAATATATTTAAACTTTACAATATCTTTCATCATAATCTCTTGTAGTTCCTCTTGTTATCTTGGGCCTGTTTCTTGGTGTTTGGTGTTTAATTTTCTAATTATGATCAATAGTAATGGTCTTTCTTTCATCCTTGCCTATTACCTTCTATTATCCCGTGTCTTTAAGTTTTCCCTCTGGATATTTGACATTTTAAGATTTGCAATGATAGTTTTCTGTCAGTAATTTTTTATCTTTTGCTTTTGAATTATTTTTTTTATTTCCCGCAGTTGGTTCTATGAATTTTTGCCTTGTGCTTCTTGTTTTTATGGCAGAGTTATGGAGGTAGAAGGTAATGTTGTAAACCCAAGATTCATCAGTTCTGCCAGTGGTTATTTGAAATCAGAGTCGCCATGAGGATGATCTCTACACCACTATGGCAGTCTCTTCCAATCTTTACTCATGCTAAAAATCTGTATTAGAGTTCTCACCTTCTGGACTATGCCCTGTATCTGAGGATTCCTTGAAGATAGGACTAGGGACAATGCAAGTCCAGTTATCAAACTCTAAACCACCAGGAATGAGTCCTAGATGGATTCAAATGACCTTCAGACCAAGTAATTACTACAATGGAATATCTCTTCTTAAATAATAGAAACAGAAAAACATTGCTTATCTCTTAAGTAATGAAGCCTATAAAGCATGGTGGAAGAACATGCAACTAGAAACCAGAAAAAGGAGATTACTATAGAGAGCAGAGACCTCAAAATGTCCATTAGAGGTGGATTCAATTCAAAATTGTAGGACATTTTTGCCTCCTGCTATAGATTTATCTGGTTAGAATTCTTCTAGATAATAATTATGACAACGTTTGGTAATATGGCAGAATTTTTTTACTTAATTTTACTTTAGTTAATTTTTTGAAAGTTATAATATAATAATTTATAGGAAACAATAAACTTAGAAACCAAATATAATAATTTATAATATAAAATATAATAATTTATAAGAAACAATAAACTTAGAAACCAAAATAAGAGACTATGTTCTTAATTTTCAAAGAAAATCATGTGTTTTTGTTGTTGTTTTTAAATTTTGAAGACTTTATTTTCTTATAGCAAAAGTTTATAATACTTCCAGTAGTTCACCAATTTCATTTTTAATTAAAAAAATCTAAATATTTATAGCACAGCGGTAGGGCTTTTGCCTTGCACACAGCCAACATGGCCGACCCGAGTTCGATTCCTCCGCCCCTCTCGGAGAGCCTGGCAAGCTACCGAGAGTATCTCGCCTGCATGGCAGAGCCTGGCAAGCTACCCATGATGTATTCGATATGCCAAACACAGTAACAACAAAGTCTCCAATGGAGACATTACTGGGCCCGCTCGAGCAAATTGATGAACAACGGGAGGACCATGACTGTGACCAGAAAAGTTTCCTGTCACAAATGCAACAGGTACTATTTTTAACACACAGAAAAAAAATCCATGCCTTAGCAATAACAAGAGCTAACATATTTCAAAGAAATTTTATAACTAGGCTAAAATGTCTGAGTAGAAGGCGGAAAAATGCATTGTTTATTTATATTGTAATAGAGTAAGAATCTCATTTTGTAAACTGCTGCAGTTTCATTTTAAAGCTAACCGTGTTTGAATTCACCAATTTCAGCATTTTTAAACATTTTTGTTTCTCATTAAGCCACAACATACATTTAATTCCCTCAATTGAAAGTTCATGCATATAACAATGTGCAGATGAACACATAAGCACTTTGGACAATCTACAAACAGATGTAGTGGTATTCTAGTAGTGTGTACCATTTCAGTGCCCAGAAAAAAGCACCAAATCTGACAGAATATATTCTTAATCCTCTAACTGTACAAAGTCCACTACTCCAGCTTAAATTGACTGCTTCATATCACATTTTAAAGGAAAATGCATCTATACGTGCTTCTTTATCTCTTGGCTGTAAGCCAAGTAAATTAAGTTGATGCAACTATTTCATTTTGTCCAGTGACATAGTAGATCAAGTTGGAAGTTTAGAACAATCTCTAGTTAAGTAGTTTGTTATCAAATATTTATACTTGATATTGTGATTCGTCGTTCCATTAATTCATATAGGAAGGAAATAAAATTGGAACTGTTGAACTACTGTTTATATGTATTATAACTTCTAATTTTAAGTTAGTTCCACTTATTCCTCTGTTGAAGCAACTAACTTTCACCACAGTTAATTAGAAATAAAGACCTTAGATTGAGAGATTATTCTACTCATCAGCATAACTTATTCTAGCATGTTTTGATGCCTGTCACTCTAAAACTCATAAATCTTGAAAATAACATTGTCAGTTTTTAATTATTTTAAAACTAATTTTCCCTTCTCCTCCTTCCCTTCTGTTTCAGAGGGGAGATCATACTTAATTCTTTTCATTACTAATATCACTGGGTCGGTGCAATAGCATAGTGGGTAGGGCATTTGCCTTGCATGTGGCCGACCTGGTTTCAATTCCTCTGCCCCTCTCAGAGAGCCAAGCAAGCTACCAGGAATATTCCGGCCGCACGGCAAAGCCCGGCAAGTTACCCGTGACTTATTCGATATGCCAAAAACAGTAACAAGTCTCACAATGGAGTTGTTACTGGTGTCTGCTCGAGAAAATCAATTGACAATGGGAGGACAGTGTTGCGGTGCTACAGTAATAATACTGCTGTTTCTACTCTGACTTTATTCTTTCCTACCATTTTTAAAGGGGGACTTCTTTAGTGGTTAGAGTTGAAACACAGAGTTGAAAGAGTTGACTTGCAGGAACAGAGATCTGCATTCATACTTTGATACTCACTGCTCCTAATTCCGAAAAATTTGATCTTAGAACAATTGTATATGTACCCTCCAGTTAGAGTCAAAGTATTTGCAAAAGCTTTTCTCCTATGGCATCAAGATTTAACCACTGGTTAACTTTAGCAAATGATTTCAGAATAGTAAATTTTATGGTAGGCGGTATCACTGTGTCACTGTCATCCTGTTGTTCATCGATTTCCTTGAGTAGGCACCAGAGACATCTCCTTTGTCTTAGCCCTGAGATTTTAGAAAGTGTCATATTTGAGGTACTTTCATGGTCAGAGGAATGAGATCCATCATTGTTACTGATTTTTGGCATACTGAATACGCCACAGGGAGTTTGCAGACTCTGCCGTGTGGACAGAATACTTTCGGTAGCCTACCAGGTTCTCCAGAGTAAGAACTAGATAATAAGATGTCGCACAGTCACAGATGCTTCTGGGAGCTTGGTTTTAAAGTCTCTGGATCTTGGTCGTTGGTGGGATTATACGGTGCCAGGGGAAGTTGGTGGGTGTGACTGTCTAGCTACTGGAAGATGGGGGATCTGGGTGGAGGAGACCCAGTCCTGCTTGGAGATCTCAGACCCCGGTCCTGCATGCCTGGGTTCCTCTGCCGGTTCCTTCATGCGTGAGGCTCATCTGAAATTGTGGAGAGTGGTCTCAGCATGGCTGTGGCTGGTTCCAGAGGTCTTCGGCTGCCAGGGCTCTTCTCCGAGTGGGGAAGTAAACTCAACCCGCCCCCCTCCAAGGGGCACCAGTGAGGACAGTCAGGTGCAGGGGCAGATACTTCATGAAGATGACATAGGTATGGATTTCATTATATGGAATGTAAAACTTTCAGCTGACATGTCGGTGCAAGGACCGTGGAAACTATATTTCTGACTGGATACTTCTTCTAGAGCTACTAACTCATTTGGAGGCTGTTTCAAAATTGGATTAATATTTCAACCTTCTGATGAATATCATTACCTGAGCACTCTATATTGGACTGCAGTTTCCTATATGAGAAAATGTGTGGTTTCTCTCATGGCATTCTATATTCCTTTCTTATGTATCCTTATGAGAATATTTAGTATCAAATATGATCTGCGATGGGCCAGAGTGATAAAACACTGGAAAGCATGTTTGTCTTCCATTTGGCCAACAGGGGTTCACTGCTGGGGACCTCATAAGACTCTTCAAGCCAGCCAAAAGTGATCCCTAAATGCAGAGTCAAGAATAGGTTCTGAAAACAGCCTGGTGTGGCCAAAAGTTTTAAAAAAATAGGACCTGTAAATTTGGATGTTTTATTGAGTCAAGTATGTTCCCCTTTCCAACAAGAAGCAGTGTAGAAGATAATAAAATCTAGTTTCTAATGATACTGCAGAGGTCAATCATAGGTACATAACCATACATACAGTAACTCAAATATATCATATGTTTTTATGCACACATTAAATAAGAGAAAGCTCATTGTGTTGGTGTTTTAACAGTTATTATAAGAAAAGCATTTTGTAACTCATGTGTCAATCTTCCCATGGTTTATTATAATTCCAATAACTACAGAATTCACCACTCTAATTTTAATGTTCCAAGACCTTATCCAAGTGTTGAAATATAAACGGTGTTCAGTTTATGTTTGTTTTTTTTTTACTAGAGAGATAACAGATTGAGATCTGTATAAAGCCAACTAGTCACAATGAACAAGTTATTTTAAATGATAAAGAAACTATTAATTGGCCAAATGAACTTGGGTAAAACCAATTTAAGTGATACTAAATGCATTTTCTGTTATTATTGTACTTCTTTTATCTCTACAAAATGGATTTGAGTGGTAGAAAAAAAGAGATTGACTTACCATTGTTCAATTTTTTCTCTCTCTGTTTTAGGATTTTGTGTAGGAAATAAGGCCTTATCCCTATGGAGAAAAGGTTAAGCTTCCCTGGATATACACAGGCAATTAATTATTTATCTGTAAATAGGGGGCGCTGAGAATAAAAAAATTTAATCAACTTTCAATGTTATACCTGTTAGTGAATAACCTAGTTGTCAGACTCATGAACTGGGTGGGGAAAAATGGACTCATGTAACTGAGCAGAACTTTGGACTGTTTCATTTTTATATGTTCAGCTTATTTTTCAAATGAGACAATTTCAGACCATTAGCTCCGAAAGTACAGAAGACTTGTTAGCTCTGCTCCAACTCACAGCATCGAGTATGTCAGAAGACAGAGCCTCATGATGATGGTGACATGGTTGTTCCCTGGTAGTTCCCTGTTTCCACTATGTGTGGAAAGAAGGTTTGAAAGAAAACTGACAATTTAAGTGAATTTTTGTTCTTTCCCTAAAGATAAAACAGTTGTGCCTGCCTCTGATGGTAAAACACTGAAGTGGGCATCTCTACACAAAGTGATATGGGATATCAGAATATACTAAAAACTGTAACATGAAGAATGTAATAAACCAATGATAACACAGCCAAATGCACACTGATCATTCCAGAGAGTAAGAAAAGATGAAATAGAAAACTGAGAAAATGTAAGAATCAGACGGATCTGAAGATGTTGCCTTATGAAAATGATTTCACAGATTCTTACTGCTATAACTTCTGGAGTGAGTATACTTCCAGGGCAAGATGTAGCGTTGAATCTGTTTATCTAGTCTCCTTAGGATTCTTGACTCATAACTCAATAATAAAAGTTCTAATTTGTATTTCAGAAGTCCTCTGACATTGTCAAAGGCACAAATATCTTCTTTTCAGCTACTAGTTTCTTGTTTGCTTGCCCAGCTCCGTCATAAATTCCATAGTAATAGAAACCATAAATCCTCAATTACTCATCCCTGTGTATTACACAAATGGTATGTCTTCCATTGATATTTTTCCTGGTTTACTTTTTATTTGGGATAGGGTCACATCCATCTGACCTCAGGTCTTACATGTAGATCATCATTAAATGATCACTCCTTGTGGTGCTCACGGAGGCCTTATATGGTAACAGGGGTCATACCCAGGTCAGCTATGAGCAAGGCCTGAGTAAACTTAAATCATTTAAGTGAATAAATGAACTAATCTTTTGATGAGAGTTTTAAAAAGCACAGCAATTCTTATCCAGGAACTGTAGAATTTCTTAATTCTTGTTGTTCTGAGGACCAAAAATATGAAAGACACTTGAGACGATATTAGTTCGCCAGTTAATGACTTTTCATTATGTTTTACAAAAAAAGGTGGGGAATAGAATTAATATGTCTGCCACTAACATTCATTTATGCACTTAATTAGAGAATAGAAACTTCTAATGCCTTATTTATTTTCCCATTATAGGTCCAATAATAACCTCGCAGAGATGTTCATGTCCTAACTGACAAAATCCCCAGAGCCTACAAATGTTTTATCTCATATGGTGAAAGAAAATTTGCATTTGCCATTGAGTTTAGGATTTGAAAGGGGGAAGATTATGTTGGATGACTTTAATATACTCGGTGTAACATTCACATTTTGGGTGACTGAAAAAGACAGAAGACAAAAGTGTCAGAGTCAGATTTAGGGAGAGCTATGATGGAACAAAAATTAAAGGACTCATTCTCTATGTTCTTACACACAACACATACACACCCACAGGTACACATCAATTATGCTGTCACAATTTTAATTTTAATCTAGAAAAACTCTTTTTGGAATCCTGATCTCCACAATTGTCATTTAATAGATTTGCGGGGTTTTGAGTCACTCATTTTGAAGTAACTCATTATTACAACATTAAGAAATTTATATATGGCCTGCCTCTTTTAACCATGCTCTTCACAAAATCACAAATCATCCTGTTAATCGTCGATTGCCCCGAGCAGGCCCCAGTAACGTCTCCTTCATCCTAGCCCTGAGATTATATTCAAGGCTCTTCAGGGGATTGAGACCATCATTGTTACTGGTATTTGGCATATTGGGTACGCCACAGGGAGTTTGCCAGACTCTGCCATGTGGGCAGGCTACATTCGGTACCCTGCCTGTTTGTCCAAAGTAGAAATGACATAATAAGATGTCATAATAAGATGTCCCACGGCCGCATTTGTGGCGGCGCGGTTCCGGGAGCTGGTTTTTATAGTCTCTGAGTCTTGGCCGTTGATGGGATTACATGGCACCAGGGGGCCAGTTGGTAGGTGTGACCCCCGCCTACTGGAATTTGGAGTATCTGGGTGGAGGATGCTCGGCCCAAATCCTAGTAGACTTGGAGACCTTGGCCCTGGAACCCACGTGAATTTTTCCGCTCTGCCAGTACCTTCATGTGCGTGGAGAGTGGTCTCAGCATGGTGGTGGCTGGTCCATCACTTTAACTATGCTCTTAAAGTGAAAGATTTATGCCTGCCACATCCCACCACACAAATTTCTCTGCTATTTGAAACAGAAATTGAAAATTAAAACTTCACCACTATTATTTTAATTCACAACTTTCTGCAATGTGACTTCTAAAACCAATACTCTTAAACTCATTTCTAAAAGGTATCAAATGATTTTCAAGTAGGAAATTAAGACTCACATTCCTTACATATAAAACACAAACACAAGATTTAATTGTCCAATATTCCTTGTTTAATAGTATTTCCACCACATCTTTGGATCAGTGGTCTCTCTTTTCCTTACATTATGGTATATTTGAATTGATTCAGGTATACCATTTAAAATTTGGTGATTTATAATACTATAAATATTGTGACAAAAAAAGAAAATATTCAAGATTACTGCACTGCACTGTGGCAATGTCCTTCTGTTGTTCATCGATTTGCTTGAGAAGGCGCCAGTAACAACTGCATTGTGAGAATTGTTATTGTTTTGGGCATATAGAATACATCACGGGGAGCTTGCCAGGCTCTAACATATATACTTTGGTGGTCTCTAAATTCTTCTATTCTCTCTCTCTCTCTCTCTGTCTCTCTCTCTTTTGATTTTTGGTTATACCTGGCGATGCTCAGGGGTCGCTCCTGGCTCTGCACTCAGGAATCAATCATTCCTGGCAGTGCTCAGGAATGCTGGGAATTGAGCCCGGGTTGGCCGCGTGCAAGGCAAACACCCTACCCACTGTGCTATTGCTCCAGCTCCAAAAATTCTTCTATTTTCTTGTACTTTCTGTAACTAATCCATCAGTATAAATATCATTTATCCTAATTCATAGTTTGTTTCTTCTCAATATAGTTTAAAAAATAGCTACATAGATCACTTCACTTGCTCACTTGATATCCTGTTACTCATCAATTTGCTCAAGCAGGCACCAGTAACATTTCCATTCATCCCTGTTGCATGCTAGGGTAGCCCAATGGCATCTGCTCATTTTAGGAACATGGAGAGCCTCAAACCAATCGTTCAGGGTCTTGACGAAAAAGTCTGACCATCTCGTAGGTGGGTGTCCACGTGATCTTTTGACATCCCATGGAATCCAGTCAGATAATGGCTCTAGTCCAGCGGCCGTCTCTAAATCTCATTACGTGTCCAGCCCATCTGATTTTTGATGCCTTGGCAAACAAGACAGCATCTCTATTCTTAAGCGTTGATGGAGGTCGGAACTCTGAGTTGCTACATAGATAGACACTTAAATTGTTTCTCTATCAATATTTGTTTAGTTGACTTTTTTTTGCTTTTTGGGTCACACCCGGTGATGCACAGGGGTTACTCCTCGCTCTGCACTCATCAATTACACCTAGGGGTACTTGGGGGACCATATGAGATGCTGGGAATTGAACCCAGGCTAGCCGCGTGCAAGGTCAATGCCTTACCTGCTGTGCTATCACTATAGTCACAATTGGCTATATTTTAAGTAAGATCACATTCCTAAATTTATATCTGCAGAGACAACATAAAAAAATACCTACACATAATATTTATGCACTAAATATGTCACTTAATTATTTAATCTTCTTTCTATTTTTAAAGCTAATAGTCTCTAATGGTGGGTGACCTTTCTTATGTATTTCTAAATCACCTGCAAGACATGTCTATATCATTGACTGTTGGCCATGTATACAGAAACGTCTTTATTTCTGTTTTCTTTGATTTTGTTTGTTTGTTTTGTTTTGTTTTTAGTGGGAGGGATCACAGCTGGCAGTGCTCAGGGCTTTCTCTGGGCTCCAGCCCCAGAGATGACTCCTGGCAGTGATCTGTTCCAGGATCAATCCCGGGTTGGTTGTTTGTAAGGCAAATGCCTTACCCACTATGCTATCTGAACACTCCAAAACATTTTACAGATCACAACCTCTCTTCTGAGTTCCATATCATCCTAGCAGAACTATAAGTAATTTTTATGACAGGAAATATTCTAACTACCATACAACAGGCGATTTTTCCAATCCATTGACCATCAAATATCTCAATTGACTTTTGCACATTGCCCACAAAGCTACTTTGCAGACATTCCTGTTTGATTTAAGTCCTCATTCCTTACCCTACCATTTTTACTTTCTGTAACGTTTTACTGTTATAAACTGTCTTATATATTTTCCCTCTTAATCATAATAACTCACTATCTTCAATCACATTTATACTCTTTTTCTACCAGAAAAAGGGAAGTCTACCACCTTGAAGAGAATCAATACTTTATAGAAATTAAAGGAATAATTCCAAGGAATTGGAGAAATCAGCTTAAAGGGCTGGTGCTTAGGCTTTACATTCAGGAAGCCCACGTTAGATCCCTAGCACCACATGGTCCCATTAGCAACACAGGGAGCAACCAAAGCACCAAGCACAAAGCAGTCCAAAACAAATCACCTCTGGGTATATTCCCCAACCATACACACACATAATCATACATACATACATACACAGACACATTCATACAGATAATCTATCTTAGATTTTTTTAACCAGAAAAATGAATTCAATTCCAAAATTTTTCACGTATTTGCCAGATAATCTTTAACAATTTGTGTTACATTCACTGTATCACTGTCATCCCGGTGTTCATTGATTTCCTCGAGCAGGCACCAGTAACATCTCCATTCATCCTAGCCCTGAGATTTTAGCAAGTGCCACATTGGAGGCTCTTTCAGGGTGAGGGGAATGAGACCCATCATTGTAACTGGTTTTTGGCATATAGAATACGCCATGGGGAGCTTCCCAGACTCTGCTGTGCCAGCACTATACTCTCGGTAGCCTGCTGAGTTCTCTGTGTGCGAGAAGTAGACAATAAGAGGTTGCTTCCGGAGCTTGGTTTTATAATATAATTGTGTTATATTACTCAAATGAAAAACATGGAAAAATAATTGTAGGACTGTTCTCCTATTGCTCAAGCGGGCCCAGTAACATCTTCATTTTGAGACTTGTTGTTACTGTGTTTGGATATTTAATATGTCACAGGTAGCTTGCCAGGCTTTGCCGTGTGGGCGAGATACTCTCCGTAGCTTGCCAGGCTCTCTGTGAGGGGCGAAGAAATTGAACCCAGCTCGGCCAGGCTGGCTGCATGCAAGGCAAATGCCCTACAGTTGTGCCATGGCTCCAGCCCTTGTAAAAAATAATTACGTGGAAAAAAACATGGAAAAATAAATACTAACATGATAAATCAACATGGAAGAACTTTAAAACTATCATTAAACTTTTCTGAACCTTTTTTTCTTTTTGTTCTTCCCCTATCATATATTCTCTCATAAATATATTAACCTCAATCTCATTTTATTTTCATGAAAATATTATTTCAAATTAAGAACTCTCTTTCAATTGATAGTGCTTAAAAATGTATAGTCAATATATAAAGAGCTACAAGGTGTATGTAGTATGTAGTATACTAAACTAACTTTGAATTTCAGATTAACAATGAATATTTTCATTATAATTTTAATAAAAGTATATTATAAGCAATATTTGAGCTATAAACATACTTTAAAGATAATCACAGTTTATCAGAAATGAAAGTTCAACCAGGCTATCCATATTTTATCTGTAATCTTAGCCACATAATAGATTACTTTGGAGAGCAATAGAATCTTTGCAAAGAAGATATAATACTTTCAGGAGACGTAAATGAAAATACTACCATGAAAGCTACATGAGTTAGTATATAAAAAACACGCATATAAAAATTGTTATGTGTTTGCTAAATATTGATACTTTTAAATTTGTAACAGGTGTTTCTATTTATACTGATAAATGCTACTATTTTATAACTGATAAAATTAAGCACTGAACAAATAAGTGACATTATCAAAGTCTTATAGAGATTACACACTAAAGACCCACACTACCGGTACCAGATAAATACCTCACCAGCAGGCCTCCAGTGCCTTCACTACCTCCACTACCCACCTGCCGCCACGCTTCAGGACACTTTCTGGATGCTCGGGCCGAGTCTCATGCATGAGTAAAGCCCCACAGAACCAGGTAAGCGGAACTCTGTGACCTTGGACTCCAGGATCAACAGACCCTGGAATCCTCTGCCTGCTCCCAACAATCTGTGGTGACCAAGGGATTAAAACTAGAAGCCCCACCCTACCCTGCCCTGTCTGATTCCACCAACCTCCTGTGACCCAGGGATTACACACAGAAGAACCACTCTACCAGTACCAGATAAATACCTCACCGTGGAGATAAATCTCCACTACCTTCACTACCTCCACTACCTTCATTAACCAGCCACCACCATACTCAAGATCAAGGATGCATTCTGGATCATGCGGCCACAAATCAGCACAACCTAAGACACTTAATACCCATCTTCCAGTGTTGCTGCAACATATTTGATAGAATTCAAATATGGTTTGAATCATGATAACACCTGCAAGGGCAATTAGAGGCCGACCTAAAAGCCTCTATCCCTCTCAAAGAGCCTGGCAAGCTACCAAGAGTATCCCACCCGCACGACAGAGCCTGGCAAGCTATCCATGGTGTATTCGATATGCCAAAAACAGTAAATACAATGGGTTTCATTCCCCTGACCCTGAAAGAGCCACCAATATAATACAGCAGATTAAGAAGGATGAGGAAGGAGAGGCTGACAAAATCTCAAGGCCGAACTAGGCTGTCAATATGAGAGGGCAAAAATGACTGTACTTTCAATGCACATATGCTGGCATCAGAAGCATCCATCAAGAACCTGATGGTACAAGCACAGAAGATCAAGTATGACATCATTGGTCTGACCGAGATGAGAAGGCATCAATCACATCACACCGTTTTCGACACTGGAGAAGAACTGTTCTTCGTAACCTGTGACAAAAGAGGCGTCAGTGGTGTCAGTGTCTTTGTCCACACGAACTTGGCCATGAGTATTGATTCATTCGAATGTCTAACAACCTGAATCAGACGACTACACTTGAATAAATGTCACTCACTGCCATCAGTTTCTATCTTTGTTGTCTACACACCAACATCCAATTATGATGAAGGAGAAATTGAGAAGTTTTACATGGAGCTGGAGAAGTTCTATAAAGAAGACCACACAATGATCTTCTACAAGATCATTGTGGGTGATTTTAATGCCAAGATAGGACCAAGAAAATCAGTCAAAGAACTCCACATCTGGACCTATGGCCTAGAATGGAACAAACAGGGTGAGAGACTGTCTGAATTCATCATGTCTACCAAGACCATCCATGGTAACTCACAGTTCCAGAAGGCTGAATCTAAACGTTGGATATGGGAGTCTCCCAGTGGACGGTTTCACTATGAAATTGATCACATCATATTCAATTCATGGTTTTGCCTGACCGATGGCACTGTTGTCCCAAAATTCCAAACATGATTCTACTTCATTGAGCCAGGAGAAAGGGCTAAAAAATTTAAGATGAGAACTCCCAGAACGACCACCAAATGGGAGCTCTTTGGCACTATTGCAGCAACATGGGAAGATGCTCTAGTTGAAAACATTGATGAGGAATATGATTGACTGGCTCAACACCTCCATGATTTTGCCAGAAATGCTGAGAGAGAGATAGCCAGAAAGATGTCTGCCTTCGAAAATTCTCGAACACATTTCCCAATGTGGCAACCACAACGAACGTCCGAGCTTGCAATGCAGTACAGAGAAGTGATAAAGGAAGACCTCAAAGAGAGAAGAACAGCAGTGCTGGCAGATGTGGCAGAAGCCAGGAAAAGCATTTGCAATGCCCTCCTATCCTTTGCCAACTGCAATACCAAGATGACTATTTTCCGACATCCTGATGGATCTATCACATCTTCCAGAAGTGCAACGGAAAATATTATACATTACTTCTATTTGGATCTCTTCGAAAGCCATGTCTACCTGCCCACATACCAAATTCTGCAGGATGGATATGTCTTCCCAATATTCTCCCTTCTGAAATCCGACATGCCATTTCGTTGGTAAAGAAGTGAACAGCACCCGGCCCAGACAAGGTCAGACCTGAACACCAGAAGAACTTGCCGTCAGTACTCATGGATACACTGGCTCAGCTCTTCACATGCTACCTGCCTGAATAAAAGATTTCATCCCAGTGGAAAACCAGCAGGACTGTTCTGCTGCACAAGAAGGGAGACATCCACGACATTGGCAACTATCGCCAGATCTTCCTGTTGTCTCTCATCTACAAGGTGTTCACTCGAGTCATCCTGAATAGGATTGGCAGAACACTAGATGAAGGACCACCCTGCAAACTAGTGAGGTTTCGAAAACAATTCATCACGATCTACCATATCTACACAATAACCAAGCTCATTGAGATTCTCCAGAGCTCAAGATGCTGCTCTGTCTAACAATCATTGATTTAAAAAAGGCCTTTGATTCTGTGGAGACTGAAGCAGTCATCGAAGCCCTAGCCAAACAGGACGTTCAATCTCAAAAAGTCAGGATCCTCCATGAGCTGTATTACGGATTCACTACAAAGATATCACCATTTTACAAGGAAGTGATCATCCATGTCAAGAGAGGGGTTTGGCAGGGTGATACCATTTCACTAAAACTCTTCAGTGCCACCCTCAGAATGTCATGTGATGACTGGAATGGGAAGGAATGGGAGTGAAGATTAGACAGTCGGCAACTACACCACCTCTGTTTTGCTGAGGACATCGTTCTAATGACACAAAACATTACCCAAACAGCACAAATGCTTGCCAGTTTTGACCATGAGTGTGGAAAGATTTGACTACAGCTAAATCTCACGAAGACAATGTTTATGAGAAACGGTCTCGTTCCTGATGTTCCATTTGTTCTCAACCAAATGAAGATCTCCAAATGCAACAGTTATGTGTACCTAGGTCAAGAAATCAACATGACGAATAACCTGGCACCTGGGTTGTGCAGGAGGAAGAGAGCAGCTTGGAACGCCTTTAAGAGCGTCAAAGAAATAGCTAAGAGGATAAAGAGCCTCCTGCTCTGGGCACATCTCTTTGAGTCCACTGTTCTTCCTGCATTAACATATGCCTCGGAGACCCGGGCCCCACGAAAACAGGATCAGAACACTATTCGGGTCTTCCAAAGAGGAATTGAAAGAGCTATTCTTGGAGAATATTGCTTCAGTCAAATGAAAGAAAGGATCCGGAGTTCCGACCTTCATCAACAGTCAAGAATCAGGGATGCTGTCTCATTTGCCAAGGCGCCGAAAATCAGATGGACTGAATATATAATGAGATTTGGTGATGACTGCTGGACTAAAGCCATTACCAACTACATTCCATGGAACGTCAAAAGATCGAGTGGCTGCCCACCTACGAGGCGGTCAGACTTCTTCGTCAAAACCCTCGATGATCAGTTTGAGGCTTTTTGTGTTCTTAGAATGAGCAGATGCCATTGGGCTGCACTAGCACGCGACAGGGACAGATGGAGATGTTACTGGTGCCTGCTCGAGCAAAAAGATGAATAACAGGATGTCAAGTGATGAAGTGATCAAAGTCTTGCTCATATATGATGGGAGAAGATCCTATCCCTTAACTTGATGTTTTTTATTCTCTGTACTACTATTTTCTGTTACTTAATATGCAGTGACGTTGGTCTCAGCTTTTGCCACAATGAGTAGTATTACTCTGTAGTACTAGCATGTCTACAAAGTGTCAGAATATTTTAAGAAGACCTGTTCTAATACAAAGTAAAAAGGTAAAAAAAAACTAAGATAGGATTATGAGAAAATACAATAAATTTTCCTGAAAATGAATAACATCATATTAGATTTTATGATTTAATAAAGCCAAACTTACCACATGTAATAAAACATTAACACACATTTTTGAGTCACTTGTCTAATGGAAAAATTTCTTATTGTAACTTTTTTCCTGCAAGAGTTTAGAACACTGTCTCATCACTAGACATATTCTAAATAACTTGTGAAAACACAATTTGAGTAGTATTTGTATTTATTCCACACACAACTGGAAGAATTCCTCTCTGAGGAAGAGTTAGCTGCATTTCTTCTCTACAATGATTCTATGTGTGTCTGGTGATATGCCCCAGGTCTCCAGCTATTAGATATTATTATAAACCTAACTAGGTCAAAGCAATAATTTTTACAGAGAAAAACTACTGAAAAAGTTATCTCTTATGTTGAATATGTATTATATAATATATGTGCATATATATTTCAAAGCACATTTGATTTTTAGCAAACACAGAGGTATTAGAGATTTAAATCAACATTACTTTGAATCGGCAATGATAAACCTACTTACGACCTAAATGAACTCATGAGGAACATGATTTTATAATTAAATTCTTTTAAAATAGGTTAACATTTATTTTGAAAATAAAATGACTGGTTATGGGTCAGAGCATAACAAAGTCTCCCAAAATATAGATTGATTTGAGCCCAGATTGAATGGGAAAACGCTATGGTGACTAGCACACAGTTGAATCTACTAATTTATTTAAGAGCCGATACTTATCTTTCTACTATATTTGAAGTTGTTACCTGTACCGTCTTGATTGAAAATCAGTGGCAAATAAGTGTCTAGATTCAAGAAATTTTTCCTACATTTTTGGAGTAATTTCTAAACTGCAGGGGTTACTCAATGTCATCAGTGAAAAATAAAGCCATTAAAGAAAAGTGCAACATTTTTACTAACCTATCTAAAAAAATCACTCCTAAATAACTGCTTCAATGACTTGTCTTCTTGGGTAGCAGCAGGGTTTTTATAAAACTTTTTAGTGCTCACAGTAGCCCACACACTTGGACAAGTTTAGATTCTTATACTTTGTGGTGAACTTGCAAGAGTGAAATGAATTAGAGGGGGCAACTATACTTTACCTCAATAAGAATTCAAGGTGCAACCTGCAGGGACTTTTGTAGCAACCAATTTCTTGTAGCCAAATCAGGCACAAGCACTATGCAGGGGACATTTTGCAAGATGGGTTCACCATGGGTGGGAAAACTTATGATGATCTTAGTAACTAGTGTATAGTCAACATTGGTAGGACCTGCTAGTTCAGTTAAGAATAATACCTTCCTCAGTAAACATATATATTCCGATGATTTTGTAGACAAAATAATAAGGATTTCAACTCAAATATATGAATATAATATCAGAGTTAAAGAACATGATGTGATAAAAATATCATAATTGATTATTACTGAAAGTATCTGCCCACATGGCAGAGTCTGGCAAACTTCCCTTGTTGTACTCAATATGCCAAATACCAGTAACATTGATGGGTCTCATTCTCCTAACCCTGAAAGAGCATTGAATATGGCTCTTTTAAAATCTCAGGGCTAGGAAGGAGACATTACTGGTGCCTGCTCGAGGCAATCGGCGAGCAACAGGATGATCATGATTGTGATCGTGATTAATTATATTACAACTAATTAAATGGTAAATATATAATGTTCTTCAGTTTTGTTATACACCTAAAATTATTATTTTAAATGTTTTTGAAAATGGTTAACAGATGTATAGAGAAGACAAATGATATAAAATACTCTATTAAAAGACCCGGGGAAGAAGCTCAGTGGTGTATTTCATGTCTTCTTATGTGTGGAACACCTGGGTTAGATACTTGACCCTGTCAAAAACAAAAGGCAAAACATTTGCTAGTTATGCTAGACAATCTAGGCTTTTATTTAAATTATTTTGCATTGTTAATTTAACAGGTAGCATTATTTTAATTAAATACATCTTTTAAATATACAATATGATACTACCATGATAAAAGTTTGATGTTTAAAATTTATATATCAGGCTAGATAGTACAGTGGGTAGGACACTTGCCTAGAATATGGTCAACACAGGTTTGATCCTTGATACCCCATAAGGTCCCCCGAACACCGCCAGGAGTGATTTCTGAGCAGCCGCCAGGAGTGATTTCTGAGCAGAGCCATGAGTAAGCCATGAGTACCAATTGGTGTGGCAAAAATAATAAATGGGTAAATAAATAAATATACCTCTTCCTGTTAAAATATTCCTAAAAGTATTCCTGATTTCAGTCATATTTAAACACATTACCATATATCTCCAGAAATTTTGTATCTTTCCAAGCTGAAATTCCATGAACTAAACATCAAGTCCCCTTCTATCTCCAGTACCTGACAATTGCATTACTACTCCCTGACCCTACAAGTGTTACTAGTTTATAGAACTCATATAAAGTGACTCACATAATATCAAGACCAGTTTATTAAACCCAACCAAGAAATAATATTTTTAATGATAATATTTAAGCAAGAAGTATTAAAAGACAACAATAGTATACATTGATAATGGATGTTAAATGACAAAACTTTTTGGAGTGTGACTTAATATACGCACAAATTTTTATATCAGTATAGTTTATTGATGGCGATGGACTTTGTTTGGTTTTTTGTTTTTTTGTTTTTGTTTTTGCTTTTTGGGTCACACAGAGATACACAGGGGTTACTCCTGGCTCTGCACTCAGGAATTACTCCTGGCAGTGCTCAGGGGACCATATGGGATGGTGGAAATTGATCCCAGGTTGGACAAGTGCAAGGCAAATGCTCTACCTGCTGTGCTATCACTCCAGCCCCCGATGACTATGGTCTAAGGGCTACATCTAGTGGTGCTCAGGGCTTATTCCTGGCACTATGTACTCAGGGATCACCCCTGGCTAGAATCAAAGGACCACATGTGGTACCAGGTATCAAACACAAGTCAGCTGCATACAAGACAAGTGCCCTACCCACTATACCATCTCTCCAGTCAAAATATGCCTAGAGCTTGAAAAAAAAATTCTATGTCCTACATAGAATTAAGTACATAAATCTCCCTGTCACTGTCACTGTCCTCCCGTTGTTCATCAATTTTCTCGAGCGGGCACCAGTAACGTCTCCATTGTGAGATTTGCTGTTACTGTTTTTGACATATAGAATACGTCACGGGTAGCTTGCCAGGCTTTGCCATGAGGGCGGAATACTCCTAGTAGCTTACCGGGCTCTCCGAGAGTGGCAGAGGAATCAAACCCAGATCGGCCACTTGCAAATCAAACACCCTACCCACTATGCTATTACTCCGGCCCATATATTTCTAGGGAAGGAAAAAGAGTCAGCGGGAAAAAGCAAAGATGAGACAGAAGAGGCTGAGGTTAGGGATGGAAATACCGTTATTCTCAGATGGGGCATGTACTGGCAAGCCTTCAGGTTAGAACAGGAAGAGATAATGAGGCCAGATAGACAGTACAGTGAGAGAGCACTTGCCTTGCAGGTGGACAGCCCAGGCTCCATCCCGAAGACCACATATGGTCCCCCAAGCCCACCAAGATTGATCCCTGAGCCCAGAATCTAGGAGTAAGCCCTGAACAGTACTTGATCACTCCCCTGGAGACTCAGACAGTGAGGGAAAAAATCCAGGAAGGAGTAAGAAAAAAAATCCAGGAAGGAATGAGAACAGACTGCTGACTTCCACATTCATATTTTTTTTTCTTCAGCCAGCAGTGTCAGAGACCATGTCGCACGAGGGAGCAAATCTGGGGCTCCTTACATACAAAGTATGCAATGAAGCCCTTTTGGGCCATCAGTCTGGCCTCAGTTCTAAATATTCTTGGCGAAGTAGACAATAAGGCAGGAGCTGAGGAAAGAGGAAGCTTGCTGGGGGAATGAAAGAGGAACAGACAGCAGTGCAAGCAGCAGGTGGTGTGGGAGACCAAACAGGAGCTAGAGCCATGGCATAGCAGGCAGGGCACTTGCCTTGCACAGGACTGACCCAGGTTCTGTCCCTGTTACCATATATGGTCACCTGAGCCCCACCAGGAGTAATCCTTGAGCACAGCTAGGTGTGGCCCCAAAGCCAAAACCAAACAAAAAAGTCAGCCCTGCCACTAGTACATATCACAGGCCAGGAACAGGCAGCAGTGAGGAATCAGGCCCAAAGGAGGCATGAGGAGCAGTCAGAGGCTGGGGGTGTAGCTCAGTGGTCTAGCATGGGTTTTGCATACACTAAGTCCTGAGACTGGGAGCTGGTGCCTTGTTTGGGCAAGGCCCTCAGCTTAATACCCAGTCCTGCTATAGCCCTCTGAGAAACACTGGGCCTGGCTCCCAAGACTGTAAGTATAGACCCCATAAAAATAGCCAAAAACAAAGGTCCTTGGCTTTTATCCTTAGTCTCATAAAAAAAAGTTGCAGCATGTCATTTTATAGCGCTCCAAAAGGTCAGCTGAAGCAAACAGCTAACCTTATTTCTAAAAATCTGGGTATTTCTGGGATATATTCCCAGGAGTGGCACTGGTGGAGGGATGGGTATTTGATCATTGTATAACTGAAACCCAAGCACAAAAATTTGTAAGTCTACAACTGTATCTCATGGTGTTTCACTAATAATTTTTAAAAAAAAATGGGTAATGAGGGCCCAGAGTGATAGTACAGAGGGTAGGGTGCTTGTCTTGCACCAGGGTTCAATCCCCAACATCCTGTATGTTTCCCTGAGCACTACCAGATGTGGACCAAAAAGCAAATAAATAAGTACATAAATAATAAAAACCAGAAAGAAAACATTAAAAAAAAACTGGGTAATGTTATCTAAGTCTGTGTTCTCTTAAAAACAACCAACCAGTCAGTACCGAGATTAAGACCTTGCTTGTGGCCAGCCCTCTTTGAATCCCCAGGATCATGTATGGTCCCCCAAATCACCAGGGATCACCCCTGAGCACAGAGCCAGGAGTAGCCTATAAAATACTAAATACAAATACAAAATGCTAAATACAAATTTCACAAAAATAATAAAAACAAATTGGCAAATATAAGGTCAGAGTTTTAGCTCAAGTGGTAAAACATATGCCTAGTGTGTGTACAGTCCTATGAAGGATTTCATTATTGCATGACCCTCTCTTGCTGGTGGGATGGCCTTGAGCACTCCACTGAACTTCCCAAACCATACACATGGCAGCCTCACAGTGAGTGACGGTAGACCCTCTTTTTTAATTAAAAGCTAGTGAGAACAAATTTTCAACTAAAAAAAGCATTTCTTTAGAGGTAACAATTCACTCTAAGTTGACCATTTCTACTCTTTTCATCAGGAATCAATAATACATCCCCATTTTCTTTGTTACCTCTCACTTCCACCCAACATACATACTGAAGTATTGAGTAACTTTAATCTTACTAAATAAAATACCACTAAAAATAGCAGTTTAGTTATTTATGTATTAGAAAATTAATTTTTAGCATATATGTATTTTGATCACTTGTCACTGTGAAACTTTTTTCTTTTTTTTCTTTTTTCTTTTTTTATTAGTGAAACACCATGAGGTACAGTTACAGACTTACAAATTTTTGTGCTTGGGTTTCAGTTATACAATGATCAAGTACCCATCCCTCCACCAGCGCCCATCCTCCACCACCATGGGTCCCAGCTTCCCTCCCACCCCCCAACCCCCCCTTCCCACCCAGCCTCTGTGGCAGGGCATTCCCTTTTGTTCTCTCTCTCTCCTTTTGGGTCCTGTGGTTTGCAAGAGAGGCATTGAGTGGCAATCATATTTGATCTATAGTCTACTTTCAGCATGCTTCTCCCACCCTGGGAGGATCCTCCCAACACCCTTTATATATAAGAAATATATTCATATATACATAGTCATATATACACACAAATACACACACAAACATATATATATATATAAATTAGTGTTAAAACATTGTATGTCTGAAAACTAGTCATAAATATCTTTGCAATTTCATGGTGACAAAAAATTAAAAATTTAAAAAATGAAAAAACTAAGTTTCCTACAAGAGATCACAAATATACAACAAATAAGGTAAATAGTGCAGGTTCAAAATAACGTTTAATAAAGATACAGACACCATAAAAAGAGCCAAACAGAAATTCTAGAGCTGATGAACACAGTGACTAAACTGAACATTTCATAAGGAGACATGGTAATAAACTAAAGCAGAGAACTAAATCAAAGAACTTGAGGATAAATCAACTGAAATTATCCAGTCTAAAGAGCACAGAAGAAAAGGAGTGAAAAAATATGAAGAAGACCTATGAAAACTTTGTAGTAAAACACAAAGTAGAGTACCAGGAGATGCAGGATAAAATAAGGGGGCAGAAAACCTGAATAAATAAATAATTAGAAGGACTGAGGGGATGACTTAAAGGGTTGAAAAACATGGTGTGGATGGAGGAGCCTTTAATTCAGTTCTGAGCACAAGAAAGGAAGGGAAGGATGGAAGGAAGGGGAGGGAGGGACAGTGGGCTGGAGGAAGAGGGAGAAGGGATGGAGAAATTCTAAACCTGGGGAAGAAAATGAAAATCAGCATCCATGAAGTTCAAAAGATTTCAAGAAAATTTAATAAAGAGTTCCAGACTGAAGCACTTTCAAATTAATTTGTCAAAAGTTAATGAGTATGAAAGAATTTTCAAAGCAACTAGAAAATTGATTTAACACTTACATGGAAAACTGTGTATATGGCTATATATACACACATAAATATGTATATATTTCTATGTATATATGTTTGATGATTAAAAAGTTTCTCAACAGAACATTGGAGAAATAGACAATATAGTAATTTATTCTAAGTGATAATATAATCCAAATTGTAATACTGTACTTAAAAACTTTCTCAATATCATTATTTCGAATTTTCCCACCAACACTCAAGGCTGCCCCACAGGCAAATGCTAGATAATTTATTCTGAATTGCCTCTTATGAATAGTATGAGATGCTTGTAAGGGTCTATCTCACAGTGATTCAATAAAAAGGCAAAAACAAAAATTGTACGAGATGTTGTGTAGCTGCATGTTCCCAGGATTCTAAAATTGTATTTATTTATTTATTTATTTATTTGGGCTGGAGCGATAGCACAGTAGGTAGGGTGTTTGTCTTGCAAGCGGCCAACCTGGGTTCGATTCCTTTGCCCCTCTTAGAGAGCCTGGCAAGCTACTGAAAGTATCCCGCCCGCACGGCAGATACTAGCAAGCTACCCGCGACGTATTCGATATGCCAAAAACAGTAACAACAAGCCTCACAATGGAGATGTTACTGGTGCCCAACCAAGCAAATTGATGAACAACGGGAGGACAGTGCTACAGTTCAGTACTTAAAAAAGATTGTCCTTAAAAATGAAGGAGGAATGGGGCAGAGGGGGGAAAATGTGTGTAAGGATACCATAATGCACTATAAAAACTAAAACTTTATTATAGATTTTACATTTTCCTATAGGGTTCTTAGTAGCACTGTCCTGTTGTTCATCTGTTTTCTTGCGGTCACCAGTAACATCTCCATTGTCAGACTTGTAACTGCTTTTGGCATATCGAATACGCCGCAGGGAGCTTGCCAGGCTCTGCCGTGTAGATGGGATACTCTCGGTAGCTTGCTGGGCTCTCGAGGAATCGAACCTGGCTTGGCCGCATATAAGGCAAATGTCTTACCTGCTGTGCTATCGCTTCATAAAATATAATAAAAATAATGAGATACATGAAAATGTGTGTTGATGAATATAATTATGACTTTAATAGTTTATGATTCAGTTTCCTAACTATCACATATTCTGTTCTGATCATCAATTTAAAAAAATTAACTATTTGTCTTCATCAATAGAAAGAGAAATGTGCAATCTTTGGGGAGCAGAAAAGGAAAAACATCAATGAAAAATAACTGATGATGTAATCCCATCACTTAATTCAATTACTGCTATTTTTGACTTTTCTTAGAACACATGTCTTTCCTTAAAAATGAATCATTGTATAATTGAAACCCAAGCACAAAAATTTGTAAGTCTACAACTGTATCTCATGGTGTTTCACTAATTAAAATTTTAAAAATAAATAAATTAATACTTTATTCCAATATGGTTCACTTGTAGAAAGCTGCACATATTTACTCTACTCAACTCCACAAATTTGGATGTAAGTATATGCCAAAAAAGAATTCACCACGAACTAGCTCGTGCCTTACATTTTCTCTCTGAACTTTTATTTACTCATCTAATAATTTTGTAGGACACTTTCACTCAAAGGGTTGCAAAACGATGAGCTATAAGTGAATATAAATTTGAAGCACCAAACTGTGGAACACCTGAGAACTAATATTACATCTTGCTGTAAAGTTTTACTTTTTAGTCATCTTTTTCTAACCACTGGAGAGCCAGATACTTTGTGTTTAGTACACTAAAGCTCTGGCTGGTATTATTCAACTCAGCAGGAAATCTATTTAAACACTGTTACACTTAAAAGTTTTCCAGCCCAAGCTGTCTGCCTGCACTAATAATCCCCAATACTAGATGTCTCTTTTATTCCTCCTCTGAGGCTTTGGCATCAATGCAGTGACGCATTGTTTCTCACTGTTTTGTCCTCTCGCTCCACTTTGTTTAGAGTACCATAATAACGTATCAAAAAATAAACTCACATGAATTCAGGTAAGCTTTGTTATAACATAGCACATTCCTGCTAAATCATTAAAGGCTCTAGAGTAAATCCTACTGCTCTGCAATGTAATAGGGAGCCACTCAAGAGTTGTAGAATCAATTGCGTTCCTGCCCCCTGCTTCGCACTACAGACAAGGATTGACAAATGACACACAGAGGCCTGGTTAGTGAAATGAGTCACTTTTCCCTTAACTGCAACTTAATCAGCATGGTAGTCTCAGTGCTAATAAACATTAGTCCAACCAGATTTTATCTGAAGGCAACCCAAAGAACTTTTACAAGGCAATCATTTCAGATGAGAAAACTGAAGACCACAGAGTGAATACTGGGACACAGAAGGCACCCAATACAAACTTGAATAAAAAAGCTTTTGTGTGAGAGAGTTAGATTTTAGGATTAAAGTAATAACTAATGATGTGTCAAGGACCACAATTATAAATTATTCTAAGACTGTTATTTATCTTAACTTACACAATACGTCCTTATTACATCTTGAGCTTCTAATATTGTTACTGCTTTTCTTTCCCTCGTATTATTTATTGGGAGTACTGTAACACTGTCCTCCCATTGTTCATCGATTTGCTCAAGCTGGCACCAGTAACGTTTCACAACAAATTGTGAGACGTTGTTGTTACTTTTTTTGGCACATTGAATATGTCATGGGGAGCTTGCCAGGCTTTGCCTTGTGGACAGTATACTCTAGGTAGCTTGCCGGGCTCTCCAAGAGGGACAGAGGAATCGAACCCGGGTCAGCCATGTTGGCCACGTGAAAGGCAAACGCCCTACTCGCTGTGCTATCAGCCAACTCGGCCTACCTGTGTTCTATTCCTCCACCCCTCTCGGAGAGCCCGGCAAGCTACCGAGAGTATCCTGCCCACAAGGCAAAGCCTGGCAAGCTCCCTGTGACGTGTTCAATATGCCAAAAAAAAAAGTAACAACAACGTCCACAATTTGTTGTGAAACTTACTGATGCCCGCTTGAGCAAATCGATAAAAAACGGGAGGACAGTGCTAAAGTACTCCCAATAAATAATACGAGGATAAGAAAAGCAGTAACAGTATTAGAAGCTCAAGATGTAGTAAGAATATATTGTATAAGTTAAGATAAATAACAGTCTTATACTAATTTGTAATTATTAGGAAGACCATGCTCGAGCGGGCCCAGTAACGTCTCCATTGGAGACTTTTGTTGTTACTGTGTCTGGCATATCGAATACTCTCGGTAGCTTGCCGGGATCTCCGAGAGGGGCGGAGGAATCGAACTCGGGTCAGCCATGTTGGCTGCATGCAAGGCAGACGCCCTACCCGCTGTGCTATCACTCCATGGAAGACCATGCTACAGTGCTACATACAATATATAATACAAAGGGAAGAAACTGAATGCATTAGATTTCAATGAATTTACTAACCATATGAGGTAGAGATATATTTCATGTCCCCAAATATGTACCCAGATTATACAATATTTGTTCTATATAATAGGATTTTAATAGTTTAAATAATAGGGTTACAATAGTGTTCAAGTTGGTTAATATGCAAAGTTACTGCACTCTTCCTCCACTGGTGTTCATAATACCTCCAACCCCCATTCCTATGTTATCTCAGATTCAACATTCCTTCCTTCCCATTATTTGTTGATTGGCAATTATGGAACGAATGAATACTGTTATTACTTTAATACCACCCATTTTCTCAAGACTCTCCACCTAATTCCTGCATTACTTCTAGTTAACCAAATTGTTCTTCTATCTTCCTTTTCACTAAACTAGTACTCTCAAGTATCTATCACTGTATTCAAGCTTTATCAACATTTGATTTGTTCATAGCCTTGATTTAGTTCTATATGTACCATAGATGAGTGATAGCATCCTATATTTGTCTTTGGATCTCTGACCTATTTTTCTCAGCACTTTCCAATATTATCCAGGTTGCTACGAATTACATGCCTTTACTTTTTCTAGTTGCTGCATAGTAGGCCATTATGTATATATGTGAGTTTTTTTTGTTCAACTGTTGTTGAATATTTGGATTGATTCAGTATCCTGGTTATTGAACTAAGAGTTTTATGTAATATAAGTTTACACATACCATTTTGAACTAATACTTTTGTGTTTGGGAGATAAAAACCAAGAACTGGGATTGCTAAATCAGATGGTACCTCCATTCTTGCTTGTTTTGAGACATTTCTATATTGTTTTTTCCATAGAGGCTATACCAGGTGACTTTCTCATCAGCAGAGAATTAGGGAATGTCACTCACCACATGCCTGCCAACTTTTATTGTTTTCAGATTTGGATATGCACTAAACTTACTGGTGTGAGGTGACACTTCAGTGTCATTTTGACTTGTGTTTCCCAGATACTATGTGATGATGAGTACTTTCTTATGTTTATTATCCATTCATATGTCTTCTTAGCAGAAGAATCAATCTAATTTATACATTTTTGAAAGGACTATTAGGGTATTTTGTGGCTAAGCTTTGTGAGTACTTTATAAATTTTTAGATTTGATACCTTTATCTGAAATATTATGTGGAAATATCTTCTCCTAGTCATTCGGATGACTTTTTTATTTTAGCTTTAGTTTCTTTTTGTATCTTACCAACTTCAAAATAGTCCTGCCTCCTTACCTCTGTTTTGTTACATTTCCCAGGAAATTTATTTGTTAATCTTAATAGATATTCTTCCTTAGATAATTTCATATTTTTATTTTGAAAACTTTATTAGAAGCATTTTTCCCATCCTGGAAATTAATCGAGTTCAGCTTCAATTATCTTACCTCTTGTTCCAGAAATAGCCTCATCACTAGTCTTACCATTTTCTCTCTATACTGTTTTCAACGTATCATCCATCAGCAATTCTAAAAGACAGTTTCAAACACTCTTAAAATCTGTCATTGCTTTTTTGCTACCTTTGGTATATAATTTGGGTTAGGAGTAACTGATGAGACCCCCCAATAACCATTTCCCATTAAAACTCCTGCATTAGTCATATTGAACGTTGTTCACGTCCTACAAAGCAGTTTTCTTAATAACCTCTAATCTGATTTAGCCTTTGCCCTTGCTGTATAACCTTTATTGATCTAGGCTGCAGCTTAGGTATCATTTACTTGGGAAAGAATTCATCCAACATCCCCAACTGTGATTTAAATGTTTCATATTCACGTGTGCTTTTCCAGCAGAAGGGGAAAAAGGTAATCATGCTTTATTAAAGATCTGTAATAAAGATCTTGTTCATTTCTCTCATTATCTGTTTTACTAAAGCAATAATCAAACTAAATTTTCCTTTTATCATAGACCTCAAATGCCCAATAAGTTTAAACATACATACATCACTTTCCTGAACTAAAATGATGATGAAACTTTATTGTATTAAACAAAAAAAAAATAAGTAAAAGATATTGTATGAAACAGAATAATGATTTAACAGATGGGAATAAATTATAGCATTTCAATATGAAGAAAGTTTATGGTAGTTTCTTAAAGGGTATTATAATCATGATTTACATTTAAGACTAACCCAAAATGAGACCTGGTATATATAAAATATGACAAATTTGATTTTGGACAATGACGGGTCAAAGAGAAGGTTAAAGAAGAGAGTCAACAGAAAATGCAAGATGAGAAGGACAAAAACATAAGAAGCTTCTGGACTCTCAGAGAGCTTTAAAGATACACAGACATCCAAGCAAGAGAAATACAACATAGTTTCCCAAGGAAAGAGGCAGTTAAACACAGTGAAACCCAAGAGGTACAGAAAATATCATTCCAATACAAATTACTCCATTTTATTTAGGACACACTCATCTAAAATCTAAAAAGATAAACTATCTATTTTCATTTCTTTAAGAAGCAAGACAGTTTAACATAAAACTAAAGAGAAAAGATTTGGGGATAGATAGTCAACATGTTATGTCCAAGTTAACACTCTTAAATTCATAGGAGCTCTAAATAAATGAATTCTTTTATATGGCCTATCATTGTAAAACAAGGTGTTTTACAGCTGTTACAATATTTCAGATAGGGAACTGAAACTTTTTCACTAGAGCAAAAGTAAAGTATGTGAATAAGTCTTTGTGTATGGCTTGGGAAGACTCAAAATTTAAAAATTAAAAAAATTAAAAACTATGAATTCTTTAAATTTGAATGATTTTTTAAATATTTAACTTAAGGAGTATAGAAATATTTTATACTTCATTTTTATTTTTGATAATAGACACAGAAAAAACTTACACCTGACATCCCCGCAAAACTAATCTTAACTCTCCTGAGTAAAATTCACTCATGATACTCAGTCCAAGTGAAGCAGACATAGAAATCTACCAAACTTTACAATTGCCTAATATTTCATTCTGTTTTCTTAGAATGCAGCAAGACTTAAGAGCTAAACCCAGAACATTCCCTAAACCTAATGCTAGCCCAAATTCTTATCCTAAACCTATATAAACCACTGTAAGCCTGTCATCTTATGAGGTTCCAAACTACCAATATTCCAAATTTGAAGATATTTCTATACTCACATTCATTTTTGAGACAGGACACAGATAAATTTAACAAGAGAGACCTCCACAAACCTAACCATAACCATACCTTCAGGCTCATCCAATCATGATATTCAGTCTGACCCAAGAATAGACAGAAGCCTACAAATTAGCCCAGATTTAACATTTACACAATACTTCCCCCCTTTTTTCTCTAAAGCACCAAGATTTAACACCTAAATCCTGCACATTCCCTAACCTAATCCATCCTCATGCTAACCCTAATCCATAGTAGTCCTACCCAATACTGCGGCCTCAAACTATCACTTTTCCAAAATTTCACAATCTTTCTATACTTCCCTTTTACTATTTAGAATAAAGAAATTTTAGTGTGTAAGTTGTGCAGAATTTTCAACAGTTGATACCACAATCAATGCAAGATAGACTCTGATTTTTTTTACAAATGTGCCCTCAGATTGTGATGTGGCCTCTGAGTTCAAGGATAAAAGATAGTGTAATGAATACAAATTACATATAAGATGTTTTTCCTTATTAAATGTTAAATTCACCAGTTCACTGCATATCTTCCTGGAAGATGCTTAATTGTTTCTTTAAACAGTCATTTGTTCTCGGGCACTCAGGGTTTTTTCCAGATTTTGGCTATTGTAAAGTATGCTTTAATGAACAAACAAGTACAGATGTCACTTCGACTATACTTTTTTGCCTCTCTGTGATATATTCCCAGGAGTGGTATTGTTGGGTCAAATGGGAGCTCAATTTCTAATTTTTTGAGAATTGTCCATATTGATGAAACATAATTTCTAAAGAAAAGTTGTCCTCCTTGGAAATGTTGAAAAATAGAATTAAGATTGAAATTTTTAAATCTAAGTTAAAAATTACCATCACTGTCCTCCTGTTGTTCATCGATTTGCTCGAGCGGGCCCAGTAACATCTCCTTCGTGAGACTTGTTGTTACTGTGTTTGGCATATTGAATACCTCATGGGTAGCTTGCCACGCTCTGCCGTGTGGGTGAGATACTCTCTTGGTAGCTTGCCAGGCTCTCCGAGAGGGGCAGAGGAATCGAACTCTGTTTGGCCATGTTGGCTGTGTGCAAGGCAAACACCCTACCGCTGTGCTATCGCTCCAGCCCTATTTTTGAAAATTTATATTTTTCTAATTATGCTAATATCAGCCTCCTACTTAATTTCCTCTCAGGAATATGTACACAAGTACCAAACATCATCCAACAAAATAAAAAGATTTTATGCAAACAGAAATATCACTTGGGCTTGAACAGGAGTTCTTACAGATTAATATTATTTTTATATCAAGAATAATGTTGAAAATCCATTTGGAGTCATTGATTTCCCTCAAATTTTAAGTCCTGGCATATCCCAAATATTTAATCTCTTATAAATTATTTAGTGACAAATTACATATTTTCTTGTACATTAAATTATGATCTACCTTATGTTTAAAGTAAGGCAAACAAATCAAAATACATAAATAGTCTTAAATTGTTCATAGAGAGTTTAGAACAAGCTTATTTTTCATAAGCATTATAACAATGAATGAAAGGAAATACACTTTTTTAAGATAGTATTCATCTGAATTAAAGGTGAAAATAGAAACTTGATCTATGCAAAATTAAGTAGCTTCTTAGCGTGTTTAGGTATTCCTCGTGTATTAAATGTGTGAATTATGTAGAATGGTAGGGTGCATGGCATTAAGTGAGGGGTAGATATCAGAAGTTGTGATTCTCTTTTAACCACATTTTGGTGGTCCCCAGAATTTAGTGACATCACAGTGGGAATGACAAGAAATTTATGTAATTTAGTTGATACCTTAGGTATTATAACTATAATTCAGTAGCCTGCTATATATTTTCCTTCCATCTTTCCACCTTTCTTTTTATGGTGGTAAAGTACTTTGACCACCAAGCAATGCTCAGGGAACTTTGGGGCCACTCTCTACAGTATTTGGCCAATTATTCTCGTCAGATATTTCAATATCCAACTTTGGTAATATGCCACTGCTTGATCTCAGAGGTATTGGTAAGCTTCAGGGATCTCGGTAACCCTTGAAAGTTCAGGTGGGGATAGGAGACAGAGGATCTATTTGTTTCCATGTATCAAACTCAAAGCCTTATGTACACAAAGCAAACACTTTCATCCGGGAAGATTTCCCCAGCTTCAGTCCTTCTATTTCCTTGCAAATAAAATTTCTGAATGAAAAATGCTCCCAGAACAATATTACATGTCATTCAACTCTAATTTCCAAAATATTTTTATAGAAGGGAATTGTGTTCTCAACAAGAGGTTGATAACCAACGTTTGAAAAGCTGGACCTCAAATGTAGTATTTAATCAACTGTAACTTGATGTGTGAGTACACCATGTGAATAAAAAACATTTTGTCATGAGACAGTGCTTAGTCTATAAACCATATTGAAAATCAAGAGTAATGCCAGTCATCATGGGATTTAGCCATCTGAAACCTGAAACAAGAGAATCAAATCTGTGAACTGAAACATATTGAGAGTCAATAGGTCAATGTAGTGTTGCGCTATTTCATGTAACGGCGCTAAGCAATCACACGGATGGATTGGCAGAGTAATGTACATGTGAATCATTATTGTAGAATCATCTTGAGTTCATCTTTATTTTCAACTATCTCTAAAAGAACTATAAGAAGTACATAGCAACGGCCCTAAAAGAGAGGCTTAGGAGTAGACAATGACAAGAGGAGAGTCTATTTATCTTCAAGTCAGAAAGCTAGATAGCAGTGCAGCCTGAGATAGATCCAGAGACATATCTCACCATTAATGATGAAGAAATTAGTACTTTCAGAGAAAGATCATGGGCTTTGTAAGTAAGTTTTATTTTTAATAGCTGGCTGGAGCGATAGCACAGTGGTAGGAAATTTGCCTCGCATGTGGCCAACCTTGCCAACCCAAGTTCAATTCCTCTGCCCCTCTCAGAGAGCCCGGTAAGCTACTGAGAGTATCTGACCCGCATGGTAAAGCCTTGCAAGCTACCCATGGCTGACATATTCGATATGCCAAACACAGTAAACAAGTCTCACATTGGAGACGTTACTGGGCCTGCTCAAGCAAATCAATGAACAAGGGAAGGATAGTGATAGTGATAGTGATAAAGGTCTCACCTAATGGAGTTTGGGAGCAGAGGCAGCACCATACTCACAGGTGCTCTGAAAGCCATATGGTGTTAGGAATTGAGCATGGACCATCATGTATGCTATGCAACTTTACAGTGATCTCTCCAACCGTAAAATATAGGCATTGGAACTAGAGCAGGTAGACCTGTCTTTGCACTGAAATATTATTGCCTGCTTTGGGGGAGAGATAGTTGACCACGATTTTATTTGTGAAAAATAATGGCTGATCACTCTTTACAATAGCCAGAATCTGGAAAAAACCTGAGTGCCTGAGAACAGATGACTGGTTAAAGAAACTTAGGTACATTTACACAATGGAGTACTACGTAGCAGTTAGAAAAGATGAAGTCATAAAATTTACATACAAGTGGTACTACATGGAAAGTTATCATGTTAAGCAAAATGAGTCAGAAAGAAAGGGATAAACATAGAAAGATTGCATTCATATGGGGAACATAAAGTAACAAAATAGGAGACTAACACCCAAGAATGGCCAAGATTAGTACCAGGAATTTTACTCCATACCTTGGAGGCCAACCACACATGCTAGGGGAAAGGGGAGCTCAGATAGAGAAGGGAGCACCAAATAAAGGGTGTTGGGAGGATCCTCCCAGGATGGGAGAAGCATGCTGAAAGTAGATTATAGACCAAACATGATTGTCACCCATTCCCTCTTTTGCAAACCACAACACCCAATAAGAGAGAGAGAGAGAGAGAGAGAGAGAGAGAGAGAGAGAGAGAGAGAGAGAGAGAACATAAGGGAATGCCCTGCCACAAAGTCAGGGTGAGATGGGGGGATGGGGAGTGGGAGGGATACTGGGATCTGTGGTGGTGGGAAATGGGCACTGGTGGAGGGGTGGGTATTTGATCATTGTATAATTGAAACCCAAGCACAAAAATTTGTAAGTCTACAACTGTACCTCATGATTTCTCACTAATAAAAATTAAAAAAATAAAATAAATTTATGATTTCAAAAAAATAATGGCTGTTCTATATTATACATAAGGACTAGAAACGTAATGTAAAAACATAGCAGATGGCAAGGGGGTGCTTATTAAGTCATAGCTTTTTAACACTCATCTTTTTAGAATGAGAATTTTGTGTATATAAGAATTCCTTAATGTGTTTTCAATAGCATTGATTTCATAACCTAGGTCTAGAATAGTACTCAGCAATGTATATTACAAAGTAACCAATAACTGGGAGCCAGAATAACAGTACCACATGTAGGGGTTTTGCCTTGCACATTGTCAGCCCAGGTTGGATCCATGGCACCACATATGGTTGCTTCAGCCTACCAGGAGTGATTCTGAACAGAGAGTCAAGAGTAACCTTGAGCACAACCAAGACTGACCCCAAATCCAAACAAAACCAAACCAGTAACTCATGAAGTGCACATATCAGTTTTGTGGATGTGTGTGTAAATATGTGTGTCTGTGTCTGTCTGTGTCTGTGTGTTTGTGTGTGTGTTATAACAGAGCTTAGAATGGAAAGAAATTCTGAAACACTTAAAATTATATAGAATGCCAGTTAGAACTCAAAATATACTACAGGGTTGAAAAGTTAGTTCAGTGAATGAAGTTAGTTCCTAGCATAAAACCTGAATTATATCCCCAGCACCACATATTCTGCTAAGCACTACCAAGATGGATCCCTAAGAACAGAGACAAGAATAACCACTATTGGATGTGGTTCCAAAACAGAAAAAAAAATGTTTCAAAGGGTTAATTTCTAAAGTGATCCAGTACTTTCTTACAAAAAATGTGTTTATATCTAGATTTCGCCCCCCCAAAAAAATATCATTGACATTGGAGACCATGTTCTACAAAGTCATTAAGGTTTAAAACAAAAGCATGTGGTTATCCTATGACCAAGATTATTGGAATTTTTTTAAATCTCAGTAAATTAATTACAGGAAGAAATAAACCAAACATTCGAATGTTGGGACATGTGCTTTTCTACTCACATGATTATTTCCCATGTTTTCTCACATTTTTTTGTCATCTTAGAATTTCAAAAAAGCAACATCAATTTCTTCTAGTTGCCCAACCATTTTCCCTTTTAAAATTTCTTTCATAGTTCTGTATACAGGACTTTCACATTAAGAAGGATGAGTCGGTCTTCTCAGGATAGAACACAGTTTTGTTTAAAGTGTTCAATCTCAGCAGCAAGTAACAACCTACTTGACTCACGACTGTTCATCTCACTAGGAAAAAAGTCCATTCACTTAGAGTCTGCTTTCAACTTAAGCTGTGGTCCAGGAGTGAATTTATTCCCATGCCTAGGTATTTTTCCTTACATCCAACAATCTTGATCATAAAGATATGTGAGTAAGGGCTGGAGCAATAGCACAGCATGTAGGACGTTTACCTTTCACGCAGCTGAAACCGGGTTCAATTCCCAGCATTCCATATGGTCACCTGAGCACTACCAGGAGTAATTTCTGAGTGCAGAGACAAAAGTAACCTCTGAGCATCGCTAGGTGTGAACCCCCCCCCCCCCCAAAAAAAAAGATGTGTGAGTAAATGAAGTCACTCAATGCTGTCTGGTGGAAAATCACAACACTGCATGCCCAACTTTCAATGACGTCACTGACAAAAAACAAAAGCATAAACTAAAAAAATCCTCATGAATGAGATTCCTTGAGATATCAATCCGGTTCCAGATAATATTGGGAGAGCCAGAGGATGGAGAAGTAGCAGAAAAGGAAGAGAAAAAGATAGGACCATGCAGCGGCAGAAGGAGTGGGAGTAGGAAACAAAGACGACAAAGAAGATGGGAACACTTCAAGCTTCCTTTTCAACAGCTTTGGTACCTGAGAGAATTTTGCATTTATTTTTATTTATTTATTTGTTTATTTTTATTTATTTTGCATTTAAGAGAAAAGCAGTTTAAGTTTTTTGCTTTTGGGGCTGGAGTGATATCACAGCAGTAGGGCATTTTCCTTGCATGAAGCCAGCCTGGGCGACCCAGGTTCAATTCCTCTGTCCCTCTTGGAGAGCCCCGCAAGCTACCGAGAGTATCTCGCCTGTGCGGCAAAGCCTGGCAAGCTACCCGTGACATATTCGATATGTCAAACACAGTAACAACAAGTCTCAAAATGGAGATGCTACTGGTCAACAAGTCTCAAAATGGAGATGTTACTGGGCCCGCTCGAGCAAATCAATGAACAATGGGAGGACAGTGTTTGTTTGTTTGTTTGCTTTTTGGGTCACACCCAGCGGTGCACAGGGGTTACTCCCTGGTTCATGCCTGGTTCATGCACTCAGGAATTACTCCTGGCCATGACCGGTAGACCACATGGGATGCTGGGAATTGAGCCGAGGTCGGCCGCATGCAAGGCAAATGCCCTACTTGCTGTGCTATCAATCCAGCCCCAGCAGTTTAAGTCATGAATCAACACTTTCTAATTTAAAAGCTAGTAGAAAGAAAGGAAGAAAAAAAAGAAACAAGCATCTCTGGATTAGGTCTGTTTTAGGACCTCAGAGAGAAGTGAAGGAACTGATAATCAGAAGTTTTAAGATTAAATTCAAAGTGCCCTCAGACAATCAGAAACCTTGTCTTCAAAGATTTATGTAGTATGTGACTTGATTGAATGCAATCAGCTAAATAACATAAAAGACCAAATTCTGAGCCCAAACCATATTTCAGAAGTATGGGGTGGAAGAGGAGGAGCACCCTAGAAAGGAAGAGAGAGAATATCATCAATCTGTTTCACTCTAAACTTTTAAGACCCAGCATACTTTACTGTATCTATAATATGTGTAGCTGTGAAGGCTGCCTTGAGTTAGAACAACAAATAAACTAAGGAGTGGTTTCGTTTCAAGACAAGTATCATTGAAGGGATCCACAAGGTGTCCTGAAAAAAACAGTTCTTACAAACTGTACTCTAAATTTGCTGAAATATGTTCTATTCTTCTTTCCCCAAAATAACTTTCCCTGTCTTTTTATGTACTTTCAATGATAGTTCCATGTATGCATCTCTTCAGCATCACATCCAACTTCAGAGTGCCTGTTTCCCTTCACCAATGTTACAGGGACCCCAGCCCCCACCCACCCCTGTTTTCCCTCTCCTTGTCCCTGCACAAGTCAGTTTAAGTTCTCTAGACCAAGTCTCCAGTACTGATACCTTTGACAATTTGGTTTTCTTTTTCTATGCCCATTCATCAGATTTATTGATCAGTGAACGGTTCTTCTGTGTTCTTATTTCCTTAACCAAGCCTCTATTGGCCTTGCATTTTAGATATTTGGCAACTTTTCTCATGAAAGAATAAAGAAACCACTTAATAACTTGCAACACATTTCCCCAGAAAGATTTTAAAAGACAATAAACCATCGTATAATAGAAAATCTCTAGATTATCTTGAGTTTTTATTTGTTTTTGCTTTACTGTTGATTTTTCATTTTGCTTTGGGCCTATATGTTTAGTAGACTTTGCAGTGTTGTGGACCAGAGCTTGGATTCCTTTAAGCAAAGCATACGCTCCAGCTCTTTGCGCTATCTCACCAGTACCCAGCTATGGCTGCTGAGGTCTTCATTAGGAAGAACTGTCGTGCATTCTGACACTGTCTGGGTCCTGCTCAGCCCTGGTGCTCAGGCTGTCATGCTCCTAGGATGCTTCTCTCTGTAGGCGCTGGACACACCCCTCTTTTTAAAGGGGCTGGTCAGGGAGGTCTGAGAATGAACAATGGTAGCCCTGCCTTGCAAGCATAAAGCCACAAGCCTGAACCCTGGGAATACTCCCAGGGTAATTGCACATGAGATCTTAGTTACACTGCTGTATGTGGGTGTCACAAGAAAGTCTGTTATCTCCAGCACATTGTAGCCAAATTTAGCACCGCATCCAAAGGTGTTCAATCCTTGACTATCAAAACAAAGGTATAAGAAATGGAAAATCAGATAAGGGAAAATGTTATTAGCTCAACTAAAAGTCCAAGGAAGGTTTGCTCTTCAAGCCCATGTTCTCCCTTGAACATGTATCTTGCTGGCTTATCTCCTTGCTTCTTTGCTTGCTATTTCAACTCTAGAGAAGCAAGTGTTTTCTCTACAACACTACTCTTCCCTCTCTATTCCTTCACATCTTTCTCAGTAAACCTCAAGAAAACATATATTTTTTCACCAAAATATAAAATAAAACTAAAATCCCAAAGTAGATTGTTTCTAGACAACACATTCCTTCAAAAGTGATCTAAATCTTATGTGAACCCTTGAGTTATTGTATACAAAATTAGCATACAAAACTGAAGAAGTTTATGAAGTTATACTTATTTACTTAACAGTTTTAGCAAGGTGGTTATGGTTCCCTCAATGCACTATGTCCAGAGCTCACTCTTGTTCCTCATTGGTTTTGTTTCTTCATGCCCCACATACATCGTCTTTGATCTATACTAGTCTCTCCACAGTTCTGTCTCTCTATGTCTCTTGCACTTGATAGCCCAAGGGTCTGTTCATGATGCTTTATGATCTGCCTTTCCATTATAGTGCTTCCTTCTCTTTGTGTCCCTTTGGTTTTCCTTGATTTTTAGCCTCCTGGACATTGGTTAGAATTACTGGTTCCTATCATCTTCCCAGGCAGTGTCCTGAAGGGTCCAAGAGGAAGTTACTCAACCTGTATTCCCCTGTGAAGGATTTACTACACCTGCTGCTTAGCCATTTTCATGATCTAAGTGGTTTTCCCTCATAAAAACAAGAAATAAAATGAACAATTGCATTTTCAAGTTTGTCTTGGGCCCCTTTTTTTCTTAACATTTCACCTTATAAGTATATCTAAGAAATTTATCTCCAAACACCACTAGAATGATCAGGATAAGTGGACCATACAGGAATATTACTAAAAAACTTGTGAAGTGCTTCCAAAATTTTAAACACTTTGGAGTTAGCAGTGAAAATTTTTTCTACTTAACTCATTATAATTCTGGGTATTATAAAAAGTGACAAGACAGAACCATTATGTGACTACTTGACCCAAGGCCATTGAGCATATAGTGATGTTTAGCTTCCATTGGCCCTGTGTCAAAGACTCTCAAGTAATCCTATTACCTCACAATTTTATTGAGCTACAGCTTAATTTAAAGGCTATCCTTAAATCAATAATGGCCTTTGCTCTTACACACTCTTTTCTATGACCCTTCTCAAATGACAAAACTCTGTCTTAGTTGCAGACACACATTGTCACTTAGAGTTCTGTACATGAGACATGTGGTTACATATCTGTATGAAAGTTCTTTCAAACTGCTTGTAAAGTTAACTCCAGAACATTCTTCAAAACTATACTCAGGCTTGAAATCTTCTGTAGATTGTCCAGGTCCCTTCGGCCCAAATCCCTCTCAACTCTCCGCCTAAACTCTGCTGTGCTTATATAAATATACAGACATTTTCACTATCTATTTTCTGCTTTGTGGTATGTCACACACTAGCAATTGGACTCACTGATTTATTAGAATGCTACCAATATTAAGAGCTCTTACTATATCTGCTTCCAGGCTAAATCCCCAAAACTCTGCTGTAACTTTTAATTCTTTAAAGCTAGGTAGAGGAATTGTATTCTCAATTTTACAAAAGGTAACATCTCAGAGGAAAAATAAGATATATTCTTCAGGCTAGATAACTAGCAAGTAATGGAGAATCTATTTTATCCTATCTGAGAACTCAAAATGTCTCAATCTTTGACACTTCTCAGTACTGGTGTTTTGTCTTCAACAATTAAGGCAATGCTTAAGCTCTTTCTAGGAATTTAATACATAGTAGTAAAATGATTAAGTGAGTGAACAATAGAATGAATCTAGTTCTCATTGTTTCCAGAATGATGCTGTAGAGTCTCACTCATTCCATTACAGACAGGGCACCTGTATAACAATCCCTTTATCCTTCACAACCAATCTATATTCTGGCATCTCAGTTCCCAGAGGTCTCCAATAAATATCTCAAAAGATATTTTCTTACTCATATCTGGAGCCTATTTCTCTGATAACTGACCCCGGCATGCAAGGATAGAACCCCTGAAAGTCTACTCCGTGTTTTTTTTTAACATAGATGATTACTTTAAGGCAGATACTTGACCAAAACTGTGCAAATCACATTCTCTTTCCAAAGATTTAGGATTGTATTACAGTTAAGCTCTGGAATTGTTAAGTGTCTTAATTTGTTCAATTGTATGCCATGCAGTAAAATCTAGTGTTCAGGGAGAAAATACTGATGCAAATACAGAGAGAAGGGGATGCAAGAGAGATCCAGAAAATAATTTGTATCATTAGCATCTAATTTTTACTTTTATAGCATGGTTTAGTGCCCAGCTACCTCTGGTTTACTCCAGAATCATACATTTTCTTTAGCATTACCCTTGAGTTACTTAGAAAGCTTTAGCTAATATAATTTTCATACCCTCCATATTTGTCTTGTCTCGTCAACTGTGGTAATACTCCAAATACCTCTATCCTCAACATCTCTAGGACAGATGTACCTCTCTGGGTTACATTTTATAGTTGTCCTATTTGTGTTTTCAACTAGTTTCTCTATTTTCTAATCCATTACCATGTCTTCCTGTACACTGCACATTATAGACAATTCCTTGCTATTCAGATTAAACCTCATGGTCTTTCACACATGTCAGTGGCCAGTAAATTAACTTCCTTACCACTTTGACCTTATAAAGTATTTACCTAAAACCAAACATTACAGCCCTAACCACAGGAACAATTTTGATAAATCTGATTTTCACACCATTTTTTCCATTCCTGCATTTAGACGCTTAAGCACTAATGGGGAAAATCACCCTTTCTCAATAAGTACTTACAAAGTTGATACTCTATATTACTCCTATCAGCTTGAATGATTCATTACATGTATGTAGGATATGCATATACACATCAACATATACAATATATAGAGAGCTTCAATACCAAGCACGGTTGCAAGTGTTCTACTTACAATAACTCATTTGATGTAGGTAATAGTCTTATTTCGCAGATAAAGGGAGTTGCCAAAAGTACACCAAACAAGAGGCAGATAATATATCTATTTTTGTTTCAAAGCTAGGGAATAGACAGTCTGCTTACCAAGCAATGGGGTGGGTGAATGGAAATAAGAAGTAGAGGAGAAGTAATATAAGGACAGTGATGGAGGGTCTTGGGCACTTTGGTGGTGGTTAGGTGTAGTACCCCTCTACATCAAAACCATGAATATTAACTTAATTGTACCCAACAGTACCTAAAATGTAGTGATATAAAAGAATCCTATTTTGTCTTATTGACACTTACATAGAAATACACTCACACACACACACACAAACACACACACACACACACACACATATATATACATATATATATATATTCTCAATGTTTCATCCACAAATCAGGATATAAATATAGATACCCATCCTTCTCTTATAATCCATATGTCCTGTTAGAAAGTCCCTAAGCCCTTCTCCTCCTTGCCTTGTCAGGAATTCTGTTATTCTGATTCTAAACACTAACATTCAAATTTCTAGATAACTTCTTTTTAATTTTAAAGTTTGAATTTTATTTGTTTATTGGTTTTTTAGGCGATATCTGATAGTGCTCAGATCTTACTTCTGGGGTTTTAGGGAGCCAACCCAGTTTAGCTGCATGCAAACTGGCATCATACTCTATGTAGTATCACTCTTAACCTCATTGTTGTATATTTTTCAACAGCCAATAGGTATTTCTTGTTCTCAATAGCTCTTTCTTAGTTTTATCTTTTTCTTCTTAAAGGCACATGAAATGCTAATCCTTAATGGGCATTAATTGAAATATCTTGACATCTACTATGGTATCTCTCTTTATCCCTGTGCTTCTGAAGATTCCTTTATTTCTTTGTTTATTTTGATCTGTCTTTCATGATTCAGATTTCTAATGTATGCTATTTGCTCATTATTGATATATTCAACCTCAAAGTGCTAAAATTCTGGTGGGAATCATAGTATTTGGATAAATAGCTTTTTAATCTTGATTTCTTTGTTCTGTGATCTGAACTTTCTTTTTCAGAACTGTATCTTGGCCTATTTAAGTTTGACATCTATTCATAGTGTTTTAATCCCTAGTACTTCAGAATATGAAGTTAAGGGTTGCATTAGAGGTAAGTAAGATAAGGTAATACTGGCATAAAGTGGGCATATAATCCAGTATGACTGGAGTTTTTAAAAAAGGGGAAATTTGGACACAGAAAAATCACCATCTGCAAATTAAGGCAGAGTTTGGTGGCAAACCACCAGATGCTGAAAGTTGCTTCCTCTCACAAAAGGAACACCTTACCCCAGACTACAGCTTTAAAACTCAGCCTTCAGAACTGAAAGGAAGTGGTATCAGGTATCACAAGGCTCTGTTGTTGTTTTTTCTTTAGTTCTACATGGAAGTGCTTTATGGATTGCTGTGCTGGAAAGTGCTTTTCCAAGCTAGTCTCTGGCTCAGTGAATCAGCTCGCCAGGTTCTTCACACAAACCTTGAAAACCTTTTCTTCCGGTACTTGAAATTTGCTTCCTGTGATACACTGTATCTTTAATATCTTGAAGATTCATAAAGTCTTGAGTCCTTCTGCATATTCCTAACTTCTCAATTCTTCATTATCCATAAATGATATCTCATTTTTCTACCTGGTTTCTGTTTTTTTAAAGCTAAACGTTAATCTGTGGCCACACCGTTCCTTGGTCGATTTAATCTTAATTATTTGATTTTCAGTATGCAAACATAAGCTTGTGTGGATATTAAACACATTTTCCCTCAAAGCAATTGCATTGACATTTCTGTCGGTCTCTTCTTCACAAAAAAATGTTTGGATTGTTTATATTCTACATCTTCATCACCTGACCCTCTAACCTCACACCCTTCTCATCTTTTTTGCTCTCAGTGACTTCTTTAAAAGTTTACTTTTCAGGAGCTAGAGATTTACAGGGATTAAAGCACATTTCTTGAATGCAACCAATCCTAGTTTGTACCATATCATATCCTAAATATTGTCTGGTGTCGTTTTGGTGGTTACTACGCACCTCAATGGTAGACCAGAAATCCTTGGCACTGTGGGACCCAAGAAGCAACATATCTTCCAACCTTCACACTAAATGGCCAGCCTGATTGGCAAGAACCAGAGAACCAGGAAGCCCCACCAAAATAAAAAAGCTCCTATTTTACGTCTATCAGGATTTTGATACCAAATCCAACATAAATTTTTCATTTGATTTCTCACCAATAATATAATGACTATTGCTTATGTTTATTATATCTTCTTGCTTTGCTGTTCCTGTTACTGCTGTCATTCATTTGTCTTTACCACCAAGACTATGCATGCTCAGTCTCCTTTGTTCTCTGAGTCTTCTTGGCCTGAGCTTTTATTGTTGTGCTTTCTCAGAACTCTCACCAAGAGACTATTCTTTTCTGAGGCTTATGTCAGCATGACTGTGATTTCAGTTTCCTTGGGTCCACTAGCTACCTATTTTCTCGGAATCTTAGTTTGGTTCCTCTAACTGAGACTGTATCTGACATTGCTAGCTGAGAGAATCAACTATCTTGTAAATTTATTGTAGAAATTTAAAGTGAATGAAAAAGTTATTAAAAAGGGAAACATTTCCTTTGGATCAGTGGTGGTGGAGAATGGGCACTGGTGGAGGGATGGGTACTCGATAGTTGTATAACTGAAACTCCAACACAAAAAATTGTAAGTCTACAACTGTACCTCATGGTGTTTCACTAATAATGTTTTATTTAAAGGGGAAACATATCGTGAGCATTATGAGACACTAAAAATTTGGCATTTGAAAAAAATTTTCACAATTATACTCCAACAGTGTAGAGGGAACTCAGTGTTAGTTGTCAAAGAAAACAATACAATAGAGCTTTAGGAGGTATAGATTTATTTAAAAAAAAAAGCTGTTGTTAATATCAAATAAGAATCAAGAATTGGACTCACTAAGAATTAAGCAAGGTAAATTCTAAGAAAAATAATGAGAAATTTGGCAATACCGAGGTTATGCTAGTGTAGGTACATTTAATATTACTTTTGGGGCAGTAGGGAAATAAGATTTTGTCATGTGAGATACAGGAGTCAGACACTAGTCTTTTACCTGCCATCACAATTTATTCTACTATAAATCTTAAGTTCATATTATTTTCTGGATATAGCAAGTAATTTTAAAATAATCCATTCAGTATTACCCATCATCTCTACAGTCAGACGAGTATACAGATAGGACTCAATTAGACGTTGATTAACTTTTTCATAGTTTTGTCTCTCCAGTTACATTCCTGTATTTCACAGTTAAAGTCCTTTACTGCTTAACTGATGGAGATGGAGAAGGTCCTTGAAGAATGTGACCTCTGTGATGTCTGAGAATTTATGTTCCTCTTAAGTATTCCAACTTTGCCTAACCAGGGAAGTAGTACACACTTTTGAGAAAAATCTGAGAATCTGGTGCATGGTCACCTATGTTACTGTTGTACAATGAGTTATGCTGGTTCATTGCAATAATCAACTTGTGATTTCTACTGTAAGAAATCTCGTATTAACACTATATATTGATCCTTTAGTTTTCTTACAATTGTAGATCTAATCCCAAAAGGGTTTGAAATGCTTTTCTCGGCCACCGGTCAGACTATATTGCTCTACAATTCTGTCATTCGGAAGGCTTTTTAGTTTCTGAGCTAAAACTTGTTTTCTCAAGATCATTTTTGTTTTAGGTATTTCAGTTTTCCCATGACTCACCTTAGAATTGAATTTTTGAGATTGTTTCTTACTGTATGTGTTTTAATGGAGGTAGAAGTAGATAAACCAAATAATTAAAATATGGAAAATATCAGATAGTGATGTTTTATGGAGGAAGTAGAACAGGGAGGAGGTTACAGATTTGTATTTTAGATAGCAGGAAAATCTGTAGTATTTTGTTTTCTGCTGTAACTAGTAAACATAAGGCTTCCTGATATCTGCTATGCATTAAGTGCTCAATAAGTATTTGTTCAATACACAATACAATCTCTTCATCTAGAAGTGCTTAATGGATATTTGATATTTTTATTATTGTCCTTGCTGTTTTGTCACTGTACTATTACTATTTGTATATTTGAGTTGAGAACCTGTTACTGATTCAAATCTCATTATTGATCCTTTTACGCATCCAGTAGGTAAGAAAATAAGAAAAAGATAAATCATCGCAACAAAAATAAATAAAATATTAAACACTCTAGTACAAGAGTTGATGTTTTAATAAATGAAATACTGAAAAATGATAAATGGAATACTGAAAGCATGTTAAAACATCATATTTTAACGCTGTTAAAATGTTCCATATCCTCCCACATTATCTTCAAAAGTATCATGGAGGCCAGTGAAGCAAATAATGCTTCTTGTGTTATCAAAGAGTAAGCATTGCATACTTCAAGGTGCATGAATTAATATTGCTAAGTATTTTGGAAGAAATTTATTAAATCAACAGAAGCTATCTGAGGGGAATAATTTGTAACATTCATTTTTTTATCAAAAGAAAATATTAGACTTTTTTCCTGATATGTGGCAAGATGGCTCTAAATAAATATTCTCACAGTATAACAAAAAATGAAAACCCCAACAGTTCCTTTCCTTAATTTTAAGGTTATTAAGTCATTCCCACAAAGATGGTCATATTAGAGATTCCTCTAAGTATATCTACAACCACTAAAAGATATATTATTATCCACATGTCTATTGCAGTTATGGTTTATGGGCTGTCAGATAATTGCTAATCATCTGCCCATGTCACAACATGTCTAGCATATGGAGACCACAGGGATGGGATGAGACACTCAATAATGACGTTTGCTAATTGAAGGAGTTTTGCAATTCTGCCCAGCCCCCATGAGCCTTCATTTTCTCATCTGGAGACAGCTATCAGTATGTCCTCCTCATATGATTTTTGTAAGGATTAAAATGATGATGGATGTAAAGTTCCTGGAACAAAGCCTGGAAAATAGCAGGTGCCTGATAAATGTTAATTTCCTTTTAATTCCCCCAGACATTCCAAACCACAGTATGCTTCCTCTGACTAGTTTGTCTGAGCACCTAATCCTTGCTAAATATGTCACCCTTCACTGATAACAGAAAACATATATTGGAAAAAAAATTTGCCAAAATTTTATTTTGCCATTATCAGTAATGACATCATTAATAGTAGTATGGCATGTAAAATGCAACATAGTAGAGAAAAATTAAATCAGATAGCACATAAGTAGCTGACTAATTTGAGCAAACTCAGGTCAAAGTAAACAGACTAAAAGTGACATTCAGAGATTGTTAGAGTTGGGAATGGAGCTTAGTTGTGGAGCCTTACATTACATATAAATCCTGGATGTGGTTATTGTTATGATCCAGTCCATGTGACTTCTGATATACATTTTGGCTTATGGCAATAATTTGGCCCTAGGTTTATTTATTCTTATTCTCTGTGTTAGGTGTGTGGGACCTGGGGCTGAGATCTCCAAGGCTGCACGATTTGGGACTGGACCTACCAGTAGTTAGACAGTTACACCCACCAACTGCCATGTAACCCCAACAACGGCCAGGATCCAGAGATTATCACACTCAGCTCCCTGGAGAGAACAAGGCAGAGTCTCCTACCATGTGCCTGACTGTCTCCACCAGGGCTCAACAGCTGAAGACCTCCGGGCCCCAGCCAAGGCCATGCTGGGACCACTCTCCACACACTTGGATGAGCCTCACGCATAAAAGAACTGGCAGAGGAACCCAGGTGTGTGGGACCCGGAGCTGAGATCTCCAAGCCTGCATGGTTTGGGACTGGACCTGCCAGTAACTAGACAGTTACACCCATCAACTGCCGTGTAACCCCAACAATGGCCAGGATCCAGAGATTATCACACTCAGCTCCCTGGAGAGAACAAGGCAGAGTCTCCTACCATGTGCCTGACTATCTCCACCAGGGCCCAACAGCTGAAGACCTCCAGGCCCCAGTCAAGGCCATGCTGGGACCACTCTCCACACACTTGGATGAGCCTCATGCATAAAAGAACTGGCAGAGGAACCCAGGTGTGTGGGACCCGGGGCTGAGGTCTCCAAGCCTGCATGGTTTGGGATTGGACCTGCCAGTAGCTAGACAGTTACACCCACCAACTGCCGTGTAACCCCAACAACGGCCAGGAACCAGAGATTATCACACTTAGCTCCCGGGAGAGAACAAGGCACAGTCTCCTACCCTGTGCCTGACTGTCTCCACCAGGGCCCAACAACTGAACACCTGCGGGTCCCAGCCAAGGCCATGCTGGGACCACTCTCCACACTCAGCTCCTGGACATCTTATCGTCTCATTCCTACTTTGGACAAACTGGCAGGCTACCGAATGTAACCTGCCCACACAGCAGACTCTGGCAAACTCCCCGTAGTACACCCAATATGCCAAATACCAGTAATAATGATGGGTCTCATTCTCCTAACCCTGAAATAGCCTTGAATATGTCACTTTAAAAAAAAAATCTCAGGGCTAGGATGAAGGAGACGTTACTGGGGCCTGCTTGAGGCAATCGACGAACAACAGGATGGTCGTGATCGTGATCTCTGTGCTAAAGGATAAAATATATGCCAAATTAGTCAATTAATTGCATTCATGTTCTCATGTCATATCTCATAGTTCATAACACTTTGAGTCAAACCAGTAAGGGCAAAGAGACACTGTTATAAATTCAGATAGTTTTCTCTTCTCTTCTGTTCTAACAATGTAAGTCTGAAGTTTTGGATGGTCCTCATGTGGAGTTCAGGAATGAAATCCTTCCTGATTTCAAATATGCTTTTTTGTATATCTATTTAAGTCCTGAGTTAAAATGCAAATCTAGAGCTGGAGAGAGAGTATTCAGTGGGCAAGCACGTTGCCTTGCACGTAGTGGATCTGGGTTTGATCCCTGTATCCCATATGGTCCTTCAAGCACAACCATGAGTGATTCCTGAGTGCAGATCCAGGAGTGAACTCTGAACATCACTGTGTGTAGTCCAAAAACAAATGAAATGCAAATCTGGCAAATATTGCTGCTATAATGACTTTGTCTTTGTGACAACTACAGTTCCTACATATATTCTCTTTCCTAGTGCCAGAAGCTGCAACTTTTTAAGTAAATTCTGTGCCTGTCTCCCAATGAGAACAAAGATGGCCATAAATTCTTGCAAGGTATAGACATTAAGAACAGCCATAAGTGAACGATATACAAGACTTAGAGGATAAATAGCATCCCGCCCCTCCAAGATTGGGTTAACCTTCATACTGTTTGCAAGTGTCTGACAACATTCACACATGAATTGAGTCTCAGTTTTCCACAATGATAAAGTGTCAAGACCTCTTTTATTCGTTTATTACCTTTTCTCTCTTACTTGCTGATTCCTCAACCAATTCTTCCCAAAAAAGTAGCTAAAGTCTTCCCTTGAATTTTGCTTCTAGGAAAATTCTACTTAAGATTGGTATGTGAATGTTTTGGAATCAGATCTCAAGGTATAATATTGTAAATATATCACTAGCTAGCCAATTGACAGCAAGGTCTTTGCTGCTATTTGTGCAACATAATCTCTCATTTGTAATAAAATCAATATTACTGAAACTCTTACATGAGGAAGATTGAGAAGAGGCACAAATAGAGGGAAATGTATAGATAGACTTATACAATATTCAAGGTTTGAAAAGCATGGGATCCTTGATAATTACAAACACTACAAAGCTATTAGGCTAATTGTTATTATCCTAAAGATCCCTAAATGGAAAAAAATATAAATTAGTCACCCAAATAAGTTATTCCCTTCTAGTCCAAAATTTGATTATAAGGCATGTGTTTTTTAAGTATTTTCATGGCCCTAAGAAGTTCCCTATTCTATAATCAGAAATCTAACAGAAAAAGAGACAAGAGTCAGAGACTGGGAACAATTAGATCAGGAGAAGGAGATTTGATTGAGAAAAAAAATTGAAATGCAGATGGCCCAAACTGCTTTGGTGGAAAGAAGTGTCTACTTTCTCCTTATGTGCAGCTTTTGATGTTAGAGATTCCTGGAAGGCCTTACCTAAGTAGATATTTCAAAATAGTTTGGTCTTATTATAGATATACGTGTTTTATTCCCTTTTTATGCCATGGTTTCTCAGCAATGACTTGCTCATTCATTTTGCATAGAACTTCTTTGTTGTGAGGACAATTCATGTTTTATCAACATCCAGACTTCTTTCCACTTGATGCCAGAAGTGCCCCTATGAGGGATACCATAAACATCTCCACACTTGTCAAAATATCCTTGTGTCAGGAGAGTAGCACTCTAGCACTGTCCTCCTATTGTTCATCGATTTCTTTGAGTGGGCCCAGTAATGTCTCCAGTGTGAGACTTGTTGTTACTGTGTTTAGCATATCAAATACGTCATGGGTAGCTTGCCAGGCTTTGCCATGCGGGCGAAATACTCTTGGTAGCTTGCTGGGCTCTCCGACAGGGGTGGAGGAATTGAACCTGGCTCAGCCGGGCTGGCTGTGTGCAAGGCAAACATCCTACCGCTGTTAGGAGAGTAAATAAGACAAAATACTACTCATGTGAATCAGAGTAATACCATGTATATGGTGGGAAGAAAAATAATTATTTATACAAAAAGCTCCAGGACCACTGATACATATCAACAGAACCTGAGAAATGTCTGAGTTTAGTAGAAAATATTGATGGTTAATGGCCCCACTCTGAGTATACCAATACCCTAATCATCAGAACCAGTAAAAATGTCACCTTATACATAATCAATGTAAACACTTAAGGGGGCCGGGATGGTTCCGGCAGTTTGGAGGAAGAGTCCTAGTTCCTGCATACTCGAGCTATGCTTGTGGAGGCTTTTGGTCACCGGGGTTCCATCTGGGGGAGGCGGGATGCAGCACCTACCCCATCTGGGACTTAATGATGATCTCAGCTCTTTTTGGAACCTGGATTCTTCTCCGGGAGCTGTGGAGCCAGCCCTCCATGTGGTCCTTCCGGGATCAGATCACCGGGAAGTCCCAGATGGGTTAGGTGCCGCCTCCCGCCTCCCCCAGATGGAACCCCGGTGACCAGAAGCCTCCACAAGCATAGCTCGAGTATGCGGGAACTAGGACTTTTCCTCCAAACCGCCGGGACCATCCCGGCCCCCATATAACCTCTGATCCCGGAAGTCACGCCCACGGCCCGCCCCCCAGCGCCATCTTTGCGGCACACTGCTGTACAGAGAGAAGAAGGACAACATTATGGGCTGACTCCACAGCTACCGGAGAAGAATCCAGGTTTCAAAAAGAGCCAAGATCACCGGGAAGTCCCAGATGGGGTAGGTGCCGCATCCCGCCTCCCCCCAGATGGAACCCCGATGACCAGAAGCCTCCACAAGCATAGCTCGAGTATGCGGGAACTAGGACTTTTCCTCCAAACTGCCGGAACCATCCCGGCCCCCTTAAGTGTTTACATTGATTATGTATAAGGTGACATTTTTACTGGTTCTGATGATTAGGGTATTGGTATACTCAGAGCTTATGCGGCCGCGCGACATCTCTCTATATACAAAGTGATCAATGGGAAGTAAATCACCCAATGTTTCTCCCTGAAAATCAGAGTTAAGTTTGGAGCACGGCCACAGCCCCAGAAGCACAAGGACTTAATGCAGAAACCAGCAGCTTGGAGCAGAAAAGTGAACGGACTATGCGTTAATCCAGGCCATCATGTGTGCCTGGAGGGGAAAGGGTGTTGCCCCATTCACCCTCTCCTCTCTGGAAAGAAAGATTGCGGCCACATGGGCGCCTTGTGGAGAGCAGGTGTGAGCCGGGGGTGCGGGGGCGACATAAACCTCTTGGGAAGGGGGGCGTTCCAGTCCGTCCTTCACGCCCTACCGAGGTCACCAGTTGCCCCCCACGAGCGGCTCTCCAGCACGGCCACGGCCCCAGAAGCACAAGGACTTAATGCAGAACCCAGCAGCTTGGAGCAGAAAAGTGAACGGACTATGCGTTAATCCAGGCCATCATGACTGCCCGGAGGGGAAAGGGTGTTGCCCTATTCGCCCTCTCCTCTCTGGAAAGAAGATGGCGACCACATGGGTGCCTTGTGGAGAGTAGGTGTGAGCCGGGGGTGTGGGGGTGACTAAAACCTCATGGGAAGGGGCGCATTCCAGTACGTCCTTCACGCCCTACCGAGGCCACCAGTTGCCCCTCACGAGCGGCTCTCTAGCACGGCCATGACTCCAGAACACAGAAACCAATCTCTTAACTATCTGACTCTCAGTAGAAATACTTCCAGGGTTAATTAGCAAAATAGCGGAAATCCAAAACCAACATTTAATTCTTGAACCCAGCTGTAGAAAGCGAATCACTTCACAATGCTTTCTCAGCATGTCTGATTTGGGGGGAGGGGGTAAACTCTAAATAATAGTGGTGCATCTTTTATTGAAACAATGAATCTAACCAAAGCAGATAGAGTGTCAACTAGAATTCATCTGCCTCGCAGGCATTGGGAGGGGTGGGGGCTGGGGTTTTATTGGGGTTCTTCGTGGTAAAAAATAAGTATTGGTAAAGGGAAAGGTGTTTGATATTTGCATAACTGAGACCTAAACCTGAAAGCTTTGTAACTTATCCCACAGTGATTCAATAAATAAATAAATTATAAAAAAAATGTAAACACTTAAGGATTTTAAGATGAAGAAATTCTCCTGGATTATTCAACTGGGTCCTTTGTCATCACAAGTGTCCTTAGGATTCCTTAGGAAGCAAGACATTCAGAGAAATAAATAAGGGTGTAAACAGAAAACAGAGAGGAAAGATGCAGCTCTACTACCTTGAAGTTGGTGAAAAGATGATACAGATGCTGATTAATAAAGGTATCCTTTATTGACCAGATAGAACTGTAGCACTGTCCTCCCCTTGTTCATTGATTTGCTCAAGCGGGTCCAGTAACGTCTCCATTGTGAGACTTGTTCTTACTGTGTTTGGCATATCGAATATGGCACAGGTAGCTTGCCAGGCTTTGCTGTGAGGGCGAGATACTCTTGGTAGCTAGCCGGGTTCTCTGAGAGGGGCAGAGGAATCGAACCCGGCTCTGCCGGGCCAACCACATGCAAAGCAAACGCCCTACTGCTGTGACCAGATAAGGAAAGTAAATTTTCCCCTAGAGAGTCCAGAAGGAACATAGCCCTAAGCAAATATTTTAGACTTCTGAGCTTCAGAATTTTAACACAAGATAAAGTTGCTTAAGCAACTATATTTGTGGTAATTTGTTCTAGCAGAAATAGGAAATGCTTGTGCTTGACTTGAGTGGATATATAAACCCTAATAAATAAGAGTTTATGTGAGGGTACAGACTATGAATAAAGATTTAAATCCTGGGAAGACTACCTAAAGTTGGTCTTAGTTTTCTGATTAACGGATTCTTGAAGCTTGGAAACAGTGAATTTTCATAGCAATGGTGGGGCAGATTAGAAAGTAGAAGGAATATTGCAATGAATATATGAGTACAGATATCCCTATAAATCTCGATTTCAAAAATTTCTCCTGACATCTCAAAGTAGAATTGCTGGTTATTTAGTGGTTATATTTTCATTTTTTGAATAAACTTCAACTATTTTGCATTTCTACCAATGATGCACAAAGTTTCAGTTTCTCCGAACACCTTGATCTTCTTAGACAATGATAATCACAGTATTTCCTAAATTGGTATAAGTCCAGATATGATGTTACAGAGAACGTGCACTCAACTCTATCTATTTCTATGTCTGCTTCTGAGTTTCCTTCTAGAGATTACTATCCCAAAAGAGCAGATGGATTTAGACTGTGAATATTTTGGCTTACAAGTTACTTTTCTGTGAATAACTATCCTATTTCCCTTTTTCCATAAACCTACATGAGCCAGCTTTTCTTTCACTGGCCACTAAAAATTTTGCTTTACACGGAAGTAACAAAGTACTTTTATACTTATTGTTAAAAAAACCAATTCTGATCTTTGAAGCGTTCAGCATAAGAGAAGGAACACATGGAGGGTGCGGGATCCCGGAGGTAAAAAAAAAGAAAAAACAGGTTCCAAAAAGAGCCGAGATCACCGGCAAGTTCGAGATGGAGTAGGTGCCGCATCCCGCCTCCCCCAGATGGAACCCCGGTGACCAGAAGCCTCTACAAACACAGCTCGAGTATGCGGGAACGAGGACTTTTTCTCAAACATCTCTCTATATGCAAAGTGATCAATGAGAAGTAAACCACCCAATCTTTCTCCCTGAAAATCAGAGTTAAGTTTGGAGCACGGCCACAGCCCCAGAAACACAAGGACTTAATGCAGAACCCAGCAGCTTAGAGCAGAAAAGTGAACGGACGATGAGTTAACCCAGGCCATCATCTCTGCCCAGAGGGGAAAGGGTTTGCCCCATTCGCCCTCTCTTCTCTGGAAAGAAGGATGGCGGCCGCATGGGAGCTTTGTGGACAGCAGGTATGAGCCGGGGGTGTGGGGGGGCGACTAAAACCTCACGAGAAGGGGGGCGTTCCGGTCCATCCTTCATGCCCTACCGAGGTCAACAGTTGCCCCCCACGAGCGGCTCCCCAGCACGGCCACAGTCCCAGAAGCACAAGGACTTAATGCAGAACCCGGCATCTTGGAGCAGAAAAGTGAAAGGACTATGCGTTAATCCAGGCTATCAAGTCTGCCGGAGGGGAAAGGGTGTTGCCCCATTCGCCCTCTCTTCTCTGGAAAGAAGGATGGCGGTCACATGGGAGCCTTGTGGACAGCAGGTATGAGCCGGGGGTGTGGGGGCGACTAAAACCTCATGGGAAGGGGGGCGTTCCGGTCCGTCCTTCACGCCCTACCGAGGTCACCAGTTGCCCCCCCACAAGCCGCTTTCCAGCACGGCCACAGCCCCAGAAGCACAAGGACTTAATGCAGAACCCAGCAGCTTGGAGCAGAAAAGTGAATGGACTATGCGTTGATCCAGGCCATCATGTCTGCCGGAGGGGAAAGGGTGTTGCCCCATTCGCCCTCTCCTCTCTGGAAAGAAAGATGGCGGCCACATGGGAGCCTTGTGGACAGCAGGTATGAGCCGGAGGTGTGGGGGCAACTAAAACCTCATGGGAAGGGGGGCGTTCCGGTCCGTCCTTCACGCCCTACCGAGGTCACCAGTTGCCCCCCACGAGCGGCTCTCCAGCACAGCCACGGCCCCTGAAGCACAAGGACTTAATGCAGAACCCAGCAGCTTGGAGCAGAAAAGTGAACGGACTATGCATTGATCCAGGCCATCAAGTCTGCTGGAGGGGAAAGGGTGTTGCCCCATTCGCCCTCTCCTCTCTGGAAAGAAAGATGGCGGCCACATGGGAGCCTTGTGGACATCAGGTATGAGCCGGGAATGTGGGGGCGACTAAAACCTCATGGGAAGGGGGGCGTTCCGGTCCGCGCTTCACGCCCTACCGAGGCCACCAGTTGCCCCCACGAGCGGCTCTCCAGCATGGCCACAGCCCCAGAAGCACAATGACCTAATGCAAAACCCAGCAGCTTGGAGCAGAAAAGTGAAAGGACTATGTGTTAATCCAGGCAATCATTTCTGCCCAGAGGGGAAAGGGTGTTGCTCCCTTCCGCCCTCCTCTCTCTGGAAAGAAAGATGGCAGCCACATGGGAGCCTTGTGGACAGCAGGTATGAGCCGGGGGAGTGGGGGCGACTAAAACCTCATGGGAAGGGGGGCGTTCCGGTCCGTCCTTCACGCCCTACCGAGGTCACCAGTCACCCTCCGCGAGCGGCTCTCCAACACGGCCATGGCCCCAGAAGCACAAGGACTTAATGCAGAACCCAGCAGCTTGGAGCAGAAAAGTGAACGGACTATGCGTTGATCCAGCCCATCAAGTCTGCCGGAGGGGAAAGGGTGTTGCCCCATTCGCCCTCTCCTCTCTGGAAAGAAAGATGGCGGCCACATGGGAGCCTTGTGGACAGCAGGTATGAGCCGGGAGTGTGGGGGTGACTAAAACCTCATGGGAAGGGGGGCGTTTTGCTCCGCCCTTCACGCCCTACCGAGGCCACCGGTTGCCCCCCGCGAGCGGCTCTCCAGCACGGCCACGACTCCCGAACACAGAAACCAATTTCTTAACTATCTGACTTTCAGTAGAAATACTTCCAGGGTCAATAGGTAAAATAGCGGAAATCCAAAACCAACATTTAATTCTTGAACCCAGCTGTAGAAAGCAAATCACTTCACAATACTTTTTCAGCATGTCTGATTTGGGGGGGGGGTAAACTCTAAATAATAGTGGTGAATCTTATTGAAACAATGAATCTAATCAAAGCAGATAGAGTGTTAACTAAAATTCATCTGCCTCACAGGGACGGGGAGGGGTGGGGGGTGGGGTTTTATTGGGGTTCTTCAGGGTAAAAAATAAGTATTGGTAAAGGGAAATGTGTTTGATATTTGCATGACTGAGACATAAACCTGAAAGCTTTGTAACCTTTCCCACAGTGATTCAATAAATAAATTTTAAAAAAAAACCAATTCTACTTGCACAAGTCTGGAGACCAATATTACTTTCTTTAATCATTACCAAGTGTAATATAAACTTTCTAAAATGTATCTTCTTAAGAGTTAGGAATTGTGTCTCTGTTTTATATGTAACTTGTGTAACTCTCTGAAGGGTAGTCAAATCCCCTACTGACACCATTTCCTAATCACTATTGTCTATTTTCTAGTCCACTTTAAAAAATTAGCATTCCCAAAAGTGTTTGTCTTTGCTTTTCTCATATTACCCATTAAGGGGGCTTGAGGAGAAAGCTCAGTAATTCCTTTTTCTACAAAGGAGGTTTCAAATTTTACTTCCTTATTTCTTGCACCTGTTTATTTTTTGAACTTTGCACACATTGATCACAAGACAGTGGGCTGAATCTCAGTAACCTGAATTAACCTCACTTCAAAAGTAATTCACCATCACAATTTATCCCCTAAAAATGTATCTTGTAAATTCTAAATAAGTGATTTTCAATCATAGATACTCAAAAACTAGAACAAACATACTGTACTTTCTTTCACCCATTTTCTTTCTCTCTTCTCTATCTTTCCATCTCTCACTTTTCTTTCCTTTTCTCTTTCTCAACCATCCATTCAGCAATTGAACATGACCATTTTAATAGAAAAGTCAGATGAGCCAAAGAAAGCATTTAGAACACATTACCTAATAAGAAAAGGTAAAAGAGAGTGAAGTCTAGGGGTGTGATTCAAGTGGTAAACTGCACGTCTTTTACAAGTCAGACCCTGGGTTTGATCCCAGGTATTCCATGCTCATTGATCACATCACGCTGCTAGTACTCATAACTGGAGAAGAACTGTTCCTCAGAACATGTGACAGTAGAGGCATCGGTGGTGTAAGTGTCAATGCACACTTGGCCATGAACATTGATTCGTTTGAATGCCTAATAACCCAAATCGGATGCTTACGTTTGAATAGATGTGGCTCATTTCTGGTAGTTTCTATCTTCGTTATCTCTGCACCAACATCCAACTACGATGAAGAAGAAACTGAGAAGTTCAACATAGGTCTAGAGAAGTTCTATTTAAAAAGACCACACATTCCACAAGGTCATTTTCAGTGATTTTAACACAAAGAAGAGACTGAAAAGATTTCCCAAAGAACTCCACATTGGGACCCATGGCCTAGAATGACAAGAACAGGGTGAGAAACTAAGTTCGTCTTGAGAACAAGACCATCCATGGTAACTCGCAGTTCCAGAAGGCCAAATCTAAACCTTTGAATGGGAGTCTCCTGGTGGACAGCACCACAAGGAAATTAATCACATCATAGTCTGCCAATGGTTTTGCATGACCTATGTTGCTGTTGTCCCAAAGTTCCAAACGGCATCAGACCACCTTCTCCTTTCTGTGAAATTCTACTTCATGGAGCATGGAGAAAGGGCTGCAAAGTTTAAGAGAACTCCCAGAACAACCACCAACTGGGAACTCTTTGGCACTATTGTGTCAATATGGGAAGATGAGGTCATTGACAACATTGACGAGGAATATGATTTACTGGTTCAGCACCTCCATGATTGTGTGAGGAACAGCAAGAGAGAGAAAGCCACAAGAAGATGCCCGTCTTTGTAAACTCTCAAGCTTATTCACCAATGTGGTTTGGTGTGAGCCTCGGACAATCAAAAGGTAATGCCTGAGCTTAGAAAGCTGTGCAGAGAAGCTGTAAAGGAAGACCTCAAAGAGAGAAGAGCATCAGTGTTAGCTGATGGGGCTGAAGCCCGGAAAAGTATTCGCAACGCCTGCCTGTCCTTTGCAACCATAAGACGAAGATGACTGCCCTCCGACATTCTTATGGATCTATCACATCTTCCAGAAGGGCAATGGAAAAGGTTACCCACGACTTCTACTTGGACCTCTTTGATAGCCATGTCCACCTGCCCACATACCAAATTTTGCAGGATGGATATGTCATTCCCAACATTCTCTCTTCTAAAATCTGACGTGCCATTTCTTAGGTAAAGAAGCTTAGAGCCTCGGGTCCAAACAAGGTCAGATGTGAACACCTGAAGTATCTGCTGCTAGTACTCATCAATACACTAGCTCAGCTCTTCACACGCTGCCTGTCTGAATGCAAGGTTCCATCCCAAAGGAAAACCAGCAGGACCGTCCTGTTGTACAATTAGGGAGATATCCACAACATTGGCAACTACCGCCCGATCTGCCTGTTGTCCATCATCTACAAGTTATTCACTCGAGTCATCCTGAAAAGGATTGGCAGAACACTAGATGAAGAACAACCATGCAAGCAAACCGGGTTCTGAAAATGATTCAGCACAATCAACCATATCCGCATGGTGACCAAGCTCATTGTGGCTTCAGGAGAGTTCAATTTTCTACTCTGTCTAACATTCATTGATTTAAAGAAGGTCTTTGATTCTCTTATGACTGAAGTGGTCATCAAAACCCTAGCCAAACAGAGTGTTCAAACTCAGTACATCAGAACCCTCCGTGAGCTGTATTATGGATTCACTACCAGGATCTCACCATTCTACGATGAAGTGATCAACAACGTAAAGAGAGGGGTTTGACAGGGTGATACCATTTCACCGAAACTCTTCAGTGCCACCCTAGAGAATGTCATGTGATGACGGGAATGGGAAGGAATGGGAGTGAAGATAAACAGTCTGCAACTACTATTCCTCTATTTCGCTGAGGACATCGTTCTAATAACATCAAATATCAGCCAAGAGTCATGAATGCTGACTGACTTAGTCCATGATTGTAGAAAAGTTGAGCTGCAGCTGAATCTCATGAAAACTATGTTCAAGAGAAGCTAACTATTTCCTGATAGTCCATTTGCCCTCAATGGAATGATCATCTCCAAATGCAGTAGCTATGTGTACCTGAGTCGAGAACTCAACATACCAAATGACCTGGCACCAGAACTGCACAGGAGGAAGAGAGTTTTGTGGAGCACCTTCAAGAGCATTGAAGAAGTGGTCAAGAGAACCAAGAACCTCTGGCTCCAGACACATCTATTTGACTCTACTGTTCTTCTTGCACTAATATACGCCTCAGAGACCTGGGCCCTATGAAAACTAGGTGAGAACACAATTTGGACATTCCAAAGAGGAATCATAAGAGCTTTGCTTGGAATGTCACGTTTCACTAAGTGAGAGAAGGAATTCAAAATTCCGACCTTCATCGATGATCAAGAATCAGGGATACTGTGTCATTTGCCAAGGTGTCGAAAATCAGAAGGGGCAGACATGTAACGTGATTCAGAGAAGACCACTTTTCTAGAGATGTTACTGTCTGGATTCCGTGAGACATGGAAAAAATGAGTGGCAGCCCACCTACGAGTCAGTCTTCTTCATCAAAACCCTGAACAAAAGGTTTGAGGCTCTTCATGTTCCTGGAGCGAGCAGATGCCATTGGGCTACACAAGCTATAGACAGGAACAAATGGAGACATTATTGGCGCCCGCTCTAGCAAATTGATGAACAACAAGATAACAAGTGATACACTATGCCCTGTCTTTCAAATTGACTGGGTGTGACCAACAATAGAAAGTATATGCAAATTAAGCCCCATCATTCAGGACTAATGAGATTCAATTTTGATATTTATAACATTAAAGAGAAAAATAATGTAATCTCTTCTTCTTCACATATCTTTCTTCAAAACATTAATTTTGATACTTAAGTATTTCTCACTTTAATTGATTTTACCATTCTCTTTACTTTGTACACTAGCTTTCTTAGGGATAAGTTTTGTCTAGATTACTGTAATCTGCATACTCTACTCTCTCTGTAACAGACCCCACTCTGGTGGAATGATATTTGTAAAAGTCCAAATTGGACTACATTGCTTCTCTAATTAAATCCTTATAGATAATGTTGGAATGATATCTGTAAAATTCCAAATTGGGTTACATTTGCTTGCCTATTTAAATTCTTGTTGATAATGGTTAATATTTAAAAAAAATATCTTAAGTACCAGGAGGTTTACTCCATGGTTGGAGGCCAGCCGCACATGCTAGGGAAAAAGGCAGCTCAGATAGAGGAGGTAGGACCAAGTAAAGGGTATTGCGTGCTGAGAGTAGACTTGAGATCGAACATGATTGCCACTCAATGCCTCTTTTGCAAACCACAGCACCCAAAAGGAGAGAGAGAACAAAGGGGAATGCCCTGCCACAGGGGCAGGGGGTGGGGTGGGAGGGATACTGGGATCAGTGGTGGTGGAGAATGGGCACTTGTGGAGGGATAGGTATTCGAACATTGTATAACTGAAACCCAAGCACAAATATTTGTAAATGTACAACTTTACCTCATGGTGTTTCACTAATAAAAATCTAAAATAAAATAAAAAATATATATATTATAGAAAAAACTCAATTACATGATTTTAATAAAAATCTAAAATAAAATAAATATATTATAGAAAAACTTAATTACATGATTTTTTATTTCCTCAAAGTCTTAATTCCAATAACTATTAATGTTCCTGTTTCACGAACTATCCTGCCTCCTCATCTCTCCTTATAAGTCTTCCCTGTCTCTCCAACACTGATTTTGTTAAGTGTTTTCATTACTATGCCCATGAAAATTTTGTGCAGATCTACAGTGGAAACTATGTCAATACAGAATACATTTCCCATATTACACTCAGGCCCTGAGTATAAGCATTGTTGCATATCTAACTGAAAAAAGTACTAATGTGTAAAGGGTTTGTTTATTTAGTTACTTTGTTGGGTACTACATTTTGTGTTGTTTACAGTTTATTCCTGACTCTGTGCCTGTGCCCAGGGTTCACTCCTAGTCCAAGCTCGCAAAGCAGTGCAGAGATGCAATCAAGGAAGACCTCAAAGAGAGAAGAGCAGAATTACTGGTAGATGCGGCAGAAGCCGGGAAAAGTATTCGTAACGCCCGACTGTCCTTCGCCAACTATAAGACCAAGATGACTGCCCTCCGACGTCCTGATGGATCCATCACATCCTCCAGAACGGCAATGGAGAAGATTATCCATGACTTCTACTCAAATCTCTTCGATAGCCATGTCCACTTGCCGACATACCAAATTCCACAGGATGGATATGTCGTTCCCAACGTTCTCCCTTCCGAAATCCGACACCCCATTTCGTCGGTAAAGAAACAAACAGCACCCGGCCCAGACAAGGTCAGACCTGAACACCTGAAGAACCTGCCGTCAGTACTCATCAATACACTGGCTCAGCTCTTCACTCGCTACCTGTCTGAATGCAAGGTTCCGTCCCAATGGAAAACTAGCAGGACCGTACTACTGTTCAAGAAGGGAGACATCCATGACATTGGCAACTATTGCCCGATCTGCCTATTGTCTGTCATCTACAAGTTGTTCACTCGAGTCATCCTAAATAGGATTGGCAGAACACTAGATGAAGGACAACCATGCGAGCAAGCCGGGTTCCGCAAAGGATTCAGCACTATCGACCATATCCACACGATAATCAAGCTCATTGAGGTTTCTTGGGAGTTCAAGATGCCGCTCTGTTTAACGTTCATTGATTTAAAGAAGGCCTTTGATTCTGTTGAGACGGAAGCGGTCATTGAAGCCCTAGCCAATCAGGGCATTCAAGCCCAATACATCAGGATCCTCCGTGAGCTGTATTGCAGATTCACTGCTAGGATCTCAACATTCTACAAAGAAGTGATCGTTGATGTCAAGAGAGGGGTGTGGCAGGGTGATACCATTTCACCGAAACTCTTCAGTGCCACCCTCGAGAGCATCATGCGACGATTGGAATGGGAAGGAATGGGAGTGAAGATAGATGGTCGGCAACTACACCACCTCCGCTTTGCTGATGACATTGTTTTAATAACACCAAACATCAGCCAAGTGGCACAAATGCTGGCCAACTTTGACCGTGAGTGTGGAAAGGTAGGACTACAGCTGAATCTTACGAAGACACTGTTTATGAGAAACAGTCTTGTTCCTGACGCCCCATTTGCTCTCAATGGAACGACCATCTCCAAATGCAACAGCTATGTGTACCTAGGTCGAGAGGTCAACATGACAAATGACCTGGCACCTGAGCTGCGCAGGAGGAAGAGAGCGGCTTGGAACGCCTTCAAGAACCTCGAAGAAATAGCTAAGAGGATGAAGAACCTCCGGCTCCGGGCACATCTCTTTGATTCCTCTGTTCTTCCTGCATTAACATATGCCTCAGAGACCTGGGCCCCACGCAAACAAGATGAGAAAGCTATTCAGCTCTCCCAAAGAAGAATAGAAAGAGCTATGCTTGGAATATCACGTTTCACTCAAATGAGAGAAAGAATCCGGAGTTCTGACATCTGTCGACGATCAAGAATCAGGGACGCTGTCTCATTTGCCAAGGTGTCGAAAATCAGATGGGCTGGTCACGTAATGAGATTTAAAGACGACCGCTGGACTAGAGCTGTTACTGACTGGATTCCATGGGATGTCAAAAGACCGCGTGGCCGCCCACCTACCAGATGGTCAGATTTCTTCGTCAAGATCATGAACGATCGGTTTGAGGATCTTCATATTTCCGGAGCGAACAGATGCCATTGGGCTACACTAGCATGTGACAGGGACAAATGGAGATGTTACTGGTGCCTGCTCGAGCAAATCGACGAATAATGGGAAGTTAAGTGATTAAGTGATTAAATGACAGCTTATTCCTGGGTTAACTCCTAGTGAGGCTTAGACCAATCGCAGTGCCAGAGATCAAACCCTGCTTGACTGCATGCATTGCAAGTTACCCTCTCACTGTATTATTTCTCCATCCCACTAGAGGGTTTTTAAATTAAAAAATAATATGTGAATAAGCAGGTTAGTATTAAATATGATCTAAGTTACTCAGAATTGAGACTCTATGACAGTAATATTGCATGTTTATTTTTCAATGAGCCCATAAAGATACTTCATGGAGTCCTAAAACATTACCCCTCTAGGTTTGGGGGGGGAAACATGGCAGTTAAGTCTTCTAATGGAGTCTGATCAATGAAAGTTCATCTATAGAGCAATGTAATACACTTCCTTTAGGCACAGCCTTGTTTCAAATTTTCAATGACTTAGCAATGTATTATGTATTGTCAATAATATCCAGGCAGCAGCCAAGAAGGTTTTCATGCAACTAGAGAAGAAGGTCTTAGGAGAGTTTATGGTGCTTGTAACTGAATAGCATAAAGTCAATCTTAAGGTCAATGAAGGAAATAACATCACTGACAACATCAATTCCCAATGTAAGACAAATAAATTGCTTTTATGATTAGAGACATGCAAGAGAAGTGTCGGTTTTCAATTCACTTCCAACAATGAGTTCAGTTTTTATCTAACCCAAGACTTTAGAACCAAACTGGTTATCATAAGACAATATAATGCCATCACAAGTCTCTTCTAGAATAGATTTACTACTTTGCATGTAGACACAGACACAGACATACACACACACACACACACACACCAAGTGCACACAATAACTGTAATATTTTTTACCTCCTCCTGACCAAGCTCAACCCAATGACTCAATAGTAAACTATAAATGTTAGATAATTTTCTTGCCTTTGAATCTTTAAATTCCTATTTAGTACTCTCCTCTCTCTCTCTCTTTCTCTCTCTCTCTCTCTCTCCCCCCCTTTGACCCTTGCCTGAGCCCCACAGAAGCATTCTTTGTCAAGCTTAATCTTCAAATCAATCCCTATTTGAATGTGACCATTGTATCTAGTTTAAAATGAATAAAGCTCTCTCCACATCTCCATAGCCCTTTGAATGAAAATAATTATAACACATATATCTAAATCTTATTTACTTACCTATCCCATATGTGGACTCAGTGGTGACCTCTTGAAGGATACATAGAAAAATTCCTGGAAAACCTAAGGTTTTCAATATACACTGTGATGAGATTCAAAAATTAGATTTTCCACAATCCTTTAAAGAATACAATCCTGGAGACAGCTCAGTACCAAAGTAACCGCTGCCATGTAAGCATGAAGCTAAAGTCCGGCCCATAGAGCTGCCTGTATGTGAGTGCTACCCTCAGTCCTCCTGTTTGGCACAATAGAATGTGAGATCTCCCAACCCCCAAACCACCTCCTCCAGGTATGTGAGAGCACTACAACTAAAGCTTATGACCCACCAGCAGACATAGAAACTCTGAGATAACAAGCATTGCAGCCAGGTGTACCACTCTCAGTAAATAGGCATGTGAGCCCCATAGCAAGCTGCCAGTGAGCCCTATAGAAGAACATAAAAGAAAACCACCACGAAAAGATAACTGGAGTAATAGTACAGTTGGTAAGACACTTGCATGTGGCCAACCTGTGTTTAATCCCCAGCACAACATGAGGTTCCACAAACTTTTCCAGGAGTGATCCTTAAGCACAGAATCAGTAATAACCCCTGAGAATTTCTGGGTGTGACTTGAAACCCAAAAGCAAACCAAAAAAAAATAAAACTACCTCTTTTTTTTTTTATAAGTAAATGCTAAGACACATGCACTGTAACACTGTCCACCCATTGTTCATCTATTTTGCTTGAGCGGGCAACAGTAAAGTCTCACAATAAACTGTGAGACTTGTTCCTGTTTTTGGCATACCGAATACATCACAGACAGCTTGTCAGGCTTTGCCATGCAGGTGATATAGTCTCAGTACCTTGCCGGGCTCTCCCAGAGGGGCGGAGGAATCTAACCCTGGTCGGCTGCATACAAGGTAAATGCCCTACCTACTGTGCTAGTGGTGCTCCAGCCCACTATGACACATATGCACAAATAAAAATCACTACTTCTGAGAATTCCTAAACATGTCTAAACACACAACTTAATGAGGGAAATCTCCAGTGAGCAAATGCTAAATTGTCTAACCTTAATGTCTAACATATAATGATATAATATATAGAACTTAAATACATGATACCACATGACTCACTATATTACTTTACATAGAGAACTAATTTACATAATTTACTTTTTGAAGAGATGAGAAAAAGGCAGGAAAATCATCATAAGGGTAAATTTTGGAGTCTTTCAAATCAAACCATTAACTGAAAAATGTTTTATGGTAAACAGAGAACTTTAAATCAATTTTCCAATTATTTCTCAGTAACTCAGTACTTTCTATTATGTAAATTTGAACAATATGCACATTCTTATGTCTTATTAAGATTTATTAAAGCATTGGAAGTGCTTCTATTCAGATAATAATTTTGCAGACTATCTTCTGCCTTAAGATGGAAAAAGTTCAGAAATTATCTATCACCTACCTTGACATAGCATGTGTTTGTTACTTAATCCTTAACATCACTTGCATTATCTTGTTTTTAAGCCTGTGTATACAGTTATTCAAATATGATATTCACTTTGAGGTTATGATATTTTTAGCATTATTGTGTGTAATATGTATAGCGTGTGGTACTATAGCAGACTCTAAAATAAGAATTTCTGATTCGATTTGATCCTGTACTTTTATTGCTTTTGTAACTGTCTTGTGTTGTAATTTCCTTATCAATGAAAAAAACAACAATAAACTTGCTATCTGGTAGGTTTGTTGTTAAAGATTAAATTTAGTTTGTACTTAGAAATACTTTTAGAAAGATATGCTGGTAGTAAAAGTATTCTCTACATTCGAGCTGATAAGTGTATATGGGAACTGAGAGATAGCCTCATGGCTCAAGTAACCTTCCTTCTAAGCATGGGGTTATGAACTTTATCCTTGATGCCACCAAGATGTTGTTTGACCTTATGTCTATACTATCTGAGATCCTTGCCACTGAAGTCAGATGTGAGATAGCTCAAGAACGTGGTGCAAATCCCGGCAAGCACTGCAGCTTAAAAGGATGTTTGAGCACCAGAACTAGGGATGCAATTTCTGATGAGCATGTGTGTGAGTACTGCAGCGACCTCTGCAGAGGACTACAACTAGAACAGGTACCAGCAGAACACACAACTAAATGAGGGGAACCTCCAGTGAGCAAATGCTAAAGTATCGCAGCAAAAGGAGAGTAACCCCAGGCAGTTATAATTAAAAGTGCAATCACCATAAGCAAGCATATGGGGAACCTCTGGTTATTGCAAAATCAACAGAGGGAAGGAAAGAGGGAAATAAATTGTGTAATGGATTATTCCCTGTTCAGGGTAGCACGATAGCACTGTCCTCCTATTTTTCTTCCATTTGCTTGAGTGGGCACCAGTAACATCTCCATTGTGAGACTTGATAGTGTTTTTGGCATATCGAATATGCCATAGGGAGTTTTCCAGACTCTGCCGTGCGGGCGGGATACTCTTGGTAGCTTGCCGGGTTCTCTGAGAGGGATGGAGGAATCAAACACAGTCAGCAGTGTGCAAGACAAACACCCTACCTGCTGTGCTATAGCTCCAGTCCTGTATCGCTCCAGCTTCAGTATCCTGTTCAGGGTACAGTTTGTTATATTTATTGTTAATGATATCAATCTTTCAGGGACACTAAGTTGACATTGAAATAATCAACAGAGAGTGCCTAAACATAAATTCCTCAATCGATTAATTAGAGACAAATGGATATTTGGGGTTAAGCATATGGTTTTATAAGTAAACTCCAAGTGGTTTTGTTTGCAAACTAGAAAACATTTCATAAACTTTAGGCAGTAATTTGCAGACAAAGACGTGACTGGAGGGAACAAAAGTATTTATTTCAGTATTTGTAGGTTGCCATGGTATAAATTCTCTCATAACGAAATGTGTGAGAGAATTTTAAGATAATTTTGCTATAAAATCAGGTAATACAATCTCTGAATATTTAGCATTTTTTGCTTGTAAACAGCCCTGAACAGTCCCACGGACCATATACATATGTATACGTTTGTGTTATAACCAGAATCTCTTCATTGACACAGTGAGGAATTATCTTTTTCTCATTCTCAAATTTCCACATTCCCCATTTTGATTCTGTGTAACTGGACTCTTGACTAACTGTGATTTCACACAATCTGCAGACATTACATCATAAAGGTTTTTCATGTGCTTGCTGCCTTGTGAGCCCCAAATCTCAGATTTTAACATAAAGAACACCAACCCACAGTCATTGAGCCAGATTCAGTCTTGGATGAGGTTTGTTTGATTAGTCAAAAAGCTTTTTTAAATACAGAATTAATTAACAGCATCTACACATTAAGAGATTTCACATAAAAACATAAATTCTCAGTTTGTCTTGAGAAGTTGGAGATCTGACAACACCAAGCCCACATCCCTCTGCCGATAGATCTTTCTGGAACCAGATGGATGCTGCCTCTCTCTGAAACATAGGGTATTCAGTTTATCAAAGCATCCTTCACCTTTAATACTACACACCCCAATCAATTTTCCTTATTCATGACCTTCCTGACCCATGAAAGTCTGTCTTGAGGACAGTGGTATAATGCATAAAATAAATTAATTGGAAGAAAAAGGGAGGGAAAAAACGATGGAAAAAGGGGGAAAATAAGCTTTGTAGTAACACGAACCTGGGAGCTACTCCAGCCTCCATCACTGAATAATGTGTGAACATAAGCAAGTGACAAACCAGCCTGAGTCTGTTCGTTTTTCTGGAACATGCAAATGCAAATAGAAATCATGTCCAAGGGTTAAAAACAGTTGCACATGCTAATTTTAACCCAGCATACAGAGTTCCAGATAAGAGGATCACTTTTTGTTTCCTCATGCTTAATTCAACTTGAATTTGTTTGTTACAGGTGACGTGAAATGGGAAGAGAAGTAGTAGGTTTAAAAGGATACTCTCTCATCTTCCTCTTTACCTCCTTTGGTCATCTGAGGAAGTGTCTGGCAATTCATGTGCAATAAAGAGTTCCACAAGTACCTATGTGACATATATGTTTGTGTCACATCAGATAAACTCAAAAATTATCAAGCTGCATCTAAGTCCCATTTGATTTATATGGCATGAGAAATTACCCCCTAGCACTCAGTTTCTCTGGGAGCCATAGACCTCAGGCTGGAGCAAAGAATTACTCTTTGCAGTAAAAGAATAAACCCTAGCCTCTACTAGGTTCTTTTAAGATATCTTACCTTCCCTGACAGAAAATAGCTTTAGGAAGCAAGGAATATTGAAGTAAAACAGTTTTATTCAGAGATAATATTAGAAGGGAAATAGAGAGAGACAGAGTACAATGGATTTAAGACAGAACATGGGCTTCTCCAGAGGTAAGAGAACTGAGAATACCCTGTCAAGTAAAATAAAGGAATTATATATTCCAAATTTAGACATGAGGAACCTTAAGTATAGGGAAACACATAGAAGCTTTTTCCTACTGGTTGATATTGGACGAGGTAAATGTATGAAAAATTTAACTTACAAACCAGTTTCTAGTTGTACTCAGACTTCTGATGTCTCGGCAAACAAGTAATTTTTTTCTTTTTCTTTTTCTTTTTCTTTTTTGTTTACCCCTCCTTCCCAGCCCATATATGCCACTAGCAACCTACCTAAATGAAGGTACTTAATAATTTTATTATTAACAATGGTGATGATAATAGCTTTATCTCTCTCCTTGACCCATCAACATATAATAAGCCATCAACCCTTTTGATTCACTATCACTATCACCTCGTTGTTCATCGATTGCCTCGAGTGGGCCCAGTAATGTCTCCATTCGTCCCTGTCACATGCTAGTGTAGCCCGATGACATATTGGGGGCCCCTTCAGGATCAGGGGAATGAGGACAATTCATTGTTACTGTTTTTGAAATATCGAGTACGCCACAATTAGCTTGTCAGGCTCTGCAATGCGGGCGAGATATTCTTGGTAGCTGCCTGGGCTCTTTGAGAAGGGAGCCTCTAATCACCTTTACAGTTGTTCCTAGTCAGGCACATAGGTGGGTATGATACTCTAAGTAGCCTGCCAGGTTCTCTGAGAGTGAGAACTAGAGAATATGAGGTCCCGGGAGCTTGGTTTTAGAGTCTCTGGATCCTGGCTGTTGATGGGGTTACACAGCAGTTGGTGGGTGTAACTGTCTAGCTACTGGAAGGTGGGGGAGCTGTGTGGAGGAGGCCCAGTCCCGAACTGAACAGGCTTAGAGAGCTGAGCCTCAGGTCCCGCACACCTGGGTTCCTCTGTCGGTTCCTTGTCCAAGTGTGTGGAGAGTAGTCTCAGCATGGCTTTGACTGAGTCCTGGAGTTCTTCAGCTGTTGATTCAACCTTTATAATATATCTTGGGTCGATCTATATCTTTGTGTCTTCACTATCATCAATCTTAGACTGAGTCATCATCATTTTTTTTTGTTCAGAAATCCACAATAGCCTCTCAGGCACTCTAACCACCTACACCTTGACTGACATTAATCTAGTCTCCACTCAGCAGCTGGATTCATCTTGAAGCTATTAAATTTGTAATTTCCCTGTTTGAAATATTTCAAGAATGTTATTGACTTTTAGGATACATTTCAAATTCCGTGATATGGTACTCAAAAGTAAATTGGTATTACAGCAAAGAATTAATCATAGGCCCTAGTTTCAAATAGTTGGTGGCACAGATAATTGTCAATTGGTAGAAATAGAAGTAACTCTATAATTATAGTTTCATCAGAGCATTTAGTGGAAAAAAAAAACTTCGGACTCTCTGACATTCAAAACAAAGTTAAATTGGACAGACTTGTAGTTTGGAGGGTGTGGCAACCTCTCCTCGAGAGAAGCAATCTTATTACTTTCTCTGGGCTCTGATTGGGCTAAGACAAAATCTTAAGCACAAAATTATAAAAAGTTTCCAGGTCCCCAGTGGAACACTACCAGTCAGTGAAGTCTCCAGTCATTCTTCAATCTCCACCCACTTTTCTCTTGCTTGTCATACCGAAAAACACACCTCGTAGCATCTCTCTACTATTTTCTTTAGAAGTGATGAATTTGATTGTTTGCTCTTCAACTACGCATGCTCACTTTCCCCACTCCTCAAGAATATCCTCGGTACCTCATGATGTGTCACTAGTAAAAATTTGAAAAAAAAAATATCCTTGAGTTCTGGAAAACTACGAGAATATGTATGGTCTATTTCTGCTGGGGCATAAAACAAGATCCCTCTTCTTTTTTTACAAAGTTTGCCCTGTAGTATTCCCAACTTCAACCATTTTCTTGCCAGTAAAACTCCTCTCTGTTCAGTTATCCCTGTGCTTTTTTTGGATGATAGCTTTTTCAAAGAATTTTGTAAATAACTTTTGAAACAAATGTATAGTTATTTATATTTTGAACGTTGCTATACGAGGTTATGATAATTAAAGAAGAGGAATGTGTAAAGGAGTTACAATAGAAATTTTTACAGTAAGAAAATAGTGTTTACTGTGTTCTTCGTGCAATATATTTTTGAATTTGTGTAAGTTCTTATTTCTTTGCAAATGTTTATTGACAAATATATGCCAGGAACGGTGTAAGGAAGTTACAGGTAAAATAAGGGGGGGAAAATGATCATTATAAAAACAAGATGACTGGTAATATCACATTTACAATAATTATCATAAAATGGCAGTGAGTAATATGAATTTGATTGGGACAATAAAATTATGTTAGGATTTTTAAAAATATTTAGATTAAACTTAATATTGGATTATAAATACAATACAGGTAGAAAATATGATAAAAAGATAGAAGTATAAAATTAAATTTATCCTGCGATGGGGAGATGGCTCAAGAACTGGAGTACACTGCTTTGGAGGCCAGGATTTGAATCCCATCACAACCTGGACAACTGAACATCACAGGAAACAACCCCTAGTCCCTGAACTAAGCTGGTTAAATTCTGCTGCATTTTGCCCAAAACAACTCTCCCACCAAAACAAAACAAAGCAAAAAAATCTGTTTGCTGATGTTGGTTAGCATATATTGAAATTTGAGAACTAGAATTGAAATAATCTGGTGAGTATACTATTCCATTTAACTAATTAATCAACTTAAGCTAGCATAATTAGTGATCAGGCCAATTCTACTTATATACAGACTCTTCAAAAATTTGAATCCAGGTCTAATCTTACTCCCATGATCTACACTTTACTGTATCACTATCATCCTGTTGTTCATCAATATCCTAGTGCAGGCACCAGTAAAATCTCCATTCGTTCTAGTCCTGAAATTTTAGCAAGTACCACATTGGAGGCTCCTTCAGGATCAGGGGAATGAGACCCATCATTGTTACTGGGTTTTGGCAAATCGAATACGCCATGGGGAGCTTGCCAGACTTTGCCATGGGGGCAGGATACACTCAGTAGCCTGCGGAGCCTGTCAGGTTCTCCAAGTGTGAGAACTAGACAATAAGAGGAGCTGGGTTTTATAGTCCCTGGGTCTTGGCCGTTGATGGGATAACACAATGCTGGGGACAGTTGGTGGGTGTAACGCCTAGCTACTGGAAGATGGGGGATCTGGGTGGAGGAGGCCCAGTTCCGATCTGAAAAGGCTTGGAGATCTCAGCCCTGGTCCCGCACACCTGGGTTTTTCTGCCGGTTCCTTCATGCGTGAGGCTCGTTCAAACTACATCTACACTTAGAATTGAAATATGATGATGCTTTCTTCATCCTCTTCACAAAATACAAGTGTGCAATTAAGCCAAGAATCCTTTATTATTTCATTATACAATTAAAAGAGCATGTTTTTATTACTTTTTAAAAGCTACTATAGAATTTTAATTATTAAATGATTTCACACATTAAAAGCTACACAGCAATTAAAAAATAATGATTTGCTTGATATAGCATGGGGAATTGTTAATTGCATAATTAATTTTATTGATTTATAAATCCAAATCACTTAAATTTTATAGTTTTTGGTCTTGATTGACAAAAATTTTTGAAAGATTGCCAAATTCCAGCTTTCTTTTGAATTGCATAAAGTCTGTCAGAATATTTTTGGTGTGTTTCTATGTTTTCATTTTTGTTTTATTCACCCAAGTGAATCATGGGTCTCATTTATGATAGGCATTTGTTCTGCCACTGAGCCAAATTCCTTTTAGGTTTTTGGGTTTTATTTTTATTGTTAATATTAACACAAAAATCACTGTAACTGTCCTCCCATTGTTCATTGATTTGCTTGAGCAGGCCCAGTAACATCGTGCGACTTGTTACTGTGTATTGGCAGATAGAATACATCACGGGTATCTTGCCAGGCTTTGCTGTGTGGGCGAGATACTTTCAGCAGTTTGCAGGGCTCTCCAAGGGTGGGGGGGACTGAACACAGGTCAGCAGTGTCGGTCGCATGCAAGGCAAATGCTCTACATGCTGCACTATCTCCATCCCAACACAGAAATCAATTATAAAATATTTATGAGTCATGTCTCCAAATCTTACCATATAACAATAGATGTAAAATATTGTTAATTCTTTACTTCCTTTGAAGGATAGTATTTCAATGATGTACATAGAATTATTGTCAAATAGGGTCTGGGGAAATAATACAACAGTTAAGGCATGTAACCTAGGTTCAATCCCTGGCACCATCTATGGTCCCACGAAGCCAACAGGTGTGATCCCTAAGTACAGAGTCAGTTATAAGATCTGTATTTGAGTATAGGGTATAGCCTAATACACACACACACACACACACACACACACACACACACATGTCAAAACAGAATTTCATTTTCTTGAACCTCAGACATCAAGATGCCAGGATAGTGGAAGAGTTTCATATCCAGCCTATTTTTATGTTAAACTTCTTGTCAATATTCACCTCTGGTGACCAGTTAGCATATAATGAAAGGTCAAGTGATGTTACTTATATCTCAAATGGTTCATTTTTTTCTTCAGAACACTTGGTTACAAAAGGGTTTCCTCTCTGGGGGCTTGGGTGATAACACAGCAGGTAGGGCATTTGCCTTGCACGCGGCTGACTTGGGTTCAATTCCCAGCATCCCATCTGGTCCCTGAGCATCGCCAGGAGTAATTCCTGACTGCAGAGCCAGGAGTAACCACTTTGCATTGCCGGGTATGACCCAAAAAGCAAACACAAAAACAAAAAACAAACAAACAAACAGTGGGTCCATTTATCAAAGGTGTTGATAATGGTGTTCATTATCAAAATAGAAGAAATTGAAGAATAAAGTGTCATTCACTGGGCAAAGAAGTTTAGATAGAATATAATTATTTAAAAACAGGTGAAGGAGATGTAATGCATCTTGAAAAAAATAAAATGTGGGATCATGGAGAAGTAGGGAAGAAGATGAGTGTCAATAGAACTCCTTAACTGAGAATAATATACTTAATTATTAAAACTGAAAGCAGAGTAAACATCCTGTTTACTGATTTAATGCTTTCCTCCTTTTTATCTCAAACTTTTTATCGATCATATCTACACGATTACTAAGCTCATTGAGGTTTCTCGGGAGTTCAAGATGCCGCTCTGTCTAACGTCCATTGATTTAAAGAAGGCCTTTGATTCTGTTGAGACGGAAGTGGTCATGGAAGCCCTAGCCAATCAGGGCGTACAAACTCAATACATCAGGATCCTTCCTGAGCTCTATTGCGGATTCACTACCAAGATCTCACCATTCTACAAAGAAGTAATCATCCATATCAAGAGAGGGGTTCGGCAGGGTGATACCATTTCACCAAAACTCTTCAGTGCCACCCTCGAGAACATCATGCGACGACTGGAATGGGAAAGCATGGGAGTGAAGATAGATGCTTGGCAACTACACCACCTCTGCTTTGCTGATGACATCGTTCTAATAACACCAAACATCAGCCAAGCAGCACAAATGCTGAAGGACTTCGACCGTGAATGTGGAAAGGTCGGACTACAGCTGAATCTTACGAAGACAATGCTTATGAGAAACAGCCTTGTTCCTGACACTCCATTCGCTCTCAACGGAACCACCATCTCCGAATGCAACAGTTATATATACCTAGGTCGAGAAATCAACATGATGAATGACCTGGCACCTGAGTTGCGCAGGAGGAAGAAAGCGGCTTGGAATGCCTTCAAGAGCATTGAAGAAGTAACTAAAAGGACAAAGAACCTCCAGCTACGAGCACATCTCTTTGATTCTACTGTTCTTCCTGCATTAACATATGCCTCAGAGACCTGGATCCTACGAAAACAGGATGAGAACGCTATTCGGGTATCTCAAAGAGGAATCGAAAGAACTATGCTTGGAATATGATTCACTCAAATGAGAGATAGAATCCGGAGTTCTGATCTTCGTCAACGCTCAAGAATCAGGGACGCCATCTCATTTGCCAAGACATCAAAAATCAGATGGGCTGGACATGTAATGAGGTTTACAGACAACCGCTGGACTAGAGCCATTACTGATTGGATTCCATGGGACATCAAAAGATCACGTGGACACCCACCTACAAGATGGTCAGACTTCTTCGTCAAGACCCTAAATGATCGGTTTGAGGCTGTGCATGTTCCTAAAATGAACAGATACAATTGGGCTACACTAGCATGCAACCGGGATGAATGGAGACGTTAATGGCACCCGCTCGAATAAATCGGTGAATAACGGGGATTAAGTGATTAAGTGATTATCTCAAACTACAAAATGAAAACAGACAGGGTCATTATGATTTTCTAAGTAGTAAGTCTCACTTCTTGATCACAGCATAGATTTTTCATGGGCCCACAATAGGCAGGAACATTTTTGTTCCTAAGAGAGGAATTTCTACATATTTTAAAATTTAACTTAATGATTAACTTTTCCACCAACATCAAGGTTTATAAGATTTATTTTTAAAATAAAAGTAAAATTTATACTTTTTATGGTATCTAAGAAAATAATTATGAAACCATAAAACTAAACTCTAATTTGTTAATGCATAATTTCACTGTATCTCTGCCATCCCATTGTTTGTTGAGCGGACACCAGTAACGTCTCTATTCCTCCCAGCCCTGAGATTTTAGCAACTGCTTTTTACTCGCCTTTTCCCAATTATTGGAGGCTCTTTCAGGAATGAGACCTGTTGTCATTACTGGTTTTGGCATATCAAATATGCCAAAGGAAGCTTGCCGGGCTCTGCCCGTGCGGGCAGGATACTCTTGGTAGCTTGCCAGGCTGTCTGGGAGGCCTATATTTATATATTTCTATCTATGATTTGTTGCTTACTGTCTGAACTCCATCGAATATGTTGTGTTAATTATGGAAAATGGGTAGGAAGTGTTCCATAATGTGCAAAGCTGCCTCACGGCCCTGAAAGTGGCTTCGACTGTGGCAGCAGCTGGGTAGTGAAGGTCAGCTGCCGGGGCTGGCTTCCTTGGGGTGGGGTGGGGAGGGCTCTCACCTGCCCCACTCTGGGGCACCCCGAGTAAAAACAGCCTGGCGCAGAGGCTGGTGGCATGGTTATGGGGGTCTCATTTTATACTGCCCTCTGGGAGGAACAGCTGTGAGTTCTGGAGGGAGGTCGATGAGGAAATTATCTGGTGCCTGCAGAGTGTGGCTTATGGGTATGATCTCTGGGTCACCTGAGACTGGGGAAAGAAGGCAGAGAATCTCTTCTCCCAGGTCCCATTGAGCCCAGAGTCCAAAGTCATAAAGTTCCATATTATCTGGGTTCCATGGGACTTGATTCATGTGTGAATCTCCGTCCTAGGATACGAAAAGTGTCCTGGAGCATGGTGGCAATTGGATAGTGGAGGTCAGCTGCTGGGGCTGGGTTCTTTGCATAATTTAACTATGTAAATTGTATTCAAATTGTACATAGCAACATTTAAACACTGCTCTGCACTGTAGTACTGTCCTCCCGTTGTTCATCTATTTGCTTGAGTGGGCACCAGTAATATCAACCATTGTGAGACTTGTTTTTACTGTTTTTGGCATATCGAATACGTCAAGGGGAACTTGCCAGGCTTTGCCGTGTGGATGGGATATTCTCAGTAGCTTTCCAGACTCTCCAAGGGGGGAGGAGGAATCGAACCTGGGTTGGCTGTGTGCAAGGCAAACACCCTACCCGCTGTGCTATCGCTCCAGCCCAACAATTAAACAAGCAAAATAATTTCAAATTATGTCTTATCCAAGACTCAAGGAAAAGACTGCTATGGGGAGTGTTAGAGAGAGATTAGGTCAGTCTCCCTGAAAAAATGTTTTTTTTTTATTTTTTTTAAATGATAAGGAGGTTTGCAACAAAGATCATAGAGAATATGGAAAGACTCCAACACCAAATTATTTTTAGAAACCTAGTGAATTGCAGATAATTATAGTAACAAAGATGTTTAAAGTCAAAGAAACAAACACTTTCCTCCCATTGTTCATTGCTTTGCCCCAGCGGGCCCAGAAATGTCTCCATTTTGAGACTTGTTGTTACTGTGTTTGGCATATCAAATATGTCATGGGTAGCTTGCCAGTATTTGCCACGTGGGCGAGATACTCTTGGTAGCTTGCCAGGATCTCCGAGAGGGGCAGAGGAATCGAACCCAGCTTGGCCGGGCTGGTTGCACACAAGGCAAACGCCATACCACTGTGCTATCACTCCAGCCCATTTAAAGACAAAGGTTTAAAAAATACATAGAAAAAATCACAGGTGATTTCCAGGATCCTGATATCAGATATATCTTTGGAGACTAAACTACTTTGGCCTGGGAAACAAAACCAAGAATATACAAATGGAATTATATCAAATTTAACTTTTATGAATCAACCTCCCGAACTTCAAACTGTACTACAAAGCAGTAATAATTAAAACAGCATGGTACTGGAACAAAGGCAGAACTGCAGACCAATGGAACAGGGTTGAATACACTGATATCTCCCCTCAATCATATGCTCATCTAATCTTTGATAAAGGTGCAAGTAATGTGAAGTGGAGTAAGGAAAGCCTCTTTAATAAATTGTGTTGGCATCACTGGACGGCTACATGCAAAAAAATAGGCTCAAAACTCTGCCTAACACCATGTACAAAAGTAAGATCAAAATGGATTAAAGACCTCAACATCAGACCAGAAACCATAAGGTACATTGAAGATAAAGTTGGCAAAACCCTCCATGACACTGAAGCTAATGGTATCTTCAAAGATGCCACGCCACTGGCTGAGCAAGTGAAAACAGAGATAGATAAATGGGACTATCTTAAAATAAGAAGCTTCTGCACCTCCAAAGAAACAGTGACCAAAATACAAAGACAGTCTACAGAATGGGAAAGGATATTCACCGAATACACATCTGACAAGGGGTTGATATCCAGGATATACAAAATACTGGTTGAACTCCACAAGAAGAAAACATCCAACCCCCATCCAAAAATGGGGCAATGAAATGAACAGAAACTTTCTCAAAGAAGAAATCCGAATGGCAAAAAAGCACATGAGAAAATGCTCTACATCATTAATCATCAGGGAGATGCAGATCAAAACCACAGTGAGATACCATCTCACACCTCAGAGACTGGCCCACATTCAAAAGAACAAAAGCAACCGATGCTGGCGTGGTTGTGGCGAGAAAGGGACATTCCTTCACTGTTGGCGGGAATGTCCACTGGTTCAGCCCTTCTGGAAAACAGTATGGACGATTCTCAAAAAATTAGAAATTGAGTTCCCATTTGACCCAGCAATACCACTCCTGAGAATATATCCCAGAGAGGCAAAAATGTATAGTCGAAGTGACATCTGCACTTGTTTGTTCATTGCAGCACTCTTTACAATAGCCAGAAACTGGAAGAAACCTGAATGCCCAAGAACAGATGACTGGTTAAAGAAACTTTGGTACATCTACACAATGGAGTACTATGTAGCTGTTAGAAAAGATGAAGTCATGAAATTTACATACAAGTGGTACAATATGGAAAGTATCATGCTAAGCGAAATGAGTCAGAAAGAGAGGGATAGACATAGAAAGATTGCATTCATCTGGGGGATATAAAGTAACAAAGTAAGAGATTAATACCCAAGAATAGCTGAGATCAGCACCAGGAGGATTACTCCATAACTTAGAGGCCAGCCGGGTATCCTAGAGGAAAGGGCAGTTCAGATAGAGAAGGGAGCACCAAATAAAGGATGTTTGGAGGATCCTCCCAGGAGGGGAGATGTATGTCGAAAGTAGACTATGGACTTAACATGTTTGCCACTCAATGCCTCTTTTGCAGACCACAACACCCAAAAGGAGAGAGAGAACACAGGGGATTGCCTTGCCACAGAGACAGGGGGGATGGGGGGATGGGGGTGGGAGGGATATTATCCATGGTGGTGGAAAATGGGCACTGGTGGAGGGATGGGTATCTGATCATTGTATAATTGAAACCAAAGCACAAAAAATTGTAAATCTACAACTGCAAAAAAAAAGGGAAAAAAAATTTAACTTTTATGCAGAAAAATTAGCAACCACAATGAGAAGAGACAGCCAGTCATTGGAAGAAAATATGCATCATATATCCAACAAGGAGTTGATATTTCAAGATATGTTTTAAAAACCTCATTCAAAAATAAAGTAAGCAAGCAACATAATCAGAAAATAAAATGTGTTTTGCAGAGAAAAAAGGGTTGAGATAGGCAGGATGTGGAAATAAAGCAGAACAGGCAGCAAACAGGATCCTGAAATCCAGAAAGCTAGTGCTGAGGTTGAAAACCACTGAGGCCAGGATTCTGTGACTGTTTAACTCTAATTGTTACACCCAAACAAATAATCCCATAAGACAAGCCCACTATAAACTTGCTTATCCTAAGATATTGTGGTCTTCTAGTATGTTAGAGATTTAGCATAAGTAGATTAAGATAGTCACCTCCCCTATAAAAGAAGAAAAGAATTCTTTTAAGATTATCAGGAATTCTCTAACCTTTAATAGCTCTTCATTTTGATCTTCCTTTTTAAAAAATCCGTTTATGAGACTTTCCCCTATCCTTGACATAAAATCAAGTTCCTCTTCTTAATTTTCTATCTTATTAGCCATGAACTTTCGGTTATTTCTGCTGTATTTGGGGCTAAGCTGAGCTTAATTCTCACTGAAGGCTCTTCCTATTACAGAAGTTTAATACAAGCCCTCTTGCTATTTACAAATATTAACTTCAAGAAAATCGCTACTCACCCTTACCCAAAAGAAAATACAGTTTTATTTAAAATGTTAACTTTAGCAATAGTTAAATATAGCAATAGAGTATGAACCATAAGAAATATATAAAATATGAGCTATATATTAAGAAATATCTAAAGAAGAAAAGTCAAAGAATTTTATCTGCATTATGTTATATATTGAATGTCATTACAAGTCATATATTTACCAACTTCTAACCCACTATACATAAAGGGAAACCAATGGTGAACTAGTTATATTTAAGAGTGCCTCCAAATCCTCTCATATAAAGTTGTATAAACATATGTTGAAATTAATTGTTTTATATTATTGAAAATTTTTGAATAGTCCTAATTGATAAACTTTTTAACTTTTTAATTTTTTTTCAGTGCTGGAGACAGACACATATGAGGCATATAATCTGCCAATGGTCCACTTTGCCAGCTTCTTGGTTAACTTGGAAGATAAAATTTAAAAGTTCAAAGGCTTTCATAAGAAATATCAATATGTCCCTTCTTCAGGAATGCGAGCATCCCATTGATAAATACTTGCTTAACCTCTTCTTGTTAATTCTTGTTTATGTTCAAAGTTCACCTTATCCTGAATGTAAAAAGCCACTAAATGAGCTACTAATTTCAAATATTCAAACTATTATTAAAGGCATAAAATATAAAGGAATATAATATTCTCCTTAATAGTATCACATGAATATAACTATAAGTCACAGTATGTACATTATTTTCCAGGAATTTTTATGTCTGCCCTGATTTATATTATAATGTATATTTTTATACATGTGTGTTTGTCAAAAATGGACTGGGCATGTTTTAAGAACATGTAAAGCTACCACAATGAATTGGAGAGCATAGAAATCTTTTATCCTAGAAGATATTTATAAAATTGCGTGACCAATATATGTGTATAGTATATATGACTTCAAGCAGAGTTTAAGGTCTAATGATCGAGGAAGGAAAAGGAAGCTTCACCTGGAGTCACTCATCACTGCACATGTCTAAGTATGAAATGACTATGAATTCAAAACATTTTTTACAAGAAACGTTCCACAACCAAATAACTGTAAAGTATAAATTTATTTTATAGCTAACACAAAAATATATATTGTCAATAATGAAGCAGTTGTCTTACAAGCTTGTTGAGGTAAAACTATTGTTAAAGAAAAAGTCTGTCACACATCCCACCAGTGCTCAAAGACTTATGGAAATAGACTCTGTCAGGACTGCAGCTCGGGAAATGGAGTGTAACAGGTCAAGTGCCGTATCAATTTGGGCAAGCCACTGGGCAGTAGTGCTCCTGGCATGGATCAGTGCCCCAGCTCGAATGAAAGAGAATATAAATAGGTACAATTAAAACCAATTCCCTTTTAGAGGTCACTTTGACCTTAAAATAAGACAGGTGGTCCGATCAGCTTATCTTGTGGCTAGGTTTGGGGAAAACTATAACACATTTTCTCACCATGGCTAGAAGTGGAATGAAAGACTATCACAAGTAGACAAAGCAGAATTGCGTCAGCTACTTGGATACTGCAACTGGAATTCTGTTGAAGAAGTTTGACTTTAAGATGTTAGCTATTGTTAGGAAAGATGAAGTCATGAAATTTGCTTATAAGTGGATGGTCATGGAGAGTATAATGCTAAGTGAAATGAGTCAGAAAGAGAGGTACAGACATAGAATGACTGCAATCATTTGTAGAATATAAAATAACATAATAGGGGACTGACACCCACGGACAGTAGAGACAGGCTCAGAAATATTGCTCCATGGTTGGAAGCCTGCCCTATGAGAAGGGGAAGAATGTAGCTGGAATAGAGAAGGGATCACTAAGTCAATGATGGTTGGAAGATAGTTCTGGATGGGAGAAGTGTGATGAAAGTAGATAAAGGACCAAACATGATAATCTCTCAGTATCTGTATTGCAAACCATAATGCCAAAAGTAGAGAGAGAGTATGAGGGAAATTGTCTGCCATAGAGGCAGGGGACGTGGGATGGGGCAGGTGGTTACTGTGGACATTGCTCGTGGAAAATGTGCACTGGTGGAGGAATGGGTGTTTGATCATTGTGTGACTGAAACTCAAACAGGAAAGCATCATAACTTTAAAAAATATGTTAGCGATAATGTTAGCAATAATTTCAACTCATAATGAATAAGCTCCCATAAACATTACAAAGGGAGAACAAAAGAATTGTTTAGGGTGTTTAGAGGAAAGGCAACTTTTTGTTCTAAATTAGATTGGCAGGATACATGACATTAATTCACACAATGGGTTCAAATTTTACATATATTTATTGACTAGTCTCTGTTGTAAGACTGAGCTATATGAATTTCCATAAATCTCCCTAACACAATTGAGACAAAAACGAAATAATACTGTTGTTCAACATTAAGAAATTACTTACTAGGTGCTGGAGTGATAGCACAGCGGGTAGTGCGTTTGCATTGCACGCAGCCAACATGGCCAACACAGGTTCGATTCCCAGCATCCCATATGGTCCCCTCAGCACCGCCAGGAGCAATACCTGAGTAACCCCTGAGCATCGCTGGGTGTGACCCAAAAAGAAAAAAAAAGAGAAATGACTTACTAGAAATCACTGTTGGTAAATAGAAAAGACCAATACAAAGTCAATTTTCTATCCATTACTGGCATATAAATGCTAAATGTTACAGGACATACAATGGCAGCGGATTCTAGGACACATGATATAACCCATATCACTTTCTTTTTACAGCAGGTTCCACCAACAAACAGCCCTTGGATTGCAAACAGGAAATGCGTGTCACAGTACTAGAACTGCATTTATATGTGCAGTGCAAGGTGATCAACTCAACTGGCTTTGATTTCCCACAAAAGAAGTAAACTACTATAAAACTCTTTAAGGTCTTTTACAAATCCAAAAACAATCTTTCTGGTTATGAGTAGCAATTATGTGAGTTTTGTTTCATATTTTTAAAACATGTATTAAGAACCCGCTATGGTATAGTGTTGCTTTTTTAAAATGTTTTTTAAAATCTTTATCCATCCAATAATCATAGGCAATATTGTTGTTTCCACTATACATATTTTAAAAGCATCTCAGAGAGCATAGAAAATGAGTGCTTGTTGTTTATCAATGGCACAAAACATAATCTATTTTAGAGTTTTTGACAGCAAGTTCAGTTCCACTATCAGAACCCGGCAGCTGCTTCTTGATCATGGCAGATGAATTTTATTTATAGCTACATCATTACCTCAAAACTTCATTGTATGACTATTGTAGAGGTTTGGGTTCCAGGAAAACAGTGTAGAAAAATTCAATAACCAAGGCTATTTTTTGAAAGTTGTAGTAAATTTGGAATATGATATTGATTGGCCACAACTGTAATTAGCCAGACATTCATAAGAATATAGATATATCCTATATATACTCACAAGAAGAATATATATCAATGTATATATAAAGTCACAAATAAAAAAAATACAACCTTGCTAAGATAGTGAAATGTGATGACTGTGTTTGTGGCTCTGATATTTGACTGAATTTATAAAGTTAGCCCTTATATTGTATCTTTATTCAATTTCCAGTGTCTGTCCTGGCCCAGCTTGAAACCTGAGTGAAACACAATACTCAAGCATCCGTTATGAACACTTTCCTCCTTTAAAAACGCGTATGGGTTTTTAAAAACTATTTTAGGGGTATCTCTTTATACTCTTGTGGTTTAAATTCTTAAATAATATACCAGGAATCATATTTATTAAGAAATAGGAAAAAGTAAATCATTGAATCATTGAAAAAAAGGATAGCACACATTCACAAAAATTGTTTAACATAACATAACACACACACACACACACACACACACGCACATACTTACTTAAACCCTGAGAAATTGGATGACAGAAATCAAGAAGCACAAACTTCTACTTATGTCTAGAGACATAATACTAAGGATGTAATACACTAAATAAAGATGTCATCTTTTATATTTTTTCAGTATAATATAAAAGTTATTGTGGCTGGAGGGGTAGTATAGTGGCTAAAGCCCTATTTCTGGTACCACTTATAGTTTCCCAAACTCCACCAGGAGTGATCCCTGAGCACAGAACTGGGAGCAAGCCCTGAGAACAGCTTGTGTGTGGCCTCCAAAACAAACAATGTTATTAAGATAGTAAATCTTAAATACTCTTATCACAAGAAATTTTTTTTCTTTTTTTCTATGTATATGAGATGATAGATGTTAAAATTGCACAGGAGTCATTGGGCTGGAGCGATAGCACAGCGGGTAGGGCGTTCGCCTTACAAGAGGCCAACATGGCCGACCCGAGTTCGATTCCTCCACCCCTCTCGGAGAGCCCGGCAAGCTACCGAGAGTATTCGATATGCCAGACACAGTAACAACAAAGTCTCCAATGGAGACGTTACTGGGCCCGCTCGAGCAAATCGACGATCAATGGGAGGGCCATAATATATTAAGTTAAATTATTATGCCATGCACTAAATTTATAGTGTTGAATTATATTTCAGTTGTATGTAACTCAAATGTCATAAAATAATATAGGTAAGGTAAAGGCCCTCCCGTTGTTCGTTGATTTGCTCGAGCAGGCCCAGTAACGTCTCCATGGGAGACTTTGTTGTTACTGTGTTTGGCATATCGAATATGTCACGGGGAGCTTGCCAGGCTCTGCCGTGCAGGCAAGATACTCTCAGTAGCTTGCCAGGCTCTCCGAGGGGGGTGGAGGAATCGAACTTGGGTTGGCCATGTTGGCTGCGTGCAAGGCAAACGCCCTACCTCTATGCTATCGCTCCAGCCCATAAAACAAAATAAAATAAAATAATAAAGGGAAAAATAATAAAAGGGAAAAAGAACTTCAGCAATTCTATATCCTAGTTATCAGCCTGCTTACAGAAGGTGAGGAGCAGAGAGAGAGAGAGAGTGGGGTGGAGATAGGGGGAGGGAGAAAGAGAGAGGGAGAGAGAGAGGGAAAAATGCCCGCCATAGAGGTAGGTGAGAGGAGAGGAAGTGGAAGGAAGATAACTGGGGACAGTGGCGGTGGGAAATGTACACTGGTGATGGTATGGGTGACAGAAAATTGTATGACTGAAAACCAAATAGGAACAAAAGTGATCAAATACTTACTGTTCTGTGGAACACACTCAAAGTTGTGACATTCAAAATATTGATACCTGCTAATTGTTCAGAATGCTAAAAGTTTAAAACTACCAAAACTAATTGGGCCATTGTTTAGAAAATTTATTAATATCTATTTTGTTTCTATTTAATAAAATAGCACTGTTAAGTGAATTCTGTGGTACTTGGTGCTTGATGCTGTTATATAACTTTTAGAATAACTTGCTTCATCACATTGAACAATAACTGGAAAATGCAAAAATAGCATATACCACAGTCTGGATGAAACTGGTCTTTGACATTTTATTTCCTAAATTACTCTCATAGAGGAAGACATAGAAATTGGATGAGTTTTATTTATATATTTGGTTATGGAAAGTGAAAGAAGTTCCATTTCAATGACTTCTACTTTCTTCTCAAATGTGAAGCAAGATACTGAGAAGTAATTCAGAAGTTTCTAGCTATAGTGGGATGAAATCCTAGGAAATTGAGGGCCATGATAAAAAAATGAAATGCTTTCTGTGGAAAATACAAGGTCTTCATTTGGCAGCCTATTTGATTTATTTACTGTCACTTCGCCCAAATATTCAAGTATCAGACCACTCTAAAATGCTTAATACAATGAAAATATATTGTGTTCTTGCTCAGGATCCATTATTTTATTCATGTTCTTCCTCTAACTGTTCTCCCAACCCTACCTTATCTGCCCTGCAATTTTTTAATCATCCTTTAGCTCCTGACTCAAGTAGAGAGGCTCTTTTATGAAGGGGTTCTTTTTCTCCCCCATAAGAATCAGTTTTACCTTTACTTTATTCTGCTGAAATCAATGTCTTTGCCCCTAGATTCTAAGATTCCTGAAATCATCAACCATTTATTTTGAGAAGCTAATAGAATGTTACAACAAAGTACAGAGACACTTGTAACTACTTATGGACCAACTATAGGCTTTTAGTAGGTTATAAAGTTTATAAAATATTATGAAGAAAAGTTTTCACTATAAAAATTTATAAAATATAAAATTTAATTAAAGATGTATGACATTAAAAAATAGCAAGAAAATCCACTAATTTTTACTAAGAGAGGTGGGTGCCTCTGCCCTCAAAACAACTAGTTCCAAGTAAGAAGCAATGTAAATAACTAATTAAAACATCTTTCTGTTGTAATAAAAATAAAATGCCATAAGAAGTCTAACCTGATTTCTTCAATACATTTAGCAACTCACTTACTGTGTAAACACCCTTTACAAAATAGACGCCAGCTTTACAGAAGGTATTTTTGAATAATTGAAATATGAAAGCAAAAATTTAAGTCATGCCATCTGCTTTGTTTTTCTTGGAGCTCAGTGATTTTATCCTTCCTGAGATTCAAGCCACCTCACCCTTTATAGCAATTCATTAAGGTTTCACTGCAGGGGCAAAATGAACAGGAACATCACATAGTCATGGCATATGAAAAATAGCTGCTTCAGCTGGGATTTTTTTCATTCAACCATACCAATTAATCCAGTGTATTTCTAAAACTTTGAATGGTGCCTCTCAACTCTAAAGGTGCTATGAGCAGGGAATTGTGGAACTTGCTTCCAACTCAGCAATTCAAATTTTAACCGATCTATATTGGCATGGTTATATCTTACAAACCATTACATATACCCAATAAAATTATTATTCTTTAGGTAACAAGGGTACCGCTTTCTTATAATCAAATTGGAACCCAGGTTTTCAAAGTTGCTATTGATGCAAATACACATGCATATTATTAGGAAGCAACTATGTAGGCAAAGTTTATGTGGAACTCTCAAATGTATTTAGCTTATGGTAACAATTCTACCAATAGTACTTTTTATCTTTAAAAATTGATTGATGAATCGCCTCAAAAGCCAGGAAGCCCATTTCTATGGGAAACTCTGAAATGAAATCCTAATACAAAGGAAAGAATATTGGTCACAAGCATCAGTGTTTCAGGCTTATTACCTAATTAACTGCACAGTATAGAGTAACACATTTTCTTCACCTGTGAAATGAGATCCAGTGATTTCTAAGATCACTTGCAGCACTAAAATTTCAGAGCAGGTCAAGAAAAATATTATTCATCAAGTTCATCAAGGAAAATATTATTAAGCGCCAACTGTTCCATCTAGAAAAGAATTAGCATTCTAGAACATTCAGTCTTATCTCTGCTTTAAAAGGCCTTTGGATCCAAATATGTACTGGGTGATAGATTTCTTTATTCCCCCCCTTTTCTTTTTTCTTTACTGTATCACTATTAGATACAGTTACAAAATTGTTTAAGATTTGGTTTTACTCATGTAATGTTCCAACACCTGTTTCTTTGCCAGTGCACATTTTAGACCACCAATCTCCCCAGTTTCCCTCATACAACCCCCTCCACCTGCCTCTATTGCAGACTTCTCTATCTATCTACTATCTATCTATCTCTGTCTCTCTCTCTTCCTCTCCTTTTGGGTGATGATTTTCTTGACCATAACTTTATATGTGTCACAAAACTACATAGAATATAGAAGAGTTAATTTTAACTTAAATGTACAATTTACTTTGATCTCCTATCTAAATGATGTTTGTAGTTGGACATATTTGAAAATTTTAGATGACAAGTTCATCAAAATATTAAAATATTAGTGAAAACTAAGTTACGGGTACTGATATACTGCTCAAATGGCACTAAACATATTAATTCTTAAATGAGTAATCACTGTCACTGTCACTGTCCTCCCGTTGTTCATCGATTTTTCTCGAGCGGGCCCAGTAACGTCTCCATCGTTAGACTTTGTTGTTACTGTGTTTGGCATATCAAATACATCACGGGTAGCTTGCCAGGTGTTGCTGTGCGGGCAAGATACTCTCAGTTGCTTGCCAGACTCTCTGAGAGGAGCGGAGGAATCGAACTCCGGGTTGGCAATGTTAGCTGTGTGCAAGGCAAACGCCCTACAGGCTGTGCTATCACTCCAGCCCAAATAAGTAATAACTATGTTAATTAAGGAAACATTAATGACTAAATGATGGTTATTATATAAGACATTCCAATTTATAAAAGGGATTCAACCCCACGTCCATTATGTCCAACAAATAGGTTACTTTTGATTTCATATTGTGTGTTACTTTCTATTCATTTGATTTACTTTATAGCCATCACAAATTACTGGATCAATTCCAAACTCTAAATTAAATAGCTGAAGAGCATGACATCTCTCCTTATCTGTAAAAATCTATATATTTCAAGCAGTGTAAAGAGCTTGAAAATTGTGCATAAGCATCTGTTAGATCTTATTTCATGTAAATGTGCTGATTTTTTAATTCAAGATTAAAGACAGAATTTTTTATCATTCTTTTAAAGAATTTCTGTTTTGCTCGGATGTTAAAAATGACATAGTTCAATCATTATTCAAATTTTCTAGAGGTCATTTGTTGAGAGTTATGAAGGTAACTCAGTATATAATTGATAGAAGATTTTTTTTAAAAAGGTAAAAGATAAGGTAAAGGCCCTCCCGTTGATCGTCGATTTGCTCGAGTGGGCCCAGTAACGTCTCCATTGGAGACTTTGTTGTTACTGTGTCTGGCATATCGAATACTAAAAAAGAAAATAATATTTGCATAGGCAGGAAGTTGAATTGCATTTTAATGCAAATTCACGGGATATTGTATAGGCAAAGAATGGAGATAAAGTGTAGAATATTTTCTTTTAATTACAAAAAAATCAGGTGATTCGGACTGAGTTTTCCAATGTAATATATTGCCTTGAATTCAACTCTCATCCTCAAGAATCTCTGCATATATCTTGGATGGTTAAAAAAAAGGAATCTAACAGAGATGATTAACACAAGGAATGTGTGCAAAACAGTTTGAGTTACACAAGTGATGTTGTGTTCATTCAGACTTCTTTTATTGTAGCCAGGATTTCCACAAAAACTATATTCAGTTAGTATCCCCATATGAGGTCATGACCCACAATTTATGAAGCTAAATCGTAGAGCTAAACACTGTCAAACACTGTACTCCCGTGTTCATCGATTTTTGTTCGAGAGCAGGCCCAGTAAGGTCACCATTTTGAGACTTGTTATTGTGTTTGGCATACAGAATACATCATGGGAAGCTTGCCAGGCTTTGCCGTGTGGGCAAGAAACTCTCAATTTGCCGGGCTCTCCGAGAGGGGGGTCGAGGAATTGAAACTGGGTTGGCTGAGCACAAGGCAAACACCCTACCACTGTGCTATCACTCCAGCCCTTAAATTGTAGAGCTAATTACAAACAAAACTGCTGTTAAGTTTGAATCACTTTATCTTGCAAAAAAAATCATAGCTTCATAATTGAAAAGTTCCTCCCACTTATCCTCTGAGCTCCGATCATGGAGAGAGGGAGTTCAGTCTCTAAACTTCAAAATTTGTTAGATTTTCTTTTTAATGTCTGTTTCCGTAGTTAATATGGAAGAAATGAAAGTTTTGCTCACTTAGCATCACCCAGAACAAGCTAAATAGTCTATCCACCCCTTGTGACCTCTCTTTAGGAAAGTCTTTTGTCTTTTGAACTTTTTCTGCTGGATGTTGATTTATCAGCAATAAATCAGTACTTGCTACTTATTATACAAAGGCCTGTTTCTGCTAGAAAATTAATCAACAGTTATCTTGGTGTTTTTGCAGGCAGATAGATGACCATGATAATGAGTTGTAGGGAAAAGTAATGAACACAGTCCTTCAAGATGCAAACCCTGAGCTCTTTGGAGATGGAAAAAATGAAGCACAACCCAGAGAAGAGTGGACCGGCTCAGAGAAGCTAGTAGAGAAGCTCTGTTACTTTGTTCAAATTCTAAACACTGGAAAGCTTCTGTAAAGTTCTGTAAAACTCATAGAATAGGCCAAGACAACTTGGAGAAATTGTAAGTAACCTTTTGCCAAAAGCCATTCTCTGTTCTTTAAAGCCTGGAGAAGCTGGTATTTCTTTCTCCTCCAGTTTCTCTAAGCGAATTTCCTGAGTTAAAACTTTTACTGGCTCATTCAACCAGGTACTGCCTGGCACCCAGGGCTTGAGACTCTCTCTGGGCATGCACAGCTAGCCTGATCCCCTAGAACAGCCAGTTTTCCCCCTTGATCTGTGCAGGACAGGAACTGAGATGCATCTCGCGGAAACAAAGCTGAAGAGCACTGAGCACTCTCTCCTCATTCAACCAGGTACTGCCTGGCACCCAGGGCTTGGGACTCTCTCTGGGCATGCACATCTAGTTCGATCCCCTAGAACAACCGGTTTTCTTTCTTGATCTGTGCAGGACGGTAACTGAGGCCCATCTCTCACCAACAAAGCTGAACGTCTTCAGGTACTCTCTACTCATTCAACCAGGTACAGGCTGGCGCTCAGCGCCAGGGACCCTTTTTGGAGCCGCGGCTGTGTGGGAAATATTCTCCCACTACATCTGCCATAGGAACCATAAGCTACCCTCTTAGATGGAACCTTCTCTAGGTTAGCTCAGCCACTAGAATCACAGTAGCCAATAACACATAAGCCTATCTCAACTCACACTGCATATCGAGCAGAATACTAAGAGTTAACGTGAAGGACTAAACCACACTGGTCACAATGGTAAAGCAACGCAAAAGCCCACCAAACTTTCTTATTGAAGAGTTAAGCCCAGAAGACACCAACAGTACTGTAGTGTTAGACAACCTCTCTGAGAAGGAATTCAGAAGGGAGCTACTTAGGATGCTTAGGGAACTAAAAGAAACAATGAAAACCAATGCCAATAAAAGACAAGAGGATTTGAAGGCAGAAATGAGGAAAATGCAATCGGAAATGACAGACCTGAAAAATCTGGTAGGCGAATTGAAAAACTCAGTAGAAGGCCTCAGCAGCAGAGTAACAGCTGCTGAGAACAGAATCAGTGAGCTCGAAGATGAAGTTCAGAGACTCTCCAAAAAAGAGCAGAAAATTGAAAAGAGACTCATAATTTGGGAACAGATGGCAAGAGAAGATCGTGATGAAGCCAAGAGGGGTAATATAAGAATTATTGGAGTTCCAGAGGGACAGTAAGAAAACCTTGATGAAGAAGAAACTGTCAAAGATATCATTGTTACAACGTTTCCATAGCTGAAGAAAACTTGTGACCACATTCAGCAGGCCCAAAGGGTACCAGCTAGAAGAAATCTGAATAAAAATACCCCAAGACACATCCTGATCAAAATGACCAAAACTTTAGATAGAGACAAAATTCTGAAAGCAGAAAGATTGAAGAAAGAAATCTCCTACAAAGGAGCATTCTTAAAATTCACAGCTGATTTGTCTGATGAAACCCGCATGGCCCGAAAACAGTGGTGGGACATAGTGAAAAAAAAAACTCAGTGAAATAAATGCCTCACCAAAAATATTTTACCCAGCGAGACTCTCATTCATAACAGAAGGAACAACACACAGGTTCACAGACAAACAACAGCTCAGGAACTTCATAGACTCAAAATCATGGTTACAACAACAATTCAATGGGCTACTTTAAGGCAAGACAGGTCACTCAAATACACAAAATTTCAAGAGAAAAATGGGACAAAAACCCCATAACAATAATCTCTCTCACTGTCAATGGGCTAAACGTACCAATTAAAAGACACAGAGTGGCAGGATGGATTAGAAAATTGAACCCTGGGAAGAGAAGGTCCACATGGAGGGCGGGACCCACAGCTCCCGGAGAAAAAGAAAAAAACAGGTTCCAAAAAGAGCCGAGATCATCGGGAAGTCCCAGATGGGGTAGGTACCACATACCGCCTCCCCCAGTTGGAACCCCCGTGACCAGAAGCCTCTACAAGCACAGCTCGAGTATGTGGGAACTAGGACTTTTCCTCAAATCTGCCGGGACTACAGCTCCCAGGTAACCTCTGATTCCGGAAGTCACGCCCACAGCCCGCCCCCCAGCGCCATCTTTACAGCATACAGCCAGAAGAGAAGGGCCACATGGAGGGCGGGAACTAGGACTTTTCCTCAAAATCGCGCGGCCGCTTATGCGGCCATGCAACATCTCTCTATATACAAAGTGATCAATGGGAAGTAAACCACCCAACGTATCTCCCTGAAAATCAGAGTTAAGTTTGGAGCACGGCCACAGCCCCAGAAACACAAGGACTTAAATGCATAACCCAGCAGCATGGAGCAGAAAAGTGAACGGACTATGCGTTAATCCAGGCCATCATGTCTGCCCGGAGGGGAAAGGGTGTTGCCCCATTCGCCCTCTCTTCTCTGGAAAGAAGGATGGCGGCCGCATGGGAGCCTTGCGGACAGCAGGTATGAGCCGGGGGTTTGGGGGCGACTAAAACCTCATGGGAAGGGGGGCGTTCCAGTCCATCCTTCATGCTCTACCGAGGCTACCAGTTGCCCCCCACGAGCGGCTCTCCAGCATGGCCACGACTCCAGAGCACAGAAACCAATTTCTTAACTATCTGACTTTCAGTAGAAATAGTTCCAGGGTCAATAAGTAAAATAGCAGAAATCCAAAACCAACATTTAATTATTGAACCCAGCTGTAGAAAGCAAATCACTTCACAATGCTTTTTCAGCATGTTTGATTGGGGGGGGGGGTAAACTCTAAATAATAGTGGTGAATCTTTTAATGAAACAATGAATCTAATCAAAGCAGATAGAGTGTTAACTAGAATTCATCTGACTCAGAGGGACTGGGAGGGGTGGGGAGTGGGGTCTTATTGGGGTTCTTCATGGTAAAAAATAAGTATTGGTAAAGGGAAATGTGTTTGATATTTGCATGACTGAGACCTAAACCTGAAAGCTCTGTAACCTTTCCCACAGTGATTCAATAAATAAATAAATTAAATAAAAAAAAAACGGAAAGAAAATTGAACCCTACATTCTGCTGCCTGCAAGAAACACATCTCAATAGTCAAAACAAGCACAGGCTCAGAGTCAAAGGCTTGAAAACAATCCTAACGGCAAACAGCTCCCATAAAAAACCTAGGGTAGCCATCCTAATATCAGACCACATCGATTTCAGAGTGAAGAAGGTCACAAGAGACAATGAAGGCCATGTCTTATTGATCAAAGGATCTGTAGAACAGGAAGAACTTACAATACTAAAAGTATATGCACCTAATGAGGGACCAGCAAAGTACTTAAAACAATTACTCATAGATTTGAAGAAAGACATCAATAGAAACACAATACTAGTGGGAGACTTCAACACCGCTTTATCACCTCTTGATAGATCAACCAGACTCAAGCTTAGCAAGGACATACTTCATCTGAGGCAAACAATGGAAGAAAGGGTCTTAGTAGATATATATAGGACACTTCATCCTCAAAAAGCTGAACACACATTCTTCTCAAGCGTACATGGAACATTCTCTAAGATAGATCACATGCTAAGCCACAAAACATATCTCCATAAAATTAAGAAGATAGAGATTGTATCAACGATCTCCACAGACAATAATGTACTGATTAGAAGTAAATCACACACAAAAACAGAAAAGTAAATCAAACACCGGAAATTAAACAGTGGGCTATTGAACAATTAGTGGCTTAGAAAGGAAATCAAAGAGGAAATCAAAAGATTCCTAGAAATGAATGAAAATGAGGACACGAGTTACCAAAACTTATGGAACACAGCAAAAGCTGTGTTAAGAGGAAAGTTTATAGCTCTACAAGCATTCCTCAGGAAGGAGGAGCGAGCCCAAATAAATAACCTAAGCTCACAGCTTAAGAGCTTGGAGAAGGACCAACAAAAGTTAAACCACCCAAACAGGACGAAGGAAATAATAAAACTCAGAGCAGAGATTAACGAGATGGAAACCGAAAAAAACAATCCGAAAGATCAGTGAAACCACGAGCAGCTTCTTCGAGAAAATTAACAAGATCGATAAGCCTCTAGCAAAACTCACAAAGAAAGGGAGAGAGAAAACCCTAAAAAACCGAATCAGAAATGAAAAGGTGGTCATTACAACAGAAACTACAGAAAATCAAAGGATCCTCAGGGAGTACTTTGAAAAGCTTTATGCCACGGAACATGAAAACCTCGAGGAAATGGATAAATTGCTAGACTCTTACATACTCCCAAGGCTGAACCAAGAAGACCTGTAATACCTGAACAGACCTATCTCCATAAAGGAAATTGAAATGGTAATAAAAAGTCTCCCCAAGCACAAAAGTCCTGGCCCAGATGGATTCACTAGTGAATTCTTCCAAATCTTTAAAGAGTAGTTACTCCCAATCCTCTTTAAGCCTTTCCACAAAATTGAAATACCAAAAACACTTCCAAACAGTTTCTACAAAGCAAATATCACCCTAATACCAAAAGCAGAGATACCACAAAGAAAGAGAAAAACAGGCCAATATCCCTGATGAACACAGATGCAAAGAGCCTCAACAAAATACTAGTAAATAGAATCCAACTACTCATCAACAAGATCATACACCATGACCAAGTTGGACTCATCCCAGGGATGCAAGGATGCTTTAATGTTTGGAAATCAATCAACATAATCCATCATATCAATAAAAAAGATAAAAACCATATGATCATATCAATAGATGCAGAGAAAGCATTTGACAAGATCCAGCACCCCTTTATGATGAAAACCCTAGCCAAAATGGGTATAGAGGGGACTTTCCTTAACATAGTTAAAGCCCTCTACCACAAGCCTACAGCAAGCATCATCCTCAATGGTGAAATACTGAAAGCCTTCCCTCTAAGATCAGGGACGAGACAAGGATGCTCACTCTCTCTGCTGCTGTTCAATATAGTACTGGAAGTACGGCAATAGCGATTAGGCAAGAAAAAGATAGTAAAGGCATTCAGGTAGAAAAGGAAGAAATCAAGCTCTCACTATTAGCAGATGATATGATAGTATACTTAGAGAATCCTATAACCTCCACCAAGAAACTTCTAGAAACAATAGACTTGTATAGTAAAGTTGCAGGCTATAAAATCAATACCCGAAAGTCCATGGCCTTCCTATACGCAAACAGTGAGAGAGAAAAAAGTGACATGAAAAAAACAATCCCGTTCACAGTTGTGTCCCAGAAAATCAAGTACCTAGGAATCAGCTTAACTAAGGAAGCAAAGGACTTGTACAAAGAAAACTACAAAATGCTGCTTCAGGAAATAAAAGAGGACATGAGGAAATGGAAAGATATCATCTGCTCATGGGTCAGGAGACTTAACTTGGTCAAAATGGCAATACTTCCCAGAGCATTGTACAAATTCAATGCATTCCCTATAAGGATACCCATGACATTCTTCAAAGAAATGGAGCAAACAATCCTGAATTTTATATGGAAAAATAAGCCCCCATGAATAGCTAAAGCAATTTTTGGGAAAAAGAAAATGGGAGGAATCAACCTCCCTAACTTCAAGCTCTACTACAAAGCGGTAGTAATTAAAAAGGCATGGTACTGTAACAAAGGCAGAACTGCAGATCAATGGAACAGGGATGAATACACTGACATCTGCCCTCAATCATATCATCATCTAATCTTTGATCAAGGTGCAAGAAATGTGAAGTGAAGTAAGGAAAACCTCTTTAACAAATTGTGCTGGCAAAACTGGACGGCTACATGCAAAATGGGCTTAGAACTCTGCCTAACACTATGTACAAAAGTAAGATCAAAATGGATTAAAGGCCTCAACATCAGACCAGAAAAAATAAGGTAAATTGAAGACAAAGTTGGCAAAACCCTCCATGACATTGAAGCTAATGGCATCCTCAAAGATGTCACACCACTGGCCAAGTAAGTGAAAACAGAGATAGATAAATGGGACTTTCTTAAACTAAGAAGCTTCTGCACCTTAAAAGAAACAGTGACCAAAATACAAAGACAGTTTACAGAATGGGAAAGGATATTCACTGAATACACATCTGACAAGGGGTTGATATCAAGCATACATAAAGTACTGGTTGAACTCCACAAGAAGAAAACATCCAACCCCAACAAAAAATGGGGCAATGAAATGAACAGAAACTTTCTCAAAGAAGAAATCTGAATGGAAAAAAGCACATGAGAAAATGCTCTACATCATTAATCATCAGGGAGATGCAGATCAAAACCACAATGCGATACCATCTCACACCTCAGAGACTGGGCCACATCCAAAAAAAAAAAAAACAAAACAAAAGCAACCGATGCTGGCATGAATGTGGCGAGAAAGTGAAACTCCTGCACTGTTGGTGGAAATGCCGATTGGTTTAGCCCTTTTGGAAAACAGTATAGACGATTCTCAAAAAGTTAGAAATTGAGCTTCTATTTGACCCAGCAATACCACTCCTGGGAATATATCCCAGAGAGACATAAATGTATAGTCTAAGTGATATCTGCACTTGTTTTTTCATTGCAGCGCTCCTTACAATAGCCAGAATGTGGAAAAAAATCTGAGTGCCCAAGAACAGATGACTGGTTAAAGAAACTTTGGTACATCTACACAATGAAGTACTATGTAGCTGTTAGAAAAGATGAAGTCATGGAATTTACATACAAGTGGTACTACATGGAAAATATGCTAAGTGAAATGAGTCAGAAAGAGAGGCATAGACGTAGAAAGATTGCATTCATCTGGGAGATATAAAGTAACAAAATTGGAGATTAATACCCAAGAATATCTGAGATCAGTACCAGGAGGATTACTCCATAGCTTAGAGGCCAGCCAGGCATTCTAGGGGAAAGGGCAGCTCAGATAGAGATGGAAGCACCAAATAAAGGGTGTTTGGAGGATCCTCCCAGGAGGGGAGATGCATGTTGAAAGTAGACTATGGACTGAACATGATTGCCACTCAATGCCTCTTTTTCAGACCACAACACCCAAAAGCATACAGAGAACAAAAGAAAACGACCTGCCACAGAGGCAGGGTGGGATGGGGGGATGGGTGTGGGAGAGATACTGGGATCCATGGTGGTGGAAAATGGGCACTGGTGGAGGGATGGGTATTTGATCATTGTATAATCGAAACCCAAGCACAAAAATTTGCAAATCTGCAACTGTACCTCATGGTGTTTCACTAATAAAAAAAAATAAAAGGGAAAAAAAATTTTTAAAGTTAAAAAAACCCTTTTATTGAACTATTTCATCTCCTCTTGAAATCATGTTTTGTGAGGGAGGGTGACTATCCATCCTAAGGTTCCTTGTTGAGAGTAGGATTGGCTTTCCTTTCCTAGGAAGAGCAATTCTTGAGCATAAGTTCATGTCTCCCCGAGAACTCAGGTAAAGGGACCGGTTCCACTGCTGTGTGAACAAGAAGATATCAGGCATGACTTGACAGCTGTCTCCTGGGACTGTAGAATATTAGTGTCAAGGTTATGCAGCTGCTCTTAGATTTGGCCCATCCTATCCCAGCTAGCCATTTCCTTGGGTGACTCAGATGAGTTGAGCAGAGAAGTAGAAGCACTATTTGTGCTACTTCCCTCCCTTGCAACTTCACCCAAGCCTCTGGCAACATTCTCCTACAAATCTTTCCCTTAGCAACATCCCTGTCAACCTTTCCCCTTCAGTTTACTATTCGCAGTTACAAAGTTTCTGTCTTCAAAGCATTATGGATAGTTCAAACATTTATCACCCAGGATTTTCCCTCTTATTCTGAGTCAGTGTTTCTGAGTTGATTTCAGACTTACTCACTTAATCACTTAACTTCCTGTTAGTAGTCAGTTTGCTCGAGCAGGCACCAGTAACGTCTCCATTTGTCCCTGTTGCGTGCTAGTGTAGCACAATGGCATCTGTTTGTTCTGGGAACATGAAGAGCCTCAAACCGATTGTTCATGATCTTGACGAAGAAGACTGACCATCTGGTAGGTGGGCGGCCAAGCGGTCTTTTGACATCCCGTGGAATCCAGTCAGTAACAGCTCTAGTCCAGCGGTCGTCTTTAAATCTCATTACGTGACCAGCCCATTTGATTTTTGACACCTCGGCCAATGAGACAGCGTCCTTGATTCTTGATCGTCGACAGATGTCGGAACTCCGGATTCTTTGTCTCATTTGAGTGAAATGTGATATTCCAAGCATAGGTCTTTCTATTCTTCTTTGGGAGACCTGAATAGCATTCTCATCCTGTTTGCGTAGGGACCAGGTCTCTGAGGCATATGTTAATGCAGGAAGAACAGTGGAATCAAAGAGATGTGCCCAGAGCTGGAGATTCTTCTTCCTCTTAGCTATTTCTTCGAGGTTCTTGAAGGCGTTCCAAGCCGCTCTCTTCCTCCTGCGCAGCTCGGGTGCCAGGTCATTTTTCATGTTGACTTCTCGACATAGGTACACATAGCTGTTGCATTCGGAGATGGTCGTTCCGTTGAGAGCGAATGGGGCGTCAAGAATGAGGCTGTTTCTCATAAACATTGTCTTCGTAAGATTCAGCTGTAGTCCTAACTTTCCACACTCACGGTCAAAGTCGGCCAGCATTTGTGCCGCTTGGCTGATGTTTGGTGTTATTAAAACAATGTCATCAGCAAAGCGGAGGTGGTGTAGTTGCCGACCATCTATCTTCACTCCCATTCCTTCCCATTCCAGTCATTGCATGATGTTCTAGAATGTGGCACTGAAGAGTTTAGGTGAAATGGTATCATCCTGCCAAACCCCTCTCTTGACATCAATGATCACTTCTTTGTAGAATGGTGAGATCCTGGTAGTGAATCTGCATACAGCTCATGGAGGATCTTGATGTATTGGGCTTGAATGCCCTGATTGGCTAGGGCTTCAATGACCACTTCCATTTGGACAGAATCAAAGGCCATCTTTAAATCAATGAACATTAAACAGAGCGGCATCTTGAACTCCGAGAAACCTCAATGAGCTTGGTTATCGTGTGGATATGGTCGATGGTGCTGAATCCTTTGCGGAACCTGGCTTGCTCGCATGGTTGTCCTTCATCTAGTGTTCTGCCAATCCTATTTAGGATGACTTGAGTGAACAACTTGTAGATGACAGACAATAGGCAGATCGGGTGATAGTTGCCAATGTCATGGATGTCTCCCTTCTTGAACAGTAGTACGGTCCTGCTGGTTTTCCACTGGGACGGAACCTTGCATTCATACAGGTGAAGAGCCGAGCCAGTGTATTGATGAGTACTGACGGCAGGTTCTTCAGGTGTTCAGGTCTGACCTTGTCTAGATTTCAGACTAGTAAGTAAAAAGTAAAGGCCCTGCCATTGATCATCGATTTGCTCGAGCGGGCCCAGTGACGTCTCCATTGGAGACTTTGTTGTTACTGTGTTTGGCATATCAAATACATCACAGGGAGCTTGCCAGGCTCTGCCTTGCGGGCGAGATACTCTTGGTAGCTTTCCAGGCTCTCTGAGAGGGGCGGAGGAATCGAACTCGGGTCGACCATGTTGGCTGAGTTCAAGGCAAACCCCCTACCGCTGTGCTATCGCTCCAGCCGAATCACTGCAATAAATTTTAAAGTCCCAAAGTCCCAATCTCACTCTCAGATGATTCTGATGTAATTTTGATGATCTGGTATTTAAGCATATTTCTTGAGACCACACAAGTTCTTATCATCAAGGAAGAAAGATAGAAAGAGAATTGGAGATGAGGTTGCCAAATTCCAGAGAAACTGAGAAAAGGAAGTTGGTATATGTGGTGGGGGAGCTCAGTAGATCTTCTTAAACAGGATGCCCAGAAAATATGGAAAACTTAATTTTTTAAATTACTCGGATGGGCTGGAGGGATAGCACAACCGGTAGGGTGTTTGGCTTACACGCAGCTGATCCAGGTTCAATTCCTCTGCCCCTCTCAGAGAGCCTGGAAGCTACCGAGAGTATCTCGCCTGCACTGCAAAGCCTGGCAAATCTACCTGTTATATATTTGATATCCCAAAAACAGTAACAACAACTGTCACAATTTTCTATAAGATGTTACGGGAGCCTGCTCGAGCAAATCAATGAATAACGGGAGTACAGTGCTACAGTGCACTGCTACCAGGGGGAACACCCTCAATGGTTTGCCGCCTCATCATGGTGAGGGGCTGGCAACGGTGGCAACTGGTGAAGAGCGAACCAATATATGCCACCCTCACTGCAGAGCCTAGCAAGCTACCCGTGGCATATTCAATATGCCTAAAACAGTAACAAAAATGGGTCTCATTACCCTGACCCTGAAAGAGCCCCCGTTATGGCAGCATTGAGAAATACAAGCAAGGAAAAACTGTTAAAATCTCATGGCCGAACTAGGCTGCCAAAAAAAGGACTAAAATGACTGTTAGCACCTTTTATGCACAGAGACTGGCATCAGAAGCATCCATTGAGGACCTGATGGTGCAAAGGCAGAAGATCAAGAGCGACGTCATTGGTTTTATTGAGACGAGAAGGCATCTATGACATCATGCCATTTTTGACACTAGAAAAGAACTGTTCCTCGGAACATGTGACAGTAGAGGCATCAGTGGTGTCAGTGTCCTTGTCAACACAAACTTGGCCATGAGCATTGATTTGTTTGAATGCTTAACAACCCGAATCAGACAACTACACTTGAATAGATGTGGCTCATTGCTTGCAGTTTCTATCTTCGTCAGCTATGCACCAACATCCAACTACTATGAAGAAGAAATTGAGAAATTCTACATTGGGCTAGAAAAGTTTTATTAAAAAAATGACCACACCTTCTACAAGGTCATTGTTGGTTATTTTAATGCCAAGAAAGGACTGAGAAGATTGCCCGAAGAATTCCACACTGGGACCCACGGCCTAGAATGGAAAGAACAGGGTGAGAAACTGAGTTCATCATGTCGACCAAGACCATCCATGGTAATTTGCAGTTCCAGAAGGCTGAATCTAAACGTTGGACATGGGAGTCTCCTGGTGGATAGTTCCACAAAAAAACTAATCACATCATATTCAACCAATGGTTTTGCATGACCAATGTCACTGTTGTCCCAAAATTCCAAATGGCATCTGACCACCTTCTCCTTCGTGCAAAATTCTACTTCACAGAGCAGCAGAAAAGGGCAGAAAAGTTTAAGAAGAAAACTCCCAGAATAACCACCAACTCAAAGCTCTTTGGCACTATTGTGGCAACATGTGAAGATGCAGTGGTTCACAACATCAATGAGGAATATGATTGACTGGTTCAGCACCTCCATGATTGTGCAAGGACACCGAGAGAAAGAAAGTCACAAAAAGACACCTGTCTTCCAAAACTCTTGAGTTCTTTTGACAATGAGGTTTGTTGCAAACCTCGGGCAATCACAATGTAATGTTTGAACTCGCAAAGCTGTGCAGAGAAGCGATAAGGGTAAACCTCAGAGAGAAGAGCAGCAGTGTTGGCTGATGGGGCTAAAGGGGAAAAGTATTCACAACACCTGCCTGTCCTTTGCAAACTATAAGACTAGGATGACTGCCCTCCAACGTCCTGATGGATCTATCACAAAAGGGAAATGAAGAAGGTTTTTCATGACTTCTACTCTAATTTCTTGGATAGCCAAGTCTACCTGCCCACATATCAAATTGCGCAAGATGGATATGTCATTCTCAGTGTTCTCCCTTCCAAAATCTGACACGCCATTTCATTGGTAAAGAAGCATACAGCACCCGGCCCAGACATGGTCAGACCCAAATACCTGAAGAGTCTGCCACCAGTACTTGTCAGTACACTGAGTCGGCTCTTCAAATGCTACCTGTCTGAATGCAAGTTTCTATCCCAATGGAAAACCAGCAAGAATGTCCTGTTGTATTAAAAAGGGAGACAATCACGACATCGGCAACTATCACCTGATGTACATAGTCCACAAGCTGTTTCCTTGAGTCATCGTGAATAGGATTGGCAGAACACTAGATGAAGGACAACCATGCAAGCTAGCTGGGCTCCGAAAAGGATTCAGCATGATCAATCATATCCATATGGTGTCCAAGTCATTGAGGTATTGTGAGAATTCAAGATGCCACACTAATATTCTTTGATTTAAAGAAGGCCTTTGATTCTCTTGAGACTGAAGTGGTCATAGAAACCCTAGCCAAACAGAGCTTTCAAACTCAGTCCATCAGGATCCTCTGTGAGCTGTATTACGGATTCATTACCAGGATATCACTGTTCTACCAGGAAGTGATCATCGACGTAAAGAGAGGGGTTCAGCAGAGTGAAACCTTTTCACCGAAACTCTTCAGTGCCACCCTCGAGAATGTCATGCAATGACTGGAATGGGAAGGAATGGGAGTGAGATAGACAGTCGGCAACTACACCACCTCTGCTTCACTGATGACATCGTTCTAATAACACCAAGCTTTAGCCAAGCGGCATGAATACTGGCCGACTTTGACAATTAGTGTGGAAAGGTCAGACTGCACCTGAATCTAATGAAGACAATGTTCATGAGAAACGGACTCATTCCTGATATTCCATTCGCTCTCAACAGAATGAACATCTCCAAATGCAGCAGATATGTGTGCCTAGGTCGAGAACCCAACATGAGAAACGACCTGGCACCTGATCTGTGCAGGAGGAAGAGAGCGGCGAGGAACACCTTCAAGAGCATCAAAGAAATAGTTAAGAGCACAAAGAGCCTCAGGGTTTGGGCACTTCTTTCCAACCCCACCATTCTTCCTGCACTATCATATGCCTCAGAGACCTGGGCCCTAAGATAACAGGATGAGAACGCTATTCAGGTATCCCAAAAAGGAATCAAAAGAGCTATGCTTGGAGTATCACGTTTCACTCAAGTGAGATAAGGAATCAGGAGTCTGACCTCCTCCATGATCGAGAATTGGGGATGCTGTCTTGTTCTCCAAGGCGTTGAACATCAAATGGGCCAGACACTTCATGTGATTTGGAGTTGGACCAGAGATGTTACCAACTGGATTCCACGGTACATCAAAAGAATTCCTGGTAGTCCATCTACGGAGATGTTCAAACTTATTTGTCAAGGCCCTGAACAAATGGTTTGAGACTCTTCATTTTCCTGGGGTGAGCATACACCATTGGGATACACTAGCACGTGACAGGGATGAATGGACACATTACTGGTGCCCACTCGAGCAAATCACTGAACAATGGGATGACAAGTGATACAAGTGATATCAGGGGGTACCTGAAACTCTAATGGATGCACTCAATTTATTACATGCAAGATGGCCTGGAGGAAAATCAGGATATTTGAAAGGCTATCTTTTGTGCCCATCTTGGGCCCTTTCTTAAATTTTTCTCTGGACCATTCTCAATCAATTTCCCTTCTGTCCCTATGTCACTACATTATCAGCAATATTGTAAATAAAAGTAAAACATATCTCTCAAGTGACTCCGGGGAAGTCTGAGAACCACTGTTCTAAACTAATAGGATCTGTATCAGTCCTAGGATTATGAGTCTCTAAGGAAATAAAGCCTGGATCCAAAGGATGTCTCTATCCCTGCAATCTTATATTATTGGTTCTAGAATTCAGTTTGCAGAAGTCATATCTGTATCTTAAAAAAATCTCTAAGATCTTGGATACAGATAAAGAAATTAAATAAATTTTTATCTTTTGGAACTGATATCTCAGAACAAACCAATTAGATTTCTTCATTGCTACAAACATGACTTTGCTATTTTAATTGAAGCTGAAGCTCTTGCCAAACGGTATGGAAGATTACAGGAGGTTAAGGCATATGCCTTTCCATACAGTTGATGCCAATTCAATCCCAACATGACACTGCCAGATGTAGCTGAGGTGACCCCCAAGCACTACTGGGTACATAATATCTGGTATCACAAGGCCAAAGGCCATCTCTTATTATCCAGCCCTTGGATTGAACTACACACCTAGATGGTCAAGAATCAAGCCATACCATACCTCACCAAAAATCTTGAAATATATAGGGTGTGATAGGCACAATGGCTTCCCAAGTTTCCACATCATTGGTTCTGTCATTATTAAGAACCTCTTTATGTATTATGATTGTTTGGTATAAAATTAATTCAGTAGCCAGAGATATCAGAAACCAAATGTCAGACTCCCGTTGAAGACTTGAGAAGAAAACCTTCCCCACTGCTCATTGGTCTGCAACAGAAAAACTCTAACCTTCATACCTCATCTTCATGCAACCCTCTTCTCGGTGTCTCAGTTGCTCTCTAAATTTTCTATTCTTCCTGTAAGAATGCATGTCACTTGATTTAAGTCCATCATAGATATTCAATTAAACCTGCAATAACTCTCTTTTCAAATAAGGTCACTTTCTGATGCTTTGGGTACTCATGAAATTGAAGGCTGAGAGTAACCATTCAATCCACTACACCTGCCAGAAAAGCAAGAAAATAAGAAGATACCCCGGGCGGTTGCCAAGCTGCTGTAAGTTGAGAGTACTGCTGCTGTAGAGAAGACTCAACAGATTCGGAAGAAACCAGCTGTCTCTACCTCAATACAATTAATTTCATTTTGTATTCACTTTACTGCTCTTTTCAGTCTTCTCTTTTTGTTACTTTGTTCAAATTCTAAACACTGGAGAGATGCAAAACTCACTTCCTCTGCTCTCTAGCTCTTCATTTCCTTCTGTAGTTTCTAAGACACTGGTCTCACATTAATATCACATTATTGTGCCTAAAGGCCATGAAGTATCTGCCATTGTTGCCCAGAAAAATACTGCATCCTGATCTGCACAGCTACTGCACATATTAATTCTAGCACTTTCATTTTCATGATTTTTACTGGTACTTTCTTATTCAGAATTCTTAGAATTCATCTGCCTTGCTGTAGCTAAATAACTTTATGGAGGTTTTCCTGCCTGATACAAGGTAGGAATGATCCCCATTGTATGATTATGACTATCCACATTTGTATCATAATGCTTCTTTTTCTTTTGTGTTAACCATTTTTTCAAATTACATTGATAAAAGGCAACATGGTAAAGAACAGAAAATCTGGATCAAGGTTTCCTAATTCTGGGGCCTCAAATCTTTACATTTATATCACCTTGTTTCATAGCTTTAGTATATACTAGGGGTGTGGGGGGGGAGGGAGTGCAGTGGAGGTAATGGCCATCTTTTGTAGAATGTATAGCAGTTTTGTGTATTTCAATTACACCTTAAAATTTTTAAGGTTTTACCTAAATTAAAAACAAGTTTGCTCTCTCTCTCTCCTATTTGGTGTCGTGGTTTGCAAAAGAGGCAATATGTGGCAATCGTGTTTAGTCTATAGTCTACTTTCAGCATGGTTCTCCCATCCTGGGAGGATCCTCCCAACACCCTTTATTTGGTGCTCCCTTCTTTATCTGAGCTCCCTTTTCCCCTAGCATATGTGGCTGGCATCCAAGCCATGGAGTAAATTCCTGGTACTAATCTCAGCCATTCTTGGCTGTTAGTCTCCTATTTTGTTACTTTATGTTCCCCAGATGAATGCAATCTTTCTATGTCTATCCCTCTTTCTGGCTCATTTCGCTTAACATGATACTATCCATGTACTACCACAGAGGCAGGGTGGGATTCGGGGGAAGGGGGAGTGGGAGGGATACTGGGATCCGTGGTGGTGGGAAATGGGCACTGGTGGAGGGATGGGTATTTGATCACTGTATAACTGAAACCCAAGCACAAAAATTTGTAAGTCTACAATGTACCTCATGGTGTCTCACTAATAAAAATTTAAAAAAAAAAACAATTGTGGGATGTAGAAAATAAAAAAATAAAAAACAAGTTTGTGCTATCTTTGGAGTGCACTTATTACAAACATTTTATAATTTTATATTGTCTATTTCTCTAAGTATTTTACCTTCAGTAAAATGTTTTTCAACTTGGTTTAGTATATTAACAGTGGATTGATAGAATTGTCTTGTTTTTAAATTAAGGTAAAACTTAATTGTCTATACTTTTTACCTTAGGCTTGCAAAATTAAAAAAAAATAATAATTTACTAGCCAGTCCAGAAATACAGGAAAAAAGTTACTTGACAATATTTAGCTTCATCTATGAAATAGAATGTAATACATAACTACATGATATTGTAGTTGGCATATAATTTAGGATGCCTAAATGTAGACACATGGAAAGTATTTGCCAAATAGATTTTGCTGCATATAGTTTAGCCTGGTATAATATGTGAGCATAGATATTTGGGAGGTTTAGTAAGACAGCTATAACTGTAGGTAATATGCAAACTTATATTGTCATAATGTTTATAATTGTAAAATATTTGGGACACTTCAATATTTTTAAAGTGTACTTTTAGGTTTCAAATATGGAAGCTACCTGATTCTGTGGCTCAAATATTAATTTATATTGTCTTACCCAAAATTAAATCATGGGTAGCACTGCACTGTAGCACTGTCCCCCCCGGTGTTCATTGTAACATTGTGAGACTTGTTACTGTGTTTGGTATATTGAATACGTCACGGGTAGCTTGCCAGGCTTTGCCTTGCGGGCAAGATACTCTCGGTAGCTTGCCAGGCTCTCTGAAAGTAGCGGAAGAATCGAACTCGGGTTAGCCGGTGCAAGGCAAATGCCCTACCGGCTGTGCTATTGCTTCAGCACAAAACATGGGTACAAAATAAAATTAATTCTAAACTTCCTGGTATTAGGAAATAAACATGCCCTACTCAATGACTTGAGTGAAGAATTTTGTTGGGCTTTTTCTCAAAAGGCAAAACCTTATAAAGAAAATCATAGGTAGTGAGTCCCTTTGCTTCATTACCTAGCCTAGAATTCAGATGTAATACTTAAAAGGTTCAGTAGCATTTTATAACTGCCCAAAGATCAAATGTTGCATTTCTTTTGGTTTTGGGGTCACACCTGGCTTTACCCAGGGATTATTCCTGGCAGTACTTGAGGGACCATATGTGGATTAAACCCAGGTTGGCTATGAGAAAGGCAAATGTCTTACCCCGTGAATTACCCAGCCTCAAAGCTGCATTTTTATGAACAGCAGAGCGTGAGAATGAAGAAACAAATTAATTTGTTTCTTTTTTGAAAGGCTTTAATGCAGTCTCTTGATATTTGCACTAAAGTTTGTTCTTTTTTTTTTTTTTTAGTAGCAAGGTAGTTTTTACTGAAATTCACCAAAAAGGTGAAGATGAGTTCCTACTCAAATGTCTGTGGTTCTAAGGAGAAAGAGAACAAAAAGGAATGCCTTGCCACAGAGGCAGGTGGGATGGGGGAAATGGAGGGTGGGAGGGATACTGGGATCAGTGGTGGAGGAGAGTGGGCACTGGTGGAGGGATGAGTACTCAATCATTGTATAACTGAAACCCAAGCACAAAAATTTGTAAGTCTACAAGTGTACTTCATGGAGTTTCACTAATAAAAATTAAAAAATAAATAAATAAAAAATAAAGTTCCAAGTAGGGCTGGAGCGATAGCACAGCGGTAGGGCATTTGCCTTGCACGCAGCCAACATGGCCGACCCGAGTTTGATTCCTCCGCCCCTCTCAGGGAGCCCAGCAAGCTACCGAGAGTATTTCGCCCGCACGGCAGAGCGTGGCAAGCTACCCATGATGTATTTGATATGCCAAACACAGTAACAACACAGTCTCCAATGGAGACGTTACTGGACCTGCTCGAGCAAAATCGATGAACAACGGGAGGACAGTGACAGTGACAAAGTTCCAAGTAGAAAAAAAAATTGTGGTTCCTTGAATTCTTTTCTGTCTTGGAAATAGAGGAAAGTCAGCCCAAATAGCAAACAAATGTGACCTAAGCTATCTCCCACCTCAGGTCTTAGAAGCTCTTCAATTTGTCTCAGCTGAGTTAAGCTCAGATTGTGTTTTGTTCTCCTCATAGCACAGAGGGTAGGGCATTTGCCTTGAACAAGGCCTACCCAGATTTGATTCTTCATCCTTCTCAGAGAGTCTGGCAAACTACCAAGAGTACCCGCCCACATGGCAAAGCCTGGCAAGCTACCCATGACATATTCTATATGCCAAAAATAGTAATAATATGTCTCACAATGAAGACGTTACTGGTGCCTGCTCGAGCAAATAAATGAACAATGGGAGGACTGTACTGTACTGTACTGTACTGTACTTCTGCAGTAATGCTAAACAAAAATTTCCTTTGCTGCTTATCCAGTTTGAAAATACTTCATATTAGGTTACTAAATAAATATACTATTTTTTAAATGTGTTCACTATTTAGAGGAGACATTTTTCAAGTAACACTAACCCCTGCCACAAAATTATCCCTTTGTACTAGAAGAAAGGACAAGTCTGTTCATTTCTTAAATCCCACAACAGTCATGTCATATTTGAGGTAAAGAAAATAGAGAGTGGAAAGGCTTGTTTGCTATCACACATCCCATACCTGCTGTTAGGGGGAGTTTGAAATGTAAATCAACAATTGTAATTCAGTAGAGTAATTGCTTTCAGGAGTACATGCTTAGTCTTTAGAAGGTCAGAGAGGAGTATCTAATTTAGATTGGGGAGGTTTTAGAGAGCAAGTGACATTTTAATTACAACTTGAGGGATCAGTTGGTATTAACTAGGCAGAAAGTTAGAGAATAGTTGATGTAGGTGGCATGGGCAACATGCATGCTCTATGGAAACGGGACAGCAGAGTAATCTGAGATGGCATGCCATTTAGTCTCTAGGGTAAATGCTGAAAGTCTGAACTTTTCCCTTTGACCCTGAAATACACCAAGTAGAGAGTGCTTCCAATTAAATCTTAAAATTCGTCTGACTCTCAGTCTCTACCTCTGAAAATTCAGGGTTTTTTTTTTTGTCACACCTGGGGATGCACAGGGGTTACCCCTGGCTCTGCACTCAGGAATTACTCCTGGCGGTGCTCAGGGGACCACATGAGATGCTGAAAATCAAATCCGGGTCTGCTGCATGCAAGGCAAATGCCCTACCCACTGTACTATCACTCCAGCCCCTCTACCTTAAAATTTTGAAGGGAGTTATCCTATGATGATCTGACTGTGGCCTATGATGATCTGACTGTGGCCTATGATGATCTGACTGTGGCCTTGGTGGTTCCAGTACAGCCAGGTCAGGCCCAGCACTGAGTACCCCTGGGAGTCCCCAACAGTAAAAACTTTTAAAAAGTAGAGTACATTAAAAATTTTCCATTTCAGAGGCTTGGAATTAAGCTTTTATTGATGGCTCAAGTAAAGCAATTACACTAATAAAATGGCTAGTGTAGATTCCACCATTTCTCACTACCTCCATCAATACCACCCAGTTCAGGCTACCTTATCATCTTTCACATTTTCCGTTCTGAAAGTTTAACTAGTTTCCTTGCTGTCACTCTCTCCTGTCCTCTAAAACAGAACTTGGATGACAGTCAAAAACCACAATAGAGGGGCTGGAGCGATAACACACTAGGTAGGGTGTTTGCTTTGCACGTGGCTAACCTGGATTCAATTCTCAGCATCCCATGTGGTCCGTCGAGTACCACCACGGGAAATTCCTGAGTGCATGAGCCAGGAGTAACCCCTGAGCATCACCGGGTGTGACACCCCCCCAAAAAAAATCACACTAGGGTTAGAGATGGCCTAAATGGTAGAACTCATACATGTTTGACCTGTGTAAAGCCCTGCCCCAGAAAGCCTGTGTGCAGCCCCAGGGCCCACGAGAATCACTGATTGACCTCTGTTTTAAAAAGAATAAAAAACATATGTCAGTATACTGCCTAGAATTTTAGTTGCTTCCCATTGTCTTTAGGAGAACTCTTTTTGTGAAAGTGAATAACTATGACTTTGGTTCTCTGCTTTCATAGAGTTTTACCACAACAGTCATGGATTTCCCTTGTTTTAAAGTTCACTCCATGGAGGAGTTCTTAATTACTGGGCCCCAGTAAGTTGGAAGAACTGCACAGTTAGCCTAAACTCTCTATCTCTGTGGGATCTACATACTTGCAAAGAACTTGCCAGAGGAAGGGCCCTAGGCTTGTTGGAAGTTTTGCAAAGTATAGCTCCTTGTTTCTGAGGACATATCAAGTCATCTCAACAACTTTTTAATATAAATCTGCTTACCCCTTGACACTCAAAATGCCAGCTGCTACTTTCTCTCTCCTACCCTTCAATTTTCAACTTCCTGTATGTTATTTTTTATCTCACTACACTGGAATGTAAATCTTAAATATTAGGAAACTTTTCCTGCTTTGGCTCTGCATAATTGCAAAATTTAGGTGGCATAATAGTTGTTAAATACCTTTGATCTATAGAATTAAAGTCTCTCTCTTTGAATTTTATAGCATGGGATCTTTGTGATCTTTAAAGAGATGTATCTTAAAACGATTAAAACGAGGTTTTAAATGTGAAAAAACTTCAAAACTCAGAGTATGAAAGAATCTAAAATATTAACTTTCAATAACAATTTTTATAAAACACATCAGTTATTTTAAATAATACATAGAATGTTTTCTCTGAGTTTCATTGAAAGAAGCATCATGTCTGTCAACATAAAAGGATTCAGCTACATAAAGATGATCACATGATTAATTGCCTAATACCCTAGAATATAAATTTATAGCATAGCTGTATTTAAGAACTTGATAAATATTAACGGAGTTTTCTATCCCATATGGATAAAATCTAATTTTCATATTCTATTAACCTCACAAATATACTGCTGCCCTTGGTTATCTAAGTAGAAACACTCATCTTATAAATGAGACCAGCTATAACATGATCCATTAATCTTTATAACATCACAGGTGATTTAAAATACATGATTTTAAAACAATTATCATTCTTGCAATATATAAAAGTAATTTTTAATTGCTGTCAATAGCTCATGGTCACTTTCTGGTGATTTTAAGATAAGTTTCTGCTAATCTGTCTAACATGATTTAGAAAAATGTGAGCCATAATATATCTGCAAAGATATTGATCTAAGAAAGAGCATTTCAATTCCCATAGTCCATATCCATATTCTCTGAAAAAAACTGGTTTAAGACAAGATGCTCTAGAATTATATAAATAAATTTTTCCTTTAACACAGCATATTTATATTGTCTCTCTTATCAGGTGAGGCTTGATAAGGCAAGGCATCTGGACATCAAGATGATTGTTATTTTTGACTAGGTGGCATTTGATTAAGACCTGCTTCTAAGGAATATCCTTAAGAGTACAGATTATTGAGATTTTTAAAAGTTAATCTTTTTCTTCTGACACAATTTATATTTTCAGGTTCAATCAGGGTTTTCTTTCTCATCTCTCGATACTTCCTTTGAACAAGTTTTCAAAGTGGCATTTGGAAAATTTTCAAAGCAGAAAATTTGCCTCACTTAAAACCTACCTTGAATGTTTTGAAAAGACGAGATCACTACATTCTTTTCAGTACTAATTAATTGAGAGCTTTGCCAATGTTCCTAAGTATCTATCTACAAAACACAATACCAAAACAATATCTTAAATACTTTGATGTTAGAGTGATTTTTTTAAGTAATTTATAATTCACACCAACATAAAACTAAACACAAATTTCCTTTTTGTGTGAGTGTGAAGTGCTTAGGGCTTGCCTCTTGACTCTGTACTCAGTGATCACTCTGGGGGGGGGGGTCTCAAGAGAGCATAGAGGGTATTCATGATCGAACCCAGGTTTGCTGCATGTAGGATAAGTTCTCTACAAACAGTTGCTGTCCAGCATCACATAAAATCCTTCAGTTTATAATATTAATTTCCATTATATTGTAATTAAAATAATCATGAACTCTCCAAAACCAGATACACTTCATTTTATTCTGATGGATGATGTGGCACATAATTTAATAGCCAATATTCGGGTTCAGGTTAGGATATGGATCCTCAGTGTTAGTGCTTTATTTGACACAATGCAATTTTTATGCATATCTTGGTTTTAACTTATTTATAAAATGGATTTTTGCAAAATATAATTGGCAAGAATACATTAATTTTCATTTGTGTGTTCTGATCATAGTCACCTTTATGAGTCATGATTAACAAGCATACTCTCAAATATCAACTTCAATAGAACAGACAATAGTCCTAAAAACTTTCTTAAATTACCACTAAAGTGCTAGTTTAAGTGCTAATAATACCTTCAGTTACTGGATAATTGAAGGATATTGGATATATCCAATAATTGAAGGCATTCAGAAAATATTAATATCATTTACTGACCTAATTACTGTCAATGAGATATTATAAACTTCTTGGTAAAAACAGTTTCTGTAATACCTCTAACCACAGCAATTTATAGTACCATTTCAGCACAGATTCTTTGTACATTGTAGACATATACTTTTTGAGACCAAATTTATACATTTCCTACTGCAATTCTCTAAGCTATATTTTATACAATGTATAAATTACATGGCCTTACCTGAGACTAACATGATCTTCGTAAAAAGGCCCTCCCGTTGATCGTCGATTTGCTCGAGCGGGCCCAGTAACGTCTCCATTGGAGACTTTGTTGTTACTGTGTCTGGCATATTGAATACTCTCGGTAGCTTGCCGGGCTCTCCAAGAGGGGCGGAGGAATCGAACTCGGGTCGGCCATGTTGGCCACTATGTAAGGCGAACGCCCTACCCACTGTGCTATCGTTCCAGCCCGGATCTTCGTAAATATAACCATTATCTTCACAACAATTTCCCAATGGTAACTTTCACACAAGAACTTGTCCTCAGATCTATGAACGTTTCAACTTTATTAAGTTGAATAATTATTATTAAGTTTCAAATAAAAGGCACACTTTATTTCTCTTCATATTATAGCCCTCTTGCTCCAATAGCCACTAGCATCTACCCCAATGATTATTCAGATCCTGTGAAGAACAGGTAAGAATTTTACAATCTAAAATTGTCAGCCATTATCTATGTGCTTGGTACTTACATATCCTCATTTACTGTCCCATCCCTTAAAATCTTAGTCAGTATATAGAAATTCAGATATTATATAATTTACTCGATTTCAGATATTAGTGGAGCGATAGCACAGCGGGTAGGGCGTTCGCCTTACACGCGGCCGACCCGAGTTCGATTCCTCCGCCCCTCTCGGAGAGCCTGGCAAGCTACTGAGAGTATTCGATATGCCAGACACAGTAACAACAAAGTCTCCAATGGAGATGTTACTGGGCCCGCTCGAGCAAATCGACGATCAACGGGAGGGCCTTTACCTTACCTTACCTTACCTTCAGATAAAAAACTAGTTGGAAAAGGGACACCTTTTCACTGTTGGTGGGGCGCTGACTGGTCCAGCCTTTTGGGGAAAACAATACAGTTATTCCTTCAAAAATTAGCAACTGAGCTTCTATATGACCCCACAATATCACTTCTAGAAATATATCCTGAAGGTACAACAAAGCACAATAGAAATGACACCTGCAACTGTATGTTAATTGCAGCATTGTTCATAATAGCCAGAATCTGGAAACAACTTGAGTGCCTGAGAATAAATGATAGGCTAAAGAAACTTTATATTTACACAATGGAATACTATGCTGCTGTTAGGAGAGATAAATTCATAAAATTTGCTTATAAGTAGATGGACATGAAGATTATCATACTAAGTGAAATTAAAAAGAGAGACAGACATAGGATGACTGCACTCATTTGTGGAATATAAAATAACATGATATGTGACTGACACCCACAGAGAGTATACACAAGGGCCAGGAATATTGCCCAGTAGTGGGAAGATGGTCTTCTAATATGGGGGAGAAGGCAGCTGGAATACAGAAGAGATCACTAAGACAATGATGGTTGGAGCAATTGTTCAGGATGGAAGGTGTGCTGAAATTAGATAAAAGATAAAAGACCAAACATGATCCTCTCAGTATCTGTATTGCAAACCATAATTCCCAAGAGTAGAGAGAGAGTATTGGGGAAATTGGATGCCATGAAGACAGGGGGAGGGTTGGAAAGAGAGTGTATATTGGAGATATTGGTGGTGGAGAATGTGCATTGGTGGAGGTATGGGTGTTAGATCATGCATGACTGAAACACAAACATGAAAGATTTGTAACCATATCTCACAATGATTCAATTAAAAAATTTAAAAATTAAAAAAAACTAATTGGTCTTCAAAATGTTTCTTACTTACATCCTTAGTTCAAAAATACATAGTGTCAACTTTTTCTAATCAACCATTTACAATATTACAAGATAGAAAGTGTTGCAGAACATACAGCTAGCTTCTGGGTTCTTTGGTACAGAAGGAACAAGCAGTGCTGCTATGAATGTGGAGAGAAAGGGATTCTGATTTATTGTTTGTGGAAATGCCAACTGGTTCAGTCATTTTGGAAAACAATCTGGGCATTCCTCAAAAAACTAGAAATTACGTTTCCATATGACCCAGCAATTCCACTTCTGGAAATATAACCTAGGGATCAAAAAGCACTGCAGAAAATCCATCTGGGTTTCTATGTTAAATTCAGAATATTTAGCAATAACCAGAATCTGGAAACAACCCAAGTGCCTGAGAACAGATGGCTAGTTGAAGAAACTGTGGTACATCTACACAATGGAATACTATGCAACAGCCTGAAAAAAATGAAGCCATGACATTTGCTTATTAACTTGATGGACATGTAGAATATCATGCTAAGTGAAATAAATAAGAAGGAATGGGACACTCATAGAATGATTTTACTCATTTGTGGGATATAGAAAACATAGTATGAGACTTATGCCCAAGAATAGTAGAATGGAAGATCAGGAGTAGGATCAGGAGTACTGGCCCACAGAAAGCTTGCCACAAGTAGGATAGGGGAGGAGAGTTAGGATAGAGAAGGGAACATTATGGCAACAATAGTTGGAAATGATCACTCTGGACAAGAACTCTGTGTTGAAAAGAGATAAAATAATAGACATGTAAGCTTTTAGGTTCAGTTATTTTTAACAAAGAATTTCCTAGGCATGACATGTTTTCTATTTTTATTCATTTGAAAATAGTAAGTGAATAAATGCAGTGCCCATTGATAACAAAGCCATTGTTTCTTTCTTTTAAAATTGTGTTCTGAAATTATATTACAACTATTTTACAGGATTTTATTATGTTAGTTGCAGCTAACGTATCTCATCTTTATTAGAATTATATAGATTATATATACATTAGATTTCTAGATCACTTTCTTCAATAGTACATTTTCTTCTAAAGTTTCTTTCATTTTGTTTCTATATCTTAACTCTGTTAAGATATGTATGGAGAATATATCACTTGATCATTTGATCACTTGATAATCCCATTACTCGTTGATTTGCTCGAGTGGGCACCAGTAACATCTCCATTCATCCCTGTCATGTGCTAGTGTAGCCTAATGGTGTCTGCTCTCTCCAGGAACATGAAGAGCCTCAAACAATCATTCAGAATCTCGACAAAGAAGTCTGACCATCTCGTAGGTGGGCAGCAACTCGATCTTTTGACAAAGAGTGGATTCCAGTTGGTAATGGCTCTAGTCCAGCAGCCGTCTCCAAATTGCATCACGTGCCCAGCCCATCTTATTTTCAACACATGGGCAAACAAGACAGCATCCCCAATTCTCAATCATTGATGGAGGTCCAAACTCTGGATTCTTTCTCTCACTTGAGTAAAGTGTGATACTCCAAGCACAACTCTTCTGATTCCACTTTGGGAGACCAGAATAGCAATCTCATTCGTTTTTGTAGGGCCCAAGTCTCTGGGGCATAAGTAAATGCAGGAAGAATGGTGGAGTTGAAGAGATGTGCTCAGAGGCCGGAGGATCTTCCTCCTCTTAGCTATTTCTTCAATGCTCTTGGAGGTGTTCCAAGCTGCTTTCTTCCTCCTGTGCAGGTCTGGTGCCAGGTCATTCATGGTGTTGAATTCTCGACCTAGATACGCATAACTGCTGCATTCAGAGATGTTCGTTCTATTGAGAGTGAATGAAATGTCAGGAATGATTTCTTTTCTCATAAACATTGTCTTCATGAGATTCAGCTGTAGTCCCACATTTCCACACTCATAGTCAAAGTTGGCTAGCATTTGTGTCATTTGTCTAATGTTTGGTGTCATTAGAATGATGTCCTCAGCAAAGCGGAGATGGTGTAGTTGCTGACCGTCTATCTCCACTCCCATTCCTTCCCATTCCAGTTGTTGCATGATGTTTTCTACGGTGGAACTGTAGAGTTTCAGTGAAATGGTATCACCCTGCCGAACCCCTCTCTTGACATTGATAATCATTTCCTTGAAGAATGGTGAGATCCTGGTAGTGAATCTGTAATACAGCTTATGGAGGATCCTGATGTATTGAGTTTGAATGCTCTATTTGGCTAGGGCTTTGGTGACCACTTCAGTCTCAAGAGAATCAAAGACCTTCTTTAAATCAATGAATGTTAGACAGGGTGGCATATTGAACTCCCGAGAAAATTCAATGAAGTTTGTTATAATTTGGATATGGTCTGTCATGCCGAATCCTTTTCGGAACCCAGCTTGCTTGCACGCTTATCCTTCATCTAGTGTATAGCAAATTCTATTGAGGATGACAATAATGAACAGCTTGTGGACGACAGAAAACAGGCAGATCAGGCGATAGTTGCCAATGTCGTGGATGTCACCCTTCTTGTACAGTAGAACAGTCCTGCTGGTTTTCCACTGGGACAGAACCTTGCATTCAAACAGGTAGCATGTGAAGAGCAGAGCTCTTATTACTGATGAGTACTGATGGCAGATTCTTTAGGTATTAAGGTCTGACCTTGTCTGGGCCTGGTGTTGTTCTCTTCTTTATGAACAAAATGCAATGCAGAATTTTGGAAGGGAGAACATTGGGAACAACATGTCCATCCTTCGGAATTTAGTATGTGGGCAGGTGGATGTGGCTACTGTAGAGATCTGAGAAGAAGTCATAAATAATCTGCTCCATTGCCCTTCTGGAAGATGTAATAGCTCCATCAGCGCGTCAGAGAGCAGTCATCTTGGTCTTGTAGTTCACAATGGACAGGCAGGCATTGTGAATGCTTTTCCTGGATCCTGTTGCATTGACCAGCACTGCTGCTCTTCTCTCTTTGAGGTCTTCCTTTATCATTTTTCTGAACTGCTCTTGGGTATTTGCTTGTGTTTGCCTGAGGCTCGTGCCTACCCTCAGTGCCGACTGAGTTCACGAGTTTTTGAAGACAGGCATCTTTTTGTCACTTTCTCTCTCTCTTGGCATTCCTCGCACAATCATGGAGGTGATAAACCAGTCGATTGTATTCTTAGTCAATGTCATCAATGATGGCATCGTCCCATGTTGCTACAATAGTGCCAAAGAGCTCCCAGTTGGTGGTAGTCCTGGGAGTTCTCTTCTTAAACTTTACAGCCCTTTCTTCCTGCTCCATGAAGTAGAATTTTGCATGAAGGAGATAGTGGTCTGATCCTGTTTGAAATTTTGGGACAACAGTGACATCGGTCAGGCAAAACTGTTGATTGAATATGATGTGGTCAAATTCATTATGTAACTGTCCACTGGGAGACTCTCATGTCCAACATTTAGATTTGGTCTTCTGGAACTATGAGTTACCGTGGATAGTCTTGGTCGACATGATGAACTCAGACAGTCTCTCATCCGGTTCCTTCCATTCTAGACCATGGGTCCTCATTTAGAGTTCTTTGGCTGATCTTCTTGGTCCTATCTTTTTATTAAAATCACCAACAATGATCTTGTAGAAGGTGTAGTCTTCTTTATAGAATTTCTCCAGCTCCATGTAGAACTTCTCAATTTCCCCTTCATTGTAATTGGATGTTGTTACATAGACAATGAAGATAGAAACTGCTGGCAGTGAGTCACATCTATTCAAGTGTAACTGTCTGATTCAGGTTGTTAGGCATTCGAATGAATCAATGCTCATGGCCAAGTTCGTGTTGACAAGGACACTGACACCACTGATCCGTCTTTTATCGCATGTTCCGAAGAAGAGTTCTTCCCCAGTGTCGAAAATGGAGTGATGTGATCAATGCCTTCTTGTTTCGGTCAGACCAATGATGTCGCACTTGATCTTCTGTGTTTGCACCATCATGTCCTCTATGGATGCATCCGATGCAACGTACGTGCATTGAAAGTACAGATAGTTATTTTAGTCCTTCTTTGTTTTGGCAGCCTTGTTCGACCTGAGATTTTATCAGCCTCTCCTTCCTCATCCTTCTTAACACTGCCATATTGGGGGCTCTTTCAGGGTCAGGAGAATGAGACCCATTGTATTTACTGTTTTTGGCATATCAACTACACCACGGATAGCTTGCCAAGACTCTGGTATGTGGGCGGGATACTCTTGGTAGCTTGCGGGGCTCTCTGAGAGGTATAGAGGCTTTTAGGTCTGGCCTCTATTGCCTTTTTGCAGGTGTTCCCACGGTTAAAACCATATTTGAACCTATCAAATATGGTGCAGTAATCTTGGAAGATGGGTATTAAGTGTCCTATGATGTGTGGCATGGTTGCTTTGTTGTTTTGCAGCCGCAGGATCCAGAAAGTGGTCTGGAGCATGGCAGCAGCTTGGTAGTGGAAGTAGTGGAGGTGGTGGAGGTCGACTGATGATGTTCGGAATGTAGGCAATGGGTAGGTGGTCATATCATTTTCAACACTGGGCACTATTAACAAAAGGGCAGTTTCGAAGGGAAACAGAAAATTAGAGAACTGAAGAAAATAAGGCAAAAATGTAAAGCTTAGAAAGCAAAAGAAATGATGAAGGCAGACATTTAACTGAGACTAAATCTAACAAAATTGTGTTCTTAAAACTTAAAGTGCAATTACTTTGTAATTGAATAGTTCTGTTATCACAGACTAGGAAATATCCTTACATCTTTGCCAAACTTTACATTAAATAGTTATTATATCATCTTTACATTATATTCCTTTGGAGACTTTCTAGCTCTGAGCCATTATCAATGCCATTTCTCATTCCATATTTTTCAGGCTTAAATTTGAAAATGGAAAAGAGAGTATTTCTCTAATGCATGACTTTGATTGCTTTAATTTAGATGAAAAGCAATTTGTAATTCACAGAAATTTGTTGCATTCACTTCTGACTAAAGTTTTTATAGTTATAGAATAAAATATACAGTTTATTTTAAAAGGAAATAAACATTTTCCTCTTCACTATATGCACTTCAACTCCCAACACAAATTCCTGATTTTAGCTTCTTAGATTTTTGCTTTCTAGTAACACTTCTTTATTTGATTATAAATATATGGGGTGAGTGGAACTCTGTCATATTTTACTGGAATCACTGTCAGCTGTAAGGGATGTATCTTACTCTTACATTGAGAGAAAGGTTTCTAGATTCATGGGAAACCACGTGAGGTAAATGAAGCCTACTTGGTTTTTAGTATTGTCAAAGATTAGCTCAAAATATAACAAAAGGTATGCAGCCCAATTGGTCAGTCTCCACAGTGCTCGCAAGTGAATAATCAATGTACTTGTAAATAGAAACCTCCAGGTATGTATGTGCTTCAGGAGTTGAGCACCTATTGGTGGTTAACAGAACCCTGGGTTCCATTCCAATGCCACATAAAATGCACATGCGAGAATATATAACCAACTTTTGAAAACCTGAAAACCTAGGAAACTCCTCTGCTTTGTGGTAGTACCCTTGAGTACATTTAAACCTATTTGCCTTCACTGGGACAGGTCTCATTTGCCCCTGAAATGAAGTTTAAAGATGCAAATGATCTTGGGGTCCACAAAGTAACACCACCTTGCAGAACAAAGGTTCTTCTTTAAATCATTATATTATTATTTTTCTTGCGTGCGCGCACGCGCGCACGCACACACGTGTGTATTTGTGTGTGTGTGTGTGTGTGTGTGTTTTATATGCAGAACAAGGTAACAATAGAGGGCTAAAAATAACAAAAGGAGAGAACTTAACAAAGGGCCAAAGGTAACATCAGACAACTTATCAGCAAATAGGGAGCTGGGGTGGGGGTAGAGGACAAGGTTTGAAGGGGAGGGACACTGGAAACCTTGAGGGAGGGAGTTTGAGGTTGGGACATTGGTCAAGGGTGTGATATTGAAATTATGTTCAATGGATACAATCGTTAACAATCTTTTCAATAACAGAACTTCAATCAGTCAAACAAGAAGTTTTTAAAATAGAGCTCAATTGATATAGGATTGCACTCATTTGTGGAGAATAAAATAACATAACATGAGACTGACACCCAAGGACAGTAGACACAAGGGCCAGGAAGACTGCTTCATAGTTGGAAGCTTGTCTCATGAATGGGGAGTTGGGCAGGTGGGGGTAGGGGGAAGGCAGCTGGAATAAGAACGTATTACTAAGAAAATAATGGTTGTAGGAATTGGTCTGGATGGGAGATGTGTGCTGGAAGTAGATAAAGGACCAAATGCGATGGCCTCTCAGTATCTGTATTGCAATCCATAATACCCAAAAGTAGAAAGAGAGAATATGGAGAATACTGTCTGCCATGGAGACAATGGGAGGGTGGGAAAGGGGGGGTATACTGGAGATATTGGTGGTGGGGAATTGTGTGATTGTAACTCAAACATGAAAGCTTGCAACTGTATCTCAAAATGATGCAATAAAATAAAAAATATAAAAATAAAATTTAAAAAAAGAGCTCAGATTTTTTAAGTCTAGGTTTCATACAGTTTCAGGTGTTCGCCAGTTGTGGGGGGCCAGGAGGCACCTGGTCCCGGGTCATCCAACTACTCTGGGGATCTCGAGCTGCTACAGAACCCAGTGAATGCTATGTCCCCTGTATGCCTTTTGGGCCTGATGCAGGCCACCTTGGTTTCAGACTCTGGCTTCTACTTGTAGTCTGCAGAATGCAGGCTCCTCTCAGCAGAGGATCCCCTCCCACAGTGCTGAGGTCACGGCAGGTGAGAGAATGGCACCAGAGAGAGAGGAGTGGGTCAGAGTGGTCCTGTCACTTTTTCCATTATATTATTTTCTTAAGTCAGTCTAAGACTTCTGCCACTCTGCCCCTTCCCAGCTGCCCTCTCTTGAAATCTTTATTTAAGAAATTTGGTTTATGATTATCTAATTATATCTTATTATCTAGTCTCCTTCATATTGAATAAAGTTATAGCTGACACCCAGCATAACATGGAACAAAATAGCAGTTTAATAAATATTGAACACTTTTAATAAGTTAATTCACATTTTACTATATCTGAGAACATGTATCATTTCTGCCTTTTAAGTAGTTTGGTGTTGGGAACTGAAAAGGAGATCGGGGTTAAATATATAAGATAGGCTGGAGAGATAGTAAAGTTGGTACTGAAATTGCCTTGCATGTCAAGAAAGATTTCTTTGCACAGACAGGTATGACCCCTTCTCAAAAATAAAAAAAAAATGGAGAAGGGAAATAAGACTCAAGCCATAACTAATACTAATCATCATAAATTTCTATAACTTAAATATCTAGTTATTAAAATTTAAGTATTAAATCAACATGTGATATCTGTTTTAGAGATAAATTCTAGGTTAGTTTCTATTTTATTGAAATATTTAGAAATCATGTTCCTCTTATAATATAAACTAAAATTCTGCTGACTAAAACTATTTGATCTAGATCATTCTGTAAGTATTGTGTGCTTCTATTTGTGATACAATTTAAATTGCATGTTTTAATACACATAATAAGGTTTTACTCAGGGCCAATAGTACAGTGGGTAAGGTTTTTGCCTTGCATGCAGCTGACCTAGGTTTGATCCCCAGCTTCCGAAATGGTTGCCTGAGGACTGCTAGGAGTAATTTCTGAGTGTAGAGCCAGGACTAACCTCTGAGCATTGCTGGGTGTTACCCAAAATGGAAAAAAGAAAGAAAAGATTTTACTCTTCAGGTGAAATATGCTGTGTTAAATAAAGCATTTTAGTTATATCAGTTTCTCTCTCTCTCTGAATGTTACTTCCTGTATCTTAAGCAATTTTTTACTTTATTCACAGTTTTGATCTGAGGTCGAAATTATAGTACGAAGGGTAGAACTCTTGTATTGTACATGACCAACCCGGCTTTGATTCCATAAGTTCCCCCAGTCCTGCCAGGTGTGATTCCTGAGCAAGAACCAGGAGTAAGACCTGAGCACTGATGGGTATGACCCATAAAGCAAACCACAAAATATTAACAGCCTAGAGAAAGGAAACTCAAGTCAATACAGTAATTCTTTTATCTCCTACTTTCTCCAACAAAGTGTGTATCCAGCCTTGATACATTCTGTGATGTTGGAAAGTAGTATCAAAATTTAACTTGCAATTAATCTCTAATTCAGTGAAAAATGTTTAACACCAGTCTGTCTTTATCAAATCAAAAAGAATCGAGTTTAGACTGAGTCATACTATTGCTGATTTTATTGGCGATTTACAGACTTCTGTAACTATGGTGCCTGCTCTACCTCTGCTAAGGAATGTGTACCTCATTATTAGGACCCTTACCAGCCTTCGAGTCCTGCAAGTTAGAGACATGATTATTCCACTCTCCACATCTTTTATTTCTCCCTCCTCCATCCCTTTCTTCGTCCCTCTTTGTGTATGTTTTTCCTAAAGAACATGATCTTTTAATTAAGCTCAATCGTTCAGAGAAAATGTGCTAAAATCTCTTTCTAATATGAAGACAATCACCATCATTCTCCTTGTCCCTTGTCACTTGTCATCCCATTGCTCATCCAGTTGCTCGAGTGGGTGCCAGTAACGTCTCCATTCATCCCTGTCGTGAACTAGTGTAGCCCATTGGCATCTGCTCACTATAGGAACACAGGGAGCCTCAAACCATTCGTTCAGGGTCTTGACGAAGAAGTATGACCATCTTGTAGTTGGGAGGACATGTGTTCTTTTGATGTACCATGGAATCCAGTCAGTAACAGCTCTAGTCCAGCTGTCATCTCTGAATTGCATTATGTGTCCGGCCCATCTGATTTTCGACACCTTGGCAAATAAGACAGCATTCCTGATTCTCAATTGTCGATGGAGTATGGAACTCCAGATTCCTTCTCTCTTTTTTTTTTTTTTTGCTTTTTGGGTCACACCCGGCGATGCTCAGGGGTTACTCCTGGCTCATGCACTCAGGAATTGCTCCTGGCGGTGCTCGGGGGACCATATGGGTTGCTGGGAATCGAATCTGTGTTGGCCATGTTGGCTGCGTGCAAGGCAAACGCCCTACCCGCTGTGCTATTGCTCCAGCCCCTTCCTTCTCTTTCTTGAGTGAAGCATGATACTCCAAGCATAGCTCTTTGGGAGCTATTGATTCCTCTTTGGGAGATGCAAATAGCATTCTTATCCTGTTTTTCACAGAACCCAGGTGTCTGAGGCATATGTTAATGCAGGAAGAAGTGGAGTCGAAAAGATGTGCTCAGAGCTGAAAGTTCTTCATCCCCTTAACAACTTCTTGGACACTCTTGAAGGCATTCCATGCAGGTCGTTTGTCATGTTGAGTTCTTGACCTAGGTACACATAATTTCTGCATTCAGAGATGTTCGTTCCATTGAGAGCAAATGAAATGCTCATTTCGTTCTCCTCATATTGTTCTCCTTACTAACCTAAAATATTACTGCAAAAGGAGAACAGTGTCAGGTTACTTTAATGGAAGGAGACAAGATTGGTAACACACACACAAAACAAAAACAAACTGGTAAAGCATCTTTAAATGGCATAACCAAATTATTCTCCCAAATCATTCTCTTCATTGGGTGAATTATTCATCAGGGAGTAAATCAGCCAAATGTAATGTTCCTTGGCAGGGAACAAAGCTTTAGGAACCTTTAGACAAGCAGACGAGGCATCACCAAGTAGCTTACAGGCTCTGCCTACAGGCACTCAAGGAATCTTCCACTGTAATCAGGACAGTAGGGGATTCCAAGACTCCTAATAACTTGAGATGCCTTGGCATGGAAGCAAACTCCAGAATCAGAGTAAAAATAACAGCTCAGTACTATGTATCAGTACAGGTAAACAATTTGTATTATCATCGTGTTTCATGTTTTAAAAATATGAGGAAACAGACAATGAGAAAGCAGTTTGTTCAAAGTCATGAATCTAATGAAATGAATCAGGATGTTTAATAAAACTCAGTTTAAGCCCTGAGTTTGCTGCTCTACTGTCTAAATAATCTTGATCAAGTTATGTAGGTTTTCAGGGGTGGCTTTCCCATCTGAAAAATGGGGTGTCAACAGTGCACCCCATCATTACATTGATATTATTTGTATAAAGAGTTAAACACATGGATTTTTTTTTATTTTTGGGTCATACCTGGAGATGCTCGCGGTTACTCCTGGATTTGCATTCAGGAATCACTCCTGGTGTTGCTCAGGGGACCATATGGGAAGTTTAGAATCGAACTCGGGCCAGCTGCATGCAAGGCAAACTCCCTACCCACTGTGCTATTGCTCCAGCCCCTGACATGGATGTTTTTTAACCTTCTAATTATTACTGGCAAAATGTCAAGAATCATATATTTATTGTATTGGTCATGAAATAGAGCAAATATTAAATGGGAGGTTTAAGACAATCCAGACAATTACTTAATCCTCAAAATTTTGGTTGTAGAGGCAAATGATGCATTTCAGGGATAGAGCCTAGATAAGAAACTAAGAGGCCACAAAGAAATGAGTCATGGGAAGAAATGTCTAGAGGTTATTCACACATCTTTAATCCTTGTGTTAAATTGGTGATTTAGCACTACATAATCTGTGAGGATTTTTTGCTGTTTTTTTCTTTTCTTTTGGGGTTACACCCGGAGATGCATAGGGGTAACTCCTGGCTCTGCATATGCACTCAGGAATTACTCCTGGCAGTGCTGGGGGACCATAGGGATGCTGGGAATCAAACCTGGGTTGACCTCATGCAAAGTCCACCCCTACCCATTGTGCTATCGCTCCAGCCCCTAATTTGTGACATTTTGTCAAAACTTTTTATTTGGTTTTACACATCTTCTTAGCCAGAGGGTTTTATTACAATGAATAGAAGATGGAAAATAAAAAGTATGAATTCTTTTATTCTATTCTTTTATTTTTAAATTTTTATGTTTTTAATTGAGTCACTTTGAGATACACAGTTACAAAGCTTTTCATACTCAGGTTTCAGTCATACAATGATCCAAAACCCATCCCTCCATCAGTTCCATTTCTCACCACAATGACCCCAGTTTCCCTCCTGCCACCCCCCCACCCTGCCTAGACAGCAAGCACTTTCCATCTCTCTCTCTCTCTCCCTCTCTCCCTCTCCCTATTTCCCTGCCCATTTTCTGAACACTATGGTCTGCAACACAGATACACAGATACTGAAAGGTTACCCTCTTTCAGGACACACTTTCTATCCAGAGCGATCATTTCCAACTATAAATTGACAGAAATTACTGTTGGAAAGTTGAAAGATAAAAAAACATGTTCTTAGAATTCTAGTAGTACATATCTTTTGCCTGCCAAGCCATGAAACAAACTGACAAGTCTCCTGCAATGCTTTTTTAAAAAAAAACTAAAATTATAGAAATAAACATAGAAGGATGTGAAAGAATCCTTCTACTCCTAATGCCTACCTTTGTTTTAATCTAGGGAGGCATGCAAACTATTAGAGTATACCTGTTCACCCCTGCATTAAAGACATCCACCCTGGCTCTCTTTTATAAAATTCTCCACATATGGAACTAATGTGTTATTTTGCTTGTCTCCAAACTGTGTATTCTGAAATTATACTAAAAGCAGTACATTTGGAATACTTTAAAATCCATTTAAATTCCCCTTGAAACATATCTTGCCATAATTTATCACTAAGCACATGTAACACGGGGTATCCAAAAGAGCAGGCAGGGAACAATGCTGGGTTTCCTAATATAATTTGAACCACCAGTTTCCTAATTATCACCCACCTTTCCTATTTCTACTTCCTACAATGACCCCATGAGAGTATTTTATAGTAATGATAGACCTTTTATTAGCAATTATGTTTCAAATTTGCTTTTCATATAAAAAATTTGCACAAACTGTGTCATCCCATTGATCTTAACTCAGTGTGGTCTTTACAGTCATTTCAAATGGCTAATAACTTGCTAATACAACTTTACAGGTACATTTTGTTTCTTTCTTTGCACCAGTTATCGACATACCAGCTCATTAAACACTGTGAAAGAACAGAGGCAAAGGCCCTTTCTTTTAACAAGTCGGTAGTGTGAAAGTCTAAGCTCTTTTCTCATAATGATCAGGCAGCTCCACCTCCGTAATACCAGGCTGCAGAGTGGAGGTGCCGGGGAGGGAGGGTGGCGCTCAGAAACCCTCCTGTAGCTGACTCTACTAAGGATAATCAAGATCTGGGTGGTATTGATAAAGTCGACTGCAGATGTTTTCATCTCATATTTTGCATTATGACAAAGTCTCATCTGTGTAGTTAGCTTGCTGATTGGGCAGTATACAAAGGTCATTCTAAATAACTGAAACTTGCTGCAAAACCTACTTCCATATAACGATCCTGGTTCCATACAGAACTATGTCTAAAAAACATATAAAAGAACAAGTTGCTCTTGGCAAATTAGCTTCAAGGACAATGTAAACCTGTAGACATCCTCACTTGAGAGGTTTCTAATTCTAAAACCAAAATTTGTCTATGCCTATAATTCCTTGTGGTTACTTTTGTTTATCTGAGGGTTATGCTGTATGAAAGGTGTTTAAAATAGCCCAGGGTTTTTGGTTTAAACTGCTTAAAGGAGAAATATTCTTTGAGTTGTTAAATATTCAGTAAGAAAACTGGTGTCAGTAAGCAGAACAAATAAGAATTTACCAGTGCTTTGATGACTTTGCACTGGTTTTTATATCAAACTGTTTTACTTGCTAGAAAAAAATCACAGAGTTTAATTTATTGGAGTAATAAAATTCAAATGAACGCAAAATGACAAATTTGTTCAGTGATTATATGTATACATTATACCCACTACTTATGCTTTGAAAAAAAGCTCTCTCAAATGGTGTTTTTTACAGAGACCCTCTCAGTGAAGACCTGCCTTGAAAGTTTTCATTCAGAAAACTCTAATGACTTAATTCAGTTAAAGATATTTCTATAACCTTTTTCACATGAGTATAAATGTTCATGGGCTATATCCAGCAAGTTAACAAGCCCAAGATAACAGCTCTACCAAGGTATGAACTCAATTCCTGCTCCACTTTGAGGGAGAACGTGCGTTGTTAGCAAAATAATGAAATGTAATACATTAACCTGTCTTTCTAGAGAGCTCAACTTGTGCGAATAAATTAACCTGAGCCACCAATTCAGAGTTGGAATGCAAATGAATCAACATGGCTGCACCTCCAATTTAATCTAGTTTTCAACACAGTTTAGTTTTAAGTGATTGAAGCACAAACGGTGGTTCTATCCATAGTGTCCCTTCCCTCAATACTTTGTGCCCAGTGCTGTCTTAACCTTCTACTTGGTTTTAACAGGTGTTTGTTTCTCAAGTCGAAAAATAATTGGATTATTTATTATATAAATATTTCTCTTTTCAAATTTTGTAAGCTTTATTTCCATCATAGTATGTGTTTGATACATTTTGTCTGCAGATATTTTATATTTAAACCTCCCTTATTGTCTAATCACCTTTCAAACATGACACCAAATATTATGTAAACCACCTCACCTAACTCATTAATTCCTCTAAATGCTATAGTTCAAACTACTCATAGCATTGAAATATATTTCATAATTATATTATCGCATTTAGAGTTATTTGTACATTGTGTTATTTTTGTTAAACTCACGAGACTTAGATTTTTCTCAAGGGAAAGGCTCACTTGCTTTCTACTGAGTTTTTAGCACGTTACTGTTACATTGTAGGTATTTTCTGGTTTTTTTGGGGAGGGTTATATTTGGTGTTATGCAGGAGCCAATCTTTACAGGTCCTGAGAAACCAGATATGTGCTAGGGACCAAACCTTAGTTGAACATATGTATGGCAAGAACCATATCCACTGTACCTCCTAAAGGTTGTACTTTATAACCTCCATTGTAGGTGTTTGATTAAATGTAACATTTTTTTAAGTTTTGGGGAGGCCACACATATTGCTCAGGGATTACATCTAACAGTCACAAGGAATGCCCTGGTTCAACCTGGGTCAGCAGCATGCAAAGCAAGCACACTATCTACTTACTATCTCTTTGATCCCCAAACAAACATAATTATTGACACTACCCAGTCGCAGACACCCTCCAGGATGCTTTCCGGACACTCAGGCCGAAACTCACGCACGAGGGAAGCCTCAGAGAGCCAGGGAAGCTGAACTCTTTGACCTTGGACTCCAGGCTCAACGAACCCGGGAGCAGAGATACTCTGTCTGCTCCCAGCAGCCCAGAAGACCTCCATTACCTACATTACCTCCACTACCCAGCCGCAAATGCCTTCCAGGAAGCTTTCCAGATGCTTTCAGTGCAGAGAAACGATAAAGGAAGACCTCAAAGAAAGAAGAGCAGCAGTGCTGGCAGATGCAGCAGAAGCTTGGAAAAGCATTCCCAATGCCCGCCTATCTTTCGCCAACTACAAGACCAAGATGACTGCCTTTCGATGTCCTGATGGATCTATCACATATTCCAGAAGGGCAATGGAGAAGATTATCCATGACTTCTACTCGGATCTCTTGATAACCACATTCACCTGCCCACACACCAAATTTCTCAGGATGGATATTTTGTTCCCAACGTTCTCCCTGCCAAAATCTAAGATGCCATTTCTTCAGTAAAGAAGCAAACAGCACCGGGCCCAGACAAGGTGAGACCCAAATACCTGAAGAACCTGCCATCAGTACTCATCAATACACTGGCTCAGCTCTTCACACGCTACCTATCTGAATGCAAGTTTCTGTCCCAATGGAAAATCAGCAGGACTGGACTACTGTAAAAGAAGGGAGACATCCATGACATTGGCAATTATCACCTGATCTGCCTATTGTCTGTCATCTATAAACTGTTCACTCGAGTTATCATGAACAGGATTGGCAGAACAATAGATGAAGGACAACCATGTGAGCAAGCCGGGTTCTGCAAAGGATTCAGCACCATCAACAATATCCATACGATAACCAAGTTTATTGAGGTTTCTCAGGAGTTCAAGATGCCACTGTGTCCATTGATTTAAAGAAGGCCTTTGATTCTGTTGAGATGGAAGCAGTTATCGAGGCCCTAGCCAAACAAAACATTAAAACTCAACACATCAGGATTCTCTGCAAGTTGTATTATGGATTCGCCACCAGGATCTCACCATTCTACAGGGAGGTTAATCATTGATGTCAAGAGAGTGGTTCGGCAAGATGATACTATTTCACCAAAATGCTTCAGTGCGACCCTCGAGAACATCATGTGATGACTGGAATGGGAAGGAATGGGAGTGAAGATAGACTGTCAGCAACTACACCACTTCCACTTCGCTGATGACATCATTCTTATAATACCAAACATCAGCCAAGCGGCACAAATGCTGGCCAACTTCGACTGTGAGTGTGGAAAGGTCAGACTACAGCTGAATCTCACAAAGACAATGTTTATGAGAAATGGTCTCATCCCTGACATTCCATTCATTCTCAATGGGACGAACATCTCCGAATACAACAGTTATGTGTACCTAGGTCAAGAAGTCAACATGACAAATGACCTGGCACCTGAGTTGCACAGGAGAAAGAGAGCAGCTTGGAATGCCTTCAAGAACGTCGAAGAAATAGCTAAGAGGACGAAGAACCTCCGGCTCCAGGAACATGTCTTCGATTCCACTGTTCTTCTTACATTAACATATGCCTCAGAGACCTCGGCCCTATGAAAACAGGATGAGAACACTTTTCTAGTCTCTCAAAGAGGAATCGAAAGAGCTATGCTTCACGCTTCAATCAAATGAGAGAAAGAATCTGGAGTTCCGACCTCCATCGATGGTCAAGAATCAGGGATGCTGTCTCATTTGCCAAGGCATCGAAAATCAGATGGGCTGGACACATAATGAGATTTGGAGACTACTGCTGGACTAGAGTTATTACTGACTGGATTCCACGGGATGTCAAAAGATCATGTGGATGCCCACCTATGATATGTTCAGATTTCTTTGTCAAGGCCTTAAATTTGGGGCTCTTCATGTTCCTAGAATGAGCAGATGCCATTGTGCAACATTAGCACCGACAGGGATGAATGGAGAAGTTACTGGCGCCTGCTTGAGCAAATCAATGAGTAATGGGATGTCAAGTGATCAAGTGATTAAACAAGAAAACAGCTCATAAAGATGGTGGAGGAGGAGGGGCACATGAGGGGGAGGGAGGTTAGTGGTTGGGGGGAAAAATCATCTGAAACCTAACTTATCCTGAAGGATTTAAAGTGACTTGAGAAAAAGAAAGAATCCTCTACAGAGTTCAGAAAACCATTGAGATGCAGAATGCCAGGTTCTGGCTCCCTGAAAGGAGAGGGGCCTGGATCCCCTGAAAGGAGAAGGAAAGAATATCAAAAGAAGGCTGTCAATAGCTCCAAGTTCTCCTCCTTTATACCCCACCTAGACTAGGAATAGACTGGGCTGGAGGCAGTTTAGGAAAACCATATATAAATTAATTTGGCAGAAGGAGAAGTTACATGTACCCATGACAGCATATAGAGGTGTGAACTTTTTCCCACTCTGTATAAGCCCTTTAGCACAGCAGGTATGGCGTTACCAAGACTATCCTGCCCAAAAGGCAAAGCCTGGCAAGCTCCGTGGGGTATTCGATATGCCAAAAACAGTAACAACAAGTCTCATAATGGAGATGTTACTGGTTCCCGCTCGAGCAAATTAATGAACAATGGGAGGACAGTGCTACAGTGCTACAGTATAAGCGCTTTTTCTCACTGTAACACATATATACCCCTTTCACCTTCCCTCCATTTATTTATGTAATAAATGTCCCCCACCCCCTTTCATGTCTTATCATGAAATTGTTTTTGATAAGGGAAGGTCTGGGTACATTTTCCAACCAACCTTCCTTTCCTGCAATGAGCAATTCCTTACTTGTATGTTGGCGTCTTCTCCCGGCTTCTGTTCAGCATGGTCTCTCATCCAGCAAGGAGCCACCACTCAGAGTCCTGAGGACAGGGCTGAACTTTCCTCCAGCTAAGGGGAGGGGTCCATGGAAAGGAGCAAACCTTGCCACCGCCTCCTTCAAGAAATAAGAAATAAGCACATGAGCACAGTGGGGATCCTGTAATGTCGTTCTGATTTATTGAGCAAACAAGTTTTACATAGGCTTGAATATTTGCAGTTAATCATGAAGTTATAGTAGTTTGAACAAATATGTATTTCATCTCAGTTCTATAGATAGGATTACATTGTTTCATTATAGTTCTATAGATAGGGATATATTCTTCCTTTGATCACAATGGATAGGCTGTTACCTACACATCTGCCGGACATATTCTTTCCCAGTGTTCTGTCCCATGGCAGCATTGACCTGTGATCATAAATATACATTGTGACAGACTTCTGAATACTCTGGGAACATCTGCCCAGAATGAGCCCAGGGATTAGTGTAGCACCTCAAAACAGATAGAGGGGGCTTTTCTCCAAATACTCATGCATAGGTTCCTTAGCTCTCTGAGAAATCGTGGCAGGGATCATTTCCCATGCCTAAGCAGAACAAGTGGAATCCAGGTGTGATTTGACAGCCTGTGTGAGAAGTGAGGTCTGTACTGTGCAGGTGCTCATCAGACTCTCATCAGTCTGATTTCTCCAGGCACCTTCCCAAGGTAACAGCTGGGCAGGGTGAGAAGTGGTGGATGACCTTCTCCAGGCGGCCTTACCTCTCATTCCACCTTACATCAGCTCTTAGAGGAGCTCACTCCTTCAGTGGCAGAAACTCTGTCCTCCACCAGAAAAAATATTTTTTAATCTTTATAAAAATAAGCAATTTTAAACTTATGGTCTTAAAAACAAAATAAAAAGATGAAATAGTTCAACAAAGGAATAAGTATGACTAAAATAATTTTGGATATTTCACATAAAGAAGTAATGTTTTTCAAAAGAAAGAAACAATGGGAAGATGTCTAAAGGTATATTATAAAGCAGAAAAAATGAGCTTTTTTCCTATTTCATGTGACTGGTAAAGTTGCATGCAACTTTGGTGTCTTTATAAAGCGACATTTTCATCAATACTTATTGCACAAATAAGATTTTTGATGCTTTCTGTAAAATTGAAATGTATCTTTATAAGGTGCTTTTTAAGACATACATGGATATAGGTTTAAAAGTAGAAGTAAATTAATATAAATGGGAGGAATAAGTTTGTATTAAGCTCTAAGACAAATGGTGACTTGGATTTGAAGTAAAAAGTAGAGCATGTGTGTATATATATGTATATATATAATTCATGTGGAGAGCATTCTAATAGCAGTTTTATGATCTATAATTCAGAAGTATTCAGCAGAAATTAAGTCTGACAGAGAAAGACAAATGATGTAGCTTTTCACCCATAACTAAAATCCCATGAACAGTGTAGAATGTTTGTTGCCAAGGGGCCAGTAGATATGGGAAGTTAGATTTTGACTAAAGAACACATATTTCAGTTTAAGACTTAAGATCCTGGGAGTTAAAGTACTTTTGGTCATGATAGATAATAATACTGTGGTACATACTGATTACTAAAATGTAGATCATAAATGTTCTCATCTACACATGCATAGTTATATGAGGTGGTAAAGGTCTTAACTGTATTTCATTAAATATTAGATCTTGCTAATCAGTGTGCAATAGAAACTGCCATCAGTATTTAAATATAAGCTGCTTCTACTATGAGGCAAATTGAGAATCATACTATACGGTACTTTTCATACATTATATACATATGTTCTATTTCAATATGTTGCCAGTACCTGAGATTCTGTGCTTTTAATACGACCTGGGTCTTGACAAACTTCTTTTTTATTCTGAGATAACTTGGCTGGAGCGATAGCACAGCGGGTAGGGTGTTCGCCTTTCAAGCGGCCAACATGGCTGACCCAAGTTCGATTCCTCCGCCCCTCTTGGAGAGCCCGGCAAGCTACCGAGAGTATTCGATATGCCAGACACAGTAACAACAAAGTCTCCAATGGAGACATTACTGGGCCCGCTCGAGCAAATCGATGATCAACGGGAGGGCCTTTACCTTTTACCTTTAAGTTGTATTGAGAACTAGAGAGATAGCTTAAGAAGCTAAGTGCATGCTTTGCGTGTGTGAGAACCAGGTTTGATCCCTGGCCCCCATAGGCTGTTGACCCATGCCCAGAAATGAACAAAAAATACATTGAATAAAGTCAGTGAAGTTTTCTATTTAACATAATTTTTCCTTCGTATACAAACATTGTCCTACTTTGGACAAACTGGCAGGCTACCGAATGTAAACTGCCCACACAGCAAAGTCTGGCAAACTCCCCGTGGCGTACCCAATATGCCAAATACCAGTAACAATGATGGGTCTCATTCTCCTAACCCTGAAAGAGCCTTGAATATGACACTTTTTAAAACAATATCAGGGCTAGGACAAAGGAAACGTTACTGGGGCCTGCTCGAGGCAATCGACGAACAACAGGATGGTCATGATCGTGATACAAACATAGCAGAGTTATTAAATCATGCAAAAATTCTGTTTTTTTATTGAGGAACCTCAAATATTTTTTCTCGCCTTTCATACTGACTGTAAATTTGCATAGCTATCAACAGCAAAGAGATATTTTCTTTTCTCAATACCCAGGGTAATACATTTTGTCACTTATCTTTTTTTAAATATTTTTTGTTGCCTTTGGGAATTTCTCTCTATATGATCTGAAAATAGCAACTGTTTTGCTTGTTCTTCTGCATTCATATGATTTCATTTATTGTTGTTTTTAGTCATCTAAACAGGTGTAAAATATTATTGTAAGTTTGATTTGCATTTCCCTGATAGTAAGGTTAAAACTATTCCAATGTAGAGTCAATTCTGTGTACATTTACCTATTGATTATCTTCTCTGTTAAACTATTTATTCAGGCTCATTGCCTAATTTTAATTTAATTATTAAAAAAACTTCATCTATGGTCCTTATATTTTGGATATTATTCCCTTATATTTGTATTTAGGAGCACACCAGTTACATGGAAAATTGGATGGACACCATCTAAATTCAACAAACAAAACCCAACTAGCAATAAACAGAAGACCCAACTAGCAATAAACAGCATAGTAAATTCTCAGATAAGGATTTAACAATCTCATAAAAAGATACCACAATTTTCACAAATTTTCTTCTGCTGAAATATTTTTATATTTTCATTAGTTCCATTGTTTTAACAAACAATATAAGTTGTTTATCTGCTAAGTGGAAAGGCTTGGGGGGTGGTTGGGTAAATGGGGACAATGATGCAGGTAAGGTCCTTTTGATGGTGGACTTGGTTTTGGAACATACTATCGAAAGCCCATAACAACTATACTATGAAAGTTTGTAAACCAGGGTATTTAAAGTGTTTTATTTTAAAATATAAAAATATGTTTACACATTCACCAGGGTTTTCATTTTAATGTTTCCTTTGTTATAGAATCATTTTAGTTTGGTGTCATATTTATTTTTGCCTTCACTCTGCATGCTTTACTGAAAGTATAAAATTGTGCGTATGTGTCCTAGGTAGAGAAACAAATTGACACCAAGGATCCTTGTATCTATTTTCTTCTAAGAATTGTGGATTTTCAAGTCTCTAGGCTTTCAAGTTAACCTTCATGTATGGTATAATTGTTTAGTTTACATTCTTCTTGCAACTGGAATACAGCTAGAAATCAAGTGTGATGTCTATGGATTCTAAAGCTTGGCAATTTATGGTCTGATTACATAAAAACAATTTTAAGATTATTCTGTAAAAATGTCCCTGGAATTTTAATATGATTACATTGAATCTGAAAATTCATCTGACTAATATGGATATTTTGGGGGCCATCCATGGTGGCTCATTTTTCACACTGTGCCCAGGGATCACGACTGATTCAAGGAACTATTTGAGGTACTTGAGATTGAACCTGGGTCAGATATTTATCCTGTTCGCTGTGTTATCGCTCCAGTCCCCTAAAAGAAATATTTTAACAATAGCTCTTCTAGTCTATGAGCATTGGGGAGCTTTTCATCTGTATCTTCAATTATTTTTATCTTGTGTGTAATTATTTTTGATTTGTAGAACAGACCTTAACTCTATTTCTCAAATTTAACTTGTTAATGCAATTAGGTAATTTTTATTTCCTTTAATAATTGCATAGAGAAATGAGGCTGATTTTGTGCACTCAGATCCTATAATTTGACTGAATTTTCTTATCAATTCTAACAGTTTTTGGTTGAAACTCTAAGGATTTTTATACATAATGTGTCATCTGCAAATGATGTTACTGCCTTTCAAGTTTGGGTACCATCTAGTTTTCTTTGCTAAATCACTCTGGCTATGTCCAACAAAGTTGAACTCTAGGAATCTTCATCTTGTTTCTGTTTTTAAGAGGAAAATATACCAATTTTGAACCATTAAAAATATTAAATACAAAGTTTGCTCATACCAACTTTTACAATGTTAATGTCAGTCCATTATATACTACTTCTTGAGAGTGATCATAAATTAATGCTGAATATTTAATTTTGCTAAATGATTTTTCTTCATTCGTTTAGAGATTTTTTTGCTAACATATCGTATTGCATACATCAAATATTTTTTTTTTAATTTTTATTAGTGAAACACCATGAGGTACATACAGTTGTAGACTTACTAGTTTTGTGCTTGTGTTTCAGTTATGCAATGATCGAGTACCCATCCCTCCACCAGTGCCCATTCTCCACCACCAATGATCCCAGTATCCCTCCTACCACTCACCCCCCCAACCCACCCCGCCTCTGTGGCAGGGCATTCCAATTTGCTCTTTTGGGTGCGCATTGAGTGGCAATAATGTTTGGTCTATAGTCTACTTTCTGTATACATCTCCCATCCTTGGAGGATCCTCGCAAAACACTTTACTTGGTGCTGTCTTCTCTATCAGAGCTGCCTTTTACCCTAGCATGTGCGGCTGGCCTTCAAGCATGGAGTGAACCTCCTGGTACTTATCTCGGATGTTAGTCTTCTTGGATGTTAGTCTTCTATTTTGTTATTTTATATTCTGCAGATGAATGCAGATGAATGCAATCTTTCTATGTCTGTCCCTCTCTTTCTGACTCTTTTTACTTAGCATAATACATTCCATAATACATTACATACATTTACTTGTATGTAAATTTCTTGATTTCATCTTAGAAATAACAGCTGCATAGTACTCCATTGTGTAGATGTACCAAAGTTTATTTAACCAGTCATCTGTTCTTGGGAACTCGGGTTTTTTCCAGATTTTGGCTATTGTGAACAGTGAAGCAATGAACATACAAGAGCAGATGTCATTTTGACTATACTTTTTTGACTCTCTGGGATATACTCCGAGGAGTGGTATTTCTGGGTCAAATGGGAGCTCAATTTCTAATTTTTTGAGAATCGTCCATACTGCTTTCCAAAAGGGATGAACCAGTCGGCATTCCCACCAGCAGTGAAGAGGGTCCCTTTCTTGCCCCATCCACGCCAACACTGGTTGCTTTTGTCCTTTTGGACGTGGGCCAGTCTCTGTGGTGTGAGATGATATCTCATTATTGTTCTGAGCTACATCTCCCTGATGATTAGTGATGTAGAACATTTCCTCATGTGCCTTTTAGCAATTCAGATTTCTTCTTTGAGAAAGATTCTGTTAGTTTCATCACTCCATTTTTTGATGCGATTGGATGTTTTCTTCTTGTGGAGTTCAACCAGTGCTTTATATATCCTTGACATAAACCCATTATTGAATGGTAATGGGTGAATATCCTTTCTCATTCTGTAGATTGTCTTTGTATTCTGATCACTGTATCTTTTGAGGTTCAAAAGCTTCTTAATTTAATATAGTCCCATCTGTTTATCTCTGTTTCCACTTGGATGGTCAGTGGAGTGTCATCTTTGAAGATAACATTAGCTTCAATATTGCGGTGGGTTTTGCCATCCTGGTCTTCAATGTACCTTAGGGTTTTTAGCCTGATCTTGAGATCTTTAATCAATTCTGATCTGACTTCTGTACATGGTGCTAAGTCTAAGCCCATTTCTTTTTGCATGTGTTTGTCTAGTCATGCCAGTTCCATTTGTTGAAGAGGTTTTCCTTGCTCCACTTCACATTCTTGCTCCGTTATCAAAGATTAGAGGTTCATATATTTAGGGTTGTGTTACATTTGTCTGTGGCCCTTCCTTTGTTCCAGTACCATGTTGTTTTAATTATTAATTATCTATTACCACATTGTAGTAGAGTTTGAGATTGGGGAGGGTAATGCCTCCTCACGTCTTTTCCCAAGAGTTGCTTTAGCTACTCGTGGGCTTTTGTTGTTCCTTATCAATTTCAGCATTGCTTGATCGATTTCTTTGAAGAATTTCCTGGGCATCCTTAGAGAGATCACATTGAATCTGTATAATGCTTTAGGGAGTATTGCCATTATGACAATGTTAACGCTGTCTATCCATGAGCAGGGGATATTTTTCCATTTCCTAGTGTCCTCTTTTATTTCACAGTGTTGCATTTTGAAGTTTTCATTGTAGAGGTCGTTTACCTCTTTAGTTAGGCTGATTCTAGGGTATGTGATTTTCTGGGGCACTATTGTGAATGGGATTGCTTTTTTCATGTCTCTTTCCTATATCTCATTATTTGTGTATAGGAAGGCCATGGATTTTTGGGTATGATTTTACAGTCTGCGACTTTACTATTCAAGCCTATTGTTTCTAGGAGTTTCTTGGTAGAAGATTTAGGATTCTCAAGATATAGTATCATATCATCTGCGAATCATTAAAGCTTGATTTCTTCCATTCCTATCTGGGTGATTTCAATGTCTTTTTCATGCCTAATCGCTATTGCAAGTACTTCCAGTACTATATTGAACAGAAATGGTGATAGTGGGCATCCTTGTCTTGTCCATGATCTTAGAGGAAAGGCCTTTAGTTTTTCCCCACTGGCAATAATGCTTGCCATGGTTTTGTCATTAGGTGGCTTTGACTGTCTTGAGAAAAGTTCTTCAAAACCCATTTTAGTCAGAGTTTTCATCATAAATGGGTGCTGTATCTTGTCAAAAGCTTTCTCTACATCTATTGATATGATCATATGCTTTTTATCTTTACTTTTGTTGATATGCTGTATTATGTTGATTGATTTTCAAATTTTAAATCATCCTTGCATCCCCAGAATGAATCCCACTTGGTCGTGGTGTATTCTTTGCATCCCTGGGATAAGTCCCACTTGATAATGTGCTGTCATCTTTTTGATATTTTCTTAGATTTAACTTGCTAATATTTTAAGGCTCCTCAGTTATTATTTTATCTTATAAATTATATTTTGATCCTTAAGTGACAAATATGCTACCTTTACTATATTTTTTACTTTTCCAATATTTTCATGTGCTTTCTTGTTACTTTAGTCCTTTATTTGATGCTTTAAGAAGTAGCTTTACATTTATGCTGAAAGGCCATGTTATTAATGATAAATACCAGCTTCACTGGAGTGCTCTTGCTCTCATTCAAATCTGTACAATAACTTTTCTTGATAATGTAGTCTAGTACTCTACTTTTTAAAATTTTAGTGGGTTAATATTGGATTAGAGTTCTAAGAATTTTAGTTTTAACATTGGTTTATCCTTTCTCCCAGTGCAGGGAGCTTAGGGATACTCAGTAATTCTTATCACAGTGCCCCTGAGGCACAACCAATTCCATTAGCACTCCCAATCCTCTCTGTTTATTTTTAACCCCTTGTTTGTGCTCTTCTTCCCCAGTTAATCACTTTCCCAAATCAGACTCTATGACTTGTGAAGTCGAATTCTTTTGATGATTCTGTATTTTTTGCTTTTCTCCTCCCTTTATATCCTTTGCATAATTTATTTTAGTGCAATGTCCTATTGTATAGATACTGGAAGACAATTAATGTGATTCTTTTGTGAAATGAAAGTTAATTGACTTCAAGTAACATTTACTACTAGGCATCCATCATAGTTACGTGACTTAAAGTTCAGTTACCCTTAGATCTTACGACCTCAAAAAGGGTATCCTTCCAAGGGACTTGGACGAACTCAGGCAAACTGTAAGATACCCTGGCATGGAAAAGGGACAGAGTAAGTGCCATAAGAAGTATAATAAATTAAGATCTGTCATGGAACAGACTCTGTGACAATCCAAAATGAAGTAATTGAATTAACGACTCTGCTAGGTTAGGAAAGACTAGCCTGGCCTGAGGACTATAGTCTGAGATATATAGTAGATGTCCCCAGGAAGAGCCACCGTTTTAGCTTAAGATATCTCTTACTGTGTCCATACAAAATGACTAGAAATATTATTATGAATTAATTTAAGATGATTGTTTAAATATATACTGGCTAAGGAAAGGTGAAAGCAATACAGCAGTATACTCTTAGATGAAATTCTGTCCTTGGGATGAACACTTAAGATGAGATTTTTGTCTTTGAGTATCTTCTAGAACTTCCCCTGAAGGAAGGGCTCTATATCAGCTCATTGTTTATGATAATAATCAATCACACCTATGTATAATTGCTACCCCAACCCTTCATGATATCTCTATAACTAACACTATGAGACTTGAATAAATGACTGCTGATTATCAACCAGCCTGGTGACCTCCATTTTCTCCTTCATTTGTCCATCGCCATTAGTTGGCAGGATTTGGGGTTGGAAGTATGGTGATTTAGCCCTAACTGCACCAAGGTGACCCTCAGGTCACCACCAGTGGGCTGGTGATCACCCACTAAGGAACAGTGACAGGTTTAATATGTCACGACCAGCCCAAAAATCTTCTGCTGAATAATTTGATTATTTCACAGATGTTCCTCTGTAAGGTAAAGGTAAAGGTAAAGGCCCTCCCGTTGATCGTCGATTTGCTCGAGTGGGCCCAGTAACGTCTCCATTGGAGACTTTGTTGTTACTGTGTCTGGCTTATCGAATACTCTCGGTAGCTTGCCGGGCTCTCCGAGAGGGGCGGATGAATCGAACTCGGGTCGGCCATGTTGGCCGCTTGTAAGGCGAACGCCCTACCCGCTGTGCTATCGCTCCTCTGTATATAAAGTTTTTTTTCTGATACTTTTAAGATTATCTTCATGTCTTTAACTTATGTATTTTAAGTTTTCAACTACTTTCCCCTCTCTTTTTTCTCTAGAACCCAATAATATGAATGTCAGTCTTGTTTACTTTCACCCATGTTTTAAACTATCTTCACACTTTTATTATTTTTCTGTAACTTGCTATGATTGAGTTCCATTGCCCTGTCTTCAAATATACTTTCCTTTCTTCTGATTCGTGCGACATCTTATTATCTTGTTTTTACTTTGGAGAACTCGGCAGGCTACCGAAAGTATCCTGCCCGCATGGCAGAGTCTGGCAAACTTCCCGTGTTGTACTCAATATGCCAAATACCAGTAACAATGATAGGTCTCATTCTCCTAGCCCTGAAAGAGCATTGAATATGGCTCTTTTAAAACATCAGGACTAGGAAGAAGGAGACGTTACTGGTGCCTGCTCAAGGCAATTGACAAACAACAGGATGATCATGATCGTGATTGTGAACTTCTGATTCATCTATTTTGCTATTGAACACCCCCTTGTAGATGTTTAAATTAAATAATTGTATTATTCAGCTCTAATTTCTTTATATTTAGTGATGATATTGAATATTTCATTTAGATAAAGTAGCAGCTGACAGATGTTTCATCTTAGAAAGTGACAAATGTAACAAATTTTTTAATTCTGCATTACCACTAGAGTGGTATTAAAGCGAGTCAGTCCTTTTGTTTTCATTTTTTAAAAAAGAATTACAAAGCATTAGAACTGGAGGTATAATGCAACTTAATTTCTTTGCAACTTTGTCACAGAGCAAAGAAATAAATGACATTGAATCACAGTAGACACATTAATCCGGATCCTCCAAAACTAAGATCATGTGGGCAGAGGGGTGTGGGTGAGTTCATGTCTGTCACTTTTAGTGATATTACAAGAAAGGATAGTGTGAAGGTGGCGCTTCTGTCTTTTCATTTCTCATTGTGTTCCTTATACCTCATGTTCAGTGAGCATCTTTTGATCTTTATTTTGCAGTCTTCATGAGGTGAATTACTTGTCTGAGTTTTATATTTTTGTTTATAATTTATTCTTTCATTTGGCTGGACTCTGATTGATTTCTATGTTTTAATAAAATAATTCCATCCTGAGTTATCACTTCATGTAGAAGATGAACCTAATTTTTTGATGTTGTCCGAGTTCTTGGTTGTACCTCAAACCAGGATCTCTAAGAAGAAAACTATTTAAAAATTTCCAAAGTGATTGATAATGTTTATTTCAAGAAATACCAAAGGTTAAATCTCAATTGCTCCTAGACAACTGACTGGAAACCAGACTTTCAGGAGCATCTTTTAAAATATGTAAATATAGATCTGTAAAATCACTATTTCATGTTCCCCAGTGGTCACAAGAGCTAAGAAATCTGAAAGAACCCTTTTCTCAAAATGGGAGTCACAGGCAGATATATAAACTCTTCCTTTCGTAAGCAGCAGTGAGGCAGAGGGAGATATCATTGATAGTTTCTTTTGAATTATGTCCCTTGAAAGATGTAATAGGTCACTATATGTTTGTCAGGTCTTGGGCTGTCTTCAGACTGAACCTAAGAATCCTCTTTTGCAGAAAGGCCATGGGTACTTTTATTTCTGCTATCTGTGCAGTGTGTTGAGGTCGATAGTCTACCAAGGAAAACTGGCCAGTCCCGTGGGACTCAGAATGCAAATTACTTGGCCACCAAGTGATTAGGGAGTACCTCTGTTTAGAATTATTAAAATTATCTAGTGATCAGATGTAAAATATGAGACTCATGCAAGAACTGCTCTAAGATAATGCTAGCACTTCAGTACCAGGCAGAGGGAAAGTAGATCTCTGGTAAGATTTACAGTCAAACTAATAAACTCTCAAGCATATATATGGATTGACATGCTCTATGGATACACTCTTAGGACAGTAGCTGTGTTTTGTAGTATGGTACATGTTTTGCTTTTGTGTGCATGTGTGTTTGGCAGGGTACTCTGGAGATCTGGAGGCCCTGCTCATGATTTTCAGCCAGCCAGGCTAAAGTTTCAATGCATGAGCCCAAGGATGTAGTTAGTTTTTGCAGAATCACCAGGTGATAGATCGGGAGTTTCCCAGAACCGCTGAGTCACTACAGTGCCCAAGAAACACTATGCGGTACTGTGAATTGAACCATGAGGATTTTCTCCTGGCCTAAAGATTGTTGTTGTTTAAATCATTGTATAACTAAAACCCAGTACAAAAATGTGTAAGTCTGCAACCATACCTCATGGTGTTTCACTAATAAAAATTTAATATATATATGTATATAAAGGTGCTAGGGACTTAAAAACAATGAAAAAATAGAGAAAAGACCATTATTAAATGTATTGGCTCACCCTAAAAAAATCTTTCTCATTGACAAGAATTCTGTAAGATTCATAGGCATAAACCCTGCCTGCCATTAGAACTAGTCTAAGTAGAGATTTCTTTTGGTGGTAGCCTCAAAACCAGGGCACCAGACAAGAATATCATCTCATTTCTAGATGATACCTGCAAATTAGAGTAAGAGAGAAAGAATATAAAGCAGCTTCCACTTTCTGGAAGCAATCTTTAATGTTTCCTTGAGGTTTGCTAAATCAGAAAAGTGTCCCTCATGCCAAAGCTCCTGTGCAAGAAAATAGGCCTCTTTCCCAGAAATAATTTTTGGGGAAGGGGAGGAATTATGTTTCAAGTTATTTTTGCAGTGCATTGGTAGTGGCAATCTGCCAATAATTCCAATTATTACAGTCCATGAAAGCTAGGAGGGAAAAAGTCTCTAGTCTCTGATGTCAGATGATCAAAGGATTTCTGTCCCTTGGTGATAACCACAAAACCAAAGCACCAGATATAATCAGGACACTAGACATGTTGAAGCTGTTCTCTGGCACCATGGAACATATTAGAAGAGCACCTGTATATAACGTTTGAAGTTAGAGAACCCAGGTATACAAAAGTGCAAAAACAGTATCAACAGAAATAGACATCTTCTAGTTTTAGCAAGGCAGAGAGATGAAAGATACCCCTGTCCATTAATTGGTGAACAAATAGCATCTACCCATATGGAAAGAAAAATGCCCACCATCTTTAGCAAAGTGAAGGGACAGAATGAATATGAGACTTTTCAGTCTTCATCCCAGGAGATATAATCCAATATAACCCTCAATTTGAGCTAAAATTGTCATATAAAAAATTTCACATAAACACTGGGCATTTTCACGATGTATTTTTAGCTACTCTTTGGGGTGAGAAAACTGGAGTGCAATTCCTTTTAAAAGTCATTTCTGTTTCCTTCAACCATTAAGGTTTCTGGGAAACAAGTCTTCTTTTCCAAAGTTGGATGTTATGTTAGGTGCCTCTTGGGTCTTTGGTGTCCTGGTATTATAAGCTTTAAATAGCTTTAGTTGTTGAGGTGGCTTATGTAAAAAATGCATCTGTTCTTCCTCAGGGGGAGATTTTTGAGTTCTTCTAGGTGGGGATTATGCTGCGACCATATCCCCAGACTTTTTTTTTTTTAACCTACTTACATTTGGTTTTCTTCTCAATAGCATAAAATACAATTGTTTTCTGAGAGTTTTCAGTATTTATTTACAGTGAAAACTGTTCTATTTGTTTTTCTAGATTTATTTGGTCCATAGGAGGCAGAAACTTCAAAGTCTTCCTACGTCTCCATCTGGACCCAAATTTTTGGGATAATTCTCATTATTTCTTTTTCAGATAATTAGTGTATAATAACACCACTCATCTTTATTTGTATTCTTTTAGCCCAGTTTTACTGAATTCATTATATTTAATATATTTTGTGGACTCTAGGATTATCTGTATATATACACACTATATGTGTCATCTGCAAGTAGACACACTTTTGCTTTCCAACTCTGCCATTTTTTGTTTGTTTGCTTGCTTGTTTGTTTCTGTTGCCTGGTTATTCTGGCTAGGACGTTTTAGTACACAGTGGAATGGGTGCTTTGAAAGTAGTCAAACAGTACTTATTCCTGCTTATAGAGGAAGAGATTCCCACCCTTACAACTGAGTACAAAGTTCATTGTGGGTGTTAGAAATTTTTTTGCTAATTATAAATTTTAAGCAGTTATTGTCCCATGTTACCAGAATCTAGGAGATAGTTCTTCCCCTTTTATAGTTGATGTGATCTCTTACAGCTGAGATTGAGTTAATGGAAGATAAACAAATAGGCTAGGGCTGTTAGGGGGAAAGGATAAAGAGAAAAAAACTGAAATGAAGTAAAATTACTGTTGGCTTAATAATTGATGGCACAGGTGAAAGGGAAACCAACATAATATGTAAGTTAATGCTGGGTTTGAACTTAAGAAATAACTAGAATATAACTTGGGGTCTAACAAAATTCAGTAACCTAACCACCTCGATTTGGGAGGAAATAAATACCATGTTTTCCAAAAAATTATTGTCAAACTCTGATCTTTGCAGGTGGTGGGTAAGAAAAAAACCTTGTTGTTTTGTGTCACAAAACTCTCAGGAAGTAATTTTTATTTTTTGAGTTTTAACACCCTCTTTCCCTCTACCATCCATTATTGTGATAAATGGGGTGGGGTGATACACACACCTAGAAATGGTATTTGAATATTTTCTTGGTGATGTTCATTTGTGTTTACATATCACTGCAATGCTTGCACATTGGGTCACAGTACTCACCAAGGTTGGCACTTTTGCAGTGCTTACACATGTGTTTGTGAGACTCTCACTCAGTCCAGGCACACAAGTTGTGATTATGGTTTATTGGGGGGTCTCTGTAGCGCTAACAGATATGCTTGTCTGGGGCCATATTCCGGGCTATGGTGTATGCACAGGTTTGTAGTGCTCATCAGGACATCATTTCTTTTAATGGTGCTGACACACACGCTTAGCTGGTATAGAGTTCGTAGTCACTGAAGACAATAGACCTGATAGTACCATGCTCAGTGCATATGGCACACTGGGGATTTAAACTCATGACCAAATCTTCCAAGGCAGACACTCTAAGGCACTGTTCCTCATGGCCATAACTGTCATTTATAGACAGTATTAGAGAATTTTTTTCTCAAAACTGTTTATTTAAGATTTGCCTGGATTTTTAAAAAATACTTTACAAAGATCAGCTGCTATTTTTAAAGTAAGCAAGTAAGCGTCATGTATTGAATACTTTTTTTTTTATTTTTTTGATCTTCAGTCGTGCGTGAGTCTCGGCCGGAGCAGCCACACAGGTCCGGAAAGCATCCTGGAGTGTGGCGGCAGCTGGGTAGTGGAGGTAGTGTCGGTAGTGGAGGTCTGCCAGTGAGGTATTTATCTGATCCCGGTAGGGGTAGGGTGGCTTTTCTGTGCACAATCCAATCCCTGGGTCTCTGGTGGTAGGTGGAAGCAGACAGGGCAAGGTAGGGTGGGGCTCCTGATTATAATCCCTTTGTCACCTGTGTTTGGTGGGAGTAAGCAGAGAATCTCTATCCCTGGGTCCGTTGAGCCTGGAGTCCAAGGTCTCAGAGAGTTTGGCTAATCTTGTTCTGTGGGTCTTCAGTCGTGCATGAGTCTCGGCCGGAGCTACCACGTGGGTCTGGAAAGCGTCCTGGAGTGTGGCGGTGGCTGGGTAGTGGAGATAGTGTCCACAGAACAAGATAAGCCGAACTCTCTGAGACCTTGAACTCCAGGCTCAACAGACCCAGGGGTAGAGATGCTCTGCTTGCTCCCACCAACCACAGGTGACAAAGGGATTATAATCAGGAGCCCCACCCTACCCTGCCCTGTCTGCTTCCACCAACCACCAGAGACCCAGGGATTGGATTGCTCACAGAAGTCCCACTCTACCCCTACCGGGACCAGATAAATACCTCACTGGTAGACCTCCACTGCCGACACTACCTGCACTACCCAGCCACCACGACACTCCAGGACGCTTTCCGTAACTGCGCGGCCACAAAGCGGCTGCGCAACATATTATAAGACACTAAATACCCATCTTCCGGAATTGCCGTACCACATTTGATAGGGTTCAAATATGGTAACACCTACGAGGGCGATTAGAGGTCACCCCAAAAGCCTCTATCCCTCTCAGAAAGCCTGGCAAGCTACCGAGAGTATTCCGCCCGCAAGGCAGAGCCTGGCAAGCTATCCGTTGTGTATTCGATATGCCAAAACCAGTAATTACAATTGGTCTCATTCACCTGACCCTGAAGGCTTCACCAACATGGCACCATTGAGAACGATGAGAAAGGAGAGGTTGATAAAATCTCAAGGCCGAACTAGACTGCCACAACAAAGGAAGACAAAAATGATCGTCTGTAATTTCAATGCACGTATGCTAGCATCAGATGCATCCATCGAGGACCTGATGTTAGAAGTGCGAAAAATCAAGTACGATATCATTGGTCTGCCCGAGACAAGAAGGCACCAATCTCATCATGCCGTTTTTGACATTGGAGAAGAATTGATCCTCGGAACATGCGATAAAAGAGGTGTCAGAGGCACCAGTGTCTTTGTCAACACAAACTTGGCCATGAGCATTGATTCATTTGAATGCCTAACAACCCGAATCAGACAATTACATTTGAATAGATGTGGCTCACTGCCGGCAGTTTCTATCTTCGTTGCTATCCACCAACATCTAATTATGATGAAGGAGAAATGGAGAAGTTCTACATGAAGCTGGAGAAGTTCTATAAAGAAGACCACACTTTCTACAAGTTTGTTGTGGGTGATTTTAATGCCAAGATAGGACCAAGAAGATCAGCTGAAGAACCCATGACCTAGAATGGAACGAACAGGGTGAGAGACTGTCTAAGTTCATCATGTCGACCAAGACCATCCATGGTAACTCACAGTTCCAGAAGGCCAAATCTAAACGTTGGACATGGGAGTCACCTTGTGGATGATTCCACAATGAAATATATCACATCATATTCAATCAACAGTTTTGCCTGACAAATGTCGCTGTTCTCCCAAAATTCCGAATGGGATCGGACCACCATCACCTTCATGCAAAATTCTACTTCATAGAGTGGGGAGAAAGGGCTGCAAAGTTTAAAAAGAGAACTCCCAGAACAACCACCAACTGGGAGCTCTTTGGCACTATTGCGGCAACACGGGAAGATACCATTGTTGACAACATTGGCAAGGAATACGATTGACTGGTTCAGCACCTCTATGATTGTGTGAGGAACGCTACGAGAGAGATAGCCACAAAAAACCGCCTGTCTTCGAAAACTCTTGAGCTTATTCGCCAACGTGATTTGGCGCATGCCTCAGGCAACCACAAGTGAATGGCGAGCTCGCGAAGCAGTGCAGAGATGTGATCAAGGAAAACCTCAAAGAGAGAAGACCAGAAGTGCTGGTAGATGTGACAGAAGCCGGGAAAAGGATTCGTAACGCCTGCCCGTCCTTCGCCAACTACAAGACCAAGATGACTGCCCTCCGACGTTCTGATGGATCTATCACATCCTCCAGAATGGCAATGGAGAAGATTATCCATGACTTCTACTCAAATCTCTTCGATAACCATGTCCACTTGCAGACATACCAAATTCCACAGGATGGATATGTCGTTCCCAATGTTCTCCCTTCCAAAATCTGACACGCCATTTCATCAGTAAAGAAATGAACAGCTCCCAGCCCAGACAAGGCCAGACCTGAACACCTAAAGATCCTGCCGTCAGTACTCATCAATACACTGGCTTGGCTCTTCACATGCTACCTGTCTGAATGCAAGGTTCCGTCCCAGTGGAAAACCAGCAGGACCGTACTACTGTTCTAGAAGGGAGACATCCATGACATTGGCAACTATCGCCCAATCTGCCTATTGTCTGTCGTCTACAAGTTGTTCACTCGAGTCATCGTAAATAGGATTGGCAGAACACTAGATGAAGAACAGCCATGCGAGCAAACCGGGTTCCGCAAAGGATTCAACACCATCGACCATATCCACACGATAACCAAGCTCATTGAGGTTTCTCGGGAGTTCAAGATGCCGCTCTGTCTAACATTCATAGATTTAAAGAAGGCCTTTGATTCTATTGTGACGGAAGCAGTCATTGAAGCCCTAGCCAATCAGGGCATTCAAGCTCAATACATCAAGATCCTCTGTGAGCTGTATTACGTATTCACTACAGGGATCTCACCATTCTATAAAGAAGTAATCATTGATGTCAAGAGAGGGATTGAGCAGGGTGATACCATTTCACTGAAACTCTTCAGTGCTACCCTTGAGAACATCATGCGATGACTGGAATGGGAAGGAATGGGTGTGAAGATAGATGGTCGGCACAAATGCTGGCCGACTTTGACCATGAGTGTGGAAAGGTAGGACTACAGCCGAATCTTACGAAGACAATGTTCATGAGAAACAGCCTCATTCCTGACGTCCCATTCGCTCATCAATGGAAGGACCCTCTCCAAATGCAACAGCTATGTGTACCTAGGTCAAGAATTCAACATGACACGTTACCTGGTACCCGAGCTGCACAGGAGGAAGAGAGCGGCTTGGAATGCCTTCAAGAGCGTCAAAGAAATAGCTAAGGGGACGAAGAACCTCCGGCTCCAGGCACATCTCTGATTCCACTGTTCTTCCTGCATTAACATATGCCTCAGAGACCTGGGCCCTATGGAAACAGGATGAGAACACTATTCTGGTCTCCCAAAGAGTAATTGAGAGAGCTATGCTTGGAATATTACGTTTCACTCAAATGAGAGAAAGAATCCGGAGTTCCGACATCCGTCTACGATCAAGAATGAGGGATGCTGTCTCGTTTGTCAAGGTGTCAAAAATCACATGGGCTGGTCACGTGATGAGATTTAAAGATGACCGTGGACTAGAGCTGTTACTGACTGGATTCCATGGGATGTCAAAAGACCGTGTGGCCACCTACCCACCAGATGGTCAGACTTCTTCATCAAGATCATGAACGATTGGTTTGAGGCTCTTCATATTCCTAGAGTGAACAGACGCCATTGGGCTACACTAGCATGCTACAGGGACAAATGGAGACGTTACTGGTGCCCGCTCGAGCAAATCAACGATTAATGGGAAGTCAAGTGATCAAGTGATTTTTTTGATATCCAGTGAATGATATACAACTGAGTAAACTGAAAAACTTTACACTGTCTTGACTGGCTAAACTTTTATGTAATTTTTCTCCTTAGTTCTCCTGCTCAGTACTTTACTATTTTGACTGCTAACCTAGATGTTGGCTCTTATTTTCTCTACCATAATAAATGGATGGCAGCGGTATGCGATAGCCTGAGATCCCTTTACTATTATTTGATTTGTCCATGTTTATTCTAACAAATACATAGCTTCTAATATAGTCTAGGTTGTTTCTCTGGAACTCCATTTACTTTCCATAATTAAATCGAATTCTCCAAACATCACTACTGGAATTTTCTGCAACACCCTTATGAAATTAGAATCCATGGCCAACTATTTATTTCACCCCAAAAATCAAGACTAGTTTGTCTAATTGGTCTAGCAAAGACCATAGTTAGTAAAAATTCAGAATGTGCTGTGGCTGGGTTTATATCATTTATGAAATAAGATGTTGACATATTTAATGCAAATGACAAAGGGGAAACTTTTAAAATGAAAAGTCTGTACATTTTAAATTTTATAATTTTTCTGTGAATTTTTTAGGATGAACTTTTACTACATGGCATACCTCTTGGTTTTCAATCTCAATGCTAACTCCGACTCATCAATCTTTGCTTACATAAGACCTGAGTTCTTTTTCCTTCACAAACTTTTGGCATAAAATACTTAGTTGAAAATGAAATTCTTCATTATTTATGATAATTATATGCATATTATAAAATCTACATCAACACATCTTAGAACTGTGCATATAATGGCTATGATGTAAAACTTGGTGGTCCTTTTTCTTTACCTTTCTTTACATAGAAAAAAAATAATTTAACTTAATAGGGCATTCAATTCAGCTGTTATTCACCTTTTGTTTTCAAACTCGGATTAATCTAATATTGCACATGCTTCTTATCTTCAGAAAGTATATTCAGAGGTGATACTTTATCATTGGATCCTTATTTTTTTAGATATCTGGATTTTTACACTAAGTAAGTCTAGAGCAGTGGCAGCTTGACTTATCAATTTCTCCAAAGCACAGGACTAGATAATATTCCCTTGCAGTAATTTGTGACTAAACTCTGATGAGTGAAATGAGTACAGAGATCTGTTTCTATTAAAACCTTTCACGAATGGTTATTTGTGCTGTCTTCCAACTTCCTCAAGTGGAGATGAACATGAATGTGAAACTTGAGTGAAGCTGGTAAATTAACAAGAAGGAAAAAAAGTGCTTCTGCATCAGTGGAAAAAGAACTATCAAAAAGAATAATTGTTTGGGCACTGTGGAAGTGAAAGAAAAATAAAAACTTGTGATAACTCATTAAAGTTGAGGTTTTATCCGTTTTATCAAGTATTATCTCAGTTAATAAAGAACTGTAGACACATAATCATAATATAAGGAGAAATAAACCATAGGAAGATGTATGATCTAGACATCTGCATTTTTTTGAGCTGAATACTTAAAATTAGGTAGTACTGATGGAATTAAAAAAAAAAAGATCAGACATCATGAAGCAAAAAAAAAAAAAGAAAGAAAAGAAAGTTTAGGGGCTGGAACAATAGCACAGAAGTTAGGGCATTCCTCTTGCATGCAGCTGACCTGGGTTCAATTCCCAGCATCACATATGGTCCCCTGAGCACTACCAGGAGTAATTCCTGAGTGCAGAGCCAGGAGTAACTCTTGCGCATCACCAGGTGTGATCAAGAAAGAAAGAAAGAAAGAAAGAAAGAAAGAAAGAAAGAAAGAAAGAAAGAAAGTTTAGAGTAACTTCAGTGCAAAGTACGGACCAAGCAGGTAGTAGAGCAAAAACCTAAGTATCCAGTTCTCCAGGGACCCAGTGGAAAGGATCCATTCAGTTGCCTGAGTCTGAAAACTATGCCTAGTCTCTGAACTCCACTTTATTGCCAGACACAGGTTTTCAAGCAGAGGTTTCTACAGCTACATCAACAGTGTTCTGTGTGCTTGCTCCAGCAATAGATGAAATAGCTCCGCAAGTTTCAGTTCAAGCAAGGAAAATGCCTGGACTTTGAGGTCCTGTAAGATGCTCCAGTAAGAGAGGAAAAGAAGCCACATAGTTATCTAAGGAATACAACAGTAACTACATAAAATTCCCAGAAAATTTAGAAGATAAACTGACTCAGAAGCCTTCACACACACACTTCTACACTTTTATTGATGATGGAACATCACTGATAGCCATCAGAACATATGAGTTAGAAGAAAGAAATTAAGAACACTGTTCCATCTAGTTTATTTCTGAAAAGAACTAGAAGACACAAAGAGATATTGAGTGTACATGATTTGGAAGAATTAAAACAGAGAACATTTCTAAAATCACAGAACTGATGTGATACATATCAAAATTACTAAAGACTATTTTTTCAAGGAAATAGAATGTACCATTCTAAAACAATTTTATGATAATACAAAACATCACAAACAGCTAAAGTAATACTGAAAGAAAATAAAAATAAAGGCATCATGCTTCCTGACTTTATCGGGCGCAATAGTTATCAAAGCACTGTTACTGGAACAAAGGCACACATGCTTTCAAATAGAGAACAGTTAACCATCTTCAAAATAAGCCCACACATATAAGGTTATTTAATTTACCACATAGCAATGAGGACTGTAAAATGCATCTAAAAATCTTCAGAAAATATAATTGAGTAAAAAGTCATGTGGGAAAAAAACTCAATTATAATATACACAAACGTTGACTCAAAATGTGTTAAGAATTGTCTTTCTGTTGTTGTTCTGTACCATACTCATAGTCCTCAGTGCTTTGTAGCCCTTATCTTTGTGCTCAGGAGCACTATTGGAGGGTTTGGGGACCTATGTGGTGCTGGATTTCAACATGGGCCAGCCACATGCTCGGAAAGCTCCTTAACTCTGTTATACTATATCTCCAGTCTACAGTTGTATACTTAGAAGTTTTTGTGCTTGAGTTTCAGTCATACAATGATCGAGTACCCATCTTATTTCTTTACCCCTGCTCCTTAGGTTGGTTTCTGGCAACAAGAAGCTATCATCTCACACCAGTGAGATAGAAATATATATGTATACACACACACACACACACACATATATATATATATATATATATATATATGCACTTTCCTCCTGTTGTTCATTGATTTGCTCGAGTGGGCACCAGTAATATCTCCATTGTGCGACTTGTTGTTACTATTTTTGGCATATTGAGTATGCCATGGGGAGCTTGCCAGGCTCTGCCATGCAGGCGATATACTCTTGGTAGCTTGCCACACACTCCGAGAGGGGCAGAGGAATCGAACCCGGGTCAGCCGCATTCAAGGCAGATTCCCTATCCGATGTGCTATCACTCCAGCCCAAGATAAAGTAAGAGTAATTTTATTACTACCACTTTGTTTTCTGGGCAGACATCTAAGTATAATTATAATTTTTAATTATGTTTTATATTCAGTCTCCATAATTAGATTTTTATTTCTAGTGCTCACTACCTCACAAGTTAAATTCTTAATTTTATCTTTTATTTGAAACCACTTGGTTGGAGCGATAGCACAGCAGGTAGGACGTTTGACTTGCGTGCAGCCAACCTGGCCGGCCCAGATTCGATTCTTCCACCCCTCTCGGAGAGCCTGGCAAACTACCGAGAGTATCTCGCCTGCAAGGCAAAGCCTGGCAAGCTACCCGTAATGTATTTGATATGCCAAATGCAGTAACAAGTGTCACAATGGAGACATTACTGGTGTCATAATGGCGATGTTACTGGTGCCCGCTCAAGTAAATCGATGAACAACGGGAAGACAGTGACAGTGACAGTGATTTGAAACCACTATTTAAGATTCAGTAATCCTGTATTCAGCTATTATGTGTTTATGTACCAAGTGATTTTATCTATGCTTTTTTCAAAAAAATGAACATAAGCATTTTTATATCACTTTCTGCAAATTATATAGCTGTATATCATCAGTTTTCTACCTGAACAAGATTAGCTGTTGTAGAATTATTTTGTTTGTTCCTTAAACCAGTATGTTCAAGGAAAATTTGTATGTCTACTTACTACTTTTCACTTGTTTTATATTTGTGTTCTTTAACAATAATAATAATAATAATAATTTTTGGTGAATGTATGTGGTGTTGGGGATTTAACCCAGTTCCTACTATAATTATGATTCATTTTTAATTTAAAAATTAGGTAAAGATTTTACGATATTAAATAGCAAGCTTTATGAGTCAGAGATCATTAATTTGTAGTTAAATGTTCTCTTGTCTGACTTAATATGTAAGATAGAGTTTCAAGACCTATGATGTGAGTTTATGAGATTTTTTCATCTTTATAAAAGACAAAAATGATAATCAATTGAAAGTACATTCTTAAGTTCTTGTCATTTATTGGATACTATATATAAAAAGGCAGAGACTGGCAAACTACCCATGGAGTATTCGATATGCCAAAAACAATAACAACGGATCTTATTCCCCTGACCCTGGAAGAGCCTCCAATACGGCAGCATTAGGTAAGACAAGTAAGAAGAGTTTGCTAAAATCTCAGGGTTGGGACGAATGGAGACGTTACTGGCACTCGCTTGAATAAATCAATAAACAAATGGATGACAGTGATGCAGATGGATATATATATAAAACCACTATATATATAAACATATATATATATATATACATATATAGCCACCACTAGAAACAACATGTTGAAGAGAATATAGGGAAAACTGAGCTTTTGCATGCTGTTAATGGTGTTGCAAATTGGTGTATCATGCATGGAAATTGCTTAAATAAAAATTGTAATGAAGCAGCAATACTGCTCTTAACCAAAATATATGAAAACACTAATTTGAAAGGGTATTTGAAACTTGATGTTTATAGCAGCTTGATACAGAATAGCCAAAGTATGCAATTAACTGAAAAGTTTACTGAGTGAAGTAAGGTGTTATGGTATATATATTCAATGAAAGTTATTAAGTTGAAGTCATGCCTTTGTGCTAACACAGAGGAAACTTTACGTAATTACACCAGTGAAGACAGGAAGTAAGACAATTACCAGAGAATTTACTTAAGTAAACTTAATAACTAATGCAAACAAATTGCAATTCTTTTAAAATTTGAGACTGAATACACGGTGGCTTTTATAGAGGAGGACTGAAAAGAAAAACCAAAAAAAAAATCATTTTCACAGTGTGACATCACTGAACTCTGTGGTAGATGCAGAGAAACTCATGCTTAAAAACATGAAGCTATATTAAAATTTTATAATAGTACAAATCAGTGGTGGATTAATAAAATCCAGCTAAAGATAGATTTTATTAATCCATCACTGATGTACGCTTTTGCAGTTTAGCTAAAAATAGATTGTATAACAAATACTAATTTTAAAGAGACAAATCAGATATAGTATTGCACTGTTTTAAATATATGCATAAATATAATATTAGAATGTATAATAATGGCTAAAACAGAAAACAAGACCAGAAAAGATATACTCTTTTTTCATTATTCAAGTGCTATATTTCTGTGCGTTACCTTTGAGTTCTGTGTACAGTGCTTGGTTACTCATTTGCTAAGTGTTTTGTCCAATTATGTCTTAGGTTTGAGTTTGAAAACTCAAACTGTTTTTGCTTTCTCAGTAGTTAAAAAATTTATTCTAAAGTCCAATTAAAATACAAGAACCAATATAAATTTTCCCTATTTCTGTGGTCAAAAAAGACACCAAGAAAGCTGTCCAAATTCTCAACCAACTTTATTTTATGTTAATAAAGTGAGAAAAATTACTCCTAATGGTTGATTGAAAATAGCTCTGGATTGGTAGACTGATAAGTAAAAAAAAAACACTCTTAAAAACTAACTCTAAGGGGCCAAAGTAATAGTGCAGTGAGTAGCATGTTTGCCTTGAACATGGCTGACCAGGACACGAAACATCTCATGATACTCCAAGCACTACCAGGAATAACTCCTGAGCATTGCTGGGCATAACTCAAAAACAAAAAATACAATAAATAGATAAATAAATAAAAAATCACTTAATTCCAAAATGAACAGGGTCCAAAAGGTACTCCATCAGTACATATCTTTCAGTACAATATTGGCTAAAAACCAGTCTTGACTCTCAAGGGTTCTCCCTTGAACCTTTCTATCCCTATATTTGTCCTGGGAGAGATCCACTTATATTTTCACTTGCTTTGGCACACAGCAGATATTTTTTTTACGGACCCTGTTTAAGTCTATACAATCTAAGATATGCTTTGTATGTCTTTTTTTATTTATTTGATTTTTTTTTGGTAGTGAGACATCATGAGGTACAGTTGTAGACTTACAAATTTTTGTGCTTAGGCCTCAATCATAAAACGATCAAATATCCATACCTCCACCAGTGCCCAGTTCCCACAACCATAGATCCCAGTATCCCTCCCACCCCCATCCCCCCATCCCACCCTGCCTCAGTTGCAGGGCATTCCCTTTTGTTCTCTCTCTCTTATTGGGTGTTGTGGTTTGCAAAAGCTGCAATGGGTGACAATAATGTTTGGTCTATAGTTTACTTTCAGTATGCTTCTCCCATCGTGGGAGTATCCTCCCAAATCCGTTATTTGGTTTTCTCTTCTCTATCTGAGCTCCCTTTTCCCTTAGCATGTGTGGTTAGCCTGCAAGCTATGGAGTAAAATTCCTGATACTAATCTCGGCCATTCTTGGCTGTTAATTTCCTATATTGTTACTTTATGTTCCCCAGATGAATGCAAATTTTCTATGTCTATCCCTTTCTTTCTGAGTCATTTCGCTTAACATGATACTTTCCATGTAGTACCACTTGTATGTAAATTTCATGATTTCGTCTTTTCTAAAAGCTACATAGTACTCCATTGTGTAAATGTGCCAAAGTTTCTTTAACCAATCATCTGTTCTCAGGCACTCATGTTTTCTCCAGATTTTGGCTATTGTAAAGAGTGCTGCAATGAACAAACAAGTGCAGATGTCACTTCGACTATACATTTTTGCCACTCTGGGATATATTCCCAGGAGTGGTATTGCTGGATAAAATGGAAACTCAATTTCTAGTTTTTTGAGAATCGTCCATACTGTTTTCCAAAAGGGCTAAACCAGTCGGCATCCCCACCAGCAGTGAAGGAGAGTCCCTTTCTCGCCACATCTGCGCCAGCACTGGTTGCTTTTGTTCTTGTGGATATGGGCCAGTCTCTGTGGTGTGAAATGATATCTTATTGTGGTTTTGATCTGTATCTCCCTGATGATTAATGATGTGGAGCATTTTCTCATGTGCCTTTTAGCCATTCGGATTTCTTCTTTTTGAAAGTTTCTATTCATTTCATCTCCCCATTTTTTGATGGGGCTGGATGTCTTCTTTTTTCTGGAGTTCAACCAGTAATTTGTATACCCTTGATATCATCCCCTTATGGGATGTGTATTTAGCGAATATCCTTTCCCATTCTGTAGACTGTCTTTGTATTTTAGTCACTGTTTCTTTTGAGGTGCAGAAGCTTCTTAGTTTAAGATAGTCCCATTTGCCTATCTCTGTTTTCACTTGCTTGGCCAGCGGTGTGACATCTTTGAAGACACCATTAACTTCTATGTCGTGGAGGGTTTTGCCAACTTTTTCCTCAATGTACCTTATGGATTCAGGTGTGATGTTGAGGTCTTTAATCCACTTTGATCTTACTTTTGTACATAAAGCTAGGCAGAGATCTGAGCCCACTTTTTTGCATGTAGCCGTCCACTTTTGCCATCACAAGTTATTAAAGAGGCTTTCCCTGCCCCACTTCACTTTCTTGCCCCTTATCAAAGATTAGATGCTCGTATGCTTGGGGGGAGATGTCAGTATATCCAACCCTGTTCCATTGGCCTACCGCTCTGCCTTTGTTCCAGTACCTTGCTGTTTTAAGTATTACTGCTTTGTAGTAGAATGTGAAGTTAGGAAGGTTGATTCCTCCCATTTTCTTTTTCTCAAGAATTGCTTTAGCTATTCATGGGGGCTTATTGTTCCATATAAATTTCAGGAGTATTTGCTCCATTTCTTTGAAGAATGTCATGGGTATCCTAATAGGCATCACGTTGAATTTATCCATTACTTTGGGAAGTATTGGCATTTTGATAATGTTAATTCTCCTGATCCATGAACAGTGGATGTTTTTCCATTTCCTCATATCCTCTTTTATTTCCTAAAGTAGCGTTTTGTAGTTTTCTTTGTTTAAGTAGTTTCCTTCCTTAGTTAAGATGATCCCTAGGTATTTGATTTTCTGGGACACAATAGTAAACGGGATTGTTGTCTTCATATCACTTTCTTCTCCTTACTATATGCATATAGGAAAGCCATGGACTTTTATGTATTGATTTTATAGCCTGCAAATTTACTATACAAGCCTATTGTTTCTAGAAATTACTTGGTAGAGGTTTTAGGGTTCTCTAAGTATAGTATCATATCATCTGTGAATAGTGAGAGCTTGATTTCTTCCTTTCCTACCTGGATGCCCCTAATATACTTTTCTTGCCTAATTGCTATTGCAAGTACTTCCAGTACTATATTGAACAGCAGTGGAGAGAGTGGACATCCTAGTCTCGTCCTTGATCTTAGAGGGAAGGCTCTCAGTTTTTCGCCATTGAGGATGATGCTTGCTGTAGGCTTGTGGTAGATGGCTTTAACTATATTGAGGAATGTCACCTCTATCCCCATTTTGGCTAGGGTTTTCATCATAAATTGTTGTTGGATCTTGTCAAATGCTTTCTCTGCATCTATTAATATGATCATATGATTTTTATCTTTTCTTTTGTTGTTATGGTGGATTATGTTGTTTGATTTCCGCGTGTTAAACCAGCCTTGTATCCCCAGGATGAATCCTACTTGGTCCTGGTGCCTGATTTTTTTGATGAGTAATTGAATTCTATTTGCTAGTTGAGAATCTTTGCATCTGTGTTTATCAGTGATATTGGCCTGTAGTTTTCTTTTCTCGTGGTTTCTTTGTTTCCTTTTGGTATTAGAGAGATGTGGGCTTCATAGAAACTGTTTGGGTGAGTTTCCTTTTTCAATTTCCTGGAAAAGCTTCAGAAGGACTGGCAGTAAGTCCTCTTTAAATGTTTGGAAAAATTCGCTAGTGAATCCATCTGGACCTGGGCTTTTGTTTTTGGGAAGACTTTTGATTACAGTTTCGATTTTGTTGATATTAACATGTCTATTCAGATACTCCAGATCTTTTTGATTCAGCTTTAGGAGATTATAAGAGTCCAGAATTTATCCATTTCTTCTAGGTTCTCTTGTTTCGTGGCATACAGACTTTCAAAGTAGTCTCTGATGATCTGTTGGATTTTTTGGTTTCTGTTGTGATATGCCCCTTCTCATTTCTGATTCGGTTTATTAGGGTTCTCTCTCTCTGTTTTTTTGAGTGTCCCTAGTGGTTTATCTATCTTGTTTATTTTCTCGAAGAACCACCTCTTGGTTTCATTGATCTTTGGATTGTTTCTTTGGTTTCCATGTCGTTAATTTCTGCTCTAAGTCTTATGATCTCTTTCCTTCTGCCTGATTTAGAGCTGTGAGGTCAAGTTGTTTATGTGCATCCTCTCTACAGACCTACGATATGCTTGCAGGGCTATAAATTTTCCCCTTAATAAGGCTTTCCCTCCATCCCATAGGTTCTGGTAGCTCGTGTCTTCATTCTCATTTGTTTCCAGGTATCTTTTGATTTTGTCCTTGACTTTGTTCCTGATCCACTCGTTGTTCAGCATCGAGTTGTTTAATTTCCAGGTGTTTGATTTGGTTCTCCGTGTCTGTGTGTGATTCACTTCTATCCTCATTGCATCATGGTCTGAAAAGATGGTTGATACTATTTCTATCTTCCTGATTCTGTTGAGATATGTTTTGTGTCCTAGCACATGGTCTATTTTGGAAAATGTTCCATGTGCACTGGAGAAGAATGTGTATTCTTTCTTTTGGGGGTGTAAAGCCCTGTATAGGTCTATAAGCCCTTTCTCTTCTATTTATTCTTTCAAAGTCAATGATTCCTTGCTGGGTTTTGTTCTTGTTGATCTATCCAGAGGTGATAAGGCAACGTTGAAGTCTCCAAGTACTACTGTATTGCTAGCAATGTCCTCCTTAAAATATGTTAGCAGTTGTTTTAAATATTTAGCTGTTCCCTCATTAGGTGCATATACATTTAAGAGTGTGATTTCTTCCTGTTGTATGTATCCCTTGATGAACAGAAAATAGTCTTCACTCTCCCTTCTAATCTTTTTCAAGACTATTTTCTGTTCATCAAGGGATACATACAACAGGAAGAAATTTATGATGTCGGATACTAGTATGGCCACCCCAGCTTTTTTGAAGGAGCTGTTTGCTTGCAGGATTGTTTTCTATCCTTTGACTTTGAGTCTGTGTTTGCTCTGACTGTTGAGATGAGTTTCTTGTAGGCAACAGAATATGGGGTTCTGTCTCTGTATCCATTTTGCCACTCTGTGTCTCTTAAATGGTGAATTTAGACCGTTGACATTGAGAAAGATTATTGTTATGGTTTTTTTGGTCATCTCTCTGTAAGGGTGTGTTGTGGTTGTAGGGTTCGGCTTGTCTTATAGTAGCCCCTTTAGTACTTGTTTTAGGTTTGGTTTTGAGTCTATGAAGTTCCTGACCTGCTGTTTATCTAGAAAATAGTGTACCGTTCCTTTGAGTTTGAGTGAGAGTTTAAACGGATAGAGTATTCTTAGTGAAGCATTCATTTAAGTAAGTTTTTTACTATATCTCGCCACTGCCTTTGGGCTTGGAGGGTTTCCTCTGATAGTTCTGATGTGAATCTAAAGGGTGCTCCTTTGTATATGATTTCCTTCTTTGCCCTTGCTGCTTGCAGTATTGTGTCTCTATCGGCAGCATCAATCATTCTAACTATGATATGTCTTGGAGTGTTTTTGTTAGGGTCTCTTTTAGCTGGCACCCTTTGGACTTCTTGAATCTGAATGGCTGCATTGTGGAGCTCTGGCAATTTTTTGGTGATGATTTCTTTAAACATGGGTTTTTCACTGGGATTGTTTCCCTGAGCTTCTGGTAGTCCAATGATTCTAATGTTGTTCCTTTGGAATCGTCTCATAGGACTCTGATTCTCTGTAGAGCTATTTTGAGGTCCTTTGCCACTGTTTGTTGTTACGTTTTGGCTTGGTGCAGCTGATCTTCCAGCTCACTGACTCTTTCCTCAGCTGTGATCATTCTATTTTTGAGGGCACAGAGTGAGTTTTTGATTTCATCTATGGAATCTCTGATCCATGCCATTTCTGTGTGAAGCATTCCAATTGCTTTGTATTTCTTAAGGTCATTTTGGTTACAAAGTTTTCAGCAGTTAATCTATAGTCTCTCAGAGATAATTAACTCTTACTCCAACTTCTTAGCACAAGTACCTATTCTCCCGTGGAGCATTCTTGTAGAGCTCCTTACCCTGATACAGTGTCCTGACAAAAAGTAAATGAGAATTGGTGCCTATCTATGGGACTTCAGGGGCTAAAATGATAGTACAGCAAGATAGAACACTTTCTTTGCACCACCCAGCTTCAATCTCCTACACCGAAGTTGGTCTCCAGAGCACTGCCAGGAGTTATTCCTAAAAATCATAGAGCCATGATTAAGGTCTAAGCACTGCCAGCTGTGTCCAGAAACCTAAATAATGTGGGACTTACACGGCAAGCTTCAAAAATATTAAGTACCTTCTGTGTGTATGTCAGTATCTCTGCCTCTAACTTAGCCCTTGCTCTTGTGGAGGCTTCACGTTTATCAAATCCTCAGGGGAAAACAGGGATGGTATATTCTAGCAGCCAAATACTATACTTTTTCTCATGGTTATCTTTACCTGACCTTAAAATATTTTCCTGTTTTGCAACATTGGCATCTTGAAGGACTTAAGGAGCTCGATATTTAAAATAATCAGATGTAGTAACTTGATGGTTGCAGAAATTGTCAGGTGTTTGCACTTTTCTGGCTATTTTGTGGAATATTTAACATAGAAATTAAATCTTATATATTTTCAGTACCAAGCACATCATCTGCAATATAATAAAGACCAGCCCTACCAAATATAGTTATTTCAGTTAATTTTTGTATAAACAGGATGCTTCAATATTTTTTAGTATGAAAATAACTGCTCTATCCTATTACCTTTTGCTGTTTACATGAAATCAAGAATGTGCCCCAGTGATGGTGTAAAAGCTCCATCATCCCTAAACCTAAATCTGTTCATTAAACTTACTGTTAAAACACACTGCCTTCTCAGACTTAATATCTTCAACACATTTATAACTCATGGAAATTATTTTGGGGCATAGCCTTCTACTTCTTTTCTGCTGGGAAAAACAGCAAAGAAAGCTTGACCTTATTTCAAGAGAAGGGGTTCTGAGGGTACATTCATCAATCACTCTCTAGAAAGTAATGAGAAGACTAAAATCTTTCAGAAATCAATAATAAGGTGAGTGGGTGTGCAGGAGACAGATGGCAGACTCTTGAAAATCAGTAATTTTAGTAACAGAGTTTTTTTTATTGCAGACACTGGAATAAAGAATCAAAATACTGGGAATGTTTAAGATAAAAATTCTAAAAATATTAGAGGATTATGCAAATTATATTGTAGCCATTAGAACATTTTTTACCAACCTTTTCCTATATTACCAGAAAATTGTTCTGTAATCCCACTACGGATTACACACTACTTGTGTACATTTTAGTTTGAAAATAAGTATTTTGTAAAGTATTTTATTTAGATCTTTATTATGACAGGAGAGGTCCTTTCTATCTTACTATCAAATGATTTTGAAATTTACACATATACCAGTGTGTTATGGTAATAATTATGGATTAATTAGAACAGTTCATAATAGTGTCATGGAAAGTTATAAGTGGTTTATATTATAGTTAAATCAAGGATAAATGTGTCTTTTTTTCTCCAAGGTTTAAATAGCAATTTTAAGTCTTAAAGCATCTATAATCTTTTGTTGGTAACAAATAAAACATACTACAAAAACCCACATATTCCTAAAATTTCATTGGCAATTAAAAAACATCCATTTTCATGAATTTCTCAAAATTACTAAGATTATTTATTTCCTTTATATAAACACATGTGACTATTTTGGAATAGTAATGATAATGCCACCCAATTATTTTGCTTTGACATACTCATTCTATATGCTAAAGATCTAGAATATGGAAAGACAGTACAGACATTAAGGTTTATCCTTCACATGCATTCAACCCTGATTCAATTCCTCACACCACATAGTTCCCTGAGCACTGTGGGATTAGACCAGGTAAGTGAGATTAAGGCCAAAGAAATGCACCATTCTTTGGTCCTCACATTAAATTCTTGACTTGATAAGAAATTTCTGAAAGGGGCCCGGAAGTCCTGAGAACGATTTGGGGAGTCAAAAATCAAAAACACAAAAAAAGTCAAATATCGAAAACACCGAGAATCTGACTTTCAGATTAGGATTGACTCAATTTCCTTATATGACTTCTCATTAATACGAAAACCTACAATGACACTTTTTTAAAAAATTATTTATTTATTTTTATTTATTTATTCTTAGTGAAACACATGAGGCACAGGTGCAGACTTACAAAGTTTTGTGCTTGGGTTTCAGTTATACAATGATCGAGTACCCATCCATCCACCAGTGCCCATTCTAGTATCATTCCAATGATACTAGTAGCCCTTCCACTTCGCCCATCCCCACCAACCCACCCTGCCTTTGTGGCAGGACATTCCCTTTTGCTCTCTCTTTCCTTTAGTGTGTTGTGGTTTGCAATAGAGGTATGGAATGGCCAGTCTAGAGTCTATTTTCAGCACGCATCTAGCATCCCAAGGAAGTCCTCCAAACACTCTTTACTTGGTGTTACCTTTTCTATCTGAGATGCCTTTCCCCCAGCATCTGCTGCCAGCTTCCAAGCCATGGAGCAGACATCCTGTGGTACTTATCTCAACTATTTTTGGGTGTTAATATCCCAATATGTTATTTTATATTCACCAGATGAGTGCACTTTTTCTATGTCTGCCCTTCTCTTTCTGGCTCATTTCACTTAGCATAATACTTTCTATGTAGAAACACGCATATGTAAATTTCATGACCTCATCTTTTCTAACAGCTACATAGTATATCATTGTGTAGATGTACCAAAATTTCTTTAGCCAGTATCTGTTCTTGGGCACTGGGGTTTTCTCCAGTTTTGGCTATTGTGAACAGGGCTGCAATGAACATACAAGTGCAGATGTCATTTAGACTGTACTTTTTTGCCTTTCTGGGTTATATTTCAAGGAGTGCTATTGATGGATCAAGTGGGAGATCAATTTCTAATTTTTTTGAGAATCGTCCATACTGTTTTCCAAAAGGGATGAACCAGTCGGCATTCCCACCAGCAGTGTAAGAGGGTCCCTTTCTTACCACATCCATGCCAGCACTGGGTTGCTTTTGTTCTTTTGGATGTGGGCCAGCCTCTGTGATGTGAGATGATATCTCATTGTTATTTTGATCTGCATCTCCCTGATAATTAGTGATGTAGAGCATTTCCTCATGTGCCTTTTAGACATTTGAATTTCTTCTTTGAGAAAATTTCTGTTCATGTCGTCACCCCATTTTTTTATGGAGTTGGATGTTTTCTTCTTGTGGAGTTTAACCAGTGTTTTGTATATCCTTGATATCAATCTCTTATCAAATGTGTATTGGGTGAATATAATTTTCCATTTTGTAGACTGTCTTTGGATTTTGGTCACTGTTTCTTTTTAGGTGCAGAAGCTTATAAGAAACTAAGCTTCTTAGTTTAAAATAGTCCCATTTGTCTATCTCTGTTTTCACTTGCTTGGGCAAGGCATGTCATCTTTGAAGATACCATTTGCTTCACTGTCATGGAGGATTTTGCCAACCTTGTCTTCAATGTACCTTATGGATTCCGGTCTGACATTGAGGTCTTTAATCCATTTTTATCTTACTTTTGTACATGGTGTTAGGTAGAGATCTGAGCCAATTCTTTGCATGTAGCTGTCCAGTTTTGCCATCATCATTTGTTAAAAACTGCCTTTCTTGCTCCACTTCACATTTCTTCCTCCCTTATAAAAGATTATCTGATCATATATATGGGAGGTGTCAATATATTCTACCCTGTTCCATTGGTCTGCATCTCTGCCTTTGTTCTGGTATCATGATATTTTAATTACTACTGCTTTGTAGTAGAGTTTGAGGTTGGGGAGGTTGATTGTTCCCATTTTCTTTTTCCCAAGAATTGCGTTAGCTATTCGTGGGGGCTTATTGTTCCATATGAATTTCAGGAGCATTTGCTCCATTTCTTTGAAGATTGTCATGGTTATCCATAAAGAGTTCACATTGAATTTGTACAATGCTTTGGTGAGTACTACCATTTTAACAATGTCAACTCTCCTGATCCATGTTCAGGGTATATATTTCCATTTCCTCGTGTCCTCTTTTAGTTCCTGAAGTAACGTTTTATAGTTTCCTTTATACAGGACTTTTATGTCCTTATTTAAGCCGATTCCTAGCTACTTGATTTTCTGAGGCACTATTGTGAACGGGATTGCTTTATTCATGTCACTTCGTTCTCTCTCATTATTTGCATATAGGAAATCCATGATCTTCTGGGTATTGATTTTATAGCCTGCAACTTTACTATGCAAGTCTATTGTTTCTAGGAGTTTCTTGGGAGAGGTTTTTGGGTTTTCTAAGTATACTATCGTATTGTCTGCAAATAGTAAGAACTTGATTTCTTTCTTTTCTACGTGAATGCCCTTAATATCTTTTTCTTGTCTAACTGCTAATGAAAGTACCTCCAGTACTATATTGAACAACAGTGGAGAGAGTGGGAAACCTTGTCTTGTCACTGATCTTAGAGAGAAGGATCTTTAGTTTTTTGTTAATATTATGGATGATGTTGATTGATTTCCAAATGTTAAACATCCTTGAATTCCCGGGATGAATCCCATTTGGTCCTGGTGTATGGTCTTTTTGATGAGTTGTTGAATTCTATTTGCTACTATTTTGTTGAGAATCTTCGCATCCGTGTTCATTGGGTATATCAGCCTGTTGTTTTCTTTTCTTATGGTATCTTTGTTTCCATTTGGTATTAGAGAGATATGGGCTTCATAGAAACTGTTTGGGAGAGTTTCTGTTTCTTCAATTTCCAAGAAAAGCTTGTGAAGAACTGGCAATAAGTCCTCTTTAAATGTTTGGAAAAATTCGCAGTGAATCCATCTTGACCTGGGCTATTGTTTTGGGAAAGACATTTGATTGCAGTTTAAATTTCCTTGATATTAATATCTATTCAGGTATTCCATACCTTCTTGGTTCAACTTTGGTAGATTATAGGAATCCAGGAATTTATACATTTTTTCCAGGTTCTCAGTTTTGTGGCATACAGACTTTGAAACTAGTCTCGTGATCTTCTGAATTTCTTTGGTTTCCATTTTTATCTCCCCCTTTTCAATTCTGATTCGGTTTATTGGAGTTCTATCTCTTTCTTTGTGAGTTTTGCTAGTGGTTTATCAATTTTGTTTATTTTCTCAAAGAACCACCTCTTGGTTTTATTGATCTTTTGGATTGTTTTTTGGGTTTCTATATTGTTGATTTCTGCTCTAAATTTTATGATCTCTTTCCTTGTCCCTTGTTTGTGATCCTTTTGTTAGACTTTTTTCTAAGATCTTGAGCTGTGAAGTCAACTTGTTTATGTGTGTCCTTTCTTCCTTTCTGAGAAACGCTTGCAGAGCTATAAATTTTCCCCTTAACATGACTTTAGCTGTGTCCCACAGTTTCTGGTAACTCGTGTTTTCATCTTCATTTGTTTCTAGGTATCTTTTGATTTCTTCCTCGATTTTTTTTCTGACCCAGTCATTATTCAACATTGACTTGTTTAGTTTCCAAGTGTTTCATTTGGTTTTCTGAGTCTGTACATGATTACATTCTATCTTCATCGCCTCGTGGTCTGAAAAGATAGTTGATACAATGTCTATCTTCCTTATTCTGTTGAGGTATGCTTTGTGGCTGAGTGCATGGTCTATACTGGAAAATGTTCCATGTGCACTGAAAAACAATGTGTATTCTTTTGGGGAGGGATGAGAGGAGGGAGGATATAAAGTCCTGCATAGATCTATTAGCCTCTGTCTTCTATTTCTTCCTTCAGAGTCATTATTTCCTTGCTGAGTTTTAATCTCCTTGATCTAGCTAGGGGTGATAAGACGGTATTGGAGTCTCCAATTACTATTGTTTTGCTTGTAATGTCCTTCTTAAGATCTGCAGTTGTTGTAAGTATTTGGCTGGTCTCTCATTGGGTGTGCCCTTCCTTTAGGTTTGGTTTTTAGTCTATGAAGTTCCTGAACTGTTGTTATCCACAAAATAGTGTACCATTCCTTTGACTTTGAGTGACAATTTAGCCATATAAAGTATTCTTGGTGAAGCATTCATTTCATTGAGTTTTTTTTTCTATTTATCCCAGAATTGCCTTTGGGCTTGGAGGGTTTCCTCTGATAGGTCTGCTATGAATCTTAGTGGTGCTCTTTTGTATGTGATTTCTTTCTTTGATCTTGCTGCTTGCTGTATTATGTCTCTTTTCATGGCATCCGTCATTCTTTCTATGATATATCTTGAAGTGTTTTTGTTAGGGTCTCTTTTAGCTGGCAACCTTTAAACCTCTTGAATCTGGGTGCCTGTATTCTCCAGCTCTGGGAACTTTTCAGTAATCATTTCTTTAACTGTGGCTTTTTCATTGGGATTCCTTCCCTGACCTTCTGGTACTTCAATGATTCTAATGTTGTTCCTTTTTAAATAACCCCCTGAGACTCTGATTCCCCTTAGAGCTATTTTGAGGACTCTTCTCATTGTTTGTTCTTGCCTATAGACTTCCTGCAGCTCAATTTCCAGCTCACTGATTCTGTCTTTGACTGTAGTCATTCTACTGTTGAGGGCACACACCGAGTTTTGTTTTTGTTTTATTTTTTAAATGTATTTGTTTTTCTTTCTTTCTTTTTTAAAATTAATTTATATTAGTGAAACACCATGAGGTACAGTTATAGACTTACAAATTTTTGTGCTTGGGTTTCGATTATACAATGATCAAATACCCATCCCTCCACCAGTGCCCTATTTCCACCACCATAGATCCCAGTATCCCTCCCATCCCTATTCCCCCCATCTCACCCTGCCACTGTGGCAGGGCATTCCCTTTTGTTCTCTCTCTCCTTTTGTGTGTTGTGGTGTGCAAAAGAGGCATTGAGTGGTAATAATGTTTGGTCCATAATCTATTTTCAACATGCATCTCCCCTCCTGGAAGGATCCTCCAAACACCCTTTATTTGGTGCTCCCTTCTCTATCTGAGCTGCCCTTTCCCCTAGAATGCCCGGCTGGCCTCCAAGTCATGCAGTAATACTCCTGGTACTAATTTCGGCTATTTTGGGGTATTAATCTCCTATTTTGTTACTTTATGTCCCCCACATGAATGCAATCTTTTTATGGTTGAACTCCAAAAGAAGAAAGCATCCAACCACATAAAAAATGGGGCAATGAAATGAACAGAAACTTTCACAAAGAAGAAACCTGAATGGCAAAATGGAACATGAGAAAATGCTCTGCATCATTAATCATCAGGGAGATGCAGATCAAAACCACAATGAGATACCATCTCAAAGCTCAGAGACTGGCACACATTCAAACGAACAAAAGCAACTGATGCTGGCATGGATGTGGCGAGAAAGGGACACTCCTTCACTGTTGGTGGGAATGCCGACTGGTTCAGCCCTTTTGGAAGACAGTATGGACGATTCTCAAAAAAAAATTAGAAATTGATCTTCCATTTGACCCAGCAATATCACTCCCAGGAATATATCCCAGAGGGCAAAAATGTATAGTCGAAGTGACACCTGCACTTGTTTGTGCATTGCAGCACTCTTTACAATAGCCAGAATCTGGAAAAAACCTGAGTGACCAAGAACAGATGATTGGTTAAAGAAACTTTGGTACGTCTAAACAATGGAGTACTATGTAGCTGTTAGAAAAGATGAAGTCATGAAATTTACATACAAGTGGTACTACATGGAAAGTATCATGCTAAGAGAAATGAGTCAGAAAGAGAGGGAAAGACACACCGAGTTTTTTATGTCATCTACTGAATCCTTTATTTGTGACACTTATGTGTGTAGCTTTTCAATTTTTGCTCTCAATTCTTCCTATAATTTCTCAATTCTCCGATCCATTGTTTCTTCCATGTCCTCCTTTAATTTACTGGATATCTGTCCCACCATTTCCTTGAGGTCATTCAACATCTTCAATAGTTCATCTCTGAATTCTTCTGAATTCTTTATCAGAGAACTCACATTTGTGAATAGGACTTTTAAAGCTTCTGCACTCTTTCATCATCCTCTCCTCATGGTGGGGATTTGCACTATTTCTTCATGTTATTGTGATGTTATGGAGATTGATTGTGGAGATAATTGACAGGGGCTGGAGCGATAGCACAGCGGTAGGGCGTTTGCCTTGCACGCAGCCAACATGGTCGACCCGAGTTTGATTCCTCCGCCCCTCTCGGAGAGCCTGGCAAGCTTTCGAGAGTATCTCGCCGGCACGGCAGAGCCTGGCAAGTTCCCCATGAGGTATTCGATATGCCAGACACAGTAACAACAAAGTCTCCAATGGAGACGTTACTGGGTCCGCTAGAGCAAATCGATGATCAACGGGAGGGCCTTTACTACTTATGGAGATTGATATGTGACACATTAGATTTCCGGGTATGGATAGAATAACTTCGGCTAACCCCAAAATAAACCATGTCCACTTCTGAAGAGGTCACGCCCACTTATGAAGAGACCACGCCCCTGCGGGTACCTGGGAGAGGGAGAATAGCCGCTGTGTTGTTGGCGATGAATAGGAAGGTGTTTCGGCAGCCCAGAGTCTGAGAGGATGCCTGGGGCCTGGAAGTGAGGAAGGTGATGTTCCAGGGTCAATTATTCACTGACCTGGGAGAGGGAGAAAAGCAGCCCGGCGTTGGAGACAGACACAAAGGTGCTCGGGGAGGTTGGGTAGCCCAGCGTCCAAGAGGACGCCTGGAGCCTGTTCGTGGGGAAGGTGGAGTTCCGTGGTCCGAAAGCCTAAGATAATTCTTATGTCAACCTTATAACTATGTTTTATTATTATATGATCAACAATAACATTTAGCTATTCATTTAAAAGTGAAGATGGGTCACGCCTCCCCGCAGCCCCTGCGGGCCCTGGGAGTGTGTCGCTCGCGCAGAGCTGGGCGTTGATCCAGGTTCATCCCTGGCTTCCCATATGGGCCACCGAGCCCACCAGGAGTGATTCCTGAGTGCAGAGTAAGGAGTAACCCCTGAGCACTGACAGAAATTTTCTTTGACCCTCTGGAAACCTTCCTGAAATTTATCTTTCTCACTTTAGTATTAAGAACTATACCAAATTGAAAAGATATGAAAGAATACTCTAAGAAAAGGAAAAGGAAGAAGTTACATCCTTTTCCTTATTTAGACTCCTCGGGAATAAGCAGAATTGCAGATGAATTCAATGAATTTTTTTTCCTATCACTGTTACAATGTCTGTTCCACAAGACAACCGGACTTAAAGTATTTTGACAACAGAAACGATGATTCTAATACTGAAACTTCCAACGAGTTACCAAAATTTACAGATGAAATATAGTTCTGACCTCGACATCAGAGCCTGTTGCCCAGCCCTGTGCTCAGAAGCCTGGAGCACGGCACCTTCTCTGCAGAAAAATCTGCCGATATTGAAATTTCTGATGAAGAGTGTGATTCGCCAGAGTCGGTCAACCAAAACACGCAGGAGGAGAGCCCCATAGAAGTCCACACTGCTGAGAATGTTCCCATTGCTGCAGAAGTGCATGCAATTTCGGAAGATTATGATCTAGAGACAGAAAACACTTCTTCAGAGAGTCTCCAAGACCAAAGCGACGAGGAGCCCCAGCTAAACTTTGCAAAGTTCTCAACAAGAACCAGTCTCTGAATGTGACTGCCCAGGAGAAATGGCCTTTACTGAGAGCCAATAGCAGCGGCCTCTACAAGTGAGAGCTCTGCGACCTCAATAGCAAGTATTTTTCCTATTTGAAGCAGAACATGATCCTGAAACACAAGAGCACTGATTCGAATATGTGTCTCGTGTGCAAGGAAAGCTCTACCAACGTGCTCCTGATCGAACATGCCAAGCTCCACGAAGAAGATCCCTACATTTGTAAATACTGTGACTACAAGACGGCGATCTTCGGGAACCTCAGCCAGCACATCGCAGACTTGCACTTCAGCGACCACCTCTACTGGTGCAAGCAGTGCGAGGTGCAGTTCTCCTAGAGCAGCGAACTATACCTGCACTTCCAGGAGCACAGCTGCATGAGCAGTACCTGTGTTAGTTCTGTGAACATGAGACGAATGATCCAGAAGACTTGCATAGCCACGTGGTAAATGAACACCCGTGTAAGATAATAGAGGTGAACGATAAGTATAACAATGGAGAGCATGAGCAGTACAGCCTCTTGAGCAAAATCACCTTTGACAAATATAAAAATTTCTTTGTGTGCCAAGTGTGTGGTTTTTGGAGTCGGCTTCATACAACTGTCAACAGGTATGTTGCCATTGAACATACCAAAATTTTCTCTCACATGTATGATGATTGTGGCAAAATGTTTTTAAGTATGCTGGAGTATTGCAAACACCTAAATTCACATTTGTCCAGAGGGATTTATTTATGCAAATACTTTGAATATTCAACGGGACAGATTGAAGATCTTAAAATTCATCTAGATTTCAAGCATTTGACTGACTTACCTCATAAGTGTAGTGACTGCTTGATGAGGTTTCGAAATGAAAGGGAGTTAATAAGTCACTTGCTGGTCCATGAGACGACTTGATTTCTTTAACTTTCATGATATTAATGTAAAATAGTAAGACACACTTTTTTTCAGATGTTAAAATGGGCGGTTTTTACCTCCACTTATGAGCATTGTCTTGTATAGGCAATAAGTCTCTTTTTAATTGTCCTATGGTTCTTGGCATTGTTACATTTTTTGGTATATAGATTTATTCAAAGTGTGTTATTTTCAGTGCATGTTATTTTATAGTTTTAACCACTCTTGGTGACTATCATCCTGTTTCTTGCATGTTTGCTGATTCCATGAATTGATAAGAAACAGATGTACTAAAGAAAAAAAAGTGAAGATGATAAAAAAATTAACAGAAAGACATAGGGATAAAAATAGTGTGATATCAATCTGATTACATTAATATAAAGGTAAAAGGTAAAGGCCCTCCCGTTGTTCGTCGATTTGCTCGAGCGGGCCCAGTAACGTCTCCATTGGAGACTTTGTTGTTACTGTGTTTGGCATATCGAATACGTCACGGGGAGCTTGCCAGACTCTGCCGTGCCGGCGAGATACTCTTGGTAGTTTGCCGGGCTCTCCGAGAGGGGCGGAGGAATCGAACTCGGGTGGGCCTTGTTGGCTGCATGCAAGGCAAACGCCCTACCGCTGTGCTATCGCTCCAGCCCACATTAATATAATTATATATTTTAAATAATGTAAATAAAAAATAGTGAATCATCAATATTAAAATTTCTTATAAAAATCAAGGCATAAGTAAAGAAAAGCAAGTGTTTCAGATAGGAAGAGAGATATACAAAATATACTTCTGAGTATGTAAATGTGTTTGTCACAATCTCCAAAGACTAAATTGATTGAGGAAATCACCTTATGAATCACTTTTTCAAAATAAGATTGATTCTCAAAGCTACACAGTTTCAAGAACAGCTGGGTAGACTGTATGAAGAATAAAATGAGAACACGAGTCTCCAAGCATTTATAATCTATTTCCTATCCCCAGACTTTATATGATTAAAATGTTAGCCTTGAGTGCATTAACCTACAAAAATTCCTTCTTCAAACTCAAGCTACAAGAATACTATAAAGAAGATAATAAATACAACTTAGGGTTGATCTGAGAGGAAATTTAATTTGACTTTTCCTAAACAGTATGCCACCTACATGTTATCTATATCTTAATATGAAATATAGGTGATATCATCCTGTGTTTATCCTTCTTCTCCCTTTCTCCATTTACCATGATATTGTCCAGTTCTCTTTCATGCTGCAGCAAATTGCATGATTCCATCATGTCTCATAGCTGAGTAGTTTATATACAGCATTTATATATACATTTTCATGATCCGCTGAACTGCTGTTGAATATCTAGGTTGATTACATATCTTAGCTATTTTACATCGTATTTCCATGAGGACCAGTGTGCTTAAGACCTCTTGAATGAATATTTTTCTCTCATGGAGGTTCCATACCCCAAAGCAGCTCAACTTTGAATTTACTGAGAACTCTCCATACTGATTCCACTAGGTTGAAACAGACAAAATTCTTACCAGCTGTGAATTCTCCGAATCCTTAGGGAATGAGGACATGAAAAGGATATGGAGGATTTGAACTCTTTGGAGGATTTGGGGGCTGGAGAGATAGCACAGCAGTAGGGCATTTGCCTTTTGCGCAGTCGGCCAGCCTGAGACATGTTCAATTCCTCCGCCCCTCTGGGAGGGCCAGGCAAGCTACCCAGAGTATCTCGCCTGAAGGGCCAAGCCTGGCAAGCTACCTGTGAGGTATTCCATATGCCAAACACAGTAACAATTTTCAAAATGGAGATGTTGCTGGGCCCGCTCGAGCAAATCGATGAACAACAGGAGGACAGTGCAGTTCTAAAGCAGCACGAATCACAAAGTTATTCAGTTTTGGGCTTTTGATGTACATTGTTCCATCCCCAATCCCTCCATTAGTGTTTCCGGATTCTCTCTCCTACACCCATCCCCCAGTCCGAACCTGTCGTCTTGACAGGCACCTTTAAAATCTTGTTATTAAAGGTTGAGTCTTGGAACTTCAGTGTTATTAACTCTGTGGTTTGAATATTTAGCTCTATCATGTTTGAACTACCACTGATGTACCTGAGTTCCTTTCACCTCTGGCCCCATTTCATCTCATTTATCTCTTCTCACACTTTCCTTCTTCCATCTCTATCGTCTGGATTCAAGGGTCTAAACATCTCATCCAGTTACCCTAGAAACCACTTATAAGTGATATCATCCTGTGTTTATCCGTCTTGTCCCTTTCTCCAGTTACCATGATATTGTCCAGTTCTCTTTTATATACATCTTCATGATCCGCTGAACTGCTGTTGAATATCTAGGTTGATTACATATCTTAGCTATTTTACATCGCATTTCCATGAAGAGCAGTGTGCTTAAAATCTCTTGAATGAATATTTTTCTCTCATGGGGGTTCCATACCCCAAATCAGCTCAACTTTGAATTTCCTGAGAACTCTCCGTACTGATTCCACCAGGTTGAAACAGATATAATTCTTACCAGCAGTGAATTCTCCAAATCCTTTTCATGTACTTATTCCCATCACATTCCCTTATTCATATCAAGAGGATTTGGAGAATTTGGAGGCTTTGGAGGATTGGGAGGATTTGGAGCCTGGAGCAATAGCACAATGGTAGGGCTTTTGCCTTACACGCAGCCAGCCAGGCCGAGCCCGGTTCAATTCCTCAGTCCCTCTGGGAGAGCCCGGCAAGCTACCCAGAGTATCTCACCCGCAGGGCCAAGCCTAGCAAGCTACTCGTGATGTATTTTGTGTGCCAAACACAGTAATAACAAGTCTCAAAATGGAGATGTTCCTGGGCCCGCTTGAGCAAATTGATGAACAATGGGAGGACAGTGCAGTGCAGTGCTAATATGAAATAACTATTAACATTCAAATGAACAAATATTTAAAACTCATAATAAATGGGTGCTGGAACTTGTTGAATGCTTTCTCTGCATCTAATGATATGATATATGGTTTTTATCTTTTCTTTTGTTGATATGATTTGCTCGAGCGGGCCCAGTAACATCTCCATTGGAGACTTTGTTGTTACTGTGTCTGGAATATCGAATACTCTCGGTAGCTTGCCGGGCTCTCCGAGAGGGGTGGAGGAATCGAACTCGGGTCGGCCATGTTGGCCGCTTGTAAGGCGAACGCCCTACACGCTGATTTCGAATGTTAAAACATCCTTGCATCACAGGGATAAATTGGTCATGGTGTATGTTCTTTTTGATGAGTTGTTAAATTCTATTTGCTAGTATTTTGTTGAGAATCTTCGTGTCCATGTTCATCAGGGATATCGGCCTGTAGTTTTTTTTTTCTTTGTTTCCTTTCGGTATTAGAGAGATATGGGCTTCATAGAAACTGTTTGGAAGAGCTTCTGTTTCTTCAATTTCCTGGGAAAGTTTGAGAAGAACTGGAAATAGGTCCTCTTTAAATGTTTGGAATAATTCGTTAGTGAATCCACCTGGGCCGGGGCTTTTGTTTTTGGGAAGACTTTTTATTACAGTTTCAATTTCCTTGATGTTAATACGCCTATTCAGGTATTCTAGATCTTCTTGATTAAACCTTGGAAGATGATAGGAATCCAGGAATTTATCCATTTCTTCTAGATTCTCTTGTTTTGTGGCATATAGACTTTTCAAAGGATTCTCTGATGATCTTTTGAATTTCTTTGGTTTCTGTTGTGATATCCCCCTTCTCATTTTTGATTTGGTTTATTAGGGTTCTCTCTCTCTCTTTGTGAGTGTTGCTAGTGGTTTATCTATATTATTTATTTTCTCAAAGAACCAGCTCTTGGTTTCATTGAGCTTTCAGATTGTTTTTTGGTTTCTGCAGCCTTCTACTTAATCACAGCCCAAATATGACTACAAAGGGGAGAAAGTTGAAATAAAAATTAAAAATGAGTTACAACATGATGAACATATGGATTCATACATCTATTGTAAACAGACCAATGGCAAAAAGTACAGAGAATCAACATGGAAATTGTCAATAAAGGAATGCTGCATTTTTCCATCTCTAGTCACTGAAAATGTTTGTAACAGCATTAAAAAAACTTTTTAATAATAATGCATTATTATCAAAAAACTAAGAATCATAACAAGAATCATAACAAGAACAAGAATCGTATCATTGAAATACATATTTATACCTTTTGAGCAATTTTACTAATTTCTTACATGCTTGATCCATCATCTTTTATCTTTAGGCATCACCATTCAATTCTGTTTCTGAGTTTTTATTTTTTAAAGAATATCCTTGTAAGTATGTGCTTTGTAACAAATTTGGCATGTGGTTCCATCCATGCTATTTCATGTTGCAGTTATATAAGCATTATGATATATACAGAAGGGTTCTTTTATTGTTGTTAACTTATATCATGTTCCTCATTAAAATTGTCACTATTATCTACTTTGTACCCATAAGCATGGCTGGAGTGATAGCACAGTGGGTTGAGTGTTTGCCTTGCTCTGGCAGATCTGGGTTCGATTGCTCCGTCCCTCTTGGAGAGCTGGGCAAGCTACAGAGAGTATTTTGCCCAAACAGCAGAGCCTGGCAAGCTCCCCATGGAGTATTCAATATGCCAACAAAACAGTAACAAGTCTCACAATTTTTGTGAGACATTACTGGTGCCTGCTTGAGCAAATCGATGAACAACGGGAGGACAGTGCTACAGGACAGTGCTACCCACAAGCAGAAAATATGTTCTTGCTAAATGCCTCTGTAAGAATTACAAATCTTATATTTGTAGTGAGTGACATTGGAGCATCGGGGGAGGTGGGGGGCGGGAGCAGCGGGGCAGCTGTGCAGAGACCCCTGAATAGCTGCCACAGCTGGGAGCCAGGAGACATGGTGCCTTCCGGGAGGGGGTGAGAGGGGCGCCTGGCACCCTGGGGCTCCACTGCTTGGGGCCTCTTCCCGCATGCCCACCACATTGCTGGCTGACTTGAGGGGCCAAGTTGCTGATTCCCTGAATCTGCTGTGGACCTGTTGGATGTGACCAACTCCTCCCCTGCTTGGACACTTGGTTGCAAACCACCCAGGGCCAGACCGCAGGAAAGTTCCCCACGGGCCCCTCCCTGGGTGACATTGGAGGAAGTTGGGAGCTTTTTATTTTCTCTCTTAAGCACATAGACTAAAGTCCCGCTGTGAAGTAGTGATCTTAAATCACCATCAAAGCATCAATGTAATTTCAACTTTTTTTCAAAAATGGATTATTAAGTGTACTGAGCACCAATTTCCTGTTAGAGTCACTACATTAAATGAGGGCTGGAGTGATAGAACAGCAGGTAGGGCATTTGCCTTGCACACGGCAGCCAACACGGTTCGATTCCTTTCAGAGAGCCCAGCAAGCTACCTAGAGTACCCCGCCTGCACAACTCCCCAATGCGCATTCGATATGCCGAAAACAGTAACAACAACTCTCACAATGGAGATGTTATGGTGCCTGCTCGAGCACAGTGCTACAGTGCTATATTTTAGTACTAGATACTTCAAGAAATCTTAATGCTACAAAGCTGAAAATTTGTAATCAGTTTAGAACAAAGTTTAATATATTTCCATTAGTCCAACTTCACTAATTCTATTATTCAAAATTGAAATGTCTTTTTATTCTTTGCATAGTTATGATAGACTGATAGAAATATTAATCTTTCCAACTAAGTTAACCTTCTGATCATTTCTCCTTGAATATCTAATAATTTTCCATTTTGATTAATATAAAATTTTAAGCATTGTAAATTATGGGATTTAATTTTCAGACTATTAAATTATTATATTTGAATGATTTTCCCCTCTTAAATACTCATGCCTGCTAATACAAGCACTTTTAGTTAGTGGCTTTTACTTAGTGTGTCTTTTTTCATCTTTTTATCTTTCTGCTCAAAAGAATAGCTTCAATTCAAAATCTATTTACTGAATACATTTTATTATAACTTATGATTTTACTATACTTATTTTTAAAGACTTTATTTTTCACTGTTGTTTATGTTTCTGTCTTACCACATGGTCTTTATTTTTCATTTTCTATTCTATTCCCAACACTATGCAAGGTCTCTCTAGCATTGCCAGTGGTCATTCCTGAAGACAGAATCTATAAAAGTCCCTGAGCACCACTGTTTTTTGTCCCCTAAACTTCCCCAAATACATAAATAAAAATAGAATAAGGAAAACTTGACTGAAACAAACCATTACAGTCAAACAAGGCAGAAACTCTCTCACAGACTTCTAGATTAAGCAGGCTTAGCTTAATGTGGGTTCATGTAAAATGCTCAAAAAGAATCACTCTTACAACTGGGAACTGACTCTGTGACTTGGTTAACAATTGATAGAGCTGGGCCTGCTAACTGAAGTGTTTAGACATCGTTTCAACACATGAGTTGTGCTTCTCAGAACATGAAGGTTAGATTATAAGAGTGAAGACTGCAAGAAAAGAATTCTAAGTATCCATGTAGAAACTGCAACTTCTCTTCAGAAATACTAGAAAATAACTTCTGATATATTGAACTGCTTTTAAATGTTACTTTATGCGGGGAAGAAAAGCATTCTCATACAAGGTGTCAGGGTGGGAGTGAAGGATAGAGACCATCCATTAAAATCTAATAAAACCTTCTAGAATATTAAAGAAAAATATATAGCAAGACCAAGTGTTTATTCTAGACACATCATTTTCTTGCATATAAATTGCATTCTTTAGCAGCATTCTCTTAATGTTAATGTCTGGAGTATTAACTGCATTGCAGCACTATTCAATAGAAATCTAATACAAAACACATGTAAGTTGTGCAGGCGGGGTACACATGTGGTTATTTTCTGATAACCACATTTAAAAATTCAATGGAATATAATGTGATGAAGAAATAGCTCAAGGGGTTGAACACACGTTTTTGTATGCAGAGGCACCACATGGTCCTCTCAACATTACTAGGGTTAACCCACAGCACAAACCTGAGGGTAACTCAGAGCACCGCGAGGTATGACCCCAGACAAGACTCAACATTATATTTTATTAATTTAACATGTGTGAGCGATAGCACAGCAGTAGGGCGTTTGCCTTGCATGCAGCCAGCCTGGTTGGGCCGGGTTCGATTCCTCCGCCCCTCTCAGAGAGCCTGACAAGCTACTGAGAGTATCTCGCTTACACGGCAAAGCCTGCCAAACTACCTGTGACGTATTCAATATGCCAAACACAGTAACAACAAGTCTCAAAATTGAGACGTTACTGCCGGCTCAATCAAATCAATGAACAACGGGAGGACAGTGTTTGTTTTTTGTTTTGTATAAAAAGTGAGCATTTCAACATGTTTCAGTGGAAATATTACAGAGGTTCTTGACATATTTACCTTAAATACTCCATCAAATATAGTGTGCATTTTTATTCTTGGATCATATTAACCACAATGTAGCTCAATATCCACATGTAAAATATAGAAAATGCTGCTCTATATTTTAATATCCTTAGATATGGGAATAATATTCTCCTCACTTTTATATTTCTAAAAACTGCTTCAATACAGAGAAAGAAATTTAGATCACCCATACCATTCCTCTTTTGGTAAACTGAGAAATCACTTTCCTGTCCTCTTCTTTTATTTCAACCTTTGTTAACATATTATAAATTATGTTAATGCTCTATTTTAGAAATAATATATCATATTAATATTTAAATATTGGCAATAATTTGACAGTTGTTTTGTTTAAGTCACTAATTTGTTCTTCCTTTTAACAAATAATTGTTGAGGAACTAGAGAGATAGTACAGTGGGTAGAGCATTTGCCTTGCCCAAGATCTGGGGATTTCCTCATAGTTCTGGAGATTTTTTTTCCCATAGCAGAGATGATTTCCATTTCTTCCTTGAGCTGCTCAGACACTAGAGTCTCCCTGAGTTTTATAGGGCACTTGTAAAAGTAACTGTTATTACTGGACCCATTCCTGTCCTTTTTTTTTGGTGTCCCAGAATACTTTATTTTTTTTTCCTTATTTTTTTATTAGTGAAACAGCATGACGTACAGTTGTGACTTACAAATTTTTGTGTTTGGGTTTCAGTTATACAATGATCGAATACCCATCCCTCCACCAGTGCCCATTCTCCACCACCACCGATCCCAGTATCCCTCCTCCCCCCGTCCCCCCATCCCCCTCATCCCACCCTACCTCTGTGACAGGGCATTCCCTTTTGTTATCTCTCTCCTTTTGATTGCTGTGGTTTGCAAAAGAGACATTGAGTAGCAATCATGTTCGGTCTATAGTCTACTCTCATCACACATCTCCCATCCTGAGAGAAACCTCCCAACACCCGTCATTTAGTGTTCCCTTCTCTAGAGCTGCCTTTTTCCCCAGCATGTGCGGCTGGCCTCCAAGCCATGGAGTAATCCTCCTGGTACTTATCTCGGCTATTTTTGGGTGTTAGTCTCCTATTTTATTACTTTATGTTACCCAGATGATTGCAATCTTTCTATGTCTGCCCCTCTCTTTCTGACTCATTTCACTTAGCATGGTACTTTCCATGTAATACCACTTGTATATAAATTTCATGACTTCATCTTTCCTGCCCTTTAATCTCATCACCTTTTAATTGTTTCACTGAAAGAGGGTTGTGGGTTCTGAGTCAGGCAGCTAGACATGGCAATGAAATTCATAGTAAGTTATAAGCAACTAGCCCTCAGGCTCTGAGGACACACTTCGAGGACACAGGAACTAAGTCTGACAAGACTTACTGGTGCTGCAAACCCAGAGAAGTTTCAAGCCCCCTCTGAGAGAAGTTCCAACAGGAAGAAAAGTCAAGGAAAGAAATTTCAAAGAAGACCATCAACCAATCTGACTCTATCCCCTTGGTAACCATCTTAGCAACAGACTCTTAGCTAGAAAGTCCTATGTGAGGAAAAGATTGGGAAAACTATAAAAGTCAACTTAACAAAGAAAGTGCACACATCTGCTTGAACCTGTATGCTGCTTATGCATATGTGGCCAAGAACATGTGGTGCATGAACACATGTGTTATCCATATCTCCCTTCTTGATGTGTACTGGGGCTCTCTCCACCCTTGGAGAAGTTTGCGTACTCCTTGAGTGTGTTATTCTCTCTTTCTTTCACTTCCTAATTCCCCTTACTCAAAAGAAAAAGAAACCTCCATATAAAAACTGTTTTTACTTCACTGATCACCTCCTCCTGAAATTCTTCCTGTGAGAAAGACAAGAATCTAGAAGATCTGGGTAAGGTCCAGGATTGGTTTTCATTACCTGAAAAAAGCAATTACTCACACCAGCCTGAGTCAATGACTCCCCAAGAAATCAGGTAGTGGGAATTAACTTCCTTGTCAGACAGAACAAGTGGGTGTCACGTGTGGCTTGATGGCTACGTAGGGGCTAGCTGAACTCACTGTCCATGCAGGGAAGGGGATCAACTCAGGCTTTATTAGTCTCATGTTGAAAACCTTGAAACTGTAACCTTTTAAGTATCCAGTTATCTAAGAGCACTGTAACATGAGTCTGGAGCATCTAATACCTTTTTCCATAGACCTAGCCAAAATAGAACAGTTCTGCAGATAAAATTTAAAGAGTTCCTTATAACAATATAGTAAGATCATAGTTTGTTTTCTTAAAACAAAACTTCAAACCGTCTGTACATCCCTTTACATTCATTCTGTTCTGTAAATTTCCTTCATTCCATTTCAGAACCAGCTTAACTTTAACACTGTTCCTTTCTTCTTCTCTTTATGATAACTCCTTTCTTGATGATAACTTATCCATTATCTTCTTGCCTAAAATATATATATATATACTCCTTATAGTGACATCGCACAGATTTCACTTCCTTATCTTACTGAACTTAGTACAATTTGATCTCCCAGAAAATTTGGAGTCAAGTTGCTAATCACCAACTCATTTATCATGATAAAATTATACTCTGAAGTACTTATTAAAGTTTTGTTGCAGGCCTCTCTGAATTAAAACATTTCATCAGTTCTATAGATGTCCAAAAGGCTTTAGGATATTCACAATTAAAGATCTTATAACACATCCTACACTTAGCGATAAGTTAGCTCCATGATGTGAATTAATCAGAACATACTTATCTTCAAGAGTTTTATTCTTAGAACAGTAATTTCTATGGGGATAAAAAACCCAAATATTCAAGAATTAAAACACATAAATTACCAAGAAACAGCAGGGATTTCACACTTGTGAATAAAATTGTCTAAAGGTCAATACTGGGCTGGAGCAATAGTACAGTGGGTAGGGCATTTGCCTTGTACGTGGGTTCGACTTCTCCGCCCCTCTCGGAGAGCCCAGCAAGCTACTGAGAGTATCTCACCTGCACAGCAAAGCCTGGCAAGCTCCCCATGATGTATTCGATATGCAAAACACAGTAACAACAAGTCTCACAATGGAGATGTTACTGAGCCCGCTCAAGCAAATTGATGAACAATGGGAGGACAGTGACAGTGACAGTGAAGGTCAAGACAAGGCTTGATATCAGTGACAAAGCTGAAATTAAATAAAGCTATAGCATGCGTTTCCATGTATGTGGCAGACTAATTACTAATATCAATCAGTTTGAAAAATCTGACTATAGTTATTTTCACATTTTCCACCCAATTCTTGATTCATAGAAACCACTAAAGTCAAAGGGTCTCTTTGTAGCAGAGGCTGAGTTTTAATATGGCCCATTTTTTTCCGTTTAGTCTGTTACTAGTAGCTGACTTATTAACAACAGGCAATAAGTTCTCTGAATTCCTCCCTAGGGTGTGGGGGTGGGAAATGGTGCTCTTGGGCAATTCCTAGGAATACTTGAGCCTCTGAAACTGCTAGTCTTCCCCAAACACCTGAAAAGGGAAGTATTAATGAATTGAAATTTTATTTTCCATATTTATGAGTAGCAACAACCGAGGGAGAAGAAATGCTAAAAGAGGGACTCTTTGGCATTCTGTTTCTCAAGGTCTCTTTAACTTCTTCTCCCAAGGGGATTTTTATGGCTTTGACTTACAACTCTGATGTTAATTTTCCATTATCTTCTGTAACTCCTGTGGTGAGAAGTTTTTTATCCCTTAATGTTTGCAGGAGAGGGTTATGACCCATTCTCTGGCAAAAAAAAAAAAAACTGAAAAGATGGAAGAGGGAACACCACCCTATGCCCTGGCAAGGGTCCCTAAAAATTGTCCAAGAGTCATTGATAATAATTAATGAAGGATTGATGAAGGGCATGTCCATCAATGACCTTTACCCCAAGTACCCCTGGGATCTGATCTAGCTCAGACAGGACTCTGCTTCATGCAGAGTCTAACCTAGAGTGCTGTGTCTCTGGAAGAACTTGCTTCTGGATCTGGAGGGGAGAAGTTTGGCCTTGCTAGCTTGCAGCATTCTTTCACCAGTTCTTTCCACCAGGCTTTAGTTTGCTTAGACCTGAGCCTGTTTGCTTGTTTCAGTAATACCTCAATCCCCTGTGGTGATCTCTGGTCAACTTCTTTTTTTTGACCCTGAGCAGAGATACAAAAAAAGGCTTCTGCCTGAGAAATGATATTAACCAATAGTCCCCCAGTAAAGGTAAAGGCCCTCCCGTTGATCGTCGATTTGCTCGAGCGGGCTCAGTACCGTTTCCATTGGAGACTTTGTTGTTACTGTGTTTGGCATATCAAATACTCTCGGTAGCTTGCTGGGCTCTCTGAGAGGGGCGGAGGAATCGAACTCGGGTGGGCCGCTTGTAAGGCGAACGCCCTACCGCTGTGCTATTGCTCTAGCTGATCAGTCCCCCAGTATTTTCAAGTTATTAAACATGAGTGGGTTTATATTGTGAACATCTCACTGTATTTGGTGACACAGGAGACATGCTATGTGAATGTGTGTGGACAGGGAACGGGAGAGGGTGGGGAGTTCTCAAGCAGCTACATACTCACAGAGGTACAATCAGTACAGTACTCCCTCTAGAGATTTTTTCCCAAAGAGTATACTACTTTCCCTAGAGATTTTCACTATTACCTCCATCGTTGAAGCTTGCCACTGCATTGTCGTCATTCCTTCATGGTTGTCACTAAATGATGCCAGTGGAGTTCCTGGTGACTTATGTGGAGTGGGGGAGAGGGCGGGAGCTTTAAAAAGGGAAGCTGCTGCTGGGACTGGAGCTATAGCACAGCGGGTTTGCCTTGCATGTGGATGACCAGGGTTTGATGCCCAGCATCCCATAGGGTCACCTGAGCACCGCCAGGAGTAATTCCTGAGTGCAGAGCCAGAAGTCATACCTGTGCATTGCCCGGAGTGACTCAGAAAATTAAAAAAAAAAAGCTGTTCTATGTACCTCTCCCCGCCCCTGCTCTGGGAGGGCTAGATTTCTAGGACTGATTAAGAGTCAGCAGTGTGGCTTTTCTCCCTGCAGGAAAGGAATTTCAGTCCGAAACCTTATCCAGGCCTCCTCGTTTCTTGACATTCCCTCCAGAAAAGAATTTCAGAAGGATATGAGCATTAAAAAAGATTTTATTTGGAAGTTGTGAAAAATGGGTGGAGAGGATCAAAAAAGAAAAGAAAGTGCTCGGCAGAGAACACGGGCTTCTCCAAAGTGGAGAGTGAGACCCAGTGCTGAGCCCAGAATTAGATATGAAACGCTGTAAGTACACATCTGAAGAGGGGAGATGTGGGCAACACATGAGCTTAGGTACCACGTACATTCGGCAGCAACACATGGGCACAGGCAGCACATAGGATCAGGAAGCAAACGTGCCTTAAGATTGTTTTCATTTACTAATAAGTAATGTCATTATATTACAAGACTGTAATGTTATTGCAGTCTTATTATAATTATGTGCAACTTTTTGCTTTTGTTTTTCACTGAAGATAAAATGTTTTCACACATTTATTTTTTTCAGTTTTTTTTAATGCTCTTCCCATTATGTTAGAATGTCAGTCCGCTTTATGAAAATTTAGGATGTAAGAAGTGCTGGTTTGTAAAGTTTTGTATGCAAATGACTTCTGTCGCAGTGTTAATATTCCACATGCTACATAATTATAATTCACTGAACAAAGAATATTGAAGATGTATTTTTAAGAAAATTTTTTGATATATGTAATCCTCCACATTAGATTCTCTGTGTTAGATTGACAGAACATCATCTACTGGGAAGGCTCCTTTAATCAACACCTCCCAACTTCTCCTCTATGTATCTCCAAATAGTAGATAACCACAAACCTACTATTTCAGTGAATTCTGTCTTTCGCTATTTCATATAGAAATGCTCTGATATACTAGACATCTCTGATTTCAGTCTGGATTTGTGTTCAATATTCATGTTATCAAAAATAAACAATTTTCTTTTTGATACCATTTGTGTGTATACATATACATATATGTTAACAAGTGTGTGTATTCTTTACATATGTGTATTCTTTTTTAATTAATTTTATTGAATAACTGTGAGATAGTTATAATCTTTCATGTTTGGGTTACAATCACATAATAATCACCCATCCCTCCACCAGTGCACATTCCCCACCACCAATATCCCTGGTATAACCCCCCTTCCCCACACTCCCTCTGCCTCCATGGCAGATATGATTCCCCATAATCTATCTCTACCTTTGGGCATTATGGTTTGCAATACATACTCTGAGAGGTTATCATGTTTGGTCCTTTATCTACTTTCTGCACACATCTCCTATCCCGACTGATTCCTCCAGCCATCTTTTTCTTTGGGATCCCTTCTCTATTCCAGCTGCCTTCTCCCCTTTGCTCATGAGGTAGGCTTCCAGCTATGGAGCCATCTACCTGCCCCATGTATCTTCTATCCTTAGGTGTCAGCCTCATGTTATGTAGTTTTATACTCCACAAATGAGTGCAGTGCTTCTATGTTTGCCCCTCTCTTTCTGACTCATTTCACTTAGCATGATACTTTCCATGTCTATCCATTTATAAGACAATCATTATACAACATCAAATACCCATCCATCCACTAGTGCCCATTTTCCACCACCATGGATAATATCACTCCCATCCCCATCCCCCCCACCCCACCCTGCCTCTGGGGCAGGGCAATCCCTTGTATTCTCTCTCTCCTTTTGGATGTTGTGGTCTGCAAAATAGGCTTTGAGTGGAAAACATTTTCAGTCCATAGTCTACTTTCAACATGCATCTCCCCTTCTGGGAGGATCCTCCAAACACCCTTTATTTGATGCTCCCTTCTCTATCTGAGCTGCCCTTTCCCCTAGAATGCCCGGCTGGCCTCTAAGCTATGGAGTAATCCTCCTGGTGCTGATCTCAGCTATTCTTCGGTATTAATCTCATATTTTGTTACTTTATATCCCCCAGATGAATGTGATCTTTCTATGTCTGTCCCTCTCTTTCTGACTCATTTCGCTTAGCATGATACTTTCCATGTTGTACCACTTGTATGTAAATTTCATCTTTTCTAACAGCTACATAGTACTCCATTGTGTAGATGTACCAAAGCATTTTTTCATGTGACTTTTGGTCATTTGTATTTATTTCGAGGAAACTTCTGTTCATTTCTAGTCCCCATTTTTAATGGGGTTGGAGGTTTTTTTCTTGTACAATTCTACTAGTGTCTTGTATATCCTAGGTATTAATCCCTTATCAGATGGGTATTGGGTAAATATTCTTTCCCACTCTGTGGGCTCTTTCTGTATTTCAGTCACTGTTTCTTTTGGAGTGCAGAAGCTTCTTAGTTTGATGCAGTCCCATTTGTTTATGTTTTCTTCCACTTGCACGGTCAGTGCTGTATCATCCGTAAAGATCCTTTTAGCTTCAATATCATGGAGCATTCTGCCTACATTTTCCTCTTAGTATCTTATGGATATTGATGTCTTTAATCCACTTTAATCTGACTTTTGTGCCTGGCATTAGAGAGAGATCAGAGTTTATTTTTTTGAAGGTAGCTATCCAGTTTTTCCAGCACCACTTATTGAAGAGGCTTTCCTTGTTCCACTCTTCATTTCTTGCTCCTTTGTCAAAGATTAAGTGGTCAAATATTTGGTGGTCTGTGACAGAATATTTGACTCTGTTCCATTGGTCTGCAGGTCTGTTTCTAGCTCAGTATTATGCTGTCTTAATTACTACTGTTTTATAGTACAGTTTGAAGTTGAGGAGGGTGATGCCACCCATCTTCTTTTTCCCAAGGAGTGTTTTAGCTATTCGTGGGAGTTATGGTTCCATATGAATTTCAGGATTGTTTTGTGTATTTCTTTGAAAAATGTCATGGATATCGTGATAGGGACCACATTGAATTTGTATAGTGCTTTGGGTAGTATTGCCATTTTGATAATGTTAATCCTTCCTATCCATGAGCAGGGAATGTTTCTCCACTTCCTAGTTTCCTCTTTTATTTCTTGAAGTAGTGTTTTGTGATTTTCCTTCTGTAGGTCCTTCATTTCTTTGGTTAAGCTGATATCTAGGTACTTGATTTTCTGAGTAACTATTGTGAACAGGATTTTTTTTAATGTCTCTTTCTTCTATTTTGTTATTTGTATATAAGAAAGTCATGGACTTTTGAGTTTTGATTTTGTAGCTTGCCACTTTATTTAAGCCTACCTATTGTTTATAGGAGCTTTTCTGTAGAATCTTTAGGGTTTTCTAAGTGTAGTATCATATCGTTTGCAAATAGTGATAGTTTGAACTCTACCTTTCCTATCTGTATTCCCTTGATATCTTTCTCCTGACTAACTGCAATGGCCAGGACTTCCAGTATTATATTGAATAGGAGTGGCAAAAGTGGGCAACCTTGTCTTGTGCCCAATCTTTTGCCCCAGGGAATGCTTTTAGTTTTTCTCCATTGAGAATCATACTTCCCGTGGGGTAGTGGTAGATGACTTTGACTATATTGAGGAAAGTTCCTTCAATGCCTATTTTGCTGAGAGTTTTCATCCTAAATGGGTGCTGGATCTTGTCAAATGCTTACTCTGCGTCTATTGATATGATTATTTGCTTTTTATCTTTTCTTTTGTTGATATGATGGATTATGTTGATCGATTTCTGAATGTTAAACCGTCCTTGCCTCGCTGGGATGAATCCTACTTGGTCATGGTGTGTCATCTTTTTGATGAGTCGTTGGATTCTATTTGCTAGTAGTTTGTTGAGGATTTTTGCATCTGTGTTCATCAGGGATAATTGTAATTGTGTTTCTTTGTGGAATCTCTGCTTTTGGTATCACGGTGATAATTGCTTCATAGAAACTGTTCAGAAGTTTTTTTTTGTTTGTTTCAGTTTTGTGGAAAAGTTAAAAGAGGATTGAGAGTAAGTCCTCTCTAAATATTTGGAAGAATTCTTTCTGTCTTTCTCCAAGTCTATGAGTAGTTGTTTAAAGTACTTTGCTGGTCTCTCATTAGGCACATATACATTTAGTATTGTACATTCTTCCTTTTGTACAGATCCTTGATCAATAAGAAATGGCCTTCACTTTCTCTTGCAACCTTCTTCAGTCTGAAGTCCATGTGATCTTATACTAGGATGGCTACCCCAGCTTTCTTATGGGAGTTGTGTTCCTGTAGGGTTGTTTTCCAGCCTTTGACTTTGAGCCAGTGTTTTCTCTGACTATTGAGATGTGTTTCTTGGAGGCAGCAGAATGTTGGGTTCAATTTTCTAATCTAGATGGTACCCTATGGGCCTCCTGAATGTGATTGCATGTTTTCTTCAGCTCTGGGAACATCATTGCAATGATGTCTTTGAAAGTTTCTTCTTCATCAGGGTTTTTTTCCTGTCCCTCTGGGACTCCAATAATTCTTATGTTACTCCTCTTGGCTTCATCACAATCTTCTCTTGTTATCTGTTCCCAAATTGTGAGTTTCTTTTCCATTTTCTGCTCTTTTCTGGAGAGTCTATGGACTTCATCTTCCAACTCACTGATTCTGTCCTCAGCAGCTGTTATTCAGAGTTTTTCAATTCACCGACCAGGTTTTTCAGGTTTGACATTTCTATTTGTAATTTTATTTCCATTTTCCTCATTTCTACCTTCAAATCCTCTTGTCTTTTATTGGCATTGCTTTCCATTGTTTCTTTTAGCTCCCTAAGCATCCCCAGCAGCTATTTTCTAAGTTCTTTGTCAGAGAGGTTGTCTAGCACTTCATTACTCTTGGTTCTTCTGGGCTAGCCTCTTCAATGAGTAAGTTTGGAGGGCTTTTGCTTTGCTTTACCATTGTGACCTGTGTGGTTTAGACCTTTACACTCACTGTTACTATTCTGTTTAAGATGCAGAATTAATTGAGATTGGCTTAATGAATTATTGGCTAATATGTTTCTAGTGGTTAAGGTAACCTAATGAAAGTTACATCTAAGAGTTACATGCAGTGAACCATTACATCTAAGAGTTACATATGAAAGTTATATCTAAGAGTTACATAAGAGTTACATCTGAAAGTTACATGTAAGAGTTACATATGGTTCCTATGGGATATGTAGAGTGAGAGTAACTCATAGCCAAGACTCCAGGAACAGGCCATGCCACCTGGCGGGTACCTGGATGAGTGAGCAGAGGGTGCTGGAATGGCTCAGCTTTGGGTTTGCGCAGTGTGCCACAATTCCTGTCCCCGCAGATCAAGAATGAAAACCAGCCATTCTCAGGGGATCTAGTTAGATGCGCAGCCCTGGGAAGGGGCCTTTAGGTCAAGCAGGTACCTGGATGAGTGAGCAGAGGGTGCAGGAATGGCTCCGTGTTGTGTATTCTTAATGAATTGACTACTGTAGTTTGTAATTCATTCATTTTTATCTCTTGTTACCCTTTCGGAATCTTAAAAATGCTAATCTAAATATAGATGTTTCAGAATTTTCAACTTTCATTCACTGATAGAATTTTTAATTTTGAGTTTAAGCCTATTTTTATTTTTAAAGCTGTACTTGGTCTCTTAGAGAAGAAAATTGGGTTTAGTCCTTTTTCCATTCAGTCACTCAGATTTGGGGCTGTTAAGTCTAGTGATATTTAAGATGATTTTGACATGTAAAGACTTGCTACTTCTATTCTATCTTGAGTTGTTCCATATGTCTATTCCTTTTCGGCAATATTTGCTTTTTTTGCTTCTAAAACTTGCTCAATTTCAAGGGGTTGATATCAAGGATATACAAAATACTGGTTGAACTCCAGAAGAAGAAAACATCTAACCCCATTAAAAAATGGGGCAATGAAATGAACAGAAACTTTCTCAAAGAAGAAATCCAAATGGCAAAAAAGCACATGAGAAAATGCTCTACATCATTAATTATCAGGGAGATGCAGATCAAAACCACAATGAGATACCATCTCATACCTCAGAGACTGACCCACATCCAAAAGAACAAAAGCAACCGATGCTGGCGCGGATGTGGCAAGAAAGGGACACTCTTTCACTGTTGGCGGGAATGTTGACTGGTTCAGCCTTTCTGGAAAACAGTATGGACGATTCTCAAAAAATTAGAAATTGAGCTCCCATTTGACCCAGTAATACCACCCCTGGGAATATATCCCAGAGAGGCAAAAGTGTATAGCCGAAGTGACATCTGCACTTGTTTGTTCATTGCAGCACTCTTTACAGTAGCCAGAAACTGGAAGAAACCTGAATGCCCAAGAACAGATGACTGGTTAAAGAAACTTTGTTACATCTACACAATGGAGTACTATGTAGCTGTTAGAAAAGATGAAGTCATGAAATTTATATACAGGTGGTACAACATGGAAAGTATCATGCTAAGCGAAATGAGTCAGAAAGAGAGGGATAGACATAGAAAGATTGCATTCATCTGGGGAATATAAAGAAACAAAGTATGAGATTAATACCCAAGAATAGCTGAGATCAACACCAGGAGGATTACTCCATAGCTTAGAGGCCAGCTGGGCATTCTAGGGGAAAGGGCAGCTCAGATAGAGAAGGGAGCACCAAATAAAGGGTGTTTGGAGGATCCTCCCAGGAGGGGAGATGCATATTGAAAGTAGACTATGGACTGAGCATGTTTACCAATCAAAACCTCTTTTGCAGGCCACAACACCCAAAAGGAGAGAGAGAACACAGGGGATTGCCCTGCCACAGAGGCAGAGTGAGATGGGAGGGATGGGGGTAGGAGGGATACTATCCATGGTGGTGGAAAATGGGCACTGGTGGAGGGATGGGTATTTGATCATTGTATAATCGAAACCCAAGCACAAAAAATTGTAAATCTACAACAGTACCTCATGGTCTTTCACTAAAAATAATAATAAAAAGAAACTTGCTCAATTTTTTTCTTTTTAATTGTAATAGATTTTATACAGAATGTCTCATAATTTAATATTTTACTTCTAATGTGATCTTTGCTTCATTTTTCTTTACAAGTTCTGAGCTTTTTTGTGCTTCCATTTAATATTTTGCCAAATTATCCATTTTATATAATGAGATAATCATCAAACTAATAACTAATGTTTGTAATTTTTAATGTTTTTTCTGCTAAGCTTTATACTATAATTTGGTTTATAATATTCTACTATGAAATAGAATTGCAGTTTACGTATTACCTTCCATGATTTTTTTGTGTTCTTTTGTTATTTGTCATATAAAAGGACTCCTTACCTGAAGGAATTTTGCTTTTTACAAAATAGATCTAGTAGGGTGACCTTCTGTATTTATTTATTTTTTGTATGGTACAGTACTTATTTCTCTATATATGAAGAATAGCTTTCTGGAACTATTTATACTGGGGAGAATATTCTTCGTTCATAATTTTTATATTTGTGTACTTTTATCTTGTTATTTCTCTTTATCTCCAGTCCTATAATGTTTCTCCTAAGAAATATAATTGTTAATATGTACACACCAAGAACAAAGTAAACTTATCAAAAATAATGCAATTTGAATATGACTGCTGGATTAGCACTGTTACTGACTGGATTCCACAGGATGTCAAAAGAATACATGGCTGCCCACCTACGAAATGGTCAGACTTCTTTGTCAAGATCTGAATGAACAGTTTGAGGCTTTTCATTTTCCTGGAGCAAGTAGATGCCATTGGGCTACACTAGCACGCAACAGGGATGAATGGAAACACTACTGGCACCTGCTCAAGAAAATTGATGCATAAAGGGATGTCAAGTGATCAAGGGATCAAAAATAAAAGAAAATAAAAACCTTATGGGGCTGGAGCGATAGCATAGATTTCACTCTGAGTGAAATCACAGAGTGATTTGCCTTGCACGCAGCCAGTCCGGGTTCAATTCCCAGCAGCCCATATAGATCCCCTGAGCACCTCCAAGAGTAAATCCTGAGTGCAGAGCCAGGATTAAACCCTGAGCATCGCCATGTGGCCCAAAAAAGCAAAAAAAAATCTTATAAATGTACCCCATGATTTATTTAGGACAACTGTCTATTATATACACTCTAGCATGTAACAGCCAAAACAACTTTCAAATGCCACTGAAGAAATTTGTGTATACAACTTATTTCACAGGCTTGTGAAGTTCTTGACTTTTTAACTCTGAATAAGCTCTTTGTACTCCTTTTCCTCTCTATCTCTGGGATAACAATTATACTTATGTTACCTTTCTTTATGGAGTCATATAATTCTTGTAATATTTGATTATCTTTTAAATTTTTATTTTATTTTCACATGAATCACTTATGAGTTCATCTTCAAGCTTGTAAATTTCATTCTTCATGTACTCTGTCCTAGATCACTGTCACTGTCACTGTCCTCCCATTGTTCATCGATTTTCTCGAGCGGGCCCAGTAACGTCTCCATCGTGAGACTTTGTTGTTACCGTGTTTGGCATATTGAATACTTCACGGGTAGCTTGCCAGGCTTTGCCGTGCGGGCAAGATACTCTCGGTAGCTTGCTGGACTCTCTGAGAGGGATGGAGGAATCGAACTCAGGTCGGCCATGTTGGCTGCAATGCAAGGCAAACTCCTTACCTGCTGTGCTATAGCTCCAGGTCTAGGCTTCTATGCTTTTTACCTTACTTAAGCCACGGATTGGTCTTTACCCTGTATATCTCTGTTCCCTGGTTATACTGCCTCGACAAGACCCGTACATGAGCTGTAGATAGATAGATGTCTCAAGCATTCTGGTGTGATAAAAAATTGTAATTTTGAATTTCCTTAATGATCAGTGATGTTGAGCGCATTTTCACATAATTTTGATATTTGGGTTTAGGGGGAAAGGGTGTTCAATTGCTCTTCCTATTTTCTAAGTAATTTGTTAATTTTTAACAGATAATAGTATATGAATTCTTTATACATTTAATATATACTTGTCAAATATTCAATCTATCGAATGGGAGGAAATATTTGAAAACTACATATTAACTTTTTTGTATCACTGCACAGAAGTTTTAGTTTGATGCTTTATTTACCTTTTATTGCTTTCGTCAAAAATAACTTCATAATTTGCACAAAATAGCTTTGTTTTACTTTATGTAAGTCTTTATCTAATTTCTCCAGCACCATTTATTGACATTATACACTCTTCTTGATTACATGTCAAATATTAATCATATAAGAGAGTCTTCATGAATTTTAAAGTATATTCCGTTGATCTAATAATCTCTATGTGTTCTTGTGTCATACTGATTTTATTACTATGTTTTTGCAGTACAATTTGAAAACATGTCATGTGATGACTTTACTTTTGTTCTTTAACAGAATTACGTTAGTCATTAAACATCTAGTGGTTCCATACAAATTAATATTTCATAGTATCTCTCCTATTTTATACAATATGCTTTCTATGAAATATAAATCATAAATCTTAAAGGGATTTCACTGAGTATATATTACTCTGAGTATTAGACATTTTATTGATATTTCTATATATAAAAGATATTTTTATACATATTGGAGCCAAACATTTTTTTCATCAAAGTATTTTGATCTCTTATCTTCTTGTTTAAATTTATACATATTTGTAAATGTTGTGGTGGAAAATATTTTATTTTTGAGATATATTTTAGTGTACACAAATATAGCTAACACATGCTCACAATTCCAAGTTTATTAATAGGTGGCTAAGTATTTTTGAGGCACTCACCTAGGTCCATATTACTGAGACAAAATCCCATAGAAATTTACCCTGAAGCAAATTTTGTGACTGGACAAGTACTGTGCTTCTAATAATTGCAGGATAACTTTAAATTGAATTACGTAAGAAATTCTATAAAATAATTTATTACTCACAATTCCTTGAGACTGCATAGCACGTTGAAGAACCACATAGTGAATATGTAGCAATAAAAGTGAGAAATAGAGCTAAATGAGGATGGGAGGAACCAAAGATTCTTTTTTATATGCAGGTCTAAGTTTTGTGAGTTTCCATTAGATTTGCTAATTATGAACCTATGCAGAGAAACATGTTCACATAGGGAAAGCAGGATCATTCTATCTATATTTGCCAAGACATTATAAAAGGTATCTTCATAGGTTGAGATAGACTAGAATATTGACTAAAATCTTGGTAACTCAAATATTAGTTGTGGTGTCATATTTATCATACTAAGATTGCTAATAATTTTCAGTTTGCTTCAATTTAATTCTATGTATCAGGGTGGCTTTATGCATGCCTCTTTCCTATTAATCTTAATAGATTTAAAATACACAGGAGAGAGGATCATAAAAATGATTCTTTGGGGTTGATAGTAGTCATTCTATGAAGAAAACTCAGGAAATGTGTGACCTGAAGTGCATATTTTTAGAAGAAAGTTGAGGAAAATTCTGATATACTTGTGCACCTGGGCAAAACTACTCAGACTGCTGGTGAAGGTATGAACCTTGAAATGTGTATCAAACCTCAAAAGTAGATTTCCCAAGGGTAAATGCTTATTATGGCTCTCAGACATAAACTAGAATTTTTTCCCCTTCATTGACTATCTATGCTGTATGATTCCAAATTTAATAGTTGAAAGGTATGTGAACAAAGAACTGTTTGTTTCTAGAGAGAAAAATACTAAGAAATGACCCTTGAAACCTCAAATTGCATTACCCAAACCACCCCTCAAGGAATAGTTGGGGTGAAAAAAATCAATGGGCCTTCTAATTAAAGGGAAGTTAGGGGAAAAGATGTTATTGCTAGGAGGGTTTAGCCAAAATTGAAAATACTGACAGAAAAAAAGAACATCAAAGATAAAGTATAGAATACCAGCACACACAATAATTTCTGACTTTCAACACCTGAATAGACCTTTCTATGTACTGTAGATAAGTGTTGGTGGTGTTTATGATCAACCTTGCCTGTTCTGTGGAAAGTATGAAGAGGACATAGTAGAGTTGGTTATAGTCATAGTGTGGGATTGTTGTCAAATAAATATGACTGGGGCCAGCTACAAAGGATGTGAAGGGATACTTGTGAAATAATAGGATAGCAAAGAATCAACAGAAGTCATGGTTGGGCACACCATAAAGCACATAAAAGTGGAAGATCAGACTTGGTTAAAGCCAGAAATTTAAAATACCAATACTTTACATCAATGAAACTTTCTGATTAATTTTAATCATTAATTCATAGAACATTCAATCTATTGTCTCCAGGCCCCAGATCCAAGTACATGAGTTTGTGCTAAACTTGGGACTAGGGCCATATGAGCAAGCAGAGATGTTGCTGATGTGATGACATATCCTTAGAGTATCGTCTCTGGTATAGAAATCATAATCACCTCCAGAACTAAACTTTTGTCTGAGGTGATTTCAATGGTACATTGTAATCCCAATAATTGAGTCGTTACTCAGAAATGAGGATTTTTGAATAATGATCTCAGGTGACCTATGATCGTCTTTTTTTGTTTTGTTTTGATGGGTCACACCTGGAGATGCATAGGGGTTACTCCTGGCTGTGCACTCAGGAATTACCCCTGGTGGTGCTCAGGGGAAAATATGGATGCTGGGAATTGAACCCAGGTTGGCTGCATGCAAGGCAAATGCCCTATCTGCTGTGCTATAGCTCCAGCCCAGCCTCAACACATGATCATCTTATGTGGTTAAATAATTGAAACAAATTCCTTGAGTCTGGAATAGAATATTCGCATATAACTGAGAGATTTACCTGAGGAATAAGCTTTGCATCTGGTACCTGTTATTACAGGTATTTTTAAAAATTCCATTATCATATCATGATTTACCAAGTTGTGCTTAATATAGTTGTTTCAAGCATTAAATTTTTCACCACCTATCCCACCACCAGTTTAGTATTCCCTGTATTATAATGTTACTTGTAGGACTCTTAGGTTGAATCATCACCCACAAGCAAAATTGTACCACTACCACTCTTTGATTTAAGTGCTATAGTGACAAAATAATTAGCATTTGAGGAGCTTAAATCATACTTCTGGTTGACCTATTTGCATCTTGATTCGAAAATTGTGGTTATCTGTGGAGAAATACTGGATAAATTTGTAGTTTTCTTGACATGAGTTCATCATCAAACATGACTTGTGTCTACCAAGCAGAGTTCCCCTCTATTGAGTTCAGACCACAACCAGCAGAGCTCAGTGGTTAAGTCTGGTTCTGTGCTCAGGGGTCACTCCTGATAAGGCTTGTGATGCCTGGAATTAAACCTGAGTTGGCTGCTTACAACACAAATACTGAACCCACTGTACTCTCTTTCCAGCCCCTCCCTCTACCTGAACTGGTCCATAGGTTGGTGCTAGTAATTTCCACTTATATGAAACAGGAGGGAAATGTAGTTTCATTAGCCAGCCCATGTGGCTAATAAGAACTGGGAGTAAGGCAGCATGGAAGGGTCTCCTTTCACAGAAATCCCATTTTAGAGAATCTTCACTGCTAAATCCTTAGTGCACAGACTTCTCAAGGTTTCCAGAGAAATGGTCTCTCGCTCATCTATTAGACTTTTTGACTAGGAGGCATTTAATGAAGATCAGGTCATGTGGGAATATCCACTCCCAGTCATATAATGGGCATAAAGAAGATGGGTGGGCACATATGCTGCCTGAGCCCATGTGCTGCTTGTGCCCATGTAGCCGAGCACATGTGTTGCTCACATCTCCTCTTGAGATATGTGCTTTCATTTCTAATGCTGGGATGTGTATAGGGGGTTGTCTTTGACCTTGGAGAAATCTGGGTTCTCTCTTGAACTCGATACTCTCCACTCTCTCCCACTTTCTCCTTCTCCTCCCCTTCAAACACCTCCAAATAAAATCTGTTTCACTTAAAAAAAATAAGGAGATTGGTGGAAGAATATAGCAAAAGATAAGTCAAAATGTGAGGTTTTAAAATTGAAGAGGATAAAGTCGTTGATAATTATTAACAGATAGAAACAAAAATAATTGTAGGGGATTCTAATCATACATGAGTTATGAAGGTCCAGGGTGCTGAGGGTCCAGGGATATTTTCTTGGTCCGAATCAGACATCCATACGCAAGGGCTCAAGCGAGGGGATACTTCCCATTTTTGTTTCTGGATCCGGTGAAGCATGAATTCCTAGTGACCTGAGGTTTTTCTAGGAGCACATGGCAAGTTGAGTAGGAAGAGTCATTGCATTCACAAGCCTGTACCAGACAGTGTTAAGGCTTCTTGAGAGTCTGAGATGTAGTTCAAAGGATTTCATGTATTGAACAGTTAGTGTGACTGTAACAAGAAAAAAATAATAGGTATTGGGGAACTCTGTTCATTTCTTACATATTCAGATGTCTTGTCTTTAGTAGTCTTTGTTTGAGAAAGTTATGCCTATCATTCCTCAGATCAAAACACGATTGTTAGCAATAATTCAGAGAAAGACTTTAGGGATTCACAAAAAGGGGCCTGAATAAACAGTATATATTCTGCCAATTGATATTCTTCACTAGAGGGGTGCTTGAAGCTGGGTCTGGTAGCTCCTTAAAGACCTGCATTGGCAAAGAACACTGAATTCCGGTCCTTCTCTCAGCTGACAGTTGATTTCAAGGAAAAGGGGTCCCAAAGTAGAGGAGAAAGAAAAGACACTGCTACCAATTCCACAGGCTCTCAGGTAAAATGCTGAGTTTGAAGGAAGCTACATTTCCCCAAGTCACTGAAAGTCCCTTCATTCCTCTCTTACTGTCTTCCTTTGAGATGCAACTATTTGTTTTTTTTTCCCCTTTGGTGGTGGTGGAGGGTGTTGCTACACCTAGTGATACTCAGGGCTAACTTCTGGCTCTGCACTCAGGAATTACTCCTGTCAGTGCTTGGGGGACATCTGGGATGCCTGGGATGGAACCCCGGTCAGCTGCATGTAAGACAAATGCCCTACCCACTGTACTATCACTCTGGTCCCCTATTTGTGGTTTTTACTTAGCTTCCTTTCTATCTTTGTTTGGTTTCTGGTCTCCATTCCGTGATACTCAGAGCTTATTTCTGGCTCTCCACTCAGAGATCACACTTAGCAGGACTTGGGAGAGCATATTTGGTGCTAGATATTGGAGAGTGAACTAGGTAAATGCTCTACCTACCCACTGCTCTCTCTTTGGTCCCCTTCTGTTTCTTAAGTAACAGTTTATTTATTTTTGATTTTTTAAATTCCAGCATTATATATCCAAGGCAATTACTCTACAATTGATTTATGTCCCTGGCATGGTAACAGGTTTTTCTTTGCGATTGCAATGAGGCTACACAAAATATCGTAGTTATAACGTACTATTAAACTGGGTAACTAGTTGGACCGAACAGCCACTGCTCGGATGGTGTTGGAGATTGTGTTGCCTGTCAAAGAAGTTCCACTGTTCAGAGTCTGCTGTTTTGCTGTAAGCTGAGTTTCTCAGAATCCTCAGCAACTCTGGGTGGGCCTTGGAATGAGGCGTGTGGCATCTGTGTTCAGACCTTAGGTGCAGGGAGTTGGAGCGGGAGAAAATGCTCCAGCAAGTAGAGAAGGCTGCTACTTGCTTTCCTGTCTGGATGGGACGATAGGATGTAGCCATAGCCAATACTTATTCCATATCACTTATAAGGAATCACTTATTCTGCTATCTTGATATCCTCACATTTTATTTGCTTCAGTGAGGAAAGAGTAACCTGATTCAAGTGTGGGGGAAAAATACAGATTACCTCTTCATTCTGTCTGTCTTCCATTGTCTGTTGTAAAATACCTACTGTGAGAATTAGGCTTTGGATAAATACAACTGCTATCTGCATTTTTTTAATTTCTGCTGCCATCTGGCATGCCCGATTCAACAGAGGTTAATATAAATACTGCCCCTGTTTTGTGATTCTTTAACAAAAACAAAAGTAAAAATTATTTTTAACCTATCAAATATATATTTCATATGCTATATCTACATAAGAAAAATCACATTTCCAAGTATGTACTACATAAACATTGTTTTATTCCTCCTTCTTATTTACAGTTTTTGATACAAGAAAATCAGTCATATCAGAACTTTGTAGTCTACTGTGCATCATCTTCACGTCCTGCTCTATTGTTTCTTAGTCAATATAGGCCCCAGAGGACAGAATGTACTAATGGGAACTGGGGAAGGCATGGTCCTGATTCAGCTTTAGAAAGCAATACTGCACAGTGGGTGATTGATTGCCAATTTTCTTGTTACTGCACAATCTGCATCACAATGCTGGAAGTAGAAATTGAAGAGAACTAAGCCTTCTTCACGGTAAGTAGTTTTATTTTTACAATGAGAATATGTTGCCATATTTCTATTTCAGTTCAATATGAGATCATATAGTAATTAGGTTATAGTAATTCTTATTGGATAAGCAGTTAATTTCAGAGATAAAGAAATAAATAAATCAGCTAATTCAAACATTATTTTGCTTATCTAGTATAACAAAAATGATACAATAGTAAAAATTAGTCTTCTACTAGTCTTATACTAGTGATTGCACCATTTTGAAGTATCTCAAATCACTTTCTACAACCAAGAAAACCACTGAAAAGGGGCTAAAGAGATAGTAATTGAGATTTAAGTGGTTATCTTGCATGTGGCTGCCCCTGGTTCAATGCTTGGTACTGCATGATCTCTCAAACAAAGACTACCACGAGAAGCTCCCAAGCATCAGGTGTGGCCTAAATCTACTTTTGTGAATAAAAGACCACTAATAAAGCAAGTCTCCTGTCCCTGCGTCTGGCTGTCCTCGCTGTGTCCCCTTGCAGGTGGCGGGTTGAGTTTCTCTCCCCATCCCGAGCTCTGGCAGCTGAAGACCTCCAGAACCAGCCACCACATGCTGAGACCACTCTCCACTCGCATGAAGGTACGGGCAGAAGAACAAAGGCATGTGGGTCCCGGGGCTGAGATCTCCAAGCCTGCACAGATTGGGGCTGAACATCTTCCACCCAGATCCTCCATCTCCCAGTAGGCAGGGGTCAGACCCACCCACCATCTGACCCCCAGCACTATGTAATCCCATCAACGACCAAGACCCAGAAACTATAAAAACCCAGCTCCTGGAAGCTCACAGTCGCACAACATCTTATTATCTCATTCTTACTTTGGACAACCTGGCAGTTTACCGAATGTTACCTGCCCACACGGCAGAGTCTGGCAAACTCCTCATGGTGTACCCAATATGCCAAAAACCGGTAACAATGATGGGTCTCATTGTCCTAACCCTGAAAGAGCCTTGAATATGGCACTTTTTAAATTCTCAGGGCTAGGACGAAGGGGACGTTACTGGGGCCTGCTCGTGGCAATCAACGAACAACAGGATGATTGTGATCGTGATAGTGAATAAAGCAAATTAATTAGAATGATGTTATTTAACAAATATACCTAGGTACATTTATTATTATACAGAAAAAAATAAAATCCTGTTTCTTCATAGCACAATTTCCTTTCTTATTTGAGCAGGGGTTGGCATGTCTTTAAAATATCATCTTTGCATCCTCATGATATTTTTATCCTTTACAGTTTAGGAAGGCTGGCATAAGTGAATATTTATGTTCCATTTGAAAATGCCTTCTTGTCCTGAAAAAGGTTAGAAAGGTTATTCCCAACAGAAGACATATTTGTGCCAAGAGGATATTTGATCTTGGGAATAATTTTAGACTATGATTAAAAAAAGATCAAGTGATATCAGTATTTACATTGTCATAGCTATTATATATTATTTTCATTATCACAGTAATACTATATATAATACAGATATAATTACTTCCAGAGTCTGGCAAAACAGTAACACCAAAAACAGTAACAATAAGTCTCATAATGGAGACGTTACTAGTGCCAACTTGAGCAAACTGATGAACAATGGGAGGACAGTGCTACAGTGCAGTGCTATTATTACCTCCATTTTTAAAAGAGAACCTTGTATAAGCTCAGATTCATTCATACATGCCTACAAACATAATAAATAATCACCAGAGTATATTTTAGTTATGTTTTTTCATTGTTCAAAATTTATGGCAATTTAAATTGGATATTTTGCCCAAAAGCTCAAAAGTTTAGGGCCTATACTCATCTGTCTCACAGCAAACTTTTCAATAACGTCAGTATAATTATAAAGAGTGACTATTGATTTATGATATATTGGAAAATCAATTGTATAGCAAATGTTTTGAAGATTCAAGTGTATAAAATATGATCACGGTCACGGTCGTCCCATTGTTCATCGATTTGCTTGAGCGGGCACAGTAACGTCTCCATCATGAGATTTGTTACTGTGTTTGGCATAACAAATATGTCTCGGGTAGCTTGCCAGGCTCTGCCGTGCGGGCGAGATATTCTTGGTAGCTTGCCAGGCTCTTCGAGAGGGGTGGAGGATTCGAACCTACCGCTGTGCTATTGCTCCAGCCCTAAAATCTGATCATGTATAATCCCTTATATCCACAGCTACATTGGTGTGAGTGCATTTGGACTGACATTTTATACTCTAATTGCTCATCACAGCACATTGATTTTCAAATCACTGATTTTACTCATTATTTTGTATATGAGAAGATGAAAGTTCCACAAATTTTCTGTTACTTCAAATGGTTCTTTAATTTTCTTTCCATTAATATCCACTAATAAAGTAATTAATTTTCATCTTAACTATCCTTTTGTTCCTCATTCATGTTCTTACTCTTTTCCAAACATTTGAATATAGTGATATTTGATAAGCAATATTGAATAAGGAGAAATAGTATTTGTTCATTATTCTGGAATTTCAACTTCCCCAAACCCAGGCCCATGAGCTGAAAGGTGAATATTTTGTCACTCCAAGAATTTTGTTAACATATTGTAGACACAAATTGATAATATGTTTAGACTATAACCATTTGCTTAGAGAAAAAAACACAGTAGACTTAATCTTTTTTACTCCATGATCATTAAGGTTTTATAAGCAACTTTACTGTTTTGTTCATAAGCATGTGAGTTTGCAATCAAAATCACAATGATCATTGCCCTCAACGTATTTCTTATACACTGTAGCATCGTAGCACTGTCCTCCCATTGTTCATCGATTTGCTCAAGCGGGCCCAGTAACGTCTCCATTATGAGACTTGTTGTTACTGTGTTTGACATATCAAATACGTCACGGGGAGCTTGCTAGGCTTTGCTGTGGGGGCGAGATACTCTCGGTAGCTTGCCGGGCTCTACAAGAGGGGCAGAAGAATCTAACACCAGTTGGCCATGTCGGTAGCGTGCAAAGCAAATGACCTACCACTGTGCTATCGCTCCAGCCCTTCTTATACACATGACTTCATATTTCCATTAATACTTTGATCTGCAATAACAATTTAGTTTAAGCAAAATAATTATTAGTGTTATATCAACTCTAGTTAATATGGCATTTCAACAGTAAGTGGAAATAAAAACTGACACAACATGTTAGTATAGCAAATTTTTTTGTGTCACTTTTGAGCCATTTATTCTCCACTAGATTTTGTTCTCTTCAAGTTAACAATTTCCAAATCCTATAATACTATTGTGAATAAAATAAAAACCCTGGATCTGCACGGGACAGGAACTAAGACACATCTCATGGAAACAAAGCTGAACGGCTCCGGGCTTCCTCTCCCCATTCAAACAGGCACCGCCCGCCCAGCGCCCAGGGCTAGGGACTATTTCTGGGCATGCGCAGCTAGCTTGATTCCCCTAGAACAGCCGGTTTTCCACCTTGATCTGCGTGGGATTGGAACTGAGACACATCTCGCTGAAAACAAAGCTGAAAAGCTCCGGGCATCCTCTCCTCATTCAAACAGGTATCGCCCAAAGCCCAGCGCCCAGGGCAAGGAACCCTTTCCAAAATGCAGCCACTAATACGTCCGTGAACTATTCACCCACTACATATCCCATAGGAACCATAAGTTACTCTCTTATGGTTCTCTGGGTTAGCTCAACCACTAGGAAAACATTACCCAATAACTCGTTAAGCCTATCTCAATTCATTCTGCATATCAAGCAAAACAGTAACAGTGAACCTGAAGGTTTACACCACACTGGTCACAATGGTAAAGCAACGTAAAAGCCAACCAAACTTTCTTATTGAAGAGGATAGCCCAGAAGACACCAATAGTACTGTAGTGTTAGACAACCTCTCTGACAAGGAATTCAGAAAAGAGCTACTTGGGATGCTTAGGGAGCTAAAAGAAACAATAGAAAGCAATGCCAATAAAAGACAAGATGATTTGAAGGCAGAAATGAGGAAAATGCAATCTGAAATGTCAGACCCGAAAAACCTGGTAGGCGAATTGAAAAACTCAGTGGAAGGCCTCAGCAGCAGAGTAACAGCTGCTGAGAACAGAATCTGTGAGTTCGAAGATGAAGTTCAGAGACTCTCCAGAAAAGAGAAAAAAAAATGGAAAAGAGACTCACAATTCGGGAACAGATGGCAAGAGAAGATCATGATGAAGCCAAGAGGGGTAACATAAGAATTATGGAGTCCCAGAGGGACAGGAAGAAAACCCTGATGAAGAAGAAACTGTCAAAGACATCACTGCTACAAAGTCTCCAGAGCTGAAGAAAACTTGTGACCACATTCAGGAGGCACGAAGAGTACCAGCTAGAAGAAATCCGAATAAAAAACAAGACACATCCTGATCAAAATGAACAAAACCTTAGATAGAGACAAAATTCTGAAAGCAGCAAGATCAAAGAAAGAAATTTCATACAAAGGAGCATCCTTAAAATTCACAGATGATTTGTCTGATAAAACCCTCATGGCCCAAAAACAGTGGTGGAATATAGTGAAAAAACTCAATGACATAAATGCCTCACCAAAAAAACTGTACCCAGCGAGACTTTCATTCATAACAGAAGGAACAACACACAGTTTCACAAACAACAACTCAGGAATGTCATAGACTCAAAACCATGGTTACAAGAGCAACTAAATGGGCTACTTTAAGAGAAGGCAGCCCCCTCAAATACACCAAATTTCAACAGAAAAATGGAACAAAACATCATAACAATAATTTATCTCACTGTCAATGGGCCAAACGCATGAATTAAAAGACATAGAGTGGCAGGATGGATTAGAAAATTGAATCCAACATTCTGCTGCCTGCATGAATCACATCTCAATAGTCAAAGCAAACACAGGCTCAGAGTCAAAGGCAGGAAAAAAATCCTACAGGCAAACAGCTCCCAGAACAAAGCTGAGGTAGCCATCCTAATATCAGACCACATCGACTTCAGAGTGAAGAAGTTCACAAGAGAAGGCCATTTCATATTGATCAAAGGATCTGCACAACAGGAAGAACTTACAATACTAAATGTATATGCACCTAATGAGGGACCAGCAAAGTACTTAAAACAACTACTCAAAGAATTGGAGAAAGACATCAATGGCAACACAATACTAGTGGGAGACTTCAACACTGCTTTATCACCTCTTGATAGATCAACCAGAATCAAGCTTAGCAAGGACATACTTCATCTGAGGGAAACAATAGAAGAAAGGGACTTAGTAGATATATACAGGACACTTCATCCTCAAAAAGCTGAATACACATTCTTCTCAAGTGTACATGGAGCATTCTCCAAGATAGACCACATGCTGAGCCACAAAACATACCTCCATAAAATTCAGAAGACAGAGATTGTATCAACAATCTTCTCAGACCATAATGCGCTGAAATTAGAAGTAAATCACACGCAAAAACAGAAAACTAAATCAAACACCTGGAAATAAAACACCGCGCTACTGAACAACGAGTGGCTTAGAAAGGAAATCAAAGAGGAAATCAAAAGATTCTTAAAAATGAATGAAAATGAGGACACTAGTTAACAAACCTTATGGGACACAGCAAAAGCTGTGTTAAGAGGAAATTTTAAAGCTCTACAAGAATTCCTCAAGAAGGAGGAGTGAGCCCACATAAATAACCTAACCTCACAGCTTAAGAGCTTGGAAAAGGAGCAACAAAAGAAGGACGACCCGAAAAGGAAGAAGGAAATAATAAAACTCAGGGTAGAGATTAACGAGATGGAAACCCAAAAAAACTATCCAAAAGATTAATGAAACCAAGAGCTGGTTCTTCGAGAAATTAACAAGATCGATAAGCCTCTACAAAACTCACAAAAAAAGGGAGAGAGAAAACCCTAATAAACCGAATCAGAAATGAAAAGAGGGTTATTACAACAGAAACTACAGAAATTCAAAGGATCCTCAGGGAGTACGTTGAGAAGCTTTATGCCATGGAACATGAAAACCTCGAGGAAATGGATAAATTCCTAGACTCCTACAGACTCCCAAGGCTGAAACAAGAAGACTTGGAATACCAGAACAGACCTATCATCATTAAGGAAATTGAAATGGTAATAAAAAGTCTTCCCAAGCACAAATGTCCCGGCCCAGATGGGCTCACTAGTGAATTCTTCCAAATATTTAAAGAGGACTTACTCCCAATCCTCTTTAAGCTTTTCCACAAAATTGAAATATCAAAAATACTTCCAAACAGTTTCTACGAGCAAATATTACCCTAGATACCAAAAGCAGACAGAGATACCACAAAGAAAGAGAAATACAGGCCAATATTCCTGATGAACACAGATGCAAAGATCCTCAACAAACTACTAGCAAATAGAATTCAACTACTTATCAAAAAGATCATACAACATGGCCAAGTAGAATTCATCCTAGGGATGCAAGGATAGTTTAATGTTTGAAAATCAATCAACAAAATCCATCATATCAACAAAAGAAAATATAAGAACCATATTATCATATCAATAGATGCAGAAAAAGCATTTGACAAGATCCAACACACATTTATGATGAAAACCCTAGCCAAAATGGACATGGGGTGGCTTTCCTCAACATAGTTAAAGCCATCTACCACAAGCCTACAGCAAGCATCATCCTCAATGGGGAAAAACTGAGAGCCTTCCCTCTAAGATCAGGGATGAAACAAGGATGCCCACTCTCTCCACTGCTGTTCAATATAGTACTGGAAGTACTTGCAATAGCTATTAGGCAAGAAAAAGATATTAAGGGCATTCATGAAGGAAAGGAAGAAATCAAGCTCTCACTATTCGCAGATGATATGATACTATACATAGAGAACCCTATAACATCCACCAAGAACCTCCTAGAAAAAATTGACTTGTATAGTAATGTTGCAGGCTATAAAATCAATATCCAAAAGTCCATGGCTTTCCTTTACACAAACAGTGACAGAGAAGAAAGCTACATGAAAAAAAATCCCGTTCACACTTGTGCCAGAGAAAATCAAGTACCTAGGAATCATCTTAACTAAGGAAGTAAAGGAACTGTACAAAGAAAACTACAAAATGCTACTTCAGGAAATAAAAGAGGACATGGTAAAATGGAAAGATATCCCCTGCTCATGGGTTGGGAGAGTTAACATTGTGAAAATGGCAATACTTTCCAAAGCATTGTTCAAATTCAATGCAATCCCTATAAGGATACTCATGAAATTCTTCAAAGAAATGGAGCTAACACTCCTGAAATTCATATGGAACAATAAGCTCCCAAGAATAGCTAAAGCAATTCTTGGGAAAAAGGAAATGGGAGGAATCAACCTCCCTAACTTCAAACTGTACTACAAAGCAGTAATAATTAAAATAGCATGGTACTGAAAAAAGGCAGATCTGCAGACCAGTGGAACAGGGTTGAATACACTGACATCTCCCCTCAATCATATGATCATCTAATCTTTGATAAAGGTGCAAGAAATGTGAAATGGAGTCAGGAAAGCCTCTTAACAAATTGTGCTGGCAAAATTGGACAGCTAAATGCAAAGAAATGGGCTCAGAACTCTGCCTAACACCATGTACAAAAGTAAGATCAAAATTGATTAAAAACCTCAACAGACTGGAAACCATAAGTACATTGAAGACAAAGTTGGCAAAACCCTCCATGACACTGAAGCTAATGGTATCTTCAAAGATATCACACCACTGGCTGAGCAAGTGAAAACAGAGATAGATAAAAGGGACTATCTTAAACTAAGAAGCTTCTTCACCTCAAAAGAAACAGTGACCAAAATACAAAGACAGTCTACAGAATGGGAAAGGATATTCGCCGAATACACATCTGAGAAGGGGTTGATATCAAGGATATATAAAGTACTGGTTTAACTTCACAAGAAGAAAACATCCAATCCCATTAAAAAATGGGGCAATGAAATGAACAGAAACTTTCTCAAATAAGAAATTCAAATGACAAAAAAGTATATGAGAAAATGCTCTACATCATTAATCATCAGGGAGATGCAGATCAAAACCACAATAAGATACCATCTCACACCCCAGAGACTGGCACACATCCAAAAGAACAAAAGCAACCGATACTTGCACGGATGTGGCAAGAAAGGGACACACTCCTTCACTGTTGGTGGGAATGCGAACTGGTTAAACCCTTTTGGAAACAGTATCGGCGATCCTCAATAAATTAGAAATTGAGCCCCCATTTGACCCAGCAATACCACTCCTGGGAATATATTCCAGAGAGGCAAAAATGTATAGTCGAAGTGACATCTGCACTTGTTTGTTCATTGCAGCATTCTTTACAATAGCCAGAATCTGGAAAAAACCTGAGTGTCCAAGAACAGATGACTGGTTAAAGAAACTTTGGTACATCTACACAATGGAGTAGTATATAGCTGTTAGAAAAGATGAAGTCATGAAATTTACATACAAGTGGTACTACATGGAAAGTATCATGCTAAGCGAAATGAGTCAGAAAGAGACGGATAAACATAAAAAGATAGCATTCACCTGGGTGACATAAAGTAATAAATAGGAGATTAATACCCAAGAATAGCTGAGATCAACACCAGGAGGATTACTCTATGGCATAGAGGCCAGCCGGGCAGTTTAGGGGAAAGGGCGCTCAGATAGAGAAAGGAGCACCAAATAAAGGGTCTTTGGAGGATCCTCCCAGGATGGGAGATGCACGTTGAAAGTAGGCTATGGACCAAACATTATTGCCTCTTTTGCAGACCACAACACCCAAAAGGATAGAGATAACAAAAGGAATGCCCTGCCACAGAGGCAGGGTAGGATGGGGGGATGGGTGTGGGAGGGATACTGGGATCCATGGTGGTGGAAAATGGGCACTGGTGGAGGGATGGGTATTTTATCGTTGTATAATCGAAACCCAAGCACAAAAATTTGTAAGTCTACAACTGTATCTCATGGTGTTTCACTAATAAAAATATAAAAAAGTTTAAAAATAAATTAAAAACCCTTGTGAATTAAATAATTTCAGTTTCCTCTTACCTAAATTTCATTCTAGTTCATCTAGAATCTCTATGAAATGGGATGCATATGATGACTTTGGAAACTTAGTTTCCTAATGAACGGAAGACATACTTTTATGGAATTATAGAGCAATATTCTAGCCAACTGTGAATTGTTCCTAAAATTCATATTATATGGACATTCAATACAAACTAAACTTTTGATATTTACTTCTATGGTTTTATACAAGATACTCTTAGATCAGGCTTCTTGTGGAATATTTGAAAGCTGCCATATCACACTCAGTAATGTTTGGACGCTCTTGCAATGAAGATCAAATTCAGATTTTTGGACATGCAAGGTATGTTCTCATACCGTTTGAACTATTTCCCAAATCTCCTTCTGTTTTCTTACAGGTAAACTTGGTTTTGGTTAAATTTCTCTTTTCTTTTGATAACAACATTAATTCTAACCAAAACAAAAATGTTGGTTTAATTTAAACAATGATTGAGAACAAGTCCTGCTTAGAGAAGTTTTCATGTTGATGTATGTTTTGGTCTAAATTCAAGTAGAGAATTATGCTTATGAATTGATGAGAATAAATAAAAATTAAATTAGACAGTGATTGATAATTTAGTAAATATTAGGAGGATACCTTTTCAAGTACAAAAGTTCATGACCCTTGCCAGCAGAAAGAGTACTCACTAACCTCCACTGAGTTTAGAGTAAATCCTTAGCACCTAATTAGGCAACCAAGACTCTCTAAGCTTCCTTCTAGGCTTTATCCCTCATACCTTTTCACTAAACCTGATGCTTTTCCGGTCTATCTGATGCTCCTTGAAACTGTAGCTATTGTTTTTACATGCATGTGCCTAGAAAGGCATATACATCTGATAAACCAATACAAATCTGCGATGAGAGCATCCTTGGCTTGTATAAGTAGTCTTGCCTTGATACTTGTACTATTTGAGCTATATTTGGGGAAACTTTTACTCTCTTAGAATAAGATTTAAAAAAAATCTTTTCTTGCTTCAGAAAAAAATTTGTTTAGAAATTTGCCTTTTTGCACAGGATCAGTTTTGAAGCACCAGGTACTGGAGTAGGAGATTTGTAAAATTTGTACACCTAACACTTAAACTGAATTTTCTTTGTATTTAAAAAGTGTTCATAAAAGACATGATTTTTTAACTCTGTTTTTACTGTCAACATTAATTTCAGGTAGGATTTATTTTTCCATAATTTTTGTTTGGGATCCACACCTCATGGTGCTCAGGGATAACTCCTGGCTCTGTCTGTGCTCAGGGATCATTCCTGTTAAGACTCGGAGTACTATTTGTAGTGCCAGGGAACAAACACAGGTCAAAAATTTTCTTTACTTTTTTTTTAAATAGTGAAACACCATGAGGTACAGTTGTAGACTTACAAACTTTCGTGCTAGGGTTTCAGTTATACAGTGATCAAGTACCCATCCCTTCACCAGTGCCCATTCTCCCCCCACATTCCGCCCCACCTCTGTGGCAGGGCATTCTCTTTTGCTCTCCCTTTCCCTTAGGGTGTTGTGGTTTGCAATAGAGGTATTGAGTGGCCATCGTGTTCTGTCTATAGTCTACTTTCAGCACGCATCTCGCATGCCGAGCGAGTTCTCCAAACACCCTTTACTTGGTGTTCCCTTCTCTATCTGAGCTGCCTTTAACCCCAAGTGCCACCGGCTTTCAAGCCGTTTAGCAGACCTCATGGTACTTATCTCAACTGTTTTTGCGTCTTCCTCTTCCATTCTGTTACTTTATATTCCCAGATGAGTGCAGTCTTTCTATGTCTGTCCCTCTCTTTCAGACGAATTTCACTTAGCATGATACTTTCCATGTAGAACTACTTGTTTGCAAATATCATGACTTCATCTTTTCTAACAGCTGTATAGTATTCCACTGTGTAGATGTAACAAAATTTCTTTAACCAGTCATCTGGCACTCGGTTGTTTTTTTTTTTTTTTTTCCAGATTTTGGCACTTGGATTTTTTCCAGATTTTGGCTATTGTGAATAGTGCAGCAATGAACATACAAGTGCAGATGTCATTTCTACTATGCTTATTTGCCTGTCCGGGATATATTCCCAGGAGTGCTATTGCTGGGTCAAATGGGAGCTCAGTTTCTAATTTTTTGAGAACCATCCATACTTTTTTCCAAAAGGGCTGAACCAGTCAGCATTCCCACCAGCAGTGAACAAGAGTCTCTTCCTCCCCACATCTGTGCCAACACTGGTTGCTTTTGTTCTTTTGGATATGGGCCAGTCTTTGTGGTGTGAGATGATACCTCATTGTTGTTTTGATCTGCATCTCCTTGATGATTAGTGATATAGAACATTTTCTCATGTGCCCTAAAATTCATTTGGAACAACAAATGCTCACGAATTGCTAAAGCAATTCTTGGGGAAAAAAGACAATGGGAGGCATCACCCTCCCCAACCTCAAACTCCACTACAAAGTGGTAATAATTAAAACAGTATGGTACTGGAACAATGGCAGAGCCACAGACCAATGGAACATGGTGGAATATCCCTACACCCAATCCCAAATGTATGAACATCTAATCAAAAGATTAAGGGTGATAAGGGAGCAAGAGCTGTGAAGTAGAGCAAGGAAAGCCTGTTTAACAAATGATGCTGGCATAACTGGACAAGCACATGCAAAAAAATGGGCTTAGACCTCGACTTAATACCATGCAAAAATGTCAGATCAAAATGGATTAAAGACCTCAACATCAGACAGAATTCATAGGGTACATTGAAGACAAGTTTGGCGAAACCCTCCACGATATCTTCAAAGATAACATGCCACTGACCAACCAAGTGGAAACATAGATAAACAAATGGGACTATATAAAACTAAGAAGTTTCTGCACCTCAAAAGATACAATGACCAAAATCCAAAGACAATATACAGAATGGGAAAGGATATTCACCCAATACCCATCTTATAAGGGATTGATATCAAATCCTTGATATACAAAGCACTGGTTCAACTCCAGAAGAAGAAAATATCCAACCCCATCAAAAAATGGGGCGATAAAATGAACCAACATTTTCAAGGCAAGCAAACTACATTATCTTTTTTACACTTGACATCAGAATTCCTATCGAAAACAATTTGGGTTGCTTTTCAAACCCATGTTCTCCCTTGAACACGTATGTTCCTTGCTTGTCTATTGTTTCTTTGCTTGCTTAGCTCCACTCTGAAAGAGAACATGGGCTTCTCCAATCCTGCATTTTGCCCTCTCTCCCTTCTCTTATCTTTCTAAATAAGTTTTGTCAAAACTCTCCTGCTTCACCATAAAAGGGGAAAAATGCATTTAATTTGAAACACATGTTTTAATTAGTTTACACTATCGACATTCTGGTATTTTAGCATGATAGCCTCTAATGTATGTCACTGTCAAAATTCCCATCCAGAAAGACTGCTCTGCTCATGTCTCCCACCCCCATGCTTCTCTTTGCTAGTAACTACTTCAGTTTCTCTTCTAGGGCACATATAAATTCTGTTGGTTCCTCCACTCCCATCCCACTCTACCAGTGGTGTGTGTCTGTGTATGATATAAACTCGAAGACTCACATATGCCATAAGTTTCATTCAACTGAGCTACATTTTTAGTCTCAGAGCACATTTTTTCTTTTTTTTTCATGTTTAAGTTGGTTTTTTTTTTTCATTTTTTTTATTATTAGTGAAACACCATGAGGTACAGTTGTAGATTTACAATTTTTTGTGCTTGGATTTCGATTATACAATGATCAAATAACCATCCCTCCACCAGTGCCCATTTTCCACCACCATGGATAATATCCCTCCCACCCCCATCCCTCCCAACCCACCCTGCCTCTGTGGCAGGGCAATACCTTCTGTTCTCTCTCTCCTTTTGTGTGTTGTGGTCTGCAAAAGAGGCATTGAGTGGCAAACATGTTCAGTCCATAGTCTACTTTCGACATGCATCTCCCCTCCTGGGAGGTGTGTAAACTCACACAAGAGGGGCACTGCACCCACAGCGGTGCTGGCTCTCTATCTCTCCCGCCGCCCACGTTTGGTAGTCCCACCGTTCTCCTGCCCCGGGTAGGTCGATGGCGATGGTCAGGCGGAGGAAGGAACGAGGGCCAGGCTGGTTGGTATTAGTAGCAGTTTATTTCATTCCTCTCCCAATCTACATCAGTCTCTCTTGTCTGTCTCTGCTTCTGTCTCTGCTCTTGTCTCTCTCCCATCTCTGCCCCCTATGCCCAATCTACAGTCTCATTATATCTCTCTCCAAGAGGAATTGGGGAAACAATTACACATAGGTGCTATCACAATCAATAGGGGTAGAAATCAATAGGGGTAGAAATCTTAGCCTCAGGGAAGGCCGCTCCTAGGACAGATCATTCCTCAGCAGGAGGACCCACCCTAGAGCGGAATCCCATGGGTGTGCCTCTCCTCTCCTTGTCCGACAAGCATATAAGAATATAATATAAATCATTTTGTATGGATACAGTAAGAAATATCTTAAACTTATAGAATTGCTCTCCTAGAGCCATCTCGATCTCAGACTACAGTGCTCAGGCCAGATAGTCTTTCCCACCCCTAGCAGGATCCTAGTCTCGTAGTTACCTTTGGATCATGACAGCATTTGTCTATCATCAAACTCTTAACTTATAGTTAAGAATCATGGCACTTTGGCCTGGCCAATTTCGCTGCCAGGGTAGCTCACCGCTTGCCCTGGGTCCATTCAGTCCCTCGTCGGGACCCTGCTTTTGGGGTGTTAGGAACTAAGGGCAACTGATGCTTAAGTCGAGAAAGCAGATGCCTGGGAGTGAATAATATTCAAAGGCAATCAAATCCTAAGTTACAAAGCATAATGTTAACGGTCTTCCTGTATCTATACAAAAGGATATTACTTTAAGGTAAAATGTTCATAAGGCATAAGGAGAGGAGAAAGGCAATATTTCACTCATACATATAACATCATAGATTTCTGGGAAACTGATCTTACAAATTAACAAAGTCTGAATAAGGGGAAAGCTGATTAACTGGGTGTGAAGGAGAGCATAGGGAAGACTGTTTAGAAATAAACACAATGGAAGTGGAAGTGCTTCAGGAGCATTGTGATGGGTGTAACCAGATAAACCTAAGCTTCTTGTACTCCAACAGGAGGATCCTCCAAACACCCTTTATTTGGTGCTCCCTTTTCTATCTGAGCTGCCTTTTCCCCTAGAATGCCTGGCTGGCCTCTAAGCTATGGAGTAATTCTCCTGGTGCTGATCTCAGCTATTCTTGGTATCAATCTCATATTTTGTTACTTTATATATCAGATGAATGCAATCTTTCTATGTCTATCCCTCTCTTTCTGACTCATTTCGCTTAGCATGATACTTTCCATGTAGTACCACTTGTATGTAAATTTCATGACTTCATCTTTTCTAACAGCTACATAGTACTCCATTGTGTAGATGTACCAAAGTTTCTTTAACCAGTCATCTGTTCTTGGGCATTCAGGTTTCTTCCAGTTTCTGGCTATTGTAGAGTGCTGCAATGAACAACAAACAAGTGCAGATGTCACTTCGACTATACATTCTATACATTTTTGCCTCTCTGGGATATATTCCCAGGAGTGGTATTGCTGGGTCAAATGGGAGCTCTATTTCTAATTTTTTGAGAATCGTTCATACTGTTTTCCAGAAGGGCTGAACTAGTCGACATTCCCACTAGTAGCAGTTCACTAGTAGCAGTTTATTTCATTCCTCTCTCCATCTACACCAGTCTCTCTTGTCAGTGAGGAGTGAAGGAGTGAAGGAGTGTCCTTTTCTTGCCACATGAGCACATTTTTTTAAGCCACAACAGAGTGAGATGGGAAAGGCCCTCAGGGCATGTATTGGTAGTCACAATGCAACAAAAATGACCATAATTTGTTCTATATAAATCATAAAAAGAAGCTTGTTGGTAAAAAGTAGATAGATTTAAAAAAAAAAGAAAGGGCACTGGGATACAAGTAAAAATTTTAGCTAAAATCTCGACTAGTGAAACAGAAACAAAATTATTCTAAGATTAATATTTCACTAATTAACAAAACATGGAATTGTCTACCTTCTAAATTTTTAAATGTGCGTTTAATACCAAAGGAAAGAATTTTACCTCCAGATTGTTGAAATACATAGGAATTCTGGGAATGGAGTTGTAAGAGAATCCCTACTATATGGGGGTGGAATCCCAGTGTCATATGTATGTATTGATGTCATTATAGAAACCCCTGAGTATGTCTCCATATTGTCCCAGGCATTTAACCACAATCTGTGGAAAGCTTGTAAGTCAATTTGAACTATGTCTTAAGAAAAGTTTGAGTCATTCATGGAACCATCAATGTCAAGACTTTAAAAATACTTAGCAGAAGGCTCCAAAGGATCTTTCTAATTTGAGAAATAAGGGCAGTTACTTTATAGGACTGCAGCCGGAGGGTTTACACAAAACTCAACTTATTTTAAGAACAGTGTAAGGGCAAATATAAACTAAAAAGAGGCTTAATTATCCTCTTTGAAATAAACACCACTTTCCTCCCTTTCTTTAGAACATTTATGCTAGAAAAGCTGTAAGTCATTTATCCCTTTGGAATGGACTTAAAGTGTTTTTAGAAGTTATTAAGCTCCTTACAGTTTTATGAACCAGTAATATATCCCTCAGGAAGAAAAAAATGGGAATCCAATGTTATTAATTACCTGATTCCAAGTTTCAAAACTACCTATTCTGACAAAGATATGAGAAGTTTATAATCCCATGCACAAGACCAATTTATAGAAAACTCCACAAATAACAAATAAGTGCAAAAGAAACTATGCCTGACATAAGTAATGCCAAGTAATCTGACTGTACTTATAGTTATTATTTATATTTTAAAATATATATCTTTTATTTTTATATTTACTAGGTAAGATGTTTATATATTTTGGTAACTCATGGTGTTGATATACATAGCTATTATGGTAACTTTTATGGTGTTGATATACATAGATACTGGATCTGCACTCCAAAATGATCATTTATCTTTAGAACATATGTGCTATTTATTGCATATTCTTGACTAGAATAGAAATAGAAATCACTTAATCACTTAATCACTTAACTTCCCGTTAGTCGTTGATTTGCTCGAGCGGGCGCCAGTAACGTCTCCATTTGTCCCTGTCGCGTGCTAGTGTAGCCCAATGGCATCTCTTCGCTCCAGGAACATGGAGGACCTCAAACCTATCGTTCATGATCTTTACAAAGAAGTCTGACCATCTGGTAGGTGGGCGGCCACGCGGTCTCTTGACATCCCGTGGAATCCAATCAGTAACAGCTCTAGTCCAACGGTCGTCTTTAAATCTCATTACGTGACCAGCCCATCTGATTTTCGACACCTTGGCATATGAGACAGCGTCCCTGATCCTTGATCGTCGACGGATGTCAGAACTCCGGATTCGTTCTCTCATTTGAGTGAAACGTGATATTCCAAGCATAGCTTTTTCTATTCTTCTTTGGGAGACCTGAATGGCGTTCTCATCTTGTTTGCAAAGGGCCCAGGTCTCTGAGGCATATGTTAATGCAGGAAGAACAGAGGAATCAAAGAGATGTGCCCGGAGCCGGAGGTTCTTCGTCCTCTTAGCTATTTCTTCGACGTTCTTGAAGGCGTTCCAAGCCGCTCTCTTCCTCCTGCGCAGCTCGGGTGCCAGGTCATTTCTCATGTTGACCTCTCGACCTAGGTACACATAGCTGTTGCATTCGGAGATGGTCGTTCCATTGAGAGTGAATGGGGCGTCAGGAACAAGGCTGTTTCTCATAAACATTGTCTTCGTAAGATTCAGCTGTAGTCCTACCTTTCCACACTCACGGTCAAAGTCGGCCAGCATTTGTGCCGCTTGGCTGATGTTTGGTGTTATTAAAACAATGTCATCAGCAAAGCGGAGGTGGTGTAGTTGCCGACCATCTATCTTCACTCCCATTCCTTCCCATTCCAGTCGTCACATGATGTTCTCGAGGGTGGCACTGAAGAGTTTCGGTGAAATGGTATCACCCTGCCGCACCCCTCTCTTGACATCAACGATCACTTCTTTGTAGAATGGTGAGATCCTGGTAGTGAATCCGCAATACAGCTCACGGAGGATCCTGATGTATTGGGCTTGAATGCCCTGATTGGCTAGGGCTTCAATGACTGCTTCCGTCTCAACAGAATCAAAGGCCTTCTTTAAATCAATGAACGTTAAGCAGAGCGGCATCTTGAACTCCCGAGAAACCTCAATGAGCTTGGTTACCATGTGGATATGGTCGATGGTGCTGAATCCTTTGCGGAACCCTGCTTGCTCGCATGGTTGTCCTTCATCTAGTGTTCTGCCAATCCTATTCAGGATGACTCGAGTGAACAGCTTGTAGATGACAGACAATAGGCAGATCAGGCGATAGTTGCCAATGTCATGGATGTCTCCCTTCTTGAACAGTAGTACGGTCCTGCTGGTTTTCCATTGGGATGGAACCTTGCATTCAGACAGGTAGCGAGTGAAGAGCCGAGCCAGTGTATTGATGAGTACTGACGGCAGGTTCTTCAGGACACTACTTCCAGTACCCAGCCGTCGCCACACTCCAGGACGCTTCCCGGACCCGCGCGGCAGCTCCGGCCAAGACCCACGCACAACTGAAGACCCACAGAACAAGATAAGTGGAACTCTCTGAGACCTTGGACTCCAGGCTCCGCGGACCCAGGGAAAGAGCTTCTCTGCTTGCTCCCACCACCACAGGTGACAAAGGGATTCTAATCAGGAGCCCCACCCTACCCTGCCCTGTCTGCTTCCATCAACCACCCAGGGATCGAATTGTGCACAGGAGACCCACCCTACCCAGATAAATACCCCACTGGCAGATTTCCACTCTCGACACTACTTCCACTACCCAGCCGTCGCCACACTCCAGGATGCTTTCCGGACCCGCGCGGCCGCAAGCGGCAGTGCGACACATCATAAGACACTAAATACCCATCTTCTGGAATTGTCGTACCATATTTGATAGGGTTCAAATATGGTAACACCTACAAGGGTGATTAGAGGTCACCCCAAAAGCCTCTATACCTCTCGGAAAGACTGGCAAGCTACCGAGAGTATTCCGCCCGCACGGAAGAGCCTGGCAAGCTATCTGCTGTGTATTCGATATGCCAAAACCAGTAACTACAACTGGTCTCATTCACCTGACCCTGAAGGCTTCACTGACATGGCAGCACTGAGAAGGATGAGAAAGGAGAGGCCGACAAAATCTCAAGGCCGACCTAGGCTGCCACAACGAAGGAAGACAAAAATGATCATCTGTACTTTCAATGCACGTACGCTAGCATCAGATGCATCCATCGAGGACCTGATGGTACAAGCGTGAATGATCAAGTACGACATCATTGGTCTGACCGAGACAAGAAGGCACGAATCTCACCATGCCGTTTTCGACACCGGAGAAGAATTGTTCCTCGGAACATGCGATAAAAGAGGTGTTGGAGGCGTCGGTGTCCTTGTCAACACAAACTTGGCCAAGAGCATTGATTCATTCGAATGCCTAACAACCCGAATCGGACGTTTACATTTGAATAGATGTGGCTCACTGCCTGCAGTTTCTATCTTCGTTGTCTACGCACCAACATCTCATTATGATGAAAGAGAAATCGAGAAGTTCTACATGGAGCTAGAGAAGTTCTATAAAGAAGACCACACCTTCTACAAGATCATTGTGGGTGATTTTAATGCCAAGATAGGACCGAGAAGATCAGCTGAAGAACTTCACATCGGGACCCATGGCCTAGAATGGAACGAACAGGGTGAGAGACTGTCTGAGTTCATCATGTCGACCAAGACCATTCATGGTAACTCACAGTTCCAGAAGGCAGAATCTAAACGATGGACATGGGAGTCTCCCGGTGGACGATTCCACAACGAAATAGACCACATCATATTCAATCGACGGTTTTGCCTGACTGATGTCGCTGTTGTTCCAAAATTTCGAACGGGATCGGACCACCGTCTCCTTCGTGCAAAATTCTACTTCACAGAGCGGGGAGAAAGGGCTGCAAAGTTCAAAAAGAGAACTCCCAGAATGACCACCAACTGGGAACTCTTTGGTACTATTGCGGCAACATGGGAAGATGCCATTGTTGACAACATTGACGAGGAATACGATCGACTGGTTCAGCACCTCCATGAATGTGCGAGGAACGCCAAGAGAGAGATAGCCACAAAAAGTCGCCTATCTTCGAAAACTCTTGAGCTAATTCGCCAGCGTGGTTTGGCGCATGCCTCAGGCAACCGCAAGCTAACGTCTGAGCTTGCAAAGCAGTGCAGAGATGCGATCAAGGAAGACCTCAAAGAGAGAAGAGCAGAAGTACTGGTAGATGCGGCAGAAGCCGGGAAAAGTATTCGTAACGCCCGCCTGTCCTTCGCCAACTATAAGACCAAGATGACTGCCCCCCGACGTCCTGATGGATCCATCACATCCTCCAGAACGGCAATGGAGAAGATTATCCATGACTTCTACTCAAATCTCTTCGATAGCCATGTCCACTTGCCGACATACCAAATTCCACAGGATGGGTATGTCGTTCCTAACGTTCTCCCTTCCGAAATCCGACACGCCATTTCGTTGGTAAAGAAGCAAACAGCACCCGGCCCAGACAAGGTCAGACCTGAACACCTGAAGAAATAGAAATAGAATAGAAAAATAGAAATAGAATAGAAATAGAAATAGAATAGAAAAATTTCTTTCTGGAATTACAGTCTCTCTTTTTTTCCCCTTTTGCAACTTTTGGGCTACACCCAGGACTGCTCAGGAATTACTACTGAGCCTATGCTAAGTCACTCCTGGTGAGTTTCCATACGGAGGGCTAAGATTGAACTTGGTTTGCTATATGCAAGGCAAGCACCCTACCCTCTGTAGTATTTGTCCAAAGTCCCCTTGATTTGGAGTCTCTTACTGAATGCTCATTCATTAAAATAGTTTTCTTTCTCTGCTTTTCTACAATAATAGAAGATAATCTCACAGTGTAGTCATTTGTTTTTCATTATTTATCCAAAACAATTGACCAAAATATGATTCTCCCAAAAGGATTAATTTTGTCTTGGTTTAGAAGCCATTAGGTAATTTGGATTTTAATGAGAGAAATGGGGATGAGATATTACTCCACAGAGAATAATATTTTGAGAAAATATGTATGAGGATGAGGACACAAAGGAAGGATCACAGTACAAATTCTCACTTGATGCCCATTATAAGGAAATATAGAAATGAACAAGTAAGCATAATTCTCTCTACTAAACACAATTACATCAAAGATATTTATATGTTCATATAAATGCATCTTCACGTCTAGAAGATATAGCTAATGTTTTATTGTATTTTGGATCACACCCAGTACTACACAGGGCTTAGTCCTGGCTATGTGCTCAGGGATTACATCTGACAGGGTTCATGGGAATCATATGGGGTTCTGAGGATTGAACCCAATTTGGCTGATTACAATGCAAGCATAATACACCTTGTTCTGGCTCCTGTCTAGAGTCTGAAGTCTACAAAATGTGATTTAATCCACATATATAGTAAACGTGATTAGCATTGTAGCCTTTAGCTACCACTTCCATCATAATTTCCTTTGCTTCATAGCAATTGACTTTACAGTCACCATGTGCTAGTGATATTCAAAACTTATTCATCTATTTGCATGTTTGTGTCCTTTAAAGCATATTCCAAAGTCTTATACCCTAGTAAACACCCTATTACATTTCCAAGAATGAAACTTTTTTCGATTCTAATATAAGTAGTTTCAGATATATTTGTCATTCTTAGGCATCTCTCACTAAACTTATGGTTATAGATGGTAAGATGGTACATTTGCATTGCATAAATGTCCAGGATTTTCTTTCTCATAAGTATAAAATAATGCTGCATTGTTCACATGATCACTTGACTTCCCGTTAATCGTCGATTTGCTTGAGTGGGCGCCAGTAACGTCTCCATTTGTCCCTGTTGCATGCTAGTGTAGCTCAATGTCGTTTTTTTCGTTCTAGGAACACGAAGAGCCTCAAACCAATCGTTCAGGATCTTGATGAAGAAGTCTGACCATCTGGTAGGTGGGCAGCCACACGGTCTTTTGACGTCCCGTGGAATCCAGTTGGTGACGTCTCTAGTCCAGTGGTCGCCTCCAAATCTCATTACGTGTCCACCCCATCTGATTTTTGACGCCTTGGCAAATGAGACAGCGTCCCTGATTCTTGATCGTTGATAGAGGTCAGAACTCCGGATTCTTTCTCTCATTTGAGTGAAACGTGATACTCCAAGCATAGCTCTTCCAATTCCTCTTTGGGAGACCCGAATCGCGTTCTCATCCTGTTTGCGTAGCCCAGGTCTCTGAGGCGTATGTTAATGCATGAAGAACAGTAGAATCAAAGAGATGTGCCCGGAGCCAGAGGTTCTTCATCATTTTAGCTGTTTCTTCGACACTCTTGAAGGCGTTCCAAGCCGCTCTCTTCCTCCTGTGCAACTCAGGTGCCAGGTAATTCATCATGTTGGCTTTTCAACCTAGGTACACATATCTGTTGCATTTGGAGATGATCGTTTGTTGAGAGTGAATGGAGCATCAGGAACGAGGCTGTTTCTCATAAACATTGTCTTTGTAAGATTCACCTGTAGTCTGACCTTTCCACACTCACGGTTGAAGTCAGCCAGCATTTGTGCTGCATTGTTAACTATAAATACTACACCTTTAATTCTTTCTGTATCTTGGTTATTATCAATAATGCTGCAATAAACAGAGGACAGCAGATAACATTTTGTTTCATTGTTTTTATTTCCTTGGAGTATAGTCTTTTTTTAATTTCCTTCGGGTATTTTTTTTTTTCTATTTTATTATTTATTAATTTATTTATTTTTTATTTTATTTATTTATTTTATTTTTTAATTTCCTTGGGGTCTTGTTTTTATTTCCTTGGGGTATAGTTTTTATTTCCTTGGGGTATAGTCTAAAAAGCTGAATCATTGCTAAGTTTTCTCAAAAACTAAAATTAGAACTCTGACAGTTTTTCTTAGCAATATGTTCCAATATACAGGTACTGAAGGATTATCAGATCATCGTTATTATTTTCTTATAATCATTATGAGGCTATCCCTCCTTGTGGTTATGGTTTGTAATTCTTTAATTAGTGATATGGAGCGTCGTTTCACATATCTCTTGGTCACTTGAAACATGTCTGTTCATGACTTGTTAAAGAAACTTTGGTACGCCTACACAATGGAACACTATACAGCTGTTAGGAAAGGTGAAGTAATGAAATCTGCTTATAAGTGGATAGTCATTCTGAAATGTGTCAGAAAAAGAGAGATACAGCGTCAAGGAAAAACCTGGAAACGCGGATTTCTCCCAGCCCTGAAGAAGGGATAGGATGGATTCCTTTCTGCTAGGACATCTCTGTGGAAAATGAGGCCCAAAGGCACATCCAGCTCAACCTGAAGGGAAGGCTCGAGGCCATCCATCCAGTTCATAGCGGGACATCTGGCCAAGCCTGAGTAGCTCTGACGTGCCAGATAACATTAATGCCACTATTGGTGTGTCTACTGTCTTTAGCTGATCCCCAGGACTTCTCAGTAAATAATGGATTATCCCAAATGGAGAGTTCTCTAATCTTACTGTGTTTATGCAAAAGAAAAAGGCAGGTTTGTTAAGCTATCTTGAAAAGTTTTAAAATTAAGGTGGAGAGAAAACAATGTTTCTGTAACTTGCTTTTTGTAAGAATCAGATTTTAATTCTACAGAGGTGATTGAATACATGTATTTAATCTTGATCTAAAAGGTACCCCCTCCTTTGGGAAATTTAGATAAAAACTTGGCTTACTGACCATAGGAAAATAGCCTAATCTATAAAGAAACACAATATTTTTTAAAGAAACACCATATTATACATGCTGACACTAGTCTGATCAGAGCATTGGAAGCCAGAACTTTACTAGGGTGAAGCTCATCTCAAAGTGCAGAATTGCTTTCCCCCAGTCCGTGACTTGGCCATGGTGTCAAGAAAAGGCATCTAAACTTGTTAAATTAGAATAGATAAATATCTAGTTCTAAAATACTGTGAATTTTCTTTCTGTACTCTTTGTATTTCATCTAATTTTCTGTGAACAGTTATTTGGAGAGAACAAGAATATTATCAGTTCTTAATTTTTGGTGAATCATGAGATTAACACCAGAGAATATTTCCTCTAAGCCAGAATTCTCCGCAGAAGAGGAACAATGGACATTGGAGGATTCCAAAAGGAAGTTGATGGATTTACCCGACAAGGAAAATTGCTAACTCCTGGACCAATGCAATGTAATATTATTAAAGGGTTATGTTTTTTTTATTAGTGAAACACCATGAGGTACAGTTGTATATTTACAAATTTTTGTGCTTGAATCTCGGTCATACCACGATCAAATACCCAATCCCTCCACCAGTGCCCATTTTCCACCACCAGGATAATATCCCTCCCCCCCATCCCCCCATCCACCCCTGCCACTGTGTCAGGGCATTCCCTTTTGTTCTCTCTCTCCTTTTGGATGTTGTGATCAGCAAAAGAGGCATTGAGTGGCGAACATGTTCAGTCCAGTCTACTTTCAACCTGCATCTCCCATCCTGGGAGGATCCTCCAAACACCCTCCATTTGGTGTTCACTTTTCTATCTGAAATGTCCTTTCCCCTAGAATACCTGGCTGGCCTCTAAGCTATGGAGTAATTCTCCTGGTGTTGATCTCAGCTATTCTTGGGTATTAATCTCATATTTTGTTATTTTATATCCCCCAGATGAATGCAATCTTTCTATGTCTAACCCTCTCTTTCTGACTCATTTCGCTTAGCATGATACTTTCCATATTGTACCACTTGTATGTGAAGTTCATGACTTCATCTTTTCTAAGAGCTACATAGTACTCCATTGTGTAGATGTACCAAAGTCTCTTTAACCAGTCATCTGTTCTTGGGCACTCAGGTCTCTTCCAGTTTCTGGCTACTGTAAAGAGTGCTGCAATGAACAAACAAGTGCAGATGTCACTTCGGCTACACATTTTTGCCTCTCTGGGATATATTCCCAGGAGTGGTATCGCTGGGTCAAATGGGAGCTCAATTTCTAATTTTTTCAGGAACGTCCATACTGTTTTCCAAAAGGGCTGAACCAGTTGGCATTCCCACCAACAGTGAATGAGTGTCCCTTTCTCGCCACATCCGCACCAGCAACGGTTGCTTTTGTTCTTTTGAATGTGGGCCAGTCTCTGAGGTGTGAGATGGTATCTCATTGTGGTTTTGATCTGCATCTCCCTGATGATTAATGATGTAGAGCATTTTCTCATGTGCTTTTTTCCCATTCGGATTTCTTCTTTGAGAAAGTTTCTGTTCATTTCATTGCCCCATTTTTAGATGGGGTTGGATGTTTTCTTCTTGTGGAGTTCAACCAGTATTTTGTATATCCTTGATATCAACCTCTTGTCAGATGTGTATTCGGCGAATATTCCTTCCCATTCTATAGACTGTCTTTGTATTTTGGTCACTGTTTCTTTGGAGGAACAGAAGCTTCTTAGTTTAAGATAGTCCCATTTATCTATCTCTGTTTTCACTGGCTCAGCCAGTGGCGTGACATCTTTGAAAATACCATTAGCCTCAATGTCATGGAGGGTTTTGCCAACTTTATCTTCAGTGTATCTTATGGTTTCTGGTCTGATGTTGAGGTCCTTAGTCCATTTTGATCTTACCTTTGTACATGGTGTTAGGCAGAGTTCTGAACCCATTTTTTTGCATGTAGCTGTCCAGTGATGCCAGCACAATTTGTTAAAGAGGATTTCCTTACTCCACTTCACATTTCTTGCACCTTTATCAAAGATTAGATGATCATATGACTGCGAGGAGATGTCAGTGTATTCAACTCTGTTCCATTGGTCTGCAGTTCTGCCTTTGTTCCAGTACCATGCTGTTTTGATTATTACCGCTTTGTAGTAAAGTTTGAAGTTAGGGAGTTTGATTCCTCCCATTTTCTTTTTCCCAAGAATTGCTTTAGCAATTCGTGGGGGTTTATTGTTCCATATAAATTTCAGGAGTGTTTGTTCCATTTCTTTGAAGAATGTCATGGGTATCCTTATAGGAATTGCATTGAATTTGTACAGTGCTTTCGGAAGTATTGCCATTATGACAATGTTAAGTCTCCCGACCCATGAGCAGGGAATGTCTTTCCATTTCCTCATGTCCTCTTTTATTTCCTTAATTAGCATTTTGTAGTTTTCTTAGTACAGGTCCTTTACTTCCTTAGTTAAGCTGATTCCTAAGTACTTGATTTTCTGGGGCACAATTGTGAACGGGATTGATTTTCTCATATAGCTTTCCTCTCTCTCACTGTTTGCGTATAGGAAAGCCATGGACTTTTGGGTATTGATTTTATAGCCTGCAAAATTACTATACAAGTCTATTGTTTCTAGGAGTTTTTTGGTGGAGGTTATTGGGTTCTGTAAGTATAGCATCATATCATCTGCAAATAGTGAGAGCTTGATTTCTTCCTTTCCTACCTGACTGCCCTTAATATCTTTTTCTTGCCTAATGGCTATTGCAAGTACTTCCAGTAGTATATTGAACAGCAGTGGAGAGAGTGGGCATCCTTGTCTCGTCCCTGATCTTAGAGGAAAGGCTCTCAGTTTTTCCCCATTGAGGATGATGCTTGCTGTAGGCCTATGGTAGATGGCTTTAACTATGCTGAGGAAAGTCCCCTCTATACCCATTTTGGCTAGGGTTTTCATCATAAAGGGGTGCTGGATCTTGTAAAATGCTTTCTCTGCATCTATTGATATGATCATATGCTTTTTATCTTTTCTTTTGTTGATATGATGGATTATGTTGATTGATTTCCGAATGTTAAACCATCCTTGCATCCCTGGGATGAATCCTACTTGGTCATGGTGTATGATCTTTTTGATGAGTAGTTAGATTCTATTTGCTAGTAGTTTGTTGAGGATCTTTGCATCTGTGTTCATCAGGGATATCGGCCTGTAGTTCTCTTTCTTTGTGTTATCTCTGTCTGCTTTTGGTATCAGTGTGATATTTGCTTCATAGAAACTATTCGGAAGTGTATTTGATATTTCAATTTCATGGAAAAGCTTAAAGAGGATTGGGAGTAAGTCTTCTTTAAAGATTTGGAAGAATTCACTGGTGAATCCATCCGGGCCAGGGCTTTTGTGCTTGGGGAGACTTTTTATTACCATTTCAATATCCTTGATGGTGATAGGTCTGTTCAGGTATTCCAGGTCTTCTTGGTTCAGCCTTGTGAGTCTGTAGGAATCTAGGAATTTATCCATTTCCTCGAGGTTTTGATGTTCCTTGGCATAAAGCTTTTCAAAGTACTCCCTGAGGATCCTTTGAATTTCTGTAGTTTCTGTTGTATTGACCCCCTTTTCATTTCTGATTCGGTTTATTAGGGTTTTCTCTCTCCCTTTCTTTGTGAGTTTTGCTAGGTGCTTATCGATTTTGTTAATTTTCTCAAAGAACCAGCTCTTGGTTTCATTGATATTTTGGATTGTTTTCTGGGTTTCCATCTCGTTAATCTCTGCTCTGAGTTTTATTATTTCCTTCCTCCTGTTAGGGTTGTGCTCCTTTTGTTGGTCCTTCTCCAAGTTCTTAAGCTGGGAGGTTAGTTTTTTTATGTGGGCTCGCTCCACCTTTCTGAGGAGTGCTTGTAGAGCTATAAACTTTCCTCTTAAGACCGCTTTTGCTGTGTCCCATAAGGTTTGATAACTCTTGTCCTCATTTTCATTCGTTTCTAGGAATCTTTTGATTTCCTCTTTAATTTCCTGTCTAAGCCACTCGTTGTTTAATAGCGCACTGTTTATTTTCCATGTGTTTAATTTAGTTTTCTGTTTTTGTGTGTGATTTACTTCTAATTTCAGCGCATTATGGTCTGAGAAAATTTTTGATATAATCTCTATCTTCTTAATTTTATGTAGGCATGTTTTGTGGCTCAGCATGTGGTCTATCTTGGAGAACGTTCCATGTACGCTTGAGAAGAATGTGTATTCAGCTTTTTGTGGATGAAGTGTCCTCTATATATCTACTAAGTCCCTTTCTTCCATTGTTTCCCTCAGAGGAAGTATGTCCTTGCTAAGCTTGAGTCTGGTTGATCTATCAAGTGGTGACAAAGTGGTGTTGAAGTCTCCCACTGGTATTGTTTTGCTATCAGTGTCTTTTTCCAAATCTATGAGTAATTGTTTTAAGTACTTTGCTGGTCTCTCATTAGGTGCATATACATTTATTTTTGTAAGTTCTTCCTGTTGTACATATCCTTTGTTCAATAGGAAATGGCCTTCACTGTCTCTTATGACCTTCTTCACTCTGAAATCGATGTGGTCTGATATTAGGATAGCTACCCCAGCTTTTTTCTGGGAGCTGTTTGCCTGTAGGATTGTTTTCCAGCCTTTGACTCTGAGTCTGTGTTTGCTTTGACTATTGAGATGTGTTTCTTGCAGGCAGCAGAATGTTGGGTTCAATTTTCTAATCCATCCTGCCACTGTATGTCTTTTAATTGGTGCGTTTAGCCCATTGACATTGAGAGAGATAATTGTTATGGGATTTTGTCCCATTGTTCTGTCAAAATTTGGTGTATTTGAGAGGCCTGTCCTGTCTTAAAGTAGCCCATTTGGTTGTACTTGTAACCATGGTCTTGAGTCTATGAAGTTCCTGAGCTGTTGTTTGTCTGTGAAACTGTGTGTTGTTCCTTCTATTATGAATGAGAGTCTCGCTGGGTAAAGTATTTTTGGAGAAGCATTTATTTCATTGAGTTTTTTCACTATGTCCCACCACTATTTTCGGGCCATGACGGTTTCATCAGAAAAATCAGCTGTGAATTTTAAGGATGCTCCTTTGTAAGAGATTTCTTTCTTCAATCTTGCTGCTTTCAGAATTTTGTCTCTGTCTAAGGTTTTGGTCATTTTGATCAGGATCTGTCTTGGGGTATTTTTATTCGGATTTCTTCTAGCCGGTACCCTTCGGGCCTCCTGGATGTGGTCACAAGTTTTCTTCAGCTCTGGAAACGTTGTAGCAATGATTTCTTTGACAGTTTCTTCTTCATCAAGGTTTTCTTCCTGTCCCTCTGGGACTCCAATAATTCTTACGTTACTCCTCTTGGCTTCATCATGATCTTCTCTTGCCATCTGTTCTCGAACTGTGAGTCTCTTTTCCATTTTCTGCTCTTTTCTGACAAGACTCTGAACTTGCTCTTCGAGCTCACTGATTCTGTTCTCAGCCGCTGTTACTCTGCTGCTGAGGCCTTCCACTGAGGTTTTCAATTCGGCTACCAGGTTTTTCAGGTCCGACATTTCCGATTGCATTTTCCTCATTTCTGCCTTCAAATCCTCTTGTCTTTTATTGGCATTGGTTTCCATTGTTTCTTTTAGTTCCCTAAGCATCCTGAATAGCTCCATTCTGAATTCCTTGTCAGAGAGGTTGTCTAACGCTATAGAACTGTTGGTGTCTTCTGGGCTAGCCTCGTGAATAAGAAAGTTTGGTGGGCTTTTGCGTTGCTTTACCATTGTGGCCAGTGTGGTTTGGTCCTTCACACTCGCTGCTACTGTTCTGGTTGAGTGAGGAGAGACTGCCAGGAGCCGTTCAGATTTGTTGCTGCTAGATGCGCCTCTTCTACCTTTCTGAGTCTGACCTTCTTCTCAATCAGGCGTTATTCTTTGTTTTATAACTGACATTGAGTGAAACTTTTGGAGGTGTTGCTATTTACTACTGAGCTTGTATAGCTATTTTCAAACAGAACTTTTGTTGGAAATGGAGTAGGCCAGTGGGATTTTGTTGAATTGTAGTAGAAGACGTGAGAAATTTTTGGTTGGTATTAGGTAACAAGTTGATGAAAAGGATGAAAGGATGAAGGTCCAAATTGCTTGGAGTGAGTGATACACCTGCGGCCAGAAGCAGGCCACGCCCACTTTAGGAGGCCACGCCCCCTTCTTAGAGGCTACGCCCCTAGCCTGTCCCAGGCCACTCCCTCCCAGGATCCTGGATGGGGGGGGGCGGTGTGCTGCTGTGCGCGCTGGTCGTGGAGCTGGACGCGTGCTGGGTGCTGGGGTCCGCGCTGTCCTCCAGCGGGGCTCGCTGGGCGGGGGGAGCGTCTGGGGTCAGGGGCGGGGCTCCGCTGGGCTCCTCCAACCACCTGGATGGGGGGGACCGGTGTGCTGCTGTGCGCCAGTCTGGAGCTGGATGCGCGCTGGGGGCTGGGGTCCGCGCTGTCCTCCAGCGGGGCTTGCTGGGCGGGCCTAAAGGGTTATGTTTTAACACTAGTGAGAATCATCTTCCATGGGAAGGGACTGAACAGGAAGTAAGGCAGATGTAACTCAGAACTGTGCTTTCTGTGCCATTAATGAACCTAGTGGAAATCTTGAGCCTCCTCTCCTAACACCTGTTCAGCATCAAGGAACATAGAGGAGGATCAGCAGCTTGACCTTATGCAAATGATCAAATGCTCATATGTTCAAGATAACTTCAGGAACACAACCAATTCATTGCCTGGGGCCCATTTTCAACTAAGGTAGCTTGAGATTTCCCCCTTGCACAGGCATGGTCTGAGCCCCTCTGTCAGCATGAAGCAGCTTCAAAAGATGGACCACCGACCATTTTCCCCTTAAAGATTTAAGGTGGTGAAGTCTCTAGGGGGGGATATGATGTAGGCAGGTAGATAAGGAAAGGTCCTTTGCAATGAAACAAAGTTTCATGGAAGAAAAATTCTAGGAATGACCCACCTTGTGAATACAGAAAACAAAGGGCTGATAAGACCATCCAAGACCATCCGCAGATCCTGAGGATATAGGCCTCCTCCCCATGAGATTCCTTTCTTTGGACCTCCCCTTTAATCTGATTAACTTTGGTGATTCAGCCCAAAGAAGACCATCACCGCTCCCAACCTCCCTATTAACCTCCATAGCAATGGACTTTTACCTGGGAAGAAGCTTCACCTGGAGTCAGGCTGGAAAAACTCTATAAAGGCCACCTTGAACAAAGGAAGGGCGTACATATGCTGCCTGAGCCCATGTGCTGCTTGAGCCCACATGGCCGAGCACATGTGGACTGAGCACAAGTATCACCCACATCTCCCCTCTTGAGATATGTACTTTCATGCATTCGTGTCTAATGCTTAGGATGTGTGTAGGGGTTCTCTCTCTCCGTCCTTGGAGAAGCCTGTGTTCTCTCTTGAGTATGTCACTTTCTCTCTTTCTCTCTCTCTCTCTCTCTCTCTCTCTCTCTCTCTCTCTCTCTCTCTCTCTCTCTCCCGCCACACCTTAAAAATCCTCCAAATAAAATCTATTTGTTTCACTACTTGTCTACTCCTGAAATTCCTTTCTGCGAGGCGAGACAAGAACCCAGTAACTCTGGGTCCCGGGCGGCAGAGGTGGTTGGGGAGAAAGTGACCGTCTTTCTCCTCCCCGCTTCACATAAGTCACCCGTGGGACCCAACAACATCACATCTACACAATGGAATACTATGCAACTGTCAGGAGAGATGAAGTCATGAACTTTGCTTATCAATGGATAGACATGGAGAGCATCATGCTAAGTGAAATAAGTCAGAAAGAGAGGGGCAGATTTAGAAGGACTGCACTCATTTGTGGAGTATAAAAATGATAACATGAGGCTGACACCTAAGGATAGTAGATACACAGGACAGGAAGATTGCTTCATAGCTGGAAGCCTGCCTCATGAGCAAGGCAGCTGGAATAAAGAAGGGATCACTTAAACAATGATGGCTGGAGGAACTGGTCAGGATGGGAGATGTGTGCAGAAAATAGATAAAAGGAACAAACATGTTAACCTCTCAGTGTCTATATTGCAAGCCATAATGCCCAAAAGTAGAGAGAGAGCGTATGGGGTATATAATGTCTGCCATAAAGGCCAGGGGAGGGTTAGGTAGGGGGGTATATGGGAGATATTGGTGGTGGGGAATGTGCACTGGTGGAGGGATGGGTGTTTGATCATTGTGGATTGTAACCCAAACATGAAAGCTTGTAACTATCTCATGTTGATTCAACATAGCACAGCGGGTAGGGCCTTACACGCGGCCAACATGGCCGACCCGAGTTCGATTCCTCCACCCCTCTCGGAGAGCCTGGCAAGCTACCGAGAGTATTCGATATGCCAGACACAGTAACAACAAAAGTCTCCAATGGAGACGTTACTGGGCCTGCTCGAGCAAATCGACGATCAACGGGAGGGCCTTTACCTTACCTTTACCTTTACCTAAATAAATTAAATTAAAAAAATAAAGAGTGAGATAGAAATAGAATGCATGCACTTATTTGTAGAATATAAAGTATTATAATATGAGACTAACCCAAAGACAGTAGAGACAGGGTCCAAAATATTATTCCACGGTTGGAAACCTGAATTGGGGGATAGGGCAGTTGGGATAGAGAAGGGATCACGAAGTCAATGATGGTTGAAGGGATACCTCAGAATGGGAGATGTGTGCTGAATGTAGATAAAGACCAAACATGATGGCCTGTCAGTATCTGAATTGCAAACGATAATGACGATAATGCCCATAAGTAGAGAGAGAGTAAGAGGGAAACTGTTTGCCATAGAGTCAGGGGGAGGGATGGGATGGTTGGGGGGTGAATACTGGGGACATTGGTGGTTGAGAATGTACACTGGTAGAGAGATGGGTGTTCAATCATTGTATCACTTAAACCCAAACATGATAGCTTTGTAAGTGTTGCTCAGTGTGGTTCAAAAAAAAAAAAAGAAAAACAAAAAAGAAAAACATCTGTTTAGTCCTCTGACCAATTTTAACCATGTTATTTGTTTATTAAGTCTTTGAGTTATACGTTTTTGCATATTTTATATATTAACCCTTTACCTGTTGTGTCTTTGAAAATACAGACAACATACAGAATGGGAAAATATATTTTGATAGTGGTTTCCTTTGCAATGCAAAGCTTTTTAAAATTGAATTATTGTAACAATACACAGTTACAAAGCTGATCTGATTTGGTTTCAGTCCTACAATGTTTCACCACCCTTCCCTTCACCAGTGTCCATTTCCCAGCACCAATGTCCCCAGTTTCCTTCCTGCCACACCTCCCTAAGCCTGCCTCTGTTGTAAGCAGTGCCCCCCTCTCTATCTCTTTTTCTTTCTTTTCCTTTTGGGCATTAAGATTTGCAATACAGGTACTGAAAGATTTATCTCTTTACCTACTTTCAGCACTCCGTTCTTGTCCAGAGTTAGCTATTTCAGCTATCATTGTCATAGTGGACTCTCTATCCTAACTGCCCTCTCCACCTTCACCACTTGTAACAAGCTTCCAACCATGGGCCAGTCCTCCTGGTCCTCATTTCTATGTCCTTGGGTATTAGTCTCCTAATATTTTTAATATCCCATAAAAGTACAATGATACTATTTCTGTGCCTCTTCTTTTGACTTATTTCATTCAGCATGATACTCTTCATGTCCATCCATAAGCAAATTCTATAACTTCATTTACCTGGTGGCTGTATACCATTCCATAGTGTAGATGTACCATAGTTTCTTTATCCAGTCATCTCTTCTAGTGCATTGGGGTTGTTTCCAGATTCTTGCTATTGGAAATTGTGCTACACTGAACAAAGAAGTACAGATGGCTTTTCTGTAGTTTGATTTTGGGCCCCTGGGACATATAGTCAATTAGTCTTGCTTGTTTACTTTTGCTTTTGTTGTCCAAAAGGTCATTGTCAAGCCTAATGCCATTAAACTTTTACTAGGCACTTATGTTCAATCTGCCTCATTATACTCATACACATTTATTCTTCATCCTATGTTTTTCTTAGTATCTTGCTTGTGTTTAGTGGGGTTTCTTTTAATTTTATAGAAGTCCTTTTTATTTGATGGAAAGCTAATTTAGTCATGATGAATTTATTAAATTTTTGTCTGCACAGTTATTTATTGCTCCACAGCTCCGTAATATAACCTAGATGAACATTTTTGGGTTGGAAGTCTTCCTTTTAACACTTTGGCTATATCATGTCATTCTAATCTAGCTTTTAAGGTTTCTGCTGAGAAATGCATTCACACTCATAATCTGAAGTGGGATCGATTGTGTGTAATGAATTTTTCCTTAGCTTATTTTAAGATCCCTCTTTACCTTTATTTTATTTTTCTATCTTAATTATGTCTTAGTGGCTGGTATTTATTAGATCTTATTTTGTTTGGAGCTCTTTAAACTTAAGTCCAAGTTCTGTCTGCATGTATGTTTTTTGTCCCAGGTGAGGGAGTTCTTAGGAGTTCAATTAAGAATGCAATCCCACACTTCCCTGTATCTTCTGGAAACTCTCTAATTCTTGTTCCTTCTGAGGCTATCCTGTATCTTAAGATTTATTTTATAATAGTTTTATTTTTGCTGATCTCTTAGGATTCTTTCCATTGCCCCTCTTCTTTAATGTATGATCTTATCTGTTTTAGTCTACTTTTTCTCTCCCTAGTGTATCTTAGTTCAGCTAGTATTGTCTTTAGCTCTGATTTTTCTTGAGAACTACAAAGAAAATATGAAAATGTTATAATTTTGTTCATCCATACTATAATTTCTGTGAGCATCATTATGAATGTTTTTTGAGATCTTCAGAAAGTTTTCTTAAAAATCTTTTGCTATAGGTTTCTTTTTTTTCTAGGATCTTGTCTTATCCACCATTTGGGGTTATACACGTCTGTCTATTTTGTTTGGTACTATGTTTATTTCTATAAGTTAATTCTGCTTTGCCAGTTCTTATATATGCATGATGTAGGTTCAACTAATATATTGAGACCTCTTTCTGCACAGTCAGGACATCTGTGTATGTGTGAGTGTGTGCGTGTTGGTGTGCATGCAATGTGTGTGTATGTGTGTGTGTGTGTGTGTTTGTGTGTGTGAAAGACCTCTATGGCAAAGAAGTTCAGTATCAGGCTCATTAGCAATCTAATTACTAGTGTTTTTTTTTGCTATCAGAACTGGTCTAGAAACCTTTTCTATTGTCTCCTTTTTTATTTTTTTGAAGTAAAACAGATTTTATTTGGAGGTTTTGAAGGGAAGGAGGGGGAGAAAGTGGGAGAAAGTGGAGAGAGTGACATGCTCAAGAGAGAACCTGGGCTTCTCCAAGGGTGGAGAGAGCCCCTACACACACCCCAGCATTAGACATAAAAGCATTAAAGTACAGGTATGAAGAGGGAAGATGTAGGCAACATATATGCTCAGGCACCACATGTGCTTGGCCATGTGGGTGCAAGCAGAACATGGAATTGGGCAGCAAAGGTGCCTGTTGTCTCCTTTTTGATCACCTCCTACACCTTGTTTAGCATTTGTTTGCTTTGGTAGCTATACAGGGCTTGCTTGCGCTGACTATGCCCTCTCTAATCTCAGACCACCATCTTGCCTTCTCCATATTGTTCTTAGAATCCTGTCTTTGGTCTTGCCTTTGTCCTCAGAGCAAGTATCTTATCTTTATAGCAACTGACAAGAGACGTAAGAACATTCCACTTAAAGTATTTGCTTTGGAGGAGGCAGGAAATACAGATCTGAATGTATATATATATATATATGAGGGAAAGGAAAATAAATCAAAAGAAATGTATTGTGTATTAAGGATACCATCATTTACACATTTATTATCAGATTTACCTTTGTTTTCAAACCACTTAAGCTTATAAAATTCAATCAGTGCTTTTATTTATCAGCTCATTTTAAGAAGGATTTTTCAACCCAAAATGTGAACCTATTGCAGGACAAAAAGATTCCTCAGACTTTGAAAATTTTGTCTTTTTCTTAATCTAATAAGGAACTTTGGAAATTTGGTTGTAGGGGGCTGGAGGCATAGTCCAAAGGACTGAGTACAGGCTTTGCATATGGGAGGCCTGGACTGAGTACAGTCTTTGCATATGGAGGCCTGGGTTGCATTCTCAGTGCTTCATGTGTGGCCACCCTCAAATTTCCCCCGTAGAAATACCAAGAGTGACCTGAGCAAATGACCTGAGTATCTCCAGCTGTCCCCCAACAGCCCAAATCATAAAACTCCTGTACATCTTCTGGGCACTGGGGACTTGACTTTCTCTGTCTCAGGAAAAACAAAGTCATGAATATGCTTATAAATGGTTGGACATGAAGAGTAGCACAGCAGGTAGGGCATTTGCTTTGCATGCTGCCAACCCGGGTTCGGTTCCTCCATTCCTCTTGGAGAGCCCGGCAAGATACTGAGAGTATCCCACCCACACAGCAAAACTTGGCAAGCTCCCTGTGATGTATTCGATATGCCAAAAATAGTAACAACAAGTCTCACAATGGAGACGTTTCTGGTGACCGCTAGAGGAAATCAATGAATGAGAGGAAAGTGATACAGTGCTACAGTGTTAGAATTGAAGGGCTTAAGGTATAGTCTTGGCACTAGATGCTGAAATTTGTGCAGGTGTATAGGACGAAGACTCCTCTCCAAATCGAATGACTGACATTTAAGAACCAATGCAGGTTGATGGTATGAGAACTCAGTCATTAATACTTCTAGTTTTATTCAATTTGTACTATATAATTTTTCATAGTGATCTTTTTGAGTTCAAATTGCATGGAATCAGAGGCTAAAACAATTTGATAATTCAAGAGTTGCATTTCAAATAATAAAATTGGTAAAAAAAAAAACCCTTTAACTTAAAATTCAAACTTTAAAATGAAGAGGAGAAATGATAACTGTTGCATTTATTTACATCTAGTCTTATTCCCTTTTGACAATTATGTAATTAGTTTGTCCATTTATATCTTAAAGAGAAAAAAATGCTTGAGGTCCTAGACTTCCATTAGAAAATTAAAGCTGCCAATTGAAAATAACTTGAACATGTTCTAAAATTAAAGAATTTTTTAAACAAATGCAGATAAAACCCTATGTTCTTTTTTCTTTAACAAATGAACAAGGGAAATAAATCTGTTAGAGTAATTGGACTATCAGAATTTGGAGTCATTCAAATCTGTTTCTGCAATTGGGTTTTTGTTTGCCTATTTTTGGATCATACTTAGTGGTGCTAAGACTTTTTTCTCATCACTCTGTGCTCAGGGATAAGTCCTGGTTTAGCTTGTTGACCATAGGTAGCACCACAGATCGAACATGGTCCAGGTTGTGCAAGGCAAGCACCCCCACCATGTACAGCTTTCAGTTTTCATGATAGTTTCATTTGGCTGGTTGTTTTATTTTGGCTTATGTTTAAATCTCTCTATTCTTATTCTTCTTTATTGTTGCCCTAACACCTTATCACTATGAGCTTTTCTTAAAAGTATATGTATCTCAGAGTATTTCTTTTTTTTTGGGGGTCACACCTGGCAATGTACAGGGGTTACTCCTAGCTCTGCACTCAGAAATTACTCCTGGCAGTGTTCAGGGGACCATATTGGATGTTGGGAATCGAACCCAGGTCGGCCAAGTGCAAGGCAAATGCCCTACCCACTGTATTATTGCTCTAGCCCCTCTCAGAGTATGTTTTAAGAAAAAAATGTTAAGGCTATAGCTTTCTTGGTACAGATTACCTTGTGGCACTGCACATTCTCATTATTATCCAACTAAGTGTAAAAACGCTGATCTAGCTCATAAAAATCCCACATCCAGCCCACAAAGCTATTTTATGAAATCTAATGAAGTCTTATCTCAAGGGAATAAATAAGTGTTTTTCCCTCTGCTTCTTCATCTATTGTATTAAACACCTTACTGGACTGCTCAGCTCCTCCACCAGCTTTTTCACTAGACTGTAAGGTCCAAAACAATCAAAAGTATGCATAAAATCATACTTATATCATAGTACTTTTCTTGGTTCTTATGTATTCTTACTTGATGAATGAATCATAATTTATTTAAAAAAATACATTTACTAACAGGATAAGAATAGGATAAGATAGACTTCTTAATGAAAGAGGTTAAAGTGGAAGACATTCCCACTAACAATGAAGGTGAATTTCTTTCAACATATCCCCACCAACATAAACTCTTTCCTGTCCTTCCTTAAAATGTATTTTTCCTTTTTTCATAGAAGGTGTCAAGTTTACAGTATTTATTATTTTGTAGCTGCATATTACTACACCATAAAACATTAACAGCATTATAAATCATAGTGTCTAAGAAATTTAGGGAATAATTCTATAAAATGTTTGTTAATTTATAGGAAATAAAAAGTGAATAGAGAAACATACTAGTACTGCATTGTTATTTGGGAGACTTTGTAACTTTTTTATTAAAGAAACACTTTTATCATAATCAATAATCGCTGGTAGAACTATCACAAGTACACAATTTAAAGACAGAAAAAAACTTTTATTTTTTAAATATTTAAAATACATTTAATATTCAAATGTGTTGAATAAATTCTTTAAAAATAACTTTTACAACAGCCTTGTTTTTTAGTTATAGATGTGTAAAAAGAATTTTAGCATTGAGTCATCTTACAAGGTCATATTCCAATTTCTAAGGTTAATTGCTGTCTAACCAGGACACAATCTCATTTCTAACAATCAGGGATATTTGCACTATATGGTCATTGCTCTTTTCTCTATTTCCTAAAATTGTAGTCAGTTCATATGTTGGCAACCCCAAGTAATTTGTAAATGGCTATACTTTGAAATAATTATATCAAATAAACAGACTGTGAGGTGCAAATAGAACAATTTTATCAAACCGTGTCTGAAAGTCTCTTGCAGACTCCAGTTGCAATAACAATGATATGGTCTTATAGAGTTTAGTGAAAAATTCAATTAATTGGACTTACATTGGATTATTGGAGTTATACAAGTGTTTAACAATGGGTATGTTCAGATAGTGATTGAAATTTTATGATGAAATACAGGTGAATGCCTTTTGTATTTTACTGACAATGCAAAGTAAAATTAGCATAAGTATGCAAACCCCTTTAAGAAAATTTATTCAACTAAAATGTAGCTCAAAAATATGTATGGGAAAAGAATAATGCATGAAGTCAATGGAATCCATATTGATCCAGTGTTGCCATAGTCTTTTTGTTTTGAGTTCACATTCAGCAATGATCAGAGCTTACTCCTGGCTTCCTCTATACTCATGGGACCATATGGGATGCCAGGAACGAACCTGTGTCAGCCACATGCAAAGGAAATGCTCTACTCTCTGTATTATCTCTCTGACCCAGCACAATTCTTAATTGCCTCCTTGAAGTGTGTCCTGCAGTAATCTTTATATTAGTAACACCCTTCTCTTAGGAAATTTCCCTTTTTGGTATTATCTTAAGTTTTTCTGGGGTTATCTGTAGGTGAGAAGCATTTCCAACATTAATTACCTTTGAAGCTTGGAGAAAATAGCTGACACTGTAAACCAAGGAAAAGAGATTGGTTTGTAGGGTATTGTTAAGAACTGGACATAATGTGAGCATGCCATTACTTAATATTGATTATTGAATCTAAATTTTTCCTCTTTGTAATTTCAGATAAATCACAACTAATTATAGGTTGAAGATAGTTCAGAGAGGTGGAATGCATGCCTTGCTTAAATGAGGCTCAGAGTTCAGTCTTAAGTATATGTGAGTTTGTTTAACATAGTTACTACATCATAGTTGTGAAGTAGCTTGGAATGAGAATACTCTAATGTAATAGCTACGTTAAACTTCTTAAAGTTGACAAACACAATTCCACACAAAACCCCAATTTCTAGATGTTTATTCCCCTCCTTTCTGAGACACTTCCCCACCCCATTTCTTCCAGCTATTACAAAGCCATGATTCACATTTCACATTCCTGACAGTTCTAAGGAATTGACTCATCTCTTTGCTTTGGTCACCATCCATTTCTCCTCCCCTTTCTCTTATTCAGATGTTGAGTCTCTTGATTCTGATGTAAAATAGTCATGGCCTGGTTTCAAGTTGTCTTAATTGCATATATTCAATGTATTTTCTCTTTACAGTTTTCAAGGCGCATAACTTTAGAATGATAAAATGTGAAAAATAATAGAATTTTTGAAAACCAGTATTTGTACAATCAAATTTTTATTCTTTTTCTTGGTTGTGATTAGAAGTGTTATTGAAAGTCCCCAGATTTTGTCATTAATTTGACAAAATAATCACATTCCAATTAAAATGACTTTGTAATTTTTAATTCTTCCTTAGTAGCAAATGGACTTATGTCTTCATAAGATATGAGGGAAATGTGGGAAAGGAGTTAAATAAAAATACAAATTGTATATATACATATAAAAACAAATATACCAGAAAGTAATATATATCTATTATATATGAAATTAGGTAATAAAACAATATAAGTTAAAATAATATAAATTATTAATAATGATGTATTTCTATTAGCAAAATTCAAGCAAACTTACAGATGGCATTTTAACTGCAAGAGAATGGATATTTTAGAATAATGAAGCAGTCTTAGTTTTGTTATCATAAGGATCTGTTTAGTGTAGCATATATGAAAATGTCACTGATGCTACACAAAGACATTGAGACAACCCACGCCTTAATATCTGAATTGTATATAGACAGAGTACATAAGCATTACCTCTACCTCAATTATCAAGGCTGACAGAGGGATAATTTATATAAATTTGCGTAGTATGATTATATAAATTTATGTCACTTTTGTGACAGAAAATAGGATTTAAAACATTCAATCTCTATATAAAAGAATGCAAATGGAAAAATTTAACATTTACCTCATGAAGTATAAAAATCATCTCCAATATTTTTCTTTCTTTTTTGGGGGGGTGATCACACCCAGCGATGCTTAGGGGTTACTCTTGGCTCTTGCACTCAGGAAATACTTCTGAAAGTGCTCGGGGGACCATATGGAATGCTGGGAATTGAATCCAGGTCAGCTGCGTGCAAGGCAAACACCCTAACTGCTGTACTATCTCTCTAGCCCTCAGCTCCAATTTTCAAGTTAAGCAGACTGGAAAACATTAATCAAAAATCTTTCAAGGAGACACAAGAAGCAAACCTCTCTTTGAAATATTGAACTTTGTTTCAGTCAACAAATGTAAGGAAAGTCCTATTACAAACTGTTTAGAGTTCAAACTAGTAAGGAAGTTCTATTGACTCTTGAACTCTTCTACATAGTAGGTTTCTTTCCCTTTAGTTAGTTTGGTTAGAAACTGAACATGAAACAATTGCCTTAAGCCCATACTATTGGATACAGTTCACATCTGCTCACATTCCACTGGAAAAAGTTGAGAGCAAAATTTTTTTGGACAACAGAAATAGATTTCACAGTTGGGCTACACATAAAATTTTTAGCCCCAGGCACCTGTGCTCAGAGTTCAATCCTGGCTCTTCACTCAGGAATCATTCCTAGTGCACCTCAGGGGGCCTCAGGGGACGACAGATAGAACCCGGGTCAGCAATGTACAAGGGAAGTGTACTATCCACCTGCTGTACTTTGGCTCCAGTCCTAAAATAATTTTTTGAGTCATGGCTGGTTGATAGAACTATGATTGATTGCCATTTATTAATTATTTCATAGATACTATATAATTTGTTTGATCTAGTTGAAATAATAAGGAATTATTCCTTATATTTTCAGTGTCCTGAATTAAAAGCACTACTTGTATTGTTTTAAAAACTCATTGATCGGGGTCTTAAATGCCTGTGTTTTCCTGAATATATTTTAAGAATTCATCTCTGATATCAAGGTCTTTTTTTTTCTTTTTTGGGTCACACCCGGTGATGCACAGGGGTTACTCCTGTCTCTGCACTCAGCGGTTACTCCTGGTGATGCTCAGGGGACCAAATGGGATGCTGGGAATCGAACCCAGGTCAGCCGCGTGCAAGGCAAACACCCTACCCGCTGTGCTATCTCTCCAGCCCCCTATCAAGGTCTTTAATGCAGTACTGAATTGACTTTTGTGCATGGAGTCAGATAGAAGTCTGTATAGACTGTTTATTTACTTATTTACATTTAACTGACCGCTTTTCCTATCACCATCTTTGAAGAGGCTTTTGTTGTTCCACTTTATACTCTTTAAATGATATGATAAAGCTACAGTAATCAAGACTGTGTGGCAAAGATTATCAGACCAATAGAATAGAGTTAAAAAACAGGAAGGCTTTCCTTTTCCAAATTTAGATGACACCTATGTCAAATAGCTCACTTTATACTTGAATATCTCTGGATTTTTAAAACAGGATTTCTTTGGCTATGTGGTAGGGAGAGGAGGATATATTATTTAATATAATTTTTAGTTATTTGGCCTATATAGTTATAAAATGATAGGGGAATTCTTCTTGGAAGGAATTTCATGAATATTGCTTTGGGTAAGTGTCATTTTGACAATAATAATCCTTTTGATTCATTTAGAGGCATTGTGTTTCTATTTCTTCATGTGATTTTTTTTGCAGTGATTTATAGTCATATATAGGCTTTTCATCCATTTTGTTAAACTAATTCCCAGATGTGCAATTTATTGATGGTGCAATTGGGATTAGGATTTTTAAATGTTTTCTTATTGTTTGCATATAGAAATTCCATGAATTTCTGCATATTTTGTATCCTCCCACAGTACTGTATAAATTCGTTTCTAAAAGTTTATATTTGTAACATCTTTATTTTCAGATAACATGACACTAAGAAAAACTTTGGTGATTATCTTCTTTTTAAATCTGCATGATTTCAAGTTAAATCAGATGACTTTAGCAAATTTTTATGTTTCCAATATTATGTTTAGTGAGAGAGGTGAAAGTGAATAACCCTCTAAAATCAGAATCATTGGTGAAAAATTTAAAGCCTTCCTTGTCTGTTCTGTGGCTCCGTAGTAAATGGCTTTAACCATACTGAGAAAAGTTCCTTCTATAATCATTCTATTGAGTTCCTTCTATAACCATTTCATTGAGTTTTTTTTTTATCATGAATGAGCATTGGATCTTGTCAGTTTTCTCTAAAACATGTTTTCATTTTTAAAAAGTATTGATATAGTGTATTATATTGACCTGTTTAAATTGAGCATCTATATCTCAGTCCCAACTATTTACACTGAATCAATGACGATACCATTTATCCAAGGGAGACCAGTATAGTTTAATTTGAATTTAATTGACATAGAATTGATTGATCCCTAGCACCACATGGTCTCTAAAACCCTCAAGAATGATCCCTGATACTAGAGTCATGAATAAGCACTTAGCATAAGCAAGATAATTTGATGTAATCCCATTTGTTTAAGAAGCTTCTGCACTGCATAAGAAATAATATCCAGTATAAAGTTACTGGGCTGGAGACATAGTATAGTGAATAAGCACTTGCCTAATATGTGACTGGCCTGTGTTCAATCCTTGTACCACATATGATCCTCAGAGCCCTGCCAGAAGTAAACCATGAGCACCACCAGATTTGCCAACACCCCCATCCCGAACAAAACAAAAGACACCCCACAGACTGGTGAAAAGTTATTTTCCAACTACTCGTCTGACAAAAGGCTGCTATCTAAGGTATACAATGCACTTAGAAACCTGTGAAAAATATACATAGTAGAAGAATAATGTCATTGGCCAGGGAAAACAGGGGTTAGGATGACTGGTCAATGGTTGGAACTAACCACAAGTGTGTGGGGGGCTGAGGGTAGATAATATATACAAGACATTGCTATGACAATAATAGCTGGGAATGATCAGGCTGGACGAGATCTGAGGGTTAAAAGTAGGTAAAGGAATTTCCTTCATAACCTTTCAGTATCAATACTACAAACTGCAATGCCGAAGAGACGGAGGAGAAAGAGATAGAGAGAGGGAGAGGGAGGGAAGGAGGGAGGGAGGGAGGGAGGGAGGGAGGGAGGGAGGGAGGGAGGGAGAGAAGAAAAGAGAGAGAGAGAGAGAGAGAGAGAGAGAGAGAGAGAGAGAGAAGAAAATAAGAAAAACACCTGTTATAGAGACAAGCAGGGGGTGGGGGCTGGGGCTGATGGGAGGTATCTGGGGACACCAGTGCTGGAATACTGTATGACTGAAATTCAATCATGAACAACTTTGTAATTGTCTCACAGTGATTCAATAAAAAAAGTTTTTTAAAAATATCCCTGAGCAATAAAAAAAAACTCCATCAAAAATGCGAAGATAGGACCAAATAGTTATATGGAAAAAAGTGCTGCTTATCTTTAAGAAAGTTTCTGCTCATCTGTATAATTTCTTAGGTAAATGTAAATTAAAACAAAAAGAAGCCATGATTTCACACCAGTGAGACCAACACACTTTACAAAGAAAAACATAGTGTTGACATGGACGTTGGGTGAATGGATCATATTGACTCTTTCTACCCCTAAGTTTTTTTAAAAGTGTCCATGATATTTTCTAAGTATTCAACTGTCATCTGACCCAGGGACCCTCTTTTTTCAAAGAAAAAGAACGTATTTCAGATGTCTTTTCTGATAGTGCTTGTGGTCCTTGGGATAGATGCTTAAAAAATATTTATTGCAATGCTGTTCAAAATAGCCAAAGTCTGGAAACTATTCAAGTGTCTAAGAACAGATGACTTGATAAAAAAAAACTGTGGTACATATACACAGTGGAATATTATTTGGCTATAAAAATGATAAAATTATGTGATTTTCTGCTATGTGGATGTAACAGGAGGGAATCCTTCTGAATGAGGTTCAGATAGGAAGAAAGTGACAGATGCAGAATTTCCTCTGATATCTAACTACTCAGCTTACAATGGCAGGGAAATAGAACGTGGGAAGTTTGGTGACTTAGAGGTACTTGAGACAATGGTGGAGCAAAGCACTTTGGCAGAGAGCAGACTGGTGGGAGGTGAGGTGTGGACACATTACATGCATGAAACCCTATCTTTAATAACATTCTAAATCACTATGACTAAAAGAAAATTTTGCTTAGTTTTTACTCATAACTAGCTATGTTCAGGTCTTCATCCTGGCTCTGTGCTCAGGAGTGTCTGACACTGTTATGTGGTGCAGGGGATCAAAATCAGATAGGCCAAGTTCAAAGAAGACACATTACCCTCTTTACAATCTCTCTAACACCATAAAGCACAATTAAGTAACTCAAATTTTGGAGGTTAAATTGTTGAGAACAAGAATCTAAACTTCCTCTTTGGTATGTTACCAATAATATATAAGCACTTGACAAATATTGATACCTCAACAGAGAAAATTGGAGATAAGCAACTCCTCATATAGTAATTTTTACAGAGTTTGGTGTGATGTGTTTCTTTAAAGTGCATAATATACATATGTCACTAAATTGTACTGCAAGAAGGTAGAGAAAATGGGAACATTTTTCATTGTTGACAGGAATATAAATCTGCATAAAAATGGAGAAAAAAACAAATTTTTTCAAACTATAAAAAACTAGTGATTCACATACATCTGGATATATTTCCAAAGGAAATAAAATCAATATCTCAGAAGCATTTGATCACTTGATCATTTGACATCCCATTACTCATAGATTTCCTCGAGCAGGCACCAGTAATGTCTCCATTCATCCCTGTCACATGCTAGTGTAGCCCAATGGTATTTGCTAGCTCAAAGAACACAAAGAACCTCAAACCGATCATTCAGGGACTTGATGAAGAAGTCTGACCATCTCATAGGTGGGCGGCCATGCTATCTTTTGACGTCCCATGGAATCCAGTCGGTAATGGCTCTAGTCCAGAGGTCATCTCCAAATCGTATTATGTATCCAGCCCATCTAATTTTCGATGGCTTGGTAAATGAAACAGAATCCCTGATTCCTGACCGTGGATGGAGGTCGAAACTCCGGATTCCTTCTCTCACTTGAGTGAAGCATGATACTCCAAGCGTAGCTCTTTCAATTCCTCTTTGGGAGACATGAATAGTGTTCTCATCCTGTTTTTGTAGGGCCGAGGTCTCTGAGGCATATGTTAATGTAGGAAGAACAATGGAATTGAAGAGATGTGTTGGATGTGTTCGGAGCTGGAGGTTCTTCATCCTCTTAGTTATTTCTTCGATGCTCTTGAAGGCATTCCAATCCACTCTCTTTCTTCTGTGCACCTCAGGTGCCAGGTCATTCGTCATGTTGACTTCTTGACCTCGGTACACATAACTGTTGCATTCGGAGATGGTTGTTCCGTTGAGAGTAAATGGAACGTCAGGAACAACACTGTTTCTCATGAACATTGTCTTTGTGAGATTCAGCTGTAATCCGACCTTTCCACACTCACGGTCAAAGTCGGCCAGCATTTGTGCCACTTGGCTAATGTTTGGTGTTATTAGAACGATCTATCTTCACTCCCATTCCTTCCCATTCCAGTTGTCGCATGACGTTCTTGAGGGTGGCACTGAAGAGTTTCGGTGAAATAGTATCACTCTGCTGAATCCCTCTCTTGACATTGATGATCACTTCTTTGTAGAATGGTGAGATCCCAGTAGTGAATCTGTAATACAGCTCACAGAGGATCCTGATGTATTGAGTTTGAATGCCCTGTTTGGCTATGGCTTGGACTCCGTCTCAACAGAATCCAAGGACTTCTTTAAATCAATGAACGTTAGACAGAGCAGCATTTTGAACTTCCAGGAAACCTCAATGAGCTTGGTTTTCATGTGGTTATCATCAATGGATACAATATAATATTACTTTCATGAATATCTATAAAGCAGATCTCAAAAGGTATATTTAACCTGACTTATTTTGAAATTGATCCTTTGAGAGATATAAATTTCAAATCCCTGTCTTCTGATTTCTAATCACAAGGATTTCATTAACATCCAAATAAAGAGAATAGTCTTGAAAAAAGAATGTTTCTAATACTTTGCTGAGCTCTCAGAAGCATCATCTACAGAATGTTGCACTGAAATAGAATTAAACCTTTTAAAAATTTTATTCACCATGATTTACAGTACTATTAAAGGTAGGATTTCATAAATAACACATTCCAATGCCATGCCCTCCACCAGAGTCCACTTTTCTCCATCATTGTCCCAGTTCCCCAACCCCAACCTATCCTAGTCATATCCATGTTATTCAATGCAAAGTAAGATCAGTTCTGTATATCAGTTCTCAGCAAATTCTCACAATAAGCAGAATTTATTTCAATATTATATTTCTTTATATGCCACATATGAGAGTGATCCTTCTACCTCTCACTCACTCTCTCTCTCTCTCTCTTGCTCTCTCTCTCTCCTAGCTAACTTCATTCAGCATACCTCCAAGATCATCCCACATATCAGCAAATTGCATGGGTTCATGGAGCGATAGCACAGCGGTAGGGCGTTTGCCTTACACGCAGCCAACATGGCCGACCCAAGTTCGATTCCTCCGCCCCTCTCGGAGAGCCCAGCAAGCTACCGAGAGTATCTCGCCCGCACGGCAGAGCCTGGCAAGCTCCCATGACGTATTCGATATGCCAGACACAGTAACAACAAAGTCTCCAATGGAGACGTTACTGGGCCCGCTCGAGCAAATCGATGAACAACGGGAGAGCCTTTACCTTTTTACCTTTATACCATTGAACAAATTCACAGATATGTTGGTTCAAAACGTTGCAGTTATATAGGGTAAATTTCATATATTATTATATATGTTATATATCCATATTTTCTTTAACCAACAATCTCTTTTTGGTTAAACACTTGAGGTGTTTACAGATTTTGGTCATTGTAATAAGTGCTGCAATGAACAAAAATGTCCACTTAAAATAGACATTTTATAACCTTCAAATTCACTATACAAGTCTGTTGTTTCTAGGAGTTTCTTGGTAGAGGTTTTAGGGTTCTCTAAATATAGTATTATATCATCTGCGGATAGTGAGAGCTTAATTTCTTCCTTTCCTACCTCAACGTCCTTTGCCCTCCCGTTGATCATCGATTTGCTCGAGCGGGCCCAGTAACGACTTCATTGGAGACTTTGTTGTTATATATATATTTTCCTAACCGCTATTGCAATTACTTCCATTACTATATTTAAGAGAAGTGGAGAGAGTAGGCATCCTTGTCTCATCCCTGATCTTAGAGGGGAGGCTTTTAGTTTTTTCCCATTGAGGATGATACTTGCCATAGGTTTGTAGTAGATGGCTTTGACTGCATTGAGGATAGTCCCTTCTATACCCATTTTCGAGAAAGTTTTTAATCATAAACGGGTGCTGGATCTTGTCAAATGCCTTCTGTGCATCAATTGATATGATTATATGTTTTTTATCTTTTCTTTTGTTGATCACGATCATGATCACGAACATCCTGTTTTTTGTTGATTGCCTCGAGCAGGCCCCAATAATGTCTCCTTCATCCTAGCCCTGAGATGTTTTAAAAAGTGCCATATTTAAGGCTTTTTCAGGGTTAGGATGGATATGTCGTTCCCAAAGTTCTCCCTTCCGAAATCTGACACGGCATTTCGTCGGTAAAGAAACGAACAGCACCCGGGGCAGACAAGGTCAGACCGCAACACCTGAAGAACTTACCATCAGTACTCATCAATACACTGGCTCGGCTCTTCACACGCTACCTGTATGAATGCAAGGTTCCATTCCAATGGAAAACCAGCAGGACTGTACTACTATACAAGAAGGGAGACATCCACGACATTGGCAACTATCGCCCAATCTGCCTATTGTCTGTCATCTACAAACTGTTCACTCCAGTCATCCTGAATAGGATTAGCAGAACACTAGATGAAGGACAACCATGTGAACAAGCTGGATTCCAAAAAGGATTCAGTACCAGTGACCATATCCACATGATTACTAAGCTCATTGAGGTTTCTTGGGAGTTCAAGATGCCGTTCTGTCTAACGTTCATTGATTTAAAGAAGGCCTTTGATTCTGTTGAGATGGAAGCAGTCATAGAAGCCCTAGACAATCGGGGTGTGCAAACTCAATAAATCAGGATCCTTCATGAGCTCTATTACAGATTCACTACCAGAATCTCACCATTCTACAAAGAAGCAATCATCCATGTCAAGAGAGGGGTTCAGCAGGGTGATACCATTTCACCAAAACTCTTCAGTGCCACCCTCGAGAACATCATGCGACGACTGGAATGGGAAAGAATGGGAGTGAAGATAGATGGTCGGCAACTACACCACCTCCGCTTTGCTGATGACATCGTTCTAATAACACGAAACATCAGCCAAGCGGCACAAATGCTGACTGACTTCGAACATGAGTGTGGAAAGAACGGACTACAGCTGAATCTTACGAAGACAATGTTTATGAGATACAGCCTCGTTCCTGATGCTCCATTCGCTCTCAACGGAACCACCATCTCCTAATGCAACAGTTATATATACCTAGGTTGAGAAATCAACATGATGAATGACCTGGCACCTGAGTTGTGCAGGAGGAAGAGAGCAGCTAGGAATGCCTTCAAGAGCATTGAAGAAATAACTAAGAGGACAAAGAACCTCCAGATAAGAGCACGTCTCCTCGATTCCACTGTTCTTCCTGCGTTAACATATGCCTCAGAGACCTGGGCCCTATGAAAACAGGATGAGAACAGTATTCGGGTCTCTCAAAGATGAATCAAAAGAGCTATGCTTAGAATATCAAAATTCACTCAAATGAGAGATAGAATCTGGAGTTCTGATCTCCGTCATTGCTCAAGAATCAGGGACACTGTCTCATTTGCCAAGGCATCAAAAATCAGATGGGCTGGACACGCAATGAGGTTTACAGACAACCGCTGGACTAGAGCCATTACTGACTGGATTCCACGGGACGTCAAAAGATCGCGTGGACGCCCACCTACAAGATGGTCAGACTTCTTCGTCAAGACCCTGAATGATCGGTTTGAGGCTCTGCATGTTCCTACAATGAACAGATGCCATTGGGCTACGCTAGCACACAACAGGGATGAATGGAGACATTACCGGCACCCGCTCGAGTAAATCGATGAATAATGGGGGATCAAGTGATCAAGTTAATCAGGGTTAGGAGAATGAGACCCATCATTGTTACTGGTATTTGGCTTATTGGGTATGCCACGGGGAGTTTGCCAGAGTCTGCCATGTGGGCAGGTTACATTCGATAGCCTGCCAGTTTGTTCAAAGTAGGAATGAGATAATAAGATGTCCACAGCTGCAATGCGGCCGCGTGCTTCCAGGAGCTGGGTTTTATAGTCTCTGTGTCTTGGCCATTAATGGGATAACACGGCACCAGGGGGTCAGTTGGTGGGTTTGACCCCTGCCTACTGGAATTTGGAGGATCTGAATGACGGATGCTCAGCCCCGATCCGAGCAGACTTGGAGATCTCAGCCCAAGGACCCACATCCTTTGTTCCTCTGCTGGTACCTTCATGCGTGTGGAGAGTGGTCTCAGCATGGTGTTGACTGGTTCTGGAGGTCTTCGGCTGCCGGAGCCGTGGTCGGGCAGGGAGGAAAAGTCAACCTGCTCCCCTCCTCCCCAGGGAGGACAGCCAGGCGCCGGGGCAGGAGACTCTTTTGTTGATATGATGGATTATATTGATTGTTAAATGTTAAAACATCCTTGCATCCCCGGGATAAATCCCACTTGGTTGTGGTCTATCATCTTTTTGATGAGTTGTTGGATTCTATTCACTAATATTTTGTTGAGGATCTTTTCGTCATGTTCATTAGGGATATTGGCCTGAAGTTTTATTTTTTTGTGTTGTCTTTGTTTGCTTTTGCTATTATGGAGATATGTGCCTAATAGAAACTGGGAGAGTTCCTGTTTTTCCAATTTCCTGGAAAAGCTTGAGAAAAACTGGCAATAGGTCATCTTTAAATGTTTGGAAAAATTCGCTAGAGAATACTTCTGAACCTGGGCTTTTATTTTTCAGAAGACTTTTGATTACAGTTTCAATTTATTTGTTATTAATAGGTCTGTTAAAGTATTTCAGGTCTTCTTGATTAAACTTTCGGAGATAATTGGAATCCAGGAATATATCCATTTCTTCTAGGTTCTCTTGTTTCGTGGCATACAGACTTTCAAAGTAGTCTCTGATGATCTTTTGAATTTCTTTGGTTTCTGTTTTGATTCCCTTTTTTGATTTCTGATTTGGTTTATTGGGATTCTCTCTCTCTCTCTCTTTCTTTGTGAGCCTTACTAGTGGTTTTTCAATCTTGTTTATTTTTATCAAAGAACCAGCTCTTGATTTCCTTGATCTTTTAGATTGTTTTTTGGGGGTTTCCATGTCCCTATAAAATCAATACCTGAAAGTCCATGGCTTTCCTGAGGCATAGAGAGGGTGGGAATGGGGGGGGGCGGTTATACAGGGGATATTGGTGGTGAGTAATGTGCACTGGTGGAGGGATGGGTAATCCCATTGTGTGATTGTAACCCCAACATGAAAGCTTATAACTATCTCACGGTGATTCAATAAAATTAAGAAAAAAAAAGTCCATGGCTTTCCTATATGTAAATAATAAGAGATAAGAAAGTAACATGAAAAAAAGCAATGCCCTTCACAATTATGTCTCTGAAAATAAATTACCTTAGAATCAGCATAACTAAGGAGGCCCTGTACAAATAAAACTACAAAATGCTACTTCAAGAAATTAAAGAGGACCCGAGAAGTGTAAAGATATCCCCTGCTCATGGATTGGGAGAATTAACAGTCAAAATGACAATACTCCCCGAAGCATTGTACACATTCAATGTGATCCCTATAAGGATACCCATGACATTCTTCAAAGAAATGGAGCAAACATCCTGAAATTTATATGGAACAATAAGCTCCATGAATAGCTGAAGCAATTCTTGGGAAAAAGAAGATGGCACCTTCCCCAACGTCAAACTCTACCAAAAACGGTAATAATTAAAACAGCATGGTACTGGAACAAAGGCAGAGCTGCAGACCAGTGGAACAGGGTTGAATATCCTGACACAATCCCTCAAATAAGTGATCATCTAATATTTTATAAGGGATCAAGAAATGTGAATTGGAACAAGGGAAGCCTCTTTAACAAATAGTGCTGGCAAAACTGGACAGCTACCTGCAAAAAAAATGGGCTCAGACCTCTACCTAACACCGTGCACAAAAGTCAGATAAAAATGGATTAAAGACCTCAATATCAGACCAGAATTTATCAGGTACACTGATGACAAGGTTGGCAAAATCCTCATGACATTGAAACTAAAAGTATCTTTAAAAGGTGACAAACCATTGCCCAAGCAAGTGGAAAGAGAGATAAACAAAAATGGAACTACCTTAAACTGAGAAGCTTCTGCATCTCAAAAGATACAGTGACCAGAATACAAACACAGTCTACAGAATGGGAAAAGATATTCACCCAATACTCTTCTGTTAAGGCGTTGATATCAAGGATTTACAAGGCAGTAGTTGAACTCCACAAGAAGAAAACATCCAAACTCATCAGAAAAGAGGGTAATGAAATAAACAGAAACTTTCTCAAAAAAGAAATCTGAATGGCCAAAAAACACATGAAAAAATGCTCTACATCACTAATTATCAGGGAGATGCAGATCAAAACAACAATGAGATACCATGTTACACCACAGGGACTGGCCCACATCCAAAAAAACAAAAGCAACTAGTGTTGGCACGGATGTGACTAGACAGGGACTCTCCTTCACTGCTGGTGGCAATGCTGACTGGTTCAGCCCTTTTGGAAAACAATATGAAAACTTCTCAAAAAATTAGAAATTGAGCTCCCATTTGACCCAGCAATACCACTTCTGTGCAATTACCCCGGAGATATAAAAAAGTATAGTGGAAATGACATCTGCACTTATATGTTTATTGTATCACTGTTTACAATATCCAGAATCTGGGAAAAAAAACCGAGTGCCCAAGAACAAATGACTGGTTAAAAAATGATGAAGTCGTTAAATTTGCATATAGGTCGATCAACATGGAAAGCATCATGTCAAGTGAAATGAATCAGAAAGAGAGTGACAGACATAGAAAGATTGTACTCATTTGTGTAATATAAAGTAACAGAATGGGAGACTAACATCCAAGAATATTAAGTACCAGGAGGATTACTCCACAGCCTAAAAGCCAGTCTCACAGACTGGGAGAAAAGGCAGCTCAGATAGAGAAGGAACCACCAAGTAAAGGGTACTTGGGGGGCTTGGGATGGGAGATGCGGGCTGAAAGTAGACTATAGACCAAACATGATGGCTAGTCAATACCTCTATAGCAAACCACAACACTCAAAAAGAGAGAGAGTGAACAAAAGGGAATGCCTTGCCACAGAGGTGGGGGCAGAGTAGAGGGCATGGGGTGGGGGTGGTGGTAGGGATGCTGAGACCATTAGTAGTGGAAAATGGGCACTGGTGGAGGGATGGGTACTTAATTATTGTATGACAAAATACAAGCATGAAAGTTTGGAGGTCTGTAAACTGTACCTCATGGTGATTCACTAATAATTTTTTTTTTTGCTCAAGTGGGCCCAGTAACGTCTCCATTGGAGACTTTGTTGTTACTGTGTTTGGCATATCGAATACATCACGGGGAGCTTGCCAGGCTCTGCCATGTGGACGAGATACTCTCGGTAGCTTGCCGGGCTCTCCGAGAGGGGTGGAGGAATCGAACTCGGGTCAGCCATGTTGGCTGCGTGTAAGGCAAACGCCCTACCACTGTGCTATCGCTCCAGCCCGAGCGATAGCACAATAAAAATTTAAAAATAAAAAATAGTTATTTTGGAGATTCTATGGTAGATAACAAGAAACAGAATTATCGGGTGATATGTAAGCTCACTTCTTAGTTTTTTGAGGTGTCCATATTTTTCAAAAGGGATGAAACATTTGACATTCCCAACAGCAATGGATATGCATTTCCTTCTGTTCATATTCATGCCTATACTGGATATTCTTGTTCTGTGATGTGTTCTTTCTTACTGGTGTGAGTGGCTATTTCATTTTTAAAATTTGCTTTTACATGATACGTGATGTAAAGTATTTTTTTTCATATACTAATGGTCATCATTCTGTTCATCATTTCTTATGCAGTACACAAGCTTCTTTATTTGCTCTACTTCTATTTATCTTTTATTTCATTTAGTTTGGCTGGGGTGACAGCAAAGCCAGTAGGGCACTTGCCTTGCATGCAGCCGACCTGGGTTCAATTGTCCACCCCTCTCGGAGAGCCAGGCAAGTTACTGTTGGTAATATTTTGCCCACACGGCAAAGCCTGGCAAGTTACCCATGACATATTCGATATGCCAAAAACAGTAACAAGTCTCACAATTTGTTGTGACACATTACTCAAGCAAATCGATGAACAATGGGAAGACAGTGTTACAGACCTACTTGATTATTGAATCTAGAGGTGTCTTCAATGATTCAGTACCAATGCTGAGAAAATATAGGTAGAACATTTCACATGATATAACTTGTTGATTCAGGTCTGATAGACAACAGGCAGATTGGGCAATAGTTGCAGATGGCGTGGATATCTCCCTTCTTGTACAACAGAACAGTCCTGATGGTTTTCCACTGGGACAGAACCTTGCTTTCAGACAGGTAGTGTGTGAAGAGCCAAGTCAGTGTATTGACTAGTACTGACTTCAGGTTCTTCAGGTGTTCTGGTCTGACCTTGTCTGGGCCGGATGTTTTACGCTTCTTTACCTAAGAAGTGGCGTGTTGGATTTTGGAAGGGAGAACATTGGGAACGACATATCCATTTGATATGTGGGCAGATGGACGTGGCTATCGAAGAGATCTGAGTAGAAGTCGTGGATAACCTTTACTATTGCCCTTCTGAAAGATGTGATAGATCCATCAGGACATCGGAGGGTAGTCATCTTGGTCTTATAGCTGGTAAAGGACAGGTAGCGTTGTGGATATTTTTCCCAGCTTCTGCCGCATTGGCCAATACTGTTGCTCTTCTCTCTTTGATGTCTTCCTTTATCACTTCTCTGCACTGCTTTTTGAGCTTAAATGTTAGTTTAGGATTGCCTGTGGCTTGCACCAAACCACACTGTTGAATGAGCTTGAGAGTTTCCGAAGACAGGCATATTTTTGTGACTTTCTCTCTCTCAGTGTTCCTCACACAATCATGGAGGTGCTGAACCAGTCGATCATATTCTTTGTCCATTGGCATTTTCCATGTTGCTGCAATAGTGCCCAAGAGATCCCAGTTCGTGGTCATTCTGGGAGTTCTCTTCCTAAACTTTGCAGCCCTTTCTCGCCGCTCCATGAAGTAGAATTTTGCACAGAGACAATGGTCCGATCCCATTCATAATTTTGGCACAGTAGTGACATCAGTCAGGCAAAACTGTCGATTGATTATGATGTGATCAATTTCATTGTGGAACTGTCCACCGGGAGACTCCCATGTCCAATGTTTAGATTTGGCCTTCTGGAACTGTGAGGTCTGATATTGAGGTCTTTATTCTGCTTGGAGTTGGAAAAATCAGTCCATCACATGTGAAAATAAAAACTAACCTAATCTCCTTTTTCACACCATGGACAAAAGTTAATTCAACTCAATTTCTTTAATGGCTTTCTTTTTTTTTAGTAGTTATTTGTACCAATTGGCCCTCCTGTTGTTCATCGATTTGCTCGTGTGGGCCCAGTAACGTCTCCATTGGAGACTTTGTTGTTACTGTGTCTGGCATGTGGGCAAGATACTCTCAGTAGCTTGCCGGGCTCTCCAAGAGGGGCGGAGGAATCGAACTCGGGTTGGCCATGTTGGCTGCGTGCAAGGCAAACGCCCTACCACTGTGCTATCGGAGCTATCGGAGTAGTTATTTGTATACTTTATTTTTTTATAATTTATTTATTTATTGAATCACTGTGGGAAAAGTTACAAAGCTTTCAGGTATAGGTCTCGGTCATCCAAATATCAAACACATTTCCCTTTACCAATACTTATTTTTCACCACGAAGAACCCCAATAAACCCCCACCTCCCCAACCCTCCCAATGCCTGTTAGGCAGATGAATTCTAGTTAACACTCTATCTACTTTGACTAGATTCATTGTTTAGATAAAAGATGCACCATTATTATTTAGAGTTTACACCCCCAAATCAGTCATGCTGAAAAAGCATTGTGAAATGATTTTCTTTCTACAGCTGGGTTCAAGAATTAAATGATGTCACATGGCCACGGCCATGCGGTTTTGGGTTTCTGCTATTTTACTTATTAACCCTGGAGGTATTTCTGCTGAGAGTCAGATAATTAAGAGATTGGTTTCTGTGCTCTGGAGTCATGGCCGTGCCAGAGAGCCGCTCATGGGGGGCAACTGGTGACCTCGTTAGGGCATGAAGGACGAGCCTGGAATACCTCCCTTCCCATGAGGTTTTATTCGCCCCATCATGACCAGCTCATACCTGGCTTTCCACAAAGCTCCCAAGTGGCTGCCATCTTTCTTTCCAGAGGGAAGAAGGCGGAAGGGACCAACACCCTTTCCCCTCTGGGCAGACATGGTGGCGTGGATTAACGCATAGTCCATTCACTTTTCTGCTGCAAGCTGCTGGGCTCTACATTAAGTCCTTGTGCTTGTGGAGCCATGGCCGTGCCTGAGAGCAGCTCGTGGGGGGGGGGCAACTGGTGACCTCGGTAGGGCGTGAAGGATGAGCCAGAAACGCCCCCCTTTCCATGAGGTTTTAGTCGCCCTATCATGACCAGCTCATACCTGGCTTTCCACAAAGCTCCCAAGCGGCTGCCATCTTTCTTTCCAGAGTTTAATGGCTTTCTTATCTCCACTTCATATTCTTCTTCCCTCCTGAAGTCTCTGGGGCTCCTGATTCTATTTCATTGGTCTGAGAGGCTGTCTTTATAATGCCACACTAACTTGGTTATCAGAGCTTTATAGTATAATTCAAAATTGAGAAAAGAGAAGCATACTTTTTTCCCTTGAATATCTTTGACTATTCAGGTGGGTATGCAATTATTACATCATGTAAATTTCAACAGTTTGGACTATTTTTAGAATATCATGTTATTAGGAACTGTGGAATGTTTTGATTAGGATTTTTATTTAAACAATATTTATCCCCTTTTATTGGGGAGGGCTGTCTCCATTTCCTTATGTCTTCTTTTACAAATAAAATCAAATTCCTGCTTAAAGAAATGGAAACCTTTAACATCTTTTATTAACCTAATTTCTAGATATTTATTATTTTGACGCAAAATTGTGAGAGATTGTATTTATAATTTCTAGTTCATTGTTCACTTGTAGAAATGCCATGGATTTCCAAATGTTGTTTGTTGTAACCTGCCACATTGTTGCATAAGTTTATGACTCCTATGAGTTCTTCGGTAGAGATTTTTTTTATGATTTTTATATATAGCACTTTGCCATTTGCAGATGATTACACCATTTTAAAAAAGATTCCTATTATGACATTTCTCAGGATTTTAAGGTGATTTCACTGTCAAGACCCTTATTCTTTATAGACATAAAAATAAATATTTTCTGGGCCACAGAGATAGCTTAATGGCTTTAAAGGCTGTACATACAAGCCTGAGTTTGGTAACACACACCGCATGGTTCCCTGACTCTATCAGGATGAATCTCTGAGTGCAGTCAAGAATTCCCCCAAAACAAATATAAATAAAAACTTCTTGAAAATACTTAGTTTTGTTTAAATATTTCTATGAAAAGAGAAACATATTAAGGTGAATGATAGACAAAAAGAAGGAAGTTTTCATTGGATTCAAAGTTAGCAAACAGTAGGTACTTATCTCCTGACCTGTCAGAAAAACTGTATGAAGCTATTTAAATCATTCTGGATTCGTTTTTATTACCTGAAAAAAGGGTTATTGTGTTTATTCCATGTAAAAACCACTCAGGACAGCACCTAGTGAGCAGCAAATATTCATATGTCAGCTATAATTATAACTTACCCACTGATTGACTTTTTTTTAAATTTTTTTAAATTTATTTATTTTTTTTTCAGTTTTTAGTTATACAATGATCAAGTGCCCATCCCTCCATCCACCAGTGCCCGTCATCCATCCCCACGGGTTCCAGCCTCCCCCCCCCAACCTTCATTCCCCCCCACCCGTCCTCTGTGGCAGGGTATTCCCCCTTGTTCTCTCTCTCTTCTTTTGGGTACTGTGTTTTGCAAGAGAGGCTTTGAGTGGCAATCATGTTTGGTCTATCGACTACTTTTAGCATGCTTCTCCCACCCTGGGAGGGCCCTCACAACACCATTCATTTGGTACTCTCTTCTCTATCTGAGCTTCCCTTTCACCTAGAGCCTGTGGCTGGCCTTCCATTCATGGAGCAAAATTCCTGGTACTAATCTCAGCCATTCCTGGGTGTTACTCTCCCTTTTTGTTGCTTTATGTTCCCCAGATGAATGCAATCTTTCTGTGTCTATCCCGCTCTTTCTGACTCATTTCGCTTAACATGATACTTTCCATGTAGTACCACTTGTATGTAAATTTCATAACTTCATCTTTTCTAACAGCTACATAGTACTCCATTGTGTAAATGTACCAAAGTTTCTTTAACCAGTCATCTGTTCTTGGGCACTCAGGTTTTTTCCAGATTCTGGCTATTGTAAAGAGTGCTGCAATGAACAAACAATTGCAGATGTCACTTCGACTATACCTTTTTGTCTCTCTGGGATATATTCCCAGGAGTGCTATAGCTGGGTCAAATGGCAGATCAAATTCTAATTTTTTGAGAGTCGTCCATACTGTTTTCCAAAAGGGTTGGACCAGCCGGCATTCCCACCAGCAGTGAAGGAGAGTCCCTTTCTCGCCACATCCGCGCCAGCACCAGTTGCTATTGTTCTTGTGGATGTGGGCCAGTCTCTGTGGTGTGAAATGATATCTCATTGTGGTTTTGGTCTGCATCTCTCTGATGATTAGTGATGTAGAGCATTTTCTCATGTGCCTTTTTGCCATTCGAATTTCTTCTTTGCGAAAGTTTCTGTTCATTTCCTCACCCCATTTTTTGATGGGGTTGCGTGATTTCTTCTTGTGGAGTTTAACCAGTACCTTGTATATCCTTGATATCAACCCCTTGTCTGATGTGTACTTGGTGAATATCCTTTCCCATTCTGTAGGCTGTCTTTGTATTTTGGTCAATGTTTCTTTTGAGGTGCAGAAGCTTCTTAATTTAAGATAGTCCCATTTGTCTATCTCTGTTTTCACTTGCTCGGCCAGTGGCGTGACATCTTTGAAGATACCATTAGCTTCAATATCATGGAGAGTTTTGCCGACTTTGTCTTCAATAAACATTATGGATTCTGGTCTGATGTTGAGGTCATAAATCCATTTTGATCTTACTTTTGTGCATGGTGTTAGGCAGAGATCTGAGCCCACTTTTTTGCATGTAGCCGTCCAATTTTGCCAGCACAGTTTATTGAAGAGGCTTTCCCTGCTCCATTTCACTTTTCTTGCCCCCTTATCAAAAATTAGATGATTATATATTTGGGAGGAAATGTCAGTATATTCAACTCTGTTCCATTGGTCTGCAGCTCTGCTTTTGTTCCAGTACCATGCTGTTTTAATTATTACTGCCTTGTAGTAGAGTTTGAAGTTAGGGAGGTTGGTTCCTCCCATTTTCTTTTTCCCAATAATTGCTTTAGCTATTCGTGGGGGCTTATTGTTCCATATAAATTTCAGGAGTGTTTGCTCCATTTCTTTGAAGAATGTCATGGGTATCCTTATAGGGATTGCTTTGAATTTGTACAGTGCTTTGGGAAGTATTGCCATTTTGATGATGTTGATTCTCCCCATCCATGACCAGGGGATATTTTTCCATTTCCTCGTGTCCTCTTTTATTTCCTGAAGTAGCGTTTTGTAGTTTTTTTGTACAGGTCCTTTACTTCCTTAGTTAAGCTGATTCCTAGATACTTGATTTTCTGGGGCACAATTGTGAATGGGATTGTTTTCTTGATGTCACTTGCTTCTCTTTCACTATTTGCGTATAGGAATGCCATGGATTTTTGGGTATTGATTTTATAGCCTGCCACTTTACTATACAAGCCTATTGTTTCTAGGAGTTTCTTGGTAGAGGTTTTAGGGTTCTCTAAGTATAGTATCATGTCATCTGCGAATAGTGAGAGCTTAATTTCTTCTTTCCCTATCTGGATGCCCTTAATATCTTTTTCTTGCCTAATCTCTATTGCAAGTACTTCCAGTACTATATTGAACAGTAGTGGAGAGAGTGGGCATCCTTGTCTTGTCCCTGACCTTAAGGGGAAGGGTCTCAGTTTTTCCCCATTGAGGATGATGTTTGCTGTAGGTTTGTGGTAGATGGCTTTAACTATATTGAGGAAAGTCCCCTCTATCCCCATTTTGGCAAGGGTTTTCATCATGAATGGGTGCTGGATCTTGTCAAAAGCTTTCTCTGCGTCTATTGATATGATCATATGATTTTTATCTTTTCTTTTGTTGATATGATGGATTATGTTGATTGATTTCCGAATGTTGAACCATCCTTGCATCCCTGGGATGAATCCCACTTGGTCATGATGTATGATCTTTTTGATGAGTTGTTGTATTCTATTGGCTAGTATTTTGTTGAGAATCTTCGCATCCGTGTTCATCAGGGATATTGGCCTGTAGTTTTCTTTTCTTGTGGTGTCTTTGTTTCCTTTTGGTATTAGAGAGATATGGGCTTTATAGAAGCTGTTTGGGAGAGTTTCTGTTTTTTCAATTTCCTGGAAAAGCTTGAGAAGAATTGGCAATAGGTCCTCTTTAAATGTTTGAAAAAATTCGCTAGTAAATCCGTCTGGGCCTGGGCTTTTTTCTGGGGGGAAGACTTGATTACAGTTTCAATTTCCTTGATGTGAATAGGTCTATTCAGGTACTCTATATCTTCTTGATTCAGCTTTGGGAGATGGTAGGAATCCAGGAATTTATCCATTTCTTCCAGGTTCTCGTGTTTCGTGGCATAGAGACTTTCAAAGTAGTCTCTGATGATCTCTTGAATTTCTTTAGTTTCTGTTGTGATATCCCCATTCTTATTTCTGATTCGATTTATTAGGGTTCTCTCTCTCTGTTTCTTTGTGAGTGTTGCTAGTGGTTTATTCTTATTTATTTTCTCGAAGAACCAGCTCTTGGTTTCATTGATCTTTCGGATTGTTTCTTTGTTTTCCATGTCGCTGATTTCTGCTCTAAGTTTTATGATCTCTTTCCTTCTGCCTGATTTAGGCTCTTTCTGTTGATCCTTTTCTAAGGTCTTGCGCTTTGAGGTCAAATTGTTTATGTGCATCGTTTCTATCGACTTAAGATAGGCTTGCAGAGCTATAAATTTTCCCCTTAATACAGCTTTCGCTGCATCCCATAAGTTCTGGTAGTTTGTGTCTTCATTCTCATTTGTTTCCAGGTATCTTTTGATTTCATCCTTGACTTCGTTCCTGACCCACTCATTGTTCAGCATTGAGTTGTTTAATTTCCAGGTGTTTGATTTGGTTCTCCGTGTCTGTGTGTGATTCACTTCTATCCTCAGTGCATTATGGTCTGAAAAGATGGCTGATACTATTTCTATCTTCTTGATTCTGTTGAGGTATGTTTTGTGTCCTAGCACATGGTCTATTTTGGAAAATGTTCCGTGCGCGCTGGAGAAAAATGTGTATTCTTTCTTTTGGGGGTGTAAAGCCCTGTATATGTCCATAAGCCCTTTCTCTTCTATTACTTCTTTCAAAGCCAATAATTCCTTGCTGGGTTTTGTTCTTGTTGATCTATCCATAGGTGATAAGGCGATGTTGAAGTCTCCAAGTACTATTGTGTTGGTAGTGATGTCCTCCTTAAAATCTGTTAGCAGTTGTTTTAAATATTTAGCTGTTCCCTCATTAGGTGCGTATACATTTAAGAGTGTGATTTCTTCCTGTTGTACGTATCCCTTGATGAAGAGAAAATAGCCTTCACTGTCCCTTCTAATCTTTTTCAAGGTGAAATTAATGTTGTCGGATACTAGTATGGCGTCCCCAGCTTTTTTTAGGAAGTTGTGTGCTTGCAGGATTGTTTTCCATCCTTTGACTTTGAGTCTGTGTTTGCTCTGGCTGTTGAGGTGAGTTTCTTGTAGGCAGCAGAATGTTGGGTTCTGTCTCTGTATCCATTTTGCCACTCTGTGTCTCTTAACTGGTGAATTTAGACCGTTGACATTGAGAGAGAGAATGGTTATGGGGTTTTGTGTCATGTTTCTGTGCGGGTGTGTTGTGGTTGTAGGGTTTGTCTTTTCTTATAGTAGCCCCTTTAGGCCTTGCTTTAGGTTTGGTTTTGAGTCTATGAAGTTCCTGAGCTGCTGTTTATCTAGAAAATAGTGTACTGTTCCTTCGATTTTGAGGGAGAGTTTAGCCGGGTAGAGTATTCTTGGGGAAGCATTCATTTCCGTGAGTTTTTTGACTATATCTCGCCACTGTCTTCGGGCTTGTAGGGTTTCCTCTGATAGGTCTGCTCTGAATCTAAGGGATGCTCCTTTGTATGTGATTTCCTTCTTTGCCCTTGCTGCTTGCAGTATTGTGTCTCTATCGGCAGTATCGATCATTCTAAGTATGATATGTCTTGGAGTGTTTTTGTTGGGGTCTCTTTTAGCTGGCACCCTTCGGGCTCCTTGAACCTGAATGGCTGCATTGTGCAGCTCTGGGAAGTTTTCAGCAATGATTTGTTTGACAGTGTTTTTTTCGTTGGGATTGTTTCCCTGAGGTTCAGATAATCCCATGATTCTAATATTGTTCCTCTTGGAATCATCTGCTAGGACTCTGATTCTCTGTAGAGCCATTTTGAGGTCCCTTGCCACTGTTTGTTGTTGCGTGTTGGCTTGTTGCAGCTGATCTTCCAGGTCACTGATTCTCTCTTCAGCTGTGGTCATTCTATTTTTAAGAGAAGAAACTGAGTTTCTCATTTTGTCTATGGAATCTTTTAATCGTGACATTTCTGCTCTCATTTCTTCTCGTAATTTGTCGATTTTTTCTGTGGCTGTCTGTCTGACTGTTTCATTGAGTTGATTGAACATCTTGATGACTTCATACCTGAATTCTATGTCAGAGAGGTCCCTTAGGTGAGCTGTACTGACAGAATGGTCTAGATTGTTTTCGTTGTTCTCCCCTTGTGTTGGAGATTTTCTTTGTTTCTTCATATTGCTGAGTAGGTTGGGTTACTAGATTCCTTGGGAACTAGGTTCCTTAGTGTGGGAAAACAACCTGCGGCGGAAATTAAGCCACGCCCACTTTGGGGGCACGCCCACTTTTGAGGAGGCCACGCCTCTATAGAACCCTGGGTTTGGGATGAGATGGGCGCCGCCGTCAGGTCAGGAGTGAAGAGGGCAGGGCAGACGCTCAAAACTGCTTCTCTTCAGGCATCTCGGGGGACACCTGGGGTCCTGCAGGGAAAGATGGAGGTCCCAGGGTCGCGAGCCGGCAGCTGTGCTGACCTGGAATTAAGATGAGATGGGCGCCGCCGTCAGGTCAGGAGTCCTGATTGACTTTTAAAATGTTGACTAGCATTACCGATTATTGCAGAATAATGCAATTGTCTTTTCTCTGTTCTATAATCTGCAGTATTTTTATTTGTATTTAAATTATTTTGTTAATATGTACATGAATATCTCTACACCATTCCAAGCTAATGTTTCTCTATATGTTTCATTGGTGATTGATGGTCAAAATATCTGAGACTCACTATGCTTGTGATACTGGTAATGAAGCTTATAGAGTTTATTGAAAGTACCATTTAACAAAATATATTAAGCCATTCTAAATGTCATTCCAACTCTATTGTATTTCAAGTTAAACACCATGTTTTAAACAGACCTAAAAGGTTCCACTACTTACTTATTTTCAAGGGCATGAGAAAAATGTTACCAGTTAACAAATTGTAAACAAGGGTGTTGGAGTGGCTCTTTGACAAAATGGTGGGGGAAAGATTTGAACATAACAGTCATTAGTAACAATTCATCACTAATTTAGAATAATTGATATTATGATTTTCAAATCTTTTAAAATGGAATTTGTATTTCACTCTTTGATATCATCAGTTTTTTTGTCCATTAATTTAACATCTTCCCCACTGAGTTTGGAAGAAAATTTCTCTCTCCAAAAATGTCACCCTCCATAAATAGGCATAGCACAAACCTTCCATCACTGTAATAGTTAAATAATGGCAAAGCTGAGTAATTGAAACAGAAAGAAAAGTCACCTTGACAGTCACATAACTGGAAAAAGCCTCTGAAGGCACCAGAGCTTTTCACGAAGCAAAATTAAATAATCTCTGGCACTGAAACCATTGAAGATCTGTGGTTCTTAATGTTTTCAACAATAATAAAATATGCATACTTTGCAAATTTTTAATAAATTAATCTGTTTATTTTGGCATTATGCAAATTCTTGAGGTAAATGTGGGTCACTAACACTATCAAGACTTCCTATTTTAGAGCTCATTAAACATTTGAATTGTGGTATTTTAACATCTTATATTTAGATAATAGATATTAAAAAACTGGTAGATTTGAAGTTCTGCTCTCTAAAGTAGATATTAGAAAAATATTACAGACTTCAAGCAATAAAGGGGAAAAGTAAGCATGCTGCTTTAATGTGCAGCTCAATGGAGTGAAATATTTTTACCCTGAATTAAATACATAATTGTATCAAATTGCCATTTGGCCTCACTAATGGTAGACCCAACTCTTGAACACTGTCATTATTATTTTTGACAAATTCCAGGAAATGTTAGCGCTTCACTTAACATAATGTAAGTTGTCTTTTTCAAAATCTGCTTTGAATCACAAATACATAGAACATTCTACAACTTTCAGGTTGCATAAAGTCTCATTTTAATAACATTTAGGGGACAGTTAAATTTTTATTATTAACTTTAATTTCCTTCGTTGAATCATATAGTATTTGATACATGGAATTTAAAAAGATTTTGTAAAAAAATCAGAAATCTTAGACTTAATATTTATTCTGCAAAACGCAAACAGATTTCCCTAAATTTAATAAACTATGTCTGCATTGATGCATTTACATTACTTATCACACTTTCAATGGTGCAATAATTAAATTAAATTAAATTAAACTTGGACACACCTTAAAGTCTTAGTTCAAGAGCTATTCAATCGCCATATAACATTTTTCTGGAAGCGATAGAAGTATAGGGAAAGATGCTAAAGTGAATTTATCAGCAATATGCCTTGTGGGGATCCTATGAGGCAAGCAGAGACGGTTCATAGAATAGTTACAAAGTAACTGATTTTGGTGGAATGCACTGGAGATCTTTTTCTGAAGTTCTGGTTCAATGTGAACTTTCTATGGGTTTGTGTACATTCTCAGACTCTAGATGCAACAAGGGAGCTCATGTCTCATTAAACATTTCCTGATTTAGAGTCTGCAGTGGGAGCATCTAAAGAATCACTGTTCAGTGCAGCTCTTGTCAACAGAAATACCAAGAGATTGGATATTTAGCTTGTGTTCTATTTGTTTTCCTAGTTTCTGACATTCTAATGTTTATCAGTACATATTAGTGCTGATTTTATTTACAAGTATACTTAGGAAAAAACAGAAGCAGGCTTTTTAAAATAAAAGCTTTTTTTTAGGAAATAATGTTTATTGTTTCTGAGCTTTATTTCGCCTTGTAGAGGGAGTGTCCGTCTGGGCAGGAGACTGGCAGAGCCAGTATCAAATTTAGCAAAATCATCTTACCAAACAAGCTTAAATCTAAAGGGTAAAAATGTTAAATGGGGTCTGGTTGTGATTCTCTACCTGTCATGGTAATGGAACTTCTGGTGTTGAAAGTCTTAAGAATTTGTTGCGGTCTCCTCCCCATCAGGTCAGTCTGCCCTCCAGCAGTCGAGTCCGGGACTTGGCTCTCACCCTGCAAAGGCCCAGGTGTCCTCTCGGACCAAGGAGCAAAAGCAGACCTGAGCCCCTTCCCACCGCCTGCCCCCAATGCTGCTCCACCGGTCTCCTCCCTATCCAGTCTTTACACCCCAGACATACACCAGGTACCCGTGGGGGTGTGGCCACTTTCGAAGTGGACGTGGCTTTTAGAAGTGGGCATGTTTTTAGAAGTGGGTGTCGCCTACTTTTCAGCAGCTGCAGGTAGTTTACTCACACGAAGAAATCTACTTTCTGCACCCACACACCAACATGAAGAAACAACGCAAATCTCTGCCGCAGGGAGAGGACGATGAAACAAGTCCAGAAACCTCAGTAAGTGCTAGACACCTAAGGGACCTCTCTGATAAAGAATTCAGATATGAAGTCATCAAGATGTTCAATCAACTCAATGAAACAGTCAGACAGATATCCAATGAAATAAAAAACTCACTCTGTGCCCTCAGAAATAGAATGACCACAGCAGAGAAAAGTATCAGTGAGCTGAAAGATCAGCTGCACCAAGCCAACAGGCAACAACAAACAGTGGCAAAGGACCTCAAAATAGCTCTACAGAGACCTAGAGTCCTACGAGACGATTCCAAAAGAAACAACATTAGAATTATTGGACTACCAGAAGCTCAGGGACACAATCCTTATGAAAAAAACATGGTTAAAGAAATCATCGCTGAAAAATTCCCAGAGCTCCACAATGCTGCCATTCAGATTTAAGAAGCCCGAGGGGTGCCGGCTAAAAGAGAACCTAACAAAAACACTCCAAGAAATATTATACTTAGAATTATTGATGCTGCTGATAGAGACACAATACTGCAAGCAGCATGGACAAAGAAGGAAATCACCCTGCAAAGGATCAAAGGAGCACCCCTTAGATCCACAGCAGACCTATCAGAGGAAACCCTCCAAGCCCAAAGGCAGTGGCGAGATACAGTGAAAAAACTCACCGAAATGAATGCTTCACCAAGAATACTCTATCCGGCGAAACTCTCACTGAAAATCGATGGAACGGTACACTAATTTCTAGATAAACAGCAGCTCAGGAACTTCATAGACTCAAAACCAAACCTAAAACAGGCCTAAAGGGACTACTATAAGAAAAGACAAACCCTACAACCAAAACACACCCTTACAGAAAGGTGACAGAAAGCCCCATAACAATAATCTCTCTCAATGTCAACAGTCTAAATTCACCAATTAAAAGACACAGAGTGGGAAAATGGATACAGAGACAGAACCCAACATTCTGCTGCCTACAAGAAACTCATCTCAACAGTCAGAGCAAACACAGACTCAAAGTCAAAGGATGGAAAACAATCCTGCAAGCAAACAGCTCCTGCAAAAAAGCTGGGGTGGCCATACTAGTATCCAACAACATTAATTTCACCTTGAAAAAGATTAGAAGGCACAGTGAAGGTTATTTTCTATTCATCAAAGGATATGTACAACAGGAAGAAATCACACTCTAATATGTATACGCACTGAATGAGAGAACAGCTAAATATTTAAAAGAACTGCTAACTGCTAACAGATTTTAAGGAGGAAATTGCTAGCAACACAATAGTACTTGGAAACTTCAACATCGCCTTATCACCTCTGGATATATCAACAAGAACAAAACCCAACAAGGAATCATTGTCTTTGGATGAAGAAATAGAAGAGACAGGGCTTATAGACCTATACAGAGCTTTCCACCCCCAAAATAAAGAATACATATTCTTCTCCAGTGCACATGGAACATTTTCCAAAATAGACCATGTGCTAGGCCACAAAACATACCTCAACAGAATCAGGAAGATAGAAATATTATCAACCATCTTTTAAGACCATGATGCACTGAGGATAGAAATGAATCACACACAGACACGGAGAACCAAATCAAACACCTGGAAATTAGACAACTCAATGCTGAACAACAAGTGGGTCAGGAACGAAGTCAAGGACTAAATCAAAAATTACCTGGAAACAAATGAGAATAAAGACCCGAGCTATCAGAACCTATGGGATGCAGCGAAAGCCTTATTAAGGGGAAAATTTATAGCTCTGCAAGCATATCTTAGGTCTGTAGAAAGGATTCACATAAACAACTTGACATCACACCTCAAGACCTTAGAAAAGGCTCAACAGAAAGAATCGAAATCAGGCAAAAAGAAAGATATCATAAAACCTAGAGCAGAAATCAATGACATGGAAAACAAAGAAACAATCCCAAAGATCAATGAAACCTAGAGCTGGTTCTTCGAGAAAATAAACAAGATAGATAAACTACTAGCAACACTCACAAAAAAAACAGAGAGAGAAAGAACCCTAATAAACTGAATCAGAAATGAGAAGGGGGTTATCACAACAGACATCAAAGAAATCCAAAAGATCATCAGAGACTACTTTGAAAGTCTGTATGCCACGAAACAAGAGAACCTAGAAGAAATGGATAAATTCTGGACTCCTATAATCTCCCAAAGCTGAATCAAGAGGATCTAGAGTATCGGAATACACCTATTAACATCAAGGAATTTGAAACTGTAATCAAAAATCTTCCCAAAAACAAAAGCTCAAGTCCAGATGGATTCATTAGCCAATTTTTCCAAACATTTAAAGAGGACCTACTGCTAGTACTTCTCAAGATTTTCCATGAAATTAAAAAAAAAACAGAAACTCTCCCAAACAGTTTCTATGAAGCCCACATCTCTCTAATACCAAAAGGAAACAAAGACACCATAAAAAAAAGAAAATTACAGGCCGATGTCCCTGATGAACACAGATGCGAAGATTCTCAACAAAATACTAGTAAATAGAATTCAACTACTCATCAAAAAGATCATGCACCATGACCAAGTAGGATTCATCCCGGGGATGCAAGGCTGGTTTAACACTCAGAAATCAATCAACATAATCCATCATATCAACAAAAGAAAAGATAAAAATCATATGATCATATAAATAGATGCAGAGAAAGCATTTGACAATATCCAGCACCCGTTCATGATGAGAACCCTAGCCAAAATGGGAATAGAGGGGACTTTCCTCAATATAGTTAAAGCTACCTTCCACAAGCCTACAGCAAGCATGATCCTCAATGGAGAAAAACTGAGAGCCTTCTTTCTAAGATCAGGGACGAGACAAGGATGTGCACTCTTTCTGCTGCTGTTCAATGTAGTACTGGAAGTAAGTGCAATAGCTATTAGGCAAGAAAAAGATATTATGGGCATCCATGTAGGAAAGGAAGAAATCAAGCTCTCACTATTCGCAGATGATATGATACTATACTTAGAGAACTCTAAAACCTCTACCAAGAAACTCCTAGAAACAATAGGCTTGTAAAGTAAAGTTGCAGGCTATAAAATCAATACCCAAAAGTCATGGCTTTCCTATATGCAAATAGCGAAAGAGAAGAAAGAGACATGAAGAAAACAATTCTGTTTACAATTATGCCCCAGAAAATCAAGTACCTAGGAATCACCTTAACTAAGGAAGTAAAGGACCTGAACAATAAAAGTACAAAACTCTACTTCAGGAAATAAAAGAGGATACGAGGAAATGGAAAAATATCCCCTGTTCATGGATCGGGAGAACATTGTCAAAATGGCAACACTTCCCAAAGCATTGTTCAAATTCAACGTGATCCGTATTAGGATGCACATGACATTCTTCAAAGAAATGGAGCAAACACTCTTGAAATTTATATGGAACAATAAGCCCCCACGAATAGCTAAAGCAATTCTTGGGAAAAAGAAAATGGGAGGAATCAACCTCCCTAACTTCACACTCTACCACATAGCAGTAATCATTAAAACAGCAAGGTACTGGAACAAAGGCAGAGCTGTAGACCAATGGAACAGGGTTGAATATACTGACATCTCCCCCCAAGCATACGAGCATCTAATCTTCGATAAGGGGGCAAGAAAAGTGAAGTGGAGCAAGGAAAGCCTCTTTAACAAATTGTGCTGGCAAAACTGGACGGCTACATGCAAAAAAATGGGCTCAGATCTCTGCCTAACTCCATGTACAAAAGTAAGATCAAAGTGGATTAAAGACCTCAACATCAGACCGGAATCCATAACGTACATTGAGGAAAAAGTTGGCAAAACCCTCCATGACATAGAAGCTAATGGTTTCTTCAAAGATGTCACGCCACTGGTCAAGCAAGTGAAAACAGAGATAGAAAAATGGGACTATCTTAAACTAAGAAGCTTTTGCACCTCCAAAGAAACAATGATCAAAATACAAAGACAGTCAACAGAATGGGAAAGTATATTCGCCAAATACACATCCGACAAAGGGTTGATATCAAGGATATACAAAGTACTGGTTGAACTCCATGAAAAGAAAACATCCAACCCCATCAAAAAATGGGGAGATTAAATGAATAGTAACTTTCAGAAAGGAAAAATTCCGAATGGCTAAAAGGCACATGAGAAAATGCTCCACATCATTAATTATCAGGGAGATGCAGATCAAAACCACAATGAGATATCATTTCACACCACAGAGACTGGCCCATATCCACAAGAACAAAAGCAACTGGTGCTGGTATGGATGTGGCGAGAAACGGACCCTCCTTCACTGTTGTTGTGAATGCTGACTGGTTCAGACCTTTTGGAAAACAGTATGGATGATTCTCAAAAAATTAGAAATTGAGCTCTCATTTGACCCAGCAATATCAGTCCTGGGCATTTATCCCAGAGAACCAAAAAAGTATAGTTGAAGTGACATCTGCGATTGTTTGTTCATTGCAGCATTCTTTACAATAGCCAGAATCTGGAAAGAACCCGAGAGCCTGAGAACAGATGGTTAAAGTAACTTTGGTACATCTACACAATGGAGTATTATGTAGCTGTTAGAAAAGACGAAATCATGAAATTTACGTACAAGTGGTAATACATGGAAAGCATCATGTTAAGCGAAATGACTCAGAAAGAAAGGGATAGATAGAAATATTGCATTCATCTGGGAATATAAAGTAACAAAATAGGAGACTAACACCCAAGAATGGCCGAGATTAGTACCAGGAATTTTACTCCATAGCTTGGAGGCCAACCACACATGCTAGGGGGAAAGGGAGCTCAGATAGAGAAGGGAACACCAAATAAAGGTGTTGGGAGGATCCTCCCAGGATGGGAGAAGCCTGCTGAAAATAGACTATAGACCAACCATGATTGTCACCCATTCCCTCTTTTGCAAACCACAACACCCAATAAGACAGAACAAAAGGGAATGCCCTGCCACAGAGGCAGTGTGGGATGGGGGCAATGGGGAGTGAGAGGGATACTGGGATCCGTGGTGGTGGGAAATGGGCACTGGTGGAGGGTTGGGCATTTGATCGTTGTATAACTGAGACCCAAGCACAAAAATTTGTAAGTCTACAACTGTATCTCATGGTGTTTCACTAATAAAGGTCAAGCCTGACAATAGTCTTCATATTTAAATGACCTTTAAAACTATTATGATAAATCTATACAACAGCAATATGCTGTTATAATATGCTCAAACTGAATAGTTATCTTGACATTTTTCCTTTTCATTATTATTTTTGCCTCCATAAGAACTTATAAATTTTAAGTAAACTACCCTTTTGTAGAAAAAGATGTTTAACAAAAATCTACTTTCAGCATAGATTATTCTGAATATTACCAAATTGTAAAACTTTTTATCATCAGGCAAACAGGACTCACTCTTTGTGATGTACATATAATTATTTTTTCCTATGCCAGTCTAAAATATACTGAAAAGCAAATGACTCAAAAGGTTTTCCTAAACTGCCAATATCTGTATTTCACTGTGTAATTCTGTATTTTTCTAAGTGTATATAAATAAGTTCCTGAAAACTATTTACATAACCTCCTTTTTATTGGACTTATTATCCACTCTTATCAAGATTCATATGTATGGCATTTTAGTCATAGTTCAAGTTTTCTACTTTTTAAGAAACTATCCTCAGGAAGCTAAGAAAAGTAATCAGTACTAAATCTGTTAAGAACCTAGTAAATTGGATGCCATTTTAAGTTCGGAAAGATATTGTTCTTGGTATTTGGCACTTGAAAAATTCAGATTAAATGAATGCCTAGATTTCTAATATGCATTCCTTTTTTTCTGTTAACTATTCCACAACTAGATTGTGATGATATTAGTGGAAAGTTTTTAATAAGCCTCCGAATCACTCCTGTCAGGACTAGGGGACCATGTTCAATGCAGGGTATCAAACCTTGTTTGGCTGCACACAAAACAAGTATCTTACCCATTGAACAATATTAATTGATTTTCTTCACCAATTGTGTATCTTCAAAGTTTCTGACTGCCTCCCAATAATTTCGATATATTACCAGCCCGGAGATGTTTACTTTAAAGTAACTTACTTTGTTTGCTTGACCAGTCTGAGAAGAACCCAAAAGCATAGAAGAATTTCCTCTCTGCCATAATAGTAACATTAAACAGATTTGTAGGAGGGATAGAACAAACTTAATTCTATGATATTTCACATGATAGTAAATTCTAGAGTAAATGAAACAGACTAATAGTTTCTAGGAATTAATGAATACAGTAGGAGGCAGGAGTATCAAGAAGAGAGGAAGAGATCTCAAATGAGAATATAATAATACAAAACAAAGACAGATGTTCTCTGTATCAGTGGACTTAACATTTACCAGTAAACTGAACATTTATACCTTCAGACCAGTACTAAACTGAGAACTGGAGGCTGAATATAGATCTCCAAACACAGATTTGTGATAAGGAATAAGACTTAGTCAGATTTAAAATCTTTAATATATGAGACCTATTTAACACTTTAAATACAACAAAGCTGTTATATACTAGAAAAAAAACACCTTTTGAACATTTTCTTCTCAATTGTATTATTTTCTTCATAATTGTAATATTACAGCTGACCTTTAACAAGACAAAACAATAAAATATAACACTTTAAATTTTACTGGCTAAGAACTAAAAGTCTGCATTACCTGAATGACAATAATTAGATAGAATATATACGAATACTCAAATCTAAGTCCCATCATCCTTCTTACACATTAGACTTTAAAAAAATCAGTAAGTGTATTAGTTGGCAAACTGTTAAACAGTAATGACAATGATAATAACCTGCCAAAACTTGTTTGACTGGTACTAAATTCTCTTTACTGTAGAGTTTTAAATGTTGAAACTAGGACTTAGACAACATAAAAATTGTACAAGGAAGTGAAACCTGAATCTTAGTCACTGCAGATCCCAAGCTCTGAAGCATTAGTATGAAGTATCTCTATCCTTTAAGGAATCTTCTATTGAGAGATCACAGCTATAGGAAGTTCAGCAACATGTTATAGAAAGAAATGAGATTTCTTGAAAAAAATGCTCTACATCGTTAATCATCAGGGAGATAAAAATTAAAACTACAATGAGATATTATCTCATGCCACAGAGACTGGCAAACATCAAAATGAACAAGAACAACCAGTGCTGGAGCGGATGTGGAGAGAAAGAGACTCTCCTTCATTGTTGGTGGGAATGCCAACTGGCCCAGCATTTTTGAAAAACAATATGGACATTCCTTAAAAAACTAGAAATTGAGCTTCTATGTGATCCTGCAATACCACTTCTGGGAATATATACTGAGGGTTCAAAAGAGCACAGTAGAAGTGACACCTGCACCTATATGTTCATTGCAGTACTGTTCACAATAGCCAGAATGTGGAAGCAACCCAAGTGCCAGAGAACAAATAACTGGTTACAGAAACTTTGGGCAATCTACACAACGGAATACTATGCAGCTGTTAGGAAAGATGAAGTCTGAAATTTGCTCATAAGTGGATGGTCATGGAAAGTATCATGCTAAGTGAAATGAGTCAGAAAGAGAAGGACAGACATAGAATGACTGTACTCATTTGTGGAATATAAAATACCATAAAATGAGATTGACACCCAAGGACAGTAGAGACAGGGCCAGGAATATTACTCCATGATTGATATCCTGCCTCATGAACTGGGAGAGAAGGCAGCTGGGATAGAGAAAGGATCACTAAATCAATGATTGGAGGGACTGTTCAGGATAGGAGATGTTTGCTAAAAATATATATATATATATATATATTAAAAATCCGTGATAGCCTCTCAGTATCTATATTGCAAACCATAATTCCCAGAAGTAGAGAGAGAATATTAAGAAATTTTCTTTCATAGAGGAAGAGAGAGAGTTGGGATGGGAGGGGAATACTGGGGACATTGTTGGTGGATAATGTGCACTGGTGGAGGGATGGGTGTTCGATCATTATATGACTGAAACTGAAACATGAAAGTTTTGTAACTGTATCTCACCATGGTTAAAAAAATGAGATTTCTGCAATTCATTAACTAGACTCAATAATAAAAAAGAGAAGTTAATCCCTCTAGTTCAGTATTACTATTTCAGTAAGTATTTTATTCCGAGTGAGGATATCTTGTGCTTGTTTAAGAAAATGTGAATTAGTCTTTAGCTCTTGTAAGAAAGTACACTAGAAATATTAATGGCTGTTTTGACCAATGCCTTCATGTTTTCTATGTAGAAACTCATTAGATACCTACAAGAAAAAATTATGGAAAGAAAAAATGCTAAGTGAACCTGAGGAATAATTCCAAAACTGTGGCATATGGAGACAATGTTTTCAAGTCCCTTGCCATGTTATCTAGGCAATAGGGCAAAATTACCTGGTGGTGGAGGCTAGAACAATTGTCAACAGATACCTGCAGTTCTACTTTGTTCCCTGAAACACATTTCAGGCTACACATGCAGGTAGCCTAAAATTTGAGTTCACAACAATTGGACAAATTTTCTATCAGAATATGAATGCATACTTTTTCTTGTCCATCCTACAGTGAACATTCCTCTGTCACTAAACTCAACTTAATCACTAAAATGGATTTTTGGGGACTTTTGCACTCAGTATATTTAGTTTTATGACATATTTCATTCCACATTATTTATGAAAATTGCCAGTTTTTTTATGGTCCTCTGGACATTTGTGAGAATTTGCCAGGCTGACATATTTTTGTTTCAGATAAGACATTTTTCTGTTTTACACCTCTGTTTTGTTCAAATGAAGATTTTTAACATCTTTGAACAAAGGTGGTAGAGAAATATAATACAATACAAAGTGACTACATTCTGTATACTTCCTTCTAGAGTGATTGTGCACCTATTTTTAATTTTTAATTTGGGGGCCACATTGGCAATACTCAGGGGTTGCTCCTGACTCTGCACTCAGGAATTATTCTTGGTAGTACATGGGGATCATATAGGATGCCGGAGATTCAACCTGGGTTGACCATATGAAAGGTGGTCAACCTACCCACTATACTATCACTCTAGACCCTGTGCAACTATTTTTCTCTTTCCTCTTTCTTCTTCACTCCTTTTCTTTCTCACACTCCCCTCTCCTTCCCCCAATATTATTTTTTTCTCTCCAACTATTCCTATATTCCACTTTTTCTTTCATTTTTCATATTAAAACATTTAAACAAGTAGGAACATAAGTATACGCAAATTTCCACACTTTCATTGTTTGTATTTGATTCAAAAATGGGGGAGGGAGATAGAAATGCAATCTATGAGTAAACTGGGGAATATAATACTCTGAGAAACTGAAGATATTTAAGGACTCTCCTGCCTCTGTGTCAGGCTGTCTTCACTAGGGACCCCCGGAGGGGGGTGGGTTGAGTTTCCCTCCCCACCCCAAGCAGAACCCCAGAAGCCAAAAATCTCCAGAACCCAGTCACAACCATGTTCAAGCCATGCTCCGGCAAGCCTTGAGCATGAAGGAACTGGCAGAGGAACACAGGTTTGTGGGACCCGTGGCTGAGATCGCCAAGCCTGCTCGGATCAGGACTGGGCCTCTCCCACCAGATCCCCCATTTTCCAATAGCTTGGCAGTCACACCCACAAAATGCCCTTGGTGCCATATAATCTCATCAACAGCCAAGATCCAGAGACTATAAAACAAAGCTCCCAGAAGAGAGCGACACAGTATTTCCTCAGAGAGCCGTACAAGCTACCAAGAGTATCCCGCCCACATAGCAGAGCCTGGCAAGCTACCTGTGGTGTATTCAACATGCCAAAAACAGTAACAATAATTGACCTCATTCCTCTGACCCTGAAAGAGCCCCCAACATGCCATTGGGCTATGCTAGCATGTGACAGGGAAGAATAGAGATGTTACTGGCGCCCTCTTGAGCAAATCAATGAACAAGAGGATGACAAGTGACAACTGACAAATAAAATAAAGTGATAGAGACCATAAGATACTACCCAGTTTAGGTTGACTAGTTAGGAAAGTTGTCTTTATGAAGAAATATTTCATTTTTCTTTTGGAAGTAAAATAGTTTTATTAACATTAACTTAGAGAAATGTAAGGGAAGAGAGAAAGAGAAGTATCTTCAAGTGAGAACATGGGACTCCTACAGAGGGTGTAAAAATCTTTAAAGAAGTATTTTAGGAGATACCTAGATCATCCTTGACTACAAAGTATAGGAAGGAGAATGACAGAGAAGTAAAATAATTGAGGGAAGAGGAGGCAAATAAAGGTAAGGGGACGAGGTTCTCAGGTATGTTGGTAGTGTAGAGTGGTGTTATTCCTTGATATCAAAATCATAGTCAACAACACTGAAAGGATGAAATCCAAACTATGGCAACAAAATTTATATAAGTGCCTGTCAGGAAGGCAGGATAGTGTGTGGGGTGGAGGTGATGGGGTGGGAACCTCTACACTGGTGGATGGCAGTTGACACTAAAGTATGATAATTTTAAAATGTTTTAAAATTTAAATAGTTTTTTAATTATATTTATTAAGACACCATTATTTATAAAAAAATTTTAGCACAGCGGGTAGGGCCTTTACCTTGCATATGTCCGGCTGGGGTTCAATTCCTCTGTCCCTCTCGGAGAGCCCTGCAGGCTACTGAGAGTATCCCGCCTGCATGGGAGAGCCTAGCCATCTCCTCATGGTGTATTCTATATGCCAAAAACAGTAATGAGTCACACAATGGAGATGTTACTGGTGCCTGTTCGAGCAAATCAATGAACAATGGGTGGATAGTGCCTTACAGTGTTTTACATAAGAGACAAGAAAGTAATCAAGTGAAAATATGGAATAAAACAGTTTTAGCTAAAGGGAACAATCAAAATTGAGACAATTGTAATAATAAAGTTTAATTTTTGTTTTGTGTGTGCTCAGGTATCATTCTTGGCAAGTCTCAGAAAACATATGTGATGCTGGGATTGAACCCTGGTTAGGCCACAAACAAGATAAGTACCCAGATATACACTGCACTATCTCTCGAATAATTGTACTTTACTTGAAATGTAGTAGATTGCTGAGGTGACTTTCAGGAAAGGGACATATATTTTAAATACATTTTGATTGAAACTTTTATTAAGATGAAAAGATGAGTTATAGATTCACTGAGTTATATGAAATTTTAGAGTACTTGTCCTCCTTATCTACTTTCCCTAAAGGTGACAACTTGCCCAATGATAGTGTTGCGACTGGAATGCTGATATTGATGCAAGGTAGCCTACTTTGGTCTATGTGTAGGTACCCTGAAAACTTAGAGAAAAGAAATCGAAAGAGCTATGCTTGAACTATCACAATTCACTCAAATGAGAGATAGAATCCGGAGTTCTGATCTTCGTCAACGTTCAAGAATCAGGGACGCTGTCTCATTTGCCAAGACATCAAAAATCAAATGGGCTGGACACGTAGTGAGGTTTACAGACAACCACTGGACTAGAGCCATTACTGATTGGATTCCACGGGACATCAAAAGATCACGTGGACGCCCACCTACAAGATGGTCAGACTTCTTCGTCAAGACCCTGAATGATCGGTTTGAGGCTCTGCATGTTCCTAGAATGAACAGATAGCATTGGGCTACGCTAGAACGCAACCGGGATTAATGGAGACGTTACTGGCACCCGCTCGAGTAAATCGATGAATAACGGGAATTAAGTGATTAAGTGATTAAGTGATTGGTCTATGTGTAATGATATATCACCAGAAATTTTTACAGTCATAGTGACTAATGTATTTAAATTTGTTTTTATACACTTATTCTTCTCATTCTCATTCTCTGCCTTCTCATTCTCTGCATTATTCTTTCTCAGCAGGCATCTCCAGACAGTGGGATGGTCAGGAATAAACTTGCAATCATAGACTGGCTGGGTAATTTCTTTAAGCTTCCTAAGCCATCCTTTAGACCTTTTTCTTTAGTGAAATATTCATACATTTGGCCCGTTTTTACAAATATTATATTGCTAGCTTGTCTTTAATAGTGATTGTTTTGTATGCTTTTGTTTGTTTGTTTTTTTAGCTGTTTGGGTCACACCCAGTGATTCTCAGTGGTTACTTCTGGCTTTGGGCTGGAGCGATAGCACAGCAGAAGGGTGTTTGCCTTGCGCACAGCCAGCCTGGCTGAGCCAGGTTCAATTCTTCCGCCCCTCACGGAGGACCTGGCAGGCTACCAAGAGTATCTCACCCACTCGGCAATGGCAGGCAAGCTACCTGTGACATATTCAATATGCCAAACACAGTAACAACAAATCTCAAAATGAAGATACTACTAGGTCTGCTTGAGCAAATCGATGAACAACAGGAGGACAGTGTGACAGTGTGACTCCCAGCTTTGCACTCAGTAATTACTCCTGGCGGTGCTTGGGGGCCCATATGGGATGCTGGGGAACAAACCTGTGGTAGGTCACGTACAAGGAAAACACCCTACCCGCTGTACTATTTCTCCGGCCCCGTGTTTTGTGTATTAAATGAAATTGTGCTGTATACCTAAAATAAATGACAATGTAAAAGATCAATTATACTGGTAACCATTTCAGAATAAATACATATCAAATAAGTTTAGTTACCATTCATAACCACTGGCATTTACATTTTTTGTGATTAATATTTTTTATAGCTACTCTTAGCACTATTCAGTTATACAATACAATTTCATTAACTGTAGTTACCTAGTTACCCTGCTGTACATTATTCCTTTGCACATCTAAAAACTCAGGAGACAATTAGAAAAGACATAGCATTTTAATTGGAAGGAAACACTTGTAATTCAGGGTACACAGATTTAGGTAGAAAACTTAAAACATGTCCCAAGGGGAATTGAAGTTTGTCAGCATATAAAAGAGGAGATAAATGTTTAAATAGTTAATTAGGCTGAAACACTGAAAAGATTCTTGACTATATACTGGTTACTTATTTTCTAGAAAAAAATGAAAAAGAGGGGCATTCCCCATCCTGGGGGTGACGTCACTCCCATCTCACCTGAAATGTGTAATTTCTTTCTCTTAGAACACTCTGAGATGTAAAATTTCTTTTTCTTAGAACATAAGCTTCTATACTCTCTTTTCTCCTTTCTTCCTTATATTTATCTGAATATGAAACTACTTTTCTTTTTTGTATTCCTTTGAAAATTAAAAGGGAGTTAATTCTATCATCCAGCTAGCAGCCCATATCTATTCTCATGATCCAGATGGTGCTTCAAACAATTTTTTGCTTAATGGTTTCTTACACAGTTGCTGTTGGTCAGGTCCAGAGGTCTCTGGCCCACCTCAAAGGGCTTTGACTTGCTTCAAAGAGCACAGGTACTGCAATTTCTCTGTAATGACTCCTCAACTCCATTTGAAAAATGACTTTACAGATGTCAACTTTTCACAATCTTCAAAATTATTTATAATAGGAAGATTGTTTCACCTTTACTCAGTTTGCTCAACCCACTAGACTTCACTGCTGGTTTACTAATCCTTACTCTGCATCTGAATTCAGGTGTTAGAGGAAAACATTCCACTTCTCATTGATCATAGGATGTTTTTCTTTCCTTGATTCAATTTTTCAGCATTTGTGTATTTGTTACTCCCTTCTGATCTGTAGGTTGGAGAGATAATACAATGGGCAGGGCACTTTTCTTGTTTGCAGCCCACCCTGGTTTGACTCAAGTATGGTCCCCAAATGCCACTAGAGTGATCCCTGAATACCATTGGAAGTAGCCCAAAACCAAAAACAAAAAAAAAAGGAGTTTCTGTTAAAAAAAAAAGAACATTGTGATTCTTTGAAGTTCCCCTTGTATGTAACACATTTTTTTTGTTTTTCTTGCTACTTTTGAATTCAAAAAGCAAAATGTTAACAGTTTAATTATAATGTGCTCTGACCCAGATCTCTGAATTTCTAGTATTAAAATCTCTCTGAGGATTTCTATATATGGGTAGATTTCCTTCCCTAGGTTAGGGAAAATTTCAGCCATTATTTCTTCAAATGAACCCACTTCCATTTTTTTTATCTTCTGGGACCACAACACTACAATTTCTTGCAACTTGCTTTCTAATAAATCCCCAAACTGTATCCACTTTTGTCATTTTCTCCTCCCCCTTTTTTACTCATAGAATATGGTATGAATTCCACTACCCTGAGTTTATGTTACTCCTTTCTTCTGTTTCATCCCTCTACTGAATTTTCTCCTTTAATTGATACAACTATGTGCATTCTCTTTGATGGTGTCTTGTGTTTGTTCGTTACTGAAATTCTTGTTTCTGTTATGCATTATTCTCCTAACATCAATAAGTATATTAATTTTTACCTCTGCATTAGGTTCTGAAAAGAGGGGTTAAGCCATAGAGAGGCTGTAGAAGCACTATAGCTGTTTCTTCATTCTCTATACTTTTTGGTCTCATGGATGCAAGCCCTGTTAGTTTTCAGGACTAGACATTTGGGGGCTTGCCTCTTAAGTGCATGTCTTCAATGTTTTAGTTACAGATATGGAATCAACTCTTTTGCCCCAAAGGGAAAATCTGAGTATAGTGAGTTCTCTCCTGTTGCAGAGCAATGTTTGTGTGTTTTTATTGTGTGTCATAAGAATTAGAATTTATCTAAAGATTATATCTAGTTTCTCCTATGACATCAGTTTACATTTTCTTCTTTTACATTTTTCTATCTTTTGCCAATTTAAGAGTTACTAAGTCACTTTCTGGATTTCTTACCAGAAGAAATGATTCTGAAATCAGTAAAGATTCATTTTGTTCAGAGAAAGAAGTATGTTCAGAATCCCGTACTTTCATCTTGAACTGGAACCTTATATTTATAGTTCTTTATTGTAAAACACAATTTTCTTTCATTTTAGGTAAATTTAGATAAATTGGTTATAATAACTTTGAATCATATAGTATTGATATACAAAGTTCTCACCACCAAAGTGCTCTGACCCTCTACCACCATGTCTATGTCACATTTATTTCAGTCTTCATTCTAGTTCAGTTTTATTATTTTGGGGAGGGTCATACCTGGTGATGAACACGGATTACTCCTGGCTTTGTACTCAAGAATTACTCCTGGTGGTGCTCAGGAGAGCATATAGGATGCTGGCAATCAAACCTGGGTCGACCGCGTGCAAGGCAAACTCCCTACTTGCTGTGCTATTGATCCAGCCCCCTCTAGTTCAATTTTCAATAGCCTTCATGGAAATAAGAATGATCCCTACCCTCCTATTATTTAATTCACTCTTTAATACCAAGCCAAGGTTGTCATCATTTAACACTCTCATGTTTTGTTTCTCTATATTCTAAGGATTAATATCATGAAAATGTGTCCTTGTCCCTAAACTCTTTTCAAATTGCATAATTTAATCTTTTCTTATAGCTTTGTGGTGTTCTGTTGTGTAAATATACACCAACTTCTTTACTCTTTATCTGTTATTGGACATTTTGTTAATATCCTAACTACTAACCTAAATACTACAATAAACATGGCAGACAGACATGTATCTATTCAAATTAGTATTTGTGTGTTTGGGGAATAGATTCCAAAAATTGGAACCATTGGATCATGCTCTAGTCTTACTTTGTTCAGAAATCTCCATAATACTTCACACAGTTCAGAGGTAAAACATATCTCATATGCATAATTCCCTGGGTTCAATCCTTGGAAATCACAAAATTAGGAGATAAGAACTAGCCTCAGAAAACCATGGGGAGAGGAAATGAACAGCTACTTCCCTGAGAAAGACCAGTGGGTGGCAAATAGGCACATGAAAAAATGCTCTTAGCCACTTCTTAGGAAAATCCAAATAAAGATAACAGTGAGATATCATTTACACCAATGAGAATGGCACACATACTAATGCTAGAAACAAATTTTGTTGAATATGTGGTGAAAAAACAACTCTCACCCACCGCTGGTGGTAATGTCATCTAGCCCCTATGAAAAATAGTATTAAAGGACTTAGTAAACTTAGCAATTCTATTTTTGGGTACCTATTCCTAAGACATAAAAAGTATTCTATTAAAATGAACACATGAACATCATTATTCATTGCAGCATTCAGTACAATAGTTAAGATTTGGAATAGACCTACATATCTGATGTCATTAAATGAACAATAAAGATGTGGTATATATACATAATGGAATACTACACAGCTTTAAGGAATGATAAAATCATACAGTACACTGCAACATGGATGGAACTGAAAAACTTTCATGCTAAATGAAGCCAACCAGAAGGATAAATACTAGAAGGTATCACTTTGATTAGATATTTATAGTAACTGGATGAGGGAATGCAGTGTTTTAAAGGCAGGATGTCCCTGGATGTCCCTCTCAACCTTGGCTGCAGAATATAGGGAGAAGGAATGAAAGAGTGAAGGGGAGAGGGATAAAAGACAGATAAGGAGCATTGAAACCCAAGCACAAAATTTGTAAGTCTACAACTGTACCTCATGGTGTCTCACTAATAAAAAAATAATTTTTTTAAAAAATAAAATAAATAAATAATAAAAAAAGAAGCAACAGGGGTCATGGTATTAAGGTACAAAGGTAGGGTTAAGGAATTAATAAAGACAAATATCCAAACCACAGAGTCAACAACACTGAAATCAAGAGACTGAACTAAATTTAGGTGTCTGTTAAGAGGGCATGCTGGGTTGCGAGGTAAGTTATGGGAAAGAACCTAGGAACACTAGTGGAGGGAAGTTGACACTGCTGGTGGGATTTGTGACACAATATTATATGTATAAAATTCAATTATGAATAACTTGAAAATCACAGTGTGTTAAGTTAAAAATTTTTAAGAGAGTGAGTGCAAAGAAAAAGCATACTATGATCTACAAAAAAGATAAGGGGAAAAGTAAATAACTCCAGTGGTAACACAGACTTCAAATTTATAGGGAATGTAAATTCATAATTTCAGTCTCTGGTATTGTCCCTCCTCCACAGCACCACAAGATAGATGCTAGTGCCTGGAAGTACAGGTTCAGATCTGGTGATGTGAGGGTCCTAATAAGACCAAAGTCCATCAGATGCACACAACTGGGCAGAGTGTCACTAGATGTGGTCCTGCCCTTTTCCACATGCACATACCCAGCATCACTGTGTGTGGTCCCTATAATATATTTAACAATTTTGATAACTAGAATGTAATCATTATTAAATGTTTTTAAATTTTTCTTTTATGCAGTCATGTTTTAATCTTAAATCTTTGTGTCCGACTGGATCCTAAGTATTTTTCTACAAGTTTTTTCTTTCTAAAACATGTACAGTTTAAAGTTTTAAGAGACATTAATAAATTAAATGTAAGTTTTGCGTGAGGTTCACATTGAGGTTCTTGGTTTAGCTTATCTTTTAGTTTAACAAATATTGCATAATTGTAAGTGCACTTTGCTTAAACATCTATAATAATGTACAATAGTAAGACATTTATAATAAAAGTATATAGTATACTATATACTATTATATATGCTATATAGAACATATATAGTACAATATAATAATAGTCACTTGATCACTTGATCACTTGACATCACGTGACTAATCTATTTGTTGGAGTGGTAACCAGTAAAGTCCCCATTCATCCCTGCCGTGCGCCAGTGTAGCACAATGACGTCTGCTCATTTTAGGAACACAAACAGCCTGAAACCGATCTTTTGACGTCCCGGGGAGTCCAGTTGGTAATGGCTCTAGTCCAGCGGTCATCTCCAAATCTCATTACGTGTCCAGTCCATCTGATTTTCGACGCCTTGGCAAAAGAGACAGTATCCCTGATTCTTGATCATAGAAGAAGGTCTGAATTCCGGATTCTTTCTCTCACTTGAGGGAAGCGTGATACTCCAAGCATAGCTCTTTCAATTCCTCTTTGGGAGACTGGAATAGCATTCTCATCCTTTTTTCATAGGGCCCAGGTCTCTGAGGCATATGTTAATACAGGAAGAACAGTGGAATCGAAGAGATATGCCCAGTGCCAGAGGTTCTTCATCCTCTTAGCTATTCCTTTGATGCTCTTGAAGGGGTTCCAAGACAGTCTCTTCATTCTGCACAAATCAGGAGCCAGGTAATTCGTCATGTTTATTTCTCGACCAAGGTACACATAACTGCTCCATTCAGAGATATTCATCCCGTTGAGAGTGAATGGAATGTCAGGAATGAGACCATTTCTCATGAACATTGTCTTGGTAAATTTCAGCTGCAGTCTGACATTTCCACACTCACAGTCAAAGTTGGCCACCATTTGTGTTGCTAGGCTGATGTTTGGTGTTATTAGAACTATGTCATCAGCGAAGCAGAGGTGGTGTAATTGCCAACCATCTATCTTCACTCCCATTCCTTCCCATTCCAGTCGTCACATGACATTCTAGAGGGTGGCACTGAAGAGTTTCGATAAAACGGCATCACCATGCCAAACCACTCTCTTGATGTCAATGATCACCTCCCTGTAGAATGGTGATATCCTGGTAGTGAATCCACAATACAGCTCACAGAGAATCCTAATGTATTGAGTTTGAACGCCCTGTTTGGCTAGGGCTTTGATGATTGCTTCAGTCTCAATGGAATCAAAGGCCTTCTTTAAATCAATGAACATTAGACAGAGTAGCATCTTGAACTCCAGAGAAACCTCAATGATATTGGTCATCGTGTGGATATGGTTGATTGTGTGGAATCCTTTTCGGAAACAGGCTTATTCGCATGGTTGTCCCTCATCTAGTGTTTTGCCAATCCTATTCAGGATGAATCGAGTGAAAAGTTTGTAGATGACAGACAACAGGCAAATCGGGCGATAGTTACCATGTTGTGGATGTCTCCCTTCTTGTAGAGTAGAACGATTCTGCTGGTTTTCCATTGGGACAGAACCTTGCATTCAGAGAGGTAGCATGTGAAGAGCTGAGCCAGTGAATTGATGAGTTCTGACAGCAGGTTCTTCAGGTGTTCGTGTCTGACCTTGTCTGGGCTGGGTGCTATTCACTTCTTTACAGATGAAATAGTATGTCAGATTTCAGAAGGGAGAACTTTGGGAACAACATATCCATCCTGCAGAATTTGGTATGTGGGAAGGTGGACATGGCTATCGATGAGATCAGAGTAGAAGTAATCGGTAATCTTCTCCATTACCCTTCTGGAAGAAGTGATAGATCTATCAGGACATCAGAGGGCAGTCCTTGTAGTTGGCAAAGGAAAGGCGGGTGTTATAAATGCTTTTCCCAGTTTCTGCCGCATCTGCCAGCACTGCTGCTCTTCTCTCTTCGAGGTCTTTCTTTATCGCTTCTCTGCACTGAGTTGGGAGCTCAGAAGTTTGCATGTGGTTGCCTGAGGCTTGCATCAAGCCACGTTGGCAAATGAGCTCGAGAGTTTTCGAATAAAGCCATCTTTTTGTGGCTATCTCTCTCTCAGAGTTCTTCACACAATCATGGAGATTCTGAACCAGTCAATCGTATTCCTAGTCTATGTTATCAATGATGGCATCTTCCCATCGTGCCACAATAGTACCAAAGAGCTCCCAGTTGGTGGTCATTCTGGGAGTTCTCCTCTTAAACATTGCAGCCCTTTCTCCCTGCTCTGTGAAGTAGAATTTTGCATGAAGGAGACAGTGGTGTGATTTCGTTTGGAATTTTGGGACAACAGAGTCATCTGTCAGGCAAGACCATTGATTGAATATGATATGGTCAATTTTGTTGTGTAACAATCCACCAGGATAATCTCATGTCCAACATTTAGATTCTTCCTTCTGGAACTGTGTGTTACCATGGATGGTATTAGTAGACATAATGAACTCAGACAACCTCTTACTCTGTTTGTTCCATTCTATGCCATGGGTCCAGATGTGGAGTACTTCAGCTGATCTTCTCAGTCCTATCTTGGCATTAAAATCGCCAACAATGATCTTGTAGAAGGTGTGGTCTTCTTTATAGAACTTCTCCAGCTCCATGTAGAACTTCTCATTTTCTCCTTCATCATAATTGAATATTGGTGTGTAGACAACCAAGATAGAAACTGACGTCAGTGAACCACATAAATTCAAGTGTAATTGTCCGATTCAGGTTGTTAGGCATTTGAATGAATCAATGCTCATGGACAACTTCGTGTTGACAAGGACACCAAATACCACTGACGCCTCTTTTGTCTCATGTTCCGAGCAACAGTTCTCCATTGTCAAAAATGGCATGGTATGATTGATGCCTTCTCATCTAGGTCAGGCCAATGATGTATTACTTGATCATTCATGCTTGCACCATCAGGTCCTCAATGGATGCATCCGATACCAGTGTACATGCATTGAAAGAACAGATAGTAATTTTTGTCCTTTGTCGTTTTGGCAGCCTAGGTCAGCCCTTAGATTTTATCAGCCTCTTCTTCCTCGTCTTCCTTAATGCTGCCGTATTGACTCTTTCGGGGTCAGAGGAATGAGACCTATTGTATTTACTGTTTTTGGCATATTGAATACACCATGGATAACTTGCCAGGTTCTGCCGTGCGGACAGGACACTCTCGGTAGCTTGCCATGCTCTCCGAGAGGCATACAGGTTTTTAGGGCGGCCTCTAATCATCCTTGTAGGTGTTCCCATGGTTCAAACTATATTTGAACCCCTATCAAATATGATGTGGTAAGTGTTTTATGATGTGTCATGTGGCCGTTTTGTGGCTGTGTGGGCCAAAGCATCCTAGAGCATGGCAGCAGCTGGGTAGTGGAGGTTGTTAGGTAGAGGAGGTCAGCTGGGCTGCTGGGAGTAGGCAGAGGATCTCTGTTCCCAGTTCTGTTGAGCCCCTCTCACCACTCCTATTCAATATAGTACTGGAATTTCTTGCCATAGCAGTTAGGCAAGAAAAAAGGTATGAAGATAGGAAAGGAAAAGATCAAGCTATCATCTAATTGTGGATGATATGATGCTAAGAAAATCCTAAAGACTCTACAGAAAAGGTCCTAGAAAAGTGGCATATATAGTATAGTAAAGTGACAGTCTACAAAATCAAAACCTAAAAGTCCATGGCTTTCCTATATGCAAATAATAAAAGAGAAGAAAGATATAATAAAAAACAATCCTCTCAGAGGAAGGCAGCTTGAGTCTCCCTCCCCATCCCCAGCAAAACCCCGTCAGCCAAAAACCTCCAGAACCCAACTACCACAGTGCTCAAGACCACTCTCCACTTGTTTGGAAAACCTCACCCAAGAGGGGACAAACCTCCCTCAAGACGGGATGAACCACACTGGAGAGCAGACCAGCACGAAAACCAAGGTATGTGTGAATCTGTGACTGAGATCTCCAAGCCTGTTCGTATCTGGACTGGGCCTCCTCCTCCCAGCTCTCCATTTTTACAGTAGCTTGGCAGTCACACCCACAAACTGCCTCTGGTGCCATATAATCTCATCAATGGCCAAGGCTCAGAGCACATACACTAAAGTTCCTGACAGAGAATGCAGCATAATTTCCAGACTGTGTGGCTGCATTCATGGCCTTGCAACCTCTTATAATCTACCTCATTTACTTATCAAAAGTATCACACATTTGTTTGGTTTGTAACATACTTGCTTGTATTCTCTTATATTCGGGCTTAAGTGGCTCCAGAATGAAATACAACAACCCTCACACACTTACCTCTTATTGTGGTGCTCAGTGCTCAGTGGTGGGATTGGTGTTTGAGTATTATCTGCAATGAAACATTGTGAACTACTTTTATGAAAATAAAATATATAAAAATAGAATAAAAAGGATGAAACAGCACTGTCCAAGCAAGTGGAAACAAACAAACGAATGGGACTACATTAAACTAAGAAGCTTCTGCACCTCAAGAGAATCAGTGACCAAAACACAGAGAAAGCCCACGAAATGGGAAAGAATATTGACTCATTACACATCTTTTAAAGGGTTAATATCCAGAATATACAAGACACTAGTAGCATTGTACAAGATAAAACCTCCAACCCCATCAAAAATGGGGAGAAGAAATGAACAGAGACTTCCTAAGAAATGCAAATGGCCAAAAGGCACATAAAAAATGCTCTACATCGCTAATTATCAGAGAGATGCAAGTCAAAACAACAATGAGAGATCATCTCACACCATAGAGCCTGGCACAGATCAAAAAGAACAAGAACAACCAGTGCTGGTGTGGATGTGGGGAGAAAGGGACTTTTTCATTTTTGTGAGAATGCCAATTGGTCCAGGCTTTTCAGAAATCAATATGTGCATTCCTTAAAATACTAGAAATTGAGCTGACAATGCCACTTCTGGGAATATATCACAAGGATGCAAAAAAAGCACAGTAGAAATGACATCTTCACCAGTATGTTCATTATAGAACTGTTCACAATAGCCAGAATCTGGAAACAACCTAGTGCCCGAGAACAGATGATTGGTCAAAAAGACTTCAGAGCATCTACACAATGGAATACTATGCAGCTGTTAGGAAAGATAAAGTCATGATTTTTGCTTAGAAGTGAATAGTCACAGAAAATATCAAGCTAAGTGAAATGAGTCAGAAAGAGAGGTACAGATATAAAATTACTGCACTCTTTTGTGGAATATAAATTATCATAATATGAGATTAACACCCAAAGATAATAGAGACAAGGCCAGGAAGCCTGCCTCATAAGCAGGGAGAAAAGGCAGCTGGTATAGAGAAGGGATTATTAAGTCAATGTTGGTTGGAGGGATCAATTGGGATGGGAGATACATGCTGAAAGTTGATAACAGACCAAACATGATGCCCTCTTATTATCTGTATTGCAAACCATAATGCTCCAAAGTAGATAGTAAGAAGGAAATTGTCTGCCATAGAGGCAGGGGGTAAGGTGGGAAGGTGGGTGATATTGGAGACATTGTTGGTGGAAAATATACACTGGTGAAGGGATGGGTGTTCCATCATTGTATGACTGAAACTCAAATATGAAAGCTTTATAAATGTAGCTCACAGTGATTTCAGTAAAAAAAAAGTTAAATTCTAGTTGCAATTCTGCCTGCTCTCACTCTCTACTGGATTTAACATAATTAACTGGTACATAAGTTAATAAGGGGCGTTGGTTTGTTTGTAACTATGTGTTTAAAAATATCTAAAAAGCTTTCCATGTGAAATGGAGACATGAATCAAACTCCTTGATTGATAATCATTGAAATTTTCAGTGATTAACCAAAGATTGAAAATAAAATAATAGTTAAATTGTGGCATAAAGAGCTACATGTAAATTAATTTTCATTAAACCATAATTCTGATTTACATAAATTCTTTTGGCTATGATGTTAATGGAATAATATAGAAATATTATCAAGTTATTTACTTAAAACAAAACATTTATAATGTATATAATAGTTCTAATCTGTGTAATAGTTCTCATCTGGTAAAGGTTTAGCCCTTAATAAGACATAAAACAAAATAGAAATATCTAATACTGAATATAAAATAACTTTAGTTTGTGATAGTATCCAATGGGTTCTCATATTATTATACATTTAAGGGCAAAGTTTGAGTGTCAGAGGGAAGTAGATTATTCACTTAGAATGTTCAATACTTCTCTTTTACGAATTTGAGATAAAATAGACCTTAGCCATATTAATAAGTCATGACTTGCAAGGAGTTCTCCATGGAAATACAACTTTAAATTTAACTATTTATAGAAAGATACCATAAATCATGTAGGTAAAATTCAGATTTCCACAATTTCTAGATCAGTTGATTTGAGTATTTGTGGATTCAATTTAGAAATTAATGGTTGTAATTTTTACTTTATAGACTAGCATTGACTTGGAGATGGCCTTTTAAGTAACTAAGTCTAAGTTCAATTAGGTACAAAATGATTGGAATAATAATATTATTCAAATAGCACAATAATTATTCAAAGCTACTAATTAGAAGCCCACTATTTTTAAACATTGTTTGTTTTAAGTTTTTAATATTTTAACATAGATTAATATGACCTTGTTTTGATTAACAGTGTAATTTTACACTTAAAGGTGTTCTTTGTGAAATCTATATTGTATTTACTACCAGTGAATACAGGACTGGAGCAATAGCACAGTGGGTAGGGAATTTGCCTTGCACACAGCCGACCTGGGTTTGATTCCTCTGTCCCTCTCAGAGAGCCCGAGAGTATCCTGCTGGCTTGGCAAGCTCTCCGTGGTGTCTTCAATCTGCCAAAAACAGTAACAAGTCTCACAAAGGAGACATTACTGGTGCCCACTCAAACAAATCGATGCACAATGAGAGGAAAACTAAGTGTCAGGTGTCTTAACTAGCACATTTTACTAATAACAGTAATTCTCTTCAAAGTGAAAAGTGCTAGACAAATGTGTTTCAATATTAGTCAACCTTTTCATCTTTACAGCAGATAATATGTGTTTTCTACTGTACATGTTGTCTGAGAAAGATTTTATTATCTGATAAAGATAAGAAAATCAAGGCTTAAAATGATTAATAACACCCCCAATGTGCTCTACAACACTAGCCACTGGGACCCAACCTGGGGCACCTATCTTCAATTCTGCCACGAGTGCCAGCCCAAGTAGGTGCCCTTCCTAACAGGTCTGTGGACTAGCATCTGGACTAGCTGGGGGTGCGACCTCCACTGTAGTGGGCATGGCCTACTCAAAAGTATGGGTGGCCTCAGTGAGGCCAGCAGCCGCTCACGTGGCCGCAGTTATATTTTCCACTCCTAGAAACCTCAAGTCACATCCCAACCTTCATCTCCTAACACTGTGGAAAAGGTCTTGGACGCCTCAAAAAAAAATACGATAATAATCCACTGGCCTACTTCCTTTCTAACAAAAGACCAGTGAACCCAAGAAGCTTTACAAGACCAGTATAAAAGGACACCTCCTCCAATGCTTCACTAGATGCCTATCATAAGCTATAGAATAATGTCTGAGAGGAAGGAAACATTCTATCAGGGGAGAAGGGTGACCACCATCGACCGACATTTTTCAGAATCCTTTCCCTCAATAAGAGGGTAGAGTTCTAGTGAACTTGAAGGTTTTACGTCTGTACAACCACAACAGCATGAGGGAACAGCAAAAATCTCCAGTACAGGGAGAGGACGAAGAAAAGAGTCCCGAATCCTCACCAGGGTTTACCCAAAATATAATCTCTCTGATAAAGAATTCCGAGTGAAATGCTGAGGATGTTCAAGGAACTCAAAGAATCAATGAAGCAGACATCCAGAAAATTAAAGGAAGAAATGAAAGAAACAGTGGAATGGACAGCCAATGAAATATAGGAAGAAATGAGAGGAGAAATAAGAGGGCTACAAAAAGAAGTGTCACAAATAAAGGATTCGGTAGATGAAATTAAAAACTCAGTGGGTGAGGGTGTATGATGCTGCCAGCAGATCATTCTGTACCTGTGAGGTTAGTGCATCAGCAGCCTGATGGCAACATCAGACTTTTAGATACCCCCAAATTGCTGCTGTGCCTTTGGCCAGACCCCAAAAACTTGGGGCAAAGTTTACCAAGATAAAGTAAACAGCCAAAAGTTAGGTATGTGGGAGACACACCCACAAAACACTTTCAGCTCAGTTATATAATTGGAGGCATGGCCTCTCTGGTTCCTGATCGAACTGCTTAATGGCCATGATCCCAGAGTCTCAGAAACGAATCTTGGAACCCAAAGGCTTTCGGCAGAAATACATCCTGTTCCTGCAGTAGGTTGCTGGCACTGGGCCACTCCAAGTGGGAATAGGTTTCGTGCCTTGGCCTGTTACCCTGGCAGCCTGGTGACCACCATCCTCCAGAGGCCACTGGACAGTCAGGTTTGGGCCTGCAGTGACGAGACACACAGGGCCTCACCACATGGGAGACGACTCTTTCTCCCCATCCCAACGAGACCCCCAGTCACCACATACAAATGGCCTCTCTGGCTCCTTATCAAGCTGATTAATAGCCATGATACCAGAGACTCAGAAACAAATCTTGAAACCCAGCGGCTTTTGGCAGAAATGCCTCTGGACTGCATACAAGGTGGCCGCCGGCTCAGAGCTTATTGGAAAGCCAGGTATGCGCCGGCAGTGAGGGGGCAACTGCAGTCTCATGGGAAGGAGGGCGGTACCAGCTCATGCTTCATGTCCTACTGAGGTTACGAGTTGCCCCCCACAAGCGGCTCTCTGGCATGGCCATGGCTCCAGAGGCAAAAGGACTTAATCCAGAGCCCGGAAGCTTGCAGCAGAAAAGTGAATGGACCATGCATTAAACTATGGCGCCATGCCTCCCCAGAAGGGAAAGGGTGTTGTTCACTTCCATCTTTTTCCCCCCGGGTAGCAAGGTGGCTGCCGCCTCAGAGCTTATAGGAAAGCCAGGTACAAGCCGGCGTTGACGGGGCAACTTCAGTCTCATGGGAAAGGGGGGCGGTACCGGCACATCCTTCAAGCCCTACCGAGGTAATGAGTTACCCACCAGGAGTGGCTCTCTGGCACAGCCATAACACCAGACATACAGAAACCAATCTCGTAATTATCTGGCTCTTTGCAGAAATCCAAAATCGTGGCCGCATGGCATTATATGACATTATATGAAGAGTTAAGTAGAAATCATCTGCCTCACAGGCATTTGGGGGGTGGGAGGGGGGTATACTGGGGTTCTTGGTGGTGAAAAATGAGTACTGGTGAAGGGAAAGGTGTTTGATCATTGTATGACTGAGACTTAAATCTGAAAGCTTAGTAACATTTCCCACAGTGATTCAATAAACAAATATAAAAAGAAAAAAATAAATTAAAAAATTAAGGTGGAGTTCATGCCCAATTCAATCAGCTAATCAGTGGCTGAATAAATAGCAGTACTCCTACAGAAAAAAAAAATAACAACTCAGTAGATGCTCTCAGCAGTAGAATGACTACAGCTGAAGAAAGCACTAGTGAGCTTGAAGATGAGCAGCAGAAACAACCAAACCTTGAAATGAGCAGCAGACAACAACAAACAATGGGAAAATACCTCAAAATAGCTCTAAGCTGAATCAGAGAGCTAGGGGATAACTCCAAGAAGAACAATATTAGAATCATCAGAGAACCAGAAGGACAGGGAGACAACTCCAGTGAAAAAGCCACAGTTAAAGAAATCATTGCTGAAAAGTCCCCAGAGTCAGAGAATGCAGGTATCCAGATCCAAGGAGCCAGAAGGGTGCCAGCTAAAAGAAACCCTAATAAAAATCACTCCAAGGTATATCATAGTCAGAATAATGGATGCTGTGGATAGAGACACAATACTGCAAGCAGCTAGGTCAAAGAAGGAAATCACATACAATGGAGCACCCCTTAGAATTACAGCAGATCTATTAGAGGAAACCCTCCAAGCTGAAGACAATGGTGGGATAAAGTGAAAAAACTCAATGAAATGAATGTCTCACCAAGAATACTTTATCCAGGTAAATTCTCACTCAAACTCGATGGAACAATACATAATTTTTGTAGATAAACAGAAGATCAGGAACTTCATAGACTCAAAACCAAACCTTAAAGAAGTAATAAAAGGATCCTGTAATTCAAGAAAGAAAACACCCATAAGCACAACAAACCCTTACACAAAGATGACACAAAACCTCATGGCAATAATCTCTCTCAATGTCAATGGTCTAAATGCACCAATCAAGGGACACAGAGTGGCAAAATGGATCCAGAAACTGGAACCAACATTCCTCTGCCTAAAAGAAACTCATCTGAACAGTCAGAGCAAACAAAGACTCAAAGTTAAAGAATGGAAAACAATCTTGCAAGCAAACAACTACCTCAAAATAGCTGGGGTGGCCATACTAGTAACCAACAACATAGATTTCAGGTGGAAAAAGATTAGAAGGGACAACCAAGACCATTTTCAATTTGTCAAGGAATATGTACAACAGGCAGAAATCACACTCTTAAATGTTATATGCACCTAATGAAGAACCAATTAAATACTTAAAAGTCCTGCTAACAGAGTAAAAGGAGGACATTGATAGCAACCCAATAGCAGTCGGAGACTTGAACACCAACTTATCACCTCTGGATACCTCAACAAGAACAAAACTCAGCAAGGAAACACTGCTCTGAAGGAAGAAATAGAAGAGAGAAGGCTAACGACCTATATAGGGCTTTATAACCCTAAGAGAAAGAATACACATTCTTTTCAAGTGCACATGGAACATTTTCTAAAATAGATCAAGTGCTTGGTCACAAAACATACCTCAATAGAATCAGGAAGATATAAATTATATCAAGCATCTTTTCAGACCATGATGCACTGAAGATAAAAGCTAATTACACACAGACATGGAGGACCAAATAAAACACCTGGAAATTAAACAATTTAATGCTGAACAATAAGTGAGTCAGGAAGGAAGTCAAGGAAGAAATCAAAACATATCTGGAAATCAATGAGAATGATTCCATGAGCTACCAGAACCCAGGGGACACAGCTAAAGCCATATTAAGAGGAAAATTTATAGCTCTGCAAGCATTACACTGGAAGAAAGAAAGGGCCTTATAGATAAATTGACTTCACAAATCAAGATCTTAGAAAAAGACCAACAAAAGGAACTCAAATCCGGCCAAACGAAAGAAGTAATAAAACTTGGAGCAGAAATTAATGACATGAAAACCCCCCAAAAAACAATCCGAAAGGTCAATGAAACCAAGAGCTAGTTCTTTGAGAAAATAAACAAGATTGTTAAACCACTAGCAAGACTGACAAAGAAAGAGAGAGAGAAAATCCTAATAAACCGAATCAGAAATCAAAAAGGAGACATCACAATAGAAACCAATGCAATTCAAAAGATCATCAGAGACTACTTTGAAAGTCTGTCTGCCATAAAACAAAAGAAGCTAAAACAAATGGATAAATTACTGGATTCCTATAATCTCCCAAGACTGAACCAAGCAGACTTGGAGTACATTAATAGAACCAAAAATATCAAGGAAATTGAAACTGTAATCAAAAGTGTCCCCCAAAACAAGATCCCAGGCCCAGATGGATTCACTAGCGAATTCTTCCAAACATTTAATTAATACATGTCTCCAGTTCTCCTCAAGCTTTTTCAGGAAACTGAAAAAAAAAACAGGAACTTTCCCAAATAGTTTCTATGAGGAACATATCTTCCTAATACCAAAATGAAACAAAGACACCACTAACAAATAAAATTACAGACCATTATCTCTGATGAACATGGATGCAAAGATCCTCAACAAAATACTAGCAAATAGAATTGAACAACTCATCAAAAATGTCATACACTACAACCAATTGGGATTCATCCTGGGGATGCAAAGATGGTTTAACATTCAGAAATCAATCAACATAATCCATCATATCAACAAAGGAAAAGATAAAAACCATATGTTCATATCAATAGATGCAGAGAAAGCATTTGACAAGATCCAGCATCTGTTTATGATGAAAACCCTCACCAAAATGGGGATAGAGTGCACTTTCCTCAATACAGTTAAAGCCATCTACCACAAGCTTACAGCACGCATCATCCTCAATGGGGAAAAACTGAGAGCCTTTCCTCTAAGATCAGGGACGAGACAAGGATTCCCACTCTCTCAACTGCTGTTCAATATATTCCTGGAAGTATTTGCAATAGTGGTTAGGCAAAAAAAAGATATTCCGGGCATTCAGGTTGGAAAAGAAGAAATCAAGCTCTCTCTATTCTCAGAAGATATGATACTATATTTAGAGAACCCTAAAACCTCTACCAAAAAACTCCTAGAAACAATAGACTTGTATAGTAAAGTTGCAGGCTATAAAATCAATACCCAAAAGTCCATGGATTTCCTATATACAAATAGTGAGAGAGAAGAAATTGACATGAAAAAAAATCCCATTCACAGCTGTGGCCAAGAAAATCAAGTACTTAGGAATAGCTTAACTAAGGATGTAAAAGACCTGTACAAAGAAAACTTCAAAAGGCTACTTCAGGAACAAAAAGAGGACATGAAAGAATGGAAAGCTATCCGCTGCTCATGGATTGGGAGACTTAACATTGTTAAAATGGCAATACTCCCTAAAGCATTGTACAAATTCAATGCAATCCCTATAACAATACCCATGACATTCTTCAAAGAAATGGAGCAAACACTACTGAAAGTCATATGGAACAATAAGTCCCCACGAATAGCTAAAGCAATTCTTGGGAAAAAGAAAATGGGAGGAATCAACCGCCTCAACCTCAAACTCTACTACAATGCAGTAATACTTAAAACAGCATGGTACTGCAACAAGGCAGAGCTAGAGAACAATGGAACGGGTTGAATATACTGACACCACCCCCCTTCCAAACATATGATCATCTAATCTTTGATAAGGGAGAAAGAAATGTGAAGTTGAACAAGGAAAGCCTCTTTAAAAAATTGTGCTGGCAAAACTGGACAGCTACATGCATAAAATGGACTCAGATCCCTGCCTAACATCATGTACAAAAGTAAGATCAAAATGGATTAAAGACCTCAAGATCAGACCAAAATCCATAAGGTACATTGAAGACTAGGTCAGCAAAACCCTCTATGACATTGAAGCGAAGCGAATGGTATTTCAAAGATATCATGCCACTGGCCAAGCAAGTGAAAACAGAGATAGACAAATGGGACAAAACTAAGAAGCTTCTGCACTTCAAAAGAAACAGTGATCAAAATACAAATACAGTCTACAGAATGGGAAAGGATATTCGCTCAATACCCATACAACAAGGGATTGATATCAAGGATATACAAAGCATTGGCTGAACTCCACAAGAAGAAAACATCCAATCCCATCAATAACTGGGGCAATGAAATAAACAGAAGCTTTCTCAAAGAAGAAATCCGAATGGCTAAAAGGCACATGACAAAATGCTCTACATCATTAATCATCAGGGAGATGCAGATCAAAACAACAATGAGATATGATTTCATACAACAGAGACTGGCCCACATTCAAAAGAACAAAAGCAACTGGTGTTGGTGTGGATATGGCGAGAAAGGGACCCTCCTTCATTGTTGGTGGGGACGCTGACTGGTTCAGCCCTTTTGGAAAACAGTATGGACTATCCTCAAAAACTTACAAATTGAGCTCCCATTTGACCCAGAAATACCACTCCTGGGAATATATCCCAGAGAGGCAAAAAAGTATAGTTGAAATGACATCTGCACTTGTACGTTCATTGGTGCACTGTTTACAATAGCCAGAATCTTGAAAAATACTGAGTGCCCGAGAACCGATGACTGGTTAAAGAAACATTGGTACATCTACACAATGGATTACTATGCAGCTGTTAGAAAAGATGAAGTCATGAAATTTGCATACACGTGGTTCACATGGAAAGTATCATGCTAAATGAAATGAGTCAGAAAGAGAGGGACAGACATAGAAAGTCTGCATTCATCTGGGGAATATAAAGTAACAGAATGGGAGAGGAACACCCAAGAAGAGTTGAGATAAGTACCAGATGGTCTGCTCCACGGCTTTGAAGCTGGCAGTGCATGCTGAGGGAAAAGGCACCTCAGATAAAGAAGGGAACACAAAGTAAAGGGTGTTTGGAGAACTTGCTCGGGATGCAAGATGCATGCTTAAAGTAGGCTATTGCCAGAACATGATGGCCACTCAATACCTTTACTGAAAACCACAACACCTTAAAGGAAAGAGATAGCTGCCTTTTCCCCCAGAGAGAGCTGGGTTCATTGGTGGTGCAGAATGGGCACTGGTGAAATGATGGATACTATATCTTTGTATAACTGAAACGCTAGCACGAAAATTTGTAAGTCTACAACTATATCTCATGGTTTTTCACTAATAAAAAATTAAAATTAAATAAAATATCAATTTTTCCTTCAAGAAAAAAATATTATGTAATTATGTTGCCCAAGGTCAAAATTCATCATCAATTTTTCCAGATTTCCTCAAATAGAGCCCAGATTTATATATACTACTTGTACCATATTCCTTTAAAACAAAGCAGGAGGCAAATACATCTCTTGCTATGGAGAAACTCATCAACTTTGCTCTCTATATTTGTGTAAGATGAATATGACACAGGTATAGGGACACACATTAATATAATGTTGTATGAAAATGGTGATCCTTATATTTGCACAGTTTTCCACCTAGGATATGAAGCACATAAGAAGCCACAACTATCACTGATCCAAATGTTAAAATCAGAATTAGAATACAGGAGTGGAATTGACATATTTTTATTTCATTGTATGGTTTCGCAGCAAAGAAGAAAAAAGGATGGAATCAAACAAAAGAACCCTTTAAAAAAATCTGTCATTCAGATTGAATTTTTTCTTTACTTGAAATTTACCCTGTATATATTCAACTGACTAGAATGACATTTGATTGAATGGACAGGGAAGGAAAGTGACAAGATACATCCAGATCCAGGCTTTCAAATTTGGTTTATTCTCTATTGCAGCAACCCCTTAAATTAAATGAACACATACAGATGATTCATCATAATTCTATCTATTTGTGGAGTCCTTTTATAGGGAGACAATGCTATTACAAAGTCCTCCCACAGTTAGACTTCCAAAATGGACCAGATATTCTGTGAAAAGCCATTACATCTAAGTGAGATTGGCACTTTCCCTCCATTTTCCCACTTAAATTAGAAATCTCATAATTGGATTTTTAAAATCCCCTTATGAAGTAAATTATCTTTTATACGTTCACACATACTCTTTCTTAGTAACTTATGAGACACCAAACAATGTCTCAGATTTTCTCTTTCACAATTACCAGTATTCTCTTTGAAACTGGTTCCAATAATGGGTCTTTAAAAGAGAAAATGGACCATTTTAACTTTTAAAAACTAGAACTTGAGACAAGAAACAGGTTTAAAGGTTAGTCAGAGGTGAAGTGTAGAATGTCAAATGAGTTTCATAAAATCTCTGGCTACCAAAAATAAACCAGCAACGGGGAACAGAGTTATTGTATAGTGGGTAGGGTGTTTTCCTTGCACACAACCGACCCATTTGATCCCCGGTATCCCATATGGTTCCCTGAGTAATGCCAGGAGTAATTCTTGAGTACAGAGACAGGAGTGAGCCCTGAACATTTCCAGGTGTGACCATAAAACCCACAAATAAAAAAAGTTAAAAATTTTAAAAATAAATAAACCAACAAAAAATATCTAAGCCCCTTTTTATGTTTCAAATCACTGGCAACATATATCATTAGCTGTCATAGTGAAGCACTGCAGAATAAAAAATTTTTGAAAATGATGCAAATAAACTCATTAAGACTCTTTGAAAATGAAACTAGATAACGGCCAGTGGTGCTGATAAATTTTGTAAAATATCAATGACAATGAAAGCAAATGCATCTTATGGAATACACATAATACACAACTTTTAAGTTGAAATGCTTATGTGTCTCCTAATACCTGTCAAGTAAATAAATAAATACAAATATAATATTTCTGTGAGGGCTCAACATAAAGATTGACAAGAGTAATTAGGAAATATTTTTCTGCCATTAACAGCATGTATGTAAGAATTCAGATTGGTTAGCAGTGGCAATTTTGATTTACAAAAGATTTAACTATGAACCTGATAACAATAAGATAGTAATATGACATTTATACTGCAAATTATTATCATGCTGTTTTTGCCAGAATCTTACCTCATAACAGTTACAGCTGTTTTTTGCTCCGAAACACTGAGTAGTAGATATTCTCATTGGTTAACTAAGCGTTCCTATGTAGTGTGATGATTCATTTAATAAGCAACTTCTTGGCTGCCTGAAGGATTCCCAGGCACTGTTATAAAACAAGATTGCCATGAGGAAAATATTTGAAAAATTATGATAAACATGATTTAAAATAATCAGATTTTTAAAAGCTTCTTGTGAAGAAATTCTCTGTAATCTGTTTCCTAACCAACATATCCCCTAGTGTTTCTTAGAAGTTATTGTGTATAATATTAGAGGACAAATACACACTACAAAGAAAAACAGTGGGAGCTTACAGGGCACCTAAATCTTTCTCTAGGGAAGAGAAAGAGATTTGACTGAGGAACACAGTAAAAGCAAGCTCAGGCAGTTTTTTTCTCACTCATATAATATGCACAAAAGACATTTTATGAAATTGAAGATTATTTTATAGCTGTTTTGAGGTAATTGTCTATATAAAATATTTTTAAACTAAACTATCAAGTGTCAAGAGAAAAAAAATTTACCAAGGTTAAATATAACTACTTTTAAAAAAGAATTCAAGATTCTATAAAATGAAGATTCTACTTAAGTCTTTCTCAGAGTTAAGTCTAGGAAGATTTCTTTAAACCTCTATTTGTATATTACTAATAGTAAATTTATCATAACATCTCAATATTTCTACCATAAGATTAAGTGGGTGAATATAAACAGAATTTGATTATTTAAACCTAAATATATCAGAGTTGATTGAAGCTAAACTTACCGTGTTCCCCTTTCTCAGAAAAAAAAAAAAGAGATATGCTTGTAGAAGCTGAATAAACTCTGAGACCAATTTAGGGTTTTGAGTTGTTAGTGGTATAGATAGCATAAAAAGTAAGCATGGAAAAATGAAGGAATTTAAAGCTAATGTCTATCAAAATCATATTAGGATCTAAACATTATTCAGATAAGCAGTTTGTATTGAAAAGTGACAAGATATGAGGTATATATCTGCACCCCTAGAATATCAGTTCTGTGACTTGCTTTGATTTGCAAACAGAGAGAAATTAAATCAAGATGTATTCTCATTATGGCTATCTTCTAAAACCAGTCTAATGGAGGATGAGATATAATTCAGAAATAGCCCAGATGTTGAATTTGTCTGGACTTTCTCGTATGCATTTTATCTGGCTCTCTGATGATCTTGAATTATCTCAACTGAACATTTCCTGCCCATATACAACTAAAAAGAGACACAGGTATAATTCCTTTAGAGGCCTACATAAATCTAGACAGACCCATAAACTTGTGACCAATTATTAGGATTTATTGTTTCATGCAGTTGTGTTTTGGTGTTGTCTATTACCCAGCAGTAAGGATCAGATACATCACTCTAATAAATCTTCCCTTACGCACTACAGGTGGATACAATACTGGGAAACTTCACTTCTAATTATATAGTTTGTACTCTACTTTCAGGCTTTATATTTGATTTTTAAGTCCTTATTCTGCAAACAAACTAATTAAGACTCTTTGAAAATGAAAATAGATAATGGCCAGTGGTGCTGATAAATTTTGTAAAATATCAATGAAATGTAGACATTAACAAGGTCATTAGTTATTAATAAGATAAACTCATAAAAAAATACTGTCTGGGGCTGGAGCAATAGCACAGCGGGTAGGGCGTTTCCCTTGCACGCAGCCAACATGGCCGACACAGGTTTGATTCCCAGCACCCCATATGGTCCTCTGAGCACGATCAGGAGCAATTCCTGAGAGAATGAGCCAAGAGTAACCCCTGAGCATCGCTCGGTGTGACCCAAAAAGAAAAAAAAAAGTACTGTCCTCTCTTTGAAGCCTTGTAGCTTTGCTCTTTAGAACAGAAGTTTGTACTTCCCTGTTCGCCTAAGTTCTGGAAAAATGTTCTAGAGAATGAGCCAAGAGTAACCCCTGAGCATCGCTGGGTGTGACCCAAAAAGAAAAAAAAAGTACTGTCCTCTCTTTGAAGCCTTGTAGCTTTGCTCTTTAGAACAGAAGTTTGTACTTCCCTGTTCGCCTAAGTTCTGGAAAAATGTTCTATCTTTTGTACACACATCAGACCTTCTAGAAAAAAATGTGTGAGATAGTATACATTACTTGTAATATAATGATGATAGTAAAAAAAAATCTATTATTGCTTTACTAACGTATGCTATATATGCAACAATATAAAAATGGGATTTGTGCTTCCAATTTGTTTGTATAAATTATCAAATAAATTTTAAAAGCCAGCTTAAGGACTAAATTTTGTTTGCCTATTATTATAACCTAAAACATAAAAAAGTTAAAAATTTGGTATATCATGTTTACCACCAAAATTTAAGTCAATATTCCTAACCACTTATAACTCCATCCATGTTTTAGCAAAAGGCCAGCATCAACTTTCTTATGACTCAATAGTATCCTACTGTGTCTAAATACCACATCTTCTTTATTCGCTTACCTGTTTGGGAGCACTTTATTTCTAGATCTTGGCTGTTATCAATAGTGCTGCAGTAAACATAGGTATGGACATATCTTTTCAAATTAGTGTTTTTATGTTCTTTAGATAGGTATGTAGTAGTGAGATTTCTAGCTCTATGGTAGTTCTAGATTCAAGTTTTAGAGAATCCTCCATTATATTTTCCACTGAGACTAAATCAATTTTCGTTCTTTTTCTCCACTCCATTGCCAGTACTTGTTTCTGAATAAAGACTAAACTCTTAACTCCCAAATTCAATCAATATAATCCAATATGATTCATAGAAACTTAATTATGTCAGCTTAATTTCAGAATATTGTAAAGCTTACTTTATTATTCAGTCTCACCAAGTGAAAATGAGTAGAAGTAAATTTTCTTTTTTCTCATTGTTTGACTTTTGAAAAATTCTATAGACAGAAGAAGAAAAATAGACAAATCACTACCTTGCTAAAATTAGTAATGTTCTACTATAAGCTCTCTAGGTTAGAAGGGAAGCAGGAGATGTTCATATTCCTGTTTTTAGTTTTTCCAGGGAAAAATTGATGACAAATCACTTACTAATTGTAAGAGAGTAAGAGAGAGCCAGATGATAAAAATCACAATTTGGTAACTCTTCTTCTATGGTTTTTATTAATGACGCTATCTGTGAGACATACAAATTGACATATGAATTAAAAGATAATCAAAACTTTGATCACATCCCATTTAAATGTGTGTTATTAGTTATTATGCAATATAAAAATTACAATGCAATTGTATAGCATTGCACTGTAACACAGGATTTCCTGAAGGAAATAAAGTAAATAAAAAATTTGTTCCAATTCTTGAACAACTGATGCTATATTTCAGTTTTTATAGTTCACACATTTTCAGAACTCTTCCTACCAAAAACACCAATATCAAATTTAGTGTTAGGAGTGGAAGCATCCAATTTTAATGGCAACAAGTCAGTAGGATGTTGGATTTTCAGAGTACTGTAGCATTGTAGTACTGTCCTCCCATTGTTCATCAATTAGATCCAGCGGGTCCAGCAACATCTCCATTGTGAGACTTATTCTTACTGTGTTTGGCATATTGGATACATCACAGATAGCTTGCCAGGCTTTGCCATGCAGGTGAAATACTCTCGGTAGCTTGCCGTGTTCTGCGAGAGGGGCAGAGGATCGAACCCCAGTCAGCCAGGTCCGCTGCGTGTAAGGCAAACATTCTACCCACTGTGCTATCGCTCCAGCCCTTTCAAAGTACATAAAAAATAAAGTGAAATTATAATTCACCCACAATCTATGTACTACCTACTGTAGTGGAGGTTGAGTAAAAATACATGTGTGAAATTTGATCTTTCCAATTCAAAGTTCTTGTGGAAACATAGGAAACATGTATACTTTTTCATTTTCCTACAATGAAAATACCATACAAAATTAATAAATTGACATTGGTACAATACTAGTAACAAAATGTAAATAAGCTCTAAAATTAAGTATTTTTGTGAATCTTAATTTTTTTTATTTTTAATTTAGAATAGTTTAAGGCTTAGTCATTACCATATTGATTAGTTCACTTACATTTCTATCTATAATAAATTTTAAAGGTTAGAAAGTGCATTTTAATATTTTCCAAAATAAATTATGCAATGTGCTAGCAAGCTGTGTCAGTGTACAAATCAAGAATGTGATAATCACCAAAGTAAAAATACATCTGTTTCAATTGTTTTCTAGCAAAGAAGAAAATCAAATATTAAAACTATGTGTGAATGAAATATTTTCCAGGCATTTTTATTAAAAATAGATTGAAGAATTTATCTCAGCTTCCTATGATTGAATAGGTTTCCTTAGTTATTGAAGTGTTCTTAAAGTGCAAGGATAAAGAAAAAGACTCTCCAAATATAACCCAAGAGAGACCATTTTATATCCCAATTTTATTCAACATTTTTAATACACAACGTTAATCTACTGGGGATACTCAGTATATTTGAAATTCCTTTTATTTTTCTATTAATATGCATGTATTACACTTTTATATAATACAGAATTTCCAGTGTTTTAAAGAACATACTTTTCAATATGGAACAAGATCGCTAATTTTTAACAAAACCAGGACAAATTCATAATTTCCAAAACAATAATTTTCTACTTTGTTCCAAAATTAACATTTTAATTAATGAAGAGACTCAAGCACAACAATTATGTCTTTATGAGTTTATATACTCTTGATCCATTGTAAAACCCACTCAGTCATCTGTGTTGTTGTTGTTTGTTTTTTTTTTTTTTTTTTCATTAAAGTAGAGGGAAGAAGTAACTTTATTCCATGAGCTTGTGAAGCAGTTTTCTATAGTTCGGTGTTTCTCAATGTTCATCCAACCATGGCTTCCTTTCTGACCTGTTTCCTTTCTATTACCTGCCCTTCCCACCTCATTCTATCAGTTGGCCACTGGTGAAATTGTTTAAATGGGGCATCATGGTACAACTCAGGGACCATTTTGAAATATACTGGGGGCATATAGGGGCCATATATATGACAACCCAGTTATGGAGCACTGTCCTACTTAAGTGTCTAAAGTATACTTACAAACAAATGCAACTTTAATAATTATCATAGTTCTTTTGCGTTTTGTCTAGAAAAGAATTGGGGAAGTGCTACTGCTTTTTGGAAGTTGTAACCAATGAACAAACTGAAGTCCTCCAGATACATTGCTTTTAATGCTAATTAATCACTGAAGTGGTAGTAAGTTTGAAAGCTAGTATGTCCATACTTTCTCTAACATAATGGAACTCTAATTTCCAAAGCATCTTTCTATTCCTCTAAGATGAGTAAAACATAGAATTCTCTTGCTTTGCAGACCTTTAAGTACACATTTACACACTATTATTACAGAATGGCTATGCAATTTCCATTCTTCTCTCCTTTCACATCACAAACAAAACAAAATAAACATATAAAGTTATACATTCTGCAATAACTTAGAAGAAAAATACACATACATGTTTAAGGCCTTTAAATATTTATAAGACTTTCCTGTAGAACTTAAAATCACAAACGTTTAAAAGACTACAAAAGCATGGACAAAAACTTACTTAATAAATTGCTTCAATGGGACCGCTGTGTAAGGTAAGGAAGTATTTATAAGTTTGAGACCAAAAAAATGAACAATTCTATCAACAGACTAAACAAATCTATAAGCATTCAAACTGTCATTGGAATCGAGCAAAAGGCAGTCTTTTAAGATGAGCTAAAAAAACGAAGTAAAAAATTACTAGAGGAAAATCTAAATGAATGATTCTCAAGCTAAGAAATCAGAAACCCACATGCATCCCTGGCAATTTTTTTGAAACTGAAGACTACCTATGTACTTGACTGGTCACTGCTGATTTTTGTGGAAGGAAAAATTTTTAAAAAGAAATAAAATAAAAGCTCACTTTTAGAAAGAAACTAAAAGAGAGTGCTCTAGAATGGTCTATAATGAAAATGGTGCTTCGATTCTATGACTACCTATTTAATTGACTGAGAGCTGCAGTCCAGTCATTTGTCTTGTCTATACATTCTTATATGATTGATGTATTCAGTTAAGTAGTACTTGCCAGCAATAATTATTATCAATGGATATATATTTCCATTCCTTTAACAAAGCAACTTTAAGATGTTGAAACATGTAGGCTTTCCGAGCTATAAGATTAGGGCACAAATAAAATTGTCTCAATCCACACCATGCCAGAGCAGTTTGCAAAGGAAATGTCAGTAAAGCCATGTGCAGTTCCATTTGCCAATGAACAAAGGACTCAGGAACATATCCAGCGCACTTGGGGGACTGAGAATCAAGTAAAGCAGTCACGTTTGGAACAAGAGTCCAAAAGATATCTCTGGTGTCACTCAAATAACCAACTTTTCACCAACTCTACAGACTGGCAACTTCGAATTCTTTAAGCAAGTGCAGTTTTACAAGTGTTTGAACACAGTTCAAATCTGATAAAATCTTCATGACACAGAACATCATGTAGGATTTTTTTAAAAGTCTTCATTTCAGAAATATGCTGATTATGAGCCACAAAATCTCTTGGAAATAAGAGTTTGACATGCATCTTCAGAACTGTATAAAAATCTCTCCAATATCCCCTCAGGAGTAAAGTTTCTATGCATATGTTCAATGTAATCAGCTTTGACGATCACCTGACTTATCCTGGGTTAATGGGTTACCTGCAATAGAAAAAGAAAATATATATTATTTCATAGTATGAATATAATATAAACGCTAATTTTTTAATTTTACTTTGCAAATAAAATGTTGGTATTTAAAATTCAACAATTTATCTAATATTTAAAATAAAGGACTACCATATCTGATGTTTCCTACTTATACAAATGTAATACTATTTTCTCTATTCTATTAGAACCATTTCCAAATGACTCCACAGACTGGGGAGATTTTAATTGGTGATTCTTCTCCTAAATACAAAGAATGATTTTGGAATTCCTATTCTTAATAGAGATGTGATCATAATCCAGAGATATAAGCATACTATGCCCATTCTAAGGGAAGAAAGATCTTTTCTGTCAGGAATATAATTAGCCATTGCTTTAATATAGACCATGGGAATTGATACCATAAAATTCATTCTTGAAATTTTTCAAAATTCAGCAATTATATGTCTGAAAATTTAATTATTAGTTGAAAAAAATCGACAATGTTTTATAAAATTTTAAAAGTGCCACCAAATTCTAAAGTAAATGATCTGGGATAGTATCATTAATGCTATCAAAAATAACTATTATAGCATTAATAATAATTCATTATTAATAATAATAATTGAGTAGCTATGAGGCAGTGTGAAACTGCCTCAGTCTGATGAATGTTTGTATATTAGGAAAAATAGTACAAAGAAGATCTGATGCATATAGGTATGTTTCCATACAGAAAGATATAGAGACTCAGTAAGACAGAGTATTGATACAGAAAAAGGTTCTCAGACTAGATTGGGCTATGTTAAATTGCCTAATGATTGCCTTTGGCAAAGGTTATATAAAAAATGAATTAAGAATTTAATACTTAGGTATCTGTTTCATATAATGTAATAAAGCAAAAAATAGAACATTGAAAAGCTATAAAAAGTAATTTTGTTACTTTTCAAGATTACAAAAAAGAGAAACATATAAACATATAAAATAATAAAACATATAAAAGAATACAACTTGTCTTGGCTAGACTAAAATTATACTACAAAGGAAGGAATAAAAGTCAACTGTGTATTTTCCACATAGAGGCAGCCATATTATGGATGAATTATAATGGTCATTTTGGCCTCCTGTCATTTCCAAAAAAGAAACCTTTGCTTTCATAATTGAGATATCTTGATATCATACACAAAAACTCTACAGCATAGGATTCAAATACTTCTCGTAGTAGGGGTAACTTAGAAAAATTTATAATAACTATTCCCTGACTACTATTCAGTGGGGTGTAAATAAATCCATTTGTCAATTATAAGAACATTGAGAAGAAATACAAATACAACGTCATAGGGTGATATGGCTGATCCTTTTGAAAAATATAGAAACTATGTTTAGGATAAAGTTTCTTGAAAAGCACTGGTTTAGCATAATCCTCTATTTTTATTAGGTCAGATTATCTTCTCTTTTGAAAATTCCCTGAGCATAAAGACATACATTTGAGGGCCTAACTTGGAGTCCATCTTTTAGAAATTAGTATTTTAAATGTCAGAGATAAAGAAGAAGTGTGTGAATCTGATAAGTTTGATAGAAAATAAGTGGTTTTGAATCTGCAGGGATTCTTCATAGATTATCATAGAACCGTGGTACAGTGATTCCAATAAAGTGATATATTTTTGAATCATTTTAGGCATAGATTCTAAGTTAGTATTTCTGACCACAGTAGATGCATTCTTATATCTTCAGTTCAAGCTAAATATTTCTTCCTGTTGATTTATATGAAGTGTGTCTCTCAAATGTTGGATATTAAAGCTTTGATTTTATTGTTCTAGGAACATGAGCTTTGGATCATATAATTTTGATTTCTCCATATTTATAGAGATAACTTACACATTTAATCTATGTATTGTAACTTACACATTTAATCTATGTATTGTAAAATTATGCTTAAATGTATGTTTATTTTGTTCTGGTAATTCTGGAATAATTATCTAATTTGCTTTTTTATGTCATATTTAAAATGTAGATTTGATTTTTAGAAAACATACTTCTTAGAGACTCCAATTTTGTATGATGTTCCTATTTATCCTAAAATTTTTCCATAACAACTTATAAGTTGACTAGGGGTCTATTATTTCTGGTTGCAAATCTTAATATTTATTTTCTTGGGCTACACCTGGAAATGCTCAAATTATAATAATTCCTGAGTGCAGAACTCCTGGTTCTGCACTCAGGAATTATTCCTGGTCATACTCCGGGCACTATATGAAATGTTGGGAATTGAATCTAGGTCAGCCACATGCATGGCATGCACTCTACTCACTGGTATTGTTTCTCTAGCCCCTGAGCATTTTATTTTATACTTAGGGTTGTTTTTTTTAATGTGTGTATGTGTGTGTAGTAGTAGTAGTAGTAGTAGTAGCAGCAGCAGCAGTAATATTAGTAGTAATAGTAGTAATATTAGTTTTCTTGAACACTATTTAGAAGAGAAAAGGGGGAGAGTGTTCAAGAGAGATAACACAGGCTTCTTTAGAGTGGAAACAGGCTAGCATGGAAACTTGCAAGCAAGATACATGTTCAAAGGAGAACACAGGCTTGAAGAGCCTTAGATACAATTTGTGCAAATTATTTCATTTTGGTTAAAGGACTATTGAGGTTCAGCATATATTGTTCTGGATTTAGGTCTGCATAGCCGTAAGACCAACTATCTTACATTTACACACCCTCTGAGACTCTTGGCTTCCTCTGTGTAAAACAGGTATAGTATATTAGTTCATCAGGTTGAATGAAGATTTAATAATACAATTCTTGTAAAAAAACCCTCACTTTGACTACTATGAAATACTATAAAAATAAACCTAACTACAAAAATTATTTTATGAATAACTTTTTAATAAGAGTGACAAAATGTAGAAAAGATTAAATTAACATGCAGCTTAATTATTGAAATATAGGGATTCAAACAAAAGCTAAACAATAGCCTGTCTCTTTCAATATATAAATACATAGGTATGATATGACCATGTAACAGTGCCTTACCTGACAATCTCCACATTTGTTCCAAAAGAAATAGTAAAAAACCAGGATTTAAAAATGTAAGAGGTGATTCTTAATATTTGTATAATATCACCAATTTTAATCACCTAACCACAGATATAAATTATTTTTAAAATAAAGGTATCTGAAATTTAAGCAAAAAACTTCACATTTTAATTATTTATGTGCTAATTAAATTCAAATTAATAAACTTAAGCTTGAATTCATATGCTACTGGGTGAAGAGGGTAAAAATGTCATTATAGTCTTTGAAGACCATAAGTTGGAATTTCCTGATATGCAAAAGATGTCTAAGCAGTATTTTTACTATCCAAAATTAAATTTTCCCTACTTAAAGATAAATTTCAATATGCCAAATTAAGTACTGCCTTGCCTTTAGAATTTAAATATCACTCTTCTCATCTAAGCCTTATTTTTTTGAAGAGGTAACAGAATAAAAGTTTTATTTTCTTTGGTTGGGGGCATATCTGGTTGATCCCAGGACTTACTCCTGGTTTTGTTCTTGAGGTAATCACTCCTGGTGGTTTTGGGGGATCATCTGGGTTATCAAGGACCATATAAGGGACTATATGGGATACCTGGTTTGGCCATGTGCAAGATAAGCACCCTCCCTGCTATACTATGTCTACAGTCCCAAAAAGTTTTATCTTCTAAGATTTTTAACAAGTTCAGTAACTAAAAGCAGAGGTAACAATAAAATCAGTTTTACTGTATAGGTAATAGTATTTGCTACCATGAATTCACTAACTCCTGGTTCCGAGGGACTAGATATAAAATACTGCAGGAGGAAAAGAAATGGTTCCACAACCATTGTAGTTATGCCTGAGCTTCATATACTATAGTTACTATCTTTGTAAAAATGTTCTTTCAAAACCAATATTTTACAGAGTTATATTTTATGTATATCCTATTTGTGTATGCTACACAACATATTATTATTATTATTATTATTATTATTATTATTATTACATTTTGCATGTGTTTAACTGACAAGAAAAACTACTTGGAAATGAAAGATTTTCTAGTCATGAATGCAAAGCAAAGCTGATAAAAATCTACTAAGAAAATCCTAATCTGTTAACAGAAAACAAGTGCACTATGATTTTAAGATAACAACATCCATTTTCTCTGTCTAACATATGTATTGTAGGTCCTTCACTACATTACTAAAATAAAGGTGTGGTAAATTAAGTTTTTCCACCAATCTAAACTGAGAAAATTAAGACCATGTATGACATTACCTGATTTTAATTTGAAATTAAGTAAAGTCAACTATTTTATGTATTTTTTTGTTTTTAGAACATTATGAAATACCTGCTGTCTTCAAGACAGGAAGGCTCAGAAGAAACAAAACTCTTGTGCTCAAATTTAGATGCTTTCAAAGTTCTTAAAATAATTCAATTCTTATATCTATTATTTCTTTTTACACTGTTCAAGTCAGCTATCTAGGTTAATAATGGGAAAAAAAACATTTCATGGAAAGGCATAATTACAAAATAAAAGTGGGCTATGTAGGCAGAATGCCTGGATTCAAATCTCTCCTATGTTACTTTCTAGTACTGTGGGATTGAATAAATCATTGAAGCCCCTATCCCTCTCTGTGTGTAATAAGAGAATAGTATTATTAGTTTCTTTATAAATGTGATAAAATCAGAAAATTATTAAAAAGTATCTTATCTAGTTAAATGCTTTCAAAATATTAGCAAGTAGTAGCAGTAGTCAATCTCCCAAAGAATACAAAAGGTGATAGATATATTTATACATATGTATAAGTAGTTATACATATGTATAAATATTACCTATTGTCATGGGACTTAATATTCCTCAATTAAAATATTAAACAATAATAATTTGAATTTTATGTTTTATATTAAGTGATCTCATAATTACTCCTTTTTTAATCATAATTAATTATAAAAGTCAAAAGGAATGACAACTGTTTTGTCCAGCATTGACAGAGATACTGTCTTCAAGACAAGGTAGAAGAAAGGAGTAATTTAAAAGGATGTACCTTGAAGCCACGCTGTCTAGGTTCAATGCTCTGTTCTGCTGATAATTCAGTGTGTGACCTTGGGTAAAATAGGCATAATATATTAGTGACTCCTAATCATATGGCTGAGGAATAAACCCTGTCAAATATCTAAAACAATGCCAGGCATGGAACAAGTACTCTGTAAATACTATTATTATTCAGGTATGTGAACATTTGTAAGCATCCGAATGTATTAATTTCTGGGGTTTTTTTTTTTGCTTTTTGGGTCACACCCGGTGATGCTCAGGGGTTTCTCCTTGCTCTGCACTCAAGAATTTCTCCTGGTAGTGCTTGGGGGACCATATGGGATGCTGGGAATCAAACCTGGGTTGGCCGCGTGCAAGGCAAATGCCGTACCCGCTGTGCTATTGCTCCAGCCCCGGTCCTGATTATTTTTGAGGAAAGGTTTCTATATTTTGCAAGCACATAATTCCATTATTTTAAATATTCTCTGACTTTCTAACGAACCAGCTGTCATAAGCCTTTTCATGCAGGGCATTTATTTAGGAAATTAGCATTCTACTTTAACCACCTAGGCTTAAAGGATAAATGTGGAATAATTATGCCAGAACAATGCAGATCTGTGAATTTCTTTATTCATTATCTATGATTCCTCTGACATAGTTTTTCCTTAATTGAGTCCTATCCCATATCCCAGAATACTTTGAATCTCAGTTGTCCAGTTTGAAAATCTACATAAATTAGTGATATTACTGCCAAATCTCCACAGTATCTATGTGAATTTAGTTTAATTCACAAAATAATGTATTCTCATTCCCAATTTTGTCACTAAAATTTTGTTATAAAGAACTATTTGAAAATATACTCCTAAGAATACAAAATGAATCACATATGTTCATTAGTATGAGACAATGCTTTATGAACATTACAAGTAAATGACATTTGAAAAGTTATCACCCACACTATTAGAGAAACATTATTTTTCTAATTATTAAAGAAGATAAGTCAATCAAGAAATATGTAGTAGTACTTCTGAAAGGGGGTGGTAAGTCTAAATGCAGTGTATGTTCAATGTTTATAGTATAGCTAAGTAATAATGTCACTAATAGGCACTTTTTCAAACTAACATCCCAATAAGTTAACTTATTTGATAAAGATAAGAGGACTAATAGGACACTCTTATAACCCTAACTGCTGATTGCAAATAAATTGTCTTGGAATATAATCACCGCTTCACTTCAGATGTATCTTGGTGAGGTGGGAAAGCACAAACTGGAGGTGCTTACTCCTGGCTCTGCACTCAGGGATCAACTGGAGGTGCTTACTCCTGGCTCTGCACTCAGGGATCACTCCTGGAAGTACTTGGAGGACTATCCAGGATGCTGGAGATCGACTCAGGTTGATTGCATGCAAGGCAAATGCCCTACCCTCTGTACTATCACTCCAACACACAAATGCATTTTTAATGTAGTTCTTCTAAGTACATAAATTAAGCTCCTGCCTCACTTTTGTATGTATTACGTGTATAATTACAAACATCATTGTTCTGCACTGGCAGCTTTTCTCATTTATGCTAGAGAAAATCTGCTGTTGAGTTGATTATACATAAGAATGTGCTTGCACTATCTTGTGATGCATCATTGTAGAAAGTATTTTAACACTTAACAGTCTGGGATGATGAGTTTAAGAGCTCTTAAACAATTATGGTTGAGGCTGCAATTTCACATGAATCTTCCTCATAAATATACTCTACATAAAAAATTAAGACCTTTGGGGCAGAGGGTGTGAGGGAGTTCCTAAGTGATTCTTGGCCATCTAGGAGCTGGTGGTTCATTGCATTAGGGCCCAAGGATGCAGTATTCCATAGGCCCTGTGGCTCCAAGGATTATCTGGTCATCTCACTGAAGCTGTAGGGTCTTCAGGGCTGTATCAGGTAATTCTAGGGGAACCACGTGGTTCTAGGGGGGTTGGCTGCATCTACTTTAATACTTGTATTCTTTCTCTCCGGTTCTTACTCTAAGAATGAATTACTTCTAAAAGCAGTTAAGTAGAATAACAGTCCTGAAAATAGGAAGGGTATTTGACTTGTGATCCTAAAATCAAACTAACAATGGCTGGTACAGGATTGGCCTCAATGTTTATTTTAAAGCCTGGAGCACCAAGGGTTAGCTGGGCTATCTGTTTAATACTCCAAGAAATTTTTGTAGTGAATATTTAGATCTAACAGCGCTTCAATACTGGGACTCATTAAAAATAAGCAACTAATCTTCCTAGTATCAATATTACTGAAGAATAGTGATTGATTTTTATAAGAGTTATATATTAGTGATCTATACTAGTGTTACTTTCTGCTACTTTTGGAACTCTCTACTATTTCTCTTGTCTAGATTGAAAGATCTTTAAATGATGGTCCAGAGATTAATGTGCTTGACTTGCATGCAGAGAATCTCGGTTTGATATCCACTACCACATACAGACCCTGAGTCATATTAGAAAAGTTCTCTGAACAGAGCTAGTACTAAACCCTCAGTGCAGTCAGGTAAATTAAAAACAAAATCATCATCATCATCATCACCATCATCATCATCATCATCATGAGATCTCTTAGTATCTGAGGTTTCTATCTGCTGAGTGATTCTTTAATTCCTTCTATTCACCAAATGGCCTTTCTTTTTTTGTTTTTGTTTTTTAGGGAGGTGGGGTGGGGGATGGGGGACACAACTCACTCCTGGATCTGTGCTGAGGAATCAGTATTTGTCACTAGATAACAAAAACAAAACATTCCCTGATTTCTATTTGTGTAGTTAAATTTATTTAACGTCCAAAAAGAAATCATTAAGACTCTCTTCCTGCTATACACCTATTAGGGTAATTTTGAAAATTAAGCAAAATGGGATTCAGTCATATTTTTCTGAGAAAATTTCAAAAAGTCTTCAAAATGTGAAAATAGCTATTTTAAATTTGGGGGAATCTGAATTTACTTTAAAGATACTGTTCCTAAGCAAATATTTTCCATATATCAGCATTTAGAATTCATATTTTTAGAGATAGTTGATATTTTAAAATCCCAGTTAAAGGGATTTTTTCATTAAATGTGATTTTAGGTTCATTCCTAGACTCATCTTATTTTTAAAGGAGAAATTTGAATTGGCAGTTTTTATCCTCTTTAATATTTGACCAGATTAAACTTTTAAAGTAACTTTCTGACAAAGTCCAAGAATTGCAGCCTCACTAATTATGAGGACCTGCAGAATGAAATAAAATTAAAGAAAAAGAGCTCTTGGAAAAAAGGCCTGTACATTGGAAAAAAATTGTCTTTAAGTCACCTAGATATTATTACTATGAAGGCACCATTTCTTCTTTACTTTCTATTTGATTTTAAATCATAAATGCAAATGACTTTTAGCTAGTATTGTGCCTAAAATATACCTGTCCTCTCCATCACTAACTTCTTCCACAAAACGGGTTTTAGAGATGATAAATTTATAGGTGGTTTAGATTTTTGGGTAAAAAAAATTTATCTTTCTGTGAGTTGCAAAATTAGAGTCCTGTTTTTAAGGACAGGGAAGCAAAGGGCTAGTATAGTTTACTAGGAAGATTTTTGTTTTTCTTTTCCCCAGATGTTTCTATTTCTAATTTATTACTTAAATACAGTCAGAGTTGACTAGTCCCAAATTGCTAAAGGTAATAAAAATACCAATCTTTTTGTGGCTTGAGAGATAGTACAACAGATAAGGTACTTGGCTTGAATACAGCCAACTCTATTTCAGTTCTTTGTACTGCATACATTTCCTCAAGTCCCACCAGAAATACTCTCTGAGCACAAAATTAGGAGTAAGCCCTGAACACTGCTGGGTGAGTCCCCAAATCCAAAATATGCTTTTTAAAATATGAGGCTAGTTATTTCTAATTACTTAGATTTGGTATAACTTAATTTATGCATTTTATTTTTTTCACAATTGAATAAAGAATTGGGTAATTCAAGAACATAATATCAATAAACCAAATGAAGATTAAGTACACGCTTCATGGATCAGAATTTTTCTATGTTAATTTCCAATTAAAAGGACAAGGCCCACTAACTATAGCAGCAGTTTTGCTTGTTCATTTCCTATTTGTTGAAAGATGATATGTGCCCTGTAAGGTCATTGTAGATGACAATATTGGGTTTATCAATATGAAATATTGGCCATTGGTAGCTGCTGTGTTCAGTTTGGGGGTTCTCATAAACGGCAGAAAATGATGGCTTGCTTTTTAAAAAAATGTAAGAATATTCACTTTCTTTACTGATCATTTACTGCTCTTTGCCTTCTGATCTCTAACACTGCACCAACTTTTCTTCTCCCCCTAAAATCAGGGGATACCTGTAATGCTACTAATAAGAAAGAGTAGGTTACAGTTAATCCTGTAACATGGTGTACACACCTGCTGTCTGTGAGAAATAAACCGAGATGAGAGATCATTTCTGGAGTTGTTTTGAATCTTTATTCCTCAAGGAAACTTCTGTCCCTTCCTTAGAATCCGACCAATATACTAGTATTCGCCACTATAGTGCTCCAACATAGAGCAAGGATTTTTTTTTGAGTGTGGAAAAAATCAAAAATTGTCATCAGGCACAGCAGAAACCTTCTCTTTCTACTTCTCCATGCGAACTTGAAGAATTCTACACGTTTGCCTAAGGAACAAACACAAGTCAGGTACTCCACTGTTCAACAGATTATTACAGAAAGCAAACCTCAGAAAAAGGGAACATTTTAACAAGTGTAAAGGAACAGCAAGACAGTAACTTCCTTTATTTCCATAAAAACTTATAGTGAGGAAGATTTTGCATGTCTCTTTGAAGCATTATAAGCTCTTAGAATGTTATTTTTTATTTCAGAAAAACATATAGACATTAAGTGGGACCTAAAGTAAATAGATTTTATGAGAAATTAATAATGGATAGTAAGTACTTCTCTTGAATATATGGGGATGTATTCTGTACAAAGTTAAAAGTTCATTAAAATCAGATAAAGCACATAGAAATCAACATTTTTAACCCAAAAGGGTGAAAACAGGAGAAACAAACAGTATATAGTAATATTTAGCTAGCACTCAAAAATCTAATATATGCAATCTTAATTATACTATTTCCTAAACAACCCACAATAATTTCCTGAAGCATCAACCTGATTCACACATACTGTAAGGCTGAAAAGTAAAGCTAAGTCATTTAACTAATGTATGGGTATAAAACTAGATATGATCATTTATTATTCAACCCAGATTTCTTATTTTCTACTCATCAGTTCCGTATTTTTCATTGAATGGAATTATGACACTTTTAATTTATAGTTCATGACATGGCTATGGTTTCAAAAGTTTTCTTTATACTATTTCCAGAAATCCTCTAAAGAATAAAAAGAAAAGAGAAAAATGTTATGACCTTGGTCTCCCAGCATCTAATCAGAAGAAATACTGATCTGAGGAAGTGTAGGGCTGTTGAGCTCAGTCACTGTGTTAACTCATTTATTGGGTTGAGATAAAGTAAACACAGTCATGAAAGGCTCAGGCTCAGGAAAAACATAAATGACTGCAGACAAAGGATTAGGCTTGAGGAAAATTTAGAGGAGTTCTTTGTAATTTAGAAAGAGCAAAGAACATTTGGGAAAATATGTACCTAAACGCTTCTATTCCTCCATTTTCCTTACATTGTTGTAGAGCACATAGGAAGTCTTTGGGGAAAATGTTCATTAATTTCATGTATCCTCACTGAATATTTTTAGAATGATAATTTTTCTCCATATGTCTAATAGCTAATTAGTTTCTAGACCCAAGTCATCTTTTTAAACTGTTTTCTACTAATTGTTCCACTGCCACTATCTTAATTGAGGCCTCTATTCTATATAGTTTGTAGTGTTGCAATAATATTCTAATTTGCCTCCCCAAATTGTCTTATTTTCTGCAATTCTTTTCTCTTAGACAATATTACAGACTTTTCTTTTCAGAATCCTGGTAAAAATTATAGATGGAAATCATTCCCAATGATCTAGAAGAAGGTTCTTCATGATTTGAACTTAACATACCCAGTCTCATTCCTTTTCATTCCCAACTACACTCTGAGCCCTATAGGATCAGTTTCAATCCTATATATTTACTACTCTAAGGACTAGAGATGCTGATTTATATCTCCTCTGTGCATAATTTACCTTTGTCTGACATAGTTTTCTTTCAAGTCTTACAAAAACTGTTATCAAAGATCATTCTTAAGTCATTGTGATTCATGTAGATAGCATTTTGTCAATACTTTTATTATAGCATAATATAATATAAATAGCAAATGGTCATGCCAAGAGGTATAACATATAAAAACAATAAGCACACATTCATTTCTCCTGTGCTGAATAGCAAATCTAGGCACTTAAATGATTCCCAATATTTATTAAAATGAAATTTGAAACAATGAATGAACGGGTGGGTGGATGAATGTTTAAATGAATTAATGAATGACTATGAGGAGAAAAAATAAATTTCCAACTAAGGAAAACTAAAGTTACTCTTTGGATTCTCTATGAATAGGGGAATTAATAGGGGAATAATTAGGTGACCTCAAAGGTCAGTTTTTCCATTTAAAAAAAATTTTAAGAATCAGTCCCATGATTCTGTCATTAAGGAATTTCAAATTAGAGAAATACATGGGTCCTGACATCAGCTTCACAATTCACACCTTATATATTTAAATTTATTCTCACTTGGAAATGGTCTGATTTTTAAAACAAAATTAATTCATGAAAATAATAATGCAAGTAGATAATAGGAATCTGTGATGCTTTAATTGGTTTTAGGTTAACCACTTGGGATATAGAAAATGTTCAAATTAGATACATCAAGTTTGAAATATTAACTGTAATGAATATGATAGAATCAGAAATTATTCTATTTTTTTAAAAAATGCATTATTACCTCTTAACACTTCTTTAAATAATGCCCATATAGTGTTATGCAGCAGTATTACAATTAACCCTTGGCAACAATTATTCTCCATATAAGTATTTCAGACTCACTTGACATCATATATAGAATTGTAAATAAGTTATCAAAGAAAGCAAACAAATACCACGGTGATTGATTCACTCCCAAATACTGATAATATAAATCTATTTTTATGTATATGTATTATATAAATATAACAGTATTTTGACATTATAGTGACTTGATATATATATCACTGTGATCACTGTCCTTCTGTTGTTCATCGATTTGCTCGAGCGGGCCCAATAATGTCTCCATTGGAGACTTTGTTGTTACTGTGTTTGGCATATCGAATACGTCACGGGTAGCTTGCCAGGCTTTGCCGTGCGGACAAGATACTCTCAGTGGCTTGCCAAGCTCTCCGAGAGGGGCAGAGGAATCGAACACGGGTCGGCCATGTTGGCTGCATGCAAGGCAAATGCCCTACTGCTGTTCAGATGCCTGACTTTCACACATTTGCCTATTTATTTTTAAAATATACAGGCTGCTATTTTAAAGGACAAAGTGAAGGTTTTATATAGTAAAAGATAATATATTACATTTTTTGGTCTAAACTCAAATACCAAGTGTATCCAATTTCAATTCTCTTCTGCTTTTCAGGAAAAGCTTGCAATTGCTCACCATCTTTTTTTTTTTAGTGAGACACCATGAGGTACAGTTGTAGACTTACAAATTTTGTGCTTGGGTTTCAATTATACAATGATCAAATACCCATCCCCCCCGACCAGTACCCATTTCCCACCACCATGGATCCCAGTATCCCTAACATCCCCCATCCCCCCCATCCCAACCTGCCTCTGCAGCAGGGCATTACCCTCTGTTCTCTCTCTCCTTTTGGGAGTAGTGTTTTGCAAAATAGGCATTGAGTGCTCACCATCTTTTTGTGTGCCATCTTTTGCCTCCAGGCTTATATTATAATCACTAATATCACTGATAATCACATCACTTAATCACTTAATCACTTAATCCCCGTTATTCATCGATTTATTCGAGCGGGTGCCAGTAACATCTCCATTCATCCCGGTTGCGTGCTAGCGTAGCCCAATGGTATCTGTTCGTTTTAGGAACATGTAGAGCCTCAAACCGATCATTTAGGCTCTTGACGAAGAAGTCTGACCATCTTATAGGTTGGCGTCCATGTGATCTTTTGATGTCTCGTGGAATCCAATCAGTAATGGCTCTAGTCCAGCGGTTGTCTGTAAACCTCATTACGTGTCCAGCCCATCTGATTTTTGATGTCTTGGCAAATGAGACAGCGTCCCTGATTCTTGAGCGTTGACGAAGATCAGAACTCTGGATTCTATCTCTCATTTGAGTGAATCGTGATATTCCAAGCATAGTTCTTTCGATTCCTCTTTGAGAGACCCGAATAGTGTTCTCATCCTGTTTTCGTAGGGTCCAGGTCTCTGAGGCATATGTTAATGCAGGAAGAATAGTGGAATCAAAGAGATGTGCTCATAGCTGGAGGTTCTTTGTCCTTTTAGTTATTTCTTCAATGCTCTTGAAGGCATTCCAAGCCGCTCTCTTCCTCCTGCGCAACTCAGGTGCCAGGTCATTCATCATGTTGATTTCTCGACCTAGGTATATATAACTGTTGCATTCGGAGATGGTGGTTCCGTTGAGAGCGAATGGAGCGTCAGGAACAAGGCTGTTTCTCATAAACATTGTCTTCGCAAGATTCAGCTGTAGTCCGACCTTTCCACATTCACAGTCAAAGTCGCTCAGCATTTGTGTCGCTTGGTTGATGTTTGGTGTTATTAGAACAATGTCATCAGCAAAGCGGAGGTGGTGTAGTTGCCGACCATCTATCTTCACTCCCATGTTTTCCCATTCCAGCCGTCGCATGATGTTCTCAAGGGTGGCACTGAAGAGTTTTGGTGAAATGGTATCACCCTGCCGAACCCCTCTCTTGATATGGATGATTACTTCTTTGTAGAATGGTGAGATCTTGGTAGTGATTCCGCAATAGAGCTCACGAAGGATCCTGATGTATTGAGTTTGTACGCCCTGATTGGCTAGGGCTTCTATGACCGCTTCCCTTTCAACAGAATCAAAGGCCTTCTTTAAATCAATGAACGTTAGACAGAGTGGCATCTTGAACTCCCGAGATACCTCAATGAGCTTGGTTACTGTGTGGATATAGTCGATGGTACTGAATCCTTTTCGGAATCCAGCTTGTTCACATGGTTGTCCTTCATCTAGTGTTCTGCTAATCCTATTCAGGATGACTCGAGTGAATAGTTTGTAGATGACAGACAATAGGCAGATTGGGCGATAGTTGCCAATGTCGTGGATGTCTCCTTTCTTGTATAGTAGTACAGTCTTGCTGGTTTTCCATTGGGATGGAACCTTGCATTCAGACAGGTAGCATGTGAAGAGTCGAGCCAATGTATTGATGAGTACTGATGGTAAGTTCTTCAGGTGTTCAGGTCTGATCTTGTCTGGGCCAGGTGCTCTTTGTTTCTTTACAGACGAGATGGCATGTTGGATTTCGGAAGGGAGAACATTGGGAACGACATATCCATCATGTGGTTATCTCTCTCTTGGCATTCCTTGCACAATCATGGAGGTGCTGAATCATTCGATTGTATTCGTCATCAATGTTGTCAATGACGGCATCTTCCCATGTTGCCGCAACAGAGCCAAAGAGTTCCCAGTTGGTGGTTGTTCTGGGAGTCCTCTTCTTAAATAATAATATATAAATATTTATATAATCTTAAATATAATCACTTATATCAGTAGACAATTCATCCATTGTTTTTTCCTGGAATACTCAGAATTATTCTGTGAAATTGTCCCCCATTTATTCATTGCTATCATGAGTACTTCCTACTAATTAAAACTTTGCCAAGTTTTTACCTAAAATAAAACTAGTACTTGACATCATATTTTGGGGCTTCAAACTTAGTGCATCATGTTCTGTGCATATCTAGTCCTTGCATTCAGTTAACTTAATATTCATTAGGCATATGCAAAGTGGCAGGCACTTCATTTGATTAATATTTATCTGGTTTATACTAAGTGGGAGAAAACTCTTTCCAGTGTGAAGATTGTTAGTTTCAAAGTGAAGTGGAAGAGGATTTCTGAGGCAGGGAAAACTTTCTGAGGAAATGTATTGTCTGGCCCCAGTATTCAGTCTGTCTGAACTCCTTATAGTCTTTTATGGAAGTTTCAAGGCAGAAGAAAGAATGTGCAAATGAGGGGGAAAAAAACCTGAGAAAGAAAAGGTAAGGAAAGCAATGTAATAGCAACGAAGTAAGCAAGGGATAGAGCTGTAGGAGATAAGGTCACACTAACTTGTTCATTCTTTGTGATTATTGGCAAATATTCTCTTTGCTACCATGTTAAGATAAACAGCAGGTAACAGTGGATAATATCCTATACAACAAGTGCACACATGCATATGACTACCTTGAAATCAGCAAAACACTGTGATTTCTTTTTTTTTTCTTTTTTTCTTTTTTATTAGTGAAACACCATGAGGTACAGTTATAGGCTTACAAATTTTGTGCTTGGGTTTCAGTTATACAATGATCAAGTACCCATCCTTCCACCAGTGCCCGTCATCCATCACCACGGGTCCCAGCATCCCCCCCCTCCCATCCCCCCCCTCCCATCCTGCCTCTGTGCAGGGTATTCCCCCTTGTGCTCTCTCTCTTCTTTTGGGTACTGTGTTTTGCAAGAGAGGCTTTGAGTGGCAATCATGTTTGGTCTATAGACTACTTTTAGCATGCTTCTCCCTCCCTGGGAGGGTCCTCACAACACCCTTCATTTGGTGCTCTCTTCTCTATCTGTGATTTCTGACTCTAAGTTTTTCAAAAGCTTTATTTCCATAAATTGGTTCTGAAAAAAATGTTTTTTTCATATAAGCCTGAAAGCCACTACTCTTTCTGTACAGAACATGAACATTTGGAAAGTGTTAGAAAAGGAAAAGGTAGTAAGCAATCATACCTGCGTGCTTATGAAAGTAAAATGTTATCCCTGAGAGTTTTCAGCTTTTCAGTTTTCAGTAGAAAAGAGTTTATGAAAGTGTGATTAATATTCACTAGTGATCAACATATAGGGAGACATACAGAAAACTAGTATAGAAAACCAATTATCAAAAATTCATTTGTAGCTCTTCTGCAGCACTTAGTTTCTATTATGAGACATCACTCGAGAGCATGTGCCTTCTCAAACTACTCAGTGTTTTATAAGATAATAAAGTTCAAGAGTACTATAAGTCCAGTCATAGGAAAAATACCATACTTTTATTTTAGGGTGTTCTGTGCTTGGGCTTGGCCCCAGCAATGCTCAGGAAACTATTCAGTGCTGGGGAGCTAACTGGGATCAGTAATATTCAAGGCAAATGGCTTAACTCTTAATATCTCTCTGGCCCTAGTAATTCTCTAGTAACATTTTAGCAATATTTAAAAAAATGATAATCTGTCCTTGTAGATTGGAAGAGAATAGTGTGTTTTTTTTTGGGGGGGGAATGCAAAGATTTCTGAATTGTTTAATAAAATACTACACATGGAAAAGAAATTTTATATAGAAAAATTTAATATGAATTTTTTTAGTGAAACACCATGAGGTACAGTTGTAGACTTACAAATTTTTGTGCTTGGGTTTCAGTTATACAATGATCGAGTATACAAAGTGTTTTTTTAATGCTTTCAGTGTATATGTATTTCACTTCATTTAATTTATTCCTAATTAATTTTTAAAGTAAGTACAATGATATTATATATTTAATTTCTTAAAGAAATTTGATTTTGTTGAAATTTTACTGAATTTATTTATTATAGTAGTTTTCTAGTGTGGTTATTCAGGTTTTCTATATTGTAAACCATACTATCCACATATGAGAATGATGATTTTATTTCTTTCTTTTTAATTTGAATGCTGTGTATTTATTTTCCTTGCCTATATTTCTTGTTAGACTTCCAACATAGCTGAATAACTGTTGTGAGAGTGGCATCCTTCCCTGATCTTGTTGAAAAGTTGAACTTCTTTTCTCTAATGGGTATCCTAGTATTAGTCATATAGGACCTTAATCATGATAAGGTATGATTTGCTAAGCCTGCTTTGCTAGGATTTTATTGTAAATGAGTGTTGAATTATGTCAAGTGCTTTCTCTGTATCTACTGAAACATGATTATATGATTTTTTTTGTATGTGTGTGCTGTCATGAATTAAATCCTGGGTTGACATGTGAAAGCATGTGCTTTACCACTGAGTCACATTGCCAGTCCCAGTAAAGTGTTTCTGCCCTTGATTTTATTAAGGTATATCACATTGTCTTTATTTTCTTAACAGATGTTGAAGCATATTCTATGCAGCCTTTTATTAATTTTTTTCTTTTTGGGTCACAACCAGAGATGCACAGGGGTTATTCCTGGCTTTGAACTCAGCAGTTACTCCTGGAAGTGCTTGGGGACCATATGGGATGCTGGAAATAGAACCCAGGCCGGCCACGTGCAAGGCAAACGCCCTACCCACGGTGCCATTGCTCCAGTCCAAACTTTTATTTGTTCCTTTGGTGTTTTGGCTATATCCAGCGGTACTCAGAGATTATTCCTGACTTTCACTGAGGGTTCACTCCTGGTGGTGAAACCATATGTGGTTCCAGAGATTTGACTGGACTTAAAAGAATCTTAACCCCTGAGCTATCTTTCTGGCTCCCTTTTCTTTTCACTCATCTTTATTTAAAAGTCTATTTTGTGTAATATAGTTTGACTGTGCCAGATTTTATCTACATTTCCATTTGCACAGGGAATCTTTTCCAATTCCCACATGGTGAGTCTGAATTGTATCCTTACATTGGAAATAGTTCTCAGACTGGCAGTCTATAACTGAATCTTGTGTTTGATTTCTTTCAGTCACTCTAAATCTTATTTTTCTGGCAATGCTCAGGGGTTACTCTATTATATTGCTGGGGATTGAACCAGTCCAATGCCTCACCTGCTGTATTATTGCTCCAGTCCCTCTATATTTTTGACTAGAGAGTTTATTTTATTTATACTTATTACTGATTAGTATGCTTGGTACATGTTGCCATTTTGTGTTTTATTTCTATGCTTGTACTTGATCATTTTTAATTCACTCATCGCTTGTTCCTTTCTCAAGTAGTCTGTTAAGTTTTTTTAGTGATGTGTTTAAGTTCTTTTATGTTTTTCCTGCTGTGTGGTTACCATGAAGTTCACTAATGTCCTCCTATGCATATAACAGTAAGTTATATATGTAAATTGACATGAGTTATATATATATATATATATATATATATATATATATATATATATGTTGACTCCCCTGCTTCCTTTTCATTGCTAATGGTATTATCATTATTATTGATAATGATCACAACCTACACATGATGTTGTGGTACTCTTGCCCATTCTGGCTACAGTTCTTGCTGGGAGCTGCACTCCTGGTCACAGGACTTGCACACCTTTTTACTTGTACTCGCACAAGCTGGGCTGCATAATTCTTGGCTTTGATACTTCCATCCTGTTATCTCAGTGCTTACGTATACCTGACTGGAGAATGACTGTAAATTACTCGCTTCACTAGGAATTGCAGCAGAACTGCCAGGATTATGCCAGTGTATGCAATGAAATTAGAGACTGAATTTATGGCTTCATACCTATAAGACATGCATTATGAAATAGCAACTGAGCTATTTCATGTCCCCCTCTGTTATTTTTAATTTTTCTGCATTATAATTCAGATGGGCTGGAGTGATAGCACACTGGTGAGGTTTTTGCCTTGCAAGCAGCCAGCCTGGCCGAGCTGGGTTCGATTCCTTCACCCCTCTCAGAGATCCTGGAAAGCTACCGAAAGTATTCAATATGCCAAACACAGTAACAAGAAGTCTCACAATGGAGACGTTACTGGGCATGCTCGAGCAAATCGATGAACAACGGGAGGACAGCGTGTATAATTCAGATGCATTTTTTTCAAACAGTCAATACTTGCACTTTTGCCTTTTGATCCAGACTGATAAAGTTTTATATGTCTCTTAAGCAGAATATGGAGAAAGCACTTAGAAGAATATAGGAACAAAATAAAAAACAAAATCTATTTTTTATATTAGGAAAATATATCAGTGATTATATCAAAATCAAATGACCTAACTGGTCTAATCAAGTATTTGTATTCGTACATTGTTTCATCCTTTAGTGAAAAATTTAAAAACTTTTACAATACTCTTTTCTATTATTTCCCCCTTTTCTTCATCTTCTAGCTGCTGACTTTGTATTCATTTTAACAAATGCCATGGGGATGCTCACATGCTTGGTAATGGCGCTAACATAGTGGCCAGAGGTTTCACTCTTTTAGTTACAGTTCTTGCTCATGAGTTCACTGATAATCAGTGCAGTGCTTGTCACTTGCTTACCAGAAATCACACTCCTAGCTGAAGTGCTCGAGCATACCTGGCCATTATATGGCTAAAAATAATGTGCCACTAAGCACGATAGAATTTCCTGTATCATAGGGCCCCAGGGAGACAGTATAGTGACTAAGGCTCTTGCTTTGATGCATCTGATGTATATTATATCCATTCCCAGCACCCCATAATGTCCCCTGAGCACTACCAAGAGTGATCCCTCAGCAGAGAGAAAGAAGTCCTAATCATCACAAACTGTGGCCTAAAACCCTCATCCCTACCAAAGAAAAAACAATTTCCAGTATCAAGCTCAACATATGTGGCAGCATCAGGGTTCAAACTTATGACTTAATACTTGCAAACCAGGGACTTTGGCCACAGAAGGCTCTTCTATCTCCTCTCCCCAATATTTCATGTTTTAAGTTTCCCATATTAAATTATATAAATGTGCTAATGCTATAATAATATTATGTATTATTTTTGCTGGTTTTTATGTTTCTTGGTCTTCATATTTTCTGGAAATTTTTTAGAGTATGTTGTATCATATTTACAAAACATTTTTATTGAAATACTATGGGACTATGGCTATCATATTTCTCAAAAAATGGATTTACATATTAATCATTAGAAATTATGTTTTTGTGTTTTGATAAATTCATGCATATTTTTTATTTTTAAAAAAACTTTATTAGTGAAACACCATGAGGTACAATTGTAGACTTACACATTTTTGTGCTTGGGTTTCAGTTATACAATGATCGAATACCCATTCCTCCACCTGTGCCCATTTTCCACCACCACTGATCCCAGTATCCCTCCCACCCTCCATCATCCCCCCCTCACCCTACCCTGCCTCTGTGGTAGGGCATTCCTTTTTGTTCTCTCTCTCCTTTTGGGTGCTGTGGTTTCATGCATATTTTTAAATGATTGGATTAAGCCCTGTGAATAATATTCTTGCAATAGTCTGCATTACTAATAAGAAATAAGAATAAATCCGAAGTATAACAAGAGGTTTAGGGACCAGAGAGATCGTACAAGAGGTAGGGTATTTGCCTTGCATGCGACCAACCAGGGTTCCTCATCCCTTACAGCTGCACTGTATTTCATTGTGTATATATCCCACATCATCATAATCCATTTATCTCTTTCTGGACATGTCGGTAGATTCCATATCTCAGCTATTGTAGTGAGTGCAGCAATGAATAATAGTGTGCATATGTCCTTTTGACAGAATGTTTTTACATCCTAGGAGTAGATGCCCATACAAAGAATTGCTGCATCCTGTGGAAGTTCAATTCTAAGTTTGCTGGGAACTTCCCATAATATTTTCCACGGAAATTACACCAGACAACATTGTCACCATCAGTTTATGAGAGTTCCTTTTTTATTACATCCCCACTAATACAGATTGTTCCACAATTTTTTATATGTTCCATTCTCACTGGTATGAGATGGTATCTCACTGTGAGTCTTGATTTGGATCTCTGACGACAAGTGATACTGAGCATTTTTTCATGTATCTACTGACCACCCACTTATCTTCCTCTATTCATGTTACCCCTCATATTTTAATAAGGTTTTTTAAATTTTTTGGTTGAACTTTGTGAGTTCTTTATATATTCTGGGTATCAAGTTTTCCTCTACTGTGTGGAATGCAAATATTTTCCTCTGTTATGTAAGTTGTCTTTTAGTTTTGACTTTGTTTCTTATTGCCATGCAGAATATCTTTAATTTTATGTAGTCTGATTTGTTTAGTTTTTATTGTGCTGCCTTTGCCAGTTGTATAAGATCACTGGAGGTACCTCTGAGGTCCAAATCTTGAAGTGTTCTTCCTATGTTTTCCTCAATGTACTATAGTTGCTGGTTGGATAACAGGGTCTTTGATCCACTTAAAATTAAATTTTGTGTGATGTGTAAGATTTGTATCCAGTTTTAGTTTCTTACATGTAGCTATCTAATTTTCCCAGCACCATTTGTTGAAGAGGCTATATTTACTCCACTTCATCTACTCAGTTCCTTTATCAAAAGTTAACTGCCCATATATATGGGGTTTTGCCATAGGGTACTATGTTCTGATTCATGGAGCAGAGGAACTATCTTTATTCCGGTACTATGCATTTTTAATCACTAGAGCTTCATAATACAGCTCCAAATTAGGTAATAAAATGCCTCCAAATTTCTTATTTTTCATAGGCTCTGGCTATTCATAGTATTTTCTGATTCCATGCAAACTTTATAATTTGCTAGATCCTGGAAGAATGTTTTCTGAATTTGGGTGAGAATTGCATTGAATCTGTTTAATAGCTTAGGTCATTTTAATAATATCGATCCTTCCAATCCATGGCTATAGGATTTCTTTCCATTTCCTTAAGGTCATCTTCTATCTTTCTTACGTGATTCAAATTTATCATTGTGTAGATCTCTCATGTCTTTTTTTAAAGATCTCTCATGTCTTCTATGTATGTCATCATCTCATCTGCAAATAGTGATAATTTGAATTCTTCTTTTACATTTTGGATTCCTAGTTACTTGACATTTTTGTATACTATTTTAAATGGTATAGACTTCTTGATCATTTTCTCTTCTGGGTAATTCTTTGTATATATGAATGCAACTAATTTTTGTGTATTGACATTATAGTGGGCCACTTTGCTATTTTGCTTTTTATTTCTATTAGCTTTTATTGTGAATTCTTTTTTAAAAAATTTTTATTAGTGTCTTCTATATATATCATCATCTCATCTGAAAACAGTGATAATTTAAATTCTTCTTTTACAATTTGGATTCCTTTAATTTTTTTTCTTGCCTGATTGCTATAGCCAGGATTTCTAATACTATGTTGATTAGAGGTAAATCGTGGACATCCTTATTCTTACCTGATCTCAGAGGGAAACTTTTCAGTTTTTCACCAGTAAGGATAATATTGGTTATGGGTTAGTTATAGATGGCCATTAATATCTATTCCTCGTCATTGATGCCGCAAAATCCTCAAATAAATGAGGGTTTATTTGAGCTCTGTGAGTTGCCAGAACTTCTCTCCCTGTCTGCCAGAGCAGGTGAAATCTTTAGTTCCACTGTTTTTCCTAAAGATTTTTGGCTACTACAATTTGAATTGAAGATGCCAGATATATGAGGTCTGACCTAATTTGTTATTTTTCAACAAAACAAGATGTACTCTATAATCTGTTACTATAACAATGTCTGTGTCCTTACGATGCTACTTCACTGTAATACAGTTCAGTTTATAATATATTTGCATAGAATGATAAAAATAGACAAATTTGAAGAAACATATAAGATCCAAGATCTCTTGAAGTGGTTGGGATGAAAGGGTGGTGGTGTTGTGTGGACGCTAATGTTGGAGAGAGAGTTGGAAGGGCCTCCTTGGTCCCAGAGCCCCAGAAAGTGTTTGCAGATGGTGACACAGAAGTCACTAGGCAGGATGAGGGTGGAAGCCTTTGACATGTATGAATGACAGTTGATGGTATTCTTTTAAGGGAAGGTGAAAAAGGAGGGTTATTGTGACAATATTAAAAATAATCCATTTTGAAAACTGAAACTCATGTGAACTCAATTTTACTAACTTTGTATTAATTCGTCTTCTACCAAATTATGTAATATTAAAAATTTATCTTTGAAAGTCAACCCACATAGTCTGATGCGTCTGAATTGCAATTATGTTTAGTATGAAAAAATCACTTTTGTCTAATGTTCAAAATAGCTGCTAACAGTTACTTGCACTGAAGTGACGAAATTCCAGGTTGCCTGGGATAGGACAAAAGCTGTTAGTTAGGAATAACATCCTAACTTCCTGCTGCCTTTATCCTGAAAATATGTCATTATAAAAATTGCATTATGACCCATATAGAGTAGTTAATTCCTTATGGAAATTGAATTTTAATAAATAACTCCTGAATACATAAGTCTTAAACTATAAATAAATGGCTCTTTAATCAGCATTGGTGACATTCTAAAAAGTAAGTAACATTGCTTGAAACATTTCTGAAATCTTTTAACTCATGTACATATGTTAATAAATATTTAATGTTACTGTTGAGAGAGGCACCCTACATACAGTATTGTACTTTAATGTTTATATTATGAAGATGAGACATGGAGACTGTGATGTTACTGAGAGACTATAAAATAATAAGCTAGTATTGAAATTTAATGCCTGATAATGAAATTGTAGCCATGGTATTTACACTAAAATGTTCGATAGAAAGAAATAGAGTTCTTTCAATATCTAGATCTATTTAACTTAATTTTAAATACTATCATATAAAGGTAAAGGTAAAGGCCCTCCCGTTGATCGTCGATTTGCTCGAGCGGGCCCAGTAACGTCTCCATTGGAGACTTTGTTGTTACTGTGTCTGGCATATCGAATACTCTCGGTAGCTTGCCAGGCTATCCGAGAGGGGCAGAGGAATCGAACTCGGGTCGGCCATGTTGGCCGCTTGTAAGGCGAACGCCCTACCCGCTGTGCTATCGCTCCAGCCCCACTATCATATAGCAAAAGAACCCAACAGATGAGAATGTACTTAAAATACTATAACAATATAGAATTGCTACTATCATATAGCAATTCTATATTGTTATAGTATTTTAAGTACATTCTCATCTGTTGGGTTCTTTTGTTATTACATTAAATATAAATTGCATTATGTCAGAACTTCTAGAACTTTGCCTAAAATTGAAAAATGAGATTTATCCATGGGTTTTAATTTTTTAATTTTTATTTTGCATGAATGATTAAATCTTGGCTAGGATAAAATGTGTTCATCTCTATAGAATGTGCATTTGCTGACAACTACGATTAATAAAATAATGAGTTTTAGACTCTAAAAGATCCTAGCAGGCAGTAAGTCATGATAAGAGGATAGTATCAAAATTATTATCCAGTCATGGATATTTCCTGATTTGATTGGTATGGCTGTGTTATTTTACTAAATAGGAAATCCTTAAATCCTCTTTCCCACACATGGAGGTAATCCAGATCAATCACACTAATAAGAAAGATAAATGCAATAATGTCTCATTAAATAATGATATTCCTAAACATTTTCAAAAAAGAATTTTTCTGTATTTTCAGTGTTACACCTTTACTTACTATTCCCATGACTATTATAATATGTGAAATTTAATTATATAAAATTAATTAAATATAAATATTTTTAGTTCTTTGCTACTGTTTTAATACAACAAAAATGAAGTGGGACATATTTAGTATATTGTCTTTGATAATAAAATATGCTTTTTTGTAATAAAGACAGTTTAAATTATAAAGCTACACTATACACATAATGTCTAACATAATTTTTGGTTCACCTAAAAGCAAAACCTTACACATAAGAACACACTTTTATTGAAATCTATTAAGGTTCAGAAAAATCACTTACATTTTATTTGTTATTCCATAAATAGGAGTTATTGGCCTCTGCTAATTGCTGAATACCTATAAATACTTTCTGCATAAAAGCTTATGTGGTGTTTTTGTGATTTAGTAAGAACATTTATGTTGTATCAGTAATAACAAAATGGGCAAAGGTGGATTAACATCCAATAAGTAAGTTCTTTACTGCTACACCAAGTACTACAACTAACATCATCTTAAATTGCCACAGAAAATAATTACCAAAAACCCTTAAAAATGCATCCACCAAGATTGTATAGAACCCCAAAATAGTATTCTTCAACACATATTAAAACATTTAATCATAAAGGGATATCTTGTGAGACTGACCTTGAATTTTACCAGTGAATATAGAAATATCACTTAAATAATTTCAAAAATTGCAATGTTACAAAAAATAAATGGCTCCCTTCACAATACTTTATGTTGCAAGAAACGAAACAAACATAAACTTGGGAAAGGTGCTATTACAATTGAATGCAGATTTCCCTACTATCCAGAAGTAGAACATTTTTTTATGTGCTTGCATATGCTATCATTGCGATAGCACAGCGGTAGGGCATTCGCCTTACAAGTGGCCAACATGGCCGACCCGAGTTCGATTCCTCCGCCCCTCTCGGAGAGCCCGGCAAGCTACCGAGAGTATTCGATATGCCAAACACAGTAACAACAAAGTCTCCAATGGAGACGTTACTGGGCCCGCTCGAGCAAAGGTCCAGTAATGCTCAAAAAATAATGATGGTATAGCTTCCACTCTCCAAAAATAACCTACCTACCAGATAGGAACAACACTTTCAGAGATACAGGGTAAATTTGTAATACAACTTTCCCAGCTGACCCAACTGTGATAGGATACTACAATGACCCAGAGTGATTAAATTCAGAGAACTGACTGAAGCAATCACTTTATAATCCAGTGGATTCTAGTTATGTCATCTTTATTGGTCTATAATTAATTTTTGTAGATAATAGGGAAAAGGTACAGGCAAAAATATCATAAAGGAATTTGTGCTTTCAGTTTAAAGGCCAATATATATATATATGTATATATATATATTTATATATGTATATATATCATTATTGCATTATTATTACATAGTTATCAATCTTATTAAATAAGCACTAACACAGATCATAAAACCTTCCTTTACTATACTACATCAGTTTTTTTTATTTTTTTAATTTTTTTTTATTAGTGAAGCACCATGAGCTACAGTTGTAGATTTACAAATCTTTGTGCTTGGGTTTCAGTCATACAATGATCAAATACCCATCCCTCCACCAGTGTCCATTTCCCCCCACCCCCCCTCCCACCCTGCCTCTGTGGCAGGGCATTCCCCTTTGTTCTCTCTCTCCTTTTGGGTGTTGTGGTCTGCAAAAGAGGCATTGAGTGGCAATCATGTTCAGTCCATAGTCTACTTTCAACATGCATTTCCCCTCCTGGGAGGATCCTCCAAACACCCTTTATTTGGTGTTCCCTTCTCTATCTGAACTGCCCTTTCCCCTAGAATACCCGGCTGGCCTCTAAGCTATGGAGTAATCCTCCTGGTGTTGATCTCAGCTATTCTTAGGTATTGATCTCATATTTTGTTGCTTTATATCCCCCAGATGAATGCAATTTTTCTATGACTATCCCTCTCTTTCTGACTCACTTCACTTAGCATGATACTTTCCATATTGTACCACTTGTATGTAAATTTCATGACTTCATCTTTTCTAAGAGTTACATAGTACTCCATTGTGTAGATGTACCAAAGTTTCTTTAACCAGTCATTTGTTTGTGGGCACTCAGGTTTCTTCCAGTTTCTGGCTAGTGTATAGAGTGCTGCAATGAACAAACAAGTGCAGATGTCACTTCGACTACACATTTTTGCTTCTCTGGGGTATATTCCCAGGAGTCGTATCTCTGGGTCAAATGGGAGCTCAATATCTAATTTTTTGAGAAACGTCCATACTGTTTTCCAAAAGGGCTGAACTAGTCGGCATTCCCACCAACAGTGAAGGAGTGTCCCTTTCTCGCCACATCCACGCCAGCATCGGTTGCTTTTGTTCTTTTGAATGTGGGCCAGTCTCTGAGGTGTGAGATGGTATCTCATTGTGGTTTTGATCTGTATCTCCCTGATGATCAATGATGTAGAGCATTTTCTCATGTGCTTTATTGCCATTCGGATTTCTTCTTTGAGAAAGTTTCTGTTCATTTCATTGCCCCATTTTTTGATGGAGTTGGATGTTTTCTTCCTGTGGAGTTCCACCAGTATTTTGTATATCCTTGTTATCAACCCCTTGTCAGATGTGTATTCAGTGAATATCCTTTCCCATTCTGTAGACTGTCTTTGTATTTTGGTCACTGTTTCTTTTGAGGTGCAGAAGCTTCTTAGTTTAAGATAGTCCCATTTATCTATCTCTGTTTTCACTTGCTCAGCCAGTGGCGTGGCATCTTTGAAAGTACCATTAGCCTCAATGTCATGGAGGGTTTTGCCAACTTTGTCTTTAATGTACCTTATGGTGTCTGGTCTGATGTTGAGGTCTTTAGTCCATTTTAATCTTACTTTTGTACATGGTGTTAGGCAGAGTTCTGAGCCTATTTTTTTGCATGTAGCCGTCCAGTGATGCCAGCACAATTTGTTAAAGAGGCTTTCCTTACTCCACTTCACATTTCTTGCACCTTTATCAAAGATTAGATGATCATATGATTGAGGGCAGATGTCAGTGTATTCAACCCTGTTCCATTGGTCTGCAGTTCTGCATTTGTTCCAGTACAATGCTGTTTTAATTATTACTGCTTTGTAGTAAAGTTTGAAGTTAGGGAGGTTGAATCCTCCCATTTTTTTTTCCATTTTTTAAAAATTTTATTGAATCACCGTGAACTACATGTTTGGGTTACAATCACACAATGATCAAACACCCATCCCTCCACCAGTGCACAATCCCCGCCACCAATATCCCAAAGGGTATCCTTTTTAAACTCTGGTTTATTATGTGTGTATGTGTGTAAATTTCCTCTATAGATCGGTCAAGTAAATGTCTATAGTTTTAATGACTGAGTTTGTCCTACTATGTAAAACATATAAAGCAAAAATTCCTCCAAATTTACATTTTCTTAAGGCATTATAAAGTATGTGTAAAATCTCCTCTTCTTAAACCTTGTAGTTATAGCCATACTAGGTTTTTTTTTTATAGCCATACAGTTCTGTTTTTTTTTTTTTTGCTTCCTGCCACTCATAAAATTGCTACTGTAAAATCCTTCAAAATTATCTTTCCATTTACTATGGAAATCAATAATAATGTGTGCCATTGCTTTAGAATTAAAAAGATACAAAATTTATACTCAGTGGTTTATGTCTAACTCCAAACTCTTATTTCCTTTAACTATTATAGAATGGACTCTAAAAGTCAAATTATGTCTTAAATACAAGACTGTATTCTCAACACTGGGTATACATTCATAATATATATTGAAACATATATTAAAACAGACTTTGTTTAAGCTATTAAAATACTGACTGCCTATCAGAACTGTTTCAAATGTTTTTTAAATTTTGATAAATATAATCTCACAGTGGTAAATCAAATTTAATCTCTGATATCACCCATATTCACCAAAACACAGTCAGAGATCTCTGTACCACCACAAAATATGCAAAAGTAACTAGAATTTAGAAGTAACTGGAATACTTTAAATGGAAATTTCCTGTGCTCAATAGGGTATGTGCAAACACTGAAATTAAAAGAGATGTCTGAGAGGCCAGAGAGATAGTGCAGCAGGCAGGACACTTTCCTTTAGCAAGGCTGACCTGGGTTCCATCATTGACATCCCAAATGGTCCCCTGAACCCTACCAGGAGTGATCCCTGAGCATCATTGGGTATGGGACAAAAACCAGAGAAAAAAGTGTGAGCACTATGACCGGGGTACAACTCCTTGTGTGCACTGTGGCTGAGTCTTGCCAACAATGCATATAGATGTCTCACCTCCTAGAATGACAATAGCAATAGCAACAAAAGAGAAACAGTGGAGGGAGGAGCATACAAACAGCAATGGGAAATTCCAGTATTCACAGAACTTCCGAATTGATATATCTTTGAGACTTAATTTTAAAATGTCTCTACTTGATTTTCCGAGGTACTATTGTGAATGAGATTGTTTTTTTAATGTCTGTGAAGTCATCAACTTTGCTTATAAATGGGTAGACATGGAGAGTATCATGCTAAAAGAAATGAGTCAGAAAGAGAGGGACAGACATAGAAGGACTGCACTCATTTGTGGAGTATAAAACAACATAACATGAGGCTGACACCTAAAGATAGTAGATACATGGAACAGGTAGATTGCTCCATAGCTGGAAGCCTGCCTCATGAGAAAAGAGGAGAAGGCAGCTGGAATAGAGAAGGGATTGCTAAGAAAAAGATGGCTTGGGGAATCGGTCGAGATGGGAGATGTGTGCAGAAAGTAGATAAAGGACCAAACCTCTCAGTGTCTGTATTGCAAACCATAATGCCCAAAAGTAGAGAGAGATTATGGGGAATCATGTCTGCCATGGAGGCAGGGGTAGGGGGGAAAGGGGGGGTATACCGGGGATATTGGTGGTGGGAAAATGTGCACTGGTGGGGAGATGGGTATTTGATCATTGTATGATTGTAACCCAAACATGAAAGCTTGTAACTGTCTCACGGTGATTCAATAAAATTTTTAAAAAGTCAAAAAATAAATAAAATGTCACTACATGGATGCTTAAAAAGAAGTCACTGAATTACAATTGTAGATGAATTTTGTGCAGAAATGATACACTAAAAATAACATTTAGGTATGGGGTTGTGACTCAGTAGCAGAAAACATTTTCTTATATGTGAGTTTCTGTATTTAATATATGGGAAAAAAGATAAAACATACAAGCAAACATAATTTATTGCCAACTAAAAGTCTGAGAAGATTAAGTGACTTACAATCTCCATAGAGTTTCACTATGGCTCCAGCCTGGACAGTGCTACAGTGCTGCAGTAATATGTATAATGTGTGCTGGTTCAAGTGCACCTTGCTGCATAAGATATATAAAATACATTTTTAAAAAAGTAACGATGGGAAGCCAGGTATGAGCCAGTCGTGACAGGGCAAATAAAACCTCATGGGAAGGAGGCATTCCCGGCTTGTCCTTCACACCCTACCGAGGTCACAAGTTGCCCCCACAAGAGGCTCTCGGGCACGACCATGGCTTCAGAGCCACAGAAACCAATCTCATAATTATCTGACTCAGCAGAAATACTTCCAGGCTTAATAAGTAAAATACCAGAAATCCAAAATCGCGTGGCCGCTATTGCAACCGTGCAACATCATTTGATTCTGGTAACCAGCTGTAGAAAACAAATTATTTCACAATGCCTTTTCAGCATGTCTGATTTGGGGGTGTAAACTCTAAATAATAATGGTGCATCTTTTGTCGAGGCAATGAATCTAATCAAAGTAGATAGAGTGTTAACTAGAATTCAACTGCCTCACAGGCATTGGGCGGGTTGGGAGGGGGGTTTATTGGGGTTCTTGGTGGTGAAAAATGAGTATTGGTTAAGGGAAATGTGTTTGATAATTGCATGACCTAGACTTAAACCTGAACGCTTTGTAACTTTTCCCACAGTGATTCAATAAAAAAAAAATGATGAAAATGGGAGTCAAGTAAATGACACCAGATCCAAACTAACAAACAGAAGCAACCAAAGGATTTCCTAAATTGTTCTATAGAAGAAATGCATTGCAATACCTAGAAAAAAAGCTCTGAAAGTTTCCACATGAAGAACTGCTATACTGAAACTGAACTGAAAGACACAGCTACAGGGTTAGGGGAGGGGTGAACAATTTGAATTGATTGTAGGGAGATGGTAGCAGCTGCTGCAGATATGCTGAAAGGATGTGGCACAGATTATGACAGCACTATGCACCCACTGAAAACTGTAGGCTGTATATTCATTCATAGCCTTTTGAATCCTCACCTGCAAGGGAAGAGTGGTACTGATGTGTGGGCTGCCCAAACTCAAGCTACAGAACCAGTATGAGGCACAGGGAACTGTATGCAGGAAATCAGAGTTAATTTGTGCTGCATAATCTCAATAGTAGGGTGTAATTGAAACACAGAAGCATTGATTCTGGGTGGAATTGATTGCTGCCTAAGCTTGCACAAAATCAGACTTTCTCCCTTATGCCTCACTGCTCAGCAAAGTAAAGGAGTACACCAAAAATAATGGGGGGAAGATAATATTTTGAAAGAATGGGAAAGGATATTCGCCAAATCACATCCGACAAGGGGCTGATATCAAGGATATACAAACTACTGGTTGAACTCCACAAGAAGGAAACATCCAACCCTATCAGAAAATGGGGCGATGAAATGAACAGAAACTTCATCAAAGATGAAATTGGAATGGCTAAAAGACACATAAGAAAATGCTCTACATCATTAATCATCAGGGAGATGCAGATCAAAACAACAATGAGATATCATTTCACACCACAGAGACTGGCCCACATCCAAAAGAACAAAAGCAACCAGTGCTGGCATGGATGTGGCGAGAAAGGGACCCTCCTTCACTGCTGGTTGGAATGCCGACTGGTTCAGCCCTTCTGGAAAACAGTATGGACGATTCTCAAAAAACTAGAAATTGAGCTCCCATTTGACCCAGCAATTCCACTCCTGGGAATATACCCCGGAGAGGCAAAAAACTATAGACGAAGTGACATCTGCAGTTGTCTGTTCATTGCAGCACTGTTTACAATAGCTAGAATCTGGAAAAAACCTGAGTGCCCAAGAACAGATGACTGGTTAAAGAAGCCTTGGTACATCTACACAATGGAATACTATGTAGCTGTCAGAAGAGATGAAGTCATGAAATTTACATACAATGGTACTACATGGAAAGTATCATGCTAAGTGAAATGAGTCAGAAAGAGGGATAGACATAGAAAGATTGCATTCATCTGGGTAACATAAAGTAACAAAATAGGAGACTAACACCCAAGAATAGCCGAGATAAGTACCAGGCGGATTACTCCATGGCTTTGAGCACAACCGCACATGCTAGGGGAAAAGGCAGCTCAGACAGAGAAGAAAGCACAAAATAAAGGGTATTGGGAGTTTCCTCTCAGGATGGGAAATGCCTGATGAGAGTAGAGTATAGTCCGAACAAGACTGCCACTCAATATCTTTTTCGCAAACCACAGCACTCAAAAGGAGAGAGATAACAAAAGGGAATGTCCTGCCACAGTTGTAGGGTGGGATGGGGGATGGGGGGAAGGGGGGTGGGAGGGATACTGGGACTGGTGGTGGTGGAGAATGGGCACTGGTGGAGGGATGGGTATTCGATCATTGTATAACTGAAACCCAAGCACAAATATTTGTAAGTCTACAACTGTACCTCATGGTGTTTCACTAATAAAAATTTAAGGAAAAAAATATATTAATGGCCTGAACTCAATACATGAAAGGCTTAGAGTAGCTGGAATGATTCAAAAACTGAACCAAGCTTTCTATTGCTAAAATCAGACACAATGAACATTCATAATAAATGTGTTCAAAGTTGAATGCTAAAGGGCCAGAGAGGAACGGGTTAAGGCATTTGCCTTGCATGTGACAGAAGCCAGTTCCTTAGCATTGAACATGGTCCCTAAGCACCACCAGCAGTAATCCCTGAGCACATAAACAGATGCAAGTCCTGATCACTACTTTATGTGCCCCACTCAATTAAAAAAAACTAAAATCATTATGTTTATCAAAGTAAAAGGATAGAAAACAGTCTCATAAGCAAATAAATATATCTGGGGAAGCTATAACTTATAGAAATAGCATAGACTTAAAGTTTTAAGTTTATAAGCCACAGGTATAAGCATTATTTGATGGTCAAAAGATCTATATATCAAGACAATTTTATAATCCTATATATGTACCAAATTCTGAGTCATATCTGAGGGAAAACATTAACAGCAACACAATAGTAGTAGGAAATTTAAAAATCAATTTTACCACTGGGTAGATTAATTAGATAACAAAGTCAAGAAGTAAACATTGTGCAACGTGCATTTAAGAAGAATGTATACTTTAACTTAGGGAGGATGGAGAGCTCTATAGTTTTATGATCGGCTCATTTCTTCTATGTTTCCCTTTAAAGCAATCCTCTAACACAGAACACATTCTTGAACAAAAAAGAACTGGTCTTCATATGAACAATGTTTATCATTTATCTGCTTACATCACAATAACTTAGTAGTGTAAATTAATCAAATAATAATAAGTTGTTTTTTTTCTGAATATTTGAATTTTACCTAGATTTCTGTTTAACAATGATTGTGTTCGGAGTAATTAAAAAAAGAAATAAAAAGATTCATGGAAGCAAATGAGAATGAAGACATGAGTTACCTGAATATCTGGAATATAGCAGAAGTTCATAACAATGAACGTGTTTATCTAGAATTAAAATAACCTCAAGTAAATATTAGAACTATACTTATTAAGCTGCTAGAAAAGAACAACAAAGGGATCCCAAAATAAGGAGGACAGGAATAATAAAAAGTGGAAATCAATAAAAATAAACAAAAACAATGTAAAACAGATCAGTGAATATGAGTTATTTTTAAATAGTGTTTTATCACCGATGAATAGATTTTGAAGATGTGGCATATATACACAATGGAATACAATGCAACTGCGAGGAATGATGAAATCACGCATTTGTTGCAACCTGGATGGAACTGGAAGATATGTTGAGTGAAGTAAGTCAGAAGAACAAGAACAAACAGGATGATCTCACTTATCCATGGTATATAAAATACCTGGATGAGGGAATGAGATGTAGTAAAGAGGAGATGCCTAAATCACTGTTGACCCCAGAGTATTGGGAGAAAGATAGAGAAGGAAAGAAATCAAGGGGTGAATAAAAAGATAACAAGAGGAAGCAATGGAGGTACAGGGGTCTTGAGTATATTGGTTGATACACTTTGAGAATCTCAAGAACTATATATCCAAAACAGAATCAATTACATTGAATTCACCATCCCCCACATTATCAAACTTTAAAATGTGCCTGTCAGGATGACAGGTTAGGAACTGGGAGGGATTTTGAGTATCCAAGATTACTATGAAAAATTCAATGTTATCAAATTGGATAACCTAGAATTAAATTCAGTTTTGGATTCCTACAACATTGTAAATTTTAGTCAGAAGGAAGTAGATCATATAAATGAACCAAATACTAAAACAGAAATTAATATAGTTATCAAATGTTTGCACAGAACCAAAAACTGGTACTCAGTTTTCTAATGAGTTCTTCCAAACCTTCAAGTGAAACAAAATTCCTATACCTATTAGGCTTTTCCAGAAAGTCAAAGGAACAGGAATCATCCTGAATAGTTTCTACGAGGCCAATAATATCTGATACCTAAATCAGACACATCACTAAAAGATGACCCTCTTCTGCCTGATTTAATTATTTGTTTGTAGAACTGTGATGTATTTAGGTATTTCAATACACTAAGCAGTTTTCCAAAAATTCACAGATCAAGACAGTAACTACAATAAAGCTTTTTTTTTTTACTAAATGAAAACTTTTGTTACGTACTGTGCTATATGATATAAGATTACAAATATCTTTTTATAATTTTAATGTAAACTTATAAGTGAAAAACTTTCTCAAGGAGATTAAGCTCTGCAATTTATAGAAGTGATGACAGGTCAAACATAGAGGAAAATTCAAATGGAGAATTAAAAATAATTTTATTTGGGGAAAGTGCACAGGGACTAAGGCAATTTCCTTGCATGCAGCTGACCCCAGTTCATTTCTCTGGACTACAAATGATTCTTATGCACTGCCAGGAGTGACCTCTGAAATCACCAGGTACTAATCCCCTAAAAAAATTACTTGTTGGGGCTGGAGCAATAGCACAGGGGGTAGGGTGTTTGCCTTGCACGCAGCCCACCCAGGTTCGATTCCCAGCATCACAATATGGTCACCTGAGTACCACCAGGAGTAATTCCTTAGGGCATGAGCCAGGAGTAACCCCTGTGCATCAACGGGTGTGACCCAAAAAGAAAAAAATTACTTGTTCCATATTGTCAATTTTTATCTGCCTGTAATTTCATCAATCTTAGAAAATCTGAACACCTAATGAGAAATTGTCATTATAGTAACAAAAATACATCCATCTTAAAGGTCATCAATATTAATAAAAATACTTTTATATTTCTATTACAGTAATATAAGCACTTTATGAATATTGATATTTAATTTTGATAACATAGTGATATTGAGCTTTACTAAATAAGTGTTCTTTGACCATTATATAAATGAAATGCGTATATTTTATCATAATGTTTATTCATAAGAAAATTTCCTTATAGTTCATATAAGGAATTGCTCAAAATTGTTATATAAAAACAGATTGTTCACAACACTATTTTATATGGAGGGGTACTCTCAATGAGTGACATCATTTGTGAGATTTAATCTTACACAGGGGCTAATTCTCTGACTAGAAATTTGCCTTCAATACTGTCAATTGTGAAGTATCAGCAATTGTGAAGTAGGAATTTGAGATTTTTAAAAAAATTTTTTTAGTGAGACACCATGCGGTACAGTTGTAGACTTACAAATTTTTGTGCTTGGGTTTCAACTATACTGAATTTGAGATTTTTAATCATGATACCTGTTTGAACAGACAGTTTGATAGAAAAACTTAAGTATTTGATTTTATTTTTCAATGTAAAATAAAAGAATATCAATTTGTTTCTAGGATTCATATACTAAATCAACTCTCATTACAATTACTCAAACAGCCCTTTAAAAATAGTGTACTATTAACTTGTAAAGCAGATAGTACAGTCAGTTATTTTCAAACATCCTTTGAAAATTAATTTATACTGTCTAGTATTTCCTAGTCTGTTTTTCTCTCTCACTCCTAGTATTCTTTTACTATGTCTGGGCAAAGGATAGGAGATTCAAGGCAAAGGAAAATATGTTTGCTACATGAAAAGAATAAGTAATAAAAGGCGAAGATAAAATAGCCAACAGTAAGTAGAACCTCAACAATGCAGCTCTTTATTGAGTTTGAGCTAATCCCTCTATAAAACCATGGGATGCTAACATTGCTAGTTAATAGAAGCAATACACAGTAGTATTGAACCATGCTAACGGTACATTCAATAGCTAAATAACTCTTAACTTTAATAAGTTCTATATTAAACATTATAGTAAATGGAATTACCCACCTTAGTTATAAACTGTAAAGGTTTTTGTTTGTTTTAAGTCAGCAATTTGAGTTCTAGATCTTATTTCATCTGAATACCTGCTTTTGTTGTAAGTAGTATGTAATCAAAGTTGCTTAAAGATTTTCAAGGTTTGCTATAAGATTAAGGTATTTATAAATGTGTACATGTTAAAATGTTACAATATTTTTATTTTTGGTGGCAATATGAAATTAGAGTTATTTCTGTAACCTGTAAACAATATTCTTCCCTTTCCCTCACTCACATATATTTTAAATTGCTATAAATTTAAAAAAATGTAATTTAGGTATATTCACTGTTAGATTTTATTTATAAATAGTTTATCAACAGGAAAGTAATCTACTTGAGAAAGCATGCTAATGTATATTTGTTTTCTTTTGTTAGCAAAAATATCAGTTGCAAAGAGAGAAAACAGTAATCTTTGGATCAAACAAATTTAGTACTTTGCATCCTTTTATAGTGACTAAATACAACAAAATTATAACTTGCCATTAAATAGAATTAAGATATATTACACTTCAGTTTTGAGAATGTTATAAGTCATTTGATATAAATTGTCAATGCATTCCTATGGTATAAACTCTGCATAAACTGTATAAACCTCTATCCTACCATATCCTACCACTTCTAGGTAAGACATTTACTTACTAATTCTACACAACTGAGTCTTGGATAACAATGAGTCATGATTTTAAAAAACTATATCCCCAAAGCCTACCATAATACCATATACAGATAGCAAAATATCACAATGCATTCTTTCAATCTACAAGCTTCTTGATTTTTTTAATCTGTTAAAGAGATTCATATTAGTGAATCTCTTCAAGAGTGTCTTGCATATTTTTATTATGTTAAATAAATTCATGTTAATTCTCATTTTAAGTGTTTCTAACATTGCCTTCTATGTTTTTTTGCATATAAATATTCTGCAAGGCTGGCACTATGTTAGGAACGACACAATTGAACTAGAAAGCAAGTTAAAACATTAATAGGTTAAGTTATGAATTTCTATTATTTCTTATATGAATCATGTTCATATAACAATTCACAGACTACATAGTCTTCTGACATGTAATATACTTATTATGTCAACTGATAGTGAAATAGCCCTGGCTCCATGGAATACTGTCTGTCCTGTAAGTAGTAGGAGTAGGAGAGCTGTAAGGACTGTACTTCTTGCTACTTCTTAGCCCCTATCAGGCATCTTCTAAACCTATCTCCTAAGAGAAACTTCAAAGAGATGGACTTCAATACTATCTAGAGTTAATTCAGATTGATATCTTGATCTCCTTGATCCCCTTGGAGGGGGCGGGTTTAGTTTCCCTCCCCACCCCTAGCAGAGCTGCAGCAGCCGAAGACCTCCAGAACCAGCCACAACCATGCTGAGACCTCTCTCCACACGCATGAAGGTTCTGGCAGAAGAACAAAGGCATGTGGGTCCCGGGGCTGAGAACTCCAAGCCTATTATTTCATTCTTACTTTGGACAACCTGGCAGGCTACTGAATGTAACCTGCCCACACGGCAGAGTCTGGCAAACTCCCCCTGATGTACCCAATATACCAGTAACAATGATGAGTCTCATTCTCCTAACCCTGAAAGAGCCTTGAATATGGCACTTTTTAAAGTCTCAGGGCTAGGATGAAGGAGACATTACTGGTGCCTGCTTGAGGCAATTGATGAACAATAGGATGATCGTGATCATGATCGTGATCTTGATCTCTAAGTCTGCAGGTCAATACTCCACTTGATATATCCACCTTATTATTTCTTTATCAAACCAGCATCAGAAAGTAGGTCAAGCAAGATATAGAAGACTTTCTGGAATTTTCCTTTTACTCACTTGTTATATTCAATCTAGTATACAATAATACCCAACCTATTGTCTATCCCTCTCCTTTCTCACTAGATCACTTTCCTAGTAAGGTGTGAATCTTTATTTTCTGACATTGACATACTAGAGCCAAATAGAATTTGTAAATTGAAAAAATCAAGCCACTCTGACTTCAGAGGCTTATTATTGACTAGAGAAAAACATAAAAATACTTTAACTTGATATTTAAAAGAAAAACTAGCATTATATAAACACATTCTACCATGATTCCTCACCCAGAAATTCCCCATCATCCTACAGTGCCTCACATATGCGAAGTTACCCAGTGAACAGATTTCAACCTTATAAGCAAGACACAATCTAATACATTCCCATGCTTTTGCTTTTGCTATATTTTGTTCATTGTAGTAGAACTACATTAGTTAATGGTGAATTTCTGCTCATCCCGAAGTCACAAATGAATAAATTCCAGAAAAAAAGGAACTTACTATTTTCCAAGTAACCCACTCTGAGTCATCTAGAGTTGACACTAAGGGAATTAATTTTTGGCCTAAATTATATTCCTTGTCATCACATAAAATAAATTTTATATTTCACATGACAAATTGTAAAGTAATTTTAAATATTTCTTCTAGTGTTGCTGTTTCCTGAGGCAAATATGCACAAATTCTTTACATGAGCTTCTTTTTCTAACCCACTAAAAGTTGTTTCCAGGGGCTGGAGTGGGTAGGGGTAGGGCATTTGCCTTGCATGTGGCCAAACCAGGTTCGATTCCCAGCATCCCATATGGTCCCCTTAGCACCACCAGGAGTAACTCCTGAGAGCAGAGCCAGGAGTAACCCCTGTGCATTGCCGGGTGTGACCCAAAAAGCAAAAAAAAAAGTAGTTTGCCAGAATGTTATTGGGTACCACTGATGGGGTCAAATCACTACAGCATAAAATGCAATTCTGCCTTTTTTTTTTTACTCCTTTCACAACCAGCTTCCCATTCCTGAGCGAGATATAGACTAGGATGTCAGCACTTTCTGTTGGGCAACCCACAACTAGAGTTTGGTATTAGTTCTCTGTTGTGTTTTCCTATACAAGCTCAGCTATATCTTCATCCTCAGAATCTCAACTGGTTCATTGTTGTTACTGAGAAATAAAAGTTAATTTTCTACAATCTATTTTCCAAAGTAAAGAATAAATTTAGATTAAGGAAATCAAATTTCACATAAGCTGTGTAAAGAGCTGAAAGAACAGAACCGTGGACTAATATATACAAGAGTTTTACGCACACACACAAACAGAGAGAGAGAGAGAGAGAGAGAGAGATTTTGGAAATACAACTAATGGTATGCTCACATTATCCCACACTATGTGCTAAAGAATCAATTCAGTGATGATTGATTGACAGCACCACTGTATGTGGTCCTAGGAATCAAACAGGATTTGGCTACATGCTAGCCAAGAACCTTAATCCTCTACTATCTTTCCAGGCAGAGTTTTTATTTTGGAATAAAGAATTTCACCAATCACAGGAAAGAAAACAGCTAAGAAGTCTCAGTAGACAGAATTCCTTGAACTTATTCTTTTTTCCTTGTTCTATGACATACTATTTTTTTATATCAGACACTCCAAACAGCAGACAAAAAGATGGAAGTCTCTCTAAGGAATATGTGTAAATATCAAACTACTTATATTAAAATAAATCCCTGAAGGGCTCTGAATGTGGTCAGTGTACCTTGTATGTGCAAAGCCCTGTGTTTGGTGCCTGGCACTCAAAAACCCTGTGGCTAATAACTGCTGATTTTGGTTCCCACAATTAGAAAACAACAACAACAAAACATCCTGTAGTGAGAGATATGGCTTGAAAGGGTGACTCACATGCCTGGAACAAAGTATAATTTAAGTTCAATACCTGTCACCACACTCAATCCCTGTCACCAAGTACATCAGGGTTGTCAGCACCAAATCATCAGACTTAATCATCCTTTTATGAACATTATCTCTTTTTATCCTTCCAAAATCCCTGTGAGGTAGGTAGAATCCAGGATGCTTTAGTTATAGTCAAGTAGGTGGATTTTTGTTGCTTTGATTTTGGTTTTAGTTGTGTTTAGGGGCCACACTCAGTGATGCTCAGAGCTTACTCCTGTTTCTGATTAATCCTCTTGATGTTCAGAGGACCCTATGTCGGTGTTGGGCATTGTACCCAAGTCAGCTGACTACATGACAAATTCTCCTTTCTTTGTACTGTCTCCCCATCCCTGTTTTGTTTTGAACCACAGTCTTTATAAAATAATGGTAGGATCAAATGCTGTACTTGATGCCATCAGCACTGTATTTACCTCTTTGTTGATACAGCATTCTCTTACAAGCTTTGATACTTCCTTCCTGTGCTGGAGCAAGAGCACAGAAGGTAGGGTGTTTGCCTTGCACACAGCCGACTCAGGTTCAGTTCCTCCATCCCTCTTGGAGAACCGGAAAGCTACCGAGAGTATTCCATCCACATGGCAGAGCCTGGCAAGCTCCCCGTGGCGTATTCGGCACGACAAAAACAGTAACAACAAGTCTCACAATGGAGACGTTACTGGTGCCCACTTGAGCAAATCGATAACAATGGGAGGACAGTGCTACAGTGTTAATCATCAGGTATTGCCTAGAATGGCCTCTTGGTCTCAAACACCTTTGAGAAGTGCTCCGATAGAAAAATCCTTGACAGAATTTACCACAAATGCAATAAAAAGTGCTTCTCTCATACTTGACAGGATATAAGTAGTAGTCTAAAGCTGTATCTCACAGTTACTTTACTTTACAAATTCTTTGATACTCAAACTAGGTTACATTAAAATATGGGAATAATGACAATTGTAGTACTGCGATAAAAGTATTACCTATAAATAAATACATGACTCAAGCACTATCAAACATTTACATTTTAAATCTTACAGGAACTTCACAGCATTCATATGCTGTCCATTTCTTATTTTAATTTTATTATTTGTGTTATAGATAATACAGTTCTGTTGTACAAAACTACATCTCTACCACCCTCAGAATACCCAGGACACTCAACTACTGTCCATATATCACTCCTAGTGCACTTCTATGTTGCCTCTTTCTCACCTACTGCTTGGTAATTTCAGTTTGGTCCTCTAAAGTAAAGAGTTTGCCATCATTCAAAATTACCCAGTTCCTTGCTGTTTCTCTGTATACCACAAATGAGCAAGATCACCCAATATTTGTGCTTCTCCTCTGACTTAACTAACACAATGCCCCCCAGTTCCATCTACATTGGAACGGACTGTCAAATTTCATCATCTTTTCTTATAAACAGTGGAACTTATGGGGATATAACGAAGCTTCTATCCATTCATCTTTAATTGGATATTTAAATTGTTTCTATATCCCTGGTACATACACATATCTCTAGGTTCTCAACCCCTATATCAGTCTTTATTCTAGTACCACACAATTTTGGTTACCGCTTATTTATAGTGAAATTAAGAGCCTGTCTTTTTCCCAGATTTATTTCAATAAGTAGTGAGTTTTATTATTCCATAAAAACTTCAGTAACATTTGTTCTAAGTCTTTGAAAAATGTCCTTGGAATTTTGTTAGATACAGCTTCAAATCTGTAGAATGCTTTGGGTATTGTGGTAATTTAGACAATGTTAATTCTTCCAGTCCAGGAACAAGACATCTTGTCAATTTCTTAATGGCTCCTACTTATTTAACTAGTGACAAAATCTGTAAATATAAGTCTGTCATATTCTTTACTAAGTGGACTCTAGTTATTCGATTATTTATGCACTTACATGGATTTTTCTTTAATTTTTTTAATCTTCTAGTTGTTTTATGTATATAAAAACTGCAACAGACTGTTGTGTATTGTTTTTATAGACTCACTTTCCGTATTGTTTTATCTATATGATTTTTGTTTGCTTGTTTGTTTTTGTTTTGTTAGTTTTTTTCTTTCGTGTTCACACCAAGTTGTGATCCAGCTTATTCCTAACACTGTACTCAGGAAGAATCACTCCTAGGCAGTGCTCAAGGTACCATATGTAGTACATAGGATCAAATCTAGGTTGGCCAAAGCAAGCAAATTTTTTAGCTTCTGTACTACCTCTTAAGCCCTTCTTGTTCCCTAATGTAGGCCTGTACTGCTATGAACTTCCCTCTTAGTACTTTAGCTATGTCACCTAGGTTTCAATAGAGTTTTTATTTGTGTTCATTTCAAGACACATGTTTTATTCCTTCTTTGATTTATGACTTTGACACAATGGTTGTTTAAGTGTAGTTTGTTTTAATTTTTAAAAGCACGCCAAATTTTGGGATCGAGAAATAATACAGTGGGTAAGATGCTTGCCTTGTATGCAACTAACCTGATTTTGTTCCTCAGAACCATAAATAGTCCCCATAAACCCTGTCAGGAGTGATCCCTGAGCCCAGAGTACTTACTGAGGGCCTAAACGTAACCCTCCCATAGCAGTTTTTCAAATATTACCTGAGATAAATATTTTATGTTTGCATTAAGTCTGTTTTGATATGCTTCATATTAACTTTCTAAACCTGAATTTTATCATTTGCCCCTGTTCTAGCACATTTCATCATTGAATATGTTTTTCGATGGTAATTTCCATTACAGTATTTGTTCTTTCTCTTGCCTGAAAAGTGTGTGCTCCAGATAGCCTCCATGTGGATCAACTATTAGAAAATTTTAATCAAACATGCAAAATCTCTTTCTAGTATCTCCCCATTTACTTTCATTTTACTATTTAAATATTTCTTTTGTTTTATTTACCTGGCTAGTAGGATTCAAAAATGCAACACCCAAAATTCCTTTCCTTTGTTAATCAAGTAAATAGTAACCAAATTCATGTACTTTTGTGTGATGTTGCTAATCCAATGACCTTAAAAATAGAAGAATAATCCTGGAGCATATGGGCGGAACCAATATAATCACTGAGTCCTTAAAAAAAGAGTAAGACAGGAAAACTAGGGAAGAGGTCACATAGATTCAAAGCACAAGGCAGACTCATAACATTGACTGTCCCATCTTGAAATAGTCAAAGAAATTAAGATAAGGAGACATTCTGAAGGATGTGAAAGAGGATCTTATATGAAAGCAACTAGGGAAACAGAAACCTTGTTTTATATTCACATTGAACTGAATTATCCTGCTCATCTAAGTGACTTTCTGAACATGTTGTCCTCCAGAAATATGGCCCTTGTGTATTAAGTGAAATGCATCACTTGATGTCAATCATATGAAACCCAGAGCAGAAAAATGTACAAACCATGTTGTGACCTGCTATCTGATCTACAGATAGTCAATGGATGTTGTATTAAGCCACTTAATTTACTAAAGCAACAGTTGAAAACCAATAAACCCTTTTAGAATATAGGTCCAAAGAGTAGGCATTCAGTACACTAAAATCTAGAATAGTAAATGACAATGATAATAAAAAACTTCCTGAATTAATATATAATAGTACATTAACATATGATTTCTTATGCCCTCTCTATTTTATAAATTATTAAGAAATTTCATCTCAAAACATTTAATAAAATATTAAAAATATTGTTAAATTCGGTGGTGGCTATTACTTCCATAGGACTGACACTGAGGAAGTAACCAAAAATTGCTTTCTGAAGTAATGGTTTTCTATGTATATCATAAAATCAATTTATAGCTTTAAGGAAAGTTAAAGAGAAAAATTTAAATTAGATATATTAGAGTGGGTATGTGAGTCATAGTATGCCAGATTGCAATATCAGATGTATTTCTCAGAGTAAGTACTATGAAAAAGATTTGAAAACCAACCTGATAGGACATCATGCTCTGATATGTGGACCAGTATTCATTTTATGGCCTGATCAGACATAAAACTGAAGACAAGTGGATAGAGAAGCATATATTTACCAAGAAATCCTATTAATTGCTACTTTCACTCTGATTAAATTTGCAAGACAAGAGAGAATACTATGACTAAATAACTCAAATAATTTACATCACCTTAAGGTATGGAAAAGAGCCTCTTGTCATGTTCTTTCTTTGCCTTAGGACTGAAATAGCATCCCCAGATACTCTTCAGACCCAGAAGCAGAGCCCAGTCACTGAGCTTGTTATAAAATCTGGCAATATCTGGAAAGGTAAAACTTAACCCTTTAATCAGCAAAGCATCATAAGATGCCATTTCTTTCTCTGTTACAGAAAAAGAATTAAAGGCCTAATATGTATCTATCTTCTAAGATTAGACAGTTATTATTTCATATAAATTTAATCTGAAAGGAAGCTAGAAGTGTGCCTATCATATAAAACCAAACAATAAACGTTGGTTAGAAGAACTTGAATTAGCACAATATCCTCATGTTTTTTGAAGTTGAAAAAGCTGATGTAAAGGCTTATACTGTTCCCATTATCACAACAATATTACAATTATATTTGCCACTGAGACCAATGCAAGGATCATGTGTTTTTGTATTCCTGTTGGTGCCTATGATGGTTGGAGAAGTCAGGGAACTTTTCAGAGCACTAAGTAGCATGCCAGCACACATTAAGAACAAAGCAAATTCTTTTGATACTTTGCTTACACTGTGAGCATTATTATCATAGATTGGGTAACAGAAGTCTAAATATAGTTCCATTAATTGCATTTTACAATACAGAAAATAACATATTTTGAGGTTGTTTAAGGAGAGAATGCCCATAAAACTCATGGGACCTTGGTTACTCCTGGCAATATTTAACCAACTGGAGCTGTTGCACAGTTTTGGGGTCTATAGATGAAATAGTGCTCAGACGCTATATGGATCTCAGAGTCCATCTTGGTCATACCTGGGGGCCTCCAGGGCTATACCCAGAGATACTCATGTGGTGCCAGGCCATGTGGTTGCAGGTATTGAACATGATTAATGTACATGCAAACTTGCATTGACCCTAACACCTGTACCATCTCCCTGGTCCCCAAAGTCATATACTGGACCCTTAAAATCTATTTATATTTGAATATTTGAAGGCATATTATATAATTAGAATAATGAGAGTTCTTATTTAGTTTTCTGGGAGGGCTTTTATTTGGCTTTTTGGGTCACACTGGTGATTCTCAGGAACTACTCTTGGCGGTACTTGGGGGAACATACTGGATATATGGGGATTGAACCCAGGTTGGCCATGTGGAAGGCAAAGCCTGACCAGCTGTACTATCACTATGGCCCCTAATAGAAGCACTTCAAATGAGTAAAGATGAAATAATTGTAATCAGTTGAGTATTTTCCAAAGATATTATTTATAAGATAAATAATATCCAAAGATATTAATTATAAGAAAAATAAACAAGCTAGGATTCCTGGTTCACAAATATACTGTTTCTAGGGGAAATGTAAAATTGATTATAATATGAAGTGAAGTTTTCCTTAGATAATATATATATATATATATATATACATATATATATATGAACTTCCTTGGAGTTTGGAGTCCCATATCTATGGCCAGGGTTGTAAATCCTAAACACAAATGTGAATTCTTTAGGAGAAAGTCCATGGAGAGAGACTATCAGAACTTTAAATGAAAAAGATCCCAGTCTAATTTTTTCCTTGAAGATTTAAGCAATGTTATCAAAGAATTTTTTCTCTTCAATCTTCTGAGGTCTATAGCACCTTTCCCCTTTCTACTTTTGTATCATATAATTAGCATAGAATTATGTGTTTTTCACCCTTGAGAAAGACTATTCTTTTATTAACGATGCCTTAAAAAGTTCTTCATAATTTATATTTAAAGTGAGTTCAAAATCAAAAGGGTTTCATGAACTTTATTTTTTTTAACTTGGCCTACTTATCAGTAATGCAATAAATGAGATGATAATAGTTGTTACATGCAATCATTAAGTCTCCACCTTTATGGTGAGAATTAGAGTTCAGGAAACAAATGTATTATTCTTTTCTCTGGATTAAATGTTTGGAGTTTTTTAATTTGATGTTGCAAAATACTGATGTTTCAACAAAGGCACTCTAATTCTTTGTCTTTTCTCCTCGGTAGACACATTAAAAAAATGGGTCAGAACATTAAGCTTTCTGAATCCAGTACAAAGACAGGGGAAATATAAATTATGTTTATAGTAGTAAGTACAATGTAAGCTCCAAATTAGCCCATACTAAGGAATTTACCCAGTCCCTGATCTGAAAACTGTACCATTCATCTCTGCTGAGGCCAAGCAAGCTTCATTGCTATTTTTGGCTGACTGATTTTTTCCCAACATTTAGCTTACCACAGCACTCCAGATTGGATATGGGCAATTATAAGGAAGGGTGCACATTATTGCAAATTTTAATCATTTCTTGAGCTATTTTGCTTGCAGTGATAATCCCATAAAACCAACATATCTTACATAAGATATGCAAATGACTTTTGGCTGAAAGTAGTTTTTCAATTACTCGATATCCTATTCTTGCTTAATTTCTGGACTTTCCCATTGGAGCAATCAGTTTCATTGGCTAGTTAGCTCACCAGGGTCATGGCTACCCCTATTTAGAATGGCAAATGGGCTATTGATTAATATACCACAATACCAATAATGAATAGGTATCCTTACAATAATGTTGCTATGTCTACATGATAGAAACTATCTTTTATCAATCCCTCATACCATGGCAACATAATATTTTGTCAGTAATTCAAAATTATTATTTTTACATCTCCTATACATTTTTGTACTTCAATAGAGACGGCAGAAGTAAAAGTCTGATAACAACTATACCTCTTTCCAGTCTCAAGGAAATGTACCTTATTATAGTGGTCCAATCAAATATTCATAAATGCATATCATTTTGTTTAGTCATTTGGAATAGCATGAGGTTGTTTAGTGAAAAATGTAGTTTCATTTTTACCAGAAATTTTTTTTGTGTTATGGTTAAAAAAATTACTTTGATTGTATTTATAAAGTGACTGGTTTTAAACTGTGTTCTCTTCTCTAATATGATTATTGTTCTTTTTAAAATGTGAATCATAGACTCTCAGAATTGGAAGGAATGTTAAACACCTACTATGACAGGAATCTTCTCTCTAATATTTTCAGTAAGATCCTCTATTATTAACTATTCTTTAGGACTACAGAAATGAGAGAAAAATAGGAAATGCAATCCATTTCTAGAGACTAACATTCTCTAGATATAACAAACTAGATCAAGTCATTAGCTCATCTATTTTCATTCTCACTTGTCTATTTTGTTTCATTACAAGGGCTGGAGTGATAGCACAGCGGTAGGGCGTTTGCCTTACAAGCAGCCAACATGGCCGGCCCGAGTTCGATTCATCTGCCCCTCTCAGAGAGCCCAGCAAGCTATGGCAGAGCCTGGCAAGCTACCCGTGATGTATTCGATATGCCAAACACAGTAACAACAAAGTCTCCAATGGAGATGTTGCTGGGCCCGCTTGAGCAAATCGATGAACAACGGGAGGACCATGACCAATCACAGTGATATTACAAGGATTTGGGAAACAAAGTTTAAATTTTGATCTTGGCAATTAAGAATATGTTGTAACAGACACTTAAGCAATAATCCTGAAAAAACTCACTATGAGAAATTAGATCACATGGTTCTGACCTTTTAGTTAAATCATTCAAAAACTGGGGGTCTATTTAAAAGTCTATTTCATATAAAAAAAGCCATATAAGACTTTTATCACTATTTTAATAGTTTAATTATTTACTATAAACTATAGGTTGTGAGATTAGATTCAGGAATAAGATTGTGTGACTTGAACCCTGATTTTCCAATTAGTTAGCTTCAAAAAGACACTAAAATCTCAGAAGCTTTTTAACCCAGTGAGAAAGATAATATTATTTCCATTCCAGATGAGTAAACCAAGAGTATTAAATGAGCTAATTGAGGTGAGAAAGTTTATTTGGTGTATAATATCTATTTTAACTATCTACCAAATGTTAATTTCTGCATGTCTATGAAAAACATAACATAATAGAGTTGGATTATACAAAGCTCACTATTTTTAAAAATTCAGAATTTCACATTTGAGGGATTTTCTATGAATGCTATTTTAGGTGAACAAATAGTATTCTTTTGTTCTTTTATTAATGTTCTATTATTAATGAAATAAATTTACACATATTGATAAGGAGATTCATATTTCTAGAAAGTTTAGGCAAGTTTATATGAACTATAACATGTGCAGTGTCTGTGTTACTTTTTAATAAAATATTTTCTTATTCTATTGGTCTATTATTATATTCCAGTCCCCAGTGATCAAATTCTAACCACTTGTCAGCTTTCCCATAGAGCAAAAAACAAACCTCAATTGCTGATTTTACAAAGAAAAAAATTTAAATTTTCTGTGAAAATATCATAAAGCTAATTAGAAAAATCTAAGAAAGTGAATTTTACTTCTCTCTCATAAGTCAGTCATTATAAGTGGAAATACACTACTGTCATTATAAGTGGAAATACACTACTGTCATTATAAGTGGAAATACACTACTGTCTAAAGTGTATTCTTTTCATATTGACGCTGAGATAAAAACCTATTCTCTTACAAGCTTAACCATCAAAAATTATTAAATTATAAATAAAGGAGATTAAAATGTGAAACTTTTGGCAGATACAAAAATTGAAAACTATTACTATTATATATATATGTCTTCATGATCATATATATATATACTCTTTTGGGGGTGGAATTTATTAAGATTACGATCCATCAGAAGAGCAAGGGTTTGGGGTTAACTTTCTCAGCATTTATCCCCGCATTCATCCTTGAGGAATTTCACATAATTGTGAAAAATCTATGGAGGAATTATTCCTGAGCCTGCACTCAGGAATTACTCCTGGTGGATGCTGGGGATCGAACCCTGGTCAGCCTCATACAAGGCAAATGCACTAGCCATTGTATTATTGCTCTAGCCTGAATAAGCAGTATTTGTATATCAAATAACATGACAACTGATGCAATCCATAGAAAATGTTTTGAGTGAAATAAAAAAGTATATTAAGAAATGAATTAGGAAGAAAATGGGGGAAATGTACTATGGAAAATTACACTATCATTTTATAACCAGCACCAAAAGATATTACTATTCATGTGCTATCTCTTATTAATTTAGAAACATTTTGCTTTTCTCAAACAGGCTGACAATCCACTTACCCTAGTTGTTTTTACTTTATTCCCAGAAGAACAGCTCCATCCTTTCCGATCTGGAAGAACTTTACATTCTTCTCCCTCAAGACATGGCTGCATATGGCACCACCATTTCTGTTCCACTATTGAAGCTATAGTATAAAGAAAAATCAATTCAGTATCTTCCATCCTGGCCTTGTTTGTTCCCTAGGTACACATTTAAAGTCGTACAAAATTCACCAATATTCCCCTCTACTAGCTAAACTAGGTTTTGAGGCATCCTTCTCTTTTTGTCCAAAGAGACAACTTAAATATTTCTAGATTTTCTGAGTAGATTATTTTTCATTTTAGCTTAAAATTTTGTTCAAGTAATACCTAACATAGCTCTACCTTCTTAATCTCTCTCTCTCTCTCTCTCTCTCTCTCTCTCTCTCTCTCTCTCTCTCTCTCTCTCTCTCTCATGGGGAGAGGCACCGGGTCAGTCTTATACAAGAAAAATGCCTTGTATGGAACATGTATGCATTGACATTTAATAAAAAATAACATAGTGAAAGAAATTTTGTGGGCATATACATGTTGTACATGCACTGATCTTTATAAAATGGAAAAATTTACCCCATGATTCCTGTAGAGTCAGTTTTTTTAGAATCAATACAATATTTCTTACTAGCAGGCTGAAAGAAAAATATTAGAATCGGTGCATTTTTTTAAAACTGTGGACAGTATCCAGCATCATACAAACACACAAAAATGCAACCAAATTACTATAAACACATAAATTATATGATAAAATATATTACAAAAACCCACACAAATATTTTTCTGCATATCCATAAAATATCTCAAATTAACTACCTACAACTAAACATTCACTCATATTTGTGGTGTTCAGTTTTTCTTTTCTTCATTATAAAATAAAAGTATTATTTGTTGTTGAATTTCTGACATTGATGTTCAGTTCATCACTACCCACATGGTGTTTATTTTCCTGTTCTTATGAACCATACAATGGGCTGGAGAGATAGTATAGCAAGTAAGGAACTTTCCTTGCTTGCATGCAGCCAGATTTGGTTTGACACCCAGCAATATATGTAGTACTGCCAGGAGTGATCCCTGAGCACAGAGGAAGCACTGAGCCCTAGTACCACTGGGTGCTCCCCTGGCTTACTTTAAAATAAAGAACGATCTATGAATTAAGAAACCCAAATTGCTTAAGCATCTCTTTTTATTTTGTATACATTCCTCTCACTGACTGTCAAATCAATCTTTCAATCTTTCATAATCTCAGAGCAAGAAGTACATGAAATTGTTGGAACCTCATTATAATGCCCTTTTTTACAAAACTACAGAAGGTCTTATACCTCCTCTAAAGGATTCTAGAGTTCATAATGTCCCCTCATATGACTTCATATAAACTACGTAATTCATAATGGATTCCCCTAGGATTGACCCAATCAACATTATAGTGGGGTTCCAGTTTTAAGTAAATAGTTGTTCCCACAGCTACACTATTGCAATGAGCAATGGAAGAAGTCGCACCATCCACACAAGATGGAGCAGCTCGCGTGGTGCCTGCCACCTGCCCGGGGAAGCAGGAGCACTTGACTGTTTGTGACCGCTCTTCTATCTTGTTCTTATTACAGCATCTGTGGAGTGCCACCACCTCGCAAGTGCCCGTTTTAACATGGTGAGCTGCACAAAGAGAACACACACACACACAAAAATAAAAACAACATTGAGAAAGCTTTGGAAATTTCCTTCTGCTTTTTTTTTAATTAGACATACATTAAATATAGCTCTATAAGGGATCAACCATGCATGAAACGAGAAATACAATGATGCTGACTCCAAAATGCAGATTTGATTTCTCTTCCAAATGTGGTAGGACCATTTCTGTCAGTAAATGCTTTGTGAAGCAGAGACAATTAGTGACTAGATTAGAGTATGCTGTTAGAACAGTTTGAAATATTGAGGCAATATGTGTGACCATCAAAAACATATTTATTTGCATATGAATTATTTGCACTGTCTTGCAAGAGGTTAATCAAGGTAAAACCCTGGATAAGGGAGAATGGGTCTAAGACTATTCCATTCACAAACTGAGTGAAAGTGAGAAAGGCTATGGCAGCAAGGATAAGGCCAGGCAAGGAACTTCATAGAAAACAAAAGTGGCAGAGAATGAATATCTCCCTCCTCAGTAGTGTTCTGCCCAATTTCCCTGGAAATAAACTAATTGGTGGATTGTTGAAAGTGCTTCCATTTGTCTCAAAGTCCAAGGCAGTCATAGGACACAAAATCATTTCTTTCAATTTTGCCTGAGGGAATAGCAACCACCAACTTCTTTACCCAGACCTTGGATGAATTTATATTTAGTCAGTAAATCCTGACCAATAAGCTGTGATGCTTTGCCCATTCTGTTAAACTTGCAGTAAGTTTACCGAACTCTTTGGACAACTAAAATGCTTGAACTTCACTTATCCTCTGTTTAGGTTCTAGTCTGATTTCATTATTTTCAATTCTTCTATAAAATGATAAAGCAAAAGTTTGATGTGCTAAAAATAAAAGCTGAGACTGGAGCGATAGCACAGAGGGCAGGGCGTTTGCCTTGCACGCAGCTGATCTGGGTTCTATTCCCAGTAAATAATAAAAATAAAAATAAAAGCTGCTCAAAACAAGCATTTGTAGAAAACTCCAGTTCCAGAAATTTTTTAAACGTTGATATAAATAAAAAAATTAAAAATATTTGAAATTGTCTCGCCCGCTCCTCTCTGGAAAGAAAGATGGCGGCCGCACGGGAGCCTTGTGGAAAGCGGGTTTGAGCCGGGCTCGGGGAAGCGGCGGGGACCTCATGGGAAGGGGGGCTTTGTGGGCCGTCCCCCACGCCCCACCGGGGTCGCCGGCTGCTCCCCACGAGCCGCTCTCCGGCACGGCCACGGCCCCGGAGGCACAAGGACTTAGCACAGAGAACCAGCCGCTTGGAGCAGAAAAGCAAATGGACTTGTGTTGATGCGCGCCACCAAGCCTGCCCGGAGGGGGAAGGGCGTTGACCGGCCCGCCCGCTCCTCTCTGGAAAGAAAGATGGCGGCCGCACGGGAGCCTTGTGGAAAGCGGGTTTGAGCCGGGCTCGGGGAAGCGGCGGGGACCTCATGGGAAGGGGGGCTTTGTGGGCCGTCCCCCACGCCCCACCGAGGTCGCCGGCTGCCCCCCACGAGCGGCTCTCCGGCACGGCCACGACTCCAGGGCACAGAAATCAATCTCTTAACTAGCTAACTTTTAATAGAAATTCTTCCAGGGTCAATAAGTAAAATAGCAGAAATTCAAAACCGCGCGGCCGCTATTGCGGCCGCGCGACATCATTTTATTCTTAAACCAAGTTCTAGAAAGCAAATCATTTCACAACGCTGTTTCAGCATGTCTGATTGGGGGGGGGGGGGGTCGTAAACTCTAAACAATAATTGTGCATCTTCTATCGAAATAATCTATCTAGTCAAAGTAGATAGAGTATTAACTAGAACTCATCTGCCTCATAAGAATTGGGAGGGGTGGGAGGTGGGGGTCTATTGGGGTTCGGGGTTAAAAATGAGTATTGGTAAAGGGAAATGTGTTCGGTATCTACATGACTGAGACCTAAACCCGAAAGCTCTGTAACTTTTCCCACAGTGATTCAATAAATAAATAAATTAAAAAAATAAAAAAAAAAAATATTTGAAATTGTCTAATGTTATAAACATATCAAGATCCTTTACAAATAAGATGAATCATGCATTTACACTAATACTTCCCTGAAATGTGACGAACAAGTGTGCAGTATTAAGTCAGTTTATAGAGCTTGTCTAGATTTCCTTATAAAAGGAGGCAAATTACATTTTCAATATCACCCATCCATGTGAGACCAAGAAAATCAGCTTTGACATGTAATTCTAGAAAGAATTTTCAAGCAGCAAAATCCATTTTCAAAGTAACAAACATTTTTTTGCAACTGTAGAATTAAACAAGAATTTTTCTGCTTTATTCAAATACAAAATTACCTCCACAAATCTGAGTCGTATTTTTCCTATCCTTTTTAGCTCTGAAATATATGTTCTTATTTATGATTTTATTCTTTAATTGCTTTGTTCTACTACTCAACATTATATTCTCTATACTGTATGCATTTTATTTATCTTCTACCATATGCATCAAACATTCTGAGTTTGGAGATATAACAACAATTAAGAGTGTTATAGACTCAGCCTTAAAAAGCTTATATTCCTGTGGCGAAAGCAATCAATAACTATTAATTTAACATGACACGCATGCAATGTTATAAACCAATGTTACTTCAATAAAAAAATAAGCAGGAAAAACTTTAAGTGCCTATTAATGCTTAACTAAAATGATATTAGTTTAACTCCTTAAAGGAAATGCATGAGTGATGTCATTGACAGTAAATACGTAGGAGGGAATGTATATATATATATTTTTTAAAGTTTCAGGAAAGATATTACTGAGGAGAGTAAACTGTATGATGGCTATTGATGAAACAACCATTCTAAAACCTAAGGGGGAGACCATTTAAAAGAGGAGAAGCAAATGCAAAATGACAATATACTGCAATGCAAAAAAGACATAATGTTGTAGTACTATGTCAGCAAGATGATGAATGAAGTTGAATAACACAGAGGTTGAGGAAAATAATTCTGGAATATATGATCATGGAAAATGTACATGACATTGTGAGGATATTATATTTTTTAAAGAAATCTGTATGTAATGTAGTAGCATCACATTTATCCTTTAAAAGTTTATACTCAGCTCTTTAGAGAACTGCCTAAAGAAAGCAAGACTTGAATAAGGGAGAGGAACTCTGATGATGGGCATAAATTGATGATAAAAATGAAAACAGTATAGAGGAACAGAATAACTAGAAGAAGGATCAGACTGGGATATTTTGGTAGAATGTTAGTTTTATTCGTTAATAGACTTAACGTGAAATGCAATGGAGGAATAATTAAAGTTCATTTGTCAACTTGATATGCACAATTGAAGTTATTGATTCTGGTGGATAAGGAGACCCAGGGAGAGACCAGAGAGTAGAACAGCAGGTAGAAAACTTGCCTGACCTGGGTTAATTTTCAGCAATGAGTTTGGCAAATAGATTTAGTTTGAGATCTTTACAAGTCACAAGTGGAGGTCTAAATCACAGGAGCAATATTTACAAACTGGAGCTTTTGAAATAGATCTGGACTGCTGACACAGTCAAGAAGTCTACACTTAGGGTTGGTATTTAAAACCATAAATTGAACCGCATTATCCAGGAAATATTGCCAGTATAGAAGGAATAATATAATTCGAACATGTGTCTTATGTTAGAGAGATAGCAAAAAAATGTTCATAACTTGCAGCACATAACATGAGAGAAAAATAATGAGATGAAGAAGGAACAAGAAGAAAATGGTCCAATAGTGAGAGGCTGATCAGCAATATTAAATACTGATGAAAACATCTGAAGGGAAGTAAATTAATTTTCCGTTAATGAAATAAAGTCAAATAATGGTCAAAAGTATAAATTCCACATGCCGGAGTAACTGGATTCAAATCAAAGCTCCTAACATACTTGTGATTTTGGGCAAGTAACCTGATTGATCTTTCTGACGAGCAATGATATTTCATGTCTAAAAGAGGGACATTGATAGCACTTTCTTCATAATTCTTTCATTCAAGAAGTTTTTTGCCTTGTAAATGGAAGTAAGGAATTGAGTGGAAAGCTAGAACAAATCTGGAGTAAGAGAATGGGGAATTACTTTTGAAATCTCTGCCGTAAAAGGAACAATACAGGGAAAGAAAGATAACTCAGTGGGCTGTTACATTTGCTTTGCACGAGGGATGCCAGATTCAATCCCCAGAATTATAAGGTTCCTCAATTATTGCTTGGTGAAGCCCCTGTACACTGCCTGATAAGGCTCAAAGGATGCTTACTTTAAAAAAAGAAGTATTGGGGCTGGAGTGAGAGCACAGCAGGTAGAGCATTTGCCTTGCATGCGGCCGACCCAGGTTCAATTCCCAGCATCCCATATGGTCCCCCGAGCACTGCCAGAAGTAATTCCTGAGCGCATGAGCCAGTAGTAACCCCTGTGCATCTCCGGGTGTGACTGAAATAGCAAAAAAAAAAAAAAAAGAATGGACACACAGAAATATTGTAGCTCTCCACCTCACTAGTTTTGTATCATATGACTTGCTTTGGCTGATATAATAAGCTATAGTAATAGAAATTTCTTATAAAAACTTAAAATATACGTTACGTGTATGGTTTAAAAACTAATGTGGGGTCTGAATGATAGAACAGTGGGTTGGGTGTTTGCTTTGCACATGGCCAACTCAAGTTTGATTCCTGGCAATCCATATATTCCTCGAGCACAACCAAGAGAAATTCCCAAGTGTAGAGCCAGGAGTATTCCCTGAGCATCGCTGGGTGTGACCTCACCCCACACATTTTTTTTAATGTGCTAATGTGCTGGGTAAGATGCAACTTAATGATACATGGATGCTTTGCATGTGTGAGCAACCTGGGTATGATCCCTGCCACCATGAAAACAAAAACAAAACTCCAAAGAGAACTAGTGATTTTCACATTTCTTCTTACCTGCCAAAGCAATAACTTATGCTAGTGATAACAAATCACAAATCACAAATCATCCTGTTAATCGTCGATTGCCTCGAGCAGGCTCCAGTAACATCTCCTTCATCCTAGCCCTGAGATTATATTCAAGGCTCTTTAGGAGAATGAGACCCATCATTTTTACTGGTATTTGGCATATTGGGTACGCCACGGGGAGTTTGCCAGACTCTGCCATGTGGGCAGGCTACATTCGGTAGCCTGCCAGTTTTGTCCAAAGTAGGAATGAGATAATAAGATGTCATAATAAGATGTCGCGGCCGCGCAGTTCCGGGAGCTGGTATTTATAGTTTCTGAGTCTTGGCCGTTGATGGGATTACACCGCGCCAGGGGACCAGTTGGTGGATGTGACTTATATATAAAATGCTAGTGATAGGGAAAAAGATATCAACTTGGGGAGGGTGTCTGTCTATCTCTTGTCTTGGGGACCCAAGTTCTAATGACCTTGAGTGAAAACTAAGCCTGCATTTTTGTAAGCCTCTAATATTTTGGAGATTGTTTGCAATAGTCTGAGGTTGAGTCTTGTTACTTTCCTGGAATGTCCCCTAAATATTCTTCCAAACTTGTTCATTGCAAGGTAAGTCATTAAAGCATAAAATCTCAAAAGCAATCATTCTTGCTCACATGCACTGCACCTGTAGTATTGTCCTCCCGTTGTTCACTGATTTGCTCTAGCGGACCCAGTAATGTCTCCATTTTGAGACTTCTTGTTACTGTGTTTGGCATATTGAATACATCACGGGTAGCTTGCAAGGCTTTTCCGTGTGGGTGAGATACTCTAGATAGCTTGCTGGGCTCTCTGAGAGGGGTGAAAGAATAGAACCTGGCTCCGCCAGGCCGGTCATGCACAAGGCAAACACCCTACCACTCTGCTATCGCTCCAGCCCCCTTTGTTCACATGAATCTGCACAAAATAAGTATGGAAAAGAAGACATTAAGCTATTTATATAATTAAATAATAATTATAAATACCAATTTAACAATTAAATAATGCATTGACTAAGTGCAGTATATAAGTTCTCTGGTAAAGAAAGTATGCTTTTACTTTGAGGAGAAAGGAATTGAAATGATCCTATTATAGTACAATGAAGTGAAGGATAATGAGAGCACTATCTTGGGAAGACAATGGAAAGAGAAGCATTTTGCCTTTAAAGAAAATGGAACTAGACTTTGAGAGATTGATAAGATAGGGTACCAGGAAACTAGTAGTAGCCTTACATACACAAAGCTTTTCTGCCCCGATTTTCCTCTTCATTGCCTATAAATAAAATGGAAAATCGTATAGGTAGTATTTTCTGGAGAGAAAGGAATTTTGTAGAAAATGTCTCGCACCCCTTATTCATATCAAGACTGAAGGTATAAAGTCTTTGGGGGGCAATTAAAGAAGAAAATTAGGCTTGATAAAGTAGAATCGCTGATAAGGAGGTAAGAAGATGTGTATACAGAAAGGCTAAGTAGGTAAATAGGAAGACAGATAATATATACTCAATAAATTGAAAGGCATTATAGGAAGAATTACAACTCTACATTCCTTTCTATATACAAGTTCCAAAGAAAGTAAGATGACACCACAAAACAGTATCAGAAAGGTTGGTAGTTAATGTTATGGTTGAGGTCATGAGAGTATGAGATAAGACAGGGAAATTAAGTAGGGTAATCTATTTTCCTAGTTTTTAAACCAAATATCCAGCAGAGAAACACCATGGAAAAATTTATGTTGAGGGGAAAATTACACCCAGTCCTATATTCGCTTTTTTATATTTCTTCCTTTGTTATAACGCAGCAAGAGAAATACAGGTTAACTTCAAGTGATTACTGAGTGAACTCTGCATTATATGATCACTATAATATCTTAACATAAAAAAAAATCATGCCCATTTATTAAAACCCCACTCAAGTGTCATGCCAGTTTTATACTTATCATAGCAATAGTTACCACACCTACAGAAGTGAATGGATAGGGTCATCCCCAACCATTTGGGTAGAATAGTGGAAGGAAATAGAAATATAGAAAATCTGAACCATAATAAGATATGAAACAAAGAAAGTATCTCGTTGGTCCCCATCTCCCTGTGAGTTGAACTGCCTTTGCTACTTTCTCTTTTCTTTAAATAAACACTTCACCACAAGCAGGGCAAGTGTTTCCTTTCAGGATCACGACCATCCTGTTGTAAATCGATTGCCTCGAGCAGGCCCCAGTAACGGCTCCTTCGTCCTAGCCCTGAGATTTTTAAAGGTGCCATATTCAAGGCTGTTTCAGGCTTAGGAGAATGAGACCCATCATTGTTACTAGTATTTAGCATATAGGCCACGCCACGGGGAGTTTGCCAAACTCTGCCGTTTGGGCAGGTTACATTAGGTAGCCTGCCTGTTTGTCCAAAGTAAGAATGAGATCATAATAATAAGCTTCCAGGAGCTGGGTTTTATAGCCTCTGGATCTTGGCCATTGATGGGATTACACGGCACCAGGGGGCCAGTTGGTGGGTGTGACCCCTGCCTACTGGAAGGTGGAGGAGGATGCTCAGCCCCAATCCGAGCAGGCTTGGAGATCTCAGCCCCAGGATCCACATGCCTTTGTTCCTCTGCCGGTACCTTCACGGGTGTGGAGAGTGGTCTCAGCATGGTGGTGGCTGGTTCTGGAGATCTTCGGCTGCCGGAGTTCTGGTTGGGGCGGGTAGGGAAACTCAACCCGCCCCCCTCCAAGGGGCCCCGGCGAGGATAGCCAGTGTTTCCTTTACCTTCTTAAATTCTTACTTAAACATTTCATGCTTTCCATAAAATCCTTCTTGGGCAGATACAGAAGCAGGGAAGAAGGGGAAAGCTATGTGTACACTAGCATCTCATGATTTATCAACTGAGAATTGAATATTTTAGAAGAACTTAGTTCATTAAGCTTGACATAGGTTTCCATATGAATAGTTTTGTTATCTGCAGACTACATATCTTAAGCTCTTATGATAACAAAATTCTTATAGGCAGTGATTTTTACTTTAAACTTCTCAGTAGGTGGTATTGCTTAATAAATGGTAATCAAGTAATTCAAGAAAGGAAAAATTAATTCCTGTGGCTTTTTCCTTTAAAAGGTTAATGGCACTGTAGAAAATTCAAGCAACTCCTAAAATTCTCTAAACTGATTCAGACAGAGCTCATGATAAACTATTTAATTAATTGGGCTTTCCAAATTAACAAGTAGACTTCACAGAAAATCAAATGGAATTATACAAAAATAATATATTCCCCTAGATATGATTTAAGTGAAAAATAGAACTAAAAGTTTATGTCAAAAATCCCAAGTCACAAAATTAAAGAATTAATTGCCACATTTTTTTTGCTATTATTTGCTCCCTGTTACTTAAATCTCTTGAATATATATCTACAGACCAGATATCTTTCCTGATCACTGTTTCATAAATGTTGTAGTCTTTAATTTGCCTGGATATAATCCATAAACACAAAATGTTACTGCTGCATTTTTTGTGAAAATTACACCAAAAAAGGGATTTGATTCTCAGAGACAGATTTACCAACACTTAGTTTCCACTTAGCTGGCAACTCTGAGAGTTGCCTTCCAAGATCAGTTATGATCTTTATGTCTAATTTCAATAGTAGTATTTCAATTAATCTATAGTACCCCAGAAATGTTACCTTAACAGACAGTCTCTTAAATTATACCCTAAGATCCCTAAGTGTTTTGCAAAACAATGATGACTGTGGCCAGAGAGATAGTATATGGGGGATTAAGTACTTGCTTTAAACATGTCTAAATCCCAGCCATGCTCAATCCCACCATAACAAATGCTCCACCAAGCACTGCCAGGAGTAATTCCTGAGCACAGAGCTGAAAGTAAGTACTGAACAACACCAGGTGTGGCCCAAACAACAAAAGATTTATTATGAATGACAATTTTTTTCTTGAAAGCTTAAAAGGCATTTTAACACAATCTTTGTTTCCAACTGATTTTTTCCCTTCCAAAACAAGGAACTTGTTCGCGAGAGAGGGAGACTGTGAGTTAGTAGCACTTGGTTTGTATGCATACATAGGTTTTACAAAAAGTATACGCACTCATACCTAATTAATATGTAAAATATAGTTTGATATAACACATGAATAATTATATATTATATAAAGTAAATAAACATTGATATATAACCATATATGTTAATATGGTTATACCTTATTCATCACCAATGAACTAATTATATTTATAAGTAGGCATTAACAATAGGTTTGCTCGAGGTAAAGGTAAAGGCCCTCCCGTTGATCGTCGATTTGCTCGAGCGGGCCCAGTAACGTCTCCATTGGAGACTTTGTTGTTACTGTGTCTGGCATATCGAATACTCTCGGTAGCTTGCCGGGCTCTCCGAGAGGGGCGGAGGAATCGAACTTGGGTCGGCCATGTTGGCCGCTTGTAAGGCGAACGCCCTACCCGCTGTGCTATCGCTCCAGCCTTACAATATAAAAAAAATTACATAATTCATTCACCTGGAGTAGAAGTAGTTGGTCATAGGTTAATAGGAGCACAAAGCTGTGCATAACACAAACACCGTCCTCCCGTTATTCATCGATTTGGTTGAGAGGGTCCAGTGACGTCTTCGTTTTGAGACTTGTTGTTACTGTGTTTGGTATATGGAATACATCACGCATAGCTTGCCAGGTCAGTAGCTTGCTGGGCTCTCCGAAAGGGGCAGAGGAATCAAACCCAGCTCTGCCAGACTGGCTGAGCGCAAGGCAAACACCCTACCTCTGTGCTATCTCTCTAGCCCATTCTTTTTATTTGTTCTGAGGGTTAGGATAGGGAACCCTTGATAATATTAGTCAACAGGACCAATAGTTCAATGTAAGGGCCAGTGTTGCTTGGACCCTGTGTTGACAGGGAGTACCTAGGCCACCCAAACAGTGCTCAGGAGCCTCCAAGGACTCATCGTGCGGTGCTTGGGTTAGGAGACCACATGGTTCTGGGAATTAAGCTATCTCTCTATCCCTGAATATTATATTCTGTATGTAAAAATAACTCATTCACTCTAGAAACAATTTTGAAATGATACTCATTAGCATATATTGTATAGATACCGTCTGCCACACATTATTTCAATTTATTAACTGAAGAGAAAAATAAAATTATCTCCAAGTTACAGATAGAGAGCGATAACACAGCGGTAGGGCATTTGCCTTGCATGCAGCCAACATGGCCAACCCGAGTTCGATTCCTCCGCCCCTCTCGGAGAGCCCAGCAAGCTACCGAGAGTATCTCGCCCTCATGGCAGAGCCTGGCAAGCTACCCATGACGTATTCAAAATGCCAAACACAGTAACAACAAAAGTCTCCAATGGAGACATTACTGGGCCCGCTCGAGCAAATCGATGAACAACGGGTGGACAGTGACAGTGACAGATAGATAGAGAAATCAAGCCATAGAAACTATTATATAGCTATTATGTTAGGTAATTTGCCTAAGGTAATATATCAGTAAGAAACAAAACCAAGTTGAAAATTTAAGGAATTTACTTCTAGACATCCTGATTTTTGATATTGTGCCTTTTTCGTGAATCTCCAAACACATCCATGAGTTCCAGATGTTGCGGAAAACACTAAAGCACATTATTTGCCCCACAGGGAATGATTGTTAGCCTGGGAAAAATGTGGCTTATTGAACTAAAATAACTGAATCCCAGTCTATATCATATTTCACAAAAAACAAAACAAAAAAACCCACTTAAGAGTTTATCATCATCCAAGGAGTTAATTGTTCATTTTAAAATAAATTCATAAAATTTTCTTAAAAGAAAATGAGCTAAGTTATGGGAGCTTCTTTGAAATTATGTAGCTTTATTTAAATTTTAAATATATTTTACTATTTGTGGATAGCAAAATTATAGATGATTCAGAAGTAGAGGAACAGAGAGAATAACGGCATTCATTTGTGGGATATAAAAAATTAGTATGAGACTAAAATTCAAGGATAGTATTTACAAGGGCCAGCAAGACTCACCCACAGTTGGAAGCTTGCAATAAGTATGGGGCGGGGGGGGGGGGCAGAAGGCAGTTATATAGTGAAAGGACCACTATGGCAGTACTAGCTAGAAATGATCACTCTGGACAAGAACTGAGTGATGAAAGTAGATAAAAGAATATGTATGATGACCTTTCTATATCTATATTTGCAAGTCATAATGCCTAAGAGAGGGAGAAGAGACAGAGAGAGAGATGAAAATTTCCTTCCATAGTGGCAGATGGTGGGGAGGTTAGGTGAGGATAACTGGGGACATTGGTGGTGGCGAATGTACACTGGTGAAGAGAGAGGTGTTGGAAAACATTGCCTGAAACACAATTATGAACAAATTTGTAACTGTGTATCTCACAGTAATTCAATTAAAAATAGACAAATCAGCAAAAAATAAATAGATTTTAAAAAAGAAAAAAAATAAAAAATGTTAGACTGTTGAAAAATCATACAATATCAAAAATATTGTTCTACACTCAGATATATGTATATCTGTATCAACCTCAAAGATGTGACTGTTAGAAAAAGTTTTCTACATTTTATAAAAATTCTATTTTTATATTTAAAAATATATATACTTGTATTTACATGAAATGCATGAAAAAATTTAATCTAATACATAACTAACAAGAAAGTAAATTTAGCGTCAAGTCGTGAATTTGTTCTTACTTGGTATCCTTACTGTTAGATTTCAGTTATCAATTGTCTGATTTGTCTCACTGATTCTGAAATTTTGTTTGTCTCCTTTATAATGCCATTCTTTATAATAATTTTATCCAGTTTGACTAGCTTCTCGAGAAAGTCTACATTGCACCTTCTATCGTCACTTACATGCACCAATAGGGATATGAAATTCAAGCTAGTTAGTGGACTTAGGTTGCTGTAAATCACTTCAAATGAGGGTGGAAAATGTGCTGAAACAAAAACTTTCTGAGACAGCTAATTTCTCACTTTAATTCATTAGAGTGAGAAAATAGGGCACATTTTTAGACTTTCATGCTGAAGCAATCTAATTAAAAAATGGTCATTTAAATAGCTCATTGAAATTTCAAAAGTTTGCATAATTTATGAAGTCAGGATGATGGGGAGGAAATAGCCAAGTGCTTGTGACATTTTTACAAAGCCTGTTTTCTAAAATTACTTCATTTTTATATGAGAAAAATTTACCAGGGAAAAAACAGATTGCCATTTAAAGAGTAATAACTCTATAACAGAAGAGTCAATGAACAAAATCAAATTCTCCATTAGAAGATGGTCTCAATCTATTTTAAGACATAGAGGCATAAGAGAAGAGGATGTGCTCTTGGGAGAATCACAGATGCATTGTCCCACAAGTCCATCAGAAATTCATTCAACCACATTTTAAATGAGAATGAAAGTTGAGGAAAGTGAATCTCAAGAAAGTGCAGCCTAAAAATTGCTCAGAAACTCTAATGTAATGTCTGCTCTGAAAAAGAACACAACAAATCAAATTCATTTCTTGGACATTTGAACTAAAAGTCACAGAATTGCTACATGAAAATGTGTCATGGACACTTGAGTCAAAGATGATGTGACATCATTTTAAAAGTGACCACTGGAGAACTCTATACCTGCATTTTGTAGTGAGAAATAGAGGAAGCTGGCCAGAAGATACACTGCTTTTATGTCTGCCCTTTCTAGTGTCTACCTGAAACTTTTCTGAATTCCTGAAATATTTTCCCTGAGGTATCAACAAGATGTACCTGTTCTTAACCCAAAACTCTGCTCACTAGAATATTCATTTCCTTTTCTATAAATTTGTAATTATCAGAAGAAGATTATACATAGAAGTATTCTTTCCCCTGCTTTTAAGAGCAAGACACAAATTTCTATTTGCAAAGCAAAATTTATAATGTAAAATTCACACTCTACAATTACTTCTCAGGTACAATTGAAATTTAAAATATTGATCCTAAATTCATCTTAAACCACCATTAAGGGAAAATTATTGTTAATAGATACCAATTAATATAATTTAGTCATGACTACCTATAAAATTATTTTAAGTCTAAATATTTATATAGATTAAAAATAATTGCCACATTAACTCTCATCACTAAGCACATTTTTCATTTTATCCATATAACCCAGGAATACCACATCCTCACATCTAGCCCCCAAATTAATTTGAAAGGATATGTGCACACATATGTTCTTCTTATAATAACCAACCCAAATGTCCAACAACAGATGAATATATCCACAAAATTGTGGTAAATTTAAACAATATAATCAATTAAGCTATAAGAAAATATAAAATGGTGAGAATTGTCTGTCTTTAGAAATAAATTGAGGGTATCATACTGAGTTAATTAAGTAAAAATGAAACACATATATTAAATGAGCTCTCTCCTATATGGGAAATAAGAATACCCAATTGGGACTGGAGATAGTATATAGAGTAAGTAAGGCACTTGCTTACTATATATAAGGCAACGTCAGTTCAATCCCCAGCATACCATTATGTCCCCTAACCACTGGCAGAAGTGATCTCTGAGTAGACTCAGAAGTAAACCTGAACATCCCTATGAGTGGCCTCAAAATCTCCCATACACACATTAAAATTTTTTCTTAAAGACATAGTAAATGTGGAAGAAATGGTGGATGAGTAAGTAGGACCTCTGGAACATTAGTGGAGGAAAGTAGTCACTCATGGTGAGTGTGATGTTGAAACAATTTAAGCATGAAACTATCATTAACAATATCCTACATCTTAGTCACTGTCACTGTCACTGTCCTCCCGTTGTTCATCGATTTGCTCGAGCAGGCCCAGTAACACCTCCATTGGAGACTTTGTTGTTACTGTGTTTGGCATATCGAATACATCACGGGTAGCTTGCCAGGCTCTGCCGTGTGGGCGAGATACCCTCGGTAGCTTGTTGGGCTCTCCAAGAGGGGCGGAGGAATCGAACTCGGGTTGGCCATGTTGGCTGCGTGCAATGCAAACGCCCTACCGCCGTGCTATCACTCCAGCCCATCTTAGTAACTTCTTAAAATGCAGTATTAAAAATAAAAGACTATAAAAAATAATGAGCCAGAATGGACTGAAACATAAGCTGAAACAACAACAACAAAAAGAAGTGTTCTTATGATAATAACTTATCAGACCCACATTGTTAATTCTTCTGATATATTATGCAATAAAATATACATAAAATGTGCATATCTAGTTTCATGCCGTACATTAGATCCCCACAACTTATTTTAACCCTAAATGTGCACCTTTTGATCTCATAACCTTCTTCTATTTTGATATTTTTAATTATTTCATGAGTTAAAAGCATAGTTCCTATTTAACCTCAAATTGTACTCCCAAAATGTGAAGAACAAAATATCTCCAATTCTAAAACAGTGTAAGAGTTCTACTGCTCTATTATAATAAGTAATATTTCTACATGTGTTCCTAGGAAGGAGGCCAGTCAGCCTGGTGTTTCTTTTTTTGGGGGGAGGGGTCACACCTGGCGATGTTCAGGTGTTACTCCTGGCTTTGCTCTCAGGAATCACTCCTGGCGGTGCTTAGGGGACCATATGGGATGCTGGAAATCGAACCCAGGTCGGCTGCATGCAAGGCAAACACCCTACCAGCTGTGCTATTGCTCCAGCCCCCACCTGGTGTTTCTTAACTCAAATTGAAAGGTGAGTAGGAAGAACTGTGAAAAAAAAACTGGTATGCAGTTTCCCAGGCATAGTTCTCTGTCTCTAAAGAAAGGAAATTTTAACTAAGTCATTCAGGTATTTGAATCTCTTCTTTTATTTAAAAAATGAAGAAACTAGAATTTTTTAGAGTTTCTTAGAGTTAACAGTTATTCCAATTCAAAAGTTCTGAATTTATGAAATAATTGTTTTGTTATGCTGGATATATTAGATCTATCAAAAAATAAATGTCAAAGTAAAAAAGTTTTATCACTTCAAACTACCAAAATAACTTTATAAATCTCTGAAGTAAATGAGATACTGAGAAATTTTATTAAAAATATATTTAGGTTATATTTTTTATATTTGAAATCATGACTGAACCATACTGTGTAATGTTCACTATACAGTCAACCTGCATCCTTATGCTACTTTATATTAAAAAATTAACTTAATTGTCAAGTTAATGAGAACAATAAAGTCCAAAAGATAATTTCAGGTGAATGAGAACAATCAAGTCAAAACATAATCTAGCAATGTGGTTTGTGGATGAATTCTGAAATCAGATAGTCTAGATGCACATGCGGGGTTTAAAAGAAAAGGAAATTTATTTTAAAAAGTTTCATTTTTCTTTCTCTTAGGTATACAAGTAAGTAAAGTAAAAGTAAAGGCCCTCCCGTTGATCATCGATATGCTCGAGCGGGCCCAGTAACGTCTCCATTGGAGACTTTGTTGTTACTGTGTTTGGCATATTGAATACGTCACAGGGAGCTTGCCAGGCCCTGCCGTGCGGGTGAGATACTCTCGGTAGCTTGCCGGGCTCTCCGAGAGGGGCGGAGGAATCGAACTTGGGTCGGTCACGTTGGCTGCGTGCAAGGCAAATGTCCTACCGCTGTGCTATCGCTCCAGCCCTGGGTACACAAGTAGAGTATATTTTCCAGTCTCCCTTGCATGTGGCACTTGAAGTATGGACAGATGTAAGGTAAACTTCTTCAAATTCAGTTGCATTAAAAATAATAATAATAATAATAATAATAATAATAATAAAAACACACCTCCCATTTAGAGGCCAAAGCAATAGTACAGGAGGTAAGGCACTTAACATGGATATAGTTCATCCAGCACACAGATGGTGCCTTCAGCAGGGATCACTCCTGAAGAAAAAGCCAAATAACCACTGAGCACCACCAGGTATGGCTCCCTAATCTCTCAGTAGATTCCTATTCAACCAGTCAGACATTTCTTCTTACTCTTGCTTCCATTTGAATAGTAAAAAACATAATGAATGAATGAATGAATTTGAATGGTAGAAAACATAATTCTAGTCCAAGACCAAGAGCTAGAGAGTGGGGGATCTCTAGTAACACTCAACTCACAATTACTATTTCAATGTCATTTCTATTAACTGCCTTCCTCACCCCTCAACATCCCCAGACACACACACACACACACACACACACACACACACACACACACACCTCTTTGCTCACCAAGGCTCTCATTCTGCCTTCTATACTATACCTCTCTAATTTCCTTCTTTCCTTCAAATCATTTCTACTGTCTTTAGGCATCTTCAAGAGTCTTTTCTTAAATAACCAGGAAGGCTACCTCATTGTCTCCCTACTCCTTACTTTACCTGTTCTCTCTCACACAGAAACACATACGTTAAACATTAGATACAACACATGTTTGGTCTTCGTTTTTTCATAAGAGAATTTCAAATTATTTGGCGAGCCTAAATATCTTCCAATCTGGCTATTTCCGTCTTCTCTGGACTTACTTTCTGGACACTCCTGTTGCACCTTACACTACTTACAGAAACTTATTTGTCTTTACTCAGGACAGTTTCAATCATTTTTATCTTTATTCCAATTTATACTTTCGGAAAACCCTAAGCCCAACTTTCAAATTTATAATACTACAACACCTAACCTACAAAAATGGCAATCAATTCCTCAATTAAATTTTCTAAATTCACTTTTTATCTATCTTTTTCTCTGTAATAATCCTGTACTAAACTATAAAGTTAAAATTCATGATTATTAATCTCTGAATCCTCATCTTGAAGCACACTTTGAGTTACATAATAGAAATATATATATATATTTTACATAAAGAAATGAATAATTCCTAGAAGGGTTCTCAAAGAAAAATGGAGAGTAAATCTGATTTTTCTAGTGTCACTTATCACTTATGACTTAATCCCCATTATTCATCGATTTACTCGAGCGGGTGCCAGTAACGTTTCCATTCATCCCGGTTGCATGCTAGCATAGCCCAATGGTATCTGTTCGTTCTAGGAACATGCAGAGTCTCAAACTCATCATTCAGGATCTTGATGAAGAAGTCTGACCATCTTGTAGGTGGGCGTCCACGTGATCTTTTGATGTCCCGTGGAATCCAATCAGTAATGGCTCTAGTCCAGTGGTTGTCTGTAAACCTCATTACATGTCCAGTCCATCTGATTTTTGATGTCTTGGCAAACGAGACAGCGTCCCTGATTCTTGAGCGTTGACGAAGATCAGAACTCCAGATTCTATCTCATTTGAGTGAATCATGATATTCCAAGCATAGCTCTTTCGATTCCTCTTTGAGAGACCCGAATACTGTTCTCATCCTGTTTTCGTAGGGCCCAGGTCTCTGAGGCATATGTTAATGCAGGAAGAACAGTGGAATCGAGGAGATGTGCTCTTATCTGGAGGTTCTTTGTCCTCTTAGTTATTTCTTCAATGCTCTTGAAGGCATTCCAAGCCGCTCTCTTCCTCCTGTGCAACTCAGGTGCCAGGTCATTCATCATGTTGATTTCTCGACCTAGGTATATATATAAATGTTGCATTCGGAGATGGTGTTTCCGTTGAGAGCGAATGGAGCGTCAGGAACAAGGCTGTTTCTCATAAACATTGTCTTCGTAAGATTCAGCTGTAGTCTGACCTTTCCACATTCACGGTCAAAGTCGTTCAGCATTTGTGCCGCTTGGCTGATGTTTGGTGTTATTAGAACGATGTCATCAGCAAAGCGGAGGTGGTGTAGTTGCCGACCATCTATCTTCACTCCCATGCTTTCCCATTCCAGTCGTCGCATGATGTTCTCGAGGGTGGCACTGAAGAGTTTTGGTGAAATGGTATCACCTTGCCGAACCCCTCTCTTGATATGGATGATTACTTCTTTGTAGAATGGTGAGATCTTGGTAGTGAATCCGCAATAGAGCTCACGAAGGATCCTGATGTATTGAGTTTGTACACCCTGATTGACTAGGGCTTCCATGACCGCTTCTGTCTCAACAGAATCAAAGGCCTTCTTTAAATCAATGAACGTTAGACAGAGAGGCATCTTGAACTCCCGAGAAACCTCAATGAGCTTAGTAATCGTGTGGATATGGTCGATGGTAATGAATCCTTTTCGGAATCCGGCTTGTTCACATGGTTGTCCTTCATCTAGTGTTCTGGAAATCCTATTCAGGATGACTCGAGTGAACAGTTTGTAGACGACAGACAATAGGCAGATTGGGCGATAGTTGCCAATGTCGTGTATAGTAGTACAGTCCTGCTGGTTTTCCATTGGGATGGAACCTTGCATTCAGACAGGTAGCATGTGAAGAGCCGAGCCAATGTATTTATGAGTACTGATGGTAAGTTCTTCAGGTGTTCAGGTCTGATCTTGTCTGGGCCAGGTGCTCTTTGTTTCTTTACCGACGAGATGGCATGTTGGATTTTGGAAGGGAGAACATTGGGAACGACATATCCATCATGTGGTATGTGGTATGTGGGCAAGTGGACGTGACTATTAAAGAGATCTGAGTAGAAGTCATGAATAATCTTCTCCATTGCCCTTCTGGAATATGTGATAGATCCATCATGATGTCAGAGGGCAGTCATCTTGGTTTTGTAGTTGGTGAAGGACAGGCGGGCATTACGAATGCTTTTCCCAGCTTCTGCCGCATCTACCAGTACTGCTGCTCTCCTGTTTTTGAGGTCATCCTTGATGGCTTCTCTGCACTGTTTTGCCAGTTCGGATGTTCGCTTGTGGTTGCCTGAGGCATGTGACAAGCCACGTTGGTGAATAAGTTCAAGAGTGTTTTAAGAAAGGCGGTTTTTTGTGGTTATCTCTCTCTTGGCATTCCTTGCACAATCATGGAGGTGCTGAATCATTCGATCGTATTCCTCATTGATGTTGTTAATGACGACATCTTCCCATGTTGCCGCAAGAGAGCCAAAGAGCTCCCAGTTGGTGGCCGTTCTGGGAGTCCTCTTCTTAAACCTTGCATTCTTTTCTCCTCGTTCTGTGAGGTAGAATTTTGCACGAAGAAGACGGTGGTCTGATCCTGTTTGGAATTTTGGGACAACAGCAACATCGGTTAGGCAAAACCGCCGATTGAATATGATGTGGTCTATTTCATTGTGGAACCGTCCATCGGGAGACTCCCATGTCCAACGTTCAGATTCAGCCTTTTGGAACTGTGAGTTACCATGGAAGGTTTTGGTTGACATGATGAACTCAGACAGTCTGTCACCCTGTTCGTTCCATTCTAGGCCATGGGTCCCGATGTGGGGTTCATCAACTGATCTTCTTGGTCCTATCTTGGCATTAAAATCACTGACAATGATCTTGTAGAAGGTGTGATCTTCTTTATAAAACTTCTCCAGCTCCATGTAGAACTTCTCAGTTTCTCTTTCACCATAACTGGATGTTGGTGCATAGACAACAAAGATAGAAACTGCCAGTAGTGAGCCACATCTATTCAAGTGTAATCATCCGATTCGGGTTGTTAGGCATTCGAATGAATCAATGCCCGTGGCTAAGTTTCTGTTGACAAGGATACCAACACCACCGAGTAGCTCCTCCCCAATTTTATGGGGTTGTATTTTTGCGGCGCATGCTCCCGGGAGCTTGTGATAATCTCTGGATCCTGGTCGTTGTTGGGGTTACACAGCAGTTGGAGGGTGTAACTGTCTAGCTACTCTTTTATCACATGTTCCAAAGAACAATTCTTCTCCAGTGTCGAAAATGGCATGATGTGATTGATGTCTTCTCATTTTGGTCAGACCAATGATGTCGTACTTGATCTTTCATGCTTGTACCATAATGTCTTCAATGGATGCAGCAGATGCCAGTGTACGAGCATTAAAAGTACAGACAATCATTTTTGTTTTTCTTCGTTTTGGCAGCCTATTTCTGCCTTGGTATTTTATCAGCCTTTCCTTCCATATCCTTCTCAATTCTGCCATATTCAGGGACAGGGGAATGAGATCCATTTATTACTGGATTTGGCATATCAATTTGGTCTATTTGGCATAGACCACGGACAGCTTGCCAGGCTCTGCCGTGCGGGTGGGATATTTAAAGGTACCCTGAAAACTTAGAGAAGAGTAAATAAATAGTCACACGGCCACGAATGTGGCGCGTGCTCCCAGGAGCTTGTGATAATCTCTGGATCCTGGCCATTGTTGGGGTTACACGGCAGTTGGAGGGTGTAACTGTCTAGCTACTGACAGGTCCAGTCCCAAACCATGCAGGCTTGGAGATCTCAGCCCCGGGTCCCACACACCTGGGTTCCTCTGCCAGTTCTGTTATGCCTGAGGCTTATCCAAGTGTGTGGAGAGTGGCCTCAGTATGGCCTTGGCTGGGGACTGGAGGTCTTCAGCTGTTGGGCCCTGGCGAGGATAATCAGACACAGGGTAGGAGACTCTGCCTTGTGCTCTCCCGGGAGCTTGTTGTTGGTAGAATGTTACAAGAAAAAAATACAACCCCATAAAATTGGGGAGGAGCAATGAACAGAAACTTCTTCAAAGAAAAAATTCAAACGGCCAAAAGGTACATGAAAAAATTCTCGGCATCAGTAATTATCGGGAGAGTCAAATCAAAATGATGAGATATTATTTCACACCGCACTCTCACATGGCTCTGGCACATATACAAAAGTACAAGAACTACCAGAGTGGGGAGAATGAGACTCTCATTCAATTTTGGTGGGAATGCCAACTGGTCCAGCCTTTCTGGAAAATGATGTGGACATTCCTCAAAAAAATATAAATTAAGCTTCTCATTTGACCAGCAATACCATTTCTGGGAACATAAATATACCCTAGACATTACTTACCCTCTTTATTTGGACTAAGTAGTGATCACAAAGCTCCCTTCCAGTCTGGGTGTTTATAATTATACACATGCATGAATGGCATGTGAACATGCATGCACGCACACACACACACACAAACAAATGTTTAATGACAACATAGAAAAACATATATATGTGTAATTGTATATGCTGAAGATTAAATTTTCCTCTAATATTCAAAAATAAATCTTCCCAAATTATAACACATTGGTATGGGGATTATTTTGAGCTGAGGTCAAAGGAGGCTCTGTAGGCTCACAAGAAAAACTTTTGTCATATTCTAACTAACTAGGAGACAGAAATTTTGGGTAATATTAAGAATTAGGGTTTTTACCAGAGATATCAAAAAGCCAATTTTCCATCAGAGAAACCTATTTATGTGGCAGGGCAAAATATTTCATTCCAAAGCATTTCATCAAGCATTTTATCAAGTGAGCATTCCTCCTCTTTCCTTGAAGTTCCAGAGCACTATCATGTTCTATAATTCATTATACATATATATATATACATATCCATGTATATATGCATATATACTATATTATATACATATATCCCATTTCTCCTCGATGATCTTGTAATACTCATTTCTTTTTTTTAATTTTAATTATTGAAACACCATGAGGTACAGTTGTAGATTTACAAATTTTTATGCTTGGGTTTTGATTATACAATGATCAAATACCCATCCCTCCAGCAGTGCTCATTTTCCACCACCATGGATCCCAGTATTCCTCCCACACCCAATCCCCGCATCCATCCCTGTCTCTGTGGCAGGGCATTCCCTTTTGATCTCTCTCTCCTTTTGGGTGTTGTGGTCTGCAAAAAAGGCATTGAGTGGCAGTCATGTTCAGTCCATAGTCTACTTTCAACATGCATCTCCCCTCCTGGGTGGATCCTCCAAAAACCCTTTATTTGGCGCTCCCTTCTCTATCTATGCTGCCCTTTCCTCTAGAATGCCCGGCTGGCCTCTAAGCCATGGATTAATCCTCCTGGTACTGATCTCGGCTATTCTTGGGTATTAATCTCCTATTTTGTTACTTTATGTTACCCAGATGAATGCAATCTTTCTATGTCTATCCCTCTCTTTATGATTCATTTCGTTTAGTATAATACTTTCCATGTTGTACCACTTGTATGTAAATTTCATGACTTCATCTTTCCTAACAGCTACATAGTACTCCATTGTATAGATGTACCAAGGTTTCTTTAACCAGTCATCTGCTCTTGGGCATTCAGATTTTTTTCAGATTCTGGCGATTGTAAAGAGTGCTGCAATGAACAAACAAGTGCAGATGTCACTTCGACTATACATTTTTGCCTCTCTGGGATATATTTCCAGGAGTGGTATTGCTGGGTCAAATGGGAGCTCAATTTCTAATTTTTTGAGAATTGTCCATACTGTTTTCCAAAAATGCTGAACCAGTTGGCATTCCCACCAACAGTGAAGGAGTGTCCCTTTCTCGCCACATCTGCGCCAGCATCTGTTGCTTTTGTTCTTTTGAATGTGAGCCAGTCTCTGAGGTGTGAGGTGGTATCTCATTGTGGTTTTGATCTGCATCTCCCTGATGATTAATGATGTAGAGCATTTTCTCATGTGCTTTTTTGCCATTCGGATTTCTTCTTTGAGAAAGTTTCTGTTCATTTCATTGCCCCATTTTTTGATGGGGTTGGATGTTTTCTTCTTGTGGAGTTCAACCAGTACTTTATATATGCTTGATATCAACCCCTTTTCAGATGTGTATTCAGCGAATATCTTTTCCCATTCTGTAAACTGTCTTTGTATTTTGGTCACTGTTTCTTTGGAGGTGCAGAAGCTTCTTAGTTTAAGATAGTCCCATTTATCTAATCATCATTTCTATGTACATAATTTTTTTCACTTACTAACATATTTATTGCTAATTTTATTATCTGACCAATGAGAGAAGCTAAAGGGCTAGGAAGGGGTAGACTTTCTTTTCTGTCTCCAGCAAAGTATTTTTAACCACAGTTCATATGTTATAGGAGAGTAAAATTTGCCAAATTTAAGTCATCAATTGGAAAGGCAGAAATTATTATAATCTCTTTTACTGTGTCTTTCCTGGTATATTCTTGTAAGTGACCTTCTTCATTCTTAACATGATATTTTCTTTAGCTAAAAATTACTCAGTTTTTGGGTTGAATGCACTGACATCTCCCCTCAATCATATGATCATCTAATCTTTGATAAAGGTGCAAGAAGTCATCAAGATGTTCAATCAACTCGATGAAACAGTCACACACATATCCGCTAAACTGAAAGAGGACATGAAAGAAACAATCGATCACAAAATTGACAAAATACAGCAAGAAATGAGAGCCGAAATTGGAAAGCTCCGCACAGAAATGGCACGCATCATAGATTCCATAGATGAAGTCAAAACCTCACTCACTGCCCTCAAAAATATAACAACCACAGCTGAGGAAAGAATCAGTGACTTGGAAGATCAGCTGCACCAAGCCAACAGACAACAGCAAACAATGGCAAGAGACCTCAAAATAGCTCAAGAGCGAATCAGAGTCCTACGAGATGATTCCAGAAGAAACAACATTAGAATCATTGGACTGCCAGAAGCTCAAGGAAACAATCCCAATGAAAAAACCATGCTGAAACAAATTATTGCCGAAAAATTCCCAGAGCTCCATAATACAGCCATCCAGATTCAAGAAGCCCGAAGGGTGCCAGCTAAAAGAGACCCCAACAGAAACACCCCAAGAAATATTATAGTCAGAATGATCGATGCTGCCGATAGAGACACAATACTGCAAGCAGCAAGGGCAAAAAAGGAAATCACATACAAAGGAGCACCCCTGAGATTCACAGCAGACCTCTCAGAGGAAACCCTACAAACCCGAAGACAGTGGCGAGATATAGTCAAAAAACTCACTGAAATGAATGCTACACCAAGAATACTCTATCCGGCTAAACTCTCACTCCAAATAGATGGAAAGCTACACTATTTTCTAGATAAACAGCAGCTCAGGAACTTCATAGACTCAAAACCAAACCTAAAACAAGGACTAAAGGGGCTACTATAAGACAAGACAAACCCTACAACCACAACACACCCGCACAGAAACATGACACAAAACCCCATAACCATACTCTCTCTCAATGTCAACGGTCTCTATTCACCATTGAAGAGACACAGAGTGGCAAAATGGATACAGAGACAGAACCCAACATTCTGCTGCCTACAAGAAACTCATCTCAACACTCAGAGCAAACACAGACTCAAAGTCAAAGGATGGAAAACAATCCTGCAAGCAAACAGCTCCTGTAAAAAGCTGGGGTGGCCATACTAGTATCTGACAACATTCATTTCACCCTGAAAAAGGCTAGAAGGGACAGTGAAGGCCATTTTCTATTCATCAAGGGATACGTACAACAGGAAGAAATCACACTCTTAAATGTATACGCACCTAATGAGGGAACAGCCAAATATTTAAAACAACTGCTAACAGACTTTAAGGAGGACATTGCAAGCAGCAAAGTAGTACTTGAAGACTTCAACATTGCCCTATCACCTCTGGAGAGATCAACAAGAACAAAACCCAGCAAGGAATCATTGACTTTGAAAGAAGAAATAGAAGAGAGAGGGCTTATAGATTTATACAGGGCTTTACATCCCAAAAAGAAAGAATACACATTCTTCTCCAGTGCACACGGAACATTTTCCAAAATAGACCATGTGATAGGACACAAAACATACCTCAATAAAATAAGGAAGATAGAAATAGTATCAGCCATCTTTTCAGACCATGATACACTGAGAATAGAAGTGAATCACACACAGACACGGAGAACCAAACCAAACACCTGGAAATTAAACAACTAGATGCTGAACAATGAATGGGTCAGAAACGAAGTCAAGGACGAAATCAAAAGATACCTGGAAACAAATGAGAATGAAGACACGAGCTACCAGAACCTATGGGATGCAGCGAAAGCTGTATTAAGGGGAAAATTTATAGCTCTGCAAGCATATCTTAGTTCTGTAGAAATGGTGCACATAAACAACTTGACCTCACAGCTCAAGTCCTTAGAAAAGGATCAACAGAAAGAACCTAAATCAGGCAGAAGGAAAGAGATCATAAAACTTAGAGCAGAAATCAATGATATGGAAACCAAAGAAACAATCCGAAAGATCAATGAAACCAAGAGCTGGTTCTTCGAGAGAATAAACAAGATAGATAAACCACTCGCAACACTCACAAAGAAACAGAGAGAGAGAGAACCCCAATAAACCGAATCAGAAATGAGAAGGAGGATATCACAACAGAAACCAAAGAAATCCAAAAGATCATCAGAGACTACTTTGAAGGTCTGTATGCCACGAAACAAGAGAACCTAAAAGAAATGGACAAATTCCTGGACTCCTATAATCTCCAAGAGCTGAATCAAGAAGACCTGGAGTATCTGAATAGACCTATTAACATCAAAGAAATAGAAACTGCAATCAAAAGCCTTCCCAAAAACAAAAGCCCGGGCCCAGATGGATTCACTAGCGAATTTTTCCAAACATTTAAAGAGGACCTGCTGCCAGTCCTTCTCAAGCTCTTTCAGGAAATTGAAAAAACGGAAACTCTCCCAAACAGTTTCTATGAAGCCCATATCTCTCTAATACCAAAAGAAAACAAAGATACCACGAGAAAAGAAAACTACAGGCCGATATCCCTGATGAACACGGATGCGAAGATTCTCAACAAAGTACTAGCAAATAGAATTCAACTACTCATCAAAAAGATCATACACCATGACCAAGTAGGATTCATCCCAGGGATGCAAGGCTGGTTTAACACTAGGAAATCAATCAACATAATCCACCACATCAACAAAAGAAAAGATAAAAAGCATATGATCATATCAATAGATGCAGAGAAAGCATTTGACAAGATCCAGCACCCCTTTATGATGAAAACCCTAGCCAATATGGGGATAGAGGGGACTTTTCTCAATATAGTTAGAGCCATCTACCACAAGCCTACAGCAAGCATTGTCCTCAATGGCGAAAAACTGAGAGCCTTCCCTATAAGATCAGGGACGAGACAAGGATGCCCACTCTCTCCACTGCTGTTCAATATACTTGAAGTACTTGCAATAAAGATTAGGCAAGAAAAGGATATTAGGGGCATCCAAGTAGGAATGGAAGAAATCAAGCTCTCACTATTCACAGATGATATGATACTATACTTAGAAAACCCTAAAACCTCTATCAAGAAACTTCTAGAAACAATAGGCTTGTATAGTAAAGTGGCAGGTTATAAAATCAATGCCCAAAAGTCCATGGCTTTCCTTTATGCAAATAGTGAAAGAGAAGAAAAAGACATGAAGAAAACAATCCCATTCACAATTGTGCCCCAGAAAATCAAGTACCTAGGAATCACCTTAACTAAGGAAGTAAAGGACCTGTACAAAGAAAACTACAAAATTCTACTTCAGGAAATAAAAGAGGATACAAGGAAATGGAAAAATATCCCGTTCATGGATCGGGAGAATTAACATTGTCAAAATGGCAATACTTCCCAAAGTACTGTATAAATTCAACGCAATCCCTATTAGGATACCCATGACATTCTTCAAAGAATTGGAGCAAACACTCCTGAAATTCATATGGAACAATAAGCCCCCACGAATAGCTAAAGCAATTCTTGGGAAAAAGAAAATGGGAGGAATCAACCTCCCTAACTTCAAACTCTACTACAAGGCAGTAATAATTAAAACAGCATGGTACTGGAACAAAGGCAGAGCTGTAGACCAATGGAACAGGGTTGAATATACTGACATCCCCCCCCCCCAAGTATACGAGCATCTAATCTTCGATAAGGGGGCAAGGAAAGTGAAGTGGAGCAGGGAAAGCCTCTTTAACAAATTATGCTGGCAAAACTGGACAGCTATATGCAAAAAAAATGGGCTCAGATCTCTGCCTAACTCCATGTACAAAAGTAAGATCTAAGTGGATTAAAGACCTCAACATCAGACCGGAATCTATAAGATACATTGAGGAAAATGTTGGCAAAACCCTTCATGACATAGAAGCTAATAGTGTCTTCAAAGATGTCACACCGCTAGCCAAGCAAGTGAAAACAGAGATAGATAAATGGGACTATCTTAAATTAAGAAGCTTCTGCACCTCAAAAGAAACAGTGATCCAAATACAAAGACAGTCAACTGAATGGGAAAGGATATTCGCCAACTACACATCTGATAAGGGGTTAATTTCAAGGATATACAAAATAGTGGTTCAACTCCACAAAAAGAAAACATTCAACCCCATCAAAAAATGGGGAGATGAAATGAATAGAAACTTTGACAAAGAAGAAATCCGAATGGCTAAAAGACACATGAGAAAATTCTCCACATCATTAATCATCAGGGAGATGTAGATCAAAACCACAATGAGGTATCACCTCACACCACAGAGACTGGCCCATATCCACAAGAACAAAAGCAACCAGTGCTGGCGCGGATGTGGTGAGAAAGGGACACTCCTTCACTGTTGGTGGGAATGCCGACTGGTTCAGCCCTTCTGGAAAACAGTATGGATGATTCTCAAAAAACTAGAAATTGAGCTCCCATTTGACCCAGCAATACCACTCCTGGGAATATATCCCAGAGAGACAAAAAAGTATAGCCGAAGTGACATCTGCAATTGTCTGTTTATTGCAGCACTCTTTACAATAGCCAGAATCTGGATAAAACCTGAGTGCCTGAGAACAGATGACTGGTTGAAGAAATTCTGGCACATTTACACAATGGAGTACTATGTAGCTGTTAGAAAAGACGAAGTCATGAAGTTTACATACAAGTGGTACTACGTGGAAAGCATCATGTTAAGCGAAATGACTCAGAAAGAAAGGGATAGACATAGAAAGATTGCATTCATCTGGGGAACATAAAGTAACAAAATAGGAAACTAACACCCAAGTATGCCAGAGATTAGTACCAGGAATTTTACTCAATGACCCGGAGAACAACCATACATGTTAGGGGAAGGGGGAGCTCAGAAAGAGAAGGGAACACCAAATAAAGGGTGTTGGGAGGATCCGCCCAGGATGGGAGAGCATGCTGAGGGTAGACTGTCGAACAAGCATGATTGCCACTCAATGCCTCTTTTGCAGACCATGGCACTCAAAAGGAGAGAGAGGGAAATGCCCTGCCACAGAGGCAGGGTGGGATGGGGGCTGGAGGGGGGGGAGGGTATGCTGGGATCCGTGGTGGTGGGAAATGCGCACTGGTGGAGGGATGGGTGTTTGATCGTTGTATAATCGAAACCCAAGCACAAATATGTGTAAGTCTACAACTGTACCTCATGGTGCCTCACTATTAAAAAATAAATAAATATAAAAAAATGGGTCCACCTACATTCACTGTTGACAAGTGTCAGTGACCAGCATAATAGCCAGCATACCCTATAGCAGTTCTATTCAGCTACAAAGAAGGATCAGATAATACAGTTTGCTATAAATTGGATGATCTTATATCAACTGAAGTAAGTCAGAAGGGCAAAGAAAATAGCAAATGTCCAAACTTGTCTGTGGCCTATGGTCACTTTTTGTGTTAAGTTTATTAAATGACATATCCACATGCATATAAATTGGACTCAGCGTTCAGAAGGTGTTTTAGTTCTTTGTCAGTCATAAATTCCCATTTAAAATTAAAAGAAAAAATAATATGTTTATGACCTTAGATTGGGCTGAACTGATTTCATGATATGTCATAAGCATAATTTGTACTGTATAATGATGTGTTTTATATATACTTCCCAACACACTGTCATGTCTTGATTTCATACGGACCCAATTTCCTAGCAGTGCCTGGTATGTAGTGGGTGTTTACTTAATAAATACATGATAAATGAAAAAAAATAAATAAATAAAAATTACTCAGTTTTTGGGTTGAATACACTAGCATGTCCCCTCAATCATATGAATATCTAATCTTTGATAAAGGTGCAAGAATGATCATCTAATCTTTGATAAAGGTGCAACAAATGTGAAGTGGAGTAAGGAAAGCCTCTTTAACAAATTGTGCTGGCATCACTGGACGGCTACATGCAAAAAAATGGGCTCAGAACTCTGCCTAACACCATGTACAAAAGTAAGATCAAAATGGATTAAAGACCTCAACATCAGACCAGAAACCATAAGGTACATTGAAGACAAAGTTGGCAAAACCCTCCATGACATTGAAGCTAATGGTATTTTCAAAGATGCCACGCCACTGGCCGAGCAAGTAAATACAGAGATAGATAAATGGGACTATCTTAAACTAAGAAGCTTCTGCACCTCCAAAGAAACAGTGACCAAAATACAAAGACAGTCTACAGAATGGGAAAGGATATTCGCCGAATACACATCTGACAAGGGGTTGATATCAAGGATATACAAAATACTGGTTGAACACAAGAAGAAAACATCCAACCCCATCAAAAAATGGGGCAATGAAATGAACAGAAATGTTCTCAAAGAAGAAATCCGAATGCAAAAAAGCACATGAGAAAATGCTCTACATCATTAATCATCAGGGAGATGCAAATCAAAACCATAATGAGATACCACCTCACACCTCAGAGACTGGCCCACATTCAAAAGAACAAAAGCAACTGATGCTGGCGCAGATGTGGCGAGAAAGGGACACTCCTTCACTGTTGGTGGGAATGTCAACTGGTTCAACCCTTTTGGAAAACAGTATGGACGATTCTCAAAAAATTAGAAATTGAGCTCACATTTGACCTAGCAATACCACTCCTGGGAATATATTCCATAGAGGCAAAAATGTATAGTCGAAGTGACATCTGCACTTGTTTGTTCATTGCAGCACTCTTTACAATAGCCAGAAACTGGAAGAAACCTGAGTGCCCAAGAACAGAGGACTGGTTAAAGAAACTTTGGTACATCTACACAATGGAGTACTATGTAGCTGTTAGAAAAGATGAAGTCATGAAATTTATATACAAGTGGTACAACATGGAAAGTATCATATTAAGCGAAATGAGTCAGAAAGAGAGGGATAGTCATAGAAGAATTGCATTCATCTGGGGGATATAAAGTAACAAAATATGAGATTAATACCCAAGCTGAGATCAGCACCAGAAGGACTTACTCCATAGCTTAGAGGCCACCCGGGCATTCTAGGGGAAAGGGCAGCTCAGATAGAGAAGGGAGCACCAAATAAAGTGTGTTTGGAGGATCCTCCCAGGAGGGGAGATCCATGTTGAAAGTAGACTATGGACTGAACATGTTTGCCACTCAATGCCTCTTTTGCAGACAACACCCAAAAGGAGAGAGAGAACAAAAGGGAATGCCCTGCCACAGAGGCAGGGTGGGATGGGGCGGGGGGTGGGTGGAAGGGATATTATCCATGGTGATGGAAAATGGGCACTGATGGAGGGATGGGTATTTGATCATTGTATAATAGAAACCCAAGCACAAAAAATTGTAGATCTACAACTGTACCTTATGGTGTTTCACTAATAAAAGGGAAAAAAATGTAAAAAAAAAAAAAAACAGTATGTTGGAAGGTGTTTTGCGGGTGGGGACTCTGGTGTGTAAAATCATTGTAGACATGAAACCCTACCATTCACAGTATTGTAAATCATGGTGACTAAAATTTTAAATTATTAGGAAAGAACAAAAATAATTAGTGGGAAATAAACTAATATCTAGGAAAAAATTACTCAGTTTTATTTGATCTCTCCCATGTATTCATGGGAACACAAATTATGAATAAACTTTTGGTTTCTTGTTTCTTTTGTCAGAAGTCTGATATTAATTTTCAGCCTTTAAGAATAGCAATGGGAATGAGAAATGTTCTAACACTGTCCAAAATCCTATTTGAATATTTTTTGTAGGGGGTTTGTTCTCAAGATGGTTTCAGGAGCCTCAGTGGGGATCCTTCCCATTGATTCTTGATCAACTGGCTAGCAGTTCGATGCAAAATTTGAAAGACTCAGTGCTGTTCAAGCCCTGTGGTGTTGGGGATTAGCCAAACTATTTCAGTGGTGTTCAGGCAATATTCATAAAAGAATGACAAACATTTCTTGTGGCTTACAGGTTTCTTCAACAATACTAAGGATCATGTAGTACCGAGGACTAAACTAGAGTCATCATCTTGTAAGGCATATGCCATAATTCCTGTATAATTGCTGGCCCCTCCTTGAAATATTTTTCCTTATTTCAAAAATACGTGTTTCTTTAAACAATACATCTGACTTATTATTTAATATTCAGTATTAATCTTGACCATCATTAAAACCTATTTTAAGTTATATTTAAATATTATATAATATTATTTAATTAATAATATATGTATTATTATTAATTTATAATTACTGAATGGTATAGAATATTATTAATTTAATAATATATTTAATATTGTGGGACTCGGGGCATAGATCTCCAAGCCTGCTCGAATTGGGACTGGGGCCTCCTCCACCCAGATCCCCCACCTTCCACTATGTAGGCGTTACACCCACCAACTGCCCCCAGTGTCGTCTAATCCCATCAATGGCCAAGACCTAGAGACTATAAAACCCTGCTCCCAGAAGCACGCGGCTGTGACATCTTATTATCTAGGTCTTACTCTGGAGAATCTGGCAAGCTACCAAAAGTATCCTGCCCACACAGCAAAGCCTGGCATACTCCCTGTGGCGTATTCAATATGCCAAAAACCAGTAACAATGATGGGTCTCATTCTCCTGACCCTGAAAGAACCTCAAATGTGGCACTTTTAAAATCTCAGGGCTAGAACAAAGGAGACGTTACTGGGGCCTACTCGAGGCAATTGATGACCAACAGGATGACGGTGATACAGTGATACAGTGATTTCAGAATATAGCTTTAGTAGATAATGACCAAGAGGTACCCCAGGAATTTATTTTCTTGGAAAGTTCCCTGGTGTTCTTTTGATAATTTGCCTTTTTCTCCTAAAGTGAAGTAAGCATGTAAAGTAACTTGCCCTCTTGGGAAGTATAAAATGGGCATTATCCAGCAAAACTAGTTAATGAATCAAGGGTTTAAGCAGCCTGTTGGTGGAAGGCAGAAAAGTATCTGGTAGTTACAAGAGGAAATCAGACACATTTCAGCTTTTACACAGCTATTACTAGCTGTGTTACTTAGCACAAATTGCTTAACAATTAAGCTTCAGTTTACTCATCAGCAAAACTGAGCAACAAGCTTACAATAATACTATTTATGCAACAAACATACAATAACACTATTGTTGGGGGAAAATTAAATAATAGATGTAAGGATGTTAGCATTATATCCAATCTGTAGGAAGTGTTCAGTGATTATTAGTGAAGTGAAGCTGAACATGTCCGATGGAATAACTCTGAATAAAAGTTAACCTTTGTCAAATGTTTCATCCTCATTGGAAAACAATCTGGGCACTCCTCAAAAAAATGAGAATTGAGTTTCCATCTTACCCAGCAATTCACTTTTAGTTACCTATCCCAAGGGCCCCAAAACATTTTTTCAGAAAATATATTAGTTTTTCTATGCTCACTGCATCACTATTCACAAAAATCTGGAAACACTATTAGTGTCCAAGAACATATGACTGGATAAAAAAAATTGTGATGTATATATTCAGGAATAACAAAGGTCAAATCATACACTTTGCTGCCTCATGGATTAAATTAGAGAGTATTATGCTGAGAACAGTTCTTCAGAAGGAGAGAGACAGATATTGAATGATCTTTCTTATATGTGGGATGAAGAAACATAATAAGGCTCAAAGGCAACAGAACCTGAAAGTTGGTCTACAGCTGAGCTTACCAAGGCATGGGTTAGAGGAGTCCATGGAACTTTAGTGAAGAGGAGCACACTCTGGTGCTGAGAGTGATACTGAAACTTTGTATGCATGAAACTCTACCATTAATTGTCTTGTAAATCAAAGTGCCTTCATTAAAAACATTTTTATTGATACAATTACCATTTTTCTAAGAAAACAGTTGAAGGGTATATCTCTCTCTGTACCACAAAGATAAGGATAACCAAATTTTAAGAATACTGAGATTGACTTAAATTTTCAAACAATACTTCCATTTAATGTACTTTGCATGATTATGTACTGCCCATAATTCACATGGACAGAACCACACTCACTTTCACATTATGTAATAAATAAAAATGATTGAATCATTTAAATACCCCAAAGCTATCAATGATTCGGAAAAAATAAAGTGATTGGTTTTAGTTTTTTCAAATTTCACTCTAAAACTTCAGGAGACAAAAAGGCCAAAAGCATTTTTAGAAAAAAAAAAAAAGAATTGCAATTCAGGATACACAGACTCAGGTAGAAAACTAACAGTGAAACCCAAGTAGTAATACAGTTGGGAATTTTTAACATGGAATAAAGAAGACGATGAGAAAAGGAGTCAAAAAAAGTTTATTAATATTAATAGGCTTTAATCATCCTTTGCAATACATATTTGGTTACTGATTTTCTGGGATATAAAGATACCAACTGATTTTGTCCTTTGAGAGTCCATACTCATCAATCCACATATGGATTACTTCTCAAACAATTATTTGCTTGATGCTTTCTTAAAACAACTGATTTGGGTTCAGTCCAGAGGTCTTTGGCCCATTTCAAAATCAATAGGTAATTCAACATGTCTACAATGGATCTCTGATATTCTTGGAGTCATTTGAAAATAGAGCCAGATTTTCACTTTCAACGTCTCAAAAGAAATATTCTTCATAGGTTGTAATCTCATGTTCTTAGAAGTATATACTTCTGCATCTGGTCTGGAATCTAGCATTTGCAATTTCTAGACATCTTATATAAGTCTTTTTAGAATTGTATGTTTAATTGCTTTCAATGAAGATGATCATTTAACGCTTTCATCACTTTGTCCATGTACTTCCAAATAGTTGCCACAGTGAAATTGGTACATACTTGACTGATGAGCAAAAACTATCACTAACTTTCCTGATTTTAAAAAACAAAAATCTATTTATTTTTTTAAGACACTGTGATTTTCAATGTCGTTTATAATAGAGCTGCTTCAGGCATACAATGTTCCAATAGCAATCCAGTATGCCCTTACCTCCACTAATGTTCCAGGTTCCCTCCCACCCCCAAGCCTGCTCCCATAAATTTATTTCATGTTGCTTGCTTCAACAAATGTTAAATAAATGGTAAATGGAATTATCAGAAAATAAATCAATAAAAGTCAATTTGTAGTGATTGATTGCTATATGATTTTAACCTATGTAAATACAGAAACTCAATCATTTATTATAATTGACTATAATGCCTCATCTAATTTACATGAATCAGTTTTCAGCTTGGAATCTAAATATATTGCATTAAATTTTTAAATGAATTTTATCATGGTAATTATCGTAACTTTCCACTTATTTATTTATTTATTTTTTGAACACCCATCCCTCCACCAGTGACCATTTCCCACCACTACAGATCCCAGTCTCCCTCCCACTCCCCTTTCCCCCCCCCCCCCATTCCACCCTGCCTCTGTGGCAGGGCATTCCCTTTTGTTTTCTCTCTCCTATCGGGTGTTGTGGTTTGTAAAAGAGTTAAGCCTGATTTTCAGGGAGAAACTTTGGATGATTTACTTTCCACTGATCACTTTGTATATAAGGAGATGTCATGCAGCCATGTAAGTGGCTGTGCGGTTTGAAATAAAAGTCCTGGTTCCCGCATGCCCGAGCTATGCTTATAGAGGCTCAGGGTCATTTGGGTTCCATCTGGAGAAGGCAGGATGCGGCACTTACCCCATCTGGGACTCCCAGGTGATCTCCTCTCTATTTGGGACCTGGAGCATTCTCCATGAGCTGTGGAGTCACCCAGCAGCCTATCTTCTCTGTTGCTGTGTGCTGTAAAGATGGTGCTGGGGGGTGGGTTGTGGGTGTGACTTCCAGAATCAGAGGTTACCTGGGAGCTGGGGCAGTCCCGGCAGTTTAGAGTAAAAGTCCTGGTTCTCGCATGCCCCAGATATGCTTGTAGAGGCTCATGGTCACTGGGGTTCCATCTGGAGAAGGCGGGATGCGGCACCTACCCCATCTGGGACTTCCCGGTTTTCTCAGCTCTGTTTGGGACCTGGAGCATTCTCCGGGAGCTGTGGAGCCACCCAGCGGCCTTTCTTCTCTGTCGTAACTTTCCACTTTTATAGACGTTTTTATTTTATTTCCATATCAATCACTCAGTGTAGTTTTTTACTGTGAACATTAGGATAAATTTTGTACACTTAGAGCCACAATGAAAACAGTGGAAGATTAAATCAAGCACACAGAGTAATAACAGTATCAGGAAATAAGTTTTTATGAGATGTAAAAAGCTGCCGCTGGAATAAAAATCTATGACTTTACAAAAGCTACAGTATTACCAGGCAATAGGACTTGAGTAATACCACCATATATGCAGACTTTTGTTGATTAAAGGATTGTTATGCAAAGCATGACTAGATGAAAGAGCCTCAGCCAAAATTCTAATAATGTCTCAAGATTTTTTAATTTCTTGACTCTTGCTGGAGCGATAGCACAGCGGTAGGGCATTTGCCTTGCACGCAGCCAACACGGCCGACCCGAGTTCGATTGCTCCGCCCCTCTCGGAGAGCCCGGCAAGCTACCGAGAGTATCTCACCCGCACGGCAGAGCCTAGCAAGCTCCCCATGACGTATTCTATATGCCAGACACAGTAACAACAAAGTCTCCAACGGAGACGTTACTGGGCCCGCTCGAGCAAATCGATGATCAACGGGAGGGTCTTTACCTTACCTTTACCTTATATCATAATAATTATTACAAATCTAGTGATACCATTATTTTTGTAAAAACATTTTTCTGGCAAAGAGCATAACAAGTTGCTGTGCTTTTATTTATTTTTTAAGCTAACTTTTGGATCTTGTCCTTAAAAGTTACTTTCTTAAGACTACATAAATACTTCAATTGTATCACAGTGGATGAGAAAATAAATTCTACAGTCTAAATATTTAGATTTATATCCAATTCTGCCAGTGCATAACTTTTAACAAGTTACTTAAATTCTCAATATCTCAGCTTTCTCAGCTATATAAGGAAAAGTGAGGGAGAAATCACAATAGTTGCCTACTGGCACAGCTATAGGGATTAATTTTCTAACACATATAAAGTACATGCAATAATATCTATTACAGTATGCTAAAAATGCTTGATCATGTAAAAATAGCATCTTGCTTAACACTTCTGGAGAATATTTCCATCAACAACACAGGAGAATATGTGATTGGAGCTAATGTCATCATTGTACAGGTATTTTCATAAAGTCTTTGTGATGAAATCAGCTGAACGCTTTCTCTAGGCTCAGATACATTCCTTCGAAAGATGATCTTTTGCATGACCTTGCACAAATTATTTCACTCCAAAGTGTCAAGTGCTTGGTTAGAATATCAGAATAGAAGTATAGCATTGTTGACAAGAAGAAGTGACATCCTAAATAAAAAATGGCTATCTCTGGACTTTGGGGAAAATTTTAAGAATTCCACACATTGGCCACACTTCTGCACTGTGTGTTTCTAGTCTAATGGGCAAAAGAGTGGCTATAAAAACTGTCAAGATGCAGAGACAAGTAAGTGATAGAACACATGCCTAGCATGTATATGGCTATGAGTTTGCTTTTCAGCATCACATGACCACGCACGCACCACTGGTTGTGGCCATATTAAAAAAATTTTTTAAAAAAACCTGCCAAAGTGTTTGACTAACAACACCCATTCTTGAACTACGGAATTAATCAACCTTGGTTTAAACCATGACCCTCTTTCTTTCTGATTTTAAACAAATTATCTTACTTCTCTATGATTTAATTTCTGATTTTTTAATATAAGTACCAATGTCCACCTGTAACTACAATCATAATCATCCTCTATCACTATCTGCACTTTATCTTATTATGGAAATTAGCTCTAATCAATATAGTAAAATTAAATATTTTACTAGTTACAGCTTGGTTGTAGAGACAGGACGAAATAATATACTTTCAAAAATAATATGGTAAGAGGGGGAAAAGTTATACCTTGAAAGTCAATTATTCATTAAACATTCTATAATGAATGATAGAATTAAAAGGTCACCACTATAGCCACTGTTATTCTTGTTCACAAGCACAAAGCAATGAACCTCATTGATGGAGAATGAGTGAAATATTTGTATTTTAATTCATAATATAAAAACTCTACACTTTAGGCAGGTATCTTCGCATATTTTGTTGCATTAAAGGCAATTTTATTCTTAAATTATTGTTAATAATAAAGTATGTTTTCTTTGAAGGTAGTGGTGTGTGTATGTGTGTGTGTGTGTGTGTGTGTGTGTGTGTGTACAGGTGCATGTGTAAAGGAGAGGAAGAGAAAAGAGAAGGAGCAAAGGAAAGAAAGATCCAATAAACTGCACATGTGAAAAGCAAAATAAAATGAGAAAGTATATCTATATTAGAGTATCCTCAGAAATAGTAAGAACTTGGAGTGACATTTTTTAACCATATAATTTATTTACCAAGTCAGGACCCACTTCAGAGCAAAGGTTTTACTATTAATGAATGTGATAGAACAATAGGTGATAACTGGAGCTGTCTGAGTATAAACTAGAACATATAATCACTGCCAGTACTCACCTTGAACTGCCTGCCTTTGCTAACTATGGACTTATTCTGGGATAAATACCCACTCTTTGAAAATGCACTGCTATAAATTGCCGTGTCCTATAAACTTTCTCATTGAAGAGGGGGAGATACTAAAAGCTCAAGATTAAAACATTAGGAAATAGGGTTTCTGGGTGGAACTAGGGACTTTGTACTTTGAAATAAACTTACATTTCTTTTTCTTCATAAAAATTCCAGGTACTAAATATTGGGTCGGAGGTATGCCCAGAAAACCAGAAAATGGGTTCCCCTCCCAGAAAACAAAGTGGGGACCGAGTATAATTCAATTTGGCAATGCACTTGTCTTACTGTGGTTGATCCTGGTCCAATCTCTGTTACCACAAATGTCCCTGATTACTATTGGGAGTGATTCCTGAAAACAGAGTCAAAAGTAAGCCCTGAGCATTACTGAGTGTGGTCCATACCCCAAAACCAGCCTTTGAAAGAAAACACAAGTTCATGTCTACCAGCATCTTTGTATCAAAACTATTCTTTTCTGTTTTATGACTATAAATATTAATCCACATTATACTATATACAATTAATAAAGAAAATGAAACCAATGATTAATTTATTTTATTTTTGTTTTTTGTTTTTGGGACCACACCTGGAAGTGACTGGTTCAGGGTTTACTCCTGATTCTGCATTCAGGGATCACTTCTGGCAGGCTCAGGGGTCCACATAGGGTGCAGAAGATTGAAACAAGATCAACCATGTGCAAGGCAAACAGCCTGTTCTCTGTACTATCACTCTGGCCCCCAAGACCATGTTCATCTAGACAAAACTTTATAATGTATCAATAAATAATATTGTGCTGAGGGCTATGTTTGAAGACATCAGATAAGGAGAGTTAATGAAAAAATCATTAAATGCCAGCTGTACCAGGATGTTATGTATGTGGTTCAAAACCATAGGTCATATGGAAGAGAAGGCAGAGCTCAGACTAAATCAAGAGAGGCATTCAGAGTACAGAAATGCCAATCAATATACCTGTGGGAGGGCAATATGTGTGTCACAACTGGAAGAAACTAATAATAACATCAGGTCAACTTCCTTACTCAAAAAAAATACACTGTCCTTGCAGAGGACAGAAATAGTGTTGCTTGCTTGTTTATTTTTATTTTTTTCTAGTGAGGAATAAGCTTCACTACAATCAGAAATGGAAGCCTGTTTGAAGTAATATCTAGTGTGAAATTACTTCAGTGGGGTTATAGTAATCTCTCCCCAGGACTAGAGTGATAGTACAGCAAGTAAGGCACCAGCCTTGCACAGAACCGGCCCAATCTGGTTTGATTCCCAACATCTCATATGGGCCCACAAGCATTGTTAGGAGTAATTCCTGAGTGCAGAGTCAGGAGCAAGTCCTGAGCATCACCGGGTGTGGCCCCAGACCATAATAAGTAAAACAAAATAAAAGATTCTCCTACCAGAATGAGAAGCAGAAAGTGTAGGTAAAAAAAGAACAAGGAAGTGAAGTGGAAGAAGCAGCAGCAGAAATATGAAGGTAAGGGAAAGTTTTACACAATATATGGGTCTGTCTACAGTCAGCTCTATTTATTTCCAACTGGGCTAGGACAGGTAAAGTTGGGGATTAAAGTATATTTGTCATGTAGCTGCAAACACAAGTCACACTCAACTTGATTAATAAAGATGTTCAAAGTTTGTTTTATTAAACACTTCTGACTTTTTGTAAAGTAGTTTATTTAGAAATATCACTATATTTGAAATTTGACATTGTTTTCCACCATTCTGTGGCATGCTACAAATTAATGTGTCTGTGATGTGTGTATGCTATAGTCTCAGGCAAAACGAACAAACAAAAATACCAATACACCTCCATCACAAGGAATTGCTACTTTGAAAAACAAAGAAGGATTCAGATATAATAATGTGAAAAATAAGCCATTAGTATATGACTGAAAGACTTAAATGAATCCAAGATAGAAATATTATACAATTTTAATATATTGCATATTTTAAATAGTATACAATATATTAAAATATATGGTTACCAAAAATCCATCAATTTTATTAAATATATACAACAAACAAAACTGTTAGATACAATTAGATAAAAATTAGATAAAATTCTAATTATTTAGTAAGAACAATACATTATGTTACCCTGCTATTTGTTTAACCAGGGATGGAGAAATAGCACAGCAGGCAGGGTGTATGCCTTTCACTTGGCCAACCTGGGTTAGATTCCTCCACCCCTTTCAGAGAGCCCAGCAAGCTACTGAGAGTATCCTGCCCACATGACAGAGTTGGCAAGCTACCCGTGGCGTGTTTGATATGCCAAAAACAGTAACAACAAGTCTCATAATAGAGACTTTTCTGGTGCCCACTCGAGAAAATCAATGAAAGGTCCACAAAATACTTGTTTGGATTTTATCTTGTAGTTTCTGGTATACTAGAGTACCATTCTTATAAAAATGAGAGATTTGGGGCAAAATTTCTCCAAGTGTTGGGGGAGAAGGCAGTTGGGATAGAGAAGGGGTCACTATGACCAAAGTAGTTGGAAATGATCACTCTGGATAAGAACTGTGCGCTGAAAGTAGATAAAGGAACAAGGATGATAACCTCTCAGTACCTGTATTGAAAAACCATAATGCCAAAGTGGGGAGGAAAGAGAGAGAGAGAGAGAGAGAGAGAGAGAGAGAGAGAGAGAGAGAGAGGAGAGAGAGAGAGAAAAGGAGGAGGGGATGGGGAGGACAGAGGAGGAGAGGGGAGGGGAGGGGAGGAGAGGAGAGGAGAGGAGAGGAGAGGAGAGGAGAGGAGAGGAGAGGAGAGGAGAGGAGAGGAGAGGAGAGGAGAGGAGAGGAGAGGAGAGAAGGGGAGGGGAGAGGAGGGGAGGGGAGGGGAAGGGGGAGGGGAGGGCAGGGGAGGGGAGGGGAGTGAAAGAGTGAAAGAGAGAGTGAGAGTGAGAGTGAGAGTGAGAGAGAAGGAAAGTGCCTGTCATAGAGACAGACAAGGTGGGGGAGTGTGGGAGGGAAACTGGGGTCATTGGTAGTGAGAATTGTAAATTGGTGGAGAGATGAGTATTGGAATATTGTATGACTGAAACACAATCATGAACAGCTTGTAAATGTGTATCTGATGGTGATTCATTGAAATAAAGTTGTATAAGGTATAAATTAAATTCTACACCTAAAAAAACAAGCTGTGAGGATTATTTCCTTCATCTTTTTTTAATGAACCATGTTTCAATTTCCTCTCTGGTTCAAAGAATACTTAGATGCCCTTTTCTTAAAGTTGAACATGTATGGAATGAGTATTTTTAGGTGTAGGTGAATCAAATATATGTATTTTCTATTATTTAGGATGCATACTTAAATTTTGAAACTTGTCCCTAGGAACATTCCAAATAGATGATTTGTTTCTAACAATGATGAGCACTACTGACATTTACACCTTTTCCCCAGGAGGATACAGAATAAATTTTTACTCAAACTTTGAAATTAAATTCTGGGGGAACTTATGCTAAAATACTTCACATAGTTAATTTTCAACATATTCTCACATCAAAGGGTCAATAAACTGTTTGAAAGCTACTTACATAAAACACTATTTACAGATCATTAACTGCTTGATGGACAGCCCTAGGCAAGGAAGTTTGAAGTGCTGGGAGCTCACATAAGAGCAATCAGAAATATTAATACAAAGTTATAAAGGGACATCAAAAGTAATACAATTTTACAAGGAATTGCTGAATAATGATTCTCTATTTTGGTTGGGGTAAGTTTATATGGCTAGGCTTTCATTTTATTTGTCTGTATATGATAGTATTAAATTTCCTTCTGAAGATAAAATTAAGACTATATGAAAAATTCTCTTTTTGTACTGCCATGAGTGTACTAATGACTGTCACTAAACTGTACAAGAATTAGCTTTCTCTAATGCTTTTTGAATTTGGTAGAAGGTGTTCTATAAACTGGAATTTGGAGTTTAGTTTAGTTTAGTTTAGATCCTCCAAATTCCAGTAGGCGGGAGTCACACTCACCACCTGGCCCCCTGGAGCCGTGTAATCCCATCAACGGCCAAGACCCAGAGACTATAAAATCCAGGTCCCAGACGAGAACAGTGCAGTCTTCTGCCCCCGCGCCTGGCTGTTCCTCGCCAGGGTCCCTTGGAGGGGAGTGGGTTGAGCTTTCCTCCCCGCCCCGACCAGGGCTCCGGCAGCCGAAGACCTCCAGGACCAGCCACCACCATGCTGAGACCACTCTCTGCACACATGAAGGTACTGGCAGAGGGACAAATCCACGCGGTTCCGGGGCTGAGATCTCCAAGCCTACTGAGATTGGAGTCGAGCATCCTCCACCCAGATCCTCCAAATTCCTGTAGGCGGGGGTCACACCCACCACCTGGCCCCCTGGCGCCGTGTAATCCCATCAACGGCCAAGACCCAGAGACTATAAAATCCAGGTCCCGGAACTGCGCAGCCGCATTTGCGGCCGTGCGACATCTTATCAGGACATCTTTTTATGACATCTTATTATCTCATTCCTACTTTGGACAAACTTGCAGGCTATCGAATATAGCCAGCTCACAGCGCAGAGTCTGGCAAACTCCCCGTGACGTACCAAATATGCCAAATACCAGTAACAATGATGGGTCTCATTCTCCTAAAGAGCCTTGAATATAATCTCAGGGCTAGGACGAAAGAGATGTTACTGGGGCCTGCTCGAGGCAATCATTCTATAAACATTCACTGAGTTGAAATTAATGACTACTAAGGATACGGCAGACAGGAAACTAACAAAGTTTACTTCAATTCCTAACTCAGACATAATATCACTTAATTAAGAAAATCTAGGACTGGAGCAATAGCACAGCGGGTAGGGCGTTTGCCTTGCACGCAGCCAACATGGCCGACCTGAGTTCGATTCCTCCGCCCCTCTCGGAGAGCCCGGCAAGCTACAGAGAGTATTTAGAAAATACAAGTTGGCAAAGAATCTGCTATTTAAGCTAGTAAAAATAATAGGGTGTTAGTATTCTTAATAAAGCAGGCAGGAAAAGGTGTTGTGGGACTGGCTACTCCCCTTTGCCCATGAGGCAGGAGAAGCTTTCTTTCTTAGATGCATTACACAGGCTCTTTCCTTTCTAATAATCTCAAAATAAAACCTTAACGTCGTTATTTATATCCTCCAGAAATTATTTTCTTTGAGAGAAGAAGATATTCCTAGAAAGCCTAGATAGATATTGAGATTAATATTTATTTTTCCTGAACAGAGAAATTCTCATTCTAGCCTGAGTTTCATGGGTTTCTTCAAGAAATCAAGTGGCAGGAATCATTTCTCACATTGGGTAGTGTTGGATATCAACCCTAAGTGTTTTAGGCTTCATCGGTATATTGCCCCTTTTTTCCTCCCAGAGAAGCATATATGCCCTTGCTAACATGCCAAATTTGGTTAAAGTCTATCTTCAACCTTTCCTTTGTGTTGTACATTGCCACTACGTGCTATAGGCTTCATCAGTGAATTGCCCCCTTTCTTTCTCCCAGAGAAGTTTATTGTGCTCTTGCTAACATCTCTAACTTAAAGTTTATCTTTAACCTTCCCTTGTATTTTACCTCTCACTGTCACAGTTCCGTAAATCAGTCTTGATTACTTGTAAGTCAAAACTTTCTGGTAATTCTGAACTTGTATTTGTACTGCTTTGTATTTGAAGTGCTGTGTATTTGTACCTGCTTTTCTATTCCCCCATACCCTTTTTATATTTTACTATAGAGCAATGTTCTTTGGTTAAACACAGAAAGACCATTAATACTATGCTCCTAATATTTGGGAGTTGATTGACTCTGAAAAATATCTGCTCCTAGGCATAATTATTTGGTCATAATTACTTCCTCAGACCTCAGTTGCCATAGTTCCTAATACCCCAAAAGGGTGGTCCCACCTTGGGACTGCAATGGACCCAGAGTGAGTGGCAAAGCTACCTGGCATTGAAATGGGACATTCTAGAAAGCATAAGTGCATTGTCTTTATGCAAACTGTTACAATGTAAGAGACAGGACCCCTATAGGGAAGGACAAGCTGAACTGGCCTGAGGACTTAGTCTGGTTTTCACAGTAAAGGCTGTGCTTGCTCTCAGAGCCCAGAGAATGAAGTATCGGGGTCTTTGTCTCTTACTGTGTTTATCCAAACAACTGCAAGTATTGATAACTTATACAACTAGAGGGCAAGATAAAAGCAATGTAGATGTCCCTTGGAGACAGAGTGTTTTCTTGAGTTGATCTCCCCAAGAGAATTTCCTCTGCCAAATGTTTATTTATTTAAGTGACCAATCACACCTATGTCCTTATTCAAGCCCCCCACCCCCAAGATGTTCTATAAGTATGCTAGCAGCTCTTTATTAAACAGGCCATTTTCCCCATCAGACTGTGATTCCCCACCTCTCCTCTACCCGCCCCAGTCTCCTGGCTCTGTCTCTGTTGGGGAGCCGTGGGGAAGTGGGGAGGTGGGGTGGCAGCTCTGGGCTACTGAACACACACACAGCAGAAGCCCCCGAAATTTACTGTGTGAACTCACAGGGTAGAACATGTGTTCTGGGGTGCAGTTTGACAGCTGCTAGGTGGAGCTGATGAGATCCTGATTTTACCCTGCAGATGATTAAAGCAGACTTATCTTTCAGAGCAATAGCACAGTGGGCAAGGTGTTTGCCTTGCACACAGCTGACATGGCCAACCAGGGTTCAATTTCTCTGCTTCTCTTGGAGAGCCCAGAAAGCTACAGAGAGTATCTCACTGCACGGCAAAGCCTGGCAAGCTAGCCGTGACCTATTTAATATGCCAAAAACAGTAACAACAAGTCTCACAATTTTTTGTGAAATTATGAAATGGTGCCCACTTGGGCAAATCGATGAGCAAGGGGAGGACAGTGCTACAATGCTAAAATCCCCCCAGGGTCTTGCCCTAGTGACTGAGACAGGTAGAGAGGAAGGTGGAAGGTTCTCTTCTTAAGTCTGCCAGATCTCTTCTCTCCACTTCACATGTAAGCTACCCACAATATTTCAAAATTATTTTAAGTGTAACTCATTGAAATTCTAATTGGGTGGTGGTGGTGGTGATGGGGTGATCTCCCAAGCAATGATCAGGGACTTCGAGCCTGTTCCTAGTAACACCAGATCAACAGGGTTGGTGATTCAGGGAAGAGCTCTAGTATGATACGCTGCTGAGGCCCTGCAATGTTTGGCTCCACCAGGACCACCTCAGTGCTCTGGATCCTCCAGAATCTCAACCAGTGACATCTGAGAAACCAAAGGAATCAAATGCCAGTAGAGCACAAGCACCTGAAACCTCAGCCTCTGGCATTCATAAGTATCAACATGAAATCAATGAGCCCCTACTAAGCACTGCAATTAGACACCTATATTTATTTTTAAGAAATAAAATTCAATTATATTAAGGCAAGAAAGAAACATGACCTTGGAATACTTAAATAGCTTTCTGTTCCATTTTAAGACCTTTACTAATAGATCATTTAGCCAGAAGAGGAGCTTAATATATTGGTATTTTTGCTTAAGTATACCACGATAATCTTTAGATAACCAGTTAGATGAATCAATGGAGATCTGAGGAATTAAAAAGGCAGATGTTTTACGAAGACGAGATATTCAAGGGCCAGAGAGAAATACGTTTGCCTTGTATACGACTGACACAGAATCAACCCCCAGCACCCCATATAGTTACCCAAGTCCAGCCAGAAGTGATTACTGAACACAGAGCTAGAAGAAAACCCTGAGCACAGCCAGGTGTGTCAAAAAAGAAGCCTAAGTTATTTTATACTTTTGTCACCCTGGTTTATTTGTGAGACCATTATTTCTCTTGAGATTAAGGTCTTCGAGGAAAAGAGAAGGAAAATGAAAAGGAAGGAAAGGTCATAATAAATTCATTTGAATAAGTTGGAAATGCCTCCATCCTCTATAGGAAGAAAGAAAATGAAGGGGTGTGTAGTGGGGGTGGGAGGGGGGACTACTGAGTAAAAGACATTGAAGTTGATTCTTTCAGGCTGTTCTGACACAAATATGAGTTGGATGATTGAATAGATGTCTATTTCTTACAGTTTCCGAAGCTGAGATAACCAAGACGAAGGCTTCAGCCAATCTTATGCCTGGTGAATTCACTTCCTGACTTACAACGCCAATTCTCCTCTCTCTGTCTATGTCTCTGTCTCTGTCTCTGTCTCTCTCAGACTCCGTCGCTATGTCTCTCTCTCTCTGTCTCTCTCTCTCTCTCTCCTCTTTCTCCCCCCCCCCCCCATTCTGTATTTTTAAAAGCACTAATTCCATTTACCCAGGTTGCACCCTCAGGAACTAATTATCTTTCAAATGACCTTCCTCCAAATACCTTCACAATGGAGACTAGTGATTTCAATATATTAATTTGGAGGAGTAAGCAAAAATAAACATTCTGTTCCTAGGGGAGATAGATTGTTCCCATTTTTGAAGTTTGTCTGTGGGACAGAATCTGAGAAATTATTTGCTTATTGAAGGAGTTGCCCAGTACCTATAACCATCAGAGTAAAGTCTGCCAAGTACATAAAAAGAAGTAATATGAGACCCCAGGAAAACGTAAGGCATGATATATCTGTAGCCCTCCTAAGGACTCAGATCATGTGAGAAGAAAGCTCTTCTGCTTCAGATTTAAAGGGTTGAGTTTCCTCTAACCCATTTTCACTGTATAACATTATCTTTATGGATTGATTGCACTTCAGGTTGGGAAATAGTGTTTGGGGAATTTTACACCATTCGGTACGTTATAGAAAATTATAGAGATAAATTTGAAATCTTCGACATTTGTTTTAATTTAAACAAAAAATAGGTAAGAATTCAATGATTACAATAAATAGTGGCAGACTCAGCATGATTTCTAATAGTGTCCTCCCATTTTAACTTACACTACTTCAAATTTACATTACACAAAATGAATACTTTTGTTCTTTAGTCTTAAATTTTCCTCCTTTTAATTATTTATCACAATATTTTCTCTTTAAAATTTATTTTATGAGTCTTATGGAAGAAATAATAGAAATGGATAGTTATCATGTTTTATTGTAGTGCAATTTTTTCATGAAATCAACGCTCAGATTATTTATAGTTGTTGGAAATGAATCAGTAACTAAAATTTGTAGGTATACTTTATATGTTATTTTGTAGTCCTTGAACTTTTAATTATATTTTGAACTTTCTAGAAGGATTTGAAATATAATATCTCTCTGCAATTATAGTCACTTTCACTGTCCTCCCGTTGTTCATCAATTTGCTCAAGCAGGTCAGTTACTTCTTTATTGTGAGACTTGTTACTGTGTTTGGCATATCGAATACATCACGGGTAGTTTGCTTTGCTGAGTGGGAGAGATACTCTCGGTAGCTTTCTGGTCTCTCCGAGAGGGGCAGAGGTATTGAACCCAGGTCAGTCGGGTCAGCCATGTGTAAGGCAAATGCTCTACCACTGTGCTATCACTCCAGCCCTGCAATTATAGTATATGAATAAATTTGAATGATACTGTTTACTGACTCCAACATACTATATAAAGATAGGAAAATATAATATGTGTGCATCTTAAAAAACCTTTGAAATTATAATTTTCCTATGCTGAACCAAAAATTTCTAACACTGAAATTAAAAACATAAATGCCCTATATTGAAAATGCTCAAACAACCAGCGCTGGCTGGGATGTGGTGAATGAGGAATATCATTCATTATGGTTGAGACTGCCAGCTGCTTAAGCCTCAGAAAAAATATTTTGGGGTGTCTCAAAAATTAAAAATATAACTTAAATATGACTCAGCAATTCAAATACTAGAATTTATATATCCCAAGAACACAAATAATACAGAGAGTATATATTCTATATTCATTGAAGCACTATTTATAAAAGCCAAGATTTAGAAACAACACATGTGCCTACCACCAGATGAATAGATGAACAAACTGTGGCAAACACACACAATGGAATACTACTCAGCCATAAGAAAAGATGAAACACTGCATGTTTCTACACTTTAGATGTAATCCAAAGGATTATTCTATTGAAATTAGTCAGAAGGAGAAAGATAAATACAGTCTCAATCATATGGTGGAGTATAGGGAAACAAGGCGAGTTTATAGCCAATGACTAGTGAAAACAAACCCTGCGATATTGCCAAAATAACTGAAGAAGCAAAAGAAGGAGTGGAGGAGGGTACTTAGAGACAGAATAGAGATACCCTGGTGGTAGGTGTGGGATTGTAATATTATAAGCCTAGAAATTAATATTAATATAGAGTAAATATCAATTTTGTTTAACTTTTGTTTGTTCGGGAGGGTCACCTGGTAATGCTCCGGGGCTACTCCTGACTCTGCAGTCAGGAACTACCCCTAGAAGTGTTTTGGGAGTTCTGGGGATAGAAGCTGGGTCAGCATAATACCTCTCCAGCACCCAGAAAATAGAATTCTAATAAAAATTTTATAAACCTTTCTATTATAAAAGCAAAAATATAACTGATACAACTCTCAACATGTCACTCATACTTAATTGATTTATAATGATCATTTCTGCATATTATCATAGAAATCTGTTTATTCTTCTCAGTTTATACCCTAAAAAATTACCCTCTATGAAGTTTATAACTATATATAGGAGTAAAATAGTGAACATTTTGAGAATTTAAACTTTTAAAATTGAGGTTCAGAAAGGTTTAGCAAATTCTTCAAGGTTTTGTGAATGATACATGCTAGACTGGGACTGGGCCTCCTCCACCCAGATCCCCCATTTTCCAGTAGTTTGGCAGTCACACTCACAAACTGCCCCTGACGCTATGTAACCCCATCAGCGGCCAAGATCCAGAGACTATTAAACAAAGCTTTTGGAAGTGGAAGTAGTGGCACAGCTACGCGACCTCATAGTTTAGCCTGCTGATGTACCTAAAGCAGCACACATGTGTTTGGTTTTAACATACTTGCTTGTATTCTCTTATATACATTCTCTCTCCCTCTTGGAAAGCCCAGCAAGCTACCGAGAGTATCCCACCCACATGGCAGAGCTTGGCAAGCTCCCCGTGGCGTATTCCATACGTAAAAAACAGTAACAACAATGGGTCTCATTCCCCTGACCTGGAAAGAACCTCCAACATGGCACTGTTGGGAAGGACGAGTAAGAAGAGGCTGCTAAAATCTCAAGAGCTAGGATGAATGGGAGATGTTACTGGTGCCCGTTCGAGCAAACCGATGACCAATGGGATGACAGTGATACAGTGATACATGCTAGATACAAGGCTGAAACGCAGGACATTTGGTTTTCAAGTCCTAAAAATGATTTAACCCCTAAATGGCTAGATATTTGTTATATAAATTTTATAATCACTGTTGTTATATATTGAATTTATTATAAACCCTAATAGTTTTTATATTGAAGGCTACCTTAAAACTTTTCATTACATAAAGAATCCAAGTTTTCTGTTTTCTCCAATGTAAAATAATTTCCCATCAAAGAATACTTTACTCTCTATGAGAATTACGACAAAGCAAGTATTTTTTTAATTATTAGGAAAGAAATAGTATTACAAGTAAGGCAATTGACTTGCACATGGCTTACCCAAGGTGTGACCTCCAACACTGGATACGGTGCCCTGAGCCCCACGAGAAGTGATCTCTGAGCAGAATTAGAAGTGAGCCCTGGGCATAGCTAGATGAGGCGCCCACAATTAACAAATAAATTAAAACTTTAGAAAGAGGAACCTAGATGAAGCCAGATTGACTTCCTGAGTTGAGGAAACAACTCAGTCTTGGGTGCAAAGCAGTATAACTCACCAAGTAAATTAATAAGAAAGGAAAATTAATCCCTAAAAAAAATTTAAGTATTCAACTAAGTACACATAAGCTCACTCTTATGAAGAAAATATCTGAAGCAGGTAAAATAAACATTCAAAAGGGTTGAAAGAGTAGCCAGGACTGGAAACAGTGGCTGATTTCAACAGTCAGATCTAGAAAACTTTTATAATTCAATAGGAAATATTATTAGGGACCAGAACAATAGTACAGCATATAGAGGGTTTTCTAATTACTAATTAGGGCTTCCTAATCACTGCTGAGTGTGGCCAAAAGAATAAAAAATAAAGAATAAAAAAAAGAATAAAAAATAGAAAAAAATATATAATTAAAATACAGCAGAAAGACATAACCTATCATGTGTAAAGGGAAAAAATGACTGATAGTATATTTCACACTGCCAATAAGCCACTTAAGAAGTAGTGAATAATATCTTTTCACCTAAAGATATAAGCATAACCCATAAGTCTACAGGTAGTAAAAATACCTCTAAGACTATAGGCAAAACAAAGATTTTTAGACCCATAATAGCTAAAATAACTTATTGCCAGCAAAGTTTCACTACAAGATCTCGTTATAGAGTATTATGCCAAGTAGAAATATGGATATAAACAAAGGATGAGGAGTACTGAATGTGGTATTATGTGGGAGAAAAAAAAGAGATTCTGCAATCTCTCTTTATGAAAAACTTCTGAAATTGATCCAAAAAGTTTACTTAATGGAGAATCATGAAGATTGTTGTATTGAACCTGGTGCCATGAAGTTCTTCTGTAAGAGATACTAACGTGTTGTTAAAGGTTGAGCCTTGGCGGGACGGGCACGGAGGCCCAGCTCTGGGCAACCAAGCTGAACGGCTTCTATTCCAAACAGGTACAGCCCGTCCCCAAGGGCCTGGGACCCTCTCTGCGCATGCACAGCTAGCTCCATCGACGTTCCCAACTCCTCGCTCAGTGCCAGGGACTTTTCCCACTACATATGCCATAGGAACCATAAGCTACCTTCTTAGATGGAAAATTCTCTAGTTTAGCTCAGTCACTAGAAACACAGTAGCCAATAACTCATAAGCCTATCTTAACTCACACTGCATATCAAGCAAAATAGTAACAGTGAACGTGAAAGACTAAACCACACTTTTCACAATGGTAAAGCCACGCAAAAGCCCACCAAACTTTCTTATTGAAGAGTCTAGCCCAGATGACACCAACAGTACTGCAGTGTTAGACAACCTCGCTAACAAGGAATTCAGGAGGGAGCTACTTAGGAAACTTAGGGAACTAAAAGAAACAATGGAAAGCAAAGCCAATAGAAGACAAGAGGATTTGAAGGCAGAAAAGAGGAAAATGCAATCAGAAATGTCAGACCTGAAAAATCTCGTAGGCGAATGGAAACTCAGTGGAAGGCCTCAGCAGCAGAGTAACAGCTGCTGGGAACAGAATCAGTGAGCTCGAAGATGAAGTTCAGAGACTCTCCAGAAAAGAGCAGAAAATGGAAAAGAGACTCACAATTCAGGAACAGATGGCAAGAGAAGATCATGATGAAGCCAAGAGGGGTAACATAATAATTATTGGAGTCCCTGAGGGACAGGAAGAAAACCTTGATGAAGAAGAAACTGTCAAAGACATCATTGCTACAACGTTTCCAGAGCTGAAGAAAACTTGTGACCATATTCAGGAGGCCCGAAGGGTACCAGCTAGAAGAAATCCGAATAAAAACACCCCAGGACACATTTGATCAAAATGACCAAAACCTTAGACAGAGACAAAATTCTGAGAGCAGCAAGATCGAAGAAAGAAATCTCTTAAAAAGGAGCATTCTTAAAATTCACAGCTGATTTTTCTGATGAAACCCTCATGGCCCAAAAACAGTGGTGGGACATAGTGAAAAAAATCAATGAAATAAATGCCTCCCCAAAAATACTTTACCCAGCGAGACACATATTCATAACAGAAGAAACAACACACCGTTTCACAGACAAACAACAGCTCAGGAACTTCATAGACTCAAAACCGTGGTTAGAAGAACAACTAAATGGGCTACTTTAAGGCAAGAAAGTACCCTCAAATACACCAAATTTCAACAGAACAATGGGACAAAATCCCATAACAATAATTTCTCTCAATGTCAGTGGGCTAAACGCACCAATTAAAAGACATAGAGTGGCAGGATGGATTAGAAAATTGAACCCAACATTCTGCTGCCTGCAAGAAACACATCTCAATAGTCAAAGCAAACACAGACTCAGAGTCAAAGGCTGGAAAACAATCCTACAGGCAAACAACTGCCATGAAAAACCTGGGGTAGCCATCCTAATATCAGACCACATCGATTTCAGAGTGAGGAAGGTCATAAGAGACAGTGAAGGCCATTTCTTATGGATCACAGATCTGTACAACAGGAAGAACTTACAATAATAAATGTATATGCACCTAATGAGAGACCAGCAAAGTACTTAAAATAACTACTCATAGATTTGGAAAAAGACATCAATAGCAACACAGTACTAGTGGGAGACTTCAACACTGCTTTGTCACCTCTTGATAGATCAACCAGACTCAAGTTAGCAAGGACATACTTCATCTGAGGAAAACAATGGAAGAAAGGGACTTAGTAGATATATACAGGACACTTCATCCACAAAAAGCTGAATACACATTCTTCTCAACCGTACATGGAACATTCTGCAAGATAGACCACATGCTGAGCCACAAAACATGCCTCCAAAAAATTAAGAAGATAAGAGATTGTATCAACAATCTTCTCAGACCATAATGCGCTGAAATTAGAAGTAAATCACATACAAAAACAGAAAACTAAATCAAACACCTGGAAATTAAACAGTGCTCTATTGAACAACGAGTGGCTTAGACAGGAAATCAAAGAGGAAATCAAAAGATTCCTAGAAACGAATGAAAATAAAAAAACGAGTTACCAAAATTTATGGGACACAGCAAAGGCTGTGTTAAGAGGAAAGTTTATAGCTCTACAAGCATTCCTCAGGAAGGAGGAGCGAGCACACATAAGTAACCTAACCTCACAGCTTAAGAGCTTGGAGAAGGACCAAAAAAAGGAGCACAACCCGAACAGGAGAAAGGAAATAATAAAACTCAGAGCAGAGATTAACGAGATGGAAACCCAAAAAACAATCCGAAAGATCAATGAAACCAAGAACTGGTTCTTCGAGAAAATTAACAAGATTGGTAATCCTCTAGCAAAACTCACAAAGAAAGGGAGAGAGAAAACCCTAATAAACCGAATAAGAAATGAAAAGGGGGTCATTACAACAGAAAATACAGAAATTCAAAGGATCCTCAGGGATTACTTTGAGAAGCTTTATGCCATGGAACATCAAAACCTCGAGGAAATGGATAAATTCCTAGAGTCCTACAGACTCTCAAGGCTGAACCAAGAAGACCTGGAATACCTGAACAGAACTATCACCATCAAGGAAATGGAAATGGTAATAAAAAGTCTCCCCAAGCACAAAAGTCCTGGCCCGGATGGATTCACTAGTGAATTCTTCCAAATCTTTAAAGAGGACTTACTCCCGATGCTCTTTAAGCTTTTCCACGAAATTGAAATATCAAAAACACTTCCGAACAGTTTCTACGAAGCAAATATCACACTGATACCAAAAGCAGACAGAGATACCACAAAGAAAGAGAATTACAGACCGATATCCCTGATGAACACAGATGCAAAGATCCTCAACAAACTACTAGCAAATAGAATCCAACTACTCATCAAAAGATAATACACCATGACCAAGTAGGATTCATCCCAGGGATGCAAGGATGGTTCAACATTCGGAAATCAATCAACATAATCCATCATATCAACAAAAGAAAAGATAAAAAGCATATGATTATATCAATAGATGCAGAGAAAGCATTTGACAAGATCCAGCCGCCCTTTATGATGATAACCCTAGCCAAAATGGGTATAGAGGGGACCTTCCTCTACATAATTAAAGCCATCTACCACAAGCCTACAGCAAGCATCATCCTCAATGGGGAAAAACTGAGAGCCTTCCCTATAAGATCAGGGACGAGACAAGGATGCCCACTCTTTCCACTGCTGTTCAATATAGTACTGGAAGTACTTGCAATAGCGATTAGGCAAGAACAAGATATTAAGGGCATTCAGGTAGGAAAGGAAGAAATGAAGCTCTCACTATTCGCAGATGATATGATACTATACTTAGAGAACCCAATATCCTCCACCAAAAAACTCCTAGAAACAATAGACTCATATAGTAAAGTTTCAGGCTATAAAATCAATATCCAAAAGTCCATGACTTTCCTATATGCAAACAGTGAGAGAGAAGAAAGCAACATGGAAAAAACAATCCCGTTCACAATTGTGCCCCAGAAAATCAAGTACTTTGGCATCAGCTTAACTAAGGAAGTAAAGGACCTGTACAAAGAAAACTACAAAACGCTACTTCAGGAAATAAAAAAGGACATGAGGAAATGGAAAGATATCCCCTGCTCATGGGTCGGGAGAATTAACATTGTCAGAATGGCAATACTACCGAAAGCATTGTATAAATTCAATGCAATCCCTATAAGGATACCCATGACATTCTTCAAAGAAATGGAGCAAACACTCCTGACATTTATATGGAACAATAAGCCCCCACGAATAGATAAAGCAATTCTTGGGAAAAAGAAAATGGGAGGAATCAACTTCCCGAACTTCAAACTGTACTACAAAGCAGTAATGATTAAAACAGCATGGTACTGGAACAAAGGCAGAACTGCAGACCAATGGAACAGGGTTGAATACACTGACATCTCCCCTCAATCATATGATCATCTAATCTTTGATAAAGGTGCAAGTAATGTGAAGTTGAGTACGGAAAGCCTCTTTAACAAATTGTGCTGGCATCACTGGACGGCTACATGCAAAAAAATGGGCTCAGAACTCTGCCTAACACCATGTACAAAAGTAAGATCAAAATGGATTAAAGACCTCAACATCAGACCAGAAACCATAAGGTACATTGAAGACAAAGTTGGCAAAACCCTCCATGACAATGAAGCTAATGGTATCTTCAAAGATGCCACGCCACTGTCTGAGCAAGTGAAAAAAGAGATAGATAAATGGGACTATCTTAAACTACGAAGCTTCTGCACCTCCAAAGAAACAGTGACCAAAATACAAAGACAGTCTACAGAATAGGAAAGGATATTCACCGAATACACATCTGACAAGGGATTGATATCCAGGATATACAAACTACTGGTTAAACTCCACAAGAAGAAAGCATCCAACCCCATCCAAAAATGGGGCTATTAAATGAACAGGAACTTTCTCAAAGAACAATTCCTAATGGCAAAAAAGCACATGAGAAAATGCTCTACATCATTAATCATCAGAGAGATGCAGATCAAAACCACAATGAGATACCATCTCACACCTCAGAGACTGGCCCTCATTCAAAAGAACCAAAGCAACCGATGTTGGCGCGGATGTGGCAAGAAAGGGACACTCCTTCACTGTTGGTGGCAATGTCGACTGGTTCAGCCCTTCTGGAAAACTGTATGGACGATTCTCAAAAAATTAGAAATTGAGCTCCCATTTGACCCAGCAATACTACTCCTGGGAATATATCCCAGAGAGGCAAAAATGTACAGTCGAAGTGACATATGCACTTGTTTGTTCATTGCAGCACTCTTTACAATAGCCAGAAACTGGAAGAAACCTGAGTGCCCAAGAACAGATGACTGGTTAAAGAAACTTTGGTACATCTACACAATGGAGTACTATGTAGCTGTTAGAAAAGATGAAGTCATGAAATTTACATACAAGTGGTACAACATGGAAAGTATCATGCTAAGCGAAATGAGTCAGAAAGAGAGGGATAGACATAGAAACATTGCATTCATCTGGGGGATATAAAGTAACAAAATATGAGATTAATCCCCAAGAATAGCTGAGATCAGCACCAGAAGGACTTACTCCATAGCTTAGAGGCCAGCCAGGCATTCTAGGCAAAAGGGCAGCTCAGATAGAAAAGGGAACACCAAATAAATGGTGTTTGGAGGATCCTCCCAGGAGGGGAGATGCATGTCGAAAGCGGACTATGGACTGAACATGTTTGCCACTCAATGCCTCTTTTGCAGACCACAACACCCAAAAGGAGAGAGAGAACACAGGGGATTGACCTGCCACAGAGGCAGTGGGGGATGGAGGTATGGGGGTGGGGGGGATATTATCCATGGTGGTGGAAAATGGGCACTGGTGGAGGGATGGATATCTGATCATTGTATAATCAAACCCAAGCAAAAAAAATTGTAAATCTACAACTGTACCTCATGGTGTTTCACTAATAAAAAAAAATTTAAAAAAAAGAATGAGCCTTATCTGTTTAATAATATATATAATTAATATATATTTAATTATATATATAATTATGTTATCTATATTATATTATATTATATTATATATGTTAAATATTATATCATATATTATGTAATAATATATGTGTGTATCTGTAAAAATATATTTCCCTTTAAGATTGGTGCCTTTTATTTTAACCCCCATCAAATGTGGTACACTACTCTGGGAATATTAGTGGTGTAAGGTATGACATGTCATGCGACTTCATATGTGGTCACACAGTTATGGATGTTTACGGTTGCTGGAGCTGGGTCCTTGGGTCAGGGAGCGGAACTCACCCACTCTCCTTCAGGTCATCCCAGATGAAAGCCTGGCAAGGAGTTGGAGTCATGGCTATGGTGAGTCATGTGTTCTTTTCTGGGAGATTTATAATGAGTCCCTGGATCATGGGAATTGATGAGATTATCTGTTCACAGCCAGAGTGATTTATGGGCATGACTACCAAGGGAAGATTGTTGGGGGGAGGTCGGTGGGGGTAAGGACACACCTCTTCCCGGTTCTGTTGAACCCAGAGTTTTCAGTCACAAGTCCCACATACCTGGGTTTTCTGAGGATTCACTCATGAGTGAGGCTCAGCCTGAACGTGTGAAGAGTGGCTGTGAGCATGGCAGCGGTTGGGTTCTGGAAGTTTATGACTTCCAGGTCTTTGAGGTGGGGAGGGGAACTCACCTCCCCACTCCTGGTGACACCTAATGAAACAGCGTCATGTGGGGTCTGGTGGCAAGGCTATGGCCAGTTCAAGGTTTATAACAAAAGTAGATGTTAAGTATATGACAGCAATAGCACCAAAGAGAGAGAAATGAAGTATACTATTGTAAGTATACTATTGTAATATATACTATATATATTAACACTATATATATATGGAGTACCATAATAGCACTGGAAGATAAATTGGCCTTTAGATAGAGAAGTGTAAAATATTAAGCAATCCATTATAAGTTTGACCTATCAAGGTAATTGAGATACAGGGGATAATAAAAATGACTCCATCCAAAGGAGGAGAAAATAATTTGCACAAATGTGAAAAAGAATAGCATGATGAGCAATTAAAAGCTATGCCCATACACAATGTTAAATGAAATAGTGCTTTCTATTCAGTTATATAAATTTCAAATAAATTTATAATCAAAAAAAGATCAGTAGTTGCTGGGAGTTGGGAGCTAGGTTGTGGTGGAAGATAACTAGGAGAGATTTATTTTTTTATTTGTTTGGTGCCACATCCAGTACTGCTCAGGGATAATGCCTGGCTTTGGTATAATTTCTGAGCAGGAATTGTTCCAAAGCTTCACTAAGGAATCACTCTTAGAGGTGCTTGGATCCATGTAGAATGCTGGGAAATGAACCTGGGTGGGAATGTGCAAATCAAGCTCGCTACCCACTGCACTATAGCTCCAGCACCTAGGAAAGATTTTAAAAAGAAAACATGGGGAATTTTGTAGCACTTTCATAATCAAAGAAAAGTATTTCTTATTAAATATGGAAAAACAATTTTCAATAAAATGTAAAAGTTGTTATTGGTAAAATTATATGAACCTCACCACCATTCATTTCCAGGACATTTTTGTTTTTTTAAATTGAAACTCTATACCTACAAAGGAGTAAGTCCCCATTTGAATTGAAAATCTATCACTGTTGAGCAATTTTAGCTATTCATCTTTGTGATGGATAGAGGACAAAATTAACTTACCATTAAACTGGATTTAATTTAGTGCCAAACAATTTTGTGAATCATCTTGCTCTCAGATTATGAGAAATGATGCAATGACAGAGAATTTTTATAAATCTGTATTTTATTGACTGCAAAGTTGAGCATAAATATAATTGCAGAAACACAGCTAACAAATTACAAGAAGTGAGTCCTCTTTATCTAAAGATAACACATTTTATCAGACCTCTTTCAAAGAGCTGTTCCAAAACTCTCGATCATTCTACTAATTCTAGAGAATACAGTGATAAATTCATGAGTAATTCTTGATTAAGTATTTAATACACAGATGTTAGGCAAGCTACCTTGGTAGAACTAATTCCACTGAGCAATGAAACTATTTTTCCAGATGCATGTAGATGGGTGAGCAGAGGTCACGCAGCATCATGCACCAACAGCATATTTAATCACCTTTCAAAGTGGAGCTAATTAATGGTTTGCCACAGCCACGCTGCCAAGTGTGCTCTATTGCACAAAGCCAAAGGAAAAAAAATGTTCATCAGCTTGCCTGCCAGCCACCAGTAACAACCATCTGTCAAGGAAGATGTTTCCTCTTTGGAAAAAAAAAATTAAGGAAATCTAAAATGTAAGCACGCTCTAGGGAGTCATGTACTAATGACCCAGTGAAATCCCGAACAGTTTTAGGACACTGTTCATTGGATGAATTTATGACTGCCAAGTTAGAAAAAGGCTTCTATGAATTACAGAGAAAACTGGCCTAGATGCAGATGGGCATAAAATTCTGTTTAAAACACACAACACACACACATGCACGCATACACACACACACACACACACACACACACACACAAGCTCACAGGTGGTTTTCTCCATGTAGAAACTCTAGGAACTGGCCATGTTTAACCTCTGAGTTTACAAGAACTCATTTTATTTAATCAGTGCTTTAACACTGAGTGAGAACATGTTTCTCTAAAAATGATCTCATCTTTCACAAAATTAATACCCCTCCATTGCCACTGAGACAGATAAAGCTTTATTACAGAGGTATAATAAAAGCTACAAACACATGCTAAACTCTTTTCCTGCATTTGTCTATGCAATAGTTTTTCTTTTGATTAGACATCCTCCCAGAAGAACGTTCGTCTTTCAATTGCCTGCCTCTCAACTAAAATAGGCAATATATTTTATATGATGATCCAGTACACCAAACAAATACAGAGGATTTTTACAATATTCAGTAACCTGTGTATCATGGGTCTTAATATATCAGACAAGGATAAGTAAACCATATATAACCCACCATGTTCATACCAATGCCAAATTATCATGGAATAGAAGTTTGAATGTTACAATGGTTACTGTGAGCAATGTGTTCATAATTTATGCTATTCTTTCTTTTAGTTATTTAAATGTTGATTATGCTCTATAATATTAATCTCTTGATCAACTAATACTTCATGACTTGAAGTTTAAAATATACTATTCTTGACAATGTTAATTCATTTTTTAATAGTTATATAATATACATGAATCTTACTCTCGTAAACTTTCTAAAATGTAGAGTGATATTAAAAGCACTGACATTGTTTTTACTAAGAATGTTAATTTTATTATTATTATTATTACTATTATTGTGGAAGGGACTTTGCTCTAGGCTGTGGGGCGGGTGAGAGCCCTCCCCACCCCAATGGACCCAGCCTGGGCAGCCGCCCACTTCCGGACCATGGAGCTGCTTCATGCACTGTAAGACACTTATTATATAAGACACATTATTATTATTTACACATTATAAGACACATTATTACTTATTATTATAAGACACATTATAAGACACATTATATGACCCTTCCTACCAATCCATGGTTACTACACCATATCTGATGGGGTTCAGGGGTTCAGAGAGTAGGCGACAAATCATAGAGATAAATATAAAAAGAAAAGCCTCTTGGAGAACCCAGCAAGCTACCGAGAGTATCTCGCCCTCATGGCCAGAGCCTGGAAAGTTCCCCATGGCGTATTCAATATGCCAAATATAGTAACGAAAAAAGTTCTCATTCCCCTGACCTGAAAGAGCCTCCAATCGTTGGGGAAAGACGAGTATGAAGAGGCTGCTAAAATCTCAGGGCTGGGAGGAATAGAGATGTCACTGGCACCCACTTGAGTAAATCGACGATCAAGAGGATGACAGTGATACAGTGATTATTATTATTATTTTAATCCCTGTGAGATACAGTTACAAAGCTTTCCTGTTTGAGTTCAGTCATACAATGATTGATCACCCAAACCTCCACCAATGCACGTCATCCACACCAAGGTCCCCAATATTCCTCCCATTCTATCCCTCCCCCTGCCTCTATGGAAGATAATCTCCCCCGCACTCTCTTTGGTATTGCTTGTTTTGAATAGCATAAGATGCTGTGTGCCCTCAAGAGCAGTAATATGCTCCTGGAGTTCTAAAATTTTAGGTAATTAGGGTCTGAAGAAATCTCTGAAGAAAGAGACCCTAATTACCTGTTTAGTAATAAAAAAGAGCTGCTCAGTTCAGAGATTCTTCTGTGTGTTTCTGGATTATGATCATTAAGGAGTTTAAGGGGCAGCTGGAGGGAGTTTTGGGGCGTGACCTCCAGGATCCCATGGTGAGGGAATGAGAGGGACTGGCCCATCCCCCACCCCTTGAGGTCTGGAGTTTATCATCACTGAACCTTTGTACCTGCACTTCTCATTGGGTTCTGGAAGTTGGTGGACACCAGGGTTTTTAGGGGGCAGGTGGACTGATGATGCCTGGCCCTGTCTAAGGCACCCAGGTGAAGTCAGGTGCCTTAAAGTCTGGAAGGATCTTTGCAGCGATCTTCTGGGTTTGGAAATTCTTTTGTGTGTCTCTGGGTCATGGCCCCTGTTTACATGTTTTCCATAGAAAAAAAGTGATTGGCATATGCCCTACTGGGTGCACCGGCTTCCCCAAAGTGTGCCACGCCACAGGCCTAACTGTGGCTTTTGATCTCTTTCGAGATTTGTGGTTTTCTGAAATAAGACCAATAAATGAGCTTGTATAGCAGAGCCAGAGGTGGTTTGTGGGTGTGGATCCCACATACCTAACTCTTGGTCGTTTGCTTGCTTCTTGGTAAACTTGGCTCCAAGTTGTTGGGATCTGGCCAACACAGCGGCACTTTGGGGGTATCAGGGAGTCTGGAGGTACCATCAGGCTGCTTGTGCACTCTCTCCTAAGGTACAGGTTGTTCTGCTGCTGGTGCCATAACCCCAGCACTAATGTTGTTGAGCATTAACCAACACCATTTAGCTGCAGAATCCTTTCTTATTTTTAAACTGAAACTATACTCTTTAAATTATAACTCTTCTTGACTGGTTAAAGAACCTTTGGTACATTTACAAAATGGAATACTATGTACTGGTTAGAAAAGATGAAGTCATGAAATTTACATACAAGTGGTACTACATGGAAAGTATCAGGTTAAGCAAAATGAGTCAGAAAAAGAGGGATAGACATAGAAAGATTGCATTCATCTGGGGAACATAAAGTAACAAAATAGGAGACTAACACCCAAGACTGGCTGAGATTAGCACCAGAAATTTTTCTTCATGGCTTGGAGGCCAGCCACACATGCTAGGGGAAAAGGGAGCTCAGATAGAGAAGGGAGCACCAAATAAAGGGTGTTGGGAGGGTCCTCCCAGGATGGGAGAAGCATGCTGAAAGTAGACTATAGACCAAACATGATTGCCACTCAATGCCTCTTTTGCAAACCACAATACCCAAAAGGAGAGAGAGAACAGAGGGGAATGCCCTGCCACAGAGGCAGGGTGGGATGGGATGAATGGGGGGTGGGATGGATACTGGGATCCGTGGTGGTGGGAAATGGGCACTGGTGACGGGATGGGTATTTGATCATTGTATAATTGAAACTCAAGCACAAAATTTGTAAGTCTGTAGACAACTGTACCTCATGATGTCTCAGTAATAAAAAAAAAATTATAACTCTTTTTTTCCATCTCTCCAACTGTAACCACAGTTCCACTTCCTTTCTAGGGATCTATGATTCACATTAATATCTAATGTTTCTACAAAATAGATAAATAAAAATGTGTAGAGTGAGTAAAGATAAAATTGAACAAGGGATGAAGGTATATTGGAATCACTATCAAAATGAAAACTTTTCACATATTTAAATAATACATAGATGACTTAGAAAAAAGACACCAAAACTGGTGACCTATTAGGATATATGAGATAGTTAAGACATTCTATAATGCATTCTTATAAATAGTTCAGGGATCAAAGAACCAAAAATTTTTATTCTCCATTATCCTTCACGTGACAATGTGACAGTAGTTTGAAAACAGGAAGAAGCCAAATACAGTCTATTACTGCTTCTAGTTAAGAAGCAAGAACAGATAGAAAACAGTTTCTGGGACCAGGAAGTTAGTATAACAGATTAGGTGTTTGACTTAAACCAACCCAGTTTTTAACCCAAGCCCCACCAGGAGTGATCGCTGAATACAGAGTTGTAAGTAAGCCCTGAGCACCACTGAATATACCCCCTTTTCATACACACTGACACACACAGGCACACACAGACACATATAGACACACACAAAATAAAACACAAATTCCTTACTTTTTAACTCCAATTGGTCTCTATTTAATCTGTGCCAACTTTACATATATGTCTTACTCTCAAGTGATTGTTAATTAGATGTACTTTTTACTTTTATACTTATGTGAGATGTAATATATTTTGGCATAGATAATAGTTTCAAAGTTCTTTTGTGATTCTCTCGGTAATGCTTGTTCCTCTTATTTATCCCAGCAAGCTACTGAGAGTATCTGGCTGGCACGGCAAAACTTTGTAAGTTACCCGTGACATATTCGATATGTCAAAAACAGTAACAACAAGTCCCACAATTTGTTGGACACTATTGGTGCCCGCTTGAGCAAATCAATGAACAACGGGAGGACAGGACAGGACAGGACAGGACAAATTTTACCCTTGTAAAACTTAGTATTGTCTGTAGTTCACTCTTTATACTATAAATTATTATCATACTCTTCTAGCAAGTATCTTAGTTCTTGATATCAGGTTTTGATGAGCATAATGAGAGGTACTATTTAAATCACAGACCACTTTTAAGAGATCAAAGAAACCAAGCCTATTAGAATTTTGTAAAATAAAAAGATCTGAAATTATATATGCTTTTGTTCCAATTTAGAGGTAAAAAACTAAGGTCCAGAAAGTAATATGCTCAAGTGGAGGAATACAGTGGTCTTTGGAGTTCTAACATAGTTCTTTTACCTTTGGAAAATTATTACTCTTTCTATTCATTCTAGTTCAAAACTGCATAAAATCAAGTTATTTTTGTATTTTTCATATGTAAATACTATAAACTGAAAGGGTCTAAATAAATTAATGGCTATTTGATATAAATATAATACATGTAATTGAGTTAAAGAGCATTTAAAAAAGAGATTGTATTTAAAATAATAAAACTGGTGATCAGAGAATAATGTAATTAGTCATTATGATGAATAAAACATTTCTAATGTGTCAAATACAATATAAACCATCTTTACCTACGGATGTCTGTTTTATTTATTTATTTATTTTTGCTTTTTGAGTCACACCTGGTGAAGCTCAGAGGCTATTCCTGGCTCTGCATTCAGAAATTACTCCTGGCGTTGCTGGGGAACCATATGGGATGCCAAAGATCGAAGCTGGGTCACCATACAAAGCAAATGCCCTACCTGCTTTATTATGGCTCCAGCCCCTATGATGTCTATTTTAACCTTTACCATTGCCCTAAGAAGCTGGTAAAATTATTGGCTGGGAACCCTTTAATTAAATTTAAGCTAGCTGGAAAAATTCTGTATAGTTGGATCCTTACTTTCAGAAGGTAAATTTGACAGCTCAGTGTAATTTGTTTGTATTTTTCAGAAGAAAGTTTCAGGTGAATAAAATTGATTCAATAATGAAATAAGTTAAACGAGAGAACTTTATTTGAAACTGTCAAATACGTGGAAACAAGCCATTTTATAATAGCCCATTTTAAGGAAAAAATTCATTTAAGCATTTGAGAAAGTGGTATAAATTTTCAGGAACTTGATTCATCAATGAAATCATTCAGAGAGTGATTTTCTACTGTGGTAAATATGTGAAGTTTAAAAAGTACAGCGGTCACAAACAATGATAACTTCTTCAGACAAAGAATTTTTGAAAGAGGAAAATAAGCAGTAAATGAAAAGGAATGTGTATAGAGTATGGAGAAAACGAGTAGTGCTAGATCAAGGGGAAAATGATGGTTTAGAGAGGTTTGGGGAAAATATGTCAAATATTTCAGAAGGAATAAGGACCCTTTGGGAGAAAAGCCTTTTGTTGACCTTCAGGAGACACTTACAAGTCATAAGGTCAGAAATAGAGTTCATGGGGAGCCAAAGTGATAAAAGTTAATGAGATGCCATTTATCAGCCGCTTAATAAAAAACTGTAAAGACAGCAAAGATCACTGTTGTACATGTCAGGAAAATGCCTCAAAGGAATCCATTGAGGTGGATGTTTTCAGTCTCAATAAGCTTTACCTGTGTGTAAGTTATTACAAACCACAAATATTAAAGTTTCAGATGATTAGCATTCTTTAATTTAGTCTTTGACCTTTGAAAGGAGTATCTTCCTTTTTTAGGACGCACAAATAAAACACTTTTCCTCCTGTGGAATATGGTTCTGATCGATAAATTTACCCATGGAACACAAATGATTAAACAAATTGATGAGAAAAAGAAACTTACATGACAATAGTGAACATGTCTGTTGTTTCATCTCTAAAGTCCAAGGTATTGTTAGTTTGAAGTGTTTGATAAAGAAATTGTCTTGGGGTTTAAGTATACTGTGCAAATACTAAGAAGTATAAAAGATAATCACTATGAAGATGAATGTCAAAAAGATCAAAAATGTTACAAAAGTTAACCCTCAAGTAACATAAAACAAATTATTAGATTTGCTTTTGGATATTTAGGATGATTCTTTTATATTTAGGATGTATTTTTAAAAGTTTCCATTTAAAATGGGTTTTTTAAATTTTTGGAGGGGCAAATCATAATGTGCAAAAGCAGGGTGTGTGTGTGTGTGAGAGAGAGAGAGAGTGAGAGAGACAGAGACAGAGACAGAGAGTAACTGTTCCAGGCTGTGGGGGAGGAGTGGTGTGGCTGTGGCAGGAGGGATACAGAGAATATTGGTGGTAGGAAATGTACACTGGTGGTGGGATGGGTGTTAGAACATTGTATAACTGAAACCGTATCACAAAATCTTTGTAACGATCTCGAAGTGATTCAATATAAATAAATAAAGAAATAAAAATTAATAAATAAAATAAAACTTAAAAAATTTGAAGGGGGGCTTGATTCTTCAACCAACACTGCCCCATTTTTAAGCAGAATGTTCTGTTTCCCCTATGTACACTGCATGAAAATTTCCTATTATTCAAAAAACCAGTTTCAGTCATTTAATCTGTAATGACTAACAAAACTTTCCTAATTCTCCTCATACATATGTACATCTGTAACCCCTGTACTGGTGTGTTGTTGAATTAAACATAAATACAATTAATTTAGTACCATCTTAGATAACTTTCTAATATGTAGCACTGTAGTACTTGTTCATAGATTTGCTCAAGTGGGCACAGGTAATGTCTCCATTGTGAGACTTGTTGTTACTGTTTTTGGTATATCGAATATATCATGGGGAGCTTCTCAGGCTTTGCTGTGCAGGTGGGATACTCTCGGTAGCTTTCCAGGCTGTCTGAGAGGCACTGAGAAATTTAACCTGGGTGGGCTGTGTGCAAGGAAAACGCCCTACCCACTGTATGATCACTCCAGCCTAAATAGTTCAGTTGGTAGAGCATTAGACTGAATTTTCTAATATAGTAAATATAAATATTTAACACGTTTAAATCAATATATCATTAATTTTTAAATAAATGGATAGACATGGAGAGTATCATGCTAAGTGAAATGAGTCAGAAAGAGAGAGACAGATATAGAAGAACTTCACTCATTTGTAGAGTATAAAACAACATAACATGAGACTGACACCTAAGGATAGTAACTATATGGGACAGATAGATTGCTCCATAGCTGGAAGCCTGCCTCATGAGCAGCTGGAATAGAGAAGGAATCTCTAAGAAAAAGATGGTTTGAGGAATTGGTCGGAATGGGAGATGTGTGAAGAAAGTGGATAAAGGACCAAACCTCTCAGTGTCTGTATTGTAAACCATAATGCCCCAAAGTAGAGAGAGATTATGGGGAATCATGTCTGCCATGGAGGCAGGGAGACGGGGGAAATAGGGGGTATACCAGGGATATTGGTGATGGGGAATGTGCACTGGTGGAGGGATGGGTGTTTGATCATTGTATGATTGTAACCCAAACATGAAAGCTTGTAACTATCTCATGGTGATTCAATAAAATTAAATAAAAAACATACAACATAAAATCTTCATTCATAGCTATGTAAGTAAGTTTTTAAGAAATTAATGTATGGAGTGATAGTACAATAGGTAGGGCGTTTGTCTTGCACATGGCAAATATGGGTTCAATCCCAAGGACTCTATTTGTTTCCCTAATCCCAGCCAGGAATTATCAGTGAGCACAGATTCAAGAATAGGCCCTGACCAGTGCCAGAAGAAACTTGCTATTATAACCGACTGAAATGCATTCTTCACTGCCTGCATCATAACCTATGATGTTCACTCTCTCACTCTCTCTTACTCTTCTTACATTTCTCTAAATAAAACTATTTTATTTCCATAAAAAACATGGGAATAGAAAAATAACACATATTAGCCCACAATAATGATACCTAAGACTTACATATCACCATCTATTTAACAAACATATTTTCATGTATTTTATTACAGATGAGTTATTTCCATACAAAGAGTTTTATTTGACAAGTATAATTTAATGCTTTGTTACATATATATTATTTTAATGCAAAGAGTTTTAACTTTAATGAAAAACACTTCAGGTATTATTTTTAAGTTTATTATGGCTTAGTTAGCAAATTGAAGAAACTACTAAGCACAGCGCTTATACTCAGTTTCCACATAAATACTTGTTATCTTTAAGTGATAATATGAATTCTATTAGGACTCAGAGGAACCTGTAAACATTGCCTTTGCACACTTAAAATTTAAAGACATATCTCATATTTATTTTGTGTAAGCCTTTATTATTTAACAACTGAAGAAATTTCTGAACTATAAATATTACTAACATATAAAGATATTACAATCTTGAAACACACATAACACTAATTAAAAACATTTACAAGCATGTGTATCAATGCTATAAACAAAACCAAGTTATTACGCTGCTTCTTTATCACTTCTTCAGGCTTGGGGAGACTTGAATCAGTTAGGCAGAAAAACTTCACTTGATCTTTCTAGGAGAAACATACTTCAAGTCTTTCTACATATAAATTTATAACCTAAGGAAGTGAACTGGGTAGAGATTGTAGCATAGAAATAAGTCAACAATGTTATTTCATATTACAATGGTTTGTAGTGCCATATATATGTATATATACATATAATGCGTGTGTGTGTCTGTGTGTTATAACATTTTGGAGCCCTATATTGAGAACACAGTAGTTTCTATGACGAAGTTTCTGTAGTAAATACTCTATAGATTCAATATCCATTATCTGGAAGACTTTTTAAAATGAATAACTATTTTATTCTATTAACTCTATTAAACTCCACTTTAAAATAAATAAACTATTTAATTTATATTTTGCACCCATACTTAATATTGAATCTACTTTTCAAATGAGGATACTGAGGCACACAGAAATTAATGACTTGCCTAAACTCTTTTGTTTCATGATGGAAAAAAAAAACAAGACATGGGATCAGAGAAAAAAGTACAATGTTTAAGAGATATTCCATACATGTTTTCAAACCTGGTTTAATCCCACTGGATTTCTAAATTTAAAAAATCAAATTTTGTAAACCAAACAGTAGGACAAACTTCTTATGTGACTGAGAATGAAACCTGGAGCATAATTATTCTGTAGCATGAACGCTATGATTTTCCTCGCACAAAATTAACAATTCTCTTTTTATCCATCCATAAAGGACATATATCGTGTATGCATTTTTCAACATACTAGGATCCAAATTTTATTTTAAAAGATGATTTAGTAACTTTAATTTAAATAGATCTTGAAATCATACAATGGTAAGAAACCATATCCCACAATATCTATGCACTCCATAAAGATTTTATTTGTCAAAACTTATCCTCCATTTTTATTTCTAAAATTTTTTGGTAACAGAGACCTTTAGAACATGCCAATAGGATCTATACCTTACTGCCTTTGTTACTGAATAGATATGTAGAAACATTAAATACTAATTAAAAAATATGAACACCAACTAAGAACAGATGACACCTGACATGTTACTAGCTTTAGATACTTTATTTTGAAATGAAAATAGGTTTAGTGCATTTTGAACTTTTCCAAATTAAAAAAAAAATGTGTCTTGCTCTTCAAACCTATGCTCTCCCTTGAACACATATCTCACTTATCTGTCTGTTTTTGTCTGATCTTCCACTTTGGAGAAGCTCGTGTTCTCACTCAACCATATATTTTCCCTTTCTCTCCCTTCACATATTTTTAAACAAGTTTCTGTTTCAATAAAAATTTTCTTGCTTAAAAAAGGAAAAAGACATGAGCTTTGCATTAAAAAAATCATTACTATTGTGGGGACCATGCCTGGCAGATGGAGTGGGGTGGGCCAGGTGGAAAGGCGGGGTACGCTTGTACAGTGCCAGGTTTAGAATCAAGGGATTTAGAATCAAGGGATTCACACATCCAATATTTAAGCCACATCCTCAATAGGTCAATAAGATTTAAAAAAAAATAGCTTTGTGCTAAGCCCAAATGTTAAATAATGCTTTACATTAATAATGTGATAGAACAGAAATAGTATTCACCCCATATGGGGTGATGACCCTCAAACAACACCAGGAGTGAACCTCGAGCACAAAGTCAGGAACAATTACTGGGAATGCAAGGACAAGATTGTATTGTAGACAGGATTATATTAAGAATTCCTTTGTTACAAGATAAGCACATCAAGATGCCCCTAGGGAATTCCGAATTTCCATAAAGACCACATACCTGCAGAAATTAACTGTGTTCACTAGAATGTGGGCATAGAAACCAATTTATTTTTACCCCTTGAAAGTAAGCAGAATTTGGAGTTCCAGAATGAAAGTAACATTGACAAACTGGTTGATCTGCATGAAGAGTTGAATAAGGAAAAAAATGAAATCAATGTGTTCAATTTTGTTCCCAGTAGGCTCACATCCTTAAAGAGTTCTTGCAGCACAATATGCAATCAGTAACTGTTTACTGAATGAACCCCTAAAAGAATGAACTGATAGGAAATGATAGCAATCATTTGTGTGACAGCAAGCAGAAAGGGAATCTAGTAAAGACATCAAAAAATAGTTGTTATGGGAAATTGATGAATCGATGAGGTAATTTAAGTCTGTCACTGTGTGAAAGTACATAGGTTGAAAATGTATGTGTGTAAATGACCACAACAATGGAGAGGCAGAGAGCATAAAGTTCAGTGTTTGCCACTGAAATCACACACTACCAAGATCAGGCTGCATCCCTAACATTTTATTGTAAGCTGACCTGTAGGAAGTTAGTTAAACATTGCTAGCCTCAGTATTCTCATGTTTAAAAGTGTTAGTCTTTGGATATTAGTCTCAAACAAAGTCTCAAATTCCCAAAGGGTCAGAAGAACTGGTCCATGGTTGGAAGTTTGTCACAAGGGCAGGGTGCAGGGGAAATGAAAGGGAGGTCAATGGGCATTTAGGACAGAGAAGGAACCACTATGAAAATAATAGTTGAAAACGATCACTCTGGACAAGAACTGAGTGCTGAAAGTAAGTGATATACATAATAACCTTTCAGTACCTGTATTACAAATCATAATGCCTAAAAGGAGAGAGAGAGAGAGAGACAGAGACAGAGACAGAGACAGAGAGAGAGAGAACAAAAGTGCCAGCCATAGAGGAAGGTTGTGGTAGGGGTACAATAGAGATGGGATGGGTGTTGAAACATTGTATGACTGAAATCCAATCATGAACAGCTTTTACCGTGTGTATCTCATTATGATTCAATAAAAATAAATAAATAAATAAAAATAAGGAATAAAATATATAACAAAAAGGTCAGTCATTTTTTCATCCTCATCTTTAAAATGAGGTTTAGCAGCTGATCCGGGTTCTATTCCTCTGTCCCTCTCAGAGAGCCCAGCAAGCTACCGAGAGTATCCTGCCCTCATGGCAGAGCCTGGCAAGCTCCCCATGATATGCCAAAAACACTAACCACAAGTCTCACACAGGAGATGTTACTGGTGCCCACTCAAGCAAATTGTTGAATAATGGGAGAACAGTGCTACAGACAGTTTAAAATGAGGTAGTATCTATCTTGTAAAATTTGGTGAAACAGTAAAAGTGAAAACACCTGGGAAACTGCCTTACACATAATAAACATTAGTATATTAGTTCTTATTCTCCAGGTTCTTTTGTTTCTCTGCCGCAGACCTACATTCATCTGAAAATTGTAATTACAGACATGGTGAAGGTATAGTTGATAGTCTCAAGTAGTTTGTCAGAATAGAAAGAATGCTATATGTAGCTCTTTAGTAAAAGAATAGTATACAAGTACTTATAACTAACTCACCACAAAAGAATGATTATGACATATTTTAACTTTAAAAGAATTACTTCTACACATTCTGTACATGACAGTTTACCAGTTTCCCCTAGTTTTCAATGTTAATTTTTAGCAAAAAGAAAAATCTACATGTCACTAATGTTTGTGTATAAAGAAGCTTACCAAGAATAAAATGTGAATCTACTTCACCCTGCTATCATCAATACAACGTACCTAGCCTTTCTGAGCTTTAACAGCAATCCTTGCCAAGGAAATATGAATTTCAGGGTGATAACTCCCATTAAAATTCCCAAGCTCATAATCCTTTCTGCAAACACAACACACATGCAACATGTTAGCTAGGGAGTAGAGAGAGCACAAGGTTTTCATAGGGGAGATATTTCCTCTCATGTTACCTTTGCTGTCTGTTCCAAGACTCCACTACTATAAAATTTATATAGATTAGGGCCATTGAAATAGCACAGAGTTCACTTGACATGCGCCCACTTGACATGTTTTAAATGCCCACCCATCCCATTTGATCCCTGACACCTTAATGCCTTTCCACTTTGCCTGCCCCAACACTACCAGATATGACCCTGATGCTCAGAGCACTTCATCCTCAGACCCTCACACTGAACTGCCAGCCTGGTTAGGCTTAGTAAAGCCAGATCACCTGTGCCCAAATTAGTACTCCAGATCACCTGTGTCCAAACCAGACAGATTTTGTCCCATCATTTTGTCATTTATACTTTACCAATATATTGATAAATATGGATGAACATATTTTGCTTCAAATAAATAAAGCCCTGTATAACTTTTTTAAAATTTTATTAGTGAAACACCATGAAGGTACAGTTGTAGACTTACAAATTTTGTTCTTGGGTTTCAGTTATACAATGATCGAGTACCCATCCGTCCACCAGTACCCATTCTCTACCACCATTAATCCCAGTATCCCTCCCACTCCCCACCTCCCCAGTCCACCCTGCCTCTGTGGCAGGGCATTCCCTTTTGTTCTCTATCTCCTTTTGGATGCTGTAGTTTGCAAAAGAGGCATTGAGTGGCAATCATGTTAGGTCAATAGTCTACTCTCAGCATGCATCTTCCATACTGGGAGGATCCTCCCAACACCCTTTATTTGGTGCTGGTACTCTATCTGAGCTGCCTATTCCCCTGTTTAACTTTTTAAGAAATTCTAATTCTGACTTTCTGTGTAGCTAACTTAAATTTAGTTCCCTGGAGTTTTACTCTTTCTCTCATAGGAAAGGGAGAAAAAAAACAGTTATTTTAAAAATAAATAATCATTGCTTTGTTGAAAAAACATCATTGTTTCTTTGCTGAAAAACAAATGTAACTTTAAATCATGACTCCTGCATTTTTTAAATGTAAATTTGTCTACATAAATATACTTAAGGAGATTTAAGTGTAGCCTCAGGATAAGATGACTAGGGCAGTAGTTCTGGCAATCAAAAACATTTAGAATTACTATTTCCCACACTTGATTCCTATTGCTTTAAGGTGACTGCTCTAATATATGTAAGCATCAATAAAGTATAAATTATATAATAGATAGCAAATTACCTAACAAACTAGTGATTGCTCTTGTATTGCATTTCTCATTTCTGAGTTGTTGCTAGGAAGCAATCACCTGACTTCTTTTCAAAAATTACATTCCCCACTTCCTTTGCATTTGGATGGGGTCATAAGACTAAATTGTAGTCAAGGGAATAAGCTTAGAAATGATGTTTGCCATTTCCATTCCTGCAGATGATGCTGAATCTATTACACAATTGCTTTTTCCAACAATCAACTGGAAATATTTGTCTAAGGTTATTTTGTAAACATGCCATTATGAAAACAGTATCACCTTAGGTTTCTGAGAGATCAGTAGGTAATTAATATGAACCTGCCACCATACCCACTTCTGTCAAGTATGCAGAAATAAATTTGTTGTATTAATTGATATTTGGAAGATTTTATCATTAAAGCAACTAGAATAATCTTAACTAATTCATGTAACCAAATTACTATATATTAAAGAGACTATATTGATTATATATCATTAACACCTAATTAAAATCCTTCCTTCACAAAGGATGATTTTAAATGATAAATTCAACAGACTACCCCAATTATTACTTACAACATAGAAAGTATGTTATTTTAAATTTTTTCTAATATTTATCAATTCTGTACTGTGTACCACTTGACAGATATTATCACATTTTATTTTGAAAAGATTTACTGTTGTAAAACAGAAGAATGGAGAAGTTATGTAAGTGGCCCAGGTGCATACTGATATTGTTTGATAGAGATGAGATTTGAATGGAATGTTAATAGGTGGCTAGTGAGTGATGAGATTATTAAGAAACTAATGCCAGCAAGGAAAAAAGAAATTTTGTAGTTCATTGTTCACTGAATTAGGAAATGTTTAAGCATGGAATATTGTTATAGTCAAGAATATGTATAGGACTGGGGCTGGAGAGATAGCACAGCAGGTTTGCCTTGCATACAGCCGACCCAGGTTCGATTCCCAGCATCCCATATGGTTCCCTGAGCACCTCCAGGAGTGATTCCTGAGTGCAGAGCCAGGAGTAATGCCTGTGCATCGCCGGGTGTGATCCAGAAATCAAAAAAAAAGAAAGAATGTGTACAGGGCATAAATCATGAACCATGACCTAAAATAAGTTGTGGTCAGTTTAACACTATAGTAAAATGTATTTTACTATATTTTTAATTTTTAATGTCATAAAGGGCTGGAGCGATAGCACAGTGGGTAGGGCGTTTGCCTTACAAGCGGCCAACATGGCCAACCCGAGTTCGATTCCTCCGCCCCTCTCGGAGAGCCCGGCAAGCTACCGAGAGTATTGGATATGCCAGACACAGTAACAACAAAGTCTCCAATGGAGACGTTACTGGGCCTGCTCGAGCAAATCGACGATCAACGGGAGGGCCTTTACCTTTACCTTACCTTTACCTTAATGTCATAAAATATTTCAGAAAACTCTGAGAATTTAGATAAGAAAGTTATTTTAAGAAAGGAGTCAGAGAGTATTTTTGTACTAACATTTAGCCTAAGTCTCCATGAATGAGAAAAAGTGGGGGAAATATTTCAACTGGACATAGAGATCTATGACATAACTAAAGACAAGAAACTGATGGTAAAAAGCTAAAAATACACGTTTGAATCAGTTCACGGTGGATCTTGAATACCAATCTAAGATTTTATTTTATTAAGCACATAAAAGAACCCATTAACAGAATTCTACACCAACCAGTTAAGTCTAATAATAGAGCATGGATGCAACTACACGATTAGAAATTGAAAAGTCTGTTTTCTCCCTGCTTTAGTGTACTTTGTTTCATGTTTTATGTTACTTTGAATCAGAAAATATCGATGAATAAAAACCAGAAAATAATCTTCTCAGTTGTTTGTTATATAAACTTACTTAATTTTCTTTTCTTATTTTTTTGTGGGGGAGGGAGGTTTAGGATGAGGATGTGCTGTACCTTCAGCACTTGGCGCTACTCACAATTCTATTGCTGGTTGAAGAAACAGTTGATGACAATAAGATCCAGTGCTCCCTTTGCACACACTCAGCCTGTTGAGCGCTCTCTCTCTCTTTCTTCTCTCTCTCTCTCTCTTTCTCTCTCTCCCGTCTATCTCTATCTTTTTCCTTAAAAAATGTCCACAGAAAAAAGTTTTTCAAAAATGATTTCAAACAGGGACTGGAGCAATAGATCAGCAGGTAGGGTGTTTGCCTTGCACGCAGCTGACCTAGGTTCGATTCCCAGCATCCCATATGGTCCCCCACGCACCGCCAGGAGTAATTCCTGAGTTCATGAACCAGGCATAACTCCTGTATATCGCCGGGTGTGACCCCCCCAAAAAAATGGTATCAAATAACACTCTACCATTCTGTAACTTAACTTTTAAACATATCATCATGTTGTATAGCATCCTGTCAAAGGACTAATTCATAATGAAGTAAATCACATTAAATTATTGAAAAATTGGTTGCATTAATAACACCTAATATTCATTTTATATAGAATTCATTATTATTGGTTGGCAATCATTAATAACAATGATGAATAATAGAGTAATAGCTTTGCCCCACAAAGAAGTGTATCTCTTAATTCCTTAATTCCCAGTACCTATGGACATGTAATCTTACATGGCCAAAGGAACTTTTATTAAATTAATAAATTAATGAGTCAAATGGAAGTGCATCCTGGATTGGTAATAATAAATATTCTTCTATGAGGAAGATAAGAAGAGTCATGATCGGACAAGGTGATATGACAATGAAAATTGAGAGAGACACTGGAGGATTCTATGGAGGATCCATTGCTGCTTTAAGATAGAGAATGGTTTTGTCGACAACTGTAAAAATAAATAAATAAATAAATAAATAAATAAAATATCAAAAAAAAGAAATACAGATGGCTTCTAGCAGCTAGAACATAAAGGAAAATTGAATTTTCTCGAGTAACCCCATAAAACAAATCTTTCTCAACACTGATTTTTAATCCATAAACCCAGAATACTTCCAGAATTGTAAGATATTTAGTTTGTGTTGAATTAAGCCACTGAGTTCAGTCTTGAGGTACAGCATCACTTTAGTAGCTAATACATGAGCACTTTATATTAAATCATTAATGTGGGAACTAATAGTGTCATGGGAGAGAATATTGAAATAGCAAATAAATGGAAATACATATATTAACATATCCAAGAGAGTAGACAATAAAATAGATATATAAAATTTTACTCGTATTAGAGACAGAGTGAAAATATGCATAAATTGGGTGAATTATATAACATAGGCTGGGTAATAAGTGGAAAAGAAGAAAATAAAAGATAAAACAAAAAAGCACTTTTGAAGTTCAGAGAGATAGTTCAAAGTGCTGGAGTGTATCCTTCATATGACAAGGACTGAGTTCAATTTCTGGTACCACATGGTCCTCCAAGTTATTCCAGAACAGACCACTAAGAACTGTACTTAAAATAGGCTCTGAGAACATCCATGCATATGACCCCAAACCAAGTATAAATAATTGTAATACAGCATTTATAAAGTGTTTAATTTCCATGGCATAATCATAAATAGGAAAAGAATTTCCATTAGACTTCCAGAAGAGATTGAGAAATAGGCAATTTAATACATTCATCTGGAGGTCAGAGACAATGTAAATCATAGAGACATAAATTTTACATAGAATTTGTAGTCTTCAGTGTTTAGGTGGAATTGAAAGTTTTGAGACTGGACAAAAACAAAATTTAAAGTTATAAGACTAGATAAAATTATTCCTTCATGCACAAAATACTTATTAAATGTATGTTTTTCTAAGATTGAGATGCATAATAGCTAACCAGACAAATACTGTCTCTGGTGTCATGGAAACTTAATTATGGTGAAAGGAAATAAATAATGAGGAAGAGCAATAGATAAAAGAATAAGTGTTAAAAATAAAAAAATAAGGTAGTATGGACCTTGGGAGTATCAGAAATAACTCCATTGGAAAAGGATTTTTTTCAGGAATGAACAAGATATAGGAAGATATTAGAGGAATGGTCATATTGGAAGTCACAGAAATTTGTTTTAAAGTAATATATTAGCTGTGATTTGAATAATAAGGAAGAAGTCATACTTATTGTTGGATGATCTACCTGAACAATTGAAGAACAACCACATTGTTCTTTTTATTTTTAATTTGTTTTTTTTGTATGCAAGTTTGGGACTGAAATTTATATTATAAGGATATATAAGTATTTGAAACATCATGAGTGAGTAAAAAGCATTTACTTTCTGATAGGTTCAGATGACACTAAAAAAAAGACATTTTTTTGCTTTCAACTGTTCATGATATATGTGAAAAGAATATACATCCACACTGGTTGACCTCTAACAAATTAAACACAATTGACATATCAAACACAATGTTTACGACTTCAATGTATGCTAATAAAGATACTTATAAGGAAAAGGAAAATAAACTTAGAGTACAAGATTTGTAGGACAGGAGAGAACATAGGGGTTAAAGTGCTTGCCTTGGATGTGACTAATCCTGGTTCAACATAACATAACATGGTCCTCTGAGCACTGTCATCAGGGATGACCCCTGATAATAGAAGCTGGAGTAGCCCCTGAGCGCTGCCAAATGAGGCCCCCAAACAGCAAGAGATTTGTCTGCTTGTTTTGGGGTCACACCCAGTGGTGCTCAGATCTTATTCCTTCCTGCTTCTGTGCCAAGGGAAGAATCACTCCTATCTGAAATCAGGGGAATCCCTCAGGTGCTGGGGATAAGCTGGGTCAGCTGCATCAAGGCATGAACTCTACCCACTGTACATCTCTCTGGGTTCTGGTTTTGCTTTTGTTTGGGGGTCACACCTGGTAGTGCTCAGGGTTTACTCCTGACTCTGCATTCAGGGATCACTCTTAGTGACGCTCAGGTAAGCATGCTAAGTACTGGGATTGAACATAGGTTGGGCACATGCACCCTACGCCTCTACTAGCATTTTTTTTCTGGTCACAGCCCACTGTTCTCAGGATTTGGTACTGGCTCTGTGTTCAAGGGCCTCTTCCAGTGGGGCTTGGGGTACCATATATGGCACCAGAATCTAACCCAGGTCTGGCATGTTCAAGACCAATGCCTTACGTACTGTATTATCTCTTTAGTTCCATAAACAAATTTCTTAAACTTCATCTTAAACATGTGAGGACTGGGGTCTCTCAGATAAGAAACTGAGGTTGAGTTTCCTAATCTGTAAATGAGAGCAGAGCCTGGCAAACTACCCGTGGCATATTTGATATGCCAAAAAGCAGTAAAAATAACGGGTCTCATTCCCCTAACCCTGAAAGAGCTTCCAATACAGCAGAGTTAGGAAAGACGAGTAAGGAGAGACTGATAAACTCTCAGGGCTTGGATAAATGGAGACATTAGTGGCACGTGCTTGAGTAAATCGATGAAGAAAAGGATGCCAGTGATACAGTGAATCTGTAAATGAGAATAAACATATCTTCCTAACCTACCTGTATGTGACAGGACCCAGTCAGTCACCAAGTAACAGCTATAATAAATTAATTTCTATTATAGTAGTAAAAAATTTAGGATACTATGTTAAGAAACAAAATGTAAAAATCTCTAAAGAGATATAGAATATATAAATAATTTGTACAGCCTTAATTTGATAGAAATATTAAACATATACAATCAATTCCTAGACAAGAATTTTTATTGTAAGAGAAAGCTTTTTATTTATTTATTTTTCACTTCAAAGGTCTTTTTAAGTTAGTGCTTTAAAGTTGTTTTCTGTAGTAAGTGGCAACTAGATATGCCCTGGTTTTTTTTAAGACTGAGGTCATAACTCTTTCAGGTTCTAATGCAGATTAGTGCAGCACAGAGCATCCTTAAAAAGGCAACGATGAACAAATTTTAGCAAAAATCAATAACAGTGATATATTAAAAAGGCTAAAATAAACATGCATCAGCCACCACAAAATGATATATTGACACAATTCTGTGGTCTACTCAACTAACCACTATCTTTCTGGAGGCATTTTCCCCAGCAAAACTCCGAATTTCATTCTCCAAAATTTTAAATCACAGTGATAGCTCTGGAGAGCTTCTACTATTTAGTTACCTTCACTACTGACTTCTATCACCCTTCAGCAACATCCAAGACAACGAGGTAGCAAAACAGTCCCTATCAAGCACGAAACATCAGTTTTATCATTCATCAGCGGAATGCCTGCCATATTCAGCAAAAGAATAGAATTCACACTTTCAATCAGCAGGAGAAATTAACTCATTTTTCTGAAGTCCCAACTTGTTCTCTACCATTCGTAAACATCATTATATCTTCAACTCACTTTGACATGTCTCAAAAGACAATTATTCACACTGGGTAAGTAATATAACCTTCCTTTGGCCTCAGTGGTCTTATCAGTAAAATTGGGCTGAGGTAAAGTAAAATCAGTGGATTTTAGACCTTCATAAAAGAATGATACCCTTTCTCCAATTCTATTGCATATCAACAAAAAAACGAATATCATCAAATGTTTGGGATGTGATTCCTGAGACCTGACCTCTTGGCACATCATCACTGTAGCAAACATAGCAAATGTTGATCTCTAACTCACAAGATTCAAAATACTAAAAGACAAATTTAGAACTCAGTGATCAATAAATCTATTGACTCTAAAATCCAAAGGTTCTATTCCACAAAATTAAACAGTAAGAAAAGAAAAGTAGAATGCAAGAAGACTACAACATGGGAAGTTTTGCTATTCTGGATAACTCCCCATCACAATTCATAATACTCAATGTTACTAATTAAAAAGTTAAAGACAAATTATAAATTAAGTTTACATATCATGACACTGGATTTAAAGTTTTGCCTTGACAATATTGTATATGACATCTATACCAGATCACTTTTTCTTAATCTTATCTAGCCATTTCACTGAGTAATTACTTTTTTTTTGCTATATTTTGCTTTTTGGGTCACACTCAACAATGCACAGGGGTGACTCCTGGCTCATACATTCAGAAATTACTCCTGGTGTGCTCAGAGGACCACATGGGGTGCTGGGAATAGAACCTGGGTCTGCCGCATGCAAGGCAAATGCACTACCTGCTGTGCTATCACTGCAGCCCCAGTAATTACATTTTTATTTATTTTTTTCTTATATTTATTTATTGAATCACTGTGGGAAAAGCTACAAAGCTTTCAAGATTAAGTCTCAGTCATACAATGATCAAGCACCTTTCCCTTCACCAGTACTTATTTTTCACCATCAATTTACCCCATCCCACCCCTCCCAATGCTTGTGAGGTAGATGATTTCTATTTAACTCTCTCTCTCTACTTTGATTACATTAATTATTTAGACAAAATATGCAACACTACTGTTTAGAATTTCCCCCTGACAATCAGAATTGCTGAAAAGGCATTGTGAAATAATTTGTTATCTATAGCTGGTTATGAAAACCATATGATGTCGCGTGGCAGCCACGCGATTGAGCTGCGCAATTTTGGATTTCTGATATTTTCCTAGGTAAGTCTGGAGGGATTTCTGCAAACAGCCAGCTAATTACGAGATTGGTTTCTGTGTGTCTGGAGTTATGGCCGTGCCAGAGAGCCTCTCATTGGGGGCAATTTGTGACCTTGGTAGGGCGTGAAGGATGAGCTGGTACTGCCCCCCTTCCCATGAGACTGCAGTTGCCCCGTCACCGCCGGCTCATACCTGGCTTTCCTACATTTTTCTTTACATGTTTTATTATGGAGTTGTTCAGTGGTGTACTAGGCCCATAGTGATTGTATTTACTTATCCTAGTGAAAAGTAGAATAGTAGAAAAGAATAATCTTGTGTAGGACACTAATAAATAACAATTTTCACCAAAAAGAGAGAGAGAAGATAGTTTTAATAAATTTATAAAGTTAAAGGTTTCAAGCTTCTTTAAAAAGTTATAGAAAGTTATGATTATCTTAAATATTACTTTAAAGATTATACTTAATTCCTCCTTACACATTAAGACATAACATGTATTGGATTTCCAACATTTGTAAAATCTTTCCAGTGGTAAAATATAAGGATAAGCAGATTTCTTCTCATATAATCAACTAAATCCCATGTCCTTACATTACCTCTTATGCAAATCTCTAGATAGCTCTGGGTAATTACAGAAACATATTAGGAATCTGAACTAAAAAGTTAGATACTACATTATCATTCCCTGTTTATCAGTTTATATCTCTACTCAAATTCTATTCTATCTTTGCTCTTTTTCCTGTGGCAGATGTTCAGAGGTGAATTATGCAATTTAGAATCCAAATTTTCACTCTATCCAGATGCCTAATTTGCTAACTATTCACTTGTCTAAAACACATGTTTACTGTTTCTTACATAATGGTAACAGCTCAGAACAACTTCTGGTTTTCTTTTCATGAATCAATACTGAGAATCCAACAAATTCCCCGGAAGGCATCTTTTAGTGCATATTTTCATGAAATCTTATTAAATTTTATAAATGCACCAACATCTGGGAGACAACCCCCCCAAACTTTAAGTTTCAAAATCGTCATACACATATCTCTTTAAAATTCATCCAAGAATTTATGAGAAAATAATAAAGCCACTTAATCTTCAAATTCCATGATAGCGCAGCAAGTAGGGCATTTGCCTTGCACACAGCCAACCCGGCAAACCTGGGTTCGATTCCTCCACCCTTCTCGGAGAGCCCCGCAAGCTACTGAGAGTATCTTGCCCTCACAGCAAAGCCTGGCAAGTTACCCGTAATGTATTCGATATGCCAAACACAGTAACAACAAATCTCACAATAGAGAATTTACTGTGCCCACTTGAACACATTGATGAACAATGGGAGGACAGTGCTATTCAGTGCTAATCTTCAAATACTGTTAAATCTAGTAAACAATGCAAAGACATTGCACAAATCAGGAGAAAATATTTGCCTAATACTCATCTGATAAAGGGTTAATGTCCAAGATATATAAAGCACTGGTGAAGTATACAAACCTGATATCAAGAAAACAGTACAAAAAATACAAACAAAAAAGTAAACCAAAATAGCTAACTCCATCAAAAATAATGGGGGAAAGAAATAAACAGATTTGTCAGCGTGATGAAGTGAGAGAGGACCTTCATTTTCTTTCCTTAAAAGATTTACTGGGGGTGGGGGGTGAGGGAGGTGGAGTGAAATATCCAAGGAAGGAAATGTTGCAGGTAGGACTATGAAGTGCCCTGAAATTTGAACCAGCCCAAAGACATGGAGGTCTTTGAGACAAAAGGCCCATCTTAGAAGCTAAGAAAGCTATTGAGATGCGGATTTACAGGCTCAAGTACCGATGGATCACTGAAGGGAGAGGTACTTGGAAAGAAGAGACTCCCACATAAAAAGGCAATGTAAAAAGGAGAGAGAGAACAAAAGGGAATGCCCTGCCACAGAGGCAGAGTGGGAAGGAGGGGAAAAGGGGGTAGGAGGGATACTGGGGTCAGTGGTGGTGGAGAATGGGCACTGGTGGAGGGGATGGGTACTTGATCATTGTATAACTGAAACCCAAGCACAAAAATTTGTAAATCTACAACTGTACCTCATGGTGTTTCACTAACAAAAATTAAAAAAAAAAAAGATGGAGAATGGGCACTGGTGGAGGGATGGGTACTGGATCATTGTATAACTGAAACCCAAGCACAAAAATTTGTAAGTCTACAACTGTACCTCATGGTGTTTCACTAATAAAATTTAAAAAAAAAAGGCAATGTGAAGCATACAAAGAGAATACCATCAACTGCTCCAAGCTCTCACCCAGTGGCAAGCACTCTAGCATTGGATTGGAGGAGAGCCAGTTAGGAAAAACTGTATAATAAACTAACTTGGCAGAGGAAGAGATACACATGCATGCGTGTTCATCACACACATGCCATCTGCATCCTCCCTCTTGAGATTCCAATTTTCATACACCAATGGTATATCAGTTACTTATAGGACATTCACACATCAACATTGGAAGGTGTAGTGGCTCTCTTCACTCTGAAGAAGACTATGTTCTCTCTTGAATATGTATGTTAATCTACCTCTCTCTTTATCTCCCTTTTCTTCCCTAGAAGGGATGGAGGGAGGGAGAGAGGGAGGAAGGGAGTGAGGGAGGGAGGGAGAGAGAGGTTCTTGATGTCAATGAATTTCTTGGAAGTAATAAAACCAACTAGTCCTGAGACTGTCAAAACCCACCATGTGGACATAGGAACTAAGGTGTGATAAGACCAGAGAAGGCTGGTCTTCTGGTCTTCTCTACCTACAAACCAGAGAAGGCTGGACCCCCTTCTGTGAGAAGCTTCAGCAAGAACAAAGGTCAAGAAAGGTCAAAGAAGACTATCAATTAAACCCAACTCAACACCTCTTAGCAATCACCCTAGCAATGGATTCTTACCTAAGTAGAAAGCCCTATCTGGGACACCTTGAGAGAAACCCTATAAAAGTCAACTTGAATATAGGAAGCATGTTTACACACTGCCAGAGCCCCTGTACCGCCTGTGTCCATATATAGTGGAAAAGCACACATGGAGCCCAAGGACCTGTGTCACCCGCATCTCCCCTCTTGAATACAGACTTTCACATCAAATGCTGGGATGTTTACTAGGGCTTTTTGTCTTTGGAGAAGCACATGTTCTCCGTTGGGAGTCTTACTCTCATACTCTCTCTCTCTCTCTTTCTCTCCCTCCTTCCACATTCAAAAAAATCCCCAAGTAAAATCTGTTTTACTTCACTGCTTGTCTCCTCTTAGAATTCTTTTCTGTGAGAAGGCAAGGACACGACAGGTCTGGGTATGGTCTAGAACTGCCTTTCCTTTTGTGAAAAGAGCAATTTTTCACTACACTCTGAGTCCACAGCTTCCCCCAAAATTGGGTGATGGGGATTAACTCCCGTGCCTCACAGAAGAAGTGGACACTAGGTGTAGTTTGATGGCTAACTAGTGAGGCCCATGGGACTTGAGGTACATGCAATGCATGGGCTTATTGCAGACTTTATCAGTTCAGTCTTTCAGCTGGTCCCTAGATGGCAGAGGTGAACTGGGAGAAAGTGACTGCCCTTCCACTTCACATAAGTCAAACGGGATCCACTGGCACCAAAAAGAAGGAAGACTTTCTCAAAGACATGTAAAGGGCTAAAAGACATATAAAAATGCTGGCAATACTAACCATCAGAGAAATGCAAGTCAAATTAACAATGAGATATCACATCACACCACAGACTGGTCACATCAAGAAGAAAAAGAACAACCAGTGTCGTGTGAAGAAGGGGCTCTCTTTCACTGCTGGTGGGAACGCTGACTGCTCCAGCTTTTCTGTAAAACAACAGAACATTGCTCAAAATTGAGCAATTGAGCTCCCATTGACTCGGAAATTCCTCTTCTTGGTATATATCCCAATGACACCAAAAACACAATGAAGGAAAGATATTGCCACTCCTATGTTCATTATTTTGCAGCACTATTCCGTAGTCAAAATATGGGGGAAAAAAACAAGTTCAAAGAGCAGTGAACTAGATAAAGGACCTATGTTACATATACACAATGGAATATTACTTGACTATAAGAAAAGATACAACCATGCAATTTTATACTACATAGATGGTTCTAGAGGTGATCATGTTGAAAGAATTAGTCAGAAGGAGAGATATAGACACAGAATAATCTCTCTCATATAGGGATGTGCAAAATAGTAATGGAATAACAAATGTCCAAAGGCAATAGAAACCAACAACAACAAAAAACCATGAGAACTGGTCTTTAATAGGCAACATGTCAGGGGTGAGGGTAGGAAGAAGGATGAGGGACATGACAGGGAAGGCAACACTACAAGATGCTGGAGGGAAGTGGTCAAATGGGAAGAGAAGATACTGCTAAAAGGCAATGTCCTATCATGCAGGAATCTCTAATAGTAACATCACTGTGAAACACAGAGCCAAAACAAGTGCCTGTCATGGAGGGGCCGTTGTTAGAAGGAAGCTGAAACTTATGGTGAAAGAATTACTGCTGGAACATTGTATGTCCAAGATTCTATTACATGCACTTTTGTAATTCATGGTCACGGTCCTCCCGTTGTTCATCAATTTGCTCGAGCAGGCCCAGTAATGTCTCCATTTTGAGACTTGTTGTTACTGTGTTTGGCATATTGAATACGGTATGGGTAGCTTGCCAGGCTTTGCTATGCAGGCAAGATACTCTCGGTAGCTTCTCGGGCACAATTACAATTTTTAAAAAAAATAAACATATCGAGTTAATCTTTAAAAAAGGCACTTCAGGGAGTTGGGAGGATCCTTCCAGGATGGGAGAAGCATGCTGAAAGTAGACTATAGACCAAACATGATTGCCACTCAATGCCTCTTTTGCAAACCACAACACCCAAAAGGAGAGAGAGAACAGAGGGAAATGCCCTGCCACGGAGGCAGGGTGGGATGGGGTGACTGGGGGGTGGGATGGATACTGGGATCCGTGGTGGTGGTAAATGGGCACTGGTGGCGGGATGGGTATTTGATCATTGTATAATTGAAACTCAAGCACAAAATTTGTAAGTCTACAACTGTACCTCATGGTGTCTCACTAATAAAAAAAATAAATTAAATGATAAGCAATAAAAAATAAAAAAGACACTTTAACCTATGCAGAACACAAGGGAAAAGTTTTTTTTATAAGTCTTTACATTCATTCTTGAATTTTTAAGAAAAACTAAATTTAGATATTTTCTCACCCAACAGTTGCCAACACACCTCATATATCTATCAAAGAGTCCACAATCTTGTTCTTAAATAGTGAAGACATTGTTCCTGCTTATTTGCAAGATCCAGTTGCCCATTGAACTTCAGTGGCAGTGAATGCGTGAACGGCTAAAGGTGACTAGTCAGTGGGTTCAAAGATCCTGCAGGCCCAGCTGACAATCAGGTACCCTCATGGCTGCAGGGCCTTTCCCCAGGCTGCGCATCTAAATAGACCCCCTGAGAACAGCCAGTTTACATACTTGGAATCAAGGCACACTGCATGCACCCAAAGCTGAACCGTTCTGGGCACCCTCTACTCACTCATCCAGGTACCCGCCTGGTGGTAGGGCCCTTTCCTTGGCCTTATTCTCCACCTACATAACACATAGGCACCATAAGTTACCCTGTTAGATGGAACTTTCACTGTTAGCCTAACCACCAGAAACACATTAGCCAATAATTCATTAATCCCATCTCAATTAATTCTGCATCATAAAGCAGAGTAGTAACAGTGAGTGTGAAGGTCTAAACCACACAAGTCAACAATGGTAAAGCAACACAGAAGCCCACCAAGCTTACTTATTGAGAAGGCAAAAACCCAGAAGATCCCAACAGTAACGAAGACCTAGACAAGCTCTCTGACAAGGAATTTAGAAGGGAGCAACTGAGGATGCTTAGGGAGCTAAAAGAAACAATGAAAAACAATGCCAATGAAAGACAAGAGGATTTGAAGATAGAAATGAGGAAAATGCAAACAAAATTACAAACGGAAATGTCAGACCTGAAAAACCTGGTAGGTGAAGGCCTGGTAGGTGAAGTCCTCAGTGGAAGGCCTCAGCAGCAGAGCAATAGCTGCTGAGGACAGAATCAATGAGCTGGAAGATGAAGTCCAGAGACTCTCCAGAAAAGAGCAGAAAATGGAAAAGAGACTCACAATCTGGGAACCAATGGCAACAGAAGATTGTGATGAAGCCAAAAGGCGTAATATAAGAATTATTGGAGTCCCAGAGGGTCAGGAAGAAAACCCTGAGGAAGAAGAAACTGTCAAAGATATCATCGCTATGACGTTTCCAGAGCTGAAGAAAACATGAGACGACATTGAGGAGGTCTGAAGGGTACCAGATAGAAGAAATACAAATAAAAATACCCCAAGACACATCCGGATCAAGATGACCAAAACCTCAGATAGAGACAAAATTCTGAAAGCAGCAAGATCAAAGAAAGAAATTTCCTATAAAGGAGCATCCTTAGGACTCATAGCTGATTTGTCTGACGAAACCCTCATGACCTAAAAACAGTGGTGGGATATAGTGAAAAAACTCAATGAAATAAATGACTCATCAAAAATACTTTACCCAATGAGACTCTCATTCATAACAGAAGGAACAACACACAGTTTCACAGACAAACAACAGCTCAGGAACTTCATAGACTCATAAACATGGTTACAAGAGCAACTAAATGGGCTACTTTAAGACAATAAAGGCCCCTCAAATACACCAAATTTCAACAGAAAAATGGGACAAAACCCCACAACAATAATCTCTCTCAACATCATGGGGCTAAACGCACCAATTAAAAGACACAGAGTGGCAGGATGGATTAGAAAAGTGAACTCAATATTCTGCTGCCAACAAGAAACACATCTCAATACTCAGAGCAAACACAGGCTCAAAGTCAAAGGCTGGAAAACAATCCTACAGGCAAAAAACTCCCATAAAAAAAGCTGGGATAACCATCCTAATATCAGACCACATTGATTTCAAACTGAAGAAGGTCACAAGAAACAGTGAAGGTCATTTCTTATTGATCAAAGGATTTGTACAACAGGAAGAACTTGCAATACTAAATGTATATGCACCTAATCAGGAACCAGAAAACTACTTAAAAAAACTCATAGACTTTGAGAAAGACATCTATAGCAACACAATACTAGTGCGAGACTTCAACACCACTTTATACCTCTTGATAGATCAAGCAAACTCAAGCTTAGCAAGGGCATACTTCATCTGAGGGAAATATGGAAGAAAGGGACTTAGTAGCTATATACAGGACACTTCATCTTCAAAAAGCTAATACACAGTCTTCTCAAGTGTGCATGGAACATTCTCCAAGATAGGCCACATGCTGAGCCACAAAACATACCTCCATTCAATTAAGAAGATACAGATTGTATCAACAATCTTCTCAGATCACAATGCGCTGAAATTAGAAGTAAATCACACACCTGGAAATTAAACACCTCACTATTGGACAACGAGTGGCTTAGAAAGAAAATCAGGAAATAAAACGATTCCTGGAAACGAACGGAAATGAGGACACGAGTTACCAAAACTTATGGGACACAGTAAAAGTTGTGTCAAGAGGTAAGTTTATAGCCCTACAAGCATTCTTCAAAAGGGTGGAGGGAGCCCACATAAGTAAACTAATCTCACAGTTTAAGAGATTGGAGAATGACCAACAGAAGAAGCCTAATCCAAACAGGAGGAAGGAAATAATAAAACTCAGCAAAGATTAACGAGATGAAAACGCAAAAAAAAACAATTCGAAAGATCGATGAAACTAAGAGCTGGTTCTTCGAGAAAATAAAAAAGATCAATAAGCCTCTAGCAAAACTCACAAAGAAAGGGAGAGAGAAAACCCTAATAAACCAAATCAGAAATGAAAAGGGGGTCATTACAACAGAAACTACAGAAATTGAAAGGATCTTCAGGGAGTACTTTGAGAAGCTTTATGCCATTAAACACGAAATCCTCGAAGAAATGGATAAATTCCTAAATTCCTGTAGTCTCCAAAGGATGAACCAAGAAGACCTGGAATGCCTGAACAGACCTATCACCATCAAGGAAATTGAAAGGGTAATAAAAAGTCTCCCCAAGCACAAGTCCTGGTCCAGATGGATTCACTAGTGAATTCTTCCAAATCCTTAAAGAGGGCTTATTCCCAATCCTGTTTAAGCTTTTCCACGAAATTGAAGTATCAAACACACTTCCGAACAGTTTTTATGAAGCAAATATCACCCTGATACAAAAGCAGACAGAGATACCACAAAGAAAGAGAATTACAGGCCTATAACCCTGATGAATTAGCAAATAGAATCGAACAACTCATCAAAAAGATCATACACCATAACCAAGTAGAATTCATCCCAGGGATGCAAGGATGGTTTAACATTCAGAAATGAATCAACATAATCCATCCTATCAACAAAAGAAAAGACAAAAACCATATATTCTTATCAATAGACGCAGAGAAATCATTAGACAAGATCCAGCACCAGTTTAGGATGAAAACTCTCAGCAAAATAGGCATTGAAGGAACTTTACTCAATATAGTCAAAGCTGTCTACCAGAAGCCCACGGCAAGTATCATTCTCAATGGGGAAAAACTAAAAGCCTTCCCTCTAAGATCGGGCACAAGACAAGGTTGCCCAATTTCGCCACTCCTATTCAATATATTGATGGAAGTACTGGCCATTGCAGTTAGGCAAGAGAAAGGTAATCAAGGGAATACAGATAGAAAAGGAAGAGGTCAAACTATCACTATTTGCAGATGATATGATAATATACTTAGAGAATCCTAAAGAGTCTACAGAAAAGCTCCTAGAAACAATAGATCAGTTTAGTAAAGTGGCAGGCTACAAAATCAACACCCAAAAGTCCATTACTTTCTTATATACAAATGACAAAAAAAGAAGAAAGAGACACTAAAAAAACAATCCCATTCACAATAGTTCCTCAGAAAATCAAGTACTGTGGAATCATCTTACCCAAAGAGGTTAAGGACCTATACAAGGAAAATTACAAAACCCTCCTTCAAGAAATAAAATAGGACACTAGGAAGTGGAGACACATCCCATGCTCATGGATAGGGAGGATTAACATTATCAAAATGGAAATACTGCCCAAAACACTATACCAATTCAATGTGGTCCCTATCAGGATACCTATAACATTTTTCAAAGAAATAGACAAAACACTCCTGAAATTCATATGGAACAATAAACCCCCATGAATACATAAAACTATCCTTGGGAAAAAGAAGATGGGTGACATCTCCCTCCCCAACTTCAAACTGTACTACAAAGCAGTAGTAATTAAGACAGCATTGTACTGGGCTAGAAACAGACCTGCAGACCAATGGAATAGAGTTGAGTATTCTGTCATAGACCTTCAAATATATGACCACTTAATCTTTGACAAAGGAGCAAGAAATGTGAAGTGGAACAAGGAAAGCCTCTTCAACAAGTGATGCTGGGAAAAATGGATAGCTACCTGCAAAAAAAATGAACTCTGACCTCTGTCTAATCCCAAGCACAAAAGTCAGATCAAAGTGTATTCAAGACCTCAATATCAGACATGAATCCATAAGGTACATAGAGAAAAATGTACGCAGAACTCTCCACAACATTTAAGTTAATAACATCTTTAAGAATGAAACTGCACAGACCATGCAAGTGGAAGCAAACATAAACAAATGTGACTACATTAAACTAAGAAGCTTCTGCACTTCAAAAGAAGCCGTCACCAAAATACAGAAAGAGCCCACAGAATGGGAATGAATATTTCCCCAATACACATCTGATAATGGATTAATATCCAGGATATACAAGACACTAGTAGAATTGTACAAGAAAAAATCCTCCAACCCCATTTAAAAAAGGGTATGAGAAGTGAACAGAAGTTTTCTCAAAAAATAAATACAAATGGCCAAAAGGCACATGAAAAAATGCTCCACATCGCTAGACATCAGGGAGATGCAAATCTAAACAACAATGAAATATCATCTCACACCACAGAGCCTGGCACACATTCAAAAGAACAAAAGCAACTAGTGCTGTTTGTGGGAATGCCCACTAGTCCAGCCTTTCTGGAAAACAATATGGACAGTCATTCAAAAACTAGAAATTGAACTTCCATATGATCCCTAAATACCACTTCTGGGAATATATCCCAAGGATGCAAAAAAGCACAGTACAAATGACATCTGTACCTATATGTTTATTGCAGCACTGTTCACAATAGCCAAAATCTGGAAACAACCCAAATGCCCTAGAACAGATGACTGATTAAAGAAACTTTGGTACATCCACAAAATGGAATGCTATGCAGTGGTCAGGAGAGATGAAGTCATGAACTTTGTTTATAAATGGATACACATGGAGAGTATCATGTTAAGTGCAATAAGTCTTAAAGAGAGAGACAGACATGGAAGAACTGCACTCATTTGTGGAGTATAAAACTACATAACATGAGGCTGACACCTAAGGATAGTAGATACACAGGACAGATAGACTGGTCCATAGCCTGCCTCATGAGCAAAGGGGAGAATGGAAGCTGGAATAGAGAAGGAATCACTAAGAAAAAGATGGCTGGAGGAATCGGTCGGGATGGGAAATGTGTGCAGAAAGTAGATAAAAGACCAAACATGATAACTCTCAGGGTCTGTATTGCAAACCATAATTTCCAAAAGTAGAGAGAAATTATGGGTAATCATGTCTGCCATGGAAGCAGAGAGACAGTGGGAAAGAGGGATATTGGTCATGGGGGATGTGCACTGGTGAAGGGGTGGATGTTTGATCATTGTGTGATTGTAACCCAAACATGACAGCTTGTAACTATCTCACGGTGATTCAATAAATTTTTTAAAAAGTAGTGAAGACAACAAAGATAAAGTTGTTTCTATAATCATGTAACATAAGAAGAGTATATATACATAATGGTGGTGTGTGCATAAATGGCTCACTAACTGGTGAATGAGTTATCTATTTATATCACGTTTCAATTCTAAATTGTCTATATTAAACATGTGGAAAATATGAGCTGATTTTACATTTATTCTCTCATTGACTTTTGTCCCTCCTTCCCTTTACTTTCATTCCTACTGTTGCAATGATGGGGAACCACACACCTCTGGCTGTGGTGCTCATACATCTGACAGTGGTGCTCACTGGCAGTTATACTCTCAACTGAAGTGTTTGCACAGTTTCTGTTGCACTTTAGTTGTAGTGCTCACACACCTGCTGCAGTGTTCCACACACAGCACACTTTGGTGCTGCCAAAGGTCTTAGACAGGACTGTTGCCAAGACTATGCTCATATGCTCAAAAAACACCAGGGAAGTAACCAGAGCACCATGATTTCAGTCACTGAACCACCCCCAGGGTCCCTCCATTCTTAACTTTACTGTATTATGTAATAATAATCTCTTTCTCCCTTCCCTTTCCCAAACTTTATGCTTTAGGAATTTCCAATATGCAAATTAGTGTCTGTCACAGAATTAGAGTAGAAGGAAAAGAAATCAAGTTTAATTATGGCATTTTTTATTTATTTTAAATTTTATTTAATCACCATGAAACAGTTACAAGCTTTCATGTTTAGGTTATATCACACAATGATCAAATGCTTTTGGGTGTTGGACACTTTTTAATTTTAATCCCAATATGACACTTGTTGAATAGCTGATGATATCAAGAATAACGGAGAGCCCGGCAAGCTACCGAGAGTATCTCGCCCGCACGGCAGAACCTAGCAAGCTCCCTGTGACGTACTCGATATGCCAAACACAGTAACAACAAAGTCTCCAATGGAGACGTTACTGGGCCCGCTCAAGAAAATCGACGAACAACAGGAGGGCCTTTACCTTTACCTCGAGAAATCAAGAATAAATGAATCTCAAACAAAATGAAAAAAATTCAACTTGGAAAATAGTTGCCTCCTACAACGAAACATTTTTTCCTCTATTTGAAATAACCATAAAACTACCTGGTGTCTCTGGATATAAAATTAGTGACTGAAACTGAGTATAATTCTAGCATTACTATTGCATGAGATTTTTGGGGGTTCCTTTTAATATATTTTCAATTTTTATTCACTTGTTATTTTATTTTAGACACCATGATTTAGAATACAGGTAATGACAGGGTTTCATACAATGTTCTAACATCACACTGTCCATTAGAATGCTCCCCATTTCAATCTAACCCCCACCCCATTCTAACCCTCTTCTCACCTCACCTTCACCATAGTCAATTCATTTCTGTTGATGATCGGTTCTCAGCATCTATTGCATTTGGCCATTTATTTCTAAGAAATACATTTAATATAAAGATGCTTATTTGTTTCAAAATATAACACAATCAATAGATTTATCTGTACTATTAAATTTTTAGGATATGCTTATACTTTCTCTAACTTGTTGACCAGAGAGACAGCTTCTCATGTATTTGTTCTCTGAAAAATCTTAGAAATTCAGTCAGTGATTAGCTTCTTTTCTGAAGACCTACTAATTATAAATTGAGGGATTCTATGTACATAAACTATGTACAATTAAATGAGAACACTGAAACATTTCAGTAAAATCGGAACTATTTGCTATATATTAGAAAAGCATCAACTTGCTATATGTTAATATGCCCATACTGATGATTAAGCATAGCATAGATAGATAGGTAAATGACTTGGAAATTCAAAATTTTGTTGTATCAGATAAAAATTATATCACTGGTTCTTTTTATTAACTAATCTAGAAAGTGACTAGAAAATTTTGAAAGTTAAAACGGGGCTAGAGAAATAGGACTGAAATTAAGGCATTTGCCTTACACGTGGAAAGAAGCACACTTAATTCCTGGTGCCACATATTATCATCCAGCATTGCCAGGAGTGATCCCTGAGCACAGAGCTAGGAAGTAAGCTCTGAGAGTTACCTGTGTTCTATGTTCTAGAAGAGAAGGGCAGAGGAGGGAAAGGTAGGGAGGAATTGAAGAAACCAGGGGAAGGAAAGGAGCAGCGAAGGGAGAGAAGGAAAGGAAGGAAAGGGAGGATAGGGAAGGATAGAAGAGAAGGAAAGGGAATTATACCTTCAGTTACATAAAAAGTATTCTTCATGTAGTTTTTACTTTTATGACCTATGAGTGTTTTAATAAGGTAGACTTCAAAGAAAAAAGGGAAGGAGAAGACTGGAAAGAGGGAAGGAGGGCAAAGACATAGATCCTTTGAAAGAAATGTCATTTCACAGATGTTTCAGAAAACTATGTGTCCTTTGGACTGTGACTCATATTAACATAAATTTTTAACTATGGATTCTAATAAGAATATACTTATCCTCCATCTTGAAAATTTTCACCAACACTTTTCCAAGAGAATATTAATTATAAGAGTATAATTATATATAATCATATATTTAATCATAATTGATCATCAATTTGCTCGAGCAGGCCCAGTAACATCTCCATTGGAGGCTTTGTTGTTACTGTGTTTGGCATATCGAATACATCACGGGGAGCTTGCCAGGCTCTGCTGTGCGGGCGAGATACTCTCGGTAGCTTGCCAGGCTCTCCGAGAGGGGCGGAGGAGTCGAACTTGGGTTGGCCATGTTGGCTGCGTGCAAGGCAAACACCCTACCGCTGTGCTATCGCTCCAAATAATTATATTATAATTATAATTTAAAATATATAATTATGAGTAAATATATATTTAATATATTTATATTATAATATAATATATTATTATATATTATAATGTATTATATATTTTTTTCATTTTAGACACCACAATGTCCACTTCCAAAATCTGACAAACCATCTCGTCAGTAAAGAAACAAAGAGCACCTAGCCCAGACAATGTCAGACCTGAACACCTGAAGAATCTACCTCAGTACTCATCAATACACTGGCTCAACTCTTCACATACTACCTGTCGGAATGCAGGTTCCATCCCAATGGAAAACCAGCAGGACTGTACAAGAAGGAAGACATCCACAACATTGGCAACTATCGCCCAATCTGCCTATCGTCTGTCATCTACAAGCTGTTCACTCGAGTCAACCTGAATAGGATTGGCAGAACACTAGATGAAGGACAACCATGTGAGCAAACCGGGTTCTGCAAAGGATTCGGCACGATCGACCATATCCACATGATGACAAAGCTCATTGAGGTTTCTCGGGAGTTCAAGATGCCACTCTGTCTAACAGTCATTTATTTAAAGGAGGCCTTTGATTCTGTTGGGATGGAAGCGGTCATCAAAGCCCTAGCCAATCAGGGCGTGCAAACTCAATACATCAGGATCCTTCATGAGCTGTATTACGGATTCACTACCAGGATCTCATCATTCTACAAAAAAGTGATCATTGATGTCAAGAGAGGGGTTCGGCAGGGAGATACTATTTCAGCAAAACTCTTCAGTGCCACCCTCGAGAATGTATGCGATGACTGGAATGGGAAGAAATAGGAGTAAAGATAGATGGTTGGCAACTATACCACCTTCACTTTGTTGATGACATCGTTCTAATAACACTGAACATCAGCCAAGCAGCACGAATGCTGACTGACTTCGACCATGAGTGTGGAAAGGTCGGATTACTGCTGAATCTCACAAAGACAATGTTTATGAGAAACAGTCTTATTTCTGATGTTCCATTCACTGGCAATGGAATGACCATCTCCGAATGCAATAGTTATGTGTACCTAGGTCGAGAAGTCAACATGACGAATGACCTGGACCTGAACTGCGCAGGAGGAAGAGAGCGGCTTGGAATGCCTTCAAGAATGTCGAAGAAATAGCTAAGAGAATGAAGAACCTCCAGCTCCAAGCACATCTCTTCAATTCCACTGTTCTTTCTGCATTAACATACACCTCAGAGACCTGGGTCCTACAAAATCAGGATGAGAACGCTATTCAAGTCTCTCAAAGAGGAATCGAAAGAGCTATGCTTGGAGAATCATGCTTCACTCAAATGAGAGAAAAATCTGGAGTTCCAACCTCCGTCAACACTCAAGAATCAGGGACACTGTCTCGTATTCCAAGGCATCAAAAATCAGATGGACTGGACACATAATGAGATTTAGAGACGACCACAGGACTAGAGGCATTACTGACTGGATTCCACGGGATGTCAAAAGAGCTCGTGGCCGCCCACCTATGAGATTGTCAGACTTCTTCATCAAGAGCCTGAATGATCGGTTAGAGGCTCTTTGTGTTCCTAGAAAGAGCAGATGCCATTGGGCTATGCTAGCACACAACAGGGGTGGATGGAGACGTTACTGGTGCCCACCAGAGCAAATCGGTGAGTAACAGGATATCAAGTGATCAAGTGAATTATCCTGCATGGCAGAGCCTGTCAAGTTCCCTGTGGCGTATTTGATACACCAAAAACAGTAAAATTCTCAGGATGGAGACTTGTTACTGGTGCCCACTCGAGCAAATCAATGAACAACAGGAGGACAGTGCTACAGTGCTATAAATAATTACATTTAGATTTAAATCCAGAGATTCTTTAAAAAATGTAACTTACTTTCTACCATGCCCTAAAAATTCTCCAAACAATAAATTAATGTTCCAAGTTCAGTATAGATTTTGATTAAGCTTCATAACTCAGGAGAGTTTACTTTAAAGAAATTAATTTTTTGCCATTATATCCATTTACACCTCTTTTGTCGCATGTTCAGGGGAACAGTTCTCCAGTGTCGGAAATGGCATGATGTGATTGATGTCTCCTCGTCTCTTTCAGACCAATGATCTCATACTTGATCTTTCAAGCTTGTACTGTCAGGTCCTCGATGGATGCATCGATGCCAGCATAACTGCACTGAAAGTACAGACAGTCATTTTTGTCCTTCTTCGTTTTGGCAGCCTATCTCGGCCTTGAATTTTTATCAGCCTCTCCTTCCCCATCCTTCTTAACGCTGTTGTATTGGTGACTCTTTCTGGGGAATGAGACCTATTGTATTTACTGGTTTTGGCATATTCAACACACCACAGATAGCTTACCAGTTTCTGCTGTGCGGGTGGGATATTCTCAGTCGCTTGCTGGGCTCTCCAAGAGGGATATAAGCTTTCAGAGGGTCCTCTAATTGCCCTTGCAGGTGTCCGCATGGTTCAAGTTATATTTGAACCTCATCAAATTTGGTGTGGTAATCTTGGAAGATGGGTATTATGAAAGCATCCGCATGGTCTAGAAAGCGGCCTGAAGCATGGCAGCAGCTGGGTAGTGGACATAGTGGAGGTAGTGGAGGTCTGCTGATGAGTCATTTATCTGGTACCAGTAGGGTGAGGCTTCTGGATGCAGTACCTGGGTCACAGGAGATTGGTGGGAGCAGGCAGGGCAGGGTAGGATGGCGCTTCTGGGTTTAATCCTTGGGTCGCTGAAGATTGGTGGGACAAGGTATAGGATCTCTGTTCCCAAGTCCCGTTGAGTCTGGAGTTGAAGGTTGCAGAGTTCTGCTTACCTGGTTCTGTGGGGCTTCACACATGTGGGGCATGTTCTTGGCCTGAGCATCCAGAAAGCAGCTGCAGCATGGAGGTGGCTGGGTAGTGGAGGTAGTGAAGGACAAAAGAGGAGTAGGTGGTGTTGGTGTCCATGTCAACACAGACTTGGCCATGACCATTGATTAATTCGAATGCCTAACAACCTGAATCGGACAATTGCACTTGAATAGATGTGGCTCACTGCCGGCAGTTTCTGTCTTCGTTGTCTATGCACCAACATCCAATTATGATGAAGAAGAAATCGAGAAGTTCTACATGGAGCCGGAGAAGTTCTATAAACAATACCACGCCTTCTACAAGATCATGGTTGTTGATTTTAATGCCAAGATAGGACCGAGAAGATCAGCCGAAGAACTCCACATCAGGACCCATGGCATAGAATGGAACAAACAGGATAAGAGACTGTCTGAATTCATCATGTCGATCAAGACCATCCATGGTAACTCAAAGTTCCAGAAAGCCAAATCTAAACATTGAACATGAGAGTCTCCCGGTGGACAGTTCCACAATGAAATTCACCACATAAAAATACAGTCAACAGTTTTGCCTGAAGGATGTCTCTGTTGTCCCAAAATTCCAGATGGGATCGCACCACCATCTCCTTTGTGCAAAATTCTACTTCATGGAGCAGGGAGAAAGGGCTGCAAAGTTTAAGAAGAGAACTCCAAGAAAGACCACCAACTGGGAGCTCTTTGGCACTATTGAGGCAACATGAGAAGATGCTGTCATTGACAACATTGTCGAAGAATATGATCAACTAGTTCAGCACCTCCATGATTGTGCAAGGAATGCCCAGAGAGATAGCCACAAAAAAATGCCTGTCTTCAAAAAATCTTGAGCTCATTTGCCAATGTGGCTTGATGCAAGCCTCTGTCAACCATAAGTGAACGTTCCAGCTCACAAAGCAGTGTAGAGACCTCAAAAAGTGAAGAACAAAAGTGCTGGCAGATAAGGCAGAAGCTGGGAAAATCATTTGTAATGCCCGCCTGCCCTTCTCCAACTACAAGACCAAGATGACTGCCCTCCAACGTCCTGATGGATCTGTCACATCTTCAGAAGGACAATGGACAAAATTATCTATGACTTCTACTCGGAACTCTTTGATAGCCACGTCCACCTGCCCACATACCAAATTATGCAGGATGGATATGTCATTCCCAACGTTCTCCCTTCCGAAATCAGACACAACATTTCGTCGGTGAAGAAGTGAACAGCAGCAGGCCCAGACAAGGTCAGACCTAAACACTTTAAGAACCTACCGTCAGTACTTACCAATTCACTGGCTTGGCTCTTCACCACTACCTGTCTGAATGCAAGCTTCCATCCCAGTGGAAAACCAGCAGGACTGTACTACTGTACAAGAAGGGAGACATCCACGGCATTGGCATCTATCACCCAATCTGCCTGTTGTCTGTCATCTAGAAACCTAGAAACTGTTCACTCGAGTCATCCTGAATAGTATTGGCAGAACACTAGATGAAGGACAACCATGTGATCAGGCCGGGTTCCGAAAAGGTTTTAGCACAATCGACTATATCCACACAATAACCAACCTCACTGAGGTTTCTCAGGAATTCAAGATGCCACTCTGTCTAATGTTCATTGATTTAAAGAAGGCCTTTGATTCTGTTGAGACGGAGGCAGTCATCAAAGCTCTAGCCAAACAGGGCGTTCAAACTCAATACATCCTCTGTGAGCTATATTATGGATTCGTTACTAGGATCACTCCATTCTACAAGCAAGTAATCATCGATGTTAAGAGAGGGGTTCGGCAGGGTGATTCCATTTCACCTAAACTCTTCTCTGCCACCCTCAAGAACATCATGTGATAACTGGAATGGGAAGGAATGGAAGTGAAGATAGATGGCCAGCTCCACTTCGCTGATGACATCGTTCTAATAACACCAAATATTAGCCAAGTGGCGCAAATGTTGGCTGACTTTGACCATTGAGAGTAGAAAGGTCGGCGTACAGCTAAATCTCATGAAGACAATGCTTATGAGAAACGAGCTCGTTCCTGACATTCCATTCGCTCTCAATGGAACGGATATCTTCAAATGCAGCAGTTATGTGTCCGTAGGTTGAGAAGTCAACATGACAAATGACCTGGCACCTGAATTGCACAGGAGGAAGAGAGCAGCTTGGAACACCTTCAAGAACATCAAAGAAATAGCTAAGAGGACAAAGAACCTCCAGCTCCGAGAACATCTCTTCGATTCCACTGTACTTCCTGCATTAACATACACCTCAGAGGCCTGAGTCCTATGCCAACAGGATGAGAACACTTCGGTTCTCCCAAAGAGGAATCAAAAGAGCTATGCTTGGAGTATCATGCTTCACTCAAAGTGAGAGAAAGAATCCAGAGCTCCAAATTTCATCGATGCTCAAGTATCAGGGACACTGCCTCATTTGCCAAGGCACTCGAAAATCAGATGGGCTGGACACGTAATGCGATTTGGTGATGACTGCTGGACTAGAGCCATTACAGACTGGATTCCACAGGACATCAAAAGATCACTTGATCATTGTATAACTGAAACCCAAGCACAAAATTTGTAAGTCTATAACTGTACCTCATGGTGTTTAACTAATAAAAAAAGAAAAAAAATGATCACTTGGCCGCCCACTTAAGAGTTGGTCAGACTTTGTCAATACCCTGAATGATCGGTTTGAGGCTCTTTGTGTTCCTGAAGCAAGCAGATGCCATTGGGCTACATTAGCACGTGACAGGGTTGAATGGATACACCTGCTAGAGCAAATTGATTAATAACAGTATGTCATGTGATCAATTGATATCCATTGAATTTTTAAACTATCAATATAGAAAATGGGAACATTTTGTAGATTTGTTACATTTTATAGAATATCATAATTGTGTGTGATTAAGGAAATTTATGTGAAAATTGGTAACTGCAATCCAATTAAACAAAATACAGTACATTTTGTGAAAAAATTTCATGACAAATCTCTTGCATATATTCTGAAAATAAATTTTCAGTTATTATGAAGCATTCATTTATACTAAATCAAAAATAAATTTGTATGACAATTAAAACTCTGACTAGATTAAATAGAGAAAAATGTTCATCTTGTTCTTCACTAATAATGATTAGTCCAAAATATTATGGTGTCTCAACTAAGTCATAGAACTTGAGCACCACAGATATAGAAAAGATAATCTATTTATGGTACACTCAGTAATACTTGAGCCCATTTATTATGAGTTGATGAATAACATTTAATCTAGAGCAGTCTAAATTAGTAACAAAAATTAACAATAATGCTGCTACCCAAAAAGCCAAGTTCAGTATACTAGACCTTCAAAGGCATCTACATCTGAATAAAAATGCAACTATGGGAGATTAGAGAAAAAGATCAAGGAACTGGATCAAGGAGATCCCAGATTTGTTCTCTCACACCACATGGTTCCCAAGCACTACCCTAAGTATAGTCACTGAGTGCTGAGGGCGCCAGGGTGTGACCCCCAAACAAAAGCAACTATAAAGCATCAAAATCAGATAAAGATAAATTTCTGGAAAATAAAGTGAAGCAGAAAATAGGGCAATATATTTTTTCACTATAGACCTTCCTGGTATTAAATGTCACTTCTTTAAACTCAAGTGTTTACACCTCTTGTAAACACAGGAAGGGCTCGTTCCCATAAATTAGAAGTAGCATGATGTAAACTCACTCTGAATCAAAGTATCCCATATGATAAATTTATTCTTTCCTTCTAGACTACGAAATACTTAAAAGTAAAAACTAAGTCTTGAGTTTTCATTACAAAGATCTTTAAATGCTCAATATATAGCAATTCTAAGCTTTATCAACATGTAAACAAGCAAGTAAATGATTCATAATGATGGTAAAGAAAACATATTCTTCAAGGATCTAGAAAATGATCAGAAATGAACTGGGACTTTAGCTAAAGTTCAAATCTAAGTATTTCATTGTAGTTTGTGACATACTATTTTCACTATTAGCTCACAGTCATGGTCACGGTCCTCCCGTTCATCGATTTGCTCGAGCGGGCCCAGTAACATCTCCATCATGAGACTTGTTGTTACTGTGTTTGGCATATCGAGTACTTCACGGGTAGCTTGCCAGGCTCTGGCGTGCAGGGGAGATGCTCTCGGTAGCTTGCCGGGCTGGCGGAGGAATCGAACTCTGGTCGGCCATGTTGGCTGCGTGCAAGGCAAATGCCCTACCACTGTGCTATCGCTCTAGCCCCACTATTAGCTCATTCCTTACTTATTGTCTATAGAGTGGTTTTCAATTTTTTCACACCCACAAGTATGGGTGACAGGGTCAGCAGAACCCTGATTGCTTTCCTCCTTCCATACCTATGAGATGGTGGTTGGAAAACCACGGCTCTGCAGAGTTAAATCTGACTCTATACTCTATAGTAGTTTCATTTTACTCCAAAACATTAAGATCTCATTTGAATTATGCAAAATGAATCTCTTTATTGTATTTAATGGACTAAAATAAGTATTATATCTGTACAATTTTTAGTCTTATACGCCGATCTTTAAATGCTTATTTAAAAAATTTCAAACCTTGCTTCTTGGATCAAGGCCAGTCTATGCATCTATCTTTACAGAATTAATTTCAGTGCACATACCCATTAACTTTGCTATCTGAGAACTCAGGGTCTCCAGACAGGTCATAAATTTAACTTTAGTCTTGGATAAACCACTCAACCTCTACACACATCTGTTTTCAAGTCAAGTGTACAGTCAAACCCGGTCACCTCTGCGGTTCTGCTTCACTCACAGCGTTCCGTAATGCTTTAGGAATCTGAGTATAAACTCCATAGTGATTTCATTCCTTGGAACAACCAGTAAATAAAGTCTTCCTTCTTTCTCAAAACTTATCATGTCCTTCAGTATCCTCTCAGGGGCAATTCAAGTATGACAGTTACAATTAAATAAAAGAGAGATGATTCATGATACATAATGTGCAAAGCAATCATTGTGGTGAAAAACTTTAAATTGACCTAACATACTAATACTGCTAGTGTTCACAGCCAGTAGATCTTCTCCCTTGGAGTCTGAAAGAACTAGGATTTTTTCTAACTAACACAAGAGAGTAAAAGTGATGAGATGTGGTGATGATGTTATGGAAGACTCTGCCTTGCTAGCAGGCTGGATGGAGAGTCCTGCTGTGAAGCAAGCTGCTGTCCAGTAGGAAAGCACTCTGCAGGGAATGCCCACTAGAAGCAATGTCTCAGTCCCGGGCTGAAAGGAAATGAATTCTTCCATGTGAGCCTGTAAACTGATTCTTATCCAGTTGAGCCTCTGACGAGACCACAGGCTATATCAATGGACGACAGTCTTGGGAGACTGTGATGAATCAAACCCAGTTAAACTGCCTGAATTTCTGATTCAATAGAAGTCAGGATATAATACATGTGTGTCATTTTAAGGTGCCACATTTATGGCACTTTGCAGCAGTAGCTAACTATTATACCTATTCGTTAATCTTGGTCTTTCATGCCTCTGTTTTGTAGGATATTCATAAATGACATATACTTAGGTAATATAAAGTATATTGACCCATTTACTCTCCTCTAACAAAGCAACAAAGGATATAGTTATTTTATTGTTGTAAGCCATAACATTTTGTTCTTCAGGAAAGCTAAAATAAATCATACATTAGAAAATGAAAGAGGATGTTATCCACAAAGTGATATTACTAGTGTTTAGACCACTATTTACATCGAGGGTTTACTAATACTGATAGTAACAAGATTTAAATTTATTTACTCATCCATTCATAAAATATTTAGTACACTTCAATAGTACAGTGAGAGGGAGAGGGAAAAGAAGATGGGGGAAGAAATACTGACTTAATTTTGGTACCACTTGCAAAACAAGCCCAATCTTTGCAAGCAATGTAAAGGCAGTAATTCTCTACAAATATGCTTTTTGAAATCATGGAAAGTGCTCCACAGAATAAAGCCACAAATAAGGAATGGTTAGTGTTTAAAGATAATTGAAAAAAAAATTTACACTAAGCTTTGAGGATGTGTTGTCAATGCAAAAATATTTAAATTATTTATAATACTGTCTTTTTTGAAAGTATGATTTCAAAATAGAGGAAAAGAAATACACACTATCAAAGTAAAATTGCCTGAAGAACTTACTTGCAACATCATTGTTTTAATTTAAGTTTTTAGGGTGGGGACACACGCAGAAGTCTTCAGGGCTGTTTCTGGTTCTTTGCTAAGGAGTGATCTCAGTTACTGCTCAAGGCTTTAAATTAGGGATTTAATTTAAATCATGGTCGACTACATGCAAAACAACCACCTTACTTCTCTAGTCCTGTATTCCTCTTTAAAAAAATAGTTGATACTAATTTAAAAATATGTTTTTTACCTCTATTTTCATTGCTGCTCATTCACAAGTCAAGACTTGTTAAAAAAAAACCCTAAGTACCCAATGATTGGACAAAGATGATTGAATAAAGATGTGGTATTTATGCACAATGAAATGACACTAAAAGCCTATTATTTACTGCATCAAAGATGAAACAAAGGGATTTTCCTAAGCAAAATAAGACAGGAGGAAGAAAAATATTTATTTTATTCACAGTTTAAATATAAGAAAGAAAGCAATGGAAAAGACTAAATCATACCCTTGGAATTTGGCTACAGACCTGAAGTTATCAGAAGAGGTACAGAATAAGGAGCAAAGAGTAAACGGAGTCCAGTGGACTTTGGATTTGGGGGAGGGGCAATGCTCAGACGTTATTTCTGGCTCTGCATTCAGGAATTACTCCTAGCAGTGCTCAGGGTACCATATGGGAGGCGTGTAATCCAATCTGAGTAGGCTACATGCAAGGCAAACACCCTGCCTGCTATCCTATAGCTCCGCCCACATTCCTAAGACTTTGGATGTAGGTGAGGTGTGGAAACATATATATGAAAATGTGTGTATCTATTTCCCTAAAATATATTCTGTTATTTTAAAAATTAATTCAATAATAATGAATAAAATATCTGTTCTATATAAATGATGATAGAAATAAAATAAAGTAATAACTGCATATCCAGAAAAGAATATTCTGTAAGAGAAAATAGTAAATGAAACCACTTAGTGGTTAGAATGAGGGATGGGTAAGTATCATGTGACGGACCCAGTTTTGAAACCTAGTATCGCATATGGTCCACAGAGCCCACCAGGAGTGATTCCTGAGTGCAGTTAGAAGTAAGTCCTGAGCACTAAAGGGTGTGGCCCCAAAACCAAACAAACAAACAAACAAAAACAAAACAGGGATAAGTCCAAAGAACAATGTTTTTAAGCTTGAAAGGCATAAAAGCTTATTAGAAAAAAAGCAAGAGATTAGGACATGGTGTTAATTATAAAATAATGAGGGCCCGAACTAAGCTTGGATCGAACAAGAAAAGTATGACACTGGGCATGAGTCCTAGAATAAACAAGAAAATCGATTGTATGATGCAGATGACCAAGAGAGAGAAATTGAAAATGACTCAAAGTTTCAAACCTGGTTGAATGGGTTTAGATACAACACTCATAGAATGATCAGAATTAAGAAGCATTCCTAGTTTACAACAACTTAAAGGCTCAAAGACAGGGAGGTTTAAGAAGAAAGGGAAGAAGAGTGCAGTCAAGGAGATTTGGCAGAGGTGACCTCTAAAGCTACAGCTTTATTTGAACATTTGATTACAAAGAAGTTGGTAGAAAGAAAGATAACACGGTCACTACTTATGACGTCTCTTCAAAAATGTAAAGCAACAAGGATCTTGAATAAAAGAAAACATTTAAAAATAGGATATAGGAGTTGAATAACTTTCAGGATATGTCTTACAAATCAAAAGCAACAGCTGGACTGAGTATTTGCAAAATATGAAAAGAGCTATTTTAATAAAAGACTTCACAGAAATTCACAAAGCAAAAAGTTTTAACATTGTTATTTTGACACCGGGCATTTGGAACATGAATTCCATTTTCTTTTCTTTTCTTTAAAACTTTATTTTATTAAAGTAGTATGAATTACAGTTATTTATAATTGGGTTTTTCACATACAATGTTTCATCACCAATCCTATCACCCATGTCAATTTTTCTCTACCAGTGTTCCCATATTCCCACTCCTACTGTTCATTTCCAGTCTCATATCTTGACAGAACCCTTTTAAATTTGGTTTTTAAAGTTTGGGTCTCCGATTCCAGTGTTGTGGACACCATAGTTTGGATATTTAGTACTATCATTCCTTAACTCCCCAATGTATCTGGGTCTCCTTGACTCCTGCCCTCATTGCTTCTCATCTATCTCCTGCACCTAATCCCTTTACTCTTTTTGTTTAATTGAATCACCATGAGTTACAAAGCTCTTCATAATTGCGTTTCAGTAATAGAATGCTCCAAACTAATCCTTTCACCAGTGCATGTTTCCCAACACCAATGTCCTAGTTTCCCTCCTGCAACCCTCCCTCCCCATATTCCCACAGCCTGCCTCTAAGGCAGACACTTTTCTTTCTTTCTTTGTCTCTCTCTTCTTCCCTCCCTCCCTCACTCCCTCCCTCCTTCCCTCCTCTCCCTCTCTTCATTTTCATTTTCATTTTAAGCACTTTGGTTTGCAGTGCACACACTGAAAGGATGCCATACATATCATTTCACCTCCTTTCACCACTCAGTTTCTATGCAGAATGATCATTTTAAACTATCATTTTTATGATGGTTTCTCCTGTCCTAACTGCATTCCTCCTTTTCCTTCTTGGCAAGTTTTCTACCACAGACCAGTCCTTCTGACCATTTTCTACTGACTTCACAATATCCCACAAACGATTGCAACAATTCTGTCTCTACTCCTTTTCCTCTGACTCTTTTCATTTAGCATGATACAACTCATATCCATCCATGATTTCATTTTTCTTAACATCTGCATAGTGTTTAAACTGTGTAGATATACCATATTTCTTAATCTACTCATCTGTTCTCTGGCACTTGGTTTGTTTCCAGATTCTGGCTATTGTGAATAGTGTTGTAACACACATGAGTACATGTGACGTTTCTGCATTGTGTTTTTGAGCCACTATGGCTTATTCCTAGGAGCAATGTTCCTAGGTTGTATGAAAGTGCAATTTCTAGTGTTTTGAGCAAAATACATATTGTTTTACAGAAAGGCTGGACCAATCAGCATTCCCGTCAGCAGTGAATGAGAGTCCCTTTCTTTCCGGATCCATGCCTGCAATGGTTGTTGTTTTTGATGTGTCCTAATTTTTGTGACATGAAATGATATCATTGTTGTTTTGAATTCCATCTCTCTGATAATTAGTGACGTAGAGCACTGTTCATGGGCTTCATGGCCTTTTGTATTTCTTCTTCAGCGAAGTTTCTGTTCATCTTTACATTATTTGATGCAATTGTATAATTTTTTTTCATATAAAGTTCCACCAGAGCCATATATATCTTGGATATTAACCCTTTATCAGGCAAGTGTTGGGGAAATGATTTTTCCCATTTTATGAGCTCTTTGTATTCTAGTCATGGTTTCCTTTGAAGTGCAGAGCATTTCAGTTTAATGTAGTCCCTTTTGTTTATCTTTGCTTCCACTTGCTTGATAAAGCGATGGTCCACCCTTGAAGATGCCTCTAGCTTCAATGTCATAGAGAATTCTGTCTATATTTTCCTCTATGTACCTAGTGGATTCAGGTCAGATATCAAGGCCTTTAATTTGTTTTGATTTTTGGTGGTTTTGTCTTACATGGCTTAGATAGAGGTGTGAGTTTAATTTTTGCATGTAGCTGACAAGTTTTCCCAGTACCACTTTTTGAGTAGCTTTCCATATTCAACTTCATATTTTTGCTCCTTTATCAAAGATTGACTGATCATAACCCTGAGATTTTATCGCAGAATATTCAAATCTATTCCATTGATCTGAAAGTCTTATTTTATTCCAATCCCATGCTTTTTAAATTAATATCACTTTGTAGTACAGTTTGAAGTTGGGGAAAGTGATGTCTCCCATCTTCTTTTTCCCAAGGACTGCTTTAATATTGGAGTGGGGGGTGGCATTGCTCCATATGAATTTCAGGGGTGCTTGGTCTATTGCTTTTAAAAGTGACATGTGTATCATTGTAGGGATTGTATTGAATCTGTATAATGCTTTGAAAAGTATTGCCATTTTTATGATGTTAATCCTTCCAAGCCATAAGCAGGGAATAATTTTCATTTCTCATTGTCTTCTTTTATTTCTTGAAGCAGTGTTTTGCAATTTTTTGTATCAGTCTTTCACTTCTTTAAGTTGGATCATCATCTCGCAAGCCATCTTCAGGAAAGTCTCCAATTTCTAATCTACATTTTATTATTTATGTCCTGTTTTGAAAGGAATTCTCAGCAGTCCTGGTCCTATTATTCCCCTCGTCTTCTTTTTAATATGGATCCAGGACTTGTCTCATCGAAGTAAGTCATCCTTCAAACCAAGTAACTCTAGGCTGAATATTTCCACTGTGACATGATAGACTTCTTAGACTCAGCTATTAGGTCGACTGGGAAGATGTGTATAGGAATTGGTCTGCAACTATCCAAAGATCACAAGACCAACACACTATTTATCCTGTGCTTTCCACAAAGGCTTTCTAAGTATCTAGTGTTCTGTCATTCAGTGATTTGAAATTTTCTATAATCTGAAGATACTTGACCAAGAGATCTTTTATGAGAGATGCTCAAATGCATGAGCTACCCAAATCCTAGCATATACTGGCTCCATCTTTCTCCCAGTTCAGCCCACGGGTTATTAAAGAGCTGAGGATTGGATTCAAGCAAGAAATAAAACCACATCCACTAATCCTATCATTGTGATTTGTTTTAGAAAGTTTCTTGTTTTTAGAATATATGTTTCATAAACTTGATGTTAAGCAAGTTGTCAACTTTTTTTGACATTTCACAGAATTTATCACAGGTCAAAGCAGAAAATGTTTATAACTTTATTAATTCATCTGTATGCATATATTGATAAAATTGAAAATGATTGTTGAAAAAAGTAGATATAAAATAAATGATAAAGTGATTTTGTTAAATGCTAAAAGAGGCACTCTTAAGAATATTGAATGACACAAAATAAATTTGAAAAACAGTTCTTAGCTTAGAAACTATGTTATGTAAGGGTCCAAAGAGATAGAATAGTGGGTAAAGTGCTTTCCTTGCACTCAGCTGACCCAGATTCAATACTCAGCATCCCATATGGTCCCAAGAGTCCGCTAGGAGTGATCCCTGAGCAGAGTCAGGAGTAAACCAGAGTACAGCCTGCTGAAGTTCCCCAAGAAAAGAAAATTCAAAAACTGATTCAGGCAGTTAGTATGGCTTCTTGACATAGCACTGTAGCACTGTCCTCCCATTGTTCATCAATTTGCTCAAGCGGGCACAAGTAATGTGTCACAACAAATTGTGAAACTTGTTGTTACTGTTTTTTATTTTTTGGCGTATTGAATACGTCACAGGGAGCTTGCCAGGCTCTGTTGTGAGGGTGAGATACTCTAGGTAGCTTTCCGGGCTCTCCAAGAGGGGCGGAGGAATCAAACTCGGGTCAGCCATGTGGGCTGCATGCAAGACAAATGCCCTACATGCTGTACTGTTGCTCCAGCTCAAAGCATGAATTAATTTTCCAGTGATCAAAGAATTTCATCTTAATACAAGGTGTTATCCTCAACTTTTACTCACAGCAAGATGCACTATGCATGCTCTAGACTGTGTTCATATTTACATTCATAATTTGTCTATTCTTTCTTCTCTCTCCCCTTTCTAAAGTCTTCTCCTGCATCCCCCCTCCTACATAAATTCTCTTTGCTACATGTTTGTGCTTTATAGTATTTAAGAGACTGACAGAATACCACTAGAGTAGTAGTCTTAATTTCTGGATTTAGGTTGTAATATTTCCTTCCAAATTAGTTATCAGAAGAAACTGTCCTGGCAATATTGCACATAATACAGACAATGGAAGTTGTTTTCCAATACCTATGTTATTTTTTTAAGAGTAAGATGATTTCCCAATATCTAGCTTGGCACATAGCTATTCTAGAATAAGAATAAGCTAAGCGTACTGGGTTGCAGGTAGTTATATGATTCAATCTGGAACAAACGGTTGCAATTTACAAGTTGGGGGTCTAAAAGAAAGTAATTTATCCTCTTTCCATTTTTCCAACCTCATGAATCAGAGATAAAAGGTTCCTGCTAGGAGGCTGGAGCCACAAGAAGAGGTTTTGTGAATTCTTTCCTCATAGCTTCAAAACCATTTCAGAATTTTATAAGAAGGAAATTAATGTCTCTTGTGTTTCAAGCAGCATCATTTTGAATCCTGTCAAGTTAATGTAAGTTAGCTTGTGATATTAAAAAAAAAACCTCCTAACATTACTGAATAAATAAGAGGCTCTAATACTTATTTGTTCCTAGACAATATGATTATTTTATTTTTCTTTCAAATTTGCAGTTTTTCAGCACGAGTTTCTCAACATTTTCAGCTATTCACTGCTCCCAGAAGAAAGGATTCAAATTTGTTGGGGTGTTTTGGAAAAAAAAAGAAAACTAAAATATTCTCGGAACTATAAGAAGCTTTATGCAATATGTATTCTGATGTTTCCTGATGTGTATTAATTTGAATAAGCAGTTATCTTGTTGGATACAAATATAGAACATCATAATCAAAAAGTCTGGAAAACATCTAAAGCTTACTCTCTTATTTCAGATTCAGAAGGCATATTAGCATATTAAAAATGCAAGAATCCCTAAAATAAAAAATTATTTTTTAGATTTTTCCTCTAGCAATAAAAGATAGAAACATTTTAGCATAATAAATATTAATATGCTTTATGGCTACTATCTGTGGAGTATTTTACTAAAAAATTGAATTTCTAGATAGTACACAAAGTCTATTACATGTTCAACAAATAGTTCTTTAATTCTTGCTCAGAAAATTTCCAGTAACAGAATATTTTCTTCTTAAAATATGGTCTGTTTCTCACAAAGATATCAACTAGATTGATGCTAATAACTAATATTTAATTTGTCCATGTCCACTTTTTAAAAAATTCAATCCTATTTGTCCCTCTCCTAGAGCCCAGAAAGATACCGAGAGTATCTCACCTGCATGGCAAAGCCTGGGAAGCTACCCATGTTGTATTCAATATGCCAAACACATTAACAACAAGTCTCAAAATGGAGACATTACTGGGCCCGCTCAAGCAAATTGATGAACAACTGGAGGACAGTGACAGTGACAGTGACAGTCCTATTTGCAAACTGTTTTAAGAATTATATACCAGTGTTGTGATTGCATCTGAAAGTTCAGTTAACTGATTTAAAATACTTTGTTACTAAATCTACCTGTAGTACAGTTTCCACTTAGAAGTTTTTTATCAATTCATTTCAGTTTTATAAACATTATACATATCATAATAAAGATACTTTTTCACAATTTGCTTTTACTCAATCATCTGATAGCAAATATGGAAGTAAAATACTATTTGATAACTAAGATGTCCAGCTCCATTATTCATCATTAAGATAACAAACTTCAAGAATTAAAAAATATCAAAGAATGGTATAACTAATATACACCTTTAATAAGTCCTGCACATCTCTTTACCAAATCAAGAATTGTTGCCTCAATATATCATCATAAACCCATGTGTAGAGGTCATATTAGTCAACATTATAAGTATACTCTTAAAAATAAAGTAACATAACATATAACATAACAACATTGTTCATATAAATGTAATAATGTATCTGACTTTCAGTAGAAATACTTCCAGGGTCAATAGGTAAAATAGCAGAAATCCAAAACCAACTTATAATTCTTGAACCCAGCTGTAGAAAGCAAATCACTTCACAATGCTTTTTCAGCATGTCTGATTTGGGGGGGGGGAGTAAACTCTAAATAATAGTGGTGAATCTTTTATTGAAACAATGAATCTAATCAAAGCAGATAGAGTGTCAACTAGAATTCATCTGCCTCACAGGGACGGGGAGGGGTGGGGGGTGGGGTTTTATTGGGGTTCTTCATGGTAAAAAATAAGTATTGGTAAAGGGAAATGTGTTTGATATTTGCATGACTGAGACATAAACCTGAAAGCTTTGTAACCTTTCCCACAGTGATTCAATAAATAAATAAAAATAAATAAAATAAAAAAATAAATGTAATAATGTATGGTAGTAGTGGCTGATCAAGTATAAAATTTTAAAAAGTTTTACCAAAGTTACCAATATTTTAAAAGTATCAAAATTATTTTGATTAACTTTACATTTTTATAATATAATAAACATAAAACATTTTACCAGTTTTAAATACATAACTATAATTTTGTAGTTTTCTGCACTGTGCAATTAGCCACACATTATCATTCACCATTATATATAGTTAAGCAGATTTTCTTGTAATAATTTTTAAGATTTATTCAGAAACTTTCAAATATCCATCACAACGTATCATAGGCAATAAATATTATAAATCAATGACACATATTCTATAACTGAACTTTATACCTTTGGATTTTTTATCCCATTTCATCCACTCTTCAACCCCTCTGGTAGCCACCAATCTATTCTCTGTATCTATGAACTTGTGTTTCTACTAACTTTGATTAGAATTTTTGTCTTGACCAATTTGTCACCAAGTTGCTTTCAATCATTATCATTTGCTAGCCTTTAATAAATTAACCAAATATACAATTCCCAAGATTTTTTTTAAAGCTGCAGTCAATAAGTTTAATTAATCAAATTGATTTCAATCTAATCTCTTCAACCATACTAAGGGTAGCTTTGAACATTAAATGTCAGAAGTTCAATTAAAAAGAATTAATAGTGATTCCACTGAGCTCTGAATAATATGTAAACTTTTGAATAGCTATATAATGAATCCAAATGGACAGTCTGATTCAGAATACCAATATGTTCTTGAATAAATTAATAATGTTCTTGTTTCTTTTCCTAATTACCATTTAAAATTAAACTTATTTAAATGTCTTGTCACACTGGTAAGATATTTGTGGGTTTAATTAATTCTACTTAAAACTGAAAAGGTCTCATGATACATTTGCTTCCTGAGTTGTTTGTTGGACACTGATATTTTCATTAGGAGATGGGCATTTAAAAGAGCTGATTCAAAGTTATATCATGAAACATGAGGTATATCAAGTGAACTAAGTCAATATGTTATTTTAATCCACTGTGAAGGTGAATACAGAACATGGGGGGAGGGGGAGCTGGGGAAGTTTCTTTTGTGTTTAGTATATAAAATTTCTTTTCAGACAGTAATGCAAATGTGCTTTTCTAAGAGTATCTGATGAGCCCTGAGGTCATTGTATACCCCTCTCCAGCTACCCTGAAATGAGGTTCACAGTTGTGACAGTTGCTGTCTACACCTTGAACTCATGACTGGAAATTATAATCATGAGACCTCATGAATAGGGAGGTGATTAAAACACTAAAACAAACAAACAAAATATAGCAGGAGAGTGGAGAGACGGTATAGTGGGTAGGGCATTTGCATTACACACGGCTAATTCAGGCTCAATCTCTCCTACTCCTATATGGTTTCTTAAGCACAATCAGAAACAAACCCTGAGCATAGCCAAAAAAAAGAAAAGCAAATAAATAGGGCATTTCAAAGTTGTTACTATATTACATGTATTACATGTTACTATATTACATGTATACAGTATTACATGACAAACTTAAAAAAAAATCTTTGGAAGGTGAAGGAGATTCTCTGATCAGACAAGAACAGAATAAATTTCTTGTGAACAAAGACAGCCCAAGAAAGCAAATAAAACCAAATATCAAGGGAAGAAAGAGCCAAACAAAAACAGTAAAGGAACAAACAAGAATCAAGTACTACATCAGTTTCCAAGCTTGGGTCTACCATCTCTTTCCAAAAAAAAAAAAATCATTCATCTCCACCCTAAAAATCTGCCTTAAGAGAACAAACAGAAAGCAAGATCGCACTCCAGGATAGTACTATCACCTCCCCGGACCTTTCCAGGAGGGGGGTATTGTCACCCACTGGGCTACTTTGCACTTAATGAAAACTGAAGATTGAATAGTCAAAAAAAAAAAACACAACATGATAGGGAAACAATGAAAAAAGAAAAGACATCCAGGGCCTAGAATTTTTTTAAACCATCCAGTGATAGAGACTAAAATATCCCTGAAGAATAAGGATCCTATACCAGATAATTGGGTTAGATAAAAAGAACATCTGAGAAGTAGTTCGTGGTTTTCACTTGAAATAATCAGACCAGTGAGAGTTTTAAATTTTTAGAAGCATAGCTTTGATGCTTAAAAATTTGTTTAGAGCTACAGTATTAACAGCTACATTATCCCCTCATTGTGGGGAAATTCATGTATGAAATGTCACACTGCTTTTCAGATATTGCTTGAAGCATATTTTCAATACTGTGCATATGTTAATTAGTATTACATCAAAATTTATTATGTTTGCCTTCAGATGTAATCTTGGGAAAGCTAACTAATCAGAAGCCTACTTTAGTGCAATTCCTGAGAGTAGAAAAACATTGTACTTTTTTCCCAATTTTTTTTAAAAAATTTATTTTATAAGGTAGTTCACAATATTTGATTGCATTTAATATCCAAACACCAATCGCACCACATTTTACCTTTCCACCAGCATACTTGGTATGTTTCTATCCCAAGCACCAATCCCTGTCCCAAAGCACAACTAAAATAATATATTTTGTATTTTTTGTCATGAAAAATGACTGAAAATGCTACAGAAAAGTATCCATAGAGGTGCGTGAATATTATTCTATTTTTGCAGGGGTCATTAAGACATTCTTTAGGATAAAACTAACATGTTAAAAGTTGAAAGGTGTGAACTTTTGCATATATATGTATATATATCTCAAAATAGGTATATCTGCATATACATATTTACCTCTATGATTGTCTGCCTACTATTTGAACCCCAACAAATGTGGTATGGAACTCTTGAAGAATGGGTATGTATTCACACCACGGGGTCCAGGAATATGTTCACTTATGCGTGAGACTCAGCCTGAGCATGTGGGAAGCGGCCTTGAGCATGGTGGTGGTGGTTGGATTGTGGAGGTTGTCAGCTGCTGGGGCTGAGTCCCTTGGCGGGTGGGGGGGAGGACATTATATTTTCAATACTGCTACACCCTGTTTTCTGTTTTTGTCTTGGACCACATCAAGAGATACTCAGGGGTTAATCCTGACTTTGTACTCAAGAATTACTCCTGGAAAGGGACCCTAATTCATTGCTGGTGGGAATGCTGACTGGTCCAGTCTTTTTGGAAAACAATGTGGACTTTCCCCCAAAAAAACCTAGAAATTGAACTCCCTTATGACCTAGCTTCTGGAAATAAACCCCGGAAGTCCAAAAATGCACAGCAGAAACACCATCTGCACCTCGATGTTCACTGCAGCACTATTCACAATAGCCAGAATCTGGAAACAACCTGAAGGCCCAAGAACAGATGTATGAACGAAGAAACAATGGTACATCTACACAAAGAAATACTGTACACCATTGAAAAAAATGAGCTTGTAAAATTTGCCTATAAATGGGTAAACTTGGAGAGTATCATGTTAAGTGAAATGAGTCAGAGGTGAGGAACAGATGTAACATGACTGCATTCATTTGTGGGATACAAAAAGAAAAATAACAGTATAAAACTAATATCCAAGGCAAGGTCAGGAGGACTGGTCAGTGATTGGTCACTGGAGTGGGAGATGGGAGGTAATTAAGGTAGAGGAGGGTCTATTATGACAATACTAGTTGAAAATGATCACTCTGGACAAGAACTGAGTGTTGAAAATAGGTAAGGGATATATATAATAAACTTTCAGCATCTGTATAGCAAACCATAATGCCTAAAATGAAAGAGAGAAAGTAAAGAAAGAGAGAGAGAGGAAAGAAAGGTGCCTGCCATAGAGGCTTAGAAGGTGGAAGGGAAACTGGGGACACTGGTGCTGGAATATTACACTGGTGGAGAGATCAGTGTTAGAACATTGTATGATTGAAACACAATCATGAACAATTTTTTAATACTCTATGTCATGGTTATTCAATTAATTTAAGAATAAAAAATAATTACTCCTGGCAGTTCTCAAGGGACAATGTGAAATGACTGGTCTCAAACCTAGGTCAGCAGCAGGAAGGCAAGTACTCTGCCCACTGAACAATCTTTCAAGCCCTCTTCACTGCTACACCTTTAAATAATTTTGTAGACCCTTGTTCATTTTGCATATTTCAGGAAATTTGTGTATAGTTTTTACAAATCTTAGACCGACCAGACTATAACATGTTCACTATAGATTTCATAGAAGTCAAACATTTTGTGGTATATATGTTACATCTCTATAAGTACTCCTCACTCCTTTTATCAAAAGTTAGTTGCAATTTCATAGTACTCATTGTGCTAACATTATCCTGCTGCTCCGAAATAACTTGTGATCTATATGTTTTTGTATGACTAGATATCCAACTGACCTTGAACTGGCAGTTCTATGTTAGGCAAAATAATTATTTTCTGCAACTGATATGAGAACCACAGTCAAATATGCAATACCCAGATATCAATCAATAAAACAAAGGAGAAGGAAGGGGAAATAGGCAAAAATAAGAAATCTTTATAATAAGAAATGAAGATAATTTAAATTTCATGACAGGGAATTCGATAGAGTCACCTGACTCTTATTTAGCAAAATGAGATACATAGGAGTAAATCAGACATAGTGGTCTAACAATCTAAGATTACAGGAACTGGGAGTTGAAACTGAAAACTAAAAATTTACTTTTGAAAAAATGTCCTAAGTTTCCGAAAAAAAAAAAAAAAGCTATCTTCCCTGAGATAGCTCTGGGGTAGGGAACCTGCCTTGCATTGAAAGACTGAGAGTTTAATGCTCTCACTACTCCACAGGCCGGAGTCCAATTCCCGCTACTGTACTATATGACATCTTCTGCACCACAATGAGATGTGAAAGTGTGTGTGTGTGTGTGTGTGTGTGTGTGTGTGTGTGTGTGTATGCGTGGGTGCAGGAAAAAACAGAGGGAAAGGTAGTGCGGAGAGAGTTTACAGAACACTAAAAAAGAAAGCAAAACTAATTTTTTCCAGTTAAATTATGAAAACAATATTTTAATTGGAAAACAAAGAATTCATAATGCTTATGAAGTAAATAAAATTAACTTTCGCATTAAAAACTAAGCTATTTGAAAAGATGGTGTTAATATTAGATGATTTTTATTTCGTGTTATACATGTGACAGGATTGCAAAATATGGACACACTAATTGTTCTGAGGCAAAAGATGGAGTGCATTGATAATTTGTAAGTTCCGTGCCAGGCAAATGAGGTTAAGTACAACATTCAAGGTTAATTAGCAGATATTATTTCTAAGATATTCTAAGTACTAGGTCAGTTGATGATTTTCAGTGAGAGCTATTCAAAATCACCTAACACATTTTTTAATTCTGAATATAGGAAATAAGTCTAATAAAATGTTATCATGGAAGATACATTTTGTTTGATCCCTTGGATAATTGTTTTCCTCTACAGATGAAAATTATTATTTATTTCAGTAATGTGAGTTTTGCTGTATTTTCAGAGAGAAAGTCTTGCAGTGGAATTGGGACCCGCTGATATGAGTGACCTTGTCAAATTATCTGTCATTATCTGCTTGGTCCAAATACAGTTTGAATTTGGATACATTTATTCTAGTGAGCCATCCACTAGTGATAACATTTATATTTTCTTTAACTACATTCTTCAATAATTTATATTCAGTAGTGAAAACTGCTAATTCATGGCAAAAAACTTAAAACATCTAAATAATTAAATATAAAAATGCATGTATTTAATAAATATTAGGGAAAAGTATACTTGAAAAACATATTATTAAAAAAAGAAAGAAAAACGTATTTTTGATTCAAAGGTTTCAATAAATGTAAACTGTGGGGCTGGAGAAATAGCAGAGTGGGTACGGCCTTTGCCTTGCACGCAGCTGACCGAGGTTCGATTCCCAGCATCCCATATGGTCCCCTGAACACTGCCAGGAGTAACTCTTGAGTGTAGAGCCAGGAGTGACCTTTATGCATCGCCGCCGCAGGCCTAGTTACCATCACAACTCGGGAGGAGCCGCAGCTGCCACAGCCGGCTCCAGGCACCATCACCACAACCATGAGCCATGAGGCCTAGACCTAGACCCAGCGGCTGCTGCTGCCACGCCCTCAGCACCGCCTGACACCTAGGCTGGCAACCGCGGGCAGAGAGCAGGGAGCGGCTGCCCAGGCAGCTTCACATCGGCGGGGACAAGAAGGTCAACGCAACGAAGGTTTTGGGAACAGTAAAATGGTTCAATGTAAGGAACGGATGTGGTTTCATCAACAGGAATCACACCAAGGAAAATGTATTTGTACACCAGACAGCCATAAAGAAGACTAACCCCAGGAAGTACCTTTGCAGGGTAGGAGATGGAGAGTCTGTGGAGTTTGATGCTCTTGAAGGAGTAAAGGTTGCAGAGGCAGCAAATGTCGCGGGCCCTGGTAGAGTTCCAGTGCAAGGCAGTAAATACGCAGCAGAGAAAGTAGACTATAGACCAAACATGATTGCCACTCAATGCCTCTCTTGCAAAACACAGGACCCAAAAGAAGAGAGAGAGAACAAGGGGGAATGCCCTGCCACAGAGGCAGGGTGGGATGGGGGGATGGGGGTGGGAGGGATGCTGGGACCGGTGGTGGTGGAGAATGGGCGCTGGTGGAGGGATGGGTACTTGATCATTGTATAACTGAAACCCAAGCACAAAAATTTGTAAGTCTATAACTGTACCTCATGGTGTTTCACTAATAAAAAAATCTTCAAAAAAATACGCAGCAGATCGTCATCATTATAGACGCTATCCACGTCACAGGGGTCCTCCACGCAATTACCAGCAAAATTACCAGAATAGTGAGAGTGGGGAAAAGAATGAGGGATCGGAGAGTGCTCCCGAAGGCCAGGACCAAGGACACTGGCCCTGTGGCAGGCGACGGTTCCCACCTTACTACATGCAGAGACCCTATGGGTGTCAACCACAGTATTCCAACCCTCCTGTGCAGGGAGAAGTGATGGAGTGTGCTGACAACTAGGGTTCAGGAGAACAAGGTAGACCAGTAAGGCAGAATGTGTATCAAGGTTATAGACCACGATTCCACAGGGTGCCTCCTCGCCAAAGACAGCCTAGAGAGGACGGCAATGAAGAAGATAAGGAAAACAAGGAGATGAGACCCAAGGTCAGCAGCCACGTCAACGTCGGTACCGCCGCAACTTCAATTACTGACCCAGACACCCAGAAAACCTTAAACCACAAGATGGCAAAGACAAAAGCAGCGGATCCACCAGCTGAGAATTCATCCGCTCCCGAGGCTGAGCAGGGTAGGACTGAGTAGATGACGGTTTACCATCTTTACCATCATCCGGTTTAGTCATCCAACAAGAAGAAATGAATATGAAATTCCAGCAATAAGAAATGAACAAAAGATTGAAGCCGAAGACCTTAAGTGCTTGCTTTTTGCCCATTGACCAGATAACCAGAACTGTCTGCATTATCTATGCAGCAAGGGGTTTTTATTATTTTTTTACCTAAAGACGTCTCTCTTTGGTAATGACAAGAGTGTTTTTAGAAAAAAAAAATCTTGTTTTTTCTCAATACACCTTAAAGGTTTTTAAATTGTTTCATATCTGGTCAAGTTGATATTTTTAAGAACCTCATTTTTAATTTGTAATAAAAAGTTTACAGTTTGATTTTTTTAAAAAGTCAACAAAGTGCAAGCACTTGTTAATAAAGGTCTTAAATTTAAAAAAACATAACTTAAGATAAACAAGTAAATCCCTCAAATACCTTCTCTTTATATACTTCTATCGACAGTATCTATTTCACATTATAAATGATATAGTAATATCTTTCAGAGTATTCTGAAAGATGAGAAAGGAAAATTAAACCTCTTATAATGCTGAACATTTCAGCCTTGAGTCCTTGATAACAATAATATTTATAATAATTTAAGTTATAAACTTTAGGTACTCATATTTCAGAATTCAATTCTATGAATATAATATTCAAATTTTACCTTGAGTTCAGTGGGCCAAATATATACTGAATACAAAACAATTACACTTTTATATTTCTTTCTTTAATAAATTTGAACTCCATTTTTGTTAGAATACTGAGTTTGTATATAAAAAGATTTAGTTTGGAGCCACTGGGTGAGCCAAGACAAATTATGAGTATTAATACCTACTTTGCAGTAGTGGGTGGATTTAACAGGAGGGCCTTCTGAGTTTATGTAAGGGCCCTCTTGTGCCTCATACAAAATCTATCTATCTATCCTCCCGTTGTTCATTGATTTTCTCGAGTGGGCCCAGTAACATCTCCATTGTGAGACTTTGTTGTTACTGTGTTTGGCATATCAAATATGTCACGGGGAGCTTGCCAGACTCTGCCGTGTGGGCGGGATACTCTCAGTAGCTTGCTGGGCTCTCCGAGAGGGGTGGAGGAATCGAACTCAAGTCAGCCATGTTGGCTGCGTGCAAGGCAAACGCCAATATTTTTAAATTCTTTTTTAAAATTTTATTGAATCACCATGAGAGATACAAGCTTTCGTGTTTGGTTTACAATCACACAATGATCAAAAACCCATCCCTACATCAGTGCACATTCCCCACCACCAAAGCAACGCCCTACCCTCTGTGCTATTTTTCTAGCCCTATATTTTTCAATTTTAAAATGAATTTTAAAATGAATTCTCCCTTCATGTTTAATCTATTCTTTTTTCACTACCAAATTCTTAAAGGGAAATCAATATATGTACAGTTTTCTCAAGAGAGACAGACTACTGCAACTTGCATTTTCAAAGATGGTAGCAATGGACTCTTCCTTCCATCTTGTTCTTTTGCCATGCAATCTTGCCAATTGTCAATCAAGAGACGGAATCTGAATCCCGACTGCCCTTGAATTTAATTATCTTTTTTTGTCTAGGCTGGACCTTAGTTATTAGTGTATAATTCTGTCAGCAGAAAACAGACACTGTAATTTCCAAAACTAGTTCAGAAGAAGACCACACAAATTAATCTGATTCCCTTGGAAAACTCATCTGCCAGATGTTCCTGATCTGGATAGTCACTCTCAGAAACAATTCTGCCACCAACTTGCTATAAGTCCAAGACAAAGGAGCATCACCTCTTGATGCTCTGGTCAATAATCCCAGTTGAACTAATTCCATGTTCAAGCTATGCCAGACGATGCAACCAGACATATAAAGGGGACCTCCAGGAGATTTCAACCGTAGTCTTCAAGTCACTGCTAGCCAATATTGTGTTCTCACTGAACTCCAATAAACCACCCCCACTATGTTTTCTCCAGATTGGTAATCCAAGGAATACATAAACATTTCACTTACACCCTTTTTTTTAAAATTCTATGTACCAGGTACTGTGACCAAATGCTTTACTAAACACTGGCTCACTTAATCCTCTAAGCACTGTAAGTCAACGCAGTTTAAATACAGCTTCTGTTTTCTTCTCATCATTTTGTTCCTAGACCCAACTGTGACCAGGATCTCTCTTAAGAGATTTATTCTCACTCGAGAGCAATAAGAATGTGGCAGTGTCAGTAAGATCAATAGTATTCTGCTTTCCAGTGTTGGCAGAAATTGAATCTTTACCTGCACATCAGCTCTTATTTCTGCTCTGAATAACTCCACTGATTCATAATGTTGGCCTTAACCTGATCTCGTGACTTTAGTTGCTTCAGAGAGAAAACTGGTAGAATGACAGTGTCTTCTGGCCAATCTGCAGCGACATTTGAAATTGAGTTTACTCAGAAGTTCTGAATCTGTATATAGTAGTTTACTGGCATGGTATACAAAGTTTTATTCATTGTTTTACTAGCGAAGAGGTCAATGCACATTTTCCCAAGTCCTTTCTGAGGAAGACATCAACTCACTGAGAACAGTCCTAATTAGATAACTTCAAACAGTGAACAAACCCTGAAGTTAAAAACAAGTGGGACTAAACTGCAAAATAAAATCCTCCTTAGGTTTAAAAACTGACCAATATTTGATTTTATTATTTGACTAGATTTTTGTTCTTTCTGGTTTAATTACAACAATTTCTTTAAAATTCCATTCCACTTTTAATCAACTATTTAATTTGGAATTCTTTATTGAAGCTGTGGTAATTATCCTTTATATTAATTTATGTAATTTATTAGTTTCACAGTTCGAGTTACTTCAAACTGAATTCTCCAACCATTCTCTTCATTTACAGTCACTTATTTTGCTCTGTCTTGACTGCTATTAGCTCTTCTCACCGAAATATTAATCCATCTATCCTTGTATGAATAGTTGGGGGAAATTTAACAAAAACTTTACTTGTGAGCCAAAGATGTAATACAGTGGGTTAGGGGCTTACCCTGCACATAGCCAACCAGGGTCAATCCCAGGTATCCCATATGGTACTCCAGCACCATCACCAGGGATTAAACCTTCAACCTTATGCTTACAAGGAAGGAATTCAAAGACACTAAGCTCCAGTCCCTATAGCAGTATAATATTTTATTACTCTCCCATGACTAATTCCATTTTTTGCTATTACAGACAATGATGCAATGACAACTTTTTTAAAAAAAATTTGCCTAAACAGAGAGATAGTACAGTGGTAGTATGCTTGTCTTGTGTGTAGCAGATCATAATTCAGTCCCCGGGACCACATATGTTTTCCCAATACCTCCATGTGAGATTCATAAGCAGAGTCAGGAGAAAACCATTAGTGCAGCTATCTGTGGCCCCTAAACAAAACAAAAAATAAATGCATAAAATAACTTTGAATAAAAGTTCTACATACAAAGATATATGTCTTTGCCATAGATCTGACTTTTTCCTAATACAATTTCTATAGAAGTAAAATATTGTTAAATTAAACAGTATGGAAATTCTGTTCCTTCATTCATTCATAACTAAAAGATTAATACTTCATTTTTTGTGAGACTTCATTGTAGGGATCTAGCCATGATCAAGATATAGCACCCACTCCTAAGAGCCTAGAGTTCAGGGCGGAATATAGTAATTGAACAATTGCACTTAGCATCTTTAGCACCGAACTAAGGGGAATTACAATAGCTATTTCCTTACACAACTTACAATAAGACAACTGTATTATTCAATACTTTATTCTTAGGGTTAGATTCACAAATTCCCTCAATATTACGCACTTTCAAATTTTTTCCAGTTTTAAATTTTATAATTTTATGTCATGACTTGTTTAAACAGTGCTCATCTTAGTGTTATAAAATAAATCATTCCTTTTAAAAGATAAATACAAAATAATACAGAACTGCTTTTTTGAAATGAAAATTTCAGTATTAATTCATAAACATTTTTACCATGAATAGGTACCATGAAGTGTTCATAATCATGCTGACTTTACATATATCACTTACAACTTTAGCAAATTGAACAGGTGATTGAGTGCTTTTCTATGTTTTTATCATTATCCTAAAATTATATGATATTTCTGCTAACATATAAAAATATATGCATATACTTTCTTTCCATATGGATTTGAAAAGAATTACTAATATATTTAAAATATTATCTTTGTTACTGTTACAAGTCTCACTATGGAGACATTACTGGGCTCGAGCAAATCAATGAACAATGGGAAGACAGTGACAGTGATCTTTGTTACTGTCATAAATATTTAAAGTCTATTTCTTGTATGATAATCTTGTTTGTTGCATTTTAGCTAGAAAAGTTTTAATCCTTACATAGAAAATCTATCATTTAACATCTTTCCCAGTAAATTTACCTGCATTTTTTCATAATAGGAGAACAGATTTCAAAGGGTCTGAAATTAATATGATGCATGAGTCTTTTATACCTTTTTTCTATATGTTTATTACTATTCCTTTGAGCTTGTAATGACCAAAGATGTATATGCCTCACCTTATTTTCTCCGCATGAGTCCTTCTTTACTCTTAATGTCACTTTTCACAATGATCACAATAAATCTTCTTGATTCATACTAACAACTCTTAACTTATCGGGTAAACCTATAGTTGCATCAGTTGCAAAGAACTTTTGACATATAAACATCTTGGTGATAGAATTTGAACATGAGTCAAATTCTTTTTTTTATAATTAATTTCGTTATTGAATCACTGTGGGAAAAGTTACAGAGCTTTCGGGTTTAGGTCTCAGTCATGTAAATATCAAACACATTTCCCTTTACCAATACTTATTTTTAACCGTGAACCCCAATAGAACCCCACCTCCCACCCCTCCCAATTCCTGTGAGGCAGATGAGTTCTAGTTAATACTCTATCTACTTTGACTAGATACATTGTTTCGATAGAAGATGCACAAATATTGTTTAGAGTTTACGACCCGCCCCCCCATCAGACATGCTGAAACTGCGTTGTGAAATGATTTGCTTTCTACAACTTGGTTTAAGAATAAAATGATGTCGCGCAGCCGCGATAGAGGCCGCGTGGTTTTGGATTTCTGCTATTTTACTTATTGACCCTGGAAGAATTTCTATTAAAAGTTAGATAGTTAAGAGATTGGTTTCTGTGCCCTGGAGTCGTGGCCGTGCCAGAGAGCCGCTTGTGGGGGACAGCTGGCGACCTCGGGTCGGGCGTGAAGGACGGCCCATTACGCCCCCCTTCCCATGAGGTCCCTGCTGCTCCCACCCCCGGCTCAAACCTGCTGTCCACAAGGCTCCCGTGTGGCCACCATATTTCTTTCCAGAGAGGAGCGGGCGAGCGGGTCAACACCCTTTCCCCTCTGGGCAGGCATGCTAGCGGGGTTTAACACATAGTCCATTTGCTTTTCTGCTCCAAGCGGGAGGCTCTCTTTGCTAAGTCCTTGTGCCTCCGGGGCCGTGGCCATGCTGGAGAGCCGCTCGTAGGGGGCAGCTGGTGACCACAATCGGGCGTGAAGGACGGACCGGAACGCCCCCCTTCCCATGAGGTCCCTGCCTCTCCCACCACCCCCGGCTCAAACCTGCTGTCCACAAGGCTCCCGTGCGGCCGCCATATTTCTTTCCAGAGAGCTGAACATGAGTCAAATTCTTAAAATAGAATAGCACGGGGGGTAGGGCATTTGCCTTGCACGCAGCCAACATGGCCGACCCGAGTTCCATTCTTCCGCCCTTCTTGGAGAGCCCAACAAGCTATCGAGAGTATCTAGCCCCCACGGCAGAGCCTGGCAAGCTACCTGTGATGTACTGAAATGCCAAGCACAGTAACAACAAAATCTCCAATGGAGACGTTACTTGGCCCGCTGGAGAAAATCAATGAACAATGGGAGGACAGTGACAGAGACAGTGACAGTGACAGACAGCATGTTTATTATATAAATCCACTAGTATTCATTTACATGAAATTGCTTTTTTAATTTTATTTTTGCTTTTTGGATAACACCACACCATGCTCAAGGATTACTCCTGGTAGTACTTGGAGAATTTTAAGTAGTGCTAGGGATTGAATCCAGGTCAGCTTCATCCAAAGACAAACACAAAACCTACTATAATATCTCTCTAGCTCTGATTTTGAATTTTTTATCATTTCCCCTCTGAAACATAAAGTAATTAATAATATATTAGATCATTTAAAGGTCTGAATTGCTAGGCTTAAAATTTGGAGAAGGAAGAAAGGGACCCTCCTTCATTGCTGGTGGAAATGCCGACTGGTTCAGCCCGTTTGGAAAACAGTAGGGACGATTCTCAAAAGATTAGAAACTGAGCTCCCATTTGACCCAGCAATACCACTCCTGGGAATATACCCTGGAGAGGCAAAAAAAAAGTATAGTCGACGTGACATCTGCATTTGTTTGTTCATTGCAGCACTGTTTACAATAGCTAGAATCTGGAAAAAAAAAACTGAGTGCCCAAGAACAGATGACTGGTTAAAGAAACTTTGGTACATCTACACAATGGAGCACTATGTAGCTGTTAGAAAGGATGAAGTCACAAAATTTACATACAAGTGGTACTACATGGAAAGTATCATGTTAAGCGAAATGAGTCAGAAAGAGTGGGACAGACATAGAAACATTGCATTCATCTGGGGAACATAAAGTAACAAAATAGGAGACTAATACCCAAGAATAGCCGAGATAAGTACCAGGAGGTTTACTCCATGGCTTGGAGGCCAGCTGCACACTCTAGGGGTAAAGGCAGCTCAGATAGGGAGCACCAAATAAAGGGTGTTGGGAAGATACTCCCAGTATGAGAGATGCATGTTGAAAGTAGACTATGGACAGAACATGATTGCCACTCAATTCCTCTTTTGCAAACCACAGCGCCCCAAAAGAAAGAGAGAACAAATGGGAGTGCCCTGTCACAGAGGCAGGGTGGGATAGGGGGCTGGGAGGTGAGAGGGATACTGGGATTAGGGGTGGTGGAGAATGGGCACTGGTGGAGGGATGGGATGGGAACTCGATCACTGTATATCTGAAACCCAAGCACAAAAATTTGTAAGTCTACAACTGTACATCATGGTGTTTCACTAATAAAAATTTTTTAAAAATTGGAGATGGAGTACAGGAATTCATTTCTACATCTAATAACAACTAATCAGATATTTACTCTTAGCAAGACATTGTGCTAATTGCTGCAAACAGAACAAGATAGATGTGGTTGCTGCATTCTTGGAGGTTGCATTTTAGGGGGGCAGAAAGACAACAAAGTATTCCAATAAAAAAGTAATTACAATTTTAATAAGTGCCACGAAGAAGTGTGAAGTGCTACAAGAGCTTATAATTGGGGTTTTTTGAAGAAATGATATTGGAGATGAGCACTGAAGGATAGAAAATAATTAAACAGGAGAGTAGAAAACATTTGAATAAGTTCTCGGCTCACGAACTTTTGAAAGAACTTTGTGCAGCCACATCAGACTTATGTGAGCTTGGTCCCCTGCCAGAGCTATTTAAACTAGACTCAAAGTGATTCAGTTCTCTGTAGTTGGAGAGCAGTAGACACAGGGACACAAGGAGGAGGCATATTATTCTGCTGCACACTCTAGGGGTATGTGTTGCATAAACTCTCTGCATGTGTTGCAGGAGTTTATGTCAGAGAAGTTCAGACATGACAGGTAAATGACATAAAGTAATACAGGCAGCATTTCACGTTCTCGTTTTAGGTATCTCCATAAAAGTGAGGCACTAGAATTAAGCAACTCCTGATAAATCCCCTCTTTTTCTAGAGCTTGTTTAATATGAATTTCAACCCAGAGCATGTTCATTTCACACAAGCAACTGAAAGAGAAGCATATTCCAGACAGAGACGCCAACATATGTCAAGACTCAGAACTGACAGAAAAAAAAACTGACACTCAAAAGAATCCTTCATTCAAAATGGAAAGAAAAATCATCTGAGATGAGACTAGTCAGGTAGGAAGAACTGTAATCAGGTAGGGCCTGATTTGCCTCATAGAAGACGTGGGACATAGCCTAGAAACAATTTTCTCATTATTCTTATTGAAGCAGAAAATGAAACAAACTAATAAGCAAAGGCAATTCAAAACAAAACAAATAAACATTGTCCTCCCTTTGTTCATCTGTTTTCTTGAACGGGCCCAGTAATGCCTCCATTGTGAGAGTTTGTTGTTACTGTGTTTGGCATATCGAATATGTCATGGGTAGCTTGCCAAGCTTTTCCCTGTGGGCGAGATACTCTCAGTAGCTTGCCAGGCTCTCCAAGAGGGGCGGAGGAATTGAACCCGGTTTGGCCGGGGTGGCTGAGTGCAAGGCACACACCCTACCGCTGTGCTATCGCTCCAGCCCCTAAAGGCAATTCAGTGTTTGAAAAATGTCTTCTTCCCTGGCGTATCTTGTACTTTCAGCAAACATTTTTGAGTACCTGTTTTGTAAGCCAGATGTGCAGTATTGAAGCAGGGGGTGGAGCAACAGGGAAAAGTATAAGCATCTAATATAAACAAACATTAGAAAGTGCATTTTTTTAGTTTTGAAGTAGTTGGCTTTTGTAAAGATTGTAATGGATAGCCTCAGCTGTGATTTTTACCTTGGTAAATCCCATTGCCACACTTGTTCCCCATACATTCAGTAATGTCTATATATATAATTTTGGTTGTTACATCAGGGGTGCAGGTAGTTGAATCTAAATGGATTTAGATGGAAGGAGCCGACACAATTCTACAATGCATTGAAGGGCTTCTCACAATAAAGAAGGCTTATCTCCAAATATTAGTGCCATGGTTGAGAAACTCTGCTTAGAGATAGCATATGACTTCAAAACATAAAAAATAAATTTTCAAAGATTAAGACATTCCTCAGTCTTGTTCTCCAGATATTGAAACTTGACTCTGCCTTCAGGGCACTGAAGCAAGCAATATTTTGTTCTTTAACAACTTACTATCTATTTGAGAAGGTGAGGATGAGGAGAAAAGATAGGCCAGAAAGAGGAATAGAGCAATGCTATAAATGCTAAAAATAATGGATGAACATAATGATCTCGTAGAACAATGCAGTGAAATTTGTTGTCTAAGAAGGAAGGGATTGATATTAGAAGAATAAGGAAATATCCAAGCAAATATGGCATAGATATTAAGGAAAATGTTAGGTAGAAGCCTTCTGCAAACAAACATCTAGGGCTGTGGAAGTATATGGCATACACATAGTGCTCAAATTCTTAGGTTGTCTGGAGCAGAGAGCCTGGGAAAAATATAGTCTTTGCTGTCCTCTGAGGGCCAGTAATTCTAAACTGAATCCAGTGTGTCAGCAGTTAACAAAATAGAGTTGTATGTTGTGATATAACATTTTTCATGGCATTTTTAGGTTAATTCTTACTTAACACACTTCAAGTCTATATATAGGGCTGTATTAAACATTCGCTACCATTTTTCCTTGACAATGTTTTGTTTTGTTTTTGCTTTTTGGGTCACACCCGGTGATGCTCAGGGGTTACTCCTGGTTCCGCACTCAGGAATTACTCCTGGCGGTGCTCAGGGGACCATATGGGGTGCTGGGAATCAAATCCGGGTTGGCCTCGTGCAAGGCAAACGCTCTACCCGCTGTGCTATTGCTCCAGCCCATTGACAATGTTTTTTTTTAATTTAGTATACATATTAATTTGTAATATACACCTTCAAGTATAGTGTTGACAATAAGCCACACAGGTTACAGGAGTAGAACCTTCTCTATTGGAAGCAGTTGAGAGGTTACAGAACAACTGAACAAGGCAAAGATATAAAGCAAATCAATGTGATAACAGTTACCAGGGAATTGTCTCTGTTCCTAAGATTATGTTCAGCAGAACTTCCTGCCTTATGTATCTATCATCATTGGGAACTTTTATGCATTTTTTCTTTTCTTGAAACTTCCTCTTTTCAATATTCACGATCTCTAGATACATGAAAATATCATTTTCTCTGGTAAAAGAGCAAGAAAATTAATTATTTTATAATAATAATAATTGTCTTTTCCATAGGGTTTTTGTTCAGTTTTTCTGGTTGTTCCAGTTTTTCTCCTGCCATGTTCATACAGATAGTGAGGAAGTAAGGAGGGTGGTTGATACTTGAAAGACAGTAAGAGAATTGTAAAAGGAGTTTTGAGTGAAATTTAGAAATTTAGTAAGATCAAGGCGGGAGGGGGGGGCACAATGCTCAGGGATTGCTACTGGCTTGCACTCAGGAATCAATCTGGCAGTGCTTGGGCAATCATATGTGGGATACCTGGAGTCTAACTTTGGTTAGTCTTGTGTAAAGCAAATGCCCAGTCACTGTCTATTTCTTTGGATCCATATGCTTTAAAAAATAAGTAGTGTGTCTTTGAATTATTGGCATTGGCTGTCTTATGCATAAGTTTCAGAAGAACTGAAGTGATATTCTGGGATAGTAGGGTTTACCTTGAGAGATCAAATCTGACTTGGTTTATATAGGCTATATCTGGTTTGGAAACTCTAACATTTTCTTGACAAAACTGTTTACCTAAGTTACCAGTTAGTTCACTTTTTACTTTCTATGTTTCCATTCTTTGACTCAGTCCAGTCTTTAAGCAATGTACTAGCTTGAAACAGGTTCTTCTGAAGTACCATTTTTTGAGTAATATAAAAACAAAAAATCTTGTAATTGATTCTTGGTTTATTTTAAAATAACAAATATTGGGGTTGGAGTGATAGGCTGGGTAGGGCATTTGTCTTGCATGCGTCTGATCAGAGTTCGATTCCCAGCATCCCATATCATCACCCAAGCACCTCCAGGAGTAATTCCTGAGTGCATGAGTCAGGAGTAACCCCTGAGCATCGCTGGTTGTGACCTCTCCCCTAAAAAAGGAAAAGAACTAATATATTATTTTATTTTAAAAATTGTATTTGAGTGGGAAATACTTTCGTAGGGAAGCTTGATGTTTTCACCCATTGTTCAAAGATACATTGAAAAAAACTTACACCAACAAAAATGTGCTGGAGGAGAGGACAGTTGGGTTAGAGAACCCCTATGACAATGATGGTTGCAAGTGAGCACTCTGGAGGGAAGATGCGTGCTGAAAGTGAAAAAAGGAACAAACATGATGGCCTCTTAGTATTTCCATTGCAAGTCGTAATGCCTGAGAGAGAGAGAGAGAGAGAGAGAGAGAGAGAGAGAGAGAGAGAGAAGAAAATTGCCTACAACAGATGAAGTCTGAGGGAGGGTGTGGCAGGAGAAAAATTGGTAGGTGGCAAAGGGATGGGTGTTGAAATAGTGTATGACTGAAACCCGACCATGAACAGTTTTGTAATTGTTTATCTTATAGGGATTCAATAAAAAATAAAATTATTTTAAAAATATAAATAAATCTAAAAGAAAGATAAAAATAACTATGCTTAACATTGGATCATGACTTTTCTCAGCCACCTACAGATTTTTACGAAGATACGAGAAAAAATAAATGTTACATACTTACTTTTCTTGGGCTGGAGCGATAGCACAGCGGGTAGGGCGTTCGCCTTACAAGCGACCAACATGGCCGACCCGAGTTCGATTCCTCCGCCCCTCTCGGAGAGCCTGGCAAGCTACCGAGAGTATTTGATATGCCAGACACAGTAACAACAAAGTCTCCAATGGAGACGTTACTGGGCCCGCTCGAGCAAATCGACGATCAACGGGAGGGCCTTTACCTTTACCTTTACATACTTACTTTTCTTAGTTGAAGAGATGTTACCACATGGGAAACTGACTTTTTATTGTGGGCCACATGTCAAATGGCTAAATTCAAGAGCAACTAAGTGCCTTTGTTCTAAAGACAGATGCTATTTCAGCAAAGTGTGCTCTTGATTTTTTTTAAATTGAACTCTGTTGTTCATGAAAATGTCAGGTACAGATCCTCTGAAATGTCTGACATTTTCAATTTCCAAAGAGTAGATTACATAAATCTGTGTGAAGACTAAGAAGCAAAGTAAAGCCCTGAGTTTATTCAGGTTTATGAGATTTTTATACTAATCCCATTTAAAAGGATTATCATGTCAAGATTCAATGAACTCACTCAAATACTATCTAGAAATAAAACTAAAACATACACTCTCAGTCAAGAAAATTCAGATGATTCTTACTTAAACACTGTCACTGTCCTCCCATTGTTCATCGATTTTGCTCGAGCAGGCCCAGTAACATCTCCATTTTGAGACTTGTTGTTACTGTGTTTGTCATATTGAATACATCACAGGTAGCTTGCCAGGCTTTGCTGTGCGGTGAGATACTCTCAGTAACTTGCTGAGCTCTCTGAGAGGGGCAGAGGAATCAAACCCGGCTCAGCTGGGCTGGTTGGGCGCAAGGCAAATGCCCTACCTCTGTGATATTGCTCGATTCTTAAAAAAATTTAAAAATGTGATGAGCCTTAAATATATGATGACATTTTAATGTCATTCAAAATAACAAATTCAAAATAGTAGCAACATACTAAAACACTGGAGCAAGCCAAAGACATATTCAACAATAAATAAGATATTATTTGTTTTTGAAATATTCAAGATGAAACGTATTTCAACATAAGTCACAATTACTTAGTAGAGATTTTTCATTTGATATTGAAATAGAGTTGTGTCAGGCATGATTTGGCTGCAATTGACTTGAGAGATGAATAGGTGGACAAACATGGAGAAAGTGAGTAAGTCTGCAGAAGATGAAACAAAGATGCAGAGAATAGCTGAGGGTAACCACTAAACAGGGACTAAGACATCAGAATATGTTCCTTACATCTTGTATGAAAATGGAGACAACTGAGGAAAAGAAATTTAATCACACTTAAAAAGCATAAGGGAAAAAATAACAAAATAAAGGTTAGTTAAGTAGGGGTTATTTCTGTGTAAGTACAGGTGAGAGACTTTTAAAATAGGTAAATCATGTTTGGGAGCCAGAGAAATAGTACTGCAGGCAAGGTGTTCGCCTTGCATGCTGCCCACCCAATTCAATCCCTAGCATCACATATGGTTCCCTAAGCACCAGAGGGTGTGAGTTTCTTGAGCACAGATCCAGGAATAAGCCCTGAGTACTGCTAGGTGTGGTGCAAATTTTTGAAAAAATTAAATTTTTGTTCAAGTTTGATTTACTACTCTATTCTTAAAGCAAGTTTTTTTATTTAAAAGGCAGTGGGAATTTTTTATAGATTAAATATCATAAAGACCAAAGATTGTCTTTGAAAACCATTTTAAAAAGTCAGAAGGTATTGTTTTCTTTTTTCTTTTTGGGTCACACCAGTGGTGCTCAGGGGACCATATAGGATGCTGTGAATTGAACCTGGATTAGCCATGAGCAAGCTAACGCCCTACAAACTGTGTTATCACTCCAGTCCAATGATATTAGTTCTAAATAAAAGTTGTGTAAAATAGACCTCTGCAGAGAGAGAACAAAAGGGAATGCCCTGCCACAGAGGCAGGGTGGGATGGGGGGGATGGGCGGTGGGAGGGATACTGGGATCCGTGGTGGTGGGAAATGGGCACTGGTGGAGGGATGGGTATTTGATCATTGTGTAATTGAAACCCAAGCACAAATATTTGTAAGTCTGCAAATGTACCTCATGATGTCTCACTAATAAAAATTAAAAAATTAAAAAAAACCCAGACCTCTGAAAATAATTAAATGAACATTGCATTTAAGGAATAATCAGGTGACGCCTTGCTCTTTTTTTCAATCAGTTGAATTATTATACGTTATTATAATTTGGATATAGTTGCAATTTTACAACGAACAAATGTATGAATATATAAACATAGAGTCTCCTGCCCCCACGCCTGGCTGTCCTCACCGAGGCCCATTGGAGAGGGGCGGGTTGATCTTCCCTCCCCATCCCGAGCAGAGCTCCGGCAGCTGAAGACCTCCAGACCCAGCCAAAACCATGCTGAGACCACTCTCCACATGCATGAAGGTACCGGCAGAGGAACAAAGGCATGCAGGTCCCGGGCTGAGATCTCCAAGCCTGCTCAGATTGGGGCTGAGCATCTTCCACCCAGATCCTCCATCCTCCAGTAGGCAGGTGTCACATCCACCAACTGACCCCCAGCGCCGTGTAATCCCATCAACGGCCAAGACCCAGAGACTATGGAACCCAGCTCCCGGAAGCGACATCTTATTATCTCATTCTTACTTTGGACAATCTGGCAGGCTACGGAATGTAACAGAGACTGGCAAACTCCTCATGGCATACCCAACATACCAAATACCAGTAACAATGATGGGTCTCATTCTTCTAACCCTGAAAGAGCCTTTAATATGGCACTTTTTAAAATCTCAGGGCTACGACTAAGGAGACGTTACTGGTGCCTGCTCGAGGCAATCGACGAACAGCAGGATGATCATGATTCGTGATTCGTGATCGCCTTACTGTTTTTTAATCAGTTGATGTGTTATACATGTTATTATAATTTGGATACAGTTGCAATTTTACAACGAACAAATGTACAAATATATAAATATACAGAAAATTCAAATAGATTCAAACATTTTAATATTTCAAAATGTTAGTAAAATCCTGTAAATAACAACATATTACCAGTTCACAAGAATAATTTCTAAAAATTAATTATGTGTGCATAAATATAAATTATTGAGAAATGTGGGTTTTTTAGGTTAAAAGAAAGTGCCTATTACTTATTTTAGTTTTTTTACAGTACTACTTTTATTATTATTATTATTATTATTAGTGAAACACGATGAGGTACAGTTGTAGACTTATAAACTTTCATGCTTGGGTTTCAGTTATACAATGATTGAGTACCCATCCTTCCACCAGTGCCCAACTCCACCACCAATGATACCAGTAGCCCTGCTACCCCCCCAACCCGCCCCCCCCTCCCCTTTGTGGAAGAGCATTCCTTTTTGCTCTCTCTTTCCTTTAGGGTGTGGTGGTTTGGAATAGAGGTACTGAGTGGCCATCCTGTTTGGTCTATAGTCTACATTCAGCATGCATCTCACATCCTGAGCAAATCCTCCAAACATCCTTTAGTTGGTGTTCCCTTCACTCTCTGAGCTGCCTTTTCCCCCAGCATGTGCTACCGGTTTCCAAGCCCTGGAGAAGATCTCCTGGTACTAATCTCCTGGTACTAATCTAAACTATTCTTGGGTGTTCGTCTCCCATTCTGTTACTTTATATTCCCCAGATGAGTGCAGTCTTTCTACGTCTGTCCCTCTCTTTCTGACTCATTTCACTTAGCATGATTCTTTCCATTTAGAAATACTTGTATGCAAATTTCATGACTTCATCTTTTCTAACAGCTGCATGGTATTCCATCGTGTAGCTGTACCACTGTTTTTGAAACCAGTCATTTGTTCTCGGGCACTCGGGTTTTTTCCAAATTTTGGCTACTGTGAACAGTGCAGCAATGAATAAACAAGTGTTTATGTCATTTCGACTGTACTTTTTTTTGTCTCTCGAGGATATAATCCCAGGAGTGGTATTGCTGGGTCAAATGGGAGCTCAATTTCTAATTTTTTGATAATTGCCCATACTTCTTTCCAAAAGGGCTGAACTAGTCGGCATTCCCACCAGCAGTGCAGAAGGGTCCCTTTCGCAGCACATCTGTGTCAACATCGATTGTTTTTGTTTTGTTCGATGTGGGCCAGTCTCTGTGGTATGAGATGATATCTCATTATTGTTTTGATCCACATCTTCCTGATGATTAGTTATGTAGAAAATTTTCTCTTGTCACTTTTTTTTTAAATTTTATTTAATTTTTTTTTGACTTACAAATTTTTGTGCTTGGGTTTCAATTATACAATGATCAAATACCCATCCCTCCACCAGTGCCCATTTCCCACCACCACGGATCCCAGTATCCCTCCCACCGCCCATCCCCCCCATCCCACCCTGCATCGGTTGCTTTGGTTCTTGTGGATATGGGCCAGTCTCTGTGGTGTGAAATGATATCTCATTGGGATTTTGATCTGCATCTCCCTGATGATTAATGATGTGGAGAATTTTCTCATGTGCCTTTTAGCCATTCAGATTTCTTCTTTGTGAAAGTTTCTATTCATTTCATCTCCTCATTTTTGATGGGGTTGGATGTTTTCTTCTTGTGGAGTTTAACCATTACTTTGTATATCCTTGATATCAACCCCTTATCAGATGTATATTTGGCGAATATCTTTTTCCATTCTGTAGATTGTCTTTGTATTTTGGTCACTGTTTCTTTTGAGGTGCAGAAGATTCTTAGTTTAAGATAGTCCCATTTGTCTATCTGTATTTTCACTTGCTTGGCCAGCGGCATGACATCTTTGAAGATACCATTATCTTCTATGTCATGGAGGGTTTTGCCAACTTTTTTGTCCATGTACCTTATGGATTCTGGTCTGATGTTGAGATCTTTAATCCACTTTTATCTTACTTTTGTACATGGAGTTAGGCAGAGATCTGAGCCCACTTTTTTGCAGGTAGCCGTCCAGTTTTGCCAGCAAAATTTGTTAAAAAGGCTTTCCCTGCTCCACTTCACTTTTCTTGCCCCCTATAGAAGATTAGATGGTTGTATGCTTGGGGGGAGATGTCAGTATATTCAACCCTGTTCCATTGCTCTATAGCTCTGCCTTTGTTCCAGTACCATGCTATGGAATTATTACTGCTATGTAGTAGAGTTTGAAGTTAGGGAGTTTGATTCCTCCCATTTTCTTTTTCCCCAGAATTGCTTTAGTTGTTCGTGGGGGCTTATTGTTTCATATAAATTTCAGGAATGTTTGCTCCTGACACTACTTCCACTACCCAGCCGTTGCCACACTTCAGGACGCTTTCCGGACCCGCGCAGCCACATCATAAGACACTAAATACCCATCTTCCGGAATTGTCGTACCGTATTTGATAGGGTTCAAATATGGTAACACCTACAAGGGTGATTAGAGGTCGCCCCAAAAGCCTCTATCCCTCTCGGAAAGACTGGCAAGCTACCGACAGTATTCAGCCCGCATGGAAGAGCCTGACAAGCTATCTGTTGTGTATTCGATACACCAAAACCAGTACCTACAACTGGTCTCATTCACCTGACCCTGAAGGCTTCACCGACATGGCAGTACTGAGAAGGATGAGAAAGGAGAGGCCGACAAAATCTCAAGGCCGACCTAGGCTGCCACAATGAAGGAAGACAAAAATGATCATCTGTACTTTCAATGCACGTACGCTAGCATCAGATGCATCCATCGAGGACCTGATGGTACAAGCGCGAATGATCAAGTACGACATCATTGGTCTGACTGAGACAAGAAGGCACGAAACTCACCATGCCGTTTTCGACACTGGAGAAGAATTGTTCCTCGGAACATGCGATAAAAGAGGTGTTGGAGGCATTGGTGTCCTTGTCAACACAAACTTGGCCAAGAGCATTGATTCATTCAAATGCCTAACAACCTGAATCGTACGTTTACATTTGAATAGATGTGGCTCACTGCCTGCAGTTTCTATCTTTGTTGTCTATGCACCAACATCTCATTATGATGAAAGAGAAATCGAGAAGTTCTACATGGAGCTAGAGAAGTTCTATAAAGAAGACCACACCATCTACAAGATCATTGTGGGTGATTTTAATGCCAATATAGGACTGAGAAGATCAGCTGAAGAACTTCACATCGGGACCCATGGCCTAGAATGGAACGAACAGGGTGAGAGACTGTCTGAGTTCATCATGTTGACCAAGACCATTCATGGTAACTCACAGTTCCAGAAGGCAGAATCTAAACGATGGACATGGGAGTCTCCCGGTGGACGATTCCACAACGAAATAGACCACATCATATTCAATCGACGGTTTTGCCTGACCGATGTTGCTGTTGTCCCAAAATTTCGAACGGGATTGGACCACCGTCTCCTTCGTGCAAAATTCTACTTCACAAAGGGGGGGAGAAAGGGCTGCAAAGTTCAAAAAGAGAACTCCCAGAACGACCACCACCTGGGAGCTTTTTGGCACTATTGCGGCAACTTGGGAAGATGCCATTGTTGACAACATTGACGAGGAATACGATCGACTGGTTCAGCACCTCCATGAATGTGCGAGGAACGCCAAGAGAGAGATAGCCACAAAAAAACGCCTGTCTTCGAAAACTCTTGAGCTAATTCGCCAGCGTGATTTGGCGCATGCCTCAGGCAACCGCAAGCTAACGTCCGAGCTCGCAAAGCAGTGCAGAGATGCGATCAAGGAAGACCTCAAAGAGAGAAGAGCAGAAGTACTGGTAGATGCGGCAGAAGCCAGGAAAAGTATTTGTAATGCCCGCCTGTCCTTCGCCAACTACAAGACCAAGATGACTGCCCTCCGACGTCCTGATGGATCCATCACATCCTCCAGAACGACAATGGAGAAGATTATCCATGACTTCTACTCAAATCTCTTTGATAGCCATGTCCACTTGCCGACATACCAAATTCCACAGGATGGATAAGTCGTTCCCAACTTTCTCCCTTCTGAAATCCGACACGCCATTTCGTCTGTAAAGAAACAAACAGCACCCGGCCCAGACAAGGTCAGACCTGAACACCTGAAGAACCTGCCATCAGTACTCATTAATACACTGGCTCGGCTCTTCACTCGCTACCTGTCTGAATGCAAGGTTCCATCCCAATGGAAAACCATCAGGACCTTACTACTGTTCAAGAAGGGAGACATCCATGACATTGGCAACTATCGCCGGATCTGCCTATTGTCTGTCATCTACAAGTTGTTCACTCGAGTCATCCTAAATAGGATTAGCAGAACACTAGATGAAGGACAACCATGCGAGCAAGCCAGGTTCCGCAAAGGATTCAGCACCATCGACCATATCCACACGATAACCAAGCTCATTGAGGTTTCTCGGGAGTTCAAGATGCCGCTCTGTTTAACGTTCATTGATTTAAAGAAGGCCTTTGATTTTGTTGAGACGGAAGCGGTCATTGAAGCCCTAGCCAATCAGGGCATTCAAGCCCAATACATCAGGATCCTCCGTGAGCTATATTGCGGATTCACTACCAAGATCTCACCATTCTACAAAGAAGTGATCGTTGATGTCAAGAGAGGGGTGCGGCAGGGTGATACCATTTCACCGAAACTCTTCAGTGCCACCATCGAGAACGTCATGAGACAACTGGAATGGGAAGGAATGGGAGTGAAGATAGATGGTCGGCAACTACACCACCTCCGCTTTGCTGATGACATGTACTTCCAGTACTATCTTTAACAGCAGTGGATAGAGTGGACATCCTTGTCTCGTCCCTCATCTTAGAGCGAAGGCTCTCAGTTTTTCTCCATTGAGGATGATGCTTGCTGTAGGCTTTTGGTAGATGGCTTTAACTATATTGAGGAAAGTCCCCTCTATCCCCATTTTGGCTAGGGTTTTCATCATAAACGGGTGCTGAATCTTGTCAAATGCTTTCTCTGAATCTATTGATACAATCATATGATTTTTATCTTTTCTTTTGTTGATATAATGGATTATGTTGATTGATTTCCGAATGTTAAACCAGCCTTGCATCCCCGGGATGAATCCTACTTTGTCATGGTGTATGATCTTTTTGATGAGTAGTAGAATTCTATTTGCTAGTATTTTGTTGAGAATCTTCGCATCCGTGTTTATCAGGGATATTGGCCTATAGTTTTCTTTTCTCGTGGTGTCTTTGTTTCCTTTTGGTATTAGAGAGAGGCTTCATAGAAACCGTTTGGGAGAGTTTCTGTTTTTTCAATTTCTTGGAAAAGCTTGAGAAGAACTGGCAATAGGTCCTCTTTAATTGTTTGGAAAAGTTCGCTAGTAAATCTATCTGGAACTGGGCTTTTGTTTTTGGGAAGATTTTGATTACAGTTTCAATTTCCTTGATGCTAATAGGTCTATTCGTGCACTCTATATCCCCTTGATTCAACTTTGGGAGATGATAGGAATCCAGTAATTTATCCATTTCTTCTGGGTTCTCTTGTTTCGAGGCATACAGTCATTCAAAGTAGTCTCTGATGATCTTTTGAATTTCTTTGGTTTCTGTTGTGGTATCTCCATTCTTGTTTCTGATTCGATTTATTAGGGTTCTCTCTCTCTTTTCTTTGTGAGTGTTGCTAGTGGTTTATCTATCTTATTTATTTTCTCGAAGAACCAGCTCTTGGTTTTATTGATCTTTTGAATTGTTTCTTTGGTTTCCATGCCATTGATTTCTGCTCTAAGTTTTATGATTTCTTTCTTCTGCCTCTTTTTGTCGATCCTTTTCTAAGGTCTTGAGCTGTAAGGTCAAGTTGTTTATGTGTATCGTTTCTACGGTCCTAAGATATGCTTGCAGAGCTATAAATTTTCCCCTTAATACGGCTTTCACTGCATCCTATAGGTTCTGGTAGCTCATGTCTTCATTATCATTTGTTTCCAGGTATCTTTTGATTTTGTCCTTGACTTCCTTATTGACCCACTCGTTGTTCAGCATTGAGTTGTTTAATTTCCAGGTGTTTAATTTGGTTCTCGGTGTCTGTATCAAACCATTTTTTGATATGGTTGGATGTTTTCTTCTTGTGGAGTTCAACCGTGGTTTGTATATCCTTGATATCAACCCCTATCTGGTGAGCATTAGGTGAATATCCTTTCCCATTCTGTACACTGTCTTTGTATTTTGGTCACTTTATTTTTTGAGGAGCAGAAGCTTCTTAGTTTAAGATAGTCCCATTTATCTACCTCTGTTTTCACCTGCTTGGCCAGTGGTGTGTCATCGTTGACGATACCATTAGCTTCAATGTTGTGGAGGGTTTTGCCAACCTTGTCTTCAATGTACTTTATGGATTCTGGTCTGATGTTAAGGTCTTTAATCCATTTTGATCTTACTTTAGTACATGGTGTTAGTAGAAATCTAAGCCCATTTTTGCATGCAGCTGTCCAGTTTTGCCAGCACAATTTGTTTAAGAGGCTTTCCTTGCTCCACTTCACATTTCTTCCTCCCTTATCAAAGATTAGCTGATCATATATTGGGGGAAGTTGTTTGTGTCAGTATATTCAACCCTGTTCCATTGGTCTGCAGCTCTGCCTTTGTTCCAGTAACATGCTGTTTTAATTATCACTGCTTTGTATTAGAGTTTGTGTTAGGGAGGTTGATTCCTCCCATTTTCTTTTTTCCAAGAATTACTTTAGCTATTTGTAGGTGTTTGTTGCTCCATGTGAATTTCAGGAGTGTTTGCTCCATTTCTATGAAGAATGCCATGGATATCCTTATAGAAATCGCACTGAATTTGTACATTACTTTGGAGAGTATTTCCATTAAACAATGTTAATTCTCCCAATACAAGAGCAGGGGAATTCTTTCCAGTTCCTCGCATACTTTTTTAGTTCCTGAAGTAGCATTTTGTGGTTTTCTTTATACAAGTCTTTTATGTCCTTAGTTAAGCTGATTTCTAGGTACATAATTTTCTGAGGCACAATTGTGAACAGGATTTTTTTTTTCATGTTACTTTCTTCTCTCTCAATATTTGCATATAGAAAAGCCATGGAATTTTGGGCATTGATTTTAGAGCCTGCAATTTAAGTATACAAGTCCATTGTTTGTAGGTTTTTTTGATAGAGGTTTTAGGGTTCTCTAAGTATAGTATCATATCTTCTGCAAATAGTGAGAGTTTGATTTGTTCTTTTCCTGCCTTAATGTCCTTAATATCTTTTTCTTGTCTGACTGCTATTGCAAGTACTTCCAGTAGTATACTGAACAGCAGTGGAGAGAGTGGGCATCCTTGTCTTGGCCCTGATTTAGAGGGAAGTATCTCAGTTTTTCCCCAGTGAGGATGATGCTTGCCTTAAGCTTGTGTTAGATGGCTTTAACTGTATTAAGGAAAGTATATAGAAGGTATATAGAAGGCTATACCCATTTGGCAAGGGTTTTCATCATAAATGGGTCTTGCTGGATCTTGTCGAATGCTTTCTCTGCATTTATTGGTATGATCATATAGTTTTGATCTTTTCTTTTGTTGACGTGATGAATTATGTTGATTGATTTCCAAATGTTGAACCATCATTGCATCCCCAGAATGAATCCCCATTGGTCAGTTGTATGATCTTTTTTGATGAGTTGATGTATATTCTATTTGCTAGTATTTTGTTGAGAATCTTCACAGTTGTGTTCATCAGGGATATCAGCCTGTAGTTTTCTATTCTTGTGGTGTCTTAGTTTCCTTTTGGTATTAGACAGATATGAGCTGCATAGGAACTTTTGCGAGAGTTTCTATTTCTTCAATTTTCTGGAAAAGCTTGAGAAGAACTGGCAATAGATCCTCTTTGAATATTTGAAAAAAATCGCTAGTGAATCCATCTGGACTTGGGCTTTTTTGAGAGCAAGACTTTTGATTACAGTTTCAATTTCCTTGACATTAATAGGTCTATTCATGTATTACAGATCTTCTTGGATCAACTTTGGGAAATGATAGGAATCAGGGAATTTTTCCATTTCTTCTAGATTCTCTTGCTTTGTGGCATACAGACTTTCAAAGTAGTCTCTGATGATCTTCTGAATTTCTTTGGTTTACTTTGTGATTTTTCCTTTTCATTTCTGATTCGGTTTATTAGATTTCTCCCTCTCTTTTTCTTTGTGAGATCGCTAGTAGTTTATGAATTTTGTTTATTTACTCAAAGAACAAGCTCTTGGTTTCCTTCATCTTTCGGATATTTGGGGGGATTCCATGTCGTTGATTGCTGTTCTAAGTTTTATGATCTCTTTCCTTCTACCTGGTTTGGGCTCTTTTTGTTGGTCCTTTTCTAAGATCTTGAGCTGTGAAGTCAAGTTGTTTAAGTGGGACTTTTTCTTCTATCCTGAGAAATTCTTGCAGAGCTATAAATTTACCCTTTAACATGGCTTTAGCTGCATCCCACAGGTTTTGGTAGCTTGTGTCTTCATTTTCATTTGTTTCCACGTATCTTTTGATTTCTTCCCGGATTTCTTTCTTGACCTACTTGTTGTTCAACATTGAGTTTTTTAATTTCCATGTGTTTTATTTGGTTTTCTGCATCTGAACATGTTTAACTTCTGCTTCAGTGCATCATAGTCTTAAAAGATAGTTGGTACATTGTCTATCTTACTGATTCTGTTGAGGTACACTTTGTGGTCCAGCACATGGTCTATTCCAGAAAATGTTCCATGTGCTCTGGAAAAGAATATATATTCTTTTTCTGGGAGGTATAAAGTCCTATATAGATCTATTAGCCCTCTGTCTTCTAATTCTTCCTTCAGAGCCATTATTTCCTTGCTGAGTTTTAATCTTCTTGATCTATCCAGAGGTGATAAGGTGGTGTTGAAGTCTCCAAGTACTATTGTGTTGCTCACAATGTCCTTCTTATGGTCTGTTAGCAGATGCTGTATGTATTTGAATGGTCCCTCATTGGGTGCATATACGATTAAGAGTGTAATTTCTTCCTGCTGTACATATCTCTTGATAAATAAAAAATGGCCTTCTCTGTCCCTTCTAAACTTTTTCAACCTGAAATCTATGTTGTCCTTTACTAGTAAGGCCACTGCAGCTTTTCTGAGGTGATTGTTTGCTTGCAGGATTGTTTTCCTTCCTTTGACTTTTAGTCTGTGTGTGTGTTCTGATTGTTCAGATGTGTTTCTTGTAGGCAGCAGAATGTTGGGTTCTGTCTCTGAATCCATTTTGCCACTCCGTGTCTCTTAATTGGTGAATATAGATCACTGATGTTGAGAGAGATTATTGACATGGGGTGTTGTGTCATCTTTCTGTAAGGGTTTGTTGTGCTTGTAGGGGTTTGTCTTGTCTTGTAGTAGCCCCTTTAACCTTCTTTTAGCTTTGGTTTTGAGTCTATGAAGTTCCTGCGATGTTGTTTGTCCACATAATAGTCTACCATTCCTTCGAGTTTGAGTGAAAGTTTAGCCGGATAAAGTATTTTTGGCGAAGCATTCATTTCATTGAGTTTTTTCACTATATCCCACCATTGCCTTTGGGCCTGGAGGGTTTCCTCTGATAGGTCTGCTTTGAATCTAAGGGGAGCTCCTTTGTATGTGATTTCCTTTTTGACCTTACTTAATATTGTTTCTCTCTCTGTGTCATCTATCATTCCAACTATGATATGTCTTGAAGTGTTTTTGTTAGGGTCTCTTTTAGCTGGCACCCTTCGGGCTCCTTGAATCTGGATGCCTGCATTCTCCACCTCTGGGAACTTTATAGCAATGATTTGTTTGACCATGGCTCTTTCATTGGGATTGCTTCCCTGACCTTCTGGTTCTCCAATGATTCTAATGCTGTTCCTCTTGAAATCATCCCCTAGGACTCTGATTCGCTCTAGAGCTATTTTGAGGTCTCTTCCCATATTTTGTTGTTGCCTGTAGGCTTCCTGCAGCTCATCTTTCAGCTCACTGATTCTGTCTTTGGCTGTAGCTATTCTACTGTTTAGGGCACACACTGAGTTTTTTATTTAATCTGCCAAATCCTTTATTCGTGACACTTCTGTGCATAACTTTTCAATTTCTGCTCTCATTTCTTCCTGTAATTTCTCGATTATCTGATCCATTGTTTCTTCTATGTCCTCCTTTAATTTACCGGATATCTGTCCCACTGTTTCTTTGAGTTCATTGAACATCTTCAATAGTTCATCTCTTAATTCTTTATTGGAGAACTCAGATTTGTTAGTAATGCCTGTTGAAGCTTCTGGACAATTTTCATTTTTCTCTCCTTATAATTGTGATTTGCACTGTTTCTTCATGTTGTTGCAGTGTTATAGAGACTGAGATGTAACAGGAGATTGCTGGGCATGGGTAATTTACCTGAGGCCTCTGGCCCCATAATAGGCCACGCCCACCTTTACAGAGGCCACGCCCCCTACGGGTACCTGGGAGAAGGAGAAAAGCCCAACTGATGCTTTTTTAACCTGCACTTTCTCTTTATTCATTTAATTTCTTCCCTATAACAGTCCAATGAGATTTACATTTCAAACTTATTCTATAGTTTAACTAGAAAGGAAATATTTCTTAAGACTTTGTGCTTAATACTTTGATATTGAGTAATAAGCATCTATAGGTTGAAGGAAAGAAATCTTTTCTAAGTGGTTTTTAGGAAAATATTTCAAGAATATTCAGAAAAAATTGAAATCTGGTTAACATTTCACTATTCAAAACTGAACCACATATATGGAGTCATTTGTCACAAGAAAAGCAATGTTTTTATTATTACAATAGTATAACTAAATGTATTTCTACCTATTATAAATGGTTATTATTTTTTGAGATATAGAGATTTATATTTCTAATATTAACATCTTTATTATTTAGGTTTAAATGGATCATTTGTACAGGAACGAGGTTTTAAAGCTCATTATACTAAGATTTCCATTATGATCTAATTCAAAATGAAAGTAAAAAAAGGTAAAGGCCCTCCCGTTGATCGTCGATTTGCTCGAGCGGGCCCAGTAACGTCTCCTTTGGAGACTTTGTTGTTACTGTGTCTGGCATATCGAATACTCTCGGTAGCTTGCCGGGCTCTCCAAGAGGGGCAGAGGAATCGAACTCGGGTCGGCCATGTTGGCTGCGTGCAAGGCAGACGCCCTACCCGCTGTGCTATCGCTCCAGCCCTAAAATAATAATTTGGTTCTGCTAAACCTGTGCTTCAGTAAAATATCACAAAGCAGTTACAGAGAAGTAACAAATTGTCTGATAAAGCACGACTCATGAATAATTATCAACCATGTGAGAATATATTATTAGTTCATACACAATCAGCTTTGTCTGTAAGGATAACTGGGTGTTTTCTCATTCCTGGATGATAGATTGTTTCTTGCCTTGAAACATTCCACAAAACTTCATGCAGTGTTATAAAAAAAGCAACAACAGACAATCATATACTCAATATATAATTCCATGTTAATATAATACATATAGACTTCTTAAATTGAACGGAGGACACCAACATGTTGAGCTCAGAACCAACTAGAGAAATGAGCCTAAATCATAAGGAATAAATCAGGAAAAAATTGGTATGTGTGGCATGGTAGATGTGTGTTCCTGGGAAATCAGAAAAAAAGCAAAGGACAAAAAACACATCATAAATATGAGAGGCAAATTATAAATAGTTTTTAGGGCAATTACTGGAGTTGGAGTTGATATTTTAAATTTCTTGTATTTGAGAGTGAGCTCCAGTTTGATCATGCTTGCAGCAATTATTTTTGTCAGCAAAAATACAAAACCCTCTTTATTGTGACACAGGCCTTTCAGTGATGTTAGTAAGCTGTAAGACAGTTAAATATATAATTCATAGCAGTTTTTACTTTGATTTCTTTTTTCAGTGAATCAAATGAAATGCATCTTCTCTCGGGAAATATGTAGAAAGCATATGGTAGAAAATACATCCAAGGGCTTGGTCATCTCAAAATTCTACTTTCCAATAGCTTAAGCTCAAAGCTTTTGCTCGTCTTTCAGGGCCAAGAAAATAACACAGAAACTTACAAATTTGCATCACGAACTATTCTGGGTCAATGATTAACCTCTGCTGTATTAATGAAGCCAGAATGTTTTGAACAGAAAGTTTTCCTGTGAAGATTTTGTATTAGAGGTTTAACAGAACTCAGATTAAGTGCCCAGAGTGATATAATAGTGGATAGAGCATTTGCCTTACACGGAGTTGAACTGGTTTCAACCCCTGGTATTCCTTATACTCCCAGGACACCACTAAGAGTAGTTTGGGTGTAGAGCCAGGAGCAATCCCTGAGCATCGTGGGGTGTAACCCGAAATTTTTTAGAAGCCAATAAAAACAAATAAAAAAGGCATGTAAGATTTATGCCCCAATTTTTTTAAGGTTGGATTTAGGACTTTACAAAAAAAGAGGAATGTGACATATTATTAAGCCTGCTGAGAAGACAACTCATTTTTCAAGTAAACACCTCAACAATCCCATATTCTAAAGTGCTCTAGTATATGTAAGGGCAGAAGCAATCATAAGATAACTAAAAAGTTCTTAGCCAAGAGTAATTGCACAATTAATGGTGTATAAAAAGAAGCTCATAAACAAAAGATAGCTTTACATATAGAATTTGTTAGGCTCTAATTGATAGATTAGATATATGGTTGCCCAGTTGCAGTTTTAAGAGCACAATCCCTTTGTTAATACTGTAATGGAATAGTTGAATAGTAGTCATTTTATAAAGTAATCTTTTGCTCTATTTTGCATAATATTTGAAATGCTATCAGTATACATTTTGAAATAAAAAATCTATTTAAGGAATCTGGGACATAAGTCAGGGGTATATGTTAAAGGACCCAAGTTTGAACCATGGCATCACACAGCCCCCAGTTGTGGACTTGGGAGTCCACAGCACAGCAAGTTGCAAGTAGCATCATATTTTCTGGCTCTAGCATTGAAATATCTGGCCTGGTTGACCAAGTTTCACTAGAAGGGACTCATGAAAGATTCCCTGAATATTATCTGGGAAACAATCTCCTAGATAAAAAATAAAGTTAAGAGATTCCAGGCTCTTTGGGAAATATAAAACTTTAGCTGAATGTCAAAAAACACAATTTTTTAAAATAAACAATTGTAACTGGCCACTAACATGCTTCATGTTTGGTCTCTCCTTGTATATTTGATAATTTGATATATTAGATAGAATTTTTCTCTATACTTGGCAATAGATTATAAATATTATTATGGTCATACAACCCATATTCCTTAACATGTTTCCTTGAAACTATCAAGGTTAGGGATTAGATTTTTTCCTGAATGCATATAATATGCATATTATATATATCGTGTAATATATATTTCTTTACTTTCAAAAGAATTTTCTAAATTATTATATTCAAGTTCAAAAACGACTCGGCTTGGGAGCTGGAGCTCTGCAATCCAGTGCTTGCTGCAGATGTGAGGTTAAATCTTGGGTTAAATCCCACATTGGAAAAAAAAACTCCCACACTACACACATACAAATACAATACTAAATAAACTGAATTATAAATGTAAATCATTAAATTTCTTCTATGAAGCCAATATACTGACAAAGTATTCCTCAAACATTTATAAATCTTTAAAAATAAAGTGATTGTTCCTAAACACTTAAGAATGATATTATCTTTTAAAATAAAGTGATTGCTTCAAGTAAGAAAATGACAAAGGTTAAATGTTTTGATTGTTTATAAAATACAACAGTTGACTTTGTTAAAGTTATTTTCTCTGTTTATATGTTTAATATAACTTCAAGTAAAACAACATTTGATCATACAATGAAGAAAAGTCTCTTCGACAAATGGTACTGGGGAAATCAGACAGTTACATGCAAAACACTGAAATAGACGATGCACTATCTCAGTTTAAAAAATAAATTCACTTCTATTAAAGATCTCGAAATAAAACCCAAACAATGGGGCTGGAGTGATAGCACAGCGTGTAAGGCGTTTGCCTTGCACGCAGCCAACATGGCCAACACAGGTTCAATTTCCAGCATCACATATGGTCCCCCGAGCACCGCCAGGAGCAATTCCTGAGTGCATGAGCCAGGAGTAACCCCTGAGCATCGCCGGGTGTGCCACAAAATAAAAAAAAATAAAATAAAATAAAAACAAACAATATGAGAGAAATACGTTAAATATTCTAAGACATCTGAATTAGAAATGCCTTGAGGAGTTGATCACCAACAGCAAAAGAAATAAAATGAAAGTAAATAACCCAACAAATAACTGGCATTGCATTGAATAAAAAAGCTTCTATCCAGCAAAAGATAAATACATATTAAAAGAACAAAAAGCACAGGTTATGGAGAGAGTAACTATGCTCCTAATATATTGAATAAGGTTTTAATGTCTAAAGTATATAAATAATTCAAGCTTTTACCCTTTAAAGAAGCTCGTGGACTTTCTTGAATACTCTCTGTCTCTGTCTCTCTCTCTCCCATCATATTTTTCTATACCAGTTACCCAAATGAAAATATTTTACCTCATTAAAAAAGAATTTATATAACCAAGTAAAAAAGGAAAAACACAATGCACTAACATTATTGGAAAAAGATTTAAATAAACACTTCTCCAAAGAGTATGTATAGATGCATGAAAGGAATATGTAAAGATGTTCATCATCACTTATTATCAGGAAAATGCAAATTAAAATTACAATAAGTTACCTCCTCAAAGCTGTGAGAATAGCTTACATCAAAAGAAACAAGTGCTGGAGGGGAGGTAGAAAAAAAAAGGAAATGTAAATTGACAAAAACATTTTGTGAAACATATGGAGCTTAGTCAAAAAGTTAAAAATGGAGCTACCATATAATCCAAAAACTTAATATCCACCCAAAGAATACACAAGCATTTAAAGAATGTGTTATAGATATCCCAGAGTGTTTAATGTAGCATCAACTAATGCACCGACTAATGTAGGATCCAACAGCTAAAAAGTAAAATCAAACAAAGTACTCATTGATGACTCAATTAAAAAAATGTCATATATTTATACAATGAAATACTATTCAGCTATTTTCTTGTTTGGGGATCACATCTGGTGATGGTCAACATTACTCCTGGCTCTGCAAAGAGTTCTGAGCACCTTTTGAATTTCTCAGAAATGGACTCAGAACTCTGCCTAACACCATGTACAAAAGTAAGATCAAAATGTACTAAAGACCTCAACATCAGACCGGAATCCATAAGGTATATTGAAGACAAAGTTGACAAAATCCTCCATGACATTGAAGCTAATGGTATCTTCAAAGATGCCACGCCACTGGCCGAGCAAGTGAAAACAGAGATAGATAAATGGGACTATCTTAAACTAAGAAGCTTCTGCGCCTCCAAAGAAACAGTGACCAAAATACAAAGACAGTCTACAGAATGGGAAAGAATATTCGCCGAATACACATCTGACAAGGGGTTGATATCAAGGATATATAAAGTACTGGTTGAACTCCACAAGAAGAAAACATCCAACCCCATCAAAAAATGGGGCAATGAAATGAACAGAAACTTTCTCAAAGAAGAAATCTGAATGGCAAAAAAGCACATGAGAAAATGCTCTACATCATTAATCATCAGGGAGATGCAGATCAAAACCACAATGAGATACCATCTCACACCTCAGAGACTGGCCCACATCCAAAAGAACAAAAGCAACCGAAGCTGATGTGGATGTGGTGAGAAAGGGACCCTCCTTCACTGCTGGTGGGAATGCCGACTGGTTCAGCCCTTTTGGAAAACAGTAGGGACAATTCTCAAAAAATTAGAAATTGAGCTCCCATTGGGCTGGAGCGATAGCACAGCGGGTAGGGCGTCTGCCTTGCACGCAGCCAACATGGCCAACCCGAGTTCGATTCCTCCACCCTTCTCGGAGAGCCTGGCAAACTACCGAGAGTATTCGATATGCCAGACACAGTAACAACAAAGTCTCCAATGGAGACGTTACTGGGCCCGCTCGAGCAAATCGATGATCAACGGGAGGGCCCTTGACCCAGCAATACCACTCCTGGGAATATATCCCAGAGAGGCAAAAATATAGTCGAAGTGACATTTCCACTTGTTTGTTCATTGCAGCACTTTTTACAATAGCCAGAATCTGGAAAAAAAAAAAAAAACCTGAGTGCCCGAGAACAGATGACTGGTTAAAGAAAGTTTGGTACATTTACACAATGGAGTACTATGTAGCTGTTCGAAAAGATGAAGTCATGAAATTTACATACAAGTGGTACTACATGAAAAGTATCATGCTAAGTGAAATGAATCAGAAATAGAATGATAGACATAAAAAGATTGCATTCATCTGGGGGACATAAAGTAACAAAATAGGAGATTAATACCCAAGAATAGCCGAGATCAGTACCAGGCGTATTACTCCATGGCTTAGAGGCCAGACGGGCATTCTAGGGGAAAGGGCAGCTCAGATAGAGAAGGGAGCACCAAATAAAGGGTTTTTGGAGGATCCTCCCAGGATGGGAGATTCATGTTGAAAGCAGACTATGGACCGAACATGATTGCCTCTCAATGCCTCTTTTGCAGACCACAGCCCCCAAAAGGAGAGAGAGAACAAAAGGGAATGCCCTGCCACAGAGGCAGGGTGGGATGGGGAGGATGGGGGTGGGAGGGATATTGGGATCCATGGTGGTGTAAAATGGGCACTGGTGGAGGGGTGGGTACTTGATCATTGTATAATCAAAACCCAAGCACAAAAATTTGTAAGTCTACAACTGTACCTCATGATGTTTCACTAATAAAAATTAATAATAATAAAAAAAGAATTTCTCAGGGCAGATTCAGGGAACCATATGAGATGCCAGGAATCTAACTCGTATTGTTGCAAATCAAGAGCCCTACCTACTGTACTATCTCTCTTTGGCCCCTCAATTGGCTTTTTTTATATAACAAAAATTTGTCATTCATTGATACTTAGAGAAACCCAAGGGAATAATATAAAGCAAAATAAGTCAGAAATTAAAAGATAAGTATTTAATGGTTTTATCTAGGTGTGAAATACTAGGATATAAAATTGAAGGATAGACAAAATAAAATAATGAATCGGGGGATAACTCACAAGAAAACATATACATGAAGGGAAAGGAAGAAGATAGAATTGGAGATAATTTGGGTGCGTATATTTTTAAGGGGGTGTATATTCTTGCAAGAATAATCCCAAAAATGCTTCATCACTTGGAGTACTGTGGGAAAGAAGCTTTGCCAGGATTTAAAAACAATTACTGTGAAATAAGTTGCACATCTGATTTACTGACTTCAGCTAATGATTCCTTTATGAAGAAAGGTACTAAATAATTAGTTATGCTTTTAAAAAGTTACCAGTTTACATAATTAATCAGGTTGCATTTTAAGTTCTAAGTTTTTGTTTATTATATACTCATAATTTGGAAATACCAAGGAAGAAAATCTTTTATTTTTAATGATGCATGAGTGGAAGTAATGCTAGTTCATAGTATTTGATTGTAAGAAATCAATAAAATATTTGCTTTTTTAAAAAAATGCAGTAGGTTTTACTTAAAGAAAAAAATTGAGTATAAAAACCAAAACCGTTTTAAATGGTTATAAAATAAATGAAGCTGGCTAAATTAATCAACATTGCTAAAATTGACCAGTTCACCTAAAGCAAAATACAGATTCAGTCCAATCCCTATTAAAATTCCAATAGAATTTTAAAGGAAATAGAACAAAGAATACTAAAGAATACTAAAATTTATATAAAATTTATAAAATTTTAGTAAGATGTCACAGCACACATGTGAGAATGACCAATATCAAAATCACTGTCCTCCCGTAGTTCATTGATTTGCTTGAGTGGGCCAGTAATGTCTCCATTGTGAGACTTGTTGTTACTGTGTTTGGCATATCAAATATATCATGGGTAGTTTGCCAGGTTTTGCCATGCGAGCGAGATACTCTTGGCAGCTTGCTGGGCTCTCTGAGAGGGGCAGAGGAATTGAACCTGGGTCGGCTGAGTTGGCTGCGTGCAAGGCAAACGCCCTACCCACTCTGCTATCACTCCATCCCAATATCAAAAAGAACTAGAAACAAAAGTTAGCAAAGTATATGGGGGAAAAAGATGTACCGTATGTGAAAATGTAAGTTGTCAAGATATTTTTTATAATAGCATGGATATTCTTCAAAAACTCAAAAATATATTGTGATTCAGCATTTGGACTTTTATGTATTTATTCAAAGGTATGAAAGCACTGATTAAAAAATAAATTTGCACACATTTGGTCACTACAGAACAACTTAAAACCACCAACATATGCAAACAACTTAAGAGTCCATAAATATATAAATGTATTAAGATGTGGTGATACACATGATGGAATATCATACAACTATAGAAAGATGAAATTTTACCATTGTAATAACTAGATGAAATTTAAGGGGACTATGCTACGTAAACTAAACCAGGAGTAAAACAAATACCAGATGGTCTCACATTACATGGATTATAAAGAAACAAAGCAACTAGAAAGATTTAAAAAATAAAAATATATTGGATTCTTGGGAGGCTCGAGTGATAGCATAGCAGGTAGGGTGTTTGCCTTGCATGCGGCCGGCCTGGGTTCATTTGCCAGCATCCCATATGGTCCCATGAGCACTGCCAGGAGTAATTCCTGAGTACAGAGCCAGGAGAAAAAAAATCTTGGAATGGAACAAGGGACATGGGAAAGGTACCCATTAGATTTTAATGAAAATTCATTGGTATTTTAGCAGTATATCTACATATTTACATCTCTTTACACAGCAAAAGAAATGTAAGCACATGCTTCTAAAATATATAATGTGGAAAATCAATGTATCTTCAAAAATTATCATTTTAAAAAATGCAAAACTATTTACAGTAACAATTATTAAGTTAAAATTGTGAAAGTTCTTTTTCTTTAACATGTAAACTGTTACTATAGAAAAACATAAGATAAAGTTCATCTCCTTAGTGTGTTTTATCAAACAAGTGATTTTTACAATCATAGCTTGCAGCAATCTTTTCCATTTTACCTCCTACACAGAGTTCTCATTCTTAACTGCCTTCCAACTACCTACACTTCCCTCCCACAGATGTCCTTTACTCATCCATTACACATCAGCTGTAGTCTACTTTCACTGACCCTCCCAGGCTGACATATATTTATGACGTTTCCAACTATTTTAGCTTATTTAAAACCAAGTAATTCAACCTTTCTTCAACAGTAGCAGACTGACATTTTTTCTGTTTTTATTATGTGCATATGCACAGGGTTTATTCCCATTTGTGAATAGATAAGCTTTCGTTACTCCTCATGTTCATAGTTCTACTACACAACTTTGGTCTTCTTTTAGCTTTTGAGATTCTTCTTCTTTTTTTTTTCTTTTTTTTTTTTTTTTGCATTTTGGGTCACACTCGGCAATGCACAGGGTTCATGATTTCCGAAGGTTAAACCTGGTTCATGCACTCAGGAATTATTCCTGGCCATGCTCGGGGACCATATGGAATGCTGGAATGGGACCCAGGTCAGGCTCTGAAGGAATAACTAGAAGAGAAAGGGCTAATATACCTATATAGGGCTCTACATGCCCAAAAGAAAGAATACACATTCTTTTCCAATGTACAAGAAACATTTTCTAAAATTGACCACGTTCTGGGTCACAAAACATACTTCAATAGAATAAGAAAAATAGAAATTGTATCAATTTTCTTTTAAGATCACAATGTGCTGAAGATAGAAGCTAATCACACACAGACATGGAGAACCAAATCAAAGACCTGGAAATTAAAGAACTCAATGCTGAACAATGAGTGGGTGAGGAAGAAAGTCAAGGAAGAAATCAAAAGATACCTGGAAACAAATGTGAATGAAGACACCAGCTACCAGAACCTGTGGGACATAGCTAATGCCGTGTTAAGAGGAAAATTTATAGCTCTGTAATAATTCCTCAGGAAGGAAGAAAGGGCCTACATAGATAACTTGATTTCACAGCTCAAGATCTTAGAAAAAAATGAACCATAGGAACCCAAATCCATCGAAGGATAGAAATAATAAAACTTAGAACAGAAATTAACATGGAAACCCAAAAAATAATCCTAAAGGTGAAAGAAACCAAGAGCTGGTTCTTTAAGAAAATAAACAAGACTGACAAACCATTAGCAAGACTCACAAAGAAGGAGAGGGAACCCTAAAAACTGAATCAGAAATGAAAAAGGGGACATAACACCAAAAACCAATAAAATTCAAAGGATCACCAGAGACTATTTTTAGAGTCTGTATGCCATGAAACAAGAGAACCTAGAAGAAATGTATAAATTTTTGGATTCCTATAACCTCCCAATACTGAACCAAGAAGACTTGGAATACTTGAATAGACCAATTAATATCAAGGAGATTGAAACTGTAATCAAAAGCCTCCCACAAAACAAAAGCCCAGGTCTAGATGGATTCACTAGTGAATTCTTCCAAACATTTAAAGAAGACATGTTGCCAGTTCTTCTCAAGCTTTATCAGGAAGTTGAAAAAACTCTCCCAAACAATTTTTATGAGTCATATATCTCCCTAATAACAAAAGCAAACAAAGACACCACTAACTATAGGCATATCCCTGATAAACATGGATGCAAAGATCCTCAACAAAATATTAGCAAATAGAATCTAAAAAATCATCAAAAGGATCGTACACCACGACCAAGTGGGATTCATCCCAGGGATGCAAGATGGTTTAATCTTCGGAAATCAATCAACATAATCCATCATATCAACAAAAGTAAAAATAAAAAACATAAGACATATCAATAGATTCAGAGAAAGCATCTGACAAATTCCAACACCCATTTATGATTAAACTCTCACTAAAATGGGGGTTGAAGGAACTTCCCTCAAGTTAGTCAAAGCCATCTACAACAAACCTATGGCAAATCCTCAATGGGGGAAAAAACTAAGGGCATTTCATCTAAGACCAGGCATAAGACAAGGATTCCCACTCTCATAACTTCTGTTCAATATAGTGCTGAAAGTTCTCGCAGTAGCATCTAGGCAAGAAAAAGATATTAAGGGCATCCAGATAGGAAAGGAAGAAATCAATCTCTCACTATTCGCAGATGATATGATACTGCATCTACAGAATCCGAAAGTCTGTATCAAGAAACTCCTAGAAACAATATACTTTTACAGTAAAGTCACAGGCTATAAAATCAATATGCCAAAGTCCATGGCCTTCTTAAACCAAAAATGAGACAGAGGAAAGCAACATGAAAAAGCAATCCCATTCACAATCGTACCCCAGAAAACCAAATACTTGGAATCAGCTTAACTAAGGAAGTAAATGACCAATATAAAGAAAACTACAAAATGCTTCTCAACGAAATAAAAGAGTACACAAGGAAATGGAAACATATCCCTTGTTCATGGATACGAAGAGTCAACATTGTCAGAACGGCAATATACCCCAAAGCATTATACACATTCAATGCAGTTCCTATAGGAATACCCATAAAATTCTTCAAGGAAATGGATCCAACACTCCTGAAATTCATATGAAACAACAAACTCCTACAAATAACTAAAGCATTTCTGGGGGAAAAGACGATGGGAGGCATCACCCTCCCCAACCTCAAACTCTACTACAAAGCTACAACAATTAAAACAGCATAGTACTGGAACAAAGGCAGAGCTGCAGACCAATGGAACAAGGTGTAATATCCCTTCACACAACCCCAAATGTATGATCATCTAATCTTTTATAAGGTAGCAAGAAATATGAAGTGGAGCAAGGAAAGCCTCTTTAACAAATGGTGCTGGCAAAACTGGACAACCGTATGCGAAAGAATGACCTTAGACCTCAACCTAACACCATATACAAAAGTCAGATAAAAATGGATCAAAAACCTCATCATCAGACCGGATCCATTAGGTATATTTGAAGACAAGGTCAGCAAACCCCTCCACCACATTGAAACTAATGGTATCTCCAAAGATGACATGCCACTGATCAACCAAGTGAAAACAAAGAGAAACAAATGGGACTATATTAAACTAAGAAGTTTTTGCACCGCAAACGATTCAGTGGCAAGAATACAAAGACAACCTACAGAATGGGAAAGAATATTCATAGAATACCCTATCTGATAAGGGGTTGATATCAAGGATATACAAGGCACTGGTTGAACTCCACAAGAAGAAAACATCCAACCCCATCAGAAAATGGGCAATTAAACGAATAGAAACTTTCTTAAGGAAGAAATATGAATGGTCAAAGGGTACATGAAAAAATGCTCTTCATCACTAATCATTAGGGAGATGCAGATCAAAACAACTATGAGATACCACCTCACACCACAGAGACTGGCACACATCCAAAAGGACAAAAGCAACCGGTGTTGGTGTGGAAGTGGAGAGAAAGGGACCCTCCTACACGACTGGTGGGAATTCTGACTGGTTCAGCCTATTTGGAAAACAGTATGGTCGCTTCTCAAAATATTAGAAATCAAGCTTCCATTTGACCCAGCAATACCACTCCTAGGAATATATACCTGAGATGCAAAAATGTATAGTCCAAGTGATATCTGCACTTGTTTGTTCATTGCAGCACTCTTTACAATAACCAAAATCTGTAAAATACCCGAGTGCGCGAAAACAGATGATTGGTTAAAGAAACGTGGTATATCTACACAGTGGAATACTATGCAGCTGTTAGAAAAGATGAAGTCATGAAATTTACACACAAGTGGTATTACATGAAAAGTATCATGCTAAGTGAAATGAGTCAAAAAGAGAGGGACAGACATAGAAATATTGAATTCATCTTTGGAATATAAAGTAATGGAATAGCAGACTAACATCCAAGAATAGTTGAGATAAGTACCAAGAGCTTCACTCCATGACTTGGAGGCCAGCAGCACATGCTGGGGGGAAAGGCAGCTCATATAGAGAAGGGAACACCAAGTAAAGGATGTGGGGAGGATCCGCCCAGGATGTGAGATGCATGCTGAAAGTAGACTATAGACCCAACATAATTGCCACTCAATACCTCTTTTGCAAACCACAACACCGAAAATGAGAGAGAGAGAGAGAGAGAGAGAGAACAAAAGGAAATGCCCTGCCACAGAGGAGGGGTGGGATGGGTGGTGGATTGAGGAGCTGATGGGATCATTGCTGGTGGAGAATGGGCACTGGTGGAAGAATGGGTACTTGACCATTGTATAACTGAAACCCAAGCACAAAAATTTGCAAGTCTATAACTATAGTTCATGGTGTTTCACTAATAAAAATTAAAAAAAAAACACTGAACTATAAGAGTATATTTGCTTTCTTTTTTTTATACATAAGTAACATCTGGCTTGGGGTAAAACATTTGCACACCTGGGATATAACACATGGACTATAACAATTGCACAAATAACCCAATCACATTAAAAAGGCATACTAACATGTTTTTCCCCTGAATTCTCTATTAGTGGGGTTGTCATTTTTATCTGTAGCTCATTTTCATTTCTCTTTATAACTCCAAAGCAATTTGTTTTAAATCATGTAAAATGTGTTCAATTGATTGATTTTCTCACCATTAACCTTCCAGTGAACTAGCTACAACTTGGAAATAACGTTACAAAACAGCTTGATTTTTCCTACTAGCAGGTAGGAAAAAAATACTCAGCTTCCTCAAAATACTCCTACAACACACATTTTGGAAAAGTCATATGAATTTCACTTCTCAGCAAAGAATTAAGGCCCAGAGGAATTAAGGCCCATGGGATTTGAGCTCCTGCCTTGAAAGCATTTGATTATAAGTTCAAATCCCTAGTGCCCCATATGTTCCAGAACAATTCTGCCATCATTGCTGCTTGAGTCTTTCAGTTCTGCTGTTAGTGACACTCCACCTCTACAAATGATTGCCAATTAAGTGTGTGTAAGTACCACAAAAAGAGGTGCATCCTCTAGTGAGCACCCTCACTAAAGAGATGTTTGGTCTGATGACAAGCACAAGTGTGAGCACCACAGTGTTCCACATCAAGCACCACAAACCATAACTTGTGCGGCTAGACTTTGATCCCTGGAAAGCATGGTACAAGCATTGCATCTAAAGGGAAGCAAATTTCTGATCTCTACATGTCCAACGGTATAAGCAACAATCTGTTTTGAGAAATAAATATTCACTTTCTTATAGATTGTTTTATTGTTTTATTTCCTATCAGAAGAAAAGAATGTTTAATCAATTGATTTAAACATGTATAAGAAGAACTACAGTGAAAAAATATTATTTTCATGGATAAAATGTATATAGCATAGTATAAAATCACACTAGAAACAATAGGATTATTTCATTTAAATCGAGTATCAAGAATTTTTCTATTTCGATAGTTCTAAATACATTCTATATTGAAGATAAAACTTAGGCCATTTAAGTGTTAGAGAAAAAAGTTTTGAATGTAATTTAAAACCATTCTTATAAGTCAAAATTAAACTAAAACTACATCATTAAATCTACTGCAAATCATTATCAGAAAAAAATATTGGGGCCTGAGTGACGGAGCAGGGGTAGGGTGCCTGTCTTGCACACAGTCGGCCTGGATTCAACCCTCTGCACCACATATGGTCCCTGAGCCCTGCCAGGAGTGATCCCTAAGTGTAGAAGGATGCTTTCTACCACTAGTAGCTTCTCAAACTCTTCTGAAATTCTGCTAGTCTAAGTTAATAGGCACATTTATTTTTAAGCATTAATGGAAATGATAAAATGAATATAAAACTAAACTAAAAAGTATTCATTGCATTCCCCTGTGATCTAAGTGTTAATATTTTTAAGGTAGAATGCAAATGTTTTAAATGTTATCAAGGAAATCTAGGTATAGTAACAGTAACAATTCCAAGCAGTGATGTATGTTGTTTTTGTTTAAAAGTTTTTTTTAAGATAATGCTGGTTATAACATTGCATATATTTAAATACAGCTTCACTCCATAAACTAAGAGTGTTTTTTTATTTATTGGTTTGGGGGCCAACTCAGCAATACTCAGGGCTTATTCCTGGCCCTGTCCTCAGAGTTTACTTCTTTAGGATCACGGGGGACCATATTTGTTGCCAAGAATCATACTGCATAAACTACCACATACAAGACAAGTGCCTTACTTGCTGCACCATCTTTCCGGTGCCAATTTAAGAGTATATTTAAAAGGCATGAGCAGGGCTAGAGAAATACGACAAGAAGTAGAGTGCTCACCTTGCACACAGTTGAACTATGCTCAATCTCCAGCACTGCTTACGGTCACCAGAGCACCACTTGGGATAGGAGCTAGAAATAAGCCCTGAGCACCACTGAGTGTGGAACATGCACACAAAAACACATAATTAGTGATAATTGGTATGGGAGATGTAAAGGGTGCAAGGTGCAAGTGACATCATAACAAAGATACTAACCTAGAAAGACAAGAGTTTTTTTGGTGGTGATAAGCAACAAGAATTATGGCTTGCAATTAGCTGCACAAAGAATTTAACTGTGGAGTGAAGTGTGGCATAACTCAGCATAGCACCACCAAGAAAGTGCCAAATAGAATGAATCTGGATCATAATAAATAGTGATGATTATAAAAGACAAACAGGAGAGTTTTATCAACTCTATTAACAGTTTTTAACTTTGTCTTAAGTAGTCTCTGTAAAGAAATAGAATTATCAATATTTTTAAAATCTCACTTCAGCAATTCTGTGGAGAACTGATGGGAATTGAGAAAATTTAGATCAGAAGAAAATGAAATAGCATATGAAGGCCAAAGATCGGAATAGTGTAAAAATTTGAAAGACAGGAATAAAATGTATAGGATTTTACAATTGATTGGTTGTGAGAAATAGAAGGATTAATACTAAGGATGATTCCAAAGACTTGTTAGAAAAACTTGGAACAGACCAAGAGCAATTCTGTTCAAGTTTGAGCAAGAACGATGAAGAAATCTCTCCCTCTCTGTACACATCCACTTCTGCTTTTAAAATGTGAAAGATTAAAAAGATAGAAGGTAAGAAATAAAAGTTCATGAGGTGAAAGACCCAAAGAATAGGAGACTGAAAAATTGAAAGGTGATGGAAATAAAACAAAACATAAAAAAGCATGAAAAACAAAATCAAAGTAACATTTCCTTTGAAATCTGAAAACTAAACTTGAAAACATGGACTCAATAATTAAGAAATAAAACCTAGGTATATATTGTCAATGATTTTGTTTAAATTCAAGGTTAAAAACTATCTTAAATTATTTATTCTTTTTACAAAAGAAGCAATAATATTGTTTTATATGTGTAGTGCAGTTGTGCATTCTGACTAGTAGAATCTGCATTCCTCCATCAATAGCCTTTTTTTATTTTTATATAGTAGTACTGCTATTTATTCAGCCACTGATTACCTGATTGAATTGTGCATGAACTCCACCTTACTTTTTTTCATTTTTTATAATTTTATTTATTGAATCACCGTGAGAGCAGTTACAAAGCTTTCAGATCTAAGTCTCGGTCATACAATGAAACACCCGTACCTTCACCAGTACCCATTCTCCACCCCCAACAACCCCAGTATACCCCCATTCTACACCCTCCCCCTACCTGTGGGGCAGATGATTTCCACATTACTCTCTCTCTCTCTACTTTGATCACATTCAATATTTTGACACCAGACCCACCATTATTATTTGAGATTTTACCCCAAAACTCAGATCTGCTGAAAAGGAAACAGTAGACAATTTGTTTTCTATTGCTGGGTGTGAATAACATATGATGTCATGTGGCTGAAGTAGTGGCCATGCATTTTTGAAATTTCGAAATTTTAACACTTAAATCTGGAGGGATTTCTGCCAAAACTGCTGGGTTCCAAGATTAGCTTCTGAGTCTCTGGGATCATGGCTGTTAAGCAGCTTGATCAGGAGCCAGAAAAGCCATTTGTGGGCGATAGCTTGGGGTCTCATTGGGGTGGGGAGGACAGGACCGGCTCCATCTCCATCCCGTGAGGCCCAAAATGTCTCTTCACTGCGGGCCCAAACCTGACCGTCCAATGGCCTCTGAAGGATGATGGCTACCAAGCTGCCAGGAGGAAGGAGGCGGAGAGACAACACCCTTTCCCCCCTGGGGTGGCCCGGCAACAGTAACATACTGCATGGTCCGGATGCATTTCTGTCAAAAGCCGCTGGGTTTTGAGATTTGTTTCTGAGTCTCTGGGATCATGGCTGTTAAGCAGCTTGATCAGGAGTCAGAGACACTGTTCGTGGGTGATGACTTGGGGTCTCGTTGGGGTGGGGATGACAGGCCCGGCTCCACCCCCATCCCGTGAGGCCCTGCTTGTCTCGTCACTGGGGGCCCAAATATGACTGTTCAGTGTCCTCTGAAGGATGGTGGCCACTACCTGGGTTGGCCCAGCACTGGTAACCTACTGCAGGGACCGGACGCATTTCTGCCAAAAGCCACTGGGTTTCGAGATTTGTTTCTGAGTCTCTGGGATCATGGCCATTATGCAGTTCAATCAAGAACCAGAGAGGCCATGCCTTCAACTATATAGCTGAGTCGGAAGTGGTTTGTGGGTGTGTTTCCCACATGCCTAACTTTTGGCTTTTTACTTTCTTGGTAAACTTTGCCCCAAGTTTTTGGGGTCTGGCCAAAGGCACAGCAGCAATTTTGGGGTATCTGGAAGTCTGAAGGCGCCATCAGTCTGCTGATGCACTCACCTCACAGGAACAGATTGACCTGCTGGCAGCACCATACCCCCCATCAATAGCCTTAAACATCCTCCTTACCTCTTAGATCACATTTATATTGACCATATGTCAGAGTTCTGAAGAAACAATCTTAAAAATATTCTAATTCCTCATGGTGTTTCACTAATAAAAAAATATTCAAATTCCAACTCATCCATCTCAGCTCCCCTCAAAAGAAAAACAGTAATATGGAGTGTGACAAACTTGTTTTAATACTCAGACAATACCTGGCTTTGAAGCCATGCTAATATTATATGCTAATAGATAGATGCCCTAGTAAAAGATCGATCAAGAACAATAAAAACCAGATAATAACAACAATGTATAAAAATACACAAAAATGCTAGTAGTCAATAATAATTAAAATTTTATCTTTAATTCATTTATAGTTTAGTTTATAAAATGTTTATTATCTTTTTTCTGCTTTTTGGGTCACACCCGGCAATGCCCAACGGTTCCTCCTGGCTCTGCACTCAGGAATTACTCTTGTCGGTGCTCAGAGGACCCTATGGGATTCTGGGGATTGAACCCAGGTTGGCTGCGTGCAAGCCAAACACCCTACCTGTTGTGCTATCACTCCAGTCTGTTTATTATCTTTACTAGCTAAAATTTGCAAATTGATTCAATAAAATTGACTAAGATTAATAGAATTATAGATCTAGGGATATTGGCAACTTTTAGTCCCCTCTCAGACTCTTTCCTTATTTTGAAGGAATCAGTCCAGACTTCCTGCTCAATAACAGGGAAAGTGCATTCTAAAATAGCAAAAGTGTTTCTGCAAGCTCAGCAGCATGTATAATCAGGAACTCTAGGCAACACTGATTTACTTTTTGCTTTTATACTTCTAATTACTTTCAGTAATTACCAATGTCTGAGTATTATTATCATCATTGCCTATTTCCATCTCCAGCTCTTTCAACACTTTGGTAACCATTTTCCTATTTTAACCACGTAATTATTAGTTTTTCCTAACTCAGTTTTGACAGATAATAGACCTAGTTGTTTCATTATACTTTACTTCAAAGACTCCCATTTGTATTAACATGTAAAGAAGCAAAATGTGAACAAAAAAATAATACATTATGCCTTCTCTAGATGGAATCTCGGGGACCATGAGCTTTTACAAGCATGGCAATGGCATGCGGGTACTAGGACTATTTTCTGAACCGCCATGGGGCCACCCTGGCTCCCAGGCAACCTTTGATTCCGAAAGTCACCACAACCCTTCCCCAGAGCCATCTTATAGCACACAGCAGCGAAGAAGAAAACTGGCTATAGGGCCCCACAGCTCCCGGAGAATTCTCCGGGCCCCATACAGAGCCGATATTACTGGGAGGTCCCAAATGGTGTAGGTGCTGTCTCCTCGCCTTCTTCAGATGGAATCCCAGTGACCATGAGCTTCTACAAGCATGGCTCTGGCATGCGAGTACCGGGACTATTTTCCAAATGGTGCAGCCGCTTATATGGCCGTGCAACATTTCCTGATACGCAGAGTGATCAATGGAAAGTGAATAATCTAGCATTTGTCCCTGAAAGTCAGGCTTGAATGGTGGTGGGAAAATCTGAACAAAATATAATGCCCAACTGAAATACATCTGGACTGTGTATTTAACTATGGTGCTATGCCACTCTAGGAGGGAAAGGATGTCTGTCCCTCTGCCTGTCCCCCATTGCAGCGGTGACATGGTGGCCTGCATCTTTTAGAGTCTAATGAATAGCCAGGTATGAGACTGCATTGACAAGGCACGTGGAGCTTCATGGAATTGGCCCTGCTCCCCGCCATGACAATGCTCTGTGTTCTCACCCTCAAATGCCTCCTCCGATTCGTGACTGACCATGAACCCAGAGGCACACATACCAATCTCGGAACCCTGGCAGTAATCCCTCTAGGTTTATTACTAGAATATCAGAAATCCAAATTCACTTGGCCACTATTGTGGCCAAATAACATCATATGCTCTTCATAATCAGCAATAGAAAACAAATTTTCTAATGAAGTCTTTGTGGCAGGTCTGAATGTTGGGGAAATATCCAAATAAAAATGTTGGGTCTTCTGTTGTAATATTGAATGTGATCAATGTAGAAAGAGACAGAGTAAAGTGGAAATCCCCGCATAGGTGAGGGGTGGGTAGGAGGGGGGTATACTGGGGTTCTTGGTGGTGGAAAATGTGCACTGGTGAAGGGACAGGTGTATGATCATTGTATGACCGATCAAGACTTGAACTTAAAGGCTTTATGACTGTTCTCACGGTGATTCAATAAATAAAAAATATGTATTAAACTCATTAGTAAACAGATTAGTAATGAAATATATTAATGCTGACAAAAATTTTATTCACTTTTTTATATAGACAACACTTCAGAGTTCAGGTAAGAATTGGAGGAAAGAGGGCAAAGTTCCTCCTGGGATGCTAGCTCTGGCTCCTGTGGTTCTCAGAGGCATGCAATGCCAGAGACAGACCTAGGGCCTTGGTCGCATAATGGTTTCTACCACTTCAGTCATATCACTTGATCCTTGGATATATTGACTTTAGCAAACAAAAAAGTCTCAAATAAAGGATTTGTTATGTATAATGAATTATATCATCTTTTTCCATGACCAAGTTAAAATATGCATTTATAGGTAATTTTCAGATATACAAGTAAATATACATCATTGACTGCTAATTATAATACTAAGAGTGAAGGTGGAAATAAAGCTGAATATGTATTTATATGATACATAAAAACCCACTCATAGGAATAGAGAAATAGTACAGGAGGTTAAATCCCTTGCTTTACATGTGGCTGACCCTGGTTTAAATTTCAGGCATCACATATGATCCTCTGGCCACTTCCAGTGGTCATGCCTGAGTATTGCTAGGGGTCACTCTTGTGCACTTCCAGGTGTGACCCAGAAACAACCCCCAAATAAAATAGTTCTATAAATATACCCTTGAAATTTTCACATACATAACACCAAAATAAGTTTCAGTATCAACTCTTAATATAAGTACAAAGACCAAACATCTATAATAGACCAATCATCTATAATACATGAGATAAATACATCAGATTATATTAATCCAAAGAAATCCTATGGTTTTTTTAATTTTTATTTTTATTAGTGAAACATCATGAGGTACAGTTGCAGACTTACAAATTTTTGTGCTTGGGTTTCAATTATAGAATGATCAAATATCCATCCCTCCACCAGTGCCCATTTCCCACCACCACGGATCCCAGTATCCCTCCCACCCCTCGTCCCCCCATCCTACTCTGCCTCTGTGACAGGGCATTCCCCTCTGTTCTTTCTCTCCTTTTGGGTGTTGTGGTTTGCAAAAGAGGCATTGGGTGGCAATCATGTTTGGTCTATAATCTACTTTCAGCATGCTTCTCCTATCCTGGCAGGATCCTCCCAACACCCTTTATTTGGCGCTCCCTTCTCTATTTGAGCTTCCTTTTCCCCTAGCACGTGTGGCTGGCCTCCAAGTCATGGAAATTGAGCTCCCATTTGACCCAGCAATACCACTCCTGGGAATATATCCCAGAGAGGCAAAAAAGTATGGTTGAAGTGACATCTGCACTTGTTTGTTCATTGTAGCACTCTTTACAATAGCCAGAATCTGGAAAAAAACTGAGTCCCCCAGAACAGGTAAGGTAAGGTAAAGGCCCTCCCGTTGATCGTCGATTTGCTCGAGCGGGCCCACTAACGTCTCCATTGGAGACTTTGTTGTTACTGTGTCTGGCATATCGAATACTCTCGGTAGCTTGCCAGGCTCTCCGAGAGGGGCGGAGGAATCGAACTCGGGTCGGCCATGTTGGCCGCTTGTAAGGCGAACGCCCTACCCACTGTGCTATCGCTCCAGCCCCCCCCCCCCCCCAGAACAGATGACTGGTTAAAGAAACTTTGGTACATTTACACAATGGAGTACTATGTAGCTGTTAGAAAAGACAAAGTCATGAAATTTACCTACAAGTGGTACTACATGGAAAGTATCATGTTAAGCGAAATGAGTCAGAAAAAGCGGGATAGACACAGAAAGATTGCATTCATCTGGGGAACATACAGTAACATAATGGGAGACTAACACTCAGAAATTCTATGTTTTTTATAGAGAAATCTCAAGTAAAATTCTTGAGACTGATAAATAAATTATAGTTTTAAAAATGCCTAATTTCTCAAAATTAAAACTGACAAGTTTTGCATAATTGATGTTATAACAATAAAGGAAGAGAAGGTGTACTTCTGGGGAGGTGACACTATAAAGTAAATGCATAAGGAGCTTATAGGCACCTATAATGTTGTGTTTCTTTGGTGTTTTTGTTTGTTTTGGTTTGGAGGGGCTGGAGTGATAGCACAGCAGGTAGGGCGTTTGCCTTGCACACGGTGACATGGCCAACCCGAGTTCTATTTCTACACCCCTCTCAGAGAGCCCAGCAAGCTACCAACAGTATCTCGCCAGCACGGCAAAGCCTGGCAAGCTACCCGTGATGTATTCAATATTCCAAACACAGTAACAAGTCTCACAATGTTACTGGGCCCGCTCAAGCAAATCGATGAACAACAGAAGGACAGTGACAGTCACTTAGTTTGGAGGCCACAGCCACTGATACTCAGGGATCACTCCCAGACTCCTGGCTATGCTGAAGGGATCATAAACAGTGCCAGGTATTAAATCAGAGTTGCCTGCTAAAAAGGGAAGCACTTTTCCCCATGTACCTTCACTCCATCTCAATGTTGTATTTCTTGTCCTGATTGATAGCTGTGTGGTTGTTTTGCCTTATAATTATTATTTCTACCATGTATGTGTGTTTAATAACATATTTTATAATAATTACATATCATAGGACAAAAAAGAAGAAAAAACAGAGATGGATAAATCTAGAAAATAGCAACTCAATTTGCCTTGTTTAAAGCAGAATCCAAATCTCATGGCAAAACCATCTCTCACACATGTTAATAAAGAAATAAACACCAAGTTCTCAAAACTGTTTAATATGCTCATAACTTATGACAGATTAAAATATGTTCAGTGATATCTAATAATATCTATTTGGAATAATTATGGATGACTTTATTTCTTGATAGTTTTCTTTTTTACTAAAATTTTTAAATAAACATAAGATACTCTGAATATTTAACAAAATAGTATGAATAAGTTGATAAAGAATAAGATCAGTATATATTTTGACAATTTTTCTCTCAGAACATTAATCCTAAATATTTTTACAAAATATTTATTTGGAAACACTATGAACTATAAATTGGGTTCCTCAAAGTTTGGTGTACATCAGCTGCAAACCAGTCCAGGAGAAATTAATAATATACTACATAAATTGGATCAAATAATTTCAACTGTAAGAAAAACAGAATTCGAATGCAGCCCAAAGCAACAAATTCAGCCAACTCTACAGTTCACTAGGTACAATGATTCTCCTTGGATTTTTTTTTAATCCTCCAGACACACCTTTTATCTATGGAGGATTCCGTTCCCTTATGTCTCAGCATGTTTGTACAAGGTACTGCTTCTCCATGGGTGTCCCTCCCTTTATTTCACTTTCCTTTCTCATACAGACCTCAGTTCAGTGGTTTCTTCTCTGGGAAAGACATACCTGATTGCCTCCACCTATTTCCATTTGATATATTTTTAGTACTTTATACTTCTTGTAATAGAACATTTGTCTTATTGTCCATACTCATGATTGCAAACTCCATTAAGACATGGGACAGGACTATTTTGATCAGGGTTGCATCTTTAGAATTTTACCGTAAGGCCAATCAATATTTAATAGATACTCAATATATTTTTGTTTACTGAGTGGTTGGCTAGATAAATAAAACTATCAAATAAAACACTAAACAAAGTGGAACTACCATAAACACTAAATGGCTGTTCTCTTGCCCAGATTTGGATTGAAAAAAAATAATTTATATTATACAATTTTCTCTTTAAATAAGTCTATTCAACAAAATGCCCCAACTCATATTCATCATTACCTTGCATTACTTTGAGGAGATCATTCTATCTTAGATAATCAAGTGCATTTTTCCAGTTTTCTTTTGTGCTTAATTCACACCTTTGTGTTTCTTTTGCACAGATTCTTTTGCAACTCAAATATCCAATGATGACTTATTTTCTTTAGATTTAATTTGGACACGATGTGTAGAGGAAGTAAAGGCAGGAAAACATATTAGCGTTGTAAGATTAATGACTATATTTTTCTTTTGAGAACTTGGAGTCCTATGCTGAACTGTTTCCTCTCTGATTCCCAATGTCTGAAGCTATACCTAATGTAATTGCTTCCAGGGGGAAATACAACTTACACATCTTGACTGAATGTCACAGTTTTCAGAGTTAATCACCTCCTCTTCCAAAAATGCCCAGCTCAATGCAATTGTGAGAAGCCAGGACCAAATCTCTGTGACAGTTTTGAAAGCAACCTAATATGTCTGTATATGAGGGACTTTTTGTTCCCAAAGCTCAGATTTTATTAAATAATTGAAGTATTTTGATTTTAAGATATCTCACTCTTCAAATACGAATGCTGTAGATATCCACAGTGCTTCTTTATCATTTTAAAAAGAAAAAAATTAACTATTCTCCATTTGGTTGGTCTTGAGATCATGATGCCACTGCACTGATTTCTTTCATTGTTTTATCTTTTACATTGACCTACTCAAAATGACCAAATCTATTACCACTCTCTATATACATACTTTATGACCACATTGTTATTGCTCTTCTTTCATTATTTCTAGTTTTCTTTTGAAAACATTCATATTTGTACTAGTTCTGTCTGAAAAATTCTTTCTCCAATTATTTCCAAGATTTGTTCCATTGTAGACTTTATCTTACTCAAAGACCTTATTTATTTATTTAATCATTTTGTTTTGGGACCACCCTAAGCAGTGCTTGGAGTCTGTTCCTGGCTCTGTATTAGGTGTTTGCTCCTGATGGTGCTCATAGAACCATGTAGAGCAGGGTATTGCCTCTTGCAGAAAACGTTGCTTGAATTTTCTTAAGCTATCTCTTGGGCCCAAAGGTCCTATTTTAAAATAACACCTCTTTTTTTCTTTATTTCTCCCTTAGAACTTATCCCATAAAGTAGTTGTTTTATTTATTTTTCTTTTGAGTATCTATCTTTCCACCTTTCAGACAAAATGTACCATAAAAACCAAAAATTTGTGGTTCTTTTATGTGCTCCTATATCCTCAGCCCTTGGCGCAGGGACTCAGAAGTAAAAATAAATTTTCCATCAGAATGATCAAATCTAACACACTGCTATAAAAACTACACATATACTCTGTGAGTCTAGAATTACCAGTTCCCAGAAAAAGGATGCTTTTACCAGGGTAAACAATAAGATTTCTGCCAAACATAAAGCTGAGGCTGCTGCCTGGACGTTCCCATATGCCAGTAAAAAATGGAAAAGAAGTTAAATATTAATGGAGTTAAATAACCTTGTGGGTAAGAGAATGATATATGTGGGTAAAGAAGACTATTTCAAGCTCTTATATGGTTCTCTGGGACATTTCTTTGCACCTTCATTTATATCACATCATTAAGAGCATAATGCAGGTCTAAGAACCTTTAGGTATGAAGTCTATACGTTAGGTATAAGTATGAAGTCTGTGCACTAAGAAAGTCTCCCAAAAGAGCAAAAGTGTTAGTGGAAGGAGAGAGGAATTTTAAATGACTATGGGAGCGGGCAGAGAGTGAATACTAAAAATAGCTTTGGTAAGAGAGATAGTACGGGGTGGGGCTCTTGCTTTGCAGGTGGACCATACCGGTTTGTTTACCTGCACTGAATTTGATCCCCTGGGCACAGCCAAGGATGAGCTCTGAGCACAGTCTGGTGTGGCCCCCGAACCAAAATAATAATAATAATAATAATAATAATAATATTAATAAAACAGTTACAATGAACTTTTTTTCTATTGCATTTGCAAGGTCCCCCCGCCCCCCCCCCCCATTCCTCATGGATGCTTTCTTAAAGACTGTGATCAACAGTTTTGCTTTTACTTGGATAAAGTGCACTTAAGAGGAAAGCAGTGGACCTGAGGCATATGAATAGTTGGCTACAGTGGAATAAAGCTACTAATACATTACATGACACTTTTAATCAGCTGTATGCTATTTCTATACTCTGTATATTAGTCAATTAAAAGTCAAGTTCACCTCCTTGTCTGGAGATAACTCTGCTAAAAAGAAGGCAGTAAAGGAAGAATGTTCTCTATCACAGGGAATAGGATAACTGTAACAATCAATGTTCACATAGGTAGAGGAGGACGAACACAGTTATTCAGGAGAAGATAACTGTGGAGCAATTTATATTTTACAGTCTCCCTGTAGAAGCACACAAGTTTATTCTCAGTTGTGATTCTATTTGTGTTTAGTTTATATCTTCTACTCTATTCCAGCTGCCCTCACTCTGTTCTCCTAAAATCACTATGTAAAACAAACCAAAAAAAAAAATGACATACACAAAAATTTCTTACATACCACTGCTTCCAGTGATCTAATTTAGTTAAGTCACAGGTCATATGCAAATAATTTTGGAAAATATGCACCCTAAACACAGGCCTTTAAACATACACAGTTCCAACTAAAATTAGCCTTCAAAATTTATATGAACCACAAAACCTTGGGATAAAGTATAGAGTGAGAGTAACCAGAGTAAAAGCACAAAAAATTAATTTAAATGCCATCAAATAAAACACAATATGATATATACATATATGTGTATGCATATTCATATATCTATGAATACATATACATATGTATAATAAAAAATTGAATGAGCAAAAGTGCACCAAAACCAAAACAATTTCCAAGAGAAAATTTTAACAAAATTAAATTCAAGATTTAAAATTGAGTTTAGATCCAATAGAGACCTCAGTAAATATCACATAATAGAGTTAAAAATACAAAATAAAAGTGAAACTAAGTCAACAATAGAGTGAAAAATTGGCATATGCCTTGCCATATTTCTAGTTTAGGAGAGATAATGCAATAGAAGCAATATTTCCAGAGATGATGCCTCATTTTTGTTCGAAACTCATGAACCAAATACTAAGTAGTATAAACAAAAGAAATACACCTTCTTTCTTATATATAAATAATACTCATATATAAATATATACATTTACGTATACATTATACATTATATATGATGAATAAACTATATGAAAAGAGAAGTAATTTAGAGGATAAGATTTCCTAAATTTGAATCCTACCTCCACTAGTTATATCAAGGCAATTTGAAAAAAATTATTTAGCCTTTCTTGGTGACAGTTTTTCATGTGTAAAATGAAGTTACTAATAATAATCCTATGATATGTCATGAATATAATGTTATCTCACTTAAAGGACAAATAAAGAATCTTCCTTACTTTACCTTTCATTTAAGTAAAGTCAGGGAACAATTGGCTTTTTCCACTTACATACAGGAGAGAAATAGTTACCCACTTCTCATTATGATGAAATGAAAGGGAAATCTGTTGCTCTTCTGACATAGGCTGGAAAGGGTCTCACTATAAGCTTCTGGAACAGAAATACATCTTTCCAGAAGCCTGACCATGCTAAAGTGTCCCAGTCCAGGTTTCATAGTTAAGGGAGTGAGTGGCACAAACTTTCTGGTAACTTGAGAGGTTGCTCTAGGAGAGTAATCCAAGATGCACTCATTTTAGTTGTCTTAAAAGATAAAAGAGTTTTATTATCCTTGAGAATAAACCAATGAACCATACAAATCTGATTCATGATTCTATGAAAAGTCTGCTTAGGAGACAACTTTTTGGGAGCTATGAGAAATTTGAGCAGGTTTCATTTTTTTTTTGAAGTCTCTCTTTTTTTATTTTTTTTAATTTTTATTAGTGAAACATCATGAGGTACAGTTGTAGACTTACAAATTTTTGTGCTTGGATTTCAGTTATACAATGATCAAGGTTTCATTTTCTAACAAGTGCCTCTCATATTACTTGAATGCCTTAGCCCATTTATTGTACCTCCTGCCCCAGGGCATTGCATTCTTGTTGTCTCCAGAGAAATGGAAGGAAGTGTGTTCTCCAGGTCACCTAGAGAACTCTCAAAAAACAGCTTTATTTCTGTTACCTCTCTTTTGCTCCTCAAAACATTGGTTGGATGGAAATGCCTAGTGTTATCGCCTTTAGTTTGTCTTATTTGATTAACTGAGGAAACTGAGGCACAACGAAAAAATAATGGATGAACCAAGATTTTTCACTCCTACTCAAGGTTAAAAATGACCTCAAATGTGGTTCAGACGATTCTCAAAAAATTAGAAATTGAGCTCCCATTTGACCCAGTAATACCACTCATGGGAATATATCCCAGAGAGACAAAAAAGTATATACAGTGGAAGTGATATTTACACTTGTTTGTTCATTGAAGCACTGTTTACAATAGCTAGAATCTGGAAAACACCTGAGTGCCCGAGAACAGATGACTGGTTAAAGAAACTTTGGTACATCTACAAAATGGAGTACTATGTAGCTGTTAGAAAAGATGAAATCATGAAATTTACATACAAGAGGTACTACATGGAAAGTATCATGCTAAGCAAAATGAGTCAGAAAGAGAGGGATAAACATAGAAAAATTGCATTTATCTGGGGGATATAAAGTAACAAACACCCAAAAATAGCCGAGATAAGTACCCGGAGGTTTAGTCCATGGCTTGGAGGCCAGGTGCACATGCTGGGGGAAAAGGTAGCTCAGATAGAGAAGGGAGCACCAAATAAAGAGTGTTGGGAGGATCCTTTCAGGATGGGAGATGCATGCTGAAATAGACTATAGACTGAACATGATTGCCACTCAATGCCTCTTTTGCAAACCAGAGCATCCAAAAGGAGAGAGAGAACAAAAGGGAATGCCCTGCCACAGAGGCAGAATGGGATTGGGGCTGGGGGGTGGGAGGGATACTGGGACTGGTCGTGGTGGAGAATGGGCACTGGTGGAGGGATGGGTACTTGATCATTGTACAACTGAAATCCAAGCACAAAAATTTGTAACTCTACAACTGTACCTCATGGTGTTTCACTAATAAAAATTTAAAAAATAAAAATATTAAAAAAACGTGAAAAAATTGTGGTCCAAAAAATTGAGATGATACAGCCGACCTCTGTTCAGTCACCAACACTACGTATGCTTCCCTGAGCATAGCCAAGTGTGGCTGAAATCCCCTCCCTCCCACCTTCCACAAATGAAAAATCATTCTAGGTAGCTTTAGAGATGACTGTATGCAATTCAGATTATGGTAGAATAATCAACCTCAAAGGAAAGAAGATAGAGCTAATGGAATTAATTATCTGAGCATTTTGAAACTGTGCTATAATATCACTTTGACTCTGATTTTGGCAGCCTGAACAGTAATAAGGAGTCACAAATCATACTAGGAGAAAAGAGACTTTTTTCAGTTTGTCATTGCTTCTGATGCTGGAGATTTTCTCTGCGATTCAGAGGCTTGACTGTCTAGCACAGATTAAAGCTTTGAAGATTAGAAATGCCATTTTGCAAAGCATGCACCCAGTCTACTGAGATATCTCTCTGGAGTCTTCACTGGTTTTTATTATGATTATGATTATGATTATGATTATTGAGCTGGAGTAACAGTACAGTGGATAGGGTGTTTGCCTTGCATGCAGCTGACCCAATTACATTCCTCTGCCCCTCTCAGAGAGCCTGACGTGCTACTGAGAGTATCTCGGCCACACTGTAAGCCTGGTAACAGCTACCATGATGTATTCGATATGCCAAATAGCAATAACAATAAGTCTCACAATGGAGACATTACTGGTACCTGTTTGAGTGAATCTATGAACAACAGGAGAACAGGTAATATGAATAAAAATAAAGTAGATTGAATTATAAGGAGCATCACTTGATCACTTGATCCCCCGTTATTCATCGATTTACTCAAGCGGGTGCCAGTAACGTCTCCATTCATCCCTGTTGCGTGCTAGCCTAGCCCAATGGCATCTGTTCATTCTAGGAACATGAAGAGCCTCAAACCGATCATTCAGGTTCTTCACGAAGAAGTCTGACCATCTTGTAGGTGGGCGTCCACACGATCTTTTGATGTCCCGTGGAATCCAGTCAGTAATGGCTCTAGTCCAGCGGTTGTCTGTAAACCTCAGTATGTGTCCAGCCCATCTGATTTTTGATGTCTTGGCAAATGAGACAGCGTCCCTGATTCTTGAGTGTTGACGGAGATCAGAACTCCAGATTCTATCTCTCATTTGAGTGAAGCGTGATATTCCAAGCATAGCTCTTTTGATTCCTCTTTGAGAGACCCGAATAGCGTTCTCATCCTGTTTTCGTAGGGCCCAGGTCTCTGAGGCATATGTTAATGCAGGAAGAAGAGTGGAATCGAAGAGATGTGCTCGTAGCTGGGGGGTCTTTGTCCTCTTAGTTATTTCTTCAACGCTCTTGAAGGCATTCCAAGCTGCTCTCTTCCTCCTGTGCAACTCAGGTGACATCATGTTGATTTCTCAACCTAGGTATATATAACTGCTGCATTCGGAGATGGTGGTTTCGTTGAGAGCGAACGGAGCATCAGGAACGAGGCTGTTTCTCATAAACATTGTCTTAGGAAGATTCAACTGTAATCCGACTTTTCCACACTCATGGTCGAAGTCAGTCAGCATTTGTGCCACTTGACTGATGTTTGGTGTTATTAGAACGATGTCATCAGCAAAGCAGAGGTGGTGTAGTTGCCGACCATCTATCTTCACTCCCATTTCTTCCCATTCCAGTCGTCGCATAATGTTCTCGAGGGTGGCACTGAAGAGTTTTGGTGAAATGGTATCACCCTGCCGAACCCCTCTATTGACATGGATGATTATTTCTTTGTAGAATGGTGAGATCCTGGTAGCAAATCCTTAATAGAGCTCATGGAGGATCCTGATGTATTGAGTTTGTATGCCCTGGTTGGCTAGGGCTTCTATGTCCGCTTCCATCTCAACAGAATCAAAGGCCTTCTTTAAATCAATGAACTTTAGACAGAGCGGCATCTTGAACTCCTGAGAAACCTCAATGAACTTAGTAATCATGTGGATATGGTCGATGGTACTGAATTCTTTGCGGAACCCAGCTTGTTCACATGGTTGTCCTTCATCTAGTGTTCTGCTAATCCTATTCAGGATGACTCGAGTGAACAGTTTGTAGATGACAGAGAGTATAAAGTTAATAATTTATAGATGACATGAGAATTACAGAAAGAATTAAGAGGATCAACAAAGGCAAATGTTTAGTCCTTCACAAACTAACTAATAAGATCAACTAACTTGGATGAAACTAATAAAGAAGAGTGTATTCAGTTAATACTATCAAGTATACACTATTCAGACAAAAAGTGATGTAATAAGAGATACAACATACATTATAAAAATAATAGGAAATATTGTATAATTTATTTGTTCTCTCAATTTGAAAAACTATTTGGAATTATATGGTAAGATTAAAGATATGGGGTTCAGAGAGGTAGTTCAGGGGTTATGACACTTGTCCTTGCATTTTGGCCAACGGGGTTAAATCCCAAGTGCGAAATATGGTACCCTGAGCACTTCCAGGAGTTATCTCTAAGCACAGAGACAAGAGCAAGTCCTAAGCAATGCTGATTGTGGCCCAAAGAAAATTATAATCATGAAACACAATAGTGATAATCTTTAGGAAGGAGGCAAAGGCAATAAGATCAGTGGCAGACATAGTTAGCTTCAAGGGTATTAGAAATGATAAATATCTCAAATCATTGGCAAGTACAACAGTGCTCATCTTATGAACACTAGAAACATATATACATTATACTTATCATTTGAAAGTGAAATAGTTTAATCAAAATGGGCATATTAATGGTATTATAAATGAAAGAGAAAGGAGGAGGGAGAAAAGAAAGAATAAGGGAGGAATCTATTCTAAATTCATCTTTTAAGAATTGTAAGCTTTGGGGTTGGAGTGATAGCACAGCGGGGAGTGCATTTGCCTTGCACGTGGCTGACCTGGGCTCGATCCCCGGCATCCCATATGGTCCCCCAAGCACTGCCATGAGTAATTCCTGAGTGCAGAGCCAGGAGTGACCCCTGAGCACTCCTGGGTGTGACCCAAAAGGCAAAAAAGAAAGAATGTAAGCTTTTAAGATTTTGCTTTTAAGAGTGTAAGTACAACTTGCACTCTTAAAAGTAGCTCTGAGAAAGAGAAGGGGGTGGAGGAGAAGAGAGAGAGAGGATAAAAGTGCCTGTCAAAGTGGCAAGCTGGTGGGGGGGATGGTGGTGGGAGAGAATTGATGGTGGGAAATGTATTCTGGAGACGGGATGGGTATTGGAACACTGCATGACTGAAACGCAATCCTGAACAGCTTTATAATTGTGTATCTCACGATGACTCAATAAAAATATTTTTTAAAAGTGGCTCTACATATAATTCACAGCAACCCTAAGAGAGCCCCCTCAATTGGCTTTATAGATGAGAAATCTCTATTACAAACCCCTGCTTTAAGAGGATGACACCTACACTGATATAAATCCATCTACTTCTCTCAAATCTTTCATAGACTTGGAGGGAAGTTGGGTCTCATTCTCTTATTAAGGCAAAGGCAATTGGGTCTGCTTGCAGTCATTTGTGACTCATTATAAAAGGTACTTTATCCGGAGGTTCACATCACTATTGCTAAGAGGTCTGGAGAAGCATGCCCTTCTCAATGTCTTTGTCTTCTCAATTTTACACTAATAAAATCACTAGTGGCCAGGATGCAACTCAGCAGTAGAATTGCTTGGCTTGAATTCATCAAAACAAAAAATTTGAAGAAAATTTAAAACTTGATTAAGATGAGGTTTTGGAGCAAAGAAATATAATTAATATTTGTATATATGTGTACCATATATGTACATAATTAATATACATGCAAAAACAAATATTGAAAATAGGATTATGAGGTATTAAAACCTCCACAACATTCTGCTATCAAGAAGTTATCTCTTTTTGTTTTTAAGTATAGAGGAGAAGAGCAATGGGCATCACTCCCTCCCACCACTTTTCCCTTCTTCTTGGTGTTAATGTTCCATGTAATACTAATTAAATATATACATATAAATAATTAAGCTACATAGAATTCAAGGCAGTCTTAACTCCCTCTTTATTAGAAAGAATACATTTGCTAGTCTTTAGATTTTACAAAGGTTTAAAAATTGCATTATAAAATCATTTTAAAAAGGCAAATATCCATTAACTTTTAAGAGTGTAGATTTGATTATAGTCGGGAAATATTCAGAAATAATCCTATTTAGTTCATTTAGGGAAAAGTTATTCATTATAGTGAACCTTATGCTTAGGAAAGACAACAGAAAGTGTACCATTTTGAGCTGCAGAGTTTAACACATATATATGAGACAAGTAATTTAACTTAGTTTCTATGGAAGAATTGAGTCTGTTTAATTTAATACTAGGAATAGAGTTAAAGCAGTACTCTTGCATAAAGAAAAGAAATATACAAAAAACTTGAATAAAAATTTTCATTTATACATAATATTAAGATACAAGTCATTAAAAATGCTTTCATGATGAAGATGATGGTTATCTGAAGTTCATCAGTATTACAAGTCTAGTGCACATTTTAACGTCACCAAGTTAAAAAATGGAAATGACAGGGGAAGGTTGAATGCTATTTACTAAAGTAACAGTAATCCTGAAAAGACTTAAATAGTCCTACTTCCTCTATCATAGTCTTAAGATAATACTCATGAATTGCCAGCAGTGTTTGGAAAAGTCCTATCAAGTCAGGCTAACAGATCTAAAAAGACAGAATGTGATAGCATCAGTTAAAGAGAGAAAGAAAAATAAAGTGGCTTACCTTTATGATGGTTTGCACTGAGTACAACCTTTCCCCACAAGGTTACAATAAATATTATTATTATAAGTTTTCCTTTTGTTGCTTTCTGTAAGTATCTCTTACTCATCCTGAAAATGAAAAAAATAATAAAAAACATAAGCATGTGAAGACATTGTGTTTCCATTATAACTGTGTTACATTTAAAGTTTTCCATGACACTTTAACACATTTAACTCCTAAAATTGTATTACTTGTATTTAAAATTTCATTCACCCTGTGTAAAAGATGAAAAGAAAAAATAAATTTTCGGAGTAATATATCTTGACACAGTGCAATATAGCAAAGGTTCAGCTTTAGTCAGTCTTCATTCACTTAAACATAGTATAAATCAAATGGAAAATATTGCCATTTTGTCTTTATATAAGTACAGGTTCAACTTATTTCGCAAAAAAAAAATAAAACAAGGACAATTGAATAATCTTTAAATAAGTGACATTTTACTTTTTCCTTAAAATTTTCATCTTCATTGTCAAGTCAAATTATCATGTAAACAGTTTAGATATAATGTGTTAGATGAGTTTCAGCAAAGAAAGTTGCTTCAAGTCTATTATTCTTAATGTGTTTTTTCAAATCACCTACTACAATAGTTCCCTTTATTGTACGGCACTACTACTGAAGACATCAATGTTTTAATATTGTTGAAATCTGCTCTGTTGTACTTTATTAGAAGTAGAGAAAAATGAAAAAACAAATGAAAAATATCAAGTTAATACTTTCAAGTCAAGGTCACAAAACTCAGAAATACAAAGAAATGTTCTAAAATAATAGCTACATATAACAAAAGTTCAGCATTTTGAAACATATTATAAGATAGTATTTTAATTGTTCTTCAGAATAAATATGAAATGTTGCTATATCTATGTTCATTTGTGAATCTCATTTAAAAATTTGTCTAAAATCACATTTTTATGACAGAATAAAAATTCAAATCCAGAGTTGTCTAGATTTAAAATTTTACATTAATTATTACATTGCTGAAGGGCAACATAAAATATCTTCCATAAGCATTTATTTATTTTTAATTTACACACCATAAAATTATGAAGTTATTTATGTTGTGTTTCAGGCATACAATGTTTCAGCACCAATCCTTTCTTTTTTTTTCTTTTTTTATTAGTGAAAAACCATGTGGTACAGTTATAGGCTTACAAATTTTGTGCTTGGGTTTCAGTTATGCAATGATCAAGTGCCCATCCCTCCACCAGTGCCCGTCATCCATCCCCATGTCAGTGTCTACTTCCCTTCTCTCCGAACCCGACCCTCATTTGCCTCCCAACCACCAGTTTGCATATGAAAATAATAAATATATTTAGTAGAGATAGCACAGCGGGTAGGGCATTTGCTTATCACCGGCCGGCCCAGGTTTGATTCCTCCGCCACTCTCGGAGAGCCCGGCAAGCTACGGAGAGTGTCTTGCCCTTACCGCAAAGCCTGGCAAGCTACTTGTGACGTATTCAATATGCCAAACACAGTAACAAGTGTCACAATGAAGATGTTACTGGGTCTGCTCTAGCAAATTGATGAACAAGCCAGATTTATTTTTTTTAAAGACATAGTATACAGCATTTTCCAGAAACCTTTTTTTTTCGAAGATAAAAACAGAATACTAATGTCTTTAGTAAGTCATCAGAGAAATAATCTGATTTAGTACTCCCTCTCAGTACACCAAATGCCATTTTAAAATCTTCCATTGCACTGCACTGTTGTTCCTCTGAGTCTCCTACTGCTAGTTTTGTTATGAAATTCTTTTTCTTTCTATTTTATCAATCATCCTATCGTCCCTTCTATATCCTATCCTGCAGCTGTTTTGTGGTGCATATCATATGACAGAATGAACAGTTTAGCAAAATTCATCTGACAAGAAGAGCTGCTTAGCATAATTTTTCATAATAGCTTTCCCACAGCAAACGGCCTCTACTGCAAGGTCAATGACCCATTGTATTTTCCATGCCACTGTGCATCACCAAATCCGATGACAGAACTGACAGCTGGTCAAACTGATAACTAGACATATGGAAACGGAAACACCCAGCACGTCACTAAGCTGTCAGGCTAAGAAAGAAAGGAGAATACAGGCTAACCCTTGAGTTCGGTAAAGACCCTGGCCTTCACCTCATACCACTCTCGGACACCCATCCATTCAATCACCAGGTTCCGTAAATATGCTTCTCAGTATCTCTTATAAGATATAAGAAACTCACTAAGTTTCTTGTGTTCTGCACAGCTGCAATCTAGAGTACAAGAACCCTCAGAACCCAGATTGCTAGCTGGACTTCCTGATTTTAGAATTCCTGTCCACTGGAACCACCAGGGTGTGTGTCAGCATTTTTCATGACTATATTTGTGACCCTTAGTACTTATCAAGTGCCTGATAAATATCATTGACTAACTCTGTTGCATTCACTATGCTGCAACCAAATACATTAGAAATGTCACTCTTAAGAGTAAAACCTTCACAACTCCCCACTATCTTCAGAACAAAAATGGACTCAAATCTCTCATTCGAAGGACCCTTAAAGATAGAGACCATGTCTATAAATTTGTACCTTTATAATTGCACAATGTATTGTCCAAGGTTCAGCTTAATAATTGGTAAATGAATATTTGTTAAAAGTTGATAGCGCTTAGGGACAAATATATTGTGTAGTGTCAACATAATAAGGAAGAAAATGTATTTTTTCTTTAGGATAAAATCAGGAGAGGAAAAAGCAAAAAAAAAAAGTTCTGTGTGTGGAGGGAGGGGTGCAGAGCATCAATATAGCTGATAGGGTGCTTGCCTTACATGGGGGCAACCAGGATTTAATTCCTGGCATATCATATGATCCGCTGGACCTTTCCAGGAGTGATCTCTGAGAACAGAACTGGGGAATAATCCCTGAGTACTACCAAGTGTGACCCAAAACAAACAAAATTGGAAACAAAAAAGGAATAAAAGTAACAAACAGAAGAGAGGAAGATAGGAAGGGGCAAACTCAAATCAAGAAATAGAGAAGGGAGAAGAGGAAAATTCAGTATCAAATTTTTATTCGAATTGATTTTAAAAACAATGAAATTGGAGCAAACTGAAATGCAAAGGAGTGATGAAGAATTTCATATGAAAGTACCGTTGCCAAGGAAGAAAACCCAAAGGACACAAAGCTGACTGGTTCCTTTCCATTTGACCTTGCATAAGGACACAGAGCCAGGGGCACCAGCTTCTCTTTCTGTGCCCTCAACACCAGGACGCATTTTAAAATTTTCCACCAGTCAAGAGACAAACACACTTTTAGAATGTTCACATTCCAATCTGAAAAACAGCAAAACTTAAGTGAATTTTATAACGGCGAAAGCTGAGGGGAGAATCAACTGGAAAGTGAAGAATAAATACACAGAGAAGATGAAACCTTGAAATTGCTCCCAGAGCAGCAACAGCTTAGAGGGAGCACAAGGGAAACAGGATAATTGAGAAATGGTAACCTTGGCAGTGAAGGATGTTGAAGTGAGAGGAGTCAAAGTAGAGAACTGACAATCAAATCTCCAGACTTTCTCCACTCTTCTCTTCTCTATTACATCTTTCAGTCACTTGCACTGAGATTTAGGCTTGGCAGTAATTTTTAATGCATTTTTCCTCCCCATCGATGTTAAAAATACATTAAATTGTATATCAGCAAGAATTTAAAGACTTATGCTTTTAGAAAAATAATTTCCTCACAAAATAATAGAAAGTGGGTGTAATGGAGATAAAGAGAAGGGTCAACTATAATTCAATAGTTTAGAACTCCTTGTATGTATACAGTTGTGAGCTCAATCCTTGGTACTGCCACCTGTGCTAAATGCAATCCCATTAATTCTGTTGTTTGAAGCTGGTAGAGCTGATATCTGTGATTTCCTGCACCACGGATTTATGGCTAAACTGCAACTGGAATTGTGCACAAACACATAGCGAAGGGGTGTGACCCTCACTGGGTACCACAACTAAATCACTGTAAGATCATTACAGTGAGCCTCAGAGAGGTCTAAAGCCAGAATGCATGTGAGCACCACAACTAAGGAGTATAGACTTTGGAAAACACATGTTCATTCATAACTGAGAGCAATCCTTGGTGAGTACCATGTTTGAGGGTTGAAACACAAGAAACTGATGCAAAACCACCAGTGAGCATCGTAGCACTGTCACTGTCCTCCCATTGTTCATCGATTTGCTCGGGCTGGCACCAATATCATCTCTATTGTGAGACTTGTTACTGTTTTTTGGCATATCGAATACCTCACAGGAAGCTTGTCAGGTTCTGCCATGCAGGCAGGATTCTCTTGGTAGCTTGCCAGGTCGTTCACATGCAAGGCAAACACCATACCCACTGTGCTATCGCTCCAGCACAACTAAATGGAGTGATGTCTCCAACCCCTTATGGCAGAAACAATAATAGCAACAGAGGAAAGGCCAAGGACAGCAAATTTAAAAGTTAAAACAAAACCAAAATAGAAAGGAGAGAAGGCAGTATAGAAAGGGGATGAAGGGAACAAGGGCATAGAAATTTTGTGGAAGGAAGGGTCACATTTCTTCTTTGGACGTGAATTTTTAGAATAACCTGATGCTAACTGCTTCTAGTTGTATGGACTTGAACAGTCAAATGAAGTAGGGGAATGTCCATGAGATAGAAAGCTCCCATTGATAATGCAAGTTCCTTTTTCTACCTGTATAAAAATGGAAAGATTTTAATAAAATATGAATCAGATCATATCACACCAAAATATCCCTTGCTTAAATTCCAGAATATATTTACTATTGAAATTAAAGTAAAATGTACATTTTTTAACTAAAGAGAACTAAGCTAATATCCTCCTTATCTTCTTTTAACAACATTGCTCCCTTCTTCTCTGCCCTTCTGTCATATTGACCTTCCCTTTGTCCCCTGAGTCAACCTCATTCCAGACCTTATGTGAATCTGCATTCTGCCCTAAAGCTTCTTCCTTGTCTTTGGATGCAAAGTTTTTGTTTCTAATCACATCTATGAATAGTGCGCCCTGTCCAGCAGTCTTGAGATATTTATTCACCCCACAGGTTATCCCACTCTCAACTGTAGTATTTTCACTTGTCATCACTGAAATTATGTTATTCAAATTCTTCTTCATTACAATGAAAGGTAATTGTCAAGAGGGCAACATCTATCTTTAATTAGTGCTCCAGAAGACAGTACAATAATGATAGAACATCAACATATGTACAATAAATGAATAAATGTATTGACTTTATAACCATAACAAAAGACAGTAATCTTCTGTAGAGGTGAAGTTTTGGTATTTCATTTTCTCCCAAATTTTATTTTATGAAAGCCCCATGAGTTACAAAGTTATGCGTAGTTATTTATAGAAATACAATGCTCATCACTGATCCCAATACAAGTATCAACTTCTCTCCACCAGTGTTCCCAGGCTCCCTCTTCTACCCCCTCTAAATAACATTGGCCTGCAATCTTAACAAGGCACTTTCTAAGTTTGGTTATAAAATGTTTGGGTCTCATGATTTCAGTGTGGATTCTGTGGTTTGGATATTTAGCTCTATCATTCCCTAACACCATTGATGTACCTGAATCCCTTTGACCCCTGCCACCTGCTCCCTGGCTGTTTCTCACCTATCTATTTTCCCTTTGCCCTTCACTGTTTAAATTTAAGTAACAAATTCCTATTATATTCAGCAGCTAGGGACATCTGTGGTAAGAACTGGGTTATGGTTGAAGGAAATACTGATACTATGATATAAGAAAAAGATAGAAGATATGTGAGTAGGAGATGAGAAAACAGAAGGGGATTAGACTGGATTACTCTTTCAAGAAACAGGCAAAGCAAGGAAGTAAGGGTAGAGTGTAAGATTTAAACAAAGTGATAATGAAGCAGGGCAGAGGTTCCTTGGCAGTAAATTACAAGGCAGTAATAAAACTAAGACATCTCTGGAGAGACAAGAAATGACCTGAAAAGGAGCCATCCCAACTTCAACTCAGTCCACTTAAGACAACAGAAAGACCCCCTCCAGAGATAATTAACAAATGCCCTGATAAGACTGACTGAATTAGGCAATCATTAAAGCTCAAAGACCCTTTTCTTGGCTACACACTAGCAAGACTTACTTGCACAAAAAGCCAAAGCTGAGACAGCCTGGGAAAGTCCTTTATAATAACTCCCCAAAGAAACTCAGAGCGCTGTTTGGGAGAAGACTACGTTTCTTTTGGAGTGTGGAATCTCTTCCTTCTTACCTACAGGTACTGCTTTTCCTTTTTTTCCCCCCTGGAGAAGTCCGCATTCTTCTTTAAACTTGAATCCTCCCTTAACATAACACTTTTGCTTTATTGTTTGTCTTCTGAAACGCTTTCCTGCAAAGAAAGTCAAAGGATATGAACCCTAAGTGGAGGCTGGAACTGACTTTTCCTTTTCCCGTGAGAATAACCTTAACTCAGCCAGAGAGCCACAGCGCCCCCAAAATCCAGGTGGCAGGGATAAACTCCCAGGTCTTTCAGATAGAGGGTCTTCAGGGCAGCTGGCAGGCTGCCTCATTGAGATTAGTAGGATCTTTCATGCCAGTGCCTACTTCACCACACATATAATCCCACTGGCTATATCATGGTAAACTGGCTAAGCATGAGGCAGCTACTTTATCTACCTCTGTCCACTCTGTGGGTCACTTTTCCACTCAGCAATAAAAAAAAAATCCAGAAGATGAGAAGTTAAAGATATTAAGTGATACTAGATCATGAAGATACGTTTTTGAAAATTTTTACATTTTAAAAATAAAATTTTTACATTATTATAATTATTCTTTCTAATTTCCATGTTAGATTCATAAACAAGTGTATCTCCTTACAGTAATATTTGATGATGCATTATTAAGATAATATGACTAAATATGATATCTGGAAAGAGAAGTTTCCCTGTATTAATTTTCTTCTCCAATGGTAAACTCGAAACATTTTATGGTACATTACAAACATTTGTGATAAATACTAAGATTTCTGCCAGTATATACAAGTTCTACAGTACATACAAGGGAGTCATATATATATATATATATATATATATGTCTTATATAAATGAGTACTTAAAAAGAGATGTGCAGGGCTGGAGCAATAGCACAGTGGGTAGGGCATTTGCCTTGCACGCGGCTGACCCGGGATCAATTCCCATATGGTCCTCTGAGCACCAAAAGGAGTAATTCCTGAGTGCAGAGCCAGGAGTAATCCCTGGACATTGCCGAGTATGACGCAAAAAAAAAAATAATATTAATAAAAGCGAGAGAGATGTGCAAGCTAACCATGTAAATCTACCAATAATATACATGTCGTGATATATCAGTGAGAAATTAAAGTAGTCAAGAGTTTCTTTTTACTTTTTGCTGTTCCTTTTATTTTACTTATTCTATTCAATATATTTGCATAATATTTCAAGTCAACAAAACAAGTATGGTATTTAAATTAGAATTTCCATATTGTGGGCCAAGTGATAGTTCAACAGCAGAGAATGTGCTCTGCACATGGGTGGCCCGAGTTTGGTCATAACTGGGTAGGAACTGGATAAGACTATCCAGAAACTGGATAGTCCCAAAGCATCAACAGGAGCAACTCCATGCCCAGTCAGGTGCAGCACTGGAGCACTGCTGGGTGTGCAAGTCAAAATCAAAATAAGTAAAAGTAAGAATTTCCATTTGAGTAATTAGAATATGAATTTCCATCTTGAAGATCAGGGTTCCGCACACAAAAATAAAATATTTCTATTTGTTATGATTCATAGATTGTTCTGGAAGTCTAGAAATGCTCTTTTTTGATATATATAAATGAATGATAACATTCTCAGATTGCTTCTGCTCCCCAGATAAATTCTAAAACTCAAGCCAAATAGAAACATTAATTAAAAAACATTAATTATTTCCAGATACAAGGTAAACAGCTATCTCCAAAAAGTACAAAGTTAAACATTTTCATATGCCAATCATATGATTAACCCAATTAGTTCATATTTTCTTCAAAATAATGAATCTTTGGAATCAATTTCTCAGTTCTTCCTGAGTTAAAAATAGCTTTTAAAAATTAAACAAATCAAAATGGTCTGTTTTATTTAGTAAATAAATTTCATGATAAATCCACCTTTTGCACTGTTGAATTAAGAAGTCAATCCTAGAGTGATAAGTGAAAAAAACTTTTCTGGATTCTAAGGATTGCATGAAAACAAATATATGATTTATTTAAGAACCAAAATTACCTCTCCCTTCACCAAATTTTCTACTTTTAATATTTCCATTATTCAAATACTGCAATTTTAGTGGGCACAAAAACTCAGAAGTGCTTTTGCTGTATGCCTAAGAATATATAGCCAAAATGTTGATTTGTACAAATGTTTTTGCTACTAACAGATTATAATGTTGGGAAATAGAAGTGTATTATCACTGAAGTGATTTCTCTGGAAGCGTACAATTTTCTAAGCAACCAAGATCTAAAACACGAAACAGACAAAAATGTTAGAAGAAGCCAATAAAAAAAATAAAAAGGCATGTAAGATTTATGAGAGCATTAGAAAGACCTATAATGATCAAGGCTGAAATAAGCCACATTGCTACGCATCTGTTAATCCAAATAAATCCCTTATCCTCCTTCTGTCTACAATATGAGAATGTCATTTATTCTTTCACACAAGAAAATCATTATAATAAGAAATCACATGAAAGTTTAAACTAAATTAGAGAAAGATATATGATAGATATGTCAGAAGTACTATGACTTCTTCAAAGTTTCTTCTTCCTCCAGAACTTGAAAGTGCTGTTCAAATATGCCTTCCTGGATCTGACCCTGGTTCCAACACATAATAGTTAAATGACTTTGTCAAGTTTTCCCAATAAATTTGAACTTCAATCTTTACATAAGGAGGGCTTAAAAACGATTACATATTGGTAGGATTGTTATAAGGTATAAATTGAATGTATATAAAGCATATTACCCAAGCCAGATAAATATTCAAAGTGCAGACTTTACTACATATTACTAAGAACATCTGGAACATAGTCTACTGACTAGGAACAAAAAGAGAGAGAAACCATTTGAAAAACACATGTCAGAATTCATGTGCTTCTATTGTAGGTGTCAAAGGAATATCTTTTAAAAATTCATCTTCTCTGGCTTTTTTCACCCCCAGGTCAGTGACAAGAACCCGGGACTTGGCTTTCCCTGTGAACGTGCCCCAAGTGTCCTCTAGGACCCTGGGACGCTCTCATCCATGAGCCTCTGTCTATTCGTCTCCAAGGCTGTGCCCCGTATTTTTCCACCCCCAGATTGTACCCCCCACAGACCAGGAACCTGTGGGGGGGCGTGGCCTCTGTAGAAGTGGGCCTGGCCTCCTCAGAGATGGGCGTGGCCTAATTGTAGGCTACAGGTAGTTTATCTATACCCAGCACTTTTTTTTTTATTATTATTATTAGTGAAACACCATGAGGTACAGTTGTAGACTTACAAATTTTTGTACTTGGGTTTCGGTTATACAATGATCAGATACCCATCCATCCCTGCACCAGTGCCCATTTTCCACCCCCATGGATAACATCCCTCTGCCGCCCCATCGCCCCCATCCCACCCTGCCTCTGTGGCAGGGCATTCCCTTTTGTTTATCTATACCCAGTTTATCTATACCCAGCACTTTTTTAAAATATATTTTTATTACTGAAACACCATGAGGTACAGTTGTAGACTTACAAATATTTGTGTTTGGGTTTCAGCGGCAGGGCGTTTGCCTTGCATGTAGCCAACATGGCCGACCCGAGTTCGATTCCTCCGCCCCTCTCAGAGAGTATCTCGCCCACACGGCAGAGCCTGGCAAGCTACCCGTGATGTATCCAATATGCCAAACACAGTAACAACAAAGTCTCCAATGGAGACGTTACTGGGCCCGCTCGAGCAAATCGATGATCAACGGGAGGGCCTTTACCTTTTACCTTTACCTGGGTTTCGATTATACAATGATCAAATACCCATCCCTCCACCAGTGCCCATTTTTCCACCACCATGGATCCCAGTAATCCTCCCACCCCCATTCCCTCCCATCCCTCCCTGCCTCTGTGGCAGGGCATTCCCTTTTGTTTTCTCTCTCCTTTTGGGTGTTGTGGTCTGCAAAAGAGACATTGAGTAGCAATCATGTTCGGTCCATAGTCTACTTTCAACATGCATCTCCCATCCTGGGAGGATTCTCCAAACACGCTTTACTTGGGGCTCCCTTCTCTATCTGAGCTGCCCTTTCCCCTAGAAGGCCTTGCTGGTCTCTAAGCCATGGAGTAATCCTCCTGGTAATGATCTCGGTTATTCTTGGGTATTAGTCTCCTATTTTGTTACTTTATGTCCCCTAGATGAATGCAATCTTTCTATGTCTGTCCCTCTCTGAGTCATTTAGCTTATTTTATACTTTCCATGTAGTACCATTTTATGTAAATTTTATGACATCATCTTTTCGAACAGCTACTTAGTACTCCATTGTGTAGATGTACCAAAGTTTCTTTAACCAATCATCTGTTCTCAGGCACTCAGGTATTTTCCAGATTCTGGCTATTGTAAAGAGTGCTGCAATGAACAAAAAAGTGCAGATGTCATTTCGACTATACATTTTTGCCTCTCTGAGATATATTCCCAGGAATGGTATTGCTGGCTCAAATAGGAGCTCAATTTCTAATTTTTTGAGAATTGTCCATACTGTTTTCCAAAAGGGCTGAACCAGTCGGCATTCCCACCAACAGTGAAGGAGTCTCCCTTTCTCACCACATCCGCACCAGCATCGGTTGCCTTTGTTCTTTGGGATGTGGGCCAGTCTCTGAGGTGTGAGATGGTATCTCATTGTGGTTTTGATCTGCCTCTCCCTGATGATTAATGATGTAGAGCATTTTCTCATGTGCTTTTTGCCATTCGAATTTCTTCTTTGAGAAAGTTTCTGTTCATTTCATTGCCCCATTTTTTGATGGGGTTGGATGTTTTCTTCTTTTGGAATTCAACCAGTACTTTATATATCCTTGATATAAACGCCTTGTCAGATGTGTCTTTGGCGAATATCCTTTCCCATTATGTAGACTTCTTTGTATTTTGGTCACTGTTTCTGTTGAGGTTCAGAAGCTTCTTAGTTTAAGATAGTCCCATTTGTCTATCTCTGTTTTCACTTGCTTGGCCAGTGACGTGACATCTTTGAAGATACCATTAGCTTCAATGTCATGGAGGGTTTTGCCAACTTTGTCTTCAATGTACCTTATGGTTTCTGGTGTGATGTTGAGGTCTTTAATCCATTTTGATCTTACTTTTGTACATGGTGTTAGGCAGAGTTCTAAGCCAGAGTTCTTGCACCTTTTATCAAAGATTAGATATTCATATGATTGAGGGGAGATGTCAGTGTATTCATCCCTATTCCATTGGTCTGAAGCTCTGCCTTTGTTCCAGTACCATGCTGTTTTGATTATTACTACTTTGTATTAGAGTTTGAAGTTAGGGTGGTTGATTCCTCCCATTTTCCTTTTCCCCAGAACTGCTTTAGCTATTCCTGGGGGCTTATTGTTCCATATGAATTTCAGGAGTGTTTGCTCCATTTCTTTGAAGAGTGTCATGGGTATCCTTATAGAGATTGCTTTGAATTTGTACAATGGTTTGGGAAGTATTGCCATTTTGACAATGTTAACTCTCCTGACCCATGAGCATGGGATATCTTTCCATTTTCTCATGTCCTCTTTTATTTCCTGAAGTAGCGTTTTGTAGTTTTCTTTGTACAGGTCCTTTATTTCCTTACCTAAGCTGATTCCTAGGTACTTGATTTTCTGGGCACAATTGTGAACAGGAAGGTTTTTTCATGTCGCTTTCTTCTCTCTCAATGTTTGCATATCGGAAAGCTATGGACTTTTGGGTATTGATTTTATAGCCTGCAACTTTTCTATGCACTTCTATTGTTTCTAGGAGTTTCTTCAAAGAGTTTTAGGATTCTCTAAGTATAGTATCATATCATCTGCGAATAGTGAGAGCTTGATTTCTTCCTTTCCTACCTGGATGCCCTTAATATGTTTTTCTTGCCAAATCGCTATTTCAAGTAATTCCAGTACTATATTGAACAGCAGTGGTGAGAGTGGGTATCGTTGTCTCATCCCTGATCGTAGTGGAAAGGCACTAAGTTTTTCCCATTGAGGATGATGCTTGCTGTAGTCTTGTGGTAGATGGCTTTAACTATATTGAGGAAAGCCCACCATACCCATTTTGGCTAGGGTTTTCATCATAAAGGTGTGCTGGATCATGTCAAATGCTTTCTCTCTCTGCATCTATTGATATGATCATATGGTTTTTATCTTTTTCTGTTGATATGATGGATTATGCTAATTGATTTCCAAACGTTAAACCATCATTGCATCCCTGGGATGAATCCTACTTGGTCATGGTGTATGATCTTTTTGATGAGTAGTTGGATTCTATTTGCTAGTAGTTTGTTGAGGATCTTTGCATATGTGTTCATCAGGGATATCAGCCTGTAATTCTCTTTCTTTGTGGTATCTCTGTCTGCTTTTGGTGATACCCAGCACTATTCTGTAACATCTCAGTCTCCATACCTCCATACCAACACGAAGTAACAACACAAATTCCCACCATGAGACGAGGACAATGAAAAGAATCCAGAAGCCTCAGTAGGTGCTACTCACCTAAGTGACCTCTCTGAGAAAGAATTCATATATGAAGTAATGAAGATGTTCAATGAACTCAATGAAACAGTGAGACAGATATCCAGTAAATGGAAGGAGGACATGAAAGAAGCATTGGATTGAACAATCAAGAAAATCCGGGAAGAAGTGAGAGCAGAAATTGGAAAGCTATGCACAGAAATGTCACGAATAAAAGATTCCATAGATGAAATAAAACCTTAGTCTGTGCCCTCAACAATAGAATGGCCACAGCTGATGACAGAATCAATGAGCTGGAAGATCAGCTGCACCAAGCCTACAGGCAACAACAAAAAATGGCAAAGGACCTCGAAATAGCTCTAGAATGAATCTAGAATGAATCTAGGAGAAGATTCCAAGAGGAACAACATTACGAACATTGGAGTACCAGAAGGTCAGGGAAACAATCACAATGAAAAAGCCATGGTTGAACAAATCATTGATGAAAAGTTCCCAGAGCTGGGCAATGCAGCTATTCAGATTCAAGGAGCCTGAAGGGTGCCAGCTAAAAGAGACCCTAACAAAAACACTCCAAGACATATCATAGTTAGAATGATGGATGCCACAGATAGAGATACAATACTGCAAGCAGCAAGGTCAAAGAAGGAAATCACATACAAATGAGCATGCCTTAGATTCACAGCAGACCTATGAGAGGAAACTCTCCAAGCTCAAAAGAAATGGTGAGATATAGTGAAAAAACTCACTGAAATGAATGGTTCACCAAGAATACTCTATCTGGCTAAACTCTCACTTAATCTCAAAGGAAAGGTATACTATGTTCTGGATAAACAGCAGCTCAAAAAATTCATAGACTCAAAACCAAACCTAAAAGAAGAGCTAAAGGGGCTACTATAAGACAAGACAAAGCCTACAAGCACAATAGACCCCTACAGAAAGATGACACAAAACCCCATAACAATAATTTCTCTCAACATCAATGGTCTAAATTGACCAATTAAGAGACATAGAGTGCCAAATGGATTCAGAGACAGAACCCAACATTCTGCTGCCTAAAAGAAACTCATCTGAACAGTCAGAGCAAACACAGACTCAAAGGTAAAGGATAGAAAACAATCTTGAAAGCAAACATTTCCCTCAGAAAAGCTAAGGTGGCCATACTAGTATCTGACAATATAAATTTCAGGTTGAAAAAGATTAGAAGCGACAGTGAAGGCCATTTTCTATTCATCAAGGGATATGTGCAACAGGAAGAAATAACATTCGTAAATGTATACGCACCTAATGAGAGAACAGCCAAATATTTTAAATAACTGCTAACAGATTTTAAGGAGGACCTTGCTAGCAACACAATAGTAGCTGGAGACTTCAACATCACCTTATCAACCCTGGATAGATCAACAAGAACAAAAGTCAGCAAGGAAACATTGACTTTGATGGAAGTAATATAAGAGAGAGTGCTTATAGACCTATACAGAGTCTACACCCCAAAAAGAAAGAATACACATTTTTCTCCAGTGCACACAGAACATTTTCCCAAATAGACTATGTGCTAGGCCACAAAAGAAACCTCAACAGAATGTGGAAGATAGAAATATTATCAACAATCTTTTCAGACCACTGAGAATACAAGTGAATCACATACAGACACGGAGAACCAAATCAAACACCTGGAAATTAAACAACTCAATGTTGAACAACGAGTGGGTCAGGAAGAAAGTCAAGGACCAAATCAAAAGATACCTGGAAACAAATGAGAATAAAAACACAAGCTACCCAAACCTGTGGGATGCAGTTTAAAGCTGTGTTAGGTGAAAATTTATAGCTCTGCAAGCATTTCTCAGGAAGGAAGAAAGCACCCACATAAACAACTTGACGTGACAACTCAAGATCTTAGAAAAGGACCAACAAAAGGATCCCAACCCAGACAGAAGGAAAGAGATCATAAAGCTTACAGCAGAAATCAACGACATGGAAACCAAAAAGAAATGATCCGAAAGATCAATGAAAACAAGAGCTGGTTCTTTGAGAAAATAAACAAGATAGATAAATGACTAGCAACACTCACAAAGAAAGAGAACTATAACAAACTAAATCAGAAATGAGAAGGAGTAAATCACATCAGAAACCAAAGAAATTGATCACACAGACTACTTTGAAAGTCTGTATGCCACGAAACAAGAGAACCAAGAAGAAATGAAAAATTACTTGATTCCTATAATCTCCCAAGCCTCAATAAAGAATATCTAGAGTACCTGAAATGTCCTATTGATATCAAGGAAATTTAAACTGTAAACAAAATCTTCCGAAAAACAATAGCCCAGGTCCAGATGGATTCACTAGCAAATTTTCCCAAACATTTAAAGAGGACCTCTTGCCAGTTCTTCTCAAGCTTTTACAGGAAATTGAAGAAACAGAAACTCTCCCAGTTTCTATGAAGCCTATATCTCTTTGATACCAAAATGAAAGAAAGACACCACAAGAAAAGCAAACTACAGGCCAATATTCCTGATGAACAAAGATGCGAGGATTCTCAACAAAATACTAGCAAATAGAATTCAACAACCATTGAAAAAGATCATAAACCATGACCAACTGGGATTCATCCGATGTCTGCAAGGATGGTTTAACATTTGGATCAATCAACATAATCCATCATATCAACAAAAGGTAAAAAGGTAAAGGCCCTCCCGTTGATCATCGATTTGCTCGAGCGGGCCCAGTAACGTCTCCATTGGAGACTTTGTTGTTACTGTGTTTGGCATATCGAATACTCTCGGTAGCTTGCCGGGCCCTCTGAGAGGGGTGGAGGAATTGAACTCGGGTCGGCCATGTTGGCCGCTTGTAAGGCGAACGCCCTACCCACTGTGCTATCATATCAACAAAAAATATAAAAACCAGATGATCATATCAAATGATGCAGAGAAAGCATTTGACAAAATCCAGCACCCATTTATGATGAAAATCCTCGCCAAAATGGTATAGGGGGGACTTTCCTCAATTTAGTTAAAGCCACCTAATACAAGCCTACAGCAAGCATCATCGTCAGTGGGAAAAAACTGAGAGTCTTCCCTCTAAGATCAGGAACGAGACAATGATGCCCACTCTCTCCTCTGCTGCAAAATAAGTTTCTGGAAGTACTTGCAATAGCTGTTAGACAGGAAAAAAATATTAAGAGCATTCAGGTAGGAAAGGAAGAAATAAAGCTCTCACTATTTGAAAATGCTATCCTATACTTAGAGAACCCTAAAACCTCTACCAAGAAACTCCTAGAAACAATAGATTTGTATAGTAAAGTTGCAGGCTATAAAAACAATACCCAAAAGTGCATGGTTTTCCTATATGCAAATAATAAGAGAGAAGAAAGTGACATGGAAAAAAACAATCCCATTCACAATCGTGCCTCAGAATATCAAGTACCTAGGAATCAGCTTAACTGAGGACATAAAAGATCTGTATAAAGAAAACTACAAAATACTACTTCAGGAAATAAAAGAGGACATGGGGTAATGGGAAGCTATCCCCTGCTCATGGATCGGGAGAATTAACATTGTTAAAACGGCAATACTCCCCAAAGCATTGTACAAATTCAGTGTGATTTCTTTATGGATAACCATGACATTGTTCAAAGAAATGGAGCAAACACTTCTGAAATTCCTATGGAACAATAAGTCCCCAGGAATAGCTAAAGCAATTCTTGGGGTAAAGAAAACGGGAGGAATCCACCACCTCACCTCAAACTCTAATACAAGAAGTAATAATCAAAACAGCATGGTACTGGAACAAAGGTAGAACTGCAGACCAATGGAACAGGGTTGAATATACTGACATCTACCCCCAAATATGTGATCATCTAATCTTTGACAAGAGAGCAAGAAATGTGAAATGGAGCAAGGAAATCCTCTTTAACAAATTTTGCTGGCAAAACTGGACAGTTACATGCAAAAAAATGGGCTCAGATCTTTGCCTAACACCATGTACTAAAGTAAGATCAAAATGGATTAAAGACCTCAACATCATACCAGAATCCATAAGGTACACTGAACGCTGTACACCTCCACAACATTGAAGTTAACGGTATCTTCAAAGATGACACGTCAATTGCCAAACAAGTCAAAATGGAGATAAACAAATGGGACTATCTTAAACTAAGAAGCTTCTGCTCCTCAAAAGAAACAATGACCAAAATACAAAGACAGTATAAAGAATGGGAAAGGATATCGCCCAATCCCCATCGAACAAGGGGTTGATGTCAAGGACATACAAAATACTGGTTGAACTCGACACGAAGAAAACATCTAACCCCACCAAAAAATGGGGTGACGAAATGAACAGAAACTTTATCTTCTTTGAAATCCTGAATGACAAAAAAGGCACATGAGAAAATGCTCTACATCACTAATCATCAGGAAGGTGCTGATCAAAACAACAATGAGATATCATCTCACACCACAGAGACTCGCCCACATCCAAAATAACAAAAGCTACTGTTGTTGGCATGGATGTGGTGGGAAAGGGACTCTCCTTCACTGCTGGTGGGAATGCTGACTGGTTCAGTCCTTTTGGAAAATAGTATGGAAGATTCTCAAAAAGTTAGAAATTGAGCTCCCATTTGATCCAGCAATACCACTCTGGGAATATATCCCGGAGAGGCAAAAAAGTACAGTCAAAACGACACCTGCACTTCTATATTCATTGCTGCGTTGTTCACAATAGGCAAAATCTGAAAAAAAAAAAAAACCCAAGTGCCCGAGAACAGATGACTGGTTAAAGAAACTTTGGTACATCTACACAATGGAGTACTATATAGCTGTTAGAAAAGATGAAGTAACAAAACTTACATACAAGTGGTACTATATGGAAAGTATCATGTTAAGTGAAATGAGTCAGAAATAGAGGGACAGACATAGAAATATTGCATTCATTGGGGAATATAAAGTAACAAAATAGGAGACTAACACCCAAGAATAGCCGAGATAAGTACCAAGAGGTTCACTCCATGGCTTGGAGGCCAGTCATACATGCTAGTGGAAAAGGCAGCTCAGATAGAGAAGGAAGCATATAAAGGGTGTTGGGAGGATCCTCCCAGGGCAGGACCACAAAGCCCTTCCAGGAGTTATACCTGAATGCTGAACAAGGACTCAGCCCTGATGACAGCTGTGTGTGCCCCTAGAACAAATGAACAGAAGAAAATGAAACCATAACTAAAAACAGCAGTTTTAAGCGAAATGAGCCAGAAACAGAGGGACAGACATAGAAAGATTGCATTCATCTGGGGAACATAAAGTAACAAAATAGGAGACTAACACCCAAGAATATCTGTGATAAATACCAGGAGGTTTACTCCATGGCTTGGAGGCCAGTCGCACACTCTAGGGGTAAAGGCAGCTCAGATAGAGAAGGGAGCACCAAATAAAGGGTACTGGGAAGATCCGCCCAGGATGGGAGATGCATGCTGAAAGTAGTCTATAGACCGAATATGATTGCCACCCAATGCCTCTTTTGCAAACTACAGCACCCAAAAAGGAGAGAGAGAACAAAAGGGAATGCCCTTCCACAGATGCAGGGTGGGATGGGGGGATGGGAGGGTGGGAGGGATACCGGGACTGGTGGGGGTGGAAAATGGGCACTGGTGGAGGGATGGGTACTTGATCATTGTATAACTGAAGCCCAAGCACAAAAGTTTGTAAGTCTACAACTGTACCTCATGGGTGTTTCACTAATAAAAAAATTAAATGAAAAATAAATAAAAACAGCAGTTTTCTGATGACCCTCTGAAATGAGTGTTTCTACTGAGATAGCAGAGAATACATATCAATCCACAGTGTACATATAGACTCCTAAGAGCAGTATTTATAAGGATAAATCCCTCCTAAAAGTCTCTAGACACAGAGCTTAGCATGCTTACTAAAGTTATTAATCTTATTACATGCATTTTATAGTGTTTCTCTCTGGTTATAAACTCCTTTGATGCAATTAATATCATTATTTTGTCAGTTAAGAAGGCTAAGGAAATACATTTCAGGGGCCAGAGATATAATACGATGGGTAGGGATCTGTTGCGTCCCATATGTCCTCCAAAGTCCACCAGGAGTGATCCTCGAGCACAGACTTAGAAGTAAGCCCTGAATAGAGCCGGGCACTGCCAAAAACTGAAACAAAACAAACAAAACAAAGACAAACCAAAATAATTTACATTAAAGAATCACATTGAAACCCGTTCTCTTTTAGGCACTTTTGGGAGTACACTGGGATATTCTTATTGTCTTACTTCTTCCAACCTCTCTGACAACTTTACACTTTGAGTCAAGGTACTGACTTACAACAGAATTTGCTTACTCACTATATCTTTTTTTAAAGATAGTTTTTATTTTTTTTAATGTATGAGTACTGCTATTTATTCAGCCATTAATTAAGTTGCAATCAACTTAGGCATGAACTCGACATTACATTTTTTGAAAGATAGTTTTTAATTAAAACTTATTTAGTAAGATATGAAGGGAGAGAAAGGGAGAAGGACATGTTTGAGAGAGAACACAGGCTTTTCCAAAGTGAAAATAGCAAGCAAAGAAACAAGCAAGCAAGATACCTATGTGTTCAAGGGAGAACATGGGCTTGAAGAGCAAGCCTCAATATATCGAGTGCTTGTGAAAACTCTTTAGACCCATTTCTGCACTTATTCATATCCTGAGTTACATATTAGAATGAGAAACAATAGTTTGAAGACAAGTAAAGTCTTAAAAATCCAGGTCTTTCACCCACCTCTTATACTCTCATAAAGATAGTGGTTAAACAATGTTTCAAGTACTGTATAATGGACCCCTTAAGCACACAGTGCATTTTAAACAGGAGTGCACAACAGTATCATTAAAATAAAGTGCTAGATATCAGTCATTTAAAAAATTATAAAGAGAAAATCACCTCATTGCTCTGATACCAGGGGAAAAATACCATTTTATTTTATTTCATATAAAATAATCTATGAACGGTATAGCTTTTATCATGTACATCCACTGCATTGTCTGATGAAAAGTAAGCTAATACTATCAGAGTTAAGAGTTCAATGTTTACCAGACATCAATATATCGATATTAAACTAAAATTTCTACACCAAAAATGCAACCTCAGAGTTATCAAATTTAAAAAATACAGGGTGCCAATTCAAATTGAAATTATTTTTATAAGTTATTCATAAATAATTTATATGCTTAAAAACTGAAAACATATAATTTGATGCATTTGGACATGAAGGCATGTATAATGTCATCATCATAAGAAAATTAAACACATATTTAACACTGGCTGAAGTTTCTTTGTATCGTTTTTTCTAGGTATGTGTGGGCGAAAAGCATATGAAGGATATTTTTCTGAGACCTATTCTTCTCATAAATTTAAAAATATAATATCATATTGTTAGTTATAAACAATATATTATGCAGAAGAACTCCAAAATTTATTCAACTCTCTAGCTATGACCACTAGACAATTCCTCATTTTTCAAATCTTTCTCTACTCCCTAGGAAGCACCATTCTATTTTCTCCTTTTGTTAAAAGACTGATTTTTTTAGATACCACATAAAAGTGAATCCTACAGTAATTTTTATTCTGTATATGACATTTTACTTATCATTATATCTACAAGATCCATTCATGCTTTTATTTTTTCCATCCATGCTTTTATAAGGGCCTGTATTTCCCTTTTCATAAATCTAAATATTATACCATTGTATTTCATACATTTTACTTATGTATTCATACGCAGATATATGTGTTTGTGTGTGGATTTTATAACTTGGTAACTATAATGCTATAGTAAACACGGGAATACAGATATGTCTTTAATTACAACTACTTAGTATGTATACCTAGGAAAATTGTACTATAGCAGATAAAATTTCTTTTTAAAATATTTTCAGGGATTACAAGGTGTTTCCATAGATTGCATTATTTTATACCACCACCAATAGTGGAAAACATTCCTATGGCTCCACATCCTTTTCAACATTTGGATATTTTTTTGTTTTATAATAACCATCCCAAAAGATGTAAGGTGATGTTTTATTGTAATTTTGATTATATTTCCCTGATCTTGAGTTTATTTCCCTGATGTTGATACTGGTAAATACCTTTCATTACCAGTTGGCTGCTTGTATTGTCCATTTTTGTGGGGGGAAATATCTATTCGGATTATCTACATACTTAATATTTATTTACAGTAGAGTTGTAGACTATATTTTTGAAATTTAACAGTATATAACATACATCTTAGGGCTGGAGTGATAGCAGAGCGGGTAGGGTGTTTGCCTTGCAAGTGGCCAACATGGCGGACCCGAGTTCAATTTCTTTGCCCCTCTCAGAGAGCCTGGCAAGCTACAGAGAGTATCCTGACCACACAGCAAAGCCTGGCAAGCTAGCTGTGACGTATTTGATATGTCAAACACGTAACAATTGTCACAATGGAGACGTTACTGGGCCAGCCCAAACAAATCGATGAACAACAGGAGGACAGTGACAGTGACAGTGAACATACATCTGAAATTCATGTTTCATGATTTTAGTTGACTAATTTGTCAATTAACCGTAGTTTTAATTCCATTACTTCAACAAAACTTATAAAGTGTTTCCACATGAAATATGCTTATCAAAAGAAAATAAGCTCAGAATTTTATGGAAAATAATGAGAGACTAAATAAAATAATGAAGTCATTTGTGCTTTGATTCACTGTTTTCTACATATGGACTTCAGAATGATATGAATAAAAACTTCTTCCTTAATTTGACTACAGTTTTTTATGACTAAAACTGGGGATAGTTGTTTATTTTAGTTAAAAACTAAAGCAAATTTAGTCTATCATGGAAATTGAGATTATAAGTCTGTCGGATATGAATCAGATAAATAACCACTAGCTTTTTTAGACAAGTTATTTAATTTTAATTTTACTTCCTGTTTTCTCTTTAATATGCTGAAAATAACATCTTTCTTAAATGGCTAATGGGGTAGAAAATGTGTTTATATATATATACAGTAGCACACACAAATCCTGACATACAACAGTCAATCTATAAATACTAGCTATACTACAGTAGTCATTTAAAATATTTACTCAATAAGGAAAAAGCAGCTGACTTATTCCCATACCTGTTTTACAAGAATCACAAAGGTATAAGACAAATAAAATATAAATATATATTTGTAATTATGTGTGTAAATGTATATATGTATTATATATAGAGAGAGAAAAAGGCATTACACACTTTTCAGTGACTATAGAAATTCTGAGGCTAGTATATCCATAAAATTTACATTTATTTTTTTATACTTTATGATATTAATCTTAAACTAATATTTTTCCTACATTTCTGTTTTTTAGTCAGTGTACCCCTGTTACAGTTTCTTATAATTGCTTGAGTTCAATAGCTTTTGATTCAAAAATAACGGTCTTTTCTTCCCAAGAAAATGAAGTAAACAAAGACATGTAGCATTATGGTGTAATCAAAGTAGAGATGTCTTATTAAGCTAGTTATATAGGAGGTGATGTCCAAAAATAAGCCTTAAGCAAACCCAAGTATAACAGAGCTAAACATTTAAATGCGATAGATCCATCTCTGGACAGACAGGGGTATGATGGCTACAGAGGGAAGACTTGTGTTTTCCTCCTCCCATGATTGCAGCAAGTCTTTATTGAAACCTAAATAAATCATACAGAGCATACAGAGTGACCTAAATCCCAACGTACAAAGTTTTCACAAGGGACAAAATGTAGAACCCAGATGGGCTGGAGACAGAGAGCCTCTGGTCAAAATGAAAATCCACCAGGGAGTAACAAACAGAAATTGGCAATAGACTGCCAAGATGGGAAACTGTATCCTGGAGAACAGAGTTGAAGGTTGTGCCAAACATCAGCCCTCCCAATCCTGTGATACTTAATACTGTACTTATAATACTGGAATCATATGGAATAATGTTATTCCAGTTAAGCAAGATCTGCGGGGTATAACCAGGAATTGGAATCATTGGCAGGTTTAATTGTCATTTTTTTAACCTTACTGAAAGCACTGCGTAAAGACCTGGTATTGGAACTCACCCTCCACTTACTGGAGGGAAATTTTCTGAGGAGAGCTCACCCACTCCTAGCAATCAGCTGAAGTAGTTGAAATGTAGAGGGAGAGAGAAGAATATCAAGTGCTTCTTTCTAATACTTATTTCTAGTTCCTGCCAGTAGCAAGAACTCTGCAAACAAAAAGTTCTCTGCAGACTTTCCAATGGCAGTTATTAATAAGGTGACCCAATTTCATGCATCTGGCCCAACCAGACTGTATCCTGAGTCCTAAAGTACATATTGTGCCCCAAGCTGAAACTGAGGACCCATGCTTATCTTAATTACCCTAACACAGGTTTTCCAGGCAACACTTAGGAATGACTAACCAGAAATATGGTGACCTTGAACCCTTGGATGCCCAGTATCATTTGAACTGAAGGCAATAGCAAGAATCAGTCACTCATGACTGAATCGCTTCTCACCCTGAAATTCTTGTTCCTGGTACTACAGCCCATACCAAGTACTTGCAAAATCAAATTCCCTGTCACTGCCAAGCCCTGCTCTATTTCAGAACCAGAGCCAATGCCAGGCAGCTGTGACTAAAAATTCCCTTTTCCCCACCCAGGGCCACTCAAACACAGGCCCCCAACCTTACAAGGCAGCTTTTGAGGAACAGACATAATGGGGAGATGGAAAAACTCACTTACACCCATGAATTAAGATAATAGCCTAAAAAATGCTACTAAAATTAAACTATCAAAAGATTTCAAAGGAACAGTCTTTTCTGAAATTACTAGATGAATAGAACACAAATTACACAAAGACAGAGATAGCATGAGACAAAGTTAGAGAAAAAAATCCGAATAGAAATCATCAAGCAAAAGAATATAGTATGGTGCTGGGGGTGTAACTCAGCAGGAAAAATACTTTACATGTAGTAGGCCCTCTGTTAGTCCCCTGGCACCTCAGAGGATGTAGAGGTGAAGGAGGAGAAGGAGAATGTTATAAACTAGGAACTGGGGGGATGTCTCTCTCTCTGTCTATATATATATATATATATATATATATATATATATATAGACAACACACACACACTATGTGTGTGTTACAAAGACTCAACAGCAAAATGGAAGAAGCTGAAAATTGAACAAATGAGCTTAAAGATAAAAGTACAGCAGGTTTGGTTTTTGTCTTGCATATGCCTTGCATATTAGTTTTATCCCCATCAATAAATATGATCTCCGAACCCTATGAACACAGAATTAGTAGTAAGCCCTGAGCACCACAGGGTAAAAAAAAATGGAGAGGGGAGTCCCTCAAAAAGATAAGTGAAAAGAAGAATTAAAAATAGTGAGGGCAATTTAAGACTTATATGATTTATAACTTGACTTACCTAGATGTTGTTTCACATAATAATCCTTTTAATTATCAAAAGTATCTACTTTTGCAACACAAGCTCTCCAGAAAAAGAGCAAAAGGCATGGAGTTATCTTTGTTTTGTATTCAGACCCACCTGGCAGTGCTCAGGGCTTATTCCTGGTTCTATGCTCAGGAATCACTTTTGATTAGGGTTTAGAGGACCATATAAAGTGACAAAGATACAATTCAGATCAGACATATACATTCAAGGCAAGTCCCATGCCCACAATACTATCTCTCTGGTGGCCCTAAGTTAGGTTTCTTATTTAGATAAATAAAATCTAGAACACTCTTAAGCTGAGTAAGATATAAGACACTCAGATATCAGAAGCTCAGAGTTCCCAACAAAACACTTGCACATTGAATCACATTATAATTCAAATAACAAAAATCAAATAGAGGGCTAAGGAGATAGTGAAAGTGAATAAAGTCCATTATATGTATGAATTTGCAAGTTCACACAATCCTTAGCACTATAAAAAGAATCGTCTCCCCACAAAAAAATTCAAAGACAGAGAATGCTAAAAGTAGCAGGAAAAAAAAGTTGAGTAATAGAAAGGAATACCCATAAGACTGTTAACAGACTTCTCAACAAAAACTCTGCAGATAAGAAGAGAAGATTGATGCTCTTGGAGAGCCCGGCAAGCTACCAAGAGTATCTCGCCCGCACGGCAGAGCCTGGCAAACTCCCCGTGACGTATTCGATATGCCAGACACAGTAACAACAAAGGCTCCAATGGAGACGTTACTGGGCCCGCTCAAGCATTGAAAATATTTAACAAAAATTTCCTCCAATCAAGAATAACCTATCCAGCCAAGTTATCTCCCATATTTCAACAATTAAAATAAAATATGGAAAAAACTCATGGTTACTAAACTGACCCTCCAAGAAATATTTTAAAGATTTCTAGAAAAATAAAATCTTAGGATACCTAAAATAGCATAAAATAGCATAAAAGGTAAAGGCCCTCCCGTTGATCGTCGATTTGCTCGAGCGGGCCCAGTAACGTCTCCATTGGAGACTTTGTTGTTACTGTGTCTGGCATATCGAATACTCTCCGAGAGGGGCGGAGGAATCGAACTCGGGTCAGCCATGTTGGCCGCTTGTAAGGCGAACGCCCTACCCGCTGTGCTATCGCTCCAGCCCAGCATAAAATAGAGAAAGAAAATAAGATGTCAACTTATTTTCAAGTTTACTATTTCTCTTTTTATTATCATTTTGTTTACAGGACAAGAACGGGAAGAGGACAAATTTTTTATTTAAATTTGTATGAAAATAAAAGATATATAAAACTTTGTATAAAAATAAAAGATATATGAAACTGAACACAAAAAATGTTCTAAACCAAGATTACTTAACAACTGTGAATTTGAAACTGTACTAAAACCATTTAATTGTATACTTCATTGAATGGATTGAAAGATTGAAGGTATGCATCTGAAGGTATGCACCTGAAGAACTTCAGTTGAATAATACTTTCCTAAAACACACTAATATTGTGAAGGCCTGCTCCCCTCCTACAATACTTAGCCTTGCTTAGCATCAGCAGAGACATTTTGGAAAAGCACAGCTTTTTCTATTAACTGTCAGTTGAACCAGATAACACCAATTTATGGGAATCAGCTGAAAAGGCAGAACTATTTATGGGGATCAACCGAAAGATCAGACTTATGCGTGCATGAAGTTGTGTAAGCACTGAACCAATCAAGGAAAAGATCACCAAGGAGTGACACAAGGTGGTCAGGGAATCTCCTTGCATTTTTAAAGTTTTATAAAAGGACCTTGGAAACAATGGGAGGGGTCACTCTCCTACTAGAGAAGATGGCCCTAACAGGTCAGCTTTCAAACTCCATACTTGTTTGACTTGTGCCAAAAAAAAATCTTATACTGCAGAACTCATTGCTTTGTGTAGTCTTTCAGACACCAGATCTAACAAACATATTTCTAGTTTTCCATTAATCACTTAATCACTTAACTTCCTGTTAGTCGTCGATTTGCTCGAGCGGGCGCCAGTAACGTCTCCATTTGTCCCTGTCACGTGCTAGTGTAGCCCAGTGGCATCTGTTCGCTCTGGGAACATGAAGAGCCTCAAACCGATTGTTCATGATCTTGACGAAGAAGTCTGACCTTCTGGTAGGTGGGCTGCCACGCAGTCTTTTGACATCCCGTGGAATCCAGTCGGTAACAGCTCTAGTCCAGCGGTCGTCTTTAAATCTCATTACATGACCAGCCCATCTGATTTTCAACACCTTGGCAAATGAGACAGCGTTCCTGATTCTTGATCGTCGACGGATGTCAGAACTCCGGATTCTTTCTCTCATTTGAGTGAAACGTGGTATTCCAAGCATAGCTCTTTCTATTCTTCTTTGGGAGACCTGAATAGCGTTCTCATCTTGTTTGCGTAGGGCCCAGGTCTCTGAGGCATATGTTAATGCAGGAAGAACAGTGGAATCAAAGAGATGCACCCGGAGCCGGAGGTTCTTCGTCCTCTTAGCTATTTCTTCGATGTTCTTGAAGGCGCTCCTGCGCAGCTCAGGTGCCAGGTCATTTGTCATGTTGACCTCTCGACCTAGGTACACATAGCTGTTGCATTCGGAGATGGTCGTTCCGTTGAGAGCGAATGGGGCATCAGGAACGAGGCTGTTTCTCATAAACATTGTCTTCGTAAGATTCAGCTGTAGTCCTACCTTTCCACACTCACGGTCAAAGTCGGCCAGCATTTGTGCCGCTTGGCTGATGTTTGGTGTTATTTAAACAATCATCAGCAAAGCGGAGGTGGTGTAGTTGCCGACCATCTATCTTCGCTCCCATTCCTTCCCATTCCAGTCGTCGCATGATGTTCTCAAGGGTGGCACTGAAGAGTTTCGGTGAAATGGTATCACCCTGCCGCACCCCTCTCTTGACATCAATGATCACTTCTTTGTAGAATGCGAAGTTTTCCATTAAAAAAGTAAAATCAAACAAATCATGAAAAGAAAATGACAGCTATGTGTGGAAAGCTAGGCTAGCTTTATGTTCTTAGAAAAAAAAACACAAGTCTTTTTAATTGAATTTGACATATTTTCCATCTAACAAGATGCAAAATATCTAAGAGTTGGACTGAAGCGATCGCACAGCGGGTAGAGCATTTGCCTTGCATGTGACTGACCCGGGTTGGATTCCTCTGTCTCTTGGAGAGCCCAACAAGCTACCGAGAGTATCCCACCCGCACAGCAGAGCCTGGCAAGCTCCCTGTGGTGTATTCGATATGCCAAAAACAGTAACAACAAATTTCACAATGGAGATGGTACTGGTGCCCCATGGAACAAATTGATAAACAATAGGAGGACAGTGCTACAATGTTCTAAGTGTAATCCTTTATACCAAAGTTTTAGACAGTCATGTGTAGCAACATTACATTCCAGGCACACCATCTTCACAATGCACAATAAAAAATAAAAAACAGTAGTGATAGTGAGACACATTTTTAATAACTACATTTTATATAGTCCTTGCATGAGTTCAATATTTGTACACAACTTCATATATCTTAATAAGCTGCTTTTGAGGGTAGAGTGAAACTTTATCAGATTTTAATATAGCAAAGCACTATATTCAGTTCTCAGTTAAAAGCTTAAGCAACTGGGAACTCAATTGATTAAGAATCACAGCAGCAACCACTATAAGCTATAAACCTCAGTATACAGAAAGCCTTGGCAATGTATTGTTTTCTGGATTTTCTTTCTGCTTCTGCTCTAAGATTCTTTTTTCTTTAAATCCGCTTTTTCCCCTTACCATATATTGCAAACCATAATGTCCAGAAGAAGAGAGAGGGGGACAGAGACAGAGGAGAGAGAGAGAGAAAGAGAGAGAGAGAGAGAGAGAGAGAGAAGTGCCTACCATTAGGGCAGACTGGGGTTGGGAGGTGGAAGGAGGGAAACTGGAGGTAAGAAATGTACACTGGAGAAGATCCAAGTATTGGAACAACTGTATGACCAAAACCCAAGATGTAACTTTGTAACTATATATATCCAATGATTTAATAAAAAAATAAATAAGTAAAAACTAGTATTGAAGCTATAACAGCCACCTTAAAATATATAAATAAATAAATAAATTTCCCCCTTTCTAATATCTTGGACTTCTTTTCCTATATAAAATCAATCATTGTAATAACAGTAATGGTTCAACTTTTCTTTGTCATTGTTTTATCACTTTTAATAGTTCTGTTATAAATGAATTTGGTTTCCTCAGACACACAGCATGTATGTTGCAACAGTGTACAGCCACCCAGCACTTAAATAGTTAAATGTACAATCTTTAGAAATGTTACCAATGGTTTGATTTATTAGTCTGTGAAATTAAGTGTCAAGGGTAGTGACAGAAGTCTTTTACCTGAATTTGTTTTAGAAAATGTTCAATAAACATCCTGAGAAAAGTCTTCTTTTGTAGATTGGTTATGGTTGATTCAAACTACAGTCACTGTCATTTTATATTATCTGAAAACTTACTAACTTATTTTCTTCCAAGTTATATTCTCTTAATTCCTTGGAAAGAATTCAATACATAACAGGTAGATGCTTGAAAAAAACAACTGTGCTAAACACCATATAGTTTTGTGACAATTTAATCAATAATTTCTGAATTAACATGTATTTTATCATATACAATTGACATTAAACTATACTGTTATATAGTATACATGTTAGACCTACTACCAAATTGTGTTAAATTTGGCAATACTGTGAATAAATATCATGGTACTTATGCACTGAAATATTACTTTCCTCCCATTGTTCATTGATTTGCTCTAGTGGGCCCAGTAACATCTCTATTGAGAGACTTGTTGTCACTGTGTTTGGCATATCGAATACATCACAGGTAGCTTGCCAGGCTTTGCTATACAGGTGAAGATACTCTTGGTAGCTTGCCGGACTCTCTGAGAGGGGTGGAGGAATCAAACCTGGGCTGACCCAGTTGGCCACATGCAAGGCAAACGCCTTACCCACTGTGCAATATTACTAAGGCTGAAAAATGAATAAAATTGTATTGCATATTTCAACAAAAATGAATCTTGATAACATACGAAATAAAATAATACATGTACAAGAATGAAAATTATAAATTACTCACTTTTATAAGATACTGTAGTTACAAATTCATTAAGATACAATTTAGAATAAAGATTATCAGAAAGTAGAAATAGAGTTATTGTTTAAAGGGCATAGAGCTTCTGGTGAGTATGATAAAAAATATTCTATAAATGTGGTAACAACAACATTATTAAACAACTGTGTAATACTATGTAATACTGTGTGTAATTCTGAAAATGTAAAAGTTCCACTGAGTTGCATTTGAAACAGTTTAAATGATCAATTTGTATGTTATGCATATTTTATTAAAATTCAAGGAAAAATAAGATGATATGATTAAAGTCATATTACCAACAGTTCAGCTTTTAAGTCTTATCATATAGCTTACATTTATTTTCTTTATGGTACTTAGTGGTACTTGAAATTATAGAACTTACCTATTTGTTTTCATGTTTCTGGCCCCTCTCTCCCACTATTCAAATTCAAATTGTATAGTGGCAGGGTGGGAGGAAGCAATAAAGGAAAAAAGGAAGAAGGACAGGGAGAGACAGACAGATAAGCTTGGGGAAGATGTGTATAAAACTGTCAAATCAGTCTCAACTCTCATATGGAGCCAGTAGGTTTCCATTCAGTCAGGTATGTAAAATGAGCTCACACTACAGTTTACCTCAAGAATCCATTTAGTGCTGTAGCACATTAATAAAACATAGAAATGAAAATTGTAAGAACATACAGCCCATTTCCAATCAAAGGCTATACAAATGATTTGACTTGAATTGGTGGGGGGGGAGGGGCGGCAGGGAAGATGGGGTAGTCGGAGAAGGAACAGGTAGAAATTAGATGATGGTATATAAATTATTTTACCTCTTTCTATTTATTCTCATTGAAAACTATACCTGGAATTATAAGCATCATATAAAATAACTGTGCTTCTGTTTTTTAAGATCCATAGAGTTTAAGATATTTAATGGATGAAACAATTTAAAACTAAGTTTGCCTTCCAGAGGAGAATCTAGAGGCTAAAAACAGAACTATTCATTCTCACAAGGACAAGATCTGACTCTGTATTTTAGTAGTGGCACATAAAGATTATAATTGGGAATGAAAGGAAGAAGAGATCTCACTGAAAAACAGATGTCTTAAGCTAGAAGTAGCAATCACAGCATCTGCACTTTAGCGTCAAGTGGAAAACACTGGAGGAAAACAATAAAGCACAAGGTATAAAAATACCAAAGAAGTCAGCTGGCTTTTTTCAGCAGGAACAAAACTGGAATATAAAAGGATACCTAGAAGATTGTTAAAAATCTGAAACCTTAAATAGCTTATGGTTCATACATGTTGGATAATAAAGGGAGTGGGAGAAAATGGACAATACAATGGCTGTCACTTTTTTTCTCCCTGTATTGTACTCAAAGGATAAGTCTAAATTTTCTTAAATTCACCTTCAGGAAACTCAGAAACATTGTTTTGTTGTAATATCTTCATACAACAAATTCACTTCCATTTATTATACATAACTTTACAGAAATTACATTTAAAAAATTTTCTGGGTGGGAGCAATAGTATTGTGAATAGGGCATTTGCCTTCCACTGGGCTGACTCCAGTTGTTCTCTGGCACCACATATGGTCCTTGAGCCTCCCAGGAGTGATCCCTGAGTACAGAGTCAGGAGTAAGCTAGGTGTGCCACTGATCATTTGTTATTTCTTCAGTTTCTTCATTTATGTCTCACATATGACTGAGATCTTTATATATCTATTCTCCTGACTGATTTCACTCATCATGATAACTTCTAGTTCCATCCATGTAGCAGCAAAAGACTAATTTAACCTTTTCTTATTTCATTTTGCCTTTCTATCTGTGTCTCTATGAGAAAAATGGATGATAAACAAACCCACTGGAATAATTATTTACCAATATATGTAAATCAAATCATCATGCCATATGTAATTGAAACTTGCTCAGAGCAAGAAATAAGCCCTGAGCACAGACAGGTGAAGTTCCTAAAAGAAAACAAACAAAAAAGAGATAACACACACAAATACAAAAGAACAAAAGCCCCACAGCTTCGCTGCTCATTCAACAAATATTATTAAGCATTTACTTAATGATATAGTTGTAAAAATGACAGCCAATATCTCTGCACACAAGAAGTGCACATTACGATTAAAGTTGTAAATTCTTCATATAAGTTTTGACAAAACAAGTGAACAAAATAATCTTTCAGCTAATAAATGGATTACAAATAAGTTTCCAATAATATATTGCTTGTTTGTCTTTAATTTCATAAAAAAAGACTCTAATAACATATATCAATTAAAATCAAAACACTCTTCATCTGAAATTAAATAGTCAAGGTACTGTTTTTTATACACATGTCATCAGTAAATAATAATTGCTTAAACAGTCAACACAGACACTTGTTACCAGACAAACTTAAAGGGAAACAAAAGTGCTTACTCAAAGTTTGGTTTGAGGAAATAGCATGTCATCATTAAACTAGCTGTTATAATGTCCTTGTTTTATACCAAGTATATTTTTTCACTGCAACCTAAGTAAGATGCTTACAATAGTGTCAACTTTTATGATATTGATATGCATAATTATAGTACCAATGAGGTGACCAAGATTCTACACCACTTCCCAAATGTCCTCATTCACCTCATTTTTTCTCCCCATCTTTCCTCCCATTCTCTGGTAACCTCAGATTTGAATTTCAAAGACACTATTTCCCTGCTTTGTTTCTTTATATAACACAGATAAGTGAGATACTTGTTTTTTTCACTCTGACTTATTTCCTGAATATGAGGCTATCCAGTTCCATCCAAATTGTAGTAAGCAGTCTTCTTTGGCTTTATTCCTAAAGTCTATTGAATGAAGTAATTTGTGTTAGGTCTGGAATGCTGTATTTTTCAAAAGTTAAGACAACTGAGACTCAGAAAGGAAAAGTGACTGGCCCCTAGGGAAATAGCTATGAGTAGAATCATATTTAGGTTCTCTAATAGCAAATACCTTTATCCTTCTATTGTGTCATCCTACAGCACATTATGCACCGAAGTGTAAGAAAGAGTTCCTAGTTTCTGCTCACTGTCACACCATGTATAACAGCTGAGATCTTGAAGCAACAAAACTTCTCAACAAGAGATGATTGGGTAAAGAATATGCTTCGTGGGACCAGAGAGATAGTACAGGGCTAAGGCAATGGTCTTGGATGTGGTCAACCCAGGGTACCACATGAGAGATACCAGAGGACAGAGCCAGGACTAATCCCAGAGTACCTCTGATTGTGGAACAAAAAACAAAGAACAAAATTTTACAAAAAGAAACCATGCTAGATAGACACAAAAAGATACTATTAAGCTATAAGAAAAACTGAAATATGCAATTCACCACTATGTGGATGGATCTAGACAGTTATTTTGAGTGAAGTCAATCAGAAAGTGAGGTACAAATATAGAATGAACTCTGCCATATGTGGAGTATGAAGAAATATAGTGAGGTAATAACAAATGACCAAAGGCAACAGACCCCTCAGGGTAAGTTTGGATGGCATGTAAAACAGTCTGTCAAAAGATGAAGTGGGAGGGGGATAATGGAGCAGACCTAGAGAGGGTTATGGAGAGTGACACTAGGATTGTGGGTGTGATGTTTGAATATGGTAGGCCTGAAACTTTATTATTAAACAGCATTATAAATCAATGCTTAAATTTAAAGTTAACAAGAAATAAATTTATGTATCTGTTTGCCTATTTATCTATATCATTTGCTTTGTTTGGTTTGGGGGCCATGCCCAGAGATGCCTAAGAATTACTACTAATGACTCTGCTCTGAGTAATCACTGAGGATTGTGGTATGTAGGCCAAAGATCAAACCCAGGTCAACTGCATACAAGGCAAATGCCTTATCTGCTGTACTATATCTCCAGACCGAACGTATATGTAATTTTTTAAGGAAAGGAAAAGTAATTAGAAAAGAGAGAAAATCTCCGTGTGATGAGAACTCTTAGGATTTACTCTCTTAATATATTTCCTATGTGTGCCTTTATTGAAAATTTTATATATATATATATATATGCATACATATATATGTATGTTTAGAGGATCTCGCTGGTGGTTCTTAGAGTTTATTCCTACTTAACTACTTTTAAAGTATTGATTATTGACAATTGTTATTTCATATTTTAGGTCTAATTGGTATTTAGAATACAATAGTATAAAATATAAAGTATTATGCCACCACTGTCACTGTCCTCCTGTTGTTCATCGATTTTCTCGAGAGGACCCAGTAATGTCTCCATTGTGAAACTTGTTACTGTGTTTGACATATCGAATATGTCACGGGTAGCTTGCCAGACTTTGCCGTGGGGGCAAGATACTCTCGGTAGCTTTCCAGGCTCTCGGAGAGGGGCGGAGGAATCAAACTCAGACCGGCCATGTTGGCTGTGTGTAAGGCAGACCCGCTGTGCTATCGCTCCAGCCCTATCATTATTCTAAAAATTTTATGGCCATTTTATTTGAAATTGATAGTAGACTGTATGAAAGTATGAAATAATAAGTAACTCAGGAACCAGATCCTGAATTTAAACCTATCTTTGATATTTATAAACTATGAGTCATTGGACAAATTTTTTATTCAGCTATACAATGAGAAAAATGAAGTTCTTCTCAAAAAGTCATGAGGATTAAATATATTAACATGTATAAAGTTCTTTGGATAAAGTTTCATTCCTAATATATGTTTAATTACCAAGTGGGACTGCCATAGTAAGAAGTGATAAGAGTCATAGAGAGTGTCAAGAGGAAAAGTTAGTATTCTGATATGAAAAGATACAGGCATGCTGTGTTCTTTTCAACACTATTCACAGTACTCGAGTTTCAGAAACAACCTAAGTATCTATAGAGAGAGTTGGATAAAGAAGATGTGGTATACATCCACAATGGAAACTAACTACTCAGCTATTAGAAAGACAAAGTCTTGCTTTCTGCTTTAACATGGATGGACTAATTTTATTTCAAACTAAGTGAAATAATGAAAAAGAGATAGAAACAAACTCTTGGTATTTTCACTCACATTCAATATATTAAAAAATAAATCAAGGGAATGGGCAATGGCTGACAAAAACTCACCATAGACTCTAACCACAAAACTGAGATGTATAAGGGACCTGGCATGAATGAGGAAAAGGGTGAAGGTAGAGGAAGACATATCTGTGGTAGAGGGAGGCTGGTATTTTGGTAGTGGGGGTGGCATGATAACATTGTATCCCCAAAGTACATTATCACTGTCTTGTAAAACAATACTATATCAGTTTTTTAATTTTCTTTTAAAAAAGAAATAAAAATATTCATATGATCAAATTCACTATTAATTATTCTATGAAGACGTCCTTCATCCTCCCTAGAATTAACTCAATATATTTCCTATATACCAATATAGCAGTTTTGCTGGGAGGTTTGGAGTACAGGTCTACTCTTGGTCTAATCAAATTGATTTTATAATAGCCAGAATCTTGAAATAGCCGAGTGTCCAAAAACAGACAACTGGCAAAAGAAACTGTGGTACATCTACACAATGGAATGCTATTCAGCTGTTAGAAAAGATGAAGTCATGAAACTATTTAGCTGTTAGAAAAGATGAAGTCATGAAATATGAAACATTGAAGTGGATGGACATGGAAATGAGTGAAATGAGTCAGAAAGAGAGGGACAGACATAGAATGACTGCCCCTATCTGTGGAATATAAAATAACGTAATATGAGACTAACAGTAGAGGCAAGGGCCAGGAGGATTGTTCCATGTTTGAAAGCCTGCCTCATGTGCTGGGGGAGAAGGCAGTTGGGATCAAGAAGGGACCACTAAGTCAATGATAGTTAGAGGTATTGCTCAAGATGGGAGTTGTGTGCTGAAAGTAGACTAGGGACCAAACACCATGGCTTCTCAGTATCTGTATTGAAAAAACTATGAATCCCCCAAATAAAGAGAGAGTAAGAAGGAAGATGTCTGCCACAGAGGCAAGGGTTGGAAGGGGTAGGGGTAGTGGAAGTGATACTGGGGGCATCTTGGAAGAAAATGAGCACCGGTAGAGGGATGGGTGTTTGATCATTGTATGACTGAAACTGAATCATGAAAGCTTTGTAACTGTATTCCACAGTGATCCAATAAAAAAATAAATTTTTAAAAATAAGGCCTCCTAACTCTGATAGGGTTAACTTTATTATTGATTTGAGTAAACAAGTAAACTATTTGAAATAGTGTCAACATGCTGAAACACTTAGGTATCAACTAATTGATATTAGTGTAACCCACTAAATAACCAAGGAGGCAAGTATAGGGAGGACACAAAAGAACATGAAAAGGGGCAGGAGCAATAGTACAGCAGGTAGGGTGCTTGCCTTGCATTCCACTGAACTGCATACAATCTCCAGCATCCCATATGATCCTCAAATCTCCACCAGGAGTTACTTCTGAGCACATGCCCAGGAATAATCCCTGATCATTTCCAGATATGCCCCAAAAACTTAAAAAGAAAGAAGATGAAAACCTACAGAGGCCAGAGAGGTAGCTTAAGTGGTAAAACACAAGCCTCACATGCAGGAGACACTGAATTTAACCCCACTACTGCATGACCCTTCATGTATGCCCAGGAGTGGTTGTAGGATAAGTTCCTTGCCCCCCATCAAGAACTAACAGCCCATGCAGTACTATATCACTGGGCTGAGCATCATCAGTAGTTACCCTAAAGTCCCCAAGCTCTACTGGAGAAGAATGTTATAAAACAATTAAGAATTACATTTATTGGGGCTGAAGCGATAGCACAGAGGGTAGGGCATTTCCCTTGCACGTGGCCAACCCAGGTTCGATTCCCAGCATTCCATATGGTCCCCTGAGCACCACCAGGAGTAATTCCTGCAGAGCCAGGATTAACCCCTGTGCATCGCTGGGTGTGACCCTAAAAGCAAAAAAATTAAATTAAATTAAATTAAAAAATAAAGAATTAAATTTATTTTTTAAAAACAACCTAAAGGAAAAAAAATTATTGCTGACCAAGGTGTGGACATTGCCAAATTTCTGGTAACTTGGCCCCAGAAATAAATAGCCAAGACCCTTCTATAAGATTTGTGCTGTTCATAAGAAGTTTTAGTCACATTTTATACTCTTACAAGAAAATTTAGATTCAGTTATTTTCAACAATAGCTCCTCTGACTCCTCACCTCTCTGGAGTCATCATACTGTACAGGAGAGCTGTCTACAGCATTTGGATCAACTCCGTGTGAATTTAGCAAAGTCATTTCATCTCACTCTCCCTTTGTTCCTTGTCTGCAGAGTGGAGCTAATTCTGGAAAGAATCTTTCTACCTGACATCAGTAGCATGATCATTGCATAAGCTAAAACAATAAAGTGCCATGTTAAAGTCATGCCACCAAATGTTGTTTATGACTCTTTAGATCAACCAGACCCCACTGGGTATTTTAATCTACACTCAATACCCAGAAAGTGCAAAAGCAGATAGCAGTTCTCTTAAATGACTAAGCTCTTCCCTGTTTCTTAGGGTTCAGTCAATCTTTGTTACTAGGCTATCAAGATTCATTTGCTCTGTATTTATTTTACACTATAATCTAAATTGAGCGGTAAGGCATTCGCCTTATAAGCGGTCAACATGGCCGACCCGAGTTCGATTCCTCTGCCCCTCTCGGAGAGCCCGCAAGCTACCGAGAGTATTCGATATGCCAGACACAGTAACAACCAAGTCTCCAATGGAGACGTTACTGGGCCCGCTCGAGCAAATCGACGATCAACGGGAGGGCCTTTACCTTTATGGGCTGGAGCGATAGCACAGCGGGTAGGGCGTTCGCCTTACAAGCGGCCAACATGGCCGACCCGAGTTCGATTCCTCCGCCCTCTCGGGGAGCCCGGCAAGCTACCGAGAGTATCTCGCCCGCACGGCAGAGCCTCCAAGCTCCCCGTGACGTATTCGATATGCCAAACACAGTAACAACAAAGTCTCCAATGGAAACGTTACTGGGCCCGCTCGAGCAAATCGACGATCAACGGGAGGGCCTTTACCTTTACCTTTACCTTTAATCTAAATCATTGGCAAGGAGCTGCTTGAGAACCTGGATGATTCCTTTGTTCATTGAGTGCCTTATATTTAGCACAATGCCATGGACAAATCATGGTCTCAAGAAATAAATGATCAGCATATGAATATCAAACAGTAAATCATTTTTCTAAATCCAGGGCTACTTGCCAAATTCATCAAGTTTAAAACCGAAATACTTTAAACTCATTTTTAAAAAGAGTATTATTTTATTATCTAAATGAATCCGCAGTGCTTTTTAAAGTGAATTGTGTAAGCTGATAAGTCTTAAAAGATTTTAGTGATTACCACCATTTTCTCCTGTCACTTAAAGACTAAAATTTTTTTTAAAAAATTGCAAGCCCCAAATATTCTAAGAAGCACGTGTGTGTTCTCTATGCATTGAACTGCCTGGAAACAGAAAAATTATCTGCTTCCCCATCTACCACTGATTCTTTTCCATTACTAAATAAATGAGAGGTTCTAAAGGCTCCCAATGACTAGGATAAATCACTCCATTTCTTTTATTCTGTTAAAGTAGATATTTTATGTTCCACTGCCACAAAATCCAAGATGAACACCAGAAATAGCCTGCAAGTTGAAGACTCTCATTTTAAAATGGCACCACAATTTATCCTATTTCATACTGTACACGAGCATTACATTATTCATTAGAGGTATTTGTTTTTAAGAAGTTATTGCTCAGGTTTTGCTCCGTGTAGCTTTCCCAGGCAAGATGGTGATATAGAGGGATACCTTCCAGAAATAAGGTCACTTTGTGGAATTCCTACCTATCTGACCCTGGTGCGTTTGCATAAATATAAATTCGTTCTATGACATTCCTGTCATGTTTGCTCAGTGAGCAGGTAATTTGCCACTCTCATTACTCCAGGTACAAGGTGCCTTGTGGAAAATCAATCTTCTTTCTGCTTCATACATCACAGCTTCCCCCAGACATCCAGTGCTTCCTGACTCTGAAATGAAGCTGAAAGATAGAGACACAGGTCTTTTTCAGCAGCTCTAATGTCCGAGGGGGCTAATGAATGTTACACCTCACTGGGAAACCCCATCTTGGGGCCAGGGAAGTGTTGGTATACAAAGCCAAGATGAAGCTTTGTGCAAAGTATTTCCTTTACCATGGGGAGGGAGGGACTAATAGTGGAACAAACAAGTAGCTGCAGGGTTTTGGTGCATAGTTATTTCCAGAAATATTAATCTACTGTCTCTTTGGATCACAAATTATTTTCTCCACCTTTTGACAGGCTAAACTTTGACTTTGAAAGACAATCCATTTCAAGAGCTGACTGCCTATAATATGTCATGCTTCTCTCCAGGGACACAGTCAGCTTATCCCAGCAGATGAAACCATTTTCAGCATTTTCTTTGGTGCTGATTGCTGTTTTTTCACCATGTATCCAATTCAACATCACAGCACAGTGAAAGTGGAAGCATTATCATTCAATACTATCTTCAAAGGCAAGAAAGTGTAAGATGTTGGAATTTTCATGATTTTCCACAGCCAAAATCTATTTTTAGAAAAACCGAAATGTAAATGTAAACAAAATATCATTTTTGTGCTCTTGCCCCATGCCTCACAAAATATTATTTCCAGCACCTAATATGTTTGCCTCTGAGAGCTACAGATACATTAGTAACAGAAGGAATAAAGTTTCTCTCCAATGTTCCAGAAGAGAAAATAAATGAATACCTAAATAAAGCAATGGGATAATTTGAAGCACTGGCCACTAATGGGTATAGAAGCCATGGGATGGAAGGCAGGGATAGAAAAGAAAAAGTTACAAAACAGCATTAGTTAAGATGATTAGAATATGAGCCAAAGTAACTAGCTAATGTAAAAGGGGAGGGAAAATATAACTGAGGGTGGTGTGGGAAGGAGGTGTAGTGGTATAAATAATGAAGTAGAGAAAAGGCAATATAGCTGTCATGAATAAACATGAGTCAGAGGGCTCAGATCATAGGGTCTTGCTGACATAATAAATATTAAATGTGTCCAAAATGCATTGAAAGTTCTTAGAAACTTGGAAGATAGAAGAACTTTGAAAGAACAGGGCAAAGAAAAATGATCTGGGCTTTTAAAAATATTTTTAAATTTTCATTTAGTCATTGTGAATTACAAAGTTATTCATGGTTGGGTTTCAGATGTTTCAACACCAACCTCTTCACCAGTGTCCTATCTGACATATTTAAAATGATGAAACACCACTGACTAAGCAAGTAGAAACAAACTTAATAGGAGTACATTAAATTAAGAAACGTCTGCACCTCAAAAGAACAGTGACAAAAATATAGAAAGAGTCCCAAAATTGGGAAAGAATATTTACCCAATACCCATCTGATAATGAATTAATATCCAAGATATACAAGACAGAATTGTACAAGAAAAATTGTAGAATTGTGCAAGAAAAATCCTACAACCCCATCAAAAATGGGGAGAAGAAATGAACAGAAGCTTCCTCAGAAAATAAATACAAAAGGCCAAAGGGCATATTAAAACATGTTCAACTTTGTTAATCATCAGGGAGCTGCAAATCAAAACAACAATGAGATATCATCTCACACTACAGAGATTGGCTTACATCAAAAAGAACAAGAACAACCAGTGCTGACATGGATGTGGGGAGGAAGGGACTCTCTTTCATTGTTGGTAAGAATGCCTTTTTGGAACTTTTGGTGGTCCAGCCTTTTTGGAAAACAATATGGTAATTCCTTAATAAAATAGAAATTGAGCTTCTGTATGACCCCGCAACACCACTTCTGGGAATATATCCCGAGGGTGCAAAAAAGCACAGTAGAAACGACTTGTGCACTTGTATGTTCATTGTAGCATTATTCACAATAGCCAGAATCTGGAAACAATTTGAGCACCCAAGCATACAATTAGTTAAAGAAACTAGTTGGTACTATTGGTACAACTACTCAATGGAATACTATGCAGTCTATGCAGTTAGGAAAGATAAAGTCATGAAACTTGTTTATAAGAGAATGGACATGTAGCGTATCATGTTAAGGAAATGAGTCACAAAAGAGGGACAACCATAGAATGACTGCACCCATTTATGGAATATAAAATAACATAATAAGAGACTGTCACCCAAGTATAGTTGACACAAAGGCCAGGAATATTGCTTTATATTTAGAAGGCTGGTTCATGAGCTAGGGGAGAAAACAGCTGGAATTGAGAAGGGATCACTAAGTCAATAATGTTTGGAGGGTTCACTTGGGATGGGAGATGTGTGCTGAAAGTAGATAAAGAACCAAATGTGATAGCTTCTCACTATATAATATTGAAAACCATAATGCCCAGAAATAGAGAGAGAATATGGGGAAAATTTTCTGCTATAGAGATAAAGGGAGGGTTGGGATTGGGGGCATAGATTCAGGGGACATTGGTGGTGGAAAATATGCACTGGTGGATGGATGGGTGTTTGATCATTGTATGACTGAAACTCAAACATGAAAGCTTTGTAACCGTATCTCATAATTAATTAATTAATTAATTAATTAAAATGATGCTTAAGAGCAAGGATGTGGCTAAGTGGGAAAGCCCATACTTCATGTGCACTGAGTCCTTGAGTTCACTCCCTGGCATCTCAAAAAAGAAAGAAAAATCCCTTCAGAAAATGAATTCTTCTATTGATAAATGGTAAGGTATGAATTCAATAGAATCAGGCCTACTAAATTGGAATGACATTGTTCAGAAAAGTTAAGTTGATGACTTGACTGGGGAAAGCAGGAAGGTAGATCAGTTCTCCCAAGTGGGTGATACCAACCTCAAGGGAGCATTGGAAAGATCTGGATGGGTGAGGCAGTAGTAGTATTGGGTGAAACTGAAGGTGCTTTCTGTTAGTTACAATAAATAATTTCCAGAGGGGTGCTGAGTGACTTTATTTCCTGAAAAGAGATAAGTAGACCACATAAATTTTGGAACTTATAGTGTACATGAAAAAAAGAGCACACAGAATGTTTTGTTCTGTGTGATTTTTTTGTTTGCTTATTTGTTTTTTTGGGAGACCACACGCAGAGGTGCTCAGGGCTTACTCCCTGGCTCTGTGCTTAGGGATCATTCCTGGTGGGGCTCAGGAATGAGGTATCAGGAATTGAACTTGGGTGGTTGTTTGCAAGGCAAGCACCCTACATACTGTAGTATCTCTCCTCCCAATATTTTGGATATAAATAAATTATTCCTCAGGACTTGTCCAAATATTTGATAATCCATAGGACAATATCAATTATTAATAAGACAGAAATGTGGTGATGTTGAATAATTTTCTTTAGAAGATACAAAGTTTGAGAAACAACTGTCTAAAATAGTACAGAGAAAGTTAGGAGCAAATCCTGGAACTCAGAAAGAGGTAAATTCTAGGATATGCAAGTGTTGTTTAACACTAACTATACAAATGAATGCTTTCCAGATAACTAACTTACCTGGAATAATTGTCAAATGAATTACAGTACACTAAAATTTTAAATTTAGACACAATGACTACAGTTTAATATATATTCAAATATAAAACATGGCATTTAAAACTATAAATCTGAAGTTAATAGATGATTAAGTCTTGGATAGCCTGGCAAGCTCCCCGTGACGTATTCAATATGCCAAACACAGTAACAACAAAGTCTCCAATGGAGACGTTACTGGGCCCGCTCGAGCGAATCGACGAACAACGGGAGGGCCTTTACCTTTACCCTAGTAATATAGTGATCATTTACAATAATATCATATTATAAACATTAACTGTGCTAAGAGTGTAGATATTAATTATTACTATCATAAAAAGGAAAGATAGGGATTATGGAATTAGCACAGAATATAAAAGCACATATGTCTGACACAGTACTATTCTCAGTACCTATTTCTACCCCTGGCATCACTGGGCATATCCCTAGAAGCCCCTGAGCACTGCTGAGATAGACAATTATTATCTAACACCACAAGGCCAGAGCCACACAATATACTCATGTCCTAGCAGTCAATCATCTAGACTGGCTAACCAAGTGGTAGCAAAAGAGACCCGAAGGCCATTGAGCACTGTTCAGGAGGACTCTCTAAAGGTGTAGGTTATTACTATAATGATAATTGTGTTACAGTATATAATATGTAATCAATATATCATATACATTGATCTTATACTTGTCAATAACATAACGAACCAAAAGTAGGTCACAAACAATGCATGAAACATATTTATACTGAAGTATGCCTCATTAATTTCTGTAATATCTAGCTAATCAAAGAGCTGAATAAGCCTCTTTTTCTGAGGGGGGTCACACCCAGTGATTCTCAGAGGTTACTCCTGGCTCTGCACTCAGGAATTACTCCTAGTGGTGCTTGCGAGACCACATGGGCATGAGGCCAGGGATTGAACCAAGGTCAGCCTCATGCAAGGTAAACACCCTATCCACTGTAATATCACTCCGACTTTGAATATGTATGAATATGTGTACACATTCACATGCATTACATGGAACACACATTTTAAAAAGTTATATGAAATTCAAAGTTAACTATATATTTTTTTCTTTATTCACTATAAAAGGAAATCACAACTCAGAATAAGATTTTTAAATAAAAATAGTAATATCAGGAACACTTGAAAGTTTAGAGAGGGAGAAAAGAAGAGAGAGAGAGAGAGATTTTATTAAATACTTTTTTTTCATTTTTCATTTCATCATCCTGTTATTCGTCGATTGCCTCGAGCAGGCCCCAGTAACATCTCTTTCATCCTAGCCCTGAGATTATATTCAAGGCTCTTTAGGAGAATGAGACCCATCATTGTTACTGGTATTTGGCATATTTGGTACGCCATGGGGAGTTTGCCAGACTCTGCCCTGTGGGCAGGCTACTTTCGATAGCCTGCAAGTTTGTCCAAAGTAGGAATGAGACAATAAGATGTCATAAAAAAAAAGTTCTGATAAGATGTCGCGCAGCCGCGAAGATGCTCGACTCCAATCCGAGGCTTGGAGGTCTCGGCCCCGGAACCCGCGTGGCTTTGTCCCTCTGCCAGTACCTTCATGTGTGCGGAGAGTGGTCTCAGCATGGTGGTGGCTGGTCCTGGAGGTCTTCGGCTGCCGGAGTCCTGGTCGGGGTGGGGAGGATAGCTCAACCCTCTCCCCTTCAAGGAGCCCCGGGAAGGAACACCCAGGCGCGGGGGCAAAATCCAGATCCCGGACGAGAACAGTGCAGTCTTCTGCCCCCGCGCCTGGGTGTTACTTCCCGGGGCCCTTTGGAGGGGAGCGGGTTGAGCTTTCCTCCCCGCCCTGACCAGGGCTCCGGCAGCCGAAGACCTCCAGGACCAGCCACCACCATGCTGAGACCACTCTCCGCACACATGAAGGTACTGGCAGAGGCACAAAGCCACACGGGTTCCGGGGCCGAGACCTCCAAGCCTACTCGGATTGGAGTCGAGCATCTTCCACCCAGATCCTCCAAATTCCAGTAGGTGGGGGTCACACCCACCACCTGGCCCCCTGGCGCCGTGTAATCCCATCAGCGGCCAAGACTCAGAGACTATAAAATCCAGATCCCGGATGAGAACAGTGCAGTCTTCTGCCCCCGCGCCTGGGTGTTCCTTCCCGGGGCCCCTTGGAAGGGAGCGGGTTGAGCTTTCCTCCCTGCCCCGACCAGGGCTCCGGCAGCCGAAGACCTCCAGGACCAGCCACCACCATGCTAAGACCACTCTCCGCACACATGAAGGTACTGGCAGAGGGACAAAGCCACGCGGGTTCCGGGGCCGAGACCTCCAAGCCTACTCGGATTGGAGTCAAGCATCTTCCACCCAGATCCTCCAAATTCCAGTAGGCGGGGGTCACACCCACCAACTGGCCCCCTGGCACCGTGTAATCCCATCAGCGGCCAAGACTCAGAGACTATAAAATCCAGATTAAATACTTATAATGAGAATTATAGAGTGTGTGACAACATAGGACCTAATTGGGGGGGAAGAAGGAGGCGGTGTTCCAAAAACAAAAGATGCTGCACTGAATCAAACATTTTGACTGTTGCTTAGGGATTAAATAAGAGGAGCTCAACAAGTTCGGCAATGATATTTGATAGCATCGAAGCAAAACTTACTGGCTTTGAAACAGCATCTATGGTTAAGGAAAGGAAAACCCTTTAATCTTTCATCAAAAAATGAAATGTAATTTACAAAGTCATTGATAGTTGAGTTTTAGACATGTAATGTTCTAACACCAAATATCTCCACCAGTGTCAACATGCCTCCTAGGTATTGTTCCCAAGTATTCTCCTTATCCCTGCGCCTGCCTGTTACCTTAACAAGAACATTTAAGTTTGGTGATTGCATATTGAAACCTATGTTTCCAGTGCTGTTGGGTCTGTAGTTTTTATATATAGCTATGACCTTTTGTTTTTTGGAGGGGACACCCCCAGCAGTGCTCAGGGTTATTCTTGACTCTGAACTCAGGGATCACACCATGTGGGGTTTGGGAAACTATATATATATATGTATATATATATATATATATATATATGGTGCCTGGATCAAACTCAGGTCAGTCACATACAAGGCAAGCCCCCTATCTGCTGTACTATGGCTCTGGCCCCCCAAATGGCCATTTTTTAAAAAATTTGTGCTTTATGTCTTGAAGCAACATGGATACTCTAAAGTGAATAATGATACTTTTGGTGTATAAAGTTATTTCATTTCTACCATTACCAAAGTACCAAAGACCCTCTAACCACTCTCCTTTTATTAGTTTTTAAATATTACTCACTATTGGGCTGGAGCGATAGCACACCCGGTAAGGCATTTGCCTTGCATGCGGCTGACCCGCATTTTATTACGGAGGGCTTGATTCCTCCATCCCTCTCAGAGAGCCCGGCAAGCTACCAAGAGTATCCTGCCCTCACAGCAGTACCTGGCAAGTTCCCTGTGGTGTGTGTATTTGATATGCCAAAAACAGTAACAAGTCTCGCAATGGAGACGTTAGTGGTGCCTGCAAAAGCAAATTGAAGAACAGGAGGACAGTGCTACAGTGCTACTTACTATTATTTTTATGATAGTGTTGATATTATTGCTGTAAACTTGCACAGCTGGCCCACCACCAGAGCACCAAGATTCCCTATACCATTCTTTATATGTTTTCCACTCCTACAAAGGTACCTTCCCCTAATGCACCTATTTTGCAAACTCAGTAAAATAGATCTTTCACAATTAACCCAATGACACTCCAGGCTTTTTATGAGTAATTTTTTCCAAACTCTACTGAGATAAAACTGATATATAACACTGTGTAAGTTTAAGAGGTGCAATAGATGCACATGGCTGTATTACTGACTATTGTCACTATACTGCAAATTCAATCTTTATTATAAGAATTTTTACAATAAGAATTTTGTAGCCTTTTAATTTCTTATAACTTCTTTATTCTGGCCCCTGGCAACTCCCATTACAGTGTTTCTGAGAGCTTGGCCTTTTCAGATTCCATATGTAAGTGGGATCTTATCATATTTGTCCTTGTTTATGAATATGCATTATGTATGTATGTGTGAACATAAGAATGTATATGTTCCACATTTTCTTTGCCCTTTTATTCATAGATGATTAGGTTGTTTACACAATTACAATACAATTACGCTGTAATGAATGATACTGGGTATTGACTCAAAGATTTCAAAGTCAACACAAATTATGTTAGAGAGTCAGAGAGGAATTCTCAAGGGTCAATATTCTCAGGAGTTACACAACCAAAATTATGTTTAAATAACCTAACTAATGCATGTATGAAAAATAAATAATGACATATGACACCTCTAGTTATAAATTACTTCAAAAAGGAAATATTTTGAGACTGGGACTTTATATCTTCATAATGCAAAAGTCTATTAAAACACTAGTACAAAGCAAATATACTCAATGCATGTGTTTACTGAATGACTGATTAAAAAAATAAAGTGTGAATTCAGGTTACTGATGAGAATACATCTTGAGAATCTCTAAAATTTTCTAGAACATATTAGTTATTATGAAAATTTATCAAATGTTTGATATAGGATCTATTCTTCTACAAAAGGATTGTCTTATAAATCAGGATTTTATAATATGTAAGATTGCTAAACCATGCAGCAATTAGAGAGATAGAAAAAGGTAGACTTTTTTTAAGAAAAAAAAGGAGGAAGGAATGGATAGAAGAAGAGGATAAAACGAAGTAAAAAGAAGGATTGGCTACATCTATGGTGGGAAAAATGTGGTGCCTAAAAGGTATGCACACAGATGAGATATCCTCTATTTTACTTTTACTTCCTTTTTTGAAAAGAATAATTTAAAAAACCTTAAATTTAGCCAGAACTAAGTAAGAAGTGTCCAGAAAAGTAATGACTCCAAGCTGAGTTAATAATATTCTAGGAGAAAAAATTAACAATGACAGTCAAGAGCACAAACTAAGCCAAGATTTAATTATATTATACTTTCATGAATATAAAAAAATTGTGAAATATTTAATAATCTACCAAACTTCACATTTTTATGTGCCCAGGGATTCCATAGAACTGGAATACAATTATCTATTCAGTTAAATACACAGCACTTAACAAGTGCTTGAATTCACATGCACATCATTGTTCCTGATATTTGGGGGCCACTTCAAATGCTAGAGCTTTTCCCTGAGCACACCCTAAGATGTAGAAAGATTTAATTTATCAAGGCTTCAATTTTCTTATTTTAATCAGTATTCCTGCACTATTTGCCTATACATCACAGGTGGGTGTTTAGCAGATAATTTATTCTATTTTTTTTTTCAAGACTTGAAAGAAGGAAGAAAAGAAAAAGGTCACTCAGCAGGCTCTGAACAATACTTTATATTGTCAAACAAAATACTAAATATATGTTCTGAAAAGCTTAACTCTGAACCTGAGTTAAGCTTTTAAAGAAAGGCAAAATTGTTATATTCTTTTCTATTCCAAACTGTTTGTGATATAAATAGCAAACAAAAGACAGTCATTTAAGAACAGAGCTACAGGTAATACCTTATATTTGCTATCAGTCAAGATGATGCCCAAACTAACTTTATCACATACTGATTTTCTTGGTAGCTAATACAAAAAAAAATTGATGTATGTTTGTATAGTTAGGAAGCATATTAATAAAGTAAGTTAATAAAGTGAACCAACATCTACTTAACCATCTCCTATTTAGCAACAAATAGGAAGAGGTTCGTCGTACTCCCTTATAGAAATCTACTTCTCCAAAAATAATCGTTAATTTGCTTTAAAAAATTATATATATATTACATATGGGCTGGAGTGATAGCACAGTGGGTATGGCTTGTACGCGGCCGAACTGGGTTCGATTCCTCCCTCTCAGAGAGCCAGGCAAGCTACCGAGAGTATCCCGCCCACACAGCAGAGCCTGGCAAGCTCCCTGTGGTATATTCAATATGCAAAAACAATAACAAGTCTCACAATGGAGATGTTACTGGTGCCTGCTCAAACAAATTGATGAACAATGGAAGGACAGTGCGACAGTGCTACAGTGCAACATAGTATTTACATATACTTACATATTGTGCAAATATATACATATAATACATATATACATATATAGTGTGTATATATAATATATAAGGAGTTTTAAGGCAAGTTAATGGGAGAGGTATCTCCATAACCAATATATTATTTCAATTTGCTATTTTGATTAGTACCCGAGCAACAGTACAGTGGGTTGCCTTACATGAGGTTTACTGGGTTCTATACCCAACACCCTATATGTTGCCCCAAGTCATGTCAAGAGTGATTCCTTAGTGCAGAGTTAGTAGTAAGCTCTGAATATCACCAGATGTGGCTCAAAAACAAATAACCAAAAAACTATGTGCTTTGTTTGAGCTTTGTAACTCTCCACCATACTGCAGAGAATTATGCTATGATTTCTTAAAACTTGTTTTTATCACTCAACATTAAATTTCACAGATGTATCTATATTGTTGCTTTACTTCATTAATTTTTAGTTGTGCAATCCACTGTGTGAAGTTAAGCAAAATCATACATCTATTGTGTTACAAGAAACATTGTAACATGCTTCTTTTTCTTTTTCCCTTGCCATTGTGAATAATGCAACTAGCAGCATTTATATATGCATCTTGGTTCATATGCAGTAAGAATTTCTTAAGGATTTATATATGAGAAAAGAGTTGTTGAACATAGAAAATGCTTTTATATGACCTTAAAAGATAAGAACTTGTTGTCCAATGTAGATGTTCTAAGTTTTACTCCCATTAGCAACCATATATGAGTTTCCTAGTTCAAGTACTTGCCAGATTTGTTATTGAAAGGCTGCTATATTTTTGGCATCCAAGAATAAAATGTTTTTTATATTTTTTCTTACTTGCTTTTCTGATTATTATGGAAGATCTAAGTCATTGCACAGCACTAATTTTTAAATTTATGGCTCAATTGATGTCTGTTAACTTCTGAACAATTAATAAACTTTCAATAAAGCAGTCAGTGTCAGCTTCTGTTTGCATTTCCAAGACACTAAACACACATTTTTTGTTAAATATTATACCAGTATTAAAGCTGTGTATATAATTACTATTTTTGTTTACTTTATCGTAGGTATATTAAGTTTACTGACTTCATGGTGTTGGACTGATGTATGCATGAAAAGTATAGTTAACAATATTGTAAGTCCAAGTATCTTAATTAAAATGATTTTAAATGAATAAAAAAAATCCAGTAGAAATGACCTCTGCACCTGTATGTTCATTGCAGCACTGTTCACAATAGCCAGAATCTGAAAACAACTTGAAAGCCAGAGAATAGATGACTGGTTAAAGAAACGTTGTCCATCTACACAACAGAATATTATGCAGCTGTTAGGAAAGATGAAGTCATAAAATTTGCTTATAAGTGGATGGTCATGGAGAGTACCATGCTAAGTAAAATGAGTCAGAAAAAGAGGAACAGACATAGAATGACTGCACTCATTTTGTGTAATATAAAATATAACAATATGAGACTAACACCCAAGGACAATAGAGACAAGGGTGAAAAGGACTCCTCCATGGTTGGAAGCCTGTCTCATGAGCTGGGGGAGAAGGCAGCTGATATAGAGAAGGAGTCACTAAGTCAATGATAATTGGAGGTATTTCTCAGGATGGGAGATGTGTGCTGAAAGATAAAACACCAAACATGATAGCCCCTCATTATCTCTATTGCAAACTATAATGCCCATAAGTAGAGAGAAAGAGGGAAACTGTCTGCCATAGAGGCAGGGGGAGAGGTGGGCTGGGAGGGGCTGGGTAGGGATACTGCAGACATTGGTGGTGGAAAATTTACACAGGTGGAGGCATGGGTGTTCAATCATAGTGTAGAGATGGGTGTCTGATCATTGTGTAACCAAAACTTAAACGAAATCTTTGTAAGTGTAGCTCACGGTGATTCAATTAAAAAAAAAAAAAGGTCTGTATTCCCAATCTCAAAAAAAGAAGACCATACTAAGATTTAAAAAACAAAATAACTAAAATAAACAAAAGAGTTTACTGGTTTTGTTTCTGGATTTTTTGCTTGCTTGTTTTTTTATACTTTCAGTGCCCAAGACAAAAACTGCATGGCTAGTACTCTCCCACTGAACCACATCCAGAGGCAGTTAAAAGAGCTGTAGGGGCGAGAACATCAGTACAGAGGGTATGGTGCTAGCCTTTCATGCAGTCAACCTAGGTTTGATTTCCCCCACCCCATATGATCCAGCAGGTCCCTGAGATCAGAGTCAGGAGTAAGCCCTGAGCACCGCTGAGTATGGCCCCTAAGCAAAACTGAAAATTAAAGAAAGAAGCTGCAGATCAGTTTTCCCCAATGTTTGTAAAATACATTGCCTGCATATGCATATGCCTGCTTCTTTTCCGAATATTTTTTATAGTTTCTTGATTCATTTTCTACTCATTATTATATATCTACTCTTCAATGTCACTTTTAAAATCAAGGGTCCTTAAGTAACCCAAGGCATTAAGATCACATCCTTTTGAGATGCAAATCCTGAGCTCTTTGGAGGAGAAGCTGAGGTACCACCCAGAAGCAGAAACTGATGTCCAGTCCACCCAGGGAAGGCTGTACCCCTTAGAAAAGGAAGAGCTGAAGGACAAACTAAAGGTCCTAATAAGAATATGAAAGAACCATCTAGAGTCCAAGTCTTTCCCTGTGTCAATGCCTAGATAAACTTTTATGTATTCAGGGAACTCCAGGTGAAGACAATTGGGAAGAATTATATGCAATCTTCGCCCAAAAGCCATATGCAGCCTTTCAGGCTTAAAGAAGCCCTTCTCTCTTAAATACTTATTACCACTCTCACCCACCAACTGGCCCCCTGGCACCGTGTAATCCCATCAATGGCCTAGACCCAGAGACTATAAAATCCAGCTGCTAGAAGAGAACAGCTCAGAGTCTCCTGCCCCCATGCCTGACTGTCCTCGCCGGGGCCCCTTGGAGGGGAGCAGATTGAGTTTCCCTCCCCACCCCGACCAGGGCTCCAGCAGCCGAAGACCTCCAGAACCAGCCACCACCATGCCAAGACCACTCTCCACATGCATGAAGGTACCGGCAGAAAAACAAAGAAATGCGGGTCCCGGGGCTGAGATCTCTAAGCCAGCTCAGATGGGGGCTGAGCATTCTCCACTCAGATCCTCAAAATTCTAGTAGGCAGGGGTCACACCTACCAACTGACCCCCTGGCGCCGTGTAATCCCATCAACGATCAAGACCCAGAGACTATAAAACCCAGCTCCCGGAAGCGCGCGACCGCATTCACAGCTGCGCAATATCTTATTATCTCATTTTTACTTTGGACAAACTGGCAGGCTACCGAATGTACGCTGCCCACGCGGCAGAGTCTGGCAAACTCCCCGTAGTGTACCCAATATGCCAAATACCAGTAACAATGATGGGTCTCATTCTCCTAACCCTGAAAGAGCCTTGAATATGGCACTTCAAAAAAAAATCTCAGGGCTAGGACGAAGGAAACGTTACTGGGGCCTGCTCGAGGCAATTGAAGAACAACAGAATGGTCGTGATCATGATCGTGACCACTCTCCCTATTCCTACCTCTTCCTCTTCTCGCTCCTCCTCCTTCTCCCTCTTGCTCTTCCCTCACACTTCAAAATTTCTTTCAATAAAAGCTATTTGGCTTCCTGATATATTAAATTAAAAATATATATTTAAGGGACCAGGGAGATAGATTAACGGCCAAGTGAGCATGCTTTTTAAGGCACTGACAGAAGCTACCCTCAAAATAACTGATTAAATTATCTTATTTTATTTTATTTTAAGGGTTAATCCATTTTTTAAAAAAATTATTTATATTTTTTATTAGTGAAACATCATTAGGTATAGTTGCAGACTTACAAACTTCTGTGCTTGGTTTTCAGTTATACAATGATCGAGTACCCATCCGTCCACCAGTGCCCATTCCCAACCACCCTTCTATACCCATTTTGGAAAAGATTTTCATCATAAACGGGTGCTGGATCTTGTCAAATGCTTTCTCTTCATCTATTGATGTGATCTGTATTATTGTATTATATATAGATAATACAGATATATATGTATTATGTGTATTATTATGTATGATGTGAGCTGTATTACAGATCCACTACCAGGATCTCACCATTCTACAAAGAAGTGATCATCCATGTCAAGAGAGGGGTTTGGCAGGGTGATACCATTTCACCTAAACTCTTCAGTGCCACCCTCGAGAATGACATGCGACAACTGGAATGGGAAGGAACAGGAGTGAAGATAGACGGTCAGCAACTACAACACCTCCACCTCCACTTAGTTGATGACATTGTTCTAATAACACCAAACATTAGTCAAGCAGCACAAATGCTGGCCGACTTCAACCATGAGTGTGGAAGTTAAATCTACGGCTTTCCATACTCAATTTTCACAACAGCTAAATCTCATGAAGACAATGTTTATGAGAAACAGTCTCGTTCCTGATGTTTCGTTCTCTCTCAATGGAATGAACATCTCCAAATGCAACAGTTATGTGTACCTAAGTCGAGAAGTCAACATGACGAATGACCTGGCACCCAAGTTGCACAGGAGGAAGAGAGCGGCATGGAATGCCTTCAAAAGCATCAAAGAAATAGGTAAGACGACAAAGAACCTCCGGCTCCGAGCACATCTCTTCAATTCCACCAAATGCTATTCGGGTCTCCCAAAGAGGAATTGAAAGAGCTATGCTTGGAGTATCACGCTTCACTCAAATGAGAGAAAGAATCTGGAGTTCTGACCTCCGTCGACAGTAAAAAATCAGGGACGCTGTCTCATTTGCCAAGGGGTCTAAAATCAGATGGGCTGGATGTGTAATGAGATTTGGAGATGACTGCTGGACTAGAGCCCTTACCGACTGGATTCCACTAGATGTCAAAAGATCGCATCACTGCCCATCTGCGAGATGGACAGACTTCTTCGTCAAGACCCTGGACGATAGGTTTGAGGCTCTTCATGTTCCTAGAATGAGCAGATGCCATTGGGCTACACTAGCACGTGACAGGGACGAATGGAGACATTACTGGCGCCTGCTTGAGCAAATCTATGAGTAACAGGATGTCAAGTGATCAAGTGATTGATATGATAATATGGATTTTGTCTTTTATTTTGTTGATATAATGGATTATGTTGATTGACTTCCAAATATTAAATCATCCTTGCATCCCCAGGATGAATCCCACTTGGTCATGGTATATGATCTTTTTGATGAGTTGTTGAATTCTATTTGCTAGTATTTTGTTGAGAATCTTCACAATCGTGTTCTTCAGGGATATTGACCTGTAGTTTTCTTGTCTTGTGGTGTCTTATTTTCCTTTTGGTATTAGACATAGAAGAGCTTCATAGAAACTTTTGTGAGGATTTCTGTTTCTTCAATTTTCTGGAAAAGCTTGAGAAATACTGGTAATAGGTCCTCTTTGAATATTCGAAAAAATTTGCTAGTGCATCCATCTGGACCTGGGCTTTTGTTTTTGGGAAGACTTTTGATTACAGTTTCAATTTCCTTGATATTAATGGAACTACTCAGGTAATTCTAGATCTTCTTGATTCAGTCTTGGGAGATTATAGGAATCCAGGAATTTATCCATTTCTTCTAGGTTCTCTTGTTTTGTTGCATACAGACTTTCAAAGTAGTCTCTGATGACCTTTTGAATTTCTTTGGTTTCTTTTGTGATATCCCCCTTCTCAAATCTTATCTGGTTTACTAGGGTTCTCTCTGTATCTTTCTTTGTGTGTCTTAATAGTGGTTTATCTATCTTGTTTATTTTCTTGAAGAACAAGCTCTTGATTTAATTAATCTCTTGGATTGTTTTTTGGGTTTCCATGTCTATGTTTTATGATCTTTTTCTTCTGCCTGGTTAGGGCTCCTTTTATTTGTCCTTTTCCAAGATCTTGAGCTGTGAAGTCAAGTTGTTTATGTGGGCCTTTTCTTCCTTCCTGAGAAATGCTTACTGAGCCATGGCTTTATCTGCGTCCCATAGGTTCTAGTAGCTAGTGTCTTCATTCTCATTTGTTTCCAGGTATCTTTTGATTTCTTCCTTGATTTCTTTCCTGACCCACTCATTGTTCAACACTGAGTCGTTTAATTTTCAGGTGTTTGATTTGGTTTTCTGCATCTGTGCATGATTAAATTCTATCTTCAGTGCATCTGGTCTGAGAAAATAGTTGATACAATGTCTACGTTCCTGATACTGTTGAGGTGTGCTTTGTGGCCTAGCACATCGTCTATTCTGAAAAATGCTCCAAGTGCACTGAAATGAATGTGTATTCTTTTTTGGGAGTGGATAAAGTCCTGTATAGATCTACTAGCTCTCTGTCTTCTATTTCTTCCTTCAGAGTCATTATTTCCTTGCTGAGTTTTAATCTTCTTGATCTATCTAGGGGTGTAAGGCAGTGTTGAAGACTCCAACTACTATTGTGTTGCTTGTAATTTCCTTCTTAACATCTGCTCACAGTTGATGTAGGTATTTGGCTGTCCCTTATTGGGTGCTTATACATTTAGGAGTGTGATTTCTTCCTGTTATGCATATCCCTTGATTAATAAAAAAATGGCCTTCACTGTTCCTTCTAATCTTTTTAAACCTGAAATATATGTTTTCCAATACTAGTAAGGACACTCCAGCTTTTTTGAGGGAGTTGTTTGCTTGCAGGGTTGTTTTTCATCCTTTGACTTTGAGTATGTGTTTGTTCTGATTGTTCAGATGTGTTTCTTGTAGGCAGCAAAATATTGGGTTCTGTCTCTTAATCCATTTTGCCACTCTGTGCCTCTTAATTGGTGAATTTAAACCATTGATGTTGAGAGAGATTATTGTTATGGGTTTTGTGTCACCTTTCTGTAAGGGTTTGTTGTGCTTGTAGGGGTTTTTCTTGTCTTAGAGTAGCACCTTTAGCCCTTCTTTTAGGTTTGGTTAGTCTATGAAGTTCCTGAGCTGTTGTTTATCCAGAAAACAGTGTACTTCTCCTTCGAGTTTGAGTGAGAGTTTTACCAGATAAAGTATTCTTGGTGAAGTGTTCATTTCCTTGAGTTTTTTTTTCCTCTATATCCCACCATTGCCTTTGGCCTTGGAAAGTTTCCTCTGATAGGTCTGCTGTGAATCTAAGTGGTGCTCCTTTGTATGTGATTTACTTCTTTGACCTTGCTGCTTGCAGTATTGTGTCTCTACCAGTGGCATCCATCATTCTAACTATGATATGACTTGGAATGTTTTTGTTAGGGTCTCTTTTAGCTGGCACCCTTAGTGCTCCTTAAATCTGGATGCCTGTATTGTCCAGTTCTGGGAAGTTTTCAGCAATGATTTGTTTAACCATGGCTTTTTCATTGGGACTGTTTCCCTGACCTTTTAGTATTCCAATGATTCTAATGTTGTTCCTCTTGGAATCATCCCCTAGTACTTTGATTCGCTCTCGAGCTATTTTGAGGTCTCTTGCCATTATTTGTTGTTGCCTGTAGGCTTCTTGCAGCTCATCTTCCAGCTCACTGATTCTGTCTTCAGCTATAGGTATTCTACTGTTGAGGGCACAGACTGAGTTTTTTATTTCATCTACTGAATCTTTTCCTTGTGACATTTCTGTGCGTAGCTTTCCAATTTCTGCTCTCATTTATTCCTGGATTTTCTCGATTGTTTCTTTCATATGCTCTAATTTACTGGATATCTATCTCACTGTTTCATTAAGTTCATTGAACATCTTCATTACTTCATATCTGAATTCTTTCTCAGAGAGCTTCCTTAAGTGAGTAACACCTAAAAAGGTTTCTGGGCTCTTTTCATTTTCCTCTCCTCGAGATAGGGATTTGCATTGTTTCTCTATGTTCGCGCGGTAATATGGAGACTGAGATGTTCCACGAGATTGTTGGGTATAAGTAATTTACCTGAGGCTGCATGAGCAGCTGCAGACCCAAAACTAGGCCACGCCTACTTTGCAGTGGCCACGCCCAATTCTGAAAAGGCCACGCCCCCTATGAGTACCTCGTATGCGGGAGTACAACCTGAGAGGGGCAGAAGACCGGGCACAGTGTTGGGGACAAACAGGATGAGACTCTAGGATGGTGGGCAGCCCAGGGTCCTAGAGGATGCATGGGTCAGTGTATACAGGAGGAGTAAAGTCCCAGGTTTGAGGGCTGAAGCGATAGCACAGTGGGTAGGGCGTTTGCCTTGCAAGCGGCCAACATGGCCAACCCGAGTTCGATTCCTCCGCCCCTCTCGGAGAGTATTTGATATGCCAGACACAGTAACAACAAAGTCTCTAATGGAGACCTTACTAGGCCCGCTCAAGCAAATTGACGAACAACAGGAGGGCCTTTACCTTTTTACCTTTTAAATTATTTAAAATTACATTTTTTATCTTTATAGCTGAAAAACTTGTCTAAATTTTATTTCCACTTGCTAATTGTTTCAAAACCAATACATGGCACTTGTATGGCAAAAAAAACCCATATAAATAAAGTAATTACATTTTTAAAAACCTTTATTTTCTCAAGAGAAATTTGAAGGAAACAAAGGTATTTGGCCTATACTTGCTTATTGGTTATTTTTCTCAGATGATATCAGAAAAAATACAGTTTCTTTTATTAAAAGTTGATTTAAAGTTTAACTGAAGGCACTACACTGATCAAATATTTAAAATTTTAACAGCTTATTACATTATGTCTCCTGACTCATTGAAAGTCAATGCTGTGGATTTTCCTAGATTATTAAATTGTTAGTTAACAATGATGATTTTTTTCAGCCTTACATCCTGACAAAGACATATCATGATACCATCTCAGAGAATATCATCTTTATCTCTGAATAGTTTCATTGAAAATGATCAAATTTTATTTATTTTTTACACACGATAAGAACAGCAGTATTAGTTTTGTGACATTTATAGGATGGTTATGGCTATAGATTAAACTTCTATCTTTGGACCTCTGCCAGTTAAAACTCTTCACCTGATTATAACCTATTGATTTAATCACAGGGCTTTACCATTTAGGAAGCTGTATTTTTCTGATATGGTAAGATGTGAATTCAACCTCTTGGGAACAACTAATTACATGCAACTTATAAAATATGTGGTTTACAAATTCTACAAACCATGAAATCAGGGAAATATGTGCCACCTTAGTAACAGGTTTACATTTTAAGTGTCCAATTCTTATAGCACTGTCCTCACGTTGTACATTGATTTGCTCGAGTGGACACCAGTAATGTCTCCATTGTGAGATTTGTTACTGTTTTTTGGCATATTGAACATGCCACAGGAAGCTTTCCAGGCTCTGCCATGTGGGTGGGATACTCTCTGTAGCTTGTTGGCCTCTCCGAGAGGGACGAAGGAATAGAACCCGGGTCAGCCGCGTGCAAAGAAAAAGCATATCCGCTGTGCAAAGAAAAAGCCCTACCCGCTCCAGACCAATTCTTACTACCTTTAAAATAAGATCAATATAACAGTGACTTTTCATATGATCATCCACTTTAAAGCTGTAAATGACTTATTCTTATTACTTAGAATGGCAGTCAAAGATCAGTTCAAAGAATAGCCCAGAATCTATCTCCCATTTTACAGTTAATTGCACTGTACTTTATTTCTTGGTCTTTCTGTAATATGTAAAATATAGGGTTGTTTTTGTTTTTAAATATTTTTCTGTATTCTGTGAGTGTGGAATAGAACAACTTCATTAACTTTGGTTATGCTGCTAGCCTATAGGCCTCTTATTTTTAGGATTCTTTCTTGGTATTTGCTCAGTAATTGCCCACTGCATGATTAGCACATGCCACCAGTCTCTGTTAGAGCCTTCTTTGTCCAAAGTTTTAATGCAGATGAGCTCATTTAATGCTAAACTTTATTATAAATTCCCTCACTGTTCATTCACAAAATTTTACTGACCCTGGTATCTAATCTATATGCCAGATATCCAAACTTTCTGGAGATTTTGACATCTATCACTAGATGACCAACAGACTCTCAATAAGTCAAAAATGGAGACGCACATTTATATCCTTCTTCATTGCCCACAAGACCTATTATCAACTGTACCACAACCAAGCAAGAAAAAACTTCAGAAGTCACTTTTGGTTTCTCCCTTTTCCTTACGTCCAATTCTACTCTTCAATACATTCTATACATAACATCTTAGTTATTAAGTTTGTTCGATTTAATTTTCTACCACTATTCTTGCCCAATTTAGTCTAGCCTAATGAATGCTCATCTGCTCCGTTATTCTGCCATAAAATACTTTCATTTAAGGGCTGGAAAAATAGTTCAGCGGGTAAGATGTTTTTCTTCCACACAAGATCAAAGCTGAGTTTGATCCCTGGCACCCCATATGGTCCCTTGAGCACTGTCAGGCATTATTCTTGAGCACAGAACCATGAGTAAACACTGAGCACAGGTGGATGTGGCCCTAAAGCCAATAAAGAAAAAAATCTCATTATAACAGTGAGAAGAATTTCGTCTTTTTACAGGCAAACCTAACCACTGCTCCACTTTAAATTTTTCAGTCTATCACCAATGTATTTCCCAACTATGGCCTAGGAAACAATTAGTGATCTAGCCTTTCTGCCTCTTCCATTTGATAATCTCTCTTCCATCCTCTTGCCTTATTTTCTAGAAATTTCAAATTCTTGTCCTTAAATCCTTTACATTACCTAGTTTTTCTCTCTGGAATTCACCCTCATTCTTCAGATGTCTGTTAAAAGTTGATCTCTTCATAGACTCTCTCTTTGTTATATAAAATAATTGCCACTCTACTTCCATCATAATAAACAACACCAACAATAATAATGCATGAATTTTATATTTTCCTGAAACCTACTAATACCTTCTTTATATGTAAAGACCTTTTCTATCTTATTTAATACTTTATTTAAGGTACTCACTCTAGAACAGTAGTTGCTTGATTCATAACAAGCATTCATCAAATATTTATTAAAAGAACAAACTTATAAGTCTCCCCTCCTCCTGGTAGCTAACCCAAAAAGAGACCTTTACTTTTTCTGATTTTCTTAGAAAATTTAATTAGTATTGAGTGAATTATTTGATTTGTGTGGTGCTGCTTTATAATCTTAAAAAACACTCATGTCAATGTCTACAGTTTCTATGTCAACTATTTTGGATAAATTGAGATGAAATTGCTCTCATGAAGTTAAGAACTTCACTTTTATTTTTACTTCTGAAGAACTTCATGAGCAAAAGCTTTTTCTCAACAAAGTCTATTGTAATTTATATTCATTAAATTTTTAGCTTTTCAGACAATTGAATAATAACAGTTGTGATTTGGGAAAAACATCTAGCTTTTGACAAATCCTACTATATTTTTTCAAGATTCATCGTCAAGAATTATGGAAACTTTAACCAGTCATCAGTTCTCGGGAACTCAGGTTTTTTCCAGATTCTGGCTATTGTTAAAGAGTGCTGCAATGAACAAACAAGTGCAGATGTTACTTCGACTATACTTTTTTGCCTCTCTGGTTAAAGAAACTTTGGTACATTTACACAATGAAGTACTATGTAGCTGTTAGAAAAGATGAAGTCATGAAATTCACATACAAGTGGTACTACATGGAAAGAATCATGTTAAGCGAAATGACTCAGAAAGAGCAGGATAGACACAGAAAGATTGCATTCATCTGGGGAACATAAAGCAACAAAATGAGAGACTAACACCCAGGAGTGCCCGAGATTAGTACCAGGAATTTTGCTCTATGACTTGGAGGCCAGCCACACGTGCTAGGGGAAAAGGAAGCTCAGATAAAGAAGAGAGCACCAAATAAAGGGTGTTGGGAGGATTCTCCCAGGGTGGGAGAAGCGTGCTGAAAGTACTATATAGACCAAACATGATTGCCACTCAATGTCTCTCTTGCAAACCACAGGACCCAAAAGGAGAGAGAGAGAGAACAAAAGGGAATGCCCTTCCACAGAGGTAGGGTGGAATGGGGGGGGGGGGGTGGAAGGGATGATGGGACCCGTGGTGATGGAGGATGGGCGCTGGTGGAGGGATGGGTACTTGATCATTGTATAACTGAAACCCAAGCACAAAAATTTGTAAGTCTATAACTGTACCTCATGGTCTTTCACTAATAAAAAAAAATTATGAAGACTTGTACACAGCACTATGCACCCATCCAGCCCTCACCTTTCGCCTGCCCCCCCAGAAAACTCCCTGAGGGCACCAGCCAGAGTTCCTCGGCATGTGCCCACCCAACCCCCACCTTTCCTCTGCACAGGACCTTGGGCCCAGGTCTGTGGACTAACATCCGGATAGGCTGGGGGGGGGGGGTCTCTACTGTAGGGCGTATGGCCTTCTCAAAAGTGATCCTGGTCTTCTGTGTGGCTGCATTTATATTTCCCACTCCCAGCATTCTCAACTCATGTCCTAACCTTTATCACCTAATTCTGTGGAAAAAGTTCTGGCTGCCTCAAACATGATCAGGGTCCTCCCGTTGTTCATCAATTTGCTCGAGCGGACCCAGTAACGTCTACATCATGAGACTTCTTGTTACTGTGTTTGGCATATCGAATACATCACGGGTAGCTTGCCAGGCTCTGCCGTGCGGGCGAGATACTCTCGGTAGCTTGCCAGGCTCTCTGAGAGGGGCGGAGGAATCGAACTCGGGTCGGCCATGTTGGCTGCATGCAAGGCAAATGCCCTACCGCTGTGCTATCGCTCCAGCCCTCAAACATGGTATGACAATAATTCACTGGCCTACTCCAATTCCAACAAAAGACCAGTGTGTATGCAAGAAGCTGTACAAGCCCAATATAAAAGAGCACCTCCCCCAACGTTTCACTAGATGCCTATCATAAGCCACAGAATAATGTCTGAGAGGAAGGACATATTCTAGAAGGGGAGAAGGGTGACCACCATCAACTGACCTTATTCAGAATCCTTATTCACAATAAGAGGGAACAGTGCTAGTGAATGTGAAGATTTTGCCGATAAAGAATTCCAAGATGAAATGCTGAGGATGTTCAAGAAACTCAAAGAATCAATGGAGCAGACATCCAGAAAATTAAAGGAAGAAATGAAAGAAACAGTGGAATGTATAGTCGAGAAAATACAGGAAGAAATGATAACAGAAATAAGAAAACTACAAAAAGAAGTGTCACAAATAAAGGATTCTGTAGATGAAATTAAAAACTCAGTGAGTGCCCTCAGCAGTAGAATGACTACAGCTGAAGACAGATTTAGTGAACTTGAAGATGAGCAAAAGAAATCCTATAGGCAACAACAAACAATGGGAAAAGACCTCAAAATAGCTCTGAGGCGAATCAGAAAACTAGGGGATGACTCCAAAAGGAACAACATCATCAGAGGACCAGAAAGACAGGGAGCCAACTCCAATGAAAAAGCCACAGTGAAAGAAATCATTGCTAAAAAGTTCCCAGAGAATGCCCGTATCCAGATCCAAAAAGTGAGAAAGGGGGCCAGTTAAAAGAGATTCTAATAAAAACACTCCAAGGCATATCATAGTCAGAATGATGGATGTCATGGATAGAGACACAATACTGCAAGCAGCAAGGCCAAAGGCTGGAGCAATAGCACAGCGGTAGGGCATTTGCTTGTGCGCAGCCAGCCTAGCTGAGCCGGGTTCGATTCCTCCGCCCTTCTTGGAGAGCCTGGCAAGCTACCGAGAGTATCTCGCCCGCACATCAAAGTCTGGCAAGCTACCCATGACATATTCGATATGCCAAACACAGTAACAACAAGTCTCAAAATGGAGACGCTACAACCAAGTGGAAACAGATAAACAAATGGGACTATATTAAACTACGAAGCTTCTGCACCGCAAAAGAAACAGTGGCCAAAATACAAAGACAGTCTAAAGAATGGGAAAGGATATTCACCCAATACTCATCTGAAAATGGGTTAATATCAAGGATATACAAATGATATACTCCTGGTTGAACTCCACAAGAAGAAAACATCAAACACCATCAAAAAAAGGGTGATGAAACGAACAGAAACTTTCTCAAAGAAGAAATCTGAATGGCTAAAAGGCACATGAGAAAATACTTTACATCAACAATCATCAGGGAAATGCAGATCAAAACCACAATGAGATATCATTTCACACCACAGAGACTGGCCCACACCCAAAAGAACAAAAGCAAACCAATGTTGGCGCGGATGTGGCAAGAAAGGGACCCTCCTTCACTGCTGATGGGAATGCCGACTGGTTCAGACCTTTTAGAAAACAGTATGGACGATTCTAAATTTAAAAAAAAAAAAACTTACTAAATTTTAAATGAGCACTGGTGTATATTTTCTTCTGGCTTCTTTATGACATCCAGGTTTTATTTTTTATTTATTTTATTTTATTTTGTTTGGGGGCCATACCTGATGATGCTCAAGGATTACTGCTGGCTTTGCACTCAGGGATTATTTCTAGTGGAGCCTGGAGGACCACGTGAAATGCCAAAGATTAAACCCGGGCAGAACACATACAAGGCAAGTGCCTTACCTGCTATACTAAGTTTCCAGACCCAATTTAATTTAGATTTTAGTAGCAATTTGCTGAAGTTGCTACACCATTAAAAACATATTTAATTAATTACTAAAAACATCAAGTTGGACTTTCCTACTTTTTCATTGCATCAGGAATTGAGAGCAGAAAAGCAATTTAATCAACAGTAAGCTTACTGAAAATTTACAATTTTATCAATTTTAATTTTAGTATCATTTATTTTGTGCTTAGGTATAAGATATTAATCATAAAGTGTGACTCATTACCAATGGGAATAGATGTTATCAATGGAATATTTATTTTAGATATATACTGTAACATGCTAGGAGGGAAATATAGTCCATAGGTTTGTGTGTCCTAGCTAAAAACTATAAAAATAGTAAATTATTTACTGAACTGTTACAGCAGGTAAGGCGTTTGCCTTGCACATAGCCGACCCAGGTTTGATTCCTCCGTCCCTCTCAGAGAGCCCAGCAAGCTACCGACAATATCCCGCCCGCACAGCAGAGCCTTGCAAGCTTCCCATGGCATATTCGATATGCCAAAAACAGTAACAAGTCTCACAATGGAGACGTTGCTGGTGCCCACTAAAGCAAATCTATGAACAATGGGAGGACAGTGCTACAGTGCTTTGCTCTATGTAGTCTAATTGATCTTGATCATAAAAAAACTAAGAAGGTTGTATTATGTTACTATTTTATGACTTGAAAAGTACCTAAAATGAAAGAACAATAAACAATAAATCATTGATTCTTTTAAGAATTAAATTTGTCAACCCACCAGGCTCGTTATCTCAGACTGAGGCTCCCCTCTCTGGTGTTCCCCTTGTCTGGATGGTCTGCTATCTCGGAGCGATAGCACAGCGGTAGGACGTTTGCCTTGCACGCAGTCAACATGGCCAACCCGAGTTCGATTCCTCCGCCCCTCTTGGAGAGCCTGGCAAGCTACCAAGAGTATCTCGCCCGCACGGCAGAGCCTGGCAAGCTCCCCGGGACGTATTCGATATGCCAGACACAGTAACAACAAAGTCTCCAATGGAGACGTTACTGGGCCCACTCGAGCAAATCGACGAACAACGGGAGGGCCTTTACCTTTACCTTTACCTTAAGAATTAAATATTTCAATTCAATATTACTATTACATTGTCATCAAGATATTAATTTAAAGAATTGTAAATAGCAATAATACTGGTGATCCAAATTAATGAAAACAAATCATTCATTTAATTTCTCATAAATCTATGATGGGGGCCAGGAATAAAGCTTGGGGGTAAGCATTTGCCTTGCCTGAATTAAGTTCCCAGCACCACAGAGAAAATAAAAGTTAAAATGATTTTGATATTATTTTATTAATATTGAGAAAAAAGCTTGATATTTTGCATAAATGAGTATGTATACTGCTAAGTGCTAAATTAATGTAAGGGTTACTGTCACCTCACAGTCTCAGTATACCAATGATCTCTATTGCATATTGTAATGATAGTGGAGAACTCCAGGATAATTTTTCTCATTTCAAATTAGGATGAAATGAGATTTTAATTAGAAAAAAGTCTTCTTGTCCTCCTTAGTTATGAAAGCAAAGCATAATGCAGAATTTCTTTCTCATACACAGGAGATAATAGCTTTTTGAAAATTACCAAAAGGCAAATATTCATGTTATTAATTCCCTGAACAAAATGCCTTTGCCATCTATTGCCAGGAGCAGATATACTCTCTCACACACAGGCCCCAGAGCTCTGGGTTTTTTCGGGGCTTTATCAATTCATAAGAATATACATGGAGAAAGGGTAAGTTCAGTAATCATGTTGTTAACGTACATATTCTACACTTTTCATCTTTCTTTTCACAAAGAAAATATAACTAATTCAGAGCAACAGCATAGATATGAAATTAGTCCTCATTAGGTTGTCAAGAAAAAAGCAAAACTATTCTAAATATTGCTAACTTGGATATAAAGAGCAGATACCTATATTCTATCCCATAACAGAACAATGCCCCTCTTTATGAGTATATCATAAACCACACTATAAAGATCTCAGAAACTTTTGGAAACTATAAATACTCAGTAACATGTGGTGCAAATGTCCCAAAGTTTTAACTCTATCAAGAACAAAATGGTCTCAATGTCCCAAGTACTACCAAATTATGATCCACTAAATATAACAGTATAGAATATGAGCATGTTCTTAATAACTTCAGGCAAAAATTTACTTTAGATAAATAAATGCACTTTTGGTCATCTGGCAATGAGAAAATGAGCTAGATAATATTTTACATTCTTTCCCATCTCCATAGTTGCTGTAGCACTGTAGCACTGTCCTCCCGTTGTTCATCAATTTTCTCGAGCGGGCCCAGTAACGTCTCCATTTTGAAACTTGTTGTTACTGTGTTTGGCATATTGAATATGTCATAGGGAGCTTGCCAGGCTTTGCCATGTAGGCGAACTACTCTCGGTAGCTTGCCGGGCTCTCCAAGGTGGGCAGAGGAATTGAACCCGGCTCGGCCAGGGCGGTATGATCAAAATATTGCTTTCGTTGCAACCTCAACAAAACTTATATCAACTTTTCCCCAAAGTGAATTTATTCCCTGCCCCAAAGTGTAATTTTTAATCTTAGCATGATCCAACAGTGCAATTTCAGGAAGCAAGTTTTGCGTGAAGGAGCCTGCATTTCACTGTCAGAGAGTTACCAGAGATGACAGTTTGTAATCCCACAGACACAATGAAGAATGTTCACATATCAGGAAATCTGGAGGGAAAAGCATCCAGGGACCAGTAGAGGATGAGGAGTCAGTAACAAATTTGTAACTCTCACAAGCCTTTTGACCTTGAAATCACAACACTTTCAAGGTTCTATTCTTCAGTTTGTAAAAATGAGGGTGAGGAACTAAAATATGACAAAGGTCTTGCAGATTTCCTAGTGTCTGAACCATACTAGGAATGGTAGTACTAGTAAGGTACAGGCCCTGGTCATGGGTAAGGCTGGACATTATGACATACATATATATGAGGTTTACAGACAACCGCTGGACTAGAGCCATTACTGATTGGATTCACGGGACATCAAAAGATCACGTGGACGCCCACCTATAAGATGGTCAGACTTCTTCGTCAAGACCCTAAATGATCGGTTTGAGGCTCTGCATGCTCCTAGAACGAACAGATACCATTGGGCTACGCCAGCACGCAACCGGGATGAATGGAGACGTTACTGGCACCTGCTCGAATAAATCGATGAATAACGGGGATTAAGTGATTAAGTGATATAGGAGATGTCCACCTGCCCACATACCAAATTCCACAGGATGGATATGTTGTTCCCTATGCTCTCCCTTCCGAAATCTGACATGCCATTTCGTTGGTGAAGAAACGAACAGCACCCGGCCCAGACAAGGTCAGACCTGAACACCTGAAGAACCTGCCGTCAATACCCATCAATACGCTGGCTCGGTTCTTCACACGCTACCTGTCTGAATGCAAGGTTCCGTCCCAATGGAAAACCAGCAGGACTGTAGTACTGTACAAGAAGGGAGATATCCATGACATTGGCAACTATCACCCAATCTGCCTATTGTCTGTCATCTACAAACTGTTCACACGAGTCATCCTGAACAGGATTGACAGAACACTACATGAAGAACAACCATGCGAGCAAGCCGGATTCCGCAAAGGATTCAGCACCATTGACCATATCCACATGATAACCAATCTCATTGAGGTTTCTCAGAAGTTCAAGATGCTGCTCTGTCTAACGTTCATTGATTTAAAGAAGGCCTTTGATTCTATTGAGATGGAAGCGGTCACTGAAGCCCTAGCCAGTCAGGACATTCAAACTCAATACATCAGGATCCTCCGTGAGCTGTATTGCGGATTCACTACCAGGATCTCACCATTTTACAAAGAAGTAATCATTGATGTCAAGAGAGGGGTTTGGCAGGGTGATACCATTTCACTGAAACTCTTCAGTGTCACCCTTGAGAACATCATGCGACGACTGGAATGGAAAGAAATGGTAGTGAAGATAGATGGTCGGCAACAACACCACCTCTGTTTTGCTGATGACATTGTTCTAATAACACCAAACATTAGCCAAGCAGCACAAATGTTGGACTTTGACCGTGAGTGTGGAAAGGTCAGACTACAGCTGAATCTTACGAAGACAATGTTTATGAGAAACAGCCTAGTTCCTGATGTTCCATTCGCTCTCAAAGGAACGACCATCTCCGAATGCAACAGTTACGTGTACCTAGGTCGAGAAGTCAACATGATGAATGTCCTGGCACCCTAGTTGCACAGGAGGAAGAGAGCGGCTTGGAACGCCTTCAAGAGCGTCGAAGAAATAGCTAAGAGGATGAAGAACCTCCGGGTCCAGGCACATCTCTTTGATTCCACTGTTCTTCCTGCATTAACATACACCTCAGAGACCTGAGCCCTATGCAAGCAGGATGAGAATGCTATTCGGGTCTTCCAAAGAGGAATTGAAAGAGCTATGCTTGGAGTATCACATTTCACTCAAATGAGAGAAAGAATCCAGAGTTCCGACCTCTGTCGATGATCAAGAATCAGGGATGCTGTTTTGTTTGCCAAGGCGTCAAAAATCACATGGGCTGGATACGTAATGAGATTTAGAGACGAACACTGGATTAGAGCCATTACTGACTGGATTCCACAGGACATCAAATGACCACTTGGCTGCCCACCTACCAGATGTTCAGACTTCTTCATCAAGATCATGAACGATCGGTTTGAGGCTCTTCGGGTTCCTAGAATGAACAGACGTCATTGGGCTACACTAGCATGCAACAGGGACAAATGGAGACGTTACTGGCACCCGCTCGAGCAAATCGACGATTAACGGGAAGTCAAGTGATCAAGTGATATATGAGATATATGTGACATATATGACAATATGAGATACATATATACATATATATGACAATATGAGATATATATATACATATATATGGTCTGGAGCAATAGCACAGAGGTAGGGCGTTTCCCTTGCATGTAGCCAACATGGCCAACCTGAGTTTGATTCTTCTGCACCTCTCGGAGATCCTGGCAAGCTACCGAGAGTATCTTGCCCACACGGCAAAGCCTGGCAAGCTATCCATGATGTATTCCATATGCCAAACACAGTAACAATTGTCACAATGGAGACATTACTGGGGCCGCTCGAGCAAATCAATGAACAACAGGAGGACAGTGACAATGACACTGATATATATATGATGTTCTGATCATATATATATATATATATGAGTTCTGATCTTCGTCAACGCTCAAGAATCAGAGACGCTGTCTCATTTGCCAAGACATCAAAAATCAGATGGGCTGGACACGTAATGAGGTTTACAGACAACCGCTGGACTAGAGCCATTACTGATTGGATTCCACGAGACATCAAAAGATCACGTGGACGCCCACCTATAAGATGGTCAGACTTCTTCGTCAAGACCCTAAATGATCGGTTTGAGGCTCTACATGTTCCTAAAACGAACAGATACCATTGGGCTACGCTAGCACGCAACCGGGATGAATGGAGACGTTACTGGCACCCGCTCGAATAAATCGATGAATAACGGGGATTAAGTGATTAAGTGATTAAGTGATATATATACACACACACACACATATATATATAACTATGAACTACATCAGACAGTGCTCAGTGTTTACTTCTGCCTCTGCACTCAGGGAAAGCTCAAGAGACTGTCCTCCTATTGTTCATCAATTTGCTCTAGCAGGCCCAGTAACGTCTCCATTGTGAGACCTGTTACAATGGCATGGGTAGCTTACTCTCAGTAGCTCACATGGCTTTCTGAGAGGGATGAAGAAATCAAACCCTACTCAGGCAGGGCTGAGGTAAACGTCCTACCACTTCACTCAAGGCAAATGCCCTACCACTGTGCCCAATAGCACAGCAGGTAGGGCATTTGCCTTGCACGCAGCCGGCCCATGTTCAATTCCTCACCCCTCTCGGAGAGCCCAGCAAGTTACGGAGAGTATTCCACCCACATGGCAAAGGGAAGCAAATGGTGAAAATGTCTCACAAAACACTGAATGTATGGATGGTGTCAGAAGGGTGCAAAGACAGCCAATGGAGCACAGAAAGTAGCCTGAAATGAAATAAGATAGAAGTGGCAAGTAAAAAGAACTGAGGGGCTGGAGCAATAGCACAGAGGGTAGGGCGTTTTTCTTGCATGCGGTCAACCCAGGTTCGATACCCAGTATCCCATATGTTCCACTGAGCACTGCCAGGAGTAATTTCTGAGTGCAGAACCAGGAGTAACCCCTGCACCAGGTATTATCCAAAAAGCAAAAAAAAAAAAAGAAAAAAGAAAAAGAAAGAAAGAAAGAAAGAAAGAAAGAAAGGAAGGAAGGAAGGAAGGAAGGAAGGAAGGAAGGAAGGAAGGATTGAAACTGCTCACTTAAAATAGGGGGAAATGGAAATGGACAATATCCGCACATAGAGGCTTCTCGTTTTCATAAGTTAAAAGACAGTAAAACATCAGAGAGACAGCTTAATAGGCTAAGTACATGCTATGATGTGGGAGGCCCATTATTAGATTTCTGGCACCCCATGGTCCTCCCAGCTGGGGAGCAACACCTGAGCACAGAGCTAGGACCAGCCCTCAGGTACTGCTGGATGTGCCCCAGATGAAAAAACCAAAAGACACAGCAAATACAGGAAATCAAAGGGTAATAGAGATGGGTGAAAATGCAAAAATTTCTGAGAGGCATATGCTTAAAGGAAATTTTTTGAGGACACTGAAAAGGAACATGATATATTTATATGTGTAAGATTCCACTGATGCTGTGATTTAAATGTTAGGAATAGAACTCATATGTCTAACAAGAGAAAAGGGTCCCCCGCTCTCTACTGGCTTATAAAGCAGGGTGAGCTGAAAAGAACCAAGAATTGGGGTGCCTGAATGACTGGAACTGTCTACTTATGTCTCACCTGAAGAGACAATGTTCATGCAAAAGTTCAACGTAATTGTGGATAAGCAAAGTCAATACATCATTAGCCCTTTTTAAATTATAGTTCACAGTTGGGCAGGCTAGGAGTGAGGTGATATAAACACCAATCTCATCCTCAAGGGGCTTCCAATTTAAATGAAAATGAAAAATGATCATGAGAACACATAAATAACACTAAGGTTTTTGTAGCTTGGTCAAAACCATGAAAAAGAAGCTTGTACGAGGTGGCACATAATTCTTGACCAATATATGCCAACAGTGAAAAGTATTCAAAGAAGTAAACTTAAGGAATAGCTTTTAAAAAGATAGGAATTGTGCTGGGTTTGGAAACTTGGTAAAGGTGGGGTCCTATGCATAAAAGTAAACTCCAGCTAGTCCAATAATAATTGTTATCCCCATTGGCATTCCTGTTTGCTGACCTCACCCAGCACAACCCTGAATCATCTGTTTCTTCAAAGCAGGCGACTGTTATCCCTAGGTGCCAATGGTTTAAACAACTCTATTTTAGGATACATTTGTTTCAAATATCATGTGTTTTTACTGTTCCTTTGTCTTTAGAAATTAATAAAATAAGACAAGTAATTGGCCAACACATTCCATGTATAGCTAAGGAATTGTATCACATACAGATGTTCACAAAGGTTTATTTATTGGTGTTCTGTCCTCACAATTTCCACAAGAAAACAGCCACATTTATTTTATGTTATACTTTCTTGTCCATTCATTTAATATTGGACTGTGAAGCTTCTTTGAATTTAAATTCTGTATTTAAAAAAATACACACACATAGCAATTTACCATAATTAGCACTTTTATAATCACTCAGCAGGATGTTCCCTTCCCAGATTCTTAACTCTGTGTTCTCACCTTCTCACAAAATCTGGGCAATGTTTCAAGCAGAGTCAGTGGGATTGTCTCAGTTCTCCAAAACTTCTAAGCATTCACTAACCCTATCATTTCCCTTACTCCCATTATTACTAAAACAAATGAGTTCAATGTATGACCAAATTAAATTTAGCTTAATCCTCACAGCTCTTTTAAATTGGTTTGCATTGTTTGCCAAATAATTCTAGAAGAAATTCGTTGTCAGGCTTAGACATAAGTACTGAAGCTAACATGACCCTAAATCCTTAGAAATTGCACAATTTTCATGATTCATTGAATAAACCTACCAATACTGACTTGTTTTCTAAGACAGAAAAGAGAAAATGCATAAATGCCTGGTGGAGCATTTGAAAAAGAGCAGGGTGCCATAAGAAGTCTATGATGAAGGAAGTTTGATAAGCAATCAAAATGTAAAGAACAAAACACAAAAAAGGAGGTGGAGAGCATCAAAACACCAATATCATTTAACATTCGGAAATAAATCAACATAATCCATCATATCAACAAAAGAAAAGATAAAACCATATGATCATGTCAATAGATGACAAGATCCAGCACCTGTTTATGATGGAAACCCTCACAGAAATGGGTATAGAAGGGACTTTTCTCAATATAGTTAAAACCATCTAGCACAAGCCTATGGCAGCATTCTCAATGGGGAAAAACTAAGAGCCTTCTCTCTAAGATCAGGGACGAGACAAGGATGCCCACTCTCTCCACTGCTGTACAATATAGTACGGAAGTACTTGCAATAGCAGTTAGGCAGGAAAAAAATATTGAGTGTTCAGGTAAGAAAAGAAAAAATCAAGCTCTTACTATTCGCACATGATATGATACTATACTTAGAGAACCCTAAAACCTCAACCAAGAAACTCCTAGAAACAATAGACTTGTATAGTAAAGTTGCAGGCTATAAAATCAATACCCAAAAGTCCATGACTTTTCCATATGCAAATAATGAGAGAGAAGAAAGTGACATGAAAAAAACAATCCTGTTCACAATCATGCATCAGAAAATCAAGTACACAGAAATCAGCTTAACTAAGGACGTAAAAGACCTGTACAAAGAAAACTACAAAACGCTACTTCAGGAAATAAAAGAGGACACGAGGGAATGGAAAGCTATCCCCTGCTCATGGATCAGGAGAATTAACATTGTTAAAATGGCAATATTCCCCAAAGAATTGTACAAATTCAATGTTATCCCTATAAACGATAACCATGTCATTCCCGTGACATTCTTGAAAGAAATGGAATAAATACTGCTGAAATTTATATGGAACAATAATCCCCCACGAATAGCTAAAGCAATTCTAGGGAAAAAGAAAATGGGAGGAATCAACCGTCTCAACCTCAAACTCTACTACGAAGCAGTAATACTTAAAACAGCATGGTACTGGAACAAAGGCAGAGCCATAGACCATTGAAACAGGGTTGAATATACTGACACCACTATCCCCCAAATATATGATCAGCTAATCTTTGATAAGGGAGTAAGAAATGTGAAATGGAGCAAGGAAAGCCTCTTTAACAAATTGTGCTGGCAAAACTGGACAGCTACATGCAAAAAATGGGCTCATATTTCTACCTAGGGATAAGGGGATAAGCAGGCCCTCCCGTTGTTCATCAATTTGCTCAAGCGGGCCCAGTAACGTCTCCATTGGAGACTTTGTTGTTACTGTGTCTGGCATATCGAATACATTACGGGTGGCTTGCCAGGCTCTGCCGTGTGGGCGAGATACTCTCGGTAGCTTGCCGGGCTTTCCGAGAGGGGTGGAGGAATCGAACTCGGGTCGGTCATGTTGGCTGCGTGCAAGGCAAACGCCCTACCGCTGTGCTATCGCTCCAGCCCTATTTCTACCTAACACCATGCAATAAAGTAAGATTAAAATGGAGGAGGGTGGGTATTTGATCATTGTATAATTGAAACCCAAGCACAAAATTTGTAAGTCTACAACTGTACCTCTTGGTGTCTCACTAATAAAAATCAAAACAAAAATGGATTAAAGATCTCAACATCAACCAGAATCGATAAGGTACATTGAAGATAAGATTGGCAAAACTTTTCACGACATTGAAGCTAACGGTTTGCTCAAAAATGGCATGCCACTGACCAACCAAGTGGAAACAGAGATAGACAAATGGGACTATCTTAAACTAAGAAGCTTCTGCACCTCCAAAGAAACAGTGACCAAAAATACAAAGACAGTCTAAAGAATGGGGAAGGATATTCACCCAATACCCATCTGAAAATGGGTTGATATCAAGGATATACAAATGATATACTCCTGGTTGAACTCCACAAGAAGTAAACATCCAACACCATCAAAAAAGGGATGATGAAATGAACAGAAACTTTCTCAAAGAAGAATTCCAAATGGCTAAAAGGCACATGAGAAAATGCTTTACATCACCAATCATCAGGGAGATGCAGATCAAAACCACAATGAGATATCATCTCACACCACAGAGACTGGCCCACATCCAAAAGAACAAAAGCAAACCAGTGTTGGCACGGATGTGGCAAGAAAGGGACCCTCTTTCACTGCTGGTGGGAATGCCGACTGGTTCAGCCCTTTTGAAAAACAGTATGGACGATTTTAAAAAAATTAGAAATTAAGCTCCCATTTGACCCAGCAATACCACTCCTGGGAATATATCCCAGAGAGGCAAAAAAATACAGTCAAAATGACACCTGCACTTCTATGTTCATTGCTGAACTGTTCACAATAGCCAAAATTTGCAAAATGAACACTCAAGAATAGCTGAGATAATTACCAGGAGGTCTGCTCCATGCCTTTGAAGCTGGCAGTGCATGCTTGGGGAAAAGGCTGCTCAGAAAGGGAAGGGAGCACCAAGTAAATGATGTTTGGAGGATTTGCTCGGGATGCAAGATGCATGCTGAAAGTAGACTATAAACTGAAGATGATGGCCATTTAATGCCTCTATTGCAAACCACAACACCCTAAAGGAAAGAGAGAGCAAAACTGAATACATAGGCGTGAGGGGGGATAAGATGGGGGAGGGGGAGAGTTATTGGGATCATTGGTGTTGGAGAATGGGCACTCTTGGAGGAATGGGTACTTGATCAATGTATAACTGAAACCCAAGCATGAAAGTTTGTAAGTCTACAACTGTACCTCATGGTATTTCACCAATAAAATATTAAAAAACACCAATATCAGACAGAAGCTAATTGTACCTCTCCATTATTCCTTATTGAAGAAGAACTTTAAAACTGCATTCTTAATTCCCATCATGAAAGATATTTGCAGTTACAAACTGTCAATTGCCTGCTTGCTCAGTATTTCATATGTGCTACCTCATTTCAATTTCAAAATACCACTGTAGGCCAAAATTCCTTTAAGTAGGCTGGATTGTCCCCTAGCGGTGGGGAAAGGAGGGGGAGCTGAAACCATCCTTGTGTATGGGGGCCAGAGTCAGGGGAGGAGGCACTTTATGTTTGTTCACTTGGGAAACTGGGGACATTGATGGTGGGAAATGTACACTGGTGAAGGGATGGGTGTTGGAATATTGTATGATGGAAACCCAATCGTGAATCACTTTGTAACTGTGTATCCTGTGGTGGTTCAATTAAAATAATAATAATTAAAATTTTTCAATGTAGACTTTCAGGTAGGTAGCTTAGTACTTTTTTAAAAAGGTTTCCATTCTGACTTTAGTTAATTGCTAAGGTTCACCCTACCTCAGAAAGGAAGCGGTCTTTTGGATTGGAAGCCACAGTATTTAAAAGTTAATTTATAAATTGAAAAAAGACAAAAATCTTGGATTTTATAAAAACACTACAGCAATAATTGCTAAGGCAACTATGAGCAATTATCTCCCCCAGTCCTGTAGCTCTAACTTTGAGCTTATGAGAACCAGAAAACACAGTAGCTGGACAAAGTGTTAAGGAAGTGAAGGAGGCAGATAGATTGGGGTGAGGGTAGCTGGCAATTAGTTAGTTGTTAGGAAGTAGTAAAACCAATATGTGATTGAGGAGTTACTCCTTAAGAAGCTAGAGAGAGTATACAGGTTAAGGCATCTGCCTTGCATTCAACAGACCCCAGTTCTATACCAGATACTCAGTGATTCCAGAGTGCTGAATCAGTACGGAATCCTAAGTACCACTAGATGTGAACCCCAAACAAAACACTACTGTGTGTGGCCCTCCAAAAGTTACTCTGTCATCAGCCCTAACTAATCCAAAATGCACTGAGGCCGCACTTTCTTTATGGATAGAGGAACTGATGCTGACAAGAGTCTAAATCTTTCCAGTACAAGCCCAGAGAAAGCTGGAAGCCTCCAGAGAAGAGTCCAACATGAATAAAAGAATGCAGTAAGAACATGTGGTGGACCTTCAAAAGTTCAAAGCTCTTCCAAATAAAGGGTGTTGGGAGGATCCTCCCAGGATGGGAGAAGCATGCTGAATGTAGACTATAGACCAAACATGATTGTCACCCGTTGCCTTTTTTGCAAACCACAACACCCAATAGGAGAGAGAGAACAAAAGAGAATGCCCTGCCACAGAGACAGGGTGGAATGGTGGGGATCGGGGTGGGAGGGATACTGGGATCCGTGGTGGTGGGAAATGGGCACTGGTGGAGGAATGGGTATTTGATCATTGTATAATTGAAACCCAAGCACAAAAAATTTGTAAGTCTACAACTCTCATGGTGTCTCACTAATAAAAATTTTTAAAAATTTAAAAAAAAAGTTCAAAGCTCTTCCCTTTGATCGCACCCTAGCAGGTACTCTAAATAGAGAACACCAAGTGGGGGCAGTCTGCGAAAAATAGCTATAGATAGATGGCAATGTGCCACCATACTAGGGACTCAATTTAGTGTGTATAACTCATTTCTTCATTAATAATCTCTACATAAACCTATTTTACTTCACTACTCTACTTCTCCTGAAAAATTTTCCCTGAGGGGAGATGATAAATTTGTGACCCTGGACAGAGATCAGGTCTGACCTGTCCTTTACTGAAAAGAGAAAATTCCTTACCCTAATCTGAGTTCTACAACACCTTCAAGAAATCAAGTGGTGGGAGTAATCCTCACACCATGAAGATCAAATGGAATTCAGATATGATCTGAGGCTGAGTACTGGGACCGTAGCAGTGTAAACATGTACACAGCATAGGTCCTGGGGTAGACTTTTTTAGTACTTACCTTCCAAGGCAAACCCTTGAGTGGTTTGGGTGGGTTGAGCAGGAAAGCTGTAACACTCTCCTGCTCTAGAAGTTACGACTTCTGGATTCCCACTTCTTCCATCTGGAACAAAAGGAACAGCATCAAATGCCCCTATTATACCAGTATTCATCCCTATAAGGTGCAAAAAGTCTGTATTGTCATCGACATTTGTCTATAAAACCTCCAACTTTTTTCAAAGTAAATTATGACTATATTTACTGTATAAAATAATCCCTGGTGGTCACAGCTTTTGTTAACAACCCCAAAACTGGAAAAAAAATTTACTCAATTTTGCATTATTTAATATAACATGCTGAAAGACTGACTCTGAGTCTAGCCATAGTCTATGGGTTTCATTTCTTTGTTTTATAGAAGGAAGGAGAAAATGAATTATAGGGAACAACCGGACAGCAATCATAATCAAGAGTAACTAACATTTCTAAAACATGTGCTCTGATATTTTTCTACCTCTTTGTTTTTTTTTCGTTATCTAACAATACCTAGGCAAACAAATGGGTCAGTAATAACAGAAGCTGATTCCCCTCATGCAAAAAGAGTCAGAATCTGGTCGAAGAACAAACACCTCCAAAGTAGCATGCTCAGCCTAAAAGCCTTAAGGATAATAAGATGACAGAAGTTGGATGTGTTAACCTTTAACAAATGCTAAAATCTGAGTCCTAAGTATAATAAATGCTACCGAAGAAATATTAAATAAGCTGCTATCAAACAGCTATATGTTATTATGAATGAGTAAAAAAACAATTAAACTGTACTTTCACTGACCTAAGACACGATGTATAATCTTGCTGAATTTAGAGTAGCTCAATAACTGAATAGCTTAGAGTATTCACACTCAATATTATGTGATGAATAGATTTCTCCTCTACATCTAGTCTAAGCAATTATAATACCATGTTTGATCAAATTATAATACCACGTTGGATATGTTGGATCAAACTTCAGCCAAAACAAAAACCGAAACAACAAACTCCAGTGATATTTGGGGATACCATGAAATCTTCTCTAATCTCTACTGTCTATTCATACCTGCCCCTCATGATTTGCAATCACATACATTATCCACATGGTAAAAAGTACATTTTTCAGAAAATTTAATTATTTGAAAGTACTGGACACTCTAAGCTCCCATAAAAATGATTAGGGTTATTAGAGTTAAAGATTCTCTTATTCCATCAATAAAAACTACCAAAAAGAAAACATTAGATATAGGGAACTTTTCTTCAAGCGATTTCAAAGAAATACTCTCATTGTTAGGATTTGTCATTATGTTCTCAAGATATTACTCTAAAATCATATACTATGCACTGATTTACTCATTGATTCAATCAACTTGCATCGTGTGATATGTACCAGGCAAGGAACCTACAATTGACAATGAATTAAACAAAGCTTTTATTCTCTTAATAGCTGTTTTCTAGTTGTAAAGACAGGCTATTTTAAAAAATAGAAGCTTCTTTTATATATAGTACAAGAAAATGATGTGTCATTGACTGGTTTTGATTTAAAACTGTTCTATAATATTTTTTCACAGATTAATATAGGTTCAGGTTTTTGAAGGACCAAAAAAATATAAGTAATCTGAACTTCCATCCAATTTTTTCTACACAAGATCCCCACCAAGTGGTTATACCATATATTCTAGAAACCATTCCAACAAAAGGCACTCACTGTTTCTAATTAAGACAGACTCATTTCCCTAGTAAAACCTGCTCCCTAGCTATATAAATCAAATCACTATCTTCATCCCTAGAGATAGTTTTCAATACTGGAGGACAGCCTAGCTTTTCCCCAACTGGTCCAAGCTGTCTTCAGAGGACATATATACTTATATATCAAACACTCTGTCACCAAAGCTACTCTCTTAATAGATTCTAGTTTGTGTGTTCCTCAATTTAAAGGAAAGATCCCAAACTAGATATAATAAAAGAAGAATACATACTTCGTTTAAAAAATAAACCTTGGAATCTGATAGATCTGTGCAAAATCTTAACTCTGACACTGAAAACTGTTTCACCTTCCAACAAAGTAATGAACTTGTCCAACTTTGTTTCTTCATTAAAACTCCCATGAAATAAAATCAGAATCACTTGAGCACTTGACTCATCAATTTGCTGGAGCAGGAGTCAGTAACATCTCCATTAATCCCTGTCACGTGCTAGTGTAGCCTAATGGCATCTGCACATTCTAGGAACATGAATAGCATCAAACCGATCATTCAGGGTCTTGATAAAGAAGTCTGACCATCTCATAGGCAGGCAGCCAAGCGATCTTTTGACGTCCTATGGAATCCAGTTGGTAATGGCTCTAGTCCAGCGGTCATCTCCAAATCTCACTATGTGTCCAGCTCATCTGATTTTCAACGTCTTGGCAAACAAAACAGCATCCCTGATTCTTGATCATCGATGGAGGTCAGAACTCCAGATTCTTTTTCTCATTTGAGTGAAGCGTGATACTCCAAGCATAGCTCTTTTGATTCCTCTTTGGGAGACCCGAATAGCATTCTCATCCTGATTTCATAGGACCCCATTCTCTGAGGCATATGTTAATGCAGGAAGATCAGTGAAATCAAGAGATGTGCCCAGAGCCTGAGGTTCTTTGTCCTCTTAGTTATTTCTTCGATACTTTTAAAGGCGTTTCAAGCCACTCTCTTCCTCCTGCACAACTCAGGTGTCACGTCATTCATCATATTGATTTCTAGACCTAGGTACACATAACTTTTGCATTTGAAGATGTTCGTCCATTGCAGAGTGAATCGAACATCAGTAACGAGACATTTCTCATAAACATTGTCTTTGTGAGATTTAACTGTAGTCCTACCTTTCCACTCTCCTGGTCAAGTTGGCCAGCATTTGTGCCACTTGGCTGATGTTTGTTGTTATTAGAACGATGTCATCAGCGAAGCGGAGGTGGCATAGGTGCCGACTGTCTATCTTCACGACCATTCCTTCCCATTCCAGTCGTTGCATGATGTTCTCGAGGGTGGCACTGAAGAGTTTTGGTGAAAAGGTATCACCCTGCCAAACCCCGCTCTTGACATCAATGAACACCTCCCTGTAAAATGGTGAGATACTGGTAGTGAATCTTCAATACAGCTCACGGAGGATCTTGATGTATTGAGTTTGAATGCCCTGTCTGGCTAGGGATTTGATGAATGCTTTAGTCTCAGCAGAATCAAAGGGCTTCTTTAGATCAATGAACGTTAGACAGAGCAGCATCTTGAACTCCCGAGAAACCTCAGTGAGCTTGGTTATCATGTGGATATGGTTGATTTTGCTTAATCCTTTTTGGAAACCGGCTTGCTCTCATGGTTGTCCTTCATCTAGTGTTCTGCCAATCCTGTTCAGGATGACTCGAGTGAACAGCTTGTAGACGACAGACAACAGGCAGATGAGATAATTGTTGCCAGTGTCGTGGATGTCTCCCTTCTTTTACAGTAGTAGAGTCCTACTGGTTTTTCATTGGGATGGAACCTTGCATTCAGACAGGTAGCATGTGAAGAGCTGAGCCAGTGTATTGATGAGTACTGACGGCAGGTTCTTCAGGTGTTCGGATCTGACCTTGTCTGAGCCAGGTGCTCTTTGCTTCTTTACAGATGAAATAGTGTGTCGAATTTCAGAAGGGAGAATGTTGGGAATGACATATCCATCCTGCTGAATTTGGTATGTGGGCAGGTGGACATGGCTATCGAAGAGATCCGAGTAGAAGTCATAGATAAACTTCTCCATTGCTCTTCTGGAAGATGTGATAGATCTATCAGGATGTTCGAGGGAAGTCATCCTGGTCTTGTAGTTGGCAAAGGACAGGCGGGCGTTGTGAATGCTTTACCGAGCTTCTGATGTATCTGCCAGCACTGCTGCTCTTCTCTCTTTGAGGTCTTCCTTTATCACTTCTCTGCACTGTTTTGCAAGCTCAGACATTCGCTTGCAGTTGCCTGAGGCTTGAGCCAAGACACATTGGCGAATGAGCATGAGAGTTTTCGAAGACAGGTGACATTTTGTCTCTCTCTCTCTCTCTCTCTCTCTCTCTCTCTCTCTCAGCATTCTTCGCACAATCATGGAGGTGCTGAACCAGTTGATCATATTCCTCGTCAATATTGTCAATGAAGGCATCTTCCCATGTTGCCGCAATACTACCAAAGAGCTTCTGGGAGTTCACTTCTTAAACTTTGCATCCCTTTCTCACTGCTCTATGTAGTTGAATTTTGCATGAAGGAGACTGTGGTCCAAGCCCATTTGGTATTTTTGGACAACAGCAACATTGGTCAGGGAAGACCAATGATTGAATATGTTGTGGTCAATTTCATTGTGGAACCGTCCACCAGGAGACTCCCAAGTCCAACATTTAGATTTGGCCTTCTGGAATCGTAAGTTACCATGGATGGTCTTGGTTGACATGATGAACTCAAACAGTCTCTCACCCTGTTCATTCCATTCTAGAGCATGGATGTGGAGTTCTTGGCTGATCGTCTCAGAGTTATCTTGGCATTAAAATCACCAACAATGATCTTGTATATCTAGTCTACAATGGTCTTCTTCATAGACCTTCTCCAACTCCATATAGAACTTCTCAATTTCTCCTCTATCATAATTGGATGTTTGTACATAGACAACGAAGATAGAAACTGCCGGCAGTGAGCCACATCTATTTAAGTGTAATCGTACAATACAGGTTGTTAGATATTCGAATGAATCAATGTTAATGGCCAAGTTCATGTTGACAAGGACACCGACACTACTGATGCCTCTTTTGTCGCATGTTTCGAGGAATAGTTATTCTTCAGTGTCAAAAACGGCATGATGTGATTGATGCCTTCTCGTCTCGGTCAGACCAATGATATCGTACTTGATCTTTCGTGCTTGCACCATCAGGTCCTCGATGGATGCATCCGATGCCAGCATATGTGCATTGAAAGTACAGACAGTCATTCTTGTCCTTCTTTGTTTTGGCAGCCTAGTTCAGCCCTGAGATTTTATCAGCCTCTCTTCCCTCATCCTTCTTAACACTGTCGTATTGATGGTTTTTTCAGGATGAGGGGAATGAGACCCATTGTATTTACTGGTTTTTGGCATATTGAATACACCACAGATAGCTTGCCAGACTCTACTGTATGGGCAGAACACTCTCGGTAGCTTGCCAGGCTCTCCGAGAGGGACAGAGTCTTTTTTGGGCAGCCTCTAATCATCCTTGCAGGTGTTCCAATAGTTCAAACCATATTTGAACCCCATCAAATATGGTGCAATCATCTTGTATTAAGTGTTTTATGATGTGTCCAGAAAGCATCCTGGAGCATGGTGTCGGCTGGGTAGTGGAGGTAGTGGAGGTCTGCCGGGCTGCTGGGACCAGGCAGAGGATCTCTGTTCCTGGGAATTTTGAGCCTGGAGTCCAAGGTCACAACTCTGTGAAATGAGAATAATTCAATACATTCTTCAAGGTTGGCTGTGAGGAATAAATATCATGGCTACTCCTTAGTCTGATGTCTGATGCATAGCAAAGATTTTTAAATAATAGTTGTTTTGATATTGTTATTATATTGTTTCCCACTTTTCTATTTGTTGGTGGTATTATAATGATTAGGGGTTGCACATAGTTGGTGGTAGTATCTGCACACTCTGTTGTGGTATCCACTGGCTTTGCACATATGACCTAACACTCTCACATTGTTAGTTGCAGTGACACTCTAACGTCACACATTTTTAGTTGTGGTGCCTGAACACACCTGGCTGAAGTGCAGACAAGCTCATATATACTAACTGCTGCTGTGCCACAATTCTCAAACAATAGATAGGGAAGCTATGCTAGGTGGAACCAAGTTTTGAACCCTAAGGCTATCACTTACAGGGCAGCTGATTCTACCACTGAGCCATTTCCAGACCTGGACAGTAGTTTGTAACCTGACTCCAGCTGAAGATGTAATTAGCCCAAAGTAAACAATAACTGCTAAGTCATCTTTGAAGTTGTTCAAAATAACTTGAGGATTCTTGATTGTTCCTCCTTTTCAACACTTTTGCTACAATTCCTTGTGCTTGATTTTTTTTACTCTTTTATTTCTTGGTTTAGTGACTTGTCTGTCTCTGGCATTTACCTTCATATCATTTTTATTCTGGGGAAAAAAATCTGAGTGGCAACACCTGAACTATGTGTCATAGCAAACCTGGAATGAGGTTGAAGACAAATCTTTTATTCCCAAATGAAATGAAGAAGAGTGAAAATTCCACATTAAGATGCTCTCCATTTTTTGCTCAAAAATAATTAAGGTGGGATATATTTCAGGTTTTATGCTTCCTTATCCAAATTATGTACAGATGCTGCATGGAAATGTATTCTTAATAGCTACATTAACTATGATAAGTTCACTCACATCATTGTCATTCATGTCTAATTAACCTAAATGCCCAACCGGGAGTAGTAAGAACTTACACAAGGCAAGAAAAGTGAGTCATGTGACTTTCTCAGTCACCAGTTCTGCTGTCTGAATATACAAGGATACGAGAGGGAAATTAAGATGAGTGTTCAAGATCAAGAGAGGTAACAGTCAGGAGAACCTTGCAGGAATGCCCTAATTAAAAACACAAACATGAAGTCACAGCAGTTGAAACTTTGTAAAGGAAAGCATTCATAAAATAATAAAATAAGTGGGGAGGGAAATTGTTCCTATGAATCTGAGTTTAAACTCCATTGTTATTTTGATTTTATTTTTAATTTTTTTAATTATACTTTAATTAATAATTAAATCATTAATTAATATGGGCACCATAAGATTTATGGTATGATGCAAAGTTACAGCACCCCCGCCTCCCCCACCAAAGTGCTCAGAACCCTCCACCACAGACTCTCTAGTCTGACCTTCATCCCCTTCACTCCTCAGCCCCACTTCCTGTTATTCAGGTTTGTAGACAGCATTTCGGAAAGAAGTAAACAAATATTTTCTTTTCAGACTCTTGAGTTGCCAAAAATTATAAAGTCAGAGTTGTTTGAAGTTATTAGTGTAGAATCCCAGATAATAAAGCATTGAGATCTGCTTGTTATGTTCACTGGTGAAAAGCTCACAAGAAATAGCATTCTCTCTCTGTCTCTGTCTGTCTCTCTGTCTCTGTCTCTATCTCCATCTCTCTCTCTTTCTTTTCTGAAGGGGTTGGGTGGGAGGGTGGGTAAAAGTTCTCCCCCGAGTGGTACTCAGGAGACCCTGGGGACTCTCTTGGTGATTTTGGTAAATAGAGATGGTGGTTCAGTGCTTGGACCCTGCCGTGTCAGTAATAATACAGACCATCTGTGCTAAGAGATGCCACAGCAACAACCATTTATGCTTGGGGCCGTCCAATGCTGCACCCAGGGGTATTTCAAATATCTTGTAGTGCCAGGATGGAACTGATGTTGACAACATCAACACATAGGCCTTAACCTTTGTGCTAACTCTGCCCATAAAGAACTTTTCTTTTTAATTTTTTTCTTCTGTTGAATTCTATACTTTCATACTTAACTTTGATACCTAAATCTCCCCATAATGGACTTTACTGTCTAGAATGATCTAGTAGGCAGCTTAGCAAGGAGAAGACTGAGTGTCTGAGAAAGGTGGGCATTTAGAAACAGTGCATATTCTGTTGTAACTGTTAAAGAAGCCCATGCCATTTATTCTTACTGGAAAGAATAAAATGAGATTGGACCAGAACACTTCTTTGTTACTTGGATACAGATCTGCACAAGTCACACAATTCCAGCACCAGGCATATATCTGAAGGTACAAGAAACTGTTTGGGATTTGGTTGGGCTGACACACCTGGCAGTGTTTTGAAGACTACTTTGAACTCAGTACTCTGAGGTCACTCCCAATGGTGCTCTGGGGACCATGGGGTATCAGGTATTGAACCTGCAGCTCCAGTACAAATTATGTCTCATCTCCAACCCTTCCACCTTCCTACATGCTCTGCCCATACCACTACCTTCCATGATATCAATGCCTTTTCTCTCATACAAGTCCTCTGGCCTATTGCACATTTTTGCCTAGAAAGCTTTTTAACTGCCTTTATAAATATATAAATTTCTAAATATACAGAACACTGAGATCAACCATTGCCTAGTTAATGTATTATTTCTGGTTATCTGTTTGGCTAATTTTCTTTCTAATTGTAACATATAATTTTTTTAAAAAATCTCATTTGATCCCTAAATTTAAATCTGTAGTACGAGTGGAAAAGGAGTTGCAATAAATAATGATAGTTAATTACTCAGCTGAAAACAGGAAGTTCTATTTCAATGGCTTAATTCAAGGACCTTTGGTTCAGCTGATCAGTGTAATGTCCTCAATTTTCCACTTCAGTTTCTTGATATTGACTCATACTAAAATGCTTTAGTCTTATTAGTCCATTGCCAATATGAAATCATTACACTCAAAAAATGTTAAATAAAGCGATAATCACAAAGGCAATTTGTGAAGTACTCGAAGCCATATCAAACACTAAAATCCAAAGATATATGTGTCTATATAATCTACAACTGATATTACAAATTAACACTAATTTAAAAACAAAATGAAGAGAGTAACATATAGTGATGTTATAATAATCCCTGACTGATCAAGAAATGGATTGACAAAACAGTTTTAAGCTAAAGTGGAGCCAGAGTAATTATACAACAGGTAGGGTTCTTGTCTTGCAGGCCACTGAGCAGGGCTCAATCCCGAACATCCTATAGAGTGCCTGAGCGTGGCAGAAGTGAACCCTGAGCACAAAGTCAGGAGCCAGCCCTGAGCACAGCCAGGTGTGACCCAAAAACCAAAATAAATAAAATCAAAGCAACCAACCTATTTATAAAAAACAAGTGAGTTAAGAATAGATTAAAAAGTCTTGGTCTCCCCTTCTGGAAAACAGTATGGACAATTCTCAAAAAATTAGAAATTGAGCTCACATTTGACCCAGCAATACCACTCCTGGGAATATATCCCAGAGAGGCAAAAATGTATAGTCGAAGTGACATCTGCACTTGTTTGTTCATTGCAGCACTCTTTACAATAGCCAGAAACTGGAAGAAACCTGAATGCCCAAGAACAGATGACTGGTTAAAGAAACTTTGGTACATCTACACAATGGAGTACTATGTAGCTCTTAGAAAAGATGAAGTCATGAAATTTACATACAAGTGGTACAACATGGAAAGTATCATGCTAAGCGAAATGAGTCAGAAAGAGAGGGATAGACATAGAAAGATTGCATTCATCTGGGGTACATAAAGTAACAAAATATGAGATTAATACCCAAGAATAGCTGAGATCAGCACCAGGAGGATTACTCCATAGCTTAGTGGCCAGTCGAGCATTCTAGAGGAAAGGGCAGCTCAGATAGAGTAGGGAACACCAAATAAAGGGTGTTTGGAGGATCCTCCCAGGAGGGGAGATGCATGTCGAAAGTGGACTATGGACTGAACATGTTTACCACTCAATGCCTCTTTTGCAGACCACAACACCCAAAAGGAGAGAGAGAACACAGGGGATTGCCCTGCCACAGAGGCAAGGGGGGATGGGGGGATGGGGGTGGGGGGGATATTATCCATGGTGGTGGAAAATGGGCACTGGTGGAGGGATGGGTAGCTGATCATTGTATAATCAAATCCAAGCACAAAAAATTGTAAATCTACAACTGTACCTCATGGTGTTTCACTAATAAAAAAAAAATTTTTTTAAAAAGTCTTGGTCTCTTTGTAGTGGGCTCAAGTTCAAAAAATTAACAGGTAGCTCTGATAAATCTATCTCTGAACAATATAAATAATATTAATAAAGGGACTGAAAAAGTGAAGTCTGAGACACTTTGAACTTCTTCTCCCTGAATCTCTGAAGCTCTCTCAAGATTTTGGCATCTTTTCTGGGTGCTTGCAGTCCTTCTCTGAACCCCACACATAAGCTGATCTTTCAAGGGAAGTTCTGCATCTGAATGCTGCATATTAATGCTGCAGCAATCCTGCTTGTCTCCTAAACCTCATCTTCATGGTTCATGATCTCTCCCTTCTACTGCCAAAAAAGTGGTGTGCTTGTATTGTAGTAATGTGAACTTTTCACAATTTTGATTGTACGTAGCCGAATCATCAGTGAATCCTCTCCACTCAGGTAAACATTAACATAATCAGATCTAAATCACATATACTGATAGTGAATATGAAAAAATCCACACTTTCAACTGTAAATTGAAATAAAAATTAGTAATTATAGTAGAGCAAATGGCCTAATATTCTAGTTATATGAGCGTACTAATAAGTATGATATGTAGACTATCAGACAGTACTATTATGATGCCAGAAGGGTGTCAGTACAGCACATGGGGACTTTGTTTTGAATGTGGCCAGCCCAGGTTCGATACCTGGCAGCCCATCTGGAACCCTGAGCACAGAGTCAGAAGTGAGGCCTGAGCATCGCCAGTCGTGGCCTAAAGGCAAAATCAAAATAAAGATGCCAGAAGAAAAGAATCATGATGTTTACTGAGTCTGGAAGTTATTTTTATTGTGTTTTTGCCACTTGGTTTGCTTCAATAGTTTATATTCTATACAAGTGAAAAAGACCTGTAACCATGAAAACTGGTGGTTCCCACAAAGGGGGAGCAGGTTATTGGAATAGAGGTATCTTTAGGTTTGGGATAGCAGTGGAGCTATGGTAAATGGAGTGGTGAAGATTACACACATAAAAACGTGTGAAGCAAAAACGTGTGAAACATTTATATTATAAAGTGATGATAAAACAATTTTCAAAGGACAAACAGAGAGTCCTTTCCCTCACTGAAAGGATATAAAGAAAAGAAGGAGCAGTCACGTAAATACTGAGGCAAAAAAATTCTCTCTAGAAGCACTAGTGCAGAGGTGAAAAGTCAGAAGTGTGCCTGGAGGGGCTTAAAGGCCTCCACAGTTGGAGGAAGGTAAAGGAAGGAAGGCAGTAGGGGGCAACATCAGAAAGAAAATGTGGGCCAAGTCAAAAAAGGGATTCAGTGGCCATTGTGAGGAATTGAGCTCTACTCCAAGTCAAAAGGAGACACGGGAATATTTGAACAAAGGACTGACGAATCTGGTACACATAGTAAATTAATCATTCCAGCTGCATCCCAGTGGTATTGGGGAGGTGACCGAACCGAGGGGCTGATTAGTAGAAGCTGCTGTCGCAATCCAGGTCAGAGAAAATGCTGACTCAGGTCAGAGTGGAACTGGTGTGAAGGGGCTAGAGAGTGAACACCATTTTAAAATAGAGCGAGAAAACTTCCTAGTAGATTGATGTAGGTATAAGAGAACATAAAAAAAGAATAACTCGAAGTTTTGCAATCCACAACAGAAGAGTAGAATTCTCAGGGCTGGAGTGATAGCACAGCAGGGAGGTTGTTTGCCTTGCACATGGCTGACCCAGGTTCGATTCCCAGCATCCCATATGATCCACCAGAACCTACAGGGATAGTTTCTGAGTGCAAAGCCAGGAATGACCCCTGTGCATCCCCAATTATGACTCAAAATGCAAAAAAAAAAAAAAAGAGTAGAATTCTCACTGCCTGTGATGAGTATCTTAGTTTTCTGTAAACAACCTACATGGAGTTATTTAATCAAGCAACTGGATATAAAATTAAATCTCTAAGAATGGTGATCTGTGTATATAGGTATAAGTTTGGGATCCACTTTCATGTCATTTAAAGGCACAAAACTCCAGGCAGAGAGACAGTGTAACATCAGGTTCTTACCAAGCACACAGCAACCTGGGTTCAATCCTTGGCACCATATATGGTTTCCCAAACACAGGCAGGAGTGAGTCCCTGGTCCCCAAGCCAGAAGTAAGTCCTGAGCACAGCTGAGTATGTCTCCCCCACCCCCACTGCCCAGTAATTTCCCTATGACAAAAAGTAAAAATAAAATAAATAAGCTATAAATCCCGATTTTATGACTATGAATGAGTTTATACAAGAAGAAAAAGAAAACAAAGGATTGAGCCTGAGGCCTCACCAGCAGGTTCAGAGGAAAGAAAAACATCCAGTAAAGGAAAAAGGAAGACTTAAGGAAAATAAATAGCATGATGTCGTGGCAGCATAATAAAGAACATTTATCAAGAAGTGTGTACTCAACTAGGTCAAATGCTATTAATAGACCAAGTCAGAGAACATTGGAGCCAGTCAGGTGAAAGTCTTTGCTTATCTTGATAAGAGCACTTATAGAGGAATGATGACTCAAAGACCAAACTAGATTTTTTTTAAAAGAGAGAATAAAAAAAAATAGTAAGATTTTTCTGCAAAGGCACATAAAATAAAACTGGTGTAGGAGCAGTGAAAACAATTTTTTAAAATATGGTAGAAATAAGAGATACTTGTATGTGAGTAAAAGTGATCTTCCAGTGCAGAGAAATTTTACAGTTCTCCAATGTTATGCTTTCTCAAAAACTCAGAAAGCAAGGCCATCAGTAAAACATGAAGATAAGCAGTGGGTAGTGGGCTTTGAAGAAAGAGACAAAATGGTAAAACAGCCATATGGAACCATAACAACAAAAAAAAGATAGATTGCTAAGAACATTCAAGATTAATTTTAGGTTTATGGTTACAGAGCCAAAGCTAGACCAGATATCATGTTTATTGTAGCCTAACTCAATTGCCCATGGCCACAGGAGTAGTCAATATGAACATGTCTGTACTTCTTTTTAAGTACATATCATAAAGCAGAAGGAGGGTGGGTAGTTCATTATTATAAGAAAGGCAGTAAAATATCATGTTTGTAGACTTAAAATTAGGTAAAGAGAGGGCTTTCTGGTTGGCAGAGCTTGGACAAGGAGTGGTAGGCCTCGCATCTTTCCATGAAAGCAGCAAGAAGACCCTAAAGTAGTCCAAGAAGCGGACCAAGGCTTTCGACAAGGATGATAAGGCATTCAACCGGAAACAGAAAGAGGGGCAAAAGAAACTGGAGGAATTCAGGTCAGGGCTCCAGGCGCATGATCTGATATCAAACCAACATGTTTTTGAAACAAACAAAATTTGATAGAGAGGATAAGAGAGTAAAGAGACTGATACGATAAATTCAGATTACTGAAAAGGTTGAAACCATAATGAAGGATATTAGGATAATTTAGGTATATCAAAAATATATACATATTAAATGATCATAGAGGAGATTTGTGATGTTAGATTCAATGTCATGTGTGCTCACTGTCAACCAATGTGTACAGGTTTCACTTTACTACTCAAAGTAGCTACTTGTAATTACAATAAAAATTTATGGAGGGAAGTACACATTACAATGCCAGCATTAATTCAAATAGTAGTAAAAAGTGTAGACAAGGGTACAGACCACTTACAGATTCAGGTTTGATACAGACTCAAAGTCAAAGGATGGAAAACAATCCTTCAAGCAAACAACTCCCTCAAAAAAGCTGGAGTGGCAATACTAGTATCTGACAACATAGATTTGAGTATGAAAAAGAATAGAAGGAACAGCAAGGGTCATTTTTTAAATATTTTTTAGTGAAACACCATGAGGTAGAGTTTTAGACTTACAAATTTTTGTGCTTGGGTTTTAGTTATACAATGATGGAGTACCATCCCTCCACCAGTGCTCATTTTCCACCACCACTGATCCCAGTATCCCTTCCCCACCCATCCTTCCCCCACCCTATCTCTTTGGCAGGGCATTCCCTTTTGTTATCTCTCCTTTTGGGTGCTGTGGTTTTCAAAAGAGGCATTGAGTGGCAATCATGTTTGGTCTATACTCTATTTTCAGCATGCATGGTCATTTTTTATAATCAAGGGATATGTGCATCAGGACGTCTGGAGTAAAGAAGTGTTCTTGGGCCTGGTTGGTGAATTTTATAACTCTGCTTAAAGTTTAAGACAAAACTTTAAAAAAAAAGATTTTTGGTTTTGGTTGGGGGGTGCACTGGTATTACGGTTGATGACAGCAACTGTCAAAAGAATCTACACAGGCTTCCCAAGTAAGACATTTTGGGTTAAATTTCAGATACAGTCATTGATAACAAAGTCTCATTGAACACATGTTGTAAGGGCTGTGGAGTCAACAGGCCAATAGAAGAGAGCAAGTCAATATGAAAGCATAAAGTGAAGCCAATGAAGCATAGGAAGCTCACCAAGCTTTGCCATATCAACCCCCAAGGAAATTTCCACAGAAGCAACAGTAATCTACTCAGAATACTACAATAGCAGATAGAAACTGCCAAATGTCTTTTAACTGGAGTCAGAAAAACAAGAACTCAAAGAACTCGGCAAGAACAAGACTCAAAGAAGAATGAACAACCATGAATCCGATCATTCATATAAAATGAACTTGCTTACATTGTAAGTGGTATAAGAGAGATTATACAGGCATTTAGCTGCTTTCCTTGCACATATATAATTCAGGTTCAATCCCAGCACTGTACGTGGTCCCTGAGCAAAGGCAAAAGTAAGCCTTGAGCATCAATGGGCACAGCTCCCAAACAACAGACAAACAAACAAATCTCTAAATGATGGTATAACTTTGAAATGGCAAGGTTAATTCTCCTTCTGTGGCAGGAAAGGAGGCTGAGAGGAGAGTTGGAAAAAAAAAACCTGGAGAGAAAAATTAAATTCAAATAGATAATTATATCTTGGTGTCTCCCTAATTCTAAGAAGCTACTTCAATGATAAGAGAAAAAACTTTGTGAATTTAGTATTCAGTAGGCTCCAGATTGAATATCTTACATATGTTACCTCATTTGTCTTCACAGAAACATAGGAGTAAACACTCTTGTTTGCTTTATATTGCACAACAGAAGTCTGAATTCTCATAGTCAGGGGGAAATCAAAATTTAAACTGCAGGATTTAAAGTCCCTGACCCTAATTATCATGGTCTACATTAAATATATATATATATGTGTGTGTGTGTGTGCACATATATCTATACACATATATACATATATATAGGTACAGATACATAATGTTTTAGGAAATTAGATTTAATGTATATCAACAATAGATACATTTCCCACCAGATTTAAGTTCATATTCTATACTGAAATATATAAGTGTACACAAACATATATATATAAATGATACATATACACATATATAACTTGTACATGTATTTCAGAAAATTAGACTCAATGGCTATCTATATATGTATTTTCCTTCTGATTTGTTCTTCATGATCTTTAGAACACATTTTTAGATTTTTTTGTTTCCCTAATAATAGTATACACAAGTAAACTAGTGCTCTTGAATAGCAAAGTCTCCTTTTCAATTTATAAGATATCATGTGGTTCAATAGTCTGTTGCCTTAAGCGACTCTAATATTAAATCCAAAAAAGGCATAAATAATTTTGTGTCAACATCTCAATGCATACAGTAAGACCTTATCATCCAATTAAATCTAGTAGTAGTTGGTTGATAAAATGACTGATGAAGTCACTTATTTGCTTTACCATGTCAAAATAGCTACATTTCAACAAGTTTTTGCCCTTCATGCCACCACCAGTTTAATTAATATTATGAATAACTAGTTTTTCATAAGGCATTCTATCACCAAAGTGTATGATCATTTTAGTTTAAATTTTAGGATCACTAGAAACTCATTTATTCCACACATTTTCCTTTAGCACTTATAATTAACCCCTGCTGTGACCACAACAAAATTAATCTTTATACTGTATGGTTCTATTAGATTGAAAGTCACCGGTACCTTGCTTCATCTGATACATACTTTAATTTTAGAAACAAGTATTATAGTACCCCAATCCAAATCAATGTAATAAAGAAGCCACAATGCATGATCTTATGCTGTGTGAGCACTAAGCACTGTCCAGATGCTGTGAAATTGGATATCTTTTAATTTCTTTCTATAATAAGCACATTATATGAATGTGCTTTATATAATGTAAATTATAGACCATGAATGAGGAATCTACACAAGTATTATGTAATTTTCATTACAGCTTACCTGTGGTAAGTTCTGAAACTATATACAACATCCAAACTCTAAAATCTACTATGTTTCTCTCAGGAGTTTCAAAAACTAGAGAGAAATAAGCTATTTTAATTTCTAGCATGGAAGATTCTGTTGAACTCTCACCCCGCCCTAATAGAAAGCACCATTTTTTAATGTCAGAAGAGTTTTCCTTTTAAGATGCACAGTGGGTTTATATAGCAACTTTATCAGATGAGTTATCTTCTCTAGGAAATCTTTGGAAGCACAAAAAGTAATATACAGAAAACCCTTTTTTTTCATCAGGTTAGTGCCAGAAAATTTCTCTAATCAAAATTCTATAGATAGGGCTCATGCTTGACTACAAAAGTGTATTTGAAGATAATTCTGCTTTACCAGTGTTTTCATTCCTTGCAAAAATTATGCATACCTTAGCAAAAATTTCCTCTTTTGCCTCACACATTTTTCACCTTAGCTACAGTTAGTGGCATTATAAATCACTGACTCATTTCAAATTAAATTTTCTACCAGAAAACTAATTTCCTTATTCAAAGTAGTGAAATAGTATATAGTATTGGTATACATGAACAGAAAGCACCCAAGGGTATTTTAAAAGAAGAAAAATAGCGTACAGTTTTCCTATTTGTGGAATAGTTTCTGAGGGCCCCTACAAATGAAATACAGCTATTTCTTTGGGATGGTACCACCCTTTACAGCAAAAATACTGGTGGCTGTGATATACATGAAGTAATGCCATTTTGCTTTTTCTACTTGTGTTATAACTGTGATGAGAAACTTTAAGATAGTGATCCTTTAGTGATAATAGTGATAATAGATACTTTGCAGAGCTTGGGAATGAAGTACATGGAGTGAAAGTGAAAAACAGGTGCCCAATCAATGAGAGAAAAGATATTGTTTCCAGCCCTCACTTTCTCACTATCTTTGAACCCCAGGGTACTTTTTTTCCATACAATAAGCTCCAAATTTATGTCCCCAAGTAACTTTTCTATATACTTCCTCTTCCTAGCAAAGAGTCGGTTCCTTAATAATATATGACAGCCCACTGAAAATTATTCTTCTATAGATTGTTTGTTGCATTATGAAGCTGCCAAGTCAAATGTAGGATACCAGTAACCTTCCCAATGCCAGGGGCACTGTGTCCTAGGACAAAGGAAATAATACGAAAGCTGAGCTGTGTTAAAGGAAACAGTTGGGAATAAATAGAAAATTGAGTTTATACAAGTATTAAACTGAGCTTAATACCAAATTTCCTAAACTATTTCTACATAGTGAAAAATGACCTGCAGAGGTCAAGGCAAAAATAATTCATGCTGTTGCAGGATGGACATTTTGTACGTTAACCTGAATTTCTTTCCTTTCTAGACTTCTCTCTGATCCTTTGAATCTTAGTTTTGTTTCATAAAGACTCTTGACAAAATTAATATTAAATGCTCTGATAAATGATTTTAGCATTTATAATGAATGTGTAATACCATTTCAATAATTTGTTTTAAGAATTTAACATAATAGTGTATATAAAGTTCTTGATGTAGAAATTTTAAAATGCATTATCTGATTACAGGTGCAAATAATCAAAAATAATTTATTGTAGCAGCTGTTTAATAATAACAGATATAGTTAGAGCAATATCAATGACCTATTTAGTATTTTATAAGTTAGGTATTGTACTAATCATGGAACAATGGCTTTCTAAATATCCTTTAAAAAGAAACCCACAATAAACATGTTCCACATATAATACAGAAAATCTGGAGAAAAGTAGGTAAGTGAAATTAAGACTATCCCTGGCTCTGAGGTAGGTTTCTGCCAACTAATTAGCCTCTAAATTGACTTTAGAAGATTAAGTGGCATCTTCAAGGTCACACAGCTTAAAGTGTCCAATACTCATTTTCATCAAATATTTTATAAATAAATATGATCATTTCCTCCTATTTTATGTTGTATCAAAATCTAAAAGTAGGGGCTGGAGAGATAGCACAGCGGGTAGGGCTGTTTGCCTTGCATGCGGCCGACCTGGGTTAGACTCCCAGCGTCCCATATGGTCCCCTGACCACCGCCAGGAGTAACTCTTGAGTGCAGAGCCAGGAGTAACCCCTGTGCATCGTCAGGTGTGACGCAAAAAGCAAAAAAAAAAAAATCTAAAAGTAAAAGATGTCTTACTGTCTAAGTAAACGCTAACATACTTTACACTTAAAATAAGTTGCTTCATAGTAAAAGATTATCTGCTGATTATTTCTCAGAAGTGCCCATAACAAGAGATCTGTGGAAAGGTTTACAACAATACTATCCCACAACCAGAAAGAGCAGGTCAGCATATGGCATCCATTCATAAATTTCTCAAGAAGCAGGAGGGAAAGGTCCAGGGACAAAATTCAGACCTTACATGTCTGCAACATGGATTTCATCCCTAGCATTGCAAAAAAGAATGAGTTCAGAGCAGAGACTCAAAGTCACAAAACTCATCTCCAAAATAACTCAAAACTGAGAAATGAAGTCTAATCACTAATCACCACTACTGATGACACCATGGTAAGCAATAGAAGAAAGTAATCATCTCATTACGAATTAATGTTGAGTTCAAACACCAACTAAAATCACATCCAGGGCTCAAAGGGGATCCAAATTGTCATATGAGGATGATAAACCCTGTTCTGTACTTTTATTCATGCAAGATTGAGTTTTGAGATGTGACATGTGATAATCCCCAGAGCCATTTAAGATAGAACAGCTATACACGAATTTGTCTAGTAAAACTGTGTCTCAAAGCAAAGATGGACTAACCCCAGCTACTCCACATGTTTCTCCATGCTGTTTGTGACACTTGACAGAAATTTTTCCTGTATCTCAGAACCTATAATTCAAATATTGAATTTGAATGAATTTCTCTGGAGACTCTTAACATTTATCACTTAGTGAATCCAAAGGTAAACTCAGGAAAGTAATAGGAGTTGTTCCTAAATTCAAACTAAATCAACAAAACATTTCATTAAAGTATTTCATGATTTTCCACTTTTGAAATAGATTTCCTTACCATATTTAATATGTAATTTTATTTATACACTTAGAACTTTGGGTGCACATAGGTTTAATTTATAAAGTTACATATGCAAACATGTATGATATAAGTGAAAAAAATGAATCCAATTGGAATTCATAATCATCAACCAAGCCTAGAATGAGTACGTAAACTAAGTTATTAGCCAATAATAACACTTTTACTGAAGTTGTTTTAGAAGTAGAACTGAAAATATTACAAGAATGCCTAGTCCTACAAAATATTCATTCTATGAGAGTTTAATTTTTACAATGTCAGCCTTCTGACTACATTATCTAGCACAGCGGGTAGGGCGTTCGCCTTACAAGCGGCCAACATGGCCGACCTGAGTTCGATTCCTCCGCCCCTCTCGGAGAGCCCGGCAAGCTACCGAGAGTATTGGATATGCCAGACACAGTAACAACAAAGTCTCCAATGGAATCGTTACTGGGCCCGCTCGAGCAAATCTAGAAACAATTATTCAATAGTAAATGTCAAGAAATCCAAGCATTAAAATGATAAAAAATATACTTAAAACACCTTTCCCAGAAATACAATCTGTTTCTCAATGGATAGAAATTCATCATAAGTAATGGCCTATATCATAGTCCTCCAAGACATTTCATCATGCTCTAATTCATCAAAAGGCAGTAGAATGAATTGGCTATGTAAGTATTAAATCAATGAAATAATTCATCTAGCTATTTATAAGTTTATAAACCCCTTATCAAGTGCTTGATGTGTTATGTCAAACCAATTTTAAGCTTATACAATGTATCAGAAACTTTAATCCTTCAGAGATACTTGTTTTCATTATAAAATTTACACAGGCATAATAAAAGTCATAGCTTAAGAAAAATTATGAGATTCTTTAGCATATTCATTACACAGAAATATAAAAATGGTTTAAAGTTATCAAAAAAGAAATTTTCATTCTTTTTAAAAATCTTAATTTAAAAATATGATTCTTTGAACAAAACACAAAGTGAGACACCTTAGAAATCCAAATCAGAAATCTTTGTCCTTATTGACTTCTTAACCTTAACCAATTTGGACTTAAAATTCCACACTTAACAGTCAAGTAGAGGGAAACTAGGTGTTGAATTTCAATAAGGTAAGTGATCTGATAGAGTTCCAACTCTTGCCTCCAGCTCCAGGATGAGGATATCAGCCCAAAACCACGAGCTGACCCACTTTAGGGAAGGGTTCAGCAGGACACAATGTCATGAATTGCAGAAAAATATGTCCAGATAAAGAAATTAATGCATCCATGCTGCTTAAAGGCAAGTAAGAAAATGATGAAGAACTGGCTGATGAGAATGGCAAGACCTCCATTCCGAGGCAAAAGGAAATCAAATACAACTTAGATCATACAATTATGAAAGAGTAATGCCCAGTGTGTTCCTAAAATAATCCCCAAGTTATGATGCAGGAAGCCAGCAAGGGTCGTAATGACAGGTTCCTGTTTCTAGACATATGATCCTGATGCAAGATGCAGCCCAGGCATGACAATCAATCTCCCAGAGAAAGTTAAATGGGGGCAAGAGAGAATTCGTTCTGTTCTCATGGGAAGAAAATGATGGGCACCAGATCCCAGCCTGCAACTATACCACCAGAGAAAATCAGTCACCAAAGACGACTTACAGCAGGACACAGACTAAAGCCACAAAGAGAAATGCACATCAGCAATATTTCTAACAATGCCAGCCTGTCAAAATTTAACTTCATGCCAATTATAATTGGAGCCTAATTTCTACTTTATAAATTCTACTTCTTGAGAAAGTATAGCTGTTTCTTTTTACCCTTTCCACTCTCCTTAGAATGCCTCTCCTTACTTTTTTTTCTCTCTTTTTCTAAGGTGAAGGTTGGGGATAGTGGGGGGTTGCAACTGACCTAAGTACTCATGGCTTCTTTTGGGCTCTGTGTTCAAGAATCTTTTTTGATGGGTTTCTGGGATTGGTTGGCCATGTACAGGCAAGTCCCTTATTAACTGTACTGTCCCTCCAGTCTGCTTTTCTTGCTTACTAAACTTTTTCTGCTTATAATACTTTCAGTGAATTTTTTCACGAACTCTCATACCTGTTTTCCAGCCCTCACACTAATCTTTAGCTAAAAACATGTTGAAACATAAGCACAGGCTTGATAAGTGGTGATTTTATGGTGAATTCATAAGAAAAGAACTATGGAAAGACTAATAAAATATATGAACAACCTCATGAATCTACTAGAATAATATATTGGGAGTTTATCACTCAGCTACATTAAGGGAAATTACATTCATTGATTTAAGAATGCATTTACTTCCAAACTGTTCCAGACTATTTATTAGCTATACAATTGCTGAAAATTATAATGTAACTTATGTTAAAGACAGAAAGACAATACCGCATGATTTCACTCATAAGTAGGAAATAGACAAACCAATTAAAAAACATGCAAGATAATTCTTGAAGTCCAAGAACAAACAAGGGGATAGCACAGAAAAATAGGAAGGGTGTGAAAGGAACATTAAGGGGTGTATTTGATAATGATGGCTGGCACTGGAACTTTGCTAGTGAGCATACATGTATGTTGAATATACATTTATTAGTATGAAACATATATTTATTTAGGTCATTAGGCTATATTCCTAAATATACATAGTATTAGGAACACAGCCAATAAAATAAAAATAAAAATAAGTGTTTTTTATGATTTAGAAACTAAAATTGTACTTTACTTTTTTTTTTTGACCGTGATTTATTTATTTATTTATTTATTTATTTATTGAATCACCGTGGGAAAGGTTACAAAGATTTCAGGTTTAGGTCTCAGTCATGCAAATATCAAACACATTTCCCTTTACCAAAACTTATTTTTTACCACGAAGAACCCCAACAAAACCCCACCCCCACCCCTCCCAGTCCCTGTGAGGCAGATGAATTCTAGTTAACACTCCATCTGCTTTGATTAGATTCATTGTTTCAATAAAATATTCACCACTATTATTTAGAGATTACCCCCCCCACAAATCAGACATGCTGAAAAAGCATTGTGAAGTGATTTGCTTTCTACAGCTGGATTCAAGAATTAAATGTTGGTTTTGGATTTCTGCTATTTTACTTGTTGACCCTGGAAGTATTTCTACTAAAAGTCAGATAGTTAAGAAGTTGGTTTCTGTGCTTTGGAGTCGTGGCTGTGCTGGAGAGCCGCTAGTGGGGGGCAACTGGTGGCCTTGGTAGGGCGTGAAGGGCGGACCGAAACGCCCCCCTTCCCATGAGGTTTTAGTCGCCCCCACACCCCCGGCTCATACCTGCTGTCCACAAGGCTCCCATGCAGCCGCCATCTTTCTTTCCAGGGAGGAGAGGGTGACTGGGGCAACACCCTTTCCCCTCCGGGCAGACATGATGGCCTGGATTAACGCATAGTCCGTTCACTTTTCTGCTCCAAGCTGCTGGGTTCTGCATTAAGTCCTTGTGCTTCTGGGGCCGTGGCCGTGCTGGAGAGCTGCTCGCGGGGGGCAACTGGTGACCTCGGTAGGGCGTGAAGGACGGACCGGAACGCCCCCCTTCCCATGAGGTTTTAGTCGCCCCCACACCCCCGGCTCATACCTGCTGTCCACAAGGCTCCCATGTGGCCGCCATCTTTCTTTCCAGAGAGGAGAGGGCAAATGGGGCAACACCCTTTCCCCTCCGGCAGACTTGATGGCCTGGATTAACGCATAGTCCGTTCACTTTTCTGCTCCAAGCTGCTGGGTTCTGCATTAAGTCCTTGTGTTTCTGGGGCTGTGGCCATGCTCCAAACTTAACTCTGATTTTCAGAGAGAAACGTTGGGTGGTTTACTTCCCATGGATCACTTTGTATATAGAGAGATGTCCCGCGGCCGCATAAGCGGCCACGCCATTTTGAGGAAAGGACCTAGTTCCCGCATACTCGAGCTGTGCTTGTAGAGGCTTCTGGTCACCGGGGTTCCATCTGGGGGAGGCGGGATGCGGTACCTACCCCATCTGGGACTTCCCGATGATCTCGGCTCTTTTTGGAACCTGTTTTTTTTTTCCTTCGGGATCTGTGGATCCCTCCCTCCATGTGGCCCTTCTCTTCAGCTGTATTCTGTAAAGATGGCGCTGGGGGGGGGGGGGGGCGGGCTGTGGGCGTGACTTCCGGAATCAGAGGTTACCTGGGAGTTGTAGTCCCGGCAGATTTGAGGAAAAGTCCTAGTTCCTGCATACTCGAGCTGTGCTTGAAGAGGCTTCTGGTCACTGGGGTTCCATCTGGGGGAGGCGGGATGCGGTACCTACCCCATCTGGGACTTCCCGATGATCTCGGCTCTTTTTGGAACCTGTTTTTTTTTTTTTCCTTCGGGATCTGTGGATCCCGCCCTCCATGTGGCCCTTCTCTTCGGCTGTATGCTGTAAAGATCTTTACTTTTTTTTAAATAAAATTAATTTTAATCTCAAAATGTACATAAAATTCAGTTATTTTAAAATATTTATATATCTGTTGAATAACTTTTATGAGTCTTTTAATGAAATTAAATATAGATCAAGAATTTTTTATAAAAATTTACTCAGAATGGGATTTGCTGTAACTATAAACTGCACAGCAAATTTTGAAGACTTACTATCCCCCCAAAGAAGAATTTTAAATGTACCATTAATATTTTATATTGCTAACATGCTAAAATAATATTGAAAATTTGTCACGAAAATTAATTTAACCTATTTCTTCATAATTTTTCGCTTTGGAACCATATGAAACAGTGCTCAGAACATGGGTCTGATCTCAGGGAACACTCTGGAAAGGGCTCAAAGAGCCATTTGGGGTTCAGGGAGTCACACCTAGTTCAATCATGTGCAAGGCAAGTGCACTACCCTCAGTACTATTACTTCTACCTACTTTTATTAATTCACTGTGATTACCAAGTTATTTATGATTGCATTTCAGTAATACAATGTTTCAGCACCCATCCCTTCACCATTGTCCACTTCCCTCCACCAATTACACTCCTTTCCCTCCAACCTACTCATCTGCCTCTGTGAGAGGCACTTTATAAAAAATAACTTTTGACACTGTAGTTTATGTAATCTTATCAATAAATCAGCCCATCTTTTCACCTTCTTAATATGGCCACTAGAAAGTTCAAAAATACATATTGTGTTTTACCAGACATGACTGATATAATGGATTCATTTTGTAGACAAATTTAAATTTTTCCAAAATTATTCACAAGTTCATGTGTTTCATCATAAGCATCTTTACAATAAGCAAAAAACAATGATATAGTGAAGATCATACAGTGCTTCCTGTATGATGATTCACTCTTTCCATTCCATGCCTTTGTCAAAAGGCTTCACATTATTTCACAGGACACATTCCAATTATCTTTTAAAATTCTGCCTCAGCAATGTGTGCTCTGAGAAGGTGAATTTTTTTTTAATTTTCAAGGTGACATTCTCACTACATCCTTTTGATATACATTAGTACATTTTGCTTTATGTGTCTGTGTTTCCTGTAAGAATTCTCCACTTTAGATCAGGTTATGTCATAAAATTTTAGACTCGAGTGCTTACTGACATATGATAACCCTCAAAAATATGTGTTAAACAAATGGGCACAAAGTTAGAAGTGCAAATATATGTAGAATGTAAATGCAAACTCTAGGAAACCATGTTTATCTACTTGTCTGTAAGCTCAAACATTTGGAATGAAACCATACAATCTCAAAGAAAGGGGAAAATAGAAATAAGAGGAATGGCTTTATCTATTAGAGAAGCCAGGAGGGACTTTCTTTACTTAATTTACATAATTCTTCATAGCTATAATACTTTAAATCACTTTTAATACCATTTGCAAATATAATTACAACTACATTATACATACTAACTTTCTTCAATATTCGTAACTCCATGTTATAAGAAGTTCTATTATTTTCCCCATTCCAAAGAACTAAGATGTTAAGGAAGTTGGATGATGTTAAATACACAAGCACACAAGATGTAGGATCTTATGTTATAATTCCAAAAAGCATTTAGCCTGGAAACTAAGAAGGTCAATGGTTTCACTCCCACTTAAAATTGGAGGGTTGAAAACCTAAAAAGAGGAAATCTTATTTGTAGTCATGAAGTATTAATTCATGAAGGGACCTACATTGCTTAACTCAGACAACCAGGAATGCTGAATTCCCTCTTTTTATCCCATTCATCATTTTTAAGACCTCAAAGGAATGGATAAAAATCACCCACCCTAGGGAAGACAATTATTTTTTATACTCAGGTTTTTAATTAAATATTAAAATTATCCTCTCAGACAAAATAGTGTTTGGTAAAATTACCTATGAATCCATGGCCCAAATATTACCTACCAAATAATGAAAAGACAAAGAGAACCGACATGAGTTGGATAATTAGGCTTAGATGGAGAGACAATTAGAGTGAGATATGAATGGTAAGCAGGATTCACAGATGAGGAAAATCAATTTCCTGATTTCTGTGTTCTTCCTTAGATATAATATTGTGTGGACTCTGGAGTGAAGATGCTAAGGTATCCCATTGCTGACTTTGTATACAACAAAGTTTAACTGTGTATTACAATATGGCCAAAAATATACCACATAGGTCAATAAATAGATTACTCACAACACCTGCAATGTTCCCCATTATTACAATCAATTTTCTTCCCCAGGCAATGTAACTTTATTCTCCGAGGTCTTATGGCTTATCTGACTAGAGCCTTTCTGAATATGTCAGTCTACCTTTTTAAAATATTCCCAGTAAACTGGCTACAATGGTGTTTAATTTTCTAGTATTGATGTATAAAGTTACTGCACCCCACCATCACAGAAGTGCATATGACCTTCCACCCTGTCCTTACTTCACCTCTGTTCTGATCTTCATTTCCCTCACTCCTCCCTTACTATTGTTGATTGAGATTTTTGATGCACACTTACCTCACTTTATTACAACTTAAGTGATCTACTCTACCTATGCTCATGTTATTTCTAGTCTACTGCATTCCCCACCCACCCCTACTTCCAATATATTAGTCTATTTTTAAAGTGACATTTCTTCCATGTGATTGTTTTATTTGTCTTATTTCTAAGGACTCCTGGGACATCTCACTTATAACAGTTTATAAACTATTATTCCATTCTTTTATCTTTAGAAATTTAATGATACTTTATGTCCAAAAATATACACTAAAATTGTATCTTTTATACACTGGCCTAAATTAAAATTAGTTTTGTTATATGAACATTTACCACAATTCTACTTTCCAAGAACTAATTGATAGCTTTAAGGACTTGTTAAAATAACTTTATTGCTTCTGGGTGTTGGGGTGTTTTTCCTTGGTAAAGTGCTTCAGAAAATACAAATATCTTTTTCTTCTCTTCTATCACCCAAAAGCAATTACAAATCCCAGCAGGTAATAGTAGTGATCTAGTAGGGAATGAAAAGCAAAAAAAATAATTATAAGTAATTTTGATAATCTTAATTCTTCCAATCCATGAGCAGGCGATATCTTTCCATTTCCTTGTGTCCTCTTTTATTTCCTGAAAAAGCGTTTTGTAGTTTTCTTTGTACAGGTCTTTTACATCCTTAGTTAAGCTGATTCCTAGGTACTTGATTTTCTGGGGCCCAATTGTGAACGGAATTGTTTTCTTCATGTCACTTTCTTCTTTTTCACTATTTGCGAATAGGAAAGCCATGGACTTTTGAGTATTAATTTTATAGTCTGCAGCTTTACTATACAAGTCTATTGTTTCTAGGAGTTTCTTGGTAGAGGTTTTAGGGTTCTTTCAGTATAGTATCATATCATCTGCAAATAGTGAGAGCTTGATTTCTTCCTTTCCTACCTTGATTCCCCTTAATATCTTTTTCTTGCCTAATCACTATTGCAAGTACTTCCAGTACTATATCGAACAGCAGGGGAGAGAGTGGGCATCCTTGTATCGTCCCTGATCTTAGAGGGAAGTCTCTCAATTTTCCCCATTGAGAATGATGCTTGCTGTACGCTTTTGGTAGATGGCTTTAACTATATTGAGGAAAGTCCTTCTATACCCATTTTAGTGAGGGTTTTCATCATAAATAGGTGCTGGATCTTGTCAAATGCTTTCTCTGCATCTATTAATATGATCATATGGTTTTTATCTTTTCTTTTGTTGATATTGTGGATTATGTTGATTGATTTCCGAATGTTAAACCATCCTTGCATTCCCAAGATGAATCGCACTTGGTCATGGTATATGATCTGCACTTGTTTGTTCATTGCAGCACTCTTTACAATAGCTAGAATCTGGAAAAAACCTGAGTGCCTGAGAACAGATGACTTGTTAAAGAAACTTTGGTGCATCTACGCAATGGAGTACTATATAGCAGTTAGAAAAGATGAAGTCATGAAATATACATACAAGTGGTACTACATGGATAGTATCATGCTAAGCGAAATGAGCCAGAAAGAAAGGGAGAGACATAGAAATACTGCATTCATCTGGGTAACATAAAGTAACAAAATAGGAGACTAAGATATAAGAATAGCTGAAATACATACCAGGAGGTTTATTCCAAGGCTTGGAGAACAGCCACACACACACTAGGGGAAGAAGAGGCAGCTCAGATAGAGAAGGGAACACTAAATAAAGGGTGTTAGGAGAATCCTCCCAGGATGAGAGATTCATGCTGAAAGTAGATTAGAGACCGAATATGATTGCCACTCAATGCCTCTTTTGAAAACCACAGCACCCAAAAGGAGAGAGAGAACAAAAGAGAGGCAGGGTGGGATGGGGCAATGGGGAGTGGGAGGGATACTTGAATGAGGGGTGATGGATAATGGGCACTGGTGGAGGGACGGGAACCCGATCATTATATAACTGAAACTCAAGCACAAAATTTTGTAAGTCTACAACTGTACCTCATGGTGTGTCACTAATAAAAATTTAAAAAAATAAATAAATAAAAATGCCATAAGGGAAGGGGTAGATTTCTCTATCTTAGAGAATCTCTGAAACAATGGTGAAAAAAAGTGATATGCACAGATATGATCTCCAAGAAAAGAAGTTAAATTCTGTGTTATTTAAATGCAAAAAATCTTAAACAAATATGTTTTACACAAAAATCAATATTCCCTAGATCTTTTAAACAAAATGGTTAAAGAAAAATTGCCACTTAAAAAAAAACAGCAGCAACAACGAAAAAAACCCCTCAGTAACATTGTCTATTCTTTATGTAGGGAAATTTTATAGACTGAAAATAGCAAATAAGAAAATAACTAAAGGATATTTCTGGAATAAATGTGCAGATGAATGCATAAGAATATTTGTTTCAAACAGATAACTAATCATTGGGTGTGAAATGAAAGTTAAACCATAGAGGTTAAGCTTGGAGAAAGATCAGAAGTATATAGAAAAGTCTCGGCAATTTTGTCTGAAAAATATAGGTCATAGGAAAGCAATGAAGAGCACAAATGAGAAGAGAAACCCAAAATGGTGTCACAAAGAAAATTCCTATTTCCCCCAGGTGATAGTGAAGGCAAAACGTTTGGAAAAGTTAGGAAATCAATACACACACCTGAATGTGTGCCAAAACTGCATGCATAGATTCTGGAAGTACTGTCAACAATGTTGCCTTTGACACCTTTTGAAAAATGATCTGCAATAACATTTCAATTTTTCCCACTTATGTGAGATGAGGATACCTATCTTGCCATATCTTGGAGTATATGAATCATGTTAATGTTTATTATACCATATTTTTCTTAATAAACTATTTATTTAGTAATTTATTTGGATTACTGTACATATTGTTAGATATATCCAGGAAGAAGTTAAGCAAGAAATAGCAGGTAAAATTTAAAATTATTCAGAGATGCATGCAGCCAACGTAGTTTTAATCTGTAGCACCACAAAGGGTCCCCCAAACACTGCCAGGAATAAGTTCTGGGCATTGTTGGGTATGACCACAAAACAAAACAAAAAAAATCAATAAATCAAAGAACTATTGGATTTATGTATAAGTGTAATAGCATGTGGCTTCCTTATATAGAAATCATATAATTCATCATGCTTAGAATATCATATGCTTAGAACAGTCCCTGGTATAAGAAAAATGTGTTAAATGAAAAATAGAGTATATCAGCAGCCTTATGGTGCCTTCGGGCTTACTGATACCCCCTGATACTTCCTTGATTGCCGCTGTGCCTTTGGCCAGACCCCAACAACTTGAGCAAAAATTTACAAAAAAATTAAATGGACAAAATTTAGGTATTTGGGTGCCACGCCCACAAACCACCTCTGGCTTAGCTATACAAGTTCATTTATCTGCTTTACTTCAGAGACCCATAAATAAATCTTGAAAGAGATCAAAAGCAGCAATTAATCTTGGACCTGCCCATGGCTGAACAGACCGGGGTAAATTGGAGGGGGGCAGGACAACCTGGTGCCAGCACAAGCAGAGCCCCTGGCTTGCTCCCACAGTCCAAAATCGCTGCCATATCTTTGTCCTGACTCCACCATCTCAGGATGGACCTCACTAAGATATAATCTGCTGAAAATTCTGTTATGTAGGTGTTATAACTGAAATCTTCAGGTTTTCTCAGAGTTGGGATGGGTTACCTCCTCCAATTTCCATTACTCATGGAATCACTGGCAGTCACCCCCATGAACCAACTCCAGTGCTACCATGTAAGCTCTACTGCCAGCCTTGCTCCAGAGACCCATAAATAAATCTCAGAAGAGATCAAAAGCCGCAATTAATCTCGGGCCCACGCATGATCATGGCTGAAAAGACTGGAGAAAATTGGAGGGGGTGGGGGGCAGGTTAGCCTGGTGCCCACCCAAGCAGTGCCCCCAGCATCTGCTTGTGTTCACATTCCAAAGTCTCCGCCATTCCCTCGGCCTGACTCCACCATCTCAGGATGGACTTCACTGAGACAAAATCTGCTGAAAATTCTGGTATGCGGGTATGATGAAATTTCCAAGCTTTCTAGGAGTCGGGATGGGCTACCTCCCCCCACCTCCCTGCAATCACATCCACACCCGAAAGCTGCCACCCAGTTAAAAATCTACTCCAGCCTTACTATCCCAATAAAAATATTGAATGCCGTGAACAAAGAAAGAAAAAAATAAAAAATAGAATTTATGATTGTATATGGGCTGGAGCGATAGCACAGCGGGTAGGGCGTTCGCCTTACAAGCGGCCAACATGGCCGACCCGAGTTCGATTCCTCCACCCCTCTCGGAGAGCCCGGCAAGCTACCGAGAGTATTCGATATGCCAGACACAGTAACAACAAAGTCTCCAATGGAGACGTTACTGGGCCCACTCGAGCAATCGACGATCAACGGGAGGGCCTTTACCTTTTTTTATGATTGTATATATATATGTATTATTCATACACCCATTATAAACTATTTTCTTAGAATAAAACATTATTGTTTAAATTAAATAGCTATTTAAAATAAATAAAGGTAGGACAATGTACTATTTATTCTATTTTTTTAATTTTTAAAATTTTATTTTATTACTGAATCACTGTGAGGTACAGTTACAGACTTACAAACTTTCATGCTTGCATTTCAGTCATACAATGATCAAGTACCCATCCCTCCACCACAGTTTTTACTATTTCTTAGAGACCTTATAATTCTATGATGTATCTGAAATAAAATGTTGTTTTTCCAAATCTGTATAAATATTTATAGTTTAGCTCTTTAGGGTCTTTATCTTTTCTAATCTTGAAAATAAGTAAAGAAGACACTGAGGCAAAAATGTTTCTACAAATTAAAATGACCCTGGCTCTCTGCGCATGCACAGCAAGCTCCATGTCCTGGAAAGCCGGTTTTCTCCCCTGATCTGCGCGGGACGGGCACGGAGGCCCAGCTCTGGGCAACAAAGCTGAACGGCTCCTATTCCAACCAGGTACAGCCCGCCCCCAAGGGCCTGGGACCCTCTCAGCGCATGCACAGCTAGCTCCATGTCCTGGAAAGCCGGTTTTCTCCCCTGATCTGCGTGGGACGGGCACAGAGGCCCAGCTCTGGGCAACCAACCTGAACGGCTCCTATTCCAACCGTAGACATTCCCAACTCCTCGCTCAGTGACAGGGACTTTTTCCGGAGCCGCGGCCGCTAACGCAGCCACAAAATATTTTCCCACTACATATGCCATAGGAACCATAAGCTACCTTCTTAGATGGAAACTTCTCTAGTTTAGCTAAGTCACTAGAAACACAGTAGCCAATAACTCATAAGCCTTTCTTAACTCACACTGCATATCAAGCAAAATAGTAACAGTGAAAGTGAAGGACTAAACCACACTTGTCACAATGGTAAAGCAACGCAAAAGCCCACCAAACTTTCTTATTGAAGAGTCTAACCCAGATGACACCAACAGTACTGTAGTTTTAGACAACCTCTCTGACAAGGAATTCAGAAGGGAGCTACTTAGGATGCTTAGGGAACTAAAAGAAACAGTGGAAAGCAATACCAATAGAAGACAAGAGGATTTGAAGGCAGAAATGAGGAAAATGCAATCGGAAATGTCAGACCTGAAAAATCTCATAGGCGAATTGAAACTCAGTGGAAAGCCTCAGCAGCAGAGTAACAGCTGCTGAGAACAGAATCAGTGAGCTCGAAGATGAAGTTCAGAGACTCTCCAGAAAAGAGCATAAAATGGAAAAGAGACTCACAATTCGGGAACAGATGGCAAGAGAAGATCATGATGAAGCCAAGAGGGGTAACATAAGAATTATTGGAGTCCCAGAGGGACAGGAAGAAAACCTTGATGAAGAAAAAACTGTCAAAGACATCATTGCTACAACGTTTTCAGAGCTGAAGAAAACTTGTGACCATATTCAGGAGGCCCAAAGGGTACCAGCTAGAAGAAATCTGAATAAAAACACCCCAAGACACATTCTGATCAAAATGACCAAAACCTTAGACAGAGACAAAATTCTGAAAGCAGCAAGATCGAAGAAAGAAATCTCTTACAAAGGAGCATTCTTAAAATTCACAGCTGATTTTTCTGATGAAACCCTCATGGCCCGAAAACAGTGGTGGGACATAGTGAAAAAACTCAATGAAATAAATGCCTCCCCAAAAATACTTTACCCAGCGAGACTCTCATTCATAATAGAAGGAACAACGCACAGTTTCACAGACAAACAACAGCTCAGGAACTTCATAGACTCAAAACTCTGGTTACAAGAACAACTAAATGGGCTACTTTAAGCAAGAAAGGCCCCTCAAATACACCAAATTTCAACAGAACAATGGGACAAAATCCCATACCAATAATCTCTCTCAATGTCAATTGGCTAAACGCACCAATTAAAAGACATAGAGTGGCAGGATGGATTAGAAAATTGAACCCAACATTCTGCTGCCTGCAAGAAACACATCTCAATAGTCAAAGCAAACACAGACTCAGAGTCAAAGGCTGGAAAACAATCCTATAGGCAAACAGCTCCCATAAAAAAGCTGGGGTAGCCATCCTAATATCAGACCACATTGATTTCAGAGTGAGGAAGGTCATAAGAGACAGTGAAGGCCATTTCTTATTGATCAAAGGATCTGTACAAAAGGAAGAACTTACAATAATAAATGTATATGCACCTAATGAGAGACCAGCAAAGTACTTAAAACAACTACTCATAGATTTGGAAAGAGACATCAATAGAAACACAATACTAGTGGGAGACTTCAATACTGCTTTGTCACCTCTTGATAGATAAACCAGACTCAAGCTTAGCAAGGACATACTTCATCTGAGGGAAACAATGGAAGAAAGGGACTTAGTAGATATATACAGGACACTTCATCCACAAAAAGCTGAATACACATTCTTCTCAACAGTACATGGAACATTCTCCAAGATAGACCACATGCTGAGCCACAAAACATGCCTCCAAAAAATTAAGAAGATAGAGATTGTATTGACAATCTTCTCAGACCATAATGCGCTGAAATTAGAAGTAAAACACATACAAAAACAGAAAACTAAATCAAACACCTGGAAATTAAACAGTGCTCTATTGAACAACGAGTGGCTTAGACAGGAAATCAAAGAGAAAATCAAAAGAATCCTAGAAACGAATGAAAATAAAAAAACGAGTTACCAAAATTTATGGGACACAGCAAAGGCTGTGTTAAGAGGAAAGTTTATAGCTCTACAAGCATTCCTCAGGACGGAGGAGCGAGCACACATAAGTAACCTAACCTCACAGCTTAAGAGCTTGGAGAAGGACCAAAAAAAGGAGCACAACCCGAACAGGAGAAAGGAAATAATAAAGCTCAGAGCAGAGATTAACAAGATGGAAGCCCAAAAAACAATCCGAAAGATCAATGAAACCAAGAGCTGGTTCTTCGAGAAAATTAACAAGATTGATAAGCCTCTAGCAAAACTCACAAAGAAAGGGAGAAAGAACACCCTAATAAACCGAATCAGAAATGAAAAGGGGGTCATTACAACAGAAACTACAGAAATTCAAAGGATCCTCAGGGAGTACTTTGAGAAACTTTATGCCACGGAACATCAAAACCTCGAGGAAATGGATAAATTCCAAGACTCCTACAGACTGCCAAGGCTGAACCAATAAGACCTGGAGTACCTGAACAGACCTATCACCATCAAGGAAATGGAAATGGTAATAAAAAGTCTCCCCAAGCACAAAAGTCCTGGCCCCGTTGGATTCACTAGTGAATTCTTCCAAATCTTTAAAGAGGACTTACTTCCTATCCTCTTTAAGCTTTTCCACGAAATTGAAATATCAAAAACACTTCCGAACAGTTTCTACGAAGCAAATATCACACTGATAACAAAAGCATACAGAGATACCACAAAGAAAGAGAATTACAGACCGATATCCCTGATGAACACAGATGCAAAGATCCTCAACAAACTACTAGCAAAGAGAATCCAACTACTCATCAAAAAGATCATTCACCATGACCAAGTAGGATTCATCCCAGGGATGCAAGGATGGTTCAACTTTCGGAAATCAATTAACATAATCCATCATATCAACAAAAGAAAAGATAAAAAGCATATGATTATATCAATAGATGCAGAGAAAGCATTTGACAAGATCCAGCACCCCTTTATGATGAAAACCCTAGCCAAAATGGGTATAGAGGGGGCCTTCCTCAACATAATTAAAGCCATCTACCACAAGCCTACAGCAAGCATCATCCTCAATGGGGAAAAACTGAGAGCCTTCCCTCTAAGATCAGGGACGAGAAAAGGATGCCCACTATCTCCACTGCTGTTCAATATAGTACTGGAAGTACTTGCAATAGCGATTAGGCAAGAAAAAGATATTAAGGGCATTCAGGTAGAAAAGGAAGAAATCAAGCTCTCACTATTCGCAGATGATATGATACTATACTTAGAGAACCCAATAACCTCCACCAAAAAACTCCTAGAAACAATAGACTCGTATAGTAAAGTTGCAGGCTATAAAATCAATACCCAAAAGTCCATGGCTTTCCTATATGCAAACAGTGAGAGAGAAGAAGGCAACATGAAAAAAACAATCCCGTTCACAATTGTGCCCCAGAAAATCAAGTACTTAGGAATCAGGTTAACTAAGGAAGTAAAAGACCTGTACAAAGAAAACTACAAAACACTACTTCAGGAAATAAAAGGCCATGAGAAAATGGAAAGGTATCCCCTGCTCATGGGTCGGGAGGCTTAACATTGTCAAAATGGCAATACTACCAAAAGCATTGTATAAATTCAATGCAATCCCTATAAGGTTACCCATGACATTCTTCAAAGAAATGGAGCAAACACTCCTGAAATTTATATGGAACAATAAGCCCCCACGAATAGCTAAAGCAATTCTTGGGAAAATGAAAATGGGAGGAATCAACCTCCCGAACTTCAAACTGTACTACAAAGCAGTAATAATTAAAACAGCATGGTACTGGAACAAAGGCAGAACTTCAGACCAATGGAACAGGGTTGAATACACTGACATCTCCCCTCAATCATATGCTCATCTAATCTTTGATAAAGGTGCAAGTAATGTGAAGGGGAGTAAGGAAAGCCTCTTTAACAAATTGTGCTGGCATCACTGGATGGCTACATGCAAAAAAATGGGCTCAGAACTCTGCCTAACACCATGTACAAAAGTAAGATCAAAATAGATTAAAGACCTCTACATCAAACCAGAAACCATAAGGTACATTGAAGACAAATTTGGCAAAACCCTCCATGACATTGAAGCTAATGGTATCTTCAAAGATGCCACGCCACTGACTGAGCTAGTGAAAACAGAGATAGATAAATGGGACTATCTTAAACTAAGAAGCTTCTGCACCTCCAAAGAAACAGTGACCAAAATACAAAGACAGTCTACAGAATGGGAAAGGATATTCGCCGAATACACATCTGACAAGGGGTTGATATCCAGGATATACAAAATACTGGTTAAACTCCACAAGAAGAAAACATCCAACCCCATCCAAAAATGGGGCAATGAAATGAACAGAAACTTTCTCAAAGAAGAAATCCGAATGGCAAAAAAGCACATGAGAAAATGTTCTGCGTCATTAATCATCAGGGAGATGCAGATCAAAACCACAATGAGATACCATCTCACACCTCAGAGACTGGCCCACATTCAAAAGAAACAGTGACCAAAATACAAAGACAGCCTACAGAATGGGAAAGAATATTCACCAAATACACATCCGACAAGGGGTTGATATCAAGGATATACAAGGTACTGGTTAAACTACACAAGAAGAAATCACCCAACCCCATCAAAAAATGGGGCGAGGAAATGAACAGAAACTTTCGCAAAGAAGAAATCCGAATGGCAAAAAGGCACATGAGAAAATGCTCTACATCACTAATCATCAGAGAGATGCAGATCAAAACAACAATGAGATATCATTTCACACCACAGAGACTGGCCCACATCCACAAGAACAAAAGTAACAGGTGCTGGCGCGGATGTGGCGAGAAAGGGACCCTCCTTCACTGCTGGTGGGAATGCAGGCTGGTCCAACCCTTTTGGAAAACAGTATGGACGATTCTCAAAAAATTAGAATTTGATCTCCCATTTGACCCAGCTATAGCACTCCTGGGAATATATCCCAGAGAGGCAAAAAGGTATAGCCGAAGTGACATCTGCAATTGTTTGTTCATTGCAGCACTCTTTACAATAGCCAGAATCTGGAAAAAACCTGAGTGCCCGAGAACAGATGACTGGTTAAAGAAACTTTGGTACATTTACACAATGGAGTACTATGTAGCTGTTAGAAAAGATGAAGTTATGAAATTTACATACAAGTGGTACTACATGGAAAGTATCATGTTAAGCGAAATGAGTCAGAAAGAGCGGGATAGACACAGAAAGATTGCATTCATCTGGGGAACATAAAGCAACAAAACGGGAGACTAACACCCAGGAATGGCTCAGATTAGTACCAGGAATTTTGCTCCATGACTTGAAGGCCAGCCACATGTGCTAGGTGAGAAGGAAGCTCATATAGAGAAGAGAGCACCAAATAAAGGGTGTTGTGAAGACCCTCCGAGGGTGGGAGAGACATGCTAAAAGTAGTCTATAGACCAAACATGATTGCCACTCAATGCCTCTCTGGCAAAACACAGTACCCAAAAGAAGAGAGAGAGAACAAGTGGGAATGCCCTGCCACAGCGGCAGGGTGGGACGGGGGGGGGGGGGGGTTGGGGGGTGGGAGGGATGCTAGGACCCGTGGTGGGGGAGGATGGGCACTGGTGGAGGGATGGGTACTTGATCATTGTATAACTGAAACCCAAGCACAAAAATTTATAAGTCTAAAAAAAAATTGTACTAAAATGTATAGTAATAAAACCTAAATAGTACTGAAAAAAAAAAAGAACAAAAGCAACTGGTGCTGGCGCGGATGTGGCGAGAAAGGGACACTCCTTCACTGTTGGTGGGAATGTCGACTGGTTCAGCCCTTCTAGGAAACAGTATGGACGATTCTCAAAAAATTAGAAATTGAGCTCCCATTTGACCCAGCAATACCACTCCTGGGAATATATCCCAGAGAGGCAAAAACGTATAGTCGAAGTGACATCTGCACTTATTTGTTCATTGCAGCACTCTTTACAATAGACAGAAACTGGAAGAAACCTGAATGCCCAAGAACAGATGACTGGTTAAAGAAACTTTGGTACATCTACACAATGGAGTACTATGTAGCTCTTAGAAAAGATGAAGTCATGAAATTTACATACAAGTGGTACAACATGGAAAGTATCATGTTAAGCGAAATGAGTCAGAAAGAGAGGGATAGACATAGAAAGATTGCATTCATCTGGGGGATATAAAGTAACAAAATATGAGATTAATACCCAAGAATAGCTGAGATCAGCACCAGGAGGATTACTCCATAGCTTAGTAGCCAGTCGGGCATTCTAGAGGAAAGGGCAGCTCAGATAGAGAAGGGAACACCAAATAAAGGGTGTTTGGAGGATCCTCCCAGGAGGGGAGATGCATGTCGAAAGTGGACTATGGACTGAACATGTTTGCCACTCAATGCCTCTTTTGCAGACCACAACACCCAAAAGGAGAGAGAGAACACAGGGGATTGCCCTGCCACAGCGGCAGGGGGGGATGGGGGGATGGGGGTGGGGGGGATATTATCCATGGTGGTGGAAAATGGGCACTGGTGGAGGGATGGGTAGCTGATCATTGTATAATCAAACCCAAGCACAAAAAATTGTAAATCTACAACTGTACCTCATGGTGTTTCACTAATAAAAAAAAAAACTAAAAAAAAATGACCCTGGGTTTAATCCCAACACTGTAAAAAATGTATTAAAATCAACCAAAAAAATTTAAGAAATGACAAAGACTTGTCCATTGTTACTAAAACTTTAAGAACATAACACTTTTGCACTTTACTATTCACAGAAAAGAAAAAATTAACTGATTCTTCTCTCTTCAAATACACATCCTGTATATATCTACCACAGCTTTATAATTTGTAAATCTGGGATTCCTTTTTTGACCTTGAAAATTAAAAATCTACAGCTATAGAACATTTATAATTGATTAGTTTAAAAGATATTATTTACATATCTCAGAATCAGATGGATTTCCTGGCTAAATATATAAGAAAACAAATGTATATAATTTTATATATGGCATATAAAGAGACAAGTGACTGTATCTGCAAGGATGAACATCTTAAATTAGCTTTTCTTTTTCATGCTTTGTAAAAGTAGAAAGACATGATATTAAAATAGCTCAGAAAGGATAAAGATCAACCAGTTTTTAAATGTCATTAATTTTCTTCTGTACAACACCAGACTTCACTTTTCACAAGCAACTTCACTTAACCAAATGTCAAATTTGAGAAAATGTTTAATATGCAGGAAAATTCTAAAGTTATTTCATATGTGAATCTATATACAATTTCCACTAATTAATTCCTCTTAGTTGTGTGCTGAAATATTAATAATATTTGGCCTCTGTTTTCAGGAACTCTGTAGCATTTCAGAATGAAGAATGTGATAAATATAGAACTAAATAGCATATAAATATTATACATGCTCATGAGGGACACAAACTTTATTTTAGGAGTCTAAATGGTATCACATATCTAGTGAAGAAGAGAAGAAAGGAATTCACATAGAAGCTAATATTTAACCAGAAAAATTGTGACAAGAGGCAACATAAGAGAGGGAGTTTCATTAAAGACACAGAGGAAACAAAGGTAAAGAAAAACATCATATGCTAGAAATCCATGATGTGGAGTGAGGGTGGAAAATAGTGCATCTGCAGCAAAGGAAAACCAACGTACCAGTGCAAGACCAACACAGAAAGTTTTGCACTTAATTTAGCTGCCAACAGAAATTTAGCCAAAGCAAAACTTAAAAGCATCTCTTCATCCCATGTCTCCCTCATAGTTATTATTTTCTCCAAGGAGCAATAAGGCTGTTCTTCCAACTCTAGAAGAGCAATAAAGTTTACAGATTCCAAGAGGGAAAGTATGACACACCCTTTATTTTAAAAAACTTGCTTTTCATTATCAGCAGCCACCTTCTCTGCATTTTTTCAGCTGGTTGAAGCTAAATGTAAAAAACATGAATCCATTGCAGAATGGGTATATATTAACTCCTACATCAAGCACAAAAAAAATTAGTTGAGACTAACTGAAAAAGGGTATCATTTCCGTGAAATTCGATTATTGGATACGAACACATCAAAAGTAGCTATGATTCAGCCATTTTATGAGATTAGAAAAGATTGCCATTCACTGAAAAAAAATATTTCCTTTACTTCCTTTGTCATTTATTTTACCATATTTTTTATTTTTCTTTTTTCACTTTATTTAAACTTGGTGGAGACTTTGTTGTTACTGTGTCTGGCAGAGTTGTTCATAATACAGTTGTTTCTGGTATTCTATGTTCCAACACCTATCCCATTCCCAGTGTAACCTTTCTTTTACCACTGTCCCCAGTTTCCCACCCAACCCCCAGGCCATCCCCCTTATATGCACCAACTAAATGACCAAAAGAATTATCAAAAAATACTTCAGTGAAAGAATATTTGTGAAAATTACTAATACCTCAAAATGAGTTTTTGACTTTATTTATTGGGAAATTTTACTGTATAACACCAAAGACTATATGATTACTAAGGAGTGTCTTCAGCTATGAATATAAGTGATAGTAACACGTAGGAAATTGCAATATTTTCCTATTACTAGGAAAGCATGCCTAACTGGCTCCCCCAACTGGAAGTCACATCATATTAGTGTATGGTTGGAGAAACTTAACATCACAGAGTTATTGCTCACAAGGACACAGTGAGGACAGAACAAAGTGCAACAAATTCAGGCATGATGATTAGTCACTTATATACCAAGTTGCTAACATGGGCATTTTTAAAGGCATATTAAAAGAGAAACAACAATGCTAAGTTTACCATTACCTAGATTTATTTAGATGTATGGAGTTTCTGAGAGATAGCACATGAGTTAAACCATCTGCCTTCCATGTGGATGATCCCAGTCCAATCACCAGCATCACATAATAAATAGAAACAATGGTTTAGGGGCCTGGGGAAACGGCTCAAAGAACTGGAGCTCATGCTTTGCATGCAGGAGGCTGAGGTTCAATCTCTAGCACTCATTTTCCAGCACTTTCAGAACAGACAGCCTTCCCCTCCACACACACACACACACACACACACACACACACACACACACACACACTGTGCTCCAGGGGATTAGCAATGGGCCCAAAGGAGATGATAACTTTAGAAAGCAACTGCAGGATTAGGAACTACAAATGTATTAAAATTAAAGGATTTTTTAAAAGTTCCCTCTGTATATTTTAACATCATGTTTGGTAAAAGTAAGAAAAACATAATGTTAAAACAACCCAGAATAAACTGGACAGAGTTAATTATATGACTTTGGTGAACAATGTAAGACTGTATGACTTTGGTTGAGTAATAAAGAAAAAACAAATAATCATCATCTTTTATGGAACTTTGAGTTGTACTTAATTTTCGTTTGTTGTAAAACTTATTAAAGTATTAAATGTAATCACAATTTGCTGCAGAAAAGGGAAACATAAAGCAACTTTTAATATTTGAAACCAGAATGAAAAATAAATAAATAAATAACAAAAAACTTTTTATATTCCATCACCACATAGACATTTTACTCTTCTCTCATAGTATAGTAAGCCTTATTTCAGAGTTCAATGGCTGACATCAAGTCATTAAACCAGAGAAAAGATTTATTATACTGAAATCTTGATTTATTTTATATGCTAGAAGTTTACCAGATTTAGCACAGCGGTAGGGCTTTCGCCTTACAAGCGGCCAACATGGCCGACCCGAGTTCGATTCCTCCGCCCCTCTCGGAGAGCCCGGCAAGCTACCGAGAGTATTCGATATGCCAAACACAGTAACAACAAAGTCTCCAATGGAGACGTTACTGGGTCCGCTCGAGCAAATCGACGATCAACGGCCTTTTTACCTTTATATAATTTAGATGACAAAACAGAGAACAATATTATACTATGTTTGCCTCCAAACACTTGCTGTTTCTAGAAAAATTAAGCTTAACCAAAATTTGTATATCAACCTAGTTTCAAATTTATCATCCACTCAAAAGGAAACGAGTTTTTTTTACAGGGGCTAGTAAATTGGAAATCCATGGATCTCAAAATTGTTTGACTTATAGTGTTCTCATTCAAACGCTAGAGGAGTTGAGTAAGATTCAACCATGAATTAGGCACATATGGTGATTTTGTGCACTACACTAGTACACGACATGGACAAATGGAGATGTTACTGGCACCCGCTCGAGCAAATCGATGATTAATGGGAAGTCAAGTGATCAAGTGATGGTGATTTTATTTATAACAATTTCCTGGTGCCAGGAATTTCTCATAATGTCCCAAATTTCATAATATAATTTGTGTTTTTTAATTTGATAGCTCAATAATAGATACAAATTTTACAATTTTTCCTTATGATTTATCTGTCAATATGAGAATATAAAATTGAATAGCAGATGACAGCGTATAAATAACATCATCAGAAATCTAAGTTCTAAATCTAACTTTAGTTCTTTATTTATGGGAATCAGTTAGTTAGATTTTAAAAAGTATTTTGTCTTGCAATTGCTAAAGAATTCTACAAACCTATACCAAAGTTAAAGTACTCCACACATTGCATTCTTTCTCAGTAGTTACTTTTGTGGGGAAAAAAATTTTTATTTAGGTTCCAAGGATAAAATCCAGACCTTTTATTATCCAAAGTATGTGCTTCACCACTGAGCAAAGTCCCCTTAAAAAGATTTTTACTAAATGTATCTTTTCCTATGGGTTTATACATGTTAAGTTTCATGCACAATATCCTGAAACAAATACAAAATTTTTGTATTTTATAGATGAGTGAACAATTTTAACTGCAAGTAAAATAAGGTACTTTTTTCACAGCCAAGTCTTCTCCTCCCCATCTTTTTCCAATTCAAAGAGAGAAAGAAAAAGTTTTTCTCTGATATTGGTGTTTGAAGATTTGAATAAATCCATAGGGTTGATGATTCTTTTCTTGAGAACCTAACTTTTCTAAGAATTAGGAACAGTAAAAAGCAAACAAACAGACAAAAAACACTTTATTTTCAGAATATATAATAAATAACTGAAAATGAGGTAGGTTTTTCCCCCAAGAATATGAAGTTATGTTTTCATAGAAAACCAGGTGGTATATATTCATTGGGTCTTTTTGTGTGTGGGGGGGGGAGAAGGGGAGTTTAGTTTAAGGGAGTACTAGAATTTTGTTTTGTTCGTTGTTGTTACAAACAGGTGTGACAATCATTTTCTCCTGCTACTGTATTAGCACTTTTAATTGCTAAGTTTGCAGGCAGTCATCTCCACTCTTTTACCAGCAGATGGTAAAGTGATTTAAAAGAGAACTGAAGATTTTTTAAAACCATTTCAGAACAGTATGAGATCTGCTCTTTCCTCAATGGGTGTGTCAACCTTTTGATGAACACTAATGGAGGTTTTCCCAACAACATCTACAGTGCATTTGCCTTTAATTACTTGACAGCGATCCAGATTTTGTGAAATTACGTGCACATTATCTAACAACGCATTATATGCTTGCAGTAACTTTATTCAAATCACTTTCTAACAATGAGCTAATTAAACTTCCCAATACTTCCACAAAATACATAGGTGGAAAGTTCTATAAAACTCATTTTACTGAAACCCTGTTTATCACTGACAGAGATAGTAGTAATGCATTTGTAAGTTCCAGATTCACAAGGACTTATGCTTCGTATCACATTTGTTCCCCAAATGTAAATTACTTGCTCTGAGAATAAGGAGAGCTTTAGTATTACCTGCAGTTAATTGCATCTCCATTATTCACTTTTAACTATCAGGCATCTATTTCTTATTCAGTGGCCATTTTTCAAATGTATTGTTTTATTGAATCACCAGGAAATCAGTAGTTACAAACTTGTTCATGACTGGGTTTCAATCATGCAATGTTCCAATACCCATCCCTCACCAGTATATATTTCCCAGTGTACATTTTCCACCGCCAATGTCCCCTTTTTTTCTAGCCAATGTCCCCCTGGCAAGTGTCTCTCTCTCTCTCTCTCTCTCTCTCTCTCTCTCTCTCTCTCTCTCTCACTCACTCACTCCTTCTGTGTTCTGTGTGTGTTTCTGTCTCTTTCTGTCTCTTTCTGTCTCTCCCTCTGCCTCTCCCTCTGTCTGTCTGTCTGTTTGTCTCTCTATCTTACTTTCTCCATTGGGTATTATGATTTGCAGTACATGTGCTGAAAGGTTATCTATAACCTTTTGAAACTTTGAAAACTATTGAAACTGTTGAAACCTTGCCACAAGCTGGGAGGGGTGGCTTTGAATGCAGTTAGGATAGAGAAGAGACCCCTATAACAATGATAGTTGGAAATGATCACTATGAACAAGAACTGAATGTGAAAAGTAGGTAAAGAGATGTACATCAGTGGCTATTTTTAAAGAAAAAAATTGATTCTGACACTTGTTAAAAAGGCAAAGAAGATAACTTTATCCCACACTATTACAACATGAATATTGAAATAGAGGACAAAGACCAGAGAGCTTAAATACAACAAAGACAGTAAAATGAGAGTGATTGTTTGGAAACTAAGGATAAGGAGATCTTGTTAAACAGACCTAACAGGATTCTTGTTAAAGATAAGCTGAAAACTTATATATCAGGGGTGGGGGGATGAGGAATTTGATCAAATATCAAAGGTATCACGAATCTCCCTCAACTAACTTAGCAAGATATTCTTTGCTATGTCTAGGTTGGGAAGGTGAAATACATACAGATGGAAACCCAAATCAAGAACCAGTTAAGAAGGCTCAGTTGAGACTTACAAAAAAGGTGGTCAATATGTCTTTGTCATATATTCAGCTAAAAGTCAAAATCTCACTTCAAATAGGGATGATATGTGACCTGGTTCTTAACGATCGCTTTTTTTTTTAAAGGGAGCCAGAGTGATATACAGTGGGTAGGGTACTTCCCTTGCACATAGCTGACCCATGTTCAATCTCCTGCAACACATATGATTCCCTAAATCCCTCCAGGAGTGATCCCAGAGCCAAAACCAGGAGTAAGCCCCGAGCATAGCCAGGTATAGCAAAAACAAAACAAACAGAAATCCTACTGCGGTTTGGGGATTGTTTTACCTTTTCTTTTTCCTTTTTTTAAAAATGGGGACAACACTCAAAGATGTTGAGGGTTTATTCATGGCTCTGTCCTTAAGGGTCATTTCTGGAGGTGCTTGGGAAGCACATGTGGTGATGGAGATTAAATGTACAGCAGTCACATGCAAGGTTAAGTACCTTAACCACTGCACTATATCTCTGGCCTTCTGTTTTCATCTTCCTGGTGTAGGCGCTGCCTCTTTCTCTCACTTTCTCCCTGTATCTGTGAATCTAAATTTTGACCATAGATATTAAAAGCACAGGCCAAAGAACAGTTAGGATGGTCCTAGGGTCTTGATAAAAAAGGGCCATGTGGATGCAATCTGAGATACTTTTTCAGACTTTGTGATGTAAGAAAAAAAAATCTCTATAGGTAGATTTTCTGTTACTCATGTAGAAAGAAATCTTGGCTGAAATATTTGACAAAAACAATTCCTTTCACTTTTTTTTGGTTCTTGTATTTAGGCCACAGCGGACTATGCTCAGGGATCATTTCTTGGGGACCTCCAAGGACCATATGGTATGCTGACCTTATAGAACAATGTGCAGACAATTATGTTCAGTTGTAAAAGTAACATTTTAAAGAATTTTAAAAATTGAATACAAAGAATGAATGAACCATAGACATCTCTTCCTTCACTGTTCACACAATGCTTGTCTTGAGAAAATTCCATCCAAAGAAAATATTTGGGCAATGAAATATTATGCTATCCACTTTTAAAAAATAGCATGAGATAATATAATTCATATGTAACCACAGGAACTCTCGTTAAGTACAATAAGAAGTGCTCTATTATCAAAATAGAAATGACAGCAGTCTGAACAGCCATGGAGATATTTTCTCACCAGTTCTCAGGATCAGAAATTCACCCTGGGAAGGGAACTTTCAGAGACCCTTCACATGTCTTGGAGATGCAAACAGGCTTCCCTACCAACCCAAATTATGAGCAATGATGATTTTTGATATGGGCAACCCCTACTCTGAAAAGTGATTCATAACTGTGACTTTTTCAAGATGAGTCACAAGTAATTTGTTACAAAAATGAAATATGCAAATTCACACAAATGACTAATTGTACAAATGCAGACAAATTCTTATGTATCCATTGGCACCGTGTCTTTCAAATTTTGACAGGGTCTTCTTCGTTAATGTTTAATGATTTAAATAATGCATACATACACAAGCAGAGATGCATAAATTCACACTTTTGAGAGTGGTCATCCTCTTTTTCCTACCTTCTCTTTTTTCTCAGAGTCTTATGTCCTCTCCTTTCTTTACCTATGCCTTCTAATTTACCTCTATAGTAGCACTTGTCCTTGCTTTTCAGTTAAACTTAAAATTAGAACCCTGGTGTATGAACTTTCTAAACTCCTCACGTCATCCTATATAACACAGTTCAGCACAGAAATACAATATTTTTCATTATTTTCTTTTTAAAAAATTAAGTCATTGAACTTTTTCTCAAACAATAATATTTTATGCAAGTGCCTCCACATTATATAAATGGTATCCAATGGAAAATCCTATTATTTTCCTAATGTGGTCACACAGTATTTCTAAATATGACAATACTCTGCCAATGTGTGCAACACTTTCTGATTTTTGTCAAAATAAAAATAAAATGCTACAATAACTACTTATTGGTATATATATATAGTTTTTTATTTCTATTAAAATTGCTAATTTTTTTTATATGGAGTGATAGCACAACTAGGGCATTTGCCTTGCAAGCCGCCGGCCTGGCTGAACCAGGTTAGTTTCTTTTGGCCCTCTTGGAGATACCGAGAGTATCTCGCCTGCATGGCAAAGCCTGGCAAACTACCATGCCGTATTCGACATGCCAAACACAGTAACAACAAGTCTCACAATGGAGACATTACTGGGCGAGTCAAGCAAATCGATGAACAACAGGAGGACAGTTCTACAGTGCTACAGTATATATATTTTTGTTCTATTTCATATTGAAAGTAGTAACAGCTACAGACTGGTCAAAGAAAACATTTATTCTCTTTATAACAAAAGAACAAGGAAATAGTTGAATCTCATCATTAGGGATTTATAAAAATTGCATTAATTCAAAGAACATATAAAGATTAAAGAGTCAGTTGTAGTGATACATTTAAACACACTGCTAAATTTTTAAAAATATTTTTGAAAAAAGACTTTTTTATAATAAATAAATAAATATATATTTATAAACTTCAAAATTCTCCTTTCACTGCTACCAATAATTTCTGTTACAAGAGCGATAGCAGGCTACCCGTGACATATTTGATATGCCAAAAACAGTAACAACAAGTCTCACAGTGTTACTGGGCCGGCTCAAGCAAATTGATGAACAATGGGAGGACAGTGCTACAGTGCTAGAAGCCTTTCTAATTTCCTCCATTCTGTAATTTATAAAATTATATCTCATTTTACTTTCACATAAACAATGTTTATGTTTATTAATAAAACTTGTAATTGATAAAACAATTGATAAATTGATAAAATAATTTATGTTCAATTGAAAAAAACTTCCAATTTCAGACCCACATAGGTAAATTGAGCATTTTTATTTCATAAGCAGTCATCTTGGCAAAGGACAGGTGTCCTCCGACATCCTGATGGATCTATCACATCTTCCAGAAGGGCAATGGAGAAGATTATCCATGACTTCTACTAGGATCACTTTGATAGACACATTCACCTGCCAACATACCAAATTCCACAGGATGGATATGTCATTCCCAACATTCTCCCTTCCAAAACCCGACACACCATTTTGTCGGTAAAGACGTGAACAGCACCAGGCCCAGACTAGGTCAGACCCGAACACCTAAAGAATCTGCTGTCGGTACTCATCAATACAATGGCTCGGCTCTTCACACACTACCTGTCTGAATGCAAGATCCCATCCCAATGGAAAACCAGCAGGACTGTACTACTGTGAAAGAAGGGAGACATCCTTGACATTGGCAACTATTGCCCGATTTACCTATTGTCTGTCATCTACAAGCTGTTCACTCGAGTCATCCTGAATAGGATTGGCAGAACACTAGATGAAGGACAACCATGCAAGCAAGCTGGGTTCCACGAAGGATTCAGCAAGATCGACCATATCCACACGATAACCAAGTTCATTGAGGTTCCTCAGGAGTTCAGGATGCCACTCTGTCTAACGTTCATCAATTTAAAGAAGGCCTTTGATTCTGTTGAGACTTTCATTGATTTAAAGAAGGCCTTTGATTCTGTTGAGATGGAAGCGGTCATTGAAGCCCTATCCAAACAGGGCGTTCATACTCAATACATCAGGATCCTCCATGAGCGTATTACGGATTCACTACCAGGATCTCACCATTCTATAAGGAAGTGATCATTGACGTCAAGAGAGGGGTTCAGCAGGGTGATACAATTTCACTGAAACTCTTCAGTGCCACCCTCGAGAACATCATGTAACGACTGGAATGGGAAGGAATGGGAGTGAAGATAGATGGTTGGCAACTACACCACCTCCACTTTGCTGATGACATCATTCTAATAACACCAAACATTAGCCAAGCGGCACAAATGCTGGCTGACTTCGACCGTGAGTGTGGAAAGGTCTGAATGCAGCTAAATCTCATGAAGACAATGTTTATGAGAAGCAGTCTCGTTCCACTTGCTTTCAATGGAACAAACATCTCTGAATGCAACAGTTATGTATATCTCAGTGGAGAAGTCAACATGACAAATGACCTGACACCTGAGTTGCGCAGGAGGAAAAGAGTGGCTTGGAACGCCTTCAAGAGCGTTGAAGAAATGGCTAAGAGGACAAAGAACCTCAGGCTCTGAGCACATCTTTTCAATTCCACTGTTCTTCCTGCATTAACATATGCCTCAGAGACCTGGGCCCTACGAAAACAGAATGAGAATGCTATTTGGGTCTTCCAAAGAGGAATTGAAAGAGCTATGCTTGGAGTATCACATTTCACTCAAATGAGAGAAAGAATCCGGAGTTCCAAACTCCATCAACTGTCAAGAATCAGTTGTGATGTTTCGTTTGCCAAGATATTGAAAATCAGATGGGCTGGACACATAATGAGATTTGGAGACAACCGCTGGACGAGAGCCATTGCTGACTGGATTCCATGAGATGTCAAAAGAACACGTGGTCATCCACCTACAAGATGGTCAGGCTTCTTCATCAAGACCCTGACCGATTGGTTTGAGGCTCTTTGTGTTCCTAGAATAAGCAGATGCCATTGGGCTACACTAGCACACAACAGGGACGAAGGGAGACATTATTGGCGCCCGCTTGAACAAATTTATGAGTAACGGGATGTCAAGTGATCAAGTGATTTCATAAGCATGTAAGTAGGAAAGAGCACTCTTCTCTTTTCCTTTCTTATTTGCAACTAACTTGAGTCTATAATTTCACTTGAATATCTACTATCTGTCCAAATGTTAATGAATGCTATATATCTGTGACCATTTTATCTGACGAGATTATATGGCCTCTAATAAAAAAGTTATTCTAGAGTTAAACCATCACATTTGTTATCTGGGAGCTTTTAGCCTGACATACTTCATATTCCACTGAACTCATATAAATTTAATGTCAATGAGGCAGTCAGCCATTACCCTCCCTTATTTTACAAGTTTAGAAGTTATGATGTAAAGGCCATGGTCTCTTTCAAGGTCATAAAATCGCTGAATGGCAGGGCAAGAATATGCACCAGATTCTTTGACATCAAGTTCTGGAAACTATTCCTTTCAGTTTCCACCTAAGTATTTAGTTAATATGTCATGTTCTCCATCATTTTGTTTTGTTTTTCTTATTTAAGGATAATCTGTAGGAGACTGCATGCTGTGCCTATATCAAACCCTCCTGTAACATTAAATGCTTTAAATAGAAACATTCCACAAATTAATTTTGCTTCTTGTTCTCTACAGGAGATGAGTAAATCTACTGCTTTGTCCACAAACAAAAAACAGATTAAAATTCCATTTCTATTTCAGAATACCAATCCCTGTAATGGACAGAAAGTTTAACTGCTTATAGGTTCTCTTTTCACTAGAATTTAATAACTTGAATTTTCTTGATTACAATTATGTTTTCAATACTTATTTTAATTTATATTAAAACCAACTGAAAGTCAAAAAGATTGTAAAGGATTGGATTAATGTGTTTTCCTCCCAGTTTAAGCAATATGTAAGTGGGAGTATACCAAATAACATTTCTTGAGAGTAAAAGAAAGTATTAACAAAATGAAAAGTCACCTTGTGGAATGGGAGACTATATTAGCAAACAACATAAAAGGTTAATGTCTAAAATATAAAAGAAACTCAAATGTCCCAATAACATATGATAATAGTAATAAAACTATAGGCAAAAGAAGTGAGGGCAACTAGAACAGATGACTGGTTAAAGAAACTTTGGTACATCTACAGAATGGAATACTATGCAACTGTCAGGAGATATGAAATCATGAACTTTGCTTATAAATGGATAGACATGGAGAGTATCATGCTAAGTCAGAAAGAGAGGGACAGACATAGAAGGACTATACACATTTATGGAGTATGAAACAACATAACATGAGGCTGACACCTAAGGATAGAAGATATACGGGACAGATAGATTGCTCCATAGCTGGAAGCCTGCCTCATGAGCATAGGGAGAAGACAGCTGGAATAGAGAAGGGATCACAAGAAAAAGGTGGCTGGAGGAATGGGTCAGGATGGGAGATGTGTACAGAAAGTAGATAAAGGGCCAAACATGATAACCTCTCAGTGCTTGTTCTGCAAAACATAATGCCCAAGTGTAGAGAGAGATTATGGGGAATCATGTCTTCCATGGAGGCAGGGGGAGGGTGGGAAAGGGGGGTATACTGGGGATATTGGTGGTGGGGAGTGTGCACTGGTGGAGGGATGGGTGTTTGATCATTGTGTGATTGTAACCTAAACATGAAAGCTTGTAACTATCTCATGGTGATTCAATAAAATTTTAAAAAATTTAAAAAAAAAGAAGGGCAAAAGAATTAAAACACATATGGACAAAAAATAAAGTGCACATTTCTCCCCAAAAGATATACAGATATGCAAAGGATAATGTAGAAAGGTATCCAACAATTCTAATAATCAGGAAAACTCAAATCAAAACTTTAATGAAATTGTCAAACTGGTTGTGACAGAGAGAGAGAAAGGGAGGAAAAATAGATGCCAGCAAGAATATTAAGAAAAAAGAACCCTTTTGCAGTGTTGGTATGAATGCAAACTAGTATGTATAGTCACTATGAAAAACAGCATTAAAAAGTTCCTTGGAAAAATAGAAATATAATAGTCATATGATACAGCAACAACACTTCTGATACATATCCAAAAGAATTAAAACCTAGATCAAACACACATTTCTGTCAAATAAATGAGTACAGTTAGAAAATTTCATGTACCCAATTAGAAAAATTGTATATATGTATACAATTATAAAAGTGAACAACCTGCATGAACTTGTACAACAGTATGCTAAGTAAAATGAGACAGAAAAATGATAAACACATTACATTATTCCTTATGCACAGCATTGCATATCTGTCACTGTCACTGTCTACCCATTGTTCATCAATTTGCTTGAGTGGGCCAAGTACCATTGTGAGACATATTGTTACTGTGTTTGGCATATCGAGTATGTCATGGGTAGCTTGCCAGGCTTGCCATGCAGGTGAGATACTCTTGGTAGCTTGCTGGACTCGAACTCAGGTCAACGGGGTAAGCTGCGTGCAAGGCAAATGCCCTACTTGCTGTGCTATCGCTCCAGCCCTCTGTTGTTTATAAAACAGCCAAATTCTTCATTACAATTGGCTGAGGCTTGTAAGATAAAGCCTTGCATTCTCTCAACTTTATTTCACTTTAGTTTCAGGGTCTAGTTCCATAGCTCTTCCTGAATGGTACAGATTCTTAATTTCAAAAGGTTTTCAACTGTTAATAACCATTAATGTTCTTCCAATAAGAAATTTATATTGAGAATTTTACTTTCTCTGTAGGCTCAACATTCTGATAAGAAATATTTGTTTAAACCTGGTCTAACAAGTTCCAGAAACAACTACACTTCTTAAATCACTGGGTTGCAAATCACAGACTTCTCTAGAATTTCTACTTCTGATTTTAACCTGGTTCCAACACTCGAGTGTTCCTCATAGACAGATAGGCAGACAGACAGACAGACAGAGAGACAGACAGACAGACAGACAGACAATGAACTGACTAAAAACACCACACGTACATGTGCACACATCTGCAGTTGATCGATCGATTGGACCCTTCAAAAATGGCAGAGAGAAAACTGATGGACTGGGAACAGAAGGGGTAGTCCCCAGGGCAAAGAAGCCCTGTCAGTGGATTTGGAACACTGCTCCCTGTTTCCCAGCCTAAGCAGCCAGTCTCCTGCTTGTTAAAAATGAGTCAAGAGAGGACTTTTGTTGATATACAACAACAAAATCAACTATGACAAAGTTGTTGAAATCTAAGGTGGCCAGATACTACCATATTTTGGTCAAGGCTAGTTTCTGAGGCAGGGAACTAGTATCTTCTTATCAGACTTGGGGATAGGCTGTCTTAGTGACACACTTCTTTGTTTCTGATATCAAGAAGTTAATCATATGATCTTACATTTTCCTGCTTCCTCTGCTTTGATAATTCTATTTCTTTCGTTACCTGCAAAGACTGACTGCAAAATAGTCTGGTAATGAAAACTGCCATTCACTGGCTATCCTTCCCCATGTCTTAGCTTATACTCAGGCCACGTGCTGTTACAGAGGTCAACAAGATACTCCTTTTTTTTTTTTCTTAAATTTTTATTAGTGAAACACCATGAGTTACAGTTGTAGACTTACAAATTTTTGTGCTTGGGTTTCAGTTATACAATTATCGAATACACATCCCTCCACCAGTGCCCATTCTCCACCACCACCAGTCCCAGTATCCCTCCAACCCCCATCCCCCCATCTCACCCTACCTCTGTGGCAGGGCATTCCCTTTTGTTATCTCTCTCCTTTTGAGTGCTGTGATTTGCAAAAGAGACATTGAGTGGCAACCTTCAACAAGATACTCCTTATCTAAACTACCTAGTTGGAAGCTCCTCTGATGTTTTCATAAGCAACCCAATGGAGAATCTTTGGGTATCAATGTGGAATTTCCCATATTTCCTAATTGCAAGTAATAATCTATGAAAAAGGATGGTTCCGTGGCAAAACTTTTCTCCAGGTCTATCACTTTGGTCTCTCCCAAGGGGACTCAAACCCCTTGTATATTGGCCTTTACTCTGGCCTCTCCCAAGGGGACTAGAACCCCCCGTATATTGGCCTTAACTTTGGCCTCTCCCTAGGAGATCCGTGGGGCCCACCGACATCAGATGGCGACCACAAAAAGATCATGCAGTGAAGAAATCCACAAGGAAGGAGGTAATCAATCTGTGGAAAATCTGCTGTGGAGTTATGCTCCCTTTGAAATCTGTAGGGGGAATGGAGGAGGAATGTGATAACTTCTGTGTGAATGTGTGCATGCATGAGCACCCTGATAGGTCCTCCTATCGGGTGTGATTTTGTGGCTCTATGACCTGGCACTCTTGAAGTTCCTATAAAGTCATGGAGCTCAAGTGGACTGCCTGCGATTCCACAGAGAACGTTAAGGTCAAGGGTTCATTGGCATAGCTGCTGGTTGCAAGTCACAATGCTGAACCACTAAGGCCAAGTCCTCAACCGACCAGGCAAGCATCTGAGTGGTCTCTGCAAAGAGGTACCCCTCCTTTGTCTGTCTTGCATCACCATTCAGTATGGGAGGAACGGGAGGAAAGCCCACTAGTGAGAAGATCCTGGGAAACTAAGGCAGATCAATGTCCAGAAAATCTTTTTCCCACTCAGTCTCAGTCTTATCAGAGGATCTGCTAGAGGTCAATTGAAATGCTAATAAAGGCATAGAGCAGGTTTAGCTCTAGGCAAAGTGAAGCAGAAAGAGAGGGGGGGGGAAAGGGTAAAAGGAAGGTAAGAGGCCTGAGAAAAGCAGCAAGCCAGCAAAACTCAGGGAAAATGTAGCAAGCTAAGGCAGAACTTTTTACAAGGAGCAGAGTTTTTTGAGACAACAGCACTTAGGTTAGGCTCAGGCACACAGCTGTGGGTCTGCCCAACACCAGGCCGGCTCTGGGACGCCTGCGGTGGAAACAGATGCCATTGGTGGAGACAGTTCAAATCCAATGAGCATCTAAGTAAAGGCCAATATACGGGGGGTTGGTTAGAGCATTGCATATATGTGACTTTAAATTATAAGAGTAATTATAATAATATAATAAGCGAAGGCCCTGGGTATGTAGCTCTGTGGCTGAGGACTCACTTTTCATGATGCACCACTCCACATATTGTGTATAATTATGAGTGCAATATTGTTTGAAATTGTCAATTTGTTGTGTTATCACACAACAAAACGTGTGATAAAACCATGTGTGAAACCTTTTTGTCCCAACAACAACAAAATGAAAGGAAGAAAAGTAAAAAGATAAATAATATCTGAGGATATGATATAAAATGGTGAAAAAAACTACTGTATAAATGAAATTTGCTAAGAGAACAAACTTTAAAAGTCACACACACACACGCACACATACTGAAAATACATAAGGTATTAGATGTGTTAACTCAATAGGAACAATACTTTGACAATGCACATATATACATATCTCAAATCATCATGCCGTATACTTTAAATGTTTTATAATTTGATATGCCCCGTTGTTCATCGATTTGCACAAGCGGGCACCAGTAACGTCTCCATTGCGAGACTTGTAGTTACTGTTTTGGGCATATAGAATACGCCACAGGGAGCTTGCCAGGCTCTGCTGTGCGGGCGGAATACTCTCGGAGAGCTTGCCGGGCTCTCCGAGAGGGGCAGAGGAATTGAATCTGGGTCGGCTGCCTGCAAGGCAAATGCCCTACCTACTGTGCTATCGTTCAAGCAGAATCTCTAGAAAAAGAAATGCAATTACCAGAGATGAACTAATTCTAAGATCACTTCGACAACAGCAAAAGTATTACTTTTAAAAAAATATTACTCCTGGGACTGGAGCAATAACACAGTGGGTAGGGCATTTGCCTTGCACTTGGCCCACCTGGGTTCAATTCCCAGTATGCCATATGGTCCCCCAAGCACCGTCATGAGTGATTCCTGAGTGCATTGCCAGGAGTAACTCCTGATCATCACCAGGTGGGACCCAAAAAGCAAAAATTAAAATAAAAAATATATATTACTCCTTAAAAAGTCAAACGAACACTAAAGTAGGAAAATAGGTTTTAAGCAGAAAATCACTGGCCGAAGTCCTGAGAAGTTGAGAATATAGGACTGTGCAATGCCTAAAATACCTAAAAGACACATTTTGTTTCATTCATTAAACATCTTTCTCTAGGTTAAAGGCTAAAATCTTGGGGCTTGAGCAATAGCATAGCAGGTAGTGTGTTTGCCTTGCACACAGCCAACCCAGGTTTGATTCCCAGCATCCCATATGGTCCCCTGAGCACTGCCAGGGGTAATTTGCCAGAGGTAATTTCTGATGCAGAACCAGGAGTAACCCCTGTGCATTGCTGGGTGTAACCCAAAAAGCAAAAAAAAAAATCTAAAATCTTCTCAATTTTAGGAAATTCAAAAAAATCTAGAAACTACTAAAATTATGAACACTCCTCCTTCTCCAGGCTCATCTGGCACCTTGTCTGCCTATCACATCATCTTGCTTCAGTCTTCCTAGCTTATGTCTCACTCACGACCTTGTACCATTTTGGCTTTCTTTAGCTAGTTCTCAGTCATCCCTTTGGTTTTTCACTCAAATGCGTATAATTTCATTCATCTAATCACCATAAAGAGCTTCCTTTCTCCCCTGTGTCCTGCAGAATGGCTCCTGCAAAGAAGGGCGGTGAGATGAAGAAAGGCCACACACCCATCAACAACTTGGTGACCAATAACACATCATCAACATCCACAAGCACATCCATGAAATGGGTAGTAAGAAGCATGTGCTAGAGCACTCAAAGAGATCTGGAAGTTTGCCATGAAGGATATGAGCACCCCTGTTGTGCGCATTGACACCAGACTCAACAAATGTGTCTGGGACAAAGGAATAAAGAATGGCTCCTACTGAATCCATGTATATTTGTCCAGAAAGCATAGTGAGTGAGGATGAAGATTCATCAAATAAACTTTATACATTGGTTACCTATGTGCCCGTCACCACTTTCAAAAATCTGCAGAGGTAAGTGTGGATGAGAACTGATGATTTAATAGAATTATAAAATCACACACAAAAAGAGAGAATTAAGAAAGAATGTGAAGAAATAATTGTATCTTACTGGTTTTTAGTATATGTGATCATATATACAAAACAAATTTTAGCATCTTAGTCATTTCTAAATCACAGCCCACAAATGTTAAGTACATTTACAGACTTGTACATCAAATGTCTAGAACACTTCATCTTGAAAAACTAAAATTCTACATCCATTTATAAGCAACTTCCAACTCCTCTCTCCCAACACATCATCTGAGCTTGGAGTAAAAACCTTCTCTTTTTCAGCCTCCATGAATCTGAGGGTTCTAGGTACCCACTTAAATAGAATCCAAGTATTTCTCTTCATTTTATGACAAACTTGTTTCAAATAACATATGTCCTCTAGTCTGATCCCCGTTACAACTGTTCTTTTTTACTTGACAATTAATAACATTCATTAATGTATACATTGTTTTTGTTTACCATTTAACTTATAGACGGACAAGTTGTTTTCATCCTTTAGCTATCATGAATAATTCAGCTTTAATAGTGGTGTATAAAATATGAATACCCTGTTTTAATTATTTTTCTTATATATAAAGACATGGAATTGCTGGGTCATATGATTATTCTACATAAGGAACTGCTATAATGTTTCCATAGCAGTAGCAATAGTTTACATTCCTAAAACTATTCCAATGTCTCCTCATCTTTGTCAACACTTACTACATTCAACTGTTTTTTAATCCTCATGGGCATGATTTGATATTAATCTTATTTCAATAAACCTCATTATATAGTCCATGACTAAGCATATAATTAACATTAAATAAATATTGTTTGAATTCAATTGAAAAATATCTAATCTCAGTAGCATCCAAGAAGAACATGCACATAGCACATGGCATGTTTGTATCACAAAGAGACTTGGATGAGAGCCCATTTTGCTCTGAATTGCACCTAAGCTAAAGTCACCTCTATTCCAAATTTCTAATTTGAGTGTTTCGAACTAACTGGACTCATTTATAATCCTATAGTGGAAAAATTTCAGTATAAAATCTATATGTTTCACCACCCAATAAAGCAATGCCTTTTTCTACATGTATTTTTCTATGTGTATATTTTACTTTTTTAAGTATTCAGCATTCAGCATAGCATGTGTACTTTTATGTATCTAGTCAATAATTAATTCAATAAAAATTCTAATCATCTGCTGAGTATAAGAATTGTGCTAGGCCCAGGGGGCGTTAAAAATTAAAATTAAGGACTTGACTTGCTCCAAAGATGTGACATGAAGAATGGGAATAAATGTCCATGCTCTGTAGAAGTACTGTGCTAGAAGAAATTCAAAATCTTTAAATGCAAGAATTTAAAAGTATAAGTTAAAAAGAACATAACAGCAATCAATTATAAATCTAGTGAAGTTATTGTATTCTAAGCACTCTATTTCTCCCATTGTTTCTTCTGTCAGTTTGAATGAAATACATCCAACACATCAGGTACAAACTATCAAAAAACATTGGCAGGTTGTCACTTTCTTTCAATCTATGATAATGCAAGGTACTAGAAATTGTAGTGAAAACTGAACTAACTCTTTGAACCATTCAAACTAATATTGATACAAGTGCCTTGCTATGAAATAACAAATATTTCCATTGGTAACTTTAAAATCAATCAGAAATAGTAGCAAGCTGGGAGAAAATATGTGTAAGAAGAAAGGAAATTGACAGGCGTTTAGAGTTAGTATTTATAGGGTATCTGCTCTGTATAATATTTCATCAAAGGCAAAGATAAAGATCTATGTATTTAGCAGTCACACATTCTCCAATAAGGGAATAATAGTTGAGATATTATATATAAGTACTCAATGAACATTACAAAATATTTGCATCCCCACATATCTGCAATTTTGATCCTCACATGGCAACCGAAACATGGTTAACCACTAATATTACAGTTCTTTTGTTGTTTTAGTGAGGGATTGTCATTTAATAAACACTATCATCATATATTGTCATTTAAATATGTTGAAAACATGTTCTCTATTTCCTCCTCACAATTACTTCTTTTTTAAGTGGCAATATAGATGGCTATTAAACATTGATAAAAATAAAACTTTTAAGTTTCATTTTTTAACTTTCTTTTCTTCTTTACACTGTCTGTCTGTCTGTCCTATTATTCATCGATTTGCTCGAGCGGACCCAGTAACGTCTCCATTCTGAGACTTCTTGTTACTGTGTTTGGCATATTGAATACTCTCGGTATCTTGCCAGGCTCTCTGAGAGGGGTAGAGGAATGGAACCTGGCTCTGCCGGGCTGGCTGCCTGCAAGGCAGACGCCCAACCGCTGTGCTATCACTTTACACACCATGTTTATTCACATTTCTAGCTTTTACATCACTTTTTTTGTACCTAAACAACATGTTATCTATGATCCTTCTAACAGAATTTCCATAACCTTGTCAGAATACTTAATTTTCTCTAATTTCACACTCCAACTTGAACACAGCTTTATTTGACCTTCTATGTACTCTTCTCTCTCTCTCTCTCTCTCTCTCTCTCTCTCTCTCTCTCTCTCTCTCTCTCTCTCTCTCTCTCTCCCACACACACACACAACACACACACATTGCATTAGTAAGCTTTAGGTTTCTACATTTTTAGCTCACCTGTAATGAATATTAAAACTTTGTACTCATTTTAGACCTGGACAAAAATGAGATACAAAAAAAGGACCTGAATTTTAACATCATTGCTTCAACACCCACATTCAAATTTTGGGAGTTTGGGGCTGGAGAGATAACACAGAGATAACACCCGGGTTCGATTCCCAGCATCCCATATGGTTGCCTGAGCACCGCCAGGAGTAACTCCTAAGTGCAGAGCCAGAAGTAACCCCTGTGTATCGCCAGGTGTGACACAAAAAGCAAAAAAGAAAAAAATTGGGGGAGTTTTTGTCCTGTTTCTTCCCTCACATGATAGTATGATTCAATCATGATAAGTGCTTTCATGTATTATACATTGGACCACTTCAACAGTGGCTATTCCTGTTTCTGTGCTTCAAAGTGACCTTTGGCAGTTATTGGAGGACATAATCATATGTGATCTAGGGATGGAACCAGGGGTGGCTGCATGCAAGGCAAGTGCTTTAATTCCTATACAACCACTCCTGTGTATCTTATATAATCTTAATCAACATATTCAGTTGAGCAGGTGTTAAGAAAATTATTCCAATTAACTATAATAGGGAACAGAGAGAAAAGAAATGAAAGACTTTCATACTCTCAAATTCATATCTCTGAAATCTCACATCGATTAGAATGCTATCTTTTGTGTGGAAAGAGGGATAGTTGATTTGAAATTCTCTCTGCCCCTCACAAATCAGGTTACCTTGAGTGAATTCATTAATTTAACTTTGAGCCACATTTATTTCTCAACATGATATTGTAATTGCACTAATAATTTTATATACTGGGGACTATAGTACAGCAGATAAGATACTTGTCTTGTACATGCTGTTGATTGGGGTTTGATCACCATCTATGGTTCCTCAAACCACCAGTGGTCATCTCTGAGCACAGGGCCAAAAGTAAGCCCTACACACAGCCTGTTGTTCTGGCTTCCCCTCTCCAAAAAATGACATATAGAAAGCATTTAAGCACATTTTTTCTTTTTTTCATTTTTCTTCTAAATAAACAAAAAGTTCTTGAAGTGAAGAAACAAACCAAAAATGGAAGGAGGCTAGAAAGATACAGAGGAAATTGTGAGAACAAAGGCAGAGGTGCATAAAAAAATTAAGTTGCAACATGTTCAGATTATGCCAAGAAATTCAATATACCTAAAATCAAGGGCAAATCAATATATTTGATCAGAGATAAATAGGGAAAAACACATACACTAAGATTCAGACTGTGATAACCACACTAAGAAGTTCTATGTTTCTTAGACGTTTAGCCCCCATTATTGCAAAAAAGGATATTTTTATTCTAATATTTCTAAATATACATAAAATTTATGAGTGTTGGTGCTTCAAAAATACTGAAACAGCTATGCTCATTTTTCCATTCTTGACACTAAGAATAAAAATTAAAAAATAAATCAAATATCTAATTAATAATGAAACTTAATAACAGCTACCATCAAATCAGGACAAAAATGGCAATAGTTTAAAAATATACATTAGTATCTCTTTAATAACTATAAAGTGATTTAAAAAATAGGTTTTACGATTTTATTTATTTTCAGTGTTGTGGGAGACACACTTGCCAGGGTTGAGGGCCTCTGCCCAGTGGGCAGGGGACTGAGCCCAGAGAAATGCACATGCAAGGCCTGTGCTCTTTCATTTGAACCACATCTCCAGTTAATTTTTTTAAATTTTGTATCTAAAAATTTTGTTCCCCAAATATTGTGCTTGTTAAAAATTATGACTACAAATAAAAATATATACTATCAGAAATTATAGGTTGTTAATTGCAATAGGAACAAAACTGGTTGTAAGAAGACAGGTAAGATTTCAAAAGTCAAAGGAGGGTTAACATATCAGGTGATATATCAGAGGTATATTTACAGGAAGCTGAGTTTGTTTCCCAGCACCATATGGTCCTCTAAGTACCACCAGGTGTAGCCTGGATGATCCCCAACACTCCTGGTCTCAAACAGTATCACTAGGTCCTAGAAAAGAGCCATAGGACAATTGACTATCACCAGAGCGAAGTATCACCTCAGCTTCAATACTCAAGGGAGGTCCTCCTTCAGAAAGAAGTAGCAGATTAATTAATTAGTTAATCTTAAGGATGTTACAACAGTCAAGAAAATCTGGTGATAGTAAATCCTTTAAAATCTTCTTAGAAAAAGTTACATTAAGGACAAATTGTTTTCAAAATATTTCATTAACAAATATGCCTCAAGTGTCTGTAAAAAAAAAGGAATCAATAAACTTGTAGAAACAAGAATCATAAGTTAACAAGTTCCTACAAAATCTTTATGAAAAGCAGAAATGAATATGGATAAAATGTCAAAAATAATCTTAAGATAAAAAATATAGGGTCCTCAGTGTAATATATAGTTTTTTGTTGTTGTTTTTTATTGTTGTTGTTGTTTTGTTAAAGGAAAAAAACCTATCAGGCTAAGGATACTACTTCTGGGGGTCGGAGAGAAAATATAAATGTTAAGAAACTTTTATCTCACACAAAGCCCATTCTACTTCAATCCCTAACACAACATATGGTCCCCCAAGTACCACTAAGAGTGAGGACCACAGAGTTAAGACCAAGTGTTGAGCATGGTTGGGTATGACCCCCAAACAATAATGATTTAAAAAGTACTAATTCTCATCCTAGTATATCTTCATCTTATTCTGAGGACTTTCAAAACGAGTGGTCAATCCATAATATCTTGTGACATATTGTTAGATCTAAATAAATGAAGTCACTGAAAATAGTAAAACATACATCCTCTAAGAAATGAACTTTACATACCCACAAAAGAAAGAATATATTCATATATTCATTGATGAATGAATGACAAGTATGCAAAGCAAGCAACATAGAGATTAGATAGAAATCACACAGAGATAACTGATATAAAATATCAACTCAAAACTCATGAAAATGGTGATTGAAGGGGACTGTCTAAAAAAGTGGAAGGACTATATCTGGTTTTAGATGATGGGAAGAAATCAGAGAGAAAATAGTAAATTATATAATAAATTGAATCTAGTCTAAATTTTGTTATTGCTATTACAATGAAAGAACTTAATAGAAGTATTAAAGTTCCATTTACAACAAAGTCAAGTAACTATTACCTAGGCCAGCAAAACTTACGACAAAGAAGGAACAGTTAAAAAAGGAAGGCAACTCTAGCTACTTTAGATAAGAGATAGACACAATTATCAATACTTTCATTCTTCCAGTTATTTCAAAATTATTCCAAAATTCTATGTTCCAATACTAAAACTCACATTTGGAAATCATAGAGTGTAATCTGGTTCTTTGCCGAACTCTGATTAGCATAAGATCTGGAAAACTTAAGAAAAATATAAATCGGAAAAGGATTGAGCAGTAAAAAGAGAGACAGAATAAAAAAATCCCAAATAAAAGGAAAACAACAAGTAAAATGACATGTCCAGGAAAAAAGTAGTCATTGTGAATAGAGATAAATAGAGATAACTGGCAAGTGTAAATTGTTTGGGGAAGAAATTAGGCAGGGGATGAGCTGCCAGAAGAAAGCACACAAGGAATATCCCAAGGAAAGGAATATCTGAAGACAAGCAAGAGGTCAAACCATTAAATTGCAGTCAATTAGATTACAGAGAGTTCAAACCCATGATTACATGATCTATATTACACCAAAAAAACTAGTGACCCAAATCAAGTAATTCATACTTTAAAAATTATTTTCCCACCTATCTTAATACTTCATTCACATTACTAGTGCCAGCAAATATAACACCATTTACCACCCCAGATAAAAATATTCAGGTGAATTGCCTAAAAGAACAGCTTGTTTTTACCCTTTTAAACACAACACCCATTAAAATAAATCCATGTTTATACACATCTGTCAAAGATATACTATAGACATCAAAGTTCATTTGAGTCCATTTCTTTTACCTAGGAGCATACATAAGAAAGTAAATTAACGGGGTCTGGTGCTGCCAGCAAGTCAGTCTGTACCTGTGAGGCGAGTGCATCAGCAGCCTGATCGCACCATCAGACTTTCAGATACCCCAAAAACTGCTGCTGTGCCTTTGGCCAGACCACAAAAACTTGGGGCAAAGTTTACCAAGAAAGTAAAGGGCCAAAAGTTAGGTATGTGGGAGACACACCCACAAAACACATCCAGCTCAGCTATATAATTGGAGGCATGACCTCTCTGGTTCCTGATCAAATTGCTTAATGCCCATGACCCCAGAGAGTCAGAAACAAATATCGGAACCCAAAGGCTTTTGGCAGAAATGCGTTCTCTTCCTGCAGTAGGTTACTGGGTCTGGTCCACTCCTGGTGGGAATAGGTTTCGCGCCTTGGCCTGTTCCCCCTGGAGGCCCGGTAACTGCCATCCTCCAGAGGCCACTGGACAGTCAGGTTTGGGCCTGCAGTGACGAGACACGTGGGGCCTCACCAGATGGGGGTGGAACCGGCCCCTTCCTCCCCATCCCAATGAGACCCCAAGTGGCCACCTACAAATGGCCTCTCTGGTTCCTGATCAAGCTAATTAACAGCCATGATCCCAGAGACTCAGAAACAAATCTCAAAACCCAGCAGCTTTTGGGAGAAATGCATCTGGACTGCATACAAAGTGGCCGCCACCTCAGAGCTTCTTGGAAAGCCAGATATGAACCGGTGGTGACGGGGCAACTGCTATCTCATGGGAAGGGGGTCGGTACCGACTCATCCGTCAAGCCCTACCGAGTTCACGAGTTGCCCCCCATGAGCGGCTCTCCAGCACAGCCATGCCTCCAGAGGCAAAAAGACTTAATCCAGAGTCTGGCAGCTTGCAGCAGGAAAGTGAATGGTCCATGCATTAAACTACGGCGCCATGACTCCCTGGGAGGGAAAGGGTGTTGCTCCCTTCCGCCTTTCCTGCCCCCAGCAGCAAGGTGGCTGCCATCTCAGAGCTTATAGGAAAGCCAGGTATGAGTCGGCAGTGATGGGGCAACTGCAGTCTCATGGGAAGGGAGGCGGTACCAGCTCATCCTTCATGCCCTACAGAGGTCACGATTGGCACCCATGAGCGGCTCTCTGGCACAGCCATAACACCAGATGCACAGAAACCAATCTTATAATTATCTGGCTCTTTGCAGAAATCCAAAATCATGTGGCGGCTACTGCAGAGGCACTACATTATATAATCCCATAACCATCTACAGAAAACAAAGTATTTCACAATGCCTTTTCAGTAATTCTGATTGTTGGGGGGAAAATTGTAGACAACAATGGTGCATCTTTTGTCAAAATAATAAATGTAATCAATGTAGAAAAGAGTTCAGTAGAAATCATCTGCCTCACAGGCATTGGGAGTGGTGAGGGGGAGGGAATATTGGGGTTCTTGGTGGTGAAAAATGAGTACTGGTGAAGGGAAAGGTGTTTGATCATTGTATGACCGAGACTTAAACCTGAATGCTTTGTAACTTTTCCCACAGTGATTCAATAAATAAATATAAGAAGAATAAATAAATAAATACAATTATGAAAACAAAGTAAGGTGGAGTTCATGCCCAATTCAATCAGCTAATCAGTGGCTGAATTAATAGCAGTACTCCTATATAAAAAAAAATGTAAATTAAAAGCAGACCATGAAAAATATTGTAAGAGTTCCAACTTCACTTATATGACAGTAACTGTTGAGGGGAGATTTTATACCATATCTTATTTTAATCAAGTGCACATCACTTAAGGAAGAGTACATGTTGCAAACATGTCAATGCTGATTTCCTTAGAAAATCTCATTTAGATAATCTTTCTAAATTATAAATTAATACAGCCCTTTGCATGTTGTCTTTATAGTAGAATTACTTGAGAAAAACATGTAAAAATTCCAAATTCCAGCCTACCATAGTGTTCTGTGTCCAATTCCACCAAAGGTAAAAAGGTTCCCCACAGCAAAAGCAATTCTCAGACACCAGCAGGGGGTGGAGGAATTCAACTCAATTCTGCAACTACCGACCCAGAGGTAGTATCAGGTTCCACAGGTTAAGGATTAAAGAGAATTTCTATGAGATGCCCCCTTTCCATTATCGACTTTTAGACACCAGAGACAAGGCCAACTATGTGCATCTGAACAGCTAGCTACAGATGTTTACATGTCCAGATTTGTACCTGTACTTTGGACCAATTTGCTATAAATCACATACCTACAGCTCCCTCCTTGGGATTGATTAATTTGCTAGAAAGGCTCAAAGAAACGTTTTATAATGACCAGTTTATTATCAAAGGATATAACTCAGGTATAGGCAAGCGGGAAAGATGCTTCAGGCAAAGTGTAAGGGAAGAGGCAGGGACGGGCATTTTCATAACCTTCTCCAGATGTGCCACTTTGCCCAATGATCCATTTGGTGACCAACCCAGATGCTCTTCAAGCCTCTCCCTTATAGACTTCCTTTTATTTTGGTTTGGTTCGGGGATGACATCAAGCAGTACTCAGTTCTAACTCCTGGCTGTGCTCAAGGATCACTCTTAGTGGTGCTCAGAGGATCATAAGCTGACCCGGAGATCCAGCCCCGGTGGGCAGCACACAAGAAAAATACATTATGTACCACACTATCTCTCCAGTCCTCCCTTTTGGGTTTCCTGGAACTTGCTTTTATAATATGGGGCTTACGGAAGACTGTTCGGTTCTCCCTATACGCAGCACAGTTAGACCTTATGCCTAAAGAAGCGGGGAGTTAGTTAAGAGGTCCACGGAGAGGAGAGAGATCTCTCCCAGCAAGAGAGGAAGTGTCTGAAGCCTTGCTGATAGCTAGAGGCTGCTGGGGGTGAGCTAGGGGTGCAACTAGAAGCAGCTGGAAGTAGTTGCTTGTTGGAGCAGTTGTTGGGAGAGTGTGCAGGGATGAACGAGCAGGGAGAGAGCAGGGAGAGGCCTGGCCCTGCTGGAGAGCAAACGTGTGGCTGTAAGTGTGTGCGGATACAACACGGAAGTTCGGATTCCACCCTTACCAATAGCCTCCTTTGGGTGTGCTGATTGTCACACCCAGACTCCCAGGAAGACCTGTTGTCCACCAGTGGTAAAGGGATGGCAGAAGGCAGAACCCACAGCCAGCCTCCGAAGTCTCCTGATGGCTGGAGCCTGGCACAGAGACAGATTAAGTCATTGATGACCAGCGATAGAGTCCGCTTCCAGGCTTGCCTCTCACGTCCCAGGAGAGGTCAGGGGTAGGCCTGAACGTTACAACCATCTAATCACATGGTTAGTTCTCTTGGCCAATAGTCAGGGTCCTGGATGTGGCTGAAAACCATCCAACACTTTTAACTAAACAAGACACTACTTAAAGGTTTCTCTTTTCAGCAAATTCTTAAGATTGTAAAAGCTCTTGGGGCCTGAGCGATAGCACAGTGTGGTAGAGCGTTTGCCTTGCATGCGGCCATCCCGGCATCCCATGGGGTACCCCAAGCATGGCCAGGAGTAATTTCCTGAGTGCAAAGCCAGGAGTGACCCCTGAGCGTCTCTGAGTGTGACCCAAAAGGAAAAAGAAAAAAGATTGTAAAAGATCTGATTCAGGAACTTGGAAGAAAACATTTTTTTCTATAAATTAGGAGATTACTCTCACCAGGGGCAATGAAATCACAACCTAGGGGAATGAAGCGCAGGCTTCGGTACTTTTTCAAGCACTCTGGGTTATCACAATGTACAAACTGGAACCCACTATGTGATATTGGAGGTGGGGCTGTCTGGAGACAAGTTTACTTTGGCATGTGGATTAGTTTGAGCTGAAGTTAATTGAGGTGCTGCAGGTTCAAAAGAAATAACATCTCTACCCTTAACTAGCTAGGAGAATGAAAATGAGGTTATTATCCTGAATCGGGGCTTTTAACAGAAAATAAATTTTCTATGAGAGAATTCTATCTATATATGGCAGGACAAACAGCTAATTACAAAGCCCCTAATCCTTATCACCCATGTTATAAAAACTCAGTAGGCACACTTATCCCTTGATTTCCCCCTCCTTTGGCATTGAAGGCCCAGTTCTTTAACACATTCCTTAGTTCAGAATATAGACCCTCATTTTGCCCTGTTGTCTACAGAACTGACATCCACTTAAGATTCTCTATAGGTAGGTAATAGAATTGTTCTTATCTCTTAGTAATCTATCAAATACTTTCTCCCAATAATCTGATGCTAATTTGATTGCCTAAGGAGTCCAAGAGGGGGGTGAAGGAGAGAGGAAAGGAGGGGAGAAAAGGGGAGAGAAAGAGAAAGGGAAGGGGAGAGGAAAGGGATGAAAAAGAGGGGAAGGAAGAGGAAAGAGGTGAACAGAAGGAGAGTTTGTAGAGTTTGTAAAACTAATCAAAATTATTAGATGTCTTGGAAAAAAATCTTTTTGATACAACAAAATTTCTTATTAAAGCTTTCCAAAAAAGGCAAAGAAAGGAACAAGAATCTGTATTATGCTGTGCAAAGATAATCATGCTCTGCTAAGTAGCCCGGCTATTATGTTAACAACACTGAAAATTAGGGCAGAGATAGAAAAAGACTAAGCAAGACAAAGGAAGAAAAAGAACTGTAACCTATTGCCATTTAAAGATGTGTGATTGAATTTTTCGGTCTCTATATAATTAACTAAATAAACTCATTTACAGGGCTTTTTAAAAAAATTTTCTCAGTGTTTTTGCCAAATGTGTAAGTCAAAATTTTTTTTAAAAAATTTAGAGAAATAGAAGGTCTTCCAAATAATCTGATATGTAAACCAAGTGACTGAATAACTTCAAAGCAAGAAAAGTATCCCTCATCTTTCACTCTTATTTTAATAACTAGTTCCTGACCATTCTCTGGTTCTATTAAAAATGAAGTAAGAATAAAATATATATTGCGTTTTAAATGCAACAGAAGGGATGGTTGAATTAAGATGATTTGATGATACAATTTTTAAGTGTTTATTTAATCTTTGCTTTTATGTAAATATCTTTCAGTGGAGGGTTTAATTATCATTTAAAACAGACTTTATAAAGTATAATTAGATATGTTGTCAGATGGGAAGACAAATTAAAAGTACAATTCACACTGTTACAGCTGCAAAGCTACCCAGGCACAGTTTATCTTTTGCTCAATTCTCAGAGCAGTATGTGATGAAGTCACTATGTGCATGTGATTATGGATATAGAGCGATATATTAGCATTTCAGTTATTAATCGGTGCAGCTTCCTTTGGCGGAAATACCTGTGTACTACATTAATGGGGAGGGGGAGTTGAGGAGTAATTTTGTTTTTCAATTTTTGCAAATTGCCGGATAATAAGTCTTGGTTATCAACATTTTATCTAAGTAACAATGAGGCTTGCACTGACAATTGACAGTATATGCTTCAAACAAAGTCATATACAATTACACATATGAGGCTATCATTTCGGTAGGACTTAGTGCTTGTTATAAATGCAAATTCCTGGAAAGAAGTCAGAGGTAAATGCAGTTTTTAATATTGCTGGTCATACCTGAAACATTGAGTCAAGAAGCAAAACTTTACTTCTTTCTTAGTTCAAATAGAGTTTTTTAAAGTCAAATATGATATGGTTTGATATTTCTACTTCTTCACTGAGAAAACTGTTGGATTGATTAGTTATCCAATCAAAAATTGTGCTTTCCTAAAATAATATGAGTTGTTTGTATTAAATTAGATAAGGTCATTGGACTATGTGGCTATAGAACCAGGACAGCCTAAGTAAGCAAAAAAAAAAAATTCTAAGCCTGTAATGAGGTTAAAATTAAAACCTAAGGACAAAATTGTAATTTGTAATTACAAATAGCTGACTTACTTGACTTTAAGCTACAGACAATGAATTTTTTTCTGTGTTCCACACATTTTCTATATAAAACTTTCCCTTGTTCCTACACATGAACTCCTGCTAGTCATTTTTGGTTTGATGTTGCTTCATTTAAATAAATTCTTGCTCAACTAAATGCTTAAAGTTTGGGGGCAAGAAGGATAGCTCAATGGGCTGAGCACATGGTTTGCATGCAGGAGGCCCAGATTAATTTTATTTATTTAGTGTTATTTTGTTTGGGAGTCACACCTTATACTGTTCAGGGTTTACTTCTAACTCTGTGTTCAGGATTACTCCTGACAGGCTTAGAGAACCATATGTGGTGCCAGGGATCAAAAGTGGGTTGACTGCATGCAAGGCAAGCGCCCTGCTGACTATCTTGCTCTGGCCCTAGGGAGATCTTATCTCTGGTATGCATGGTCCAGAGCAACACTGGGAGCAATCTCCCAGAATAGAACCAGGCATAGCCCCAGATCATTATCAAGTATTGCCCAAGACTCTGAGGATATATCCCTCAAAAATTATTCATGATAAAAATGTTCAGAAGAAGCAATCAATATTTATTGAGCTGTGTGATCCTAGGAAAGTTACTTTGTTTCTCTGTTCCATCTTTGCCCAAGTGAAATCAAATATAATATTACTTTTCTCAACAAGTGATTATAGGATTAAAATGATAATGCATATGAAACACAGCCCACCAATTAATCTCCATTTTGAAAAAAGAATTTAATGAATATCTCTAAAAGGCCAGGATTCTTTCACAAATGCCTTTTTAAATAAATCAGAAAAATGAAATGTCCTTCTTTGTAACTATTACATAAAGGCTCCTGAACTAATTTAGCATATAAACTCCTCTTTACAGAAAAAATAAATACTCAGTTTTTTTAAAAATCACCCCAGAAATTTACCTTCTTTAAGTGAACAAGCAGAAAGCAACCCATTCTCCCACCCCAAGTACACTGGAGACCCTCTCCCTACACCCAGATTGTTCTTGGATGCCTTCCTCTTCGGGAAACACTGATCTATATCCTAGACCAAATTCCAAGATAAACAATGATAAAGTCATAGTATTTTTGACAAAGTCTCTAACTGGTACACTTAATTTCCAAAATGAAAATGTACTTTGAAGTTGAACACAAACTAGAAAGATGTCCTTGGGGAGCAGGGTGATATTTCCTCACCCTAGAGGTACTTTTACGTCTAGATAAAGAAATGATCATCAGACAAGTTAGCCAAAATTATCCAAACACCAAAACACAATACCACACATATAATTTAAGTGGTTGTAAATTCTTTTTGTTTATTTATTTATTTGTTTATTTATTTGTTTCAAATACCCATCCCTCCACCAGTGCCCATTTCCCACCACCACGGATCCCAGTATCCCTCCCACCCCCCATCCCCCCCATCCCACCCTGCCTCTGTGGCAGGGCATTCCCCTCTGTTCACTCTCTCTTTTTGGGTGTTGTGGTTTGCAAAAAAAGTCTGATTTTCAGGGAGAAACGTTGGATAATTTACTTTCCATTGATCACTTTATATATAATGAGATGTCGTGCGGCCGCATAAGCGGCCACACAGTTTGAAAAAAATGTCCTGGTACCCGCTTGCAGGCTCATGGTCACCAGAGTTCCATCTGGAGAAGGCAGGATGCAGCACCTACCCCATCTGGGACCTCCCAGTGATATCGGCTCTGTTTGGGACCTGGAGCATTCTCCGGGAGCTGTGCCCCCCCCCCCCCAGCCAGTTTTCTTCTTTGTTGCTGTGTGCTGTAAGATGGCGCTGGGGGGTGTGTTGTGGGCATGACTTCTGGAATCAGCGGTTGCCTGGGAGCCGGGGCAGCCCCATTGCAGTTTGGAAAGAATGTCCTGGTGCCTGGTTGCAGGCTCATGGTCATCGGGGTTCCATCTGGAGAAGGCGGGCTGCAGCATCTACCCCATCTGAGACCTCCCGGTGATATCGGCTCTGTTTGGGACCTGGAGCATTCTCTGGGAGCTGTGGGGCCCCCCAGCTGGTTTTCTTCTTTGTTGCTGTGTTAGTGGTTGTAAATTCTTAAGAAAAATGTGGTGAACCCCATTTAGAGAGTGCTTATAATGTGCCAAGGAATCTAGGACCAAAAAAAAACATTACTTCATCTTTAAAAGCAAAGTTATTTTTCTCAAAAAGGATATGTTTATTAATACACCTACAACTGGATGGTAGGATTTTCCTTGCATACAGCCAGCCCAGGTTTGATCCCCAACATAAACTCATTATTCTAGCCCATTAAATGGAGCAGGATTATTGCAAGTAGAAGTAAGGATCAGATTTAGGGAGTGATGATTTCCTCTTTGATTATGGAAAAGGTAAAAATGTAAGAACTAAGGACAGAACAAGAGTTTCTCAGCAACTGCAAATCCTCTTTCCCTCCCCCCTCTCTCTTCTCATCCTCTTTTTCTTCCTCTTCGTCCTCATCCTCCTCCTCTTCCTCTTCCTCCTCCTCCTCCTCCCTTGCCCTTCCTTTTTTATCTGGAGCCTAGTATTGAATTCAGGACATATGCTTTACCACTATGCCACATCCCTATAGCCCTAAGTTCTTCAACAAAGCAATTTCATCCACAACACATATACTGATCCTAGTTCAACAAACCAAGGTGATCAGAATTGGAAAAGAACTTCCCTGGATATTCTGGGGGGGGGGGAAGTTTATTGTCATTTTGGGGGGGACACTCCTATGTGAACTATATGTAAAGAAAGTAAGGCAAGTATACACCTATGTAAGATAAAAAAAAACATTGGGAGTAAAGGAGAAGATAAAAGAAAGGATAAATTCAAAATTATATACAAATCTACAGGAATTATATATAGATATCTCTCATCATGCTTGGTAATTCTCATAAAAGGTGCCTTGGATTCTTTAGATAACTTTATTTTTTTTTTGAGTCTGTGTGGATAAAGTACATAATTTAGAGCTTCAAGGTAGACCTACTGAATTAGAACCAAGGGTAGAGATGAAATGTGGATTGCACAAATTGGGAGCAGGCTATAACCCTTTACTGAGATTAACAATTCCTCAGTGAGCACAGTATTAATAACGCATTCACTCTGTTTCAGGAACCTGTAAGAACAAGTCTAAATAGCCAATAGCTACACTTGCTGATTCTTGCCTATTCTTCCCTATATTTGTAATACCTTTGAAATGAGGCATACCTGGATATAATTTATATTTGCTAAATAAACACTAGAAATTGCCTTCAAATAAGGAAAGTCAAGGGTCTAATTCCCTAGTAAGCAGAAATGTATGTGAAATTCATTTTCACGGGAGAACATACTTTACTTCTTTAGTACTGGACTCCAGAAGGTTATAATGTGAAACTAAATAATCTTTACCATTTTCCTACAAATAATGTGGATGTTATTCTCTTTTATACTCAAATGAATCACCATTAAAGTGAATTCTGCTGAAACTTCTCTGGGATAGCACAGTTACTTTTTAATTGTGTAGTGCATTTCTTAGTTGTCCTGCCAATGCACAGCACTTAGCATATAATGAGGGAAATAGTAATTCCCTCTTGAGGAACCAATAACTTTCCTTGTTTATTCAGTTCCTTTCTTGAAGAACCAATAACTTTTCTTATTTATTCACTAAGAATAAATAAGATATTTATATTCCTTCATATAAAAGGAATCACTGTCTTACTGAATAAACAAGGAAAGAAAATCTTAAATGAATGCATTAAAACTAAACTGCTGAGAATATCTCAAAAATCACAGGTTCTACTTTAGAACTAAATAAAAGGAACAAAGTTGAATCAGAGAGATAGAAAAATACTTGTCTTGCATGTGGTTCAATTTCTGCATTGCATATGGTCCCCTGAGCACCAGCAGGAGTGATCCCTGACCACCATTAGGTGTGGCAACCCAAACTGTCTCTCCCCAAAAGAAACAAAGCCAAAAGGAAAAAATTTAGTGAAATAGTAGTACATATTGTATTTTCATTTTATTTTTTTTAATTTGTTTTTGTTTGGGGGCCACATCCAACAATGCTCAAGGTTACTCCTGGCTCTGCACTCTGAATTACCTCTGGAGGTACTCACGGGACTATATGGGATGACAGGACTTAAACCCAGGTTGGTTGTGTGCAAGGCAAGCACTCTATCTAATACTATCTCTCTGTGCCTGTGTTACCACTGTAAAGCTAGCAGTATTAGTTTATACATTACACTTTAAAAGTGTCAAAATCCAAGTGGATCTGTAGACTCAGGAAACAAGAAGAGTTTCCTAAGGGAATGATATATTTATTCTATATTCTAGCATCTCCCTGTCATAAAATGTCTCAAATAAGATGAAGTGTCATTCGAGCTGGGAAAGAAAAAATGGTAGGAAATTCAGAAAAAATAACAGAAAAAGATAGCAGAGGAAAAATAAGTAAAGAATTCCTTTTTGTTTTGTGTTGTATTGGGGCTAGAACTGGCAGTGCTCAGGGGTAACTCCTGGTTCTGCACTCAGGAATCACTGCTGGGGAATACCATATAGGACCATATGGAAATACCTGGAACCAAATGCAGGTGGAATATATGCAGTATATATGAATATATGCTGTACTATATCTATGGCCCCTAAAATGAAAAAAATAAAAATCTATTTTAAAGTAAAAGACACTGTTGCCAAATAAAAGCACCCACTGGGCTTCAACCCAGGCAGCAGCATCACTACTGTGAAGGGACCAAGAGGAGGCCAGAGAGTGGAAGGGGCAGAGAAGAGAAACTATTCTGGAAGAAAAGACCCTCAAGGGAAATATAGTGGAAAAAAAGGAAACAGTAGAACTCTATTTCATTCCACACTCTATAGAGCAAACCATCCCTGTAACACCTTATTTTTTCAAATTCTTTTATTAAGTCACCATCATTTCAAAGGTATTTATAATTAGGTCGCATGCCAGCCTGACAGAGGTGTTATGCTCCAGTTGCTTTGTGTTATTTTCTTTACCTAATTATCTTTAATGTGAATTTAGTGTTCTTGAATTGTTTAGAATAATTCCCCAATATTTCCCAGCCTCAAAATATATCTCAGGAGCCACAATATGAGATAACAAGACAAGTTCATTTGATTTCCAAATAACAGAGCTATGACTTTCCTTTGTCTTTTTTGAATCTCACTTTCAACATATGTCCATTTTATGTTCCCTGGTTCCTATCATATTGTCATCATGCTAGTCTTTCACACTCTTATTTAGTTTAATTTCAAATGTATTCTTAATTCTCAGTACCCTCCGTTCCTAAATGTCTTTCTACACTACTCACATCTTTATATATACTTACACTTATATCCTTATACTTATATAAAAAATTAATAACTTCCTGGGAATGGATTAAATCAGCACAGGTTTAATTTGATTAGACTGTACATCTCACTGGGTATCTTTTTTTTCCTTTTTGAAGTTTTAGAAACTTCTTAATATCTATCCATGTTGTTATACTTTATTGCTTTGAAATGTTCCTACTTTCATATATCTTCCACACTTTACTTCCTCAGTACTCTAGTTACACATTTCCATTTACTCAAATTTTCAAGTGTAACTTCCAATAGCAACAAAATAGAAGTCAAGAGACAAAGACAATCCTAAACATGTGCCATTACCTCCGCTAAAATTTCCAATGCGGCTTATCGAGGCCTGGGTGTGTAGTCAAGGAACAATGCTAAGTGCTACCAGATCATATTCTAAAATAAGTATATTTCCACCAACTGCTGAGAAAGAAAAAAGTATATATTTTCACAAAATTATGACCCACATCTTGTCATATATATACATATATATTCATTTGTATATGTGTGTGTTCTTTCATCCTCATACCTACTCTGTGAACCCATATTCTATTCAAATTTAGTTTCTTTCAAAAAGCACCAGGTCAATATCTAGAACATAATTTGAATGTAGTAATACATAGAGTATATTTCAGTTTAAAAAGAATTTGCCACAAATAGCTGCAACAAAAAGCTGCACAATAATAAAGTAAGGTGCAATATCTATGAAACATCTTGTTTTCCTTTAAAATAAACTTCATAAGTCCTCTCTTACACTAGTGAGCAAAAGGTGAGCAAAGCTCCCATTCAGGTTACCACAATCAGTCAGGGAAGGTTTCTGCTAATATCACCAAGAATAAACACTGGAAAGGAGTGAAATTCTAGGACCTAGTTTCCTAGGGTAATTAATATTCACTCTAAAAAAACAATCAGAAGTCTTTCATTTTAAGAATTAAGTCAGTGCAATATACTGCTCAGAGGCTAAATAAAAGGCTTAAAAGTCACTATTAGATAAAGCTAATTGGTTCAAGTTCAAAATAAATAACATCTCTATGATCTTCAACTTATTTATAGTTATTTATCAATATTGCCACTTTATGAATCTATCAAGTATCCCAAGGTCTCTTGAAATTTACTCTGCCCTGATTCCTCTATCCCAGTATATCATACAGCTCAACTTGGCTTTGCTCAAGTGATGATGAAGCAGCCCTTTCCCTATCATTTCACATAGCACTGTGACCCAGTCTGCCTACTACATCAGTCCTTCAAAGCACTTATGACATATTTTTTCCCACTAGAATGTAAACTCCATTACAGAAAGGGCTTTGTTCCTTTATCTATAGTGTCTTTAGCATCTGAAATAGAGTTTGCCCAAAGATGGTGCTCAAGTATTAGCAGTAAAAATTAAAGTAGGCCATGACAGCTAGCAAAAACTAAATAATACCCTGGAAAAAGGAGAGGCAAGTTTCTGTGCACATAGAGCTTTAACTTTTGTGGGTGAAACTGGGGAAGCTTGACAGTTCACAGTAAAACTCAAGACTTCTGTGCCTTGAAACTTTTTCCAGACTAGTGCTGAACAAAGTGCAGAAGTAGGTATGGATTTGTAGCAGCAATGACAGGAAAAACATAAGCAAGCATGAGAAAAGAAGGGTGTAAGAGTCAAGTTAGTTACCTTTTTCCAACCAATTACTTTAAAAGTTTTGTAGGTTTCTAGAGACCAAAAAGAGGAAGAAACCATGAGAGACCTCACAGACTTCTATTGCTCTCCTGAGCACTTTCAGCTATATTTTTCATACATGTATAGTATTTAGGTTTTAAGTAGAGCATCAATGTATTGATTTAACCAATGTGTATAAATTTATACATGTAAAACCGAAATTCTTTGGCATTTATATAACTTGATCTCACTGAGTCATGATATTCATTTTCTAAAAGAATGAAAAATACACCTACCAAGCTTGATTATAATTGGGAGAATATTCTATCAGTGAACAAGTTAAAACATAAAGCTTCTATCCTTATGTATTGGTTGAAGTCAATATCCTGTTTTATATTTTAAGCCAGTCTCTCCTTGACTAAACTTGAGGAAAGTGAAATTTTAAACATGGTCCTAGAATTTAATCAAGAGGGAGAGGTGAAAGTTGTTTTGAATGTGAAGCTGGACTGATCGTGCAATTTACTCTCTAAAAGTCACATTTCATTCTTGTTGATGGACAATGCGGTCTCACACAAGAGAACTTCAATCAAACTGACTAGTTTGCTGCATTAAAAACTTGGGGTAACATATCCTAAGACTGGTGCTGCCATATTGGGCTTGTTTGACATATGATAGGGCTTATATGTGGGCGAATAAAGGAACATAGATTTTTGCAAATGAATTCCACAAATTCAGCATGCATTTTATTTTCTGGTACCCATAATAGACAAAGAATTAAGAAGCAGTTTTCTAGATGCTGTTTTCTGTTGTCAATGACTATGATATACACTGACTTGTTATAAAAATTCTACACAGTAATTATGGGACTATTAATTTTAGTTTTTATTTTAATAATTAAATAACACTTTCATTTCAAAATTGAAGATTTTAAGATCTGTAGTACATTGTGAAAAATTCTCCATATACATTACCTTATGGATTTTTTGTGTCTTTTTTCAGTGAAAATATTTAACTATGCTACAACAATATCACATTAGATCTTTGGATCATCTTTATCTTATAACTGACACCTTGCATCTTTTCCCAAATTCTCCTATTTCCACTATTACCCATTTATAAGGCTATTATTTTTATCTTTCTACTTTGTAATATTCTTTTTTTCTAATAATGTGTTTTTTAACTTTATTAATTCTGTTTTGGCATGTAGGCAAAGTAAAAATTATACCAATTTTTCTGTATTATAATTTTCAAAACTACTAATAACATATTTTATCTTTTTCAGATTAAAAAGGTATGATTCAGACCAGAAAGGCAGGGTTAAGGCACTTGCTTTGCTTAATCCTGGTTTTTTCGGTTTTGTTTTTTAATTTTTAATTGAACAAGCCTTGGTTTTATTTCTGGAACCACATATGTTTCCTGAACACTGCCAGGAATGTCCCCTGAGCACACAGTCATGAGTAAGCCCTGAGCATCACTAGGCGTGGTCCATAAACCAACATACAAAATATATTATATATAGCAAAGGATTTTCTGATGACTATATTAGATGTAAAATACAAGTCTGTGTGATATTTGAATAGGGTTGCGTTTGTAATGACAGCACTGGACCACTACGCATACTTATCAGCTTTCTCAACAAACTCATTCCGCATACATAAACCATTTCCCTCTTGACGTCTCATGATATCAGATGACTTTCCCTGGTAACAATTAAACAGATAGCACATATAAAGTGTATCTGTGCCACAATATCATGCTTAATATCATGTTTAGTGTATTTTCTAAGAGAAAGAGTCACAAAACTCAAGTCAAGAATCTAAGTACTTTGATTTGGGAGGGGCAATGGGGAGGGGAGAGGATCTCTTAACTCTTTCAATCTGAAAACTCACCTTGTCTTCCTAACAGGGTTAATTGCATTACCTAAAGATTTAAAGGCAACATAAAATGGTATTTAAAAAGTGTGTGTCATTCTGGCCCCAATAACTTCATTCTTATCAATATATGTGCACCAAATAAGGGGGCAGCAGTTTGTAAAGCAATTGCAAATAGACTATAGAGAGAGCAGAGATTTAATGCAGGAGCAAAGGGATTTGTCCTACCTGTGACCAAATTTGGTTGGATTCTGGAACCACATGTGATCCCCAAGAACAGCCAGAAATTACCCCAAGCACAAAGTCAGGAGTAGCGAGTGCAGCCATGTGTGACCCCTCCCCCCCAAATTGTTCCAATAAAGCAGGAACAATTATTTTCTTTTAGAAATTCAATAAGTTGAATTCCCTCTTGGAATTTTAAACAATTCATTAAAACAATTTTCTCATGGTTTTTAAGTATCTAATTTATTTTTATAACTAATTCATTTACTTTTATTATAGTTTAGGTCACATATTTGCAATAGTACTAAACTTTATGTGTCAATGTACAAATTTACTGCAAACCACCATCACCAATTTGCCCATGACCCCTATGTCCCTAGTGTCCCTATGTCACAGTGCCAAAGATTACAAAAATAAGCAAATGGACATAGATCAAATTAAACATTCAATTTCTTAAGAAAACAAAATATCCAAAAATAATAACTTTCAGAGAAAAACTTGCAGCAGACTAAGAATCTTAGTGCAGCAGTCGAGTTAATAAATCAATTCTGATTTATGCCCTTCCTTGCAACATTCTTATTTACATATAGCTAAATTTGAAAAGCAAGAAGGATTGAACAAGTATGACTGATTTTTGGTGGAAGAAGGCTATATCTACAGATCTCTGCCTCCGTTTCAAGTCAGCAATGCATCAAGGACAGGAACAAAGGAGTAAACAGTTCTGGTCAACTAACTTATCATTGAGGCAAATAGCAAATGTACCTCTCTCTGGGTCTGATGCCATTGCTACACAGCCTGAGTGTCATGTGAAATTTATGTTTTGCCTTGTTAAAATGCAGATTGCCCCGTAGGAAACTGAAAGGAAGTATTAACCACTGCAACACAGCTAACTATGGAGAATCCAAAAATGTCTCCACCCTTTCTGAATGACAGTAGATCTGTTAAAAGTTCTACTTCAGGAGAATATGATAATATTTCCAAGAAAATAGGTTAACCTAAGAGCATTAAATTATTCAAACTGTTTCTCCTCTTAAAGTAAAAATTTTAAAACTTTAAATAAAATGATAATGCAACATCCCAAAAAAGGCTCTTTTTTATGGAAGAAAGTGAATAGATGTAGAAATGTTCCACAACAGAGAATCTTCAGAAAGCTCTGGAGAAAACTCTGTTTTTCTAAATTGTCTAAATAAAATTGAGACTCAAAATAAATATTTGATGAAGCACAAATTAAAATCAATTTATTTCCCTAAGGCTTATAAATCATCACCACAATGATGAAGCCTTCCTTTAATTAATAACCTTTTATGGTAAATGAATTGGTATTTCTGGTGGATAAAGTGGTCATGGTCATTATAGAGTATTATCCTGGCAGTGCTCACACTTTGGGGTACTTAATATAAAAATGCTTCCATGGAGCCAATACTGAACCCTGGACTGAATTGAGTATCTTCCTTCATGGGATCTCAATAAAGAAGAGATCCTATTCTTTTGAGGAAGCTATTTGTGAGAGGTGGTTTTGCTCTTGTTTTATTTTTTCAAATATATCTTAAATAAATAACTACATCATAACCAAGCAGTACTTACACCTTATAAAGTAGCAGATAGTTAACTCAACTACAATGCATCCATATTTAGATTTTAGATCATTTTATAATATTCAAACATATCAAACAACAGAGTCATAAACTAAAATAGATCAGAGGTGGAGATAGTACAGTGGGTTAGGTACTTTACTTGCACATGGCCAACGAGGGTTCAATCCCTGGCATTGCCATAAGTGATCCCTGAGCACAGAGTCAGAATTTAGTCCTGAGCACAGCTGGGTATGGTTTAAAAAACAGAAACAATATTTAAATGGATTCAAACCTATTTAGGAAGTAAGGAAATCAAAAGGAGAATGTGGATCCAGGTGAAAAAGCAAACTGCTGTTAACCCATGGAGTTTTGCTCAATGACATTTCCTATGTTCATCAGTTTCGTGTAGTTGCATGGCAGTCTATAATAGAGTTCCATGCGTCTACTTCTTAAGAAACAACATAATGTCTTCAATTTGTTCACTCATTCAACAACTGTTAATTGAAAGCACCTGCTAAGTACACTGCACTTTTACTTCAGTATTCTTCAAATAGCTGATTTCACTTAGCCTCTGATCAGTCAGCAACATAAAATTTAATTATGCCAAGAAAGTCAAATAAACTCACACACAAGAAAACTCAGACAGTTGCTCAACAAGTACATACTACCAGAGAAGCCAACGTAAGCTAAGATATGCTACATTCTGATGCTGTATTTGACCCCAGCAACAGAGAACAGAGGCTATTCAGTTCCTATTTATTGCATAGCTTTATATCTTCTGAACTGATGCAGTTCTCATAATCCTGTTTCAAACATCTTCAACAAGAGGCTATCAGTGCATGCACTCTAGGGCTCTCTGCTGAGTGATACAGGCAGGATCTGAGAGTCTGTTTTTTTAACTGATGACAGATAACAATAATGGACACTTCATTCTGACATTTAATAATGTAACCTTCATCCCTAGTTCAAAAAATAAACTACTAATATACAGGCAGACATAGTATATCTGTGAAGAAAATCAATTATTTTATATTCACAAATAGAGGATATTGTCAATGGTTCAAATACTTCTTACATAGCATACAATGCCAATGCCTTTGACCAGAAAATAAGTTGAGAAGGATGTCTGTTAATAGTGTGCTATCTTAGTATGCTACTTCAGATAACAAATTTAAAGTGGAATTACATCTTTTCTTTATTTATATATTTTTGTGGTGCCAGACATTAAAGCCAGGGTGCATGTAAGAAAGGCTGGAATTTCCCATTGAGCCACAGCCCAGGTCCCTAAATTAGAGCTGAATCTTCATGCTCCCCACCTACCTGAGTCTACTGTAATAAGATCCTCGTATCTGTATTCATTGGGTTTGTTTAGTAGCATGGAAGTCTAATAGAGTTGCAGGCATAATCTACTCAAGATATGAAAGAATTATCATCAATCTGCAGACGACAAATGATAACATGCATCTCATGCAAAAATGAACATTTATCCATCTGTCTCTCCTAAAAGCTTGTGCCTGAGTATACTGAATCTCCTCACATTAACTTTTCCCCTTTAGAGCAAAGTTTTGAGGATTGTATATGATTCTACATAACACATCAACAAATTACCATCAAATTTCCATGGTCACATGACTATGTAATTACCATTACTTGCTAATTAAAAGTATAAAATATGTGTTTTTCTCCATTCTTCAATTCCTTTTCAAACCCCATAGCATGACCACTACAACTTCCTTCCTCATCAAGAAAGAGGGTAACTGCCTACTTTCTCAGAAGGATGAAGGCAGAGCAAATTCATATACAATATCCAAGGATGTAGCTGAGAAGCTGCTCTTCTTGATGCAGAATATATTTAGTTCCAGAGTGGCATCTGGAATATCTAATCATGTGAAGAAAATGCATGGAAGTCCTCCAAAAAAGAGGATGCTAGAAAACATATTGCCCTCCTAATTGGTTAAAATGTACAAAGAGAGGACTATGCAGAGGAAATATAACAGTGATGTAGGCTGGAGAGAGCCCAAGTCAGAAAATACCCGAAATGTGTCAATAATTACCCTCAACATATTAATGATTTCAGTAATTCAGAGTCATTTTTTTGCCCATTTTACCTCCAAAACCACACTCCTTACAATTCAGTCTCTATTAGCCGAGACAATAATTGCTTATTGACTCACTGAAATGTCTGCTACCTATGGCATATCTATAGTTCCAATCAAAAATCAACTCTAAATTTGAGATACAGCGAGCAAAAAAATTCCATCTCACCACTTTGATTATATCTTAATGGCTACCACTTGGAAACCAGAGGACTTCGTTTTAAAATAAGTATTTAAAAAATATAAAATAGCTTCACTATAATGAAAAAAGTCCTTAAATTGATTGTCAGGAGCCTCAACTTTTTATTGTTCTTTGCTGTACCAAATTCTATGATAATGACAATGGACTGCTCATTTATTATTCTATTCAAGTTTATTGTGTGTCTATTCTAAGTTATGTCCTATATTCACTTCTATCACTATTTTATTATTTTTTGTTTAGAGCACAATATCTATATCTATTCTAATACATGAGGTTGTCATGACAAATTTTGTGTAGTTCTTAGTTGACAATAAACATTATAAAATTATAAAATGATTAATATTAAAAGTCCTCCAATCTGCTTAAATATGCAACTGATCATGATATCAAATGTTATCTATATTGATATGAGTAAAATTTGTGTATGCATGATAAATTTCACATGGTAATACATATTAATATATTAATATATGTGAGTTCTAAATAATCAAATACAATTTGTAGAATAGAAATGGAAAGGCAGGACTGAGGGCATAACTCCATCACTTAGAATAGCTGCTTTGCAAGTATAGGGTCACAGATTAGACCCCCAGTGCCGCCACACACCCCAAGCATGCCCAAGGCAACTCTGCTATTTGAATCTAGCCTCTCTTCTATCTGTGATCTCTGTCACCACCAGCAATTTACAGGTGGCACCCACGTCAAGTGCTCGTGAGTTCCACAACCGAAGTGATACAATCCTTGGCAATAACTTCCAAAAGATGTGTCAGCACCACAAGCAGGAGCTGTGAGGCCTGGCAGACACATGTTTGAGTAGTAAGCAAGCACTATAACCAGTATCACAATTGAGGTATGTATTTCATCTTGAGCACATGTAAGGTACCTTGGAAAGAACCTCATACATATGCATGAACACCACAATAAAAAGGTGTGAACACCACAGTCTACTGTGTGTATCTTCTCGTGTGTATGTGTCTATGTGTGTGTGTGTGTGTGTGTGTGTGTGTGTGTAGTGTTATTTGGTCACTACAACATGAATAGAAAGGTTGGGGGGAGAAAGGAAAAGGTATAACATTTGCTTGAAGAAAACAATGGACTTAAATTCTCCAAATAACTAAATAAAGATAAAATATTTACAAGTTACAAGGAGAGAAGCAATACAGCATGACATGTATGCTGTATTCAAGAACCTGATTTTTCCAGAACATAATATAAAGATCTAGCTTCAATGATTTCCTCTATTTCTTTTTTTTTATCTTCAATTATTTCCTTTACCACTTTCAGATATTGCATAGGTGGAGTTGCTTCATCCTTATACCTCTGTTTCCTAATCCATAAAGTGTGGTTAATTATAGCATCCATATTCTAGAATTGTCAGAAAAAAATATGTTATATAACACACTGATTTAACACATCCCCAAGTTTTTTTCCCCATTTTTTAAATTTTTTTATTTTTTTAATGAATCACTCTGAGGTACAGTTACAGACTTACAAACTGTCGTGCTCCACGTTTCAGTCATACAATGACCAAGAACCCATCCCTCCACCAGTGCCCATTCTCCACCACCAATGTTTCCAGTATCCCTCCCATCACCCCCACCTTCACCACTACCTCTGTGGCAGGCACATTCCCTTTTACTCTCTAAGTTTTAATGTGATTTTTCTATTCAAAAATGTACAAGGCTTCATGATGTTTACTATATGCAGTCTAACGTCCTTTATTGGTTTCCAAGCCCTATATTACCGCCTATTACACACATTTCTCACAACTTCTAACATGAATTCTGCACTCCAAATAACATCAATTTCTCCTTCTATTGACATGTTTCTATTAGCATAAACACTGTGTTTCCACCATTTTTTAAAATCTTGGTTGTTTTTTCATATTTCAATATTTCATTTATTCTCTCCTTTATACACAAAACTTCCTGAAAGTGTTTACAAAATCTGCACTACAGTTTCCTATTTCATGTTAAAACTATTCTAATCAGGATCTATTCCCTACTAGTTCTCCTAAAAGCTCCTACCAGTGTTATCAATGACCTAAACATTGTCAAACCAACTATCATCTCAGAGATCTCTTACCTATTCAACAAAAGTTTACATTACTGATCATTTCTTATGTTTTATAATACTTCCTCCATTTTTTGCCTCAAAAATGCTGCCAATCTTCTCCCTTGTCAGTTATAAATCTTTTTTGTGAACTCCTTTTTTATTTTTCTGACCTCTAAACTTGATATAACTCAGGACTCAATCCTAAAACATTTTTCTTTGCACTAACTCCCTAGCTTGTCTTTTCAGTCAAGTGACTTTAAATTTATCTAACAGACTAAAGAGATAGTAAAGCAGATAAGGTACCTTGGAAAGAACCTCATACATATGCATGAACACCACAATAAAAAGGTGTGAACACCACAGTCTACTGTAGCAGTCAACCTGGGTTTGATCTTCAGCACCCTATATGGTCCCCTGAGCCCAGACAGAAGTGATCCCCAAGCACAGAAGCTAGGCCTTTGAAATATTGTCTTTATAAGCTATTTATCTTAGATATATTATATTCACTTCTCTGCATTAACAACATGATACCTTTCCAGACCATCATCCTTGATAAGCTGGTTCACCAAAGCTGTCTTCTAACGTGCCTCCTTGTCTTGTTTCTCTTCCATAAACTACTCAGCAAGAGTTATCCTATGAAATATAAATCAATCCTCTTCACTCTCCTGGATAATATCCTCAGAGGTTATAAATAATCAGACTTTACAGAGGCTATAGCAACCTCTTATGATGATCCCCAAGGCCCTGAATTAACAACTTCACTCTAATTCTTCTGTTTTTCATAGGGATCTACTTTTTAAATTCTCAAGTCATCAATGTTTTTTCCATTCCAGAACATGCAAACCCTTTGTTCTTCCCCCAAAGGACTTCTTTTCTTGTGTTCTTACCATTAATTCCTTTAACTTTAACCTTATGCCACCACAATGTCACCTTGTAAATCAAACCAAGTGTCTACACTACCAAGTGTCAACACAACTCCTAATTTTCTTGATTTGTATGCTATTTTTTATTACCACATTTATCTCAGTAATTATGTACTTGTTTGAGAGGTCTACATTCTTTAGCTAATTTTTTTGTGCCTTTCCTCTCTATTATACTGTAGCGTGAGGCCTGACCTTTTTCTGAGTCCAGCACAGTATCCGGGTCATAATGGCTACTATTTATTTGCTATATATAGCCATATAGCAAATAAATCAATAAATATATGAATTTCCCAGAACAGTTAAAACAACAGAAACATAAAATAGGAAACATAGGAAAATTGATTTCCTGAGTAAGAGTTAGTGGAGATGAGAAGGAGATATGACGAATGCTGAGCATACAAGATTTATTGAAATGTGATAAAGCATTCTAAAGTGGATTATGGTGATGATTTTACAGCTTTCAAACATTAAAAAAAAAAAGCATGAGGGATAGTACAGCTGGTTGGGCTTGCCTTACACTGGGCTGGCCCAGGTTCAAATCCCAAGCACCACCAGGAATAATTCCTGAGTGTAGAGCCAAGAGCAACCCCTGAGCACTACTGAGTGTGGCCCAAAAATGATACAAAAACAAATAAAACATGAAGTGGTAGGCTCCACATCAGCAAATTATATAGTATATGAATCAGATGCCAGTAATGCTACCCCCTTATCCTCCCATTAATCCTTTGACATCTGTTTTTTAACATTTTCATTGGTAAAAGGTGTATAGTAGCCTATGTTTTGTCATATGGTACTTAGAGGTACTAAAAGTAAGTAATAAGGGGTAATGCCAATACCACAGCAAAATCATAAACAAGTATTTATTTAATACATACTTCATACCACCAAAGGTACTAAATGTAGCACTGTTCTCCCATTGTTCATCAATTTGCTCGAACAGACACCACTAATGTCTCCGTTGTGAGACTTGTTGTTACTGTTTTTGGCATATTGAATATGCCACAGGGAGCTTGCCAGGCTCTGCCATTCTGGCTGGATACTCTTAGTAGCTTGCCGGGCTCTCCAAGAGGAGCGGAGGAATCGAGCCCAGGTTGGCCTCATGCAAGGCAAACGCCCTACCTGCTGTGCTACCACTCCAGTAGCTCTAAAGGTAACTGCAAAAAAAAAAAGCCTCAAGACCACCCTTCAAAAATGTGAAAAATCAATTTGATCTGAATTAATGTGATGGAAAGGCAAACAACTTCACCACATCAAAGAAATTGTCCTCTGATTGCCAGCTTTTGCCCTCCTCCATTCCTTTTGTCTCAAGCTGGTACTTCGATAATCAGTAGCAACCTAACAACCTTCTCCACAGCCTTCTACTAGCACCTTCCCTGAGGTCACATGGGCATTCTTTCTGAAGAACTCTTCAGCATTGTAGCACATGTGGACCTCTGGAGTAGATGGGAGTTAATAATTGGTATAACCCATGACCACCCGGATGCTGCGGCATAATGACTCCTCCTCCAAGGTCCAGGAACACAAATGACCAAGTATATTATATTCTGTTTCATTGAGTTTTCCCAGTGAGACTGAGTCATAGTTGCTCACAGCAATAAATAGCTTAAAAACACACCTTGTAGAGGACTATTGCCTCTTCTCTCTCTTCTCAGATGTTCTGCTTTTGGAGTCTGGGATCAAGTTCCATAATAAGCAACCAACGCAAAAGCTTGGTCTCAGGCTCTGCTTTGGGTAAGGAGGAGTTTCAATATCAGGAAATCTCTAACTTTTATTTCTGTCTTTTCATCACTTTAGCAAAAGGAACCAAATATCCTAAATCTAAAGCATGACATAATGTCAATCAGATAAGATCATTATTAACGTTTCTGTTCAGGTCTGTGAACTTGCCAAGTTAATGCCTTCAACAATTCATTAATTCCTTTATCATCTATTGGTTGTACGATAAACTAGGCACCCTTTTACATTCAGAAAACACAGCATAAAGCAATGATATAATAAATCCATTCCCTCTGGAGATTATAGCATAGTTAGAAGAAACAAATAATAAACAAATATATAATAAGCCAAGTGGTAATGAGTAAAATGGTTACAAAATACTCCAGACTAAAGCAATAATACACGATAGGGAGACTTTATGATCAGAGAAGGAATCTCTGAGAAAAGTGATATTTGAGCAGGGATCTGAGTGAGGTAAAGAAACGGAGTCCTGGAGGTACTTAGAGGATATCATGTCAGGCTAATGGACAACAAGGACAAAGGGCTGGAGTTAGAAATGAATTTGATACATTCAAGGACCAGCAAGAATGTAGACTCAAACCACTAGAGTTAAAGGAGCAGAGAAGTGAAAGGCAAGAAAGAGGCATTGTAGAGCTCTTGAAGATACTGGTTTCATATTTTTTTCTGAAGGCAGAAGGAAGTCATTAAAACCTGTACATTTCAGTAAGAACATTCTAGCAGCTATGTAGTGAATTCACCATGGGAGGGCAGAGGTTTAAGCAGGAGAACCAGGGAGAAAGCTTTAACAGCAATCCTGGGGAGACACGATAATAGAGATGGATGTAAAGAAAAAGAGAAGAATTTCACTATCTAAAATAAGGGAGCAAAAAAATAAAATAAAAATAAAGCAAGGGAGCTCAGCTAGAGAAGGGAACACCAAATAAAGGGTGTTGGGAGGATCCTCCTAGGATGGGAGAAGCATGCTGAAAGTAGACTATAGACCGAACATGATTGCCACTCAATGCCTCTTTTGCAAACCACAGCACCCAAAAGGACAGAGAGAACAAAAGGGAATGCCCTGCCACAGAAGTAGGGTGGGGTGGGGGGATGGGGGGGTGAAAGGGATACTGGGACCTGTGGTCGTGGAAAATGGGCACTTGTGGAGGGATGGGTACTTGATCATTGTATAATTGAAACCCAAGCACAAAAATTTGTAAGTCTACAACTGTACCTCATGGTGTTTCACTAATAAAAATTAAATTAAAAAAATAAAAAATAAAAGAGCACTGTGAATATAAAAAAAATAAAACAAATGTGAGCATGTTAGTTCTGCTCCAGCAATGTTCTTCTGGCAAATGAACATTTTGATAAAAAGCTATTCACATTTAACTAGAGGCATTTTTAAATAAGAAAGTATAAAGCGGAACTGGGAAGTTATATAGCACTCACTAGTGTTTACATAGAAAAGTGAAGTCATAGGTATCTATTTAAGGAGAGAACATTGTCTTCTCAGTAACAATCTATAAGAAAGCACGGTCAGATGCAAATTATACAAGTCAAGAGGGAAAAGAAAATCCTAGAGTCAGTGTTCTAAAGATTAAAAAATTAAAAGGAATTGAACAAAGCAACTTAAGGAATAAGCCAACATGAGTTAAAAGTAAAGTGAACATTTTTCTTCACAGTATGATTTCCAATTCCTGTCATTCAGGACATCAGCATAAGGCTAAATCAGGTTTCAACTGAAGCAATAAGGATTCAGATCCACAGACTTTTTGAATGAATGAAAGAAAACATAATATTTTAAAATATTTTCAGGTAATTTCACTTTGAAAATACAACACTTTGTTCTTTGATCCTACCTCCTTCCTTAATCCACATATTTGGAAAGACAGTGTTTGCAGGAAGATAGAACCTAGATCTAAAAATACAAACAATTTTTATAGTGTAGGAGTACTGCACTATATTTATATAAGAGTATTTATTTAGCCATTGATCAAGCTGATTTAATTGGGCATGAACTCAACATTACTTTTACTTTTTTATTCAGAATGTTAATTTAATTTTATTATTATTTCTCCCACCCCCACCAACTGATTCACAGTGAGATACAGATACAAAGCTTTCATGTTTGAGCTTCAGTCATACACCCTTCATCAGTGCACATTTTCCACCACCAAAATCCCTAGTGTTCCCCCAACCCCATCCCCGTTCCAACCCTCACCTGCCTGTGTGGCAGACAATTTCCCCCATATTCTCTACTTTGGTTACATTTGATATTTCGACACCAGTCTCACCACCACTCAAACCTGTTGAAAAGGCAGTGCTAGACAATTTGTTTTGTATTGCTTGTTATGGATAGAATATAATGTCTAGAAAATTCTGTGTCATTCTCTTCTGGGAGCTTTAGTTTATAGTCTTTGGGTCTTGGCCATTGACAAGATTACATGGCACTGGGTGCAGTTTGTGGGTGTGACTGCCAAGCTACTGGAAAACTGGGGACCTGGGGGGAGGAGGCCTAGTCCGGATCCAAGCGGGCCTGCAGATCTTAGTCACGGGTTCCCTCCTACCTCCATACTACAGGCCCTAACTGAGTCTTTGTTTGTTTGTTTGTTTGTTTTTTTGTAGGAGTACTGCTATTTATTCAGCCACTGATTGTCTGATTGAATTGTGCATGAACTCCACCTTACTTTTTTTTTCCATTTTTTATAATTTTATTTATTGAATCACCATGAGAGCAGTTACAAAGCTTTTGGGTCTAAGTCTCAGTCATACAATGAAACACCCGTACCTTCACCAGTGCCCATTCTCCACCACCAAAAATCCCAGTATACCCCCATCCCACACCCTCCCCCTGCCTGTGGGGCAGATGATTTCCACATTACTCTCTCTCTTTACTTTGATCACATTCACTATTTCGACACCAGACCCACTATTATTTGAGATTTTACCCCAACACAGATCTGCTGAAAAGGCAACAATAGACAATTTGTGTTCTATTGCTGGTTATGAATAACATATGATGTCGTGTGGTTGCAGTAGGGCCATGTGGTTTTGAAATTCCGAAATTTTAACACTTAAATCTGGAGGGATTTCTGCCAAAAGCCACTGGGTTTCGAGATCTGCTCCTGAGTTTCTGGGATCATGGCCATTGAGCAGCTTGTTGAGGAGCCAGAGAGGCTATTCGTGGGTGATGACTTGGGGTCTCGTTGGGGTGGGGAGGACAAGCCCGGCTCCACCCCCATCCCGTGAGGCCCTGTGTGTCTCGTCACTGGGGGCCCAAATGTGACTATCCAGTGGCATCACACGGATGGTGGCCACTGGGCCGCCAGGGGGAACAGGCCAAGGCACGAAACCTATTCCCACCTGGGTTGGCCCAGCACCGGTAGCCTACTGCAGAGACCAGACACATTTCTACCTAAAGCCACTGGGTTCTGAGATTCGTTTCCGAGTCTCTGGGATCATGTCCATTAAGCAGTTCAATCAGGAACCAAAGAGGCCTTGCCTCCAATTATATAGCTAAGCCGGAGGTGGTTTGTGGGTGTATTTCCCACATTCCTAACTTTTGGCCGTTTACTTTCTTGGTAAACTTTGCCCCAAGTTTTTGGGGTCTGGTCAAAGGCACAGCAGCAATTTTGGGGTATTTGGAAGTCTGAAGGCGCCATGAGGCTGCTGATGCACTCGCCTCACAGGTACAGATTGACCTGCTGGCAGCACCATACCCCCTAACTGAGTCTTTTGATCTCTTTTGAAATTTATGGGTCTCTGAAATAAGACCAATGAGTAATCTTATATAGCTGAGCTGGAGGTGGTTTGTGGGTGTGACTCCCACATACCTAACTTTTGGCTGTTTACTTTCTTGGTAAACTTGGCCCCAAATTGTTGGGGTCTGGCCAAAGGCACAGCAGCAATTTTGGGGTATCTGGAAGTCTGAAGGCACCATCAGCCTTCTGATGCACTCATCCCACAGATACAGGTTGACCTGCTGGTGGCACCATACCCCCTACAAACAATGCTTTTAAAAGATTTTAAATTTTATTATTACTTCTATTGTAAAGAGCCATACCAGCAGTTCTGGGAACATCTTGGTTATGAGGGCAGGGGAAGCAATTGAAGTGATATCCAGCCTGAATAGGTCAGGTTTGGGCATGTTTGCAGACCACCAGGGCCTTACCCAGTGGTAGGCAAATCTGCAGCACTAGCCATCAAACTTAGGGCTATACACACACTAGGTATATGCCCTGTAACTTGAGCTATTTCCCTTGCCCACTAAATCTTTACAACATAGGTATAGCTCTTTTTCTTCCTTACCATAATCTTTATAACAGCCAACAGGCACATAATAATCTATTAGTTACAAGTGCTTTATATATGCACGAAATTATTAAGTGCTCAAATCTACACTAGTTATTTACTATAATTTGTTCCATTTTGCAAATGAAAAACCTGGAACCCTAAAAACTTAAATATCTTGACCCAAGTCTCATGGTTGGAAGCCAGAATTCAAACCCAGGAAGTTGAGCTGTATTCACAATCACCACAGTCACAATCACAAACACAATCACCACAGAGAGTACATTTCTGTTAGGCTGCACAGATGGCAGTTTGGTTTAAAAGAAGCAGAAATAGGACATGGAGGTAGTAACTGGGGAGGGAAAGAAAAAAAAAAACGAAGGGCTGGGAATACACATCTCTCCTCAATGGCTAATTCTCTAACACCAGAGAAGAGATAAGGGACATTTTGTGATCCTGTCAAACATCTCACCTGGAAGTGTGAGAGATTCACCTCCCAGATAGCACACAGCTCTCATATCCTGAGGATTTTCTTCTCCTCATAACAGCTGAGTGCTAACCTGCTCTGTAATAATAGCAGGGCATGGTGCCAACAAAGCTGGGTTTTTACTCAGCTACGTGAGCAGAGCTAGTTTAAAAATACTAGGTTTCTTTACTTCATTTCCTAGTGACTTCATTTAAAACAGAAAAACAGTATTGCCATAAGTCTAGGAGACTTTAATACAAGATGAAGGACTTCTATTTAATTCCAGGGTATTTTCTTTCCTTCCAACTGAGAGAAGAATAAATTCAAAACACCAATCAGCCAAAGCACTCCCCCTTAATTAAAGGTGTTCTTAAGATCCTCTTGGGACTATGTGCAGGAGAAATCATTGTAAAGAGTATTGTAAACCACAGAATCTCAATAAATTTCTTAAATGGATCTGGAGAGCATCATGATGAGTGAAGTTAGTCAAAAGGAGAGACAAAGAATGATCTCTCTTTTATATGAGATATAATATAGCATAATAAGGAAACAACAAATAAAGCTACAAAAACTGAGACCTGGTCTTTTATACAGCGCAAATCACTGTAGGGGAGCTAAACGGGGACTGGAGGGCTGAGAGGGACACTGGGACATGGTGGAGGGAAACTGACACCATGGTGGAGAGTCTGGTGTTCTAATGCATAAAACCCTATCATTATCAATATTATAAAATCATGGTACCTAAAATAAAATCCTTTTAGTTTTCATAAAGGGTCAGCATAGTAGTACAGTGGGTAGGGCATCTGTTTTGCACAAGTCTCATTCGTCTCAATCCCCAGCACCCCATATGGTCCTCTGAGCTAGGAGTGATCCCTGAGCACAAAGCCAAAGGTAAGTCCTGATCACCACTGAGTTTGCTCCCCCAAAAGAAAACCTTAAAAGTTTTAATAAAATAAAATAAAACCAGGGGGTCAGAGAGATAGTACAAAAGATAAAGTATGTGCCTTCTATGTGGCCAGCCTGACTTTGACCCCTGTCATCATATGGTCCACCAAGTCTCTTGGAAGGAACCTTCTAAACACAAAAGTGGATAGGAGTAGCTCTAAAGCACCTCTAAGTGTAACCCAGCCTCCACATATTTAAAAAAAAAAAAAGTTGCCAGTTACAGCCAACAAATTTTAAAATATAAAAAAGAAAAAATCTTTCCAGATAGGTCCTCATAGTTCATGAATCTGCTTTAACACAAAATTACAATTATCTGATTTTTGTTAGTAGTAATGGCTTTAAAGTTATTAGAAATAATGGCCTTCATTTTGGGCTGGAGCAATAACACAGCGGTCAGGCGGTCGGGCATTTGCCTTGCGTGCAGCCAGCCCAGCCTAGCCAGGTTCGATTCCTCTGCCCTCTTGGAGAGCCCGGCAAGCTACCGAGACTATCTCACCTGCACAGCAAAGCCTGGCAAGCTACCCGTGATGTATATTCGATATGCCAAACACAGTAACAAGTCTCAAAATGGAGACGTTACTGGGCTCGTTCAAGCAAATCGATGAACAACGAGAGGACAGTGGACAGTGGCTTTCATTTTCTAGTACCTAAGTCTAACCGCAAAAAAAAATCAAACATTTGTTAGGCATTTATATCTTCCTTTGCTAAATAAACAAGTTAAAGGACTGAGGGCTTAGCTATCTTGTGCACAATCATATACATATGAGTTAGTGAGAATAACGTGGCTTCATAAAAATGGAGATTAGAATATTTACTTGTCTACAATTGACCACTGATGATCATCAGTGCCTGACAAGTGTTCAGTGTCATGTTAATCAATAGAATTCCTATCTCATCCCTAATCATATTATGCAAATTTTACCTTTTTCCTTTTAAAATTATTTTTTAAAGTTTTCAGGCTGTAGGAAATGTCGCTCCCTGTGATACTCAGCACACCATTTGGTACCAGAGATCAAACCCAGGCCTTTTGCATACATTCAGTCTGTTATGCTATCTCTGCAGCCCACTCTTTCCTTTATAAATAAAATGAGACCAACATTAGAGCTATATATCATAATTAACAACATTAAGTGACGAAATATATGTCAGCAGTGCATGCCACAAATGAGTTCATAAATGCAAAGAAAATTTTTATAACTGAGACTAATAAGGTTCTTCTTACCAAAAGGATGAAGAAGCTAAAATGATCTACCAGAAATCATACATACCCAGATCACCACACATATTAGAAATGATGGATAAAGACTTTCTTAAACCTGTAAGATTATGAAGAGAGGTAGTATCTTGGTAATGTAAGTTTTGATTACTTCTAGTAGTTTGTATAAAAACTTTATAAAAAAATCAAATACATTTATAAAGAAAGCTCTTAAAAATTAAAAATACTTTACAGAGATACAATAAAATAAACTTTATTAAATGGATTAACCAATTCATCTTTTTCATTAAGACTACTGTCGGAGCTGGAGTTATAGCATAGTGGGTAGGGCGTTTGCCTTGCACACGGCTGACCTGGGTTCGATTCCCAGCATCCTATATGGTTCCCCGAGCACCACCAGGAGTAATTCCTGAGTATATGAGCCAGGAGTAACCTCTGTACATCGCCGGGTGTGACCCAGAAAAGAAAAAAAAGACTACTGTCATTTTCTATTCCTTAGATATTAAAAAAGAAAATCAAACATAAACTCAAATTCAAATAAAGAACTAGTAAGTATACTTTATATTAGCTTACTCATATAGCTTACCATCTTATTATATTTATTCCTTACATCACCCTTTAATTTCGTCATAGGTTTTAGCTATCCAACAAGAGTCAAAGAAAATGGTTTTCATTACACAGAGTTTTTTGAGTTGATTTGAAAGACTGATAAAGACTGTAATGTTGATTGCATTAGGAGTACAATGTTACCACACCACGTCCACCACCAAAGTGCCAATATGACTTCCCAGTCCTATCCCTCCCTTTTAGCCCACATCGCTCCTTCATTCTAGTAACCTCAGTTTTACTTACAGAGATTAAAGGGTTTATCGTCATTGACTGCGTCTCTTCCCTTGCTATTTTTTATACCTCATATGAGTTAAGTCACACAGCACATATCTTTTTCTTTAATTTGACTTATCTCTGCTTTTATGTAGCACGACATCCTGCATAGCCATCCATAATGTTCCAAAGGAAATATTTAATTATTTATAATAGTTCATTATATTCCATTATGTGCATATATTGGGCCAGAGCGATAGCATAGCGGGAAGGGCATTTGCCTCGAACACTGCCGTCCTGGGTTCGGTTCCTCGCCCCTCTAGGAGAGCCTGGCAAGCTACCGAGAGTATCCCGCCCACATGGCAATGCCTGGCAAGCTCCCCGTGGCATATTCGATATGCCAAAAACAGTAACAAGAAGTCTCACAATGGAGACGTTACTGGTGCCCGCTCGAGCAAATCGATGAACAATGGGAGGACAGTGCTACAGTACTACAGTACATATATTACATCTTCTGTATCTACTTGTCTGTTATTGTGCCTTTGAGTTGTTTCCAAATGGCTATCATAAACACAATCACGATCACGATCACGATCATCCTGTTGTTCGTCGATTGCCTCCAGCAGGCACCAGTAATGTCTCCTTCGTCCTAGCCCTGAGATTTTAAAAAGTGCCATATTCAAGGCTCTTTCAGGGTTAGGAGAATGAGACCCATCATTGTTACTGGTATTTGGCATATTGGGTACACCACGGGGAGTTTGCCAGTCTCTGTCGTGTGGGCAGGTTACATTCGGTAGCCTGCCAGGTTGTCCAAAGTAAGAACGAGATGATAAGATGTCACGCAGCCAACATCATATTTCTTTTCTGTCTACCATTAGACAGAAAAGCATGAAAATCCACATCTCAAGAGGGGAGATACGGGCGACTCATGTGCTCAGCCCACATGTGCTCGGCCACATGGGCACAAGCAGAACATGGGCTCAGGCAACATATGCACCATCGGCAGCACATATACTAAAAATCATAAACAGTGCTACAAAAAACATAGGTGCATATTTATCTCTTAACATTAGACATACACTTTCTTTTTCATTCACTGTAATGCTTACAATAAATTCTGTTACTTAGATCAAAACCTTGATAAAACCAAAATAACTGTGAACTAGATGCCATATGTAAACTGAACTAAGTGAATAAATGGAGCTCAATGACCTTTGAGATGCTAGAGAAAAGAGTGAAAAAAGAAACAACTTTGGAAACAATCTTTGGAAGTATTTACAAAATCTAGATAGAGAGAGAGAGTGAGATAGAGTTTCCCAATAATCCAGAAAGTATGTCACTGATATAATCAGCAAATTTGCATAAGTCAGTTGGTTTTATCACCAGTCCAGAGCATCTTCAATCCCCAACCTCTTTCTCTTCTGTAGAATGGCACCACTTGTGTCCTGTGTTCTACCAATGAAAAATCCTCAAAGATTAGCAATAACTCAATGGGGCAGTTCAGTGCAATCAAGTGGCTTTGTTGCAGGTGCATAGAGATCTTTATATGCAGCCAGTATTGGGTTAATTTAGATGTGCATCTTTGAGATTAAAATAATGGATATTTTATGCAAGACAGATGCTTCAATCATAAAATTTAGTACAATTTTCTAATCCTCTGTCACTGAGAATGCAGCCCTTCTGTAATCTTTACCCTCTTTTTTCAACAGAAATTCTGGGTCTCTCCGAGCACCCTGCTCTTCTGCTTCTCTCTCAAGCTTGGGATTTCTTTCAGAGCATTTATAAAATGAGGCTTGAAAGAAGTGAATGTTGCTACTTGTTTTTCATTATGACTTTCCTCCTCTCATTACATTCTTCTCTCATAAAATTTCTTAATTTGGAATCTCATCAGACCATATCACATTCAAATCTTGTTGTTGATGTCATCTACTAATGTCTGAGTCATTACTACTCATTGATTGACAATTTTAGTTTCCATTTCACAATAATTTTCTAAAATGTATCTCCTACCTCTACTTTTTGAATCAACCGTTATGTTAAGAGGTCTTTCAACACCTTGCTGAATTTCTTACCTTCAATAATCAGCTCCTGTATTCCATAAGAGTCACTCATTCCCAAGTAAACTTTTTTAACTTCACTTACAAATCATCCAAAATATAAATCACAGGCCTGACTACTTCCTCTTTCTTGTCTTCAAGGCCATTCCTTGTAGTACAATTTACTCCAAAAATGCTTAGAAACTGTCATAGTATCCATCTTCCTAATTTTCCCTACCTATGGACTTTCTGATATCTTTCAACCCTCCTTGACTCAGTTAAAATTTGATGGCAAATCATTATAAGAACTTCCTTGTTATGTCCTTAACTCCTTTCCTCTTTCATTCCCAACCTTTCTCATATGAATTATTCCACTCTTTTCCTAACAAGTCCTCCAGCTTCTACTTTTTTCACCAGTCATATGTACTCAACAGAACAGGCAGAAGGTTTCCTCAAAAAATGTAAATCAGATCATGTTATTCCTCTATTTAAATCACTCAGGGGTTTCCATATCAAGGAAAACTACAAAGCACATATGACACTTTACAGAGAAACCAATAACGTGTGCCTCATATTTCTGACTTGCCCTCATACTCCTGGACCTCATTAAATCCAGTTCAGCTTCACTAGTCTCTATTTCCCACACCTATAAGAAAGATCACGCCTAAGCTATACTATATCCTCTTTCCTGAATGCTTTTATTCTAGATGTATCTTCCATGACTTCTTCCTTTTCATTTAAGTTTTGTTTAAATATTAAGCCATATTTAAGCTATATTTAAAGTGTAGCTTAGAACTTCTCATCCTCCACATCCTGCTCTATTTTGTGTTTGTTTGTTTTGTGGTCATACTTAGCTATGCTCAGGGTTTACTCCTGGCTCTGAATTCAGGAATTATTCCTGACAAATCTCAGAGGATCATATGGGGTGCCAGAGATCAAACCTGGGTCAGCCACGTGCAAGGCAAATCCACTGTATTATGGCTTCAAATCCTATTTTAATCATGTTATTTTATACGATGTTCTATACATTACAATTAATTAACTTTGCTGCCTACCCCTATTATAATTTAAACACTGATAGACAAAGACATGTTTGTTGTCTTACATCCTAAATAACTGAAGCAATAGCTAGTACAAAATAGATACACACTGTTTAAATAATTTTAGCATAAATATGTCTCTGTGGATTAACTAGTTAACTTTCAACATAACCAGCAATAAAAATTTTCATATTCCAGCACTGGAGAGATAGTACCGAAGGCAGAGCATTTGCCTTGTACACAGTCCAACCAGGTTCAATTCCTGGCACCCCAAGTCCCATGAGAATTATCCCTGAGCACAGAATCAGGAGTAAGTCCTAAGCAATACCAGGTGTGGCCCTAGAGAAAAAGAAAAAGAACTTTCAGATTCCTCATTTGCAATCTTTCCACTGGAAGTAGGCTTAAGTAGAGCAGAAATTTCCTAAGTTACCCATATGTTAAATTCTAAAAGATAATTTCTACATAGTCTTGCCAAAACTAACAAAGTTTATAGTTTTGCTTTATTTTATTTCGCGGGACTTGGTATTGATGTAGAATGCACATAAAAGCAGTTGTACTACCACACCACTTTATTTCAAACCCTAAAATGTCCTTATTTTAACAGAATCACTTTATAAATAGCAGATAGCACAGCGGGCAGGGCGTCTGCCTTGCACGCAGCCAACATGGCCCACCCGAGTTCGATTCCTCCGCCCCTCTTGGAGAGCCCGGCAAGCTACCGAGAGTACTCGATATGCCAGACACAGTAACAACAAAGTCTCCAATGGAGACGTTACTGGGCCCGCTCGAGCAAATCGACGATCAACGGGAGGGCCTTTACTTTACTTACTTTACTTACAGTTATCTAAAGTAATACATATTATAAATAGAAACCAGTGAGTTAAATCATATCCATGCCATTAAGTACATGGAAACTTTAGGAGGTAATGAATATGTCTTTAACAGTGTTCTTCAACCTTTTTATACCTGACCCCCAGCACCAGTCCCACATACCAGCCCACGGGTCAGCAGTCATAACCAAAGTAGTAGAGCAGTGCTTTTCACTCTTCCTATACCTGAGGTAGCAGTGGTCTTTGGACTGATAGGTGAAAAAGATCTGTCAATAATCTTGAGTGTGGCCATGATAACGAGTATGCATATATCCAATTTGATCCAATTGCAGACCTTAAATATGTGCAGTTTTTATGTATCAGCTATTCCACAATAAATCTCTTTTTCAATGAAACAAATTTCTTAAAAGGTATTATTTTATCACAAATACAAAAACTTGAAAGCAACCACATTTAATTAAAGAAAGTAAGAAGGTGAAAGCTTTGATGTCAATTCTGAAGGGGAGCTCAAGGCCTTTTCAAGGTTATTAGAAATGCAGTCTTTGTTATAGCTATTTCCACTTCAAAGCATGGCTTGCCTTATCCCTTTCACCAGTGTATCACCAGAACAGCTCTTATGCTTCTAGTTCACAGACAGGTTCTTTTCAATTCCTCTAAATGAAATAAAGAGAGACTAGGAAGGGTGAAGGTATTTCTGATATTACTAAGCAACAGCTCGAAGGGGAGGGGAAGGACAAAAAACACAGGGCTGGGGGGAGGAAGTTGGTGTTAAAAATGAGAAAATTTACTTGAGCTGAAAATAGCTGTATTGTAAAAGAAAAGGAAGCATCCAGTCTGTTCACACAGGAGAAGAGAGGAAGACAGGACTGCTGAGAAATGTGATGTGTGTAAATTGCCTTTAAGATAAGAAGGATAAGCAAGGTAACTGTTCAATTATTGAATCAATGGCTAAGTAAATGAACTCAGAAGTCATGTGTTTATACTCCAGGATAGCTTTCTCTCTGACAAGAAAAATGCCTGGGAAGATGTGAGTCCTTCATGGTCAGTCTCTGTGGTTACCTGTTAAGGGTCCTCAGTTTGTTTTGCCTCCACATTACCCTTGCTCTTTATCTTATCAGATCTTAAATAAAGAACACTGTGACTTCAGAATACAAATATGTTCTTGGAAATTCACGGGCACTGTAATTTAATTTAAAATTATGGGAAAATGCATGTGTCAGTGATATTTATATAGCTCTTTCCAGTTTACTAAAAATTTTAACATAAAAGTGCTCCCAGAGGCATTATATTAAATCTCATATCAATGACTTAGATCAAGTTCTTCATTTTTGAAAGCAGAAAAATAAGATGTGAAGATGGCAAAAGACTTGCCCAAGGTCAGAGATGTACTAGAAGGCAAATTTCTCTGTCCATCTTGCCTTCTTTCATTAGTCTTCACACATAAATCAAACAAGCATTAAAAATAAGATAAAGTGAGGTGGAAACAGGTCAAATTGCCCTAACCTGCATAATTTGTAAGCAGCCTTTTATTGTATCTTGTCTCTTACACACTTATTGCTAACAGAAAACTGTGCCCAAAAAAATTTAAAAAAAAAAACAAAGCATGTCTTAAATATCTAACGCCAAATCATCTTACTAATATTTCTGCTTCATTATTTTCAAACCAACATTATTTAGAAAAGTAAGCCTGTTTTCTCTTTTTAAAATACCACTGGGATTCATATCAAGGATTTATTATTGTATTTTTTTCTTCTCTTGATTTATAAAAACAACCTTTATTCTCACAGAAGATTCAGAACAGTGTAAAATGTAGCATGATAATAAGAATATTGGCTGGATAGTAAATTTCCTTTCATCAAATGAGTTTTTTATTTGTAAACAATGTACAAAGGATCTGAAAGTTTATCGTTTCGAAAAGTTTTTTTTTTTCCTTTTTAATCTTCCTTTCAAATTTTGTCTCTGCTTTTTGTTGATGAGGCAAACAGGACTGTGAAGCACTCCCTCTGGTGGTAACTAAACTTTAATACTTTTGAACCAAGAGAACACTATCAATTATGTGAATGTCTTAATGTTAGCTAAAAGATCTGAAATCTATTAAGCCAGAAGTGATTGATTTTTTAAAAACTCTCAAGTTATAATATATGCACTTAAAATTATAAATAAAATAGATTTAAAAGGCAAAGAATAGAACATTGAATAGGATTCATATTTAATTTAGCATTTTACATTTACTTTCCATGAACTGAAATCTAGCAAAGACTACCTACTACAAAGGAAAAGTGAAATAAACCTCTAAGTCGAGCCACATTAGTGCATCACCTTATTTCATCAAGCAAACCATCAATTGTTTATCAATTCTAAAATAGCCATTGCAAGCGAAAGCACCAAATTTGATGACCAATAAAAATAGCCTTTTCCCACCCAGATTTCCTTTTATTTTTTGCTTTTTATGTCACATCCAGCAATGCACAGAGGTTACTCCTGGTTTGTGCACTCAGGAATTACTCCTGGCGGTGCGTGGGGGACCATATGGGATGGTGAGAATCCAACCCAGGTCTGCCGCGTGCAAGGCAAGATACCCGCTGTGCTATCACTCCAGCCCCCACACCCATATTTCTATCACCAACCTTTGTAAAGTTCCTCATAAATATATTTACCATTTGCTCGCAAAGCAAAGAGTGACAACACCTACAACTCACTACAGATATTGATTACAAACAAGTGTGTACTTTGGACTCAGGCAAGTTATTGAACTGTCAACTACACATTTAGGATAATATTTCTTACCTCATAAGGTTGTTTCATGGACTAAATGGACAGTACACATTCCTTATTGTAAAGTATTGAGAATTAGGTTTTGCCCACAAAGCACGACAGACATTGAAGGAAACTGGAAACATTGATGAGTCTGTCCTGAGTGATCCGTCACCTCATCACCTTGAAACAAGCCCCAAGAAACTGAACTGAATTGAGAGTAGAAAACAAAACCAAAGAAGCAGAAACAAAAATATAAAACACAGCCAACTCTCCAGGACAGAAGCTATTAAAAAGCATAAAGTTTCTCCCTTCTCTTGCCTCACAGTCCAATAAAACAACGGCAATCTAAACCCTTAACCAGAAACTGGTTTGCAGAGAAGTGAAATGTAGAGTGGGGACTGGAGCCATAGCACAGCGGGTACGGTGTTTGCTTTGCAAGCAGCTGACCCCGGTTCGATTCCCAGCATCCCATTTTGGGCCTGGTAGGTCACCTTCTTGCAGTCTGACAGCTGTATCTGAATAAGGCGCTTCGCTCTGTCACTGTGTCTATCCATTGATTGGTGCCTCCCAGGCAGCAGAACCTAATCTTCAAGGTTACAACCTCTCTTACCATCTCTGCCTCCTCACCTCACCTCAGGTCACACTTCTTGCTAACACCCCAATGCCCTTGGGGGCTCTGCACTTACCTCTTTGGTTTATATATCTTTTAGACAAAGCAATATGATCTGTTTCACAGTCCATTTAAGCTCTCTGATAGTAGAGCAGGTTTGGAGCTTGCCTTGCACCGTGACCAACCCAGCATCCCATATGGTCCCCCAAGCACCACCAGGAGTAATTCCTGAGTGCAGAGCCCGAAATCAGCCCTCAGATCATCGGGTGTGGCCCAAACACCAAAAAAAAATAACAAATAAAATAACAAATATAAATATCAACACATCAGAGCAGCCCTGCCCACAACCATCTTCTTGACAGCAGAGAATTGGACCAGCTCCCCACTAATCTCAAAAAGAACTACAAGAAACTGAATCTTCCCAGGTTGGACCTATCCACTGGTCAACAACTTTCTGGCCTTCTCAAAATGGAGCAGACAGATACTTCCTCTGCCCACAGCCACACCCAGGACCCTTGAGATAGAAACAGCTCAGCTCCACAATTGAACCTCAGTAAACTGCCAAGCCTCCAGATCTTTTCAGCTCCCTAGTCCTGGGAGCAATAAAGGAAGACTTCCATATTTCAAAGTATTGTAAATTCAATAGGATCATCTCCAAATTGTCAAATCCATAGGATCACAGCTAATCTAATTTAAAAGGTTGCATAGAAGACCACCAAGCTCAGTGAGTGAAAACAATAACACAGACTCAACTAGTACCAAACAGCCTATAAATTCTCAGACTTCATCATGAACTTTGCTTATAAGTGGATAGACATGGAGAGTATCATCCATGTCTATGTGAAATGAGTCAGAAAGAGAGGGACAGACATAGAAGGACTGAACTCATTTGTGGAGTATAAAACAAGATAACATGAGGCTGACTCCTAAAGACAGTAGATACACGGGACAGATAGATTGCTCCATAGCTGGAAGCCTGCCTCATGAGCAAAGGGGAGAAGGCAGCTGGAATAGAGAAGGGATCACTAAGAAAAAGATGGCTGGAGGAATCGGTCGGGATGGGAGATGTGTGCAGAAAGTAGATAAAGGACCAAACATGATAACCTTTCAGGGTCTGTATTGCAAACCATAATGCCCAAAAGTAGAGAGAGATTATGGGGAATCATGTCTGTCATGGAGGCAGGGGGAGGGTGGAAAAGGAGGGGTATAATGGGGATATTGGTGGTGGGGAATGTGCACTGGTGGAGGGATGGGTGTTTCATCATTGTGTGATTGTAACCTAAACATGAAAGCTTATAATTGTCTCATGGTGATTCAATAAAATTAATTAAAAAAATTAAATTAAACTAAAAAAATTATCAGACTCAGAAACACCTTTGTGAGATACAATTTTCACAAATTGACTTTTATGGGTCTGCAGCACTGTAGGACTGTCGTCCAGTTGTTCATAGAGTTGCTCAAGTGGGCACCAGTAATGTCTCCAGTGTGAGACTTGTTGTTACTGTTTTTGGCATATCGAATACACCACGGTTAGCTTACCAGGCTCTGCCATGCAAGTGGGATACTCTCGGTAGCTTGGCGGGCTCTCCAAGAAGGACAGAGAAATCGAACCCAGGTGCAAGGCAAACACCCTACCTGCTGTGCTATCGCTTATGGGTCTAAGTTTTCATATTCTCTTTGCTGTAGTATTGTAACAAACAATACAAAGTAAATTTTTTTGCACCTGCTAAGGGGGAGGCGGGGAGGGGGTACTGGGGAATTGGTGGAGGGAAGGTCACACTGGTGGTGGGACTGATATTGGAACATTTAATGCCTGAAACAACTGAATTATAAACAACTTGGTAAATCACACTTTCATAATAAAAAATTTAAATAAATAAATATCACCACTTCAGAGGGATCTTCCCTAATCACCATAAATAAAATTCACATTCCTTTACCTTCCTAGCATTTATTACTTTCTAATCTTATAGGGATTTTGGATAACTTGTATCTTCTGACTGAAGGCAGGATCTTTACTGAATTCTATTTACAGCTTTTTTCATAATGGCTGCAAGAACACCTGGTTTACAGTAGGTTTTTGTTGAATGAATGAAAAAAATATAGAGATTATTTCTGCTTGGAATGGGAGAATAACTACTAGAGCCCCAGTCTATGATTTCTACAAAAAAAACTCAAGTGAACAAACTTTCCTTCTTCTGATTGATCATTTAAAAGAAAAACCTCATAGAACAGTAGTGGTGGGGTCAGCGATAGAACATTGTATGTCAAAAGCTAAGCTATGAATAACTTTGTAACTCACCATGCTTTAATCAAATAAAATTCTGGGGAAAAAACTTCAAGTATATAAAATAAATTTTAATAATCCTCTGTATGACTTTTTACAAAGGAATAAAGTATAAATAAATCACTTCGATGAGTTTTGAGGACACTGTTGGGGCAAGAAAGAAACTATCTTACCCTTCTGAATTCTGCAGAGACTACAAGCAATTAAGCCCAAAGCAGATTGACAGGAGGAAATAGAAGAAGATATTTATTAATAAAGTGCACCGCCTATATGCATGGGAGAGACACACTAGAGCTAAGCAACTCACCCACATGGTTTTCAAATAGCTTAGAACTCTTATGGGAGACAAAGGTGGGAGAGACAGGAAAGTCAATTAGGGTGGTTACTAAAGAAGGCACAATTAAACAAAGGCATGCAGATTTAAGTTCCCCCTTTACTGAGATAAAAGACATAAAGAATTTAGATCTTCCCCAGTAAGAAAAGGAGCACCAGAGTTTCTTCCTTTGTACATGTAAATGTCTTTTTAATTCCACCTCCACTCCAACTGCAGAGACCCTCTACAAAATCAACCTTTTGCCTACAGCTTTTTGTGGGGTGACAGATTTTTGTTCTCCTATAACACCATCAGATGGTTTGAACGGATGTTTAAATAATTCAATGCACTGCCACGTAAATTTTTTTCTTCTGGATTACCTTCTTTTCCTTTAGATTAAGAGTTTTTGCTCTTAAAGGGAATGCCCTGCCACAGAGGCAGGGTGAGATGGTGGAATGGGGAGTGGGAGGGATACTGGGATCAGTGGTGGTGGAAAATGGGCACTGGTGGAGGTGAAGTCAGTGGGCCCCACGGGTGACTTATGTGAAGTGGGGAGGAGAAAGACTGTCACTTTCTCCCCACCCGCCTCTGCCACCCAGGACCCAGGGTTACTGGGTTCTTGTCTAACCTCACAGAAAGGAATTTCAGGAGTTGACAAGCAGTGAAGTGACAGATTTTATTTGGAGGAATTTTAAGATGTGGAGGAAGAGTGAGAGAGAGTAACGTACTCAAGAGAGAACAAGGGCTTCTCCAAGGGCAGAGAGAGAGCCCCTACACACATCCTAGCATTAGACACGAAAGCATGAAAGTACACATCTCAAGAGGGGAGATGCGGGTAACACATGTGCTCGGCCACATGGGCGCAAGCAGCACATGGGCTCAGGCAGCATATGCACACCCTTCCTTTGTTCAAGGTGGCCTTTATAGGGTTTCTCCAGCCTGCCCCCACGTGAAGCTTCTTCCCAGGTAAAAGTCCGTTGCTAAGGAGGTTTTTGCTTTTTTGCTTTTTTTTTTTTTTTGCTTTTTTGCTTTTTTGGGTCACACCCAGCAATGCACAGAGGTAACTCCTGACTTTGCACTCAGGAATTACAACTGGCTATGCTCAGGGGACCATATGGGATGCTGGGAATCAAACCGGGTCTACCACGTGCAAGGCAAACACCCTACCAGTTGTACTATTGCTCCAGCCCTGTTGCTGTTCTTACAATGACTAAGTTGCTCACACATTTGGCTGCAGTGCTCACCCAGGTTGGTGCTCGTGTAGTTTTGAGGCTAGAATACAATCTGGTCATAGTGTTTGCTGGCACACTCCTTAGGGGTTGGACTCTTGACTGCAGTGCTCACACACCCTCTAGCTCCAGGACTCAATTTTTGCTGCACTGATTGCACACAGCTGGCTCTGCTGTGAAGTTCCAGAAAGCAGAACTTCAAAAACGGTGTTCAGTACATGCACAAAACATCTTCAATCCAACTCCTAGCCTAATGATAGAAGGCAGGCAATTTGAGCCACTGAGTCAATACCTGCGGTCCTGTTCAAACATTTTAGAACAAAATAAAAGGGCTGGAAGAAAAGTACCAGAATAAAGGAGTTTGGGGGCTGAAGAAATAGCACAGCGGGTAGGGCGTTTGCCTTGCACGCGGCAGACCCAGGTTCGATTCATCCCGTATGGTCCTCTGATCACTGCCAGGAGTAACACCTGAGTGCAGAGCCAGGAGTGACCCCTGTGCATCGCCAGGTGTGACCCAAAAAGCAAAAACAAAAAAGAATAAAGGAGTTTGTTTCACACGTGACTAACCCAGCTTCAATCCCTAGCACCACATAAGACCCCTGAGCCAGGAGAAATCTCTGAGCACAAAGCCAGGGGTAAGCCCTGAGTAACAGCAGGTGTTATACTTTTGTTTCAAAAAACAAACTCAAAATTATAAATCAAAATACAGCAATAAAAAGTAGTTCCAAACATGCCATTTTAAAAATGATTGAGTGGTCAAAAATGTCATTTTTTCTGTTTCTACATCCTTTTTTATTTGAGAGGGTGTTGGGACCAAAGCCAATGGTGCTCAGGGTTTAATACTGGCTCTGCACTTAAGGATCACTCTTGGCAGTGCTCAGGGGACCTTTGAAGTATCAGGGAACAAACTGGTTGACAACTTGCAAGGCAAGCACCTTTCTGTACTATCTCTATTTCTACTCCTTTTTAATTAACTTATAAAAGAATAATACTTCTCAAGAACAATACAAGAGAAGCAATAAGATAAAAAAAATAAAAATTATAAATATCTGAGTATATTCTAGGACACACTGAATTTTTATTATAAAACTACCAACCCTTTCTAAAATACAGATATTTTATATATCATAACAACTCCTAAATTTGACCCAAAATATACATGGCTTGGATGAATCTTAATAAAAATATACTAACAAAAAAGCCCAACTTAAAAAAAACACAGCTTAAGTATGTTTATAACCATTAAGGAATTAGCAAGCCTCATAAAACTGCAAATGAACGTCTGAGCTCGAAAACCAGTGCAGAGAAGATAAAGGAAGACCTCCAAGAGAGAAGAGCAGCAGTACTGGCAGATGCGGCAGAAGCCGGGAAAAAGATTCACAATGCCCACCTGTCCTTCACCAACTATAAGACGAAGATGACTGCCCTCTGACGTCCTGATGGATCTATCACATCTTCCAGAAGGGCAGTGAAGAAGATTGTCCATGACTTTGACTCGGATCCCTTCAATAGCCACATCCACCTGCACACATACGAAATTCCGCAGGATGGATATGTCGTTCCCAACATTCTCCCTTTCGAAATACAATATGCCATTTTGCTGGTAAAGAAGCGAACAGCACCCAGCCCAAACAAGGTCAGACCCGAACACCTGAAGAACCTGCCGCCAGTTCTCATCAACACACTGGCTCTTCACACGCTACCTGTCTGAATGCAAGGTTCCATCCCAATGGAAAACCAGTAGGACTCTACTACTGTACAAGAAGGACGACATCCACGACATTGGCGACAATCACCCAATTTGCCTGTTGTCTGTCATCTACAAGCTGTTCACTCGAGTCATCCTGAACAGGATTGGCAGAACACTACATGAAGGACAACCATACGAGCAAGCTGGGTTCCAAAAAGGATTCAGCACCATCAACCATATCCACACAATAAGCAAGCTCACTGAGGTTTCTAGGGAGTTCAAGATGCCACTCTGTCTAACGTTCATTGATTTAAAGAAGGCCTTTGATTCTGTTAAGACTAAAGTGGTCATCGAAGCGCTAGCCAAACAGAGCGTTCAAACTCAATACATCAGGTTCCTCCGTGAGTTGTATTACGGATTCACAACCAGGATCTCACCATTCTAAAAGGAAGTGATCATCGTTGTCAAGAGAGGGGTGTGGCAGGGTTATACCATTTCACTGAAACTCTTCAGTGCCACCCTTGAGAAAGTCATGCGATGACTGGAATGGGAAGGAATGGGAATGAAGATAGACGGTCAGCAACTGCACCACCTCCGCTTCACTGATGACATCATTCTAATTACACCAAACATTAGCCAAGTGGCACAAATGCTGGCTGACTTCGACCATGAGTGTGTAAAGGTGCAACTACAGCTGAATCTCTCTAAGACAATATTTAAGAGAGATGGTCTCAATCCTGATGTTCCATTCACTCTCAACAGAACGAACATCTCCGAATGCAGCAGTTATGTGTACCCAGGTCAAGGAGTCAACAGGACGAATGACCTGGCACCTGAGTTGCACAGAAGGAAGAGAGTGACTTGTAATGCCTTCAAGAGCATTGAAGAAATAGCTAAGAGGACGAAGAACCTCTGGCTCCAGGCACATCTCTTCAATTCTACTGTTCTTCCTACAGTAATATATGCCTCAGAGACCTGGGCCCTATGAAAACAGAATGAGAACGCTATTCAGGTCTCCCAAAGAGGAATCAAAAGAGCTATGCTTGGAGTATCACGCTTCACTAAAGTGAGAGAAGGAATCCAGAATTCTGACCTCTGTCGACGATCAAGAATCAGGGATGCTGTCTCTTTTGCCAAGGTGTCGAAAATCAGCTGGGCTGGACATGTAATGCGATTTGGAGAGGACCGCTGGACTAGAGCCATTAGCGACTAGATTCCACAGGACGTCAAAAGATAGCATGGCCACCCACCTACAAGATGGTCAGACTTCTTCTTCAAGACCCTGAATGATCAGTTTGAGGCTTTTCATGTTCCTGAAGCAAACAAACGCCATTGGGCCAAACTACCACACGACAGGGACGAATGAGATGTTACTGGTGCCCACTCAAGCATAAGAATGAGTAATGGGGTGTCAAGTGATAAAGTGATCAAGGAATTAGCAAGGCAAAACCATGAAATTGCTAATATGTCCAAATATTTGTAGTTGGCATCATATTAAATAACTGCAGCTATTTGAGCTTTAAAAAATGACTGACACTTTATTATATTGCTAACATTTTAGGCCTCATATTGTCCAGGTGAGAGAAATGAACTCAAAGATATCTATGGGGCCAAATAGAGAAAAAAATCAAGTAACAGAAATTGACAGAAATATTTTTTATTTTATTTTTATTAGTGAGACACCATGAGGTACATTTGTAGATTTGCAAATTTTTGTGCTTGAGTTTCAATTACACAATGATCAAATACCCATCCCTCCACCAGTGCCCATTTCCCACCACCATGGATCCCAGAATCCCTCCCACCCCCCATACCCCCCTCCCACCCTGCCTCTGTGGCAGGGCATTCCCTTTTGTTCTCTCTCTCCTATTGGGTGTTGTGGTTTGCAAAAGAGGCAATGGGTGGCAATCATATTTGGTCTAGAGTCTACTTTCAGCATGCTTCTCCCATCCTGGGAGGATCCTCCCAACACCTTTTATTTGGTGCTCCCTTCTCTATCTGAGCTCCCTTTTCCCCTAGCATATGTCACTGGCCTCCAAGCCATGAAATAAAATTCCTGGTACTAATATCAGCCATTCTTGGGTATTAGTCTCCTATTTTGTTACTTTATGTTCCCCAGATAAATACAATGTTTCTATGTCTATCCCTTTCTTTCTGACTCATTTAGCTTAACAAGATACTTTCCATGTAGTACCACTTGTATGTAAATTTCATGACTTCATTGTTTCTAACAGCTACATAGTACTCCATTGTGTAAATGTACCAAAGTTTCTTTAACCAGTCATCTGTTCTCCGTCATTCAGGTTTTTTTCAGATTCTGGCTATTGTAAAGAGTGCTGCGATGAACAAACAAGTGCAGATGTCACTTTAACTATACTTTTTTGACTCTCTGGGATATATTCCGAGGAGTGGAATTGCTGGGTCAAATGGGAGCTCAATTTCTAATTTTTAGAGAATCGTCCATACTGTTTTCCAAAAGGGCTAAACCAGTCGGCATTCCCACCAACAGTGAAGGAGGGTCCATTTCTCGCCACATCCACGCCAGCACCGGTTGCATTTGTTCTTGTGGATGTGGGCCAGTTTCTGTGGTGTGAAATGATATCTCATTTTGGTTTTGATCTGCATCTCCCTGATGATTAATGATGTGGAGCATTTTCTCATGTGCCTTTTAGCCATTCAGATTTCTTCTTTGAGAAAGTTTCTATTCATCACCCCATTTTTTGATGGGGTTGGGTGTTTTCTTCTTGTGGAGTTTAACCAGCACTTTGTATACCCTTGATATCAATCCCTTATTGGATGTGTATTTGGCAAATATCCTTTCCCATTCTGTAGGCTGTATTTGTATTTTGGTCACTGTTTCTTTGGAGGTGCAGAAGCTTCTTAGTTTAAGATAGTCCCATTTGTCTATCTCTGTTTTCACTTGCTTGGCCAGCGGTGTGACATCTTTGAAGATACCATTAGCTTCTATGTCATGGAGGATTTTGCCAATTTTTTCCTCAATGTACCTTATGGATACCAGTCTGATGTTGAGGTCTTTAATCCACTTTGATCTTACTTTTGAAAATGGCGTTAGGCAGAGATCTGAGCCCACTTATTTGCATGTATCCGTCCAGTTTTGCCAGCACAATTTGTTAAAGAGGCTTTCCTTACTCCACTTCACTTTTCTCACCCCCTTATCGAAGATTAGAAGGTCATATGCTTGGGGGGAGATGTCAGTATATTCAAACCTGTTCCATTGGTCTACAGCTCTGCCTTTGTTTCAGTACCATGCTGTTTTAATTACTGCTGCTTTGTAGTTGAGTTTGAAGTTAGGCAGGTTGATTCCTCCCATTTTCTTTTTCCCTAGAATTGCTTTAGCTATTCGTGGGGGTTTATTGTTTCATATACATTTCAGGAGTGTTTGCTCCATTTCTTTGATGAATGTCATGGGTATCCTAATAGGGATCGCGTTGAATTTGTACAGTGCTTTGGGAAATATTGCCATTTTGACAATGCTAACTCTCCCAATCCATGAGCAGGGGATATTTTTCCATTTGCTCGTGTCCTCTTTTATTTCCTGAAGTAGTGTTTTGTAGTTTTCTTTGTACAGGTCCTTTCCTTCCTTAGTTAAGTTGATTCCTAGGTACTTGATTTTCTGGGGCACAACTGTGAACGAGATTGTTTTCTTGATGTCAGTTTCTTCTCTTTCACTATTTGCATATAGGAAAGCCATGGATTTTTGGGTATTGATTTTATAGACTGCCACTTTACTATACAAGTCTATTGTTTCTAGGAGTTCTTGGTAGAGGATTTAGAGTTCTCTAAATATAGTATCATATCATCTGCGAATAGTGAGAGCTTGATTTCTTCCTTTTTACCTAGATGCCCTTAATGTCTTTTTCTTGCCAACCGCTATTGCAAGTACTTCCAGTACTATATTGAACATTGAGGATGATGCTGTAAACTTGTGGTAGATGGTTTTACCTACATTGAGGAAAGTTCCCTCTATCCCCATTTTGGCGAGTGTTTTCATCATAAACGGGTGCTGGATCTTGTCAAATGCTTTCTCTGCATCTATTGATATGATCATATGATTTTTATCTTTTATTTTGTTGATATGATGGATTATGTTGATTGATTTCCGAGTGTTAAACCAGCCTTGCATCCCCAGGATGAATCCCACGTGGTCATGGTGTATGATCTTTTTGATGAGTAGTTGTATTCTATTTGCTAGTATTTTGTTGAGAATCTTCGTATCCGTTTTCATCAGGGATATTGGCCTGTGGTTTTCTTTTCTTGTGGTGTCTTTGTTTCCTTTTGATATTAGAGAGATATGGGCTTCATAGAAACTGGGAGAGTTTCTGTTTTTTCAATTTCCCGGAACAGCTTAAAAAGGACTGGCAGTAGGTCCTCTTTAAATGTTTGAAAAAATTCGCCAGTGAATCCATCTGGACCTGGGCTTTTGTTTTTGGGAAGACTTTTGATTACAGTTTCAATTTCCTTGATGTTAATAGGTCTATTCAGGTACTCTAGATCTTCTTGTTTCAGCTTGGGAGATTATAGGAGTCAAGGAATTTATCCATTTCTTCTAGGTTCTCTTGTTTTGTGACATACAGACTTTCAAAGTAGTCTCTGATGATCTTTTGGATTTCTTTGGTTTCTGTTGTGATATCCCCCTTCTCATTTCTGATTCGGTTTATTAGTGTTCTCTCTCTCTTTCTTTGTGAGTGTTGCTAGTGGTTTATCTTGTTTATTTTCTCAAAGAACCAGCTCTTTGTTTCATTGAACTTTCGGATTGTATGTTTGGTTTCCATGTCATTGATTTATGCTCTAAGTTTTATGATCTCTTTGCTTTTGCCTGATTTAGGCTCTTTCTGTTGATTATTTTCTAATATCTTGAGCTGTGAGGTCAAGTTGTTTATGTGCATCCTTTCTACAATCCTAAAATATGCTTGCAGAGCTATAAATTTTCCCCTTAATACAGCTTTCACTGCATCCCATAAGTTCTGGTAGCTCATGTCTTCATTCTCATTTGTTTCCAGGTATCTTCTGATTTCATCCTCAACTTCCTTCCTGACACACTCGTTGTTTAGCATTGAGTTATTTAGTTTCCAGGTGTTTGATTTGGTTTTCCGTGTCTGTGTGTGATTCACTTCTATCCTCAGTGCGTCGTGGTCTGAAAAGATGGTTGATATTATTTCTATCTTCCTGATTCTGTTGAAGTATGTTTTGTGGCCTAGCACATGGTCTATTTTGGAAAATGTTCTGTGTGCACTGGAGAAGAATGTGTATTCTTTCTTTTTGGGGTATAAAGCCCTGTATAGGTCTATCAGCCCTTTCTCTTCTATTTCTTCTTTCAAAGCCAATGATTCCTTGCTGAGTTTTGTTCTTGTTGATCTATCCAAAGGTGATAAAGCGATGCTGAAGTCTCCAACTACTATTGTGTTGCTAGCAATGTCCTCCTTAAAATCTGTTAGCAGTTGTTTTAAATATTTAGCTGTTACCTCATTAGGTGTGTATACATTTAAGAGTGTGATTTCTTCCTGTTGTACGTATCCCTTGATGAAGAGAAAATAGCCTTCGCTGTCCCTTCTAATCTTTTTCAACCTGAAATTGATGTTTTCGGTTACTCGTATGGCCAACCCAGCTTTTTTGAAGGAGCTGTTTACTTTCAGGATTGTTTTCCGTCCTTTGACTTTGAGTCTGTGTTTGCTCTGACTGTTGAGATGAGTTTCTTGCAGGCAGAAGAATGTTGGGTTCTGTCTCTGTATCCATTTTGCCACTCTGTGTCTCTTAATTGGTGAATTTAGACCGTTGACATTGAGAGAGATTACTGTTATAGGGTTTTGTGTCATCTTTCTGTAAGGGTCTGTTGTGCTTGTAGCGTTTGTCTTATCTCATAGTAGCCCCTTTACCCCTTGTTTTAGGCTTGGTTTTGAGTCTATGATGGTCCTGAGCTGCTGTTGATCTAGAAAATAGTGTACCATTCCTTCGAGTTTGAGCGAGAGTTTACCCGGATAGAGTATTCTTGGTTAAGCATTCATTTCAGTGAGTTTTCTCACTATATCCCACCATTGCTTTTTGACTTGGAGGGTTTCCTCTGATAGGTCTGCCTTGAATCTAAGGGGTGCTCCTTTGTATGTGATTTCCTTCTTTGACCTTGTTGCTTGCAGTTGTGTTTCTATTGGCGGCATCCATCATTCTAACTATGATATTTCTTGTTGTGTTTTTATTAGGGTCTCTTTTAGCTGGCACCCTTTGGACTCCTTGAATCTGAATGGCTGCATTGTCGAATTCTGGGAATTTTTCAGCAATGATTTGTTTGACCATGGCTTTTTCACTGGTATTGTTTCCTTGAGCTTCTGGGATTCCTTTGATTCTAATGTTGTTCCTCTTGGAATCATCTCCTAGGACTCTGATTCACTCGAGCTATTTTGAGGTCTCTTGCCATTGTTTGTTGTTGCCTGTTGGCTTGATGCAGCTGATCTTCCAGCTCACTGATTCTTTCTTCAGCTGTGGTCATTCTACTTTTGAGGGCACAGACTGAGTTTTTTATTTCATCTATAGAATCTTTGATTCGTGACATTTCTGTGCATAGCTTTCCAATTTTCTGCTCTCATTTCTTCCTGTATATTTCTCGATTGTGCGATCCATTGTTTCTTTCATGTCCTCTTTCAATTTACTGGATATCTGTCTAACTGTTTCATTGAGTTGATTGAACATCCTCATGACTTCATATCTGAATTCTTTGTCAGACATGTCCCTTAGATGAATAGCACCTACTGAGGCTTCTGGACTCTTTACATCATCCTCTCCATGTGGTGGGGATTTGCGTTCTTTCTTCATGTTGGTGTGTAGGTGTAGGGACTAGATGTCTTGGTATGAGTAAACTACCTGCTGCTGCCGGGTGAGCATTGGACCCCCGAAATTAAGCCACACCCACATTACAGAATCCACACCCACTTCTAAAGAGGCCACACCCCCACGGGTACCTGGCGTGTGTGGGGGGAGTAAAGACTGGGTGGGGGAGATCAGCTGAGCTTGGGGGACGAAAAGGAAGAGACAGAGAGGCTTAGAGCTGCTTTGTCTCCCAAATTCTGAGAGTATACCTGGGGGGCTTGCAGGGTGAAATCCAAGTCCCGGGTTCGAGAAGCGGTGGATAAACTGACCAGGGTGGGGAGAAGAGACCAGCTCAACTTGGGGGACGAAAAGGACAGAAATATTTTTTATTGCAATGTTACATGCTTCTTCTCAAGTGACTGTAAATTTTTGCAATTCTGTTTCTCAGGAAAAATCTTACATTATATAGATATTACATGTAACACAATCAACTTTAAAATATTTTAATTTTAGGGACTAGAGAGATAATAAGATGCCATAAAAAGATGTCCTGATAAGACGTCGCGTGGCCGCGAATGCGGCCGTGCGGTTCCGGGAGCTGGATTTTATAGTCTCTGAGTCTTGGCCGTTGATGGGATTACACAGCGCCAGGGGGCCAGGTGGTGGGTGTGACCCCCGCCTACTGGGATTTGGAGGATCTGGGTGGAAGATGCTCGACTCCAGTCCGAGTAGGCTTGGAGATCTCGGCCCCGGAGCCCGCGTGGCTTTGTCCCTCTGCCAATACCTTCATGTTTTTATGACATCTTATTATCTCATTCCTACTTTGGACAAACTTGCAGGCTATCGAATGTAGCTTGCCCTCAGGGCAGAGTCTAGCAAACTCCCCGTGGCGTACCAAATATGCCAAATACCAGTAACAATGATGGGTCTCATTCTCCTAAAGAGCCTTGAATATAATCTCAGGGCGAGGATGAAAGAGACGTTACTGGGGCCTGCTCGAGGCAATCGACGAATAACAGAGAGATAATGCCAGTGGGCAGTGCACTAGCTTTGCATGTGGCCAACCTGGGTTCAGTCCCAGTCCCCTTTGGTGCCCCAAGCCCAGCATCAGAAGTGGTCCTTAAGTGCCAAGCCAGGAGTAAGCCTTGAGTACAACTGGGTATTGCAGAAATAATAATCCAGAAATAATAATTATATCATAATGATAATTTTTACTTTACTAAAAGTTTGTTTTATTTTTCCTACCCTTCTCCTACATTGTTCTTGAGATGATGGAAGTCATGTTTGGCTGCAGTATTTAGACTATTGGTTGTGCTACCAGCCTGGGTTCACATATTTCAGCTGTGCATATTTTGGTTGCAGTACTTACATATGTTGGGCTGTGTAGTGCATTGGAGATAACACAATTTTATTGTAGCTCCAGTGATCACAAATGGCAATGACACCTGGATCACAACTGACATGAGGTGTGGTGACAAGGACTGAACTCATGGTCTCAGATCTGCAAGGTATCCAAGCACATCCAAACACATCTTCATAATCTGCTTCCTATAAAGGCAAAGTCTACATATGATTAGCTTTAATCTCTAGCCATTTTGGAGAAAAATCCAGCTGAATGTACAAATTTCATTTCTCTATGACATTTTGAAGAGTAATAAATCATTTGAAAAGCATATGCAGGGCTCAGGGTGAGAGGGCATGCAACACATACCCTTAGAGGGATCAATCTTAAATATCACATGACCTACTAGGCAACTCAGATTTTGACCTGTAGCACATCCTCATCCTCAGGACTCTGGGATATGGCCATAGTGGGCCCCTGCAGTGGAGGGTCCAAGTAGCACTCCTTTAATCATCAAGGGGTGATCCAAAGCCCACCAAGAAGTTAGGAGGCCCCCAAATAAGCAAATAAATAATGAATTTGGGGCACAAAATAAAAGTAGAACTGATGATGATCCCCTTAATCATTAAAGCATCATGTAGTGTTTCATCCCCTGCATGTGTGATGTCCTTGGTTTGATCCCTGGCACCAGACATATTCAAAAAAGAACAAAGAAACAGGACAATGGGTTAGGCACTTTGCAATGTGTGCAGTCAACCACGGTTCAATCCCTGGCACCACATGGTCCCCTGAGCACCACCAGGTGTAACCCCTAATCTCAGAGCCAGGGTAAAGCCCTCAGTGCTACCTGATGTGTCCCTCACACAAAAAAGGGGGATTTCATGCTGTGGCTCAAAGACATAGCACGATAAAATGTTTGCCTAGCACACAGCCAAACTGAGTTTGATCCCCAGAGCTACATACGGTTCCCTGAGCACCAACAAAAGTTATCTCTAAGCACAGAGCAGAAGTAAGCCCTGAGCGTTGCCAGGTGTGGCCCGAACATACACAACACTCTTTCACACACACACACCCACAAAAACTAATTAATACATAAAATCTTAGGTTCAGAGAGATAGTTCAAAGAGATAGACCTGTGTCTTGCATACGTGAGGCCCAAGTTCAATCCCTGGCTTCTTGGGACCTCCCCCTTTCCTGAACACTACCAGATATAGTCCTGATGCCACACACATACACTCACCCCAGCACCTAAGCATCTCACATTGTTTAGGCTAGCCCTTCCTAGTGCCCACTTGCTTGCTCTCTTGCAGCACCAGGTGTGATCCTAGCAAACCCCAGCACCTCCAGGCTCAAGCATCAGAGTCAAATGTGCACCGCTGCATAGTATTGTCAGCAATGACTGTGAGTACTGCTGAGGAGGATCCCGAACTCTGACCTGCTATACCTAGCCCACGATTTTCCTATGCAAATTAAGTTCTGATCTCATAGAATAACTCTGATTCCCCTTCAAAATCTGATTAGAAGACTTCAGTGATAAAGTAGTATTAGCTACAATAATTCAATACACTTCAAGTCTCTAAATAGGTTTTTCCATTAAAGCATAAAATAAACTGACTAATTGATGCAGCCTCATTAAAGCAAAAAGATGGCTAAAGAATGCCATATGCCATTAATTTTTCTACTTTATGCTGCATTTTTCCAGCATTCAAAAATCTATGCAAGACCATACATTTGAAGCTATATTTTAAGAATAAATATATATATATAGGAACTAATACACACATACTTAATATATAGTATATACATATTTAATATATATTAAAGTTAAAACCAAAACAATCCCGCTAAGATTTTTTCTAAATTTGTTTGCCTCATCTATACACAGAGCAAAGCTACCACATTTGTTAAATGCTTAATTGAATTCAGTGCATGAATGGTAATAAAAATCATATATGTTTTCCTATAATTAGGTATTTTAAGTCATTCCATAGTGTATACTCCACAGTCACCTAGAATCTGTAGAAATCTAGAATTTGGGGGCTCTATAATTTTAGTCAGCTCTAATAGATTTTAAATAAAAGTGACTTAGCAGAAGGCAGAGAGATAATAGAGTGGGTGAGTCCTTGCCTTCCATATGGCTGACGGTAATTTGATCCCCAACATCCTATATGACCCCCTGAGCCTGCCAGGCATGATCCAAGTGCAGAGCCAGGAGTAAGACCTGAGTACAGCTGGGTGTAACTCAAAAACAACCTCCCAAAAATGTGATTTAGAAGTAATATGAATCTAAACCACTGGAAACATGTCAGTATATGAGAATCATCACTGTGTTCATTAGCAGACTATCATATTGTTAAGTCTGGGGCTAGAGCAATAGTACAGCAGGGAGAGCACTTGTCTTATATATGGCCAATCTGGGTTCAATCCCCTGCACCCCATACGGTCCCCTGTTCCTCACCAAGAGTAATCCCAGAGTGAAGAGTCAGGAATAAGCTTTGAGCATTACAAGGTATGCCCACCACCCCCCCCCAAAAAAAAATTTAAAAAAAAGAGAAGTCTGTGTTTCTCACAAAGGCAGATTTTTAAAATGGAAGATTTTGTCCATAACAAAACTCACATCTTTATTACTTTTATTTTCCTTTAGGTGAATGTACCTATAGAAACTTAGAGCAGGTACACATACCATCTTTCTTATATTTCTGCATTTCTAACAAAACAGAATAATAAATACTTGAAGGGTACTGTGGGGACAGGGTTCTCCAATAAAGCTCAGGAGCTCAAGGAACCACTTCTGGTGGTAGTCAGCCTGAAGAGCGGGCCTAATGGGTGAGGACTCAAATGCAGGACCTTGTGCATGCAAGACATGCACTCCAGACCTCTGAGTGATCTCCCAGACTATTTAGAAACATAAAAGAACAGGATAATAAAAACTAAGATAACAGTACTTAAGATTTGACCTAACCAATAGAAAAATGAATCAGCATGATTTTGATCCAAAAGAACTGAAAAATACTCCACAATACAATGCACTCAGAAGAGAAAAAAAAACCTAACTAAGGTTTGGGGGATTGGAGAAAATCACTTAAATCTAAATACTAGAGGAAAGTGTAATTTGCAGAAAATAATGTAAGTATACTAGTGCTGCAGACAAACATCACCCTGAAATTTGCCCATTTATCAAGAGTTCAGAGTCTCAGTGCACACTTGTACACCTTCCTGATTAAAATGCTAAAAATAAATTTCTTGCCTTAGAGGCATTCATAGCCCCATCTTTAAAATAATTCAGGTTTATAATGGGAACATTTAGGTCATCTGCAGCCACTTTTGTGTGAATTTACCCTATTATTAAGCATTTGCAGCTTAAGGACGAATCCCCAGTAAATTCAGTTCCACTAGGCAGTTGAGAAGGTGTAGATTATCAGACTATAAATAAGGAAGAATTTTACTACATGGAAATTGGTGAGATAAATTTAAGCTTTATACCTTATAAATTTGTGGTGTTTATGGTAAAAGCAGCACAACAGAAATCTATGCCAGCCTCAGCCCACCCACAAATCTCTGCTCATGGAATGTTAATAGGTTTGAACTAATGTAAGATCAAGCAGAACACAATTTCCCTGGTTAATATTTTTAAGTGCTATAGTAAGCAAAATTTAAGAGAAAGGGGACTTCCTGTCACTAGTAGATATCATTTGAGACTAAAGTCTAAAATTTCATAGTAAGTCTAAAATTCCAACATCTAACTTTTCAGGCAAGCAAGCACTCCATTCAAATATTTAACCACACACACACTTTATCACCACACAGCATGGTAGCTCTGTTGGACTTACTCTGTTTTAAAGAATCGCTCTTATTACTAGCTTAATCCCATGGTGTGAATAATGAACTGCATTGTAAGTTGTACAGTATCACTTAATGAACTGTAATAACATGAAATTGCTCTTCAGTAGAATGTGTAGAAGTCAGGTTGCTTCATTTAATAACCTAACTTATTCACTCAACTATACAGTCTTCAAATCTTGACCATCTGCAGCCAGACACTTGGGAGATTTAATATGCAAATATGATAAATTAGTTGTAAGTCAAGTAATAATATACATTCACCTTTAAATAGAGCATCATCAAAAGTACAAACACCAGTGTATTTTTACAATAATTACATAATGCCAATAATACCTATTTCATAAAGCCTATCCAGGTGGTTTTATCAATATATACAAAATGTAAACAATCAATCTTGAACACACTTTTTATGAATAGTTTCTGGTAAACAGCTGATGTTCCTTAAATACTGATATTTTATTGTTGGCTGATACCTTGGTGAGCAATTGTGAAGCAAATTAACCAAATCCCTAAGATATATATTATTCCACTGAGTTCTATAAACACATATTAAAAGTTGAAAGACTACTAGCACCACAAATCTTGATTCTGTTAGGCAAGTAATTAAAATGCTATATCCTCAAGGTTACTGTGTACATTTAGCACATTAAATTTGGGCAAATTTGGCAGTAAGATGCCAACATTCAAACCCCACCTGACATTATATTAACCAATCTACTGAGTTGTTAATCTTGTGTTTTGTGAGCTGGGAACAACTTAAAACTATTTTAGTATGCACATACTTTCCATCTTGGTTACGACACTTATGTCCATATAAAGCAACGTAACATCATATTCAACTAGCATATATATTAAGAATAACAATTAATTATCAAGAACTAATCCATGTATTTCCAGATAAATTGGTAATTTTGGTGACAAACAAGCTTTGGAAACCAACCTGTTAGTACAATATCGTCTCAAAGGCTATGCCTAATTTTGGTAATAGTGAAGACAACCAGCCTGTCACACATTTCTTTTGTGTCATATATTTCATCTTTGAAAAGTAAGTAAATACTTCCATAACTAGATAAGGCCTGTGTTTTAAAATCTCTATCCAGGTACTTCTTCTAGCCTTTCACACAAACCTTCTTTGTTCTTTTATATGAGAAAACAGTTCTTCACAAATATGAAATAGTTACCATGTTCTTACTCCCCACAATTTTGTGGGAGTGAGTTTGGAACATACTTGGAAGTGCTCAGCAATTACTCTTAGCTCTGTACTCATAGGAGACTTCTGGTGGTGGTCAAAGGACCATAAAATGTACTTGGAATCAAACCAGAATTGGCCACGTGAAAGGCAAGTACCTTAACCCTATACTATCTCCTTGGTTCTCACTTTCCACAACTTAAAGTTGTCTTTCTATCACTGATATTTTTATTTCATATAGTGTGCAATAAATATCTGACTTTTGTATTACAACATGTTGTCTGCACTCAATAATTCATGAGTTCAAAAATCAAAGTTATTTTGTGTATCATTGTATAACTAGAACCTAAAACACAGCATGTACTCAAAAACTATTTGATGGGTGACAAAATTAAAGAATAAACAGTAAGAGAATGGACATAAGCCAATAGTTCTTTGATTTTGAGCAACATACTTATTTTTAGAGACAGTCCCATAAGAGAGGTAAGGAATCCTGGTTAGCTAGTGTCTTACATAATAAAATAAAAATCTGGAAAAGGAAAAAGTTGCATAGTATTTGGAGTAAATATTTTTTCAATGATGAATATGAAGATTAGCAGCATTAGAAATATTTATTGTTTTGCTTTACAAAGTAAAGTTTCCCAGGCACTATTAATAAAGTGGTAAGTAGGATAGCTAAGTCCCACTCATGAAGTGACAATGAAATTTAAGCAATTACTATATGCAGGGGCTGGAGCGATAGCACAGAGGGTAGGGCATTTGCTTTGCACGCGGCTTACCTGGGTTCTTCCATCCATCTCAGAGATCCCGGCAAACTACTGAGAGTATCCCGCCCGCACAGCAGAGCCTGGCAAGCTCCTGTGGTGTATTCGATATACCAAAAACAGTAACAACAAGTCTCACAATGGAGATGTTACTGGTGCCCGTTCGAGCAAATCAATGAACAACGGGAGGACAGTGCTATAGACAGTGCTACAGTGCTACTATATACAGAAGCAAAATAGAATATCTGCTGCAAGAGAATTGCATTGAGTTCCCATACTTTCAGTGGAATATCAATTCCAATAATCAGATAACAACCACAAACGAGGATGGGAGCGAATACGATAGTATGCATCAACTTGAATCGCAATGGAGTTATAAAATTGAGACAAGGAACACTCAAATTCAAGACAGAAAGTAGAAAGGTAGTTTCCTGGGACCAAAGAGAGAAGAGAATGGGAAGTTAGTCTTTAACTGTATTAGCTTGGGAAGATGAAAAAATTCTGGAAATGTATGATGGTAATTGATGCACAGTATTTGGTGTGTTTTAATACCACTGAGTTCTACACTCTAAAAAGTTATGATGGTGGGCTAGAGAGAGTACAGGGGTAGAGAGAGTACAGGGGTAGAGAGAGTACAGGGGTTGATTGCAGCTTTGGAGGTCCCTGAGCACCCACCACCACCAGGTGTCGCCGTGGAGCTCCTGAGCAAGTGACACTGCAGAGACCCCCCCCCTCCTCAGTCCCTCACCTAGACTGAGAACTGTCCATGGACCCTCCAGTTTTCGTGAGTACCAACTGAAACTATCCCCCTCTCCTCCAACAAACAAAATGTTAAGATAGGAAGCAACGTGTTTTTGTTTTGATTTTTTTCACAAAATAATAAAACACACACACATATCCTGACTCGCTCCTGTTTTACTGTTCAACAGTCTGTTGGGGTAGAATTTATTAGGCATGCTGATGTACACAGCTGCTGTTGCTAAGGCAATTACTGACTTCCACACACACGAGAACAGAGAAGCATCAGCAGAACGTTCAAGGGAAGAAAGACAACCCAATTTGGAAAATGACACATCATTTCCTGATTGGCAAGGAATCTCAAGGATACTGACAGTTCATTTTGGACTCAGATTCCCTTTCTGGAAAGTTCACCAGAGCCAAGATACTCGATTTTTCTAGTTGGTTTCATTCTCTGACCTCTAACTCAGAAGAGATTTTTATCCTTCAAGTGAAAAAAGGCCTTTCTTTTAAAAAAATTGAAGAACGCGACCAATAAAAAAGGGAAATAGTTACAAAGCTAACTGGGAAATGTTTTTTTGACCTGAATATTGTGATTGTTTTCTGTACCATTTTCACACAGACACAAAAGAAATAAAATTTAAAATCAAGATTTAGGTGATATATTGCTGATGAGGAAAAATGTAAAATGCATTTTTGTAGAAGAGATAGCTTAGAAGGCAGGAACACATGTATTATATGCAGAAGACCTGGCTTTGACCCCCAGTACTTTATGTACCCTGATCAATGCCAGAAATGACACTGAGCACTGAGTATGGAGTATTCCATGATCACTCCAGGTGTGCCCCCAAATAAATGATATGCATGTGTAATGGTATAAAAATATAAAATACTATGACAATAGTCCTCTGAGCTCTTTTTAGAATCCTCCATCCTCTCATCATTCATTTGGAAAGCAAAACCAGAAACAGTATCATTGCCAAGCTAGTCACATAATCAACAACATATATTATTGTGTATTCAGGATACTAGAAGATGATACAAAAGAGAAAGTCTCATTCTTTGTCCTTCAGGAGCTCATAATAGGAAGGATGATTTGTGCCATATATTTTGGCCATGGGAGTTGGAATGCAATCATGAAAAGAGCATAGGCTCTGGAGTGAGACAGATCAGTGATGTAATCCCCAACGCTGCAAAACTTTAGCTGCGTGATCTTAATAGTAATAGCTAAATTCCAGAGGGTTTACTACACAGCAGGAAAGCTGGTCCATAATCTATTCCTGTTAATTCTCACAAACCTTACCAAGTTACTATCTTAATTTCACATAAACTCATGTTATTTAATTTCCTGCATCTCCATTTCCTTGGGGTAAAGAAGGATTAATACCAACCTCCTATTATGGGTTTGTAAGTTAAATGAGTTAGTGCATAAAAATTAATTAAGGTATAGTAGAATGCCAATGACTATGGATACCATCATTTAATTGTCCCATGTTGCTAGAAATAGCATATATTTAGAGAACTTGCTCTAAGGAAACATTTTGAAGATCACTACATTTTTACATATACTGTCTGAACTACTTATTAAGGTAATTTAACTCAGCAAATGACTGTTTCCAGAGATGTATGAAAAAGTTCATGTCATTAGGATGGTTCTAATCTAGGATTCAATAACAGAATATATTTAGTCTAGGGGCTGGAGCTAACACGGTGGGTAGGGCGTTTGCCTTGCATACGACTGACCCAGGTTCTATTGCCAGCATTCCATATGGTCCCCCGAGCACCGCCAGGAGTAATTCCTGAGTGCATGAGCCAGGATTAATCCTGTTCATCATTGGGTGTAACCCAAAAAGCAAAACAAACAAACATAAAAAAACACAATATATTCATTCTTAAATTAAGACATCTTACCAATAACCCAAGTTTGAAAGCTTGAGGATACTTGTCTTTATTTTGGAATAATCTATTATTACATTCTTTATCACTGTTTTATTCTAAAACTGCAAGAAAAATTTTTCCTGTGAAACAAAACTTTCTAATAGTCAAATATCGTGTAAATTCACTTAACTGTGATTATTCTGGTTTTATATATTGATAAAACTCATATTTATAAATATCTGTACCCATTGAACACATGTCCATTTCCAATCATTCATATGCAATTCTCCCAATAAACACAAAAAGCTGTCAGCATTGAGATATATGTTTCTGATTATCTAAACCACCATTCAAACTCACTACTATTGTAATTACTGTTTTGAATGAAATAAAAAAATCAATAATGGGAAAATTTTTTTATTCATATCACATGGCAATGTACTTTCAATTCTTACCAAGATTTCCCAAGATATTTATGATGAAATCTATCCAGAACACTGATCTCAATTGGAAATCTTAAAGTTTGCGAGAATGTGGGAAATTTCCCCAGGGAAATAGAAGGCTAAAAAATACTCCGCATATCTGCAGCAAATAAGTATTAAGCATGTATAATACATCTAAATTTAAAATAATGTATAATGGAATATCTGACATTGTAAATAATATACACGATAATTTATATCTTGTGTCAGATTAATTCTAACACAGTTTCTAAAACTGTAATTTAAATCATCACTGAAACAATGTAATTGTTACTTAAATTTTATTTTATTTCACCATAAAATCTTTAGTACAATCACTGTCCTTTTCCTACTTCTGGAAAAGAAGGAAAAGGACAGAATGGCAGTGCATTTGTATGGGTAAATGATATTAAAATTTACCAACAGAAAGTTTTTTTAACCCAGCGAAGAATTTTTACTCAGAACAAAAGAATATCTTAAGAATATCTTAAGAATATCTTTAATACATCTAGAGATTTTAACTCAGCTAAGCTTGAAATTAAGTCATAAAACTGATGCTTTATGCCACATGTAATGTTTTTAGTTATTGAGTTTTCATTTACTTATTTTAGTTTTCTTGATGATATATTTGTATTCAATTTTAATTGAATTCATTTCTGTTTTGAATACTGAGGCTACCACATATCAATATTGAAAGACAGCCTCTTCATTGCAGATTAAATAGATGTCAAGTGTCTTGATTGGAAATGGGCGATTTATCTTTATATGAAAACATCTCCATTTATGAAATTATTACTGACTACCAATGCTGGGATCTACACTGACACTAGACATAAATATAACTGCAGAAAACAGCAAGGAAGAGCAAGACAAAGAATCAAAATTCAAGGTGAGAAGTAATATACCAGTGATGGATACAAAGCTCCACAGCACATGTGGTATGGATATGCACTTTCAAAAGTCCCCATTTCTTCAAGTCCACCTGAAGAGATGAATCTCAAAAGACAAAATTAAAACTAACGAATAAAAACCAAGGAGGATATGTTCAACGAAAAAAAACTACATGATACAAGGCCTGGAGAATACAGAGTATGGTCCTGGCAAGATCCCCATGGCATATTCGGTAAAAGGTAAAGGTAAAGGCCCTCCCGTTGTTCATCAATTTGCTCGAGCGGGCCCAGTAACGTCTCCATTGGAGACTTTGTTGTTACTGTGTTTGGCATATTGAATACATCACGGGTGGCTTGCCAGGCTCTGCCGTGTGGGCGAGATACTCTCGGTAGCTTGCTGGGCTCTCCGAGAGGGGCAGAGGAATCGAACTCGGGTCGGCCATGTTGGCTGCATGCAAGGCAAACGCCCTACCACTGTGCTGTCGCTCCAGCCTTGCACGCAGCCAACATGGCATATTCAATATGCCAAAAACACTAGCAATAAATCTCACAATGGAGACATTACTTGTGCCCGCTCGAGCAAATCGATGAACAATGGGAGGACAAGTGCAGTGCTTACATGGTCCTTAAAGACAATATCCGTTACTTGTATTCATAGTTACAGCATATACAAGAGGCAGAGGGCATAGCATAAAGTTAAGATTTGCTACCCGTAACTCAAATTATAAAAGATTCTTCAGTGCTATGATAAGAAATTTGGATTCTACAATACAGGAATTGGTTTCTTTTATAAATTTCTCCTTTGAAATCTTTGAAAGTTATTTACATGAAAAATATCCCTTGACTGACTGAACACCATTCCTATGCCAGGCATTTTGCTAAGCCAAAGACCAGTAAATACCACCCAGGTCAAATTTCGCCCACTGACCATTTTCACATGTGCCTCAAACTGAGAATAATTTTTGCATTTCTAATGGATCCCAAAAATAAGAATATTAGTTCATTTAGTATCTAAAATTTAAATTGAAATTTAGTATCTAAAATTAAAACTGAAATTGAAATTCAGTTCCCAGGGCTGGAGCCATAGTACAGCAGGTAGGGCATTTGCCTTGCACATGGTTGACCTGGGTTCTATCCCCAGCATCCCATATGGTCCCCCAAGCACTGCTAGGAATAATTCCTGAGTGCAGAACCAGGAGTAACCCCTGTGCATCTCTGGGTCTGACCCAAAAAGCAAAAAAAAAAATGCAGTTCCCATAAATTAGTCTTTATTAGAACACAATTATTCATTCTTTCGTATATTGTCTGTAACTGTTGTCCTACAATAATAGGGTTGGTAGCTGTGACTGAGTGAGGCCACAAAACCCTAGATAATGAGGAAACAAAATAAGGTCAAATTATGGGGAAAATTAAGAAGCAGACCTATACCACAACTCAGTATGAGATGTCCTGTGAGCAACAGAGAGATGTACAAGGGATAAGGCACTTGCCTTACACATCACTAATCCTGGTTCTATCCCCACCATTGTACATGGTTCCTGAAGAATCACCAAGGGTGATTCCTGAGCAGTTACCAGGAGTAAATCCTGATCATTACCCAAAGTAATTTTTAAAATAGAAGTACTAGAAAGAGCCCCCAATACGTGAAAGAGCCCCCAGTATGCCATTGGGCTATACCAGCACATGACAGGGAAGGATGGAGATGTTACTGGCGCCCACTCGAACAAATCGATGAACAATGGGATGACAATGACAGTGACAGAAGTACTAGGGAGTAAATAATCTTGAAGCTGCAGTGATATATAGAAGGGCTATACCCTAAATGTTCTCTCTCAATAAAATCACAAAAATAATGTTTATACTGATACTTTTTTGTATCAACTCATTTTTTATTTTCTAATTGAATCACAGTGAACTACACTATTACGAAGTTGTTTATAATTGTGTTTCAGTTATATAATGTTCCAAAACCTGTCCTTTCATCAGTGTATATATCATATCACCACAAATATCCCCAATTTTCCTCTTTTCCCCACACCCCAAGCTGGCCTCTATTGCAGGCACTTTTTCTCTCTCTCTTTCTCTGTCTCTCTCTCTGTCTCTCTCTGTCTCTCTCTCTCCCTCTCTCCCTCTCACTCCCTCCCCTTGGGCCTTACAATTTGCAATACAGATACTGAAAGTTAACAAGTATATCCCTTTACCTGCTTTCAACATTCAATTCCTGTCCAAAGTGATCATTTCCAACGATACTGATTTCCATACTGATACTTAGTATTACTATGCATGCCAGGCTCTGTTCTTCATCTTTGTCGTTCATTCCTCACTTGTGACCTATGCAGCTAACTGCTGCTGGCGTAGACATGAAACTAAGTGATTATACTTAACGAATCTCTTCTACATGAAAATACTGTCTAGTGTTCAAATCACCTTTTCTTTCTGTTTCTGGCTCAATATTTGAACAGTTGCAGCATCACTGTACTTCCTCTGACAAGTGAGACAGGTAGTTGAATAATCATTCATTCATCCAGAACAACTATATACTAAGTGTCTATCAAGTATCAGGAATTGTGCTGGCATGACAATAGTATACATTAGTATTTCTCATCCCCAAAGGTTCTGACTGTTGTATGAGTAAAGCAAAAACATCACCAATCTCAGATATCTCTTCAAACAGTTACTCTTCTTTCCATCAGCTAAAGATTTCATTATTGGATACACCTAATCCTTGAAATCCTTCTTATTAAACCAACTAAGTGGGTTTTCGTTTTTTGTTTTTTGGTTTTTTGTTTTGTTTTTTTTTTTTTGCTGTTCTGGTAAGAATGAGAAGGTAGAAAAAAAAGAGAGAATTAATGATAACGAAGCTAATAAAGACAGAAAGCAGTGCCTCACAGTATTATGGATCTGTTTCTGAGAAGCAAAACTTTTGAACTCCAAAAATATTGTTACTTGAAATAACTAGTTTAAGAACAGAGGGAATGAAATTTAGGAGAGGGGAGGGTAACTGACTTTGGTCTGAACAAGAAATGAATTTCTCTCAGTGATATGTAGCATTTCCTTTCATTTATAAAAAAAAGTTTCGTACCTCTAAATATTTTACTTACACTAAATCAATTTGCTTTTGAGTTCAGATTCAATTTAGTAATTGTGTATTTAACAAGGATACAGGATATGGTATATTTTGTAGGCCTAATTGTTTTATTAGAAAATTAGATAAAATTGGATGACAAAGAAGCTACCATTTTATTGGAGCAGTGCATACACAGCAGAAGAGTTACGAGTCTAGATTTATATAACATAAGCAGAAACTTTGATATTTTTCGATGGAAAGTATATGGAAATTTTTCTCAGTTCTTTGCTGAGCCTACTTTTGAGACTAAATAGGAAACACTAAGAGGGAATAACAGCATTTTGTTCCTCTGTACTTTTTCAGCTCCCCTGAGATGCAAAGCTTTACTAGTAACTTAGAGTCTGAACTCTGTCTGCTTGACAGCAGAGAAAGGGGGGCGGGGGAAGGGAAAGTTTTTTTTTAATGGGGGAAGGGGAAACCACAAGTCTCTCCCACAAACTACCCACCTACGTTTATCTCTCAATCAATTTTTCTTCATCCACAGTATGTTATCATCTTTATCGTCAGAGGGAAGTTAATGTCAGTTACCTTGTTCAAAGGTTTATAGATGAGTTAAATAGACATTTGTTAAGACTGTGAAAAGTCAAAAGTGTTGATTAATTCTACAGTGTCTTTTGTATCTGACTAAATTAAAAGTTTTACAATATCAGGATCAGCTGTCTTGGAGAGATTCTTTGTTCTTATTTCTGTAGCATGCACTGATGTGGAGACGTTTTCTTCATCACAAAAATTCTTCCTTACCCACCAGCCTCCACTGTGTTGTAATGTAATTATCATCTGCTAAATTAGAAGTCAAATGAGAGGTCCATGGTCTGTGCAATCTCCATAGCTTTCTGCATCAGATTTGGTCTGTACTACTAGAAGTAAAACAGCATAAGAAACCTGACTGCACTCTTGATAGAAAAGGAATACTCATGTGGAGTTAGACAAATAGTTGTCTAGATAGAAATATGGATCTCACCAAGCATAACTTCTGAAATGACTCTGTAATAGTGTTCAAGGTGCCTACTTCCTGATTAGTCACCACCTCTACAGATTGCTTTCTACTTTGGAGCTAGATGAAATTAATGTCCCATAAGAGAAACCATTCTAGTGTCTACATAATGACAAACAAATATTTACAGCCTTCTTTCAGTAAGACATAGATCAATGTTACTCTGAATTGTTTTTGGTTGTAGGAAACAATTTCTACATTAAAGGTATCATCCATGTTCAATCATAGTTGGTAAAATTTTTCCAGGATATTTTATTGCTGTTGTTTTACTATTGCTGTTGTAAATATATAGATTTGTTTTTAATTTGCTTTGTATTGAACTTAGTAGATCATAAATACCATTGCTCTTTTAAGGTCCAATAATGAAAAATAAATTTCTATGAGAGTGATTTATAATCTAATTCAAACGTAAGCATTTAACTCTAACTTAAAAAATTAGTTGTGCCATCTTAATTCCAGTGCAATCAGAGTTTTGACCTAAAGAATTGTTGAAAAATATTGAGCATATACTGCACATACATTATATACCACACATACAGATAAACACAAGAAAAATAATATATATTCTAAGGCAACTGCTAATACACAGTAAGATGTCAGATTTTTAATCCCACTTTTTAATATACACCATATATATTTCACTACATATAGAAAATCAATTAATGAGTTACTCATTATTTATATTTCAAAGAGTAGAGCAAGTAAAAATACTAGCAATATAATAAATTTTTGCTTCTTCATTCATTTTTGTTTGGAGGCTACACCCAACAGTGGGCAGGGGCTAATCCTGGCTCCATGCTCAGGAGTGACTCCTGGCTGTGCCAAGGGGACAATTGGCAGTGCTGGGAATTTAAGCCAGGGTCACAACCATTGTGGCCACTTGCAAGGCAAGTGTTTATCTTCTGTGCTGTATCCAACCTCTGCCTTACAATAGTTTGAAGCAACTTTTACAATATTTTGTTTAGGTAGCACTGCACTGTAGCACTGCTCTGTAGCACTGTTCATCGATTTGCTCAAGCGGGCACCATAACATCTCCATTGTGAGACTTGTTACTGCTTTTTGCCATATAGAATACACCAAAGGGGGAGCTTGCCAGGCTCTGTCGTGTGAGCAGGATACTCTCGGTAGTTTGCCGGGCTCTCCAAGAGGGACAGAGGAATCGAACCGGGGTCATCCATGTGCAAAGCAAACGCCTTACCCACTGTGCTATTGTTCCAGCCCTCTATTTAGGTAAACATAAGTAATAACCATGCATGCAAAACATGAATCAAAATTAGCCTATGGAGGCTAGAGTGGTAGTACAGTGGGTAGGGCCTCTGCCTAACATGTAGTTGACTAAAGCTCTATCCTGGCTTCCCATATGGTCCCTGAGTACCATCAGGAATATATCCTGAGCACAGAGACAGAAGTAAGACCTGAGCATTAGCAGTTGTGGCCCAAAAAACAAACAAAAATTATCCTACTACCTTTTGATCACTTTCTGATGTCACTGATTAAATGCAAAGATTTCTTAGGTGTTCCATTTAAGCACTTTCCTTTGTCCACTTCTTTTTCAGACTTTACCTGAGTACACAGTTTTAGTCATTCAGAGAAGGCAAAGAAAGAAGAAGGAAGGGAACTTGTAAGCACTATTAACTAAGTCTCCCATAACTCTACTGACCTGAACACAAGACAGAGTTGTCTTTTTTTTTTCTTGTTAATGTGAATTTACTAAACCTGGGCTAAGTTCAGAAAGATCTCTTATCAACAGAACAAATTGATCTGTTCATTTATCTTATTTTCTTTCTACAGTTAACCTTTACTCTTCATGTCACACACTTACTTATTAGTGTCATGAACAGCCTTGATTCCTCATCAGTTGTTAGATGCTGGTCATTTTCCCAACTTTGCTTTGGTTTGCAGAGTCTAGGAAATGGTCTATGTTTTGAGTTTGTTAAATAATGCCATTGTTCAGTTTATTCTCAGCATTTTCCATTTTTATCAAAGGTTTTTATTTCAGAAAGTATTCAAATTGTAATAAATCTTTTGCAAACTCCAAGTTAAAACACAGTAGTCAACAAAGAAAAGTATTTAAAACTATAAATTTACATTTAAACATTTGACCATGATGCACACTTATATGGCAATAGCAAACAGCATGAGATAAAAACAGAACACAGCTTGAAATTATGGTACCAAATTATCTAATTTTGTAATAATTTTAGGGTCTTTCCCTTAAAAATCAATTTCAAAGACAGGTTTTTTCATGAAATTCTCTTTTGGTTTTGAATAGCTATTCCAGGTTCACAAAATGACATAAAAACACTATTTCTATAATAATTATTTCTAATTTTTAAATTTAGCTAAACAGCATCTGACACACACATACAGCTATAAAATTAGAAAAACCACTGAACTGAAAGAAGACTAATTTAAAATATGTAAATGGGAGTTATTTAGGCTGGACAAAGGACTTGCGTATGAGTTTCTATGAGTTTCTGTAGTAGCAAAAAAAACAGAATTTACATTTACACAATTTTTGGTACATTCCTAAAAGCAGCATAGATACGAAAAGAATAATATCTAAACTCAAATAAATAAATAAATTTAAATGCTGTTCATGAGTCAATAAAGTAAGGATAAATATTTCTGTTTTGTTTCACTTTGTTTGGGGTTAAGAAGTTTGGGGGTGAGCTATATCCAGTTCAGTGTTGGGGTTCCTCCTGGTGGTACTCCAGGGTCCAGGAACCATACAGTGTATAGTGCCAGGAATCAAATCTAGGTCTCACAGTGAAACACATTTGCTCCAGCCTTTGAGTTATCTCCTTGCCCTTCCATGTTTAACCTCTGAATCTTATACTTTTTTATTTTCAAAGGAAAAAATCCAGTAAATCTTTGGTGAAGAAAAAAAAAATTGACCTCACCTTAAATTCCAGTAGAAACATCAATGAAATAGTTCTGGGTCACCCACTACTGAATGCTTACATATAGCTAATGTCCTCAAAATCCAAATTATATGTCAGCACAGACAAAAGCAAAACATGTTTTTTAAAAATTTTATCGAATCACTGTGAGATAGTTACAAGCTTTCATGTTTAGATTACAATCACACAATGATGAAACACCCATCCCTCCACCAGTGCACATTCCCCACCACCAATCACTTAATCACTTAATCCCCGTTATTCATCGATTTATTCGAGCGGGTGCCAGTAACGTCTCCATTCATCCCGGTTGCGTGCTAGCGTAGCCCAATGGTATCTGTTCATTTTAGGAACATGTAGAGCCTCAAACCGATCATTTAGGGTCTTGACGAAGAAGTCTGACCATCTTATAGGTGGGCGTCCACGTGATCTTTTGATGTCTCGTGGAATCCAATCAGTAATGGCTCTAGTCCAGCGGTTGTCTGTAAACCTCATTACGTGTCCAGCCCATCTGATTTTTGATGTCTTGGCAAATGAGACAGCGTCCCTGATTCTTGAGCGTTGACGAAGATCAGAACTCCGGATTCTATCTCTCATTTGAGTGAATCGTGATATTCCAAGCATAGTTCTTTCGATTCCTCTTTGAGAGACCCGAATAGTGTTCTCATCCTGTTTTCGTAGGGTCCAGGTCTCTGAGGCATATGTTAATGCAGGAAGAATAGTGGAATCAAAGAGATGTGCTCGTAGCTGGAGGTTCTTTGTCCTTTTAGTTATTTCTTCAATGCTCTTGAAGGCATTCCAAGTAGCTCTCTTCCTCCTGCGCAACTCAGGTGCCAGGTCATCCATCATGTTGATTTCTCGACCTAGGTATATATAACTGTTGCATTCGGAGATGGTGGTTCCGTTGAGAGTGAATGGAGCGTCAGGAACAAGGCTGTTTCTCATAAACATTGTCTTCGTAAGATTCAGCTGTAGTCCGACCTTTCCACATTCACGGTCAAAGTCGTTCAGCATTTGTGCCGCTTGGTTGATGTTTGGTGTTATTAGAACGATGTCATCAGCAAAGCGGAGGTGGTGTAGTTGCCGACCATCTATCTTCACTCCCATGTTTTCCCATTCCAGTCGTCGCATGATGTTCTCGAGGGTGGCACTGAAGAGTTTTGGTGAAATGGTATCACCCTGCCGAACCCCTCTCTTGATATGGATGATTACTTCTTTGTAGAATGGTGAAATCTTGGTAGTGAATCCACAATAGAGCTCACGAAGGATCCTGATGTATTGAGTTTGTACGCCCTGATTGGCTAGGGCTTCCATGACCGCTTCCGTCTCAACAGAATGAAAGGCCTTCTTTAAATCAATGAACGTTAGACAGAGCGGCATCTTGAACTCCCGAGACACCTCAATGAGCTTGGTTATTGTGTGGATATGGTCGATGGTACTGAATCCTTTTCGGAATCCAGCTTGTTCACATGGTTGTCCTTCATCTAGTGTTCTGCTAATCCTATTCAGGATGACTCGAGTGAATAGTTTGTAGATGACAGACAATAGGCAGATTGGGCGATAGTTGCCAATGTCGTGGATGTCTCCTTTCTTGTATAGTAGTACAGTCTTGCTGGTTTTCCATTGGGATGGAACCTTGCATTCAGACAGGTAGCGTGTGAAGAGTCGAGCCAATGTATTGATGAGTACTGATGGTAAGTTCTTCAGGTGTTCAGGTCTGATCTTGTCTGGGCCAGGTGCTCTTTGTTTCTTTACCGACGAGATGGCATGTTGGATTTCGGAAGGGAGAACATTGGGAACGACATATCCATCATGTGGTATGTGGTATGTGGGCAAGTGGATGTGGCTATTAAAGAGATCTGAGTAGAAGTCATGAATAATCTTCTCCATTGCCCTTCTGGAAGATGTGATAGATCCATCATGATGTCGGAGGGCAGTCATCTTGGTTTTGTAGTTGGTGAAGGACAGGCGGGCATTACGAATGTTTTTCCCAGCTTCTGCTGCATCTACCAGTACTGCTGCTCTCCTGTTTTTGAGGTCATCCTTGATGGCTTTTCTGCACTGTTTTGCCAGTTCGGACGTTTGCTTGTGGTTGCCTGAGGCATGTGCCAAGCCACGTTGGTGAATAAGTTCAAGAGTGTTCGAAGAAAGATGGTTTTTTGTGGTTATCTCTCTCTTGGCATTCCTTGCACAATCATGGAGGTGCTGAATCATTCGATCGTATTCCTCATCAATGTTGTCAATGACGGCATCTTCCCATGTTGCCGCAACAGAGCCAAAGAGTTCCCAGTTGGTGGTTGTTCTGGGAGTCCTCTTCTTAAACCTTGCATTCTTTTCTCCTCGTTCTGTGAGGTAGAATTTTGCACGAAGAAGACGGTGGTCTGATCCCGTTTGGAATTTTGGGACAACAGCAACATCGGTTAGGCAAAACCGCCGATTGAATATGATGTGGTCTATTTCATTGTGGAACCGTCCATCGGGAGACTCCCATGTCCAACGTTTAGATTCAGCCTTTTGGAATTGTGAGTTACCATGCAAGGTTTTGGTTGACATGATGAACTCAGACAGTCTGTCACCCTGTTTGTTCTATTCCAGGCCATGGGTTCCGATGTGGAGTTCATCGACTGATCTTCTTGGTCCTATCTTGGCATTAAAATCACCGACAATGATCTTGTAGAAGGTGTGATCTTCTTTATAGAATTTCTCCAGCTCCATGTAGAATTTCTCAGTTTCTCTTTCACCATAACTGGATGTTGGTGCATAGACAACAAAGATAGAAACTGCCGGTAGTGAGCCACATTTATTCAAGTGTAATCGTCCGATTCGGGTTGTTAGGCATTCAAATGAATCAATGCTCGTGACTAAGTTTGTGTTGACAAGGATACCGACACCACCGACGCCTCTTTTATCACATGTTCCAAGGAACAGTTCTTCTCCAGTGTCGAAAACAGCATGATGGGATTGATGTCGTCTCGTTTCGGTCAGACCAATGATGTCGTACTTGATCTTTCGTGCTTGTACCATAAGGTCTTCAATGGATGCAGCAGATGCCAGCGTACGAGCATTAAAAGTACAGACAATCATTTTTGTTTTTCTGCGTTTTGGCAGCCTATGTCTGCCTTGGTGTTTTATCAGCCTCTCCTTCCATATCCTTCTCGACTCTGCATATTCAGGGTTAGGGAAATGAGATCCATTTATTACTGGATTTGGCATATCAATTTGGTCTATTTGGCATAGATCACGGATAGCTTGCCAGGCTCTACCGTGCGGGTTGGATATTTAAGGATATTTAAGGTACCCTGAAAATTTAGAGAAAAGTAAATAAATAGTCGCGCGGCCACGAATGCGGCCGCGCGCTCCCGGGAGCTTGTTGTGATAATCTCTGGATCCTGGCCTTTGTTGGGGTTACACGGCAGTTGGAGGGTGTAACTGTCTAGCTACTGACAGGTCCAGTCCCAAACCGTGCAGGCTTGGAGATCTCAGCCCCGGGTCCCACACACCTGGGTTCCTCTGCCAGTTCTGTTATGTCTGAAGCTTATCCAAGTGTGTGGAGAGTGGCCCCAGTAAGGCCTTGGTTGGGGCCTGGAGGTCTTCAGCTGTTGGGCCCTGGCGAGGATAGTCAGACACAGGGTAGGAGACTCTGCCTTGTGCTCTCCCGGGAGCTTGTTGTGATAATCTCTGGATCCTGGCCTTTGTTGGGGTTACACGGCAGTTGGAGGGTGTAACTGTCTAGCTACTGACAGGTCCAGTCCCAAACCGTGCAGGCTTGGAGATATCAGCCCCGGGTCCCACACACCTGGGTTCCTCTGCCAGTTCTGTTATGTCTGAGGCTTATCCAAGTGTGTGGAGAGTGGCCCCAGTAAGGCCTTGGTTGGGGCCTGGAGGTCCCCACCACCAATATCCCCATTATACCCCTCCTTTTCCACCCTCCCCCTGCCTCCATGGCAGACATGATTCCCCGTAATCTCTCTCTACTTTTGGGCATTATGGTGTGCAATACAGACCCTGAAAGGTTATCATGTTTGGTCCTTTATCTACTTTCTGCACACATCTCCCATCCCGACCGATTCCTCCAGCCATCTTTTTCTTTTGATCCCTTCTTTATTCCAGCTGCCTTCTCCTCTTTGCCCATGCGGCAGGCTTCTAGCTATGGAGCAATCTACCTGTCCCGTGTATCTGCTGTCCTTAGGAGTCAGCCTCATGTTATGTTGTTTTATACACCACAAATGAATGCAGTTCTTCTATGTCTGTCCCTCTCTTTCTGACTCATTACACTTAGCATGATGCTCTTCATGTCTATCCATTTATAAGCAGAGTTCATGACTTCATCTCTCCTGACAGCTGTATAGTATTCCATTGTGTAGATGTACCAAAGTTTCTTTAACCAGTCATCTGTTCTAGGGCACTTGAGTTGTTTCCAGAATCTGGCTATTGTGAACAGTAGTACAATGAACATATAGGTACAGATGTCATTTCTACTGCGCTTTTTTGCATCCTTGGGATATATTCCCAGAAGTGGTATTGCAGGGTCATATGGAAGCTCAATTTCTAGTTTTTGAAGGACTGTCCATATTGTTTTCCAGAAAGGCTGGACTAGTGGGCATTCCCACCAACAGTGAAAGTGTGTCCCTTTTCCCCCACATCGATGCCAGCACTGGTTGCTTTTGTTCTTTTGAATGTGTGCTAGTCTCTGTGATGTGAAATGATATCTCATTGTTATTTTGATTTGCATCTCCCTGATGGCTAGCAATGTGGAGCATTTTTTCATGTGCCTTTTGACCATTTGTATTTTTTTAGGAAACTTCTGCTTATTTCTTCTCCCCATTTTTTGATGGGGTTGGAGGTTTTTCTCTTGTACAATTCTACTAGTGTCTTGTATATCCTGAATATTAATCCCATCTCAGATAGATATTGGGTAAATATTCTTTCCCATTCTGTGGGCTCTTTCTGTATTTTGGTCACTGTTTCTTTTGAAGTGCAGAAGCTTCTTAGTTTGATGTCACTGTTACTGTCACTGTCCTCCTGTTTTTCATGGATTTGCTCGAGCGGGCCCAGTAACATCTCCATCGTGAGACTTGTTGTTGCTGTGTTGGATATCGAATACATCACAGGTAGCTTGCCAGGCTTTACCGTGCGGGCGAGATACTCTCGGTCGCTTGCCAGGCTCTCCGAGAGGGGTGGAGGACTTGAACTCGGGTCGGCCATGTTGGCCACTTGCAAGGCAAATGCCCTACCCGCTGTGCCCTAGTTTGATGTAGTCCCATTTATTTATGTTTGCTTCCGCTTGCATGGTCAGTACTGTTTCATCCTTAAAGATGTTTTTAACTTCAATGTCGTGAGAGTTCTGCCTACATTTTTCTCTATGTACCTTATGGACTCATGTCTGATATTGAGGTCTTTAATCCACTTTGATCTGACTTTTGTGCCTGGCATTAGACAGGGGTCAGAGTTCATATTTTTGAAGGTAGCTACCCAGTTTTCCCAGCACCACTTGTTGAAGAGGCTTTCCTTGTTCCTCTTCACATTTCTTGCTCCTTTGTCAAAGATTAAGTGGTCATATATTTGGGGATCTGTGACAGAATACTCGACTCTGTTCCATTGGTCTGCAGGTCTGTTTCTAGCCCAGTACCATGCTGTCTTCATTACTACTGCTTTGTGGTACAGTTTGAAGTTGGAGAGGGTGATGCCACCCATCTTCTTATTCCCAATGATTGTTTTATGTATTCGTGGGGGTTTATTTTTCCATATGAATTTCAGGAGTGTTTTGTCTATTTCTTTGAAAAATATCATGGGTATCCTGATAGGGACCACATTGAATTTGTATAGTGTTTTGGGCAGTATTGCCATTTTGATAATGTTAATCCTCCCTATCCATGAGCAGGGGATGTGTCTCCATTTCCTAGTGTTCTCTTTTATTTCTTGCAGTATTTTTTTTTTAATTTTCCTTGTATAGGTCCTTCACCTCTTTGGTTAAGCTGATTCTGAGGTACTTGATTTTCTGAGGTACTATTGTGAACAGGATTGTTTTTTTGATGTCTATTTCTTCTCTTTCATTATTTGTATATAAGAAAGCCATGGGTGTTGGTTTTGTAGTCTGCCACTTTACTAAACCAACCGATTGTTTCTAGGAGCTTTTCTGCAGAATCTTTAGGGTTTTCTACCATATCATCTGAAAATAGTGATAGTTTGACCTCTTTCTTTCCTATCTGTATTCCCTTGATATCTTTCTCTTGCCTATCTGGAATGGTCAGGATTTCCAGTACTGTAATGAATAGAGTGGCGAAAGTGGGCAACCTTGTCTTGTGCCCGATCTTAGAAGGAAGACTTTTAGTTTTTCCTCATTGAGAATGATACTTGCCACTGGCTTGTGATAGATGGCTTTGACTATATTGAGGAAATTTTCTTCAATGCCTATTATAAAAGAAAAACATTTTGAAAATCACCAAAATTCACCTTTATTATAAGTAAGTTTACACGAGTTGTGTAAACTCAGTTAATTTCTCTAAGTTTTCCCCTAAACAATTGCTCTAATCATAACAGAAGGTTCTCAAAGCTCCTGACAGCCAGCAGTGACAGAGTTGACTACAGGCTGACTGGCCACCTGTTGAGAGGTAAGAGCCAAGAACAAATGTGAGCAAAATAAGCTTTATTTATCAAGCAAGAAAAGGGGCATCTGCTATAACAGCCAGTACAACCACCCCAAAGGACAAACTATAGACCTAACTACTTCTCAGTCCCTGTTTGCTTCTCTTTACTCCTCCTTCATACATAATTCAGGAGTCTCTGCCACCTACTATTTGTGCTATGATAACAATAACGTGCTACTAAAAGTATGCTTGTCTTCATCTTTAAAGAATGAAAACATATTAATTTAATGAGCAGTTAATTTAAATAACATTAAAAGTATTTAAATGGAATCTTAAGTCTAATATATTAAATAATGAAAATTAAAATGTTAATATATTTAACCTTGGGGTTTTGTATTAGGGTCACACTTAGCAGTTCTCATCAGCTACTCCTGGTTCTGTATTCAGGGGATACTTGCCAGGAGTGTTTAGGAGACTGCAATGCTAAGAATTGAAGCTGAACCATACCTTTTGTGCTTATCTCCTTAGCCCCTATTTACCTTTTCTTTAATAAAATGGTAGGTAGGAAATATTGAAACTTGTTTGGGTAATTATTTAATATTATTTGATATTTTTATTTCATGAAATTAGACCAACTATTGTCAAACATTTGATCAGGCTTCATAACATATAAGGGAAATATCCAATGATAGCATTATTGTGCTCTGGTAAGATGATAGGAAAGAGGATGAACATCATTAGGAAAGAACCAGCTAGAATATGATGTGTTGGACAGATTAACCTAAATGTTATCTTTTTAAAATTAAACTATGCTCATTAAGGAGATTTTATCATAGCCATTTTTCAGGTAAATTTTATCTGAAAGGTTAGTGAATGCACCTCAGGTCATACAGCTGAGTAATTAGTAGGCCTTTCACTTGCAAAACTGCCAACTCTGGAAAACTATGCATTATGTAGTTCCTAAGACATATGCCTAAAAGATCTAAATTCAGAAGAGAAAGTGCCTGAGTATTAGATAGTATGGCAGAGCACCATGAATTGACAGAATGAACTTTGCCCCATGGCTTCCTTCTCCTCACTTTTTTTTGCCAAAAACAAAAACAAAAGCACAACCTAAACACAAATTATGAACTATGAAGGTAAAAAAGTATAATAACCCTGTACTTCAAAATCACCTCATTAGTTAAATATTGGTCGATGTTTCTCTATAATAGCAATGAAGCCAGAAATGTACTTGTGCCCCTGTTCTGAAGTGCCAGTTCTCTGTTTCTGTCCCATCCTCTAAGCTTACCCCACTTCACACCACCCCCCAAGTACACATCAAGCAGCACTCTACAGAGTAAGGGTGTAAAAGCAGCAGCATTAAGTAATACTTGAAAAGAGTAATATCAGCATTAATAAAGGATACTACTTTCAGAGCTACAGTTACTCCATACCACAATCAATCTTATCTGTCCCCTCATGCAAATGAAGTGTATTTGCATAGGGAGCACAAGCTCTAAGTACCACAGGCCCAGGTTCAAATGCCTCAGGGAGTGTTCCCTGAGTCTAGAATAGCCCCCAACACTTTGCCTGGTATGACCCCAAACCCATATACTCAAAATTAAATAAATAGCAATCTTTCATTCTATCACCCCTCTGTATTATCTTACCATTAGGCACATAATTTAACCTACAGGAAGAATTCACAGTGCCCATTTTTCCACCACCTTATTTCATCTCTCAACTCTTACAGAGGAAAAGTACAGATGTACAAACAGGTTTCTGGGCAGTCTTTTACACATTCATTCATTCATTCATTCATAAATAATGCACAATGGCACTGAGTCATATCCCTGGACCATAAAAAGGTACTTAGGATCAATCAACTGCACAGAAAATTACAATGAATGTACAATTTGCCTGTGCATAAACTTCTTAAAAACATGAAGATTACAGGGTATTCTATGTTACTAATTTCTTGCTTTGAACTAAAGCACATATTATCCATGTTCCAGAATGGCATCATTTCTGCTAACATATACTTTATTACATTTGGTAAATAATCAGGCTTACCTACATTATTGTTAGTCTTATCTCTAATACATTTGATAGTTTCAGAATGTATATCTAGGCAAACTTAATTTCTTATCTGATAAGCCAAACATATCTGGTATAGTAGAAGAGTAATAGAGGAAATAAAAATTGATTTCTTAACATAAGCAAAAATTTAAATGTCTTCTATTGTCAGATTGGGAAAATATGGCCCATAATGTAAATAACGTTGAAAAGTTGGCTGGGAAGTATGCTTTAAAATGAGTTGGAAATAACACTAACTTGAAAATGCAAAGCAATTGTTAGTCCAAGAGATAGAGTTGAATCTATCTCTTGAATCACAAACATCTCTGTTGTAATTTTATCAAATAAAATAATTTTGGATATATTAGCAGAAAAAGTTATTTATAAGCAGGGAAAAGATGTAAGACAAAAATCAATTCAGTACATATTCTTTCTCAACTTCTTTCAACTCAAATTTCTCTGCTGGAATCCAGTAAAACAAATTGGCAGGGATAGAACACTCACATTCAGATTTAATTAAACTTTAAAAATGATTTAATCAAACATTGCCAATTCTCTGACAACAGTTCTTAGAGCTATTTTGCAAACAAAATGTACATGGAAGATTATGAAAAGTGAAAACCATTATGTTTCTATTATTAAATATGACTATATTAATAATTTCTATATTTTGCCTATCTGACCAAAATGGAAAGTTTATAGTCTCAGGACACTCTGACATGATAAGTGATGCTGAACATATTGTTATCTATTTTTTAATTGTTGGAGAGCCATAGTAATTTTTTTCAGAGGAGTGCAGTGATATTTAAAGATTCCTAGGGGAGCACTCCCAGCAGTACATAGTTTGGTAGTATAGGACAGACATTTTGGTACTTTGACCAGAAGACACTGTGCTGTTCTGGCTATCCCACCAGTACTCAGTAACCATCAATCCAGCAGGAGGTATTCTCCCTGTGAACTCTCTCCCTGTGCCCACTATCAACCTTTCATAGCGATTTTTTTTTAGACTCATATAAGACTTCCTTGCCACATTAAGAGAAAAGTCTCAAGGCCTATTTTTTAAATAACGTGAAAACAGCAAATATTTTTGGAATGTCTCACACGTATAAGGGTCAAGAGTGTCGGTAGATTCTCTGGTTCTATAACAAAGGTACTCAAACTTATTTGGCCTACTGCTCCCATCTCAGGGAACAAAAAACAATCAGTGCTCCCCTGGAAATGTACCATCTTTAAGCTAATAAAGAGAAAGTACTGCAATTTGTACCTGAAGCCACTACCATTTTCTGGATTGATCCAGCATTCCCCCGAAGCAGTAGCATCCACTTTGGAAAACATAATCTCTCCAAAAGAGGAACCAGCATTTTCACTAGAGAATTACCTCTCTTCCAGCAAAGGATGGATTTCTTCATGATTTTTGTTATAATTATTCTTGCTATAGTTATCATTTAATAACTATCAAAAGAATAAATATGAATAAAATGTATGATGCAAATTACTCTCTTCTCCAACAAAGCATCGGCTCTACAAGGAAACATTTACTGGTTATCCTCCTACAGCTGTGTTAGACTGGCACCTGGAAAGTTATGGCGTCTGTCAGTCAAACAATTTGTTAATCTTGCTTTCCAAATGCTGAATTTATTGTAGATTACATCACCCTTTGGCATAAATACTGCGCTTCCTGTGAGTCCATATGGAACACCAATAGATGCCTAGTGATGCCATGAGATTTTTCACAAAAACATGTAGAGTCTTGAGAAGTAAAGCCCAGATCAGAAGTAGGGAGTTACTAAAAATGACCTTCATTCTCTGCAGATTTCTTATAAAGAATATAGAAGCCTCTAAAAAGTAGCCCTAGGTCTAGAGAAAGCTCATTAGTAATGGCAACTGCTTTACAGGCCTTAGATTAATGATATTGTGTGTTCAATCCCTGTGACATCACATGGTTGGAGTACAACCCCAGAAGCTCAGCTTAAAATCCTTCCTTCTTTATAGAACAAAGTGTACAATCACCAATGTAAAGGTAAGGTAAAGGTAAAGGCCCTCCCGTTGATCGTCGATTTGCTCGAGCGGGCCCAGTAACGTCTCCATTGGAGACTTTGTTGTTACTGTGTCTGGCATATCGAATACTCTCGGTAGCTTGCCGGGATATGTGAGAGCATCGTGACCAAGCATCTGACCCCGGCAAGCACCAAAACCAAGTGCTAGCAACCTTCAGTCACTGCAACTATAAGAGAAGGGGAATGAGCAAAAATGTTTTAAAATCAAACCAAAAGTCGGCTTCCGTTTTTACAGTTCAGTACATTTCTTTCACATTTAATCAGATCCCAAAGTCCTGTTTTTCACTTATGACAAGGGTTTCAATACGAGTTTATGCCTTACAAAGGTTAATCCTAAACCACATAACTATACTAGCAAAGAAGTTTCTATCAATAATATTTTCAGAAGAAGAAAAAATTCTTATAGATGCGGTATTTATGTCAACAACCTATAAGTAGTTTGTATACCAAACATTTATGTGTAAGTTAACATTATTTCTCCTACAGATCAATGGTTTAAACTGTGGCTATGTTCTGTAGATAGTCTATAAACTCCATTTAAACCATAAGTTAGAATCTGAAAAAAAAATAAACCATATGTTAACATAAGAAAAATACAAAAAATACTACCTCAAATTTATTTCACTGTTAATTATAATACTGGTTCCATAGAAAAATGAATGTAAAGTTTATCCATTCATTCACTTATGTTAAGCTGAATCATATGAAAATGTCATTTTTGTATGTCAAAACTGTTCCATATAAGTAATTTTACAAGGCTCAAGCTGGTGCATTCATTAAAGAAAATTAAATGAATGACAGATAAAAAAAGATTGGATTTGCACTTCCCTGATAAGTAATAAAACTACTTTTTCATATATCTATTTGCCAGTCATATATCATCTTTGAGGAATTATGTGTTCATTATTTCTCCCATATTTGATGGGATTATTTTCTATTGCTTTTTTTGCAAATGTTTTATATATCTTTTTATATATCTTGAATATTAACTCTTTGTCAGATGAATGGTGAGCAACTACTTTTTCCATCTGTAGGATGAAAGTCTTTGGAATATCTTTAATTCTACTCATCATTTCTTTCACAGTACAAAATCTTCTAAATTTTATGTAACCCATTTTGTTTCTGTTTGCTTCTGTTTCCTTAGTCAATGTCATTGAATCACTGAAAAATTCTTTAGATTCAATTTCATAAAGTATTGTGCATACATTTTCCTCAATCAAACTTATGGATTCAGGTCAGAAATCAAGATGTTTAACCTACTTTAAACTGACTTTTGTGAGATAGGATCTGAGCTCATTTACTATATGTGGTTGACCAATTTTCCCAGTTCCATTTCAGACACCTAGCTCCTTTGTGGAAGATTAGTTGTCCATACACTAGAAGACTGTTTCTGAAAGTTCAGTTCTATTCCATTGATCTGAGAGTATTTTCATTCTAGTACCATGCCATATTGATTACTATAGCATTATAGTATATTTTAAAATTGGAGAAAAAGAAACTTCCCGTATTCTTTTTACCTAGGATTTCTTTGGTCATTTGGGATGTTTTCTTTATTTTTCATTCACTTGGGACTTCTCTAGTCATTTACATTAACCATATAAATTTAAATAGACTATGGTCTGTGTCTCTAAAAATTGTCATGGGATTTTTATAGGAACTGCACTGAGCATAGTGCTTGGGTAGGATTACCATCTTCACAATAAATACTAATCCTTCCAATCCATGAACAGGGAGTGTGTTTCCATTTCCTTGTGTCTTTTTCTTTCAATAGTATTTATAGATTTCTTTGTACAAATCTTCCACTTTTGTTTAGGTGATGCCCAAGCACTTGATTTTTTTGGCACAGTTGTAAATAAGAGAATGCTCATCATCCCTTTTCATCAAGGAAATGAAAATCAAAACAAAATGAGATATCACCTCAATCAAGATTAGCAAGCATTATAAGCAACAAAAATAACCAGTGCTGGTGCAGATTGGGGGGTAAAGAAACCCTCATCCATTGTTGGTGAAAATTTTAACTGGTTCAAGTATCTACAGAGAAAAGTATTGGGGAAAGAAAAGAAAGGAAGAAAGGAGGGAAGGAAAGAAGGAAGAAAAGAAAGAAGGAGGGAGGGAAGGAAAGAAGGAAGAAAAGAAAGAAGGAGGGAGGGAGGGAGGGAGGAAGGAAGGAAGGAAGGAAGGAAGGAAGGAAGGAAGGAAGGAAGGAAGGAAGGAGGAAGGAGGAAAAAGCTAACATAAGCTTTGAGATTCTCTATGATTCAGCAATTCCACATCTTGGCATTTAGTCCAAGAGCCCCAAAACACTATTTCAAAGACATTTGTGCTCATATGTTCATTACAGCACTACTCATAATAGCCAAAATCTGGAAACAATGCAAGAAACCAGAACATGTATGTGTATATAGAAACTGTGGTATATATGCACAATAAAATACTACTCAGATATAACAAAAGAAAAATCATGCAATTTGCTGCTGCACGAAACAAATTGGAGGTTATCATACTGAATGAAGTCAGTCAGAGGGAGTGGCATAAATACAGAATGACCTCTCTCATATGTGGAACATAAACACAGTAAAGAGATAACAAATGGCCAAAGGCAATAGAACCTGAGAGTTGGTCTATAGAACTGAGCTTATCAAACAGGAAGAAGGAAGGGATTAGATTGGAGGGAATCTTGGGACACTGATGGTGAGAAGCAGACACCGGCAGAAGGTGTAGCATTGAAATAGTGCACGAAAGAAACCACCATTAGCAGTATTGAAAATCATGGTGTATCAATAAAATTTGAAGGAAAAAAGAAGTTAAGCATGTCACAATCCTTGTATGTATACATAATCACTTTCAGTTAACATACAAATGTATATTACAGTACATGGCATAAGCATCAATGTGGTGGATTTCAACTCAAGAATAGCTAAAAAGAGATTATACATGTTTTAATTATAAACCTTGTAAACAGCAGACATCTTCATACTTCCATGAGACTAGTCTTTTGCCAATCCCACACCCTAAGTAGGGCAGGATGAATATTAGGCATTGCTTGATGAAGCATATGAACATCAGCAAAATGCTTATTAAATTTTCCCACATTAGGAGTAAGTGCATTCTCTATTAATTTATTTGTATATAATGTTCTGTGATAGAAATTTTCTTATGGCTCTATTTAACTGTGATGTTCATTCAAATTTGTTTCGGGTAATAAGTATAATAAGTAATCAATTTAATAAGGATATTCAGTCTGCTTTCCTTTTGAAAAATCTCAAGGATAAACACCTCTGTTTTGTGTAGGCAGTCTTATTATGTTAACTATATTTGACCGAGTATATATTAGAGAGTGAGCCAAACAGGATGTCTGGGTTACAAAGTGATCCCTTATTCTCAACTCTAAATTACATAGTCAATCTTCATTTCTCGTATATTCCCCGTAGTCAATATTATATATATATATATCACATTAATATTATTAAACTATAAAATTAGCTTGGGGAATTATAGGTATAATTTTATAATCAAGCCCAGTACTGATACAACTTTAAAATCTTAATTATCTTGACCTGAATACAAAATGCTTGTTCATTTCTTTTAATCACTGCAAAAATCAAGCAGAAATTTTTGAAATTGCTGCACTTGGAGTAAGGGGGACAAAAATAAAGAAAGCCAGGGTGGATAATCAAAAACAAAGATAGTGATTTTGCACTTGTATCAGAACAACCACATCTAAAAGTCACAAAATGTTCTACTTTGCTTACAAATACTATGCCGAATCATAATAAATACCAGATATTGGTTTATACAAAAATTCCCTACATATTTATCGGTGAGATGTTATATTTAAATTATATTTAAATAAATTTATTAAAAATTTGTAAATTTATTTGTAAATAAATTTAAATAAAATCAATGTATGTAATTCTTTATAAATAATTCACAGATACATTACCTTATTTAAGGCATTATTCATTCAAGCAACAGTTAGGTGTGAGTACCAAGGGTAAAACTATGCTAGACTGTCTCTCCTGAACATTATATTTCAAAGGAAGATGTCAGAGGTACACAACAATATAAATAAAATGTAATTGCACTATAAATTATCAATCAAATTTTTATGTTAATAACATAGAAGTATAGAAATAGATGGAGCATCAAGACCATAAAGGAGTGACCCTCATGGAAAAGTTATGGAAGTGCTATTAGATGAGCTCTAAAGTATTCCACTAGACAAATGAAAGAAGTGGGGAGAAAGAGGATCAATTCACAGAAAAACACAAATACTAAAACTCTAATGATAAAAACAAATGACAGCTATTAAAAAGAAAAAGAAAAAAATACCTACAATTTAGTGTGCCTGGAGTGGAACGAGCAAATGGAGAATAGTCCATGATAAGGCTGGTAAAGCGAACAGGGATAAGATGTCATAGTGCACAATTCTTAATCTCAGAACTAATGACATTTGGGATCAATAACTCTGTTGTAGGAACCAGTATAGCACATTAAATATTCAGATGTTTTCACAGAATCTCTGGTCTCTATACACTTAATGACAAGTAGAACCCATTCCCTGACCCCTGCAACTCCCTACCCCCTACAACACACACACACACACACACACACACACACACACATGCACACACTCCTAGAATCAAAAAGTTTTCAGATTTTGACAAATGTACCCTGAGGACAAAATATGGCCCCCAAATAAGAATCACTACCATATAGCTTTATTGGTGATCTTAATAAGTCTCACCTTTTACTTGAAGTCAATTAGAAAAGAATGAATATTTTAAGGAAATGGGTAATTTTTCAAATAATCTAGGTAGTACAAAAGAAATTCAAGTACTAAAGTTTCACAGCTTCCAGAGAAATAAATAATAGTTCTCCAAGCTAGCAGAAGAGGAACAGACTCAGTATAATAAAAACTCCCAAGGTGACCTAATTAGATTTGATTTATCTGTGAAAGTGAAAACAGGACCACTAGTCATGAACTGGACTGCTATCCATTCATTTATCAGAGGTCTTCTGTGCAACTGTGTTGACCATGTAGCTAGCAGTGATATTTATTAAATGAAATATTTAATGCTGAATTCTTGGTGTCCCTATATGTATATTGAGAAGGGGATGGGACTTAAGTAAAATTGTGTATAGAACAAACTACAGATGGGTCTAGAAAAATATAGATGAGAAATGATTCTATTTTAGACTTTGAGTCTACCTTTACCTTATATTTATCACAATGCTAAACTAATCCAATCAAAATCAAATAAGCTGTACCACCAACAAAAGTCATAATTATTTTTTTCAGAAGTCCCATGACTGAATTAATTTGACACCTTTATTGGTTAGAATAAAATGTTGGTCAACTATTTTCATTCTTGTTAAATCGGTTTCTTCTGTCCTTTAGAAAAAAAAAACACACGAAATTTATCACTAGGCCTTTTTAAATTTCAGTTCGGCTGCATTGTTCGCTATTTTTACCATAATGGGTGCTTGAGAGATGTTCATTTTATCATTTTCTCAAGTGGGCCCAGTAATATCTCCATTGGAGACTTTGTTGTTACTGTGTTTGGCATATCGAATACATCACGGGGAGCTTGCCAGGCTCTGCCGTGCGGGCGAGATAGTCTCGGTAGTTTGCCGGGCTCTCCGAGAGGGGCGGAGGAATCGAACTCGGGTCGGCCATGTTGGCTGCGTGCAAGGCAAACGCCCTACCGCTGTGCTATCGCTCCAGCCCATTATCATTTAATGTCCAGACATTATCATTTAATGTCTGCAAATAAGGTAAGACTAGATGAATTTCCAAAAAACTTTCTATGAAAAGAAAGGAGCATTTTCTATAGTGATCAGGTAAATGTTAATTTTTAATGCCTTTGTCTTTTTCCTTTCTTGCTCTTTCCATCTGTGGGCTCTGCCAATAATCTTCCTGTTCTTTTTCCATCTGTACTTACAAACCATGGCCCATCTGTGAGGGATGAGCTTCAATCAAATCAATAGCCAAGAAACATGAGTCAAAGTCCTTAAGTATTCTGGAATGGAATAACACTGCCAATGGAATCCCGCTCACTCATAAGCTAGGTGACATGTCCTACAGTTAATTTAATTGTTTACATTCTCTCCTTACAGTCCTCGCTCCAGGTTCTAAGCAAATTCCTAATTGTTACAGAACCATATATATAATTCTTATTACTACACATGTATATCATGACTGCTTCTATATACTTTCAGCAGAGTTTTATGAGTTTTGGTAAGTTGCATTGTTCTTTTCAAATGCTCTAGGCTGGGACCCTACTACAGATTTATAAAACAAGATCAACCAGAGATAGAGACAGACCATTCTTACTTTTAACAAGATTCTCAATAGAAAACTCTGCAACACACCAAAATTTAAGAATACTTTATAGACTATAACAATAATTGGTAATGATCATGCAATTAATGAATAATTGGTAAATACAACTGACAAATATAATGGAGAAAATAAATAATATTGGCCCAGATAATTTGAAAGATTCCTTCATCAAATTGAAATACCTTTGGAGGGAGCAGAATACCTTATTCACCTTTGTATCCTAAGTGCATTTATAGAGCAGATACTCCATTAGTTGTAAACAAATTGCCTATCTCCATTCATGATAGGCAATCATTTTATCTATTTATCTATTTTATTTTATTATTTTATAGGACACTCCCTGAAGGTGTGCAAGAGGGCCTGTGGTCAGTCCTTGGAATGGTTAGATAGTGTGAAGTTCAAAGGTGTGAGGCTCAGGGCCAACAGGCTGCACTCAGAGATGTTTGGGGCAGATGATACAGGGTGAGGAATTGAATTTAGGCTTTGCTCTATCATTTGCGCTATCTCCCTGACTCCACATATCTAATGCAATCAGTTATCAGTTTTCACTTTTCACATATATGTGAAATTATATGTGTATAATTAGATACATATAATCATATATTTGTATAAATACATTATATATTATATGTAATTTTATATGTATGATTATATAATATATTCACATATATAATTAAATATGTGAAAACTAATTTTACATATATGTATATATTTTATAAATACATTATATGTGTATGTAATTATATATAACTCTAAATTAGATATATATAATTCTAGAACCAGAAAATGCAAAAGTTAAAGGCACCTGTATTGCTTGAAATTAACTCTGGTTCTATCTGCCTCTGGTCCCCCAAGAAGGAGTGATCCCTGAGAACAGAGCCAGACATAATCCTGAGCACTTCCAAGTGTGGGTGTGGACTCCTCCCAAAATTATATACAGACACAAAGAAAGAAAAGAAAAGAAAGAAAAAAAATTCCAGGTCATTCATGTCACTTACAAATACAGTTACAATATGTCAATTACAAACACAATGCAAGAAAATACAACATGTTAGTCTCTCATGAAGAAACCGCATGCTCCTCTTACCCATCTTGTCCATCATAAGTACATTCTAAATGTCAGTTGTTAAAAGAAATGAAAATAAGTCATGTTACACATGATATTCATAAATTGACCAGGAAAAAAATTAGGTTACTTCCAAACCCTTCAACCAACCATCTACCAAACACCCCTGCATTGACCTATTTATCATTGAATTACTCTCTTGCAACATATGTCTCTTCAGATTTCTGCATCTTTAAAATTCAAAAACAAAGTCAATGTGTCCATTTCTATCCTTCTTCACAAAGAAAATTAAAATTTGAGATGTCAATAACTGAAAATCTAGAGAGATGCAGAGCAAGAATTACATTATCAGTATCACCAATGTGCAGGTACAAATTACCATGGGTGTGTTGTATTTTGTCAAATCCCAATGGAGATAGCACAGCGGGTAGGGCGTCTGCCTTGCACGCAGCCAACATGGCCGACCCGAGTTCTATTCCTCCGCCCCTCTCGGAGAGCCCGGCAAGCTACCGAGAGTATTCGATATGCCAGACACAGTAACAACAAAGTCTCCAATGGAGATGTTACTGGGCCCGCTCGAGCAAATCGATGATCAACGGGAGGGCCTTTACTTACTTTTACTTTAACTCTATGCACCTTGCATTGGTTCTCTGGTCTTAATCTGTCCCCAAATTACCAGTGTTCTCCTATGAAAACTGCTGAGGTTAGAACATCAGAATAGGTTTTGCATTACTTATAAATCACTATAATTTGTTACCCATGTTCCATTAAGAAGATATTAAGAAGTTGATGCTCATAACATATTCCTCAATAAAAATATAAAATAGAAATGTCTTTCACTGTTTTTTTTACTCAGAACAAGCACAATGCAGAAACTTCATAAAAATGGCAAATTAATGTTAAGAGAAGCCAGTTGTCAAATGGAGCATTGAAGAGCACTTTCAAAAGTAACTCGAATTTAAAAAAAATAACTCAGATAATGGGCATAAAAGATAGTTCATAGGGCTGAACACAGGTTTGCATGTCTAGGTTTGAACCTCAGCACTAAATGATTCCCTAAGCACTACTGGGAGCAATCCCTGAGCAAAGAGCCAGGAGTAGCCCATAAGCACAACTTGTTGTGGCCCCAAAACAAAACAAAAAACAAAATTCAAGTAACTTTGATCAAACTGATGTTACAATGCTTTGATATGTTCCACCAGTCCGACCAGTATGTCCATTAATAGGGGTAAAACTCAAAGTACACTGAAGAGAAGGGGTGAACCACTACCTGTCCTTATAGATGGGGGGAGGGGGGCATATATGCTTGTGCAGTCAACTCATAATGCCCACCACATCACCACCAGCACAGCTATATCCACAGTGTCTACACCCCCCAAATCAGTTACTGCTCCACTTACAAAGTACATAAGAATTAACTGAAAAATATCTTGAAACATGTATCTGAACCTTATTCCTAGATTCTGATCCAATCTATGAGATTTCACCACTTCTACACCCCCAAATCTCCCACATGATACATATGATGTAATCTGTCTATAACTCAGTTTTGAGTGACAATCCTTCAAATTATCATTTCTGTTCCTTTCAATTGGGAGGACTACACTAATTTATAGAAAATCTTATTTTGTAAAACATGATAACAACTTACCTGATTCTTTGTATTCTCAGGATAAGTTCTGCAAGTCAAACTCAGTGGATTTGTTCTCTAGTATATCAATTAGGGCCCTACATTTTTCTAAAAAAGGATCCTGAATAGGAAAATGAATGTTCCTTACCAGGCTGCAATAAAAATGTTTTAAAATATCAACTCACTACAAAATGAAATAGCCAGAAACCAATTTGACTCTGATCATGTTCCATGTTTGTCATTAAAGTCATGAACAAATGAGATGACTTACAGAGAAAGATCACGATCACGACCACCCTGTTGTTCGTCGATTGCCTCGAGCAGGTGCCAGTAACGTCTTCTTCGTCCTAGCCCTGAGATTTTTTTTTTTTTAAAGTGCCATATTCAAGGCTTTTTCAGGGTTAGGAGAATGAGACCCATCATTGTTACTGGTATTTGGCATATTGGATATACCACGGGGAGTTTGCCAGACTCTGCCGTGTGGGCATGTTACATTTGGTAGCCTGCCAGTTTGACCAAATTAGGAATGAGATGATAAGATGAGAAAGATAGGACCTGAAAAAGAGAGTAAGAGCTGAACTTACAGGGATACCAATTGTTATGAGTTGAATTGTAGCCCTTCATTCTTAATAATTGATGTATTGAAGTCCAAAAGAGAGGAAGGAAGGAAGGAAGGAAGGAAGGAAGGAAGGAAGGAAGGAAGGGAGGAAGGGAGGGAGGGAGGGAGGGAGGGAGGGAGGGAGGGAGGGAGGGAGGGAGGGGTGAAAAGAGAAATCTGAACTAAGATATACAAGCAAAAAATGAACAAAAGGAAATAAAGGGAATAATTCTTTACAGGCTCTACAGAAAACAAGATTATGCATTCACCTTGACTTTGAGCATTTAGAATTGCAAGGCAATAAATTTTCCGTTGTTTTTAGATCATCCAGTGCTTAACACTTCTCTACCACAGCTTTAAGAGTAAAATAAAGTGCCAACAAAGAAAGCTAAGAGGTCACGGTTAAAAGAAAAGGGGTGTTATAACACATGAACAAAGGAGAAAGAGGGCAAATTGAATTTTGATTGCAAAAAGAAATAAAATAATTTTATATAAATTACCTGTAGCACTGTAGCACTGTCCTCCCATTGTTCATCGATTTGCCCGAGCAGGGCACCAGTAATGTCTCCATTGTGAGACTTGTTGTTACTGTTTTTGGCACATCGAATATGCCACAGGGAGCTTGCCAAGCTCTGCCAAGCTGGCGGGATACTCTTGGTAGCTTGCTGGGCTCTCCAGGAGGGACAAAGGAACTGAACCCGAGTCGGCTGCATGCAAGGTAAATGCCCTATCCGTTGTGCTATTGCTCCAGCCCAAAATTGTTTTTCCTCTAAATGACCTTTCAAATCAGCTAAAGAAATTTTAACTGGCTAAGTGATAGCTTTGAGGTAATAGTAGTTAACAGGAAACAATAATATAGAATCCTTACATGTCTTTGGTATCTTATTTTTCAAAATATTTTTATCATTGATTCTATAAATAATCTGATGAGCTAGATACTCTGTTCATTTCTAAAATAGAAACTTAAGCTGATATATAATCAAATTTAAGTGGAACTGTAAAATGTTTAAGTATGATTTTAACTGCTTTCTTATTTAAATATAAAACAATTCACTGGAGTATCAAATCCACCTTTCACAGTTCAGAAAACAGAAATATTACGGAAATTTTCCAAGATCAGAGATCTCAGATGAAGGTGAGAGGGAGAAAAATTAAATAGATTAATAAAATATTCACCATAAGCCACTCCCTGCTGGTGCCAGATAATCTCCTCATCAGCCTCCCTATAAAACTCACAGCTGCTTTTCCCGAAAGGAAGCATAAAATGAGGCTTCCATAACCATGCCACCAGACTCTGCGCCAGGTTGCTTTCACTCGGGCGCCCCAGAGGGGGGCGGATGAGAGCCCTCCCTGCCCCAAGGGACCCAGCCCGGCAGCCAACCTCCATTACCCAACCGCCACCACACTCCAGGCAGCTTTCCGGACACATCATAAGACACTTCCTACCCATTTTCCATAATTTCCACACCATGTTTGATGGGGTTCAGAAAGTAGGCAACAAATCATAGAAATACTATATATATATATATATATATATATATATATATATATATATATGCCTCTCAGAGAGCCCAGCAAGCTACTGAGTATCCTGCCCACATGGGCAGAGCCTGGAAAGCTCCCTGTGGCATATTAGATATGCCAAAAACAGTAACTATAACAGGTCTCATTCCTCTGACCCTGAAAGAGCCTCCAATATTTGGGAAAGACGAGTAAGGAGAGGCTGCTAAAATCTCAGGACTGGGAGGAATAGAGACGTTACTGGCGCCTGCTCGAATAAATTGATGAACAATGGGATGAGAGTGATACAGTGATTAGAATATTCAAACTCATTTGTTGTTTTATATTTTTCCTACTGTATCTTACTTGATTTACATGTAAACTGTTAAGTTCTATGAAATAACTGAAATTAGTCAAGATGTGAAAGTGGGTTTGTAACTTATAACTTCCCAATCATTGAGGATGAATTAAAAAGACATTTATCTAAAAGAATTATATCTATAGTAACTGAAGAAAAAATTCATATAGAAGTAATTAGAGTTTATTTCAAGCAAATAAAATTATTTCGCATAAATGCATATTAATACTGTTTTTGGCATATCAAATACACAAGGAGGAGCTTGCCAGGATTTGCTGTGCGGGCGAGATAATTCTCGGTAGATTGCTAGCCCCAAGTCTCACAGTGGAGACGTTACTGGTGTCCGCTCAAGCGAATCGATGAACAACGGGAAGACAGTGCTAACAGTGTACTAGTAAAATAACCTTTCAGGTTGAGTAAATAATTTTTAACTTTGTGCTTAGGAAACCTCAAGATTGAATTTAGAAATTGTAACACATAATCATGTGTTATGACACCGTAGCACTGTCCTCCCGTTGTTCATCGACTTGCTCATTTTGTTCATCGAACAGGCCAAGTAATGTCTCCATTGTGAGACTCTGTTGTTACTGTTTGGCATATCGAATACATCACAGGTAGCTTGCCAGGCTCTCCAAAAGGGGCGGAGGAATCGAACTCTGGTCGGCCAGGTTGACCGCATGCAAGGCAAACACCCTACCCTCTGTACTATCGCTGCAGCCCTGCTTATTTACTTAATACACATAAGTATTTTTCATAACTACATTTTCTTATTATACAGAATCATTTGGATATTTATTCTCTTTGACAAAGAGTGAGAAGTCAGAGACACAAATCATATTTATATTACAATATAAAATGTATTTTATTAGCATAGTGTTTTCTAACCCTACCAAAGATTAAATAAAGCCTTTATGCTTTAACAAAGATTTTTGGTAGGTCCCAGAGGTTTTTGTTTCCCCAGAAAATCTACCTCATTTGAAACAGCTCTGTTCATCTCTAAGTTCTGAAAGAAGATTCAAGTATTGTTTAAAATTCAGGGATCAAGAGCAATAAACTTTATAGCAGTCTCTTTGTTATTAAATGTTTATTTTCAGAATCAGAAAGCCTATAAAAATGTCCAGGAGGCATTTAACTTATTCTTGTAGACTTAATATCTCAATAAACAGGTTTTAAGCAATGATCATGATGAAAATTCTCTAAGAGTAGCAACATTGCATATTTAAAAAGGGAATTCCCATGACAGAGAAAAATTCTTTATGGAGTGTCCAATCTGTTTCAAACTGTTATTCCTACAACCAAAAATATGTGGAGGTTCAGTTATCCCAATACTAAGGCCAATCCTGATGTCATAGAGAAATAATATGAACAAATAATTATGGCCCAAAAACTTAGGGTACAACAGAACCAGCATCAGTTTCTTTGGATGATAGTTCAGATGAGTATTTTTACCATAATTCTGGTAAACTAGATTCAGTTCTAATTTATGTGGATAAGGCTTTCAGTAATGTGCATAGGTCATGTTTTCCTCAAAATGACTTTGTCTTCATCTGGCCAATCTTCCTCGATATAATAATCTCATCCTATAAGAAAGTGGTTGAAAACATGCGATAGATGAATGGCATTCTCTGTCTCCATATATAGATTCTTAAGTGTTTATATGGTATTACTATATATCTTATGCTCTACATCTTATTGACTATATTGAACTAATTCCTCCTCTCAATATCTGTCCAATTACTGTGGAGTACTCATTAAGTATACTGGCTTTCCATGGTTTATATGCCTTATCCACCAATCCTGCATAAGCTCTGATGTAACCATTTCTTGGGTGACCCTAATGCTTACCTATGAGCTTCTTGTCTTTCTCCACTTTCTTTAGAATCTTCATCACCAAAGGGTCATAGTTTCTGCTGATCTCTTTATGAATTAAAAATAGATTCTCCCAAAAAGAGTCATTTATAAATAAGTATTTATAAGTATCTCCTTCTTATTCCTAAAATAAATTTTAATATTATTTTAAACAATATTCAAATATAATTATAGTTCAAGAATCATCTACATGTTAACATTACTTCTTGATGCTTATTTTTTTGCTTTAAGTAATGTTATAAATGTGCCATGAATACCTTGCAAGGGATATAATCTTTTTCAAAAGAGAGGACTATGTTTTGCACATAACACATAATTGTTCTTTCCTATATTTAATCCATAAAACTCTATATGTTGATTAAAAATATGTGCTGCAAGTGACCTCTTCAGCCAGCCACCTCCACGTTTCCTGAATTTAAAAAAATGCGTAAGTGACCAAAGGATAGCTCATGGGAGGCTAACTATAAAGATTCACCCTCAGCACAATAGAAATACCACAAATATAGTGGGAATATGCTTAAAGCACCACAAAGCTGAATGATTTAAAATCATTATATTGAAGGTCCTCTAATCAGCAATGTAAACTCCCAGAGAGTGATTTAGTGACTGTTTTGAGGATGTTTAATAAGAAATGATGACACAAGTAGTCAACAAAGTGCAAGAAAGTATGAGAGCAGAAATAAGAATATTTCACTCAGAAGTGACATAAATGAAGAACATGCTTGTGATATTTTTTTTAAAAATGCAATGGTCAGGGCTGGAGTGATAGTACAGTGGGTAGGACATTTCCCTTGCACGTGACTGACCCGGGTTCGATTCCCAGCATCCCATATGGTCCCCTGAGCACTGCCAGGAGTAATTCCTGAGTGCAAAGCCAGGAGTAACCCCTGTGCATCACCGGGTGTGACCCAAAAAGCAAAAAATAAATAAAAAATAAATTAAAATGCAATAGAGAGTCTGACCATAGAATAACTGCAGCTGAGAAAAAGATTAATGACTTCTAAGATGAGAGACAGGGAACTTCTAGAAAAATGCCAGAAAATAGGAAAAAATTAAAGGAAAAGAACAGCTCATAAGAGATCTTTAAGTCAATGTATAAGAATCATCAAAGTCCCTGAAGAACAGGATGGTAAATTTGATGAAGAACCACTAAATATATCTTAGATAAGAAAAACAAAAATTTGTAAGTCTAAAACTATACCTCATGGTTTTTCACTAATAAAATTTTTTTAAAACTATAAGATGATAATAATAAATGATCATGAAACAATGAAAAAAAAGAATTTTCCACAGCTGAGTAATGCAGGCATAGATATCTGAGAGAACAGAAGGGTCTTACCAAAAACAGATTGACATAGAAAGCCCCCAAGACACATTATAATCAGAGTGACAAAAGCTATAGATAGGAAAATAATATTGAAAACAGCAAGGTCAAGAAAGGATACATACAAAGGAAAGCCCCTAAGATTTATAAAAAACAAATTTTTTCTTACTTCCAGCACTCAGTTCTAGTCCAAGCTGGTCATTTATTTTCAGATGTCACTGTCATAGTAATCCCATTTCTACCCTAACTACCCTCCCCTCTCCACCACTTATAGCAAGCTTCCAAACATGGGCCTGTCATCCTGGTCCTTGTTTCTACTGTCTTTGGATATTAGTCTCATACAACCATTTTTATATTCCACAAATGAGTGCAGTTATTCTATATCTGTCCCTCTCTCTCTGACTCATTTCACTCAGCATGATACTCTCCATCAATTTATATGTGAATTTCATAACTTCATTTTACTGGTGACTGTGTAGTATTCCATTGTATAGTTGTAGCAGTTTCTTTATTCAGAAGTCTGTTTGGGGGAGTTAAGCACTTCTAAGTGAATGAATCCCTTTCTAACATTTTTAGCCCTGATGTTAAGAGACATCTCTTAACAGGTACTTCTTTCAATTTGATCTTAAAGTAAGGTATCTTCATTGCAATGGGATTAGGCAATGAGCACTAAAGACCTATGATTTTTCTTGCTGATTTTTTCTCTGAGATACTAGAAAGATTGATTCTAAGTTTTCCTCCTCATAAATTTCCTATTTGAATTTCTTTTTAATTTAATTTCTAATTAAAAGGCTTAAAATTACTTTTAGAATTATCAATAATCTGGTATTTTAACATTTTAAAGCTGCTATTTTGTTTCTATTAACTTAGAATAACAAAACTTTTACAGTGAGAAATAAACTGACAAAAGGAATGGATCATAATGACACCAGGGATCTAAGTCTGGAAAAAAATCCATCAAAAGGAAGAAAAGAGTAACATTCTGGGAATAACACCAGATATATTGTGAATTTGCTCATAAACAGTGAAAGCATGAACAGGCTGGGTTCCCTACACCAGCAGGCAACATCAAGGCACAGGATAATAAAACCAGCATTACTAAGAAGGTCACTGTGAGTGATTTTCAGTTTAGTGCCATCTCCCTTTTATCTGGCTCCATTGCCTGCTTCTTTCCTGCTGTCTAGTCAACAGTCATCAGCAAGTGTTCCATGCGCCAAACACCTTGAGGATTGAGTTTGGAATTGAGTTTGGAAAGGTGCATGAGAATTGAAATCTCTTATCTTTTTCTTCAATTCTTTTGAGAGAACTCTACCCAATTGCTGCTTGAATAACTGGGGTTAAATCTTTTGCCAGGCATAATAGAAATTAAAGGCACGCAGTCTCCTTCAAGTCTCCAAACCAAGTAAGGTCAAAACAAGACCTAGGATAGCCAGGCTAATTTCAGCTTCTCCACACATTTGGCAGAGAAGGGTCTCCATCTGTGTTCCATGGGCTCTCTGAAAATCACCGTTCCTGACATTTTAAGGTCCCAAATACCAGAGACATAACACTCCTTTTGGAGGAAAGAAGACTAAATTATCCCCGAGATAAAGCAATGGGTTTCTTTATGATGAAATTTAACTGGCCCATCTGGCAGATATCTAAGGCACTGATACTCTTTACTTAATGTGGACACAACTTAAGTAATACTGAGTAAGAAACTAGAATCTAATTCTAAGGAAATATAAGTTCCCTCTAATTGATTTCATTCATGCTCCAATTACCCTGTTCATTGCCAACATTTTTTATGCTGATAACCTCCTTCCAAACTTCTCTGTTCATGCTTGGGTTCACACATTCTCTTAATCTGTTAATTATCTGTATTAGTTATTTATCAAATAATAAATTTGACTGGTTGGAATTTGACCAAGTTTTTAACAAACAAAACAAAAGTTTTATGCTTTCTGAGGAATTCATATAAAGTACTCCCAGGAAAGAGGTGCTCCCCATTGAAATATAAACCACTTTTTCTTCAAAACAAAGCAACGCAGATTCTAAAATTTTTTCATCCAAAAGTTCAAAAGTAGCAAAGTTTATACCATGGAAGAAGTTAAGTTTTTGATATTAGACTCTACAAATTTTTGCTAAGATTCTCTTAGAAAGCACCAATCTTTCTAGATGCCAGATATGAATCTGGGGCTGTTTGAAATGTTTCTGTTTAAGAAATCTGAGAAATACTTTAGAAGGGGGCATCTACCTGGTCTTTCTTTTTTCATTCTTCCTTTCTTCTCTCAAAAATCATATTACAATGATGTCTCACAGTACCAAAACAGTGTGAGAACACTACACTCTGAGGTTCACAACACAGCAAGGCTTCCAAACCAGTTTTGCATGCAGAGACTCAACAAAGACATGTAAGAAGATGAACTGCCAATAAGAAAGACCAGAGCAAGGGATTCAAGAGTTAACAGAGTATTTAAAAATAAGAACTGTGATTTGAAGAAAAATTGAGAGAAAACAAGATAAACAGTGAATCTAGAGGGAAGAAAACAAGCTATAGAAATAATGGGTCCCAGACAGTTGGGGATACAAAAGTCAAAGTTGCCTGTCGCCATAATGAAGAATTCAGAAAGCAGTCATTATGGAATTTTCTCAAAAATAAAGACTGAATAAAAAAAATTAAAGCCTGTTTCTGATACTATTTGACCCCAAAATTAACCCATTCCTCTGTTTGCTGTTAATCAGAGCTCGGAAAATGAGTCAAGATAAGTCAGTTCCTGAGCTGATTTATTGCTATCCAGTTAGGAAGCTCTCAGCTCATTGATCAGAAACAAAGATTAAAGGGGAAAAATAGTATAAAGGCTAAACTTTTGCAATCTTCTATCTCAACCAACTACACAGAAAGATATGCAGAATCTAATTTAGCATGGGTTATAAATCACAGCAAGTGGCAAAGGAAGAAAAAACAAATATAACATTTAAGCATGTTTCTTCTGAGTGTTCCAGCTGATAAAAATATTTTAATTATACTAAAACTGTTCTTATTTTCACTATACAAAGCAAATATATAAAACATTAAAAGATATTTATGTAAATAAAATAAGTATACAAGTATAGACTACTATACAAATTGAATTAAACATCATTATCGGAATTGGTCTGCCTCATTCTAATTGTCAATGCCTTACAAAACCAGCAAAAACATTGGTTAGGATCAATATATGAATAACTAACAACATGTGAATTGAGGGATTTGTCTTGGTCTGGTAGCTATTTAACAGATTACTATTCTGTTCACTAGAGAATGTTAATCCTTCAACAAACTATTTGCAAATTCCCAAGAATTTTAAATTATAAACCCCCTCGAGTTAGGCTAATGTAGAGAGGAAATGCACATAGAAAAACTAAAATCATCTCAAAACTTACAAATGGTAAAATGGTAGTATAATAATTAGGTCAGGAGCTGATGCATTAACAAAGGCACTGATTTGTTAATAAGTGATGAACATTTTCTCAGCAAGAGATTCTGAGCAATCCTGAAGTCTATTTAGCATCTCAGTGGTAATGATTTCTGTAAGGCAGAATTTGGAAGGGAGGGAAGGAAGGAAGGAAGGAAGGAAGGAAGGAAGGAAGGAAGGAAGGAAGGAAGGAAGGAAGGAAGGAAGGAAAGAAGGAAGGAAAGAAGGAAGGAAGGAAGGAAGGAAGGAAAGCAGACAGGCAAAAGTTTGAATTTTAGATCCTCGCACTGATAAAGCTGTAGGATATTTGGCAAGTTACAACCTCTCTAAAATTCAATTCCTTAATATCAGGTTAACTTTATGTCTAAGAATTATTGTGATGATTGAATTACATGGTGTAGGTGACATGATTTTATTAATGATAAAGCCTATAATATAAATATGTTACCAGCACCAAATTCAGCTCAAGAAAGGAAACAACCTCAAAAATAATAAATAAATTTGATTAGGTTTTCAGTTTATTTGATTACCGACTAATATTAAGTTTCATTAATTAAATTCCCAGTGTAGACTTTGAAACTTATTCCACCAAAGCGTTAGTTTGTAAATTTTTATAAATCCCTGTTAGATGAAATAGCCTAACCAGATAGTTAATAGATTGTGTCCCTTTCCCGAGGCACCCATAGCTACAAATCTAAAGAAATTGCCCATTTACGATATGACTGAGATTTTCCTTAACAATAGACAATAAGCCATTAGTCTCACCTTATACTACTAGACTTCAGTAAGAATACAGTTCTGGGGTCAAAGATACTGGGATCATTGGTGATGGAGAATGGGCACTGGTGGAGGGATGGATACTTGATCATTGTATAACTGAAACCCAAGCACAAAAACTTGTAAGTCTACAACTGTACCTCATGGTGTTTCACTAATAAAAATTTTAAAAAATAATAATGCTGAGACCACTCTCCACACCCATGAAGGTACCGGCAGAGGAACAAAGGCATGCAGGTGCTGGGGCTGAGATCTCCAAGCCTGCTCGGATCGGGGCTGAGCATCCTCCACCCAGATCTTCCATCTTCCAGTAGGCAGGGGTCACACCCACCATCTGACCCCCAGCACCGTGTAATCCCATCAATGGCCAAAACCCAGAGACTATAAAACCCAACTCCCAGAAGCGACATCTTATTATCTCATTCTTACTTTGGACAATCTGGCAGGTTACCAAATGTTACCTGCCCACACGGCAGAGTCTGGAAAACTCCCCATGGCATACCCAATATGCCAAATACCAGTAACAATGATGGGTCTCATTCTCCTAATCCTGAAATAACCTTGAATATGGCATTTTTTAAAATCTCAAGGCTAGGATGAATAAACATTACTGGGGCCTGCTCGAGGCAATCAGCGAACAACAGGATAAAATATAATAATAAAAATAAAAAATGTCTTTACACAATGATCTGGGCTGATTGTTACAAATAAATAAATATTTTTAAATAAAAAAATAATAAATAAAGCACTGGCCTAGCATGTGACTGCAGCCATGACCCTAATTTTATTCTTAGCGTTGTATATTTAATCCACTCAGCCAGCACCGCCAGGATTGGTGCACAGAGCTAGGTGTGGCCCTACCACTCCGATTATTTCCCCAACAAAACAAAGGTCTGTGGAGAACTGGAGAGACAATACAAGGAGCAAGGGACTTTCTTCACTTGCACAGCACAAATTCTTGTTCAATTCAAGCACTGCATATGGTCCCCTGAGCACCATCAGTTATGACCTGTGAGCACAGAGCCAGGAGTAAACACCTGAGCACAGCCATGTGTTGCCCAACATGCCCCCCAAAAGGTATTAAACGATGATGATGATGATGATGATGATGATAATGATGATACTATAGTTCTAGGTTCTTTAGAATGCTAGTATATACTGATATAACACTAAACCAAAAATAATGCAATTAAGATATAGTATTAGATAAGCTATCTGTAAGTGGAGCCACATTTAGAGGCTAACTAGTCATGAACTTGGTAACACTATCAAGAAACTATCAATATAAATGAAACAAGATGGAAAAAATTATCTATATTCAAAGTCCTCTCAGAAGGAACCATCTGGAAGAATATCTATATGGAAAAATAAGGAGGCACCTATATCCTACAGTGGATATGCCAAAGCTCTGGTAATGTGCATCCTGGGCAGATAAGTGAGGATTCACTAAGTGAGTCACCAGCAGGCTTCCTCCAACTCATCACACAAATCCCTGGCGCCATTCCAAGAAAATGTTGAATACCATTTTCTAGAATAGTACCAAAATATTACCAAAACAGGACAAGCAGACATCACCAATCATGCTTAGATTTTAAATTTCCAGATTAGATGGAGGACTCTGGTAGCTCTGTGAATTAGAGGGAAGACATTTATAATCACCAAAGATATTAATAGACAATTCCAGTCACCTAAGCAAAAAGTACTTGGCACCTAACTCAATCAATGGAATGAGAATGAAAGGGAAAAGAAAAAAAGTTGCTTAATCCATGTTTGGATAAGGTCACAGAAGAAACAAGCAGACAATGAGAACACTGAGTACTTAACTGACACATCTGCAGTTGAATAAATAATGGACAAAGAAGGTAAAGGTAAAGGTAAAGGCCCTCCCGTTGATCGTCGATTTGCTCGAGCGGGCCCAGTAACGTCTCCATTGGAGACTTTGTTGTTACTGTGTCTGGCATATCGAATACTCTCGGTAGCTTGCCGGGCTCTCCGAGAGGGGCGGAGGAATCGAACTCGGGTCGGCCATGTTGGCCGCTTGTAAGGCGAACGCCCTACCCGCTGTGCTATCGCTCCAAAGAGCCTATAAGGAAGAGTCAGATGCAACTCATTTTCCTTGAGGATTGATTATGAATGTTTCTAATCATCTTAAATGCCAGACTTAGAAGTTAAAGCAAGATGACTCCAAGGGCTGCAGTAAACGCTTTGCACTCAGGAGCTCAAGGTTCAATTCTTGAACTATATATTCCTCTCCAAACTCCAGCACTTAATCCTGAGAAGCCTCTAAGCATTGATTTTTAAAAAAATAAATAAATAAAAGAAAGTTAATTTATATGGGAAAAATGGATGTGAAAATCAGAAAATCAGGTATCTATATCTATTAGGAATATATTCTTAAGGTTATGTAATGAAATATTAGATGAATCAAGCCCAAGATGTAGCCAAGCACAGAACTTGCATGTCTGAAGTCCTACCTTAGATCCCTGATACCACCACAAGTTCCCTATCCTCTGCACTACTAAGCTGTCCCTCAGGTCTCCCAACCATGGCAGGAGCATCTGCACAACAATTGAAAAAAAATAAAGAAAAGAAAGAGTAAATCATAATTTCAGCAAGGAATTGCAAAATGAAGACAAATTAACACACTAATAGGATTGACCCAGTGTCTCAAAAAAGTTGCTACCTGTCAAAGAAACTGTTTAAAAAAATAAAAAAGCAAACTCAAAGATACCACCTAAATATCAGAAAAAAGTGATTTAAGTTTGAGTTACACTCATGTAAAACCAGACAATTGCTAGATAGAGAAATAAATTGCGGTTCTGGTACATTTGGATAGACGGCAAAAATTTCCAAGGCCTTTTTATGTTTTAGAAGCACTTGTTCTTTTGGAAAGAGATTTATGTTCCTTTTTCTTTTTTTTTTTCTTTTTTGGTGAGAGATGGGGGCATTTAGGTCACCCAAACATAATAGGGACTCTTCCAGCTGGGTGCTCAGGGGTTGGATGGCACCAGAGATCAAACCAGGGGCTCCCACATGCAAAAAAAAAAAGTATCCAACCCTTTGAGCTCTCTCCCCAGACACAACACACAGACCAAAATTGAAGGGCAAAGGTAATGCCTGAGACCAGAGCTTTTGGACGGGCCAGAAACACACATTTTGAAAATGGCAAATACCTTCTTCACCAAAATATCAGAAAGAGTAAAAAGAATAAAACCTTGTATTACAAATGTTTCACAATTCCACCTTTACTGAACATGTTGGACAAATGATAACAACATCAATACTATTGATAGCATGAAACACCTCCAAATAGTTCTGAAGAGCTGAGCAGTAAACAACAACAACTAAGAACTAAAGTTACTTTAAAAGAGCACAATGCTTAAGTCAGTTTGCTCTGACTCCAGAGAGCCAATTTTGTGTATTTCTATCCAACTCTGTGTTTGTTATACCAATTCAGTGGTTTAAATCAGCCACAGTGGGAGTATTTCCATTGCAAAACTTGGAAAGCTCCACATATTACAGTTTTTGTTCCTTTCTCGAGCTGGTTTTTAAACATTTACTAGTCTACCGCTACTCTTAAGAATATTTCATTAATGCCAGAAAAAAAACAGACTTGGCTCCCTTGCAAACTCCAAGTCTAGAAAGTTCTCCAGGATCTTCCCAACATCAACACTTTAATGTCTGAAATTGCACTCTAAGGGAATACAACTTAAAAGCACCCTTAGCTTTGTTAAACTATACCCAAGAAAGAAATATATTTTGCTAAATCAGTTTTTTTAGTATTTCAGTTATGTGCTTGTTGACAGCTAGGAGTCTAAGTACCATTCAGTATTCAATTCACTCAAGAATCTTTCACTACTCAGATCTCATACCAGTGAAGACATACACATTAGTTCTTACTCTTCTTCCCCTTGCCCATTTCATTTGATAGCAACTTCATCAAGATTCAAAAATAAAGGTTTATTTCCTGCGATGAGGAATTCAAAGCATATTATCAATAATCTTGCTTTTTCAAGTAGATGCTCCAAGTTCCATGCCTGGTGTGGACAAACTGAAAACACATCAAGAACAGTCTCTCTTTCTGAAGGGTTGCAAGATCAAGGACGGCAAACAGATGTCTTAACAACTGCCATTCCACTGTATTTTAAGAAAAGAGTAGGAACAGCAAGAATATTTTGTAACCGCAAAAATAGGAACGCCAAGACTATTTTGGATTTCCGGGAGAATTTCAAATATGTGCTTTTTATCATTACCTAAATATATAAATTTAGTGCAATTGATTTATTTACTCAGTGACCATAATGAACAAGCACTATGCAAAACCATCACCTATCCATGAAGAGAAACTTGGTTAAAGAAGCAAACATGCTGGCTGTAAAGTTATATTACAGCATGAGCTGCATATAAAAGACCACTCAGCAGTGTTATACTTGAGCCTTAGAACTATATCATGCATAGTCATAAGAAAAACTGTTTAAGTGGGTTAAATAAAACCCAAAGGTACACAAACTGGCAATCTTTTAAAAAGACCATACACTGTCTTCCTTCAAAAAAATAAAACAATCAATTAGACACATAGGACATTTTTGTAAACTCCTAGATGCATTTTATGTTAATGGTGTCACATAACATGATACTTACATACATTACACATTAATAATTGTTGTCTAGTCAAAGAAATACTCAATTTGATAACTTATCAAATAAAGTCTAGTGTACATTAGAAATTTAATACATATTCCTATTAAAAATATCAACTATAGGACCAGAGAAAGAATACAGTGGCCAGAGAAAGAGTACAGTGGGTACAGCACAGAGTACAGTTCCTTGCACCTGGCCACGCAAAGTTCAATCCCTGGCACCACATACAGTCCTCTGAGCCCCACCAAAGTGATCCTTAAGTGCAGAGCCAGGAGTAAACCCTGAACACAGCAGGATGCGACCCAAAATATATTGTAATATTATAATAGGCCAAATAGACACTGATAATATTTCAATTTTTACTAAAATAAGATAAAAATATCCCACTGATAAAATACAAATCTCCACAAAAAATTGAAGTTCTGGGCTAAAGAGATAGTTAACAATTGGCACACAAGTTTTACATGCAGGAGGCAAAATTCAATTCAGGGCATGGAAAGATTCCCTGAGTGCTGAGTTGGGAATGACCCAAAACTCCCTCACCCTAATATAAAATAATTTTTAGTTGCCTTTTGGTTTGGGTGGGTCACACCTGGCAGCACTCGGGGCTTAATTCTGACTCTGTGATCAATGATCACTTCTGGAGGACCTCAGGGGCCTGTATGTGGTACTGAGGGTCAACCTGGGCCACCCACATGCATAGCCTTAATATCTATTCTATCTTTCTGAACCTAAAAGACTTTTTATTGAAATTTCTAGGAGAGGGGAGATACAGTTTTAGGAGTGAGGAGAAATTTCTAGCAGTGAGGGGCACGTGAAATATGGGACCCAGGTTAGAATCCCAGTACCACTAGGTATGAGTCCTGGATTCCCCCCTCCCTTTCCAACCCCTGCCCCCGCCAATAACCCCAGAATGGCCCTGGCAATCCGCATAACTTCAAGGCTCCAGCATTGAACTGTCTGACCCAGTTCGTTGTATCACCAGGAACGATCTCTAGTGCCCTGAGAACTGCTTGAGAGCCTTCCCCTCCAAATAAAAATAAAGTCAAAATCAAGCAATGGATGCATAGCAATCTGGTTTTAAACTTGTTGACTACAGGGGGACCGGAGCAATAGTACAAAGGGTAGGGCATTTGCCTTGCACACGGCTGACCTGAGTTCAATCTCCAGCATCCCATATGGTCCCCCAAGCACTGCCAGAATTCCTGAGTGCAAAGCCAGGAGTGACTCCCGAGCATTGCTGGGTTGACCCCCACCCCAAAAAAATAAAATAAAATAAATAAAATGAAATTGTTGACTATAGAGCCCAAGGCTGCTTGACAATGGAGGAACACTTGAGCTGCAAGCATACGGCCAAGAGTCTAATCTTCAGCACTGCCCCACACTGCCAAAGGTAATCCCTGGCAGGGCCAGGGGTAATCCCTGATGCAACAAAAAGTGACCCCCAGCCTACAAATGTGCACACACTGCAACAGAGTTTAAAACCCCTGGCACTGCAACAAGGACACAAAACTCTGTTAAATTATAATAAGAAACACACAATTTCAGGCTGGAGAAATGGCTGAAAGGGTTCGAGCATAGGCTTTGCACCAGCTTTAATCACAAGCAACACATACACTGAGCATCAGTAGAGTCAGAAGTAGCCTTTGTGAACTGCTGAGTGTGGCCACAAGCCCATATATTATAACAATAGTACATTGTTAAAGGCAATTCTTGTCTATATCTTTTTATATAATTTAATAATTTGGTAATTATTTAAGGAGGCATTTATTGGAACTTTTATTACAAATCACATTACTCAAGCTGCACATTACTACATCAGTTTATAATGTTAAGTACAATATCTTGAAGGAGTACTGCAAATGATTTTCACGTATAATTAGACCAGATATCAGCAAATAATTTCTAAATGGACCAAGCAGTAAATATTTCAGTCTTTACATTCCTCAGAATTATTAATTCTATCTTTGCAGTAGAAAATAAACCAGGGCAAATACATAAACTAATGAGCAAGCCAAACTCCAATAAAAGTTCATTTACAATATAAGTACAGGCCAGAAATTGCCCACTGCCCAGTTTTTCAAATCCAACTGCAATTTTTAAAATTCAGCTGACATCTTCATGTCTCTGATTTAGCAATAAAATGCCTTCTTGCTTCCCCTTCTCTTCATTCTGGGAATACAACCTCAACTTCTAGCTGAAAGAATTTGTTATATTAATACTTATTTTAGCAGTCTTCTGCTTACACACCTTTTATATATCCTCATAGCAGAACCTGGCTATCAAAAAGTACCTAGTGGCTCCTTAGTGCAGGCAATGGGATCCACAAATTGCATTAGAATGATAAAAGATATTCTGCCTCAATTTGAACAGTCAGGAACTTTAGGGTCTGACCCAAGGCATAAGGATGAAAGAACCTGGGAAACAAATCAAGCAGCAGAGCTCCTGCCCTGGGCGTTGCAGGCCTGGCTAGACCCAAAAAGTTGGGATCTATCATTAGGCCTATAGTTACCATCAGCCCCTGAATTCTGATGGGTGTTATAAAAAACTATTCATATAGGATCTAAGAGATCCATGCAGTTACAAATAAAGAATACTGGCACTGATGTTCATTGATAGGTAGCAAATCCATACCTAGAATCTCTCCTTCCCTTTGTAATGATCTGAGATCATACACACACACACACACACACACACACACACACACACACATCTGGCTTTTGTGCTACATGACTCAGCACAGCTGGTTTTGATGTCTACACACATGATTATGGTGCTCATCAGGGGTCATTGCTTTAGTTGTGGTGTTCACATCCATTCTGCATGCCACAGGTTGTAATGATGATTACACAAATGCTCAGCAGGAGTCACACTCCTGGCCACTGGAGCTACCACATATTTTTTTAAGTCACTGACCATCCCCGAGGCTCAACATTTACTTCATTTTCTTTCCTTACTTAAAATTGCTTTATTTTATTCAAATGCATTTTTGTTTACTTTCATTAAATTCTTTAACTCTTTAAAATTATGTATAAGAGGAGGGAAAGATCAAAAGCGTCAAAAAGCAACAGTTTGGTGAGTGTTCCTTAGAATGAACACAGAGAATGCATAATACGCAGTGGAGCCCAGTGCAACTCTGCAAAGGGTCTCAATGAGAAAATTCACTGGAGGAAATAGTCATCACCTCAAGGAGACTCAGCTATTCTATCCACAGATCTGTAGGCAAGTTCAGAGCACAGGAGCACTTCTATTGGGTGGGGGTAAGGAATGGGCAAGCCAGTACCAAACAAAAAATACCATCCTAGGCTGGAGGGTATCAATGAAAAGGACCTCCATAAGAAACAAACAAAAAAATACATCAATTTGTAAGGATTTATTAATTTGTAAGGATGTTCATTGTAGCACTTAGTACAATAACCAGTATATGGTAAGAACCCATAGAGGAATATAGGTATGTGTCTTAGGTCAGAAAGAAAATGGATAGAGATATCATCAGGGAGAAAAAGGGAATCCTGTTAAAGTGAAGTTGATTTTGAAATGGAATGGAGGAACGAACAGAATGAATGTTAAAGAATGTGCAGAAGGTCTGAGGTTGTGTTTTAAGGAAAGGAACTGATTAAACTGTATTGTTATAAGAAACTCTTTAAATTACACTGCAGAATTGTTCTGGAGCAATAGTACAGCGGATCGGGCATTTGCCTTGCACATGACTGACCCGGGTTCGATTACTGCATCCCTCTCGGAGAGCCCAGCAAGCTACCAAGAGTATCCAACCCTCAAGGCAGAGCCTGGCAAGCTCCCCATGGCATTCGATATGCCAAAAACAGTGACAAGTCTCACAATGGAAACATTACTGTGTCTGCTCGAGCAAAGGGAGGACAGTGACAGTGACAGTGGTGGTAAGAACCCAAAGGTCGATCCAAAAAGAAAGAAATGAATAAAGAAGTGATATATATATATATCATATATATACACACACACACACACACACACACATATATATATGATAGAATGCTATGCAGAAAAGGAAAGAGATCTTGCAGTTCACTACAATATGGATGGTACCATCATGCTAAGCAAATATGTCAAGGGTGGAAAGACAAATACTGGATAATCTCACTCATCTGTGGTATACAGAGAAATATCACAAGGGAATAAGCAGTATCAAATTACAACATCTTTGACCTCGGATTACAAAACTGAGATCACCAAATTGTAGGGAGAGATGGTAGGGGAAAAGAAGAGGTTAGCTAGAAGTAACGTAAGAACAATAGTGGAGGTTCTTGGGCACTTTAGTAGTGATAAGATACAATAACTCTACATAAATATCATAAATGCTAAAACCCTTTGCAAACACAGTATTCAAATTACAACAAAATTTTAAAATTAAATTAAATCAATTAGCTTACCATTTTTATTTGAAAGTTTTCTGAAAAATTTCACTAACAGTGCTTTTCCCCAATCCTCTAGATAAGCAGTGCTTTCTGCCAGGAAACTCTACTGAGGTCCAGTGATTCTTTGGTCTGTGTCTTCCAAACTACAGTAAAAATCAGAAACACTCCTGCTATATCTCACATTGCTGTAACAACATTTCTGTCATTCGGCCAGGATTTTACTCTCTCCATCAATCTGGGAATATTATAAGTGGTTCATACTTTGCCTTTTCAGGCCCTTTCACTACTAATGCTTATATTAAATATTTTTAAATATTTAAATATTTTAAGGCATTCTTTGTGCTGCCAGAAAGGCAATATTTTGAATATGAAGTGTAAATCACTCAAATCTAAGAAACCATAGATTTAAGGTCATCCATGCTAAATCTGAATTTACCTTGATGCTTTCAGCCTGAAGCAAATGAAACAAGCTATAAGACACTTCAAGCTTTGGTCCACTAAAATTATTTTGAAAGAAATAGGAGGTATATTTTACTTTAAATTGCATTTTAAAGCAAAAGCAATGTAAGGTTACTTCTGCAATCTCATAAACTTTGAATAAAAAAAATGGAGCAGTTTTCTCTTAATGCTTTGTTTTATAAAGCTCTTCGAGGTACTGGAAGTGTGAAAGCTGCTATTTTACGTAAAACAACATTCTGTTCTATAAAGCTGTGTTCTAAATATATAACACTTGAGTAAATTCCATGACATTTTAAAATGCATTTTTAAAATGTCCATTTTTTTCTGGACCTACATTTATTGGTAATGTCAGAAAAAAAATTGACAAAATAACATCACAATTTAAAGTATGAAAACATTTATGATTTCAACATAGATTCTGATTTTTTAAATTGTACTTCAATGTTCTATATATAATTATAGAACAAAAGCTATTCTCATACAGGTTTCCTGGATCACTTATAACAGTTAATGTTTAACTCATTTATTTTGGAATTATTTTTTAATGACTACAAAACAAGTCTCTCTGTCTTACTTTCCAGATGGCATTAAAGCAACTTATTACAACTTATTACAATGATAAGTATAGATACTTCCACATTCAATTATCAATGGCATTAATTTCAATGTTCAGCAGCAGAATTAAACTATCAAAGATGATTATGTGCTACACAGGTCCAAATTACTATTCTGCCACCATTTAAATGATAAAATAGAAAGACTTTTTAAAACCATCTCATTATTGTACTAAGTAATTTCAGTAATAGAGATCAACAGTTATCTAAAGCCATATTATCAATCTAATGATATTTTAAATAAAAGTTTTTAAACTACAGGTTTTGACCTTAAAGTCAATTTGGTGATCCCTAACCTCCATTTGCTTCATTAAATGATAGCCTGCAGTAGTAGAGACTAAGAATATTAAATTTTTTGTATAATATCTTTTCATAAAACACCTTTCAGTTACATGTATACATACTGGATTCTAATTAAAACCTGTTTCTATTTATAGGCAACTGCCAAAAATCTTTGAAAGTCAATAGGAAAATAATATGTAAGTATAAACATGTAAGTGGAGCGATAGCACAGCGGGTAGGGCGTTCGCCTTACAAGCGGCCAACATGGCCAACCCGAGTTCGATTCCTCCGCCCCTCTCGGAGAGCCCGGCAAGCTACCAAGAGTATTCGATATGCCAAACACAGTAACAAATGTAAAAGTGTAAAATAGGAAAATAATATGTAAATATAAAGTGTAAGGTAAAAGTAAAATGTTAACCTCTACTTTTCCAATTTATCTCTGCAGGTCCCTTACCACACAAACTCAAGAATTTAATAACTTCCAGAATATTTAAAGTTTTAACAATACAGAAAAGTACTTTTTATAAATTATGCAAATTTTTATCCTTATGTTGTGACTTATTTTTTTAGGTGAAGTCAAACTTATTTTTCTATTGTTGTTCTATATACTTCATCTGTCTTTTTTGTGGGGTGAAACAGGAGGAGTAGCAGAATTTCTGAAGCTGGAAACACAAGGCAACCCACGCATTAGTTAGCTTACTGTCCTCCTAGAAGTTTAAAATTCTGTCCTTCAGTTTAGCAGTATCCTATTATAGTAGCCAATAGTTTCTCTAAGCTTTAGAAAGTGTGTATTGAATACCATGCAATTAAAGCAGCTAGTCAAAACATCTAGATATAACTCAGAAACTTTTCCTTGATATGAGTAATTATCAACATGGTACATAATCAATTAAGAAGAGAAAGATAAAAGTAGTGATGGGTAGTAGCTGTAGCCATATTAGTGGGTCTAACCACTTAGAAATAGTGCATTACCAAAAAGGAAACAAAATTAGGAAAAAATAGAGAGACCATAGTCCATACTGCTAATGTCACTTCACTTACAATATATACCACTCCAGTATTTTCAGCTCAGTAATTTTGTAACTTTCTAAGATTTTTGTCAAATAGTCATTGGAAACTTTTGTCTGCTCTGACAGTTTATTTATTTATTTATTTTATTGTATTTTAAAACTGGTTGCTTTATTTTGTACTTTTAAAATTCACAAATAGCATTATAATAATTGTTTCCCCCTGTTGATCATCAAGGCTTTATGGAAAGACAATGAAAAGCTTATCACATCAATTTGAGCATAGTCAAAAAGAACAACAGATAATTTACAAACAAACTTCTTTAATCAAGAACATGTTGTTAAATACAAATTCTGATAACACATCTGAGTTGATCCTAAAATTAGACTCTGAGAAGCATTTTTTTTAAAAAATTACAAAACAATTTAACACTGACAACTCTACCAGAATAATAGTGATGACAAGCTTTAAACAATGTTAAATATTGAATATAATTTGTGGGAAAGGAAGATGAAAAATTTATCTGTTAAACATTTAAATCCATTGATGAGTAAAATTCTAGTAAACTGAATTTCGATCAATGAGATAGTTCTTTTGCCTGAATGGTTGTGCATCATTTTTTTTTTAACTTGTGACAACTGGACGAAAGGAACTGAATCCTGAAAGTGGAATATTTAAGATAAAAAAATATATACATGAGCAGGGGAGAAACATGATCAGTACTTGTTTTTTTTTTTTCTAAAGCAGGTAACAAAATTAATTTTCATAGAGGAAAATCAGAGATGACAGGTGAAGTTTAGTTTTGGCTTATAATAAGATGTAATAAGTGAAAAAAATCAAGATGGTATCAAAAAAGAATTTCCATTTTTGATATAATTTATCTGGGCTGGAGCAATAGCCCAGCGATATCGATACAGTTGGTATGGCATTTGCCTTGCACATGGCCAACATGGCTGACCCAAGTTCAATTCCTCTGTCCCTCTCGGAGAGCCTGGCAAGCTACCCAGAGTATCTCACCCACACGGCAAAGCCTGGCAAGCTCCCTGTGATGTATTCAGTATGCCAAAAAGAATAACAATAAATCTCACAATTTGCTGTGAGACGTTACTGGTGCCCACTTGAGCAAATTGGTGAACAACGGGAAGACAGTGCTACAGTGCTACTCTGGTGTAGCTCTTTAAGTATTTTCAATAGAGGCTACCCAAAATAACACCAAAATTTAAGTGGGGGAAAAAAGAAATGGAAAGATGGGGAGGGTCTCCCTGTACTCACGGGGGCCCCTTGGAGGAGGGTGGGTTGAGTTTCCCTCCCCACCCTGAGCAGAGCCCCGGCAGCTGAAGACCTCCGGTTCCAGCCACAGCCATGCTTAAGACTACTCTCCTCATGTTCAGACAAGCCTCACACATGAAGGAACCGTCAGAGAAACCCAGGTGTAAGGGACCCAGGGCGTAGATCTCCAAGCCTGCTTGGATTGGGACTGAGGCCTCCTCCACCCAGATCCCACATCTTTCAGTATGTAGGCGTTACACCCACCAACTGCCCCCCGGCGCCGTGTAATCCCATCAATGGCCAACACCCAGATACTATAAAACCCTGCTTCCAGAAGCTTATTATCTAGTTCTTACTCTGGAGAACCTGTCAGGCTACCAAAAGTATCCTGCCCACACGGCAGAGTCTGGCAAACTCCCCCTGGCATATTCAATATGCCAAAACCCAGTAACAATGAGGCTCATTCTCCTGACCCTGAAAGAGCCTCGAATGTGGCACTTTTTAAAATCTCAAGGTTAGGACAAAGAAGACGTTACTGGGGCCTGCTCGGGGCAATCGATAAACAACAGGATGACAGTGATACAGTGAGGCATAACATGATTTTGAAGGTTTACTAATGCCACAAAATTATTTATTTTGGACAAATGCCACTGGGAAGTTAAAAGTGATCAGAAAATGAGTGGGAGTGAAATATACTAATCATCCCAGCTGTAGATGACTTCGCATGAGGGATGTTTAGAGAGACTGCTTATTAAGGATAGTTGTGCTCTGCTTACTGCCTGCTTTACTTTATTTCTTTCAAGAAACCTTTTCAAGGGCTATAGTAGATGCTACACTACTAGAGATTAACAAAGGCATAATCTGTAAATAGTTTAATCATTGAAGTATTTTCAATCATCTTTCTTGAGTTTAGGGATACAGGCTATAGAAAAATTAAATTCCCTTTAAATATGTTCAATAATTTCATGGTTTTTGTGCTTTGCTCATATTTTATCCTATTCCTTAGCTCCTCTAACATTATTAAATGTAATCATTACATATTTTGCCAATAATTATAACTGCTGAAATCTTTGAGGGTTAGTTGTTGATTTTTTATAAAACAGTATTATTACAAACTTAGTAGCCCAAAACAACTCATTGACTCTCTAGCCTCTTATAGATCATGAATCTGCATGTGTGTCAGTCAAGGCTCTTTCTTGGAGTCTCACAAAGCTGCAATCAAGGAATCAGCATGGTTGCATTTGAGACTCAGCTCAGGGAAGCTTTCATTTCAACTGTACATGATAATTAGCACTTAGTTCCTCTTAATCTTCAAACTGAAGGTCCCATTTCCTGCGGGTGTTCACTGGGAGACCCTTCCTAGGGCTATCTCACGGTCTATCTCACAACACTGCAACTTGCTTTTTCAAAGCCACCAAGAAAGTCTTCTAATAAGAAATTAATGACAGTATTATGCATCATCTACCCATCACCATTGCAATATTGCAATATTCTACTGGTTAAAAGTCACAGCCCCCACAGGGACCCCAGAAATATTACAGCGGATAGGGAATTTGCCTTACATGCAGCTGACTTGGGTTTGAACTCAGGCTCTCCATATGATCCCTGAACCCACCAACAGTAACCCCTAAACACACAGCCTAAAGTAAGCCCTGAACACTACAAGGAGTGGCGATAATAAATAAATAAATAAATAAATAAATAAATAAAATAAAACTCAAATTCCCAAGCAGAACTCATACAAGATTGTGGTTGGAAAGCAGAGGATTTAGAGTCAGTCTGCCTCTGGATCTGATTCTATTGCCTAAATTGTCTCAACATGACCATGTTTCTCCTTGAACATCATTTTCTTTGTTACCTTATTTTAGGAAACTCTTGGAGGTAAAGCTAGAAGAAGTGTCTCTAGAGAAGACACAGCTTTGCTTGTATCAATAGTCTCAGGAAAAAGAAATGTAAGAACATGTCAAATATCTGCATTAGGTTTTGTTTTGTTGTGAACTGCAACAAGAAATCAAATTTTAAATTCATATGAGAGCTCTATTTTACAAACCTCAAGAGTGACTTATTCCCCATCCAATTCAACAACAATATTAAAAAACAATTGTTTTCATGCTTTGTTTTTCTGCACAATAGGTTTTTTTTTGCGTTCATGCTTCCATTACTCATCAATACACTGCTTGGCTCTTCACACACTACCTCTCTGAATGCAAGGTTCCGCCCAATGGAAAATCAGCAGGACTGTTCTACTGTATAAGAAGGGAGACATCCACAACATTGGCAACTATCACCCAATCTGCCTATTGTCTGTCATCTACAAGCTGTTCACTTGAGTCATCCTGAATAGGATTGGCAGAACACTAGATGAAGGACAACCATACCAGCAAGGCGGGTTCCGAAAAGGATTCAGCACCATCAACCATATCCACATGATAACCAAGCTCATTGAGGTTTCTCTGGACTTTAAGATGCTGCTCTGTCTAATGTTCATTGATTTAAAGATCTTTGATTCTGTTGAGATGGAAGTGGTCATCGAAGCCCTAGACAAACAGGGCGTTCAAACTCAATACATCAAGAACCTCTGTGAGCTGTATTACGGATTCACTACCAGGATCTCACCATTCTACAAGGAAGTAATCATCCATATCAAGAGAGGGGTTTGGCAAGGTGATATCATTTCACCAAAACTCTTTAGTGCCCCACAGAACAAGAAGCCTCACATAACTAGATAAGCAGAACTCTGAGAACTTGGACTCCAGGCTGAACAGACCTGGGGACAGAGATTCTTTGCTTGCTCCCACCAACCACAGGTGACAATGGATTAAAATCAGGAGCCCCACCCTACCCTGCCCTCTCTGCTTCCACCAACCGCCAGAGACCCAGGAATTGGATTGCGCACAGAAGACCTGTGTGGTACCCTATGTGGTATTTATCTGGTACCCTGTGCGGTATTTATCTGGCACCCCTACCAGTACCACATAAATACCTCACCGGCAGACCTCCACTACCTCCACTACCTCCACTACCCAGCCGCCGCCATGCTCCAGGATGCTTTCCTGACCACGCGGCCGCAAAGCAGCTGTGTGACACATTATAAGACACTTAATACCCATCTTCCAGAATTGTCGTACCATATTTGATAGGGTTCGAATATGGTTTGAACCATAGGAACACCTGCAAGGGCGATTAGAGGCCGCCCCAAAATCCTCTATCCCTCTCGGAGAGCCTGGCAAGTTACTGAGAGTATTCCGCTCGCACGGCAGAGCCTGGCAAGCTATCCGTTGTGTATTTGATATGCCAAAACCAGTAATTACAATGGGTCTCATTCCCCTGACCCTGAAGGCATCACCAATATGGCAGCATTGAGAAGTATGAGAAAGGAGAGGCTGTTAAATCTCAAGGCTGAACTAGGCTGCCAAAACGAAGGAAGACAAAAATGATTGTCTGTACTTTCAATGCACATACGCTAGCACCAGATGCATCCATCGAAGACCTAATGGTACAAGCGTGAAAGATCAAGTATGACATCATTGGTCTGATCGAGAAAAGAAGACACCAACTCATCATGCTTTTTTCGACACTGGAGAAGAACTGTTCCTCGGAACATATGATAAAAGAGGTGTTGGAGGTGTCAGTGTCCTTGTCAACATGAACTTGGCCATGAGCATTGATTCATTCAAATGCCTACCAATCCGAAATGGATGTTTACATTTGAATAGATATGGCTCACTGCCGGCAGTTTCTATCTTCATTGTCTACGCACCAACATCAAAATATGTTGAAGGAGAAATTGAGAAGTTCTACATGAAGCTGGAGAAGTTCTATAAAGAAGACCACACCTTCTACAAGATCATTGTGGTTGATTTTAATGCCAAGATAAGACCGAGAAGATCAGTGGAAGAACTCCACATCGGCACCCATGGCCTAGAATGGAACGAACAGGGTGAGAGACTGTCTGAGTTCATCATGTCGACCAAGACCATCCATGGTAACTCACAGTTCCAGAAGGCCGAATCTAAATGTTGGACATGGGAGTCTCCTGGTGGACAATTCCACAATGAAATAGACCACGCCATTTCGTCAGTAAAGAAATGAGCAGCACCCGGCCCAGACAAGGTCAGACCTGAACACCTGAAGAAGCTGCCATCAGTACTCATCAACACGCTGGCTCGGCTCTTCACATGCTACCTGTCTGAATGCAAGTTTCCATCCCAATGGAAAACCAGCAGGACTGTACTACTGTATAAGAAGGGAGACATCCATGACATTGGCAACTATTGCCCAATCTGCCTATTGTCTGTCATCTACAAGCTGTTCACTCGAGTCATCCTGAATAAAATTGGCAGAACACCAGATGAAGGACAACCATGCGAGCAAGCTAGGTTCTGAAAAGGATTCAGCACCATCGACCATATCCACACGATAACCAAACTCATTGAGGTTTCTCGGGAGTTCAAGATGCCACTCTGCCTAACGTACATTGATTTAAAGAAGGCCTTTGATTCTGTTGAGACAGAAGTGGTCATTGAAGCCCTAGCCAATCAGGGCCTTCAAACTCAATACATCAGGATCCTCCATGAGCTGTATTGTGGATTCACTACCAGGATCTCACCATTCTACAAAGTAATCATTGATGTCAAGAGAGGGGTTCGGCAGGATGATACCATTTCACCGAAACTCTTCAGTGCCACCCTCGAGAACATCATGCGATGATAGGAATGGGAAGGAATGAGAGTGAAGATAGATGGTCGGCAACTATACCGCCTCCGCTTTGCTGATGACATTGTTCTAATAACACCACACATTAGCCAAGCGGCACAAATGCTGGCCAACTTTGACCGTAGTGTGGAAAGGTCGGACTACAGCTGAATCTTATGAAGACAATGTTTATGAGAAACAGCCTCATTCCTGACACTCCATTCACTTTCAATGGAATGACCATCTCCGAATGCAACAGTTATGTGTACCTAGGTCGAGAAGTCAACATGACAAATGACCTGGCACCTGAGTTGCGCAGGAGGAAGAGAGCGGCTTGGAACGCCTTCAAGAGTGTCAACGAAATAGCTAAGAGGACGAAGAACCTCTGGCTCCGGAGACATCTCTTTGATTCCACTATTCTTCCTGCATTAACATACGCCTCAGAGACCTGTGCCCTATGCAAACAGGATGAGAACGCTATTCGGGTCTCCCAAAGAGAAATTGAAAGAGCTATGCTTAAAGTATCACATTTCACTCAAATGAGAGAAAGAATCCGGAGTTCCGAACTCCATCGATGATCAAGAATCAGGGACATGTCTTGTTTGCCAAGGCATCAAAAATCACATGGACTGGTCACGTAATGAGATTTAGAGACGACTGCTGGACTAGAGCCATTACCAACTAGATTCCACGAGATGTTAAAAGACCATGTGGCTTCCCACCTACCAGATGGTCAGACTTCTTCATCAAGATCATGAACGATTGGTTTTAGGCTGTTCGTGTTCCTAGAACGAACAGACGTCATTGGGCTACACTAGCACGCGACAGGTACAAATGGAGATGTTACTGGGACCTGCTCAAGCAAATCAACGATTAATGGGAAGTCAAGTGATCAAATGATCTTTAGTGTCACCCTTAAGAACGTCATGCGATGACTTTGTTCTAATAACACGAAACATTTGCAAGCGGCATAAATGCTGGCCAACTTCAACTATGAGTGTGGAAAGGTTGGATTACAGCTGAATCTCATGAAGACAATGTTTATGAGAAATGGTCTTGTTCCTGACATTCCATTTGCTTTCAACAGAACGAACATCTCCGAATGCAACAATTATATGTACTTAGGTCGACAACTCAACATGACGAATGACCTGGCACCTGAGTTGCACAGGAGGAAGAGAGAGGCTTGGAACGCCCTCAAGAGCATTGAAGAAATAGCTAAGAGGATGAAGAACCTCCGGATCCAGGCACATCTCTTAGATTCCACCATTCTTCCTGCATTAACATATGCCTTAGACACCTGAGCTCTATGAAAACAGCATGAAAAAGCTATTCGGGTCTCCCAAAGAGGAATCGAAAGGGCTATTCTTGAAGTATCACACTTCACTCAAGTGAGAGAAGGAATCTGGAGTTCTGACCTCCATTGACGATGAAGATTTAGGGATGCTGTCTCGTTTGCCAAGACATCAAAAATCAGATGGGCTGGTCATGTAATGCGATTTGAATAAATGTGGTACCTTTTAATTTGGATTTTATTTCTCTACTCAACTATCCATTGAAGAAAAACCTCAAGGATCAGGGTGTGTGCCTGGGATAAAAAGTCAGTGAATACAATGGGACTTCTTTTATTTTAGGCCTTATAGCACAAAGATAAGTCTATGCAAAGTCCAATTTAACTTATGAGAGTCCAGGAGTTGTAAGCATAATGTATAATAACAAATGGAGTATTTATTCTGCAGCTAGCGTGGTTAGTTGGTCAAGAACTCAGGAGTATAAGACAACAGGCTTCTTTCTACCTTGTATTTAAATCTAATTAAGTCCAACTCCACTGGCCATCTGTCTTAATCTACTTGGAGTAATGTGGAAAGGTGAAGCTAATGGTGTTCATTTTCTGTTGTTACTGTAACAAATTTCCATAAACACTGTGGCTTAGAACTTCAAAATTTATCATCTTACAGAATCAAGACAATGTGTTGGCAGATTGTATTTTTTTCTGGAGACCATATGGAAAAATTTATTTCTTACTTATAGGCAAAATTCAGATCCTTGCAGTTATAAAACCAAGGTCTCCACATTTCGGATGCTACAAGTGAAAAAACCTTTCCCATCTTTTAAAAGCCACTCTATTTCTTGGCTCGTAGCCCCTTTTCTGTGAGTTCAAAGTTAGAATTAGTGGACCAAGTTCATCTTACATGTCAAATCTTTCCAATTTTGTCTTCTACCTCATTTCTCAGAAGAATAGAATATGTTTTCATTCCCAAGGACCCACTGTAAACAGATAGGGCACACTAAATAATCAGTAAAATTTCCCATCTAGATGTTCTCAGGCTGCATCTCATCTTCAAAACCTCTTTTAACATTGTTATTAACCAAACATTAGTATCCCCAAAATCTCCAATGTTAAAATTCTAAACCCTCAAACAGATGTTATAGAACATAAGGTCTTTGGTAAATAACTACATAATTCAAGTAGAATCCTTGGGAATCGGTGAGATAGTATAGATGGGAGGGTGCTTGCCTTACATGCAGCTGAACCATGTTTGATCCCCAGCATCACATATGACCCCAAACCATGTCAGGAGTGATCCCTAAACATAGAGCCAGGAATTAACCCTGAGCACCGTCAGGTGTAGGATAAAAACAAAAAGAAAATAGAGTCCTCATAAACAGGATTAGTGCTCTTTCCAAAGATAGCCCAAAAAGTATTCTCTCTCTCCAACTCTGACTTTTACAGTACAATGAGAAAATAGCCATCTTCAAGCTAGAGTTCCTACTAGAAGCTGACCACCCTGGCATCCATATCTCAGACTTTTGGCCTCCAGAACTGTAAGAACTAAGTTCCAATGCTTGATAATCCCCTATTAGATGATATTCTGTTGTAGCTCATACAGTTGTAGCTCATACTGAATGTGTAAGACAACACGTTCACTATGCTTGAATATAAGGACACAAACGTTTTGGGGAGCTCTCCATTATTCTTTCCACTGTACAACACTTGGCACTATGAAGGTTCGAGCAGAAGAGCTATTGGCTTAAAAACAGAGGTAGGTCATTGGCCACCATCCATTCAGATCACACAGTTGCTTCTCCTGGAAGGGAGCATCACATGAGGCCACCATAGCCATGCCACTAGATCCACAACAGGCCATTCCACTCAGGGCGCCCCAGAGAGGGTCAGGTAAGAGCTCTCTCCACCCCAAGGGACCCAGCCCCAGCAGCCAACCTCCACAACTGAACCGCTACCTCACTCAAGGCCGCTCCCCACATGCTTGGGCTGAGCCTCACATATGAGTGAACGTATTCCTTGACTGTGCAGCCGCACATCATAAGACTCTCCCTGCCCATTCTCCATAATTACCACACCATATTTGATGGGGTTCATATAGCAGGCAATAAATCATAGAGGGAAATATATATATGCATATATACATATTTTCAGATATATACCAAAGCTCACATCATCCAAACTTTAACAACATGTTAGTAATATCCTATAGAATGTCTTAATGGCTCCTATCACAATAGTAACAATCTTCACACTGTTTCCTATATGAACACTGTTTTGTAAGCATGTTCAATAGTTCTTCATAACAGACAATACAAAATATATTATTTTGGCTGTTTTTTGGGACAGGGATTGGGGCTTTGATGGAAACACCCCAAATTTGGTGGTGGGATAGGTGTAATGGTGGTGGGATTGGTGTTTGAATATTAAATCTAATCAAATACTATGAGCTAACTTATAAAATTAAAAACAATTTAATTTAGAAAGATAAAAAAACAGAGGTAGGGTTTTGGTCATACATAGTACAAAATAAGTGGATACAAATAACTACTATAATTAAATTACTGTTTATACTATTATATAAGTGATTTGAGAAAGTTTCAAAAAAGGAAATCAACTTCTTTAAATGAAGTAATTATAATAGAATTTTTATTGGGAGACCCATATTTTGTGATACTCTACTAAGTTAACAATAACCTTGCAAGCTACATACTATTAAATTTCTTTTACACCTCATTACAATGTTTCATAAAACTAGGGCTGGAGAGATAGTATAGTGTGTTGAACATTTGCCTTGCATACGACCAACCAGGGTTGATCTCCAGTACCCCAAATGATCTCCTGTGCACCACCGGGAGTGCAGATCCTGGAGTAAGCCTGAGCACGGCTGATCTAGCTAAAATAAAAGTTACATAAAGCTATAATAATCTAAGTCTATAATATTGAGTCATGTCATGATAGAGAATCATTATTTATTTCCAGAAAACATTAATAATGAAACTGCAGTAACCTTTGTCTCTCTCTAGTTTTACACTTGTAGTACTTTGTCACTTTAAGGATAACTATCGTTTTACATGATGCAGTTATTTTAATTAATTCAAACTTCAATGACTAATTTAAAACTTTTTTGTGATTTCAGAATGCATCTATGTGTTTTCAGATTAATTTTGTCATATTACTTAGTCATTTTAGTCTTCTTATAAATAATAGCAGTTTTATAGGAAGGAAAATTGAGTGTGTAAATTTTATGTAATTTTTTCCAAAATATTAATATTATTATTTCTGAAATCCCTTGTAATAATCTAAACTGATAGATTTTAAAACGATATATTTATGTACCTACTTTGTTTTATGAATAAACTCGGAATTATATCTCACCATAAAAATATTATTTTTGAGGTTGAAGCAAATAGTACAGCAGGCAGTGTGCTGGCTTTGCATATGGCCTGCCAGGATTCAATCCCCAACATCCCATATAGTCTTCCAAGCCTATCATGAGTGATCTTTGAGTACAAAGTCAGGAGTAATCTCTGAGCACAGTTAAGTATGCCCCCAGAAAAAAAAAATATTTGCTCATCTACTACAAAAAAAGGTATATATCCCCACTACTCAGCCACAGAAAAGATAGTCATGCAATTTGCTGCTGAGTGGATCCAGAGAGTATCATGTTGAGTGAAGTTAGTCAGAGGGAGAGGGACAAACACAAAATGGTTTTCCATATATGGGATATAAAAAAACTCCATAAGGGAATAACAAATGCCCAAATGTAATAGAAGCAAAAGCAGGAGAACTGGTCTTCAGTAGGAAGCCTGACACTGGGGTGGGGGTAGTAGAGAATCAACTAGGGAAAGAAACACTAAGACAATGGTGGAAAGGGAAAGTGCTGACCACAAAGGCAGCATAGGGGGCAAAAGAGTAACTGGGGACATTGGTGGAGGAAAATGGACATTGGTATATGAACAAACATTTGACACCTGAAACTTAATGTTGTTTGTTCATTTGTTTTGGGCCATACTAAAGTGCTGCACAGGGATAACTCCTGGTTACACTTAGAAGTTACTCCCAACGATGCTCAGAGATCCATAAGGAATGCTGGGGATCAAACCCAGGTTGGCTGTGCCAAGGCAAACACCCTACCCACTGTACTATCGCTCTGACACCCAAAAACGTAACATTGAATAATTATGTAACTCTGTAATTCATTGTGAATCAATAAAAAAAAAAACATTCACTCACTCTTTCCTTTTGGGCATTATGATTTGCAATACAGATACTGAAGAGGATACATACTTTTCATTGTGTGGAATTTAGGCACAAGGATAGAGGAAATTTGGCCATATACTATGATATGTTGGGGTGGAGTGTGTAGAGCGTTTGCCTTGCACATGGCCAACCCGGGTTCAACTCCTCCATCCCTCTCGGAGAGCCCGGCAAGCTACCAAGAGTATCCCACCCACACAGCAGAACCTGTCAAGCTCCCCGTGGTATATTCGATATGCCAAAACCAACAAGTCTCACAATGGAGATGTGACTGGTGTGTGCTCGAGCAAATCAATGAACAATGGGAGGACAGTGCTATGATATCTTATCATTGTACACTGATTACATGTCAACTTTTAAATTTTAGTTTTTAGATAATAAATAACTTATTCTGTCTTGTTGGGGGAGGGGGGTTCTTGGGCCATGCCCAGTGATGTACTCAGGGATCACTTTTGGCAGGCTCATGAGTGGTACTGGGGATCAAATCCAGGTCAGCTGTGCACAAGTCTAGTGCCTTATCTTCTGTACTATCACAGTAGCCATGTACTTTCAGAATGACATAATCACACTGGCCATCATACTTCCAGAGATAGTTTGGGAGTCAAACACAATTCAAGGAGAATAAATGTATTTATGCATACATATGTATATATACATCACAACAAGCATACATTTATATACATATATACTATATATATAAACATATATATCACGATCACTATCATCCTGTTGTTCGTCAATTGCCTCGAGCAGGCACCAGTAAACATATATATATATATATATAACAAAAATTTTGTGTACTTTGGTTCTTATATTTAGCTCCATAGAGTCAATAGGGAAAATGGAATACCTTAAAATTATTACAGAACTAAAAGTAAATCCTCTTCAATATAATCATTAATTTTTATATTTGTTTTACATACATTGTAATTTCGGAAGTGACATGTATGATTGAATTGTATTCACTCTTATTAAAATATATTATCTCACCATATAATAATCCACTTACAAATCTAAGAAAATGGTCACTAATAAAACTGTCAAGTATGCATGGTTTCCATATAATTCATAGAACTTCCAATAACCTTACAAAAAAAACCACTAAAGATCCTCACAGTGGGCATTCTACTAAATTTCCACCCTCTTATAAACTAGAAATGTGTTGTCAATTTTTATTTTATCATTATTAGTCATAATATTTCAACAGAGACCTTAAATATGTATAACTCAATGCTACTGATACTACTTCAGATAGCCGATTTTGTTATATTTTAAAATTATGCATAAATATGGTTCCTTCAACACTAGCAAATATCTCAGCCTTACTTTTTCTCCAAGGAATTTTGTTCTAAAAAACTAGTCATGATATAAGAATTTTCTGCAAGTTACTGTCATTGTATCGCATTGTGAAAATCATAATGCAATATACACATGACTTTTACTAAAGTCATTAAGGCAATTCACCTTACTTTAGGAAAAACCTGGAACATATGTCTTACTATCAAAAAAAACATGCAGCAGTCAAAATGTCAAAAATATATGTAAGAAAAGTAAATAGAAACAGATATACCAGTTTACAAAAATCAAATATTCACAACTGTGCTCAGTCAGAAAAAGTTCTATAAAGAAAAAAATCACTGATCATAATATAAAAGTTCTTGTTTCTTGCCTAGTCTTGCCAATGAAAATTCCATAATAGTGTTTTTAAAATGTGCATTTGAAACCTCAAATCATATTCAAACTTGTTAAGTCAGTATTCATATTGAAAAAAATGTATCACAGAATTTGGCTACAAGTTCAGAACATAATATAGTAAAAGCCTTTTTGTATTTGTTAGCTGGCATAAAAAAGAACATCATATTCAGTCATTTATTTTAAATCATAGTTTGGCTAACTCATTAAGTATGCTAATAAAAATTCTGACTGCGTATGTGCATGTATGTGTGTTAATGATTAATGGGGATGGAACTAGAACTCTGAGTTCTACCCATATGTCATTCAGCTTCAAAAATATTATTTGCACCTGCATTCAGTCTTATCCACAAAATGATAAAAAAAAACAATGTTTTTCTGACATGTCAGTTACAAAGCACCAACAATCTGCAGCAACAAACCACTTTATAAAATAACTGGTTACAATTATTAATGTCAGCGTATTCTAGAGAGAGTCAATGTATGTAAGAAAATTTTCAGATAAACCCTGTCATTTTTGTGTGACTAGAAGCAGTAATTTTTCACAGAGAAAGGATACTGCAAATTAGTAACCGAGAGGCCAAAATAAAAGAATTACCATACAAATAAAAGGTTTATAACCCTTTTTTTTCCTGAAACAGTCCAATTTTCTTAATAGCAAAGTATCTGACAATTTTATTTGCCCCTTAGGATATCAAAAGGAATATCAAAAAAACACAAAGTTGTCCTCTAAATATCTAAGAATCATTAGGGGCCAGAGAGATAGTAAAGCATTTTAGGTGCTTGCCTGGCACATAACTGACTTCAGCCCGAACCCTGGAACCCCATATGGTCCCCCAAGCACTGCCAGGAGTTATCTATGAGCACAGAACCAGGATTAAGCCCTGAGCACTGTAGGATGTGATCCAAAAAACAAAATAAATTAGTATATAAAATAAGTAATATTCAGTACCATTGAAAAGACAAATAAATATCTAACTCATTATTAGATTTGATTTTTATTATAATTTTGACATATTCAATGACATTTCAACTTGATTATGCATCATTTTATTGCTTTCTTTTTCATTAAAATTTTTCTAGTCATGCTCAGGGGCTACGCCCAGAGCTGGGGAAATACATGATGCCAGGGATCACTTTCAGATCTCTCACATGCAAAATACACACTACAGCCTTCAGAAAGACCTCCTCTGTTCTGCCATTTTTTTTTTGCTTGTTTGTTTTTGTTTTTGCTTTAGGATTGGCTCATATATTTCTGAACAGGTTAGATGATTAGTTTCAAATCTTAAATTCTACAAACTTCAGTCCACTCTTCCATGGACCAATCCTGTATCCACTAAACCATAATTCCTTTTGCCTGGGGGTCTACAAAAAATAGAGATAATAAGTTCTATTTGTCTATAATTTAGAAAATACAAATGTGGATGCAATTCAAAGCATCTTTTTTTAATGTAGGAAATGCTGTGATGAGCAATCTTATGAGTACAATTGAAAAGAGAGAAGAGAAGCCTACAAGGTGAACCTTTAACACATTTAAATACAAATCCCCCAATACCACAAGCTGACTCTTGCTCTCAGGGGCCTCTGCTCAGTTCCAAAGGCATATCCTCAGTTACCTGTGCAAATCTACCACAAAGGCATCTCAGCACTAACAAAGTTGTGGGATGAAACTGTGGGAGAAAGAGATGAGATGGAATTCTCTTTTTATAACCTCACCTCTGATCTTTTTTGAAAAGCTGAAAAACATCAAAGCTAAGCTATTTTTCTTGCTGGCATCTAAAAGAGCAATTATCTCATCTTCCAAATGCCTCCCTGGAATAGGTCTTATAATAGTAAAGCCAGGGGCTCATATATCATGCCAGTCAAATTATCAGATGGGTTCACCGTCTGTTAGAATATGGAAATGGAAAAATACACAAATCTCTATGATTTTTTAAATTTTAATTTTGATGATTTCTCCTTCATCAAGTCAAATATTGACCACCGAAGGAGAATTTCAGATGTTCATATTAATTGACTACTGTTAATAATCCGTAGAATGTAAACTTGCCATCTGAATCATGATATCATCAGAAACACTGATGATCACAGGCTACCAGTTAAATACAAATGATGATCTCCCATTATGCATTTATCCGAATGCATTGGTGTCAGCAGCATCAATGCTGACACAAAGAGAAGGGTGCTCCTCAGGAACTGTGAGCCCGAATGTCAACGATTTTCTCTATGTTTTAAAAGTTTCTTATGTTGAGACATCACAAAGCATGCACTTTGAAAATGAACAAAGCTGGCTTGAGCACCTCAATCAGAAAGCATAAGAGTGATTTTTGTATCACAATTTTCACAGAGGGGATTAGCTTATGCAATCTGTTGAAGTCACTGATAAATGGCTTTGGGCTCCACACTGGTCCCTGCTCTCCAGGCTGACTCTTTTCTTATTGCTCTCTGACAGCATATTACCCTTTTAGTTTATCCCTGGCTGTACCAGAAAACCCCAATGGCACTCGGACAAGCAGACTGAAAATAGATTTCTTTAAAGGTTTGTTTGTTTATTTGCTGGTACTCGCTGACAAGTGACATGTATGAAGCATCTAATGCTTCATACATATTTAGCACATTATCAAAGTTAAGAATGAGTTGAACAACAGATTTCCAGAATGAAGGCTATATCCTTGATAGCCACCTTTAGAAGTTAAATGCCCTGTGAGATCACCCAAATTGTATTTTAATAGCATGGGCAACTTCTAGGAGAACACAAGCTATAGACAAGAAATGTCTTAAGCCACACAGTGAAGCAACTTAATGTGTTGAGCAGCTCCTAAATGTCAGGTAACTAAGTAAATTCCTGTCATATGTATGTTGAACATAAAGGCTTATTTCTAAGTATGTGAAAAATAAATATATCACTACTCAGGGGATTCAATTGACTCCCTTGTTTATTGTGCATATTAGACTCTCCATAATAGAAGCAATACTCAACATTGTCATGTATGTCCACAAAATTTACCCTTTAACATCATGAAGATTTGCTGTATCACATTTTAAAATAAATGCACTTTTATTTGGATTAAATTTAATGCTTGTTATGATCAAAGCTCATATGTAGAGTTAATTCTATTTTTTATAATTTTACAAAGTGCCTTAACTTCCTGAAAATATTTACATATATGTGTGTGTTTGCTAGTGTTTGGAGTGATATCATTTGTTCATTCATTCATTCATTCACTCATTCATGAACTAACTGAACTAGCTCTCAGTCAGGAATTGAGGAAATTTCAAAGATATATACACTTCTTTTTTAATGATATTTTTTGCTTTGGTTGCTTTATTTTTATAACTAAAGAATTAAAGTTTAGCAGGTTTAGTCAATGAAGCATAATAATAGAAATGAACAGCACCAACTTTCTTAAACTCTAACAAAGATATAATTATCAACATTTAGAGGGGGTTGGGGTCACAACCAACTATGCTCAGGGCTTACTCCTGCCTCTGTGCTCATAGATAGTGATCTGGTGGGACTTGAGGACGCCAGGTGGAATGCCAGGGATTCAATCTGAGTTTGCTGCATGCAAGACAAATACCCTACCCCTGCACTATAGCATCAGCCCCCAAGCAGCAACATTTTAAAGCAAAATTCAAAAGATATAATTCTTTTCAAAAATGTGGTTGTGTATGTGTGTGTGTGAGAGAGAGAGAGAGAGAAGAAGTTGGGGGGGAAGGATGGAGGGAGGGAGGGAGGGAGGGAGGAAGGAAGGGAGGGAGGGAGAGAGGGAGGGAGAGAGAAAGGGAGAGAGAGCAGATAGAGGGAGGGAGGGAGGGAGGGGGAAGGAAGGAAGGAAGGAAGGAAGGAAGGAAGGAAGGAAGGAAGGAAGGAAGGAAGGAAGGAAGGAAGGATAGAACATGTTACAAAATTCAACAAGTATATTGTAATATACCAACCAGAATGCTCCATGCACAGCGTAGAAGGCAAGAAAATGCATGTGGCTAGAGCAATAGTAATGAGCTAGGGTGATAATAGGCTCACAAAATCAAGTCAGAGAAGTTAGCATGTCCTATAAAACTATATAAGTCCAAGAAGAAAAATGAGAAGTGAAGAGCTTTCCAGGGATTCTAAGCAGGAAAGTGACATGATCTTTTATACACTTTGAAACATTAATTAGTCTTGCTTGCTCCAGAGAAGATGAGTGAGATATTATGAAACAACAATCTATGGAAGGATTCCAAAGAGATGATGCTAACCTAGGCTATGATATTAGGGGAAATAGAAAAGACAAACTCGGGGTATACTTTATATAGAGGATTAATCCTAATGGGCTTTTGGAATAAATGAGGTAAGTAAGGCTAACTCCTAGAACATGGCTGGAACAAGTGAATAGATGATAAAAGAAGAGGAAGACTAGAAGTAAACTTGGAGTAGGGGAAGAATTTTGTTTTTACGTGTACCATTTACAGGGCCTAGGGCCAGCAGTTCCTTCCCAACGTATAAGGAATATACTTCCCACTACCCTAACATTTATAAAAATTTAAAGAAGCACAACATGCAGGAAGACTAAATTTCTTAAGTTGCAATTTTTAGATGCTATTTTTCCACAGTCATTGTTCTCCAAGCAATCCGACTCAATGTTGTATCTCTGAGGAAATACAGGTAAGTTAAAATGTCGACTGGGCCACATTGGGTAAGAGTATTTGACACTCTCTGTTGAAAATGATTCACTTCACAATTTAAAATTCTGCACGTAGCAAAGTGAAAAAGAAAACTAAATCCCTGGTGTTCTGAAAAAAACAAGTTCTTATCATAGGGTAGGTATTCTGCAATAAACCTGCTTAGAGAAATCAGGAGAGAATATGAGAATACAGTTCTTAGCTGTTCTCATTCCCATCTGAAACTCCTGAAATCTTTAAAAATCTCTCACCAGAAAGAACACAGAAAACAGAACAAGACAAAAACAAAACAAATCCAAGACACTCATGCCATATCTCATTTACAGTCTTACGGATAACTGTAAGGAGTACAGATCAGTTATCAGAAGTAAAGGGGGAAAAGGGAACAGAATTTTAACCAGAAGAGATATGACCACTGCTTTATCTTAAGCACTATTGCCTGAAGATTTCACTACTGCTCTCATATTGTTCCTTTCTGTGTACTAGACATTTTCCCCCATGGTTTTTTTTCTTCCATTTAATCTTCACATTAACATTACAGATATTACTATGCACTGTGGCACTGTCCTCCCGTTGTTCATCGATTTCCTCGAGCGGGCACCAGTAATGTCTCCATTGTGAACTTGTTGTCTCTGTTTTTGTGATATCAAATACGTCATAGGTAGCTTGCCAGGCTTTGCCGTGTGGGCAGAATGTTTGCAGGGCTCTCAGAGAGGGGCAGAGGAATTGAATCTGGGTCGGGCGCGTGCAAGGCAAATGCCCTATCTGCTGTGCTGTCGCTGCAGCCCGATATTATTATATAAATAGAAAATTCATGGTCGGAGATAGATTGAGAGAGAGGAGGAGGAGGTGGAGGTGGAGATGGAAGAGGAGAAGAAGAGGAGAAGGAGGAGGAGGAGGAGAAGAAGAGGAGAAGGAGGAGGAGGAGGAGGAGGAGGAAGAGGAGGAGGAGGCTGGAGCTATAGCACAGCGGGTAGGGCATTTGACTTCCACATGGCCGACCCAGATGTGATTCCCAGAATCCCATATGGTGCCCCAAGAACCGCCAGGAGTAATTCCTGAGTATGGAGGGGTTGACAGGAGGGAAACTGGGGACACTAGTGGTGGGAAATATACATTGACGAAAGTACAACTGTTGGAACATTGTATGACTGAAATCCAATCATGAGCAACTGTGTAAGTGTGTATCTTATAGTGGCTCAATTTAAAAAAATTAAAAACAAAGAAAAACTCATGATGAGAAAAGGTAAAGTGTAGTATTGCACAGTTACAAAGTGAGGATAAGGAGATGATTTTAAGTATGCTTATCTTCAAAATTCATGTTAATACCTCTTGTTTTTTTGAAATGTCTTCATACACACATTTCTGTTTATATGATAGATGCATTTTCAGTTATATATCTGAATATTCTCCAATATAAAGTGACAAGTGGACTCAAGTGTCACTGATACCATTCTTTGTTATGACTACACAGAAAAGAGTGAATTACAAGAGTATCAACTGAGGTGCTAAACCAATCCTCATAACTGGACATTACAGAGCAAATTATATTTCTTTTTAGTTTGACTATGATAGGGAGATTTTTATGATAGGGAGATTTTTAGTTTGACTATGATAGGGAGATTTTTTATTATTAAAATAAATCAATGCTCAATTTGATATTAGTCTAATATGATGTAACATGGTTATGCCTGATGAACTTGGCTAGCAGAGTAATTTGTAGTAACTTTTATATTTCATTAAATAATAAGTAATGGATGCAAAAGTGATTTTATCATTCATTTACTTGTCTACTTAACAGAACAACATAGAGTTTTCCAACATGTCAGTGAATAGTTTTGAATTACAAAAATTTATAATGTAATTATTCTTAATCTTTAAACCAAAGGGTTAACTTTTTAAAAATTATGGTGGGGGTGGTGAAACAGTATAGTGAATAAAGCACTTACCTTGACACAGCTGACCTGGGTTTGATCCCTGACCACATATGGTACCCCTTCAACCCTAGTACCACCAGGAGTGATCCCTGAGCGAAGAACCAGGAGTTAACTCTGAACAATCTCCAGGTGTGCTCAGAAAACAACAACCAAAAACAAATTTTTAAATAAAAGGAAGAATTTTTAAAATTTTTTTATTAGTGAAACACCATGAGGTAGTTATAGACTTACAAATTTTTGTGTTTGGGTTTAAGTTATACAATGATCAAGTACCCATCCCTCCACCAGTGCCCATCCTCCACCACCACGGGTCCCAGCATCCCTCCCATCCCCCATCCCCCCATCCCACCCTGCCTCTGTGGCAGGGCATTCCCCCTTGTTTTCTCTCTCTTCTTTTGGGTCCTGTGTTTTGCAAGAGAGGCATTGAGTGGCAATCATGTTTGGTCTATAGTCTACTTTCAGCATACTTCTCCCACCCTGGGAGGATCCTCCCAATAGCCTTTATTTGGTGCTCTCTTCTCTATCTGAGCTTCCTTTTCCCCTAGCACGTGTGTCTGGCCTCCAAGTCATGGAGCAAAATTAAAAGGAAGAATTTTTTAAGGCCCTCAATTTTCAGTTTTTAATTCTATGAAGAGTGATATAAGTGTATCCTATCTTATGAAAATAATTAGATGGTAATTAAATTGTTATTTTGATAGCATTAGAGCAATAGGTCATTTTACATAAAACTTTTTCATAACTATGAAATGTATAGACACAAAATGCCTGAAAACAGTCTATTCCCCTTTTACTTCTAAAGCTACATCCTTCAACCCTGGATAGCTTTTCACAACAAGTATTTCAAAAGTCTATATTTGTATATTCACATCCAGTATGTCTAGGATCTTTATAATTTTTTACATTTTGAGAGGAGCTACACCCAGTGGTGTTGGGGGCCACCAGGCAGGGCTTTACCTACTAGTGTGCACGCGACAATCATGCAGTGCCAAGGATCGAACTCAGGATCTTGCACATGGTAGGCATGTGCTCTGTCTTCAGGTATCTCCTGGTCCCTTATCTACATGACTGTTAGATATTTAATGAGTGAACCTGGAAGAAAAATGTGTCTTCTCTTTTCAGACACTAACACTACACTAATTACACAGCATTCCTATCCATTGTTCTTAAATGAAAAGTTTATATAATGGCTGCTATCACTTAAGCAGAGAGTAAATCAGACACAAGCATACTAGTTTCATGGTATGTCACTTAAGTAAATAGCTGCATTTATTGTGCATTGTGTTGGAAAAGAAGAAAGGGCAGCATCTATCATTGGTGCAAACTATACCCAAAACCTGTTATTCTTCTGATAGTTACATATGGCTATATATTGGCTCCCTAGAATTTAAATAGGGTCACATGTGCAAGTTCTCATCAGGGAAGTATGTGCAACTGCAATGCAGCAATTCCACATCACCTGAGTGGAAATCACTGAACCCACATCAGACTCGACTTCCTCATAGCTACAACGACCATTTCAGCCCTGCTTCTCAATAGCGTAAGACACAGAGTTGCTAGTCAGATGAAAACATTAAATATGGTTATTTTATTTTATCCTCGTTGTATCTGGGAGTGAAGGTATTCATGCTTATGCATGCTCACAGGCATATACATTTTCTGCTGGTACTCAAACATCAGGTCACAGCCCCAACCCCTTTATTTTGATGTCAACTTGTTGCAGCAGCTTAAGCCACCCTCATTAATATCATACACACACACACACACACACAAGCACACGCGCACACACACACACACACACACAGAGAGAGAGAGAGAGAGAGAGAGAGAGAGATTTCTGTCGGATTTTCTTTTCATTGAATTACCATGAGATATTCAGTTACAAAGATGTTCATGATTTTCACTCATACAACGTTCCAACACCCATCCCTTCACCAGTACACAATTCCCACCGCCAGTGTCCTTTTCCTTCCTTCCTGACATCCCCTGCCCCACCCTGCAGCCTGCCTCTATAGCAATCATGTTTTTATCTCCCTCTCCTTGTCTCTCTCTTTCTCTCCCTCTCTCTCTCCTTCTCTCTCTCATTTTCATTTTCATGTGTTTTGAATACTGTTACTGAAAAGAGGTATGATACATGCATATCAGTTTACCTCCTTTCAGTACTCAGTTTTTGTTCAAAGTGGCCATTTCCAACTATCTTTGTCATCCTGGTCCCTTCTCTGTCCTAACTGAACTCGCCCTCCCTCTTTGTCACAATATTCCTATTACAAACAGTACTGCTGACCCTTATTTCTACAGTCTTTGGGTATTGTTCACATACTATGTTTTTATTTTTATCCCACAAATGAGTGCAGTCATTCTATGCCTGTCCCTCTCCCTCTGACTGATTTCACTCAACATGATACTCTCCATGTTCATCCATGTATAAGCAAGTTTCATGACTTCATTTATCCTAATAGCAGCATCGTGTTCTATTGTGTAGATAAACCATAGTTTCTTTATCCACTCATCTGTTCTGGACCACTTGAGTTATTGACATATATAAATTTTGGTTGTTTGGGGGGACCACACCCAGTGATGTTCATGACTTACTCTAAGTTCTGCACTCAGGGATCACTCCTGGAAGGAGTCAGGGACCATATGTGGCACTGGAAATTGAATCCATGTTGGCTACATGCAAGGCAAGTGCCACTATTTATTGTACTACTGCTCCAGTCTTTCACACATACATAAATGTGCATGTATACATCATGTTTTATTGTTTTATATGAATAACCAATCTGCAATTTCGTGGGGTTTTTTGTACACGTAGTAATTCACTTAACACTTTAAGAACGGGTCTAAACCAAATTACCAAGAACACATAAATAGTTCTAATAAACTTATCATTTTCTAGTTTTTATATTGCTATTGATAAACAACAGTTCAATAATATGGTTTTGAACTTAAATGGTATGCTTTATAAAGTGAATCCAAAGCATTCCCATGGATATTCATTATACTCCTTGTTTTGTGCATCCTAAGATAAAATTCAGAACAACTACATAAGTTTCAAATAGTATGCAGCTATCAATTGGCATAAAAGGACCTAAATTAAAATTGTTGCCTTTCAGACTATAACATGCAGTTGTTATGATTCAGCTAATGTTTGACTTGATAACTTGAGCTAATACAACTGTACTTTGCAAAAGGGTAGTGAATTTTGCCTAATGTTATATTTAAAAATAAGCCAATTTGAATAAAGGAAACAGCTCAAATGTTTTGAGCACATGCCTAGGGGTACAAGGACTCAGATCTATACAGCAGTACTAACACTACCTACTATACGGTGCACCATATAAAATTATAATTGATAACCCAATTTTCTTACATATTTTTATGTGAGGATATCTGATATAATCTATGTTATTCCTAAAAATAAAATAAACCTAAGTGGTGGAATAAACAGAGAACTGAAGAATGAAAAATAACATGATTATTTTGAAATTTGAAATGTCTAGGGAGAAGCCTCTAAATTATCTATAGATTTTTTTAGCAGGGTAACTCAATGAGATTTAAGGCATCAGATACAGAAATTGATTTTTTCAAATAAATATTTCCAGTGTAAAATCTATATAGCTTTTTAAATCACTTTTTGCCCTGAATTTCAGTGAAGTTTGTTATTGACGTGACCATTAGTACCATAATATTTTTTCAACTTCCATAGAGTTTTCCTGATATCTCTCTCAATAAAATCTAATATTTTCACAATACTTTCAATTCACAATACTTTCAAATTCTCTTTCTAATTCAGTTTAGATGCCACATGTAAATTTGTGTGCAAAATCTAAGAAGGATTACAAGAGAATTTCTCATGCCATATTTAAACAATAATTTTCCTAAACCTCTCCCCCTCCAAAAGGAGAGAGTAAACAATAACATCCAATGATTCTTTTTACTCAGAACTAACCAGTAGTTGCATAATAGTTGAGAGCAAAGGGAAAAAGGTATGATTTTTTTCCTTATTCCTGAAGTATTCTCATGGGCTAGTAAACAATTAAGACCATATTCTTAAGGCCTGAAGATGTAAATAGCTACTCAGGGCAGCATCCATCTCTGGAGAAAAATAATATGAAGCTGAAATCTGTAAAGAGGAGGGAAAAATGCACACATAGAATTACAATTGAAATGAAGCTCTCAATTAAAGTTTAAATTCCTCCTGTCTAATCTTGTTGTATACAATCAATTATTTTAGATGACCAACTTAGAGATATTTAATAAACTAAAAAATCTGCATATTCTTTAAATCCTTAGTAATTACTTATAGATACACCAGTGATTAAAGGAATCATTCAACACCAGTTAAATTATTAAATTCATTAATTACCAACCTACAGAATTATTGTTGACTGATTTGATTAAATCACTCCTTAAAACCCACAGTTAAAAGACACATCTTTCAACTAATTGACACTTGAGATTTTAGAAGCTGTGAAACATATGAATGGGGTTTGATAATAAGCTTTTATTCTGTGTTCTGTTTTCACTAATTGACAAAGAAATATTCACTGATACTTTGGTTCAATGTTATTGCCTAAGCTATCTTTTGCATAGAGTAAATTAAAAAATAAAGTCACTTCCTAAATTAGCAATTAATGATTGTTTAATTGCAGACAAGAAATGGCTTGGTAGCATCTTTCTAGATTGCTAAGAGAAAAACAATATTGAGGGTAAAGAAATGATGATCGGCATAGAGAATGGCTGATTTCTGAAAAGAAATTTATGTTAATGACCGGGTAATTAAATCCTAACACTATGTAACAAGTACTATAAAGCATAGAAAGAATTTTATAAGCATATAAAGCCTCTTTATTTCCTTAGCTGCTAGAAAGCATTTGGCTCCTATCATCTTCTAAATTCTCTAAACATGTATCAGTATTTTTAAGTAATAATTCTCTTTCAGAGTTTCTTCTTGTTGTGCCATATACATTTTCTCGGTAATCAGTCTATGTCCACTAATTCTACTTGCATCAACACTTTGATTGCCAAAATGTACATCCTCAACAGAACTTCATTCTAAGCTCCCCGACCCTATTTTATAAGCTCTATTTCTGTATCACAAGAACTTAAGAATCAACATGCCCCAAATCGGCTTTTTCAATAGCCTTTCCCCATCCAAATAATCTTCTAGGCTTCCCTCTCTCAAGAGTTTCATTCTTCCATTCAGTGCTTCATCAGTGCTCCTCTGGGTACAATCATCAGTACCCATTTCCTTCATCACCAAAGCAATGCTATGTTTAACACAAAGAGGCAAGAAAATTACAATCCTTGGCTCTACTTCACTTTGGCCTCTGGAGATCCATGCAGTCCAGCTTTTGTACATGCTTCAAAACTTTTCATGAAAACAATTCCTTAGCTTAAAGCTATAGCCTCTCTCTCTAGGGTCTTATGCAGTTTATAAGATCAGAATGTATTCTCAAGTCTGAGTCTTTACCTACGGCCATCCTTTTCTCCAACATCTTCTCTCCAGGAACCATACACTAACATCTACTTTACAAATTAGCCTATTCTCAAAAAGAAAAATATGGATTAATCACTGATCTCATACACTCAGATACTTTTGAATATCTGCTTACATTCAACTATCAGACACATACATGTTTTCATGTTGTGTATGTGTGCCTCCATATATTGCAAGTTTCAAAAGTTTACTCTTGTTCAATTTTCTCTTTCTGTTTTCCCAGAAGGTGGTCCCAGAATTTGAATCAAAAGGCATGCTAAAGGCATCTTCATCATTCTGGAGATTTTAATTTCCTCCCTTTCTCTACTTGTGCATCCTGAATTGCCATAGATTTGGATGTTAAAACAATATTAACACTTGTCAGTGATAATGTGATATATATCCTCCTCAATATTTTATGCATATATGTGAAAACATGTCTGGCTTTTTTTAAACAAGTGTGATAATATTTTGCTTTTTTAAATTGTTATTTGTGTTGGGGCTTAACTCCATGGCCTCACACATAGAATTCAAGTGATCTACCATATACTGTACCTTTGGAACTTGCTTCTTTCTTGCATGATATATTGATTTCCCATGTCAGTAGATATGCATAAATGTACACCATTGTTTTTAGTATCCTGTTATCTTGCTGTGCTACAATTTATTCAACAGTTCACTCTTAAACTGTCTCCAGTTTCTTAGAGTGTAATATAATGTGTAAAGTTATATTTAAATTGTGTACATATTTTTATTATTTTCTGCAGTATATAGAAGTATAATTTTGGTCTGCACATTTTCAAGGCTGTGCTCTGTGGACACACTCAAACACAGCTGTCCCAAACCCCCAGCTCTGAAAGAGTATTTGTCTATATTCTTAGTGACACTGCATATTTTTTAGTGAAAGAATTTTACTTTAATCAAAAAAATCATATTTTTTAAATTTTTTATTAATTTTATTTCTAACAAGAAAATTCTTTTTATTTTTTTGTTTTTGTTTTTGTTTTTTATTAGTGAATCACCTTGAGGTACAGTTACATACTTACAAACCTTAGTGCTTGTGTTTCAGTCATATAATAATCGAGTACCCATACCTCCACCAGTGCCCATTCTCCACCACCAATGATCCCAGTATCCCTCCCACTACCCCCACCACAAACCGCCTCCCCAACCCGCCTCTGGGGCAGGGCATTCTCTTTTGTTCTCTCTTTCCTTTTGGGTGTTGCAATAGAAGCATTGAGTGGCCATTGTGTTCGATCTATAGTCTACACTAGGCACACATCTCCCAACCCCAGCAGGTCCTCCAAACACCTTTTACTTGGTGTTTCTTTATCTGAGCTGTCTTTTTGCCCAGCATTTGAGGCCGGCTTCCAAGCCGTGGAATAAACCTTCTGGTTCTTATCTCTATTATTCTTGGGTGTTAGTTTCCCATTCTTTAACAGAAAAATTTTATACTTATTAGTCATCTGTATTTTTTTTGAGGGTGGAGGAGAATTGCCAAACATTGCTTCCTTAGCCAAAAATATCAAATTATTTTGCAATTTTTTTCAGTTTGATCTGAAAAATTAAAGGTATTTAAGTGGCAAGAAAGAAAGAACTTATTAGCTCCCAGTTCAGTAGGTCAGAAGTCCAAAACAAAGAGACTGCTTTTTCTATTCAGGTCTCACAGACTAAAATTACAGTGTCAGCCAGCCTATGTTCCCATCTGTAGCTCAGCTCCTCTTTTAAGCCCATACATTTCTGTGGTAATGCACGGTTTCCTCACAGTTACAGGACTATTGTTTCTAATTTGGGGTTGGCTGTCACCATAGGTTGCTCTCAGCTCCTGGAAGCCAGCCCATTCTTCACCATGTGATCCTCCACCTTTGTGACCAAAATAGAACAAAACAAAACAAGCACCTCTCACTCTCTCTGAATCTCATTGTCCAGAAAAAATACAGTCCCCTTTACTTTTCCAATATTTTTAATTGAGGTAACGCTGGTTAAGAAAAGTGTAAAAATGTAGGTACACATTACCACACAGCATCAGCCATAAAATTGCCAATATCATTCCACCATTATCCAATTATCCAAAGGACATCAGCTCACCCTAGTCCCCACTAACTTCAGGTTTCTTTTATTTTACTTAAAATTTTTAATCAATTTACAGTTTTTGTTATAGTTTGGGTAATGATTACAATGGTGTTTGCATTTATAATCTTGTTACACAAAGGTATTTCATAGCACTGCCAACAAGTGCACACGTAACATAGTTCTATCATTGGAAAAATACAATGGACACTGTCTATTCCCTCGCTTTTATTTCCTCATATACCACATATGAATAAGATCATCTGGCATTTATCTTACTTTTTCTGATTTATTTTTCTTAGCATTATCCCTTCTAATTCCACTCATTTTGTAGCAAGTAAGGAATTTATCTTTTCCATGGCAGTGAGATGGGGACATGGGAGATTTGAGAGGTGACCTTTACAACAATGGTGGAGGGAAACACTTTGGTAGGAGGTGTGATATTGGAAATATTGTATTCATGAAACCCTACCATTGTACAATTATGGTGACTAAAGTCAAAAATTAAAAGAAAAAAATTACCTTTTCTTATAACTAAGCAGTAATCAGACTGCATATACCACATCTTCTTTAAGTACTTATCTGTCATTATTGGGCACATACATTAGTTCCAGAGCTTGTTTAATGTGTGTGTGTGTGTATGTGTGTGTGTGTGTGGTGCTGCAATGAACATAAGTGGGCATGTGTCTTTGAGTTTTTTATGCTCTTGGGATAGACACCGAAAAATAGAAGTACTGTGTCCTATGGTAGTTCTATTTTTAATTTTTGAGAAGTCTCTATATTGATCTTCATAAAGGCTGAACCTGTTTACATTCCAACAATAGTGAAGAGGGCCATCACTTAGTGTTTCTGGTCTCTTTGATAAAGGGTGTTCTCATAGGTGTGAGGTGGTACTTATTGGCATTATTATTTGCATTTCCCTGGTAAACAGTGATGATGAGCAGTTTTTCATATGCCCATAGACCAATGTTTGACAACCTTTATCCAACGGTGGTCCCTTCTGGTCTTGTTTCCTTCATGTGTATCCCCTAGTCTACCAGTTAACCTACTAATTTCATTCCAACATTCATGTGGTTTTTTTACCTGTGGCCCATTTGGAATGTCCTAGGAGTCCACCAGGACCTATCTGACCCCAGCTGAGAAAGGCAGCCATATGTTATATAATATATCTTCTTTGGAGAAGTGTCTAGTCAGCCCTTCTGTTTATTTTGGATGGGATTGTACTTTGTTGCTATTGAGTTATGTGAATTCACTACAGATCCTATACATTAGTCCATTGTCAGCTGTGATATTCAAATAGATTCTCACATTCAACAGGATTTTTTTCAATTCAGAAGCTTTCAAGTTAGATGTAATCCTATTTATTTTTACTTTTGTTTTCCTTACCAGTAGAGTCAAATCACTGAAGACACCTCTAACGCGAATATCATCATATTTTACCTAGTTTTTTTTCCTGTATACTATGGATTTGAGTCTAACATCTAAATCTTTGGTCCATTTTGAGTGAACTTTTGTGCATAATGTAAGAAGGTGTTACTATTTCATTCTTTTACAAGTTGGTACGAATAACCAGTTTTTCCAACACTACTTATTAAAAAATATTTTCTTTCCTAATTTTATATTCTTGGATTCTTTGTCCTAAAATAACTGACCATATATGAAAAGATTTATTTATTTCATAAATTTAAATGTCCATGTATGAGATTTAATTATTTTTCAATTATATTCTATTGTTTTATGTCTGCTTTATGCCAGTGTCACATTTTCGTTATTATAGCTTAATAGTAAAATGTCAGAGTCTATGATGACTCAAACCTTATTTTTTCTGAAGACTGTTATGCTGGAAATTCATTTCATGCAAATTTGGTGGTATTCTGTAGGATAACATTGGTTTTTTTTTTCTCCCTGGCCACAGGGATCTTAGGTTTATTGGAGCACCCAGAGACACCAAATGGGAGCACCCATCACAGTGCTCCCAAGGCACTCCCATTCCTGAGGGTTTATCTTTAACCTCTTCTCTGTGCTCTGCTTCCCTAAGCAGTCAATCACCTTTATCCCCAAAGCAGACTCTGTTGATTTGTATTTGTAAGTGAAATACTGCTTTCCTCCTTCTCTTATGCCCTTTTACATAGTTTACTTTGGAGCAATGTCCTTTTTGCATAGACACAGGAAGACAATTAATGCTATGCTTTGGTAACTTGTGAGTTAATTGACCCCGAATAATATTCACTCCTGGGCATCTGTTCTCTCCACTTAAGCTTCAATTGCCCTTAATTCTTAGCACCCCAAAAGCAGGGTCCCAAAGAGGGACTGGATGGACCCAGGGCAAACTGTGAGTTACTCTGGCATCCAAATGGGCCAGACCAAGTGCCACATATTTAACTATAAGCTAAGAGCATGGTTATGGACAAATTCTGTCATGATCCAAAGAGTAACAACTGGATTAGGATCCTGCTAGGTTAGGAAAGATTAATCTGGCCTGAGCACTGTAGTCTGGGATCTATAGCAAGATGTCCCTAGGAAAGCCACCCTAAAAGCTTCATGAATCTCCTACTGTGTCCATACAAAATGACTAATATTAAAAAGTAGAATTAAGATGAATGTTTAAATGGTTATTGGACTAAGGAAAGAAGAAACAAACGCTAGGTGGTATTTCACCCTGTAGCCAGGAGATCAGGTAAGGCTTTCATATGTTGATGGTTTATAGCTAGGTGTTGTTTCTACCCCTAATGCTTGGAGGGGCATCAGACTAAGACTGCGAGAAGGAGCGTGAAGAGACTAGCATGGAGGCAGGAGGAAACAGAAATGAGGGACAGTGTGAGACTGGAACAAGAGCATGGGAAGAATGAAATAAACAGCAACCGATCACCAACCAGCCTAGTGGCTTTGTTCCCTCCTTTGTGCATCTGTTGATGGCGGATGCAGGCCAGGGTGGGGGAATTGGCTCATGGCCACTGAACACTCATGATGGGTGAGAGATACCACACCACTAGTCTGCTCCGGCTTCTCATTTATTTTGTGATTAAACATCTGGAGTCTCCAGGTGGGAACGAACCACCAATCTTTATGCCATTAGACTATTGATATGTCACTGTCACTGTCTCCCGTTGTTCATCGACTTGCTCGAGCGGGCCCAGTAACGTCTCTATCGTGAGACTTGTTGTTACTGTGTTTGGCATATCGAATACGTCACGGGTAGCTTGCCAAGCTCTGCCGTGCGGGCGAGATACTCTCGGTAGCTTGCCAGGCTCTCTGAGACGGGCGGAGGAATCAAACTCAGGTTGGCCATGTTGGCTGCGTGCAAGGCAAACACCCTACCACTACTGATATGGATTGAATTAAATATGACAGTCATTTTTAAAGATTTACTTGATGGTGTTAGGTACAATTCAACAAAGAAAATCTTCCTTTCCTACAGTCAATATAGTCCCAATTCAATCCCAGCTTTGAAGGAGAAGAGTTAGAAGAGGACACATGCCAGATAATATAAACTGTGTCCATCATGTGAAAATCCCACCTACCACTCTACCCTTAATACTTAAAATAGTTCTTCCCACAAAATCAAACACTAAATTAAATTACTCTTGACAGGAATACCAGAAAAAAATTAAGCTAAAAATGTAGAGTGGAATATATTAGAGATTCTTAGATTTTTTATGTACATAAATTTTATAGAGTGCAAAAATCTATATTTCATTCAAAGCAGATATATTATATCTGAATTTATCTGTTCTTCAGTCTGATAATTTAAAAGCAATGATTTCCATTGTGTTTTACCAGTCAACACAATATAAGCACTATAAATTCACAAGGCTACAGAAGAGAAAAAACATTTTCTTGATTTTAGGTTAATGACCAATAAAAAGCAGTCTCTACAACAGCTAATAAAAAAGCCTAAATCATCGACAAATAGTCCACTGGCTCTTAGCATTAAAGTCTTCCCCTCTGCAATACATTTTTTTACAATACTGTATATTTGCAACTAAGTAATCACTTTAAATTTCTTGACTATTTTCCCAATGATTATCATATTCATAATATAATTTTTCAAGTCCACACAAACTTAGTTGTGTATTACTTTTTCCATTTCATAGAGGGAGAAAAAGTTGAGTCTGAGAAAGGTTTAATGATTTTTTCTTTGGCAAGTTACGAATACAACCAGTGCAGATTCCAATTTTCTTCTTACAAGGCTTCAGGCACTTTCTGTCATCTTTAGGAAGGTTTTGGTTTTGTGTTTGTTTTTCTGTAGAGTGTACAAGCATCCCATTTCATTTATCGTGCTCTGTACACATAGTCAGTGCTTGTCAATGCAACCTATATCAAGCCCTGCTGTTAGCCACATAAAATTTTAGAAGGAGGTACTGGGTACTGGGATAGCCCCAGTACAAGACACAATCCTGCCTACATGAGGAGTATCACATGCAGAGTATCACTTGCACTTTAAAAGCAAGCCATTTCTGATTCAGTCTCCAAAAAGTATCCGAATGCTTGAACTAATAAAGTCCTTTGACATGGGTTATGAAGTGAAGCAAAGACAGTAATTACATCATGTCTCAAAATAATAACCAGTCATAAACTCACCACAGTGAAACATTTCAATTAAAACTGGAGAATATCCAATGCAATTTTAAAATAATTTGTGTCATTTACTCACTTAAAAGCACAGTTAACGTAATACCAATAACTATGGGCCTACATTCACAGGAGAATTTTTTCCCACTGAATTCTTGCAATTACCTTTTGAGAGTAGTTGCTATTGTTATCTTTATTTTTCAAATTAAGAAAGTAAGGCAATAAAAAATTGTCCAAAAGGGCACACAATAAATGGTTCAGCTGAAACTATGCTCTCACAATGTAGTCCTAGAATTGAAACTCTTAAGTATATTCTGTAGCTCCAATAGATACTCACTGATGTCTTCTAAAAAGTACAGCGACCAGGAATTCATGGTTGTAGGGGAAGTTGTTTGTTTGTTTTGTTATCAGGATTTATAAACTGATGTAGCAATCCAACGTGTTCTGAACCTGTTACCAATATCTGATGCAATCTATATTGTCTTTAAGTAAAAAATGTGTTTCCCTTCCTACAACTTCCGGGACTGTAATGCCCACTTCCTCCTTCTAACTATCCAGTTATCTGTCAGAAAAGAGTTCCACACGTAAAGAAGTTTTAGAAAGCAGAAAGATGCTTACTATTTACCCTATGCAGTCCAACTAAACATTTCTCTTGGGGGCAGATGTCAAATATAAAAGCAGATTTTAACTTCTAATGCCTCTGCCTCTTATTTTTTTCAAGATCAAATTGGTTTTATTCAACGGCTCACGAATCCACCAGCATCCCATCCCATGCAATTCACTCAATAAGCAGAAAGGCAGCGCTACCTTTCTAAAGAAATCTCTCCCGCCAGCAAAGCAAAACAAAATGAAACAGGGGCAAGCGTTTGTGAAACTGAGTCTGAATAATATTTTTGTGGGTGCAAACCGAAATTAAATTTATCTCTAAATACTTGTACATCATAAAAAATGAAATTTTATTTTGCCATTAAGTACTTTACTTTGTTTCCCAAAGTTCCAGCATAAGAGTTTCATGTATGTTATATGTTCAGCTTACATATTTTAAATATTCCTTTTCTTTAAATAGCAGTTGTCAGGCAGTGAGAAGAGGAACTACAGAAGGAGCATCATTAGCTTATCAGTCTCAACCTATTATTTCCATCACTAAAAACATCTTTTAAAAAATTCAATTATGTAGTAGTTTTAGCATTTCTGTGACTTTTTAAATTTTGCATCATCTAATTCAAATTCCTCACAACCAGCTGTTACTTGGAGAATGTTTCATTCTCATTGTGTGTATGCTTGTGTCTGTGTGCTTCAAAAGATACATATAAAAAAGATACATCAGTATTCCCAAGGTGTCTTTACTGAACTCCAAATTCCAGAGATTTATGGCTTAAGTATGAGTATACAGTGCATTTTCACAATAGCCAACCTTTCATCAAAATCTCTAATATGTATGCAAAGAGAGACAAAATCATCTGGCAACTGCACTATGGTTTTCTAATATTTTATTTCACCTCTTTGTTTCTTTTTCCTTCTGTAATTTTTCAACCAAAGCATACAAGAAAGGTTTTTTGAAAGCACAAAACCACCTCCCAATTATATACATGATACTTTAATGCCTAACAGTTTGTCTAATACTTGTTTAGATAATGAGCTCAATTATGACAATCATTAGCATTTTTCATTTGTTCATCTCTAATTACAGCAGCACAGGACAAAGGTAAAGACATAATACAAATGATGCTAAATAAAGCAGCACAAAGTCATATTCGCAAAATGTAGGCAAGGATTCTCGAATGCACAATTGAAAATGTTTTCCCAAATCTTAAAGCAATGTTTGGACATAAATCTGCAGTAATTTTTATGAGAACAGAAATTCTATACCCCAAAAGGAGGAAAAAGAAAAGAGTCAAGGGAAGTTCTCCCTCCAGTGATTCTTTTCCTTCTGTTGAATCTTTCCTTCCTAATGAGCAGGCCTCAGGCTTAGACTCAGTAAACTCTTATACCTACAGGTAAAGATAAGACAAAGAAGCAGTAGTGATAACAGACATCTGGATGACACAGCTTTGAGTAAGACTCTAAAAATTATCCAAATCATATAGTTTGTGTTCATTTCCCATATATGGGAGCTGAAAATGCATTTCACAACTATATATATAGATATTTATCTATGATATTTATTATATATAAATATTTATATATATACATATATATATCAGTGGGAAAGGAAACTTTGTCAAGACAAGCTGACATCAATTGAAACACTTCCAAGACTTTCTGACTGCACTCTACAACCCGAGTCATACAGAAAATGCAAACTCTAGTCCTTTTGTCAGTTGAATTAAAATGATATTCAAGCCTCTTTTCTTGAAAAGAGAAAGAGAACCTATCTGAGGAATCTATTCGAGATGACGCAGAAGTCACTGTATTCATCAAACACAAATTCAATATTTCTTGTTTGTTTTGGATTTTGGACCACATCTGAAGGGGATGGATTGGGATGAGCTATTCCCATCAAAGTGCTACTAGGTCACTTGGGGACCATGCAATACTGTACACAGAACCTGGGGTTTCTACATACAAAGCAGAGATTCAATTCCTCTAAAACATCTTCCTAGCCTGCAGGTGCAAAGTAGGAATTCCTCAATAACTGCTCCCAATAAGAAAATTTTTTACATGAATGTTCTTGAAAATAGGAGACAGTTCCATGGCCCAGAGCATGTACTCTATATACTTGAGGTAAGGATTCAATCCCCGACCCCTTAGTATATCCCAACCATCTCCAGAATAACACTGAGCACTGCTAGGCATGACCCCAAAGCAACAACCTCAACAAAAAGTAAATCCACGTGTTGTTCTTGTCAGACCTCTACTTCATTAGGCTTCTCCAGAACAAATGCTTCCTGTGTTCAGGAACCCACACCCCCATTCCATAGACACTAAAGTGATTTTTCCAGGTTCTACTGTCCTATCCATCTACCGCAGATCCATTCTTCAATCCTCCCAACCTATACCTTCAAAGAAATCATAATTTATTAAACCCAACTACAGTGCATGCAATTTATCAATCCAAATAGTACATTCAATTTCCTTTTTAGCAACATGTTGAATTCATTCATTTTTGACATAAAATTCTAATTTAATTTTAAAAAAAGAACTTCCAGTGAAGAATTAGGATCAGAAATATTAAACAAAAGAAGAAAGAAAAAATACTAAAAGAGAACTTGTTTGAAATTTTTTGGAAGACCAGTTTTACATAAGCCAATGAAAATGGAGTAAGATGCTATATTGACAGGAGTCAGATTCTGATAGCCCTTATATGTTATGATAAAGAATTTACACTTTAATTAAAAACTGCAACTTCTATGGAAAAATAAGTTCATAGTGCATTAGTACTTTTGTATAACAACTACAAACTGTATAAAACATTAACAGAAACAAAAATTGCAACCATCAAAAGTCACTGAAACGTATAGAGATGCAGGCAGATTTGGAAAAGTTATAAAGACTTAGAAAATGGTATAGGATGGGTTTTCTATTTTGCAATTTCTAGATTGTGAGCAAGAAACATTTAATTCAAAAGAGGTAAATATTCTCATTAGAACCTGAATATCTTCTGGATCATCAAAATTAAGGAAACTTTGAATGGGTACGGTGCCACCAGCAGGTCAATATGTACCTGTGAGGCGAGTGCATAAGCAGTCAGATGGTGCTTTCAGACTTCTAGATACCCCAAATTGCTGCTATGCCTTTGGCCAGACCCCAACAACTTGGGGCCAAGTTTACCAATAAAGTAAACGGCCAAAAGTTAGGTGTGTGGGAGACATAGCCACAAACCACCTCTGGCTCAGCTATATAATTGGAGGCAAGGCTTCTCTGGTTCCTGATTAAACTTCTTAACAACCATGATCCCAGAGACTCGGAAACAAATCTCAAAACCCAGAGGTTTTTGGCTGACATGCATTCAGTCCCTGCAATAGGTTACCGGCCGGGCCACACCAGTGGGGAAAGGGTTTTGTCCATCTGCCTGCTCCCTCTTGGCATCTCAGTGGCCACCATCCTCCAGGGGTCATTGAACAGTCAGGTTTGGGTCTGCAGTGATGACAGACATGGGCCTCACGGGATGGGGCCCAACGAGACCCCGAGTCGCAACCCACGAATGGCCTCTCTGGCTCTGGATCAAGCTGCTTAACAGCCATGTTCCCAGAGACTCAGAAACAAATCTTGGAACTCAGCGGCTTTTGGCAGAAATACATCTGGTCCCCACAGTTAGGTTACTGGCATGGGGCCACCCCAGGTGGAAATAGGTTTTGTACCTTGGCCTATTTCCCTTGGCGGCTTGGTGACTGCCATCGTCTAAAGGCCATTGGACTGTCAGGTTTGGGCCCTCAGTGATGAGACATGCGGGGCCTCATGGGATGGGGTTGGAGCCTGCCCTTTCCTCCCTGCCCCAATGAGACCCCAAGTCGCTGCCTAGGAATGGCCTTTCTGACTCCTGATCCAGCTGCTATGATCCCAGAAACTCAGGAACAAATCTCGGACCCCAGCAGTTTGGGGCAGAAATCCCTCCAGATTTAATTGCTAAATTTCAGAATTCTAAAATCACACAGCCACTACTGCAGCCGCACGACATCATATGTTGTTCATAATCAGCAATAGAAAACAAATTGTCTACAGGTGCCTTTTCGGCAGATTTGAGTGTTGGGGTAAAATCCCAAATAATAATGGTAGGTCTGGTGTTGAAATATTGAATGTAATCAAAGTAGAGAGAGAGTAATGTGGAAATCATCTGCCCTATAGGTAGGGAGAAGGGTTTGGGGTGGGGGTATGTTGGGGTTTTTGGTGGTGGATAATGGGCACTGGTGAAGGTGTTTCATCACTGTATACCAAGTCATAAACTCGAAAGCTTTGTAACTGCTCTCCTGGTGATTCAATAAATAAATTTATGCTTGGGTATCTTTAGGAACCCTCTTTCCTATATTTTTAAATATACTTTAAGTTTATTTATTGTGCTGCTTTTTAAAATTAAATTAAGTGAATTTCATCTCTATCCAGCATATGATTTCCTATCTTTTATTACTTTCAGTTAAAATTGTATATCTTTTTGAAGTCTAGCTTTATTATTCACCCTAAATAAAACAAAATATTCTTTCCACAACTAATAAATAAATAAATAAATAAATTTATAAAAGGAGAAAAAAAGAAAAGTAAGGTGGAGTTCATGCCCCATTCAATCAGCCTAATCAATGACTGAATAAATAGCAATACTCCTACATTAAAATAAAAAAATAATAAAAGAGCAGCAAATTCTTTAAAAAAAATTAAGGAGACTTTGAAATAGAGTAACAGAAAATTTAAGGTAGTACTTATGGAATTAGGGAGTCAGGAAACAAGGCTAGTAAGAAGGTAATAAAAAGTCTTCCAGATTAACTTGCCTAATTTCTTTTTTCTGATCCTAAATTACAGATGGAAAGATAGAGGCAAATACCCCGCAATAAATTATAAAGGAAGAAATTTGATTTGCTACACAAAAATAGGCTTTATGGTGGGTCCAACTGAGTTATAATTTGAAAAGAAACAAATACAGTATTTTGCAGAGGAACAAAATAGAACCCAGAGACTCAGAATCAAATATATAAATTATCCAGAATATGATTTTTAATTCAATGGAAGAATTATGACAAGATGAATCATTCTCAAGAGAAAAGGAAATCAATATGAATTATTAATTGAGTTAAATGTTTAAACAAAATAATAGAAAACAGTTACTGTAATTATGTTCAATAATGTAATTAAAAATAAGATAATATGAGTAACTACACGTGAAATTTCAAGAGTAATAATATTTGTTTTAAAAGACTAAAATATTTTAGAACTGGAAGTAAACTGTAGAAATTTTATTTATGTTATTTTTTTTCATCATGTAGAAAATTTAAATTCTCTAAACAGGCTGGAAGTAATAGTCAAAGAGCCTGTAAAATTAGAATTCTTATTATTAATCTTGTCTTTCATATTTTATTATTTGCAGGTATTTCTGCTACTTCCTGGTGAGATTTCTTTTTGTTATAGAAATTCCCGAAGTATTTATTGGAGGAATTCTCACTTAAACAGTAAGCTTACTAAAAGTACTTCTCAGAGTATTGGTTAAGTAGCAATGTATTCTTGTGATTAAGGTTTATTTGAAAAGCCTTCATTCCTCCTTTAAATAAAGGTGATTACCTACTTGGTTAGAGAATTCTTGACTGGGATCTTCTCTTGTCACTCCCTTCTGCTGTATAGTTTCTGTTGAGAAATATGCAGTTAGTCTTAAACATAGCTCTTTGGTTTTCCTCCTGATGATTTTAATATTCTTTATCTTTTTTTACCATTTCATTTGTATGAAAATTTCCTTGAAGAAGGAGGAATGATAGAATAATTTTCTACATCCTCCTATCAATTACTAAAAATATAATGATGATTTTTAAGGCCTATTTGTTGCTTATGTTGTTTATGTGAGAATAAATAATCATAACCTTGACTGTATTTCCCCAGATTAAATAAACTGACCAAAGTGAAAGTGAAAGATATAGAATATGAAACTTCACTAACTTAAGAGATCTAAAGAAGGTATTGCAATAGAGGCCTGTCACAAAACAATAGTTACTATATGACTCCACTATAAGATCTTTGAGTATTCAAAGTCACAAAAATAGTGGAATAATGGGTGCCATAGATTAATCAAAGGGAGGAAGGAGTTACTGTTTAGTGAGTATAAGTTTCAGTTTGAGAAGATGAAAATGTTTTAGAGATGGACAGTAGTGTCCATTGCACAAGAGTCAGTGTATTGAACGACTTTGGACTATACACTTGAAGATGGTTGGTTAATGTTTGCCACAATGTTTTAAAATGGAATAGTGCTTCTCAGATGTTGAAAACATTTGACTGAGATCAGAAGGATGAATCATAAAATTAATAAAGGTAAGTTTGAGGTGTTGGGGAAAGAGAGGGCACACAGTTTAAGGCATGCAGTCTGGAAAACAAAAGCAAAGTCCCTAAAGCCAACATAATGCTTGCATTTGAAAAACTGTTGAATAAGGACTAGTAGACTAAATCCTAGTAATACAAATTTAGATTAAAATACAAGATATTGGTGAGGCATTGCAAGCCAGTACTACATGATTTTTCTCTACACGGACACTAAAAAAACTTTCAAAATTTCAGAGGATCAAACTTATTTGCAATTTTGGCTGCTATGAAGAAAATGAATCATTGGAGGGCAAGATTCCAAGAAAATCTATTAGCAGTTGTTTCAAAGTACACAGAAGACATGATTATAACTTAGAATATATGAAAACTATGAAGATAGACACAAATATATACACATGTGTTTTTAAAGTCAATAAATCTTACAGATCCTCCGGGAGGATTAACATTGTCAAAATGGCAATACTTCCCAAAGCACTGTACAAATTCAACGCGATCCCTATTAGGATACCCATGACATTCTTCAAAGAACTGGAGCAAACACTCCTGAAATTTATATGGAACAATAAGCCCCCACGTATAGCTAAAGCAATTCTTGGGAAAAAGAAAATGGAAGAAATCAACCTCCCTAACTTCAAACTTTACTACAAAGCAGTAATAATAAAAACTGCATGGTACTGGAACAAAAGCAGAACAGCAGACCAATGGAACAGAATTGAATATACTGACATCTCCCCCCAAACATATGATCACTTAATCTTTGATAAAGGAGCAAGAATGAGAATATACCCCAGAGAGGCAAAAAAGTATAGTCGAAGCGACACCTGCAGTTGTCTGTTCATTGCAGCACTCTTTACAATAGCCAGAATCTGGAAAACACCTGAGTGCCCAAGAACAGATGACTGGTTAAAGAAGCTTTGGTACATCTACACAATGGAATACTATGTAGCTGTCAGAAAGGATGAAGTCATGAAATTTACATACAAGTGTTACTACATGGAAAGTATCATGCTAAGTGAAATGAGTCAGAAAGAGAGGGTTAGACATAGAAAGATTGCATTCATCTGGGGGATATAAAGTAACAAAATATGAGATTAATACCCAAGAATAGCTGAGATCAGCACCAGGAGGATTAGTCCATAGCTTAGAGGCCAGCCAGGCATTCTAGGGGAAGGGCAGCTCAGATAGAGAAGGGAGCACCAAATAAAGGGTGTTTGGAGGATCCTCCCGGGAGGGGAGATGCATGTTGAAAGTAGACTATGGACTGACCATGTTTGCCACGCAATGCGTCTTTTGCAGACCACAACACCTAAAAGGAGAGAGAGAAAAAAAGGGAATGCCCTGCCACAGAGGCAGGGTGGGATGGGGGGATAAGGGTGGAAGGGATATTATCCATGGTGGTGGAAAATGGGCACTGGTGGAGGGATGGGTATTTGATAATGTATAATCGAAACCCAAGCACAAAAATTTGTAAATCTACAACTGTACCTCATGGTGTTTCACTAAAGTAAAGGTAAAGGCCCTCCCGTTGTTCGTCGATTTGCTCGAGCGAGCCCAGTAACGTCTCCATTGGAGACTTTGTTGTTACTGTGTTTGGCATATCGAATACGTCACAGGGAGCTTGCCAGGCTCTGCCATGCGGGCGAGATACTCTCGGTAGCTTGCCGGGCTCTCCGAGAGGGGCGGAGGAATAGAACTCGGGTCGGCCATGTTGGCTGCATGCAAGGCCCTGCCGCTGTGCTATCGCTCCAGCGATTTTTATTAGTGTTTCACTAATAAAAATTTAAAAAAAAAGATTGCATTCATCTGGGGAACATAAAGTAACAAAATAGGTGACTAACGCCCAAGAATAGCTGAGAAAAATACCAGGATTACTCCATGGCCCTGAGGACAGCCGCACACGCTAAGGGGAAAAGGCAGCTCAGATAGAGAAGGGAGCACCAAATAAAGGGTGTTGGGAGGTTCCTCTCAGGATGGGAAATGCGTGATGAGAGTAGACTATAATCCGAACAAGATTGCCACTCAATGTCTCTTTTGCAAACCACAGAACTCAAAAGGAGAGCGATAATGGAGGGGAATGCCCTGCCACACTGGTAGGGTGGGATGGGGTTATGGGGGTGGGAGAGATACTGGGACTGGTGGTGGTGGTGGAGAATGGGCATTGGTGGAGGGATGGGTATTCGATCATTGTATAACTGAAACCCAAGCACAAAAATTTGTAAGTCTACAACTGTACCTCATGATGTTTCACTAATAAAAATAAATAAATAAATAAATCTTACTGATCCTCTTAAATGGGTAGTATTGTCATACATTCTCTGTATTCCCGGAATGAACATTTCTGTCATCAGTGAGCTCTGTTTAATTTGGGGTTCTTATATTCTCAACATTATCACACTTTGAGCACAAGTCATGTAATTTTCCATATCTACAGAAAATGAATTCATAAGACTCAAACATAACTCTCCAGTTTAAAAACCACAAAGTTTGTAGTACTGATATTTCAGTGATAGCCTATTAGCAGTGCTAACTAGTGAATGCAAGAATATAGCTAGAATTTCCATTTGGTTCACTCTAATATTTCTTGTCTGACTATTCAACAAACCCACATTCTATTTTCCATCTAGATTAAGCATTCATGCGTGCATATTTATAACTTCAATAGATGAAAGCCATCTAAATGACAGTTCAATACCTGACCATAAAATAAAGAAGAAAAAAAAACTGGCAATTTCCAGAAGAAACCACCAGCATGTAGAGGTTACTGGCTTTCCTGGAATCCCAGCAGTTCTATTCATGAACAGATGAAAATGTACATTGTGAAAATGGATTTTGTTCCACAAGATTCTAAATACTATGGTGGAATTACACCGCTAAGGGAGAGAGGGTAAAGAGCCCAGGGAGAATATCCAAAAAGAGCCCCAAAGAGAAACAATTTGCTTCACAAAAAATACACATTGTTATGGGTTAGAATTCAAATCAAAATGAGGAGCTAAGTCAGTGCTGGAGAGTCACTATAGCAAGCAGGGGGCTTGCCTCACAGCCAGGTGACTTGGGTTTGATCCCCAGCATCCCATTGGTCTCCTGAGCACTACCAGGAGTGGTCACTGAGCACAGAGTCCGAAGTAAGCTCAGAACACAGATGACCATGAACCAAGAGCAAAAAAATAAAACTAAAAAAGTGAGGACCTGACACTCAGAAATAAAGCCTTGGAAGAGAGCAACGTAGAACAATATGCCACAGAGATGCCTCCAAGACTTCGTGTGAGGCTGTCTCATGAGGGCAGATGAGTTCTCCTCCCCACCCCAACAGAGCCCCAGAAACAGAAAACTTCCAGAACCCAATCACCGCCAAGCTCATGGCCGCTCTCCACAGGCTCGGATGAGCCTCACTCATAAGTGAATGTACTGTACAACCATATTTTTAATTTTAAAATTTCTAGAGCACACAGCCGTGACATCTCATAATTTACACCACTGATGTATCAAGAGTATTTAAAGTAGAAACGACCAATCTCAGGAGGAATATATGTATATGTACACACACACACACACACACACACACACACACACACGACTCAAACTTTAACACCATGTTAGTAATCTCTTATAGAAGGGTTTAATGACTCCAGGGTGAAATACAACAACCTTCACACATTTTCCTCTAAGGAAACTTTTATGGATCACTTTTAGAGGATTATTCATAACAAGCAACACGAAATAAATTATTTTTGTTCTGCTATAGAGGCAGAGTTTGGAGGTTGGGTGGAAATATTAGAACTATGGTGCGGGGGAGGTGTAATGGTTGTGGGATTGGTGTTCAAGTATTAAATATAATAAATTATTGTGAACAACTTTATAATAATAAAATAATTTTTAAAAGGAGGACCTAAGCTTACATAAGATCCTTTTTCTTTTAAGTTGACAGTGGCAAGGGAATGCTCTGCTTCTACATAATTAGAAGTGACTTAAGAGTCTAATGTAAAATGAAAATTCAAGAAATACATGTGGAAACACAAAGGTGTGATTTCCTAAGAAACTGTCAGATTGACATTCTGAGAAAAATAAAATCTGTTGGTATAACCCAAATACTATCTCTCCTTTTCACACACACACACAAAAAAACTTTTAAGACATAGTTTTTTTTTAATCTTCTTTTCCTTTATCCAAAGAAGAAAAAGCAACCATGAAAATCATTTAGTATTCTTCAGTCTGAAGGTCAAGGGATTTCCATAAGGCCAAAAGAGGAATTCAGAAAAACCTTAAGATCATTACCAAACCAAATAAACACCAAAAGTTAGCACTATTCAGCAGCATGATTATTTAAAGATTGATCTAATCTCCTATTAGCCCAGGCAAGTTGGTCAGACACGAGTAGGTAGAGAAGACTCATAAAGCCAGAGGCAATGGCCAAGGATCCAGTAGAATACTGACACAGTGAAAATTGCCTCAAACCACCCCCTGTAAGGAGGGTCATCCAAGGATGACCAAGCTCAGGTTTCCTGCAGATTAGTTTTTCTAGAAAATAAAAGACTCCCTGGCACCAAGACCTCCCCACCTAAAGAACACACAAGGGGAACCAGAATTTGACCCCACGTTACTTTTATCTCCATTGCAGTTTTTCCCCCTACCTGGGTTCCTTAGTTAATCATGGGGGAAACCCCAAGCCTTGGCACATGGTGTAAGGGAGGGGAATCAGAGGGAACACCGAGGGATATAGATCTGGGAGGACAGGGAAACCTGGGAAAACTTAAAAAAAAAATGAAGAACAAGAAAGACATGTTCCAATAAAGATTCTGGGCACTGATTCCACTTGGGCTAGCCCACTCTGACGACTAAAGAATATATTCTTTATTTTCACGTGTTCTTTAAACCTTTGAAGCACACCTCTCTTAGAACACCTCTCCTTAATTAATAGTATTTCTGTTATTTTAGCCTACTTAGGGTGTCTTTATTTAATTCTTCTCTTTTGAAAGACAAAAACTGGAACCAAGACACAATGAAACATTTTGGTTTCAGCAAAATGAACTAATATGCACTCAAAAGAAGTGCCTGGGGCTCACTTCAGCAGCACATATACTAAAATTGGAACACATAGAGATTAGCATGGCCCCTGCACAAGGATGACACGCAAATTCGTGAAGCGTTCCGTATTTTTCCTAATACACTGGATGGCAACCAAGATACCCCGCTCCACTGGGCAGCCTTTAAGAACAATGTTGAACGTGTGTAGGCCCTCCTAGAGAGCGGGGCCTCTGTCAATGCTCTGGATAATAACAATGATACTCCATTCAGCTGGGCTGCCATGAAGGGAAATCTTGAGAGTGTCAGTATCCTTCTTGATTATGGTGCAGAGGTCAGGCTCACCAACCTAGAAGGCCAGACATGCATCTCCTGCCTCGTGGCTCTCCTAGTCAGGGGACTTGGAACAGAGAAAGAGGACTCTTGCTTTGAGGTCCTCCACAGAGCTGTTGGAAACTTTGAATTAAGGAAAAATGGCATCATGCCCCGTGAAGTTGTCAGAGACCAGCAGCTGTGTGAAAAACTGACTGCTCTGTGCTCTGTCCCAGGAACTCTAAAAACACTATCTCGTTATGCCGAGCACCGTAGCCTCGGGTTCCAGTATCTACCAGATGCCGTGAAGAGCCTTCCACGGCCAGCTTCTCTCAAAGAGTACCTACTACTCATAGAATAGTCTGAAAGAGTCACACCAGCAGGCAGGCATCTCCGGATGAGGTTTCCCCTCAAGTACTTTGTCTTGGAAAACTGGAGAAGCAGACATTCTTGTTGTATAGTTTATATTTCCAGGCTACACGTCGCAACAGTCACCTCCATACCATGCCACCTCCCCAAACCAAACAACCAAAGAAAAAAAAATCCCTCACTTTTGTTTTCTGTTTGTTGCTTTTTATATTGCACCCTGCAAAAGAAGAGGTTCTTCCCCTCCCCCACTTCCCCTTTAAGGGGAAAAAAAGTCAACAGTGCAGCCAGATTTCTCTAGGAAAATAAAGAATATTTAAAGAATGTGCGTTTGGTTTTTCTTTGTAGACGTGATTTCAGAAGAATCCCACTAGAAGTATTTTAACTGATATGTGAGAAAGTTAAAGAAAATACCAGTTAGCAGTTGCAGCCAAATACGCTGAAAGGGTGTGCTTTCATAATTGGACTGAACAGCACTCCTTAAGTGTCATGTCGTGGGTAAGCAGCTGTCCTTGCCTCTTGTCCATGGATGTGCCCAAGGGTTATAACAGTAGATCAAAATTTCAGACAGATTGTCTTGCTGTTTTCCATAGAGTAGAGAACATAACAGTTTCTCAGCAGCCCTGAGTACTAAAAGTTAAGAATTTCTGATGTAGTTATATCTATTCTAATACATTGCACTTCTCTTTTGCATTACAGATGAAAATGTTCGCTGTAGTGGGTTGGATAGATAGTCTGGGCTGCCTTTTCCCAGGGGTCATCTTCATTACCTATTGTAAGCTCACTCTACTAAGAGTTTGGAGTTATATTTCCTTGAGTTGGTTTGGAAACTTTGCTTTCACTGATTTATATGAAGGGGTGGCTGAGGTGGAATTTGGGAGAGGGAGAGCATTTTATGAGCTTTATGAGCTGTTTACCCCAAAAAGATCAGTTTTAATGAATAATACTTATTCAAAAATACTCTTTCTTTTTATGTTCCTAAACTAGATCAAGCTGTTATTGATCTTAGATTATCCATATGCAAATTTGAAAAGCCTTTTCTAAAACATTGGTTGGGAATTACCAGAAAGAAAGAAAGAAAGAAAGAAAGAAAGAAAGAAAGAAAGAAAGAAAGAAAGGGATTCTGCTGACAGCAAATTTGAAAAAGTGTTTCCTCTTGCCCTTTTGCTGTTTTTTGCTCACTTAAAAAAAAAAAAGAAAGAAAGAAAGAAATAGTTCTAAAAGCAAAAAAAAAAGTGACTGATAATTGAATGGGGGCCTGTCAGTGAACATGATGTGAGTAGTACTGTAGCACTGTCCTCCCATTGTTCATCGATTTGTTCGAGCAGGCCCAGTAACGTCTCCATTGTGAGACTTGTTACTGGGTTTGGCATATCGAATACTTCACAGGTAGCTTGCCAGGCTTTGCCATGTGTGCAAGATACTCTCGGTAGCTTGCCAGGCTCTCTGAGAGGGGCGGAGGAATCGAACAGGCGATCTGGCTGCGACATCTGTCACCCCATTGATCGCCAGGGTTGATTGGGCTGATCTGGCTGGCTAGGCGGGTGTCCCCTTCCTCCCTCACTGCTCCATGTGCATCCCTCCCGAAGCTGCGCACTCTGTCGAAGAGGACGGCCTTCCCTGATAGAGACGGACCGGTCTTTGGTCGAGGGTATACGAGTAGCTGCGCTCCCCTGCTAGAACCTCCAAACAATGATGTGAGTAACGAAGCAAATTTCAAAATTTTAAGAGTTTCAAAAGGAATTGCTTCATTTCACCTGCTACCCTTTTAGTTTTATGAACCTTTTACATACCATGATTTTACATTATTATTGTAAATAAAAAACATTTTAGCAGTATTCAAGGACTTAACGTGGAGTTTTTAAATTTCAGTAGTTGTTTTTGTCCAGGTGATAATCTTAGAATAAGCTAAACAGAATACAAATAGCTATAGAACTCTAACTAGAATATAAACTCAGCTACAAAAGAGGGAGGGATAAAAAGGAGAGATAAAAAGTGTCTTTTAGGACAATTGAATTAGTTAACCTGTTTTGATTTTTTTAATACATATGGTTCCAGAATTATTTTAATTACTTTTAAAAAAATCATAACTGATACACATAATTGCTAGTCATTGGAATTTATGTTAGATATAACCCACTATTTTTTTAAATTTATAAGATCAACGACCATGGGTTACATATTTGATTAGGCATTTGCCTATGCAAATATCTTTTATCTTGCCACATTATTTGCTTTATTCCCTTAACAGAGCTCTTTAATCACAAATATATCCACAGATCCATCAAACCTCACTCATCATTGATTCTTGTACTATAAATTACACTAAATACCAACTCCAGTTAGACATTATTCTTCATGAATTATGTGTTAACTAAATATTGTCAATTCTCACAAGCCTGCCTAAAGATTGTATTTCAATATTCCTTTAGGTTCTAGAAGTTTTCCTTGGTTTCAGCTCATTCAGATCTTGGTGTTTTCAGTAGATAAAACTTGAAAAAAAATTCAAAATGTTCTCTAACCTCTAGTCCCACAGTAGAGTTAAACTCTTTGAGAATTTCAATTAATTGATTGAATTGAAAGGGTTTTTTTTCTGCAGATAAGAGATGAGTTCTAGGAAACTGAACCCTACATAAAAACTCTTTGAAGTCATTTATATATCCATAATCTAGTGGAATTTTTGCAAACTCTACCACAAAGTCATTATAACTGTACTGTAAAATCAAAATGTTTTTACTTTCAAAAAGAGAAGCATACTTTTGCAGTTTAAAAACCACGTGAAATTTCTAAACAAAACAGTTGGCATCACTTTGAGCAATCTGCTTTTTTAGGAAGAGAAAGAAAGTACCTCAAGACTATAAAAAAGACATTTTCTTCGGCAATTGGGGAATAATCAGAGGCTGAAAGAGCCACTGTCAATCCTAGTGCAGGAGTTTCAGGTCAACTGAAAACCTGGCCCTTATCTATTTTTCGCAACAATCATTCCATTATTCCCATCATGACCCAGATTTTTTCTAAAGGAAATATAATTAAAATCATCAATATCATTTTTGGGAAAAATGTTCCCTGATTTTGGACCACATCTAGCAGCATTCAGTGGTAAAACCTGCCACTGTACTCTTGGGTCACTCCCAGCAGCGCTCAAGAGACCACGTGATACTGGGGAAAGAACTAAGCCTACCATATGCACTACAGCCTTTTGAGCTCTCTCTTTGGTCCAGACATTCTTCTCCCAAGAATCAATATAAATACTTGGTTTAAATCCCCAGTTCACATTCTGATATATATATATATATACATATACATATATATATATTGAATCACAGTGAGATATTAAGTTACAAAGTTGTAAGTTGTTCATGATTGAGTTTCGGCTGTAAATGTTCAAGTACTCATCCTTTCACTGGTGCTCACTTCCCATCTACCAATGTCCCCAGTTTCCCTTTTGCCCCCTAGTATTCAGCTCTATGGCAGACAGTTTTTTTTTCTTTTTTTCCTCTTTGTCACTGTTTTTCAATACTATTATTAAAAGGGTATAATGCATATCACTTACAAAGAACCGGAACAAACTGTATTGGTGTGATAGGGCACTGGGGGAGAGGTGAAAGCCCCATTCACTGCTGCTGGGAATTTTGACTGGTCTTGCCTTTTTGGAAAATAATACGAATATAGACATTCCTCAAAAAACTAGAAAATGACCTTCCATTTGACCCAACATTCTGTCTTTTCTATTCATGTTTTCAGAAACAGTTCACCGTGATTTTTCCTCTTTTTTAAAAGGTGTATGTGTGTGTGTGTGTGTGTGTGTGTGTGTGTGTGTAATTTAAATTTAAAGCAGTGAATGTCCATTTGACATTAAGAAGCATAATTACAAAGCTTGGCACAGTCTGAGTTTCCAGTATACAAATATCAAATAGTTGTAACCTCCTTTAACATGTGCTGGAGCGATTGCACAGCGGGTAGGGCGTTCGCCTTACAAGCAGCCAACATGGCTGATCCGAGTTCGATTCCTCCGCCCCTCTCAGAGAGCCCGGCAAGCTACCGAGAGTATTCGATATGCCAAACTCAGTAACAACAAAGTCTCCAATGGAGACGTTACTGGGCCCGCTCGAGCAAATCGACGATCAACGGGAGGGCCTTTTATCCTTTAACATGATGTATATATTTACATAAACACATAGCAATACATTATGCATGGTCTTTTCAGATACTGAGCTTATATTTTTATGACATATACTTCATATGCTTTGTTACAGAAGAATGAAAAAGACGAGCATCACCGAACTAGTCAGGAAGAAACAATTAGAACATCAGAACTGATAAACCAATTGGCAGTCTGACCTAGCGATTCAGATCTCCCACAATCACTTGACAAATTTTCTCATAACTTACCCTTCATTCATTTATGTAAATAGATAGCAAATTAAAAGTCACAAAAGGTGAATTCCTAGCCTATATATTTATTCAATGATACATCAAACTGATGGCTAGGTATAAAATCAACACACTTTCAACAACAGTCTCATAGTTGCTCCAGAAATAAGAATTTCGAACCACCTTTTATATTTGATTTTAATTATTTATTTTAATTAAGACACCACAATTTACAAAACTATTCATAGGTGAGTTTCAGACATACAATGGTCCAACACCAATCCCATCACCAATGTCCCTCCACCAATTTCTTCAATTTCCCGCTTCCCAACTGCTGCTTTAACAGGTACATTTTAAGTTTGATTGTTGTAGTTTGTATATTATTGAAGAGCTGCTACAAAAAGTATTCTAAGGAGTTTCCAAAAAAGATAAGTATTTTAATGATTGTCAACAGAGTGTCAAGTTGAGTAGCATATTGTTTTTAGATGATAATTATTTGGTTTGATACTAAGCAGCAATGCAAAAATCCTTTAAATATTCAAATTTATTTTTAAATAAAAATTAAACCCACTACTACATCTATATACATACTGGCATCTGTGTTCACAAATTCTACCTTCCTCTAAATAACAACAAATCATCCTGTGCTCCGAGCTAAGATCAATCTTTCATTTATGTACTAGATTCAATCTCCTTAAACCTACTTAGGCATATTGATCCAGCTCCTTTCCCTGACTCTTGTATGAGTAGGCTGTCCCTCAAGTATTTCATTATCATAAGCAAGCAATCTGTAATTTCTCCCATTTTACTTTTTAAAGAATGTCTTGGTTCTCCTGACTCCTTCACCTTGTACCTTAGAATTCTATCATCTTCTCTCCAGCCCTTTATGGCTTTATAAATTTGAATACTTTGTTTTAATTCCTATCTCCAATGTCTAGCCTCTTGTTCTCTATAATCAAGATTAATTCCTACTAAAACTACTCTTACCGAGGTTATAAGTGGCCCTTTACCTTGATAAATTCCATGGTTATTTCTTAAAACTTGTATTACCTGACATAATCAGCCCAGTTTTCTTCAACTGCCTTCCTCAACTGATTTCCAGAACACCGGACTGCTTTTCAATTCTTTGGATTCTGTATAGATTTCTGCTTACTTCCCCAACTGATAACTGACTAGTGTGTAAGAATAGGCCCTAGAACATGGCAGGTGACCAATATAAACTGAATCAATAAATAAATCAATCTTGTTAACACATGGATTGAATACCTAAGTAGATTAGGAGTGACTACTGAATAAGTTTCTATTGATCCTGGTCTCTGTAATCATGAAAACACAAATGTCCATGCTAGTTATTGCCTGATTCAGTTTCCCTGATTGCACATACCAGAGAGTTATATCTTAACAGACGTTAAGCACATAACTAGATTGACTACTGTTTTGTTTGTTTGTTTGTTTGTTTGTTTGTTTTTTAATAATGCTAGCCCTGAAGCAATAGCAGTGCTAAAGCCTTTTAGGTATCTGAGGTCATGAGTTTAATCTACAGCCCATCCCACATAGAGAATGTGATCCAAATAGCACTCCCATCCATATGATTTTATGGGGCTTTATGGTGTAGTCTCAGAGAAGATAGCAGGTTAAACACAACTAAAATAACTCTACCTTTACAGAGCACAGTACTGATAAGTGAAAGATTAAAATGAGGTTATTAGGTCCTGAAGAGTTTTCATTTCAACAAGATTCAGCCAAGATATGCGGGAGAGAAACTGAGGAAACTGGTGGTAGGAAATGTGCACCAGTGAAGGGATGGGTGTTGGAACATTATATAACTGAAACTCAATCATGAGCACTTATTAAACTCTCAAGGTGATTCTGTCACTTTCACTGTCACTGTCCTCCCATTGTTCATCAATTTGCTTGAGCAGGTCCAGTAACATTGTGAGACTTGTTGTTACTGTGTTTGGCATATCCAATACATCACGGGTAGCTTGTCAAGGCTTTGCCATGTGGGCAAGATACTCTCAGTAGTTTGCTGGGCTCTCTGAGAGGAACGGAGGAATCGAACTTGGGCCAGCTGTTTGCCTCGCATGCAAGGCAAACACCCTACCCCACTGTGCTATCGCTCCAGCCCATTCAAGATGATTCAATAAAATATATATATATCTTAAAAAATACAATAGCTGTATAAAATTTATAGGAGGAGCTCACAGTTTTGAACTAGCAGAAGAAATGTGAACTTGAAATTGGGTCAATTGAGAAATCCACTTTGAAGACTTAAAAAAAACAAAGACTAGCTTTTTGCGTTTTTCTTAAACTTCTCTCTCTCTCTCTCTGTCTCTATCTCTTTTTCACTCTCTCTTCTCCTGACACATACACATAAACAGATATTTCTAAGTAAATTTCTCTAAATAAAACTATTTTAATTACGGATTTTTAAAAAATTTTTAATGAAGACTAACAAAAAATAAAGGGAGTTATATATATATAGATATGTAAATATAAGTGTGCAATATAGGGGGCATCAAGAAAGAAGAGAGAAAAAAAGAATAGTTGAAGAAATAATAGTTGAAGAAACTCCCATAGTTTGATGAATAATATTAATCTATACATACAGCAATCCAAATAAACTCTAAAAAGGAAACCTTAAAGAAATTAACACTCAGACACACACACACACACACACACACACACACACACAGACACAAAAGAAAAAAAAATCAAGAGAAAAACTTGAAAACATTTAGAGAACACAGCAAAATGCTTTCAATAACACCAGCAGCCGACTTCTCAACAAAAAAACATGGAGGCCAGTAACTTTGTTTATCAAAACCAAATCTCTGTAATCCTGTTAATCGTGGAATTACTCGCCAGTTAAGTCTCTATTCCTTCCAGCCCTGAGATTTTAGCAGCCTTTTCTTATTCGTCTTTTCCCAAAGATTGGAGGTTCTTTCAGGGTCAGGGGAATGAGACCTGTTGTCATTACTATATTTGACTTATCGAATACGCCATAGGGAACTTGCCAGGCTCTACCCGTGTGGGCAGGTTACTCTTGGTAGCTTGCCTGGCTTTCTAAGAGGCATATATTTATATATTTTTCTCTATGATTTATTGCCTACTATCTGAACCCCATCAGATATGGTGTAGTAATTGTGGAAAATGGGTAGGAAGTGTCTTATAATGTGTTTTAGAGTGGAAAGCGGCCTGGAATGGGGTGGTGGTTGGGTAATGGAGGTCAGCTGCTGGGGCTGGGTCCCTTGGGGTGGGTAGGTGATTCTGTCACTATCACTCACCAAAACCATAAACTACATTAATAATAAGAATACATGATAATGGGGACTGGAGAGACTTAAGTGAGGAAGACGCTTGTCTTGCACGCACTGACCTGGGTTCTATCCTCTGCACCCCATTAAGGTCCCCTTGGCACCGCCAGGAATTGATTTCTAACCACAGAGCCAGGAGTAACCCCTGAGTATAGCTGCTAGTACCCTTCCCTCCACAGTCACACACAAAAATAAAACCTTTCTTTAAAGAAAAGAATAAATTACAATAAATTTTAAATTATCTTAAATGATAAAAAATATTTTGTTAGTTCTTTAAAAAGAAGACATGGAAGCCAGAAGGTGGTGGCACTCACGGACCTGCACCTCATCTAGAACCCCTGCAGGAGAAAAAGAAGGCTATTTGACACAAGATCAGAAATACTCAATGGATAGCACCCTGACACACGCACACTAGGTCAGGCATTGAACTCATCATAGACCACCAGAGACCCAAGAAACAAGGAGGAACTGCAACCAAGTCCCATTCAGAACATCCGCAAGTGTCTGACCTTGGACATTAAGGATGCTCAAGGATGTGAAGCTGCCATGTCTCCGCTGCCCAAAGCGCTCTCCCTGCCTTCAGGCATCCCTTTAGTCCCAGCGTATCAGTGGTCCAGGAGAGCACCAGTCTGCTGACTCAGCTTCTTGCGGGCCAAGCCCGAAGAGACAGCAGCCACCCGTCTGGAAGCCCCCAAGCAATTTCTCCACCCTGGTCCCTAAAACCAGCCTCAGCAGCAACTGGGCCCCTTCCAGCCACATCTCTCTGACCCTCATCCTGTCCTGCCTGGCTGAGTGCTCAGGAGCCTGCCTTGTGGTTTCAGGGAACTGGGAGAGTAAAGGGTGTTTACTTGGATAACAGTCTGCCCGAGGCCTTCTGTCACCACTTCCACCCACGCCCAGACGGCTCAGTCATAGCTGAAGGACCCAGGACCCAGGTTTCTGCTCTTGTATCTCTACAACGACTCAGAATCTGGAGCTATTGCAGATCCATCCCACCCACGGGAGAAAACAAATGAAGAGAAGGGGGAGAAAAGAGAAAAGCAAAAACTAAATGCAAAAATAGTGTTAGGGAGATGGTCCAAAGGGATTTAGTGCATATTGTGTGCTTCGCATCCAGGGGATGAGGGTTCAAACCCTGACACCTCACAGTAGACCAGCACCAGCAGTTGACTCTCTCAAGAGCTAGTAGAGGTGACCCAAAATTCAAAACTAGTTTTTTCAAATATTACAATGGATAAAGGCAGAAAAATGCACATAAGGCCCACAAAACTGCACAGCCTATAGAAATAAATGCAAATCATTAGTGATCCTGTATCAAGTTTATATAGAGAACTGTTGTAATTCAATAATAGAAAGATCAATGACCTAATTTTTAAACTGATATAGAATTTGCATACAAATTTCTTCAATAAAAATATATAGATACATACATATCATCATTATATATACATATACATATGCATATATAAAATATGTACATATATCCCATACAAATATATATAGAACAATAAATACATGAAGAGATACTGCATATCTTTCATCTAATGAAAATGTAAATAAACCCTACAATGAGATATCCCTTCTCATGTCTAGGAAGGCTAGAATAAAAAGACAAGTAGCACATTGGTATGAATGCCAAGAAATTGGCATGCTAATAAATTGCTAGTAAAATACTGCAGCCACTTTGGAAAAACAGTCTGGAAGTTCTTCCTAAAGTTAAACCATGGGCCAAGAGAGAGCTCACTGAGCAGAAGCACACAAGAACTCGATCTGGGTTGGATTTTTGGCACCACTTTGTGCTCCAGGCACCACTTGGATACATTCCCCAAGCTCTGTGCTTGGACGATCCCCTAAGAATGACCAGCTGTGACCTAAAACTTAATTTTTTTCATTTTAAGTTAAAATATAAATTTACATATGACCCCAAAATTCCACTCCTTGTTAAATGTTCTTAAGCATGAAAATATACGTTTCAGTGAGGACTAAAACTTGTACATGAGTGTTCATAGCAGCATTATGCTATGCTATCATATAGCCATGCTGAGGAATATTATTCAGGAATACAAAAGAATGAATTAAATGCTAAAAGTTTAATGAAATGGAAAAAATAATACTGAATTTAAAAAGCCAGAGGAGGCACTGGAGTCAACAGTATTTTTTATTTTTATGCCTGATAAGGAAATGTTCTACCAAGGGAAAAAAGCAGAGTGTTTACACTTCTAAAGAAGTGATAGTTTATGAGGCATAAACTCTGCAAGGTATATGTATTATTTAAGTACCATATAATTTTTAAGACCATTCAAATTAGATGAAAAATTACCACTCATTATCACTTAGGTATTTACTTTCAGTCAAATTTATATATCAGTATAGATTTTCTTCTTCATATGAAGATTGTATAGATTTCTTCTTCATATGAAGATTGTATAGATCACTCATATTCTCTTCATTATCAATATATGTATAGACATATTTATAAATGGTTATAATTATAAATCCAGTGTATTTATTGATTTATAGAAACACAACTCGATCATGCTATGCTATTACAAAGGATTTAGTTGTTATACTTTTGACTGTTTAATACATCATTATTAGGGCTCTGATTTCTTTGATTTTGAATCATTGCCTAAGAGTACAACCTCCAAAAATATTGTTCTGTTGGGAAAACATTTGCTTTAGAAATCACTTTCAGGAACATGTTGTGATAGAAAGCAACAAATTGAAGATTATATGTTTTTAACATAAACCACTCTTGCATATATGCTTTGCTTTTATCAAAGTAGTATAAGTGATGGGAAGACCTTGAAAATGTGTGATTAAAATAATTGATATTTAATGGTAAGATACACCTTTGACAAAAATAGATTTCAGGTCAATATTGCTGGAGATTCTTTTTAACTAATAGAAGTCACGCATTCAAAAAATTCTTGGCATTAACATAATGTATCTTAACAGCAACAAATGAACAGAAACCTCTGGGGAGTCTAATTTTTAGCTATAAAGATAGAATAACTGCTACATCCAAATAGCTTTGCTCTCCTCTCACTGTGATAACTCTGCAAGGTGTCACCATATTCTAATGATGGTGCCATATGTTCAGAGCATATTTAGAACTTCACCTTTGAAAACATCACGACAGCCCACATCACACACTTTTTTGATATTCTCAGAGGGCCACATGTTCATATTTTGAGGGTGAACTGTTTTTGCTTTTTTGTTTTGAGAACAAAAGTTATTTGATACAAACTCCAATAAATAAAGTGAATGATGAAGCTGGCTAATACTATCATACTATCTCGGACCTAAGATAAGATTTATCTACAAAATGAAAAGGCAGATGTCCTCATAAAGACTGTGAATTTGCTCTGAAGTTGAGCCCATACTGTATTGAGTCACTGCAGCCAGACTGAAAAGGGTGCAACTTCCTTGATTGCCTACTTTAATATGTACCACTTTGAGGGAAAATTCTGGGCCTTTTGTATCCATAAAACTTCCTTTCTTGGGCATTCAGGCTGTTTCCAGATTCTGGCTATTGTGAATAGTGATGCAATGAACACAGAAGTACAGATGGTGTTTCTGCTGTGTGTTTTTGGACCCCCAGGGTATATTCCCAGAAGTGGTATTGCTGAGTCATATGGGACCTCGATTTCTAAATTTTTGAGGAATGTCCATATTGTTTTCCAAAAAGGCTGGAACAGTCAGCACTCCCAACAGCAATGAATAAAGGTTCCGTTCTCCCCTCATCTGTGCCAGCACTGGTTGTTCTTGTTCATTTGAATGACTGGAAAAAGAAACTATGGTATATCTACACAACTGTTAGGAAAACAAGATCATGAAATTTGCCTATAAATGAATGGACATGGAGAGTATCAAGCTGAGTGAAATGAGTGAGAAGAAGAGGAAGATACCGAAAGACTGCATTCATTTGTGGGATATAAAAAATAGGATGAAACTAATATTCATGGCCAGGGAATATGGACCAGGAGGACTGGTCTATTGTTGGAAATAACCACACGGGTGTGAGGAGTGGGCAGTAGTTAAAATGAGGAGAGTCCGTTATGATAACATTAGTTGGAAATGATGATACTGGATAAGAACTGAGTGTTGAAAGTAGGTAAAGGGATGTACATGATAGATAACATTTCAGCACATCAGTATTGCAAACTATGATGTCTAAAATGAGAGAGAAAGGGGAGAGAGAAAGAGAGAGAAAGAGGGAGAGGGAGAGAGAGACAGAGAGACAGAGAGAGAAAGAGAGAGAGAGGAGAGGAGAGATGTGCCTGCCATAGAAGCAGGCTTGGGTGGAGGCAATGACTGGGGAGTGGAAAGAAAACTGGAGACATTAGTGATGGGAAATTACACTGGTAGAGGGATGGGTGTTGGAACATTGTATGACTAAAACCCAATCATGAACAGCTTTGTAATGTTCTATATCAGGGTGATTCAATAAAATAAAAAATTAATATTAAAAAATCTTTCTGTGTATATTCTATAAATAGATTCTCAGAAGCTGATCCTCCCCAACACTCTGTCTCCCAACTTCAAAAATAGCTCTATCAGTCACTGCCGTGCTCACAGCCACTCCACATGCTCGAATGAGCCTCACCCATGAGGGAACCTATTCCTGGACCACAAGACATCTCATACTTTACACCACTAATATACCAAGAGTATCACACCACATTTGATGGGGTTTAAAGTAGAGGGGTCCCCGCTCCTGGCTGTCCTCATCAGCCCCCTTGGAGAGGGGCAGGTTGAATTTCCCTCCCCACCCCAAGCAGAGCCCCGGCAGCTGAAGACCTCCAGAACCAGCCACAGCCATGCTTAAGACCACTCTCCACACATTCCAACGAGCCTCATGATGAAGGAACCCGAGAGGAACCCAGGTGTGCGGGACCCAGGGCTGAGATCTCCTAGCCTGTTCAGATAAGAACTGGGCCTCCTCCCCCCAGATCCCCCATCTTCCAGTAGCTAAGCGTTATACCCACCAACTGCCCCCGGTGCTGTTTTATCCCATCAACAGCCAAGACCCAGAGACTATAAAACCCAGCTCTTATTGTCTAGTTCTCACTCTTGGAGAACCTGACAGGTTACCGATTATATCCTGCCCCCACAGCAGAGTCTGGAAAGCTCCCCGTGGCATATTCAATATGCCAAAACCCAGTAACAATGATGGGTCTCATTCCCCTGAGCATGAAGGAGCCTCCAATGTGGCACCTGCTAAAATCTCAGGGCTTGGAAGAATGGAGACGCTACTGGTGCCTGCTCGAGGAAATCGATGAAACAACAGGATGACAGTGATACAGTCATAAAGTAGAAGGCAGTCAATCTTAGGGTAAGTAAGTAAGTAAAGTAAAGGCCCTCCCGTTGATCATCGATTTGCTCGAGCGGGCCCAGTAACGTCTCCATTGGAGACTTTGTTGTTACTGTGTCTGGCATATTGAATACATCACGGGGAGCTTGCCAGGCTCTGCTGTGCGGGCGAGATACTCTGGGTAGCTTGCCGGGCTCTCCAAGAGGGGCGGAGGAATCGAACTCAGGTCGGCCATGTTGGCTGCATGCAAGGCAAATGCCCTACCGCTGTGCTATCGCTCCAGCCCTTAGGGTAATCTTAGGGTAAAATATATTTATTTTATTTTATTTTTATTAATAAAACACCATGAGGTACAGTTGTAGACCTACAAATTTTTGTGCTTGGGTTTCAGTTATACAATGATCGAGTACCCATCCCTCCACCAGTGCCTATTCTCCACCACCACTGATCCCAGTATCCCTCCCACCCCTCAATCCCCCCATCCCACCCTGCCTCTATGGCACGGCATTCCCTTCTGTTCTCTTTCTCCTTTTGGGTGCTGTGGTTTGCAAAAGAGGCATTGAGTGGCAATCATGTTCGGTCTATAGTCTACTTTCAACATGCATCTCCCATCCTAGGAGGATCCTCCCAACACCCTTTATTTGGTGCTCCCTTCTCTATCAGGGGAATATATATTTATACAGATATTTATTTAAGCACACAAGTCTCAACCTTTTTTTTTCTAAGAAACATTTTTTTGATCATTTTTAGTGGATTAGTCACAACAAGCAATACAAAATAATGAGACTTGTTGTTACTGTTTTTGGCATACCAAATACATCATGGGGAGCTTGCCAGGCTCTGTCATGCGGGCAGGGATACTCTTGGTAGCTTGTCGGGCTCTCTGAGAGGGACGGATACTTGTGGGGCAGCCTCTAATCGCTTTTACAGGTGCTCCCAGTCTTTCGAATGCAAGCTTTTGGTCAACTGGTCTGCCTTGCTCTCAGTAGCTTGCCGGCCTCTCTGAGAAATTCTTCCTATTGTATGTGCATATGTGTGGTGCAAGCAATCAAACCCAGGATCATAGACTGAGAAGGTATGCAATCCACCACAGAGCTATATTCCCAGGATCTCACATGAAATTCTATCAATAAAGCCTGAGATACATCTGAGATAATACATACTCACACCAGCCAAAAAAAGAGTTAAAAGTCAAAAAATGTTTCTTCCAGAAGAGTCTTTCACTCCTAATTCTACAAATATTTGGATGAGTCTCTTGACAAACACAAGTTTTAGAAATCTGTATCCCACTTCACCATCATATTATTAAATGTATGCATATTCTCATATTGCGTATTTTATGATCCATCAATGCATGTGTGCCTCCACAGGCACAAACATGCATACACACACACACACACACACACACACACACATGTGCGCAGAGGTGAGTAGGACTAATACTGCTTTAAGATTAAAATCATTGGAGGACGGGTTCCCAAGACATGATCAGAAGACTTAAGGGTATTCCCAGGGAAATAAGTGAGCTGTGTCAGACTTTTTACTTTTTATATCCTACCAGGACCACTCTAGTACTGCTGGCAGTTCTCTGATGCTACACAAAGTGTTGCATGAGAGGTAATGTTGTGCAAGAGAGCCAATCAGTGTCTCCTCCTGATCCCCGTGCTCTCTCCCCAGGAGGGCAAATAGCCAAAAAAAAAATCCTTTCTTGCCAATCCCCAAATCTGATCCAGTCTTTGTAAACAGGCCTTCCTCAGAGAGACTCTCTGGGAATGTGATATTTATTTTTTTTAATTTTTTCTAAATTTAAAAAAAAATTTTATTAGTGAAACACCATGAGGTACAGTTATAGACTTATAAATTTTTGTGCTTGAGTTTCAGTTACACAATGATCAAGTACCCATCCCTCCACCAGCACCGATCCTCCACCACCACAGGTCTCAGCATCCCTTGCACCCCCCATCCCCCCATCCCACCCTGCCTCTGTGGCAGGGCATTCCCCCTTGTTCTCTCTCTTCTTTTGGGTCCTGTGGTTTGCAAGAGAGGCACTGAGTGGCAATCATGTTTGGTCTATAGTCTACTTTCAGCATGCTTCTCCCACCCTGGGAGGATCCTCACAACACCCTTCATTTGGTGCTCTCTTCTCTATCTGAGCTTCCTTTTCCCCTAGCACGTGTGGCTGGCCTCCAAGTCATGGAGCAAAATTCCTGGTACTAATCTCAGCCACTCCTGGTTGTTAGTCTCCCATTTTGTTGCTTTATGTTCCCCAGATGAATGCAATCTTTCTGTGTCTATCCCGCTCTTTCTGACTCATTTTGCTTAACATGATACTTTCCATGTAGTACCACTTGTATGTAAATTTCATGACTTCATCTTTTCTAACAGCTGCATAGTACTCCACTGTGTAAATGTACCAAAGTTTCTTTAACCAGTCATCTGTTTTCGGGCACTCAGGTTTTTTCCAGATTCTGGCTATTGTAAAGAATGCTGCAATGAGCAAACAATTGCAGATGTCACTTCGACTATACTTTTTTGCCTCTCTGGGGTATATCCCCTGGAGTGGTATTGCTGGGTCAAATGGGACTGAAACCTGAAAGATGGAATCAGTTATTCAAGAAAAGAGCATTACAGATCTGGTTCAAAGAGCAAACTTTTACAAAGACTGATATTAGGTAAATATCTCTCTAGTTTTTCAACTCTTCCTTAATTTCTTTTACACTGCACTTCCAATAGCCATCAAACTAGCACCCTTGATAAGATACAGAAGCTATTATGAAGAAGAGTCACTTTCATTTTCGACTTGGGATCTTATCTGCTTTTAAGCTCTTAATATCTTTATGCACTGCTCAACTCCCCAGATGGATCCAAGGACTTAGTCTATCTTTATACCAAAGATGTTGCATAGATCCAGATGAGCTCTTTCAAAAGTCAAGCTGCCATACATCCTGATAATACAAACAGTATGATTGCACAAACACTGCAGAGAAAAGCAGGGGAGTGGAAAAGGAAGTCTGTTGTAATAATAAAACCCAAATGCAAAGGAAACTATAAGAAAAAAATCCTAGGTAAAAATACATGCAAGATGAACTGTAAAATAGTGGCTGAAAAAGCAGGGGGAGTAATATTTATTTTAAAATAGCTTTCCCATTCAAGTAACCAGGATTATAAATCTCAATTACTACTGACTCTCGTCTTTATATGAAACTCCCAGAAGAGAGCAAATGGCTAAATTTTGCCTTTAAATTATTTTTAATAAATAGGCTCCTGATATGTACAACACAATTTTCAGAATTTTAATGATAATGATTTAGTATTACAAAGAAAGTCCAATTTACCAGTGGTGCTAGTGTTGAAACACAGGCACAAATAGCTTAGCTTTCCATTCCCAGGCTATGTGCATAGCAAGCTCCAGGAGACTGAGTTGCACTGATCACCAGTCTCCTAAATGCCACAGGAATTTGCACAAGGGCCATTGTACAGGTGACATACATGTCAGTACATGTCCTCAAAGGGCACCTACCTACCACACACACTCCAGACTGCAGGTAAGATGGTATTTCTGTATGCATCACTCGTTGCCTACCCTATCCAATGCCCACTGTCGTTTACTACACTCTTTAAACCTTGTGGGCAGCAGCTGAGGCTGTGTAATGGAAAAGGTTTCCTTTCCACTGCTGTCCAAGTGCCAATCAAACAAGGTAGATGTGCCAGCATGTTGGAAGATGATGAACTTACGCCCTCATTCACAGTAACCAACATATCTGCACAGTCACAGGAAGGGGTCTTGATAGGGAAAGAATAAGGAAGACAGGGTGGGATGCAGACTAGTGGACACCAGAATAAAAAATAAAATTCCATGGTGATCTGGTCCCCAGAGCTATGCTCCATCTTGTCTACAAACCTAAAACAAGTTAAGAGTTAAGCTTTGGAGGAAAGGGTAAACTGAAAGTAAACTGTCCTTAACTTTAGGCTTTGAGCAAGGATAGTTGTCTTTAGGTGGTACTAATCTTTGCCCCAGTTTCAGTTCTTTCTAATCCCCAATATCCTTTCATTTCTACAGTGATAATTCAAAAAGTTCCCTTTCAGTAAAAACTATTATCTAAGCACTGTTAGGAACCAAATGAACAAAATCTTGGACTTGATAGCACAAGCAAGGCAAAAGGGAGAGAATCATACAAACATATATATTCTTAAAATTTCCATTAAGATAAAGTATTTGAAGAAAGAGGGACTGGAAAGGCAGGACAGTAGGTAAGGTGCTTACCTTGCATGCATGCAACTGACCTGGGTTTGATCTCCGCCTACACATTTTGCTCCCTAAGCACTGCCAGGAGTCATCCAAAAGTGCAGAACCAGGAGTCAGCCCTGAACACAACCAGGTGTGGCCAAATATATATCAAAGACTTAATCTTTTACTTACTTACTTAATTAATTAATTAACCATTTATTATAAAAGACTACAATTCAGAACAACCAGGTAGAAGAGATAGATAGGACAAAATAATTGGAAAGAGGGAAGGACTTGCAGGCAGTCTCTAGACACAACATTGACCCCAAACTCCATTCACTGACCAACCAGGAAACACCACAAAATCATTCCTTGGATGTTCTATAAAACAAGGTGGAAGACCAAAGAGATAGGAAAAAGGTTAAGGCATGTGCCTTACATGCAGTCTCTGATGGTTTGACTCCAGAACCATATAATCACCAAGTTTAATCCTGGCTTGTTCCTCCAACCACCTCCAAGAGTGATCTCTGAGCACTGAGAGAGGAGTAAGCCTTGAGAACCACTTGACGTCCGCCTCTCATGCCCACCACCACCACCCCCCCAAAAAATCAGAATAAAACAGAAACATGTAGATTAGGTTCTGTTTTTTCAAAAGATTAGATCTTCCCTAGGAAAAGTCACTGGTGCAGATGTTTTCATGCAAGTATCTCCAAGTTATCTCCAGTCTTCTTTCAGGGTCCCACCTGAAAAAAATTAACCTTTGTTAAAGACCTAAGTTGAGGATGGCAGGTTTTTCCACCCTCTACAGCCCACTTTTGGTACTTCTCAAGAAGTTTTACAATTGAAAAGTTAATTTCTCCAATTATTTCATGAAACCAGACTGTCCTGAGAATCTCTCAGTCGAATAAAAAAATATGTCTGAATCCTTGAGGCAATCAATGAATGGGGTGGGGGAGTGCTGGGGTCCAAAGCTAAATTTAAATCTATCCTCAGATATTCTGCAAAGATCACAAAATTTGTCCAGACACAATGATAACCCTTTGAGAAAAATATCAAGTTCTCCATATTTAGCTGGCAAGGCCTCAGAAAATAAGACAGTCTTAGTTCTTTTTGTTGTTGTTGTCGTTGTAAATATTTTTAACATTAAGATAACATGGTTACAATGGCGTTAAAATTTATGCTTTTTAACATGAAAAAAACAATCCCATTCACAATTGTGCCCCAGAAAATCAAGTACCTAGGAATCAGCTTAACTAAGGAAGTAAAGGACCTGTACAAAGAAAACTACAAAACGCTACTTCAGGAAATAAAAGAGGACATGAGGAAATGGAAAGATATCCCCTGCTCATGGGTCGGGAGACTTAACATTGTCAAAATGGCAATACTACCAAAAGCATTGTATAAATTCAATGCAATCCCTATAAGGATACCCATGACATTCTTCAAAGAAATGGAGCAAACACTCCTGAAATTTATATGGAACAATAAGCCCCCACGAATAGCTAAAGCAATTCTTGGGAAAAAGAAAATGGGAGGAATCAACCTCCCGAACTTCAAACTGTACTACAAGGCAGTAATAATTAAAACAGCATGGTACTGGAACAAAGGCAGAACTGCAGACCAATGGAACAGGGTTGAATACACTGACATCTCTCCTCAATCATATGCTCATCTAATCTTTGATAAAGGTGCAAGTAATGTGAAGTGGAGTAAGGAAAGCCTCTTTAATAAATTGTGTTGGCATCACTGGACGGCTACATGCAAAAAAATAGGCTCAGAACTCTGCCTAACACCATGTACAAAAGTAAGATCAAAATGGATTAAAGACCTCAACATCAGACCAGAAACCATAAGGTACATTGAAGATAAAGTTGGCAAAACCCTCCATGACATTGAAGCTAATGGTATCTTCAAAGATGCCACGCCACTGGCCGAGCAAGTGAAAACAGAGATAGATAAATGGGACTATCTTAAACTAAGAAGCTTCTGCACCTCCAAAGAAACAGTGACCAAAATACAAAGACAGTCTACAGAATGGGAAAAGATATTCACCGAATACACATCTGACAAGGGGTTGATATCCAGGATATACAAAATACTGGTTAAACTCCACAAGAAGAAAACATCCAACCCCATCCAAAAATGGGGCAATGAAATGAACAGAAACTTTCTCAAAGAAGAAATCCGAATGGCAAAAAAGCACATGAGAAAATGCTCTACATCATTAATCATCAGGGAGATGCAGATCAAAACCACAATGAGATACCATCTCACACCTCAGAGACTGGCCCACATTCAAAAGAACAAAAGCAACCGATGCTGGCGTGGATGTGGCGAGAAAGGGACACTCCTTCACTGTTGGTGGGAATGTCCACTGGTTCAGCCCTTCTGGAAAACAGTATGGACGATTCTCAAAAAATTAGAAATTGAGCTCACATTTGACCCAGCAATACCACTCCTGGGAATATATCCCAGAGAGGCAAAAATGTATAGTCGAAGTGACATCTGCACTTGTTTGTTCATTGCAGCACTCTTTACAATAGCCAGAAACTGGAAGAAACCTGAATGCCCAAGAACAGATGACTGGTTAAAGAAACTTTGGTACATCTACACAATGGAGTACTATGTAGCTCTTAGAAAAGATGAAGTCATGAAATTTACATACAAGTGGTACAATATGGAAAGTATCATGCTAAGCGAAATGAGTCAGAAAGAGAGGGATAGACATAGAAAGATTGCATTCATCTGGGGGATATAAAGTAACAAAGTATGAGATTAATACCCAAGAATAGCTGAGATCAGCACCAGGAGGATTACTCCATAACTTAGAGGCCAGCCGGTTATCCTAGAGGAAAGGGCAGTTCAGATAGAGAAGGGAGCACCAAATAAAGGATGTTTGGAGGATCCTCCCAGGAGGGGAGATGCATGTCGAAAGTAGACTATGGACTGAACATGTTTGCCACTCAATGCCTCTTTTGCAGACCACAACACCCAAAAGGAGAGAGAGAACACAGGGGATTGCCCTGCCACAGAGACAGGGGGGATGGGGGGATGGGGGTGGGAGGGATATTATCCATGGTGGTGGAAGATGGGTACTGGTGGAGGGATGGGTATCTGATCATTGTATGATTGAAACCAAAGCACAAAAAATTGTAAATCTACAACTTTAAAAAAAATAAAATAAAATAAAGGGAAAAAAAACTGGGAAAAAAAAATAAGGAAATGCATGCTTGCAATGTTGTTTCTTTGCAATATGTTAGCATGAAGATATTTACCTTACTTTAAAAATAATTTTCATAAATATAAGTGCTTTCATAAATAAGAAAACTATTACATTTTCCTTTGGAAAAAAAATTTATGCTTTTTGGAATAACAATTTCTTAAGCCTCCACCACCATCAAAGTACAAAATACCTTCCATTCTGTCCTTTGTGTCACTTCTAGTGGTAGTCTCAGTTCTTATGTCAAAAAAAGAAAGAAAATAAATATTATTTTGGAGAGTCCATAGCCAGGCACTAGAAAACTTCAGGATTCAAGACTGTTGGAAGGTTAAAAGCAAAAATCCTCAAAAATGACAGAGAGGCATTCTTCAAAGTTTTCACACCTATGGCTGGGCACCCATTCTGCATCTGGGTACATAGCCTGGCAGTTATAGCTGAGGCTGTAGATCAATAGGTTTTAATCTTTCTACACCTGCAAACTGAAACACTCTGTGGACCAGTGCTTTTGTAAGATCAGATATAGGAGGTATAGAACCTGATGTCCACAAATAGTTATGTTGCTGAAATTTATTTTTCCTAAATCTTAACTCTCCATCTACAGAACAGTAAAATTAATTTGAGAATTCATGTTCTCTCCTTAGTGTTTTATAGGCTTCAAATTAAGGACCCCTGAGATAAAATGTTAAATCAATGGAATTTATCATTGAAATCAATTCTGGAAAATGTGGTCTTCTAAAAGAGTAAATGCTTGTTTTTTTAAGAGAGAGAGAGAGAGTCTCTATGTGCATGTGTGATTCAATAGAATTCAAGTAAACATCTCCTTGTAAAATAAGGAAATAAGATTTTAGTTGTCTGAGAATAGGCTGGAGCAATAGCACAGTGGGTAGGGCATTTGCCTTGCACACAGCCAACATGGCCGACCTAAGTTCGATTCCTCCGCCTCTCTTGGAGAGCCCAGCAAGCTACTGAAAGTATCTCACCCGCAGGGCAGAGCCTGGCAAGCTACCCGTGACATATTTAATATGCCAAACACAGTAACAGCAAGTGTCACAAAGGAGATGTTACTGTTGCTTGAGCAAATCGATGAACAACAGGAGGACCGTGACCGGACCAAGACCGTGAGAATAGGTTTCACAAGTTTAAAAGTTCTTAAGTTAATGACAATGTGCATCAAAAAAATTGTGACTTAGGCTGAGATAACCAGAATTTTTCTCATATTAATGATATGATTTGCCATAACAAAAGAAAAAGAAGGAACTCCTAAGGGACTACTGTGTCTCTGTTTTCAAGTGAGACTTGAAAGAAAATGTTCATACTTAAATGTGTGCTCATAGATTTTCATGCAAAATTTATCATTCCTATGAGACTTTCATTTATGATCAAAAGTGAGTCCTGAGGTTAATCCACCAGTGCCAAACAAGCTCTTCACAACCCAATGGGCGCATCACCAATGCCTGGTCATTCACAGTTTCTTGGCACTCATAAATGAACACAAAATGAAAAAAGCTGTTTTTCACTGGAATTGCTGAACTTGTGCTACAGTGACAATGCTCATTGCCATATGGTAATATCTTCCAAAATAGCACTCAAAAAAAATAGAAATGTTGAAAATATCAGAAAATTTTGTATTTTCAAATCTTTGGTTCCATTAATTGAGTTCAAAGTTCATACATGTCTTGCTCTAACATGTGAAATAAATTTGTTATATCCTGGCAAGGTGGCAGGCTGGGGGATAACAGGGACTCTTGAGACACTGATAATGGAATTTGTGTTATAATATTGTATGTCAAACGATTCTATTATGAACAGCTTTATTAATCAGGCATCTTTGAAAATATTTTTAAAAATTAGAAATAAAAAACATTCATTAAATAAAGTAAAAAAAAAGTTCGTACTTGTCTTACTCCAATTCCAGGATTAATTCTTCTAAGCTTCTTGAACTGATCAATTATCTTTGTTTGGTTTTGGTTTTGATTTTTTGCTCCATGTCTGATGCTACTGAGGAACTACACTTATCTCAGTACTAGGCAGTTGCTCCTGGTGGTGCTCAGGAAGCACTTGTATGCTAAGCATGCATGCTGACCCATTAAACTAATTCTCCAGTCCCTAATTCTCTTATTAAGCTAGTTTGATGTAATTCTCTGTCCTCTGCAATAAAATTAATCTTGGCTTAGAAAATAACCCCTAAAGCTGTAGAATCATCTCTGTAATTAAAGGAATCCAAATAGAAAGGAAGTCTAACTATCACTATTTGCAGATAACTTGGTATCATATGTAGAAAAACTTAAAGATACCACCAAAAACACTTCTAAAATAATAACACTTTACAGTAAGCTGATTTGTAAAGTGTTATTCTACAAAATCAGTAGCAGAGACCAATCGCATTTTTATATACAAGGAGATTTAAAAAATTATTTTTAAATCTTATTTACAACTGTAGTAGTCCCCAAAAACCTAAGTTCCTGGGAGTCAACAAAGGTAGAGAAAGAATTATGCAGGAAGAAAGAAAGAAAGAAAGAAAGAAAGAAAGAAAGAAAGAAAGAAAGAAAGAAAGAAAGAAAGACCTACAAAGCACTGCTCATAGAAACAAAAGCAAATACAAGGAAATGGAAAGCCACTTCTCTTTTTTTTTAGTAATAGCTTTAATAACATATTATGTATGTACAACATACCCATTCAAATATATAATAGTTTTAGGAATATACTTAGAGTTGTGTGACCATCACCACAGCTAATTTTAGAATGTTGCACCACTTTATAAAGCAACTTTGTACCTGTTAGCAATAATCCCTGAATTGTTCTCTGTCCGTTTTCAGCCCTAAGCAACCACTTATATTTTTTCTCTCTATGGATGTGCCTGTTCTGAATTAAAAATTTCTGCATACTTTAGTACTTTATTCCTTTATATTATCAACTAATATTTTATTATCCAGATATACCATTTTTTGCTGCCCATTCGTCAATTGACATGTTTCGTGTTTTCCCCTTTTGGTGATTAGGAAAAATGTTTCCATAAACATTGTGTGCAACATTTTTTTTTGCTTTTTAGGTGACACCCGGTGGTGCACAGGGGTTACTCCTGGCTCATGCACTCAAGAATTACTCCTGGCAGTGCTCGGGGAACCATACGGGATGCTGGGAATCAAACCTGTGTTGGCCGCGTGCAAGGCAAACAGCCTACCTGCTGTGCTATCGCTCCAGCCCCCTGTGTGTGCAACTTTTATATGGATATAATGCAAGAGTCAGTGGGAAGATATTCTTATATATAACTTTTTTAATTGAATCACAGTGAGATATGTAGTTACAGAGTTGTTCATGATTGGGTTTCATATAATGTACCAACAATTGTCCCTTCACCAGTGTACATTTCCCACCACCAATATCCTCAGTTTTTGTCACTGCAATTTCCCATCCCCCACCTCGCATCCTGCCTCTATGGCATGTAGGGAAACTGAGGATATTGGTGGTAGGAACTATACATTGAAGAGATGAATATGAACATCATATAATGGAAACCAAATCATGAACAACCTTGGAACTGTGTATCTCAGTGATACAATTTTAAAAAACTTAAATTTTTTAAAAATTAAAAGCTGCAGGGCTGGAGCAATAATACAGCTGGTGGGGCATTTGCCTTGCACAAGGTTGACCTAGATTTGATCTCCCGCATCCCATGTGGTTTCCCAAGCACCACCAGGAGTAACTCCTGAGTATCACTGGGTGTGACCCAAAAAGAAAAAAAATAAAAGCTGCAAATGGTATAAAATGGAGTACTAGTCAACTATAAGAGAAAATGAATTCATGTAGTGTGCTGCAACATGAATGGAATTGGAGGATTAAGCAAATTAAGTCAGAAGGAGAAAGACAAATACTACATGATTACACCCATCTGAGGAATAAAACATCAAAACAAGAGAATAGACAGTAGTAAAGAATGATAAATTCTTGGCTTGAGTTATAAAACTGATGAGCAAACAGTGAGGATAATGGGGGCGGGGATAAAGATTTGATCAGAGATGATATAAGACCAGTGGTGGAGTATTAGGCATTTTGGTGATGATGGTGGGTTGGCAATAACTACTACTACAAAGGGCTACTTTATATACATTACTACTATAAAGGACTGGAGCGATAGCACAGCGGGTAGAGCGTTTGCCTTGCTCGCAGCCAACATGGCCGACCCGAATTCGATTCCTCCGCCCCTCTTGGAGAGCCGGGCAAGCTACCGAGAGTATCTCGCCTGCACGGCAGATCCTGGCAAGCTACCCGTGACATATTGACGGTATTCAATATGCCAAACACAGTAACAGCAAGTTTCAAAATGGAGACGTTACTGGGCCCGCTCAAGCAAATCGATGAACAACGGGAGGACCATGACCAGGACTACTATAAATTTTATCACTATTTTAACTTTATTCCATAAAATATAAGAATTTAAAAATAAAATATACTACTTGACTATAAAAAATATGAAACCTTTTGCTACAAGTTGGATATTACTAGGGGTTGTTGTGTTAAGCAAAATAAACCAAAAGAGGAAAGGATAACCTCATTTACATGTGGAATACAAAGAAACAAAGTAAGGGAATAGATAATAACCAACAAAAATAAATATTAAGAAGTGAGTTTGCTAAGCAAGATAAGGGTTATAGACAAGTTAGAGTGGAGGGAGTGGTGGGATAGATGAAGGAGAAGGGATTCAGGAACCATAGAGAAAGGATATGGGCACTTTGATGGTAGGTACGGTGTGTAACATCATATGTATAGAGCATAAACAATAATACCATTGGAAAATATGTGACTTCAATTAAGGTATTTAATTTAAATTTTAAAAAATCTTTAATTTATTGACTAAATATCAGAACACATGAGATAGATATTTAAAATAAGACAAAAAATTGTATTTGACTGGTGAACACTCAGAGATATTACTATGACTTGTACTACATACATTTTATTGGATTTAATTCTAGTGGCAGAAATTAAAGTCTAATTAGACACCTGTGGGAAGCCATTAAATTATATTTACACATTAAATGTTTGCTTAATAAATCTAATAAGCCTTGAGGTTACAAAACAGATGGAATATTTTACATGAGTTTAAAAGAATCAGACTGCTCTCACAAAATTCTTTAATCCAGAATATATATCATAAAAGGCTCTAAAAATTCCATGATGGAAAAGAATCTATGGGTCCTTATTAGTAGTAGTGATGTTGTAAGAAGCAAAAACTGATAAGATCACAAAGTAAAGAAAACATTCTGCCTAATCAATAGTGTAAGTCTCTAGAACATCTTCTGAATCAATAAGATATATATAATGATGACAAGGAGCAGCTAAGAGTAAATTTTTTTTAAAAGTGAATTGCAAAACAGCCCAGAAACCATCATATGAACTATATTAAAAGTGCATTTAACACAAGAATGTAATCATTCTTTTTACCTTCAATAACATTGGTGATAAACAAAAATTATCTTTCCTTCTATACTAGGGCTGGAGCCATAGCACAGTGGGTAGGGCTTTTGCCTTGTACCCGGCTGACCCAGGTTCAATTCCTCTGCCCCTCTTGGAGAGCCAGCAAGCTATCAAGAGTATCCTGCCTACACGGCAGAGCCTGGCAAGCTCCCCACGGCATATTCGATATGCCAAAAACAGTAATAACAAGTTTCACAATGGCGACATTACTGGTGCCCGCTCGAGCAAATTGATGAACAATGGGAGGACAGTGCTACAGTGCTACAGTGCTTCTATATTAGAGAATCAGGACATTCCAAAACCCTCACAAAATAACAAGACAACTCTGAAACTCCAGATCACACCTGCAAGCTTTTTGCAGAAACTAGATAATTCAATGCTTATAATTACTGGTTATAGTAATCAGCTATTATCTGAGATATGCCTTATAAGCTTAATTATATACCAGAGAAATTGCAACATAATAGAACCTCATTGAGAATGTGGTGTTTTAAATAAATAAATTTTACTAAACATATAAAATTTAGGCCAACAATATATTGAGACAACAATGTATCCAGCCCTCATTATCTTCATTCAAATGATATCGCTCCAGTCTCCCAGCAGCCTTGGAGATGGGAATCAGCTCTTCTTTCTAGGCAAGAAAACCCAAACTCATAGCTTTAAGTTACCTTCACACTTAAATATAAGAGTGACACTATTTGCAGATGACATTGTACTATATTTAGAGAAAACTAAATAATCTACCAAGAAGCTTCCAGAAACAATAGACTTATATGTAAAGCTACAGATAATAAAAACAATACCCAAAATCCACAGCTTTCCTATACGCAAATTAATGAGAGAAAAGAAAATGATATGAAAAAGGCAATCCTGTTCAAAATTATGCCTCAGAAAATTAAGTATCTTGGAATCAACTTAACCAAGGAGGTAACAGATCTGTACAAAAAAAAAACCTACAAAATGCACTTCAAGAAATAAAAGAGGATACGAGGAAATGGAAGCACATCCCCTGTTCATGAATCGGGAGAATTAACATTGTCAAAATGGCAATACTCCCCAAAGCATTATACAGATTCAATGTGATCCCTATAAGGGTACCCATGACATTCTTCAAAGAAATTGATCAAACACTCCTGAAATTCATATGGAACAAAAAGCCCCCATGAATAGCTAAAGCAATTCTTGGGGGAAAAAGATGGGGGACATCACCTTCCCCAACTTCAAACTTTACTACAAAGCTGCAGTAATTAAAGAAGCTTCATTATAGAAAAAAAAAGCAGATCCACGGATCAGTGGAATAGGGTTGAATACCCTTATACACACCCTCAAATATATGATCATATAATCTTTGATAAGGGAGCAAGAAATGTGAAGTGGAGCAAGGAAAGCCTCTTTAACAAATGGTGCTAGCAAAACTGGACAGCTACATGAAAAAAAATGGGCTCAGACCCCTACCTAACACCATGCACAAAAGTCAGATCAAAGTGGATTAAAGACTTCAACATCAGACCGGAATCCATAAGGTACATCAAAGAAAAGGTCAGCAAAACCCTCTAGACATTGAAGTTAAGTATCTTCAAGGATGAAACACCATTGACCAAGCAAGTGGAAACAGAGGTAAATAAATGGGACTATTGTAAACTAAGAAGCTTCTGCACCTCAAAAGAAACAGTGACCAAAATACAAAAACAGTTTACATAATGAGAAAGGATACTTACCCAATACCTCTCCTATAAGGGGTTATCGCTTTACTTATATCACTTGTCATCCCGTTGTTCATCGTAGCCCAGTGGCATATTGGGGGCTCTTTCAGAATCAGAGGAATGAGACCCGATATTGTTAGTGTTTTTGGCATATCAAATACATCATAGGTAGCTCGCCAGGCTCTGCCATGGATAAAGGGTTAACATCAAGGCACTGGGTGAACTCTACAAGAAAACGCCAACCTCATCGGAAAATGGGGAGAAGAAGTGAACAGAAACTTTCTCAAAGAAGAAATCCGAACGGCCAAAAGGCACATGAAAAAATGCTCTTCATCACTAATCATCAGGGAGATGCAGATCAAAGCAACAATGAGATATCATCTCACACCACAGAGACTGGCATACATCAAAAAAAAAAAGCAACTGGTGTTGGTATGGATGTTGGAAGATAGGGACTCTCCTTCACTGCTGGTGGGAATGTTGACTGGTCCAGCCATTTTGGAAAAAAATATGGACATTTCTCAAAAAACTAGAAAGTGAGCTCCCATTTAACCCAGCAATACCACTTCTGGGAAAAAGTACAGTAGAAATGACATCTGCACTTGTATGTTTATTGCAGCACTATTTACAATAGCCAGAATCTTGAAAAAACCCGAGTGCCCGAGAACAGATGACTGGTTAAAGAAACTTTGGGATATATACACAATGGAACACTATGCAGCTGTTAGAAAAGATGAAACCATGAAATTTGCATATAAGTGGATCAACATGGAGAATATCATGCTAAGTGAAATGAGTCAAAAAGAGAGGGACAGATTCAGAATGACTGCACCCATTTGTGGAATATAAAGTAACATAATAGGAGAATAACACTGAAGGATACTAGAGATAAGGGCCGATCTCATGTGCTGGGGGAAAAGGTAGGTGGGATGAAGAAGAGACCACTAAGTAAATGGTTGGAGGGATTGCTCAGGATGGTAGATGTGTGCTGAAAGTAGACTATGGATCAAACATGATGACTGCTTAGGGCTTATATTGCAAACCATAATACCCAAAAGAAGAGAAAGAGAGAGCAAGAAGGAATGTGTCTGCCACAGAGGCAGAGGGTGGAAAGGGGCAGGGGTGGCAGGAGGGACACTGGGATCACTGGTGGTGTACAATGGGCACTGGTGAAGGGATGGGTACTTGAACATTATTTGATTAAATCATAACCACAACAATTTGTAAGTCTGTAACTGTATCTCACAGTGATTCATTTGCTCAAGCGGCCCAGTAACGTCTCCATTGGAGACTTTGTTGTTACTGTGTCTGGCATATCGAATACTCTCGGTAGCTTGCCGGGCTCTCCGAGAGGGGCGGAGGAATCGAACTCGGGTCGGCCATGTTGGCTGCAGGCAAGGCAGACGCCCGTGGATCTCGAATGCAAATTCTGCCTCATGCCAAGTCCTAAATTTTCATGGTATTGTGTTCTGAAATGTTTTTCATTTAGATGTTGTTTCACCACTACATGGCAATAAAATGAGAGTAAATTTTGGCTTTGATTTTTCTTTGAAAATAAAAAATATTGAATATATCATTGTAATCACGTAATATTCTATATGAAGCATTTTTAATCCTTCATGATCAAGCATTTATCATTTTAGTTGTTATTATGCATTTTTGTGCCACCAAAACTACTTGTTTTACATATTATCTCTGCGTACACACATGTACACACACACACACACTTCAAAAGTTTGCTCTTCTAATCTGCAATAGATGATTATGTGAAATAACAATTTTTTTAGGATTATAGGTTTATTAAGATCCATTAAAATTCCTAAAATCCAGACAGAATGTCAATTCTGTGTCTTCATAGTAAGGTCTTTTAAACTAAGATTTCAGAAGTTGCTTCAGTTTATTTCTTTACTTTTAATAAAAGTGATAGCCTAAAGAGCTGACATTTCAGAAAGCAGGACTGAAGATAGAAAATCACCTGCAAATCCATGAAATATGGCTGTCATTATACAGTCTGGTCTAGAGTTTCTAGTAAACATGCTGACTTTTAGCAATGATTTATGAAAGATTGTATTTTCAATCCCTTACCCACCTTGTAGTATCAATTTAAAATATTGTTATAATTCAGATCTTGTGTCTTATTCTTATTTCTTAAACTAAGAGTGGGAACCTTTCTATAACAATGAAGGTCACCTTTGCACATCTTAAATGCCAAGCACGGTGGTAAGCACTCTATAAACAGTGACATCAATTATTTTTACCAAGTAGGTCTTCAAGGAGTAGTTGCACACATTGTATTCTTCAAACTTGGGATGCCAGTTATATAGAATAGAACACAAATCACACTCCTTAGGGATGGGCATTATACAATTAACACTAATGGCCTAGAGTTATGTACAATTTTGATTCTGATATGATGGAAACTTAAGGAAATCAGTTATATAACTTAGAAAGTTACATAAATAGCAGAGCTAAAAAGAGATTTATTGATATGATAAGCTGCATACTGCAGTTTCTTAGAATATTTAACACTTGAAGATATACATGTCTCTTCCCCCTCCCCACAAATTTTGTTTATTGAAATTATAATCCCAATGAGATTACATCACAAAGAGGATCAATAGTTAATGCAATCACTGCCCTAATAGGAAGAAGCATGAGTTTGTTTTCTCTGCTCTCCATTATATGGGGATATTAAATAAAATAGTTAATGAGGAGGAGGTCTGTGATCAAGAACCTGATCATGCTAGCAATCTAATCTCAGACTTTCAGTGCCCCAAACTGTAAAAACAAAACTATACTGTTGAAGTTACCCAATCTAATGTATTCTATTACAGCAACCCAAACTGATTAAGACAATGCTCATGCATGAAGACACAGGGTACATGTAGACAAAAACCTCATAATGCATAATTGGGTTACTAGCAGATTACCCTGTAACCTGAGGCTCAATCTTTCAAGAGATGGTGATTGGTACCTGCAAGCCTAGGCTACCTACTTAGGCTACCTACTTAAAAGCTAGGCTACCTACTTAACAATAGTGTCAAAGTTCTAAATTATCCTGACTTACATAATTTCACAGCTTTCTCTAATTTCACACCATCATGATCTAAGACCCAGTGAACCCTCAGGAGTTTAAGAGATTCCTTAAACACAAAGGCACTTTGAGGAGCCAGTACTATACAAGGTTTCTTGATCTAAAATACTTACTCACCTGATATCTCCAAGTGCCAAAACATACCTAACAGACTTGGTATCAAATTACCTTACTATCTCTTAATTAATCCTATGGGTGAAAAGAACTGACATAGCTAGAAAACAAAGTCGTTTTTTAAACAAATTTGAGTTCATACTAAATGTATTTTACATTTACCACAAAAACAAATTAATCATACAATACTTGGTAATCAACTTTCCTTACATTAAGAGTCAGTTTTCCATAAGCTTTGCCATGACTTAGCCTGGAATACAAGGCACTATAGAAAGCAAGCAAGTTCCACAGCAGAGCTGCAGGTGGGCTCCGAAACCCTGACTTCAGCTGCTATAGCATCTGTCTACTAAAGGTCACTACCACCCTACCTAGAAATTTCTACTTTGTCATAATGAGGACAGATTACTTTTGGAGTCTGACAGAAACATTTTCATTTGTCTCATTTTTCATGGACTATTTAGTGAGTACATATTTTAGGTGCAATACTAGGTTTAGGCAATAGTATGTTGAAATTAATAAGGATAGTTTCAGTTATTCAGGGACTCATATCCAAGAGAAGACGAAAAATTGTCTTCTTGCTGTCATTACACAAGTGCTTTTTCCTTTGTCACCCCCGTCAAGTTAGAATGTAGGGGTGGTTCACCAAGCTGTTACTTGGATTTAACTAGAATGGGTCAAATTCATATAGAAATGACGGCCATTTATGAAGTATTTTTCTATTTCCATTTTTAAAAATAAGCCATAGTATCTTGACTTTTCAAGAGTCGATAGTTTGAAGACAAGAAACTTTTCTTACAAAAAGTGTAATTTAAGGCCAGAATTAAAATTAACAATACTCATTAAGATCAAATTAATATTCCATGAAAATTAGATTGCTTTTCTCCATGTGTATTTAAATTGGCAGTTGGAGACAAGTTTTATGTGTTCCACATTGTAATACCATTACAAAACAGAAGTCATTATATAAATTTAAATTTATTGTTGAAATGGTGATTGATCCCTACAAGCTCCTAAAGCTGAGCTGCCTACTTAACAATGTGTCACAAAGTTACCTTTGTATTACCTTTGTATCTATTATCAACTCTATACCCCATTCTATCCAACAAGGAGAAACTACAAAATTCTATACCAAAACAACCCAATTCCTACACCATCCACACATATGCTGTAACGTTGCAGCCTAGATTTTTCTTTCTATAGCAAAGAACTGATATTCGTGCAACCTCTTGTTCTGTTGACAATAGATGTGTGAACTCAATTATATGACTTCCATTCATCTGATCAAAGTTCATATTCAGAAAGGCCAAAGAAAAACATCTTCAGCACTGCTATCTTAAACTCATTACAGATCAAATCAGACACATCACACCAAAGGAAACATTGTCCAATATTCTGTTTGTCATTCATTCAAAAATGTGACTTCCACAGAACTGACCTTCACCTTACTAAAAGAGCCTCCTTCTTGGAATTTGTAATATTTGTTCTGGTTCTAGTTGGACACTTTCATTTCTGACTTTATCCTGAGATGAAAGACACACTTCGCCTATCAGAAGCTAGTAACAATAGTCTATTATTATTCAGTCCAATACACAGAGTGTATATTCAAATGAAAACAGCAGTTAGAATTATGTATCATGGTTATTTACAAACTATATGCTTCTCATAAACACCAAAGAGCAGGCAGTATGGGGTTGTACACACTGATAGGAAATGAATAAATAACAAATGAGCAATGTCTAATTATTACATCTCTGCTCAGAATCATCAAGAGACAAAGGCAAGAAACTTAAGAGTTAAGGATGAAACTTCAGCCTCTTCTATCCCTATTGTCTGTGTATTTCTGAACATATTAATGTAACATCAAGCTCTATTTTTAGAATTCTGCAGTTCCACAGACATAAATCATTCCTAGGCCACAAGTCACCTTTGAGTTAGCAATGCCAAGTTTAACATTTTCCAGCATCGTACAACAATGTAATTGAAAGCAAGTGATATTTAAAAATGAATAGTGACAAATTTAATAGAATAAAATTAGCCTAAAAATAGATTGTTTAAGAATTTATTAACTAATAATTAAATGGGAAAAATGACAATGTGCCATTTAGCTAATTCCATCTTCATAATAGCTTTCACAGTTGAATTAGAATGCTGCTCTGCAAAAAAAAAATGCTAATGAAACAGCCTTGTTTTCTTTTTACATAATACTGATTAATCCTCAGTGATTTTAGCCAAGAGGGTTCTCTCTGCACTGAACATCTGATTAAAGAAGGAAAGACACAGCAAAACTTAAGGTACAAGTTAGTCAAAGTAACACTTTTTATAGTTAGTAAGCATTGTTGGAGAAATACAATTAAAACAAAATTTTCCAACTCAAAACTTCTCTTAAAGGTGATTTAAAACCCTTTTGTTTAAAAAAGTATTAAACCAGGACATGGCATGCATGACATGCAATCAACTAAGAGGTTCCAAAGATGCAAAGAAATCTCACTCTATTCTTTAGCCAAGTAATACAAATAACTGCATCACTACATACATATTTTCAAGATAAACAATGACTAGTCCTCAAGAAAGAGGATTTGAGAGGACCATTTCTCACAAAAGAGTTCATGGTATGCATAGCAGATGATTCATATGAATGTGTACCTTAGCTTAGATAATTGTCTTTATCCAAAAAGAAACAAACATTTAATATCTTATGACAGAAGGTACTTTTGTAACTTGATTTAATGTAACCACTTAAGTTAGACTCTTAGCCTTCCAAAACTAGATGGGGTGCTCTCTTCCTTTATGTTTACATTTCAGAGAGATGGCTTCTAGGTTTGGAAGGAAGACATTTTGGGACTCAAAAACAGGAAAGGAAGGCATTTGGGGATCCAAAAGCAGGGGGGGAAAAGTCTATCCAATTTTCAGAAGAATTTAAATACATTTCAAAGAGAAAAAAAAGAATATTACAGTCACAACTTTTCTAAATGTATTGTTTTTTTTACCCTCTCTTAAACATGACTGATTTTTTAAAAAGTTTTTACAACAAAATAATATTATTGTTTGTATTCACATTGATGCTAAACCAAGACTGCATCATTTTCACAAGAACTCCTCAGTTGTCTCTCAGATAACAGTGCCATTAGCAGTACCTCAGGGTTGTTTCCTTATATTCTGCAAACTAGCGAGATCATCTGAAGTTCGCCTTTTTTTCTTTAAAGAGAATAGTTTCAGGAAAAAAGAGTGAAGAGAAGTAGCTCTCCTTATTACAAGGAGAATCATCTCTTTTATTGTAAGTTATATTTGTCATTGCAGCTTATAGTGTGATTACCATAATACTAACTCACTTACAGAATTATGTGGCTTCTGCAAGTTCCTAGAAGAGGAAACAGAAAGTGTAAAATGCAAATTACTTCTAAACTATTGAATCAAAACAAATTATTATGTCATGCTAAACCCACATGCATAATGGACTGCAATGATTATTGATAATATAGCTTACCAAGAGAAAAACAAAGTCTTAATAAGTCTTTATATTCCTGCCCATTTTTGACAGGCATGATGGTTTCATTTCTAACTTTTCAGAAGTAAATTTGCAAGATAACCAAAGGAAAACATTTCTGTTTCCCTATATGAGATTATGTATACAATCATTAGCCATTAAAAATGCTTCATGTTGAACACAAAGGGAAGTTTTGCATTTATCTAAATAATGCATGTTATCCTACAAAAGACAAAAAGTGTAACAGAGATCAGTTAAATGAGTCAACTTACCTAAATTCCCAACCAATCCTGTAGAATACATATTTGGCGATGATGCATCCCTGACATGTAGTTCAAACTGTTTAATGAACTTTCTCCCTATATGCAGTAATTTTCCACTAAGTGCTCTTATAAAGCATCATCTAATGTTAGCATTAAGAGGGATGTGTAATACCAATCAATAGCCAAATAAAACAAAACCACCAAAAGTCAGAGGGATAATGCAGAGTATTGCTTTCTGAGGAGACCTTTAGAGGGCAACATAAAAAGAAATCATTCAGAGGCTGCTTGCCATTAGCAGAGCACATGCAATGTTTATGAAGTTGCTAATACAGCTCCTCTTTAATGAAAAATAGGTGCAATGTTAGTTCTTACTAAAAGTGCTGCAATTCCTTTAGGAAAACTCTCTGATTAAAAGGAATGTCACAAAGGAAACAATGAAGGCTTAATGAAAACACTAAGCAGAGTCCTAAATTCAGACACCATCCAATGAGTTTTCTGGGTTTTAGTGTTTAGAAAGGTAGAATAAAAGACAGAAGGGAATAGATGCCTCAATGATGTCACATCACAAATCAGTTCTCTGATTAACGTGATTGGCAAGTGAAAAAAGAACATATTAGAGAATCACTAAAGATGACTCTGGCCTGCTTGCTGAGTGTCTGTAGAATAACAGTAAACTTTTCTTTAGTATATTCTTTAATTTACATGAAAAGAGAAGCCCTTTCATGCACACTTTCCCCTAACTTCCAACTGTGAAGACAGCTGCCTTACATGCCTCTCAGCAAATTAGAAGTTAAAATAGCTTCACTGTCAGGGCTAACAGGGCAACAGAGAGACCTAAAAGAGCTTGCTTTTCCTGCAGTACCATATTGTTTCCAAAAGATTAGCACTTGACTACAAAAAAAGGAATCTCTCAAGAAATGAAACTCTTTCTTTGCAAACTCCCTACCACTCTCTCTGGTATGCCTCTCAATGACAAAGGTCAAGACAAAATCTCTAATGATATTCTGCTTTCTTAATGCTTCTTGTACAACCATCTTTGCTCTCATTTTTTTTTACTGTCAATATTCACCCTATGTATTTCACCAGTAGTAAAAGTAATTCATTTTTCTTAAAAAAAAAAAAAGTAAAAGCAAGGATTGGAGCTATAGCAAAGCAGGTAAGGCACTTGCCTTGCACAGGGCCAACCCTGGTTCCATCCCCAGCATCCCATATGGTCCCCCTAGACCTGCCAGGAGTAATTGCTGAATGATAAGCCAGGACTAGCCCCTGAGTATCATCAGGTATGGCCCAAAAAAACAAAAAAGAAAGAAAAGGTAAAAGTAAAACAAAAATTTAGGTCACTATCCAATACAGGCAGAAGTGTAAAATAATGTTCAGTGTTTTCTAAAAATAGCACTGAGAATTCAAACCAATCAGAGTTAATAAAGCTATTAGACACCATTAATAGTCACCATTTCTTCCAAATGGCAAAAGAGAAAATGGGGGGGTGAGGGGGAGAGATTAATAATGGAAACATCAAAATCAAGCTGTTTTATTCTGCATTTTATTTTCCAAAATAAATCAAATTCTGTCATCTCAAAAGGAAAAATAAGGTAGTAAATTCTAAAGATTGTTTAAAACACCTTTTACATTTTAATTTAAGGACTTCAATGTCTCCAGGATACTGACTTATTGAATTAAAACTGCTTTCTCAAATAAGGCTTACATTCAGAGAAGGTTAGGACTCCTTATCTCTGCATTTATATTTCCTCAGCACATATTCATAACAATTACCCACTTTTTCCTGATTAGCATATAAAAGTATACTTTCTCACTTTATCAAAATGCTACCAAACAGCATTTAAATTATAGTGATATATGTTATATTAAATATTATTACTGATATCTTCCAGAGGCCTTTAAAATGATTTCTTTTTACTCTCTTGCTTAAAAAGCCATAGAAGTACTATTTAAATAGATAATTAACTCATGTACAGTGGGTTATGAGCTTGCCTGAAGCTTGTCCTAAGCCAGAAGCTGCTAACCCAGGTTTGAGCCCCTGAACCACATTTGGTCTCCTGAGCACTTTCAGGAGTAATCTCTGAGTAATCTCTGAGAGATTATCAAGAAGTAAGCCTTGATCACAGCCAGGTGAGGCCCATGATCAAAGAGAGGGAGAGCGAGAGAGAGTTCTTCCATTCATTATTTTTTCATGGATTTTTTGCCATTCTATGTGAAAAGCCATATGTAAAAGTTTTTATCAATTATTTCTAATATGTAACAAAATTAACTGCTTACAACATTAAATTTGTTGGGAAATGCAAAAACCATAATAGCACAGCGGTAGGGTGTTTGCCTTGCACGCAGCCAACATGTCCGACCCGAGTTCAATTCCTCCGCCCCTCTCGGAGAGCCCGGCAAGCTACCGAGAGTATCTCGCCCGCATGGCAGAGCCTGGCAAGCTCCCCGTGACGTATTCGATATGCCAAACACAGTAACAACAAAGTCTCCAATGGAGACGTTACTGGGCCCGCTCGAGCAAATGATGATCAATGGGAGGGCCTTTACCTTTACCTTTACCTTATAGTGACTAAACAGTCAGAGGTATTTTATTAAATCATACAAAATACATTTCTATATTTTGAATCAGGCTATTGAGAACCTACAATTAGTAAAATCCATACCAATAATATAAATTATTACTATTGCCAGGGTCTGGAGCAATAACACAGCAGGTAGGACGTTTGCCTTACACGCTGCCAGCCGGGGCAACCTAGGTTCAATTACTCCACCCTTCTCAGAGAGCCCGGCAAGCTACCAAGAGTATTGTGCCCACACAGCAAAGCCTGGCAAGTTACCCGTGATGTATTCGATATGCCAAACACAGTAATAACAAGTCTCACAATGGAAACGTTACTGGGTCCACTCAAGCAAATTGATGAACAACAGGAGGACAGTGCTACAGTACTACAGTGCAACTAATGCCAGGCACATTAAATATGTGATCAGCTACAATATCTACAATGCTATGGAACTGTGCTCATATTCCCATTTACTAAAAGGCAACAGTTTATTGCTCAGACTTATGTGACTACAGAATGGTAAAGGCTAGATTTGAATTCAAGGTTGCTGAATCCAAAGCCCAGGATTTTAACCACTATTCAATATTATCAGATATATATGTGTATATATGAATATATATATATATTTCCACATGAACACACACATAAATGCATAAATCAATGTTCACTATTATGATTGTACAGGTTATCATTCTTTGCATGATTCATGACTGAGTTCTAAATATTCTTAAGCACTTTATTTTCAGTAATTTTTGTTATACTTCACATGTGGGAAAAATTCCAATTTAAGAGTATCATTTAATTGGAATGAACTAATCTATTTTGGATTCACTGAAATGCATATGACTTTGGTCACTTAGGTCAAGGCTAATTTCTAAAACTAATAGAACACCTTTTAAAAACATTTCCTTGAAATATTAAACAGTTTTGAGTAATTCCTCCTCAATAATTTGACTGTTTTTTATTTTAATCCCCAGGCTGAAATGTCACCAAACTGAAAACAAGAGTTACTTTTCCATTTGTGCCCAGAGTGTATATGCCTCCCTCTTCAGTCCCCATCCTCTGAGTTTATATATCAGACCATCTTCATACTGCAGCAAAAGGCCAGTATTTCACACTGTGATGATTTTTTTCCTGTTTATGACAGCATATTACAGGAACTGTGGTAAGAATTTTACAGTCCAGGGCTCTCTAGCCTTGGATCAAGCCAAGTTGCAGCTCCAAAGTTTTCAGTCCTCATTAGCTGAGCCATTGTAACTAAGTGAAATATATGAATGTGCAGTGCCAGGTCCAAATCCCAGACCATAAACTCTGGGAAGCAAGAAACACTTTTTGTATACAGTTGATATTTCTACAGTTGTGCAGTGGAAGCGTCATCTCAATAAAATTAAAGAATCATGCCCTCCCCGACCGTCCCACAATCCTGGTTTTCCAAGACTGAGTTGAATCGCTTCTCTGTGGAGGGAGCATAACTGTACCCTTGCCCAGATAGCAGGGAGAGAGCCTGACCCTCCACCACCATTTATCTGCAGTTCTATCTTTTCAGACACACAGCTTCCTTTCTTGTCCTTGGCCACTGGCCCGAGAAAGTTATTGCCAAGTGTTCTTTCATGCTCATCCACAATTGTCACATCACTAGCTCAAACTTTAAGTAAAAGAAAATCACTCAAATAAAAACATTGACTTCTATTATTCCCTGCATCCTCCTAGGGTCTAATCTCTTAACTAGGGTGAGTCAAGGGAATAATGAACACAGTGTGAACAGGGGAAGGGATAATTAGCTAATCTAGAAAAGTATCATCCAACCACATTTTTAATTTAAAAAAATTTATTTTAGGCACTGTGATTTACAAACTGTTATGGGCAAGGCTTCATACATAAAACACTCCTGCACCATAGTGCCCACGCCCCTCATCATTGCCTCCACACCAACCTCGCCTCTGACTCCCCACCCCCCATCCTCCTAAGCTTTCTACTAAAATCCGGTTCTCAATTTGTTGCCTTAGGGTCTTTGTTATTTCCCTATTATGTTTCTCTATTCCACATAGAGAGATCATTCTATGCCAGTCCCTCTGGTTCTGACTTCTTTCACTTAGCATGATACTCTCCAGCTCCATACCTGTAGCAGCAAATTGCATGATTTCAGTGCTGCAATGAACATAGGAGTAAAACTATCTTTTCCGAATAGAATTTTGTGGCCCTGGCGGTAGATGCCAAGAAGTGAAATTTCTGGATCATATGGAAGCTCAGTTCCTAATTTTTTGAGACATATCCATATTATTTTCCAAAAGGGGTGCCTGGACCAGTCAACATTCCCACCTGCAGTAAGTAAGGATTTCTTCACCACTATATCCCCGCCAATACTGGTTATTTTAGTTCTTTGTGATGTATGTCAGTCTAATTGATGTAAGATGATATTACATTTAAGTTTTGATTTGCATTTACTAGATGATTAGTGATGGAGAATATTTTTCCATATGCCTTTTGACCATGTGTATATCTTCTTCGAAGAAGTTTCTTCTCATCTACTCTCTCATTTTTAATAGCATTTGTTGTTTTCTTCTTGATAAGTTCTACCAATGCTTTATATATCCTGGATATCAACCCTTTATGACATGAGAGGTGGAAATATAATTTAGGCAATATGTTTATAATAGTATTAACTGATGATGAGGTGAATTAACACACCTCACCACCATTAAGGTGCCCAACACCCACCCAACATTACTTATACTCCATCTCATCATTTCCCCCCATTCTGCATCCACTCACTAATGTTCCATAATCTAATTCAAGAAGTTTTTCACCATTTGATACTGTCTGCTACCTTGTTTTATTTCTTCTGTTCCTCTAATATTTTTACTTCTCTCTCTAATGTATTTAATTGAATGCCAATCCTCCAGTACTATCCAAATGGCAGCAAACTGCAAGATTTCTTGTGGCTATCTCTTGTATAGCTATCTTTCTTAGAGCCTTCTGTTTTTTCTTAAAGCTGCATAGTATTCCATTGTGTACATATAACAAAACCTCTTTGTCCATTCATCTGTCACTGGACATTTGGTTTGTTCACATACCCTAGGTATTGTCCTGAACACTGCAATAAACATGTGGGTATATCTTTTCAAATTAATTTTTTTAAGTTGTGGAGGTAGATGCCAAGAAGTTGCATCATTGGATCATACGGGGGTTCTTTTTTCACTCTTTTGGACAACTCTCCATACTGTTTTCCATAGAGGTTAAACCAGAGATTCCCACCAACAATGAATAAAGTTTATTTTTCACCTCATCCACATCAAGACTGGTTGTCTCCAGTCTTTGAAATATGCTATTCTCACTGGTGTAAGATGAATATGTCATTCCAATTTTGATTTATATTTCTCTAATAATAAATAGTGAGTTTTTGAGCTTTGTGGAAGTCTTTTTTGTATTTTATTTATATTTGCAATAATTTATGTATGTTTCATTTTGCTTTTTTAAGATGTTCCCAATTATACTTACTAAATACTCTAAATTTAAACCTGTCTTTTAAAAAAATACATCTTAGGAAATAAGATACTTAGATTTGAAATTCTATACAGTGATTCAGATTAACCACCTTAAGACCCTATATTTCTCTAATAGATGTGTTCAAGCTGATTATTTTCAAACAATTGAAATGACTCAAATCCCTAATTTTTCTGAGGTTCAAAATTTTTTCAACAAAAACTTGTTCCAGTAAATGTTTCAATTTTTTCTCTAAAACTAGATGAAACATTTGGGGCTGGAGAAATATTACAGTGGGTAAGGCATTTCCCTTGCATGACACCAACCCAGGTTTAATTCCCCACACCCCATATGGTCCCTGGAACACACTATGAGTGATCTCTGAGCACAGAGCCAGGAGTATACCCTGAACATAGCTGGGTGTGACCCAAAATCCACTACCCAATTAGAAAACCTAGATAGAAATTAATTAAATTAGTACCAAGAAGCTAATAATTCCTATGTTTCCTTTTTATTTGATAGATATATATACTCTGGGAATGATTTTTAAAACACATTTTTCATAAATATAATCTTTAAAAGTACATTGCTTAGAATAAATATAACAGGATATAGTCTATAAAGTCAACTTTTAGTGGTTAAATATTGTATATCCATATATATATTTAAGACTATCTCACCATATATTTTTGGTTTGTTTGTTTGTTTGTTTGTTTGTTTGTTTCTGGGCCAAACCCTGCTGTTCTCAAGTCTTACTCCTGACTCTGCACTCAGGGATCACTTCTGTCAGGCTCAGGAGATCATAAATGGGGTGCTGGGATAAAAATTGAGTTGACCACTTGCAAGGCAAGCACTCTCCCCACTGTTCTATATCTCCAGCCCTTATTTCATCATTATTTTCCTCAGTTACAGAGAACTGTATTTGTTCTATTCCTTGTTTGATTACATGAATTCTTCAGTGGTAATTATATGACCACTTTATTTAACCACATGGTTAAATAATTAATTAATTTTTTTGGTGGGCCATTACCAGCAATGCTCAGCAACGCTCAGCATTATCCCTGACTGCATTCAGGAATCACTCCTCACAGTGCTCAGAATACTGTATAGGATGCCAGGGATCTAACCCCAGCTGGCCTGCATGCACCCTACCTGCTGTACTATCTTTCCAGCCCCTATTTATGCATTTTTAATAATGTAAAAGAACACTCAAAAATTCCATCTATAAGAGAAATGATAATTCTGGTCACACACCTCAATCAATAATATGGCTACTTCATAAGATAATTCCCAGACCTGAGGCAATAACCATACTGTATTCCATATTAACCATTCCCTTTATTTCCTTATTACACAGAATTATTACACCTTCATATTTAAAGAGATGTTTTAGGGTTTTTTAACCTTATCTTAAAAAGTCATACTGTACTTTTTAGAAATTATTTTTATAGAATTATACATTGCTAAGATTTATTTATATTTATAAATTTTGTACAATATATCGCTCCAGCCAATATGGGCTGGAGCGATAGCACAGCGGGTAGGGCGTCCGCCTTACAAGCGGCCAACATGGCCGACCCAAGTTCGATTCCTCCGCCCCTCTCGGAGAGCCCGGCAAGCTACCGAGAGTATTCGATATGCCAAACACAGTAACAACAAAGTCTCCAATGGAGACATTACTGGGCCCGCTCGAGCAAATCGACGATCAACGGGAGGGCCTTTACTTTACTTTACTTTACTTTTGTACAATATCTGTAGTGTTTTGATGTATGTACATTTATTCATCCAGCGATAGACATTTGAATTATTTCAGTTTATTAATTAAATAGCTCTAATATCTAATACAGTTTTTTGTGGTGCATGTAAATGTGAAATAGCTAGAAATGGAATTTCTAGATCAGAAGCTATACATATGTGATATTTTTTTCCCAAAATGTTTAATGTTTTCAAATGTGACTGTAGAGGCTGGAGAGATATGATAGCAGGCACTTGCTTTGCGTGTAGCTGACCTGATTTGATGCCCTGTTCCCCATGTGGTCCTCTGCCAGGAGTGCTCCCTGAGTGGAAAACCAGGAGAAAGATCTGAACACTGCTGAATGTAGAAAGAAAAAATTGAAATAAAAATAAAATAATTGTATGGATTTGCACTCTGTCCAAGAAGGAGCAGTAGGTCTATATCATCTCCAACATAGTATTATCAGGTTTTTAATTATTTTCCAAGGTTATAAAATATTATATTATTGCATATTTTTAACATTTCCATGACCAATAGTGAGTGTGACATAATAATCATCTCTTCATATGTTTGTTGGTAATATGAGTTTTTTGAAATAGGTATTAAAGATGTTTGTCCATTTTATTTTTGTTATAATCTTTTAAAGTAATTTTTATTATTACTATTATTATTTTATTATTGAGGATACAGTAATAATACTTATACTTTTGGGAATACAATGTCACTGTACCACATCCACCACCAAGGTGCTAATATTTCTCCATTACCTACCCTACGTTCTTCTTCCTATGCCATCTCTGTACCCATTTCACCACCCCACATCCAACTACCCACCCCCAACCTGGTAATCTCAGTTGTGATACTAGAGTCAAAGCATCTGTTTTCATTGGCCCTGTAAATTCCATTTGCTTATTTATATATACAAATGAGGAGACAATCTAGTATTCATGTGTCTCATTATGACCTAATATTTTTTTCCAGGGGCAGGGTTGGGCCATACCCAGAGGTGCTCAGGGGTTGCTCTTGGCTCTACATTCAGTAATCACTCCTGTGGGCTCATGGGACCATTTGGGATGCTGGAGATCACACCAAGGTCACCCATGCATGGCAAGCACCCTGCCTGCTATATTATCTCTCAGCCCCACGACCTACTTAAGTGACACCTTCAAGTTCTAACCTACTGGCAGCAGTTGTAATATTTCACCTTTTCTTATAGCTGAATAATTAGTCCATTGTGTATACATACAAGTTCTTTACCCACTCATCTTTAGTTGTTTTAACTTATAAATATGGTATATTGTGGGGGTATGGTGCCACCAGCAGGTCAGTCTGTACCTGTGAGGCGAGTGCATCAGCAGCCTGATGGCACCATCAGGCTTTCAGATACCCCAAAATTGCTGCTGTGCCTTTGGCCAGACCCCAAAAACTTGGGGCAAAGTTTACCAATAAAGGAAACGGCCAAAAGTTAGGTATGTGGGAGACATACCCACAAACCACCTCTGGTTCAGCTATATAACTGGAGGCATGGCCTCTCTGGTTCCTGATCGAACTGCTTAACAGCCATGATCCCAGAGGATCAGAAACGAATCTTGGAACCCAAAAGTTTTTGGCAGAAATGCGTCCTGTTCCTGCAGTAGGTTACTGGGGCTGGGCCATTCCAGGTGGGAATAGGTTTTGTGCTTTGGCCTGTTCCCCTTGGTGACCTGGTGACTGTCATCCTCCAGAGGCCACTGGACAGTCAGGTTTGGGCCTGCAGTGACGAGACACACAGGGCCTCACCAGATGCGGGTGGAACCGGCCCTTTCCTCCCCATCCCAGCGAGACCTCGACTTGCCACCCTACAAACGGCCTCTCTGGCTCCTGATCAAGCTGATTAATGGCCATGATCCCAGAGACTCAGAAAAAAATCTCGAAACTCAGCAGCTTTTGGCAGGAATGCATCTGGACCACATACACTGCCATGGCTCCAGAGGCAAAAGGACTTAATCCAGAGCCCGGCAGCTTGCAGCAGAAAAGTGAATGGACCATGCGTTAAACTATAGCGCCATGCCTCCCCGGGAGGGAAAGGGTGTTGCTCCCTTCCGCCTTTTCTCCCCCCTGGCAGCAAGGTGGCCGCTGCCTCAGAGGTCACGAGTTACCCCCATGAGTGGCTCTCCAGCACAGCCATAACACCAGACACACAGAAACCAATCTTGCAATGATCTGGCTCTTTGCAGAAATCCAATATTGTAGCCAAGCAACATTAGATGATTTTCGTAACCAGCTATAGAAAACAAAGTATTTCACAATGCCTTTATAGCAATTCTGATTGTTGGGGGGGGAGGGGGATTCTAAACAATAATGGTGCATTCTTTGTCAAAATGATGAATGTAATCAATGTAGAGAAGAGTTAAGTAGAAATCATCTGCCTCACAGGCATTGGGTGGGGTGGGAGAGGGTGTATATTGGGGTTCTTGGTGGTGAAAAGTGAGTACTGGTGAAGGAAACAGTGTTTGATCATTGTATGACCAAGACTTAAACCTGAAAGCTTAGTGACTTTTCCCACAGTGATTCAATAAATAAATATAAGATGAAAATTAATAAATAAAACTATGAAAAAAAAGTAAGGTGGAGTTCATGCCCAATTTAATCAGCTAATCAGTGACTGAATAAATAGTACTCCTACATATAAAAATGGTATATTGCACTTACATATAAAAAAATGGTATATTGTATTTAGCCTGTTAGAAATTTTTTTCTTAGAATTTATACCGCAAAAATTCATCTATTCTTACAGATACTACATTTCATTTGACTGCTATCATGTTTTATGTGTCATTCTACTTTTTATTAATTTGTTGATACTTCTTTAATCTAAAAATCTGTTCTTAATTGTAATGCTATATGTTTTTCCTTAGTTTTTGGGAGGGATTCTTTTTAAAAGTGGTATCTTGATGAACTAATGTTGTTAATTTCAATATAATGCAATTTTTGTCTACTATTTTATAGTCAATGGGTTGCAAGCATTATTTAAGTAATACTTTCCTACATCTTGGTCTAACATACATTTACCTACATTTTCCTCTAAATGTTTAATGATTAATCCATCTGTGGTTTTTTTAATATAGTGTGTGGTAAATATCTAATTTTATATTTCTCTAAATAAAGTCTTCATTATGAGACTTGTTACTGTTTTTGGCATATCGAATATGCCATGGGGAGTTTTCCAGGCTCTGCCGTGTGGGCAGGATACCCAGTGTGGTATATCACTCCAGCGAATTCAGGTAGAAAAAAAATGATGGTGCCACAATAATCAAGAACATCATTTACATTTATGGTAAGGGTCATCAGATTCTCTTGAGCCAATCATTTAACTCTACTAGGACTCAATCAATATACTTAATAGAAAATTAATAACAAATTTATATGTATAATGAAGTATATGGTAGAATACATCATTACATTAAGTATAAGAGAATATTTGTAACCTATCAAGTGATTTAAAATATAAATCACCAGGGAAGACATTTAATAAGACATCCTTAAAGAAAGTCTAGAATAATGCTAGATTTAGGATTGGAATGAGAGCAAAGATAACTTCCTAAACTATGTCTTCATTCAACCATTGACAAATTCATTAAAAAAAAGTTGAATACCAGATACAATAGATGTGGCTATTATAGGTGTATAACATGCAAGAAAACTTGTCCCAGGTGAAACAGCTATCATTGTGCTCACAATTCAAATTCAAGTTGTTTGATTTTACAGTACCTGTACTTTTGTGTATCTTTGTAGATTTCTCTCAGTAATATGATTCTTGGTTTTAATATACAAAGGGTGAGTAACCACTGTTCCACATAACCATTGTGCTTCCTGATCTCAGTTTAGGAGTAAGAGTCACGCTGGCTGAATATAAATGGCATCACATAAGAGTACGTGATACAAAAATAGCACAATTCCAACAATAACCTGGTATCTTCACTATGAACTCCTTTCTCCTAACCCTTTCCACATTGCTTTTCCACTAGAGAGAGTTCCCATTTTCCTTTTTTCTCCTTGCCCCATGCACAAGGTCACACAGCATGGAGGCCAGCCATATGCTTCTTTAGACCTTTCTGGATTCTGCTAGGTATCTCCAGAAACTACATTTCTCACCTACAAACACCTCACTTACGTTCAGTTTACTTTGTGTGCTTCGAAGAACAATTTAGCCTTTGACTATATAAGGTTTTATATTTTACTAAGACATTTGTTTAATCTGCTACATGTAAGTTCATTACGAAGAAAATTATATGATTCTCCCTCCTAGCTGCACCCCACCCCACACACCCAGAGACACACATAATTTGTACCTCATCTACACTAAATGTTCAATAAATATTTTTTGGATAGTTGGTGAACTAATTTATTAATCTATTAAATAAATATTCACCTACACTTAAGTAGTTGAAAGACTTTCTACAGTTATGTAGGATAACATTGGTATGTTCTTTCTCCCTTGAGCAGGGAACTTAGGTTTATTGGGTTACACCATTCATAGTGCTTCCGAGGCATCCCATTCCTCTCTGTTTATTTTTAACTTCTCTGTGCTCTCTTCCCCAGCCGGTTATTCACCTAAGCAGTACCTGTGACTTGTAAAGTCAAATTCCCCAGAAATCTCTGGATTTGTATTTGTAAGTGAAATATTGCTTTTCTCTTTCCCTTATGTCCTTTGCATAGTTTACTTCAGAGCATTATCCTTTTTGTATAGACACAGGAAGATAGTTAATGCCATGCTCTCATAACGTGAGAGTTAATTGACTCTGAATAATATTCACTCCTGGGCATCTGTTTACCCAACTAAGGCCTTAGTTGCCCTTAGTTCCTAGCACCCCAAAGTAGGGTCCCAACGATGGACCCAGGGCAAGCTGTGAGCTACTCTGGCATCAAAATGGGCCACACCAAATTCCATAATACTTAACTATAAGTTAAGAGCATGGTCATGGAACAAATTCTGTCATGATCCAAAGAGAAACAACTGGACAAGGACCTTCTTAGAGTTAGGAAGGGCTCATCTGGACTGAGCAATGTAGTCTGGGATCTATAACGAGATGTTCCCAGGAGAACCAAGCTACAAGCTTAATGTATCTCTTTCTGTGTCCATACAAAATGACTAATATTATTAAGAAGTATAATTAAGATGAATGTTTAAATGGCTGTTGGGCTAAGGAAAGAAGAAACATACCCTTAGATAGTATTTCACCCTTGAGCAGATCTCCTAGCTGCAGAAGGTCTGTGTCTTATCTTAAAAGAGCTTCCCTCAGAAGGAAGGGCTTTTATGTTGATTATGCTACCTCACTTGGGAATAGTTGCTCCCTCAACCTTGAGAGGTAGAGGACTAGACTGAGGCTTAGAGAATGGGCACTTGTAGAGGAACATGAGGACAGGAGGAGATGGGAATAAGGTGCAGTGTGAGACTGGAACAGGCATATGGGGAGAATAGAATAAATGGCAACTGATTACCTACCAGCTGAAGGCCCTGTTCCCTCTTTCATGAGTCTCTTGGTGGCAGCTGCAGGCTGGGGTCGAAAAGTAGCTCATGGCCACCGAACGCATGTGGCAGGGAAAAGAAAGACCGTGAGGTCACCACTCATTTATTTCATGGGCTGGAGATAGCACAGAGGGTAGGGCATTTGCCTTGCATGCGGCCAACTGGGCTGACCCAAGTTCGATTCCTCCGCCCTCCTCGGAGAGCCTGGCAAGCTACTAAGAGTATCTCGCCCACCAGGCAAAGCCTGGCAAGCTCCCGTGACGTATTCAATATGCCAAACACAGTAACAAGTCTCACAATGTTATGGCCCGCTTAAGCAAATCGATGAACAACGGAGGACAGTGACAGTGACAGTGACACATACAAGGTATGGAAAGGTAGGTAGAGAAACACATACAATGTGTGGACCGATAAGGAAATTAATTGAAGAAGGAATTTTTTTAAGCTTTCTTTGAAAAGCTACCCTAAATATAAAGATATATATATATAAGGATTTGAGGTTCAAGGTTATAAAAGAAGAATTAACAAATGAGAATGGGGTGAAAGCAGCTTCATCTGTTAAACATTTAAGTACCTCCTTGGGATCTGAAAAACAAAAGCTTCTCTCCATCAATTCTGTCAAATTCCTTCATTTCCCACATTTCAAGTACATCTTAAAATCCCCATGGCTTACACCTCTGACTTTGATATACTCTGTAACATACATATATAAACATATTTCCACATGCCCTGTTTCCTGATCCCCAACCCCCAAAATCATCTTTGACTGAGTTACTATCTCTGAGTCATCAGAACAGGCCAGAGAAAGTTTTGTTCATTAACTTGGGCTCCCTCTGCTGGGTCTGCAGCAGTAAAGCATATACTTGAGCAGTAAACGGAAGTTATGGAATTCATTCCCCACTGATTTCTCTTGTTGTCACCAAAATTGAACTCAATATCTAACAAAATGAAATCAATCAAAAAGATAACAGTTTGGGGACCTGATAAATTAGTTGAAATAATCAAGATGAGTGTTTTCTAAGAAAGTGCTTCACAAATCCATGTTTGGCCCCTACTTATTTTTACTTACATGAAAATGGTGGAATACATCAGGGATATCACAAAGAATGCATACACAAGAAAGAATGTAATCACAAGAAATTATACCTAAACTATGCATGAGCTTGTCATGCAGATGAATAAGGCTGAGAGCCATATCAAGTCTCCAAGATTTCTGAATATTAGAAAGAAATCTTGGAAAGAAATTGGAGTAGCTGTTACAGTATTATCGAAGTCTTATAAGTCAAAGCTGTAGGTAACATCACTGAAATATACTAGTAAACCTGATCATACAGAACTTTGATCTTCAACCATCAGTCAATAGACCATGCTCATCTACACATGAGGAAAGCTGGAAAACCACTGGTCTATTGCTTTAGTTATAACTTTAGGTTGATGGACCAGTATGCAGAAAAGATGAACGTCCATTAGTATAAAATGCAGGTTTAGAAGAGCCAGGAAAACTGGTCCATGGTTGTAAGCTTGCCACAGATTTGGGGAAGTGTAGTTAGGACGGAGAAGGGACCATTATGACAGTGATAATTAGAAATGATGACTCTGGACAAGAACTGAGTACTGAAAAAAGGTAAAGTGATATGCATGATACCCTTTCCATAACAATATTTATTGCAAACCACAATGCCTAAACAGAGAGAAAGAGAGAGAGAGAGAGAGAGAGAGAAGAAAAGTATCTGAAATACCTGCCATAGATAGACACAGGCTGGGGGAGGGATGGGAGGGAAACTGGGGACACTCATGGAGAGAAATGTGCACTGGTGAAGGGACTAGTGTTGAAACATATGTATGACTGAAACCAAATCATAAACAACTTTATAACAGTATATCTCATGATGATTCAATAAAAAGAAAAGAAAAGAAAAATGCAGTTTGGGGATATATTGTGTTTATCACGCTGTGTAACAACAAAAAAACTAGCATCACAAAGTACATTTATAATTACTAAAAATAATAAAATCTAGGTCAAAGAGATGACTCAAAGTACTGGAGCACATGCCCAGAATGCATGAAGCTCCCAATTTTAATCTTAACACCATAGGATGAATCCCTGGTAGCCCTGAGCATGGTATTACCAGCACTAAAGCTGCTTGCCCCAAACCAGTGGTCTCAGTAGTACTATTTCCCCCCCTTTAAAAAAGTATCATGCATTAAAAGGAAATATTATTTCTCATTTAATTGATTTGGTGCTAATCATAAGAGAATGAACCCCTCCGCCACAAAAAGAAAAACTATCAGAACAAGAATAAAAATATCATAAGATACAGTTGTAGGCTTAATTTTAAAAAAATTTTAAAAGAATAAAAATATCAATACATTTAAAAATCTGGGAAATGCTATAGCACTGTAGCACTGTCCTCCCATTGTTCATCGATTTGCTCAAGCAGGCCCAGTAATATGTCCATTGTGAGACTTGTTACTGTGTTTAGCATATCAGATTACATCACAGGTAGCTTGCCAGGCTTTGATGTGTGGTGAGATACTCTCGGTAGCTTGCTGGGCTCTCTGAGAGGGGTGGAGGAATCGAACTCGGGTCGGTTGGGTCAGCTGCCCTACCTTCTGTGCTAGTAAAGTAAAGTAAAGGCCCTCCCATTGATCATCGATTTGCTCGAGCGGGCCCAGTAACATCTCCATTGGAGACTTCGTTGTTACTGTGTTTGGGATATCGAATACGTCACGTATAGCTTGCCAGGCTTTGATGTATGGTGAGATACTCTCGGTAGCTTGCCAGGCTCTCCGAGACGGGCGGAGGAATCGAACTCGGGTCGGCCATGTTGGCTGCGTGCAAGGCAAACGCCCTACCGCTGTGCTATCGCTCCTGTGCTATTAATATAAATGTTTTCATTAATATAGACTAATGTTTTGTTATAAATATCATAAATTCATCTTAACATGATTTTGTCTGATCATCATTCAGAGAACTGGATATTTTGTATCCTGAAATTTCAGGCTCTAAACTTGTATTGCATGTGGCTGACCAGGTTCAATACCCTGCATCACATATGATGCCCTGAGCATCTCCAGGAGTATGATCCCAGTAGTAAGCACTGCCAACCTCTAGATGTGTACTAAACAAATAATTATATAAGAATAAATAAATAACAGATAAAATAATTTTCGGAATGGCCCCAATGTTCTCCAGAATTTTAGTAGTTGTAATTTGTTTTGTTTCATAAAAATCAATTGATTCTCTATTCTGTGATCCGAAGTAAGCTGGATATTAGAGATGTAAAGATTGATAAAATTAAATTTCTGTTCTAAATGGTCTCACCAAAAAGACATTTAAATAGATAATTTTAATACAATGTGCCAAATTACAACTGTTGGGAAACAATTCTCAAAACAATCACTCCTATTTCTGCTCTTTCAGAGCAAAGGAATTCTATATACCAATAGCATTGGAAGATATAGTGTATATCTCTCCAGAACAGACATCAAATCTGTTATCTGAGAGAATAATAATATGCCTTTTCTAGTGCTAAGTTAGAGAAGATTTTCTAGCAACCCACTGTAAAAGTCAATTTCAACATTTGGAATTTCTTAGCTATACTGTAAACCCACTGCCTATGCAGAGAATGGGAAAGTGATTTCCATGCACTTTCATACTTGGGAGATCCAAGTATGAAAATGCACCAAATGAATGCACATGTCTAAATAATGCAGTAGTGGCAATAGGTAAAGAAGAAGAGAAGAAAGCGGGTAGGAAGATGAAGAACATTTATGCTAGGGCAGAACCTTGAGGAATTTATGTGCAATTATAAGCATTTCATAATGGACAGTTAGATAATGATTTTTCACCATTATGGCTCTTGAGAAGTTATGCTACCTTTGAAAGGATTTTTTTCAATAGAGCAACATTTCCACTAAAATTCCTCAACAAAATGTCCTCAATAGATACACTAAAAGACAAGATACACTGATATCACTGTTACACAAGGAGGCACTCATCAATTTACTTGACAACAATTATAGTCAGTATCTCACAAAACACATTTGAATAAAACACCATATTTGGGAAAAAAAGACAAAACAATGTGTTGAGAAAAATTAAAGAAAAGATATTGGGCTGTTATGTGTATGTTAGTTTTATCAAGGGTTTGTATTAGAGACATGATCTCGTCTGTATTTTACCCTAAAACATTTTTTATGTTATATCCCATATGGAGCTAAATTTGAGTTGAATATAATTATATACCCAAAAGGATTGAAGAATTGGTGAAAAGGAACGGGACAAAATTAGTTCACCTGCAAAAGAGCAGTTGGATTGCACCTACTTCCGTCATTCTCCCATTCCTGAATCTCTTCCTCCTTTGGCACAGTCATAGTCATGGTCTTCCCGTTGTTCATCAATTTGCTCGAGCAGGCCCAGTAACATCTCCATCATGAGACTTGTTGTTACTGTGTTTGGCATATCAAATACGTCACAGGGAGCTTGCCAGGCTCTGCTGTGGGGGCGAGATACTCTCGGTAGCTTGCCGGTCTCTCCGAGAGGGGCGGAGGAATCGAACTTGGGTCGGCCATGTTGACTGCTTGTAAGGCAAACAACCTACCGCTGTGCTATCGCTCCTTTGGCACAGATAAACATATTCATTTTATGTAGGTTCTGATTTATTTACTTTTAAATAGTTTACTATTTGTATTAAATTGTTTTTACTGCTGAATTGATCTTTTTCTGGCCGTGATAACTATTTATATGTCTTAAGCTGGAATGAAACTCATGATTTCCCTCATTTAAATGCTAGCAATTTTTTCACTTTATTTTTTCATATTAGTTATAGGGTACTCAAACCTAAATTAAAATCATTAAGGGAGACATTAGTGGACTTGACGTTAGTTCAAACTGATGACAAATACTATTTTGTTGAAGAGGTCTTGCATTTAAAAAGAAAAGTCTGGGGGCTGGAGCAGTAGCACAGCATGTAGGGCATTTGCCTTGCACGTGGCCAGCCCGGGTTCCATTCCCAGAATCCCATATGGTCCCCTGAGCACCATCAGGGGTAATTCCTGAGCGCAGAGCCAGACTGGAGCAATAGCACAGCGGGTAGGGCATTTGCCTTGCACGCGGCCAACCCGGGTTCAATTTCTAGCATCCCATATGGTCCCCTGAGCACTGCCAGGGGTAATTTCTGAGTACAGAGCCAGGAGTAACGTCTGTGCACCGCCTCTGGGTGTGACCCAAAAAGCAAAAAAAAAAAAAAAAAGTTTTATATGGGAAAAAAGTTAATGAGATTTCATTTCAAAACACAGCATATGCAAATCAATCTGAAAACAATACCATAACTCAAAAACCTCAAGAAACAAAATAGTACATATATCTATATATCTTTTAAATTTTCTCATAATTGAAGTTTCTCTTCATATTTACAAATGCAATATCAGGAAATATTAAAAGCAGCAGAATTCTTATTTTTTCTTTTTCTTTAAATAACGAATTCTAGTAACTGGAATAGACACTTTTAACATTTTCTTTTTAGTAGAATTGTATTCTTGAATTAAAGTTATGATTGGAATATTACTATATCATCTCTAAGGAAAGATTTCTAATCAATTTTAAAACTGTAAATAAAAAGTAGTTTTAATATGTCCTTGTTCTTTAAAATCATTTCCACATCTACATGAAATGTACTGATATTCTGAAATACATTCTTTTGAAAATTTCAACGTTAGAACTTAGAGAATACCTGGATACAACAAGCAAAATCTATATCACAGGTCATCCAATATCTAAAATTCTTCTTCTTCTTTATAGTTTCTGTAGATCACCCTGACAACAATGTGAAGAACAGATTTGATGCTTTCAAAACTGGCATGAACGAGGTTTCCAGATTAGAGGCCATAATCTGGGAAAAAGAAAAAAAAGAAAGGAGTATATATAAAAGGATGATGGAGAGGCTGGAGCAATAGCACAGTGGGTAGGGCATTTGCCTTACACACGGCTGACCTGGGTTCAATTCCCAGCATCCCATATGGTCCCCTGAGCACTGAGTGCCAGAAGTAACCTCTGTGTATCTTCAGGTGTCACCCAAAAAGCAAAAAAAAAGAAAAGAAAAACAAGAGGATGATGGAAAAGAATGCTCTCCATTTTGTGAAAAATTAAAGTTTCTGAGTTACATTCTTTGTTCTTCTATCTCAGCAGTTTATGCAGCCCAGTTTTGTCACTCCTATAGTATAAATCAAAGACATTTAAATGTTGAATTAATATTACACTCTGAAATACAAAGTGCAGAATATATAAGACATGAAATTTTTCATTGTTTATTCAATATTAATCTATGCAGAGCAAAGATCCCAGAAGTCACGTGTTCATTATTGTTTCATATGACAAAATCAATGAGCAGATTTTGTGCTCAGATAATGTATTCGCGTGGCAATGCAGAGGTTTGAAACAAACAAAAATAAGACTTGTGATTACCCTGTCCTTTCCAATGCTAATAATTCAACATAATTGAGAGTTGAAAGTATCTAATAAAAACGATTAATAAGCAAATCCAGGTAAAGAACAGGAGATCAATAGGGGTATAAATGACATATTTTTCCTTCCATGCTTTGTTTGTTTTATTCTACCAATTATCATAATTCTATCTCAGTGCTATCTCATTTAACATTCTCAATACTCACTTCTCTTCACACTTCTCTTTCCTCTCCTAAGCACATTCTCCCACAATTGCACAGAACAACAGAGATTATTTCTGATTCTGGCTATGTCCCTTTTTCTTAGAAAAGCATAGCATACACTAGATATTTAAAATGTTATCTAAAAAAATAAACCATGGATTGTGTAATTGACTTACTGATGAGAAGCTACTTAATCAACTAATAACTTGGCTTGGAGGATAAGATTAGGATCACACAATAGGCCATTTTCATCACTTGCATCTCTAAAACTGTAAATATCATATGTTATATTTGAATCCATGTGCAAGAAGCCACTGCAGATTCATAAAATTAGTTTATATTCTTGCTTTAAACTTTTATTATTTTCCAAATAATTCAGTAAACATCATAAAAATTTCTGTTATTTACTGCACTAGTCCCAAAATGTTAATGAAACAATCCTCAATAAATATTTAATCCCTAATAAAGATTTCTTTGTTTTTCTACCAAAAAGCCTTTTTCTTTTCTACTTTTATGGCCTTTGTAACAAATTTTAACCATTTTACCTAAATGGTAGAAGGAAATCTTTTTCTCCTCTCTTAGGTTCCCCCAAAATAGGTTTAAAATAAAAGTGCAAAATATTGTAACAATAGTTTCATGGCAGAAGTATTATTAAAAGACCGCATTGCCTATACAATTTTTAAAGTGTATTTAATACTCATTAACAATGGTCAAGTTAAATTTCAGTTTCTAGTGTAATGTGAAAAGTAAACAACCCTCTCTTAAAGGAAAAAGAAAAGAGCAAGCAATTCCACTCAAATATCTGTTGTGACACAAGAATGAACAGAGAGTCAGAGATAGTACTCTAGGTAAAACACTTGCCTTGAAGGTAACCAACTCATGTTTGATTCCCGGCTCCCCAAATGGTCTCCAGAGCCCCGCCAAGAGTGATCCTGAACACACAGCCAGGAGTAAGCCTTGAATACAACCAGATGAAGACCAAAAACCAAACATACACACACCCAAAATCTTTTTAAATTGAGGATCTTTAAAAAAAAAAAAACAGTTTCATATCCCATCTTTCTAGTATCCAGGAGTTTTCACAAGCCAATATTCTACACTTTACCTTTACAGTGGTAATTGATGTGAAAAATAATACTAATGCATAGTACTATGCTACATTAGCATCTATATAACCAAAATTTTTCGCTGATATTCTGTAATTCAATAGAATTTTGCTAAACTCAAATTTTCATTAAAAGTTACCTTTTTACAACAAAATGGGAGACTAACACCCAGGAGTAGCCGAGATTAGTACCAGGAATTTTGCTCCATGACTTGGAGGTAAGCCACACGTGCTAGAGAAAAAGGAAGCTCAGATAGAGAAGAGAGCACCAAATAAAGGGTGTTGTGAGGATCCTCCCAGGGTGGGAGAAGCATGCTGAAAGTAGACTATAGACCAAACATGATTGCCACTCAATGCCTCTCTTGCAAACCACAGGACCCAAAAGGAGAGAAAGAGAATAAAAGGGAACGCCTTGCCACAGAGGCAGGGTGGGATGGGGGAATGGAGGGTGGGAGGATTCTGGGACCCATGGTGGTGGAGGATGGGCACTGGTGGAGGGATGGGTACTTGATCATTGTATAACTGAAACCCAAGCACAAAAATTTGTAAGTCTATAACTGTACCTCATGGTGTTTCACTAATAAAAAAAAATTAATTGGAAAAAAAAGGGGGAAAAAGTTACCTTTTTAAAAAAATGATAAAAAGTAACCTGCAAGGCAGTGTTCATCAAATTCAAAGCTACAGAGATTTTGCACCAGGAAACTCTATCATGAGGTCTGTCCTGTGCATTGCAGAATGCTTGGCAGCGTCCCCCATCTTACCCACTAAATGCTAGTAGCACTCTTTCTTCCCACTACCCTAGCATAAATATCCCTAGCAATGCCACATATCCCCAAGGAGGGCAAGACTGCACCATACTGAAAAACCACTGCAATTGAAACTTTATGTGTGGCAACTCTGGAAAATTCAAAATATTCCACTCATAAGTCTTCTTGAGTAAACGAGAGGTCTTAATACTTCATTAACCAAAGTATGGGATTAACCCATAAATTTCATGTTTTGTTATAACAGATGGTGAACATGAGTAATGGATGGGTATTCAATCATTGTATAACTGAAACCCAAGCACAAAAATTTGTAAGTCTACAACTGTACCTCATGGTGTTTCACTAATAAAAATTTAAGGAAAAAAAATTTTAAAAAACTACAAAAAAAATGTTTGTCATATTTGAGAATTTAACTTTCTTACATTTTAGCAGCTATTTCTAACAGTGAAATAGAAGACAAGGGGATGTGTGATAAAAACCCTTCCATGTCCCAAGCAACTAGGTGACCAGTGGGACCTGCAATCAGGCTGCAGCCTGGTGCATAAATGCCCCCTTTGCTTTCTCTTTTCTCTCCATAAACAAGGGAATTCATATCTCTTCAAGGAGTCTCTATCAGGGAGACTTCAGACTTTCATTTACTGTTGCTGAAACAAAAATTAAATACATAATTCAAGGGGGTAAAGAATAGATGAATATATAAATGAATACTGCAAATAAAGTTAGACCAGCTCAAATATTTTTACTGGCTACCCTAGTCCCCAGGGTGGAGTATACTGTAGTGGGAACGGACAAAAATAAATGATCTTTATTGTTTAAACTTCGTGATTAATCACTTGTGTTCCTTATTTTGTTTGATTTGACAGCTCCTGAGGCCCACTAAGTGGCAGGCACTGTGTTAGAACCATGATGGAGAGCATTCTGGCAAAAAGATATAAAACACGCTCCATGTAATGTTTTGCTCTAGGTGGTACTTGAAATTACTGACCCCTGTTTTGGTTGTTTTAATTATTCAGCTTTTCCAACATAATATACTTTCTTGGACTAGTACGTATTTATAAGCAAGGGTCAAGAAAGGGAAGAAAGGGGGGTAGAGAAAATTGTACGTTTGATAGCATTTTATTAAACGCTAAAAAAAATATTCTGAGTAACAGTGAAAATCCTGTCAGCAGTTATCAAACAGAAAGCCCGACAAGTGAAAAGCATCAATAAATTGCTTAACAAAATGTTAGCTACTGATTATAATGTTGATACAAAATCAAAAAAAATAGCTGACTTAAAATAGCATGTTAAAACTGATGAAAAGGGACAAAACTATATAGTTCATTGGCTTTTGTGGAATGAATGGCACACCCAAAGCGATGCAAAACATGGACTGCAGATCACTACAGTAGTTTGGAATTTAGGATTAAAAAAAAAAAAGCATAATGTCAGTGCAGGTTTTCTACTAAGCAATTACCAAACCAATAGATCACCTCCAACCCTTTAAATTGTAGCAATTCTGGGTGGTATTCACAGGCCCAGAGAAAGGAAAATGGAGGTAAAACTAGCATTTTCTGTTTGCACTTAACGTTTATACAACAGTAAGGACTTAACTCCTACATAAATTTAAAGATTTGGTTTGTAAGTCCATTATTTACATGAAAATTTAGAAAGTCCTGGAAGCAAAGAGCTTCGGATATGTTAGCAGCAGCACCACAGGAATCCCTCCAACCTTCATTTGCTCGCCTGCAGCTTTGGAGGAGAGGGCAGTGGGGGTGATGATTCCTAAGCTCTGCACCAGAGTAGTGACCAAAACAATAGCAACAACTTTTCTTTTGTGCTTTTATAATTTAATGCAAAACCACAGTGGTTGAGAAGGATTCATTTCTGTGTGAATTTTGTGATATTTGAAAAAATGTAATCACATTATTGAAAACGGCCATTTTCTGGGGGTATGGTGCCTCCAGCAGGTCAATCTGTACCTGTGAGGCGAGTGCATCAGCAGCCTGATGGCATCATCAGACTTTCAGATACCCCCAAATTGCAGCTGTGCCTTTGGCCAGACCCCAAAAACTTGGGGCAAAGTTTACCAAGAAAGTAAACAGCCAAAAGTTAGGTATGTGGGAGACACACACACAAACCACCTCCGGCTCATCTATATAATTGGAGGCATGGCACTCTGGTTCCTGATCGAACTGCTTAACGGCCATGATCCCAGAGACTCAGAAATGAATCTCAGAACACAAGGGCTTTTGGCAGAGATGCATCCTGTTCCTGCAGTAGGTTACTGGTGCTGGGCCACTACAGGTGGGAATAGGTTTCGTGCCTTGGCCTGTTCCCCTTGGCCTGTGACCACCATCCTCCAGAGGACACTGGACAGTCAAGTTTGGGCCTGCAGTGGCGAGACACGTGGGGCCTCACCAGATGGCGGTGGAACCGGCCCTTTCCTCCCCATGCCAGCGAGACCCCGAGTTTCTGCCCACAAGTGGCCTCTCTGGCTCCTGCTCAAGATAATTAACAGCCATGCTCTTAGAGACTCAGAAACAAATCTCGAAACCCAGCAGCTTTTGGCAGAAATGCATCTGGATCGCATACAAGGTGGCCACCGCCTCAGAGCTTATTGGAAAGCCAGGTATGAGGACAGCGGTGACGGGACAACTGCAGTGTCATGGGAAGGGGAACAGTACCAGCTCATCCTTCACGTCCTACTGAGGTCAGGAGTTGCCCTCCATGAGCGGCCCTCCGGCATAACCATGGCTCAAGAGGCAAAAGGACTTAATCTAGAGTCCGGCAGCTTGTGGCAGAAAAGTGAATGGACCATGCGTTAAACTATGGCGCCATGCCTCCCCAGGAGGGAAAGGGTGTTGCTCCCTTCCGCCTTTTTCCTCCCCAGCAGCAGGGTGGCTGCCACCTCAGAGCTTATAGGAAAGCCAGGTATGAGCTGGCAGTGACAGGGCAACTTCAGTCTCATGGGAAGGGGGGCGGTACTGGCTCGTCCTTCACGTCCTGCCGAGGTCACAAGTTGCCCCCTACGAGTGGGTCTCCAGCACAGCCATAACACCAGACGCACAGAAACCAATCTCGTAATTATCTGGCTCTTTGCAGAAATCCAAAATTGCGAGGCCGCTATTGCGGCCATGCGAGATTATACGATCTCGTAACCAGCTATAGAAAACAAAGTAATTCACAATGCCTTTACAGCAATTCTGATTGTTGGCGGGGGGGGAGGGGGGAATTCTAAACAATAATGGCGCATCTTTTATCGAAACAATGAATGTAATTAATGTAGAGAGGAGTTAAGTGGAAATCATCTGCCTCACAGGCATTGGGAGGGGTGGGAGGGGAGTATATTGGGGTTCTTAGTGATGAAAAATGAGTACTGGTGAAGGGAGAGGTGTTTGATCATTGTATGACCGAGACTTAAACCAGAAAGCTTAGTAACTTTACCCACAGTGATTCAACACATAAATATAAGAAGAAAAATAAATAAAATTATGGAAAAAAAGTAAGGTGGAGTTCATGCACAATTCAATCAGCTAATCAGTGGCTAAATAAATAGCAGTACTCCTACCTTAAAAAAAAAGAAAAAGAAAACAGCCATTTTCAAGCATTATTTGTGGGGCATGGGGAACTACCACATATGACAGTAGTAAAGAGGTTATCCTAGGTCAGTGCTCAAGAAAGTACTTAAACTGGATGAGACTCAAACTGGTAAGGCATGTACTCCAGTCCTCTGAGCATCTCCCCAGGCCCAAAATGTTTTTTTAAACCTGCTTTAAAGGTAATATGATAATTATAAACTTCAATCTGCATTGTTATCACTCCTGTTTAGCTTATTAAATAAACCAGGAAACTCCCCCCAATTATGAGCTTGCTACCTTGTACTTCTGTCTTTTATTGGTGTTGATGATGGCTCTTTTACTCAAAATTTGTATTTCAGTCATTCCTAGTCAGTTTTAGAATCAGGTCAGGTTTTATGTCTGAAAAGCTATCTCTAGATGCTGAAAGTACACAATTCACAATCTCAAAAGAGGAAATGAGATGTTTAAGCACTGAACAAATGAAAGGTGCCTACACAAAAGTGGATTAAGTCCAAAGAGAATCTGAAATACACACAGATAAAATTTTCCTACATAAATTTTTCAATTTTGCACCAATGATATGTCATTAGTATATGATTGAAAAAAAATTAAGTTTGTACAACAGTGATTCCTTCTTAACTTGATTTTAAAATCTATTTGCCTTTTTTTAAAAAAATTTAAAACATTTTAAAAATTACCTTAATTAGTGTTTTCTCTGAGCGAGTACATGTGATATCATAAAATATCAAAACTCGAGTGCCTCTCCCCTCTGCACTGTCAGGTATAGCTTTGGTGAACCCTGAGCTCCTCCAAAGCAAAGCATCAGACAGAACTATTCAACTCAGCATCAGCAGTGAGTAACCCCACACCACCCCCCTGCACCTCCAGCACCATTTGGTATGGCCCTATAAAAAATAAATTCTAATCACATTTGTCTTGAGAAAGGGCCTAATTCAACAATAGAATGAGCATCTGGGTATCTCTCTCCCTCCCAAAGAGTATATTAACCAGGCAGTGCATTTACTTACCACATCCCCATTTCAAGGAAGAATTTTGATTCATCCAAACCAATTAGTCCAATCCTTATCAGAGTCAACATACACATTATAGGATATTTTTAATACGCCTTTTCTTTACCAAAAGATGTAATTCATAAATATAAATATCTGCATGATTTCAAAATTAAAGCTAATGTTCAAAATTGAAATTAGTCATTAGTATATCACATCAGATAACAATTCATCCCTGACCATTCTGTAATCGTATCCCAATTGTCAATCCATGCTTTTAGTTTCTTTCATTGCAGTTCTCACCATCTACACTAACTTTAGCTTTGTTTGTAGTTTTTTAGAAAGTAAATTTTATAAATTCAGGAAATACATAAAAACAGCTATTCTATCACCTAGGATAAAATTATCAATGCATAAGTAATGAATGAGTGGCCCCTACTTCTTCAGGTTTCACCATATCACTCAGATTTTTACCCTGTAGCCGTCTGTACAACATATTTATTTTAGTTCCTCAAAAGGGGTTTTGCAGAAGTAGTTCTTCCTGCCAGAAACCTTCCTCCCTCCCAGCATATAACACCACACACCCCCTTCCTGTTCATCTTCCTTCACCTGTCTAGTTTCTACTGTTCTCTCAGTTCCCATCTTAACATTATTCTTTTCCAGAGGGTCATCCTCAACACAAATATTAAATGAATACTCCCTGATGCAACAAACATCAAAATTCTAACCACTGCACAATAATAAGTATTAATTTTATCTTTTTCCTTGTAAAGGATAATCTCTGTAGAGAAATATACTATATCTTGGCCATAGGTGAAGACACATACAAGGTGCTCAATAAAACCTATTTCTTCTTTCCTCCAATAAGAATGATACCCAGAACTGAGATTGTAATTAAGAGCCTACTACAAAATAAAAGTGTATGTTTTGCTTGTTTCAAAATGACATGAACAGAGCCATATTCTTAGTAGAATCTGACCCCTCTAACTTAACATCAAGCAAGATGCTGGTTGCAAGACACCAGATAATTCAATAACTTGTTCAACACACCAGTGACTGGCACCGTATGATTGCTAACAGATTTAGGATTTTCAAACTTTATGATGATCTTTTGCCATCATAAAGATCTCTGGATGACAAGGCTATAATGATGGGAGATTATTAGTCTTCAAAGATGAGCCAAGAGTAGCCCACAACTACTAGTTGTGACCCAAGCCCCAAAGAGTGACTCTGTAGCACTGTAGCACTGTCCTCCTGTTATTCATTGATTTGCTTGAGCGAGCACCAGAAATGTCTCCATTGTGAGACTTGTTGTTCCTGTTTTTGGCATATCAGATACACCATGGGGAGCTTGCCAGGCTCTGCCATGCAGGCAGGATACTCTGGATAGCTTCCAAGTCTCTCCAAGAGGGATGGAGGAATCAAACCCGGGTCGGCAGAGTGCAAGGCAAATCCCCAACTCCAGCCCAAGAGTGACCCTAATTTGGAAAATTCATTTCAGTTACTAAGGATCATTTGAAAATGAAAGTAAGCATTGAAAAAAAAATTATATAATAATAAAGTACATATGGGCTGGAGCGATAGCACAGCGGGTAGAGTGTTTGCCTTGCACGCAGCTGACCTGGCCAACCAGAGTTTGATTCCTCCACTCCTGTCGGAGAGCCCAGCAAGCTACTGAGAGTATCTCGCCCCCATGGCAAAGCCTGGCAAGCTCCCTGTGAGGTATTCGATATACCAAACACAGTAGCAACAAGTCTCACAATGGAAATGTTACTGGGCCCACTCGAGCAAATCGATGAGCAATGGAAGAGCAGTGCTACAGTGCTAATAAAGTACATATGTCATAATAAAACAGCCAAATTAAATGGGAAAATAAGCTTTCCTTTTAGAAAGCAAGGTTAGAGGCTGATTTACCACCAGAATTACTCCACTTACGGGTTATCATCAGCTCAATTAAGTCAGTTACAGCACTTTCATTATGCAATTAAAAAAAACATATAAAGTACTATTTGAAAGCTGCCTTTTGACTGACCATGGAGAGTTGATTTACTCTGTGATGTGAACTGATAATGTCAATCTCAAGAGAAATCACACATGTATAGAAGGAATGTGTGGCTTCTTCACCCTAATTGACTTTTGTCTGCTCCCCAAGTGTCACAGGAGAAGACCGCTCTTTTTCATGCCCCCGGCATCATGATAAACGCTGATGAGACAGTCTTTGACTCATCACTGCCTAGACACTTACGTTGCATGCACTATTTCAAGTTTGTAAACTCATTGGCTTGCTGGAGCAGCAGTAGACAAGATATAATTCCTAGTGAACAAAAGGATAAGTTTTGGGTTTTTACCTTTAATTTAATCACTTAATCACTTAATCACTTAATCCCCGTTATTCATCGATTTATTCGAGCGGGTGCCAGTAACGTCTCCATTCATCCTGGTTGCGTGCTAGCGTAGCCCAATGGTATCTGTTCGTTTTAGGAACATGTAGAGCCTCAAACCGATCATTTAGGGTCTTGACGAAGAAGTCTGACCATCTTATAGGTGGGCGTCCACGTGATCTTTTGATGTCTCGTGGAATCCAATCAGTAATGGCTCTAGTCCAGCGGTTGTCTGTAAACCTCATTACGTGTCCAGCCCATCTGATTTTTGATGTCTTGGCAAATGAGACAGCGTCCCTGATTCTTGAGCGTTGACGAAGATCAGAACTCTGGATTCTATCTCTCATTTGAGTGAATCGTGATATTCCAAGCATAGTTCTTTCGATTCATCTTTGAGAGACCCGAATAGCGTTCTCATCCTGTTTTCGTAGGGTCCAGGTCTCTGAGGCATATGTTAATGCAGGAAGAATAGTGGAATCAAAGAGATGTGCTCGTAGCTGGAGGTTCTTTGTCCTTTAGTTATTTCTTCAATGCTCTTGAAGGCATTCCAAGCCGCTCTCTTCCTCCTGCGCAACTCAGGTGCCAGGTCATTCATCATGTTGATTTCTCGACCTAGGTATATATAACTGTTGCATTCGGAGATGGTGGTTCCGTTGAGAGCGAATGGAGCGTCAGGAACAAGGCTGTTTCTCATAAACATTGTCTTCGTAAGATTCAGCTGTAGTCCTACCTTTCCACACTCACGGTCAAAGTCCGCAAGCATTTGTGCCGCTTGGTTGATGTTTGGTGTTATTAGAACGATGTCATCAGCAAAGCGGAGGTGGTGTAGTTGCCGACCATCTATCTTCACTCCCATGTTTTCCCATTCCAGTCGTCGCATGATGTTCTCGAGGGTGGCACTGAAGAGTTTTGGTGAAATGGTATCACCCTGACGAACCCCTCTCTTGATATGGATGATTACTTCTTTGTAGAATGGTGAGATCTTGGTAGTGAATCCGCAATAGAGCTCACGAAGGATCCTGATGTATTGAGTTTGTACACCCTGATTGGCTAGGGCTTCCATGACCGCTTCCGTCTCAACAGAATCAAAGGCCTTCTTTAAATCAATGAACGTTAGACAGAGCGGCATCTTGAACTCCCGAGATACCTCAATGAGCTTGGTTATTGTGTGGATATGGTCAATGGTACTGAATCCTTTTCGGAATCCAGCTTGTTCACATGGTTGTCCTTCATCTAGTGTTCTGCTAATCCTATTCAGGATGACTCGAGTGAATAGTTTGTAGATGACAGACAATAGGCAGATTGGGCGATAGTTGCCAATGTCGTGGATGTCTCCTTTCTTGTATAGTAGTACAGTCTTGCTGGTTTTCCATTGGGATGGAACCTTGCATTCAGACAGGTAGCGTGTGAAGAGTCGAGCCAATGTATTGATGAGTACTGATGGTAAGTTCTTCAGGTGTTCAGGTCTGATCTTTACCTTTAATTTACTATAGTTAAATAATGTGTGCACAATGGCATCAATATGCATGTTCTTGGTACACACTGTTATCTCACCTCATTGCCACCAAATCACTTTTGTTTTTAAAATACTGAGATGCCAGTTTACTTTTCAAGACCATGTTCTCTCATGAACATCCATCTCGCTAGTTTGTCTCCATGTGTCTTTGCTGGCTTATTTCCAATTTGGAAAAGCCTATGTTCTCTCTTGAACACATATTTCCCATCTTTCTCTCCTCTCACATCTTTCTGAGCCAGACTTTGGTTAACAAAAAACACATTATTCACTAAAAAATAAAATACAGAGCTTTCTATTGGTAGAAAGACCATAATTCTGTTCATCAAGTTAGAATTGTCACTGTCACTGTCCTCCCGTTGTTCATCGATTTGCTCGAGTGGGCCCAGTAATGTCTCCATCACGAGACTTTGTTGTTACTGTGTTTGGCATATCGAATACGTCACGGGTAGTTTGCCATATCGATGTATCGAATACTTCACAGGCTATGCCGTGCAGGCGAGATACTCTCAGTAGCTTGTCAGGCTCTCCGAGAGGGGTGGAGGAATCGAACTCGAGTCGTCCATGTTGGCTGCTTGCAAGGCAAACACCCTACCCGCTGTGCTATCGCTCCAGCCCCAAGTTAGAATATTTGAGTATATTTAAAGTTATATTGAATACAGTAATCTTGTTATAATAATCCTGTTATGAATAATTTAATATATATAGATAGATAAGCTACATAAAAACAAACCCCAAAATAAGACAGAATATAAGTTTTCATCTCCTTCATGATTCATTTGTTAACTGATAATTTTCAAAGTTATCTGCTTTTCCCCTCTAAGAACCTATCATTCTAATAATTATCAAAGATAAAAAGTAAAGAGCAAAACTTTTCAGAATATTATTTCATATTCATATATTTCAGTAATACTGTACAGGGAAAATTTTTCTTATAATTCTTAACCATAAGAATACAATATAAAGATATCCTGAGCTTTTCTTGTAAACATTCCATACATAGAGAAGTTTATAATTAGCAGGGAGTCAGAAACAAAAGATATTGACAAAATAAGAAATATAAGAAGCCAGGATAACATCTTCTAACCACAAAGTATTTTGTGGTAAAATATTCATTAAGAGAATTAGCAAGAGTAAGCAACAATTTCTCTTACCTTGGGGGAGGGACTGGTCTATTTAGAGCAGGCACTGGAGAAGTAAAATTTTATAGAACAATGGTTGGTAAAGTTTTGATTCAGGTACTTCTTTGAGAATCCTATAAGTTTTACTTTGTTGTTCTCAGGGAAAAGCACTCATTAGCACAAAATTTTGATAAAACTTGAGAAATTCCCTACTCTTTTTTTTTATTAGTGAAACACCATGAGGTACAGTTGTAGATTTACAATTTTTTGTGCTTGGGTTTGATTATACAATGATCAGATACCCATCCCTCCACCAGTGCCCATTTTCCACCACCATGGATAATATCCCCCCCACCCCCATACCCCCATTCCCCCCTGCCTCTGTGACAGGGCAATCCCCTGTGTTCTCTCTCTCCTTTTGGGTGTTGTGGTCTGCAAAAGAGGCATTGCGTGGCAAACATGTTCAGTCCATAGTCCACTTTCGACATGCATCTCCCCTCCTGGGAGGATCCTCCAAACACCCTTTATTTGGTGTTCCCTTTTCTATCTGAGCTGCCCTTTCCTCTAGAATGCCCGGCTGGCCTCTAAGTTATGGAGTAATCCTCCTGGTGCTGATCTCAGCTATTCTTGGGTATTAATCTCATATTTTGTTACTTTATATCCCCCAGATGAATGCAATCTTTCTATGTCTATCCCTCTCTTTCTGACTCATTTCGCTTAGCATGATACTTTCCATATTGTACCACTTGTATGTAAATTTCATGACTTCATCTTTTCTAAGAGCTACATAGTACTCCATTGTGTAGATGTACCAAAGTTTCTTTAACCAGTCATCTGTTCTTGGGCATTCAGGTTTCTTCCAGTTTCTGGCTATTGTAAAGAGTGCTGCAATGAACAAGCAAGTGCAGATGTCACTTCGACTACACATTTTTGCCTCTCTGGGATATATTCCCAGGAGTGGTATTGCTGGGTCAAATGGGAGCTCAAGAGAAATTCCCTACTCTTAAGTCCATAAAAATCCACCTCCATCCCCCAACAGAAGTCTAATAAAAAAAGAAAGAAATCTTAGAAGACCAAAAAATTTTATATAATTCTAATAGACATTTTCCTTAACAAGACTGCAGTTACTTGTCCAGAAAAAGATCCTATCTTTCACTGCTGCTACTTCAAGGACAGATGTCTGGGAAAATGCCCTGCACAGATTTTGCTTAGAGTCAAAGGGACTTAATTATAATTTATAAACAAATGAGTCGTAATCTACTAAATTTACAATGTAAATGACCAATCGGAGTTAATGAAGAATTGTAGAAAAGTAATGCGTAGGAAATACTTAGTCATGATTAACTTTCTACAAGTTTGTTTCAGCATATTATCATATTTTGGGGGTTGGCATGGTTTTGTGGGGGCACGTTCTGATGCTCAGAGCTTACTCCTGGCTCTGGAGGCAAGGATCATTCCTGGCAGAACTTAGGGGACTATATGAGGAACTGGGGATAAAACTCAGGGTAGCCACCTGCAAGGCTTACCCACTGTAACTATCTCTCCAGCCCTTTATCATGTTAATTTGGGAGGGTTTGGTTTGAGGGCAACACCCAGCAGTTTTCAGGTGTTACTCTTGGCTCTGCACTCAGGAATGACTGCTGGCAGTGCTTGGGGGACCATACGGGATGCTGGGGATTAAACCCAGGTCAGTCACGTGCAAAGCAAGCACCCTACCTGCTGTATTATTGCTCCAACCCCTTTTCATCACACTAAATCTTTATAAGAAACCTACTAGTTATTATTACCTATCTTTGTTCATCCAGGCAGCTCTAAAAATTAACACAAAACTGGGTAATTTATAAACAACAGAAATCTATTTTCTACAGTTTTAGAAACTGAAAGCTCAAGGTCAGGATGTCAGAAGATGTCAAGAAACAAGCATGGATTTATCTGGCCAGTGTCTGGTCTCTGCCTGACGCATAAGAGGCACCTTCTTATGTTGTTACATGGTGGAAGAATTTAAGGATCTCTCTGGACCACTTTATTTTGCATCTTCCCAAGTAAAAACATATCTTAATATTGTAACTCTTTTTTACTTTCTTAATTTTATTTTTACAAAGTTGTTCACAATAATTTATTGCATTCAATAGTCCAACACAAACCTCACCACCATGACACCTTCCCATCACCATTATTTCACATTTTACCACCACCACCCAACCTAAACCTGTCCCCAAATAGGTCTTAAATAATTTATTTTGCATTTCTTATTATAATTAATCCACTAAAAATGGTCCCAAACAGTAAACTTCGATGAAAATGTGTGAAGATTATTGTATCTCACCTGGAACCATTAAACCCTTGTATAAAAGGTTATTAACATGTTGTTACAGGTTGAGCCTTGTGTACTAATTTTTTTATCAAGGTCGGTTGCCTTCTACCCCATCAAATGTGATGTGCTACTCTTGGTACATCAGTGGGGTAGAGTATGAGGAATTGCAAAATTTTAAATAAGGTGATAGAGCTGAAATTAAACTTTTAATTGGATGGTGATTTGGGGCCAGAGGTATCTCTGCAGCATGTTGCTCTCTTTCGAGATTTATTTGTGAGTCTCTGGATCATGGCCATTAATGAGCTTATATAGTGCCAGAGGAATGACTGCCCAGAAGAACAGGAAGATGGGACTGCTTCATTTTTTTTAACTTTTATATTTTTTATTTGATCACCATAAGATACAGTTACAAACTTTCATGATTACATTTCAGTCATACAAAGATCGAACACCCATCCCTACACCAGTGCACATTTTCCACCACTATTGTTTCCAATGTCCCTCCCGCCACCCCTAACCCATCCCACCCTCTGTCTCTGTGGCAGGTACATTCCTTCTTACTCTCTGTCTAATTTTGAGCATTATGATTTGGAATACAGATACTAAAAGGCCATCATGTTTGGTCCTTAGTCTACTTTCAGCACACATCTCCCATCCCCAGCGATGATCCAACCATCATTTACTTAGTGATGGGACCATTTTTAAGAGAACACTTATCCCTTCCATGAAGTTTCCACCCTATAGCTTAATTACCTCTCAAACGTCCAGCTCCTGCTTCCATCTCATATGTAGTTTACTTTCAACATATGAATTAGGGAAAACACAAAACACTCAGATCACAGTAATGCATTCCAAACAAATACAATGGCACCGAGAAATAAAGCATCCTGCCCGGAATCACCCTGCTAACAGGTGATACAAACTAGATTCTGAGATTTCTCAAATTTTAAAGCCCACATTCTATTATCATCTATTTCCTCACAGTTAAATGAATGGTCACCAATAGTGCTTGGAGTACAGTCTACTAGTTTCTTTAAGCAGAATCTAGTCAAAATTTTTTTAAAAAATCAAGATCTTTCCTCATCACCTCTACTACAAACACCATAGCACAGCATTTCATCATCTTCACAGGCATTGTAATTTCCTCTTCATCGGTCTTGCAAATCCCATCCTTGCCCCCATACATTCTTTTGTCATCCTAGAAGCCAAAGTGATCCTTTGAAGCATTAACTATGTAACACATCACCCCTGTACTCAAATCCTGCAGTGGCTCCCCAACTCATGCAGGGGAAGGAATGCAGGCCTTAGAATAGCCTACAAAGTCCAACCACTTATACCCATTTCTGCTTCTCTGACTTCACCCTCAATCTCTTAAATGTACCCCTATCAACTCCGGTTTCTTGGATGTACCTCTTGAGTTTTCAAAGCATTACCTTCTCTGTCTGGAATGTCCCTCACCCCTATTCTCTATCACAAATTCAAAACCATCTTTTAAGTTATTTTCTTAAATTCCACCTTCTCTGTGAGCTCTTTCATAACATCAATGTTTAAAAATGATTTCCAGGGGCTGGAGAGATAGCACAGAGGGTAAAACACTTTCCTTGCCTGTGGCTGGCACATTTGATGTCTGGCACTGCCAGAAGTGATCTCTGAGTGTAGAACCAGGAAGAAGCCCAGACAACTAAAAAGAGTTACTTAAAAACAAACAAACAAAATAAGCATCTAATTCCCATCTTGACATTTGTTATCCCCATGCCTCAGAACTTATTTTTCCCATAGAGCAGCTACCATCTGACAGACCATAAATATTACTGAGTAAGTGCACTGTAGAATATAAATTTCACAAGACAGAACTTCTGTTTGATCATTTGCTGTTGTAATTCCAATATGTAGAACAATGTAAAACATATAGTGACTACACAATTAACACTTGATAAATGAATAAAAATTAAATATTTCCTGGCATAAGTTGACAGACCAAAACTGCACTTCTCAGCCTTTTAAAGCCTACATGGCTTACAGCTACCATATTAAGAGGGATCCCTTGCTACACTGCAGTGTGCATCAATTAAAGCTGCCTCTGAGGGTATATGTACCGCTCAACAATGTTTGGCTTCACCTGGTAAAACCAAATGTGTGCTTCATTTCTTATTTTCAGCTCAGTGAACTATTCAAGACATTTAAAACACTGGAAAAAGAAATGTGTATTTTAATTTAAAATAATCTTTTTTTTTCAGAAGAGGGGAGAGTTTTCTATTTTAAAAAGGATCTCCAATAAATTCTTAATTTGTGATGAGCATTTCAAGAATGAACAGGTTTCATTCACCCAAAGGTCAGCAATAAGGTAAAAAGACAACTCCCATCTTTAACTATGGAGTTCCCAAATATATGCACTGTAGCACTGTCTTCCCATTGTTCATCGATTTGCTTGAGCAGGCACTAGTAATGTTTCCATTGTGAGACTTGTTGTTACTGTTTTTGACACATCAAATATGTCACGGGTAGCTTGCCAGGCTCTGCCATGCAGGCGGGATATTGTTGGTAGCATTCCAGGCTCTCCGAGAGGGACAGAAGAATCGAACCCGGTTTGGCCATATGCAAGACAAACGCCCTACCCACCAAATATATAAATGAAGAAATTATATAATTACATAAAATTGTTTGACATAATTAAATGGTGGGGAGAATAGTTGGGAAGAACTATCTCAAAGCTATTTACTGCCAACTGAGGGAGAGGTCTCATCAAACACATGTTAAAAAGTGAGCTTGGAAAAGATAAAATAAGCTCAGATAACTAAGCCAATGTGCTTTAGTCCTACTACTGAAGAACTAATAGTCACCAAGATAGTCATTATTATAATTACTCAGTTCTGTCACAAGCAATGCATTCAGCACTGTAAAATAAGTACTCCTTATTGAATTATTGAGTGTCATAAAATTAACTGAGTATTTTATAGGATTCATTTCCCCTATGTAGCCATTATCATTTTAAAAGAAAAGGGATATGGGGGTATGGTGCCTCCAGCAGGTCAATCTGTACCTGTGAGGCGAGAGCATCAACAGCCTGATGGTGCCTTCAGACTTCCAGATACCCCCAAATTGCTGCTGTGCCTTTGACCAGACCCCAAAAACTTGGGGCAAAGTTTACCAAGAAAGTAAATGGTCAAAGTGAGGTATGTGGTAAACACACCCACAAACCACTTCCGGCTCAGCTATATAATTGGAGGCATGGCCTCTCTGGTTCCTAATTGAACTGTTGACAGCCATGATCCCAGAGACTCAGAAACAAATCTCGAAACCCAGCAGCTTTTGGCAGAAATGCGTCTGGTCCCTGCAGTAGGTTACCAGTGCTGGGCCAACCCAGGTGGGAATAGGTTTTGTGCCTTGGCCTGTTCCCCCTGGCGGCCCAGTGGCCACAATCCTCCAGAGGACACTGGACAGTCAGGCTTGACGCAACTTGTTGGGCCTCACGGGATGGGTGTGGAGCAGTCCTGTCCTCCCCGTCCCAACAAGATCCCAAGTCATCGCCCACGAATGGCCTCTCTGGCTCCTGATCAAGCTGCTTAACCCACCATGTTCCCAGAGACTCAGAAACAAATCTCGAAACCCAGTGGCTTTTGGCAGAAATATGTCCAGACCCCACAGTAGGTTACTGTGCCTGGTCACCCCAGGGGGGAAAGGGTGTTGTCCCTCCACCTGCTTCCCCTGGCAGCTTGGTGGCCATCATCCTCCAGAGGCAGGTTTGGGCCCACAGTGACAAGATATTTGGGACCTCATGGGATGGGGGTGGAGCCGGTCCTTTCCTCCCCACCCCAACGAGACCCCAAGTCATCACCCACGGACGGCCTTTCTGGTTCCTGATCAAGCTGCTTAACGGCCATGATCCCAGAAACTCAGGAGCAAATCTCGGAACCCATCAGGTTTTGGCAGAAATCCCTCCAGATTTAAGTGTTAAAATTTCGGAATTTCAAAATCGTGCGGCCACTACTGCAGTCACACGATATCATATGTTATTCATATCCAGCAATAGAAAACAAATTGTCTACTGTTGCCTTTTAGGCAGATCTGAGTGTTGGGTTAAAATCTCAAATAATAGTGGTGGGTCTGGTGTCAAAATATTGAATGTGATCAAAGTAGAGAGAGAGTAATGTGGAAATCATCTGCCCCACAGGTAGGGGAGGGTGTGGGATGGGGGTATACTGGAGTTATTGGGGGTGGAGAATGGGCACTGGTGAGGGTACGGGTGTTTCATTGTATGATCGAGACTTAGACCCAAAAGCTTTGTAACTGCTCTCACGATGATTCAATAAATAAAATTATAAAAAATAAAAAAATAGTAAGGTGCACAATTCATGCACAATTCAATCAGCTAATCAGTGGCTTAATAAATAGCAGTACTCCTAAATTAAAAAAAATAATAAAAGAAGAGGAATAAACTGAACCATTCTACCCCAGAGTATCCAAGCAACTTTTGTTAGGAAAGAAAACTACAAAATTTTATGATGGAGTAAGAATTATTCCTACTACTTGAAATTGTGCATATTAGTTAAATATAAAGGTAGACAATTCATAGAATTTGTTAATATTTCTTCTTGTTGACAATGGGAGGAGAGATTGTGCTATAATGTCTGCAACCAAGAAACATTTTTCTCCAGTTGTAGGTTGTGTGACCAATAAAATGACATATATCTTAGCAATAAGAATTGCTTGAAACCGCAGTATACAGTATATGAGTAAAAAAAAAAAAACTAAGAAGTCATCCATTTGAAGAGAGGTTTGCTTATTATCCATAGGTTCTAGTATATCAGAGCTGGAAGGAATCTCACCAAATCTCATTATCTGCAAAGATAATTGAGGTATGGATTTAGAGAAAGGACTTGCCCAAGGTCACATGGCGAGTCAGGATTAAAATAAAGCCACCTAACCACAATCCAATCATCTTTTCACTACAGTGTGGGTACTCAATAAACACTGGATTCCCTTTCCTTTAAGCAGTACGAGGAAGGAAAGAGAAAAAAGGGACATTGTCATTTATTATTGTTTATTTGTATTTTTTAATGTAAAGACTTTAGAAAGACAATATCAGAGTGGCCATGTGTATTTTATTTCCCCAGAGCATGATGTGCTCTTGGGTAAATGTGTTTTATGAAGAGATTTGTCCTGGGAACTTGGCAGGTTTTACTGTAAATATTTTAGCAGTTTCCTTTTATTTGGCTGTGGGATTAAATTTTTATCCCAGCCTCCCCAGACCTATGTCTGCAGATTATAAATGGTTTTGTGAAGGACTATCTGCAAAAGGGAGGGCAGCTTTCCTCATTAAAGAAAAGTGTGGTAGAATGATTCAAAGAAGGATTTCCTCCTTCTCAACAGCAAAGAATTGTTCCAGCTGTGGTCGCTTCAGCTGCCCATGAACTACAGTAAATTGTCTCAACACAGCTCAAGCCCTTCCTGGTGCCAGTCAAGTAATATAGGAGTATAAACCTAAGTGGTGTGACCAATACTGGATGACCTTGATGGTAATAGCCTGCTGCCAGAGGAAGCAAGAAATGTTAGCAAAGCAATTAAAAGAGCCATGCCAACCAGGGCCAGTGGTACATCAATTTTCCATAGCTAGTTCTGCACACGCCTTGCCATTTTCTAAAGAGGGTTTCAAGGTAAAAGCTGGACAATAAACTCAGCTAAGAAAGTCGGGCAGAACCAAACTCATTACTTGCCCCAGTGATTGTGAAGACATCACAAACAAAATTTTCCTGCAGAAGTGCACTGAGACTGGCTTTCACACAACATGATCAGTGTTTTCTGCTGTTATTATCAGCCATATATTGAGTACTTAACAATTCCAGGCTTTACATGTTCTCTCCAATCAACAGGGGAAGCACTTTTTGATTTTCCATATGTGCAGCTACTACTAGGTACCATTTTCTCCTTTTGGAAAAAAAAAAGAATAAGAAAATAGGGTTCATAAAGATAAAGTAACTTTCTACTATATGGGCTTGTGCTCTTAGGAGACCTGTTTGTTTATATGCATCAGTTCTGCGATGAATAAAATTGGGGAAGTGCCAGAGCCTGGGGCCACGCCTACTTCCCTAGTGTGAGAATTCCACTGGCTCACATTAGATGCTCAGAATCATGAAGGTTACAGGGTTAAACATAATGAGAATTAGAAAATTCTATGAGAACTGGCTAAGACATTCTGTGGCAAGTGGTGGCTCTATTACTGTTTTTTTGATTCTTTTTGTTTTCTGGGGTGTGTGTGTGTGTGTGTGTGTGTGTGTCTGTCTGTCTGTCTGTCTGTCTGTTGGTCTGTTTCTGCATCTGTGTGTTGTTTTGGAACCACACCAGCTTATTCAAGGGCTTTACTCCTGACTCTATACCCAGGGATCTCTCCAGTGTTCAGGGGACTGCATGTTGTATGGGGGCTCAAAAAAGAGTCAGCTCCCCAAATGCAAGGAAAACTCCTTATCCCTATATTATTTTTATAGTCCCTTTTCTGCTTTTTCTTTTATTTCTTTGGCCTTACCAGGCAGTATTCAAAGCTATTCTTGACTTGGTGCTTAGGAGTCACTCCTAGCAGTACTGGTGGACCATTGATTCTTGGAATTAACTGAGGCCTCCTACATGCAAAGCATGTACTCCAGCCCATTGAGCTATCACTATGGATTGACTTATACCCTTACTTAATTACTTGACGGTTAAAAACAAGCCAGGAATTTTCAGCTTTGTCTCTCAATGTTTAAATGCCCAAATTTTTCTCACTACACTGTATCATCTTTCAGATTAAGGCACTATTTTGTTTCCAGAATAATTGAACCTCACTAAATATATACCACAACAAAAATTGAGTGTCTCCCATGCACGATTAACCAGTAATGATGAACACATCAGAGCAGCTAAGAGGAAAGTTAGAAAAAAGTTTAGCAAATTAGATCTTTGGATATCATTCATCAGTTCAACTTCAAGTTCCCTTTCATGTTTGCTGGAAGATGCAACAGTCTATATTAAAAGTAAATTCTCAACGGAAGCCCAGCTCTGGGCAACCAAGCAAACGGCTCCTATTCCAACCAGGTACAGCCCGCCCCCAAGGGCCTGGGACCCTCTGTGCGCATGCCCAGCTAGCTCCACCTCCTAGAAAGCCGGTTTCACCCCTGGTCTGCGCGGGACGGGCACGGAGGCCCAGCTCTGGGCAACCAAGCGAACGGCTCCTATTCCAGCCAGGTACAGCCCGCCCCCAAGGGCCTGGGACCCTCCTTGCGCATGCACAGCTAGCTCCATCAACGTTCCCAACTCCTCGCTCAGTGCCAGGGACTCTTTCTGGAGCCTCGGCTGCTAACGCGGCCGCAAAATATTTTCCCACTTCATATGCCATAGGAACCATAAGCTACCTTCTTCGATGGAAACTTCTCTAGTTTAACTCAGTCACTAGAAACACAGTAGCCAATAACTCATAAGCCTATCTTAACTCACACTGCATATCAAGCAGAATAGTAACAGTGAATGTTAAGGACTAAACCAGTTTTCACAATGGTAAAGCAATGCAAAAGCCCACCAAACTTTCTTATTGAAGAGTCTAGCCCAGATGACACCAACAGTACTGCAGTGTTAGACAACCTCTCTGACAAGGAATTCAGGAGGGAGCTACTTAGGATGCTTAGGGAACTAAAAGAAACAATGGAAAGCAATGCCAATAGAAGACAAGAGGATTTGAAGGCAGAAATGAGGAAAATGCAATCAGAAATGTCAGACCTGAAAAATCTCGTAGGCGAATTGAAAAACTCAGTGGAAGGCCTCAGCAGCAGAGTAACAGCTGCTGAGAACAGAATCAGTGAGCTCGAAGATGAAGTTCAGAGACTCTCCAGAAAAGAGCAGAAAATGGAAAAGAGACTCACAATTCGGGAAGAGATGGCAAGAGAAGATCGTGATGAAGCCAAGAGGGGTAACATAAGAATTATTGGAGTCCCAGAGGTACAGGAAGAAAACCTTGATGAAGAAGAAACTGTCAAAGACATCATTGCTACAACGTTTCCAGAGCTGAAGAAAACTTGTGACCATATTCAGGAGGCCCGAAGAGTAACAGCTAGAAGAAATCCGAATAAAAATACACCAAGACACATTCTGATCAAAATGACAAAAACCTTAGACAGAGACAAAATTCTGAAAGCAGAAAGATCCAAGAAAGAAATCTCTTACATAGGAGCATCCTTAAAATTCACAGCTGATTTTTCTGATGAAACCCTTATGGCCCGAAAACAGTGGTGGGACATAGTGAAAAAATTCAATGAAATAAATGCCTCCCCAAAAATACTTTACCCAGCGAGACTCTCATTCATAATAGAAGGAACAACACACAGTTTCACAGACAAAAAACAGCTCAGGAACTTCATAGACTCAAAACCGTGGTTACAAGAACAACTAAATGGGCTACTTTAAGGCAAGAAAGGCCCCTCAAATACACCAAATTTCAACAGAACAATGGGACAAAATCCCATAACAATAATCTCTCTCAATGTCAATGGGCTAAACGCACCAATTAAAAGACATAGAGTGGCAGGATGGATTAGAAAATTGAACCCAACATTCTGCTGCCTGCAAGAAACACATCTCAATAGTCAAAGCAAACACAGACTCAGAGTCAAAGGCTGGAAAACAATCCTATAGGCAAACAGCTCCCATAAAAAAGCTGGGGTAGCCATCCTATATCAGACCACATCGATTTCAGAGTGAGGAAGGTCATAAGAGACAGTGAAGGCCATTTCTTATTGATCAAAGGATCTGTACAACAGGAAGAACTTACAATAATAAATGTATATGCACCTAATGAGAGACCAGCAAAGTACTTAAAACAACTACTCATAGATTTGGAAAAAGGCATCAACAGCAACACAATACTAGTGGGAGACTTCAACACTGCTTTGTCACCTCTTGATAGATCAACCAGACTCAAGCTTAGCAAGGACATACTTCATCTGAGGGAAACAATGGAAGAAAGGGACTTAGTAGATATATACAGGACACTTCATCCACAAAAAGCTGAATACACATTCTTCTCAACTGTACATGGGACATTCTCCAAGATAGACCACATGCTGAGCCACAAAACATGCCTCAAAAAATTAAGAAGATAGAGATTGTATCGACAATCTTCTCAGACCATAATGCGCTGAAATTAGAAGTAAATCACATACAAAAACAGAAAACTAAATCAAACACCTGGAAATTAAACAGTGCTCTACTGAACAATGAGTGGCTTAGACAGGAAATCAAAGAGGAAATCAAAAGATTCCTAGAAACGAATGAAAATGAGGACACGAGTTACCAAAACTTATGGGACACAGCAAAAGCTGTGTTAACAGGAAAGTTTATAGCTCTACAAGCATTCCTCAGGAAGGAGGAGCGAGCACACATAAGTAACCTAACCTCACAGCTTAAGAGCTTGGAGAAGGATCAAAAAAAGGAGCACAACCCGAACAGGAGAAAGGAAATAATAAAACTCAGAGCAGAGATTAACGAGATGGAAACCCAAAAAACAATCCGAAAGATCAATGAAACCAAGAGCTGGTTCCTCGAGAAAATTAACAAGATTGATAAGCCTCTAGCAAAACTCACAAAGAAAGGGAGAGAGAAAACCCTAATAAACCGAATCAGAAATGAAAAGGGGGTCATTACAACAGAAACTACAGAAATTCAAAGGATCCTTAGGGAGTACTTTGAGAAACTGTATGCCACGGAACATCAAAACCTCGAGGAAATGGATAAATTCCTAGATTCCTACAGACTCCCAAGGCTGAACCAAGAAGATCTGGAATACCTGAACAGACCTATCACCATCAAGGAAATTGAAATGGTAATAAAAAGTCTCCCCAAGCACAAAAGTCCTGGTCCAGATGGATTCACTAGTGAATTCTTCCAAATCTTTAAAGAGGACTTACTCCCAATCCTCTTTAAGCTTTTCCACGAAATTGAAATATCAAAAACATTTCCAAACAGTTTCTACGAAGCAAATATCACACTGATACCAAAAGCAGACAGAGATACCACAAAGAAAGAGAATTACAGACCGATATCCCTGATGAACACAGATGCAAAGATCCTCAACAAACTACTAGCAAATACAATCCAACTACTCATCAAAAAGATCATACACCATGACCAAGTAGGATTCATCCCAGGGATGCAAGGATGGTTCAACATTCGGAAATCAATTAACATAATCCATCATATCAACAAAGGCCAGGATCCAAAGATTATCACAACAAGCTCCCGGGAGAGCACAAGGCAGAGTCTCCTACCCTGTGTCTGACTATCCTCGCCAGGGCCCAACAGCTTAAGACTTCCAGGCCCCAACCAAGGCCTTACTGGAGCCACTCTCCACACACTTGGATAAGCCTCAGACATAACCGAACTGGCAGAGGAACCCAGGTGTGTGGGACCCGGGACTGAGATCTCTAAGCCTGCACGGTTTGGGACTGGACCTGTCAGTAGCTAGACAGTTACACCCTCCAACTGCCGTGTAACCCCAACAAAGGCCAGGATCCAAAGATTATCACAACAAGCTCCTGGGAGCGCACGGCCGCATTTGCGGCCGCGCGACTATTTATTTAATTTTCTCTAAATTTTCAGGATACCTTAAATATCCTTAAATATCCAACCCACACGGCAGAGCCTGGCAAGCTATCCGTGGTCTATGCCAAATAGACCAAATTGATATGCCAAATCCAGTAATAAATGGATCTCATTTCCCTAACCCTGATTATGCAGAGTCGAGAAGGATATGGAAGGAGAAGCTGATAAAACACCAAGGCAGACATGGGCTGCCAAAATGCAGAAAAACAAAAATGATTGTCTGTACTTTTAATGCTCGTACGCTGGCATCTGCTGCATCCATTGAAGACCTTATGGTACAAGCACGAAAGATCAAGTACGACATCATTGGTCTGACCGAAACGAGAAGACATCAATCCCATCATGCTGTTTTCGACACTGGAGAAGAACTGTTCCTTGGAACATGTGATAAAAGAGGCGTCGGTGGTGTCGGTATCCTTGTCAACACAAACTTAGTCACAAGCATTGATTCATTTGAATGCCTAACAACCCGAATCGGACGATTACACTTGAATAAATGTGGCTCACTACCGGCAGTTTCTATCTTTGTTGTCTATGCACCAACATCCAGTTATGGTGAAAAAGAAACTGAGAAATTCTACATGGAGCTGGAGAAATTCTATAAAGAAGATCACACCTTCTACAAGATCATTGTCGGTGATTTTAATGCCAAGATAGGACCAAGAAGATCAGTTGATGAACTCCACATCGGAACCCATGGCCTGGAATGGAACGAACAGGGTGACAGACTGTCTGAGTTCATCATGTCAACCAAAACCTTCCATGGTAACTCACAATTCCAAAAGGCTGAATCTAAACGTTGGACATGGGAGTCTCCCGATGGACGGTTCCACAATGAAATAGACCACATCATATTCAATCGGCGGTTTTGCCTAACCGATGTTGCTGTTGTCCCAAAATTCCAAACGGGATCAGACCACCGTCTTCTTCGTGCAAAATTCTACCTCACAGAACGAGGAGAAAAGAATGCAAGGTTTAAGAAGAAGACTCCCAGAACAACCACCAACTGGGAACTCTTTGGCTCTGTTGCAGCAACATGGGAAGATACCGTCATTGACAACATTGATGAGGAATACGATCGAATGATTCAGCACCTCCATGATTGTGCAAGGAATGCCAAGAGAGAGATAACCACAAAAAACCGTCTTTCTTCGAACACTCTTGAACTTATTCACCAACGTGGCGTGGCACGTGCCTCAGGCAACCACAAGCAAACGTCCGAACTGGCAAAACAGTGCAGAAAAGCCATCAAGGATGACCTCAAAAACAGGAGAGCAGCAGTACTGGTAGATGCAGCAGAAGCTGGGAAAAACATTCGTAATGCCCGCCTGTCCTTCACCAACTACAAAACCAAGATGACTGCCCTCCGACATCATGATGGATCTATCACATCTTCCAGAAGGGCAATGGAGAAGATTATTCATGACTTCTACTCAGATCTCTTTAATAGCCACATCCACTTGCCCACATACCACATACCACATGATGGATATGTCGTTCCCAATGTTCTCCCTTCCGAAATCCAACATGCCATCTCGTCGGTAAAGAAACAAAAAGCACCTGGCCCAGACAAGATCAGACCTGAACACCTGAAGAACTTACCATCAGTACTTATCAATACATTAGCTCGACTCTTCACACGCTACCTGTCTGAATGCAAGGTTCCATCCCAATGGAAAACCAGCAAGACTGTACTACTATACAAGAAAGGAGACATCCACGACATTGGCAACTATCGCCCAATCTGCCTATTGTCTGTCATCTACAAACTATTCACTCGAGTCATCCTGAATAGGATTAGCAGAACACTAGATGAAGGACAACCATGTGAACAAGCTGGATTCCGAAAAGGATTCAGTACCATCGACCATATCCACACAATAACCAAGCTCATTGAGGTGTCTCGGGAGTTCAAGATGCCGCTCTGTCTAACGTTCATTGATTTAAAGAAGGCCTTTCATTCTGTTGAGACGGAAGCGGTCATGGAAGCCCTAGCCAATCAGGGCGTACAAACTCAATACATCAGGATCCTTCGTGAGCTCTATTGTGGATTCACTACCAAGATTTCACCATTCTACAAAGAAGTAATCATCCATATCAAGAGAGGGGTTCGGCAGGGTGATACCATTTCACCAAAACTCTTCAGTGCCACCCTCGAGAACATCATGCGACGACTAGAATGGGAAAACATGGGAGTGAAGATAGATGGTCGGCAACTACACCACCTCCGCTTTGCTGATGACATCGTTCTAATAACACCAAACATCAGCCAAGCGGCACAAATGCTTGCGGACTTTGACCGTGAGTGTGGAAAGGTCAGACTACAGCTGAATTTTACAAAGACAATGTTTATGAGAAACAGCCTTGTTCCTGACGCTCCATTCGCTCTCAACGGAACCACCATCTCCGAATGCAACAGTTATATATACTTAGGTCTAGAAATCAACATGATGAATGACCTGGCACCTGAGTTACGCAGGAGGAAGAGAGCGGCTTGGAATGCCTTCAAGAGCATTGAAGAAATAACTATAAGGACAAAGAACCTCCAGCTACGAGCACATCTCTTTGATTCCACTATTCTTCCTGCATTAACGTATGCCTCAGAGACCTGGACCCTACGAAAACAGGATGAGAACACTATTCGGGTCTCTCAAAGAGGAATCGAAAGAACTATGCTTGGAATATCACGATTCACTCAAATGAAAGATAGAATCCGGAGTTCTGATCTTCGTCAACGCTCAAGAATCAGGGACGCTGTCTCATTTGCCAAGACATCAAAAATCAGATGGGCTGGACATGTAATGAGGTTTACAGACAACCGCTGGACTAGAGCCATTACTGATTGGATTCCACGAGACATCAAAAGATCACGTGGACGCCCACCTATAAGATGGTCAGACTTCTTCGTCAAGACCCTAAATGATCGGTTTGAGGCTCTACATGTTCCTAAAACGAACAGATATCATTGGGCTACGCTAGCACGCAACCGGGATTAATGGAGACGTTACTGGCACCCGCTCGAATAAATCGATGAATAACGGGGATTAAGTGATTAAGTGATTAAGTGATCATATCAACAAAAGATAAAAAGCATATGATTATATCAATAGATGCAGAGAAAGCATTTGACAAGATCCAGCACCCCTTTATGATGAAAACCCTAGCCAAAATGGGTATAGAGGGGACCTTCCTCAACATAATTAAAGCCATCTACCACAAGCCTACAGCAAGCATCATCCTCAATGGGGAAAAACTGAGAGCCTTCCCTCTAAGATCAGGGATGAGACAAGGATGCCCACTCTCTCCACTGCTGTTCAATATAGTACTGGAAGTACTTGCAATAGCGGTCAGGCAAGAAAAAGATATTAAGGGCATTCAGGTAGGAAAGGAAGAAATCAAGCTCTCACTATTCGCAGATGATATGATACTATACTTAGAGAACCCAATAACCTCCACCAAAAAACTCCTAGAAACAATAGACTCATATAGTAAAGTTGCAGGCTATAAAATCAATACCCAAAAGTCCATGGCATTCCTATATGCAAACAGTGAGAGAGAAGAAAGCAACATGAAAAAAACAATCCCGTTCACAATTGTGCCCCAGAAAATCAAGTACCTAGGAATCAGCTTAACTAAGGAAATAAAGGACCTGTACAAAGAAAACTACAAAACGCTACTTCAGGAAATAAAAGAGGACATGAGGAAATGGAAAGATATCCCCTGCTCATGGTTCGGGAGACTTAACATTGTCAAAATGGCAATACTACCAAAAGCATTGTATAAATTCAATGCAATCCCTATAAGGATACCCACGACATTCTTCAAAGAAATGGAGCAAACACTCCTGAAATTTATATGGAACAATAAGCCCCCACGAATAGCTAAAGCAATTCTTGGGAAAAAGAAAATGGGAGGAATCAACCTCCCGAACTTCAAACTGTACTACAAAGCAGTAATAATTAAAACAGCATGGTACTGGAACAAAGGCAGAACTGCAGACCAATGGAACAGGGTTGAATACACTGACATCTCCCCTCAATCATATGATCATCTAATCTTTGATAAAGGTGCAAGTAATGTGAAGTGGAGTAAGGAAAGCCTCTTTAACAAATTGTGCTGGCATCACTGGATGGCTACCTGCAAAAAAATGGGCTCAGAACTCTGCCTAACACCGTGTACAAAAGTAAGATCAAAATGGATTAAAGACCTCAACATCAGACCAGAAACCATAAGGTACATTGAAGACAAAGTTGGCAAAACCCTCCATGACATTGAAGCTAATGGTATCTTCAAAGATGCCACGCCACTGGCCGAGCAAGTGAAAACAGAGATAGATAAATGGGACTATCTTAAACTAAGAAGCTTCTGCACCTCCAAAGAAACAGTGACCAAAATACAAAGACAGTCTACAGAATGGGAAAGGATATTCACCGAATACACATCTGACAAGGGGTTGATATCCAGGATATACAAAATACTGGTTAAACTCCACAAGAAGAAAACATCCAACCCCATCCAAAAATGGGGCAATGAAATGAACAGAAACTTTCTCAAAGAAGAAATCCGAATGGCAAAAAAGCACATGAGAAAATGCTCTACATCATTAATCATCAGGGAGATGCAGATCAAAACCACAATGAGATACCATCTCACACCTCAGAGACTGGCCCACATTCAAAAGAACAAAAGCAACCGATGCTGGCGTGGATGTGGCGAGAAAGGGACACTCCTTCACTGTTGGTGGGAATGTCCACTGGTTCAGCCCTTCTGGAAAACAGTATGGACGATTCTCAAAAAATTAGAAATTGAGCTCCCATTTGACCCAGCAATACCACTCCTGGGAATATATCCCAGAGAGGCAAAAATGTATAGTCGAAGTGACATCTGCACTTGTTTGTTCATTGCAGCACTCTTTACAATAGCCAGAAACTGGAAGAAACCTGAATGCCCAAGAACAGATGACTGGTTAAAGAAACTTTGGTACAGCTACACAATGGAGTACTATGTAGCTCTTAGAAAAGATGAAGTCATGAAATTTACATACAAGTGGTACAACATGGAAAGTATCATGCTAAGCGAAATGAGTCAGAAAGAGAGGGATAGACATAGAAAGATTGCATTCATCTGGGGGATATAAAGTAACAAAATAGGAGATTAATACCCAAGAATAGCTGAGATCAGCACCAGGAAGATTACTCCATAGCTTAGTGGCCAGTCGGGCATTCTAGAGGAAAGGGCAGCTCAGGCAGAGAAGGGAACACCAAATAAAGGGTGTTTGGAGGATCCTCCCAGGAGGGGAGATGCATGTCGAAAGTGGACTATGGACTGAACATGTTTGCCACTCAATGCCTCTTTTGCAGACCACAACACCCAAAAGGAGAGAGAGAACACAGGGGATTGCCCTGCCACAGAGGCAGGGGGGGATAGGGGGGTGGGGGTGGGGGGGATATTATCCATGGTGGTGGAAAATGGGCATTGGTGGAGGGATGGGTATCTGATCATTGTATAATCAAACCCAAGCACAAAAAATTGCAAATCTACAACTGTACCTCATGGTGTTTCACTAATAAAAAAAAATTTTTTTAAAAATCATCAAAAAAAAAAAAGTAAATTCTCTTTAAATTTACTTACACTCTTTTTAGTCCCATTAAACAGATTCACCTTTTGTCAAGACAGAGTATATGAGATTTTATGTTTAATAGTTATTGAGTTGTAACTATTTTCCAAGCAATGTTCAAACATTTTATCTGGATTAGCACCATTAATCCTTATGACAGCCCTACTTAAGACTGTTACTAGGATCCTTATTTTCTAGTGGATATAAATGAAGCACACAGATGTCCAGGAAGGTGATCAGAGTTATACTCTGAATAAGAGCATCAGCAAGTCTAAATCCAGGCATTCTGTGCCTGAGACTACTATACTACATTATACTATACTATACTATACTATACTATACTATACTATACTATACTATTGCTCTAAATCTGCCTGTCTGCACTGCTTTGCTGGAAAAGAAATAAAATGACTAAAGAGTGGCTAAGCTCAAACAAATTTTAATGAATACATCCTCTCAGGTTACCTCTCCCACTTTTCTTGAATAATTCCATAGTCTTCCTAGAGTATATAACACCTTCTTTATTACCATGAAAATACCTTTTGCAGAAGAATAATCTACAAGTATGTGACCACCTGATTAAAGTCTTTAAATTACATTTTTTAGGGGGAAAAAACAGAAGTTGTTAGCAAAGAATTTACTCAGAAAACTACAGAGTATTGTTAAAGATATGCCTGATTTGTGAAACCAAGTGGTTCAACTGATAGAGAGCTTAGACCACAGAATTGATCATTGAAGGGAAAGTTTCTTTTCTACATAAAGGTAAAGGTAAAGGCCCTCCCGTTGATCGTCGATTTGCTCGAGCGGGCCCAATTTTTCCCAAATTATCAGCTGAGGCAAAATTAGCTTATAAGAGTATAAATGCTTTTATATTTTAGGGGTACAATATTACCACAATCACCAAGGTCACAATAACCTCCACATAACCCATAACCCCTCCCTATAACTCACTCCCTCCTCCACCTTAGTTAACCTCAGTTCTCAGAGTCTAAGTGTTCACTTTTATTTGGATATTGTACATTCCCTTGCAATTTTCTTTATATACTACCTATGAATAAGGTCATCCATATTTGTCTCTCTCCTGACTTAACTCGCTTAGTATGTGCTCAGTTCCACCTATATCACAACATCTTTATCCATCTGTCATCAGCTATTTGAGTTGTTTCCAGATCTTTGCTATTATAACAGTAGCTGCTTAAATATTAGTTGTACACATACCTTTCAAATTAATGTATTTGTATTCTTTAGAGATTTAAAGGTGGAGGGGCCACACTCAGCTATGCTCAGGGGTTACTCCTGGTTCTGTGCTCACGAAGTATTCCTGATGGTGTCTGAGGGACCATATGAGATGCTGGCATTGAACTCAGGTCAGCCAGCCAGGCAAGAGCACTGCCTGCTGTACTATCTCTCCAACCCCTGTCTTTGTATTCTTGAGATAAGTACCTTGGAGTGAAATTTCTGGCTTATATGAGAGTTTTATTTTTAATTTTTAAGAAATCCACATACCCCATAAAGGCTGAAACATCTTACATTCTAATCAATAGTGACTAAGGTTCCTGTTCTTAACATCCCTGTCACTTGTTTCTAGTCTTTTTTATAAACAAATATTCTCACTGGTGTGATATTTTATTGTCATTTTTACATTAACTTCCTGATAATCAGAGATGGGAAATTTTTCATGTGTGTGTCTATAGGTCAAGTGTAAGTCTTTTTGATGAAGTGTCTACTTAGCACTTTTCCCCATTTTTATGGGAGGGTTTTTTATTGCTGTTATTGAGTGTTACAAGTGTGCTGTAGTTTTCAAATAATTTCTCCCATTCAATGTGATGTCTGTTTTAGTGGTAGTTTGTTTAGTAGTACAAAAGATTTTTAGTTTAATGTAATCCTGTTTTTTGGTTTTGTTTCCTAGTCAATGGAGTGAAATCACCAGAGATAGCACTAAAGCCAGCATCATCAAATAAACTTTTTCCTATAGCATAAGAGAGTAGTGAGTACTGTAGCACTGTCCTCCCATTGTTCATCAATTTGCTTGAGCGGGCCCAGTAATGTCTCCATTGTGACACTTGTTACTGTATTTGGCATATGGAATACCTCACAGGTAGCTTCCCAGGTTTTGCCCGTGCAGTTGAGATACTCTTGGTAGCTTGCCAGGCTCTCCGAGAAGGGTGGAGGAATCAAACCCAGGTCATCTGGGTAGGCTGCATGCAAGGCAAACACCCTACCCGCTGTACTATCGCTCCAACCAATTGAGTACTAAAAATACAAAAAAGAAAAAATTGGATTTCATTTTTTGGTTTGGGAGCCACTCCTGGTGGGCTCAGGGGACCCACCACCCAGATCAACCCAAGTCAGCTACATGCAAGGCAAAGACCCTATCCACTCCACTATTTCTCCAGTCCCTGATTTTCATTCTTTTGTATTTAAATACCCAGCTTTCTCAGCCCCATTTATTGAAGAGGATTTCCTTCCTCCATTATCTTTTTATGTTCTGGGCTCCTTTGTCATAACTGACTGTTACGTATGAATGAGTTCTAGATTCTAGTATAATGTCAGAGGACATGATTTAATTCTAATATAAAGGAGATTTCACCTTATAACATCTTAAAGAAACTGAATCAATCAAAGTTCAAACTAGAAATTTTGTTTAATCTGTAAAATTTGCCCAGAGAATCATCACATCTTCAGATGATCACATACATGTAAAGTTCTTGCAGGTGCCATCATATGATGAAGGGAAGTGCCTAGATTGGTGCAGTACACAACCTGAGCAGCTGTGGAGAAGCAGCGCTAACATGTCTAATGGCAATAAAATATCATCTCGCAGTCTCCTCAAGATCTTTTTCACCAGACATACTTTTGATCATCTTTTTCCGGGAGACTCTTAGTGATATTATTCTTTAGAGTTCTATAGTCCCCTTATATTTACCACATAATTGATAGGGTGTTTTTTCTTTTTATCAAGAACAAATGGAACTGGCACATTATGACTGTTGTCCAAGTTCTCTAGAGAGATGCATTTTCTTCTTGAGGCAAATTTCAACAGAGAACAAGAGATGTCAGCCAAGTTTCTGTAAGAAATAACTATGTCCAAAATTATGCCAGATTCATGATTTAAATTGCTACTGAAAAGCAGAAAAAATCCTGCCAGTAGAACCAGCTCTACTAAGGTTCATAAATGTTACTAGGCATCACTGCAAATCCAGGAAGCAGGAGTGATTCCTGCCAATCGCTTCTCCTCAGAAAAGCTGGACAAAGAGATAAATATCCCCTAGTGCTGTGAAAAAATAACCTTATCTCGTCCTCCATTTAAAAAAAAATATATGGGCCATGCGTATGGAGAGGGCCCTGTGCATCACCAGGTGTGACTCATAAAGCAAAAAAAAAAGAACCCACAAAATCAAAAGTATTGTGATAATAGATATATGTGTGATATTTTCTCAGATATACAATAAACAGACTACCCCTTTACTGATGAACATCTCTGGGTGTCCTGAATTTCCTTCTTTTAAATCAAAATATACAGTAATGTTAACCCTAAAAAAGAGGTCCATAACAATTGACATCTATCTAAAATTATATCTCAAACCCTTAATTATTATATATTACATATATCTAATGCCACAGTAGGTCCTCATATATGATTGGAAGCTTTTTCTTAAAGCCACAACCTTTCACAACAGACTGTATGAGGAAGCCTGTATTCTCATTTCATAAGAAAAAATAAAAGCGTTTTTGTTTACCAGCCATGCTCAGGGCTTATTTCTAGCTCTGCATTCAGGGATCACTCCTGGCAAGCTCAGGAGACTACGGGATGCCTGGGATTGAACCTAGGATGGCTGCATGCAAGGCAAATGACCAACCCACTGCATTATCCTCCAACCCTTTATTTCATAAGAAATTTGTCCAGTAGTTATACCTCAGCCAGAAGAACTTGATGCTCAACGTGGAAGTAGTAGTAAACTATCAACTCGTGTAACTGAATTTATTTACAAGCTTTTACTCAGTGTGTAAATGTGATGGTTTGGTATTCTTATTTTTCCTTTTTTATTGAGGTAATGTGATTTGCAATAGTGCTAATACATTTACTTTAGGAGTACAATGCTACTGCTATTTCAACAAAGTTCCTAAGGGCCTCTTCATTCCCAGTGCAGCAGATCATTTAACAGTAGCCTCAGGGGTGGGGGGTAGAATGTGATGGGAAGGAACCTGGGGCCACTGGTACTGGGAAATGTGCATTGCTGGAGGGATAGGTGTTGGAACACTGTATTACTGAAATCTCATCATGAACAGCTTTGTAAGGGTTTATCCCACATTGGTTCAATTAAAAAGTTTGGGAAAAAAACAGTAGCCTCAGAAGGCCCTATATCTTAATTGCCTTTTATTTTTAATAGTATTCCCAGTATAATGCTCTAATATCATGTCAGATTGAAAGCCCCTCCATCTCCTACCTCTGCTCACCTTCTGGTATAAATTCAACTCTCATCCTGGAGTAATAGTTTCCCCTTCTTGCAGACACCCCCAATCTCTAAGAAGAGTTTTCTGAGTCCTCCTCACTTCATCTGGAGAAGCTAAAGCACCTGCCTTCTTAGGATCATTCTCCTACCTGCTATCACAAGCTTCTACCCTGTATGTGTACAAAGCATCCCCTTCCCTCATCCCATCATCTTTTATAGACAGGAACTGGGTAGGAACTAGAAGATAAAGACTGAAGCTATCAAGGCTTCAACCTTTTAGTTTTTAGTATTTGTTCCAAATCACGGTGATTCTCCTAAGGACGGGAAGTTTCTAGCTTTGATACCTATATCCAAGGCTGTAGGAAAAGTGCTTCGAAAATAACTTGTTTCACAAAAACATTATTCAAGGCTTTAGAAGGCAAAGAATTGCCTTTCATAAAATATATCCTCTAAGAAAAGGAGTTTTAAAACCATTTTTTGATGAGTTAAAAAAAAACAAGATCTGAAGAATAACTATCCTTTGGTAAAGTTTTTATTTTGAAAGTAATGTGTGTGGTGCAGCAGTTAATATTTTCAAATAGACCAATGAAGGGATCAGAACAGATTTGTTAGGAAAAATTTACTGATGATTTTAGATCAACTAACTCAGGTTAAAATTTCTGCACCTCAAATGGTCCTCTCAGTACTATCAAGAATGATTCCTGAGCTCAGAGTCAGTAGTATACCATGAGCACTGCCATATATAGCCCTAAAACAAACAAACAAAAAACTAATAAGTGTTATATTCACTCAGTAATGAATATAAGAAAACACAAAATAACAAGCATTTTTGCCTTATTTGTAAAGTTAATGAAAATATTGTTCATGTGTGTTGTAGAAAGATAGAGCTCTGAACTCCCCCTAGAAACATGGGCTCAAAAATCTTCTGTTGGCTTTCTTTAGGTTTGCCTTTATCTGTCAGCAAATTAAAGGTTATAATGCAATGTTTAAAGATAAGGGATGGGGGAGGGTCCATACTCAAGATGCTGTGTTTTCTCATCCAATTGCCCGTTGTAACCAACTCTCTTTTAACTTGGCCAACACTGAGTACTTTGGGGAGAGGCAGAATAGTAGACACCAAGGATGCAAACATTCTGCAGAGATAATGCTGTCCTTAAAAGAGACTTAAAAGGCTCTTTCTATGGTTTTTTTTATACTTCTATCTTTATTTAAAATCTCTCTCATATATGTGAAAATAAATAAGTTTTAGGGAAATAAAATGAATGAGCATATTTTAGAAACAGAAGATATTAATTTAAATTTGTCTAAAAAACTGACATTATGTTCTCTTTTAGCCTCCAAAATTATCTCACAAGTTGACCCTCTTTTCCAACTTATCTAAAACCATCATGAAATTTTTCCTGATGGATCTATTCTGATCCCTTCATTGGTCTACTTGAAAATATTAACTGTCATACATTGCTTTCAAAATAAAATCAATTGAACAAGTTAGAGACAATCTTAATACAAAGAATATAGAATCTGTCTAAACACTTCAACCTCATATTTGCTGATGAATGAAGGTGATCTGTTACCCATTCCTAAAGCAAAAATTTACAGACAAGTGCTGATAGTTTTGTCACTTTTTTAAAAATTTTTATTAGTGAAACACCATGAGGTACAGTTGTAGACTTACAAATTTTTGTGCTTGGATTTCAATTATACAATGATCAAATACCCATTCCTCCACCAGTGCCCATTTCCTACCACCACGGATCCCAGTATCCCTCCCACCCCCCATCCCTCCCATTCCAGCCTACTTCTGTGACAGGGCATTCCCTTTTGTTCTCTTTCTCTTTTTGGGTGTTGTGGTTTGCAAAAGAGGCATTGAGTGGCAATCATCTACTTTAGTCTATGGTCAACTTTCAGCAAGCTTCTCCCATCCTGGGAGGATTCTCCCAACACCCTTTACTTGGTGCTCCCTTCTCTATTTGAGCTCCCTTTTCCCCTAGCTTATGTGGCTTGCCTCCAAGCCATAGAGTAAACCTCCTTGTACTAATCTCGGCTATTCTTGGGTGTTAGTCTCCTATTTTGTTACTTTATGTTCCCCAGATGAATGCAATCTTTCTATGTCTTGTTATTTTTTTAAAATGAGGGTTCAAGCTATAGCTCAGCAGTAAAACATTTTCATTTCATATGAGAAGTTTGACCCATGGAATTAATAAAACATGGATAAATAAAACTTAATTTAATTTAAAAAGAATTTTGGGAGAGCCCGGCAAGCTACCGAGAGTATTCGATATGCCAGACACAGTAACAACAAAGTCTCCAATGGAGACGTTACTGGGCCCGCTCGAGCAAATCGACGATCAACGGGAGGGCCTTTTGGGCTGAAGAGCTTGAATAGGAGTTATGGTACATTCTAGCCCATGGATTACCCCAGTTCAATCCCCTAAACATCTCCAGGGGCAACCCCAGAAGCCCCTGAGCGCCTGTGGGTTGCCACCATAATTCCTGGTGCTGCAGGATCCAAAAAGCAACATATCCTTGGTCCTCACATCGAATCACTAGCCTTGTTACCTCAAAATTGCTGAGAATCACGTGGGAATTCCTATAAATCGATCATAAAAGAATTATCACAATAGATTAATGCATACTTTGAACTATACTCCATAATAGATATTATCGTGAATGGATATAATATTTTGTCCATTTAAGATATTACATAAGATACTCACTTTCACAGGTTTGCTCACATTCATAGTGCCACCATCACCAAAAAGATAAGAGATGACTGATTTGCATCTTCCTTTTAGTTTCAAATGTGCCCATAATTTGATTCCTAGAGCTATAGGAGCTCCCAAATTCAGACAGTTTTCTTTTTTTAGGTAGGAAAGCTATTCTTTTTACGCTTTACAAATGGGCTAGAGTGATAGCACAGTGAGTAAGGTGTTTGCCTTGCAAGCGGCCAATATGGCTTACCCGAGTTTGATTCCTCTGCCCCTCTCTGAGAGCCCAGCAAGCTACCGAGAGTATATTGCCTGCAGGGTAAAGCCTGGCAAGCTACCCATAAAGTATTCAATATGCCAAAAACAGTAACAAGTCTCACGATGGAGATGTTAGATCGAGCAAATCGAAGAATAACAGAAGAACCGTGACGGACCGTGACCATGACGCTTTACAAATGTAGCAACTTTAACAAACCAGAGTCCAAAGTCACCAAGCCATCACCACCCATCTCCCCAGTTTCAGCCCCCTCAGGACTATGTATGAGGCAGTATACATGCAAACACACATACACACACACACACACACACACACACATCAGTGCTAAAAGTAGTCCACTGCTCAACCATGCAGTCAACATCTTTTAGTTCAGCCCCTCGTTGAAACTGTACACAGAGGAAAATAGTTATCCTAGACTTTGTAACGTGAAAATCCTACAATGAATTCTCTATAAAAGAAAATCCTTCTCTACTTTAAAATACACAATATTGCCTAGAATGTCAATATATATAGCTCACAATATCTGATGTGTGCAAGTGCATTTCACGTCATATGGAAAGGCCTGATGTTTTATCATAACTTTAGAAACACTTCATAATGCAATTGTATGCTGCAGAGAGAGCAGAGAGAGCAGAAATTCCTTTAGCCAGTTTACTATGATTGCAACTGTTATTTTTCCACTTTCATAGCTTGAAAAGTGTTAGTAAGTTAATTTCTTTCATATATCTTGTAAATAGAATAGAATTCTCCATTCCTACGTACCCGTGAGCCCAGTTTATTTCCTAAGCCAAACATTAGAATAGATTCTATTATACACACAAATATATTATAGGGAGAAGAATACTAACAAGACTCAAGAAATAAATTCTTCAGTTATTTTTCATCTAGTTACCAAATATGGTTACCCAATAAACCAGTGAAACAAAGTGACATTAGATTTCCAGATGTTTCTAGTTCTAGAGAGGCAGAGGAAACACAATGCAAGGCTGTAGTGCAAAATAGTTTCAATAAAGCAGGCAGTTCTGATTTAGTACATTCCTCTGGAATAGCAGACCTATCCATAAAATACACAGAAGACCCATATAGGAAAATGTGCAAACATCCTTACACTGCAGTCAACTGTATCTAGAGAGGGGAAAACAATGATATTTGGATGGTTTTTTCCTGCCATGCTCATTAGAGAGAATTTTTAATTAAATTCACAGTCTTGGATTGCTGATCTGTATGCATAGTGAACATTGTAGCGAATTCTGAAGTGGATAGGATTTGCTTAAAACTCCTAGTAAAATATGAACTGTGTTAATTCCTTGTACAGATAAATCAGCTTGGGCGTCAGTAGACCCTTGAGAAGATGAGAAACCCTGATATTCCTCTAACCAGAATTCATTCTTGACCCAAATGAAGACGATAAAATTTAACTAATGCTGTACCTATTTATTTGTCGCTTGCCTGTGACACAAAGGGATGCCAAATTCTCTGGAAATTCTGACACCAAAATTGTCTAATCTGGATCTGAAGAAGAGGCACAAAAATACTGACAGTGTTCTCTGCATAGTAATTCATCGCCTGCTTAAAAATCTGTGTTATGCTATTCTGAAACTCAGGGTCACTCTCCTACAGAAGCGAGGCATGGAGTTCTGATGGGGGCAGTGAATAATTTGAGGCTATTTGTACACAGCTGCAGCTACTTGCATGGATAATTGCTTTTGCCCAAATCACCAGCATAATTGTGGCTCTAAAGACATAGATTTAAAAGGCATTGAAGTGTCAAATTATATTACAACAATAGAGCCAGTTCTCTAGAAAATATTCATGTTTAAATTTTAATCAAACTCCTAGAATGTGCTGAACTCTTGCTAGAGGGCAGAAAATGCCAAAGTGTTGTGATATGTTGATGTCTAGTGAGACAAAAAAGGCTTGCTAACAGCATATACGAAGGAAGAGCCTATTAATTCTAGTACCACCTCCTCACCCAGGGCTCGGAATTCAACAATTTTGTTTTTAATAAATAAGTGTAACTTCTAATTTCTTCAGTTTAAATTATAAATCTGGGACTTGAAGGTAGCAGTTTCAAATAAGAAGCTGATGGTAGCGACCCAAGGCAGACTAATGACTACAACAAAAAATGATTTATCTGTTACCCCTAGCATGTTTGGTCCACTCACCCCTGACCTATCACAATTTAATATAGTAGAGGGATATTAATATCAAGTGAAGCGGAACATGAATGCAAGCTCTGGAAAATATTCCAATCTAATTATTAAGACAAAATTTCAAAGAACAGTAACAAGAATACATGAAGTGATAAATCATATGTGTGATAAAAATTAATCAATGTAATATAGTGAAAGGAGGTATGGACAGAGAGTACAAAAACATTCAGATCCTACAAAGCAAATGTGCACTTAATCAAGTCATTTCAGTTCTAAGAATATTAATATAGTTTTATTAGTAATGGGCTACTAGATAAATAAGTATGGGGACTGTTTTCAAATAAGCACACAGCATTACAGAGTTGATATCCAGAACATAATTGGGCATCTTCTGTGGAATTGGAAAGAGGAGTGGATAAATAGTGTAAAAGAGGTTAATTGTATGTGGAAGAATCAAAAGTAAGCTTACAAACATACTATAGAATATTACATACCATAGAATATGTACAGGAGCTAATGTCCATGCATGTTATATAATGTCCATACATATATTGCATGGACATTATATAACATGCATGGACATTAGCTCCTGTATTATTCCAGTATGTAATAATACTGGAATAATCATGATCACAATCATCCTGTTGTTCGTCGATTTCCTCGAGCAGGCACCAGTAACGTCTCCTTCTTCCTAGCCCTGAGATTTTAAAAGAGGCATTTCAGTGCTCTTTCAGGATTAGGAGAATGAGAACCATCATTATTACTGGTATTTGGCATATTGAATACGACACGGGAAGTTTGACAGACTCTGCTGTGCGGGCAGGATACTTTTGGTAGCCTGCCAGGTTCTCCAAAGGAAAAATAAGATAATAAGATGTTGCGCCGCACGCTTCCAGGAGCTGGGTTCTATAGTCTGGAATAATACAGGAGCTAAATTAGACGAGCAGACCCGGTAACGTCTCCATTGTGAGATTTGTTGTTATTGTGTTTGGCATGTCACGGGCAATACAATTTTAAATAATTTATCCTCGACATCTAAAACAAATTTATTGTATATTTTAACAGGTCTATGAATTTTTTTATATCACACAAAGTGGTTTAGGAAAAGGATAATTTTTTTAATGAAACAGTCAATGCACAAAAAAGATTTTCCTATAAGAAAATACTCTGTCTTGGTGACAATATAATTATAGAGCCTTATGAAAAAACTGGCACAGTAATTTTATTTTTATTGAGAATCCAGACCATACATAGACATTAAAGTACAATTTGAACATGCATGATTTTAAAGAAGCAATATTAAGGATCAGTGTTTTATTCATATACCTATACCTTACTGCAATAAAGATCTCTGTGGTCAGGTTCGCCCTTCCTCACACCACTGCCTCCCTGAACCAAACCAATTCATAGCCACCTTTGCATTCACTGTCATCTCCCCAGTTTTCTATGAGGCTGTCTCCCTCTCATCATTCTGGAGTTGGTTTGAATGTAACAGCCACAAAGATGCTTTGTCGTATTAGTGATTTTTTGGGGGGGGATAACACCCTGTGATTCACAGGGGTTATTCCTGGCTCTGCATTCAAGAATTACTCCTGGCAGTGTTCAGGGGACCATATGGAATGCTGAGATTCGAACCAGGGTTGGCCACATGCAAGGCAAATGCCCTACCCGCTGTGCTATCGCTCCAGCCCCTGTTGAAAGTGATTACTTTCAACCCTTCCCACTATTAGAGTCATTCTCCATCCCTAGATTTTATTTTTTATAGATTTTCTATTATCTGACCTATTTGATTTGTTTTTTTTCTTGTATAGCTTCACAAGGAACTAGAGTATACCAAGATTCACAAAGGCAAGGGCACAGAACACCCTGTTATATATCTCTGTCCCCGGTACCTAACACAGAGTTTGTCACAAAGAGAGTATTTAATAAATATGTGTGTGGAGGGATTTGAGGGTAGATGTAGATAGATAATATTACATTGTATGCTATTTAGTGTGTCTGAAGGTCTTTTAGGATCTATTGTTTTCCCTTTAAGCTTTTCTTTAAAATAAAAAAATCAATGTCAGGCCAAAGTGATAGTATAGTGGGTAGAGCATTTGCCTTGCATATGACCAACCCACCCACATTCAATACCCAGCACCCCATATGGTCCCCTGAATCCCACCAGGAGTAATCCCTGAGTTCAGAGATAGGACTAAGCCCTGAGCACTTTTTGTTGTGTAACTTCTCAACTCCTTCCCCCCAAAATAAAAAACATGCCTTGAGACTGGAAAAATAATACAGAAGCTAATGTCCATACATGTTACCAACTATGGTTTGATATCCAGCACCTCATGGTCCCTGAACATTGCCAGGAGCAAGCCCTCGAGACTCCCAACATCACAGGGTCTGAGTAGCAATGAATCCTCAAGACTTTGCATTATACCACCAGTCCAGTTGACTGAAAATTACCAGAAGGGGCCCAAACAATACTCAGGAAGCCCTCCAAATAAATTTTGTAAAAATCAATACCTTCGTGGTCACTGTCACTGTCACTGTCCTCCCATTGTTCATCGATTTTCTCGAGTGGGCACCAGTAACGTCTCTATTGTGAGACTTGTTGTTACTGTTTTTGGCATATTGAATACACCATGGGGAGCTTGCGAAGCTCTGCCGTGTGGGCGGAATACTCTCAGTAGCTTGCAGGGCTTTCCGAGAGGGAACCTTTATGGTATCTCAAATATTTAAACCACAACAGTACCTTAATACGTGGGAGGCTCTCAAACAATGTTTAAGGGCACAAGTACCCTTCCAGCAATACTTACCCAAGTGGCCAAAGTTTTAATGCAAGCGTCCAGTTATTTGTTGCTAGTTAGACCTGCTGTGCTTAGAAGACAGGACACGCCCAGAGGTGGCTAGTGGCTCAACTGGTGCCAGAGATCAAACTCAAAGCCTCAAGTGTTCAAGACAGGTGTTCCAGCCTCCAGAATTCTATTCTTAACATAATCTAAATTAATAGTGTCTGACACATCATAGATCTCAATAATTACTAAATTGCATTACTATGATAAATTTTATATATAATTGATCTATAAGTATGAAAAAGTAACAAAAACAGTCAGAAACAACTAAGCAGATGTAAGAGATGTACATACGCAGTAGCTTAAAACTTATTTTTTTCTTCATATATGTCATTAAAACAAATTCTATTAGTATTAGTGTAATGAGGGAAGGATCATGTATGCGAAAACAAAAAGCAAAAGAGTTGACCAATATATTCTCCTGCTGAGTTTGTAACAGTTTTTTAGACCTTTGGGGAAAAATGGATATCCCCTCGAGGGGATTATGCTAAGTAAAATAAAGTGAAAGATAATTATGAGACATTTTCTCTCAGATGATAACAATGATGGGTCTCATTCTCCTAAAGAGCCTTGAATATAATCTCAGGGCTAGGATGAAAGAGACGTTACCGGGGCCTGCTCGAGGCAATCGACGAATAACAGGATGATGAATGAATGAATGAATTTCTCTCAGATTGGAATATAAATTCTCAAACAAACGAATATGCAAAAAATAACAAAACCAGGCCAGAGAGAGACATCATTGATAAGATGCTTGTCTTGCAAATAAGACAAACCAAGTTTGATCCCAGATTTTAAAACCTGGGGTTGGATCCCTAGTACTCCATATTGTTCCCCCATACCCCACCAGAAAGGATCCCTGAGCACAAAGCCAAGAGTAAGCCCGGAGCACCTTCAAGTATTACCAAAAAACAAAGCCAACACCAGAATTGGTGACTATAATAGTTAGCAGAAGGAAAGGAGAGGAGGGAAGGAGGAATGAGCAGAGGGGCCTTGTTGGTGGTAGAGTGGCATTGGAACCATCAGTGGGATCAGTGACAAATACACATAGCAGAGATGAGAGGCTAAATCCTTTGATAATATTGAAAATCAATCATAAATCCAGTCTTTTTGAGCAATCTCTAGAACTAGAGTACTTGTTGGAAGAAAAGAAGTATTTCATTTCTTTTTTTTCTTTCATATTTAGATTTTGGGCAACACTCAGCAGTACTCAGGGCTTACTCCTGGTTCTATGCTTATAGGTTACTTCTGGAGGTACTTGAGGAACCAGATGTGGTAGCAAGGATTGCACCTATGGGGCCAGAGAGATTGTATAGCAGGAAGGGCATTTGCCTTGCACATAGCAGACCTGGGTTTGATCCCTGCATCCCATATGGTCCCCCAAGCACTTCAAGGAATAATTCCAGAGAGCATTGCCAGGTGTGGCCCTTTATCAAAACAAAAAATATTTTAAAAAAGGATTTAACCCAGATAAGCCACAATCAAGGCAGGTTCCTTACACATTGTAGTACCTCTCGGGCCCCAAGACATACTATTTCTTCTCTCCCCTCATTTAAGTAAAGAAAAGGAAATATTACTCTCTAATTGAAACTCTCCATTTTAGAGAAAATAAGTTTAGAGAAAAAGAATTTTAGAAGAAATAGCTTTACATTTTCTATAAGTATTATGACTGAATGCTTAATTCAATAGTGGTCATAAAAAGCTATTATATATTAGCCTATCCAACCACTCAAGAAGACACAGTTTCTTCCACCCCATGGTATGATTTGACATGGCACTGAAGAACTCTGGTGACTTTATAAGTATGCTAGATTCAAAGACATGTTAAAAATACTCGGGTTGTTTCCGGAAAGCATTGACTTGTGTAATATTATAATGAATCACTTGCCAAAAGGTGGGTTCAGGGGGAAATAAAACAAATAAATAACTAAACAATAGATTTCAGTAATCCTGGAGAAACTAACATTCAATGTAATGGCTATTAATAAAAAATTACTCACACTAACATTACCAGCAGAACTGCCACCATAAATTGGGTAGACTACGGTGAATTATCGAGCATCATAAAATTCTTAAGTATTTTATAGGGTGCATTTTCCTCCATTTAGGAATTATAAATCAAAAAGGAGGCAGAACCTCCAGACCCTGCACCTGTCTGTCCTCACCGAGGCCCCTTGGAGGGGGCAGGCAGACTTTCTCTCCCTGCCCCGAGTAGAGCCCTGGCAGGTGAAGACCTCTGAAATTCAGCAACAGCCATGCCTAAGATGACTCTCCATGCGCTCGGATGAGCCTCACTCATGAAGGAACCAGCAGAGGAACCCAGGTGTGTGGGACCCGGGGCTGAAATCACCAAGCCTGCTTGGATCAGGACTGGGACTCCTCCACCCAGATCCTCCATCTTCCAGTAGCTAGGAGTTACACCCACCAACTGCCCCAGCACCGAGTAATCCCATCAACAGCCAAGACCCAGAGACTATAAAACCAAGTGCCCAGACCTCTTATTGTCTAGTTCTCGCTCTCGGAGAACCCAGCAGGCTACTGAGAGTATCCTGCCTGCACGGCAAAGTCTGGCAAGCTCCCCGTGGCATATTCAGTATGCCAAACCCCAGTAACAATGATGAGTCTCATTTCCCTGACCCTGAAAGAGCCTCCAATGTGGCACTTGCTAAAATCTCAGGGATAGGACAAATGGAGACGTTGCCTGCTCGAGGAAAATCAAAAAGAAATAATCTAAAAGGAAGAGCCTGTTCCTCTGAGTGCCAAAACTCCAAGTTATATTAATAGACAGAAAGTCACAATAAATATTTTCATGGCAGAATCTAAGTAATATACTTGCATTTCCTATCAAGCTCCATAGTTTGAACTAAGTCTAGTGCTATCAAACTCAAGTAGTAGAGGACAGTATTTGATGCTCTTAGTTTCCCTATCAAATGCCTGTTCTTTGTAATCCTTGGATGTCTTTCCTCTGAAGGTCCGTGTCCTCACGTTTTTCCTCTCACCTCCATACTCTTATTTAGCCAATTCATTGGCTCAAGGAAACTACTGAAAACCTTCTGTGCTAGGCAGGATATGTATTTTGTGCTTACAAAGCTCAAAGAAACAAAGTGGTTGGTGCTGACTCCCAGGCCATATTTACAAACCTCTTGAGAATCTAGCTACATCCTTCACCTCTTGGACTTTCTTCTCCAATAATTTTCTTATCTCATAAGATTATCAGAAACAAAACAAATCACCATGTCTACGTCTGCATATGTAGAAAGCTATTAGGAGATATTTCCAACAAGATTCAATTTTACGTCCAGAATTAGAATTCTCAAGAGAAAGAGAACCAATAGAATATAAAAGCACATTGATTATGAGGAATTTGTGCACACAATATGAACACTAGTGCGATGATATGCTAACTGGAGATCAGGAAATATGGAAGGTTTAATTCAGGACAAGATCAAAGATCTGAGAACTAGGGAATTACTTGCTGTAAATCTGAGTTGGAAGGCAAAAGATGATGTTCCAACTCAAGCAAGCAATATGGTAAAGAATCTTTGCAGAATCCTTCAGAGTAACTCAGTCTTTCATTTGAGTCCCCAGTGCATTTTGCTTATACTTCTCCTAAAAGTCTTGGTCAGGTGCTGGGTATACTGAAGAGATAGTAAATAAGTTTGTCTTGCATGTAGCTGACCGAGGTTCGATCTCCAGCACCATATACAGTCTCCTGAGCAACAAGGAGTGAACTATGAACACAGAGCCAGAAGTAAGCCCTAAGCATAGCTGAATATAGCCCCAAACTCAAAAAAATAAAAACATAATAAAATAAAAAGAGTCTTGGAAACATCTATTACAATTACTTGGTGTCTCCTAGTGAACTGCAATCTCTCTATATTCATCACATACCTTGGCAAAAATATATGTCCCAGTAAATGTTGAATAATGTTGTAAACAAGAATGAATTAAAAATAATATAAATTTGTTTTTTATCTTCCATCATGGGCCTCCAAGTCATGTAAAGGAAACAAAGCATACACACAAAAGACTTTAATATATAACCCCCAAAAAAGCAATGTGTCCTAAGAGAAAGGTACAAGCCCTTACTGCAACATTTGTCTTTTTCAATAAAATTAGCTTCAAGGGCTCATGAGCAGAGAATGTCTTTCTACTGTAGACATGGCCCAGACAATACTGTATCCTTTCCCTGTGAGAGGATACCATTACTCTTGCAGCTTTCAGGGTGATATTACAAAGGCAAATTAAATTTTAAAATAAGAGACTTAATTACTATCATGAAGAGCTATGTACATGCCTATATTCATTGCAGTATCACTCACAGAAACCATATAAAATAACCTTTCTATTGACAAATGAATAAAGACAATGGGGTAAATACTCAATGGAATATTATTAAGCTTTACAAGAAAAAAATGTAAATACTGTCATTTGCTGCAATGTAGATAAATCAATTACTTTATCCTCAGTTAAAAATCACAAATGTATTATATTTCTTATAGATGTGAAATACATGTGTATATATACATATATATGCATTCCATATGGTCCCCAAAGTACCATTCCCAAAGTACCACCAGGAGTGATTCCTGAGAGTAGAGCCAGGACTCAAAAAGCAAGTAAAAAGGAAAAAAAAATCTTCACATGAAGGGCCTTTGTTTTGTATGGCAACTCCAGTCTTAACTAGGGGCTGAAGGTAGCATACACAGTGCTTGATTTTTCTAAGTCTTCCTGAAATTCATTACAAAGGGGTACCCACTTAAAATAGAAAATAGAATGGCAGTTGGAGAGACTAAGGGAGGGCCATGGGAGTTATTCTTAAATGGATATAAAAGTTCAGTTTTGAAAAGTGAAATGTGTATATGGCAGTGATGTCTGCATTACAGTAAGAATGTAACTAGAACCAGAGATATAGCATAGGGTGTTAAGATGCTCACCTTGCATGTGGACAACCATGGTTTGATTCGTGGCACCACATGGTCTCCTGAGTTCCTCTAGTAGTGATCCTTAAGCCAGAGCCAGGAATAAACATTGAGCACAGCCAGGGGTGCCCCAACATGCCCCACAAAAAAATTTAATGAAGAATGTAACTAAGAGGTCTAGGAGATTAGTGTGCATGCCTTTCATACTCCAGACCTGGGATTGATCTCCAGCACCACAAAATCTCTTGAACATCACTGGTGCGTTCCTAGAGTTCCCATAGCACCACTGGAGTGGACCTGGTGGTACCTGGCACTGCAGGGTCCCAACACTTAACTGCTGGTCCAACTGGTCAAGGTCTAAATGGTCATGGGCCTCGAATCACTGCTTGGGAGGCTCAAAATAAATTTTTAATTAACATCACTGAATTACATATCTTAAAATCAATAAAATAGTTTCATACTATGTAGATTTGACCACAAAAAGATAACATTACAACATATAACATCACTTGATCACTTGACATCCCGTTACTCATTGATTTGCTCCAGTGGGCACCAGTAATGTGTCCATTCATCCCTGTCACATGCTAGTGTAGCCCAATGGCGTCTGCTCGCTCCAGGAACACGACGAGCCTCAAACTGTTCATTTAGGGTCTTGACGAAGAAGTCTGACCATCTTGTAGGTGGACGGCCACATGATCTTTTGACGTCCCTTGGAATCCAGTCAGTAACGGCTCTAGTCCAGCAGTCATCTTCAAATCGCTTTACATGTCCAGCCCATCTGATTTTCGATGCCTTGGCAAACAAGCAGCATCCCTGATTCTCCATCGTCGATGGAGGTCAGAACTCCCAATTCCTTCTCTCACTTGAGTGAAGCATGATACTCTTTTAATTCCTCTTTGGGAGACTCAAATAGTGTTCTCATCCTGTTTTTGTAGGGCCCAGATCTCTGAGGCATACAGATGTTCCCAGAGCTGAAGGTTCTTCATCCTCTTACCTATTTCTTCAATGCTCTTGAAGGCATTCCATGCTGCTCACTTCCTCCTGTGCAACTCAGGTGCCAGGTTGTTTGTCATGTTGAGTTCTCGATCTAGGTACACAAAACCGCTGCATTCGGAGATGTCCATTCTATTGAGAGCGAATGGAACATCAAGAATGAGTTTGTTTCTCATGAACATTGTGTTCCTGAGATTCAGCTGCAGTCCGACCTTTACACACTCATGGTCGATGTCGGCCAGCACTTGCACTGCTTGGCTGATGTTTGGTGTTATTAGAACGATGTCATCAGCGAAGTGGAGGTGGTATAGTGGCCGACCGTCCATCTTCACTCCCATTCCTTACCATTCCAGTCATTGCATGACATTCTCGAGGGTTGCACTGAAGAGTTTTGGTGAAATGATCACCCTGCCGAACACCTCTCACTTCCTTGTAGAATGGTGAGATCCTGGACGTGAATCTGTAATACAGCTCGTGGAGGATCCTGATGAATTGAGTTTGAATGGCCTGTTTGTGTAGGGCTTCAATGACCACTTCAGTCTCAACAGAATCAAAGGCCTTATTTAAATCAATGAAAGTTATCTGTGATCCTACTGGGCTGACAGTATTATGGAATTTTGAACTCCCGAGAAACCTCCATGAGCTTGGTTATTGTGTGGATAATGGTTGATGGTGCTGAATCCTTTTTGGAACCTGGCTTGCTCGCATGGTTGTCCTTCATCTAGTGTTCTGCCAATCCTATTCAAGATAACTCAAGTGAACAGCTTGTAGACGACAGACAACAGGCAGTTATATGTCTCACAGTAAATACAATGGGACATATAACATACTACCTGAAAATAGTAAGACTTCAGGGTAAAGAATATATGTATGATATCTGCACTTGTTTGTTCACTGCAGCACTCTTTACAATAGCTAGAATCTGAAAAAAACCTGAGTGCCTGAGAACAAATGACTGGTTAAAGAAACTTTGGTACATCTACACAATGGAGTACTATGCAGCTGTTAGAAAAGATGAAGTCATGAAATTCATATACAACTGGTACTACATGGAAAGTATCATGCTAAGTGAAATGAGTCAGAAAGAAAGGGACAGACATAGAAAGACTGCATTCATCTGAGGAACATAAAGCAACAAAATAGTAGACTAACATCCAAGAATAGCCAAGATAAGTAGCAGAAGAATTACTCCATGGCTTTGAGGACAGCTGCACATGCTAGGGGAAAAGGCAGCTCAGATAAAGAAGGGAGCACCAAATAAAGGGTGTTGGGAGGTTCCTCTCAGGATGGGAAATGTGTGATGAGAGTAGACTATAGACCGAACAAGATCGCCACTCAATGTCTCTTTTGCAAACCACAGCACTCAAAAGGAGAGAGAGATAACAAAAGGGAATGCCCTGCCACAGAGGTAGGGTGGGATGGAGGGATAGGGGGTGGGAGGGATACTGGGACTGGTGGTGGTGGAGAATGGGCACTGGTGGAGGGATGGGTATTCAATCATTGTATAACTGAAACCCAAGCACAAATATTTGTAAGTCTACAACTGTACCTCATGGTGTTTCACTAATAAAAATTTAAGAAAGAAAAAGAATCTATATGTATATATCTCTATATCCACATCACAATAAATGAAAGAATTAGTCATTAGTGTATTAAAGAAAGTTTAAAATTTTGTAATTATAAACAAGGGGGGAAAGGCTGGAGAGACAACCACCATCTTGCCAGCAGAAAAACGGCTCAGTGTCAAATCTCAAAAAAAAAAAACATGATACCACCAAATCTTTCCAGATATTTTGGTTTGGGCTGAGAACTTTGGGGCCTCCAAACAGGGGTGGGAAGATTCCCCTTTATGTCTGAAGAAATAGCAGCCTGAATCCACATCTGACACTACCAACACAGAAACAGCCCAGCTTGACCACTGACCCTCATCAAGCTGCCAACTCTCCAAATTGTTCCAGATCTAAAGCTCTTGGACCAGGATCACTTCAAAATTCCATAATACCGTCAGCCCAGTAGGATCACAGCTAATCCAACTGGAAAGTTGCATAGAAGATCCCCAAGTTCAACAAGACTAAACAATAACACAGAAGGCTCAACTAGCATTAAACAGCACAGGAGATCCTCAGATAATGGTTTTAGTAATATCAGTGTGAGATATAACAATAATCACAAGTTGACTGTTATTGATCTAAGATTTGATCATTCTATTTGCCTTTGTGTTGTAATAAACAATACAACGTAAGTTTATTTGAGTCTGCAAGCCAGGCAGACTCAGGTGTTGAGTGAGAAACATTGATGGAGGGAAGGTGAAATTGGTGTTGAATTATTTAATCTTCCCTCCCTCCATACTACATTCCTTTTTTTAGACTACTCTTCAAAATGTGTACATTTATGAAATATGTAAATTCTATATCTCTTTGAAAGACATTTAAATCTTGGCCTCTTCCTGTACATCCCCGATGCTGTGCACGGTTTTCATCCTCCCCTAGGTCAGTCAATACTCAAATCTGGGACTTGGCTTTCTCTGCATCTGCACTTCTGTGTTCATTGCTGCACTGTTCACAATAGCCAAAATCTGGATAAAGCCCGAATGCCCAAGAACAGATGACTGGTTAAAGAAACTTTGGTACATCTACACAATGGAGTACTATGTAGCTGTTAGAAAAGATGAAGTCATGAAATTTACATACAAGTGGTACTACATGGAAAATATCATGCTAAGTGAAATGAGTATGAAAGAGAGGGACAGACATAGAAAGATTGCATTCATCTGGGGAATATAAAGTAACAAAATAGGAGACAAACACCCAAGTATAGCCAAGATAAGTACCAGGAGGTTCACTCCATGGCTTGGACGCCAGCCACATATGCTAGGGGAAAAGGCAGCTCAGATAGAGAAGGGAGCACCAAATAAAGGGTGTTGGGAGGATCCTCCCAGGATGGGAGATGCATGCTGAAAGTAGACTATAGACCGAACAGAATTGCCACTCAATGCCTCTTTTGCAAACCACAGCACCAAATAAGAGAGAGAAAACAAAAGGAAATGCCCTTCCACAGAGGTGGGGTGGGAGAGGGGTGGTGGTTGGGAGGGTTACTGGGATCATTGGTGGTGGAGAATGGGCACTGGTGGAGGGATGGGTGTTCAATCATTGTATAACTGAAACCCAAGCACAAAAATTTGTAAGTCTACAACTGTACCTCATGGTGTTTCACTAATAAAAATTTTTTTAAAAAAGAAAGACATTCAAATATTTTTTAAAACTAACTTATGAGGGCTAGAGAGATAATACAGAAGATAGGGTTCTTGACTTGCATGCAGCCAACTCTGGTTCAATCCCCAGCACCCTCTATGGTCTCTCTCCCAGCATTGCCAGGAATGATCCCTAAATACAAAAATCAGGAGATATCCCTAAGCACCTCTGGGTATGGTCCAAAAACAAAGAAAGAAAATTTTAATAAAATAAAATGTTTTTGAATATGATAAAAGCTAACTTACTAACCAATAATGTCATTCTCAAGATGTTAATCATCTCCCTGTAATGTCAACAGGGAGAAAAATGACACTCCCAGTTTCTGTGGAGTTTAACTTTGGGAGGTATCTTCTGCCGTTGTGCCAAACTGAACAACCATCTCCTGTAATAATAATATGAGGTTTATTTCTCCTTTGGAGAAAGTCAGTTAGCTTACACAGATGGTATTTCCAATTACCAGGTTAATATAGGATGAACTGTGTGTGGCAAAATGTGGTGTCAACTCCTCTTTCTTGAAAACTAGTCACTGTTTATCTGGAAAACAGGTAAATGATTATTTCTATCTGTTTGACTATACCAATAAAATGAGATTTCTTTCTACTTTTGCAATTCTGTAGCAGATTACCTGTGATGCACAATAAATATTCTGGTTTTACCTTACTCAATACTAAAATTACTTTCTTTCTCTCCTGCCTTTGTTGAAGAGGTTTTTCTAAGCTGGGAGATTTTTTTTAATATTTCCCCAAGAGCAGCCTGAGTGAACTTCAGACAACAAAATGCCCATTCCATTCTCTTGTCCCCAGAAAGTTTACCAAGACCATTTGAATGGAATTCCCCACCACCCCCACCACACAAACACACACACACACACACACACCAGCTTTTTAAAGAAATAATAAAATCCTGTCATTTGAAAAGAATTTAGATGTAAATTCCAGGGAGGGGGACAAATCTAGACTAAAGGGAAAACAAAAGTTTGGGGAACAATGAGAACTCTAATCACTTTAAATGTCAAGAGCACATAGGAGCTTAGAAGACAGGCCAGTAACGGAAGTTAGGGCAGTAATACAGAAGTCTAAATGCCAGAATAAATAGTTGAAAATATTTTTAAACTTTTAAAATATGACCTTGATTGTCTTTGAAAAGAGCAAGACTTAGCAAGGATCTTTCAAGACATACATAAAAGGATCTGTTCAATACCATACTCCCTTTACAATTCTTTGAAAGAGACTCACATCCAGACAAAATCTGCAAACACTTGAAGCAAACACAAATTACATCTTTTATTACTCTCAGGAACTGGTCTGCTCACAGTTATGTTTTATCTCCCAATGTTAACAGTAATTTTTGAGGTGTTGCTATTAGATTGCTTGCCTGTTTAAAAGAACCATTACTATCTTCTCAACTCCTTATCTTCTGGGCCAGAAACAATCTTTGTTCTCACTTTTCTTATATTATCTCTCACAGTGGCTAAGGTCAATGATACTAGTTTTTCTTTGACCTTTCTTTTTATTTTCAGGGAGGCATCTTACCTATTTAAAGATGATCTATTGAAAGCAGTCACAGAAATGTAAGAACCCACTGACTGTTCTCTTTCATTGGTAAAACCTACATTCTAAGACTTATGCTTTTTGAAGAAAGCCTGTTATTTAAATACAGAAAATATGTACTTAAATTTTATTTGTTTTCCAAGTAATATAAATCTCTCACTGGTTTATCATAATTGCAATGGATCTGCAATATGCTGAGCAAAGTGTGAAATGGACACCAGCAATAACCATTTGTATTAGCATGTCATATTTCTTTGATGGGTAAAAAAAAAACACAAGATTGGGGGCGAGGGGAGGTGAGGAGAACACATTTTAACTTTTTCCCAGGACTTCATTAAAAGAATTTTCACTTCAGCAGATGCTCCTCTAATCAGAGCTGAGATCCAATTTATTTTTGGAGAACAGAGAAAATGAAAATGTTATGAATAGTCTTATTTCAGGCTATCAAAGACAGTGGAACAAAAAATCTAGTACTTGATTTGTTTTTCACAAGTACGGTTCAAAGACCATCTGTGCTTATGCCATGGATCCCTCTGCACAGGGCTCTTCCTTAGAAGTTTTTGCAAGAGCTAAGTTCATTGATCCATGATTTGGTAAACTTGAGGGTGTTGAAGGGCAGCCAAAGTTTCACTTAGTTTCTCAACAACTCTCTCTCTCTCTCCCTCTCTCTTGACTTTGAGAGTGAGTATCTATTCTGTTCCTACAGAACTTAAGATACATTTTGGTACTAAGGACATCATTATGCTGAAACTTGTGAACAAAAGCCAGGCAGCCTTACTGAGACACTGATTTTGTTTTATGAAACATTTCACTTAGTTTTTTAAGTAAGCATCTCTTGCCTTTAAATGGAAGAGATACTCTTAAAAACATAAATGCTACTTCCCGTGGGAATTTCTTAGTTCTCTGTCTAGCCAGAGTTCATGTCTTAATATTCTGACTCAGGACATCAGATAGCATGGTTATTAAGAAACCACCCAGTGGAAGTTAGGAGTGCTCAATGGGGTAGAGCAGCCTTTCTCAACTGGGATCCATGTGGCCCCGTGGTTTCCAATATTTCCACATGAACCACAGGTAAAAATCTGTAAATGAGTGTACAGAGGCACAGCATGATGTATCTAGGGCACGAACAGATGGGACATTCGGTGGAGAGCACAAAAAGAAACAAAGTCAAAAATGGGGCCATAAAAGGTAATAAACACTGACCAATATAGCCAATGCTCTATATGTAGGAATGTAGGAAGTGTGGGTTGAATCCTAGCACCTCACACGCCTCCAAGTACTGCTAGCAGTGACCCTTGAGCAGCCTAGATATGACCCAAGAGAAAAAGAATAAAGAAAAACCCAAACACCCAATCTATTTGGAAAACATTTTCGACATAATTTTGGTTAATTCAGAGTGGTTTCCAAATGTTAGAGCTTCTGACGTATTTAAAATTCAATCATGAAATTATGGATAAGGATTATTGAATACCACAAATAAAAAAAGTACAAGATTTGGTATAAAAGACTCAGTAAATAGTACACAACCATTTAGCTGTGTAGCAGTGGTACTAATAGTAGCCATATATCCTCTCTTCTCCCTCAACAGTGCCTTTTATAAATGTGGCCCAGGGAAATTAAATGATTTGCCCAAGGCTACAAAGCTAGCTAGTGGCAGAAATGAAACTGAAATGCAGAACCTCTCACAAGTCTAATACAATTCCTTCAAAACCTTGGGGAAAATGACTTTTCCATTTTAATGAACCATTTTATCATATAAATATCCTATAGAAAAGGCCTAAACTTTACTTCAGTCTTCAGCTAGAGAAAATCTTGGTTTTTATCCTGATAAACTAGAAACTTCAGAATGTAACAGCTTCCTCTCACCTTTAACTCTACATTTGAGGGTATGATGCTCCCAACAGGTCAACCTGTACCTGCGGAGCGAGTGCAGCAGCAGCCTGATGGTGCCTTCAGGCTTCCTGACAACCAAAAATTGCCACTGTGCCTTGGGCCAGGCCCCAACAATTTGGGACCAAGTTTACCAAGAAATTATATGGCCAAAAGTTAGGTATGTGGGAGCCATGCCCACAAACCACCTCTAGCTCAGATATATTAGCTCATTTACTGGCCTTATTTCAGAGAGCCATAAAGAAATCTTGAAAGAGACCAAAAGTCACAGTTAATCTCAGACCCATGCATGGCTGAACAGACGGGGGTAAATCGTGGGGGTGGGGGAATATTTCTCTTCAAACCACTTCAATCCAACCTTGGCCTGTGCCTGCCCAAGCAGAGCCCCCAGTAATTGCTTTCTTCCACAATCCAAAATCACCACCATACCCCCAGTCTGACTCCGCTGTCTCAGGATGGACCTCACTAAGATATAATCTGCTGAAAATTTGGGTAGATGGGTTTTGTTACTGAAATCTCCAGGCTTCCATGGAGGTGGGGTGGGATATCTCCCCCCATTTCCCAACACACATGGAATTACTGGAAGTCACCCCCACAAACCAACTCCAGTGCCACCCTGTAAACTCTATTACTGGCCTTGCTTCAGAGACCCATAAATAAATCTCAAAAGAGATCAAAACCCAGAGACATAGCAGCGAATCCCAGAAGACACCACAGAAGAGGAGATATCTTCGGACTCCATACTAAGCCAATTTCACCAGGGCACCCCAGATGGAGCAGGCACTCTCCCCGCCTACTCCAGATGAAATCTCGGTGACCAAGAGCCTCCACAAGCAAGGCCCAGGACTAAAATTCCATGCCACATGACCACAGAGGCACCAGGCTGTCCCTCCCCGGCTCCACATCCATTCCTCAGGCTGGCTATCACACCCACAGTGTGCCTCCAGTGCCATCTTAGTGCATCAACAGCGCTGGTCCAGAGATTCCCAATTGAATCCCAAAATAGAAATGTCTCTGGAACCCAACCGTTTACAATCTAGGATTCCAGAAGCATGCAGCCACAGCACCCAAGATAAAAAATGATCTGAAAATATGGCTCAATGTAAATTTTGAGGACTGGGAATACCATTCAGTGTAAGAGCACTTGTCTATATGTGTGAGCCCTGGCAGCCGGCTTGAATGGTGGTAGGAAAATTCGAGCAAAACATAATGCCCAAAAGTAGAGATAGAGTATTGAGGAAATTGCCTGCCATGGAGGCAGGGTGAGGACTGGGAGGGGGAGGGATGGGATATACTGGGGACACTGGTGGTGGAAAGTGTGCACTGGTGGAAGGATGAGTGTTTGGTCATTGTATGGCTGAATCTCTAACATAAAAACTTTGTAACTGTTATTTCACGGTGATTCAATTAAAAAAAGTAATGGGACATTCATGCCCAACTCAATCAGCTTAATCAATGGCTGAATAAAAAGCAATACTTCTGAATTAAAAAAAATAAAACAAAACTCTACATTTAACACCATCACCTACCCTATCCCTCACCTGACAAACACCACAAACACTCCTTCACAGTACTTTATTTACTATTTATTTTTAGTACTTTATTTACTCCTTCTATGAATACTTCTTCCTCCTTCTTAAGTATCCCAAAATGGGATTTTTCCAGAGCAGCTCTCTGCTCTGTCTCCTTGAGAATACACACCTTTTCCCAAGTACTTTTTCTATGCAGTTTCTATGCAGATAACTCCAAAATATTTCTCTTCAAACTAAATGTCTCTCTTGTAACAGCAGAAAATTCCTATATCACCTCAGACTTACGATATCTGGAGTCAAACCTAACCAGTTTGCCCCTCAAAATTAGCTCAAAATTCTAACTTTCTTTTTTTTTCTTTTTAGTGTCCAGATCCAGGGCTCACACATATAGGTAGGTGCTCTTGCACTGAATGGTATTCCCAGTCCTCAAAATCTATAGAGTCATATTTTCAGTCTTCAAAATCCTAACTTTCAAAGTTTAATAATTCCTTAATTCTTCTAGTCTTGTAATCATGAAGATATATTATTGAGTCTCTTCACCTTTGTTGTTACTGTGTCTGGCATATCGAATACTCTCGGTAGCTTGCCGGGCTCTCCGAGAGGGGCGGAGGAATCGAACTCGGGTCGGCCATGTTGGCCGCTTGTAAGGCGAACGCCCTACCGCTGTGCTATCGCTCTTCACCTTTATGAGTAATCCAGCATAAATTCAATTTTATCATTTTCTTGGTCCTCCTTTTCTTTCCAACTAATATGAAATGTCTAGTTCCTTACCATCAGAATTACTACAGATTTTTTTGTTTCATTTTGGGGTTCAATTTTTGGATCACACCCGGTGATGCTAGGTGGTTACTCAAGAATCACTCTTTGCAGTGCTCAGGAGACCATATGGGATGCTGGGGATCAAACCCAGTTCAGCTGCATGCAAGGCAACTGCTTTCCCCACTGTGCTATCTCTCTGACCCCACCTATGCTTCTTCACCCTTTCTCCTCAACATTTTTACAAATTCTGAGGTAATCAATCATCCTGAGTCACAGCCAATCATATTGCTTCTCAGATCAAATATTTTAAGTCACTTCACTGTGTCAACTACATGGGATCTATATGCTCTGGTTTTGTAATCCAAACTCTACAAAATTTCCAGCACTATTAGCCACTCTGTTTATTTAATTTCTCAGCAAAATATGAAGCCACGTGTAATTTGTGTGCTTGTCTTTTGAGTCATTAGGTAATGAGAAAAGACATACAGTACTCAGATTTACTGTCACGTTTTCTTCTTATAAAAACAAAAATTAAATTCAAAAAGCCAAATAATTTTTCAGTATTGATGTCAATTCACTCACTAATTGGCAGATTCACTGATCACTGATCACTGTCCTTCCGTTGTTCATCGATTTGCTCGAGCGGACCCAGTAACATCTCCATTGGAGACTTTTTGTTGTTGTTGTTACTGTGTTTGGCATATCGAATACGTCACGGGTAGCTTGCCAGGCTCTGCCATGCGGGCAAGATACTCTCGGTAACTTGCTGGGCTCTCCGAGAGGGACGAAGGAATAGAACTCGGGTCGGCCATGTTGGCTGCGTGCAAGGCAAATGCCCTACCGCTGTGCTATCGCTCCAGCCAGATTAATTTTCTAAAATTTTTTATAATTACTGTCTTCCACGGTTGAGGTAAAAATACAGTCTCAATGATAACAATACTAAATAAAAGTCAAAAGCTTGCTTTTCTTTAATAAGAAGTTAGATAATCTATCTAAAACTTATGACCTAAGGACCCAATATTTCACCAGCTAGACTAAGTTGTTTTGTTTTGGTTTTATTGATCATTTCTTGAGTTTGTTATATTCTATTTTATTCTATTATTATTTTATTATTTATTTTGTTATATTTTATTTTATTAATAAAAAATTTCTGAATTCTTGCGCATATGCTGCCTGAGCCCATGTGCTGCTAGCGCCCACGCACGTGGCCGAGCACATGTGGGCTGAGCACATGTGTCACCCTCATCTCCCCTCTTGAGATGTGTACTTTCATGCTTTCATGTCTAACGCTAGGATGTGTGTAGGGGCTCTCTCTCCACCCTTGGAGTAGCCTGTGTTCTCTCTTGAGTACGTTACTCTCTCTCACTCTCTCTCCCTCCATACCTAAAAATCCTCCAAATAAAATCTATTTACTTCAAAAAAAAATTTTCTGAATTCTGAGTTTTCTGAATGTTTAAGAGACTGATATCACAGACATTTCTCTAGAAATATTCCTCTTGTAAACCTCACAGATATTCCTCAGGAAAACCTCTACTCAAAGAAACTCATAAATAGCAATTATTTGTTTGTCTCATCTTTTGTTTCCTTTTTCTTAAATGCATCACTCATTCCTTAAATATATATATATACATAATTGATGCAAATCAAAAATACACTGAAACACTAGTTTTTAATCTATCAGATTATCATAAATCCAAAATTTTTCAACATTCTTTTGAAAATTTGGTACAATAATGGACATGTCATATACTGTTGGGGTGAACACAAGATGGCAAACCCTGGGAAAGAAGCTTGTAAAATGTTATCTTCTTTTAACATATAAGCAGGCAATTTTATTCTAGAAATTGTCCTCAAAACAGTGATTCAAAAGAAAATATTAAAGTTTATTTTATGACACTATTAAATAAGTGCAAAAAATAAAATACCTTGTAAATGAATACAAATAAACCCTCCCCTTGCTCAAACTTTGCTTCCTTTTCCTTTTCCTTGATCCTTTCTTTCCTTTCTCATTTTGTTTTCCCCCTTTCCTCCACTTTTGACCTTGACTAACATCAAAGGTTGCAAAAATCCCTTTTAAAAAACTGCTATAAAAACTGCTAAGAGTAATTGCCAAGAGTGTACCCATGATTTACAAGAGGCCTAATGAACCAAAATAATCCCCATCATTTCAACCACAAGTTTTGCAGCAGTAAGAGGTGAAGCAAAGCTAGCCATATCACATAGATGCAAAGTCCCCCTACCTTTCTTCACACTGTTAAAATTCCTGACATTCTTCACACTACATTTCACACTACACTACATTTTAATTCCAGTCCTTACACAGCTCAGGGAATTATTTGGTCTGCAGTAGTTATAATTTTATTTTGTTTTGTGAAGCAAGGTATTTTTGATCGAATGAAACTTACTTAGAAAGTTGTGAAGGAGAGACAGAGAGGAAATTTTCAAGAGAGAACGTGGCCTTCTCTGAAATGGAAAAGGTTGCAAGCAAAGCAACAGAGGCAAGCAAGTGAGACACAGGTTCAAGGGAGAGTGCTGCCTGGAAAAGAAAGCAGCAGTTATAAAAATTTTAGTTGCAAATGTTTTCTTGGGATAGAGCTTTTAAGAACTTTACTTTTTCAGAAACTTTTTTTAAAATTTTTATTTGTTAGTTTCAGGTATCTCTACATATTCATTTGCTTATCACCACTTAGAAATTGTGATTACTTTTTTAAATTTTTTTATTAAAAAAATTTTTAATAGTGAGACATCATGAGGTACAGTTGCAGAGTTACACATTTTTGTGCTTGGGTTTCAATTATACAATGATCAAATACCATCCCTCCACCAGTGCCCACTTCCCACCACCACGGATCCCAGTATCCCTCCCACCCCCCATCCCCCCCATCCTACCCTGTCTCTGTGGCAGGGCATTCCCCTCTGTTCTCTCTCTCCTTTTGGGTGTTGTGGTTTGCAAAAGAAACATTGAGTGGCAATCATGTTTGGTCTATAGTCTACTTTCAGCATGCTTCTCCCATCCTGGGAGGATCCTCCCAACACCTTTATTTGGTGTTCCCCTCTTTATCTGAGCTCCCTTTTCCCCTAGTATGTGTGGTTGGCCTCCAAGTCATGGAGTAAAATTCCTGGTACTAATCTCAGCCATTCTTGGGTGTTATTTTCCTATTTTGTTATTTTATGTTCCCCAGATGAGTGCAATCTTTCTATGTCTATCCCTTTCTTTCTGAGTCATTTCGCTTAACGTGATACTTTCCATGTAGTACCACTTGTATGTAAATTTCGTGACTTTATCTTTTCTAACAGCTACATAGAACTCCATTGTGTAAATGTATCAAAGTTTCTTTAACCAGTCATCTGTTCTTGGGCACTCAGGTTTTTCCCAGATTCTGGCTATTGTAAAGAGTGCTGCAATAAACAGGCAATAAACAGGCAATTGCAGATGTCACTTCGACTATACTTTTTTGCCTCTCTGGGATATATTCCCAGGAGTGGTATTGCTGGATCAAATGGGAGCTCAATTTCTAATTTTTTGAGAATCGTCCATACTGTTTTCCAAAAGGACTGTACCAGTCTGGTTTCTCTTCAGATCGTATAAATCTTTCGCCTTTTACTTTTAAAAACTTTCTAGTATATATTATACTGCTGTTCATTTCTATCATAAGGCTGGACATTATAACATGTGCCACCAGACTACTGTAACCTATTTGACAGCTTTCACGCACCTCTCAAATCCCCATCTATGACAAGCGCTGTTCTAGATTCCACAGATAGTGAAACCATGCAGTATTTCTCTTTATATGATTTATTGTTACTAAGTATAATGTCCAGAAGGTTCATCTCTGGGATCCTTGTGGCAGGATTAGCTTCACTGTGGGAAAGTCTCTTTGGCATTGCTCAGGAAGCCCAGGGGCCATGACTAGTAATACAACCAAACTGGATAGTTCTATGGTAAGGATCGGCAATGTGGCATTGCTAGGAAGGGCTCAGTGGGGCTGGAGGCCACCAGGGTTGCCTTGGCAGCACTTAGTAAGGAGACTAGAACTCAAATCTCTGCATAAGCTATTCCACTGGCCTCTGTAACTTCATTCTTATGGTTTAAGACTACTACACCCACAAGTATTACATACACAAGGCAAGGAAAAATTACCACTTCTTTTCTAGAGAGTAACATGATGCATATCTCAGAGTGCATGTTTACATAAGCTTATTGTAGACTGATACCCTCCAAGCTTCACTCTTTAGAGGCTCTTAAAAGGGAGTCTAGTGATTGCTTTTAACCATTAGGACTAAGACAAGGATAACAGATACTGCTCAACCTCTAGGACCTTCACCGTTCTTAATTTAGAACAATCTGCATTCATTACATAATACTTTACCACTACATCATTGTTCTGCAGGTCCACAGGGACTTAATCACTGTTATTTTCCCATACCACATAAAATTTATTGGAAGAGGCATATCCTGGGCATACTGAGTAAAGTCCCTCTCTAGCCCCACACATGCAAAAAATAATTCAAAATTCAAGACTTAATTGTAAGAGCAGAAACTATCTAACACCAAAAAGATAAGTTAGACAAGGGATAAGCTTCTTGAAAACAGTCTTAGAATTTTGACACCAAAAGCAAATACAACATATTTTAAAATGGTGTACAAGGGGGTTGGGGAAGTCCCTCTATCAAACTAAAAAAATTCTGCAAAGTTATGGAGACTATTAACAAAATGGAAAGACAACTTCCAGAATGTGAGAAAATATTTAAAATTCATAAATATATATCATTGGGGCTGGAGTGATAGTACAGTGGGGTGGGAATTTGCCTTCCACGCAGCAGAACCAGGTTCGATTCTCAGCACCCCATATGGTCCCCCCAGCACCACTGTGAGTAATTTCTGAGTGCAAAGCCAGAAGTAACCCCTGTGCATTGCCGTGTGTGACCAAAAAAGCAAAAATTTTAAAAAATAAATATATATCATTAAGGGGTTAATATCTATAATATATGCATCGCAATATTACTATCTTTTAGAGAACAATGAAATATTTTTAGAAGATTTCTTAAATATTCTAATGCGGAGGCAGAGAATTGGTGAATTTCAACTATATGTTGAAATAATATTTGCCATAACTTGTTATAATGAGGGAGCTGGGTGATTTTGCAAATATTATATAGGTAGTAAGCAATAACTTTTAAACTCTAATCTTTGTTTTCTTATTATAAAGCCTATGAATCTAATACACTAATATTCTTCTCAAATGCACCACATAGAAATCCACATACCACCTCTCATAGGTGATTCTCAATTGGTGATTCCCTGCTGTACCTAGTCTTGTATGGTTTTCTGTATCTTAGTATACATTTAACATAAAGTTTATAACAGTGTGTGGTTTATAGTAAATGGTGAAGCCAACTAAAAGAGTGGCAACTTATAGTCAGAAACAGTATAATAAATATTTTGAAGTGAAAAGTACTTTGCATTTTTGTTAACATATTCTATTTATAACTGATAGCGCCTTACAATAAGTGAGGTTTAGTGTATAATAGAAATTATCTTACAATATAAGAACATAACTAAAATGTAAAATTCAAAATAATTCATATGTTGTATGGCTTTTCATGTTCTTTATAGGCAATACAACTGTCGTCTAGTTTTAGTTTTGTGTCAGTGATTTCTAGCCATCAGAAGAAAAAACTCAAGACCCAATGACCTAAGGCTAAATTAAATAGTACCCTTGGAGCCTAAAATAATTTATATCCTTTTTAAAATGCCAAATAAATGAAAATATATGTCAAAGTCTCATGTTATCATCATCATAATTATAAGTAAAAGAATTTTTAAAGTGAGGTGAATGAGATCATTAGCATCATCTGTATGAGTACTTTAGACAGCCTCTCTAAGAAATTAGGCCATAACTAGTGTAAAAATGCTCCCTCTTTTGAAATGTTGCCAAGATATGAAAGAAATACTAGTTTTGAAATTTGTCCAACTTCTACATCAAGTCAGCCAGGTTCCTGAGATATATCACTCTGCTTTTATGTTCTTCCATTTTCACATTTTCTCAACCAGAGTTATGTATTTGTTTACTACTTCTCTATAGGATTTACTAAACAGGAACCAACTTTAGCCATAAATCCAAAAGCAATATGGGGATTTATCAGGTAGTAGACTACCTTGCTAGCTGGCTTAATACCTTGGCTCCACACAAGAACATTTTGTGCATACAATTTTTTAACTGTTTAGATTTAGTTTTATGCTTAGGCTGCTATAGTATTTCTTAACTAATCTATATTTTGGAACCATTTAGTTTGCATTCTAGTAGCTATATAATTAACTTTGCTATCAACCACCACATTTAAGGCATAATATGGTTTAATTATCTTTATCATTACTCTTATGATTATGTTAGTATTAATCACTACTACTGGAACTCTTCACCCTTCACCGTAAGCTTTGTGCTTTAATGAGATTGAAAGAACCTACTGCCATTACTAGAACAAAGTTGTAACAATAACAAAAAAAATTCTGTTGCACACCATTCCCTTCATAGTGAATCCAGAAAAGTCAACCCCGCAAGACAAAAATGCACAAGGTACTTTAAAGAAAGTTTTTAATTTCCTTTTGATACATTGCATAATATATTGAGATTAATGAGAATAAATATATAACTATTACAACAGGTCCACATTTACCATTTATTTTTAATTTTATGGTATATTATGAAGACATTCAGACAATATTTGTTATCTCATATATGTATTTAAATGTAACTTAAAATCTACTAAACAATAGCCACAAATGTCTATCAAAATTATATATTCAGGAAATAGAAAATAAGAATGCTTCTTTCCTCCTTCCCTTTTTCCCCTTCCCTTTTTCCCCCTCCCTTCTTCCCTCACCAACCAATAAACATTTACTAAAGGACAACAGTGTGTCCTCAAGAATCATATAATATAGGGGCTAAGGCAAACAAATAAGTTATTTTATTAGTATGAGGAGGCTACACTAATAGGTGGAAATCAAATTTGTGGAAGTGCCCAAAAAATGATTCTAATCGCTCCATCTAGATCCTAGCTTCTTAATCTGTGGGTAAGAACTGTATAGGGCTTGAGTAAGAATGTGGCAATCATGACAAAAATATTTTAAAATAAATTTGATTCACCATTAGTAAATGTTTGACTTATATGCCTATTTTGTATACCTGGGGTCATATTAAAGTTGCTCAGATGAAAAGGAGTAATAAGTAGAAAACATTGAAGAAGCCATAGAATAGATAAAAGATCTCCTTGACATCCAAGAACACACCCAAAAAATTTTCCACAATCATGTAACTAAGCAACTCAACAGAAAAAAATAAAGTAATACAGGTATTATCTTTTTCCCAAGATTGTCCTGTCCTGTCCTCCCATTGTTCATCGATTTGCTCAAGTGGGCCTAGTAATGCCTCCATCGTGAGACTTGTTACTGTGTTTGGCATATCAAATACATCTCGGGCAGCTTGCCAGGCTTTGCTGTGTGGGTGAGATGCTCTTGGTAGCTTGCCCAGCTCTCCAAGAGGGGCAGAGAAATCGAACGCAGGTCAGCTGCTTGGCCACGTGCAAGTCAAGCGCCCTACCTGCTGTGCTCTCCAGCCCGGTGTGCTATTGCTCCATTAATCCCAAGATTAATGGTTTAAAATGTTTTACCCAATTTGATATAGCCCCACTTATTTATCTTTGCTTCTATTTGTTTGGCCAATGGCACCGAAGCATAGAAAATACCACTAATTTCTATGTCATGAAGGGTTCTATTTATATTTTCTTTAATCTATGGATTCAGATATGACTTCTAGGTCTATAATTCATTCTGATTTGACGATTGGCAAGATGTTAGAGCGGGGTCTGCATTCATTTCTATGTACATAACCAACCAGTTTCACAACATTTGTTTAATAGGCTTTTCTTGCCTAACTTCATCCATTTTTCTCCTTTATCGAAGAGTAACTGTCTAAATTTCAAAGGATCTGTGTCTGGACGATCAGTTCTATTCCATTGGTCTTGTAGTCTGTCCTTATTCTACTTAACCACACTGTTTTTATTACTAGAGCCTTACAGTATAGTTTTAAGTTAAATTTGTCCTCGGATTGCTTTAGCTGTTCAGAGGTTTTATACATAAATTTCAACAGCATTTGTTCTGTCTGTTTTTAAAATACCATGGGTATTTTTATAGGGACTATGATGAATATGCACAATGCTTTGGGCAAGATTCTTGTTCTGACAATATTAATCCTTCAAATCCATGAATTGGGAGACATATTTCCATTTCCTCATGTCTTTTTTATTTTCATAGCAGTGATTAATAATTTTCTATTAGCTTTTGTTTTGGAGAGGAAATACCTGGCAGTGCTCAAGGGGTTACCCCTGGCTCTCTTCACTCAGGAATATATTCCTGGCAGTGCTCAGGAGACCATATGGGGTGCTGGTGATAGAACCTAGGTTGGCAACATGCAAGGCAAACACACTACCTGCTGTACTATAGTTTCTTGTATAGGTCCTTTTTTTAATTTTTTTATAATTTTATTTATTGAATTACCATGAGAGCAGTTACAAAGCTTTCAGGTTTAAGTCTCATTCATACAATGAAACACCTGTACCTTCACCAGTGCCCAATCTCCACCACCAAAAACCCCAGTATACCCCCATCCCACACCCTCCCCCTACCTGTGGGGCATATGATTTCCACATTATTCTTTCTCTACTTTAATTATATTCAATATTTTGACACCAGACCCACCATTATTATTTGGGATTTTACCCCAACACTCAGATCTGCCTAAAAGGCAACAGTGGACAATTTGTTTTCTATCACTGGTTATGAATAACATGTGTGGTGTGGCCGCAGTAGTGGCTGCACGATTTTGAAATTCCAAAATTTTAACAATTAAATCTGAAGGGATTTCTTGCCAAAAGCTGCTGGGTTCCGAAATTTGTTCCTGAGTCTCTGGGATCATGGCTGTTAAGCAGCTTGATCAGGAGCCAGAGAGACCGTTTGTGGGCGGCAACTCAGGGTCTTGTTGGGACAGGGAGAAAAGGGTCAGCTTCACCCCATCCCGTGAGGCCCCACAAGTCTCATCATTGAGGGCCCAAACCTGACTGTCCAGTGGCCTCTGGAGGATGGTGGACACCGAACCACCAAGGGGGAGCAGGCAGAGAAACAGCACCCTTTCCCCCTGGGGTGGTCTGGCAACAGTAATCTACTGCAGGGTCTGGACACACTTCTGTCAAAAGCCGCTGGGTTCCAAGATTTGTTTCTGAGTGTCTGGGATCATAGCCATTAAGTAGCTTGATCAGGAGCCAGACAGGCTGTTCGTGGGCGGCGACTTGGGGTCTCATTGGGATGGGGAGGAAAGTGCCGGTTGTACCCCCCATCCCGTGAGGCCCCATGTGTCTCATCACTGCGGGCCCAACCCTGGCTGTCCAGTGACCTCTGGAGAATGACGGCCACCAGGTTGCCAGGGGGAACAGGCCAAGGCACAAAACCTATTCCCACCTGGGGTGGCCCAGAGCCAGTAACCTACTGCAGGGACCAGACGCATTTCTGCCAAAAGCTGCTGAGTTTCAAGATTTGTTTCTGAGTCTCTGGGATCATAGCAATTAACAGTTCGATTAGGAACCAGAGAAGCCATGCCTCCAATTATATAGCTGAGCAAGAGGAGGTTTGTGGGTGTGTCTCCCACATACCTAACTTTTGGCCATTTACTTTCTTGGCAAACTTTGCCCAAATTTTTGGGGTCTAGCCAAAGGCACAGCAGCAATTTGGGGGTATCTGAAAGTCTGATGGTGCCATCAGTCTGCTGATGCACTAGCCTCACAGGTACAGATTGACCTGCTGGCGGCACTATACCCCCATCTTGTATAGGTCTTAGACCTCTTTTGTTGATTCTAAGGCACTTGATTTTCTGAGGTACAACAGTGAATGGGATTTTTTCCATTTCTCTCTTTATATATAGACATCTACTTATATCTATATATACAGATATCCATATTTATATAGATCTATCTATATAGGTATATAGATATCTATTTGGAGAGATACAGATGTATAGATATCTATAGAGAAAGATATATATATAGTGTGTGTGTGTGTGTATGTGTGTGTGAGTGTGTGAATGTGAAAAAGCCAAAGATCTCTGTGAGTAGATTTTTTCCAAAAGCAACCAAAACAAAGAACTGGTCTTCAGAAGGAAACTTCCCTTGTGATGAGTGGTGTGTATTTGATAGGGGGTAGGATACATTGAAGAAAGCACTCAGGTGGAGGGTGTGTTGATGGGATGTTTTATCATGAAACCCTACCATTAAAAGTTTATGAATCATGATGCCTAAAAATAATTGCTTTTAATTTTAAATGAAAACAAAATGTTTTTCCCACAATCTTCAAGATGAATCAAATAGGATGGACCATAGCACTGTAGGTGGCTATGTCAAAAGTTTTTTCAAGGCAAAGACTGACTTCTACCCATCCTCACTATAAATGCTCATTATAAACACAAAGTAGGTGCTTCATACATATTAACTTCAAACTCAAAACCTGATAAACATGCAGAGTATTAACAATAGAATTATGGAGCCTGTAGACAGCTTAATGGTAGAGCACAGCTTAATGCATGAGTACATCCCCAGCATGGCCCCACAAATGGAACAAGATCCCCATGGCACTGACATCTGGAATTCCCAGCACCACAGTGAAATACAAAGTCTCCAGGGCACTGCAACCAAGAGTGTGAGCACTGCCACTACAGAGCACAACCTTCAGCAAGCAAGCGAGGAAGCACCCCAACCCAGTCTGGGGTCTCTGGTCATCATAATGACTAAGGGAATGGGAAGAGAACCAAATCAATAAACTTGAAATGTTTTAATGAAAACGTTTGGATTTTAACTTATTTTTTTAATTTATTATTTTTAAGTAATGTGTTTTAGATTGCCATTTAATTGAGACAGCCAGATGGAAAAGGTCGAATAGACAGTTGGATATTCAGACAGAAAAGGTCTTTTCAAAAGCTTCAGCTTTGGAAATCATCAACACAGAGACACCAGTAGTTAAGTGATGCAAATAGATAGGCTCAAAAAGGAATATTCTGCTCAGAGAAACTTGCCAAGGACAGCAGTGGGGAGCATCAATATTTCAAGCTAAGGCTGGGGAGGATGAGTCAGCAAAAGAGCTTCTTAAAAATGAGCACAAAAGTAAAAAAAAAAAAAGAATCACAAATACTGTTTAATAACCTTAGGCTTGGCATGGGGAAGGAGTTGAGCTGGAAAATAAAAATAAAAAGTGGCCATCGGAATCAAATAAGACAAAATCTAAAACTTCACAGAATAACTTAATTTACTCATAAGTCAATTCAAAGAAAGATAATAAAGGGTTCATGTAACGTTTGAATGTCTCCAAAACTGTGCTCTAAGGAGAACTGTTCATTATACATTCATGAACACTCCAGTATCAGAAATTTATCACTTTTTAAGCTCCAAATCTTTGGGCAGCACTAAATATTAAAAAATTTCCTTTTCGGAATAAAAATTTTTCTCTTTGTGTCTTTCCACTAACACAACTTTCAAAATACTTCAAGATGTTGGGGCCAGAGTGATAGCACAGTGGGTAGGGCATTTGCATTGCACACGGCCAATCTGTGTTCAATCTCTGGCATCCCATATGACTCCCTAAGCACCACCAGGAGTAATTCCTGAGTACTTACCCAGGAGTAAGTCCTGAGTATTTCGCCAGGTGTGATCCAAAAAGCCATTATATATACGCCCTACCCGCTGTGCTATCGCTCCAGCCCATATATATATATATATATATATATATATATATATATATATGTATATATATATATATATATTATAACAGGGGTTGACTTCATGAAAAACAAGCATCCTACCCACTGTATCTGCTGAAGCCCTAGAATAAATTATTGGATGAAAATTTAATATTCCTTTCTGTTGTTTAATTTTAAATTTAATTAGGTCAATATTCACACAACTCTGCTGAATAACTGTAAGAAAGCAAGAAATACGTAATATCTTTTGAATCCCTTCTAGAACTTGGTTCTATGAGAAACAGATGAAGGTTTTTTTGTAGTAGAAACATCCACTGGAGAAATTGAAAAACCTGGGTTCCTGACCTAGGTCTGTGCTATTTCTGTGTCCTACAGCACTTAGTTGCTAAACTTGAGTTGAGGATCTTATTTATAAAACAAGGTTTTGGATTCAGTATACACTAAGATATTTTTGTGTGTGATTTAAAACTATAAAACTGGACAAGGGAGAAAATTCAAAGTGTTAGAGAGCATGCAATACGTTTATTCCCTGGTACCACACAATCCCTTGAGCACTGTCAGGATCTACACCCTAGGCAAGCCATCCTAGCACCAAGCCAAGAGTAGGTAGGTCCTCAGCATCACAGGGTCTAGCCCAAATTCCCCAAATTAAAATAAAATTGAAAAGTAAATTTAAATGTAAGTGTAATAATAAAATGTAGAAAGAGCAATATCTGGAATGACTGCTCATGACTCTGAGCATTTCTTCAAACTTCATTTTCCTTCTCAAAATTATTGTGCATCTAGAATAAGTTCCTTTGATACCACATTTTCACCTTACTATATATATATATATATATATATATATATATATATATATGTCACTGTCACGGTCCTCCCGTTGTTCATCGATTTTCTTGAGCGGGCCCAGTAACATCTCCATTGGAGACTTTGTTGTTACTGTGTTTGGCATATATATGTATATATATATATATATATATATATATATATATATTTGAGGTGATTTGAAATAAAATGGCCTTGAAATTTTCAACAAAGTAATCTTCCAAATCTTTTATGATTATTTGTTAGGATTTTAAATCTTACCTTTCACAAGAAGCTTTCTCTGAGCCTCTTTTAAAATTTTTTATTTTTGCTATACAATTTCATAGCATGATCTAAGGTGATTCATAAAAGGCAAAGGTAAAGGCCCTCCAGTTGTTCGTCAATTTGCTCGAGCGGGCCCAGTAACATCTCCATTGGAGATTTTGTTGTTACTGTGTTTGGCATATCGAATACAACACGGGCGGCTTGCCAGGCTCTGCCGTGTGGGCGAGATACTCTCGGTAGCTTGCTGGGCTCTCCAAGAGGGGCGGAGGAATCAAACTCGGGTCGGCCATGTTGGCTGCGTGCAAGGCAAACGCCCTACCGCTGTGCTATCACTCTAGCCACAAGGTGATTCATAACTAATTGATAATTTAAACAAATTATTGTCAGTGTTAGATCATTCTATAGGAAATTACTATAATTCAGGCAAAGAACAAGAATTGATAAAATAATATATATTCTAAAACTTCTTATATATGTTCATGGTAGCTCTAATAACTTTAGGGAGAAAGGATTCAATATCCCCCCATTATTTTGCATCATTGTGTTTTAAATGCAGTAGAAAAAACTATATAAAAAGACTCTTCTTTAATGTTATATTAAAAACATCTGTACCCTCAAGAGTTGGAGCCTACTATTTAATTCCCATTAAATTCTGCTGTCTGAATTATCATGTTATTAGGAGGAAAGTCCATTTACAGATATATTTATGTTTTACTTAAAAAGGGATTGCCTGATCGTTCTAATATAATTAATGTTTTCATGAGGTTTTGTCATTAATCAGAATATTAGAAGATTGCATTGTTCAACGCACACCAAGCATTTAGTATCTAATTAGTCTCAGACTGATGTTCTATGGATGCAATTCAGTTCTGCAACCAGGACTACTTCATAGTCTCTTCCCACGCTATCCATGCTCTCACTCAAGAAAAATATTTCTTACACAGAAAAGAGACCAAGAAAAATGTTTGTAAAGTAAATGTAATACAGCATTTTACCCTGAATTTAAATTCTGGAATACATGCAATTTAACTCACATTTCTTTAGGAGCCAGGGCATTTTTAATTTCAATTTAAAAGTGTAAATATTTGAGTATTTAAATAATTCAAATTTTCTTGAATTTTACCTCTGTGTTATTATCAAAGTTAATCACTCAATAAAATGAAGGAAATCATTAAAAAAAGCCACTTATGAGAAAGCTGAGACATACTCATAGAATGCTATGGATATTACAGTGAAATTTTAATTATACAAGTTTAAATTAAAAGAAAAAAGACTTACTTAAGATGTTCAGATGTAAATTTGAACCAGGATAATATAAAAACTAGCATTCTGTTGAGTAGAGCAAGCCCAGTATTCCAAATAGCAAGAGAGAGACATAGTACTGTAGACTTAAAAACTAAGTCTAAGGACAAGCAGATAGCTCAAAGGGCTGGAGCACATGCTTTGAAAGCAAAAGCTGTAAGTTTGATCCGTGGAACCATAGGGTATCCTGAGCACCACTAAAGGCTACCCCTGAATACTGAGCTGGGAGTGGTCCCCTTACCAAAAGCGAAGAAATAAACCAAAAGACACCTCAGTTTAGAGGGTAGAAAGCATGACCACCATGACAGCTGTGCAGGGAGGGGCATAGTCTTGGTACTCAAAGATACTTGAGGGTACCAGAAAGGCAAACAGAAATAGAGAATCTGGGCAGGCACCCCACTTTTCCCTATTGCTATCTTCAATCATCTGCTTCTCCAAGTATTGGCTCATTGCAGGAAACTTGGACTCCATGGTTTATGAGACCAACTCGCTGCAAATTAGAGTGGTGACTCTTCCTGCTCAGATTGACAAGTGCTAAAATACAAATATATATGTAATTGTTCCCATTCTCTCTGACTTTGTGCTTATTTTTCTTTAATTTTTATTTAATTAAAGAACCCTGATTTACAGTTGTTGATAGCTGGGTTTGGGCATACAATATTTCAACATCAATCCCACCACTAGTGTCAACTTCCCTCCACCATTGTCCCATGCACCTTCCTGCACCTTCCACCTTGACAAGCACATTTGAAAATCCTGTGGTTGTTTAGCTCTCATGTTTTCAGTGTTGTTGAGTCTGTGCTTTGAATATAAGCTATAGTACTCTCTCACATCTGTTTCTTTGTTTAACTTGTTTGTTCTGTTTATATTCCACATGAGTGAAATCATGTGACATTGGTTTTTTCCATATGACTTATTGCACTTAGCAGTTTTCTTAGGCCCACCCATGCTATCATAAATGATAAGTCTCATCATTTTATAACTAAGTAGTATTCCACTGTATTTACATGCCGCATCTACTTTATTCCCTTATCTTTTAAAAAATATTCTTAATTAATTTTAATGTAGTGGAGTTCATGCCAAATTCAATCAGCCTAATCAATGGTTGAATAAATAGCAATATTCCTACATTAAAATAAAAAAAATTAATGTAGACAAATGCCACAAATGTAGACAAAATTCTAGAGTTGAAATTAATTAAATAATAAAGCTCCATATTAAAATCAATAAATATAACATTGAATTTTTGATCAGAATGTGTGATATGTGTAGAAAGTAGATAAAGTACCAAACATGATAACCTCTCAGGGTCTGTATTGCAAACCATAATGCCCAAAAGTAGAGAGAGATTATGGGGAATCATGTCTGCCATGGAGGCAGCGGGAGGGTAAGAAAGGAGGGGCATACCAGGAATATTGGTGGTGGGGTGTGTGCACTGGTGGAGGGATGGGTGTTTGATCATTATGTGACTGTAACCCAAACATGAAAGCTTGTAAATATCTCATGGTGATTCAATAAAATTAAATAAATAAATAAATAAATAATCATTTTATTATGTAAAAAAATGAAATTTTAATTTGAAAATTGTTACATCTCATCACAGGGTTGTTAAATTGTCTTTGAATATACTGTGCTGTTTGTGGCTAGATGAGCCTTCAGTATTTTTACTTGTTGAGTTTACTTGGCTTCCGTGTTACTTCCCATCTAATTTGGTATGCTCCTACCGGAACTTCAGTTTTGGGAAATTAGGAGGTTTTGTGCAACCAAACATGTGTCAGAATGGTCCAAAGACTTCAAGATCTATGGTGTAGGCACCGGTGTACCTGAAATTATTCGCAGTTTGGTATCTCTGCAGAGACTATTAGTGAAGTGGTGGAGCTGAACCCTTGGTGTGACTGCGGCAGTGGAGTGTGGGTGTGGCTGCCAGGGTTTCAGCTGGGCAGGTGCTTGTCCCACTGTCTCCCCAGAGCATCCCAGCATTTTCAGCCACAGAAACATAAGTGTCCATAAATTTTAGTGCTTAGTTTGTATGTCCTCAGAGATTTAGTCAGGAGTTGATAGAGCAGTCCCAGTGTGTGAATCAACATCTATTCCCTTATTTTTAAATGTCCTCACTGGTCAGGAACCAGTTTTTTTTTTCACTTTAACTCCCCTTAGAATCTGTTCTCTGTATATCCTCCAATATAGATGCCATAGGAGAATGGGACACATTATGGGCCCCACACATGGGGGAATGGGTACTAAAATACTAGCAGAAATATGAAAGGAGCATAAAATGTTACATAAAGTAGCTATAAAAATAGACAAAAGCTGAGATGGAGCAATAGCACAATGGGTAAGGTGTTTGCCTTGCATGCGAACAACCCGGGTTCAATTCCCAGCATCCCATATGGTCCACCGAGCACTGCCAGGAGTAATTCCCAAGCACATGAGCCAGGAGTAACCCCTGTGCATTGCTGGGCATGATCCAAAAAGAAAAAAAAGTAGACAAAAGCTAGGCAAATAAAGAGAGATTTCCTTTGATTTGATAGAAAGATCTAATGTCAAGTGCTATATAGTCTAGAGTTTTGCCCTACTTGTAAGCTTCAAGTTAGCCTACCATATTTAATGGATGCTTTGAAAAAGGACTAATGACTTCTGGCTCAGAGACAAAAGACTTTATTACTCATTGCACAGCAAGTAGCATGAACATCATGTTGAGTCAAATCCATTTGTCCCTAAAGTCTTAAAGGTATGACACAAAGTTGTGTTTATGGATGTCAGATTCCATACATTGTGGAACCTTGAGTTTAGGATACCCAAATATTTTATAATGGGTATCCTTTTGCCTGGATGTGGGGTTGGGTATGCAGGGAGGGTGGGGGAGACATCATTTTCATTATATTAGACAATAAGCACATCTGCTCTATGATTCAGAAAAAGACATTATCTTCCAAAACTGTTTTTAAAATCTTTTAAAAATATTCTGAAACAAAAAGCATCTTGAAAGAATCGTATAAAATTGTCTCCCAACAGATAAGCTTTGAATTCAAACAACATTTAGCATTTGCTCATATGTGATCTTTCTCTAGACTTTCCTCACCTGAAATTGAGTATAGCACTCAACCCTAACTAACAACCATTTTACAAATCAAATCAACTCTCATGCATGAAAGTGCTCAGTAGCAATACAGCACTCTGTAAACGCAATGGTTTTTATCCTTGGGCATAATATGCCCAAACTTTGTTGCATATTATGAAAGTGAAAGAGGAAATTAACTTTGAACTTTTAAATTAAAAATCAAATACCAATTAATAAAGTACCTATTCAAGTACTAAATACGTTCCAAATTAGACTAGTCGTTATAAAGGTGAATAAGATACAGTCCTTGACCCCAAAACAATCAGACCGGAAAGGAAGCAATCAGAAAGGAAACTGTTCGAGAAATGTTCAGGTGATTGGAATAGTAGCATAGAAGTGCGATATATAGTTATCACTGACTTAAAGAGCTTGGAGGAATCTAAAATTATTAAATCTAGTAATCTCATTTACCAATAAGAAAGTTGATATCTAAAATGTCCGTTAACTCTTTTAAAGTGTTGATGACTATATGGACCATAAGAAATCATGTGGGACTTCCAACATGCAAATCATAAGCTCCAACCTGTGTCCAATCTTCCAAGTCTTGAATTGATTATCCTTTATTTTTTAATATACGTGGGTGCCCTTCCTAAACAATATAGTCAGAGTTTTAATGTTGTCAATTGTCTGTGGCAGTAAGCAAAAGACTAAAGAGAAGAACTAAAATAAATACGGCATAGTTTGTTCTAAATAGCATTTTAAATTAGAATTAGATGATTTTCAATATCTCTGAGAACAAGAACAATGGCATCACCGTCAATAGCATTTCTGAAGGTGAAAAAAGCAAATTTTGCTCATGATAAATGATGAAAATGGTAACTACACAGATAATAATAAATGGCTTTAAATTTTCTAATGAATGACAAGTCAAGTCACTGAAAAAAGCAACCAAAATGTATTCCATATGTAATTAACAACACTTAAACATGACATTGACAAATATTTAATTTATACAATAGCAGAATCACAGCACATGTAGTTTCTAAACCTCCAACTTGCAATAAATTGTGCAAAGATGCTAATACTAATCAGCATACCGTGTCATTTTTGCCTCAATGTTTTGCCTATAACATGTATATATGTATTCATATGTTATACATATGTGTGCATGTTATGTATGACATGATATGTGTATAATTGAGGTTAGGGATGGAAAAGGTAGGTCAAAATATATGCCTCATCCTAAGGATACAACATTATGTTAGAGCTCATGTTTTGTACGCATGAAACCCCCTGTTCATTTCCTAGAGAGCTTTACACACAAACAAATCATTTAAATGAATAAAAATTTATATTCTTTAATGTGATGACTATTCTAAGGAAACCATCCAAAACATAAAAATAATTTCATAAACACATATGACATTTATCATTTACAAATGAGAAAATTGAAAATAATGGGAATAGGGAATGATCCACAAAAGAAAATTCAGAGCAGTATTTGGATACAATATCTGAAAAGTTCTAGAAATGAGGTATAATTAAAGAATAAATTTCAAGGTGGTAAAATTGCTTATGGAAATAAAAATGGTAAATTCGGTTTGGCTGGAGTGTTAAAGCACATGCCCTTTGTGAGTGAGGTCGTATCATCCACACTGTAGGACTCTCGAGCATCACCATGTGTAACCCTGATATCTCCCTCAAAATTGTTTGTTATTAGTAGAAGTAGATTCAATCTGGAAAGATGAAGTGTTCTATAGTATGAGACTTTTACCCAAAGACAGAAAAGAGAGCCAGCAGGACTGGTCCTGGTTGGATGCCTGTCACAGCAGGAGGGGGGTGTGGGGAAGGCAAGGGGGGATTACAATAAAGAAGGGACCACCATGACAATGATAGTTGGAAATGATCACTGGACAAGTACTGAGTGTTGAAAGGAGGCAAAAGAACAGACATGATAACCTTTCAGCACTTGTATTGTAAACCATAATGCTCAAAAGGGGGAGGGAGGGAGGGACGGAGGGAGGGATGGAGGGAGGGGAAAAGCCATTGTGGCAAGAAGGGGTGTGGGAGGAAAAGGGAGGGAAGGAAACTGGGGATGTTATTGCTGGTGGGAAATGTTCACTGGTGAAGGATTAAGTGCAAGAATCTTGTATGACTGAAAGCCAATAATGAACAACATTGTAAATGTGTACCTCATGGTGATTCCATTTTTTTATAAGATCATATGTTCTAAAGACTGGATGAGGATAATGACAAGTGCCATGAAACTTGAAAGTGTTTAAAATGGTGACTTATGTTATTGTTATTTTACTACTATTAAAAAATCAGACACACATTTATGTGTACTATAATTACAATTAAGACATCAAAGTAATATACTTAGAATAAAATCTCACAACTGCCCTTTTATTTTTTTTTATTTTTTTTTTAATTTTGCTTTTTGGGTCACACCCGGCAATGCTCAGGGGTTACTCCTGGCTCTGCACTAAGGAATTACTCCTACTAAGGAATTACTCCTGGCAGTGCTCAGGGGAGCATATGGGATGCTGGGACTCAAACCCGGGTCGGCCAATGCAAGGCAAATGCCCTACCCAGTGTTCTATCGCTCCAGCCCCACAACTGCCCTTTTAAAAAGCCCCCTTCTCCTTTCCTCCCTCCCTCCCTTTCTCTCTCCCCACCTCTCCCTTTCTGCCTTTCTCTTTCTCACTCACACAAGCACAAGGACACTCAGAGAGAATAAATGACAGTTCTTCACAAAAAACTTCCTCCCTCAAACAGAAAAGCACCTATCAATATGTTACTATTGACCATCTTCCCTCTACATTGATTATGTACCTATTAAGCACTTAGAATGAATGCTAAGCCCTGGAATCAATAGAAGCATCTGAGATGTGATTCTTCCTCACAGAGCTTCCAGTCTAAGAGAACCAGCAAAATGAATTCATCTCGTTACTCAACTTTAAGTCAGCTATTTTACTTCTAAGCACTTCAAAGAAATTAAGTAAAATTTCATATTCATACTATTGCAATCTATATTTCTCATACAACTTGCTAGAAAACAAATTACTTTATTCCTTAAACTGACTTCTTAAATCTCATCTCAGTTCATAATTGTTATAGCACAAGGAAACCCAAGAATTGCCAGGACATTGATAACATTGACAAAATATTTTTCAGTGAACTGAGCTTACAAGCATGAGGTCCAGGACATACCTCAGAGAACAAGACACACATGAACACACCTTCTGCTATCAGTAACCTGGTTTAACAAAAAAGAAAGAAAAAGATAAGTCAAGGGCTATGGCAATAGTACAGTGGGCAGGGCACTTGTCCTGCATGTGACCAACCCAGGTTTGATCCTTGGTACCCCCAGTTCCACCAGGAGTAAGTCCTGAGTACGGCTGGGTGTCGCCCCCAAAAACCAAAAAAAATAATAAATAAAAGTAAGAAATTTAACTCCATTGCTAATAAGTTATTACCATACCTTTAAATCATTTTTGGAAAAGTATTCATTATTCACATAGAAAAAGGAAAAAAGAAGAGATAATCACTTCAAGATTATAAATCAAATAAACACACAAGGAAAGCCCCTTTTTTTAAGTCCATCCTCTCACTCATAATAGCTAGTCTAGAGGAACACAAATTAAGGCATCAGAGCAACAATTTTAATATTTAAATCTGAAAAGTAAATAATTATTATTAAATTCCAAAGATGATTTGCAACTAAAATTGATCTTGTATGCTAGGATACGGTCATGTTTAATATAATGTCTGCTGTGAAATAGATTTATTTCTTACAGTGTTAGGAGTATACCAAACTTGTATTACTGTGTGAGTAACAGAAAAGATTTGTTCTTGTGACTGGAGAGATAGTACTATGGTAGGGCTCTTGCCTTGCACACATCCAAAACCGGGTTTGATCCCTGGCATCCCATATGGTCCCCTAAGACCCACCAGGTATATATTCCTGAGTGCAGAGCCAGGAGTAACCACTGAGCATTACCAGCTGTTGCAAAAATGAAAAAAGAAAAAATGAGAGAGAGTGATTTAAGAGATTTGTTCTTTCCAAAAATAGAAAACTAAAAACCTAATCAAACACTAGGCAAAAATTCTGTGATCTCATTAAGGAAGCTTTGAGACCAGAATTAGAGTCAGTGACCAGGCATACACTATGTAACAAGGCCAAATCTGCCACAGGAAAGCACTAGAGGCCTCCTCCCATTTCTCCATGCATGGAATGAAATTCAGTAGTGAAAATGGCTCACAAATAAAACTTCAGTTATAAAGAAATGTACGATCTTAGGGCCGGAGAGATAGAACTACCTTAGGGTAAAGCAGTTGCCTAGCCATGGCCAACCTAGAAGACGAGAGGAGACGGGAGGGAAGAGATGGGGAGGAAAGGACAGGAGAGGAGAGGGCCCTGTTCTAGAACATGCATTTGCATATAAAAAGTTAAGAAATACTAATCTAAAGGGATCCACCTGATGGTCATGGAGAATATCATGCTAAGTTAAATGAGTCAGAAAGAGAGGAACAGACATAGAATGACTGCACTTATTGGTGGAATATAAAATAACATAACATGAGACTGACACCCAAGGAGAGTAGACATAAGGGCCAGGAATACTGCTCCATAGTTGGAAGCCTGTCTCATCAGCTAGTGGAGAAGGCAGCTGGAATAGAGAAGGGATCACTAAGTCAATGATGGTTGGAGGAATTGTTTGGGATGGGAGATGTGTGCTGGAAGTAGATAAAGGACCAAACATGATAGCCTCTCAGTATCTGTACTGTAAACCATAATGCCCAAAAGTAGAGAAAGAGTATGGGGGAAATTGTCTGCCATAGAGGCAGGGGGAGAGTTGGGAAGGCGGCAGGAATACTGGGGATATTGGTGGTGGAAAATGCGCACTGGTGGAGGGATGGGTGTTCCATCATTATATGACTGAAATTCAAACATGGAAGCTTTGTAACTGTATCTCATGGTGATTCAATAAAAATAATAATAATAATTTAAAAAATAAAAATAAAGAAATTCATCTATAAATCCCGTTGCACATATTTAACACAAGTCACAATTTAAACTTCTACATTCCCAGCACATCATTTTTTTTAATTTAACATTCTTTCCTTTTATTTACTTAATTTTTGGGCTTTGAGCCTCTCCCTAAGTGCTCAGGGACTACTCCCAGATGTCTGTTCAGGAGTCATCCTGACAGTGCTCAAATCTACAAACATGTTCATTGGCCCACATACAATAATTTATAAATATTAAACTTTTATATAAGACATCTGTACATCTAAGTTTTCTTCTCCTAATCAGAAAATTTGGCAACACCAGGCTCACATTTCAACATGGCCATAAGCAGAGTAAGTGGGGTAACTATCCCACTTATATACTGGCCAGAGTCTTCACCATTCCCTGAGGTCTCATCAACAATGGAGCTGAGGCTGAGGGTTAAAAGTCATTTGTCATCTATTTGGTCTCATATCAATGATCTCAATTCTATCCACCAGAATTTATTCTTTCAGATACACAGTTCAGGAAAAGAAGCTAATATTTTTATTATACCTTCTTTGATCATAGATCTTATGATACTGGCATTAATTTAATGAATAATATGCTACTCTACCTAAAATAAATATGACAATATTTTGTTTCATAACTCATTCCAAATCAGACACTTAAACTATTTCTTCTCGGAACTTAACTTTATCATTTTAAACAAGAACTATTATCAAGGGCAGTTACAGCACAATACATAGTTGACCACTCCCCCAGATTAAATTCAAAATGTAAGGTAATACGTTGAAATAGTAAGGGCAAGTGGTATCTTTGTCTTTTTGTTCACTAAGTCATCCCAAACACCAGAGCGAAGTGTTTAATAGATATGTGTTGAACAAATGAATAAATCTTTACAATGATTATAAAGTTACATAAATTCACACAAAGATCTTGAATGTTTAATTATAGAAAGGTATATGAATACTATTCATTTGTAGCTTATGTATGTTTGCGTGAACAAAAACCATTTTCTTTCAGTGATAATTAAAACTGGCAATAAAGATATGTAACTCTAACTAGCTTTTTACATGACCAGTCACGATTTGTTTTACGATAAGATTAATAACAAACTAGGTAAAATGGATAAAGTCAATTAAAAAGTTTAGTTTACTCTATATTATGCCCCCATATCTACTCTTGAGTCTAAACAATAATCACCCACTTCATCTCACCATAATCATCATCATTCAGCCAATCTTACAAAACTGGACAACTTCACCACATTACTTATTTATGGAACATTTAATGGTGTCCCAGAAATCAACATACCCAATTGCCCTTGGTTTCCTAAATAAAAAACATATTCCTACAATATTATTGCACTTCCAATGTCAGGATGGTTAAAAGGTATAAACATGGTGGGGGGGGGGTGGATTTTTTTTTAATTACCTTGAAAACCTGACTGAAAAACTACATTACTGTGAAACTGAAGCACACATACACAAACAAAAAATGATTTTCTGTTACTGTTATTTATTGACAGAATTATGAAAGCATCTCCAGAGCTCTTGCCACTATACCACACTGGTTTTATAATAGTCATTATCAAAATGTATCTGCTAACCAAAATGCAAGCCAATGAATTTTGACCACTCAACAAATGATGTGATGAACAAACAGATCTCCAAATAGCAAAGTCTAAATTCTGGCCCAAATTGGGTATTATTTATAAACACACCAATAATCCATCTAAAAGGAGTTTGCAGTAATGCTAAATATGTATCTCAGACACTACTCTCATATAACATTTCAAGAACTAAAGCTGATTAAAAATAGTTAAAAATGTTCCTTGAACTTTAAAGCTGCCCTCTGTGGGACCTCTGTGTTACAAAGTGTGAGATTTAGGTGACCTTTCACACCCCTTTTCCTCTGGATTGTCTGACAGGAAGGTGGCTCCTCTTTCTCCTTTCTCCTTGTATACAATAAAAGAGAATTAAAGTCAAAGCTGTTCCAGTCCATTCGACTCAAGTTTCTGAGAAAACTATAAATAAAGGCAATGGTATTTTATTGCTATGTATATGTCTGATAACCATTCAAAGAAGGAATTTACTGAACTCTGCAGCACCAGACTAATTTGCATATATACCCTAGGAAAAATAAAAATAAACCAACAAATAATGGAAACAATAACCATTTTTCCCACTTTAGATAAATTTGGAATTGCTTTTTAATTGATACAAATTAATAAAATTTTTTCAAGTAATATGGATTGACCAGTTCTTGAATTCTTTTTTTTTCTGTCATATAGAAGTTCTGAATTCTTGATTGCTATGACTAGTCATAAATTACTGTATCAGTACATAAAGCTCTATTATTTAAATAGATCAAGTTTTGGTACTGTAGAAAGCCTCCCCTCTTTTTTTTTTTTAATTTTTATTTATTTATTTATTTATTTATTGAATCACTGTGGGAAAAGTTACAAAGCTTTCAGGTTTATGTCTCAGTCATGCAAATATCAAACACATTTCCCTTTACCAATACTTATTTTTTACCCTGAAGAACCCCAATAAAACCCCACCCCCCACCCCTCCCCGTCCCTGTGAGGCAGATGAATTCTAGTTAACACTCTATCTGCTTTGATTAGATTCATTATTTCATTAAGATTCACCACTATTATTTAGAGTTTACCCCCCCCCCAAATCAGACATGCTGAAAAAGCATTGTGAAGTGATTTGCTTTCTACAGCTGGGTTCAAGAATTAAATGTTGGTTTTGGATTTCTGCTATTTTACCTATTGACCCTGGAAGTATTTCTACTGAAAGTCAGATAGTTAAGAAATTGGTTTCTGTGTTCTGGAGTCGTGGCCGTGCTGGAGAGCCGCTCGCGGGAGGCAACCGGTGGCCTTGGTAGGGCGTGAAGGGCGGAGCGAAACGCCCCCCTTCCCATGAGGTTTTAGTCACCCCCACACTCCCGGCTCATACCTGCTGTCCACAAGGCTCCCATGTGGCCGCCATCTTTCTTTCCAGAGAGGAGAGGGCGAATGGGGCAACACCCTTTCCCCTCCGGCAGACTTGCTGGGCTGGATCAATGCATAGTCCGTTCACTTTTCTGCTCCAAGCTGCTGGGTTCTGCATTAAGTCCTTGTGCTTCTAGGGCCATGGCCGTGCTGGAGAGCCGCTCGCGGGGGGTGACTGGTGACCTCGGTAGGGCATGAAGGACGGACCGGAACGCCCCCTGACCCATGAGGTTTTAGTCGCCCCCACACTCCCGGCTCATACCTGCTGTCCACAAGGCTCCCATGTGGAAAGCCTCCCCTCTTGAAGAGTATTCTAACAAAGCCTTCATGTTCTATTAGATGCCTGAGGTTTTTGTTAAGAGTCCTATGACCATGTAACACTTCTTTTTTTCATATAACACTTCCTTAGTTGTCTGTTTGGTTTACCCTAATCCTTTAAAAAAAAAAGATGGGGTCCCATTACAGTTGATAGGATGCTTCAGCTGACAGCTGACCCAGGTTTGATCCCCAGCAACATATTTGGTCTCCCCCGCTCCCCAAGAATGATCTCTGAGCACAGAGCCAAAAGTAAGCCCTGAGCACTGCTGGGTGTCGCCCCAAAACCACGTAAAAAAACCCGAAACAAAAAGATTATGATGCCAAGGTGAAAAAAAAGACTAGGACAAATAATGTACCTTGCTTTTTTTCCTTCTTCATATAGTCTTTTTCACAGTAGAGCAAGAGAAAACAAGTCAATTAACTTTGTCCAATATTTAATTATAATTCTCACTAGAATCCCTAATAAAACATTTTTTAAAAAAATAGTAAAACCCAACCAGACTCAAATAACACATAGAACAATGACCATATCTGTAGCACTGTAGCACTGTCCCCTCGTTGTTCATCGATTTGCTCGAGCAGGCACCTGTAACATCTCCATTTTGAGACTTATTGTTACTGTTTGGGGCATATCAAATACTCCGTGCAGGTGGGATACTCTTGGTAGCTTGCTCGGCTCTCAAACCTGGGTCGGCTGCATGCAAGGCAAATGCCCTACCTGCTGTGCTATTGCTCCAGCTCAATATGACCATATATAGTTACCATATCTAGTATCTGTAATTTTGAATGATGGTTTTTTTACCAGAAAGAAACGTTCTCCTTATAGTTCAGACCATTCTGCCCTCAAATATTTAATTACAAATAACAAATAGACTTTTCCAAAACATATTCTGTCACTGTATATAAATATATCTTCATAAAAACTTGCTTATAAAGAACCCCATAATCTGTCCAAAGAAAGTCAAATGTTTTTCTTTATTATTAAACTCAATAGAAAGCACCATATGTAGCAAAAAGATGCCATATACAATTAACACAGAAAACTGAAAGGTTTCAAATCTTTGCATGACCTTTGAAAAAGGTTAACATAGTTGCCTATTCACACTGTATAATGTGCAATTATGACTCGTGACTAGTTCATAACAGAAAGAAAAATTGAAAAGAAACATATACATATTTAGTAAAACAAACCTTGCTTGCTTACAAAGCTACCTTGCATACTCTAAGTTTTATGTGAAAAGTTGGCTTTGCCTAGCGCAAGGCAATAAAAAGAGCAAAGGAGATTTGTTTAGTTGCTTTCCTTCTTTTTGTCAAAGCACTGAATTCAGTCTACACCATAATTGCTAAGATGCAACATTATCACATTATCCAATCTTTCCGCAAAGAGTTTTCAAAATCTACTCCATAAAAGAAGCAATATAAATATAAATTGAATTGAATGACAACATTTGCACTATTGACAGGGGAAAGAGAGATATACCTTCACTAACTGGCTATTCGGGGAAAATTATAAAACAATTACAGCTACAATGAAGTAATTTGGGAGATCCAAGGAAGTGATTAAAAAGGCGTTATCTAACATAAGCATATAAGCTCGGATTCTTAGTTACATGTCACGCCCCATATGAATCACTGTCAGTAAAATAAAATATTCTCCTGAGAGCTTATATAGTATTCACTTTCCATCTGAATCCCAAGCAACCTGAAAGCCATATTTTCTAATAGTAATAAAAATCAACTTCTAAATAAGCCAGAATTTTCACTAATTCAAATAACTAACTTATCTATCATAGCACAGGATGAAATCCATCACATACATGTGTTATACACGCTGGAAATAGGTAGCTTTTAGGAATTCAACATAGATTTGAAGTATGATATGATTTTGTTTCTGGGAAATATGTAATTCAATTTATCAACCAGAATAGCATGGATCTAATATAATGCATTGTTTATGTTTTTACTTTGAAGGCATGTACTTAATAGAGGGCATACAGATATATTTAGTGCTAAAAATATGTTGAATTTCCAGTCATTGTGCCAATAAATGCATCACAAACCATTACTACATAAAGGATAATATCTATTTGTTCTGACTTTGTAGTCTCATAAATAAAAATATCTCACCACCCCCCAAGAGAGAACATACAGCACATTACAGTGACTCAAACAGTAAGACTCACCTATAAACAATCTTGCTAACCTATTTATATAATTTCACAATAGATTAAACTCATGAAAGACAGTGAAAACATATGTACTTAAAAATGTAGACATTTTAAGAGCCAGGGCAATAGTACAGTGGGTAGGGAGCTTGCCTTGCAAGTGTCTGGGCTGAGTTTGATCCCTGGCACCCCATATGGTTCCCTGAGCCCACTAGGAGTAATCCCCAAGCTCAGTGCCAGAAATCAGCCAGGTCAAGAGAGGGAAAAAAAAAGGGAGACATCTCATAAAGTTGTTCTTAACTCCTTTAACACAGACTTGTTTTTTACACAGTTCTCATTAAAGGTACATTTTTATTTATATATTTTAATTTTTAAAAAGTACACATAATCACATAATCTAGACGCTAAAACAGTATCACTTAAAAGTACATTTAAATGCTACTTTCTTCATTTCCAGTAGCCTAATGACTTCTTAGATTTTTGGTTAAAAGTAGAAGACAATAATTATCTGTTCTGTTGGATTGATAAGGACATTGAATCACTGTACTAATAGAATTACTTTCTAAAAATAACCATAAATAAATATACGTGTGTGTGTGTGTGTGAATGTGAGTGCTGGATAAAACTAAAAAACAAAAATAAACTTCCAAGTATTTACTTCCTAGGCCCACTTTCATCTCGTCCTACTTCATAGTGTTCTCCAAACCTAAGGTCAAATTGTTATCCAAAAAGACTCAATGTTGTGAAATAACTCCTCCTCCTCTAGGAGTAGGATCTAATGTGGCCCAAATAGTTTAAAATAAAATTAACCAAAGAATTTTTGTACAACATGGCAAGCTTACCGTGTTACATGCCTTTAAAAATTAATGGTTTATTATATATATCATATGGAATATTATGAAAGCATTTGGAACATACATGAGGTTGATTCAGCTAGTCTGGCCTTCATATCTAGTCACAGTCTGTGTCCATTCATTTCTTTTTTGTTTTGATGGAGCCTTACTATTAATAGATTGATGAATTGCATTTGGAAATGTCAGGCATAGATCAAAGGCAACCACAGTAGATAGTAATTTTATTTCAACTTACCATTTTTCACCAAGAAAACTAAACTGTGCTGCACAGTAAAGTTCCTTATTTTTACTTGAATTTTCAATGAACAAGACAGCTGCAGAATAATGTGACTTAATGAGGCATCCCTAATAAAATACTGCAGAAGTAAAATCAAGGCCACTAAACTGTTTGCACTCTGGTTATTTCATCTTCTCAAATATATTAGAAATAACAGATGACACTCCGCAACATTCCTACTTTGGGACACCCATTAGTGAGGCAAACATTCACCCATGCACAGCCTACAAATGAACTTAGATCTAATGGTACCTTTGATCAGGGACTAGGTAAGAAGTACCCGGGAAATGGGAGAGAGGCACAAGTCACCCTTCCTGCCGTGGGTAAATAAATCAACTGTAAAATGTATCTTCAACATTTTAATACTCAAATACATGGGGTAGAATGAGTAATCATTAAAATATGAAAGTTACTGGATGCTGGGTGACTAAAATTTTCTGATAATGAAATATCTTCTATAAAATCTTCTATTACCCCTAAATTTCATCACTATAAAATTTCTTAAAGGAAAAGTGGTCATGTCCAAAAATAGGTCTTTTTATGGCTGTGTCATCACATTTTTATAACTTGGATCTTAGAAAAGATTATAATGCAGTCTAGGAGCAAATATATCTTATCTGACATAAATACATCTCAATGAATCTTCGTTCTCTAATTTGTCATTGTTAAAATAGCCAATAATACTGCTCAGATACAAAGTCACACGTAATCAGAAACCTTAGATTCCCTTCATCACAACTTGTATGTAGCATGATAGGTACTTGCTTTAATGCCAAGGGTTTTTTTTTTTTTTGGTTCTTCTTTAAGGACATATCATGAAGATATAAGTGGGTGTATAGTTATTAAATTGTACTGAAGGCAAGAAAGGGATAAATATGTCTCAAAAAATGTCTGATTTGAATACAACAAGATCCTAAACTTGTGATCTGCCTCTTAAGAGTCACCTGTCTAAGCAGTGCAATGTCAGTTGACTATAACATTGCTCTCCGTTTTACATCTACAAATAATACACCAAATTTATTCCACTGCAAATTAAGAAAATGAAAACAATCGCCAATGTGGCTACAGATGGTCTGAAAAACTAGGACTGAGTAAAGGTCAACCTGTAAACAATTGACCTGGGATGATATCCAGAGCAGAACAAAGTAGAAAAAGAGACAAATCTTTTTCAAAGACAAATCAAAACCTGTAAGATTTTAGATGCCAGTTTTGAAACTACAAAGTTTATCTGGGTGAGAGTGCATTGGATAAGCAATTAAATGCAAATAGTCTTAATACTCTGGTTTTTAAAGGCCACTGAAGTGGTTTTAATCTTCTTTGCTGGTTATTGCAATTTGGCACTTCACACAGAAATGTTAAATTACTCATTTATCTTAACTTACTTTTTCCTACAGGATTAGTTTTAAAGTATTCAAAGTGTAAGTTAGAACATTGATGCCTGAAACATGCAGCTGGAAAGATCAGGAACCCGATAATTATCAACAGTCACTGAAATTCATTCTGCCCCTAGGGGTCTTTAAACAGTGAGTAGTTTGGAGGTACTTTTCACAGGTAGGTTGGTTAGATTTGGGTCTGTTTTTCTTGCAGAATGGCTTTGCAGAATTCAGAGGAGGATTTAACACTCACAAAACAAGGATTTAGGTATTGGGTCTCTTTGGGTCTTTGTTTTTCTGTCTTACTGGCACAAGCCATAGTCTCCCTACACCCCTACACGGGGCAAAGACTGCCTAGGAGCCAAGGTAGTAACTACCCATAAAATTTCCAAGGCTTCGGGCGGTTCTTTAACGCCGGGACTGGCAGCGGAGACTTGGCATTGGAACCGAGCTTCCACCCCGGGCTCCGCCAGCGCCTGCATTCTGCATTTCAAGTAGAAACCAGACAGCTCAGTCTCCAATTCTAGGAGAAATAGGGCGACGGATCTCAAACTTTCTCTTGCAGTTTCTGGAAATAACACATTCCCCAGTGGCGTGTGAAAATGAGTGGCCTAAAGAAAACATTTCTGGGCGCGAACCCGGTCTTTGGGAACTGACAGGAGACTGCACAGCAAAGGAACCAGACCAAAACCAGTGCACTAATAGTCAGATCGGGAAGACATCTATCCGGGAAGAAGTGCAAAACCTTCCATTTCTCAAAGGAGTTCTTTTTTTCTGAACGCCTGTGCGCAAAAGTGACCCTTCTCAGGCTTGCTCCTATCCTGGCACAAAGCCTGGGTTCTCAAAGCTACATAAACCTTTAAACTGTTGGGGGAGTCCGCAAACTTAATTAAGATGATTCTTCATGAAAATAGAGGTGGCAAGGTCTCCGAGAGGCACTCATCCTCTGCACACGGGGCCAGGGATGAACTCATCAGAAGTGGACCGAAAGTGGGGGTTCACATAGGCGACCCCACACGTCCCACGGATCCTCCCCTGGCAGTGACCCCCTCGCCCCCCAGTTATTAGGAGTTCAATATGGTTGCCCGGCAGCGTTGGTTTGTTTGAGGGAAACAAATGATAACCCACTTCCCCCTTCGGCCGGGTTGCTAGTGTGAAAAGGGGGAGAGAAAAAGAAGCAAAGGGAGGAGGGCGGCACCGCGCTCAGAGTCTCCTGCTAGCTCCGATCCGCGCCCCTGCAACCCCGCCCGCTAGGGAGCCACCGGACGCCGTACCAGCACCCGCTCTCCCCTCTGCCTTTTGGGGGAGAGCCCCCTCATGCAGTCCTCCGACTCCAGCAAAGGGGACTAGGGCATTCCGGCCCCGGGTACCGCCAATGCCCCAACCGCCGGCGCCCGGGCGGCCCACCGCGAGGCTCGCACCTACCTGCAGCCCGGCTTCCCGGTGGAGGCAACACCTAGCGATGCTCCGGCAGTTTCCGCGGGCCAGCGCCAGCCTTATCGCTCTTGCATCGCTTCCAAGATGCCAATCCGCCGTCACCATGCAGGGGCATAAGGAACCCCAGTCTGGCGGTGTGTGTCTGTGTGTGTGTGTGTGTGTGATCGCGAAGGGCGTGCGACTGTGGCCCTGAGCGTGCGTGTGTGCGCGCGCGCGCGTCTTGCCCCCTCGGATGGCAAAGAGGAATCAGGAATCTCTTAACACCCGAACTGGAGTTCCCCACCTAGCGCGCGGTGGAAGGTGGAGTGCGGGATCCTAGTTCCCTTTTTTCCGCCCTCGTTATTCCGCCGGTTAAAGTCATTAAAAGATTGGTGGACCGAGAAGCCGCCAAAGTCCAGCAGCTCGCGCCCGAGGTCGCCGGGCGCCCTCGCCGGATGGGGCGCCGCGCTCGGCTCCCGCGACTGCAAGGATCCAGGAGTCACCGCTCTTATTCCGTCTCTGATTTGTTTGCTCTTAACGCCCAGTAAGACTTTCCCTCTCGCCTCCGTAGGCTGCCCCTGTTATACACTTACATATGCACACATCCCTCCTCGTCTCCCACCCAACCGCCCCTTTTCCCCCCTCTCCCTCTCTTTTTATCTCTTTCTCTCTCCGGGGAAAGGCAATTTGGACAGAGCAATTCACCTCCAAGAGAGCAGTCTGCCGCCGACTTGTCGGGTGGCCTGGCTCGTTTAAGTCCGGGTGCCCAAGCTGCCGGTGCCGGAGTTGCTGGGTACGTTCGAGGGAACAAGGAGAGTCTCAGGCGTCCTCCTCCGCTCGAAAGACTCCCAGGACGGCGTCTCCAGTGCTCCTGCTCCCGCGGCTAGCAGAGAGGTGCCCGCTTGTGCCCTCTCCGAGACTTTGAGCCGGGTCCCGCTTCCTTAGCAGCAACTCCGGGCCAACAGCAACCCCTCGATGCCGCCTCCAAGAGCTGCGGACAGAGCCCGGAGCAGCGTCGCCGCGGCCAATCTAGGCATCCTGCGTTACCAGGCAAGAAAATTCGCCGCTGTGTCCCGGCTCCCGGTATTCTCACTCCCCGAAAGGTGCAAGTTCCATCAGCGAACTCACGCGAGCAGGTGTTGCCTGTGTCACTTAGCTAAAAGCGGCAGGAAAAGGAAGGGAGCTGGGAAAAGAAAATACAGCTCACCAGAAGAAAAAAGAAATGAACGGCTGCGTAGAACCGCCTCTCTGCCCCTTACCCTAAAGGCTGTACTGTCAAAAGTCACCTTAATGCCAGAAACCCCCCTCCCCTGTGCCACTCAGACCTCTTATTCCACCCCGCTTGGCGGTCCAAGGTGGATGGAAAAACTGGCCTCCCGTAAAGTGCAAAGAGAACGCGAGGAGAGAAGAGATCCCTGACTCTCCAGGTTGAGTTGAGCAGTAGAATGGGATGGTGCGACCGGTCGTCGTTACCTCCCTCCTCCACTCTCGTCAGCCAGTTCCGTTTGCAGCCGCCGCTGATGCTGAGAGCAAACTGCAGTCCTGCAGAAAAAGTCCGACAGTGAAGGATGAGAGGCTGGAGGCTAGGATAAATGCTGGACTATGTCTCCCTCTAGAGGGAGAATCGGATTAGGCATGTTCCTGGATGCAACTAGGACAATCTCGGTCTAACGTCAATCATATTGGCACCTTCGACCTCCGTCCAGCTGGGGTCAGTAGCAGAGAATGCAACAAAACACATACGGACTGTCCAAGCTTTCAGGTCGCTCGAGTGAATGCACAAACTGACCACTTAATTAATATTTATTGCTCCCCACCACCGTTCCCAGCGTGTGTGTTAATTGTTCAAGTTGCAAAAGAGCAATTAAGCACATCAAAATTCGATGATTACATTAAGAGCAGAGACTCGGATATTTCAAAAAGCCAATTGGCAGATACCCTCAAAGTTTAGAATAAGGTCATGACAATTTCATATTCTTCTTTTGACCTTGTTGCCCTCTCCATGTAGTAAACCCCTAAACTTTTATTCTCTTCTTTCCTGGGTGTCTTTTTGCTACACGCTTACCGCTGTTTTTGCGGAGGACACAGGTGGGTACTGTCCTGACCTAGATGTCATTATTAGAGGGACGATTTCCCCAAGTTTCCTCCCAAAGAAAAAGCAAAGTAAGATTTAGTATTTGCATTGAAGCCATATGTAAGCAGAGCTATTGCTTAGACATTACAAAGAAACCTGATGGTATTTACAGAAACTTAATAGCAAGACTCTGAACTACGGTATCCTTACAGATTTGGTCAAATTAGATGTTGGTTGAAGCACTTCTATAAACTCAAAGAAAGGGTCTTCTTAGGCTCACTTTGATCAAATTATGCAATAAACAAACCTTATCTAGTTCATCTCATGATGAGATTTGAGGCTGAATACCTAAAATACGGAATTGTAATGTTTTGTAAAATATGAGTTACCTCCTCTCCTCAGTCCCTGTGCCAGATATTTTGAAACACAAATGTAACATTCCATTTTATAAAACAATAAATAAATTAATGAAAAAATAATAATTGAATTAATTATAAAGAGTTAATGTTGAGGTAAGATGTTCTATTTCTATATATTTAAAGTTATGTTTAAACTCCTTCCCAAAATTCACTATTCACTTGGAAATTTAAGAGCAGGTCTGTTTTAATTTGATAACCTAGTTTTGTATACATTAAAGGATTTACAATAAATAACTCAGACTAACTGCTTTTTTAAACAATGAGTAAAAACAAAATCACAGAGATTTTCACTATTTTTACTAAGTATATTTTATAGATTTGAATCAGTCTAGCATATGGCAGTCATCTGAAGTATCCTTAAATTATTTCTTTCAAAAGATCCATATTATGTGACCAAACATTTTTATTCCTTTATCTTACCTAGTAAATGATTTTCCTAAATATCAAAGTTTATGTTTCAAAATACCTTGCAGGGAGGTACTAAAGAGTTAGATCAAAGCATGCTTTTGAGTCAGGAGGCCGAGGTTTAATCCCTAGCATCTTGTGGTCCTTTGAGTACCACAGGAGGGACCTTAAGTTCAGAACCAAGTGTAAACTTTAAACACTATCAGGTGTGGATCCCCCAAACCAAAAAAGAAACAAATATAATAATACCTGTCAGTCTTTCGTTGCAAGCCTTACAGAAATTCTGTGTACTATGTCTAGCAGTAAGCTGGAATCCAAGCAGGAATGGCTCTGGAAATATAAATATTTCCAATATAAATATCTTCTTCCATGAAAGGAAGAAGAACAATTTCCAAAGTCATCTAGGAATGTTGGCCCTCCTTTTCCACAAGAAATTCAAAGGATGCAGCAAAAAAATTCTAATTCATTAGCTCTTTCTCGTTGCAGGAAGAGCTATAATTTTATCATATTGTAACACTTTATTTTATTGTTAAAATACATGACCTTTTTAATCTTTGTTTTCCTGTTTAGCCCAATGTTTATTAAAAATATATAAAGGATTATTGGAGCTGGAGCAATAGTACAATGAGTAAGGTGCTTACCTTGTACACAGTGAACCCCAAGTTCTAGCCCCAACAACCCATATGGTCCCCTTTGCCCACCAGGAGTAATTCCTGAGAGCAGAGCCAAGAGTAACCCCTGAGCCACTGGGAATGGCAAAAAAAAATTAAAAATATATCAATAAAATTATTAAAAATAAAAGTATAAATTAAATACAAAATATAATAGAATTTCTAGCCATAGGAATATAAAACTCAGTAATAATCATTAATAACCATTGTACATTTGTACGTATCCAGATAAATAATTTTTAATGATTTTTATTAAAGTATTTCTATTTCTGGCAACTCATAGACTTTAATACAAAGTCAAGGGTAGAACACATTTTTTTCCCTTTATTTTATTTTATTTTTTTTTACAGTTGTAGATTTACAATTTTTTGTGCTTTGGTTTCAATTATACAATGATCAGATACCCATCCCTCCACCAGTGCCCATTTTCCACCACCATGGATAATATCCCTCCCACCCCCATCCCCCCATCCCCCCCTGTCTCTGTGGCAGGGCAATCCCCTGAGAACACATTTTTCATATGTGTTCTAACCCAGTACTACAAGAAAGAAAGAAAACAAATTCATTTGTTTTTTCTTCAAAAGGAGCAAAATGGCAAACACTCCCAAATCTATAAAAATTCTAGATGATACTTCTCGCTGTCTACTTCAACTATCTGCCTCTTCCCATGATAGCAGTTTTTTTAAAATGTATGTTTTTATTTAAAGTTAAACTTAACGGATTGTAACTCCATATTTGAGGGCTTACTAAAATTCACTTTGGGAAATGCTAAGATTTCTGCTATAGGTTTTATATGTTGTCTTAAATCTTCTCTCAAGTTATCACAACATCCCATAAAGTAGATGGTGTACCTATTGTCCATGTGACAAAACAGTGAGACTCAATTTTAGGCATTCTTAGGTAGAGCTAAGAATCAAACCAGAGGCACCTGAAATCAATGTTGGTATTGAATTTTTGTTTGGTTTCATTTGCATTTTAATTTTCTTCCAATCCTCCCCAGTACCACCACTAAACACGCTATTTTCTTTATTAAAAATGTTCAGTTATGACCATGGAAAAATTTTAACCAGGGAATTTTGAATCCAAAAATAAAAATTTCACTAATAAAAATTTAAAAATAAATAAAAAATAAAAGTTCATTTTAATTTAAAATAAATAAATAAAAGTTGGAAGAAGTTATTGGCAGAAAAAGAGACAGAGACAAAGACATAGAGAAAGAGTAATGCCAGTTTCTCTCAAGCACTCAGACAGGGTCTAGAAAATTTAAGCAAATTAGTAAAATTTTCAGATTTGGGGGCCAAGATATAGTATAGGGTTAAGGCATTTGCCTTGCATGTGGCCAACCAGGGTTCAATCCCCAGCAGCACTAACTGCTGTGTGACCCCAAAACAAACAAAGTTCAGATATTCAGCAGAAATCAGATAGCTCAAGGAGTTAGAGTGCATGTTTTGAATTCAGGAACCCAGTGTTCAATTCCAAACAGCTTGTTCGCCCTGAATTCACCAGCAGGGCACTAGTACCCCAACACTGAATCAGGAATAGGAGAGTACCACCAGGTGTGTCCCAACAAATAAACAAAATTTCTTACTCCTAGTACAGAGGAGTTGTACCACATATCAGCTACTCACTTCCACTTATCTCTTGATACTACTTTTTTTCTTTCTCAGTAATGATCCTTCCACTCATTTGTTACGTGCTTTTATGTCATTAGGTGAACAGAAGGAAACTCAGAATTCATTTCACATAACCCAACATTAAATATGTATGTTAGTATCTTAGAATGCTCATCACCTACCATAGTACCTAACACACAATTATGTATCAGTACTTTGTGGTCTATTATAAATAAACTCAAAGCATCATTAGAAACAAACACTTGAAGATAAATCCACAGATTGATAAGGAAAATAAAACCCTAAATCTGGAAGACTGTCCTTTAGTAGTAGGTAGGAAAATGAAACCAGCCACACCAAACTTAGTGGCTTTAAGAATACTTATTAAGTGAATCAATCTATGGATTAGCAGTAGGGATTAAATACAGCAAGGCTCAGATGAAAGTTATTTGGGGCTCAGTTGAGTTTACTCATGAAGCTATAGTAGTTATAGTGCCTGACCATTGGCTGGTAGTTGAAGTATTGGGAAGAAACTAAACCACATGTCTCCTACATTCCAACAGGCTATTCAAGTAGTTTTATATAATGGCGATCACAGAACAGACTTCCAGGTGGAGTAAGTACCATTGTTACCCAAGCACTTTTGAAGTCTGATTACATCACGTTTGCTATGGCCAACTTTAACTAAATGCTTCATCCAACCAGCAAGACTCAAACAGTGATAAAAAAGACTCCACCTCATAATAGACATAATACCTCATAAAAGACAAAACACATTAAAAACCTAGGCAGTGGAGAGATAGTACAGCAGGTAGGGCGCTTGCCTTGCAGGCAGGTGACTTGGGTTCCATTTCCAGCATTCCATCTAATCACCACAGCACCACCAGGAGTAATTCCTGAGTGAAGAGCCAGGCATGAATCCCTAAGTATCACCAGACATGGTGTTAAACCAAACAAACAAAAGTAGTTTGTTTCCTTAGGACCACAGTAATAGTACAGAGTGCAGGGCATATGCCTTGCCCTCAACCCACCTGGCTTTGATCCCTGGCATCCAAAATGGTAAACCAAGTCCCGCCAGAAGTGATACCTAAGCACTGAGCCAGAAGTTATCCCTGAGAACTGTTGGGTGTGGACAAAAACAAAACAAATTTTCTTTTAAAAAATTTGTTACCTGGGGGCTGGAGTGATAGCACAGCAGGTAGGGCATTTGCCTTGCACGCAGCTGACCCAGGTTCAATTCCCAGCATTCCATATGGTCCCCTGAGCACTGCCAGGAGTGATTCCTGAGTGCAAAGCCAGGAGTAACCTCTGAGCATGGCCAGGTGTGACCTGAAAAGCAAAAAAAAAAAAAAGTTGTTACCTGATTTTGAATTACACACTCCTGAAACATAATGATATGTAATACAATACTACTTCACCAAGGAAAAAAGACAAATAGAGAACCTGGTACAGGTAAAGAAAAACTTGCTTTTACTGTTTTGTAATCCAATACAATGGCTATCTCAGAAGACTACCATTTTGCACAGCTTAATTCACCAGATATCCTGTGGACTGACTTGTGTAAAGCAAAATCCATTTCAAATGAAAGGATTCCTCTCTTTGGTGAGAATGAGCAGTTTGTCCAGAAAATCAGATCTCTGAACTTGCTCCTGTTGTGTTTAAAAAATACTAAAATACTATCTGTCCAACAGCTTCCACAAACACAATGGAACATGTCTCTGTAATTCTTTGACTTACTAGAAATCACAAATTTTCCAACATACATATTCTATTTGTTTTAGCTACTGGAGTAAGCCCAAGGTTTTTATTTACAATTGTTTTATCAACATAATTATAAAATTTGACTCAAACTAGAAATCATTAGCACAGGAGGTGATAATGTCTTTGATACATGGACAGGACTTCATTTATTTGGGGGTGGGGACTGAAGAGATAACACTGTGGATAGGACTGACTCAGGTTCAAGTCCCAGTACTCCAAATGATCCCACAAGTACTACCAAGAGTGATCTCTGGGTATTGTCTAGAGTAATCCCTGAGTACTGCTGGCTGTGGCCCAAAAACCAAAGGAGGGAAACAGCAGACTTCATCTATTTTGGTTATTGAGAGACTGTTCACTTCCTGATCTTTTAGCATGTTCCAAAGAGTTAAGATCAGTAATCACTGTATCACTGTCATCCTGCTGTTCATCGATTTGCTCGAGCAGGCGCCAGTAACATCTCCATTCGTCCATGTCGCAGGTTAGTGTATCCCGATGGCTTATTGGGGGCTCTTTCAGGGTCGGGGGAATGAGGACCATCATTGTTACTGTTTTTGGCATATCAAGTATGCCATGGTAATACTAGTAATATTAGTAATAAATGATATCTCATGTGGACCTGAGAGAAATCCTTGGTCTCACCACAACATATCCACCATGTCTACTATACCTTGTTTACTCCCACTCATTGACTAAGGCTCGGGAGAGGGCTATTTCCTCTAATAAATTGTCTGTAATTCTCTTAATCCACTATATTAATCATTTCCCTTATGTACTTCCAAATACCTAGTATTGCTCTACATCTTAACACAATGTTGTACTGTAAATGATTCGAATTTAATGGATTTTTTCACATACATCCAGGTGGTGCATTGTCTTTTTTTAAGCCAAGTAATTTATTAAACATTCACTCTACATCTAATGGGCTCAGAGCATGAGGAGCAAAAAAGGAAAAGGAATAGCCAAGAAGTACATAAGTCCTATTCATTCTTGTTTCACCTAGAAAAACTACAGACATGACATCTATCACAAAACTGTGATACAAAATGAATGGGCACTTTCACTTTAATATTCAATAATAATGACTTTAAGCCTACATCCTGGTGATCATAAGAATTATATTCACTAGAGAGTAAACTTCTCAGTGACTTCTGGCAATCTTGAAGAATGCTCATAGGATCCACAAAATTTGCCTCCATTTGCTGCTTGTCTACATGCAAAAGTGTGTGTGTATGTGTGTGTGTGCACACGCACAAGCACAGCCGAGATAAATAACTCAAACATACTCCTTAAGATATGTCTTGTCCTGCTGACCTCGAGTCCCACCTGTTTCTTTCTATTTCCTACATTCAGCTGCTCCTGTGCAGAGTTTAGTGCCAAGTCCCATTTTAGAATAGTAACTGAAGTCCAGTTTTTCTAACAGCCGAATCATAGTAGTTCCTAGGAAACAGGGGTAGTTCCACTTGTTCACCATATTGGAATCAGTCAAAGATCAAAGAAAATATAGTCCTATGCTTCAAAATTTCAAGGTCTTTATGACTCACTGGTTTGAGTTGAAAGCATATGGACAATTTCCCCAAGGTGCGCACACACTGCCTGAGCAGCTAAGTAAGTTTCATATGAACCCAGTACAAGCCTGTACACTGCCTGACAATTAGATATTAGAGCTGAGTTCAGGTCTCTCTGCTCTAGTTATCTTCATCCCTTGTGAAGCTGCAGTCAATGATAGGGAGGACGGGATGAACCTCACCCAAGATATGCAGGGACCCGTGGCTGAGATCTCCAAGCCCACTTGGATGGGGACTGGGCCTCCTCCACCCAGGTTCCCAGTTTTCCAGAAACTTGGCAGTCACACCCAGTGAAATGTAATCTCTTCAACGGCCAAGACCCATAGATTATAAACTAAAGCTCCCAGGAGAGAACAGTACACAATTTCCTGGATAGAATGTAATTCTATCCATAAAAAGCAATACAAAACAAATCGTCTAAGAATTGCCTTTTCAGTAGGTTTGAGTGGTGGTGGGACTGGTGTAGAAATATCTAATGTAACTAAAGTAAAGAGAGTGTGGGGGGAATTGTCCGCCACATAGGCAGGGGAAGGGTTGGAATGGGGTTGGGGGGGAGGGGCAGAGAATACTGAGGATTTTGGTCATGGAAAATATGCACTGGTGAAGAGATGAGTGTTTGGTGGTTGTATGACAAAAGCTCAAGCATGAAAGCTCACGGTGAATCAATAAAAGGGGATGGGGAAATAATAAAATAAAATTTAACATTCTGAATTTAAAAAATTAAGCTTTTCATCATAAAAAAATTATAGGGAGAGATAAGGTGAGAAGAAAAATCTTCGTCTTATTTGCAGAGACCCAAATAAAGGGACCCCAGTAGAAAGCTTGCTACCTTCCTTGTGATTTGGGAGCAAAAGTGAGAAATAGAGTGAGAAGTTCCAACTCTTGCTTCAAAATCACTTTCAGCAGACGCAGAAATTTTTTTAACTTATTAAATCATCATTTGTTCGAGCGGACACCAGTAATGTCTCCATTGTGAGACTTGTTGTTACTGTTTTTGAACTGGAGTGATAGCACAGTGGGTAGGGCATTTGCCTTGTGAATTAATTTCACTTGATCACTTGGTCACTTGATCCCCCGTTATTCATCGATTTACTTGAGCGGGTGCCAGTAACGTCTCCATTCAGCCCTGTTGCAGGCGAGCATAGCCCAATGGCATCTGTTCGTTCTAGGAACATGCAGAGCCTCAAACCAATCATTCAGGGTCTTGACAAAGAAGTCTGACCATCTTGTAGGTGGGCGTCCATGCGATCTTTTAACGTCCCGTGGAATCCAGTCAGTAATGGTTCTAGTCCAGCGGTTGTCTGTAAACCTCATTATGTGTCCAGCCCATCTTATTTTTGATGCCTTGGCAAATGAGACAGCGTCCCTGATTCTTGAGCGTTGACAGAGATCAGAACTCCGGATTCTATCTCTCATTTGAGTGAATCGTGATATTCCAAGCATAGCTCTTTTGATTCCTCTTTGAGAGACCCGAATAGCGTTCTCATCCTGTTTTCTTAGGGCCCAAATCTCTGAGGCATATGTTAATGCAGGAAGAACAGTGGAATCAAAGAGATATGCTCGTAGCTGGAGGTTCTTTGTCCTCTTAGTTATTTCTTCAATGCTCTTGAAGGCATTCCAAGCCACTCTCTTCCTCCTGCACAACTCAGGTGCCAGGTCATTCATCATGTTGATTTCTCGACCTAGGTATATATAACTGTTGCATTCAGAAATGGTGGTTCCGTTGAGAGTGAATGGAGTGTCAGGAACGAGGCTGTTTCTCATAAACATTGTCTTCGTAAGATTCAGCTGTAGTCCAACCTTTCCACACTCATGGTCGAAGTCGGTCAGCATTTGTGCCGCTTGGCTGATGTTCGGTGTTATTAGAACGATGTCATCAGCAAAGCGGAGGTGGTGTAGTTGCCGACCATCTATCTTCACTCCCATTCCTTCCCATTCCAGTCGTCGCATGATGTTCTCGAGGGTGGCACTGAAGAGTTTTGGTGAAATGGTATCACCCTGCCGAACCCCTCTCTTGACATGGATGATTACTTCTTTGTAGAATGGTGAGATCCTGGTAGTGAATCCGTAATACAGCTTACGGAGGATCTTGATGTATTGAGCTTGAATGCCCTGATTGGCTAGGGCTTCAATGACCACTTCCATCTCAACAGAATCAAAGTAAAGGGTGGCACTGAACTAACTTATAGTTTAACAATTTAAAAAGAGAAAAAAAAAGAAAATAATTTACCTGCACATTTTATTTTATGTATTTACTTATTTATTTATTGCTGGACTGGAGCGATAGCACAGCAGGTAGGGCATTTGTCTTGCATGAGGCCGACCTGGGTTCGATTCCTCAGTTCCTCTCACAGAGCCGGGAAAACTACCGAGAGTATCCTGCCCGCACGGCGAGCCAGGCAAGCTCCCCGTGGTATATTCTATATGCCAAAAACAGTAACAACCAGTCTCACAATGGAGATGTTATTGGTGCCCACTGGAGAAAATCAGTGAACAATGGGAGGACAGTGCTACAGTGCTATTAAATCATCATAATATACAATGCTACAAAGTTGTTCACAATTGAGTTTCAGTGATACAATGTTTAAGCACCAGACACCTCTCTCTACCAATGTTCCCAGTTTCCCTCCCACCACCACCCAGCCTGTCTCTGTGTAAATACTTACCTTTTTTCCTTTTAGTCACTGTGGTTTGTAATACTGTTGCTGAAAGGATATCATGCATATCACTGCAGCTCATTTCAGTACCCAGTTCTTGTCCAAAGTGATCACTTTCACGATCATTGTCATGACTTTCTCTGATCTAACCACCCAACCCAAACAGTGGCAAGCTTTCTACTAAGGACCAAATCTTCTGGTCTTTGTTTCTGTTGTCTATGGGTGTATTCTCCTCCTGTTTCTTTATATACTGAACACGAGTGGGATCATTCTATCTCTTCCTCTCCCTCTAATCCATTTTACTCAGCATGATACTTTCCATGAGTATACATATAGAAGTAAATTTCATGACTTCATTTTTTCTAATAGCTGCATAGTAATCCATTGTGTAAATGTACCATAGCTTCTTTATCCACTCATCTGTTCTTAGGCACTTGAAAGTACAGCAGTTTTTAATGAAAATTGAAGGTAATGAATTAGAGAAATGTCTCCATAAGCTAGGATGAGGAGGGAAAATATTGAAATGGATACAACAATATTGGCTTGACCAAGCTCCATTAATAACATAAAACATGAGGGTTTTTTGTTTTTTTTTTTTTAGATTTACAATTTTTTGTACTTGGGTTTCGATTATACAATGATCAAATGCCCATCCCTCCACCAGTGCCCATTTACCACCACCATGGATAATATCCCTCCCACCCCCATCCCTCCATCCCCCCTGCCTCTGTGGCAGGGCAATCCCCTGTGTTCTCTCTCTCCTTTTGGGTGTTGTGGTCTGCAAAAGAGGCATTGAGTGGCAAACATGTTCAGTCCATAGTCTACTTTCGACATGCATCTCCCCTCCTGAGAGGATCCTCCAAACACCCTTTATTTGGTGCTCCCTTCTCTATCTGAGCTGCCCTTTCCCCTAGAATGCCCGGCTGGCCTCTAAGCTATGGAGTAATCCTCCTGGTGCTGATCTCAGCTATTCTTGGGTATTAATCTCCTATTTTGTTACTTTATATCCCCCAGATGAATGCAATCTTTCTATGTCTATCCCTCTCTTTCTGACTCATTTCGCTTAGCATGATACATTCCATGTTGTACCACTTGTATGTAAATTTCAGAAACATGGGTTTTTTTGATAACAGAAGTTATGGGAGCAAAATTTAAAAACCTCATCTTGGAAATATCTATAACAAAGTCAATTAAATGATGTGAAATCAGAGTTATCAGGTGACTGTAAAGTTTTTTTTTAAAAAAACTGTTTCCTCTAAAAAGGATGGGGAAAAGCTATTTTTGGAGTTTCTTTTTTTTTTTAAAAGTGATAACACAGTGATAAGGCATTTGCCTTGCAAGCGGCTGGCCAAGCCGAGCCGAGCTGGGTTGGATTCCTCTGCCCCTCTCGGAGAGCCCAAGAATCTACCGAGAGTATCTCTCCCGCACAGCCAAAGCCTGGCAAGCTACCCATGACACATTCAATGTGATTTTCAATATGCCAAACACAGTAACAACAAGTCTCACAATGGAGACGTTACTGGGGCTGCTTGAGCAAATCGATGAACAACGGGAGGACAGTGCTACAGTGCAGTGCTAAGATTAGACAACTCAGGTTCCTAATGATAGATGAGTATATAGTGAAGATATGGCATATACACACAAGGGAATACTATGCAACTTCAAGGATGATAAAATTATGCAATTCACTACAACTTGGACAGAACTGGAGGTAGCATGTTAAGTGAAATAAGTCAGAATAAAGACAATACCTTCATTTTTTGTTTTTGTTTATTTTTACTAAAAACACCATGGTTTGTAAAGTTGTTCATTGTACAGTCATTCATTGTCCAACTATTGTCCATCTATTGTCCAACACTACCAGTGTGACACTCGTCCACCAACATCCCCTTTTTCCCTCGCTTTCCCAACCTGCCCCCTTAGGCACATAATACATTTACTTTATGTGACTTGTTCCAACAAAACTTTAAGAGATGATAAACATTCTATCAGAAAATAAATCATCGAATCAATTTGTAATTACTATATTATTTTAACCTACATAAATAAGGAAAATAAAATCGTTTAATAAAATATAATAAAATGTTTTCTTTTCATTTACATAAGTTCTCAACTCTGGAATCTAAAATATAGTGCATTAAGTTTTATTTTACATTTATATCCCTTTATGGTAATAATCATGCCTTACCTGTCTCTAATAAACCCTTTAAAGAAATTCTGTGCTAATATAGTTTGGATTTTGCATGAAATAGGTAAGGCCTACTTACGTAAAATTCCCCCCCTATGCTTTTTATAGACACTGTGGTTTCAAAAGCTGTTCATGATAATTTGTTAGAGGCATCCGATATTCTAACACCAATCCCACCACCATTATCACCTTCCCTCCTCCATTATCTCCAATTTTCCCTTCAAACCTGCTCCCATAGCAGACTCCCAATAATTTATTTCATATTACTTGTTATCAATGAATTGCTAACAGAATGACCAAAAAAATATTTCCTTAGAATAAAATTTGTGTAAATTGTTATATCTCACCATGGAGACATTAAATCCTTGTATGAGAGATTGCTGTTACAGGTTAATCATTCTGTCTTACTGTTCTGTTAATTGAGATTTTTTTGCCTTATACATTACCTCCCATTCAATCTGAAGTGCTACTACCAGATTATTAGTGTTGTAGATCTTGGAGACGCGCTCCAGGAAGTCCAGAATTTTTTTAAATTTTTTTATTAGTGAAACACCATGAGGTACAGTTGTAGACTTACAAATTTTTGTGCTTGGGTTTCCATTGTGCAATGATCGAGTACCCATCCCTCCACCGTACCCATTTTCCACCACCACTGATCCAAGTACCCATTCCACCCCCCTAATCCCCCCATCTCACCCTGTCTCTATTGCATGGAACTCCCTTTTGTTCTCTCTCTCCTTGAGTGCTATGGCCTGCAAGAGAGGCATCGAGTGGCAACATGTTGGGTCTACAGTCTAGTCTCAGCATGCTCCCCCCATCCTGGGGGGATCCTTCCAATACCCCCCATTTGGTGCTCCCTTCTACATCTGGGCTGCCTTTAGCCCTAGAGTGTGAAGCTAGCCTCCAAGCCATGGAGTAAATCTTCTGGTATTTATCTCGACTATTCTTGGGTGTTAGTCTCCTATTTTGTTACTTTATGTTCCCCAGATGAATGCAATCTTTCTGTGTCTATCCCACTCTTTCTGACTCATTTCACTTAGCATGATACTTTCCATGTAGTACCACTTGTATGTAAATTTCATGACTTCATCCTTTCTGACAGCTACATAGTATTCCATTGTGTAGATGTACCAAAGCTTCTTTAACCAGTCATCTGTTCTCGGGCACTCAGGTTTTTTCCAGATTCTAGCTATTGTAAACAGTGCTGCAATGAACAGACAACTGCAGGTGTCACTTCGACTATACTATTTTGCCTCTCTGGGGTATATTCCCAGGAGTGGAATTGCTGGATCAAATAGGAGCTCAATTTCTAGTTTTTTGAGAATCGTCCATTCTGTTTTCCAGAAGGGCTGAAGCAGTCGGCATTCCCACCAGCAGTGATGAAGGGTCCCTTTCTCGCCACATGCACGGCAGCACCGGTTGCTTTTGTTCTTTTGGATGTGGACCAGTCTCTGTGGTGTGAGATATCTCATTGTTCTTTTGATCTGCATATCCCTGATGATTAATGATGTAGAGTATTTTCTCATATGCATTTTGGCCATTCGGAGTTCATCTTTGAGGAAGTTTCTGTTCATTTCGTCACCCCATTTTCTGATCGGGTTGGATGTTTTCTTCTTGTGGAGTTCAACCAGTACTTTGTATATCCTTGATATCAACCCCTTGTTGGATGTGTATTTGGCGAATATCCTTTCCCATTCTGTGGACTGTCTTTGTATTTTGGTCACAGTTTTTTTTTGAGGTGCAGAAGCTTCTTAGTTTAAGATAGTCCCATTTGTCTATCTCTGTTTTCACTTGCTTAGCCAGTGGCGTGACATCTTTGAGGATACCATTAGCTTCAATGTCCTGGAGGGTTTTGCCAACTTTGTCTTCAATGTACCTTATGGATTCCGGTCTGATGTTGAGGTCTTTAATCCATTTTGATCTTACTTCTGTACATGGTGTTAGGCAGGGATCTAAGCCCATTTTTTTTTTGCATGTGGCCGTCCAGTTTTGCTGGCACCATTTGTTAAAAAGGCTTTCCTTACTCCACTTCACATTTCTTGCTCCTTTATCAAAGATTAGGTGATCATATGTTTGGGGGGAGATGTCAGTATATTCAATTCTGTTCCATTGGTCTGCTGTTCTACTTTTGTTCCAGTACCATGCTGTTTTAATTATTACTGCTTTGTAGTAGAGTTTGAAGTTAGGGAGGTTGATTCCTCCCATTTTCTTTTTCCCAAGAATTGCTTTAGCTATTTATGGGGGCTTATTGTTCCATATAAATTTCAGGAGTGTTTGCTCCAGTTCTTTGAAGAATGTCATGGGTGTCCTAATAGGGATCGCATTGAATTTGTACAGTGCTTTGGGAAGTATTGCCATTTTGACAATGTTAATTCTCCCGATTCATGAACAGGGGATATTTTTCCATTTCCTTGTGTCCTCTTTTATTTCCTGAAGCAGCGTTTTGTAGTTTTCTTTGTACAGGTCCTTTACTTCTTTAGTTAAGCTAATTCCTAGGTAGTTGAATTTCTGGGGCACAGTTGTGAACTGGAAGTCCAGAATTTTTAACAGAGATGGTACAGCTGGAGTTAAAGGAACAATATCTTCTATTTACAGAAGTAATAACTCACTCATCGATGAAATCTAGAGTAATAGGATGCGGAAATGCAAGGTATCAGAAAGGAAATACCTAGATTAACCTGCCCCTCGATTACAGAAATCAGAATGATAAGAAAGGAAAGAAATAAAGGAGAAATAAGAAAAGGCAGATGGGGGCTGGAGCGATAGCACAGCAGATAGAGCATTTGCCTTGCATGCGATCGTCCTGAGTTCAATTCCCAGCATCTCCTACAGTCCCAGAGCACCACCAGGAGTAATTTCTGAGTGCATGAGTAACCCCTGTGCATCGCCAGGTGTGACCCAAAAAGCAAAGAAAAAAAGAAAAAGAAAAAAAAGTAAAAGGCAGAAGGGGATGGGGAGAACAAGGAGAAAGATCAGGAACCTAAGACACATGGGTGGTGTAGAGATGTGGTATGTGTATATCTCTAAGTCACAGAGCCAATAACAACACTTACATGAAACTCAGACTACAACAAGTCTGTAAAGGAGCTAGACTGGGGAGGAAGGGAGCCTGGGGACAATGCTGGAGGGAAATTAATACTGGTGGTGGGACTGGTGTTGAAACACTGTATGCCTAAACTTTGTATGCATAAACAAAGTTGTATGAACAACTCTGTATGTCATGGTGCATTAATAAAAATCATAAAATTTTAAAAAATTGAACGGCACACTTATAAATGAGAATTAGACTTTTAGAGGTAACTTTTGTAAATCATATTTCAAGATATTTGCTAATTTTGAGTTAGTTGTACTTAGTCTCCAAAGAATACATATAATAAAAAACCAGATGTTACCTTTTAAAGAATTTCATATGTTGTGAGATGCAACTATTAGCACACCAAGTTGGAAGCAACAAGTTTGTTTCTATTTAAATAAACAATTCATCTCTTAGCTCCCTAATAAGCTAAACTGCCTGATCCCCAGAAATAGCCTTATATCAAAGTATTACAATGCTATCAGTGGAAATAGATGCCTATCTCTTTTAAAAGGTTTCTTAAATTTGTTGTGTAAACTTGAGTGTTTTCAAAATTGTTCATTTTAATGGATTTTTGTGCCTTGTATTCCACTCACCTTTTTTCCCAAATTTTTTTTTGGTACCATGATGTTCAATACTATTAATGATAGAGCTTCAGGCATACAAGGTTCCAATACCACACCTACCACCACAGTGTGTCCCTCCACAAGTGTCTCAAAGTCCTGTCACCTGCCCAACCCTGCCTCTAGGCAAGCATGCTCTGCAGGCTGATTCTCAAGATTTTTTACTACTGACCATTTGTTATTCCCTTTCTATTTTTCTTCATATTTCACACACATCATTCAGAAATACACGTCATTCTGTGTTTCTCCATATACTTCTAAATGACTTTGCTAGGTATATACCCACTACTTCCATTCAAAAAGCAGCAAACTGAATAATTTTATCTTTTCTTATAGCTGAGTAGTATCCCATTTCATGTGTATATAAAAGTTTCACAGTTTCTTCAACCATTTATCTGCTTTTAGGGACTTTAACTATTTACAAATCTTGAATAATGTGAATACTTGAGTGATAAAGATAAGAGTGCAAATATCTTTTGAAAGCATCATGTTTTAGTTCTTGTGCCAAATGCCATGAAGTAGAGTCACTAGATCATATGGAAGTTTTTCAGAAGTCTCCTTACTGTTTTTTATAGAGACTGAACCAAACAACATTCCCATTAATGGTGCGTGATGTTTCCTCTATCTCCTTGCAGTGATTGTTTCTAGTCTTTTTGATGTGTGACAATCTCATTATTGTTTTGATTGGCTTTTCCCCAGTAATTGGTAATGAGACTCTATTCATAGGTCTATTGGCCATTGTGTTCTTTGAGGAAGTGTCTGTTTAAAACATCTACCCATTTTAATAGTATTGTTCTTTGTTGTTTTGTGAGTACTTAGTGTATCTTAAATATTAGCCTTTTGCCAAACGTTTGTTGAGCAAATATTTTCTCCCAGTCCATAGGGTATCTTTTATTCTAGTCATTGTTTCTTTTGTAGGACAAAAACTTAATTTTCCATAGTCCCATTTTGTTTGTTTTTGCTTCCATTTGCTCGGTCAATAGCATTAAATCATTGAAGATGCCTCATAAGTCAATATCAAGTAGAGTTTGCCTATGATACCTTGATGTAATTTATCGATCCAGCTTAATATAAGGATCTTTAATCTATTTTAATTAACTTTTGCATATGTTATGAGACAGAGATCCAAATTCATTTTTTGCATGTGGCTAACCAGTTTCCCCAACACCATTTGTTGAAGAGGCTTTTTATCTGTACTTCGTGTACCCAAAATCTTTGTTAAAGATCAGCTGTTCATATACCTTAGAGTCTGTGTCCTAGCTCTCAATTCTATTCAGTTGGCCTGAGTCTGCTTTTTTCCAATCTTACTTACTATGCACTATAGCATTGTCCTCACGTTGCTCATAGATTTGCTCGAGTGGGCACAAGTAACGTCTCCATTGTGAGACTTATTGTTACTGTTTTTGGCACATTGAATATGCCAAGGGGAGCTTGCCAGGCTCTGTCGTTCGGGTGGGATACTCTTGGTAGTTTGCCGGGCTCTCTGAGAGGGACGGAAGAATCAAACCTAGGTCAGCCATGTGCGAGGCATACGCCCTACCCATTGTGCTATCGCTTCAACTCCTTACTTACTGTAACTTACCTTGATTAGTTCTCAAAGAGCACACATTTTGCTACAAAAAATAAATCAGAATTTTGAAAGTTCTTCTCTTGGGTTTTGTTAGAGTTTGTTTATGGAATCCTTTCCACTGGAATTTGAGGCAATTTACAGGAAAGTTCTTAAAGATACAGACCACCACACCAAACTTTAACTACGCATAAAACTTAAAGATTTGGTTGTTCATATTTTTAAGGCATAAACATTACAAAGAAAAGAAGTATTCTATAAAGGTGGAAAATGAGAAGATGCACGTTTTATACCTTTGTCAAAGTATTTAAGTTACTGATTTGTGAAATACAATTAGAGCTTGCAACAAGATTTATTTAGTATAATAATGTGGTTTAACGTAAATTTATACATATCTTAAATGCCCTCTCAAAAACACATTTTAGTTACTTAAAGCAGAAAAAATAATAATGAATCTCCAAACACTTTATGAATCTTTGATCACATATGCTTTGTTAGGTCAGTGCATTGTAAATTTGGATTTTTAAATATTTTTATATTGTATATGGATTTTTATTTATTTTTATTATTTTTTATTAAAAACACCATGATTTACAAAATTGTTATACAGTTGTTTCAAGCATTTAATGTTTCAACACAACCAGTGTGACCTTCTCTCCACCAATATACCTTGTTTCCCTCCCAATCCAAACTGTCCCCTTAGGCACATAACAAATTTACTTTATATTGTTTATTACAACAAAATGTTAAGCTCAATTGATTGAATACCACTGGGCCCTGGACTTAGGGCCTGAGCTTAGGAAACCTCTAATTTGCAAAATGAATTTTAATCAAATCTAAAGAGCAAATATGCTTATTAGCTACTAAAATCCTTTAAATATTTCTTTATCTTTTTTCTCTTTTTTGGGGGTTGGTGAAGCACCCTAGCAGTGCTCCGTGGTCCAGGGGTCATGCTTGCTAATACTCTAACTGCAGTTCCAGGGATCATACTCAACCCTGTAGGATCTCCGCATGTGCTCTACCACTTGTCTATATCCCCACCCCAACCTTGTCACTAAAATCCTTTAACCTCTAAAATACTTTATCCCAAATACACAAAACTTCAACTTAAAAATAAGATGTGTTAATAGAGTTTTGTATAATTTGGAACCCAAAATGTAACTGCCCTATGGGAAAATGATTAAAAAGAGGCTAGGTTTGCAGAAATACAAACCCAAATTAAAAAATTTTTAAAAGCCAGGCTAACAGCGTACTCCAAAAGACCTAGGGCTGTCCCATCTCCATCAGAGTGCTACCACTTAATCACTTAATCACTTAACTTCCCATTAGTCGTCGATTTGCTCGAGGGGGCGCCAGTAATGTCTCCATTTGTCCCTGTCGCGTGCTAGTGTAGCCCAATGGCATCTGTTCGCTCCAGGAACATGAAGGGCCTCAAACCGATCGTTCATGATCTTGACGAAGAAGTCTGACCATCTGGAAGGTGGGCGGCCACACGGTCTTTTGACATCCTGTGGAATCCAGTCAGTAACAGCTCTAGTCCAGCAGTCGTCTTTAAATCTCATTATGTGACCAGCCCATCTGATTTTCAACACCTTGGCAAATGAGACAGCGTCCCTGATTCTTGATGGTCGACGGATGTCAGAACTCCGGATTCTTTCTCTCATTTGAGTGAAACGTGATATTCCAAGCATAGCTCTTTCTATTCTTCTTTGGGAGACCTGAATAGCGTTCTCATCTTGTTTGCATAGGGCCCAGGTCTCTGAGGCATATGTTAATGCAGGAAGAACAGTGGAATCAAAGAGATGTGCCCGGAGCCGGAGGTTCTTCATCCTCTTAGCTATTTCTTCAACGTTCTTGAAGGCGTTCCAAGCCGCTCTCTTCCTCCTGCGCAGCTCGGGTGCCAGGTCATTTGTCATGTTGACCTCTCGACCTAGGTACACATAGCTGTTGCATTCGGAGATGGTTGTTCCATTGAGAGCGAATGGGGCGTCAGGAACAAGGCTGTTTCTCATAAACATTGTCTTCGTAAGATTCAGCTGTAGTCCTACCTTTCCACACTCACGGTCAAAGTCGGCCAGCATTTGTGCCGCTTGGCTGATGTTTGGAGTTATACCAGCATGGTATAAACAACTGGGAAATGCTAACAAGTGTATTCTACAAAATGTTAAAAATCAATACCAATTATTCTCAACGTCTGCAAATATTTAAGGGTAGATGACACTTCAAACACACTTGACCATGCCAGCATTATTCTGACATCAAAACCAGATAGGATATTACAAGAAAAGAAAATTTTAGATCAATATTAGTTAGAAATATAGATGTAGAAATCCTAAAAAAATAAACAAACTGAATTCAACAATACATTAAAAGTATCATATGCATAATCAAGGTGGATTTATCCAATGATGTAAGGTTAGTACAACATGTCATGTAATACATGTAATACAAGGTGGATTTATCCAATGATGTAAGGTTACTACATGTAATACAAGGTGGATTTATCCAATGATGTAAGGTTACTACAACATGTTAGTACAAGTCATGTAATTGAATTAATATAAATTGTAAAAGGTTTGACAAAATTCAACATCTTTTCATGATAAAAGCAATTAACAAATTAGGTTATATATAATAAGTCCACAGCTAGCATCAAACTCAGTGATGGAAAGTTAAAGTCCTTTACTCAAAGATCAGAAACAAACAAATATGCTTACTTATATTCCTTCACCAATACCAAAACTCACTCTCTAACTCATGACAGAAAAAGGGGCATGTCTAGAAAGGGAGAGACACTGTAGAAGTTTCATATAAGCTAAGTCATTAATTTCACATAAAATATATTTCTGTGTTCACAGAGGAAACTGAATCTGTCCAATATACCACATATCCTTGGATTTCTCAGTTGGATTTCCAATTGCTCACATTCAGGGTTGTAGATAAGTCAGTCTTTCATACAGCATTTATTAATGGCTTTGAACTGTATGGTCATCTAAAGAATCCCCATGGGTTCTATTCCCTGTCATGTAAATTTCTCATCCGGTAGTTGTGCTCACAGTTGGAATACCCTCATAGAAAAAAGGTTTGGTAACAAAGTATAAGAACAACAAAATTTTTGGTACATCCCATAGGTCAGGAAAGAACTGGTACTTTTACCTATCATAAGTAAAAGTTGCTTTTTAGTTTTGGTTTTCAAAACATACAAAAATTATCAGAACAATATCTTACTTGGTAAAAGTTTAATGCAGACACAGCTTCTACAGGATAATATTGGTTTAAGAGAAACAGTATTGCTTATTAAAGAGAAAAGAAATTATTAAAACTATAGGTTTTGCAACTTAATACTTCCATGGGCTAAATTTTGAAAGACAAAATTTTATCTACAGAGGGAATTTATATAAATTATTAATATTCTAATTATAACAGTTGTACTTAGCAGTCAATAAAATGGTAAAAGTAATTTATTTACAAGGAGGAGTAAGATTTATTCATTGAAGAGGAATTCCCAGTAAACTTTATAGCAAGAAAATAAATTAAGTCTCTTCGATCCTTCTCCTAAAGGATCTGACTTAAGTAATTTACTCAGCTAAGAAAATATGCAAACAAATCAAGTGCTTTTGGCCATGGGATATTGAGTTGACGCTGAAATATCACTGTGTTCTTCCTGGAGGAGCACCAATATAAGGGAGTGAAGTCCTGAACAAGTCATAGTGAGTGGCTCTTGAGAATTATCCAGTGTTTAACTATGTTGTACCTAAATATATAAATATAATGCACATAGTGTATATTTATAGAACAGCCATATTGGTTCTTTGGAGAGTAATGAAAGATCTATATAAAAAAGTTAAAGCCTCTGAAACATCCCTATACCTAAGACTAAAATTTAAGTATTTCGTCACTGAGTGGGTGTAAGACATACCAAGTGCCACCAAAAAAGCCTAAATGATGCAGAATTGCTTGTTATTATCCTATCCTCATTTAATTAACTAGTCTATGGTACCCTGGAGAATGACAATAAAGGGAACCTCAATTTAAAAATAACTCCAGTTGCTACTGTGATGTCAGATATGGCCTCTTTGCTAGAGCTTTTTGTCATGACTACGGGTACATAGGAAACTGTCATTGATCTGATAACATATCATTTTTCATTCCTTTTGGAAAGAACAAAAATTTGTTTTAATTAACTTGAGCAGATATTTTTATAAATTTAGTTTTAGGGGGCACTCCAAACAGTGCTCAGGGATCACTCCTGGCAATAATTAGGGAATCAAACTCAGTTGACCATGCGAAGGCAAATTCCCTATCTACTGTACTTTCTCTTTGATCTCTAAATTTACAAGTTTTTTTTTTTTTTTGCTTTTTGGGTCACACCCGACGATGCACAGGGGTTATTCCTGGCTCTGCACTCAGGAATTACTCCTGGCGGTGCTCAGGGGACCATATGGGATGCTGGGAATCGAACCCGGGTCGGCCGCATGCAAGGCAAACGCCCTACCCGCTGTGCTATCGCTCTAGCCCCTAAATTTACAGTCTTAACAAAAGCTCAGTCAATTCTTTTGTCCTCTGATATCAGAGACTCAAAATAGTCATTCATTTTCCCTTATTGATGGTAATCAGACTAGTCAAGGAAGGCAATATAGATAATAGGCATCCATATAACATATGTCAATAACATAGGAAAGCAATCACATAAATACGCAGGAAAATGCCATGTAAGAAGTAAGCATAATTCTAGTGCTCTGGGACAAGCTATGATACTCTTTCTAAACTAGCAAACAAACTATTATCAAGTGCACTCTGAAGTAAAGTTCTTAGAAATACCTGCCTATGTATTATTTAATGTATTTTGTAGAAACAGGCTTACTATCATCGTCTTTATCTGTATTGCGTTACACAATAACCTTTGTGTATTTTAACCTTTGCATATGGCATGAGATAGAAGTTAAGTTACCCTTTTTTCTTTCTCTTTCCTTCTCTTTTTTCCTTCCTTCATTCTTCTTTTCTATTTTTTTATGTAGCTATGCAGCTTACCTGGTGTAATTTGTTGGAGACTCTCTTTGCTTCACTTCATGCACCTACCCCCTTTATCATAAATTAACTGTCAATACATCTGATGGTTTATCTCTGGGCTCTTAATTCTATTTCATTGATCTGAAACTTTTTATTCAAGTATCATGCAACTTTGATTATAAGAGTTTTTCAATAAAAATTAAAGTCTGGGAATATAATGTCTCACATCCTCTTTTGTCTCTGGTTATTCTGGGAGTTTTATGGTTCCATATTAATTTTAGAAGAGTTTTTTTCTATGTCCTTGAAGAAAGCCAGGGGAATTTTTGGGAATTGTGGTCTGTAGCACTGTAGCACTGTCCTCCCTTTGTCCATCAATTTGCTCGAGTGGGCACCAGTAACGTCTCACAACAAATTGTGAGACTTGTTACTGTTTTTGGCATATGGAATACATCACGGAGAGCTTTGCCATGCGGGCTTTACCGTGCGGGTAAGATACTCTCAGTAGCTTGCCGGGCTCTCCGAGAGGGGCGGAGGACTCAAACCTGGGTCAGCCGCATGCAAGGCAAACGCCTTACCCACTGTGCTATGGCTCCAGCCCATGGGAATTGTGGTATAGCTGTAAATTACTTTGTATAAAATGGTCATTTTAACAGTATTCATTCTTTCGATTCATGACAAAGAATATGATTCAGTTTTTTTGTCATCTTTTATTTCTTTCAGAAGTTATTTGTAAATTTTACTAAATACGTCTTTTGCCACATTTGTTAATTTTATTTCAGATATTTTATTTTTAGATAATTGTAAATGGGATATATATTTTTTAAATTTCTTTCTCTTTTACATCATTGTTGGGCTGGAGCGATTGCACAGCGGGTAGGGCATTTGCCTTGCATGCTGCTGACGTGGCCGACCCAGGTTCGATTCCTCCACCCCTCTCGGAGAGACCGGCAAGCAACTAGGAGTATCTTTCCCGCACTGCAAAGCCTGGCTAGCTACCCGTGATGTATTGGATATGCCAAACACAGTAACAACAAGTCTCACAATGGAGATGTTACTGGGCCCACTCAAGCAAATGATGAACAACGGGAGCACAGTGCTACAGTGCTACATCATTGTTAGCATATAAGAATGTAGTATGTTTCTGTGCTTTGATTTTGTAACTTCTTATATTACTGTATAAGCTTATTATTTCTAGATATCCTTTAGTATAGCCCATAGGATTTTCTCTGTACAGTAACATTTATTTTGCAAACAGTAATAGTTTGACTTCTTTAAAAATCTCGAATTCTTTTGACTTCTCATTACTGCCTAACTGCTATGGGAAGGACTTCCAGTACTATCTTAAATAGTAGAGACGAAAAGAACACCTTGGATCCTGAACAATAATGCAGTAGGCAAGGTGTTTGCCTTGCACACAACTGGGTTGAATTCAATCACAGGTAAAATATGGAACCCCAAGCACTTCCAGGAGTGATTGCCATGTGTAGAAGCAGAAATAAACCTTGACCCTTCCTTTTCGCCCCCCAAGCTGATCTGCTCTTCTCCCCACCCAGCTGAGCTGGTCTTCTCCCCACCAAGGTCAGTTTATCTGCCGCTTCTTGAACCCGGGACTTGGATTTTGCCCTGCAAGCCCCCCAGGCGTCCTCTCGGACCTTGGGAGATGAAGCAGCTCTGAGCCTCTGCCTCTTCCTTTTCGCCCTCCAAGCTGAGCTGGTCCTCTCCCCCACCCAGTCTTTACTCCTCCAACACACACCAGGTTCCCGTGGGGGTGTGGCCGCTTTAGAAGTAGGCGTGGTTTCTGTAGAAGTGGGCGTGGCTTAATTTTCAGTGGGCCAATACTCCCGGAGCCACAGGTATTTTACTCATACCAAGAAATCTAGTCCCCACACCTACACACCAACATGAAGAAACAACACAAATCCCCACCACAGGAAGAGGACGATGAAAAGAGTCCAGAAGCCTCAGTAGGTGCTATTCATCTAAGGGACCTCTCTGAGAAAGAAATCAGATGCGAAGTCATGAAGGTGTTCAGTCAACTCAATGAAACAGTCAGACAGATATCAAGTAAATTTAAAGAGTACATGAAAGAAACAATGGATCGCACAATCAAAAAAATACAGGAAGAAATGAGAGCAGAAATTGGAAAGCTATGCACAGAAATGTCACGAATGAAAGATTCCATAGATGAAATAAAAAACTCAGTCTGTACCCTCAAAAATAGAATGACCACAGCTGAGGAAAGAATCAGTGAGCTGGAAGATCAGCTGCACCAAGCCAACAGGTAACAACAAACAGTTGCATGGGACCTCAAAATAGCTCTACAGAGAATCAGAATCCTAGGAGACGATTCCAAGAGAAACAACATTAGAATCATTGAACTAACAGAAGCTCAGGGAAACAATCCCAATGAAAAAAACATGGTGAAACAAATCATTGCTGAAGTATACCCAGAGCTCCACAATGCAGCCATTCAAATTCAAGGACCCGGAAGGGTACCAGCTAAAAGAGACCCTAACAAAAACACTCCAAGACATATCATAGTTAGAATGATTGATGCTGCCGATAGAGATATAATACTGCAAGCAGCAAGGTCAAAGAAGGAAATCACATACAAAGGAGCACCCCTTAGATTCACAGCAGATCTCTCAGAGGAAACCCTCCAAACTGGAAGGCAGTGGCGAGATATAGTGAAAAAACTCACTGAAATGAATGCTTCACCAAGAATACTCTATCCGGCTAAACTCTCACTCAAAATCAAAGGAACGGTACACTATTTTCTAGATAAACAGCAGCTCAGGAACTTCATAGACTCAAAACCAAACCTAAAACAAGGGCTAAAGGGGCTACTATAAGACAAGACAAACCCTACAACCACAACTGACCCTTACAGAAAGATGACACAAAACCCCATAACAGTAATCTCTCTCAATGTCAATGGTTTAAATTCACCAATTAAGAGACACAGAGTGGCAAAATGGATACAGAGATAGAACCCAACATTCTGCTGCCTACAAGAAACTCATCTCAACAGTCAGAGCAAACACAGACTGAAAGTCAAAGGGTGGAAAACAATCCTTCAAGCAAACAGCTCCTTCAAAAAATCTGGGGTGGCCATACTAGTATCCAACGGCATTAATTTTGCATTGAAAGAGATTAGAAGGGACAGTGAAGGCTATTTTCTCTTCATCAAGGGACACAGGAAAAAATCACACTCTTAAATGTATACGCACTCTTAAATGTATACGCACTCTTAAATGTATACGCACCTAATGAGGAAACAGCTAAATATTTAAAACAACTGCTAACAGATTTTAAGGAGGACATTCCTATCAACACAATAGTAGCTGGAGACTTCAACATAGCCTTATCAACTCTGGATAGATCAACAAGAACAAAACTCAGCAAAGAATCATTGGCTTTGAAAGAAGAAATAGAAGAGAAAGGGCTTATAGACCTAAACAGGGATTTACACCCCAAAACGAAAGAATACACATTCTTCTCCAGTGCGCACAGAACATTTTCCAAAATAGACCATGTGCTAGGACACAAAACATACCTCAACAGAATCAGGAAGACAGAAATAGTATCAACCATCTTTTCAGACCACGATGCACTGAGGATAGAAGTGAATCACACACAGACACGGAGAACCAAATCAAACACCTGGAAATTAAACAACTCAATGCTGAACAACGAGTGGGTCAGGAACGAAGTCAAAGACGAAATCAAAAGATACCTGGAAACTAATAAGAATGAAGACATGAGCTACCAGAACTTGTGGGATGCAGCGAAAGCCGTATTGAGGGGAAAATTTATCGCTCTGCAAGCATATCTCAGGATGGAAGAAAGGATGCACATAAACAACTTAACCTCACAGCTCAAGACCTTAGAAAAGGATCAACAGAAAGAGCCTAAATCAGGCAAAAGGAAAGAGATCATAAAACTTAGAGCAGAAATCAATGACATGGAAACCAAAGATACAATCCAAAAGATCAATGAAACCAAGAGCTGGTTCTTCGAGAAAATAAACAAGATAGATAAACCACTAGCAACACTCACAAAGGAACAGAGAGAGAGAATCCTAATAAACCGAATCAGAAATGAGAAGGGGGATATCACAACAGAAACCAAATCCAAAATATCATCAGAGACTACTTTGAAAGTCTGTATGCCACGAAACAAGAGAACCTAGAAGAAATGGATAAATTCCTGGATTCCTATCATCTCCCAAAGCTGAATCAAGAAGATACAGAGTACCTGAATAGACCTATTCACATCAAGGAAATTGAAACTGTAATTAAAAGTCTTCCGAAAAACAAAAGCCCAGGTCCAGATGGATTCACTAGCAAATTTTTCCAAACATTCATTTATTTTTTTGTTTTCTTTTTATTTTTATTTTTAATTTTTTTAATTTATTTATTTCGAATACCGATCCCACCACCAGTGCCAATTTCCCACCACCAACGGATCCCAGTATCCCTCCCACCCACCATCCCCCCACCCCACCCTGCCTCTGTGGCAGGGCATTCCCCTCTGTTCTCTCTCTCCTTTTGGGTGTTGTGGTTTGCGAAAGAGTTAAGTCTGATTTTCAGGGAGAAACGTTGGATGATTTACTTTCCATTGATCATTTTGTATATAAGGAGATGTGTGGCTGTGTAAGCAGCTGCGCAGTTTGGAAAAAATGTCCTGGTACCCGCTTGCAAGCTCATGGTCTCCAGGGTTCCATCTGGAGAAGGCAGGATGCAGCACCTACCCCATCTGGGACCTCCCAGTGATATTGGCTCTGTTTGGGACCTGGAGCACTTTCCAGGAGCTGTGGGGCCCTCCAGCTTTTCCAAACACTTAAAGAGGACCTACTGCCAGTCCTTCTCAAGCTTTTCCAGGAAATTGAAAAAACAGAAACTCTCCCAAACAGTTTCTATGAAGCCCATATCTCTCTAATATCAAAAGGAAACAAAGACACCACAAGAAAAGAAAACTACAGGCTGATATACCTGATGATGAACACGGATGCGAAGATTCTCAACAAAATACTAGCAAATAGAATTCAACTATTCATCAAAAATATCATACTGGGAGGGATACTGGGATCCGTGGTGGTGGGAAATGGGCACTGGTGGAGGGATGGGTATTTGATCATTGTATAATTGAAACCCAAGCACAAAAATTTGTAAGTCTACAACTGTGCGATAGCACCGCGTAGGGCGTTTGCCTTGCACGCAGTCAACGTGGCCGACCCGAGTTCGATTCCTCCGCCCCTCTCAGAGAGCCCGGCAAGCTACCGAGAGAATCTCACCTGCACGGCAGAGCCTGGCAAGCTCCCCATTACGTATTCGATATGCCAAACACAGTAACAACAAGGTCTCCAATGGAGACGTTACTGGGCCCGCTCGAGCAAATCGATGATCAACGGGAGGGCCTTTACTTTACTTACTTTACAACTGTACTTCATGGTGTCTCACCAACAAAAATTAAAAAAAAAAAAAAGAAACCTTGAGCACAGCCATGTGTAGCTCAAGGCCTAAATAAATAAATAAAAGATGGACATTCTTTTCTAATGTCTGAACTTAGAGGAAAACCTTTCAGCTTTTCTCCATTACAGATGACTTAGTTGTGGGTTTATTGTAGATGGCCTTTGTAATATTGAGAAAAATAAATTTAATCCCCATTTGCAAACTGAAAAGAAGAAGAAACAAATTAAATTATATCAAACAAAAATATTTCTGTATTGTGGAAGAAATGAGGCCTACTATTTAAAAAAATACCCAGTGTTTATGAGAAAATATTAACACATCACACATCAAATGGCCATATTAAAAAATAGATATAATTATATAATATATATTTAACATAATACTTATTATAATATATATTTAACATAAGCACTGTCAAAGCTTAACAGCAGATACCCAATTTTAAAAATGGAGAAAGGAATCATCAGAGGACTGACTCACAGAGAAATTAACCTGCCATAAACTCAGGTACACAGGTCCCTCAGACTGAAATCTTCAGGCTTTCTCAGATTCAGGATGAAATACCTCACCTGTTGCCCCCGCTCCCCCCAATACACACACATACACACAAACACACACTTTCTTATACTTCTGGAAGCACCAGTAGTCATATCCACACTCCAAGGCTGCCCTTCTGGTTAAACATTTAAGACCAACTGTATTACCCAGTTAAAAATTCTGTATTTCCTGGAGCATGCAGCTGCAAAATCTTCAAACTCTACAACACTGATAATCCAATAGTATCACACAGGATTGGATGGGATATTGCATAGAAGCCAACCAATCTCAAATAGCAAAAACAGAAGGCCAGAAGGCTTACCTTATAACAACATCTTAATAATCCCTCACACAAGGATTTAATGTCTCCTTGGTCAGACACAACAATTTATACTGATTTTCTCCTAAGGGAATATTTTTTGATCATTCTTTTAGCAGTTTATTGGTAACAAGCAATATAAGATAAATTATTGTGGGCCTGCTATGGGGGCAGGTTTGCGAGGTGGTTGGGAAAATTAGAGACAAAGGTGGAGGGAAGTTATTAGTGGTTGTGGGATTGGTATTGGAATATTGAATGCCTGTAACAAATGATCATGAACAACTTTGCAAACCACAGTGTTTAAATAAAGTGCAGGGGAAAAAATAAATACAATAAAAATTTAAATGGAGAGAGGAGATAAAAAGACAAGTTCTCAAAAAGAAATTGAAAATGACTAACAAGCACATGGAAGAATGTTCATCACCACTGATTATCAGGAAAAAATTAAAATCAAAACAGCCACACCTCACACCAGAAAAAATGGTTAATTTAAAAAGTAAAACCAAAACCTGGGGCTGGAACAATAGCACAGCGGGTAGGGCGTTTGCCTTGCAGGCAGCCAACCTGGATTCAATTCCAAGCATCCCATATGGTCCCCCAAGCAACACCAGGAGTGATTCCTGAGTGCAGAAGCTGGAGTAAACCCCAAGCATTGCCAGGTGTGACCCCAAAAGCAAAAAAAAAAAGTAAAACCACCCCTCCCCCAAAAAATCCAGTAAGTGCTGAGTGGATGTGGTAACAAAGGAAGCTCTTATTTTCTGTTGAGAGAACTATTGCTTGGGCCAGGCTCTTTGGAAACGGTTTGGTAACTTTTCAAAAAAATTTAAAAATAGTACTTCCCTTTGATCCTTCAGTTTCATGTCCTGAATTTCACACCACCCACCAAAAAAAAACACACAAAAACATTAGTCTGAAAGGTATGTGCATTATTATGTTCATTGCATTATTGTTTATAATATACAAGATCTGGGAGCAACCAAAATGACAAAAACCAACTGACGGGTTGTTATAGAAATTGTGGTATATTTACACAAGGGAATACTGCACAGCTGTGAGGAAAGGTGAAATCATGCTGTTTGCTGCAAGTTAGATGGAATTGAAGAAAATCTTGCTGAGTGAAGTAGGTCAAAGAGAAAAGAAAAACAACAGATCACTTCACCCATATGTGGCATATAAAGAAGCAAAACAAGGGGTTAGACCGTCCCCAGGAGAAACACTTCATGATACAATCAATAAAACTGTGATGGTGGGGTCAGAGGGAGAATGGAGAGGAGATTTTGACATAACGGTGAAGGGTAGTGGCCATGATGTTGCAGCACTGAAGATAAAAAACAGTAACATCACCTACTCCAGATGAAGCCCAGTGACAAGCAAGGCCCAGGTATGGAGGTTCCAGACTGAATCTCCAGGCCACATGGTGGCAGAGAACCCGGGCTGTCCCTTCCCAGGTCCCCTGCCCACCCATCCAGCAGACTGGCTGTCATGCCCACAATTTGCCTCTGGGTGTCATCTTAGCACACCAACAGCCCTGACTCAGAGACTCCCAACTGAATCCCAAAATGGATTAGTACCATACAGAGATGTCTCTGGAACCCAACCATTTACAATCTAGAAATTTACACTTATAACCGTGGCTATGTGAGCCCTCATAATACTCAAAATGAGCAATGGAAAATAAATTATCTAGTATCTGCCCCTTGTAGGTAGGCTTGAATGATGGTGGGAAATCTTGAGCAAAACATAATGCCCAAAATTGAGAGAGTATTGGCGAAGTTGTCTGCAATAGAGACAGGGTGAGGACTGGGATGTGGTGGAAAATGTGCACTGTTGAATCTCAAACATGAAAGCTTTGTAACTCTATCTCACGGTGATACAATTTTTTTTAAAAAAAGTAATGTGGAGTTCATACCCATTGATTTAATCAGCTTAATCAATGGCTGAACAAACAGCAGTACTCCTACATTGTTTTAAAAAATAATGTTTGTTCTGTTCTTTAAAAGTTGATTAATAATTTTAAAAGAATAAATTATATCTTGCAAGTGTTCTACACAAGAAAATAATTATATGCACAAAGTTACTCCATAAATGGAAGCAACAAACTAAACTCTGGGAAATATTGTCCTATCCACTAATCACCTAGCATAAAAGTTTGAATTAAATTCAAAAAAGGAAGGGGCTTGTAACAGGTCCAACTTGCAATTCTTGAACCATATTATCTGGTAGACCCTTTTGTAGTAAAGGCATCACTAAAGAAATGCTACGTGATGTTTTCTGCAATCTCCTACAGTGAAATCACAATGAAGTTCCCCAGGTTTCTAGATAAAAGAGTTCTAGAGGAAATGAGGAGGGAGGGATCAGATTGAGAAGGGAGTGACTAGGTGTATCATTTTACATACTCAGTTATATATGATCCAATTGGTCATCTTACAAAACTAATTTGCATAAGAACAAATGAAACATCTTATAAATTCATATAAGGACAAGTGTGCTGTGACTGGTCACCTCACAATTGCCCTACACTCTCATTCGTGTATGCAATCAAATTGCTTGTTTCAGCCAGATAACTTCATAGAGTTAAACCAGATAGCAGAAACAACTAAGAAGCAAGTTTATGTAATATACATAAACTCTGCTTGGGATGAAAGAGAGGAAGAAAGGAAGTGACGTGGTGCAGTGTGGAAGAAGGAGAAGAGGTAAGTGGTAAACAGCAAGTGGCGAACAACATAGCCAACATAGTAGTGTGGAGGGGAAGGAGAGGAATGATTCTTCGGGTTGCTGTTCTGAACAAGGAGGCGCATTTTTCTGCACCTGCTGAATAATACAAAGATATATCTACCTGAGCTATTAAATAAAAGAGCAGTGCACAGAAGTTCTCTGGTAGTCAGCATACTAATGCCATCCACAAGAACCTAGAGTTGACTAATATCGTCTGTAATAAAACTAAACCAGCTATGGGGCTGGAATGATAGCACAGCGGGTAGGGTGTTTGCCTTGCCTTGCATGCGGCTCACCCAGGTTCAATTACCAGCATCCCTTATGGTCCCCAAAGCACCACCAGGAGTGATTCATCAGTGCAGAGCCAGGAGTAACCCCCCGAACATTGCCGGGTGTGACCCAAGAAGAAAAAAAAAGAAAAGAAACTAAACCAGCTGTAATAATGAGCCATGCATCATTGCTTTTAAATGCTGCCTGAACTAGAGAGTAGCCCAGGTCCACAATAGCCCAGGTTCACAACCGAACCTCATCAAACTGCCAAGCCACCAGATTGTTCCAGATCTATAGTTGCTGGATGGGTAACACCTCAAAATTTCATAATACTTTCAGTCTAGGAGGATCACAACAAGTCTGATTTAAAAGTTGCATAGAAGACCACCAAGCTCAGTGAGCCTAAATAATAGCACAGAAGGCTCAGCTAACACTAACCAGCACAATAGATCCTCAAACCATGGCTCTATCAGTGTGAGATATAACAGTAATCACAAATTAACTCTTAGTGATCTAGGTTCTGATAATTCCATTTGTCTTTGTGTTGTAACAAACAATAAATAAATTTATTTGTGCTTGCAAAGGGGTAGGATGGGGTGGTGGGTGAGAAACTGGGGACATTGATGGATAGAAGGACCACTGGTGGTAGCATTGATTTTGGAACATTTCATGCCTGAAATGAGTATTATGAGCAACTTGGTAAATCATGGTATTATAATAAAAATAATTTTTTAAAAATTTGATCCCCAGAACCACATAACTCCCCCAACCCCTATACTGTCAGGTGTGGTCTTGGTGGCTCCTTGGCACTTCCAAATTTCCCTGGTAACCCTCAGCATGACCAGGAATGAGCATTACTGCAGCATCTGATCTGAGTACCAAACCATCAGTCCCGCAAGTTCAAGTCAAGTGGCCCCCAGAGCCCTACCTCTCCTTGGAGATTTTCCTTTCCCACCACTACCACCCCCCGCCAAAAAAAAAAAAAACGGTCTCTGAAGTTCTATTGGACTTTGTTGCAGACAGAAAGCCTGACAATGAGAAATCAAGTGGGATTCCTCTTTATGGTGTAGATTATGTCAAACCTCTAATTTGGTTCAAGAGAATCAATTCATCAAGATCAAAAGTTGGGCAGTCCAGGTCCAGTGTCTAATCCTCTAAACCAGATGCAAAGATATGGAAGCCCCACAATTCCTTTAATGTGGAATGGCTTTGAAGGGCCTTATATCCTCCTTGAGTATTGATCATTTCTAATGTCTTCAATAAACTTCTTGTAAACAAATCTGCAACTGGAAATCTTTTGCAATTGAAAAGCAAGAAAAATTCTATTGAGCTAGGCAGGTGAAAATAAGGAGGGGGGGGCTTCTAAAATATTTTTCCCAATTTAAATTTAACAAACTTTTCATTTGTCAATGAAAAGAATAGCATAAAGGAAGAGAAATGAGTAAAAGAAAGGTAAAGAAACCACATTATGTATTGGTTTGAAGGTCATACCTGGTTTTCCTCAGGGGTTACTCCTGGCTCCGTACTCAGGGATTACTACTGGTTATCCCAGGGGATTGTATGTGGTGCTAGGGATTGAAGCTGGGTTAGCACATGCAATTTTTAGGCACACTGTACTGTTTCTCAGGCTTTTGAAGTCACAAAACTAATGTTAGTCCAGAGCTATCAAACTCTTTATGAATTTGTCACTTGTCAAATAAATTTTAATTAACATTTTAATCAAACTCTATATATCTTTACCTCCTGTGAAAATTCTGGGTGGTTTTCTGGGTGGTGTGTGTGTGTGTGTGTGTGTGTGTGTGTGTGAGATGGGGCTCAAATCCAGTAACTCCTACATGCAAGGTGTGTACTATATCTTTGGGTTACAACTCTGATCTCTGAAAATCTGAATTTTATTCATTTGTTTAATAAATATTCAATACTTATAAAGTCAAATACTGCTTTATATTATCTTTATATATGCTTTAAAATCTATTAATCAAATAATTTTTTCTCAGATATAATATTACTCCTATCCCTCATTTTCCTCCTCATGGATTTTGTTGATTGCTCATTGTAAGTCACAAAATCAGTAAAGTAATGATAATCATAATAGATACAAAAAGCACATTTAAATGGAATTATTTTCTATTTACTAAAGATATTCTGAAGGACATTTTTTCAGGCAGGTACACATTTACATAGGACATTCAATAATATCATACTTGCAAAGTAGCTAGAAATCTTGCATTGCACTGCACTGCAAGTGCAGTAAGACTGTCCTCCCGTTGTTCATCGATTTGCTCAAGTGGTCCCAGTAACATCTCCATCGTGAGACTTGTTGTTACTCTTTTTGGCATATTGAATACGTCATGGGTAGACATCTTGACACTTTAAATTTGTGATAATGAGATTAAAAGGGAAATATATAAAACCTATGATTTGGTTCAAATAAGAAAAAGATGAGGATAAAATAACTTTTTAATTAATGACAATAAACATATCAAGTATATATTGAGTATAGCAAAAAAATAATTTTAAGAAAAAAGTTTTGAAAAAAACTTTCACATACCACAAAATAATTTAATCTTCACTTAGTATAAACTAATATAAATCTAAATTTTGTATTCAAGTACAAAGATCTTGATTCTGAAGAGAAAATTCAGGAGAGAATTTCTATAAGGACAGAAAACATAAGAAAATTCTGAACAGAAAATATGGAGCTAACGAATGGAATGGATGAATTGAAAATACAATAGAAGCTTCAACAGCTAGCAACTCTTTATCAACTACTATGTTTGTTTTCAGTAGTGCTAGAAATCTTTTTAAGATGGAGAGAATACCATCTCAACCACTTTTAGGGGAGGGCTAGCCTTTACCATGCTCAGGCTGCCCAGGACCCCACCCTGCCAGAAGTTCAATGCTAAAGCTTGAGAATTCGCTGCTGGCCTGCAGTGCTGAGGGTGGAAGTGGGGGTTACCAGAACCAAGCCAGCAGTGCTCAAAGTCCTTAAGGACCATACCAGCAGTTATGAATACTTTTCCCGGCTTCTGCCCATCTACCAGCACTTCTGCTCTTCTCTCTTTGAGGTCTCCCTTGATCGCATCTCTGCACTGTTTTGCAAGCTCAGACGTTCACTTGCAGTTTCCTGAGGCATGCGCCAAACCACGTTGGCGAATACGCTCAAGAGTTTTCAAAGACAGGTGGTTTTTTGTGGCTATCTCTCTCTTGGCGTTCCTCGCACAATCATGGAGGTGCTGAAGCAGTCGATCATATTCCTCATCAATGTTGTCAACAATGGCATCTTTGGTTTCTGTTGTGATATCCCCATTCTTATTACTGATTCGATTTATTAGGGTTCTCTCTCTGTTTCTTCATGAGTGTTGCTAGTGGTTTATGTATCTTATTTTATTTTCTCAAAGAACCAGCTCTTCATTACACTGATCTTTCGAATTGTTCCTTTGGTTTCCATGTCGCTGATTTCTGCTCTAAGTTTTATGATCTCTTTCCTTCTGCACAATTTGGGCTCCTTCTGTTGATCCTTTTCTAAAATCTTGAGCTGTGAAGTCAAGTTGTTTCTGTGCATCCTTTCTTCTGTCCTGAGATATGCTTGCAGAACTATAAATTTTCCCCTTAAAATGGCTTTCACTGCATCCCATAAGTTTTGGTAGCTCGTATCTTCATTCTCATTTGTTTCCAAGTATCTCTGATTTCGTCCTTGACTTCCTTCCTGATCCACTCATTTTTAAGCATTGAGTTGTGTAATTACCAGGTGTTTGATTTGGTTCTCCGTGTCTGTGTGTGATTCACTTCTATTCTCTGTGCATCATGGTGTGAAAAGATGGTTGATACTATTTCTATCTTCCTGATTCTATTTAGGTATGTTTTGTGGCCTAGGACATGGTCTATTTTGGAAAATGTTCTGTGCACACTGGAGAAGAATGTGTATTCTTTCTTTTTGGGGTGTAAAGCCCTGTTTAGGTCTTTAAGCCCTCTCTCTTCTATTTTTTCTTTCAAAGCCAATGTTTCCTTGCTGAGTTTTGTTCTTGTTGATCTATCCAGAGTTGATAAGGCTATGGTGAAGTCTCCAGCTACTATTGTGTTGCTAGCAATGTCCTCCTTAAAATGTGCTAGCAGCTGTTTTAAACATTTAGCTGTTCCCTCATTAGGTGCGTATACATTTAAGAGTGTGATTTCTTCCTGTTGTACGTGTCCCTTGATGAAGAGAAAATAGCCTTTGCTGTCCCTTCTAATCTTTTTCAACGCGAAATTAATGCTGTTGGATACTAATATGGCACCCCAGCTTTTTTGAGGGAGTTGTTTGCTTGCAGGATTGTTTTCCACCCTTTGACTTTCAGTCTGTGTTTGCTCTGACTGTTGAGATGAGTTTCTTGTAGGCAGCAAAATGTTGAGTTCTGTCTCTGAATCCATTTTCCACTCTGTGGTGTCTCTTAATTGGTGAATTTAGACCATTGACATTGAGAGAGATTATTGTTATGGGGTTTTGTGTCATCTTTCTGTAAGGCTGGTTTTGGTTTCTGTTGAAACCAAAACCAGAAAGGTTGTAGGTTGTGGTTGTAGGATTTGTCTTGTCTTATAGTAGCCCCTTTAGCCCTTGTTTTAGGTTTGGTTTTGAGTCTATGAAGTTCCTGAGCTGCTGTTTATCTAGAAAATAGTGTACCATTCCTTTGATTTTGAGTGAGAGTTTAGCCGGATAGAGTATTTTTGGTGAAGCATTCATTTCAGTGAGTTTTTTCACTATATCTCGCCACTGCCTTCCAGTTTGGAGGGTTTCCTCTGAGAGATCTGCTGTGAATCTAAGGGGTGCTCCTTTGTATGTGATTTCCTTCTTTGACCTTGCTGCTTGCAGTATTGTATCTCTATTGGCAGCATCAATCATTCTAACTATGATATGTCTTGGAGTGTTTTTGTTAGGATCTCTTTTAGCTGGTACCCTTCCGGGTCCTTGAATTTGAATGGCTGCATTGTGGAGCTTTGGGTATACTTCAGCAATGATTTGTTTCACCATGTTTTTTTCATTGGGATTGTTTCCCTGAGCTTCTGGTAGTCCAATGATTCTAATGTTGTTCCTCATGGAATCATCTCCTAGGACTCTGATTCTCTGTAGAGCTATTTTGAGGTCCCTTTCCACTGTGTTTTGTTGCCTATTGGCTTGGTGCAGCTGATCTTCCAGCTCACTGATTCTCTCTTCAGCTGCGGTCATTCTATTGTTGAGAGAAGAAACTAAGTTTTTCATTTCATCCACGGAATCTTTTATTCGTGACATTTCTGCTCTCATTTCCTTGCGTAATTTGTCAATTTTTTCTGTCATGTTACTGGATATCTGTCTGACTGTCTCACTGAGTTGATTGAACATCTTCATGACTTTGTATCTGAATTCTTTGTCAGAGAGGTCCCTTAGGTTTGCAGTATCGACAGAGTCTTCTGGATTCTTTTCGTTGTCCTCCCCATGTGGTGGGGATTTACATTGTTTCTTCATGTTGCTGTGTAGGTTGGGGACTAGGTTCCTTGGGGACTAGGTTCCTTAGTATGGGTAAACTACTTGCGGCCGTGTGAGAGTTGGCCCGCTGAAAAATTGACCACGCCCACTTCTACGGAAGCCACGCCCGTTTCTGAAGAGGTCACGCCCCCCACGAGAACCTGGGTTTTATGAGGAGATCAGCACAGAGTGAGGGGTGAAGAGCGAAAGGCAGAGTCTCAGAGCTGCTTTTCTCCAGGCATCTGGGAGGACACCTGGGGTCTTGCAGGGAGAGATCCAAGTCCGGGTTCAAGTACCAGTGAATGAACTGACCTGGGTTTGGGACGAGATCAGTGCAACTTGAGGTGTGAAGAACGAAAGGTAGAGTCTCAGAGCTGCTTTTCTTCAGGCGTCTGGGAGGACCGTCTTTATAATTTTGACTTTAGCAATCTGTGAACGTGATACATATTTTCATTTACTTGGGTTGTCTTCTAAAAACTAAATTTTTTAGTTTCTGCAAAAAATTCTATTTTTTTTTTCAGTTGTTACTATTGTTGTGGGCCTCTACCCAACAATATTCAGGGACCAGGTTCACTCCCACAGGTGCTCAGGGCATTAGGGCCAATCCCAGGAGTGCTTCAAGGCACCACGTAGCACTTGGATTGCACTAAGGATCTCACAAACACAAGGCGTGTACTGTACTACTTAAGCCATATTCCTTATCCCAAATGTTTATCATTTTAACTATACGAGGCCAGAGAGATAGTATAGCAGGTAATGTACTGACTTTGTACATGACCCATCCAGGTAAATTTCTGGGCACCACAAATAGCTCTGGGTGTGATACTGAGCACAACAAAGTGAGTAGTAAATCCTGAGCACAGATAGGTATGGCCTCAAAGTATACAACGATTTACAATTTTTATATATTAGTAGAGTAGGTAATGCAGGTTTTATTAATAATAAAAATGAGATCTTCCAGCATTGTTATTTTCTCATTGGTCCATAGTTTTATTTAGAATTTTACTGATATTAATGTTTGATCCAGCAAACTAGCCAAATATTATTATGCCTGTAGGTTTTCTTAAATTTACATGTGAACAATGATGTTAATAAATAATTAACATCATTTAATAATTCTTATGTATCACAATTATGACCCACTTTTCTATTTCAGTAAGTTTGTCAGTAAGTTTATTTTATTCATATATATAATGCCACAAGATAGTACAACATGATTATAATATAAGATATAATATTAAACAATAGAACTTTTCAAAGAACATATGAAGATATTTGGGGTTTGGAGCTGGAGAGATAGTACAGCAGATAAAGCATTTGTCTTGCACATGCCCAAACTGGATCTTATTCCTTGCATTCCATATGGTCCTGAGAGCACCACTAAGAGTAATTTCTGTGCAGGGCCAGGAGTAATCCCTAAGCATTGCAGGGTGTGACCCCCTCAAAAATATATATATTTTTATTTGATCCTTTGGATTTATTTAATCTTTTGTTTATTTTCCCTAGTTTGTTTGTCTTATTTTGGGCCATATCAGTGATACTCAGGGGCTGCTTTTGGTTCCACACTCAAGAATTACTCCTGATGGTGCTCAGAGGACTATATGGGATGCAGGAGATCAAACAATATGGGATGTCGAGCATCCATTGAAACTGAGTCAGCAGTGTGCAATGCAAATCCACTGTGCTGTCATTCCAGTCCCATCCTTTTCCCTCACTTCTGATGCTTATTCTATTGAACTTTCAACATCTTTAAATTAAATTTTATATAATTTATTTTATATTTTCTTATATGTGTATTTAACTTTAAGTGATGCTCTTCATTCTGTCTTAATAACAAGCCAATTTATAATTTACAATTATTATTTATTTTAGCTGAACTTCTTGATCTATTTTTTAAATATAAAAATTAAAACTATTGTTTTTATTTATTATAATAAAAACTCAATTTTCAAATTAGTTTTCAAATACATAGTGTTTGGAATTGTCTTTTTCTTATGGACTTCTACTTTCATTCAGAAAATAAGTTTTTTATAACATGGATTGTTTGTATCTTTAGAAATTGTCTTTTCCTGCTCAATTTTTGTGAATGTTTATCATTCTCTGGTGGACATGACAATCTTTATATAATTCTTAGATCAATCTTGTTGAATATGGTGTCCTAACTTACTATAACTTTACTAGATTTTCTTTGTTATGTTTTAAAAAATTTTTTAAATTAATGTTCGGAGAGCCCGGCAAGCTACCGAGAGTATTCGATATGCCAGACACAATAACAACAAAGTCTCCAATGGAGACGTTACTGGGCCCACTCGAGCAAATCGACAATCAACGGGAGGGCCTTTACCTTTACCTTTTAATGTTTTCGAGCATTATAAAGACGTTCATGATTGAATTTCAGTTAAACAGTATTCCAAGACCCATCCTTCCACCAGTGTACATTTCCCAGCACCAATGTTCCCAGGTTCCCTCTCCTAACCCCTGCACCTCCCCACTCCCTGCCTGCCTGTTTGGCAGGCAGGCGCTTTACTTTCTCTCTCTCTCTCTCTCTCTCTCTCTCTCTCTCTCTCTCTCTCTCTCTCTCTCTCTCTCTCTCCCCCCCACCCCTCCTTCCCTTCCTCCTTTTGGGTACTGTGGTTTGAAACACATTGATACTGAAAAGTTATCAAGAATATCCCTTACCTACTTTTAACCCTCAGATCCTGTCCAGCGTGATCATTCCCAGCTACTATTGTCATGGCAGTCTCTTCTCTACCTTACCTACCCTCAGCCCCACACATACTTGTGGCTAGTTCCAACCAATGATCAGTCCTCCTAACCCCCGTTATCCTGACCATGGATATTATTCTTCTATTTACTAGTTTTTCTTGATCCATAAGTTTTTTAAAGTGTTTATCAATTTGTCTTTTCAATACATATTTTAATTTATACATTTAGACAAAAAGTTATACAAATAGTTATACAAATGCTGTAGTTTCCTAAAGTCTACTTTATATCATCAGTTACCTTTTTCAGGTCATGAGTACATTTATTAAATATTGTAAAATAAGTTTTTTGCATCAAATTCCATATTAGTTAATAATTAACTTAATTGGTTATTAATCAGCTTTTAATAAAATATTATTCATAAGTGATAGTACAAAAAATCAAAATAGATTTTGATATATGAGCAAAAATAACTTTCTTTAATAGTTTTCTAGCATATCAGTTTTCACTTATGCATTCACAATTTCTATGTTTTTACATTTTAGATACCTTGGACAGCTAGTTTAAAGATAGTGTTTTTGAGATAGACAAATGGGACTATCTTAAAATAAGAAGCTTCTGCACCTCCAAAGAAACAGTGACCAAAATACAAAGTCTACAGAATGGGAAAGGATATCCGCCGAATACACATCTGACAAGGGGTTGATATCAAGTATATACAAAGTACTGGTTGAACTCCACAAGAAGAAAACATCCAACCCCACCAAAAAATGGGGCAACGAAATGAACAGAAACTTTCTCAAAGAAGAAATCCAAATGGCAAAAAGCACATGAGAAAATGCTCTACATCATTAATCATCAGGGAGACGCAGATCAAAAGAACAATGAGATATCATTTCATACAGACTGGCCCACAACCAAAAGAACAAAAGCAACCGGTGCTGGCGTGGATGTGGCGAGAAAGGGACCCTCCATCACTGCTGGTGGGAATGCCGACTGGTTCAGCCCTTTTGGAAAACAGTATGGACCATTCTCAAAAAATTAGAAATTGAGCACCCATTTGACCTAGCAATACCACTCCTGGGAATATATCCCAGAGAGGCAAAAAAGTATAGTTGAAGTACCATCTGCACCTGTTTGTTCATTGCAGCACTCTTTACAATAGCCAGAATCTGGAAAAAACCTGAGTGCCCAAGAACACTTAAACCAAAGTTAAAGAAACTTTGGTACATCTACACAATGGAGTACTATGTTGCTGTTAGAAAAGATGAAGTCATGAAATTTACATACAAGTGGTACTACATGGAAAGTATCATGCTAAGCAAAATGAGTCAGAAAGAGAGGGATAGACATAGAAAGATTGCATTCATCTGGGGAACATAAAGTAACAAAATAGGAGACTAACACTCAAAAGTGGCCAAGATTAAAAGGTAAAGGTAAAGGCCCTCCCGTTGATCATCGATTTGCTCGAGCGGGCCCAGTAACGTCTCCATTGGAGACTTTGTTGTTACTGTGTCTGGCATATCGAATACTCTCGGTAGCTTGCCGGGCTCTCCGAGAGGGGCGGAGGAATCGAACTCGGGTCGGCCATGTTGGCTGCGTGCAAGGCAGACGCCCTACCCGCTGTGCTATTGCTCCTGGCCAAGAGTAGTACCAGGAATTTTGCTCCATAGCTTGGAGTAAGCCATACATGCTAGGGGAAAAGGCAGCTCAGATAGAAAAGGGAGCACCAAATAAAGGGTGTTGGGAGGATCCTCCCAGGATGGGAGAAGCATGCTGAAAGTAGACTATAGACCAAACATGATTGCCACTCAATGCCTCTTTTGCAAACCAGAACACTCAAAAGGAGAGAGAGAACAAAAGGGAATGCCCTACCACAGAGGCAGGGGGGGATGGGGGGATGGGGCGTGGGAGGGATACTGGGACACGTGGTGGTGGAAAATGGGCACTGGTGGAGGGATGGGTATTTGATCATTGTATAATTGAAACCCAAGCACAAAAATTTGTAAGTCTACAACTGTACCTCATGGTGTTTAACTAATAAAAATTTTTTAAAAAAAGAAACTATTCCTCTCTCAAATTCAGTATAATCAAATGGTTGTGTTTATGTTCTTGTCCATGACTGCATCTGAAATTCCACTTATTTCTAAGTTGAATTTTCATTTTCTTGAAGTACATTGTGTTAGAACTTAGAGATCAGTGTCTTATAAACTTTATATTAATTAAAATTTATTTATTAATTAAAAATTAATTACTTCCCTCTGAAGTAACTTAACATATCATTCATGTTGACAGTAATTTTCCATTAGCATTTTAAAGATATTCAATGTCTTCTTGCATGCACTATAACAGATAAAAGTATTCCTATCTGAACGACATTTTTTATTATTTCTCTTCTAATTTGATATTTTAAATATTCATATTTAATGTTAAAGACAATGGACTTAGGAACAAATGTATATGTATGATATTGCTTTAAATGTTCTCAAACTTATTGAAATTGATATATATGTAAATATTTAACATACTTCATATATACATATGCATACATGATTGTGTATATTACATAGAGTTGCTTCTGTTCTGTTCTGTTCTGTTCTCATCAAATTCATTTAAGGAAGATTAAGAATCTAATAAATACTAAGGATGTGACTCAACAGAATCTGTGCACATCAAGATTCTGTTGTTGATGAATGAATATTTGTAACTAAAAGAGCAGACTGTGGAAGATTTGATTTTAAACATTGTTCAACAGATTGCTGATCTTCCTCTTCTTCCAGAAAGGAGCAAATTTTTCACTATTTAATTCAGGTTTGGACATTTAACAACCTTTGGCTAATGGGATATTGATGGATATGGTAGGACCTGTGGTTTTAATGTGTTTACATGGCTAGGTTTCCTCTCTTGTACTACCTTTTTCCCACTGGAAGAACATTTCTCAGAGAGCCACTTTGGGGATGACAAAAATGTAGAAGAAACTTGGACCCAACTTGTAGCTTAAATTCCAGTTTGAGTCTAAACTTGATCTGCCAAATCCTAGTACCAACAGATGTCTAAGAAATAAATGAAAACTTGTTTGGTATATGTCACCATATGGGTAGCAACACACACACACACACACACACACACACACACACAAACGGGGACATTCTCAAATCAAGAATTCTGCTCATGAATTGTTTTCTTTGCCTTGTTTGTAATTTAACATGCTACTATGGTTTGAATATTTGTGTCCTCTCTCCCTAAATTCTTATGTTGAAGCCCTAATCCCCAATGCTGGCATTTGAAAGTGGGGCATTTGAGTCATAATTAGAATAAGATTGGGTCATGAGGGTGGGGCTCTCAGAATACGATGAATGCTACTGTTAATAGAGAAGGAAACAGATCTTTCTCTACCTGGTTGGCACACAGGCAGAAGGAGTTATCTACATATCAGAAAAGCTCTCAAAACACAAAGCCTTCCCTGACCCCAGGCTTTGTTCTTAACCTTCTTTGACTCCTCTTTAACTTGCTATACAAATCAAGGCAATTACTTACCCAGCCTGGCAATCTGTTGATTGTTAGACTCAACCCAGTTACTCTGTATGTACCAGGAAGACAGAAAATAGAGCTGCTGTCTTCTAATCTATTGATTAGACATCTGTGGGGAGTTACTCCACTAACAATAAACCCAAGGTTGGGATAGTCCCCTGGGCAAAACAGCTTAGGTCTTTTAGAATACAATTCAGACAAGCAAAATATGTCCAAGAAAATATAGAATAAAACTTTTATATGTAGGGTCTTTTATATGTAGGAGGGTAACATAGGGAAAGATAGAATCGTAAATAATCATGACTTTAAGTGAACTTTAGGGGTGCCTGCTGATTGCCTATGTGAAATACCCCAGCCACTTCTCTTACTGTAGCTGTTGAATGTTAATATACTTACTAACTGTCCTTAATGTTCTGTCAACTTAAATAATGGCTCACATATTGGGGTGGGGGTTGGTGTCGGGGGAGAAGTAAATTAGTCTGATCTAAAGTAGAGAAACAAGACTGATTGCAGACTCTGAATGAAATCCTGGTGTCTTTGTCACTGGAATCCAAGGCACCACAGGTGTGTTTGAGCACCACATATCACATTCACATGTGGAATCGCCACTCATCAGAGCAAGAAAAAGGGGAAGGGATGGTGGGCACAGGCAAACCACATAAGATATAATGGGCATCTATCTATCTATCTATCTATCTATCTATCTATCATCCACTTAAGATATATATAATTTATATAATATAGCTTATTTATTATATAATATAGTTTATACATATATAGCTTATATATGTACATATGGCAGCGTCTCCTGCCCCCGTGCCTGGTTGTCCTTGCTGGGGCCCCTTGGAGGGGAGCGGGTTGAGTTTCCCTCCCCGCCCCGACCAGAGCTCCGACAGCCGAAGACCTCCAGAACTAGCCACCACCATGCTGAGACCACTCTCCACACGCATGAAGGTACCAGCAGAGGAACAAAGGCATGCGGGTCCCAGGGCTGAGATCTCCAAGCCTGCTCGGATCAGGGCTGAGCATCCTCCACCCAGATCCTCCACCTTCCAGTAGGCAGGGGTCACACCCACCAACTGGCCCCCTGGCACCATGTAATTCCATCAACGGCCAAGACCCAGAGACTATAAAACACAGCTCCCGGCAGCTAGACATCTTATTATCTCACTCTTACTTTGGACAAAATGGCAGGCTACCGAATGTAACCTGCCCACATGGCAGAGTCTAGCAAACTCTCCGTGGTGAACCCAATATGCCAAATACCAGTAACAACGATGGGCCTCATTCTCCTAACCCTAAAAGCGCCTTTAATATAGCACTTTTTAAAAAATCTCAGGGCTAAGACGAAGGAGACGTTACTGGGGCCTGCTCGAGGGAATCGATGAACAACAGGATAGTCGTGATCATGATCATGATGTATATATATATAGTTTTAAAAAATTAACCCTGGTAAGAGAAATAGCTCAATCAGTTGAATACATGATTTGTGTGTAGGGGACCTGGGTTTGATTCCCACGTGGTCTCCTGGTACCAGCTTGCCTTGGGGTTTAACTATCAAATATTCCTTTTCATTCTTTTTTTTCTTCACCTTTTTTTTAAAGCACGATTATTTACAAAGTTATTCTCAGTTGAGTTTTAGACATAGAATATTGCAGCACTGATTCTACCACCAATGTCAGCTTCCTTCCACCAACATTCCTAGGTTCCCTTTCATATTCCTCCCCCTCTTCAAATATTCCTTTTCTTTCCCTAAATATCTCAAGACCACTGAGGAAGAACAGCTATGCTTCCAATCCAAGGTCACATTAAAACCCCCTAAACCAATTTTTTGTGCATTGTTCTCTTCCAGCAACATTCTCGCTTTGTCTACTAGTATCAAGTTCAACTTAGCCCAGAGCGATGCTGTGTAGTATGGCATCCCCTGCTTACCTGCAGTCATTGAGCACCTGAACAGCATTCAACCAGAATTAAGATGTGTGGTCAGTGTACACTATAGACAGCTTTTCAAAGACTTAGCACAAAAGAATATAAATAATATAAATTATCTCACTGTTTTTATTAATTACATATTCAAATGATCATATTTTTGATATATTAGGTAAAAGTAAAATAAAAATTAATAAATTTGTACTTGCATTTGCAATGGTGCTGTTAAAAAACATAAAATAAATAGGATGCTCACATATTTCTAATTGTCAGTACAGGTCTACAATTTGTGATGTCCCAAAATTTGAGTCCTAAGGACTTCACATATTATCTCTTGTTGTGTTCACAAGAAGTAGGTGGAGTTCATAGTATTTCACTTCTTTACTGACAAAGGAACTGAGAACCAACAAAGTATGAAGGTCTAGATAAATGAATGTGAAGGTCAAGGAGAGTAGAAAAAAAATCGATGATGAACGTTTGTCATTGTTCTGTTGTATCCCTCCTGCCAGTTACAAAACCATGAAACCCTGGCTGGTTAGGTCTGATGCTGGAGGACTGATGAATTATTTATAAGGGATCTAGTAAGGTGAGCTCAATCTGTCATTGTTCATACCACATGGTTAGCCTCTCACCATGTGTGGCCACCATGATGAAAAAGCTCAGACTTGGCATCAATCCACTTTGGAGGCCTCTGGTGGCAGATCTCTTGGACTTTGGAAGTTGCTCCTTGTTTCAAATATTGTTGAATGAGTAGCTGTGTTGGCTTAGAATGACTGCAGGGCCTACTGGAGTCAGTAGGAAACAGAGAAGCTTGGGAGAATGTTCTAATAAGCAAAGGGCTTACTTACTGTGCTGTACCACTTATCAGAAGGTGGAGTTGGGAATCCAACCTCACTGCCAACACCAAATTTTGCTGTCTCACCAAGAACACCTCTCTCTTAAGCACCCAGATCTTAGACTTGCAGCCTCCAAAACAGTAAGAAATACACATCTCTATGTTCTAAGTAGGTCAAATGAAAGGCTACGTGTGGAGAGAGAGAGAGAGAGAGAGAGAGAGAGTTTATAAAAACTTAATCCAGATCAGGAAAATAGCTCAATCAGCTGAGCTAATGATTTGGGTACAGGAGGCCTGAGTTTCATCTCCAGCAACACATGGTCTCCTGAGTACCATCCCTAGCTACCAGAAGTACACCCTGAATTCACCAACTATGGTCTGAAAATAACGTTTTTTTTTTTTCATTAGTGAGACACCATGAGGAACAGTTGTAGACTTACAAATGTTTGTGCTTGGGTTTCAATTATACAATGATCAAATACCCATCCCTCCACCAGTGCTCATTTCCCACCACCACGGATCTCAGTATCCCTCCCACGCCCCATCCTCCCCATCCCACCCTGCCTCTGTGGCAGGGAATTCCCTTTTGTTCTCTCTCTCCTTTTGGGTGTTGTGGTTTGCAAAAGAGTCAATGGGTGACAATCATGTTTGTCTATAGTCTACTTTCAGCATGCTTCTCCCATCCCAACACCCTTTATTTGGTGCTCCCTTCTCTATCTGAACTCCCTTTTCTTCTAGCATGTGTGGCTGGCCTCCAAGCCATGGAGTAAAATTCCTGGTACTAATCTCGGCCATTCCTGGGTGTTAGTCTCTATTTTGTTACTTTATGTTCCCCAGATGAATGCAATCTTTCTATGTCTATCCCTTTCTTTCTGAGTCTTTTCACTTAACATGATACTTTCCATGTAGTACCACTTGTATGTAAATGAAAATAACGTTTTAAGAACTTCTTAACAACATACATGGTGCTTGGTTGTGTGGTTACGTGTTCAATTTTCTTAGAAAGACAAATTTCTCAAACAACTTTGTTTTGTTTTGTTTTGTTTGGGGGTCACACCCAGCTATGCTCAGGAGTTACTCCTGGCTCTGCTCTGAGGCATCACTCAAAGGTGGCAGAGGTGTGTGTGTATGCATAGGGGAGGGGTGCAGAGGGTCAGGTGTGTGTGGGGGGTGGGGGATGGTGTCAGGGAGAAGCCACATAGTGTACTGGGGATGGAATCCCAGGTCAGCAATGTGCAAAGCAAATGCCTTACCCATTGTTCTGTCTTACCAGCCCCATCAAAGAACTTCTTAACTACATAAAATCATACAGATTCCTAATTTAGACCTCCTGACTTCTTCCATTGTTAGGTACCCAAAAGTGTACTGTTTTTACATATCCCCTATATGATTCATATATGTACTAAAATTAGAAGATGACAGCAGCTTACAAGGAAAATCTTTTTAGTGTTTTCACATAAAATCAACTTTTAATAAGACTTTCTAGAGTGGTAATCTTTAAATGCAATAAGAAAAACTGTAGCCCTAAAATATAAAGCTAACAAGGTTTTGATACAGATTAGGCAAATTATTTAGCATATAAATTATTATAGAAAATATTTATGGATGTGTTAGTTGGACAAATATTTAATTCCCTCTGCTTAAAAATTATGGTAATAAATATGTATGTTACAGTATACATTTGTATTATATTTCTATTTAATCATTTATGAATTACCAAATCTTAGATATTTTAATACTGGCAGTTTATCTCTTTTACAGAAAAATTATGTATTTACAAAAAATTACTGTCAAAATATTTACACAATTCTTAATGATTTGTTGTGTTTTAACTTGAGTCAGATTTATCTTTCGAAAAGGGAAGCCCAATAGCTATAAATAATTAAGCTAAATAGAATGTAAACAATTCCCTTTGAAAAGGGATGCTAAATAGACTATAAATATGAATAATACAGTAGAAATAACTAGAGGTATCAAATAGAATAAAATTGGATATAAAATCAACATAATGTTAAAATATAGTAGCTTTATTGAAGAAATTATCGAGACTTAAAAAGGGCTGGAGCGATAGCACAGCGGGTAGGGCGTTTGCCTTCCAAGCGGCCAACATGGCTGACCCGAGTTCGATTCCTCCGCCCCTCTCAGAGAGCCCGGCAAGCTACCGAGAGTATCTCGCCCACACGGCAGAGCTTGGCAAGCTCCCCGTGACGTATTCGATATGCCAAACACAGTAACAACAAAGTCTCCAATGGAGACGTTACTGGGCCTGCTCGAGCAAATCGACGATCAACGGGAGGGCCTTTTAAAAAATGCAAAACATGTGAACTGGTTCTAGTAATAGTCTTTTTCTCACTGACATTAAATTATCCTAAAGGAATGGGATAGAATTTTTTCTATTATGAACTAGCAATACAATCATACACACAAAACAATTTTACTTTTATCACAAGGTAAATGCCTAAATCTGGACAAAATTAATTGAAGAAACTAATAAATATTCTTAAAATAATATTTTCCAAACTTCAGGCAGCATAAATAACCACCTACAATTTTGTTAAAATGCAGAATCCCCAAGAGATTCTGATTCATTGTATCTGGAATTGGACTTAATAATCCACATATTAAAATTCATTGCAAGTATATGTGATGCAGCTAATCTGCAGACCACAATTTCAGAAACACTGCTTTAGGTTGAGATGATTTTCTTTTTCAATCATCTAGCCACTGAATAAGTCAAATACTTCTAAATGGTGAAAATCATCTTTTTCTGAAGTTCACATGAAGCCCGGCAAGCTACCGAGAGTATTCGATATGCCAGACACAGTAACAACAAAGTCTCCAATGGAGACGTTACTGGGCCTGCTCGAGCAAATCGATGATCAACAGGAGGGCCTTTACTTTACTTACTTTACTTAGATACTATACTTCCTAGGGGTTTTTTTTAGCAGAGTTATATAATTTAGAGAATTTTGAGGTGTCCAGGACTATTATTGATCACATAATACTACTTCTGTGATTTAAAAAAAAAACTAAATGCCAGAAGGTGGGGAGGAGAGAATAAGAGGCATGGGGGGTGTAAGGTGTTTAATAGACAGTGGTAGATGCATCTTGGCACACTTGGTGGTGGGTGTGACACAACAATTTACTTTTCCTTTTTTTGCTTTTTGGGTCACACCCAATGATGCTCAGGGGTTACTCCTGGCTCTGCACTCAGGAATTACTCCTAGCAGTGCCTGGGGGACCATATGGGATGCCGGGAATGGAACTCAGGTCGGCCACATGCAAGGCAAATGCCCTACCTGCTGTACTATCGATCCTGCGCCCCAAATTTACTTTTGTTCTAAAATAAGTACCCCTAAAACATACAGTGACATAAACCAATGTTATCTCAATATACATAGACACCTAAAACTTGTCTCTAATGATTTCATCATAACATTTCTTTCATATCATAACATCAAATATGTAATAAAATCAATCTTATAGAGAATTTTATCCCAAGTGAGCTCTCATGTTCTTTAAATGAATCAATGTTTTGATAAGCTTGTGTACTCTCTTTAACAGATCAAAGCATATTATTTAAAGCTTCCGCTCTGAGTAAGGATTTTTCCCATCCTTTTGTTGATTAACTTCTACATTCCAGTATCCACTTGTAATAGTCAGTAGAGTTGGATTATTCCAGGTTTTAAACTATCTATAAAGTTTTTTCATTCACAAATACTTCGCAAGGAATAAGTATGCACATGAAATTGTAGCAATACCTTAAAAGAGAGATGGATTGAGCCAGGGTTCTAGTACAGCAGGTAAGGCAGCCACCTTTCAGGCAGTTGACCCAGGTTAGATGTACAATACCACGTTGTTCCTCTGAATACAGCAGTGATTTCAAGCTCTGAGAACTGGCAGGAGTAAGTCCTAAGCATAGCTGGGGAGAGAAGAAAATAAAGAAAGAAGAAAATAAGTTTTTAGCTATGTGCATTTATTTTTATTTTATTTTATTTTATTTATGTTTTTAAATTTTTATTAGTGAAACACCATGAGGTACAGTTGTAGACTTACAAATTTTTGTGCTTGGGTTTCAGTTATACAATGATCAAGTACCCATTCTTCTACCAGTGCCCATTTTCTATCACCACAGATCCCAGTATCCCTCCCACCCCCCACCCCCCACCTCACCCTGCCTCTGTGGCTGGGCATTCCCTTTTGTTCTCTCTCTCCTTTTGGGTGTTGTGGTCTGCAAAAGAGGCATTGAGTGGCAATCATGTTTGGTCTAAAGTCTACTCTCAGCACGCATCTCCCATCCTGGGAGGATCCTCCCAACACCCTTTATTTGGTGCTCCCTTTTCTATCTGAGCTGCCTTTACCCCTAGGATGTGTGGTTGGCCTCCAAGATATGAAGCAAAATTCCTGGTACTAATCTCGGCCATTCTTGGGTGTTAGTCTCCTATTTTGTTACTTTATGTTCCCCAGATGAATGCAATCTTTCTATGTCTATCCCTCTCTTTCTGACTCATTTCACTTAACATGATACTTTCCATGTAGTACCACTTGTATGTAAATTTCTTGACTTCATCTTTTCTAACAGCTACATAGTACTCGAGGTAAAGGTAAAGGCCCTCTCGTTGTTCGTCGATTTGCTCGAGCGGGCCCAGTAACGTCTCCATTGGAGACTTTGTTGTTACTGTGTTTGGCATATCGAATACGTCATGGGGAGCTTGCCAGGCTCTGCCGTGCGGGCGAGATACTCTTGGTAGCTTGCCGGGCTCTCCGAGAGGGGTGGAGGAATCGAACTCGGGTCGGCCAAGTTGGCTGCATGCAAGGCAAATGCCCTACCCGCTGTGCTATCGCTCCAGCCCATTGTGTAAATGTACCAAAGTTTCTTTAACCAGTCGTCTGTTCTCGGCACTCAGGTTTTTTTAAAATTTATTTTAACTAGCTATTTATTTTTAATTTATAGAACTCCTTTATCTGTATCTGTTATTAGACAATATCTTGATCAACAGCTATGATCTAGCTCTATTATCTAATTTATGGCTTTACATCTAATAAGTTATTTGGCTCAGTTTCTCTAATTATAACTTAAATGCTGTTTTTCTTGCCCTGCACTGTTTAAGCATATCTATTGCTGAATCTTACGGCATTTCTTTTGCATAGTATGCCAATGATTGTTCTACTACAACTTGTCTATAAGAGGTTAATCTAGTGCCACCTATCAATGGCGTATATCTGGCCCAGTTAGATTATATTAAGCACCATAGCACTGTAGCACTGTCCTCCTGTTGTTCATTGATTTGCTCGAGCGGGCCCAGTAATGTCTCCATTTTGAGACTTGTTGTTACTGTATTTGGTATATTGAATATATCACGGGTAGCTTTCCAGACTTTGCCATGCAGGCAAGATACTCTCGGTAGCTTGCCAGGCTCCCTGAGAGGGGCATATTCAGCATATTTATAAAGTATGGGCCATCGTATATTGATATTTATTATAATTTGATGTTAAGAATTTGCTGATGTGTAAAAAGTGAAAATAATCTCACAATCATTGAAGACCTCAGTAGACTTATTGTTTTCTCTTTTATGTCTGTTTTAGAAATCATTAGTGGAAACTAACTTCCACAATTTTGTCAACTCGTAGTTCAGAGAATAATTTATAGAGCCCTATTTCTTTTACTGATATCCATGATGAGGCATATCTGTATATTGCTACATGGTCAGTTTTAAGTCTGAAAATTGCTTTGTCTTAACTTCCTCAAAATAAGCTACTTGCCTCTATTCATTTTCAATTCTAACTACTATAAATTACCATAAAATAGTGACTTCAAATAAAACAATGTATTATCTCAAATGTCTATAGGTTGGAAGTACATACAGATCTCACTGGATTAAAATCAAGATGTTCTTGTTGTAGACTTACGAATTTTTGTGCTTGGGTTTCAGTTATACAATGATCGAATACCCTTCCCTCCACCAGTGCCGATTCTCCACCACCACTGATCCCAGTATCCCTCCCATCCCCCAACCCCACCCCCCCCATCTCACCCTGCCTCTGTGGCAGGGCATTCTCCTTTGTTCTCTCTCTCCTTTTGGGTGCTGTGGTTTGCAAAAGAGGCATTGAGTGGAAATCATGTTCGCTCCAAAGTCTACTCTCAGCACGCATCTCCCATCCTGGGAGGATCCTCCCAACACCCTTTATTTGGTCCTCCCTTCTCTATCTGAGCTGCCTTTTCCCCCAGTGTGTGTGGCTGCCCTCCAAGCCATTGAGTAAACCTCTGGTACTTATAAAATCAAGATGTTCTTAAGGTTTTGTTCCTTTCTGGATGCTTTAGAGAATTCATATTCTTGCCTGTTCCAGTTTTCAAAAGCCATTTATATTCCTTGGCCAGTGGTTCATTTACTCCATCTTTAGGATCTTTGTTATTCATTGTCACATTTAACATTTACTATAAATAAGAATGTTTATCTATTTCTAAAGACTTGGGTCATCAGAGTGGGCACTAACAAGTAATATAAAATAATCTCCAATCTCAATGAAATCTGCAAAGTCCCTTTTGCTGCACTGACATATGAAGTTCTGAGATTAACACATGGACATCTTTGGGAATCACTATTCCTCCTTCTATGATATCAGTCCACAGATAAGATGATTATAATATAACTCCTTAACCTGTAGCTATTATTAGACAATATTCAGAAGCAAATGAAAAAAATTTTAATCATAGTTTACTCTGCTTTAGTATGTACTGTTTCATCCTTAAGGTAACTTTTATAGGAAAGATTGTAAGTAAAATGGGACTTTTAATATGATTGCTTCTAAACCCTTTTGAACGTTTAACAGAGCGGCATCTTGAACCCCCGAGAAACCTCAATGAGCTTGGTTATCGTGTGGATATGGTCGATGGTGCTGAATCCTTTGCGGAACCCTGCTTGCTCGCATGGTTGTCCTTCATCTAGTGTTCTGCCAATCCTGTTTAGGATGACTCGAGTGAACAACTTGTAGATGACAGACAATAGGCAGATTGGGCGATAGTTGCCAATGTCATGGATGTCTCCCTTCTTGAACAGTAGTATGGTCCTGCTGGGTTTCCATTGGGACGGAACCTTGCATTTAGACAGGTAGCGAGTGAAGAGCCGAGCCAGTGTATTGATGAGTACTGACGGCAGGTTCTTCAGGTGTTCAGGTCTGACCTTGTCTGGGCCGGGTGCTGTTTGTTTCTTTACCGACGAAATGGCGTGTCGGATTTCGGAAGGGAGAACGTTGGGAACGACATATCCATCCTGTGGAATTTGGTATGTCGGCAAGTGGACATGGCTATAGAAGAGATTTGAGTAGAAGTCATGGATAATCTTCTCCATTGCCATTCTGGAGGATGTGATGGATCCATCAGGACGTCGGAGGGCTGTCATCTTGGTCTTGTAGTTGGCGAAGGACAGGCGGGTGTTACGAATACTTTTCCTGGCTTCTGCCGCATCTACCAGTACTTCTGCTCTTCTCTCTTTGAGGTCTTCCTTGATCGCATCTCTGCACTGCTTTGCGAGCTCGGACGTTAGCTTGCGGTTGCCTGAGGCATGCGCCAAACCACGCTGGCGAATTAGCTCAAGAGTTTTCGAAGATAGGCGATTTTTTGTGGCTATCTCTCTCTTGGCGTTCCTTGCACATTCATGGAGGTGCTGAACCAGTCAATTGTATTCCTCGTCAATGTTGTCAACAATGGCATCTTCCCATGTTGCCGCAATAGTACCAAAGAGTTCCCAGTTGGTGGTCATTCTGGGAGTTCTCTTTTTGAACTTTGCAGCCCTTTCTCCCCGCTCTGTGAAGTAGAATTTTGCACGAAGGAGACGGTGGTCCGATCCCGTTCAAAATTTTGGGACAACAGCGACATCAGTCAGGCAAAACCGTCGATTGAATATGATGTGGTCTATTTCGTTGTGGAATCGTCCACCGGGAGACTCCCATGTCCATCGTTTAGATTCTGCCTTCTGGATCTGTGAGTTACCATGAATGGTCTTGGTCGACATGATGAACTCAGACAGTCTCTCACCCTGTTCGTTCCATTCTAGGCCATGGGTCCCGATGTGAAGTTCTTCAGCTGATCTTCTCAGTCCTATCTTGGCATTAAAATCACCCACAATGATCTTGTAGAAGGTGTAGTCTTCTTTATAGAACTTCAAATGAGAGAACGAATCTGGAGTTCCGACATCCGTTGACGATCAAGGATCAGGGACGCTGTCTCATTTGCCAAGGTGTCGAAAATCAGATGGGCTGGTCACGTAATGAGATTTAAAGACGACCGCTGGACTAGAGCTGTTACTGATTGGATTCCACGGGATGTCAAAAGACCGTGTGGCCGCCCACCTACCAGATGGTCAGACTTCTTCGTCAAGATCATGAACAATCGGTTTGAGGCCCTTCATGTTCCCGGAGCAAACAGATGCCATTGGGCTACACTAGCACGCGACAGGGACAAATGGAGACGTTACTGGCGCCCGCTCGAGCAAATCGACGACTAACGGGAAGTTAAGTGATTAAGTGATTAAATGAAACCCTTTTAATGTTGGAATTTCTTGGACTTAGGGTACTACTATCTTAACAAATTTGTCCTTATATAGCAGCTTCAGAATGTTAATGCATTTGTTTAAACATTCAAATTTTGTAGCTGCTCTAGTAGATGTCAACTAGTTTGTAAATTATTGCTACTATATCATGAGTTTCACATTTACTATTTTGATTAATTTTAGTAAGTCTATTATTCCCATGTTATAGATGAGGAAACTAAACTTCCAGTATCACAGGACTAGTGGTTACAAAATGAGGCATCCAAATATAAATCTTTCTGATTCCAAAATATATCATAATGCCACTATATTCTATTAAATTTCCATAAGCATTAAGTAAATTTGTATGTGTGGTATTTATTATTTCCTGCACTTTTCATAAACCCCTCATGATTGTACATTACATACAATATATTTCATTTTGGCCGTGGGCCACTAATCATTTTTTTTTTTTTTTTGCTTTTTGGGTGACACACGGCGATGCTCAGGGGTCACTCCTGGCGGTGCCCGGGGGACCATATAAGATGCTGGGAATCGAACCTGTGTGGGCCATGTTGGCTGCGTGCAAGGCAAATGCCCTACCGGCCGTGCTATTGCTCCAGCCCCTAATCATGTTTTAAATGTGTAATTGACATAGTTCAAAAGGTCCTGAACAGAAGTATATTGATGAGCGACTAAAGCAGTAATTTATAAAGTTACCAAGGCTAAGTTTTAATCTTAATTGTTGATAGTCTTCTGAGCTAACCTAAACCTTTTGTCACATCTGTAATGCCCTGTACAGAAGTATTTCATGATGAGAAATTCCTCCTTTGAAGACATGCTATTGGCAGCAGTTACTTTGCTCTGAGAAGAACGCGCGTGCCCCGTTTGCTCTTCACTGTAGATCTACTACTGAGACAAATACTTCGAGGAGCATTACCCGACAGTCTAGGCTGGGTTCGTTACATGATCCACCAACCAGAGCCCTCTCTTTAGAATCTTCTCTTAGATGACCTTTCCAAAACATCAACAACAACAAAAAAAGTTATCTAAGACATCAATTACATCTTTTTTCAAATTCAATATATATGTGTATATAAGGCAGTATTCAGTGAATACCTGGAAAATGTACAAATTGTTCGTCATATCTGTAAATGAGTTGTATTCTTCACAGCAACAAAGCCCAGCTAAATGCAATTGCAATAGGTTAAGATGTCTAAGACAAAATTTCTTCTAGCCAGTTTTTCTCCTAATATAAGTGCTGGTTTGAGTTTAGAAAAAAAAATACCTGCTATTATATTTTTTTTTGAGATTCTTTGTAAGCAGTTTAATTTTTTTTGCTATCTAGCAAAAAAGAAGAGGATAGTCCAAATAGAAAATGTGAATAATTCAGTTCTCTCTTGGGAAAAAACAGAGTTCTCTTTTTTGAATCTATATGGCTACAGAGTCACTGGATCACTATACAACCCTTTTCTTCACTTTATAGTGCTTCATCTGCCCCACCATCCCTTCCCCTTATTGTTGCTCTGATGCAGGGTGATTGCGCATGTGGATATAGTGCTCTCTGCCTCCCCCCAACACCCCCCACACACACTTGTGAGCTAGAAACTGCACCCTTGTGGTGCCATGGATCCCAACAATACCAGGTGGATCACAAGTGACAATGTGGAGCAGTGCCAGGGATCAAAGTAACAGCATCACAGGATGTGGTCTACCACTTAGCCATATCTTACATCTCTCTACTTAATTTTGAAACTATAAATTTACAAGAGGCATGAGCATTTTTAAAAATTAAAAATTTTATACAAAACTGATATCAAACTAAAATTATCAAGTATATAATGTGAAGATCATTTAACTTGTCCTGAGAAACAAAATCAGCATGTTTGAAATAACTTCTCTTTCTAAAGCCCATCCACTAAGAATCTTGAGAAAAGATAAAAGTTGATTAACATTTCTATTTTTTTATGAAACCTGTCAATAAATACAAATAAGGTCTTCAACCTTGAAATCTGTCAAAAATATAAATGATAAAGAAAGCATAAAATAGGCATATTGCTCCTACTATTAACCTTGAGTTGATCTATATCATCCTTCTTTGGAAAGAATCATTTCACTCTTTGATAGCTGCCAACCATGTAAGTACATTTTTAAAACTGTATCTACAGGGGTTGGAGCAATAGCACAGCAGATAGAGCAGTTTGCCTTGCATGCGGCTCACCCGGGTTCAATTCCCAGCGTCTCATATGGTCTCCAGAGCACCGCCAAGAGTAATTCCTTAGTGCATGAGCCAGGAGTAACCTCTGTGCATCGCTGGGTGTGACCCAAAAAGAAAAAAAAATCTATAAACTACAGACTACTCTGCCACATCTATCAAGCATTTTTTTCTGTAATTCCAGGCCTATATGATTATTTGATTTGCTTATTAAGTTTAGCTCCATTATTGTTTAGTATTAACTATAGAGTAGACTGACAGCAATCTTAGGGGAGTATAAATTTTTGTGGCATTTTTTTATGTGCTTCTTAAAAAGAGAACAAAACTCACCAATTTAGGTTAATCAATCCATAGGCTTTAAAATAAACCTATCCATATTATTGAGTGTAGGAGATATTATTTTGCTTGTTTGAATTGTTAGATTTTAAATAACTTTAGTTGGAACATTAAAAAAATCTCCACAACTTTTTAGAACCCACAACATTTTTGCTTCAGCTATTTGTATTAAATCTATTTAACACTTATAAACACTTGAGTTTCAGTCCTATAAAAATCTAATCACCTTACTTCCATTTTTGTTTTTGTTTCATTGGGAGGGGGCACACCCCGTGGTGCTCAGGTGTTACTCCTGGTGTGGTTAAGGAAAACCATATAGTTGGTGCCTGGGATCAAACTGGGTCAGTGGTGCGCAAGGCAAACCCCTTGCTGCTGTACTCTCACTCTGGACCCCTAATCACTTTACTTTCTAAAGAGAAAACTAATGTTAAAAGATTAAATAAGGGGCCAAGAGAGAATATAGATAGAAAGGCATTTGCTTTGCATGCCACTGACTCAGGATTATCCTGGCATCCCTTAAAGTCCCAAAGCACCGCCAGGAGCAATTTCTGAGTACAAAGCCAGGAGTTACCTCTGACATCACCAAGTGTGGCCACAAAACAAAACAAACCCCCAAAAGGTCAATTTTCAAGAGGAACTGAGTAAGCCCCCTCCCCAGTGATGGAAATAAGACAAATAAGTTTAGAAATCTGTAGTGTAAAGCAAGCAAATATAAAACAGACTTAGAAATTAGATTTAATAATTTGGTAAAGTTTACATAACTAGTTAATGGCACCGTACAGGTCAGATTCAAGTCATTTTACTGCTTTTTTATTCGAATTAATAGGACCAGACTTTGTCTGGTCCTAATAAATAATAAGCAAAGATACTCTGTAATTTTCTAAGTTTTAAAACCCACATCATAATATTATTCATATTCCAAGTTTCAAAATATCAGGTACAGATTAAACATTTTACTACATCTGGTTTTGGTATTTAGTCTCCAGCATTCCACTGGTTTATAGCTATTCAGAGAACTAATAAAGGATAAAAGAATTAGAAGTTTACAAAAGAAGTGATGAAGGGTTTAGAAAGCAGAATTAAAATGGGGGTGATAATAAACTATAGGACTATAGACTGAATAACTGTAAAGGGGGACAAGGAGGAAAGTAAAAGTGAAACATTAAAAATTAGTTCCTAAAAATTAGATAGGAAGACAGCTAGATTGTTGATCATTTTTCTTTTTTTAGGGGTTGTAATGATTCTGGTAGATTTTTACTTAGGTTCATGAGCAAGTACCGTCAAAATTATGAACTAGCCAAAGCTTTTTTTGACATTTTTCTTTGTTCTTTTTCCTTTCATCTTTGTACTTAAAACTACGGTGCTTTTTTTTGGTCTATTTTTGGTCAATCCCAGGGTGAAAACCACTTCTCTTTCAATATGTTTTCTTTTGTTTGTTTTATTTTGTTTTGCTTTACATCTTATGCCCTCTTTGTTGATTGTAAGAGATCATTTAAACCAGGATAGGAATACTTTTTTTTCTGCCAATAAAATTTGGACACGTATTATTCATGGGCCATTGAATTTAGGCAGAATGGCCTGAGCATCTCACAAGAAGCATGTGTTTATCCTGTCACATATTAGGGCCTGACCACATTTTTTGTGCATTAAATGCTGGACAACATCTACCCCTGAAAACACTGGTGAACAGAGAGAAATTATTTGGAAGAATAAGGAATCCTTCCTAAAAGTCTTATTACAAAGCAAGTTATGTACAAAGCAAGTTACACAGACCACTGAGACTCTGGAGATACACTACTTGATTTCAAATTTGGGTTCTGCCACTTGCCTCAATTCCTTATCTTAGAATGATACAATAAACCTTCACCTAATACTGTTCAAAGATTCTTGGAAATTGTGATAAAATGATATATAATAAAATCAAATCCTCAGATACAGCAATTTGGTTCAACATCGACTAAGTTTTAAAAAAAAATTTAAAAATTATTTTAGTTAATAATGTTAAATTAGAGTTAATGTTCATGGCCTTGATGCAGTGACTATAAGGTACCATCACTAAGGTGCCTTGTAGTTTCTATACAGTACCTCTACCAATGTCCTTATGTTACTTATGTCCTTATGCATGTGTTTTGCAGTCCCGGGGACTACACCTAGAACCTCATACATGCAAGACAGGTGCTCTACTACAGAGCACTTGCTTCCTGATTCTGAAGGCACTTCCTTAGTGCTACTAAAAATGACCTCAAAAATCTGACACACAATTCAAATTGATATTAAACCGACACAGGTATATCCAGTTCATTCCTTGTCTCAAACCAGATATAAAATGATGTTATTTTACTTGGTTGCATGGAGATGAGCTTCAATATCTGAAACATGTACTTTCTTTATGGAGAGTGGAGAGTGCCTAATGCACCACTTCCTGGTTGTTATAGTAAAAAAAAAAATGATAGCACAATTTTGCCTTCAAGGTTCATGCATGACACTTTAACTGATGGCTTAAATAAGGTATTTTATACATTGTATAATTAGCCAGTCACCAGAAAGCAACATTCATGTTTAAGTCCCAGGTAATAAACATATATTGTTTCATTTAATCTTCATAAAAATCCTTGAAGAAGAAAAAAATTATGATTAAATTACAAATTAAGTTCTTTGTAGCTAGAGGCTGAGGTGAGTTTTGAACTCACATTCATGTCTCTAATATTCTTCCCTTAATAAGCTGCCTCTCTAAAATTATTTTGCTCTTTTCAGAGGTTCGATGGGCAAGGGGAGTAAGTGTGACTCTTTGGTGATATTTAAATAAACTCTAATTTGGAGACTGGAAAGATAGAATGGTGGGAAAGGTGCTATGTTGCACACAGCTGATCTGGGTTCTATCTATCTCCGGTACCCCACATGCTTTTGAGTACCGTCAGGAGTTATCCCTGAGTGCAGAGCGAGGAGTAATCCCTAAGCATTGCCTCCCCCCTCAAAAAAAAAAATACTGGAAAGCAAAACGCTTTAATTTAAAACTATCAGGGAAAAGCGCAAAAGTACAAGAAATAGAAATCACTTGATATATTAAAACCATCAAATTTAAAAATGACAAAAAATGATCTAAAATAGTGTTATTTTGGACAAAATGAGTCATCTGTATTCTAACATACACCAATCCTAACTCCAGTGTTCACTACTTTGACTTGGAAAGGTTCAGGTCTTACTAACACACCACCATGCGCTGTTGGGTTTCCACCAAATGAGTTGTAACAGGAGAAGCAAGACTGATTTGGCAGGGATTCTTTTGATTTGTTTTGTTCTTTGGGCCACCTAGATCCCAAGATGCTTAGGGCTTCTGGCTCTGTACTCAGGCTCATTCCTGGTGGAGGAGTGACCATATGTGGTGCCAGTCACTGACCCCAGATTAATCGCATGCAAGGCAGGTGCCCTACCTGCTGTACTCTCTCTCTCCAGCCCCAGGCAGGCATTCTTATCCATCTTTTGGACATTTCACATCATTTGTATTATATTAAAATGAAGTCTCTGGGTATCTTCAGATTTAGAGGTGCTTTGAAAATTTGGCACAATTTCTTAATTAGGTGATTGTTATATTGTTAGACAGCACTGTGGAGGCCACCAAGGTGTTCGTCCCAGAAATTATGAAAGAAAAAGACTCTAGGGGCCGGCGCGATAGTACAGCGGGTAGGGCGTTTGCCTGGCTGGCTAGTGGCTGACCTGGGTTCAATCACTGCATCCCTGATGATCTCCCAAGTCCATTCCAAAGTGCAGAGGCGGGAGGAACACCTGAGCATCGCGGGGTGTAGCTCAAAAACCAAAAAAGGATACAAACTCCAGCCCTGTTTGTATTTCAGTTGAGGCTTTCATTGAGAGGTAGTGAGTTTGTTGAAGTGAATATATGGCACGTGGGGTTTGTAACCTCGTTTATGAACTTGCCTCTCCACTTAAATTTGTGACCTTAGCATTTGGTTTTGGAGAGCCTCGGTTCGTCCCATTTGTACCACACTGCCTTCAGAAAATAGCTGGTATCAGCTTATGTATTCAGGTGTACACAGCACGGGAAGATGCGGCTACGAGAACTGGACTTCATGACATTGAGCAAAAAAGGACTTGCACGTTTTTTCTTCCTCCTTAGTACGTGGCATAATTCGATACCTATCTCACACCCCTGTTCGCCGAAGAACTGGAACATTTTTTTTCTTTCACTGCAGTTTAGCTGGCTGGGTGTGCCTGGGGAGGCGTCACAAAGAGCCTATAGAAGGTCTCCACCTACATCTAGGAGCAGGAGAACGGGAAGGAGCCCAGGAAGAACAGACCCAAGCGTTCGGTTCATGGAGCGTTCTTTGTTTGGGCCAATATTCCCCGAGTTTGGGTTCTGCGTGTAGCAACCAACAGATCAGAGACTGGCAGCTGTTAATTTTTCTCCTGCCAGATCGCAGCCGTGCCCACCCCACCCACCAGCGCGAGTGAATGCGCAAATAAGGGTTTCCAGGCATCGGTGGGAAAGAGGGAGGGAGAAGGGAGCGGGAGGCGGCACCCTCCAGCCCGAGAGGACCGAAGCCCCGCCGGGGAGAGCGAAACCCGGGCGGTTCCGGGCCTGCCGGGGCCGAGCCGGGATGCCGGACGGGCGAGGGCCGCTGTGGGGGCGGCACACGGCGACCGTCGCCTTCCGTCCGCCCCCGGGGCCGAGGCTGGTCCCGCGGCGCAGCTCCCCGCCCCCCCCGCGCCGACGTGTCTCTTGGTTTCGACCTGCCGCCTGGGCGGGGCTTGCGGGACGCCATTCCCATAATGCTATGGGGCGTGCCGCCGCCGCCGCCGCTGCCGCCGCCGCCGTCGCCGCCGCCGCCGCCGCTGCCGCTGGTGGAAGAAGATGGCGGAAGGCGGAGCGGTGGATCTGGACATCCAGCGTTCTGACATCGCGACGCTGCTCAAAATCTCGCTCCGGAAAGGGGACACCTGGTAAGGGGAAGGGGTCGAGGCGGCGGCGGTGGGCGGAGGAAGGGCGGAGAAGCGGGCGGCAGCGGCGGGCCGGCGTCTTTGGGGCCAGTGACAGGTGCGGGCAGGTTCGGCCGGCGGCGGCGGTGGCCGCTCCGGGCAGGCGGCTCTGGGCCGAAATGCTGGGTCAAAGATTAGGGCCGGGAGGGGAGGGCAAGGGTCGCGGCCGGGCCGGAGGAAGCGGCGGCAGCTGGGCGGGCAGCGGCGGCTCGGGCAGTTCTCGCGGTCCGCCGCCCTCCCGTAGCGCCGCTCCCACCCCGGGCCTTCCCGGAGGCGGCGGCGGCGGAGGAGGAGGAGGAGAGGACGGTGGGTTCGGCGTGCGGTGGCGCCGTTTGTTTTGACAGGTCCGCTCCCTCCCCTCCTCTGCCGGCGGCCGGGCTTCCCCGGGGCTCCCGTCTCCCGCCGCGCCGGGCGTCCGAGCCCCCCGATCCGGTGGTTCTTCGGGCCGCCCGAATCCCCCGGCAGGCCGGCCGCGGGCTTTGGCGGCGCGGCGCGGCTCCCGCAGAGGTGGCGGGGCCCCAGGGCCCCCCACTCAGGCACGAGAAAAGCACACCCCCCTCCCCGCCCCCCGTTTTCCAGTTTCCTTGTCCGAAGGAGGAGGGAAAAAAAGGGAGTCAGGCGCCTGGGGCTGCTGCCTTGGCACCACGTGGTCCCCGAGCTTCGGGGTGGGGTGGGAGGGGGAGGCTTGATAGAAGCTGGCCGCGTTTCTTCGACGTGCAGCCCTTCCCTCCCGTGTCAAGGGTACCCGGGGCCTGCAGAAAGTAGATAAGCCCCCCCACCCGCGCAGCTCCCGCCGCCGGCTGATAGCCCGAGCCCGGGTTCTCGCCCGAGACGCTGCAGGACGCCCGCGAGGGCTTCCAGCCTGCGCGGCGAGAGCGTAGTAGTAGCGAGCGTGAAGTCTGAAAATGTGTTCCTCCAGAGAGAGCTTGCTGCTTGTTGGGAAGAAGATGGTGTCTTGGATTGATTATTTTTTTTAATATGATAAGAATTACTTGTGGCTTTCTGGGGTCACCATTCATACTGGTCTGTCATTTAGCTTCATTTCCCCCCCCCCCCCCCCCCCCCCGCATCCCGTCCCCACTTCCCACATCACGGCTTGGATACTTGACAGATTTCTAGACCTGGTCACTGTATCACCCCTAAATTTGCCCGAGGGCTTGGAGGAAAGTTAATTTGTATATTTATGTGTCAATAGTTTCCTCTGTGAAGTGGGAGGTAGTTGCGTGATCCGAGACTAATATCGCATGAAAGAAACTTAAAAAAAAAGTGCGATGACATTGTACTTATCACCCTTTAGTTCTGATAAAATGCTGTGGTAGTCGGATCAATTTCAGTGCCATTTCATGGCAGTCTTGGAATTTGAATTTAAGTACTTTGATCCAAGTCTTGGCACCCTTTCCTTATTTTGTTCTGCTGCATATTCTGTTTATATGATAACAGTTCCTAAGTTTGTAAACATTTACTTGTGGTAAAAATAAAACCTTGGGATGATTTAATAAAATAATTGTTCACATCAGTGTTCCTAGGATGATCATTACTCTAGGGAAATCGAACATTTCCCAGGACAGACAGCAAGGTTTACCTTGCTCTGGGGATTGTTTAAAAGATGGAATAAATCCTTGCTTATTTCTGTTGTTTGTTAAACAACGTATGCAAATTCTTGATATACGGAGTCTGTTACTGCTTCATAAGGAGAACTCCTTAAGTAGAATATATGTGTTTTCACTATGGCAGTATCTTCTATTTTATGTCATGGATTTGGAATATTAAGTTGGTATAATGGTTGACATTACAGATAGGAGCAGAATGTGTATTGTATTAAAACTTTCGAATTTTTCGAATAAAAATACTTTTGCTTTTTGACGTAGTTACTGCAAATACTCGCTTGAAATATTTTAAAGAATACAGGAAGCCCAGACATGTGAGTTATTTCATTGTATTCACTTTAAGAAAAAAGAAAATGAAACTCTTAACATTTAGTAACAGCAGAAGCAAGTTTTTATCCTCACATCAATTTTTCCCTCTTAAAGGGAAAAAATAGAGGAGCAAGATTGTGATACTGGAAGTTAGAGAAATCAGTTTGGTTATTGTGTAAACTACTTTACTTGTATTTATCACCTGGTACTATCAAAAAAAGGAAATAGCATAGAGCAAGAGTTTGATTCAGTGTTTGAAGGAAGACAATTTCATTAAGTATAAGTTTGATCGGCCGAGGCCATCGCCCGTCCCTTCGGAACGGCGCTCGCCCATCTCTCAGGACCGACTGACCCATGTTCAACTGCTGTTCACATGAAACCCTTCTCCCACAGGGCAGAGTCTGGCAAACTCCCCATGGCGTACCAAATATGCCAAATACCAGTAACAATGATGGGTCTCATTCTCCTAAATAGCCTTGAATATAATCTCAGGGCTAGGATGAAAGAGACGTTACTGGGGCCTGCTCGAGGCAATCGACGAATAACAGGATGATGAAATGAAAAAATGAAAAATAAGTTTGATAACATAAGTATGAAACTGGTAAAGATTTAATTATTTTTTTGAACTCCATCAAAAGTTGGTTTTTCTTTTTAAGGTCGTTTTGGCTTAGTCATGAATATTTGGGCAATTCCTCAATTATTTTATAATTACAGTATGACTTAAAAATAGGAGATTGGGGCAGGCATGGGGGAGCATTATTGGGAATTGGGGATAGTGGTGGAGGGAAGGACACTCTGGTGGTGGGATTAGTGTTGGAACATTGAATGCCTATAACAAATGCATCATGAACAACTTTGTAAGCCATAGTGTTTAAATAAAGGGGAGAAAAATGGCAAGTTTACCCTAAGTTTGTTCTTGAAAGTGTGATACTGATTTGAAAGTTTAGTTAAATGCATTAAATTATCACTATCACCCCGTTCATCAGTTTGCTCAAGCAGACTCCAGTAATGTCTCCATTCGTCTCTGTCACGTGCTAGTGTAGCCCAAAGGCATATTGGGGGCTCTTTCAAGGTCAGGGGGAATGAGGACCATCATTGTTATTACTGTTTTTGTCATATCGAATACTCCATGGGTAGCTTTCCAGGCTCTGCCGTGCAGGCGGAATACTGTCTGTGGCTTGCCAGGCCCTCCGAGAGGGATGGAAGCTTTTGGGACAGCCTCTAATCACCTTTACAGGTGTTCCTAGTCAGGCATATATGCAGGCAAGATACTCTCTGTAACCTGCCGGGCTCTCTGTGAGCGAGAACTAGACAGTAAGAGGCTGAGCCCTTCCCGGAGCTTGGTTTTATAGTCTCTGGATCTTGGCTGTTGATGGGGTTACATGTCGGTTGGTGGGTGTTACTGTCTAGCTACTGGAAGATGGAGGATCTGGGTGGAGGAGGCTCAGTCCCGATCCGAGCAGGCTTGGAGATCTCAGCTCTGGGTCCCGCACACCTGGGTTCCACTGCTAGTTCCTTCATGCGTGAGGCTTGTCCTAGCATGTGGAGAGTGGTCTCAGCATGGCTGTAGCTGTGTCCCAGAGGTCTTCAGCTGCCAGGGCTCTGGTCAGGGTGGAGAGGGAAACTCAACCTGCCCCCCCCCCCCCTTCAAGGGCCCCCGGTGAGGATAGCCAGGTACAGGGGCAGGAAATTAAATAAATTTTATTAATTAGAGTTGTGAGAACTTTGAGTTGATAAGCACCAGGTCCTCATAGTCTGGTAACTCAATAAGAGACATTTAATTCTGCACAAACTCTAAAATTTATGTTTATATGTAGTGAATGATTTTTATATGCAAATTGATTTCCTAGAAATAAAAGTTTTACATCTGAGTAGAAAAATTTTATGACTAGACTGTATAGTGACAAAAAGTAGAAAGTTGATGTAGGAGTTGTATTATACATTTTTTGAAGGTGAAGGATGAAAGTACTTCTGTCTGCATTAGAATACGTAAAATATCTTGATGTTTCTTGTGACTTTGTAGTTGACTCCAAGGAGAGATTCAGAAAACCCTAAAGCTGTTCTACTATAGGAGCTATAAAAAAGGGAGAACAGAACTCAAATAGTTTAGGAAGAATAAAAGATAATTATTTAGATCTAAAGTGGTTTCTCCTGATGAGAGAAAAGGATTTGTTTTAAAAACATTTCATGTAATTCAGAGATGAAAAAAAACTATTTAAAAGATGATAGTTAAATGAATTACAAAAAATAGGTGTTGTTTACATAATAATCTCTTCCAGGATTTCTTTTAAAATAGATCTGTTATGAGTAAATACATAACTACAAATGATCAGAATCACTGCTGCTTCCACCACCCCCATTTTTAATCCATCGACCTTTCACTTTCACTAATTTAAATGTGCATATATGTTCGGTGGTGTGACCTATAGCTATTAAATTTTGCGAGATTTGTTTGATTTCCATTGAAATTGTTATGTATTATGCTAATTATTGAGAGAAAAACTTGGATTTGTATTTATAGTCATTTAAATACGTGTGGTATTTGGAGTAAATTGACGGAGAATTGAGCTTCTCAATAACCATGGTTATTTAAGGCGTGATTCTCAAAGAAAGGGGAAAATATCACTCTAAATCATAAAGAATATATTCATTGATTCCTGAATACAGAGCCAGGAGCAACCCCTGAGCAGCCCTGGGTGTCGTTTCCCCCCCTCCCCCCCCCACACACATATACTCGCCCAAAAATATCAATATTTGATTAACTATAGAGACAACAAATGACTTTTTTATCCAAAAGAAACAAGTAATTTGTTGAGGTTTTAAATTGTTTATCAGTAATTATTATTATTTTTTGGGGGTGAGGTCACACCCAGTGGTGCTCAGTGCTTATTCCTTGCTCTGTGCCTAGAGATCACTCCTGGCAGGACTTGACCAAATGGAGTGCCAGGAATTGAACCCAGTTGACCACTTGCAAGGCAAATACTACCCAGTCCCAGTAATTTATTTTTATTTATTATTATTTATGTTTAAAAATCTAATCACCATGAGATACATAGTTACAGAAGTTGTTCATGGTTGGGTTATTGTCATAGAATGTTCCAACACCCATCTCTTTACTGGTGTACATTTCCCACCACCAATGTCCCCACTTTTCCTCTGTCCATTCTCTCTCTCTCCCCCCGCCCCCTCTTTCCCTCCCCGCCCCCTCTCCCTCCTTTGGGCACTACACTTTGCAATATAGGACTCCAGTAATTAAGTGCTTTTATTAGAGACCTTAATCCCACCTCCCAGATACTTTTACAGAAATAATATATCAAGTAGATATAAAATATCCTATAAGAGCTTGTTGGATATTTTGTTTTCACATTTTAGCATCTTGGGAAGGAGGAGGGCACCAGATTGTGCTCAGGGACTATTTCTAGCTCTGTGCTCAGGAAGGACTGTTTGCTATCAGGGATAGAATCACAGTAACTGCATGAAAGGCAACAGCCTTATCTCCTGTACTATCTCTCCAATCCTTATTTTTAAAGTATTGATTTACAGTAAGCTTCAAATGCATTGAACTCTTGTGGGATTATGAATTTATAGAAGTAGCCCCTTCCAGAAATTGCAGATATAAACATGTTACTTATGTTTCATACTTAATGATTTTTCTCAAAGAAATAGACTAAACAGTGGATTTTCAAAGGCAAGAATGTGTGAGGTGGCCTGAGAGATAGTACAGCTGGTAGGGTGCTTGCCTTGCACATGGCTGATCCAGGTTCAGTCCCTGGCATAAATCCCCCAAACCTGCCAGGAGTTATCCACAGACGGATGTGGCTCCCAAGCAAACACATTTGAAATGAAGTCAGTCACGGGTGGAGCTGAGCGGATAGCTGGAAGGGCTGGATCATATGCTGGGAGGTGAGATCTACTCCCAGTACCACGTGCCCCTTGGTGTACAACCAGGATGACCCTTGGTGGGCTCTGGCACTGCTAGGACTGAACAGTACTGTATTGCTGGACAGAGCATTAAACTGTTCATTCTGCATAGCAGGACTGAGTATTGGCAGGTGGTGGTACCTGGGCCGCCTAAGACCTACTTTGAGGTCTCTCCTCCCACCCCCCAAGAGACAAATGACAGCACAGTCATAGAAGTCTTTTATTTCTTTCCGAAAAAAAAAATGACTTGAGTAACATGACTGCTAGTAGAAACAATTCGTTTCACCATCTTAATCATTGAATTTATTCTTTATGAGTTTCGAGTCATTTTTCTTTTCCTTTCTTTGAGAATCCTCCTTAAATAACCGTGGTTATTGAGAAGCTCAAGTGATAGTTCAGGGTTAGACATTTGTTTTAGCATACAGCCTACCTGGTTTGATTTCTGTACCCCATATGATCCCCAAATACTACCTGATGATTTCAGTACTGGTTTAGATACCTGGTTTATCATTTAAAAGTCCTTAGTAATAATACTTGCATGCTATCACTACACAAATGTAATCAAAATAGTATTTTATTAAACCATGGGTATTTCTCTTCGTAGTCCGCCAATAGAAAATTTAATTAGTTAAAATTTATTTTCATTTACTGAATCACAGTGAGGGTCACAGTTACAAAGTTATTCATGATTTAGTTTCAGTCCTACACTGTTTCAACACCCATCCCTTCAGTTTCCACCAGTGTCCCCAGTTACCCTCCAGTCACCCATCCCAGCCTGCCTCTATGGCAGATACTTTGTCTCCCTCCTTCCCTTCCTCCCTCCCCCACCCCCTTTTTGGGCATTATGGTTTGCAATGCAGGTACTGACAGGTTTTATGTATATCCCTTTATCTCCTTTCAACACTTAGTTCTTCAGAGTAATCATTTTCAGCTGTCATTATTATCGTGGTCCCTTCTGTGTCCTGACTGCCCTCCTCCCTCCCCCACTGTGGCAAATAGAAAATTGTAACAATCATTTTTTTTCTTCCCTAAGAAATACCACTTGTATCTTTTGTTTTCATTTCTTCATTTTCTATAAGACACTTTTTGTATCTTATGTTTAGTCCCTTTATTTCTCAGATTCCTTTAATTTCTTAATTCAGATAATGTATTTTCTTTCCAGTCTACACAGGAGTCACCATTAAAGAAGCTAGCAAAAGACTGGTGGCAGTTGTTTTTTGGTTACAGATTAAAGTAACATATCTGAGAAGCAGTCATGAATGGCTCCTCAAGAAGAAGTCAGTTCACAAGAGAAGAGCAGAGGCACAAAGGACACAGAAACTGATTCCTTTCCGTTCAGAAGCTAGCCATGAGAGCGGGGACATTGGGAGATGGACACTCTGGTAGAGAGTGTGATGTTGGAGTTTTCATGTATGAAACCATACCAACAAGTACCACATTGCTTACAATGTAAAAAAAGTTAAATTCAGGAACCCCTCTTATCTACGATTAACCTACAGGCAGAATCTTAACTGAAGAAAAGTGCAATGACTTTCTTCTTCTCAAGGAGAGCTAGAAATGTTCTGCGTCTTCCTTTTTAGCCTTAAGAAGACCCAGATATTTGTAGTATATTAGTGTGATAATTTCTTACTGCTTGGGAAAATAACTTGACAGAAGTGTCACAGAAAGGGCTTACTAGGCCAGGGAAATAGCTCAAAGGGCTAGAGTGCATGCCACGCATGTAGAACCCTGAGTTTGATCCCAGGCACCATGTGGGCCCCTGAACATCATCAGGATGGCCTTGGTCACCCACAGCCTCATGATGGTTTGGGTGCTGAACCTTCTGGCCTGAATAGCCTGGCTGATGTGGAGTGGTTCCTGGGATATCTGAGCACAGTGAGATCTCCTTTGGAGTCCTCCTATCCCCCCGTCCATCCCCCCCCCCCAAAAAAAGTGGTGGGGGAGAACAGTTACTTTATGATAGAAAGTTAGGCTCAGAAGCAAGTCCAGGAGTGGCCCTGATGTTAGGTTAGTTAAAGTTTTAGAGAGAGTCTTGAAAGCATTAACGACAATTCCTTGAATGTATTAAATTTCGGCAGTTAAAAAGAAACTGATTGATAAGCATTTAAAGTGATCATGGTAGGGAAGAACTGATATTTTGTCTTGATACATTTTAATGGTGACAGTTAAATCAGATATATCTTTAATCAATACTCAAATTTGCATGGATCTCAAGTGAAGAAACTGGTTCTCAAGTGAGATGTGACCACTGTGTTTCATTTTGTCACTATGATTACAAAAAAAACCCTTAGGACTCATTTACCATATTAGGAACTTTTTTGGATTTGTGAAACTGGTGCAGAGTTAAGCTCATAAGGTCATAAATGTGGCCACCGCTAAAGGAGACACTCTAGGCAGTTAACCTGAAAACTGCATTTTATACTCTACTGCTCACTTCTTGATGGTAAGATCATACTGACCAACTTTTTGGATCAATAATGATTTCAAATTTTGTCATTATGACAGTGATTTTGTTGTTAGTTAAATGCCATTTTCATCTGTATGAGGAACCCTATACAGTTTCCTAGATTTTCATGGCTTAACAATGTAGACTTAGCAATCTTTCTAACTGATACGGTTGGTGGTTACCATTTACTGCAAATTATTTACTTGTTCTAGCCTCATTAGTATTATTTCATTAGTATTATTAGTATTATTTCAAGCATATTTAAAACATGAGTATTATTTCAAAGTTTTGCTCGAGTGGGCCCAGTAACATCTTTGTGACACTTGGTACTGTGTTTGGCATATCGAATACATCACGGGTAGCTTGCCAGGCTCTCCCGTGCGGGCGAGATACTCTCAGTAGCTTGCCAGGCTCTCCGAGAGGGGTGGAGGAATCGAACCTGGGTCAGCCGAGTTGGCCGCAAGCAAGGCAAACGCCCTACCCCCTGTGCTATCATTCCAGCCCCGTGACGTATTCGATATGCCAAACAGTAACAAGTCTCACAATGTTACCGGGCCCGCTCGAGCAAATCGATGAACAATGGGAGGACAGTGACAGTGACAGTTCATATTTTAGTATTTGTTTGGGGGGCCACATCCAACTATCTCAGGGCTTTACCTCGACTCTGCTTAGGAATTGCTCCTGGCAAGTATGGGAGATGATTGACAGGATGAGTCACATGCAATGTAAGTGCCTTAACCTCTGTACTATTTCATCAGCCTCTAGATATTTTTAAATTTTTTAAATATTTTTATTGAATCACCATGAGATACGCAGTTATTAAGCTGTTCATGATCCGGTTTCAGTCATACAGTGCTCATCACCCATCCCTCCACCAGTGTCAATGTCCCCAGTGTTCCTCCTGCCACCCACCCCCCATTTATATTTTTTTTAAGGAAGGTGTTTTATTTTTAAATCTTGTGTATGTATATTTTTCTTTTCCCTGTACTGGTGGAATGACCATAGGTCACAGGCATTTGGGTGCATTGCTGGCATGGCACAGTTCAGCTGTGATACTCATCAGGGGGTCTCTCACTTTGGCGACAGCAGCACTCACCTGGGTTGTATTCTTGCTTCACAGCGCACTCACATTTTACCTCGTGCAGAGGAGATTACACACTATGTTGTACTGAGGATAATGCCAATGATAATGCCAGTGCTGTCATCTTCAAACACTACGTGTTGGGTAGTCTTGGATTAAAAGCATAGCCTCAAGTCTGCAAGGCTGTATCTCTGGGTTACTCCTGAACTGTTAATTTACCTGATATAAAACCTAACTCAGAGCCAGAGAAGTTAGGATACTTGTGTTGCACTCAGCTGACACCAGTTCTCCATTTCAGTCCCCAGCTCCACATAAGATCTCTCAAGCACCACTAGGAGTGATCCCTGAGCACTGCTGGGTGTGGCCCAAAAATCAAACAACTTAACTCTTCTCGCATAGTGATTCATAATTATTACATCCAGATTCTTGCATAACTATTCCACTATTTTTAAATATAATAGGCTTATTTTGATATACTTTACATAATATATAACTTGTCCACTTAAAATCTACATTTACTGGGTCTTGATAGATTCAGAATTGTACAGCTATCACACAGTCAATTTTAAATATATTTATCTTTCCTCAGATCCCACACTTATAAGAGTTTTTCTTCCCCAATTTCTTCCAAGGCCCGCCTGTTTCAGGAAGTTATTAATCTACTTTCTGTTCTAAAAATTGGCCTTTTCTTGAGGTTTTTTTGTCAAGATCACAATATCTATGATTGTATATCTGATATAACAATAATTTGGGGGTATTTCTGTGTTGTGTTATTTATCTCACTTTTTAATCACTGAATACTATTCCACTACATTGATGACTGCATAGAACTTATCCTTTCCTCAGTAGATGACCATTTGGGGTAATTTCACTCTGTTCGACTGTTGTAAATAATCCTGCTATGAATATTCTTGTTCCAATTTTTCTGTAGATGTAACTAAATTCAAATTTCTCTTGAGCATAAAATGGAGCACATGGGTCTGGGAATCTCTTTAATATTTTTCCCCAGATTTGATAGGTATTCCAAAGCAGCTGTACTATTTTGTATTGCTATCTTCAGTGTACACAAGGGTTGCACTTTCTCTATATCCTTGTGAGTACTTATTGTCTGTCTTTTTTTTTATCTTGGTAGATGAGAAGTACTATCACTGTGATTTTGTTGTATTTCCCTGATGATTAATAATGTTGCACATCTTTACATATGTGCCTACTGGCCTTTTTTTTTTTTTTTGGCAAAACGTTCAGAACCTTTGTACACAGAGTTTCTATGTTCTGTATATAGTCTAGGTATAAATCTTTACCAGGTAATTAGTTAGATTTTTTTTTTACCATTTCTGTGAGGTTTCTTTCGCAGTCTTAAGTTGGCCTTTCTGAATTCTTTTTTGTTGTTATTGTTGCAACTTAGAGATATTAAAAGTTTTCTCTTGGACTGGAGATGTAGTTCTTTAGTAGAGCATATGCCTAGCATATGTGAGGTCAGGAGTTTGATCCTTAGCACTGCACCAAAAACAAACAAATTTTTCAGACTTGTGTTCTGTCCTATTTTTGGCCGAAATTCTTGTATATTTTCTTAGTTGTAAAAGTTGAATATTTTCATATGTAGGTGGATTTTGTAGAGAACAGATAGGAGTTTTGGTGAACTTTATATTTATGTCTGTATTAGGCAATAAAGCAGAAGCTGCTTATCTGAAAGCATAAATATGTGCTATTAATAACAACAGCAAAGAAAGCCCCAAACCCTATGCCTTACTATAGTTTCCTAAATCTTGCTAATGGAATTTCCCTATTTCCTCATACTGCTTTTTAAATCTTGTGTATCAACCAAACAAAAACCCAAGACTTTTTCAGTTCTTAGAGTAGAACTAAAAAGTTCTCAGATCTGATCTAAAAGTTCTCAAACCTAGATCAGGTTTGAAAACTGTCATAAAATTGACTCAGGTTACATTACTGTATACATTACTGTATTTGATCTTCCCAATACTCCTGTGAGATTTACCAGTGATCTTTATGAAATAACAGTTAAGTCTTTTTCCTGTTAGAGTCTTTCAGTGGTTTTCCTGTTGTACCTAGGATAAAAAAAATCTTTAGATTAACTTGTAAAGGCATCATTTTATCTTGCCCCATTCTACCACTCAGATGTTATCCAGCATTTCTTCTCTTGCTATCATAAATTTCAAGCACTTTCCATCATTTACTCCAGCATACCAAAGCAAATCGACGATCAACGGGAGGGCCTTAATTAAAAAAAAAATTAAAATACCAAATGTCCAAAGATATCTTTGCCGTAGCATGTGCTTTCACTTTAGATAGCTATTAGATAGCTATTTTCCCCCAATATATGCAAAAAAGTTACCTATTTCCAAAATGTGTTGCCTTTGTTCTAAATAGAAACCTGTTTTCAGACTTCATATGCTTTTCCTTCTCAATGCCACAGTATTTTACTGCCTTAATTTGTTGTTTCCTTGGATACTTTAGCTTTTCACTAATCACCTATTCATATGAAAGAGCATATATATAGATTGCATGTTGAGGTTTTGAAAATATTTCTATTGCTGTAGTAAACAGTCTAAAGGTTTTAATATTAGGGGCTGGACTCTTGTATGGGTCCAACCTGAGTTCAATCCCCAGGACCCCATATAGCCCCCGCAAGCATCACCAGGAGTAATTCCTAAATTCAGAGCCAGAAGTAATCCCTGAGCAACACCAGATATGACCCCAAAACTTTAAAAAAAATTTAAAAAGTTAAAGGTTTTGATGTTAGCTATCTTCTCTAGCTTCTTGTAGAAAGTTAAAACAAATTTTTATTACTTAAGTAAAATTTTTCTAATTTGGGGGCCAGAGAGATAGTACAGCAGGTAGTTTTGCACTTGGCCAACCCAGCCAACCCAGGTTTGATCCCCGGCATTCCCATATGGTCCCCTGAGCAATGCCAGGAGTAATCCCTGAGCATTACTGGGTGTTCCCCCTTCCCTACCCCTCTCTCCCATAAAACTTCTAAATTTAGAGTTAATATGTACTGTCTGATTTCAGGAGGTAAGAAAATTTGAAAGTTAAACACTGAACTTCAGTGTCAAAACTAGAGTATATATTGAGAGCAGGCTTTGCATATTCAGTAGTGTTAAGTAATTTTGGGAAATCACATAACTTCTCTGAAATTTGGTTTCCCCATTTGCTCAGTTAAAAGAAAAAAGGTTACTCTAATGATAAACTAATGTGAAAACATTATGTAAATAAGTGTATTCTTAGGAGAGTATTAAAAGTTTAATGTAATTAGGAATGACTTGGTCATTTGCATTAAATGGACTAGCATATGAATTATAAATTTAAAGAAATAAACAGAGGGCAGTTATTGCAGTAATTTAAGTTAGCAAAAATAATGGAGAAAAGGAAACAGAACTAAAGTACTCTTTTTTTCTGAAGAGTAAGAGGTGAGGGACACAGCCCAGAAATATTCTTATGAATGTACTTGTTTACTAGATGTTATGGGGCCAGGGAGGGAGAACTAATGGATATTATTAGGATTTTTGGCTTGGAAAAAATAAATTTCGATGACATTATTTAGGTTCACTAGGGAAAAGGCATATGTGAAGATGTGCAGGTGACTGATGACTCAAAATTGAAATGTCTGAAAAATCTTGTTTGAAAAATCTTCCTAGAAGGAATTAGAATCTGATTCAAGAATTTGAGGACTTGCTCTGTGATACAGATTTTGGAGTGATTGTACGAATTAAATTGGAGAACAGTGTGAATAACATTTAGACAGAGAAAGCAAGGTTATGATGGAATTATGTGCATGAGAAATTATGTGTATTCTTAGTATTGTAAACTACAGAATCAACATTTTTTTTAAAGTAGTAAAATGTCCGCACACACCTACCCCCAAAGAGAATCATAGATGTCTAATGTCAGTCCAATTGGAACCTTTGACCCCCACCAGCAGTGGACAGTTGCAGAAAATGAGATAAACCCATGAGGAGACAACCCACACTGTCAAAGATCTCTTGGCCAGCCATCAGTGGTCTCACAGGCAGGCCATTTCTTCAATCAATATCATTATCCCACCCAGATTCCCAACATATGTATGTAGGACATTGTTTAATTCCACAGAGAAGTTAAGAACAGTTAGCAAATCAACATTCATTGGGTACAAGAAGAGCAGAGACTGGGTAGGGTAGCACCGTAGCACTGTCCTCCCAGTGTTCATCAATTTGCTCAAGCAGGCACATCTCCATTGTGAGACTTGTTGCTGTTTTTAGCATATTGAATACATCAACGGGGAGCTTGCCAGGCTCTGCCGTGTGGGTGGGATACTCTTGGTAGCTTGCCGGGCTCTCTGAGAGGGACAGAGGAATCAAATCCGGGTTGGCCATGTGCAAGGCAAATGCCCTACCTGCTGTGCTATCGCACCAGCTAATCAGCAGATACCCTTAAAGTATAAAGTCCTGACAGTCTCCTGTTTTGCCCAGGTAAAAGACACTAAGCTATTTTAGTCTATGGTTTCCTGGGTGTATATTTTCAAGCCTCGTATTTGTCATCATTTCTATTCTTTTCTGCTATGCTACTCTTTTTCAGTCCTGGTTTGTAGACTCTTTGCATTCCAAGACTTACACTGTTTTACAAGGGGAATATCCCACCTTGGAGCTTTTTGTTTAAGGGGATAAATTCCCACATGTAAAGTTCAGTTTTTAAAAGGAATTGTTAAGGTATTAAAAAATTGTGAATCCTTTTGATTTTTCCAACTGGTAACTATCTTTCTGACGGCCCATTTGGGTTCGGAGACTGAACAACTAAGTTAACGAGTAAGGAGAAGCTTGGTTACAAAGACAAATCTGAAAAATGAGGAGAAGGTAATGAACATGTGAGTTGAGGGGTAGCATAGGAGGAAGACAGAAAATAATTTACTGTTAATATGCTGAGTGGAAGTAAAAGAACCAGAAATGAGTCTCCAAAGAAGATAAGGAAATTAGATCTAAAGAACGGAAGCAAAGTTATCTTTTTTTTAAATTTTTATTTTTTTAAATTTTATTGAATCACCGTGAGATAGTTTAGGAAGATGAATGAGATTGTAGTTGATGTAAATTAATGTTCTAGCATCTGGAAAAAATCTGAGTGCCAGAGAACAGATGACTGGTTAAAGAAACTTTGGTACATTTACACAATGGAGTACTATGTAGCTGTTAGAAAAGACTAAGTCATGAAATTTACATACAAGTGGTACTACATTTAAAGTATCATGTTAAGCGAAATGACTCAGAAAGAAAGGGATAGACATAGAAAGATTGCATTCATCTGGGGAACATAAAGTATCAAAATAGGAGACTAACACCCAAGAATGGCCAAGATTAGTACCAGGAATTTTACTCCATGACTTGGAGGCCAGCCACACATGCTAGAGGAAAAGGCATCACAGATAGAGAAGAGAGCACCAAATAAAGGATGTTGGGAGGATCCTCCCAGGATGGGAGAAGCATGCTGAAAGTAGACTATAGACCAAACATGATTGCCACCCATTGCCTCTTTTGCAAACCACAACACCCAATAAGAGAGAGAGAACAAAAGGGAATGCCCTGCCACAGAGGCAGGGAGGGATGGGGAGGATGGGGCGTGGGAGGGATACTGGGATCCGTGGTGGTGGGAAATGGGCACTGGTGGAGGGATGGGTACTTGATCATTGTATAATTGAAATCCAAGCACAAAAATTTGTAAGTCTACAACTGTTCCTCATGGTGTCTCACTAATAAAAATTAAAAATAAAATAAAATAAAAAAATGTTCTAGCTTTGGCAAAGCAAAATGCCATATTATTGTCAGCAGGAATAGCTATAATCTATTTTCATATTTTCCCATGTTATGATAATTTGAATGTGAATTTTAAATAGGACATACATCACCTTTTGGGACTTATAGCAGTATTTAGTCAAAGAACAACCACCTCTTTTTTTTTCCATTTTATTGAATCACTGTGAGATAGTTATAAGCTTTCATGTTTGGGTTACAATCGCACAGTGATCCTTCCCTCCACCAGTGCATATTCCCCACCACCAATATCCCCGGAATGCCCCCCTTTTCCCACCCTCCCTCTGCCTCCATGGCAGACATGATTCCCCATAATCTCTCTCTACTTTTGGGCATTATAGTCCTCAATACAAACCCTGAGAGGTTATGTTTGTTCCTTTATCTACTTTCTGCACACATCTCCCATCCTGACCGATTCCTATGTCTGTCCCTGTCTTTCTGACTCATTTCACTTAGCATGATACTCTTCATGTCTATCTATTTATAAGCAAAGCTCATGGCTTCATCTCTCCTGACAGCTGCATAGTATTCCATTGTGTAGATGTACCAAAGTTTCTTTAACCAGTCATCTGTTTAGGACACTTGGGTGGTTTCCAGATTTTGGCTATTGTGAACAGTGCTGCAATGAACATATAGGTACAGATGTCATTTCTACTGTGCTTTTTTGCATCCCAAAGTTATCTTTAAATGTGTGTTTGACCCCAAAATGGCTAATTAAAGGAATCAGTTAGGAATAAGATGTTTGAGCATGAGAGTAATAGAAAGTTGATCTCCTAACTTTGAAAATTGGGCAGTAGGTTGTCTGCTCCAAAACTTCTTAAACTTTACCCACACAGAGCCTATTCTTGCCCAAGAATGCAACACAGGTGAGTGCCATCAGAAGCACCTCTCATTCATTATGACCTTGGTTTTGAATTAATTTTTGACTGTTGGCACATTTAGAAGGCTTTTACTATTTCCAGCTTTTACATGACCCTTACCCTCCTTTGCTCTCCATTCAGTTACACAGTTTAAGAAGGTAAAATCTGTTCAGCCTTTCATTAAAGACTAGCTAAGATTTGAGATTTATTGCAAGTGGAGTCATATTTGAAGCACTTAAGAGATTGAAGACATAGTTTTCTGTGTTTTTTGTTTTTTATATAATACTTGATTTTTTTTTTTTTTTTGCTTTCTGGATCATACCCGGCGATGCACAGGGGTTACTCCTGGCTCATACACTCAGGAATTACCCCTGGCGGTGCTTAGGGGACCATATAGGATGCTGGGAATCGAACCTGGATCGGCCGTGTGCAAGGCAAACGCCCTACCTGCTGTGTTGTCTATCCAGCCTCCTAATATTTGATTTTTATTTTGATTTACTATGTAGTAATAATAATAAAAATAATATATAATAAATATAATAAAAAATATAAGGGACTCAATCCATTGTAACCTATGAAATAGGAAAATGATAGTGATTAAGTAACCCACAGACAGACCCCTTCATCATAAAGTGATTTTGGTTGTTTTGATACATTTATTTTTATTTATTTATTTTTTTTTTATTTTTTAATTTATTTATTGAATCACTGTGGGAAAGGTTACAAAGCTTTCAGGTTTATGTCTCAGTCATGCAAATATCAAACACATTTCCCTTTACCAATACTTATTTTTTCCCATGAAGAACCCCAATAAAACCCCACCCCCCACCCCTCCCCGTCCCTGTGAGGCAGATGAATTCTAGTTAACACTCTATCTGCTTTGATTAGATTCATTGTTTCAATAAAAGATTCACCACTATTATTTAGAGTTTACCCCCCCCCCCCAAATTAGACACGCTGAAAAAGCATTGTGAAGTGATTTGCTTTCTACAGCTGGGTTCAAGAATTAAATGTTGGTTTTGGATTTCTGCTATTTTACCTATTGACCCTGGAAGTATTTCTACTGAAAGTCAGATAGTTAAGAAATTGGTTTCTGTGTTCTGGAGTCGTGGCCGTGCTGGAGAGCCGCTCGCGGGGGGCAACCAGTGGCCTCGGTAGGGCGTGAAGGGCGGAGCGAAACGCCCCCCTTCCCATGAAGTTTTAGTCGCCCCCACACTCCCGGCTCATACCTGCTGTCCACAAGGCTCCCATGTGGCCGCCATCTTTCTTTCCAGAGAGGAGAGGGCGAATGGGGCAACACCCTTTCCCCTCCGGCAGACTTGATGGGCTGGATCAATGCATAGTCCGTTCACTTTTCTGCTCCAAGCTGCTGGGTTCTGCATTAAGTCCTTGTGCTTCTGGGGCCATGGCCGTGCTGGAGAGCCGCTCGCGGGGGGCGACTGGTGACCTCGGTAGGGCGTGAAGGACGGACCGGAACGCCCCCCGACCCATGAGGTTTTAGTCGCCCCCACTCCCCCGGCTCATACCTGCTGTCCACAAGGCTCCCATGTGGCCGCCATCTTTCTTTCCAGAGAGGAGAGGGTGAATGGGGCAACACCCTTTCCCCTCCGGCAGACTTGATGGCCTGGATCAATGCATAGTCCGTTCACTTTTCTGCTCCAAGCTGCTGGGTTCTGCATTAAGTCCTTGTGCTTCTGGGGCCGTGGCTGTGCTGGGGAGCCGCTCGTGGGGGGCGACTGGTGACCTCGGTAGGGCGTGAAGGACGGACCGGAACGCCCCCCTTCCCATGAGGTTTTAGTCGCCCCCACACCCCCGGCTCATACCTGCTGTCCACAAGGCTCCCATGTGGCCGCCATCTTTCTTTCCAGAGGGAGGAGGGCGGAAGGGAGCAACACCCTTTCCCCTCTGGGCAGAAATGATTGCCTGGATTAACGCATAGTCCTTTCACTTTTCTGCTCCAAGCTGCTGGGTTCTGCATTAAGCCCTTGTGCTTCTGGGGCTGTGGCCGTGCTGGAGAGCCGCTCGTGGGGGGCAACTGGTGACCTCGGTAGGGCGTGAAGGACGGACCGGAACGCCCCCCTTCCCATGAGGTTTTAGTTGTTTATAATTTTTTTGTATGGGACACATGTCTCAGTATTACTCTGAAATATTTCACCTTTAGTATTGTTGAAATGCAGTTAATCATTTTTTAAAACTTTGGGCTATCCAGAAACTGGAAGAAACCTGAATGCCCAAGAACAGATGTCTGGTTAAAGAAACTTTGGTACATCTACACAATGGAGTACTATGTAGCTGTTAGAAAAGATGAAGTCATAAAATTTACATACAAGTGGTACAACATGGAAAGTATCATGCTAAGCGAAATGAGTCAGAAAGAGAGGGTTAGACATAGAAAGATTGCATTCATCTGGGGGATATAAAGTAACAAAATATGAGATTAATACCCAAAAATAGCTGAGATCAGCATCAAGAGGATTACTCCATAGCTTAGAGGCCAGCCGGGCATTCTAGGGGAAAGGGCAGTTCAGATAGAGAAGGGAGCACCAAATAAAGGGTGTTTGGAGGATCCTCCCAAGATGGGAGATGCATGTCAAAAGTAGACTAAGGACTGAACATGTTTGCCACTCAGTGCCTCTTTTGCAGACCACAACACCCAAAAGGAGAGAGAGAACAAAAGGGAATGCCCTGCCACAGAGGCTGGGTGGAATGGGGGGTGGGGGTGGGAGGGATATTATCCATGGTGGTGAAAAGTGGGCACTGATGGAGGGATGGGTATTTGATCATTGTATAATCGAAACTCAAGCACAAAAAATTGTAAATCTACAACTGTACTTCATGGTGTTTCACTAATAAAAAGAAAAAAAAACTTTGTGCTATCTAAATGTTTGTACATTAGTATTTAAATGGATTTTTAGTGGTTTCAAGTGTATAATATTTGGTGATAAAGCTCGGTCAGTTTAAAATCAAGTCAATATGTCAATTTTAGAATTTCTACATTGTTTTCCCTGTATCTATTTTCGGCATTGCCAGCAGTGCTCAGGGACCTTGAGGCTCAGTTTTGCTGTGTGGACTTAACTGTTAGGTGCTCTGACTCAAGATTTAGTGAGACTGAAAGCACTGGGGCAGTACGATGCTGGCATCACACTTAGGGTTTAGCACATGGCAAAGCTGCACGCTAGCCCTTTGTGTTAGTTCACTGACCTCTAACTGTTTTACTTAAATTATTATTTCAGATATCAAGTTAATTACTCTTTCTAGACTATGTGCTTGTATTTTCTTACTACATGTATCCAATCATTATTGCTTTCCTAGTATATTATTGATTACTTTTATTACCAAAACAATTTTTATTGACATGCATGCTACATAGCAGCATAATGATTTAATAAATTAGAAACAATAAAGTTTTTCTTCTAAGAAATGGCTGGAGTGATAGCACAGTGGTAGGGCGTTTGCCTTGGCCGTCCCGGTCAGCCCAGGTTCGATTCCTCCACCCCTCTTGGAGAGCCCAGCAAGCTGCCAAGAGTTTCTCGCCTGCATGGCAAAGCCTGGCAAGCTCCCCCTGATGTATTCGATATGCCAAACACAGTAACAAAAAGTCTCACAGTGGAGCCGTTACTGGTGACCACTCGAGCAAATCGATGAGCACTGGGAGGGCAGTGCTACAGTTCTAAGAAAACTTCAAAGTTTATGTAAAAATTTATATTTTTAATGTTTAGTGCATATTTATCTATTTGAAATAAAATATATGTAATTTTTAAATTTAAAAGTAAATAAAAATAATAAAGCAGACTGAATATTTTATATATTTCCTGTACATTTTATGTTTTAAAAATTAAAACATAATTTTATGTTTTAATTTGTCTTTCCATATATGAAGTCTTGTTTGTCAGCTTGTCAGCTTTCATTTAACTCAGTTTTTTGAACCTCAGTGTATTTATTATCTATTCATTTGACTCAATATCTGCATGTATAGAAAGTAAAGTTAATATTAAGTAAAGTTAATTATGTAATGATTTAGAAAATACCTTCATACATGCTTAGTTTAGAAAAAACAATACAGATAAGTAACAGTTGACTCCATCTGTGTATCTTTCCTTTTTAGTTTCAGTTTTTGAGTCAGCTCTGTGCAGTGCTAGTGGGTGGTGGTTCTTGGTGTTGCTTGAGGGAATCCTCTGATGTCAGAATTGGGTTGTGGGTGAGGGCACACCCAGCTGTGATTTCTCCTGGCTCTGCTCAGGGATCACTCCTGGTGGTGCTCTGGGGACCATATGGGGATCAAACCCAGGTCAGATGAATGTGAGGCAAGTGCCTTGCATGCTGTTCTATCTTTCCAGCCCCCTGATGTCAAAATTGGACCCAGGTTTTCTGCTTGCAAAGCAATCCAAAAATCAAAAAAATCCAGCCCTTTGAGTAATCTTATGATGGTCTGACGTCCTCCCTCCCTCCCTCCCTTCTTGTATTTTTCACTTTTTCCCTCCCAACACTCCCTCCCATCCCCCCACTCCACCCCTGCACCCCCAGCCTGTTTTTATGGCACTTTTCTTCTCTCTTTCCTTTTTGGCATTATGATTTGCAATACAGGTACTGAAAAGGTATCGTGTGTGTGTGTGTGTGTGTGTAAATATATATTTATTTAGATCCTAAGGATTCTTTAGCAGTCTCCAGAGTGACTATTGTCATAGTGGTCTCCACTGTCCTAACTGCCCAACCCCCAGACTTGTGACAGGCTTCCAGCTGTTGACCAGACTTTGTGCCCCTTGTTTCTGCTGTCTTTGGGTATAAGTCTCATGCGATGTGAGAACCTTTATCCCACAAATGAGTGTTGTAAATCTATGTCTTGTCCTGTGTCTGATTCATTTCACTCAGCATGATACTCCCCATGTCCATCCATTTGTAAGTAAATTTCGTGACTTAATTTTTCCTGTGGTATTCCTTTAGGTGTATCATAGCATCTTTATCTAGTCATCTATTCTCAGACACTCAGGTTGTTTCCAGATTGTGAAATATGCTTCAGTGAATATAGAAGTGCAGATGGCTTTTCTGCATTGTGTTTTTGGGCCCCTAGGGTGTATTCCCAGAAGTGGTATAGCCTGGTCAAATAGGAGCTCAATTTCTAGTTTTTTGAGGACTTCCCATATTGTTTTCCAAAAAGGCTCCACCATTTGGCATTCCCACCAACAATGAAGTGCGAGTCCCTTTCTCCCCACATATGCCAGCACTGCTTGCTCATGTTCTTTTTGATGTGTGCCAGTCTATGGTATGAGATGATATCTCATTGTTGTTTCGATTTGCATCTCCCTGATGATTAGTGATGAAGGGCATTTTTTCATGTGCCTTTTGGCCATTTGTATTTCTTCTTTGAGAAAGTTTCTGTTAATTTCTTCTCCCCATTTTTTGATGGGGTTGGATGGTTTTCCTTGTAAAATTATACTAGTGCCTTATATCTTTTTGATATTAGCCCCTTTATCAGATGGTACTGTGTAAATAATTTTGCCCATTCTGTGGTTTCTCTTTGTATCTTGGTCACCATTTTCTTTGAAGTGCAGAAGCTTCTTTTTTTTTTTTTTTTTTTACATTTTTTTTTCCCCCTTTATTTTATTTTATTTTTTTTTAAAGTTGTAAATTTACAATTTTTTGTGCTTTGGTTTCAATTATACAATGATCAGATACCCATCCCTCCACCAGTGCCCATTTTCCACCACCATGGATAATATCCCTCCCACCCCCATCCCCCCATCCCCCCGTCTCTGTGGCAGGGCAATCCCCTGTGTTCTCTCTCTCCTTTTGGGTGTTGTGGTCTGCAAAAGAGGCATTGAGTGGCAAACATGTTCAGTCCATAGTCTACTTTCGACATGCTTCTCCCCTCCTGGGAGGATCCTCCAAACATCCTTTATTTGGTGCTCCCTTCTCTATCTGAATAGCCCTTTCCTCTAGGATACCCGGCTGGCCTCTAAGTTATGGAGTAATCCTCCTGGTGCTGATCTCAGCTATTCTTGGGTATTAATCTCATACTTTGTTACTTTATATCCCCCAGATGAATGCAATCTTTCTATGTCTATCCCTCTCTTTCTGACTCATTTCGCTTAGCATGATACTTTCCATATTGTACCACTTGTATGTAAATTTCATGACTTCATCTTTTCTAAGAGCTACATAGTACTCCATTGTGTAGATGTACCAGAGTTTCTTTAACCAGTCATCTGTTCTTGGGCATTCAGGTTTCTTCCAGTTTCTGGCTATTGTAAAGAGGGCTGCAATGAACAAACAAGTGCAGATGTCACTTCGACTATACATTTTTGCCTCTCTGGGATATATTCCCAGGAGTGGTATTGCTGGGTCAAATGGGAGCTCAATTTCTAATTTTTTGAGAATCGTCCATACTGTTTTCCAGAAGGGCTGAACCAGTGGACATTCCCACCAACAGTGAAGGAGTGTCCCTTTCTCGCCACATCCACGCCAGCATCGGTTGCTTTTGTTCTTTTGAATTTGGGCCAGTCTCTGAGGTGTGAGATGGTATCTCATTGTGGTTTTGATCTGCATCTCCCTGATGATTAATGATGTAGAGCATTTTCTCATAGAAGCTTCTTATTTTAACATAGTCCAGAATCATGGAACACTTCACGAATTTGTGTGTCATCCATATGTAAGGTCCATGCTAATTTTCTCTGTTATTATTCTGGTTTTAGTATCTGCACTGCCAAAGTGAGCACTGTATGTGATTTTTAATCCCACGTCCTTGCTTCTCTTCCCAGAGGATAGCATATGAAATTGTTATCATATTCTTCATACTTTTAGTATGTATGCCTGTATCTAAATAATATGTATTATTTGTGGTATATGTTAACTTCTATAGCTGTAACCTGTATACATCTCTCTATCCATATTCTTTGTACTTATAATACGTATGCCTGTATCTATAAATAATACATATTTGTGGTATGTTAGCTCTTCTATAGCTGTAACCTTTGTGCATATATCTGTGTACTTGTGTTAATTTATATGAACTCTTTGAAATTCTTTGACATTTTTCTGGAGAGGTGGGCAGAGAAAAAATGTGTGTGTGTGTGTGTGTGTGTGTGTGTGTGTGTGTGATGTGTTTGTATATTTTTTCCAAAGGAGCTATTTTTCTTACTTTTTTCTTGCTGTATTAAAAATTAAAATTTTTGCTTTGATTGCTTCTTCTGGTTAACATTTGAATTTTTATTCACCTGATGAATATTTTGTTGAATAGCTGTATATATTAAACTTCAGCATTTTAATGTGTATATGATAATACTTGTTCTCAAATAGTAGATATTTCTAGAAAAGAAATAATAGTTCGCATGAGTAAAGTTTCCCACATAACAGTACATTAATAATCATTGGAAGTAGGCACATACTTTCAGTACAAAATTAAATATCAAGCATGGCTTTTTTGTAATTCTGGTGTTTTCCTGTACTGATGTTTTTTTCCTTTACTATTTTTTTAGGTACCTAGTTGATAGTCGCTGGTTCAAACAGTGGAAAAAATATGTTGGCTTTGACAGTTGGGACAAATACCAGATGGGAGATCAAAATGTATATCCTGGACCTATTGATAACTCTGGACTTCTCAAAGGTCATTTTTTCCCTTCAGTCATTTTGTAAATATGTTTATAAGTATGTCATATTGTAAAAATGTTAGTATATTATTGTCAACATATGTAATACAAAAATGTTGCTATAAACTGATACTAGATATTTCTTTAGTTTAAAAATTTGACCCAATGAACTCAGATTATTACCATCATATTCTGTACATGATAAATGTTTGTTTATTTATTTATGACATGACTTTATTATTTCAACCTTTAAATGAAGAATGTAAACTAGAAAGTATTGCTTCTTCCACTCTGGAAAAGCCCTTATTCTGTTTTGAATGCGTATCTCTCTTTTTCTCCCCTCACATCTAAATAAATTTCTTTCAATAAAATCTATTTGCTTTACTAATAAAACTAGAAAGAACTATGTTATTTAGAGTAATGCTGTATTGAATATTCTTTATACAAACAGATGTGACATTTTAAGTTGGGTGGAACTGATAGTTATATTTCTTGGATTTTTGCATTGATCTTAGATAACACTAACAGTTGTCTAATATTTCTCATCACATTTAAAAAGAATAAGACATAACTATGAGAAATCTGATTTCTGACCAGGATACATTGACAGGTACTGAATGTACTGTTCCACCTGTGTGAACTAAACCCTGATCATATTTGAAACAATGATTCTCAGAATATTGGACACCAGGTATCAAAGAATAGTGATGGGGAGGGGAGCAATGAAATGAACCGTGTGATTGCCTCAGCTTTTACATTGCTAAGAGTATTCCAAGTCATGGTAAATAGGGAAACCCCGACAAAGCTTGGCAACCTGTTAGTTGAGGAGAGTTTGTTGTCCAGAGACGCCAAGGTTGTGCCAGAATTTTCAAGACAGTACAGGAGGGAAGCAAGAGGCATAGAAAAGGAGACCTAGATACCTACAAGGGGTCTCAAGTTTTTAGTTGACTGTTAAATCAAAGTTTGTGAGGAAGCTGTCTTAGCCTAGAGAAAAAAGAAAAAGCATTCAAAGAGAATTATAGAGAATAATCATTGGCACTCATCTCAGAAAATAGGGAACACTAGCCGTAGTACAGTGGACAGTGCATTTGCCTTACATGAAGCTTACCCATGTTTGTTCCCCAGCATCTCATAGCCCCCCACTCTCCACCCCCAACCCCAGCACCACCAGGAGCAATCCCTGAGCGAAGAGCCACAAGGAAGCCCTGAGAACAGTTGAGTATGACACACCCCACCTCCCCTCCAAATAACCAACAGAACAAAACAATAATTTGTTTCTAGCAGCTATTGTAGAACATCTTATAAATTGAGCTGGGGAGATAGTATAGGAGTATTACGTGCTTGTGCTTGACCGTTGTTTAGTTCCTGGACCCACTTGGCCCCCTGAGCACACCTGGTTCTGTCTCTGAGTTGTACTTGTGAAACACCCCCCCCCCCAACACACACACACACACTCACACACCACAAAAGTAATCAGTAAAATGAAAACCATGCTATTCATGGGGTAGACTACCAAGAATGGTTTTGTCACTTAATAAGGCAAAATCAGTTTGTCTGAATGCATCAGTGTCTAACTTGACTGCATTTTAGGAGTAAAAGACAAAATTTTATCTTTGGTTCTAACCAACAGTTACCTGGCAAGGAGAATAAGCATGACCAATAATGGAAACAATTTGTATTTTTGTTTTGTTTAATTTGGGGGCATACCTGGCTGTGCTCAGGGCTTACATCTGGCTTTGTGCTCATGGATCACTCCTGGTAGGGCTCGGGAGACCATATGGGGTACCTGGGATCAAACCCTGGATCAGCTGCATGCAAGACAAGAGCCCTACCCGCTGTACTACAAGAGCCCTATTCGCTGTTATATCATTTAGACTCATAACGAAAATACTTTTTTTAATTTTGTTCAAGTTGACCAAAGAGTAAAGATCAGATGAAACAAATATAAAGCAAACAGCGAGATTAAGTTCAGTGTTTTTAAAATAATCATATTAAATGTAAATAACCTAATGAGAAATAGAATGATTGGATAAAAACATGAACCACATATGTACTGTTTACAAGAAAACCACTTTACATATAAAGGAATAGATTAAGTCAAAAAGTATGCCATGTTATAATAGGCAGAATTGTGGTACTGATCCCCAGCAGTCCCCCAATTTTATAAAATATTTTTACTGTGTGGGTGGTACCAGGAAATGTGCTGTTAATGTTATAGAGAATTATAAAGAGAATTATAGAGAATAATCATTGGCACTCATAATTTCATAATACAAAAGAAATATATCCTAGCTCTTAATCTGATCATATATACCCTTTAAAAGTATGGTGAATTTAGTAAATTAAATCCAACAGAGACAGAGAGAGACAGACAGAGAGACAGAGTGTGTGTAAATGTTATGTCAGAGTGAAAATCTGGGGCTGGAGCCATAGCACTGTGGGTAGGGCATTTGCCTTGCACGTGGCCAACCCGGGTTTGGTTGCCAGCATCCTATATGGTCCCCTGAGCACCGCTAGGAATAATTCCTGAGTACAGAGCCAGGAGTAATTCCTGAGTGTAGAGCCAGGAATAAACCCTGTGCATTGCCAGGTGTGACCCAAAAAGTGAAAGAAAAAAAAAAGGAGTGAAAAATCTATGTATACTTAGTAATGGTGAAAGACTGAATGTCATCTTAGCATCATGAAGAAGGAAAGATCCACTTCCTGCTCAGTATTCTACTAGAGAGTGTAAACATAATTCAAGAGAGTAGTATCATAAGGCAAGAAATAAAAGACATAAGTCCTATGAAAGTAGTGATAAATCTGCATTTGTTTATAGACCTGTATCTCTCTAATATATTTCACAGAAGCATCTAGATCACATAAATGTGACTATTTTACAGGATAGGTAAAGGTAAAGGCCCTCCCGTTGATCATCGATTTGCTCGAGCGGGCCCAGTAACGTCTCCATTGGAGACTTTGTTGTTACTGTGTCTGGCATATCGAATACTCTCGGTAGCTTGCCTGGCTCTCCGAGAGGGGCGGAGGAATTGAACTCGGGTCGGCCATGTTGGCCGCGTGTAAGGCGAACGCCCTACCCGCTGTGCTAATTTAGAAACCAATTACAGAACTAACACAAATGGAAAATTTTTTTAAGATACTCTATAAACATCTGATATTAAGTACATACAAGACCTATACATCAAAACTAAGATATTGCTGAGAGAAATTGAGATCTAAATAGAGAAATTATGTGAGTGGATTAAAAGACTTTACATTGTCAGATTATTTTACCTCACTTTACAGATTGAACAAAATTCCAAAATTTATTAAAATTTATTCTTTGTAGGCCTTTAAAGGCATTGAAATAGAGTTCAGGTGCCATAAATTCATCTTTTTAAATTGTACAGTTCGGTAGGATTAGTATCTTTACAAGATACCAGTTATTACCACTAATTGCACAATATTTTAATCTCCCCAGGGAAAACCACATACATCCATTGCTAATCATTCCCCATCATGCCTTAATACACAAAGTCTAGACAACTACTAACCTGCTTTTCCCCCTCTTTTGACTATCTTTTGTGAATAGTTCATCTAAATGAAGTTAAAGAATATTAGCCTTTAAAGTTTGACTTAGTTACTATAAAGTTTTCAAATTTTAACTCATAGTACTTTGTTCCTTTTTATAGATAATTCTCCATTGTATGGATGTCACTTTCAGTTTTTCCACTCATAAATTAATCAACATTTTGGTTCCTACTATGTGACTTTCATAAATAATGTTACTGATACAAATTTTTGTATAGGTCTATATTTAGATCTATACAAAATATAGATCTAAATCTATATTAGATCTGTATTTTTATTTTGTATACCTAACTGTAGTTTACTGATTTAAAACTCTACAGCTATTTGAAAAATTGCTTAGCTGTTTTTTCTAAAATAGTTGCATCATGTTATATTCACACCAGCAGTATGTAAGTTTCAATTTCTCCACATACTTGTCAGCACTTGTTATTACCTATGCTTTTTATTGTGTTCATCCTAAATGATATGATGTGATGCCACATTGTGCTTTTGATTTGTATTTTTAGGAGCTTAATAATTTGGATTGTTACATTTTATTTTTTTACAGAGGTACTGTGATTTATACTTTGTTAATGATAGAGTTTCCTGAATGCAATTTCCTAATAAAATACACAGCACTAGTGTTCACTTTCCTCTACCAGTATCTCCTCCCATGGCTCCTCTTGGCAGACTCATTTCTTTGGATCATTGCTTTTGGCCATTTGTTATTCCCTTACCATGCTTTTCACATCCCACCTAGGAGACATCTTTATCTGGCCCTCTACTTCTGACTGACTTCACAGTATTTTTCTGTGCCTACATACCACAATTTTTTTTTTCTTTTTGGGTCACACATGGCGATGCACAGGGGTTACTCCTGGCTTTGCACTCAGGAATCACCCCTGGCGGTGCTCAGAGGACCATTTGGGATGCTGGGAATCCAACCTGGGTTGGCTGCTGCAAGGTAAATGCCCTACCCGCTGTGCTGTTGCTCCAGCCCCCATACCACAATTTCTTTATCCACTCATTCGTTTTTTTTATTTTTGGGTGGTATACAGACTTTCTCGATTGTGACTAATACTGCAATGAACATAGAAACATACTTTTTGTCTTTTCGAAATAGTCTTTTTTTTTTCAATTTAAAAATAATACTTATAGCGCCAGAACAATAGTAGAATGGGTAGGACACTTGCCTTGCATTGACCCAGGTTCAATACCTGGTGTCCCATATTGTCCCCTGAGCTTGCCATGAGTGATCCCTGAGCACAGAGCCAGGAGTCAGCCCTTGAACACCATCAGGTGTGGGTTCCCTCCCAAATTTGTTATATTAATTCATGAATTATAATTAATTTAAATGAGTAATAATTTATAGTTAAGATTTGTACATGGTTTGCAGTAAGAATCAATGAATAGCTTAAAGAATCTGGAAATACAAGTGGTGTTTCTGTGTAGTCAGTTTTAGATAAAAGTATAAGAGGAATTTAGTTGAAATAGGATTTTTTTTAAACATGCTGCTTGACCACTTATGTATATTTTTGCGAAAAAACCAAAACCCTTAACTTTGATTTATATTTGATTTATCAGATTTTAAGCTTTACATACATTTATTTTATTATGTATGGGCTGGAGTGATAGCACAGCGGGTAGGGCGTTCGCCTTATAAGCGGCCAACATGGCCGACCCGAGTTCGATTCCTCCGCCCCTCTCGGAGAGCCCGGCAAGCTACCGAGAGTATTTGATATGCCAGACACAGTAACAACAAAGTCTCCAATGGAGACGTTACTGGGCCCGCTCGAGCAAATCGATGATCAACGGGAGGGCCTTTACCTTTACCTTTATGTATGAACTGAAAAAAAAGATCAGTAACCACAGATGAAACAAATAATAACTATTTTAAGGGTTGTATTGTCCCTGTAAAAATGAATTGCTTGGGACTAGAGTTATAGTACAGTGGGTAGGATACTTGCCTTTGATGCAGCAGAGGTGTTTCCCCCCCCCCAAAAAAAAAACAAGGACAAGAATTGCTTTATTTTGCCATCAGATATAAATTATTCTGGTTAATGGTATAATATAAAAATCTCTTTCCCAAACTCTTGATTTATTGTGGAAAACAATGCAGATCTTTTAACTGTTAACTTTTCTATTTCCTCAGTTTTCTTAAAAGGCATTTTATTTTAGTTAGAAAAGAATGGATGTTAGAGTAAATAGATTTATTTTTGAATCGAGTCTTAACAATTTTATCTATGTGTTATCTTGGGTAATAACCTGAATCTGTTTACTAATTAAAATGGAGGTGTACAATATGGTACTATTTTTGAAAGACAAATGAGATAATAGGTGTTCTATAGCCCATTTCCCTGCAGTTTCCAGTATATGTAGTTTTGAGAAGTTTCGACATATTCCTGCATATATTTTCTGATCCTAAGGAGTTAACTGTTTCATAGGATTGTTTTGAGAATTGATTGAAATACCAAGTTCTATTTATTATGTCTCACAGACATAATACATACTGAATATGTAAATGCTTTTATTTTCAGAGTTCTGAAAATAGTCCCAAATTTTCAGTTAGCCTTAAGATTTTTTTTTTTTCCCTTCCCTGGGCCATACCTGGTGTTTTTCAGTGCTAAGTCCTAGCTCAGCACTCAGGGAACATTCCATGCAGGGCTCAGGGAACCATACTGGGTTACCAGGGATTGAACCAGCGTTAGCTGCATGTAAGGCAAGACCGTACTCACTGTACTATCTCTCCAGCCCCAATCCTCAAGAATTTTTGATTACAACTAAGGCTTAAAATGTTGAGAAAAATTAATACTTAGTTTATATCTGCTATTAAAATTCACATTGTGAAATTCAGACTTGCCTGTTTCTGCTCCATATGAATATACTATATATTGGTCCTACATATAATAAATTTGTTTCCATTCCTTAGCATTCTTCCTGATTCTTGATTTATCTCATTACATCAAATTAAGAATAGTTTGGGAATATTTTTTTTCATATAGGAGTTAAATTAAATTCAAATTAAATTTATTACATCAAATTAAGAATAGTTTGGACTGGAGCAATAGTGCCTTGGGTAGGGCATTTACTTTGCCAGGAGTGTTCCCTGAGCGAAGAGCCAGGAGTAAGCCCTGAGCACCAGCCAGATGTGGCCCCAATCCCCCCACCCTCCAAAAACGAATAGTTTGGGATTAGAGGGTTAGTTAGCTCAATGGTCGAGTGTTTGTGCTTTCTGTTAATAGGTCCCAGATTGATTCCTGGCCATCCCCTACCCACAAAAAGAATACTATCATCTCACTGGAATGCTACCAGTTTGGTTAAAAATAATAATAAAAGAAATAAACAGGTTTGGTTCCCATATTCCCCTGTAAAGGATTATTGACTCAATGGGAAATCCCCTTTATGTTTTATTTACTTCAGTGAAATTAAATTCAAGTAAAGAAATGAGTCTCAGTAGTTAGGTGATATAGATACATTTTAGGGTGTAATTCCTGGATCTTTTTTCATACCTGCATTAATCTTTTTAGCTTAATCGGAAGTTTGAAAGTGAATCAGAATTATAACAGCATCTCCCTTTATATTTTTTTAGATCAAATAAGATAAATTCTGGACTACTGCGGAGTTCATGCACAATTCATTCAGCCAAATCAGTGGCTGAATAAATAGCAGTACTCCTATATGAAGAAAAAAAAAAAAGAGAGACTACTAAACAAGTCTTTTATTTTTAAATATTCTTAGTACACATGAAGCTTTTTAAAAATGTTTATTTTAGAATGTAGGTTAAAATGTAATCCACTTTTTTTTTCAGCATCTTTTAAATAAATTAGCCTGAGTTAAAATAATTTGAAATGTCTGTAACTAGAGTATTTAGAGAGATGTGTTATTGTTTTCCATTTATTTTTCCTTTTATAGATGGTGATGCCCAGTCACTTAAAGAACATCTTATTGATGAATTGGATTACATATTATTGCCAACTGAGGGCTGGAATAAACTTGTCAGCTGGTACACATTGATGGAAGGTCAAGAACCAATAGCACGGAAGGTACATATTTAAGAATAAAGAAAAATGCTTTTCTTGAAAAGTTTATATCTTATTGTTAATTTGGTGACTTATGAAAACTTGAGTAGTCACTTTTCTTGGAGAGGGACCACAGAGATCGCTGGAAGGACTGGAACACATGCCTTGTGTACAGTCATCAGCATCCCAGGGCCCCTGCTACCCTGCCCAACCATCTGGCCCCAGCACCTCTTGAGAAGCACTACAGCACAACCAGGCACACCCACACAACCAGACTTAAGGGTCACTTAAGTGACGCCCAGGCCCTACCCCCAGAATTACTTGGACAAAAAGATAATGTGTCTTAATATTGACAAGTTGACTTAGTGAAAGTTTAGTCTCTGCTAGATGCTGTACATTACATATTATTAGCTAATTTAAACCACATGAACTAGCGGTAAATATCTAACTGGGGGGAGATCGATCTTCATATAGAGAGAGAGTATCTTACTCTCTTTTGAGTCTTTAAAAAATTAACGGTATTACTATCCTCGTTTTATGGATGAGGGCATGAAAATTAAGGTAAACAGGTTTAGTGTCTTTTAGAAAGTCACATTAGTATACTTACTGAGGCAATTTGACTCCACCCCCCTCCCCCCAGGAAGGCTGCAGGCAGCTGTGCCTCAGGGCTTACTCCTGACTCTGTACCAGGGATCATTCCTGGCGGTGCTTGGGGGTACCATCTGGGGTGCCAGGCATCAGTTTGGTAAAGGTAAAAAGGTAAAGGCCCTCCCGTTGATCATCAATTTGCTCGACCGGGCCCAGTAACGTCTCCATTGGAGACTTTGTTGTTACTGTGTCTGGCATATCGAATACTCTCGGTAGCTTGCCAGGCTCTCCAAGCAGTCTGGTAGCTGCTTGCAAGTCAGGTGTCCTGCCGGCTATACTACGAACTGGCCCCACAGCCTGAATTTTTCTACTATGAGAAAACTAAAATTATAATACATAAATAATGAGAAAACTAAAATATGTAGATGTTTTTAATTTCATATATTTTTCTTAAAAACTTTATTTTTAAGTTTTACAATTAAACATTAAGAGTAAATTTGGGGGGTTTTAAAACTGTTATGAAAAAGGGGGTATTCCCATGCTAGAATACCAAACACTCAAAATACGTCTTTCATCCTTACACAAATTATTATAGTTTATATTTTGATAGGTTGAAGGATTGGGAAGAAATAGAATTTTTCAGATTAATATGTTGGTCCTTTCCCTGCCTTTTAATTTAAACAATTAAAAGCCAAAGGATACTGACCTCCAGTAGACTAAGCCGTTTGGATATATTTGAAACTGATGGAACAACGTTGCTGTATTAATAATTCGTATTTGTGTACTTTTAAAGTAGTTGGAGAATTGATGTATGCTAAATAGAATGTGAACCTCCTTTAATTTTCTTTTGTTTTTGCCCTTAGTATCACTCAGCTTTTCCTTATAGCAATTTTAAAATTATAATTTCTTTCTCAAGAATGCTAGCCTTATATTTAAAAATTGGCTTTATGGTTTTATTTTTGATTGCTGCAGAATAGAGTGGTTTTGACTAATTGAAAAATAAACTTTTGCTTTGTCTAGAAAAATAACCTCATGTTTGAAATAAAATATCTAGAATACTTTTAAGTGTGTTCAACCGTATCATTTTAATCTTAGTGCTATTCTACATTTACTTATTTTAAGTATAGATGGTACATGCTTTAGCATAGTAATTGGCAACTTCAGTGGCTTTACTTTTTGGAAGAAATCATTTTGGGATTTCTTGACTCTTAGTCTTCTAACAAGCTAAAGTCAAAAAAGAGAATAAATTTCATATGGAAGGAAAAAAAACCATAAGTATTTTAGGAGATTGTACGTTTATTTTTAATAAAGTAGTTTTAATTTTTACTGAACTTGTAATTTCCAAACTTTACTGTGGAAAGAAAATTTCTTGAAGCAGGAGCATGTTGCTGACATCCTTAGATCCCTGGTACCACATAATGGTACCCTCAGCAACACTAGCCCCAGAACACTGCTTGAATATATTCCAACATTCCCCCCGCCCCCCAGGAAATGTCTTCATTCAATATAAAATCAGCAAGCCTAGAAATTTGCATTTTTACTCTGTCCCATATGACTGATGCCTTTGGAACTCACTTTAAAATTTAAACAAGCAGTTCCACTTTTTGACATCTACCCTTAGAGCCCCAAAATGCCATTTCAAAAACCTGTTTGCTCTCCTGGACTAGAGCGATAGCACAGCAGTAGGGCGTTTGCCTTGCACGCAACCAGCCCAGCCGAGCCAGGTTCGATTCCTCCGCCCCTCTCAGAGAGCCCGGCAAGCTACCAAGAGTATCTCGCCCGCACAGCAAAGCCTGGCAAGCTACCGTGACGTATTCACTATGCCAAACACAGTAACAAGAAGTCTCAGAATGGAGACATTACTGGGCCCGCTCGAGCAAAATCAATGAACAACAGGAGGACAATGACAGTGACATGACATTTTGCCCTCCTATCTTCATAGCAGCACAGTTCACGATAGTCAGGATTTGGAAATAATGCAAGTGCCTACGAACAAGTAACTCAGTAAAGACACACACACACAAATATACGTGTGTGTGTGTGTGTGTGTGTGTGTATACTGCTCAGCTCAGAAAGGATAAAAATCATGCCATTCACTGCTACATAGATAAAATTAGAGGCTCTCTTATTGCATAAAAGAGTAAAGGGCTTTTACTTCTGAGGGAGAGGGGCAAAACAGAGTGATCTTTCTCAGATGTGGAATCTAAAGACAAAATAAAGCACTAACAAAATGGTAACAGATCCTGAGAGTCTGTCTATAGAGCTGTTTGCCAAGGGAGTGGGTGGTTGGTAAGGGATGTCTGGGGGCTTCTGTGGAGGGATGCTGACACTTTGTGGGTATGGTGTTGGAATACCGTGTGCCTAAAAATATTGCCAATAGTGTTATAAATCACAGAGGCTAAATAAAACTTGGTGGGGGAAATAGATTGGTTTTCGGGGGGTGGGGGTGAAGTGGATAGGGGGAGTCCAGTGGTGCTCAGGGTTTTCTCCTGGCTCTGCGCCCAGGAATTGTTCCGGACTGGCTCAAGGGTCCCATCTGGGATGCCAGGGAATCGAATCTAGAACAAATGCCCTACCCACTGAATTATCACTGTGGCTCCCTAAAATAGAGTTAAAAGCCCAAACTTTGAATTTTGCTAGTCACCGATTGCCTTGAAGAATCTAGAATTGCATGCAGAGAGAACAGTGGGAAAGTTATTTGCCTTGTATGTGTCTCACTCAGGTTCCATGCTCCCACTCCCCCCTAACCTCCACCACCCTACCGCCACCACCTCCACTCCAGTGACAAGCTTCTACTGATGAATAGTAGAAGTGGAATCTATTGACAGTTTTCCTGCACTTCATTCTATTGCTTTTTGGGCTTTATTATTCTCTTACAAATTTTCTTTATATCCCACATAGGAGAGAACCCATTCTATGTCTGTCCCTTTTTCTCTAACTAACATCACTCAGGGTAGGAGCGATAGCACAGCGGGTAGGGCGTTCGCCTTACACACGGCCAACATGGCCGACCCGAGTTCGATTCCTCTGCCCCTCTTGGAGAGCCAGGCAAGCTACCGAGAGTATTCGATATGTTCGATATGCCAGACACAGTAACAACAAAGTCTCCAATGGAGACGTTACTGGGCCCGCTCAAGCAAATCGACGATCAACGGGAGGGCCTTTACCTTTACCTTTTAACATCACTCAACATGTTGCTCTCCAGATCCATTCACATAGCAGCAAATTTCATCTTTTCTTACTGCAGAGTAGTATTCCATTGTGTAGATGTAGCATTGGTTTCTTTATCCATTCATCTGTTTATGGCACTTGTTTGCTTCCAGAATTTGGCTATTTTGAGCAGTGCTGCAATGGACAAAAGAGTGCAGATCTCTTTTTCTGGACTGTGCTTGCTTTTGGACCTTTGGAGTATATTCCCAGAGTGGTTTGAAGTTCAATTTCTGGGTTTTATCTTTGTTTTCAGTAATGACCTTGTTGACTTCCAAAATGTCTGGATCAGTCAACAACCCCACCAGTCAACATCCCCACCAGTCCCTTTTTCTCCACATCCTCATGGATTGTTGTTAGTATTATTCACTCCTGTCTCTGCACTCAGATATCATTCTGGATTCCAGGGATTGAATCTGGGTTGGCCTTGTGCAAAGCAGTTGCCCTCTCTGCTGTACTATTGTTTCAGCCCCTCTTGTTATTTTTAATGATTGCCACTTTGTCTGGTGTCATATTTTTTTTGATTTGCATTTCTCTTATACAGAACTTTTTTCCCGCCATATGCCTGTTGGCAATTTGTTTTTCTGTTTTGAGGTAGGTAGTTTCTGTTCATCTCTTTGCACCATTTTTAGATTGGGTTAGATGTTTTTTTCTTGTAGAGTTTTGCTCATGATTTATATATTTTGGCTATTAACCTTTGTCAGATATGTGGTGGGCAAAACACTTTTTTCAATCTGTGGGCTTTGTAGTCTGGTTATCATTTCTTTTGAGGTGCAGAAGCATCTTAATTTAATCCCATTTGTTTATCATTGTTTCCACTTGATTGGTTAGTGGCATTTCATCCTTAAAGTTGTTGCTAGCTTCAGAGTCACTGAGAGGTCCGCCAGTATTTTCCTCTTTGTAACTTATGGATCCTGGTCTGGTAGCTCAGTCTCTAATGTATCTTGATTTGACTATTGTGCATGGCGGAAGAGGTCTGAGTTCATTTTTTTTGTTGTGGCCAAATACCACTTGTTGAAGAGGCTTTTCTTGCTCCAATATGAAGGGGAAAGGATCTTTAAAAATGTTGACCTATGTACTGGCGGGGCTAGAGCAATAGCACAGCGGGTAGAGAGAGCATTTGCCTTGCATTTGTTTGATTCCTCTGCCCCTCTTGGAGAGCCTGGCAAACTACTGAGAGTATCCTGCCTGCACAGCAGAGCCTGGCAAGCTCCCTGTGGTGTATTCAATATGCCAAAAACAGTAACAACAAATCTCACAATGGAGACTTTACTGGTGCCCGCTTGAGCAAATTGATGAACAATGGGAGGACAGTGCTACAGTGCTATGTACTGGAGAGTCAGTACAGCGGGTAAGGTGCTTTCCTTGGACATGTCCAGACTGATTTGATCCCTAGTACACCATATCATCCCCCAAGGATTGCCAGGAGTAATTTGTAAGTGCAGAAACAGGAGTACTTGAGCATAGCCAGGTGTGAGCCAAAAAACACATTTTTTTTAAGCAATTGGTTTAAAAAGCAGTTTTCAAGCATCTGCCATAGAGGAAGAATGAGGGGCAGGGGTATGGGGTGATGGGAGGGAAACTGTGACACTGGTACTGGGAAATGTACACTGGTAGAGCGATGGGAGTTGGAACTCTGTATGACTGAAAACCTAATAAATAGGTTTGTAAGGGTTTGTCTCACAGTCATTCACTGTCACTGTCCTCCCATTGTTCCTCGATTTGCTCAAGTGGGCCCAGTGATGTCTCCATTGTGACACTTGTTACTGTGTTTGGCATGTTGAATACGTCACAGTTAGCTTGCCAGGCTTTGCCATGTGGGCAAGATACTCTCAGTAGCTTGCTGGGCTCTCTGAGAGGGGCAGAAAAATTGAACTCAGGTTGACCAGGTCAGCCACTTGCAAGGCAAACGCCCTACTCACTGCGCTGTCACTCCAGCCCCACAGTCGTTCAGATAAAAAAGTTTTTAATAAAAGTTTTCAGGATAGAACTATTGATTATGAGAAGATCTGCACTAAAGAAAATATAAAACAGTCTTCGGAGTGGGTAAAAAAGTTATTTCATATAGAAACTTGGAGGCACAGGAAAAAATATGTAGACTGAGAAAAAGGTGTTGTGAAAAATTTTCAAAGCAGATTATTAAAAATAGTAATAATTTCTTCAGCAATGAACAAATACATATAGATCCATAGATGTAATTTAAGAATGGTATTATTATATATAATTAGAGTATACATCGTATTATCACTTAAGTTAAAATAATATCTTTCATGGTGACCTGCAATGATGTACACCTTCTTATAACCACATTCTTAGCTGGTTCCCTTCTACTTTGTACCCCTGCTGTCTTGGACTTCAGAGACAGTAGTGAAAGAGACCTTTTGGTCACCCAGACTTCCTTTTTGATTAGCGAACCTCCTCAGAGATGGTGGGGACCACCAAGGCTACACCCAATGCTCAGATGACCTCCTGGTCTTAAAATGATAGAGGCGACATGGTCCTCCCGTTGTTCATCGATTTGCTCGAGCAGGCCCAGTAACGTCTCCATCATGAGACTTGTTGTTACTGTGTTTGGCATATCGAATACGTCACGGGTAGCTTGCCAGGCTCTGCCCTGCGGGCAAGATACTCCCAGTAGCTTGCCGGGCTCTCTGAGAGGGGCAGAGGAATCGAACTTGGGTCGGCCATGTTGGCCGCTTGTAAGGCAAACGCCCTACCGCTGTGCTATCGCTCCAGCCTTAAAAAGAAACAAAAAGCCTTAAAAAGAAACAAGACTAATAATTTCCACCACTGTATTTGCTAATTTTCTTGAACAAAAGGATGACTCAGAAAGTAGAACCAAAATCTTAGGAAAAAATATTTATAAGCAAGGATAAAGTAAGCCCTGAACTTAAGTATTTACCCAGGTAGACAGGTTTAATAACTTCTATGGAGCGTTGGGCTGGAGCGGTAGCACAGCGGTGGGGCGTTTGCCTCGTGCACAGCCAACCAGGCCGAGCCGGGTTCGATTCCTCCACCCCTCTCGGAGTGCCCGACAAGCGACTGAGAATATCTCGCCTGCACGGCAAAGCCTGGCAAGCTCCTCATGACATATTCGATATGCCAACCAAACATAGTGACAACAAGTCTCAAAATGGAGACCTTACTGGGCCTGCTCGAGCAAATAGATGAACAACGGGAGGACAGTGTTTGTTTTATGGAGCATTGACTCCTTTATAAATCTCCCCCACTCTTTTAACAGGATTATAAAAAAGTAGTTTCTTGCGTTCCTCACCATTTTATATTGGGTGTGTGTCAGGGAGAAAACCAACCTGTATAGATCAAGAAGAAATATACTCTAGATGCTTCATGTACTACACCCAGGAATGCTCGTCTAAACTTAATCAGATTGAGATGACAAGATTCTAATCTTTGACTCAGTGATAGGATCAGGCCATAATAGACCTTTGAAATTGGGGAGTTTATTTTGAAAGTTAAGTAAAAGAACTGTGGCTTTCTGGGGGGGGTGGGTCAGAGGGTTGACTGGGCAACCAGCCCCGATGATGCTCCTCACTGATATATGTCACACCCTTGAGTAATTTTCTACATTGTGAAAGAGTTTTTCTCTGTGATCCGTAAAATAAGGCAGAAGAAGTGATGTATGTCACTTCTGAATTAGTTTTTAAAAAGCAGTGGTACTTCTAACTTGAGTGTTCGCTTGCTCTTTTCTTTCTCTTGGATGGGTCACTCCAAGTGAGGTCAGGCGCCATGTGGGCACTCTATGGAGATATTCCACATGACAAGGAACCGAAGTCTATGCTAACATCTGAAGAAGAGCCATGATGAACCAATAACCCACATGAATGAGCTTGAAAACAGATTTTTTTTTTTTTATTTATTGAATCACTGTGGGAAAGGTTACAAAGCTTTCAGGTTTATGTCTCAGTCATGCAAATATCAAACACATTTCCCTTTACCAATACTTATTTTTTCCCATGAAGAACCCCAATAAAACCCCACCCCCCACCCCTCCCCGTCCCTGTGAGGCAGATGAATTCTAGTTAACACTCTATCTGCTTTGATTAGATTCATTGTTTCAATAAAAGATTCACCACTATTATTTAGAGTTTACCCCCCCCCCCCCCCCAAATCAGACATGCTGAAAAAGCATTGTGAAGTGATTTGCTTTCTACAGCTGGGTTCAAGAATTAAATGTTGGTTTTGGATTTCGGCTATTTTACCTATTGACCCTGGAAGCATTTCTACTGAAAGTCAGATAGTTAAGAAATTGGTTTCTGTGTTCTGGAGTCGTGGCCGTGCTGGAGAGCCACTCGCGGGGGGCAACCGGTGGCCTCGGTAGGGTGTGAAGGGCGGAGCGAAACGCCCCCCTTCCCATGAGGTTTTAGTCGCCCCCACACTCCCGGCTCATACCTGCTGTCCACAAGGCTCCCATGTGGCCGCCATCTTTCTTTCCAGAGAGGAGAGGGCGAATGGGACAACACCCTTTCCCCTCCAGCAGACTTGATGGGCTGGATCAATGCATAGTCCGTTCACTTTTCTGCTCCAAGCTGCTGGGTTCTGCATTAAGTCCTTGTGCTTCTGGGGCCATGGCCGTGCTGGAGAGCCGCTCGCGGGGGGCGACTGGTGACCTCGGTAGGGCGTGAAGGACGGACCGGAACGCCCCCCTTCCCATGAGGTTTTAGTCGCCCCCACTCCCCCGGCTCATACCTGCTGTCCACAAGGCTCCCATGTGGCCGCCATCTTTCTTTCCAGAGGGAGGAGGGCGGAAGGGAGCAACACCCTTTCCCCTCTGGGCAGAAATGATTGCCTGGCAACACCCTTTCCCCTCTGGGCAGAAATGATTGCCTGGATTAACGCATAGTCCTTTCACTTTTCTGCTCCAAGCTGCTGGGTTCTGCATTAGGTCATTGTGCTTCTGGGGCTGTGGCCGTGCTGGAGAGCCGCTCGTGGGGGCAACTGGTGGCCTCGGTAGGGCGTGAAGGACGGACCGGAACGCCCCCCTTCCCATGAGGGAAAACAGATTTTGAATATGATTAAATACTATTACCCATGTTGACATGCATTGGACTTTACTTAGTCAATGAAGAATACAAATTATTTTGAAAGTAGAACTTTTTTTCACAAATTGATCATATGTATTGTGCCATACAGCAAACTCTAATAATTTTCCTTAACATTTTTATAGAATCACTGTGAGATAGACCCTTAGAAAGCTGTTCATGATTGGATTTTAGTCACATAGTATTCCAACATCCATTCCTCCCTCAGTGTACATTTCCCAGCATTTGGTTTGCAGTGTTTGCAATATTGATACTGAAAGGTTATCAAGAATATTCTTTTAACCCTCAGATCTTGTTCAACTGTGATTATTCCCAACTGTGATCATTCCCAGCTATCTAATAAATTTTTAATGTTAGGAATTCTGTATTTTCTGTCCCCACTGAAATTTAGGAATCAGTAACCAAAGATAACTATCTTCTAGCTTCCTAAAAATGAAACAATACCTTATTGTTAAATCAGAGAAAGATAATTAGAAAAGTAAAATTAAATATAAATGGTAAAATTAGATATACTATAAATGGAATAATAATAAATGTTTATAGAGATGCTAAATTGAAGGAATGATGCATAGCTATTCTTATATCTCAAATTTCATATTGGAAGAGAAGAGGTCTGAAAATCTGTCTAGTTTTTAAACAAAAAAGAAAATTTAAGCCTAGTTAAAGAATAAGTGGGCATTAAGATTTAAAAAAAAATTCTGTATTAAAAATGAGCCATGTAGAGAGAGAAAAAGAGGAGTGGGAAAGAGCAAGGGACATCAAGCAAAGCCTAAACACTTAAAAATATTCTCTGAACAAGTTCATGGAATTTGGACATTTTGATAATGTGGACACATTTCTAGAACAATATAACTTACATGTTGAAATAGCAAAAATATATAATCAATTTTCCATATGAATAAAGAAGTTGAATTATTAAAGGAAAATCTGTAAAGAAATTTGGGTCCAGAATACTTCATCAGTTTATCCTACTAGATACTTAAGGATGTTATACTTGTTTTACACAAACTTCCAGAGAAAGGGATATTTGTTTATATATTTTTATAAATATGACACAAAACCTGAAGAACTTTAATAGGGAAGAAATATTTGCAGACAACTCTCACCATAAACATAGAAGCTTATTTCCTAAACACTATGGAGGCAAGTTGTCTTACCAAAAATTGCAAGAATAAAAGGATGGATAGTGAGGTTTTGGTTAGAAGACACTTTTTCAGTCACTTGCAATATTTGGGCTTTATTTATGTTCCATACAATTCAAATGCACGTTAAAATGATATAGCAGGTACCAGTAAAGTAATTCACCTGTAGAGCATTTGCCATACATGTAGAAGACTGTAGATTTGTTCCTTTCCAACACCAGAGAAAAAGAACATCAGAGAAAATTTTAATATAACTGAATATTTGCTACTATGGAATTTAGTTTTTATTTTTTTTAAGTGTGATGGTAGTATTGCAGTTATTTGTAAGTCCTAATTCTTGGAAAAGTGTATCTCATTTTGAAGTCATTGAAGTAATATGCTAAGGGGCCCGAGAAATAGTAAAGGGATTAAAGCACATGCCTTGCATGAGATAACCCTGATTTAATCTCCAGCACCACATATGGTTCCATGAGCTTCCCTGGGTATGGAGCCCTGTACTTCTTGAGCACTGTCAGAGTACTCTGGGAAGCCCTCAGCACAGAAGGGACCAAGCAGTATTATAATTATAATTCAGAAACATTACTTCTGAATGTTGTAATAGAGATACTTTCCTGTCACAGATATTTATGTTATGGTTATAACAAATATAGCTTTGTACTATTTTTTTTTAAAGCCTGTTTTCCTGTTACTCAGTCATCAGTTATCCTTTTAAATACCTATTTTCAGTGCCTTATTTGTTTATTTATTTACTTAATATTTTGAGGCTACGCCTGGCAGTGCTTCGGGGCAACTCCCCGGGCAGTGCTTTGAGACCACGTAGTGCTGAGGGGTGAAGTCAGGCCATCCATGCACTCTTGTCCTGTGAGCTATTTCCCTGGCCAAGTGCAAACATTTCTCATGAAGGTAGGAAACTTTTCAAAAACATAAAGATGTTACACAAACAAATAGTCTACATATAACACTATAAAACCAATTTATAAATATGCTAATAACATACTCTGCCCTAGTGCTAGTGTATCAAATGGGCCGTTCCAGTAAAAAGTTTTGATGACAAGCCCAGTTTCTTTATTGTTTTGTTTTGATTTGTTTTGTGCCACAAAACAAACTGAAGGTACTTGGGGTCTGTGCTTAGAGATCACTCCAGGTGGGACTCAGGAGACTGCTGGAGGCGGGGATCAAACCCAGGTCTGCCACGCTTAAGGCTCAGGAGCTTTACCTGGTGTATACTTCCTCATGCCCCAAGCTCATTTTCTTTGAATAGCAGCTTTCTAATCTACTTCTGGAAGTAGTATTATATCTTATAAAAACAGTCTGAGGGGTAATGATGAGAGTTTTAGCAGTGAAAAATTGTTAGAGAAGGAAAATTAGATTAAAACAACTCTAGAATCTCAGTAGTGTATGGCTTTTGAAATATGTTTTGGTTTCATTATGACTTTCTAACAAATGACAAGATTTTTTTTAGAAAAAATATGTTAGTCTATAAAAATCAATTTTTAAGTTTAAAAAACTATTTAGAAAATTACAATAAATAAAATTATAATGAATTACTTTTCTTTTTTTCATAATTAATCCTGTTACTTGCTTTTTTGTTGGTTATTCCGTTTTTTTCTCATGAAAATGAGCCTGTATGTATTTTTATTTTGGCAAACAAGGAATAATTCTTAACTTATTTTCATGTTATATTTTAGGATTCTGATTCAAATATTGAGCAGAATTTTTTATAAATATCACTGCAAATCTTATAAAATGATATGGCATATTTTTCTATATCAACCTCAAAATGAATAAGAGACTTAAAACAAGTCTTATCACTTAAGAAATAAGCAGTTTCTATTTTTGTTTACAAAATGAACTAGTTAGGCAGAAGAGTTATAAGCTGCTGCCTATTTTTAGAAATATGAATGTGTCAAGTATAATTTGGAACTCTTATGAGAAAATATAACTGTTGGATTGGACATAAAATACTTGGAAAATACAATTGAATTCTTAAAGCTAAAACAATTTCTCTGGAAGTGAATGACAAGTTAGTAAGTGGCTTACTGAGTTGAGGCTAAGCTGTGAGTACGACAGTCTTTTGGAACCTCCCTTTTGCCATATTTGTCTAATGTATCACATATCAGGTGGCTGATTACTATTTTCAGAAGCACTATTCAACAGTATTTGTAACTGAAATCCTACAGTTAACCTTTAGAAGATCAAAAGGAAATTTACTTATCAAAAAGGTGACCCAACTGTATATGTACTTTCTCTCTTTTCTTCTTTATTATTTGCATGTTTAGCCGCTCTTTATTTTTCATTTGTTGCATAGCGTAACTAAGTGTGCTTCTAAAGGTCAAATAATGTCATCTTAGCATGGGACACTAACACGGGTTTCATAGCATACCTGAATATTTTGAGTTATCTTAAAGGTTTTATTTAATAATCAGTGATATTAAGTTGATGCTAACTGAAATGATGTAGAACTTAATGTTTGTAAAGCTTTCTGCCCGAGATTAAGAACTAAAACGTAGGAATGTGTCTTTACTTTTAATCAGGGCCCTATTTACATTTAGGTGAACTTATCTTAAATATTGAAATGTATTTAATATTTATAATATACTAGAATGTCATCGTGTATCAGTAGAATGCTTTCCAAGCCATCTAAATGTTTTAATAGAATTTTTCTTACTTTATTAAATTTTAGAATTTTAGTTCTTATTTTTCACATATATTATTTTCTGTTAATGGTGTTATTGGAGATCTGCAGCTTCCTATGAGAAATTATTGCTGTCAAATATAGTAAAATATATTGAACTGGCTGGCATTAATTTACTTTCTTTATTTTGTTTTTTTTAAGGTGGTTGAACAGGGTATGTTTGTAAAGCACTGCAAAGTAGAAGTGTATCTCACAGAACTGAAGCTTTGTGAAAATGGCAACATGAATAATGTTGTAACTAGAAGATTTAGCAAAGCTGACACAATAGGTAATGTAACAACCTGTCACATAAAACTGTTACTATTAGAAATTTAATTATATTTCTGTTCATTGTATTTACTAGAATGATAGTCACTTTAAGGATTTATACTTAAACATTACAGATTTACAGGGTAGGTGCTTAATTATTAGTATTAACTCCATGTTACTAGGTGAGTTTAATATTTGTGCCATTTTACTTTATCTTGATACATAGATTTGTTAAATTTAGCATTTGGATAATGTGTCACCTTTAAAATGTTAATATAAAGAAGAATTTTAAAGACTTGCTTAAATAAAATTTAGTAATACATAAAATTCCTTTAATAGTGTTTATGCTTAGCTTGGAAAAGTGGCAATTGCTTATTTGCTTCCCCCCCTCAATTTTTTTGGTCTTTAATGCAATAAAGTAGCTTTTTAAGGCAGTAAGCGTGCCTTATTTTGACATCCTTTTCTCATATAATGAGTTGGCTTGAAATTTTAAGTTTTAGATACAAGTGTACCTAACTCTATATATGATGTAGGTACATATAAAATATATAGAATTTTCAATTCTTTATAAAGGTTACATTTTAATTTAAGGCGAGTAAATAAAAATAATGAATAAAATATAATGAAATTGCAGGTCTTTTGATAAGAAGCTTGAAATAAAAATTGCAAAAAAAACAATATCAATTGATTACAAACCCTGGGTACTGAATTACAGAATGGAGGATGCCAGGTTGAGGGGTTGGGGGTGTGGGAGAGGGGGCCATGAAATGAACTAGAGGTGACACTGGTGCCTGGGCAGGCCTTGGGCACTTTGGTAGTGGTAAGGTAGAGGCAGGACATGATCATAAACGTCAGCACAGTTGTAAACAACTTACGTAAACTATAATAATTGAAGATGAAGGAAAACAATGGCGATGGGTTGTAGACCCTTTGCTTGTGATAACAATAGCAATAAAGCTGTTGAAGACAAGGATTAATGGTAATAGCATTGGTCTTAATGGAAAATGTAAGTAAGCAGAAAAGAAGGACAGAGTACTTAATGCAGAACTCCTCAGCACCAACTAGATTAGCAGATCTGTGAATTACAGCATTGCAGAGGCTTCCTTGTTGGAGTTCAGCAAATTAAGTTCATTTTAGTTAAAGTATTTCTGAATTTCATAGGTACATTTGAGTTTCATTATTAAAAGCAGGCAAGTGACTTAACCAATACTTTTCACTAAATCAATGCCATTTTTCATTGCTGAGTTCATTAATAATGCATTATTTCTAGTAATACATATGAATTTTCCGTTTTTAGTAGGGAAAAGCACACCTGGTGGTGCTTAGGAGATATTTCCAGCTTGGTGCTTGGGGATTGCTACCAAGCTAGCTTAGGGCACCATGCACTCATCTGTTTAGCTATCTCCCTATGTGTGAATTTTTTATTTTCCTTCTCTTTATGTTGAACACTTAAAAGTTTGAGATCCAAATTTAGTAAACCCATAGCCATCTTTCTAAAACGAATTCTTAAAATTTGGAAATTGCACATATAAATGTCATTTTGTTTAGGATAAATGTAAAACATTCAGGAAAATTTAACATTTTCACATATGAAAACAGTTTTCAGTATCACACTACGCTAACCATGATAGTAAAATGTATACAATAAGAATCTATAAGATTGAGCCAGAGAGATAGTACAGAGGTTAAAGTGCTTATCTTTCTTTAGTTTTAGGACTAAAGAGAATGTGATAGAAAATATTCAGAGTAAAAGATATATATGGTCACAATTTCTTAATCTTCGTTTTGAAAGTTTGAATGTCTTTCAGTTCAAGTTGCAAAAATTAAAATTGATCACCATTTTAGACACTTCATATTTAAGGTTACCATCGTAGTTAACAATTATTAAGTATTTACTAGGTTTTAAGCAGTTTATATTTTGAAAGAATCTTAAACACAACATTGTGTTCACATTTTATAGATGAGGAAATTAGCGCTTAAAAATGTTAAATAATCTGCCTATATTACCAAGCAACTGAGATAATGTTTTAACTGCATAACTCTTTTAGTAGCATTTTATCTCATAATTGCTGCCTTAACTATCTGCACTTGCATTCATATAGTGTGTGTGTGTGTGTGTGTGTGTGTGGTGTGGTAGTGGGGAGGTTCATGGGAAGAGGGTGTGTTATGACTGTCTTCTGGCTCTGCACTTAGATATTACTCCAGGTGGTACTTGGGGGACCATGTGGGGGTACTAGTGCAGGGGATTGGATCCGGGTCGACCATATGCAAGGCAAGCACCTTACCCATTGCATTGTTATCCCCAGCCCTCACATTCATTGGTTTTATTTTTCTAAAGGAAATTAATTTTGGAGCAACAATTTTGGTAAGATAGGAAATAGAGGTTGTATATTTTTTCTGTCTTAAAAATCTTGACTAAAATGAGCAAAATAACATACGTAATACACCTATATAAATACAAATAAGAACAGGAGGTGTAAGTGCCTGTTTCTCTTGATACCCAATTAATAACTCAATTTTCAACTAGTACTACCTATATTGTTTTTAGTAAAAATAATATAGACATAGGAAAGATACACATTTATTAGAGAAAAAATACTTAGCTTTGATTTTCCCCCTAAATTGATCTATTTAGGCATAGAACATGTCCAATAAAATAAAATTAATTTTTAAAGAGATTCTTCTGCAAACACAAATTTTTGGTTTAAAACTTACTAAAAATGCTTTGTTTCTAAAACTAGTAGTAGAATTTTTTCTTAGATGTTCCTATTGTTTGTCACAATTTATTTCTGTTTTTTTTTTTTTTTGTATTTTTCTACTCTTTGCTTTTCAGTCCTCCCACAAAGGGTTTATCCTATGTCAAACTATGCGTGCCTTGAGATTTTGAGCTCAAAGTATTTTGATTTACTACCTCAGCTACCAGTTCCTCTTGGATGACCCTAGATAATCATTAACTGAGTTGCGATTGCCAAATTTCAGGTTGAAAATTCTGATTATCTAGTCTGTTTTTTGGCTTCCATTCTCACTTCAGCTCACTATCTCAGATATTTAAGCCAGCAAGAAATACTGACACTACTTCTGTCTTGGTCTCTGATGACATCTACATTGCCAAAATTAGTGGTAATTTTGAAGTCTTTCATGTTTTAAATATGCCAGCAAAATTATGTTAACTTACCCATTTTTCCATCCCGTTCTTATCACTTGATTAGCATAGATCCAGTTTGCGTTTCCTAAAGATCTTCATAATCCTAAACTTGAAACATTAGACTACTCCATACTTAGTTCTTCTATTTCCTGTCCTTCCCTTGGTGGTACTTACTAGTGTCCTGACTTTAAATAATGAAGATTGATGTCTTTTTAACTTCTATCTCCTACCAAAAGCTTTTCCTTAATTTCAAATATTATGTATCTTCACTTATGTACCTGATAAGAATCCCAAAATAATATAGAAACCGACCTGTTCCCCTTCTTATTCTCCAGTCTGCGACCTTGTTATTCTTTCCAGTCTGATTAACTTAATTACTTACATGCATCTTCCCAATCATTCAGTTCCAAACCATTGTTTCTTTCTAATATTTTTTTTCCACCCCACATGTCATCTGGCAGCATGTCTTAAGAATTCCTTCAGAATCTTGTCTCAGTCTGTCTAGTTCACTTCCATTGCTCCCACCTTGGTTTGAATTACAACAATAGCAGTAGCAGTTGTCTTGCAACCTTGAATATCCTACAGTCTGTTTTTCATTAGCAGTAAACATATTTAAAATGTCAGAGCATGAAACTACTCTGTTTAAACTTCTCATTGACTGCTACCTCTCTTAGAATGAAATAGAACACTTTTTATAACTTGATTCTACCCAAGTATCTTTGTGATCTCATTTCTAACTTGGATTATTCCACTTCAGTTACCTTGAGGCATCATGCTGTTCTAAAATATGCCAAATACATTCCTAGCTTAGGACATTTTTTTTTCCCTCTTTCCTACTTGAAATAGTCTTCTGCCATACATGAATAGATTGCAAAACTCCATGAAGAGGAAATGTTTGTATATAGAGGAGTATTGATACTTAGGTGGGGAGCATGATGTGATAGCATACGTTTTTTAAGAGGTATGAACTTGTACCCCCAAAACAAAGTGGGGGGGAAAAACTATTTCAATTTTAAAAAGAAAAAAGAAACCAGCCAGAGATGGTATAGAAGTTAAAAAGCTTTCCTTGTACATTGCCAACCCTGGTTCAGTCCCCAGCACCATATGTAGTTTCTCAAGTACCATCAGGAGTGATCCTTGAACAAAGCCAAGAGTAAAGCCTGAGCACTGCCATGTATGGTCAGATCTCCCTCTCCCCACAATAAAAGCGAAAGAAAAAAGAAACAAACTCAACAACAAAAAATTGGAAGGAGAAAAATTCAGTCTCACTAGTCATGTATGAAGCACAGTTAAATCTAATGTTAGACCTAAAAAAAAAACATGCTGATTAACTACAAGACAAAACTACAAGACAACTATAAATCATTAATTGTTAAGTGGTATATAAACAGTATCATTTTTGTTTATTTGGGATTTGGGGTTACACATGGATATATTTGAAGTCTATTATACTTAATTATATTCAAAGGGCATTGACTTTTGCATTTTTTCAGATGGCATATTATTAGACTTAGTAATTTTTAAATAATTTTTCTCAAAAATAAGTATTCTAAATTTGAGATAACATATTTCTTTATATTCCTAGGATATTTTGATTAGTGTTTGAAACTTATTTAGCAGAATTAGATATATTCAATAGTGGTTTTCTAATACCTTTGTAATATTTGAAAATATTATTTTAATTTAGTTACATTAAAACATAAATAGAGCCAGAACAATAATATAGCAGGTAGGGTGCTTGCCTTGCTTGCCTACTTGGTGTGGCCCCAAAGCTAGCAAATAAACAAACCCCAAAACAATAAAATTTAATTGTTGGGCCGGAGCGATAGCACAGCGGGTAGGGCGTTCGCCTTACAAGTGGCCAACATGGCCGACCCGAGTTCGATTCCTCCGCCCCTCTCGGAGAGCCTGGCAAGCTACCGAGAGTATTCGATATGCCAGACACAGTAACAACAAAGTCTCCAATGGAGACGTTACTGGGCCCGCTCGAGCAAATCGACGATCAACGGGAGGGCCTTTACCTTTTTATTCTCACATACTATGGATACTCCAGTCTTATTTTATAGTAGACTAAGCTGCTCAGTTTTTTTTAAAAAAAAAGACATCTATTCATATAATCTGTTTAGAAACAAGGATAATAGATTATTTTACCATGAAAATAAGAAATTCTGATCAGTACATACATCCTTTCAAAACAGGTACTTTTTTTGTTTCCATATACTCAGTTTAATTTTAGGTAGGTTTTCAAGCTGTGAATTATATTGAGTTTAATACATACTATTCTTAAATTGGTTATGCTCTAAGAGCATTTTTAAAATCTGAGTCAAACCTTTACAAATGTGTTCATTTTTATAATTTAGTACAAAGATCATCCTGTATTATAGAAATTACACTTTAGTGCTGTGTTTCCCAAAGTGGGTGACACCAGCCCCCAATCCAGGTGCTAGAAAGATCCAAAAGGAGCAGTAGTAATTTTGGGCACAATTGCGGACCACTTCCTATTTGTTCACTTCAAGAAAGATTTTCAGAGAAATGCTAAGTAGTTTTGTTCTAGCGAGGGACAGACAGTAGGCCAGATCAGTTACACTCTTGCTTTACTGTTACTTGATTTTAAACTCTTACCTTTGAGGTCTTAATTTTTCCAAGTTACTGTCAGAGTTATTGCAATTATTTTTTCTATAAAGAACACCTGGTCTTATAAATCTTTATTGATTTTTAAAAAATAAAATTTACATTATTTCCTACTTGTTCATCCAGTCTTGTTCTTATAGTCGTATTTTAAATTCAGGATTTTTATACTGATGAGCAAAAAATACTTTGTATGGTATATTTTTAAAGTATTGATATTTATATATCTTTCCTCCTTAAATCTAGATACAATTGAAAAGGAAATAAGAAAAATCTTCAATATTCCAGATGAAAAGGAGACGAGATTGTGGAACAAATACATGAGTAATACATTTGAGCCACTGAATAAACCAGACAGCACTATTCAGGATGCTGGTTTATACCAAGGACAGGTATTGTTTAGCAACGCTATTTTAAGCATACTATACTTGGGAGTTCTTTTTTTGATTCACAAATTTTGTGAATATTTTATCATTCTATAGTGAGTTCTTTTGTTTCTGGCTTCCTCTAACTCATCTATTCCCTATGCCTGCTGATCAGTAACTGTAACTTACCCTCTGCTTTCCTCATTTAAGAATAATCTGATTAACACCAAAATGGCTAATATAAGATGGATTGGCAAACCTCTTTGAACATCAAAGAGTGAATATATTTGGCTCAGCAGTCTATGATCTCTGCCACCACTCTAACTTTGCCATCATAGTACCACAAAAATAGCTGGAATGATACATAGAGTGGACGTAGCTTTATTCCAACAAATTTTATTTACAAAAGCAGGCAGTGAGCTAAGTAAATTGGAGTTTGCCAAGCCCAGCCAGATACTATTAGCCCCCCTGGTTGGTCTTAGTGGTATCTGAAGAAATTCATACGGTGAGAAATGAAGAATTCTAGAGACAACTTGCAATTCCTGTTGATTTTACCTTTTAAATATTTCTTTAATCTATTCCACTTCCGACCTTTACCTGTTAATAGTCTCCTTCACATTTCTCAGCTTCCAATCCTTTGTATGTCTACTCTTTGGTATTTCTGTTAAAATTCTCCTTCTAAAATGTAAGCGTTGCTATTTTCCATACTTTTCTGGTTCATTCAAAATTGCAGAATAAAAAAACCAGGCACCTCAGCACAGCACACAAGTCAACCTTTTATCTAATCTTCTAATCTCCTAAGATTATAATCCTTACTATGATATACGTAAATCCTTCAACTGCATACAGTTCCCTAGACATGCTTTCTTTTTGCACATTTCTGTGCATTCATATGTCATTTTATCTGCTAGTCCTGATTTTATCCTCTTTATTTGATTCATCCAGTAAAAAGTCCTTATAAACATTAAAATAGCAAATTAACCATCCTGTCCAATCAAGATATAAAACAAATAAAATTATTCATACTTTAAATTCCAACTCAAATGTTACATCATCTCTTCAGCATTCCTTCATCTATTTTTCTCAATTGTCATTTTGAACTATAGTACTTTTCTACTTTAGAGGAAAAGAATTACTCCTTCAATTTCTATTGTGATATACAATATGGGCTTTTTTTGGTATCATTTGTTATATGCCTTACATAGTTATTCAGATATTTATTTACATAGTTATTCATATATTTAGCTCTCTTACAAAAACAGTAACAACAAATCTCACAATGAAGGCATTACTGGTGCCCACTCAAGGAAATCGATGAACAACAGGAGGACAGTGCAACATTAAACTGTGAGGTTATTGTTTTGGTTGGACTTTTTGTTGGAAGGGTTCTTTTGAAGGTGTGTTCTATTTTGTTTTAAATTACCATTGGCATAATAATATAATACTAAGTTTCTAAAATAAAAAAATCAGAGGACGATTAAGTCTTAGTAAATTCCTACTTGATGTCATTTGTTGTAAAGGCTACAAAGACAGTAACATTCAGGAACTGGGGATATGTACAGGCTCAATGGTAGAGCACATCTGTGTGCCTGATGGCCTGTGTTTTCCGTGGATAACCCCCGTCAGGCTTTGAAGTAGTTCCAGAAGTACAATTTAAAAAGTATAAAATTATCTCTTGAATATTGAATTTATGTAATGAATATTATTCTACCTAATATATACATTAGAAAATTGAAAAGATTAGAGAACTTGATTTGACATTCGAGACAGAGATTCATTTATCATATAATGGGAAAGATTAAATGTATGTAATGATCTTTTGATGTAGTAATGAATGTTTCACAGACTGTATTTTCTAGGTTTTGTAATACTTTCTGATTGTTAATTAAATCATTAACTAATTTTGTAAGTTTTGTTACTAAATTTTAAGTTTCCTTTTAAGAAAGTGAAACAGATTATTAAAGAGTTTGCCTCTCAGAATGAGTGGTCTTTGTCTCTACCGCGTTTGTGTGTGTGTGTGTGTGTCTGTCTGTCTGTTATGTATGTACTAAATTTATTCACATTTTGAAACCTTTCTATAAATGTTTATTGGCAAGATAAAATTTTAATCATGAGCAAAGTTTTACTTAGGAAAGGATAAATTTCAGCATACTTGAATGCCTTCAACATTAATATCTGTGATTGTAAACTCATATGTAATTTCAAGTGCAGATATTGTTAAGAGTTAAGTTATTGCAGTTAAACTTTAATTACTCAATTCTCCAGTTTAGTGTCTTGCTTCAAGAGCCTGTAAACAGTGATACTAATGTATAACTCTGAAATTTTCTGTAGCTACGATCTTGCTTGTTAATCAGTTATAATATACTCATTTATATTCAATTAAAATAAAATGTATAAAATACATTAGAGATTGTTTTTCTTTAGGAGTTCCAAATCACTAATTTATAAAAATATATAAATATGGGACTGTTAGAATTATACAGGAAATTGAGAATAATGATTAGTTGGAATGGTTAGAGAAAGGAATATGATTAGAGAAGAATCAAATTATTGGTTCACAGTAGCACTTATTTATATGCTACATAAATTCTGTCTTATTAATTTTAAAGACAACTCTAATATTTTAAATACATGCTCTCAGTAACCTGGCTTAATATCTTAAAATCATTGTTTTGTTGTTTGTTGTCACTTAAATCACTTAAGTCACTTAACTTCCCGTTAGTCGTCGATTTGCTCGAGCGGGTGCCAGTAACGTCTCCATTTGTCCCTGTCGCGTGCTAGTGTAGCCCAATGGCATCTGTTCGCTTTGGGATCATGAAGAGCCTCAAACCGATCGTTCATGATCTTGACAAAGAAGTCTGACCATCTGGTAGGTGGGCGGCCACGCGGTCTCTTGACATCCCGTGGAATCCAATCAGTAACAGCTCTAGTCCAGCGGTCGTCTTTAAATCTCATTACGTGACCAGCCCATCTGATTTTTGACACCTTGGCAAATGAGACAGCGTCCCTGATTCTTGATCGTCGACGGATGTCGGAACTCCGGATTTTTTCTCTCATTTGAGTGAAACGTGATATTCCAAGCATAACTCTTTCTATTCTTCTTTGGGAGACCTGAATAGTGTTCTCATCTTGTTTGCATAGGGCCCAGGTCTCTGAGGCATATGTTAATGCAGGAAGAACAGTGGAATCAAAGAGATGTGCCCGGAGCCGGAGGTTCTTCGTCCTCTTAGCTATTTCTTCGACGTTCTTGAAGGTGTTCCAAGCTGCTCTCTTCCTCCTGTGCAGCTCGGGTGCCAGGTCATTTGTCATGTTGACTTCTCGACCTAGGTACACATAGCTGTTGTATTCGGAGATGGTCGTTCCATTGAGAGCGAATGGGGCGTCAGGAACAAGGCTGTTTCTCATAAACATTGTCTTCGTAAGATTCAGCTGTAGTCCTACCTTTCCACACTCATGGTCAAAGTCGGCCAGCATTTGTGCCGCTTGGCTGATGTTTGGTGTTATTAAAACAATGTCATCAGCAAAGCGGAGGTGGTGTAATTGCCGACCATCTATCTTCACTCCCATTCCTTCCCATTCCAGTCGTTGCATGATGTTCTCGAGGGTGGCACTGAAGAGTTTCGGCGAAATGGTATCACCCTGCCGAACCCCTCTCCTGACATCAACAATCACTTCTTTGTAGAATGGTGAGATCCTGGTAGTGAATCCGCAATACAGCTCACGGAGGATCTTGATGTATTGGGCTTGAATGCCCTGATTTGCTTGAATGCCCTGATTGCCCTGTCTGCTTCCATCAACCACCCAGGGATCGGATTGCGCACAGAAGACCCACCCTACCCAGATAAATACCCCACTGGCAGACTTCCACTATCGACACTACCTCCACTACACAGCCGTCGCCACACTTCAGGACGCTTTCCGGACCCGCGTGGCAGCTCCGGTTAAGAGCATAATAACAGCTTATAAGTGGACCTGAAGAATATAGTCATCAAAGTCCTCTTTATTTTGTCTTAATGATTTATACCTGCTTTTCAAAAATTAATTTATTGAATTATGTGAATTACAAAGCTAGAGAGTTATTCATGTTTGAGTTTCAGAGATACAGTGAGTACGTGTCCCTTCACCAGTGTCCACTTCCCTCTACTAGTGGCCCCAGTTTTCCTCCTTCCCCCCCACCTAGGAATTTTTTTTTTTCATATTTTTCCTGTGTAGGTACTAAGGTTTACAATTACTGGTACTGAGGTTAACCATACTGTTACTAATAGAGTATCATGCATATCATTTTACTTATTTTCAGAACCCAGTCCTTGCCCACTTCTCTCTGTTATGGTCATAGTGGGGCCACTTCCCTGACCTATTCCGCTATCCCCACAGTGCTAAGCTTCCTACTAAAGACCAATTCTTCCGCCCTTCTTTTCCATTGACTTTGGGCATTAGTTATTCTGCTATTATGTTTCTTTATAGCCTGTAGATGAGTGAGATCATTTCTTTCCCTCTCCCTCTGCTTCATTTCACTTACTATCATACTCTCCAGGTCCATCCATGTAGCAACAAATTTCATGACTTTTTCTTTTCTTTTTCCTTTTCGGCTTTCGGCCACAACCAACATGCTCAGAGCTTGGTTATTCCTGACTGCACTTGGGAATTACTCCTGGCAGGCTCAGGCGACCACAGGGGATAGCAGGGATCCAATCCAGGTTGCCACGTGGTAGGCAAATATCCAACCTGATGTACCATCACTCCAGCCCACTGACTTCATCTTACCTAATGGTCTCATGGGCTGGAGCGATAGCACAGCGGTAGGGCGTTTGCCTTATAAGCAGCCAACATGGCCGACTCGAGTTCGATTCCTCCGCTCCTCTCGGAGAGCCCGGCAAGCTACCGAGAGTATCTCGCCCTCATGGCAGAGCCTGGCAAGCTCCCTGTGACGTATTCAATATGCCAAACACAGTAACAACAAGTCTCATGATGGAGACGTTACTGGGCCCGCTCGAGCAAATCGATGAGCAACGGGAGGATCGTGACTGATTGTGACTGAATGGCCTCATGGTACTCCATCATGTATTTGGACCATAGTTTCTTTATAGAGTCATCTGTTCTTGGATTCGTTAGCTTTTTTCTGACTTGCAACTCCATATGTGGCCATGTGTCTTTTAAAATCTTTGCTGTAAAATAAATTTCTTTATGATTTATTATCAATAAGTGTTTGATTCATATACTTATTTTATATACCTGTAGGGCTGGAGCGATAGCACAGCGGTAGGGCGTTTGCCTTGCACGCAGCCAACATGGCCGACCCAAGTTTGATTCCTCCGCCCCTCTCGGAGAGCCTGGCAAGCTACCAAGAGTATCTCGCCCGCACGGCAGAGCCTGGCAAGCTCCCCGTGACGTATTCGATATGCCAAACACAGTAACAACAAAGTCTCCAATGGAGACGTTACTGGGCCCACTCGAGCAAATCAATGATCAACGGGAGGGCCTTTACTTTTACTTACTTTATATACCTGTATACCCTAGATTGTGTAAATGTTTCTTGAATGGAATCTTTTGCACCACAGTACATTACCAAGAACATGTAGAACAGGTTGTAGAATTGTAACTATAAGAAAATTTATTGAAACTGAATATATGTGGAATGTATTAAAACTTTAATACCTTGAATTTACCTCAAGTCATAATTTCTGTTTTACCAAGGAAATTTAGCTTGAGGAATTCAGCTTGAGGTGATCATTTATTTCTTCTGCTAATTTTCATTTATGCCTAGTGTTTCTTTACACAGACTCACCTGCAGAAAGAACTAAAAGAAAGGCTCTATTTTAGACTGGAAGGTTTTGAGATCTTTTAAAATAAAAGTATAGTTCTTCCTCTGCTTGAGGGTTTTCTCCCTTCCTTGCAGAGCTTTGTAATCAAAATACAAAAACCTCTTCACCTTGCCTACCATGTTATTTAAATGTATTCTTTTTTTTAAATTTTATTTTATTATTTATAAAGTAGTTCACAATCAGTAGTTGGTTTCTTACTGTACACAGCTAAACTTCTAAAGGTGTTTTGACTTCTGCTAAAAAACAACCTTTTGTTGTGTCATATTTGCAGGTGTTAGTGATAGAACAGAAAAATGAAGACGGAACATGGCCAAGGGGTCCTTCTACTCCTAAGTAAGTGCTCCCAATTTTTTTTTATGGCTTATAACATGATTTTTGAAGCCTTCGATGCCAGGTAATAAAATCTAGAATGACTTTTTTTTTTTTAAAAGGCTATGCTGGAGTGCTGGAGATATATGTATATTTGTATTTAAGTATTTTGTTCTCAGTATAGAAGGCATCTTAATTTACACTCGAAATAGGTATCAGTTCTAATCTTGTTTAAAGTAAGATGCAATATAAGTGTTATAAATGTCTTGGTACAAATAACTTCTAAACATTTAAGGATTTTTGAAGAATTTTGTGAATATTTTTAGAGTATTAATCTGACAAAATGAATTTGATTGGAAAGTCATTTAAGTGTTTTCAAATAGAAAGGTCATATAGAGATAAAGTAGTGTAAGAGCTTCAGATATTAATTGCAGAATAAAACAAAGAAAAACCTTTTAAACTTAAAAAATATGATAAGAACACAACTTGGTATTATATCCTATAACAAATTCATAAGTGCAAAATAGTGTTGTTCCTCAAACCCACTTTGTTCTACAGCAGGTCTGTCAGATCTTCTTGTTTTACATGACTGAAAGCTTTATTTCCATTAAGTAGTAACTCTGTATTTCTCCCAACGCTCAGACCCTGGATCTACCATTCTACTTTTAGTCTCTAAGAATTGGACTCCTTTACTATCTCCCATCTATTCTCTTAGAAGCTTGAGTAATATTTTATTGCATGTATATATCACCTTTTCTTTTTCTCCCTTTGTACGACAGCATTTTGAGCATTCCTTATACCTTGATGTCATGATTAAACTGCATTCAGCACAGGAGTACTGGAATTTTTTTTTTTTTTTTTTTTTTTTTTTTTTTTTGCATAACAGCTGGCAATGCACTGGGTTTACTCCTGGCTCTGCACTCAGGAATTACTCCTGGCAGTGTTCAGGGGACCATATGAGATGCTGGGAATCAAACCCGGGTCAGCCGCATGCAAAGTAAACACCCTACCCCACTTGTACTATCACTCCATCCCAGTACTGGCATTTCTTGAAGATACTGATTTCAGTTCCTTTGACTTTTAACTCAAAAATATATCTAGTTCAGGGGGCTGGAGCCATAGCACAGCGGGTAGGGCATTTACCTTGCACACAGCAGACACAGTTTGATTCCCAGCATCCCATATGGTCCCCTGAGCACTGCCAGAAGTAATTCTTGAGTGCAGAACCAGGAGTAACCCCTGTGCATTTTTGGGTGTGACCCCCCCCAAAAAAAGCATAATACATATATATGTATATATATATTTCATATATTCTATTTTAGTTCTATTGTTACTTAATTTTTTAAAGGGACCTCCTACTGTTTTTCATAGGAATTGCACCATCTTGTATTTCTACCAAAAACATGCAGGGGTTCCACTTTCTCCTTTCCTAAAAACTAGCACTTGTTATCGTCTGATGGCAGACACTTCAGCCATTCTAACAGAGGTGGTCTCGTGTCGTCTTGATTATATTTTCCCAGTGATTGTTGATGTGAATAAGCATCTTTTATATACCTGACCATTTATTTGACTTTGGAATATTGTCTGTTCAGATCTTATGCTCATTTTTTAATTTTTTATTTGTTTTGCTTTTGAGTTGTAAACTTCTTACTATAGTAACCTACTACCAAGATATATGAATTATTGATTTAAATCTAAGCCCTAAAACAAATTATAAAACAAGGGTAAAAACTTCATGACCAAAAAAAAAAAGACTTAATGACATTCACATAGACAATGATTTTTTGGTATGATACCAAAAGCACAAGTTATAAAAATTATATGCATATATCACGCTGTCACTGTCCTCCCATTGTTCATCGATTTGCTCGGGCAGTCCCAGTAATGTCTCCATTGTGACCCTTGTTACTGTGTTTGGCATATCGAATATGTCACGGGTACCTTGCCAGGCTTTGCCGTGCAGGCGAGATGCTCTCGGTAGCTTGCTGGGCTCTCCAAGAGGGGCAGAGGAATAGGACCTGGGTCGGCCATGTTGGCTGCGTGCAAGGCAAACGCCCTACCCGCTGTGCTATCGCTCCAGCCCATGCATATATAAATATATATATATATATTTGCGAATATATATATTTATATGACTAAAAGTTTCCTCAGAAAAGGAAGCAGACAACAGTGAAAAACAACTTACAGAATGGGAGAAAAATGTTTTTTAAAGCATTGATGAGAGTCATAACCAGGACCTCAGACCATGCCAGGCAAGTGTGCTGCTATTAAGCTTGATCTTTGGAGAAAAAATTTTTAATGGTTTTAGGACTGTAAGATTCACAATATTATCAGAACACTGCCAATTACAGTTCAGTACAAGCTGAGTTATAGCTATAGAGGAAAGGAAAATGCCTTCAGTTGTTAATACATGTTTTAATTCATTGTTCTTAAAACATGTTTCCTGAGGCTCCATCCCCCAAATTTCTGAATCACATCTTGTTAGTTGGGTTCATAGATTGCTCTTCAAATAAGGCCAAGGCTGATTAAAATGCTGTTAGTATAAGGAACACATGAGAAATCCTGTCATTAAAATTTCTTTGTAGGCGCTCTGTGACTTAGGCAGTAGCTTCCAGGGTCCTCGTCCATGATCAGTCGAATATAAAATTTATTTTAAGTCTGTGACTTACCTCTCTGTACTATCAGCAAAAGAATGTAAGAACACCTGCAGTAGATGTATATGTGCTAAGAGAAAGCATGTTAGTATCTCTTTTGTCTTTGCAAACCACTGAAAACAGAAGCTTAAATATTTTGAATATTTTTAAATGTACTAAGACCCATTTGATGAAAATTGATAACTGTATACTTCTCTGAAGCACAGGTTTTGGCCTTACTGCAAATATGAAAGCATTTTAAAACAGATAGTCTATACTTATAAAAATGTACGTACCCTAAAATAACAACAGAAATCTGTATTAGAGGGAGTCTGACTCCTGGATGGGGGCAGAACCAAGAGCGGGGTAAAAAAATTGTATTTGAAATGTAAAAACCTATCAAAGTTTTCTACCTGGATTTTTCTGTCAAGCATCAATATGTAAACTAGATTATTTTCGTTTGTTTGTGGGCTACACTAAGTGATTCTCAGGGCTTACTCCAACTCTGATCAGGGATTATTCCTAGCAGCCTTGTGGGGGACCATATGGTGTGTTGATGATTGAACCCCAGTGAGCTGCATGCAAGGCAAACTCCCTACCCACTGTACTGTGCTCTGTCCCATAAATGGAATTTTTTATGTTTATGCTTATGCTATATTTTAAAGTACCAAAAGGCTTAAGTTTTGTTCAAGTCTTATATTCCTAATCTAGTCTTTAAATATTTGTTAAAACCTCTAACACAATCTTTTCTGATACCATAAAAAAATTTTAGTCCCTCTAAATTTTTTTTATTCTTGTAAATTTAGTCATTTATTTTCTAGAGATTGATATTTATGGGGTTTTTTTCTGGATAGTCTTAATTATTCAATTTTATTTTGACATTTGGCCATTTATTTTCTAGCAATAATAGAAATTTTATGTATCTGTATCTGTTGGATAGTCTAATTATTCAACTAAAAATGTGTTGCTCGTTAACCTTTTTACTTCAAAAATTATTTTAAAGTAGAAATATATATATACTTATATATATGCGTGTATATGTATATATAACTACCTTTCCAGCCCTTCAAAAACAGTGATAAAAGACATTTAGTTCAATATTGCATTAAAAAAGTAAAGAGTCATTGACGATTGTGAAGAGACAGTTTTCTTGGGTTAGAAGCACTGTAGCACTGTCCTCCCATTGTTTATCAATTTGCTCGAGTGGGCCCAGTAACATCTCCATTGTGAGATTTGTTCTTACTGTGTTTGGCATATCAAATATGTCATGGGGAGCTTGCCAGGCTTTGCAGTGTGGGCCAGATACTCTTGGTAGCTTACTGGGCTCTCCGAGAGGGGGGAGACGGAGGAATCCAACCCAGGTTGGCTGAGTAGGCCGCATGCAAGGCAAATGCCCTACCCGCTGTGCTATCGCTCCAGCCCCAAGATCAAAATTAGAATACATTTATTCAGTCACCTCTATAAAATTAGAATCTGATTCTTACAGAAAGCAAGTTACAGAAATATGGTTTTCTCTCCACCTTCATTTTAAAACTTTGCCAAATAGCTTAATAAACCTGACTTGTTCTTTTGCATAAACACAGCAAGATTAGAGAACTCTCCATTTGGGATATCCCATTATTTACTGCAAAGTCCTGGGGTCGGCTAAAGACAAGAGACACACCAATAACGGCATTAATCTTATCTGGCACATCAGGGTTACCCAGGCCTGGCCATAAGATGTCCCGCGACGAACTGGATGGCCTCGAGCCTTCAGGTTGAACTGGATGTGGCTTTGGGCCTTATTTTCCACAGAGACGTTTTGGCAGAAAGGAGTCCATCCCTTCTCTCTTCAGGGCTGGGAGAAATCCTGGGTTAGAAAGGATTTAGAAAAGAATCCAGCATCAAAACTGAAGTAGCACAAGTGAAAAACTAAGCCAGTAGTTCTCTCTCTCTCTCTCTCTCTCTCTCTCTCTCTCTCCCTCCCTTCCTCCCTCCTTCCATCTCTCCCCCCTTTTCCCCCTTTTTCTTCCCCCCTCCCTCTCTTTCCCTCTCCCCTCTTTTCCCCCCTTGCTACCTACCTGACAGTGCTCATGGCTTATTCCTGGCTCTGCACTCAGAGCTCCTGGCAGGGTTTGGGCACCATATGTGTGTCAGGACTTGAACCCATGTTCGTGGCATGGAAGGAAGGTGCTCTACCTGCTCTATACCTAAGCCAATAGTGCGTAGGTATAGAGTCAGTATTTTTTGTCAGATGGAGATAGCCGTATTTTTTTATCAAATGGTCAGTATTTTTTGACAAATGGAGATAGCACAATGGGAATGAGAAATAGATTGTAGGAAAATGGCATGGGTAGTTTCTCAGAAAACAGAACAACAGGTATAGATGACTCATGAAATGTATAGGAAGAAACATAGCTAAAGTGGTACTTGCTTGGAAAAACAATTTTTTTCCTGAAAAAGTAGAGAAACTGTATATAAATCTTTCCTTTATTTAAATGTTGACATCTTTCTTGGGTATTTTTCATCTAGGTAAATGCTTCATAATAGTACTAGAATGAAGTTTTTGTGTATTGCCGTTCACCAATAAACTGCTTTCTAGTTATTTTGGTGCAAATTCCAAATCCTTTTGGAAATTATACTTGCATTTCCCCATAACTATGTTTCAAGTTTCCTCAGTTTAGTACTCATTAAGATTTTGAATAAGATTTTCTTTTGCAGTGAGAAAAATGCATTTTTGTCAGTTTATTCTAAACCTAAATACTCTACTTTGTCTTATAGAGGACAGACACAGTAAAATCAACTAGTATTAGACTTGGTATCTAAAAGCCATACCTGGGGCTGGAGCAATAGCACAGCGGGTAGGGCATTTGCCTTGCACGCGTTCAACCATGGTTCGATTATCAGCATCCCATATGTTCCCCCTCCCCGCCCCAGAACCACCAGGAGTAATTCCTGAGTGCATGAGCCAGGAGTAAACCCTGTATATCATTGGGTGTAATCCAAAAAAGCCATACCCAGATTTCATTGAAGTTAGAAATTTTTTAAATGTATTTCATGCATAAAAGAACATAAATGAACAACTCTTGCATAAGTACTTTAAATTCTTAGATACTAACAATTATTTGCTATTTTATTCCTTTCTTTCTCCTGTGGTTTGAAAAGAATATGAACACTTTTAAGGAAATACAATCAAGGTTAATCAGGACAAATGGAAAATAAACATAGTCACAGTAAAATGAAGAGATGTTGTCTATGAGAGTTGTAAAAGTTTTTGAAGTTTTTAAGATTGATTTGTGGGCCTGGAGCAATAGCATAGCGGGTAGGGCATTTGCCTTGCACATGGCCAACCCAGGTTCGATTCCCAGCATCCCATATGGTCTCCTGAGCACCACCCGGAGTAATTCCTTAGTGCAGAACCAGGAGCAACCCCTGTGCGTTGCCAGGTGTGACCCAAAAAGCAAAAAAAGATAAAAAATAAAAAATAAAATAAAATTGATTTGTGAATATATGGAGTGTTTATTTATTGGCCAATCGGTGGGTGGGTCTAGAGGGGGTAAATCTTGGTTTAAACTTGCTAGAGTTAGGAAAATACATTTGAGATGATTTGGGGGAAATTTTGAGCATGGTGTTAGATAGTACATTTGTTAAATCGAGGATTAAATAGAGGGCTTGAATATAGAGAATTAAATAGAGGGCTTGTATATAGAAGTAATTTCGACTTTTGAAAGTAGAGTGCTTTATAAATGTCGTATTTTACCAGTTAAAGAACAAATATAGTTACGAGATGAATTTTATTTTTAAGTACCTGTCACTACCTGATCTACACAGTAAACGCTTCTAATCTTCAACAGTAAGAAATATTTAAGTTTCACAAGATAAACTTTTTTTCCCTCAAAGTTCTCTTAGAATGATTGTTAGAAATGGGGAATGTTTTTTGGTTGGTCTTGTTTTTCTTAACAGAATCATAGTGTAAAGGTAAAGTAAAGGTAAAGGCCCTCCAGTTGATCGTCGATTTGCTCGAGCGGGCCCAGTAACGTCTCCATTGGAGACTTTGTTGTTACTGTGTCTGGCATATCGAATACTCTCGGTAGCTTGCCTGGCTCTCCGAGAGGGGCGGAGGAATCGAAGAATCATAGTGTAACATTTTACAAAGTTAGGTTGTTTTATCACTTGAAAATATTTCCATCTATTTGTAGTATCACTGTTCAGACTTTTCTGTGTTTCAATTGTTTGATATTGCTTCAAGCTTCTGTGTATGTTGTTAAGTTTCTGTAATAGAAATATGCTGTTTCGCTCTTGACATGAGAAACTCAATTTAGCCTTGAATTGCATTCTTCCAGTTGAAATATCAGGAATGAGGGAGGTAGTCAAGTAGTTTGTTCATTTATCAGATACATTTCAATTTTACCCTTCTGTGAAATGATTTTCATTACATTGTATATTTAGTAAATGAATCACTGTCTTATATTTCACCTAGACCAAAATAGTCAAAGTTGGTATACAGTCACTATCAAAGACTTTTTTCTCTTTAGAAAATCATTGAGCAGAGTTGTTAATTAACAATTGAATTTCTAGATTACATCAAAGATAACCCACAAACTGGTCAATCTTACGTAACCTGAAAGTAATTCAACAAACATTAAGATAAATTGGATTATGTGAAATCTATGTCAGAAGTCAGAATCATAATAGAAAAGTGACCAGACTTATTGATTTTGTTTTTCTGCACCATACCTGTGGTGTTCAGGGCTTATTCCTGACTCTGCTCAGGGATCACTTCTGGCAGTTCCAAGAATCTAATCTAGGTCAACTCTGTGCATGCAAGCACCATACCCCTTATTATCTCTCCAGCCCCCAGTCTGTTAATTGGTTTATGTAGTAATGTTTGCAACAAATGATCCCCACTTCCACTGTCATTCAGATTAACCTGTGGGTTATATTCTTTCTGATCTCCATGGTATTTATTTTGGGGGGTAGGGGGGTGGCAGTTAGGACCAAGTCAGCAATGCCTGGGGGCTACCCTCAGCTCTGTGCTCAAAAGTGTTACCCCTAGCAGTACTCAGGAAATCATGTGGATCCAGGGATTTAACCAAGATCTTCTGCATGCAAGACATAGCTTAATCACTATTTTATCTTTCTGGCCCTCTCCCTACTATTTAAAGAGAGTCTTCCTGTACTTCTTTGACCCTGTCTTTTCCTTATCTCCTCCCATAAATGTCTGGCATACTGTGACACAAAATGTAGACAGTTAATTCTAGTTTAGTCGAATTCTAAATTAATTCTAGTTTTCCAGTACCATCCCTCCAAACTTGAAAATGTAAGCACCTCCATAAACATCATCTGAATACCATTCTTTAGTTTTTCTTCCTTTGACCAACTTTAAAAAGTGTATACACACGTGTGTATGTGTGTGTGTATACATGTATATAGAATATTCCTTGTCTCCTGTTCAATATTTAACAAGGTCTTATTTTTTACTTTTTTGTTAAGCTTAGATAATTCTATCTCTTTGATATTTCATTTTGATAACTATTTCCTAAAGAATTTCTCACCTTGAATCCATGATACCATAATTTTTCAAGGGCTCCTTTTGCCTTTTTGTTTTGTTGGGGGCACTACTGTTTAGTCCACACTGGTTTTGCTCAAGAGCTATCTCTGGCTCTGTGCATGGGAATGGACACTTGGCAGTCCTCTGGGGACTGTATGCAGTGCTGAGAATTAAACCAGACTCAGCTGTATGCAAGGCAAGTACCTTACCTCCTGGTTTCTCTCTCTTGCTCCATCTCTTTTCACTTCTGCAAATACTTTGGACTTAGTGATTTGCTGAGCTATACAGATATTCCAAATATTGGCATATTACACGGAATTTTTCATTCCATTTGTTCGAATATCACCATTTTAACAAGAAAAGTGTAACAAGGAAAGCAATCAAAGTAAAGTTTGCAAAATGTCTGATGTTTATTGAACACAGGAATTTTATCATTGGCAGCAAATACTTTCATTTTTCCCTTGTAAGAGACTTCTTTTATTTGATTTTGAAAAAAATTAGCCAGATCAGCTTTTTATGTAAAAGAATAAGAAGAGTGATACCTAAAGAGTAGCTATTTCTGCTTGAAATTTCAAATAATCACATTTGTTTTCTGTTTGGTGGTGCTACTTCAGTATGTAGTAGATGTATTTTTATTCAAACTTCCATTTGTTGCACAGTAACAAAGGAATGTTACTGGGACAGATAAAAATCAATGCCTTTTTTTTTTCAACATGGATATTATTTGAAACTGCAGGGTCAGGGGAAAAAAATGCATGAAAAATGCATTGACTTATGTTGCAGTCATGGGATTTCTGGAAAATGTCCAAAGCCCAGTTAGGGGATTTCAGTGTTGTACGAATGTCAGCTTGTGATTACAAAACTGCAATGCTGTAGCATACTACAGACATAGGGTTATGATAGAGCATGGTTGGACCACCAGCATATAATGACACATGACTGCATATAGATTAGTGTAACTTGTTCTGGTTCTGGTAAGCAGTTTGTTTGTTATATAGGGGCCACACCTAGCTGTGCTGAGGGAGAATTGGGCAAGGCCACTCTGATGTCCTTTGCTAGCCTGAGGGTGCAGGCCTGACAGTTCTTCCTTGTTCTCACCAGTAGTACTTCCTTGTGCTCAGAGTGTCCTCTGGTGCTTAACACAGAATCTGATATGGGCTAGGCTGTTAAACACCTAGTTTTAAAATACTTGAGGATTGTCATTGCTCACTTCACTGGTTTAACTCTAGCCTTTATTCTCTGTTACTTTTAACTTTCCCCACTGATCTCCCAGTAATCTTAATATGTCTCTCTCTCCTCCTGAGTTACTTTTCTAAAATAAAAATGATTAGGTTGACATCTTCCAGTGTGCGACAGCACAAAGAAAGTCTAAATTTCTTCATGTCGTATAAAAAGGTTGTTAGCACACCTGATTAAACTAACTTGTGTTTCTATCATTACGTACTTTTACTCATTGAACTAAGCTGAATTTATTTGCAATTTCCAGTACATATCAAATTTGTTGGTTTGCACTATTCTTTCCATCTGGATTTTCTCATACCTACTCCTACCGACCTTTCCATCTCTTCATATCATGCTCCAGTCACCACATGGTACTATTCACAATTTTGTTTCATTATTTTTTTTTAAATTTGTTATGACTTAAACCATTTTGTAGTTATTTTGCTTATATATCATTTTTCTTCCACTAGATTGTGATTGGGAACTGTGAGTTTTTAGTTCTAATACTCACCAAGACATAAATTTAATAAATATCTAATGTTTAATTTATTTCATAGAAACTTCCAAAACTATCCCTGGGGAACAGTTGTTAGAGAATAATAAAAAGGGCTACAAGTAGGATATGTGTGTGTGTGAGTGTGTGTGTTCACGCGCATGTGTGCATGCTTCAGTTACTTTATTGAAGAAAGTAATGAATCTGTATTCCTGTAATTTCTGCTAAATAAAATTCAAGGTAATATAACAGTTTAGGGGAAAAAGTCTAAATTAGAGATTGAGGTATCCAGTAATAAAAACTGGATATGAAATTAAACCCTTAAATTGTGAAGGCAAAAAGTCACCTAGTGCTTTTATATTTTTGTGACTTTTAACATGAGTGCCTTAAAATATTTGGATTGCAAATTACATTTAAGGAACCAGGGGATAGACAGTACAGAGCCGGGGGTCCTTGCCTTGCAAGTAACCCCTTTAACTACAATCTTAGTGTGATCCCCAGCACTGGTAGCCTTTGGTCCCCTTGACACTGTGGGGATCACTATTGAACACCGAGCCAGGAAATAATCCATGAGCACAGCTACATGTGACTTAGAAACTTCTTCCACCCCACAAAATAGAATTACTTTTTTAAAATAGTTTTTCTACAGTATTTTATATAAAAACTCGGTTGATTATACTTTACATTTTGAGCTTAGCAAAATAAAATAGAATTTTATAATAGTCTTTCAGAAAGGCGCTTAAATGCAAGTAGCACTTAATCTACTTATGTACATCCTGTATCATCAAATTCAACCTTTAAAATGAAGAAAATAGGGGCTGGGGCAATAGCACAGCGGGGAGGGCGTTTGCCTTGCATGCGGCCGACCCGGATTTGATTCCCAGCATCCCATATGGTCCCCCAAGCACCTCCAGGAATGATTCCTGAGTGCAGAGCCAGGAGTAACCCCTGAGCATTGCCAGGTGTGGCCCCCCCCCCAAAAAAAATTAAGTTTCTGCCCCTCATACACTAGTAAATTAAAATTATTTACAAAGTTTAAAATTCAGAATTACATCTTTTAAATATCTTTACTATAAAGCAGTCGTTCTTGTTTAATGGACTTGTTGATTATAATGCCTTTAAAGTGTGTTGTTCATTGTTTAAAATTGTTTGTAATTGAGATTTCTGAAAAAGATTTTGAATTAGATACCCAATATTTGTCAGATTTATGTCTTTTTTCCCCCCAAAGATAACTTTAGCTAAAATTTTCTTCTGGTGATCATATTTGGAATTCTTTTGTTTTTCTATTCCTTCTGGGGATCATGTTTGGAATTCTTTTATGTTATTCTGTTTCTTTATCTTCACATTTTTCACTAGGTTACTTTTAATTGAAATAACAGTCATTATCATATTTAAGTGTCATGTATGCATCACTGAAAACAACATGTGTGCCCTCTTTGTCCCAGTTTACCTTCTCTTTGATTCCTCTCATTCTGGTAACCACTAGAATGCCATTTTTAAGAATTAATAAATTCTCTAGTATTTGTGTCATTGCTGTGTGTAATTATAATACTATGTTATACCTGAGACACAAAGATAATTTCTTTCACAAGTTTCCTTAAAAATTATTTTAATCCCATTGATTGAGGAAATTATTGATTGCAAATGTTAATGATGGTTACCTGAACTCAGAAAAAGGTAAATCTGATTTAGTAGACTTACAGAAATAATATCAAACTGTATATTTAATTTGGTACTTTTTTGAAAAATAGTTCCCTTTTGTAAATTTTTATATGAAGAAAACATTAAAAATTCAAAAATCGAAGATATATAGTGGTTTTATTCCTAAATCTGTTCTCCATTCATCTTCTCCATACATTGTCATCTGTTAGTTTCTTTTCTTTTTTTTCATAATTTTAAAATTCAGCATTTTTATCTAATTTAACATTTTCATATTTTTGAAGGTCCCCAGGTGCATCCAATTTTTCAACTTTACCAAAGATATCTCCTTCATCTCTATCAAATAATTATAACAACATCAACAACAGAAAGTAAGCACTGAATCTTAAAAACTCTTTGTTTAATGATCGCCCTATTGTGGTTACAAAAAAATCTCTTGTATCTAAAGTTTAGAATAAAAGCCTTAATGCATTAAAATTGATTTTTGTTTAAATTCCTGATCATTTCTTCTAAGAATAACTTCACAAGAAGTATAGCTATAGACTTCTTGATTTCACACATATATTATAATAGAGTGCTAAAAGAAGAAAAAGCTTTTCCAGAATTTTTACTTCTACACACTATTAAAATATACTTTTATCTGTTAGAACTCAGTTTCTAAGGAGAGTATACATTTCAGAAACCACTTTAGAACTAGACATGTTATCACTGATATAACATAGTTCTAAAAAGTATTAGTGATTCTTAACTAGAAAACATGCACAAATTTTTATGTCGGGGCCGGAGCAATAGTATAGCCTTGCACACAACCGACCCGGGTTCAACCTGATCTTTCAGGCACTGCCAGGAGTAATTCTTGAATGCAGAGCCAGGAATAACCCGAGTATCTCCAGCTATGACCCAAAAAACTCAGGGGAAAAAAATTTTTTTTTTATGTTATAAGAGCAATCATTTTTCTTTGAGAGCATCAGAGAAATAGTTCCCTTGACCCATCATTAATTAGGAATGTTAAAATTTAGAAAAGTTATATGTGGGCCAGAGAGATCTTACCCTGGGCTTAAGATGCTTGCTTTGCTCAGAGTAGACTCTGGGTCAATCCCTAGCACTGCATATGGTTCCCCAAACACCTCCGGGCTTGATTCCATGCGCACAGAGCTGAGAAGCCCTGAGTATTACTGGTCACTCAAACCACCCCTCCTCCTCACACCTACCACACTTAAAAAAGAAGTTGCATGAAAGTGTGTGCTACCATGCTGTAAGAAAAAGGTTGAAAATCAGGCCAGAGAGACAGTACATTGGGCAGGGCTCTTGCCTTGCACAGGTTCAATCCCCAGCACTCTGTATCATCACCTGAGCACTGCCAAGAGTGATCACTGAGTGCCAAGCTACAAATAAGCATTGAACATCACTGAGTGTGGCTCAGAAACTAACGGGGAAAATAGAGAAAGGAAGAAAAAAGAGTCACAGTCACAGTCTTCCCGTTGTTCATTGATTTGCTCGAGCGGGCCCAGTAACGTCTCCATTGTGAGACTTGATGTTACTGTGTTTGGCATACTGAATACGTCACGGGGAGCTCGCCAGGCTTTACCATGCGGGCGAGATACTCTCGGGAGCTTGCCAGGCTCTCCGAGAGGGGCGGAGGAATCGAACTCGGGTTGGCCATGTTGGCTGCGTGCAAGGCAAACGCCCTACCACTATGCTAAAATAAGTATATTACTTTAAAATTCATTTTTTGTATTATAGAAAAAAATTTTAACTTTCATTAATTAATAAAATGTTTATTATTTATAATTAGTCCAGTTAAATTATGAGAATAACTGCACTTTTATTTTTGAGTACATACATTGTAATTTATGTATTTGACTCTGTAGTTTAAATAATTATACTACATATCCAATTCATAAATTTCACCTGTCAGTAAAAGCATAAGCTAAAATAATAACAATAATATTATATGCAAAAAAATCCTTAATATGATGCCATTAGTTAAATTTATAGTTTACTTGCACTTTAAAGTTTTAATTTGAGAGGGAGCTAGACAACATGATTTTAACATACATCTAAAGAAATAATTTTCCAGGTCTGGAACAGTACAGTGAGTAGGGTGCTTGCTTTGCGCTCAGCTGACGCAGGTTTGATCTCCCTCACTCCATATGGTCCCCTAAGCCTAGAGTGTTCCCTGAGCACAGAGCTGTTAAGCCTGTCCACAGCTGGTTATGGCCCCCAGACAAAAAAAAGAATGTAGTGAAGGAAAACTAAGTATCACAACCTTTTAGAAAGGTGATAGACTAGTCCTGAAGTTTATACTTTCAGAAAATGAAATACTGAGAATTTTTAGGTGACTCAGGAAAAACTGGTACAATTAGGTTGCTTATAGAGCATTTCTCTTGACAACTTTATATCCAAGAAAATTGTCAGACTTACAATTAAAGAGCAACTAAATGGGGGGAAAAATACTTGATACAAATGACAAAGGATAAATATTCTTAAATTACCAACTTCAGAAATTTGGATTTTCAGGGGCTAGAGCATAGTACAGTGTTTAGGGCACTTACTTTGCATGCGGCCAACCCAGGTTTGATCCCAGACACACTGTATTGTCCCCCGAGCCTGCAAGGATTGATTCCTGTAGGCAGAGCCAGGAGTAACCTCTCTGCACAGATGGACATCGGCCATCCCACTCCACTCAAAAAATTCAAGGTTTTCTAAGAGAGTAAAAAGGGCCAATATGACAGGGCGGTAAAAATAAAAGAATTTAAATTTTTTTAATGTTCTTATTAATTTCTGATTAAATTTCTGTCAGTTACTACCGTGATTAAACTGTCAACTTCCCTTATCTCCATGTCAGTGGGGAAAATTAAGCAATGTTATCTATTCCTGTAGTGATTCTGTTGGGAGCCAGAGAGAGTACAGTGGGTAAAGTGTCTTGCTCATGGCAACCTGAGTTCTATCCAGCACTTGAGATGGTCCTCTATCCCCCACTAGGAGTGATCTCTGAGCACAGGAGCAGGAGTAAGCCCTAAATACTTCCAGGGTGCCCCCTCAAAACAGAACAAAACAAATTACATTCGAGTAGCTAGAGTTTTAGCAGTCACGGTACAATGGTGAAATATTGAAGGTGACATACCTACAGTCTGCAAACACTATACTGCAGTTGTGTCAATTTCACAATTGTATCCACAAACAAATGAAAACATTCTACTATAATTTGGTTTGCATATTATATGCATGGTTAAAATATACTAGCAAAAGTAACTTTTCTGTAGGAGATAAGCTATTTCTACTTATTACATATGACTTCCACATTTACTATAATAAAAATGCAATTCTTAGATGTATATTTGTAGTTATTTCTTGAAGAGATTAATATTGTATATAATAGGCTATATTATATACTATAACATCAACTATATTTTTCCCAGACTCAAATTATTTAGTATATGTAGCATGTAGCCTGCTATTTATATTTTATCCATTTATATTTGTCCTTTTTTTATTTTTTTTTTTTTTCAGTTTTTGGGCCACACCTGACAGTCTCAGGGTTTACTACTGGTTCTGTGCTCAGGGATCCCTCCTAGCAGCACCCAGGGGACCATATGGGGTGCTAAGGATTGAATCCAGACTGGCTGCATGCAAGACAAGCGCCCTATTTGCTATACTATCTTTCTGGCCCCCTATATTATTTTATATATTTGTTTATTTTAGGTAGTAAATCATTCTTTCAAATTAGGGAATTTTAAAAACAAATGCCTTACTGAGTTACCTCCATGCTTAAGAAAATATCAAAAGTAATTCTGTCCATTAATTTGATATTAAACATTTATAAAATGGACATGGACAGCCAGGGCTCCACAGATAATCCCCAGCACCACAAGGACCCGAGCAACATTGCTTCCTCAGGCCTTTGCATTAGCCACTTCCTGCCAGTGGGACACCTGGGCACTAGTTGGGAAGAATCCCTGCAAAATCTAAAAAGAAAGAAACTGGCTTTAAAAAACTTGAATTAGTTATTAAGAACCACCTAAACTTGGGGGTTGGAGAGATTTGCATGCAGCTGACCTGGGTTCATTCCCTGGGTTCATTCCCTGGTATCCTCTAGGGTCCCCTGAGCACTTCCAGGAATAATTCCTGAGCACAGAACCAGAAGTAACACCCCTGAGCATTGCCGAGTGTGGCCCAAGAAACAAAACTATCTGAACTATATCACACGTTCACTTCTTGATCATTCATTCATTTGAGGAAATAGTTAACACCTTCACACGAAATTGCAGTTTCTTTTATTTAAGGACAGTCTAGATTAAGTATCGTTTTTAAACTGAGATAATTATCAGTTACATATTAAAACCACTATGTCTAATAGAATTTACCTGAAAAGTATTTGAAATTCAAGATGAGCAGTCTTTTGTGAGCATATTACTGGTAGGTAAAGCTTTTACTTCTAAAAATAATGACTTATAGGACCAGAGAGATGATACAGTGTGAGTAAGGCACTTGTCTTGCAGGAGGCTGACCTTGTTTCAATACCCGACACTGTTTATGGTCCTTTGGCACTGCCAAGAGTAATTCCTGAACACATTTCCAGAAGTAAGCCCTGACAATAGTATGGTGTAACCCAGTGTACACAGTGGTCTAAAAATAAAAGTAATGGGGGCTGGAGGAATAGTACAGCAGCTAAGGTACTTGCCTTGCACATGACCATCCTGGGTTCTATCCTCGGCATTATCCCATATGGTCCCCTGAGTACTGCCACAAGTAATTTCTGAGTAGAGTCAAGAGTATCCCCTAACCATTACCAGCTGTGACCCCAAAACAAAATTAAAAAATTAAATAATGGTCATGATATAATGAAGTATAATATTCCAGTTCCCGCACGGCAGAAACTGGCAAGCTCCCCAGGGCGTATTTGATATGCCAAAAACAGTAACAAGTCTCACAATGGAGTCGTTGCCCGCTCGAGCAAAGTGATGAAAAATGGGAGGACAGTGCTACAGTGCTAATATTCTAATTAAGATTAATATTTTTTAAAATTAGTTGCTGGAATATTAGTTATTCCTTCTAGTAATTTAACATGCTCTTAACAGTATTTGGTTTGCCCTGATGCAAAAAAGGTAAACTTAAATATATACCAAATTTTTTTCTATTCTCCGAATTTTCATTCCTGCTACACTTGCTTAATACTCCCTTTTCGGGGTTTGGGGGAAATGACTATACCCACAATGGTGCTCAGGGCTTCAAGGCTTAGTCCTGGCTTTGCACTGAGCGATCACTCCTGGCAGTGCCCAAGTGAATATGTGTGATGCCAGGGATCAAACCTGGGTTGGCCCCTTTTGCAAGACAGGCAACTTAGCCACTATAGTATCGCTCTGGCCTCTGATACTACTGCCTTTTAAAAATCTTTAATCTTTGTTTCCACTTGACGTTTCACATCAGAACACATTTCTCTTTTCCTGCTAATTCAAAGGTCTTTCATTTGATTGAAGTGACTCCCTATAAGATTAAGCCTTGAAATTGATTTTGGAGATCCCCAGAGCTAGCTAGCCATCTAGCTCTTGAAAAGTTACTTAGGGGCTGGAGCAATAGCACAGTGGGTAGCGCATTTGCCTTGCACACGACCGACCCAGGTTCAATTCCCAGCATCCCATATGGTCCCCTGAGCACTGCAGGAGGGATTCCTGAGTATATGAACCAGGAGTAACTCCTGTGCACTGCTGGGTGTGACCCAGAAAAGCCAAAAAAAAGAAAAGTTACTTAGCATTTTTTCATAATAAAACATTATTTTATTAGGTGTAAGTTGAACATAATTATAGTTAGGGTTTTTTACATGTTTGTAATGTCAAATATCAGTACTGTTTGAAAAGTCAATCCCAAATCTTTATAAACAGATTATTTATGACTCAAATTCACAAAAAAATCTTGCATTTTTTAAAATGTATTTCATTTAAGATAGAGATGAAATACTGAACTAGTCTCACATAGCATTAAAGTCCCTTATAAGACTATTGGTAAGCTATTTTTACAAAGTAGCATAATTTTTTTAGGATAAGAATTAGCCTAATATTTTTCGGGAGGGAAATAATAATTTTCTTGGATGATTATTAAACTTGCAAGTCCTGGGTTTCCACATAATTTTCAGTGTTTAATGAACTGCTGGTACTTATATTTTTTATGAGACTTTAATATTTTATTTAAAGAGCACATAAAATATAGATTGTAAGTCACCAACGTAGTAATGAAGTACTTCTGTCAATTTTCATCGTTATTATCATTGAGAAGCTACACTATCTCAATCTTTGGACAAGATTTATGCTTATCCTGTCACTTAAAGTAAAATGTAGATATCCTTTAAGGGTTCAGATTTTAAAACTGCTTTTGCAAATAAGTTTTTTGTTCATTTCTCAGTAAATAGGAATCCCTATCCCAGCAAATTCCATCCTGTTGCCACAAAGAAGAATAGAGCTTCCAGCATCCATTTGTGTTACGTGTGGGGAGAGGCAGATATCTCAATTTATACTTATGGAATGAACATGTAAATGTGCTTTTAGTCTTTCACTTGCATTTGTGTGTATGTGTGTGATTAGGCATGAACATGAATTTGACGTACTTTTATACTGTGCTCAGTTTTTATAATTTTTTGCGATATGCTTTTCTATAATAGATAAAACATATAGGGCTTGCATTTTTATAATATGTAGCTGACCTTGAGTTACAGCACTTAGAGAAATAAAATACAACTATTCAGCTTTTTTTATACATCAGCAAAATTATAGTCACAAAATCCAGTCATTGAATCATGTATTGGATTGGTACCGTGTTCCTCATTAGTCACTGGGATTATAGAATAAAATATGAATCAGAAAGCTAATGATCTGCAAAACTAAAAGTTACTTGAATTTTTTCCATATGCTTTCTTCTTTTGATTTAAAAGAAGTAAATACCTGCAAGTCCAAGTACGCAGTTCTAAATTTGAATTGATCAAAGTGATTTTTCCGAACGCTGAGATTTTTCTTTGATCTGGGAATTTGTCTTTTTGCTTGTGGTGGGAGGGCTGTTATCTTTTTAATGCAAAAATATTAACAGGCTAGAATTACGTGTGTAAGTTTGGGTTGATGTGTTTTATGTGTTTTACCTAAATTATAGCTTGGGGTGTGTGTGTGTGTGTGTGTGTGTGTGTGTGTGTGTAAAGGGTTTTACGAACAAACAGTATAGTTCACTTAATTTTTTTTATGATAAAGAAGTGTGTTGGGGCTGAAGCAATAGCACAGTGGGTAGGGCGTTTGCCTTGCATGCAGCTGACCCAAGTTCGATTCCCAGCATCCCATATGGTCCCCCGAGCACCACCAGGAGTAATTCCTGCGAGCAGAGCCAGGAGGAACCCCTGAGCATCGCCAGGTGTGACCCAAAAGGCCAAAAGCCCAAAAAAATGTGTAGACCGCATTTTAAAGTAATTTGAAATTATACCTTAGAATTTATTAAAAATATAAATACCAGGAATAAAGTGTAGCTAATTGAGATTATCCATTACAGTTCATCCTGTTTAATCTGTTGTACTATTTTTCTTCTGCTTATGTTCTCATTTGCTTTTACTAAATGACCTTTTGATTCTTAACTCAGGTTGAGTCTAATGAATTTTTTAAAAAAAGATCGAAAGTATACTTTTGAATTATATCCAAAGTAGCCATCATAAATATTTTATAAGGTAGTCTATTAAAAATTGAGGATCCATCCTTTTCCACAAAATATTTTTTATTACATGTAAAAAGAATGAAGCATCATTTAATATAATGAGTTTTATTAGTTATTTCTAACTATGCCTGGATTCTCTAAAATCAAGATTATTATATAGTTTTTAAGGTCAATATTTACTATGTTGATAGTAAAAACAATCCTGAGATTATATTTACTTAATGAAACAAACTACATTATTTGAATGAACATAAAGAAAAGCCAAATAATTATTGGAATGTATTTTCTTAGAATCATTTCATTTTTGTATTCCTGAACACCTGTCTTTTTTTTAAATATTTAGATTTTGCTGACCTAGTATAGAAGCTATAAATAGAATTAAATAGAATCTTCGGTGCATTAGAAAGGTGATGTCACAGAGACTATGGAAATAATCTGCTCTCACCTGTAACTAATGCACAACTCTTCCTGTTCCTACTGTTCTTACTCTGTTACAGTAGCAGGATATAAAAGGGACATAAATGAGATGATTTATTGTTGTGGGTGGTGTTTAAAATCCAAATGTTTTAAATTTGATGGAACAATGAAGAATGGAGCAAGTTGTGAAGCTGCTCCAATTAATCAAGGGTAGAGAGATATAATAGTGGTTTGTATTGGATGGTGTGGTATATGTTGATGTGAATTTGTTGATTGGATGAAGAGTGTATTCATTTAAGGGGTGATTTTTATTTAAGTTCATGTCTTTAAAAGTTCCTGAGTTAAATGCTTTATTTGTAAAATTCGGTGATTAAACTATGTATCTCATATAGGTTTGCTCTGTATTTTGTATTGGCTGCATTATGAAAAATATGTTTTTGTTTTCTTCTAGTGTGAAAAACTCAAATTATTGTCTTCCATCATATACTGCTTATAAGAACTATGATTATTCAGAACCTGGAAGAAATAATGAACAGCCAGGCCTCTGTGGCCTAAGTAACTTGGGAAATACCTGTTTCATGAACTCAGCTATTCAGGTAGGTCTTTCAGACGAAGTGAAAATATGTATTTTGTGCTCATCAGTAACGCAAGAAGAGTAATGTCTTACATGTCAAAACATATTTTAGAGAGTTTATTTCATGGAAGCAGAGCTAAGTATATATATTTTTCTCATTCTAATGCTGCTAGAGTATTTTCATGTTCCTCAGTTTATAAGCATGTGACTGATTTTTAGATAGTAGATGATCAAATAGCACTTATGGAAAAAATAGTTCCAAACAGTAAAATGTAGGGTCTAAGAAGGGAAAGGGTTGAGATCTCTACATATTCAGTAAAATCTCTTGGTTTTTTTTTTATTTGTTTGTTTTGGATATTAGTGGGAATATTAGAGAATTGCTATTTTGTAGTCACAATCCTGTAACTTAAAAAATCAAAATATTTTTTAATTTGAATTTTTAAAAAATTATTTTATGAGAATTTTTTGTGTACATATGTTAACAGCTTTTCCTTTTCCTTAAAAATCTTCTAGTTGATAGTATGAGGTCACTGCCTCATTTCTCCCTCTTTTCTATCCATGGGCATTCCCTTTTCTTCTTGCTCTGGTTCGTATCCTCTTCCAGCCTGACTTATTAATTATTCATATCATTGATTGATACTGAAGTAATGAGAAGTGTGGTTTTTTTTTTCTTTTTCAAAATATCATGGTCACTGTCTAAATTTAGAATGGACATTTTATTCTCTTTGAAGGTAAAACTTATTTCCCCCAAACAGCTAAAATATTGATATACAAGTTTTGTAATTTGAGTTGTTCTTTTTATTTTTTATATAATTATTTGCAGAATTTTGCAGATTTTTTATTTTTAGTTATAAATTTTCAATTTTTTATATTCTTCAAACTTAATGCCAAATCTTTTATGCTGAGAGGGACCCTCCAAAGAGTATGGATTGGTTAGAGACATTATTTTACATCTTTTTATCTGAGAAAAAATATATAGGACTGTTTGCATCCAAAATTCTATTTAAATCCTTTTTGACACTGTCATCAATCCAGTTATCTCTTAATTTAACCATTGCAGTTTGTTTATGGCTGTCATAACTATTGGAATAGGCAGTCTTGTGGAAATTCATGGATATGTGATTATTTAATTTCTAATTTCTGGTTTAGTGTTTCATCACTAAATTACATGTGATGAAACAGGTATGATATAGTCACTTCTTTACAAACCTATGAACAGTTAAACTTCAGAAAAGTTTAATTTTTCTGAAAAGGGCACAAGGGACTTATCTAAAAGAGCAAGCCTAAATGTATTGTCTTAATACTTAAATAGCAAATACAGCTGGTGCTGAACTTTCAGAGATAGAAATAAACAAGTTGTAAAATGATTGGATATGTATTGGACTATCTCACCAGATCATTGAAAACTATCTTTAACACAATTTCTGAAAACTGTTTTATCCAAATGGTGATTATGTTAGTATCAGAAAAGTAGCTTTGCGTTACCAAGTCAGATTTTTTATATATATAATATTTCTGTGCACTATCAATAAATTTGGTTCTAGAAGTTTGATATAACTTGAGGGTGATTTGCTTTAATTTTCTACTACAAAAAACCTCTGTTGGTGCTTTTTCATAAGGACTAAGAGTATTTTAATAGACATAAAAATTTTTGTCAGTAAAGAAAAAGCTTTAATGTTCTAACATTAGGCCCTTTCTTTTAATACATTTCACTTTTCACATGTTCCATTTCAGCAAAACATGGCCTTGATGAGAGTACAATTTCTAGAATGATATATATATTGTGGTAAGAATCATTAAGAATGATTTTAGATAGAAATTTCATCAAGTGTTTTTAGCTATGGATATTATTGCATATTCATATTTTTTTTTTCTCTTTGGGTCACACCCAGCGATGCTTAGGAGTTACTCCTGGCTCTACACTCAGGAATCACTCCTGGCGGTGCCTGGGGGACCATATGGGATGCTGGGAGTTGAACCCCGGTCAGCCATGTGCAAGGCAAATGCCCTACTCGCTGTGCTGTCGCTCCAGCCTCACATATTCGTATCTTGATTGAAACCTTTTAAAAGTGTCCGATCTTTAACTTGGAAAAATGAGGATTATATTTTCCACTTTTAACTCAGACGTAGGAGAGTTAGTACTTTGATTTTATTTTCTAAAAGCAGCTATGATTTTTAAATTTTTTTTAATTTTTTTTTAATTTTAATTTTAGCCCTTATGCTGAAAATTTATCACAAGAGGGCATATGAAATGATGCCAATAACCTTTGTCTGTTAAATGGTTTAGTTTTTTTTTTTTGAGAAACCACTACTTAGTTTATTTTGACATATCATACATAAAGAATAACTTGAATTTAGAAAAAAGCTTAACTATTTTGTTTTGACCAGTGGGATATTTATCATAGCTTAAGAGCCTGGCAAGCTACCTGTGATGTATTCGATATGCCAAACACAGTAACAACAAAGTCTCCAATGGAGACATTACTGGACCCACTCGAACAAATCGATGAACAACGGGAGGACAGTGACAGTGACAAGGTTTCCATTCTAATAACTGAATATACATAGAGAACTGGAGCAATACCATAGCAGTAGGGCATTTTCCTTGTGCGCGGCCAGCTTGGCAGAGCCGGCCGGGTTCGATTCCTCCACTCCTCTCAGAGAGCCTGTCAAGGTACCGAGAGTGTCTTGCCCATATGGCAAAGCCTGGCAAGCTACCCGTGACATATTCAATATGCCAAACACAGTAAAAACAAGTCGCACAATGGAGACGTTACTGGACTTGCTCATAACTTTAGGGAATGGTCAGGAATTGCTTCCTGAGGTGTTTGAGGGAACAATACAGTGTCAGCTCTTAGGCTTCCCCATGTGCTCTGGCCCTCTGAGCCCTTTCCCTAGCCCTTAAGTAATTTTTTAGTTACTATTTTCTTAATTTGCTCGAGCGGGCCCAGTATTAGACTTTTTTCCCCCTTTTTACTTTCTGTCTTGTTAGAAGTTTCTTTGTAAATTTTGTGAAATTAGAGACAATTCATGTACTTAATGGTAATTTAAATTTTCAATATGATTTCTTATGTTTATTCAATAATCTTAAAAGTGAATTTTTTAGTATACCAGATAGTAAAATTTCTCATATATCCAAAGGTTAAAATGGTTTGAAAAGCATGCTGTGTTTCATCATGTATTTGTCACCACTGCGTAACAGTAATGCCAGCACAGATTTTTTTTTTTTAAGTTTCACTTAATGGTTACACGCCACTTTTTTAAAAATAATTTGAGTTAAAATGTATGGCAGTTATGCAGTGAAATGTGGACCCTATTTTTTTCTGAAAATAGTTGATTAAACATTACATTAGGGGTCTTAAGAGATGAAAATATTTTATGTTACTAAGCATCACCAAGATGATTTAATAGTGCAACTCATCTTAAATATATATTAGTATTTTCTCTGTGATAGTATGAGTAAATGTTAACTCTTCTTGTTGAATATATTGCTACCATATAGTTTCAGCTTAACTAAAAAGTTAATACTTATAAAATAACATATGAAACACCTTTGAACTTAGGTCTTACCCTTATGAAGATTTTAATCCCAAATATTGTTGTTTTTTAACTTTTTGCTTTTTGCTGTTTTTTCAGACAAAAATAATACTATAAAATTATCAGGTAGTTCATTCCATGTTGACTTTTATTTAATGGCTTCTTTCTTATGCAGGAATTATTGCTTACTTTTTTTTCCCCTTGGATTTCTTTTGAAATTTATTTTTGAGTCTCTGGATCATGGCCAGTGAATGTGCTTACTTGTCACCAGAGGCAGTTCATGGGCATGAGTGCGGGGGCTTCCGGAAGGAAGTACAGGGAGATGTACTTTGTGAAAGCCTGGAGATTCTGGTCACAGAACCTGCATACCTAAGTTTTTGAACATACTAATTTCTGTATGAGGCTTGTCTGAGCAGTGGAGTCTGGCCAGGAGCATGGCAGCAATTGTGGGGGTTTTGGCTTCAGGGCTTTGTTTGTGCAGGCATAGGGCTCACCCGCCGTACTTCCAGGGATGCCCCAGATGTCTCAACCTTGTGTGGGTCAGGAAGAATCTCTGCCTGGAATTATTTACTTTCTTAACACACCTACCAGTAATTTGAATTTTGACCTGGGGAGAGGGAGGTACAGCCTTAATTCTCATGCTGGATTATTTTGGAAGGACTATTTAACATAGTTTTGTAAGAAGCTAGTTTTCTCAGCTGTGCGAAAAATGTTATCACCTAGTGGATGCTTGTGTAATTTGACTAATGGTGATTTCTTGTCCAAAAGCAAAACAAACAAAAAAACAGTTTTCTAGAGTACCAGGAATATTGCTAAGTGAAGAGAGCTTGCCTTATGTGGATTCAATCCCCTGAACCAAAAATAAAAACAAAAATTGTGCCTTTTCTAACCTTAGATACTGGATAGAGTAATTTTCTTTTCCACATTTAACATGCAGATATCTCTAGAAGTAATACTTTGGAGGAAGAGGGTGGTCTATTCTTAATGCATTTAAATTACAAAAATAGAGGGGTATAATTAATCAAAGAATTACATCTGATTTTGAAACAGAATGGTTTTATATTACTTTTCTTTTCAAAAAAATAAAAGAGAAAGCCAATTTATGCTTTCCTTGCACTTGACTGACCCAGATTCAATCTCTGGCACTCCATATGGGCCCCCAATTCCCGCCAAGAGTGATCCCTATCACAGAGCCTTGAGTATGCCTTGAGCACTGCTCAGTATGGCCCAGAAACAAAAGAAAAATGAAAAATTAGCAATTTAATAGTTTGCTCACTAGGTAGAATTATTTATTTAATCACATTTTTAACAATAGTTATTAATATAATTAGACTAAAATTATCCTGCTTTGGTTATAATTATTCAAGGATTTTTATTTGTAATTAAAAGGAAAACTTAAGGAGTGTCAACATGAAATTTATAATTATTGTTACAAATTTTCCTTCAAAAAAAGAGTGACTTCAAATTTGTTACTTTAAAGAAAAGTTAGCTAGTTTTCTCAATTAAAATCTTTTCTAAGCAGTTTTCATCTTGGTGCATATTTAGCTAATTCTATACTTTTTATGGTTAGGAGTTTCTATAGTGTGTCTAGCTTACATTCTAAATTACAAATTACACTACAGAATAATAGCACTAGAAAATGTAGGGTATTGGACTGATTCTTGAAAATAAGAAGGCCATGCGTACTTAATTCTTCTTAAGGGCTTGTTTTGTTGTCATTTGCTTATTTTGTTTTAATGTATTCTTAAATTCTGGTCAGTTGAGGTAATCCTAAAATCCCCTCATCTCTTGGAATTTCTGAAGATGATCATTTTTCTTATTTGCAAGTAGAAATGTTTCTGATGATGCTTGTTGTCCACAGTTATCACTTTGCCTATGTTAGGTGCTTAGTTTAATACTTCTTCAAAGAGACAGACTTTCTGATAGTCACAAATTAAGCCATGATAGCACAAAAATTTCTGTTTCCATGAGACAAATTGTCTAGTAGATGAAATAAGTGTGAATAATGGTGTTATGATGGGGGCAAAAATGAGTAACAAGAATTTGTAGAGTAATAATTTATAAGGGTGTGATACAATCTAGAAAAGTAACATTTGAGCTAGAACCAGAGTGAGGTATGAGTTACCTCACTTAGTTTGAGAAACCAAAAGATGAAACTCTGTAAAGGAGTATTTAAAGGGAGTTGCATAAAATGATGTTAAAGAAATAGGCAGGGACCCAAATCATTTACAGAGATTTGGATTTTAATGTATTAGGAAGACAGTGAAAATTCCAGGCTATCATCATCTCCTGAGTTTTGGTTTTTTAATGTGGGTTTTTTTTTTTTTGCAGTTATTTAACTGATTTCTATACTCAAACACTTAGAAACCCTGTAATTTTTCTCAAAAGAACAGTTACAGTAATCTTTTTCAGACCTAAGGCATTACCCGTTCTTTATATAACACTAAATAACTTTATGTCACTTTAAAAAAGCTGAAGTCTTTAAAGGAGAAGTAATAGCTTATTTGATCTGCGTCTTTTGCTATCTTATCTGTCACTTTATTCCTTTCCTCTGTTCTCTCTGACTAGATCCTCACATTGTACCAAGAATATTCCATTCTTGGTGTCTCTGAACTTGCGATTTCCTATACCTGCTGTGTTTTTATTGTCCAAATATGATTTCCTTTTAGGTCTCTGTCATCACTCACATACTAATCCACTCTGTACATAATAAATGCCTTCACATGACCATTGGACATGCTCAGTGAGGTATTTGGGAATACTTCTTTTATTCTTTTATTTCATCCTTTTCCCAACATACACACATAGTGATCACAGAGATTGCTACTTTAATCACTGCTGTTGCCCCTTTACCTGGAACAGTATCTGGAATGTAGAAAGCATTCATAGTAATAGAAAGTGAAGGAAAAAGTGTGTTCCCAATTCTGACTTACTTATTTCAATATTACAACGATTAAATGAAATCAGTGTAGTGGGACAGGGGCAAAATAATAGATTGGGAAATGAGAAGAGTGTCAGTTAAATATTTTAGGTATTGGGGGCTGGTGAGATAGTACATAAGTTAAGGTTCTTGCCTTACATATAGCAGACCCCAGATTGATCCCAGTACCACATATGGCCTCCTGAGCACCACCAGGAATAAGCCCTGAACACAGAACCAAGAGTGCAAGCCCTCAGCACTGCAATGTGGCCCCAGGCAAAACAAAGAAAAAAAAACTATAGTTTTCAGTTTGTGACCTGCGAATATCCATGTAAATACTTCAAGACAAATGGGACAGGTGAATATTGTAGTATGAAATATTGGTTAGAGACCTAAATTGGAAATAGAATTAGGTTAATTTGTTTATGATATTTAAAAGCATGGGGGAAATTGCATCTATTATCGCATCTATGAAGATGAGAGCCCAGGAATAAGCTTTAAATTATAACCATTTTTGGTTTAATTATTTTGGCCTTTGATTCTGTTGAGACGGAAGCGGTCATTGAAGCCCTAGCCAATCAGGGCATTCAAGCCCAATACATCAAGATCCTCCGTGAGCTGTATTGCGGATTCACTACCAGGATCTCACCATTCTACAAAGAAGTAATCATCCATGTCAAGAGAGGGGTTCGGCAGGGTGATACCATTTCACCAAAACTCTTCAATGCCACCCTCAAGAACATCATGCGACGACTGGAATGGGAAGGAATGGGAGTGAAGATAGATGGTCGACAACTACATCACCTCCGCTTTGCTGATGACATTGTTTTAATAACACCAAACATCAGCCAAGTGGCACAAATGCTGGCCGACTTCGACCGTGAGTGTGGAAAGGTAGGACTACAGTTGAATCTTACGAAGACAATGTTTATGAGAAACAGCCTCGTTCCTGATGCCCCATTCGCTCTCAACGGAACGACCATCTCCGAATGCAACAGCTATGTGTACCTGGGTCGAGAAGTCAACATGACAAATGACCTAGCACCCGAGCTGCGCAGGAGGAAGAGAGCGGCTTGGAACGCCTTCAAGAACGTCGAAGAAATAGCTAAGAGGATGAAGAACCTCCGGCTCCGGGCACATCTCTCTGATTCCACTGTTCTTCCTGCATTAACATATGCCTCAGAGACCTGGGCCCTTCGTAAACAGGATGAGAATGCTATTCGGGTCTCCCAAAGAGGAATTGAAAGAGCTATGCTTGGAATATCACGTTTCACTCAAATGAGAGAAAAAATCCGGAGTTCCGACATCCGTCGACGATCAAGAATCAGGGACGCTGTCTCATTTGCCAAGGTGTCAAAAATCAGATGGGCTGGTCACGTAATGAGATTTAAAGACGACCGCTGGACTAGAGCTGTTACTGACTGGATCCCACGGGATGTCAAAAGACCGCGTGGCCGCCCACCTACCAGATGGTCAGACTTCTTCATCAAGATCATGAACGATCGGTTTGAGGCTCTTCATGTTCCCAGAAAGAACAGATGTCATTGGGCTACACTGGCACGCGACAGAAACGAATGGAGACGTTACTGGTGCCCGCTCGAGCAAATCGACGACTAACGGGAAGTTAAGTGATTAAGTGATTATTTTGGGTTTTGGTTTGGGGCCACGCCCAGTGGTGCTCAAGAGTAAGGTCCTGGCTCTGCACTCAGGGATCTCGTCTGGTGGGGCTCGGGGGTTCATCCAGGGATCGAACCTGGATGAACTGTATGCAAGACAATCACATTGACCTCTGTATTCTAACTCCAGCCCCAAATTATGACTTTAAAAAATTTCTTTAAAGAATCACTGTGAATTACAAAGTTACAAAGATATTTGTGAATGAATTTCAGGCGTTCAATATTCAAACACCAATGCCTTCACCAGTGCCCACTACCCTCCAACAATGTCCCCAGTTTCCTCCTGCACCCCCTGGCCTGTCTCTATGGCAGGCACATTTCTCATCTGCAATTGTCATAGTGTTCCCTCCCTAACTTATCCCCACTCCCCCCACCCCTGCCCCAGTGACAGGCTTCCTACTGCTCTAAGTAGGAAGTTCTGCTCTTCATTTTCATTGCGTTTGAACATTTGATATTACTTTACAGGGTTTCTCTATGTCCCACTTGAGACAGACCATTCTTTTTTTTTTTTTAATTTCTTAATGAATCACCATGAGGTAGTTACAGACTTACAAACTTTCGTGCTTACGTTTCCATCATCACTTAATCACTTAACTTCCCGTTAGTCGTCGATTTCCTCGAGCGGGCGCCAGTAACGTCTCCATTTGTCCCTGTCGCGTGCTAGTGTTGCCCAATGGCATCTGTTCGCTCCGGGAACATGAAGGGCCTCAAACCGATCGTTCATGATCTTGACGAAGAAGTCTGACCATCTGGTAGGTGGGCGGCCACGCGGTCTTTTGACATCCCGTGGAATCCAATCATTAACAGCTCTAGTCCAACGGTCGTCTTTAAATCTCATTACGTGACCAGCCCATCTGATTTTCGACACCTTGGCAAATGAGACAGCGTCCCTGATTCTTGATGGTCGACGGATGTCAGAACTCCGGATTCGTTCTCTCATTTGAGTGAAACGTGATATTCCAAGCATAGCTCTTTCTATTCTTCTTTGGGAGACCTGAATAGCGTTCTCATCTTGTTTGCGTAGGGCCCAGGTCTCTGAGGCATATGTTAATGCAGAAAGAACAGTGGAATCAAAGAGATGTGCCCGGAGCCGGAGGTTCTTCGTCCTCTTAGCTATTTCTTCGACGTTCTTGAAGGCGTTCCAAGCTGCTCTCTTCCTCCTGCGCAGCTCGGGTGCCAGGTCATTTGTCATGTTGACCTCTCGACCTAGGTAGACATAGCTGTTGCATTCGGAGATGGTCATTCCATTGAGAGCGAATGGGGCGTCAGGAGCAAGGCTGTTTCTCATAAACATTGTCTTCGTAAGATTCAGCTGTAGTCCTACCTTTCCACACTCACGGTCAAAGTCGGCCAGCATTTGTGCCGCTTGGCTGATGTTTGGTGTTATTAAAACAATGTCATCAGCAAAGCGGAGGTGGTGTAATTGCCGACCATCTATCTTCACTCCCATTCCTTCCCATTCTAGTCGTCGCATGATGTTCTCGAGGGTGGCACTGAAGAGTTTCGGTGAAATGGCATCACCCTGCCGCACCCCTCTCTTGACATCAACGATCACTTCTTTGTAGAATGGTGAGATCCTGGTAGTGAATCCGCAATAGAGCTCACGGAGGATCCTGATGTATTGGGCTTGAATGCCCTGATTGGCTAGGGCTTCAATGACCGCTTCAGTCTCAACAGAATCAAAGGCCTTCTTTAAATCAATGAACGTTAAGCAGAGCGGCATCTTAAACTCCCGAGAAACCTCAATGAGCTTGGTTATCGTGTGGATATGGTCGATGGTGCTGAATCCTTTGCGGAACCCTGCTTGCTCGCATGGTTGTCCTTCATCTAATGTTCTGCCAATCCTATTCAGGATGACTCGAGTGAACAACTTGTAGATGACAGACAATAGGCAGATCGGGCGATAGTTGCCAATGTCATGGATGTCTCCCTTCTTGAACAGTAGTACGGTCCTGCTGGTTTTCCATTGGGACGGAACCTTGCATTCAGACAGGTAGCGAGTGAAGAGCCGAGCCAGTGTATTGATGAGTACTGACGGCAGGTTCTTCAGGTGTTCAGGTCTGACCTTGTCTGGGCCGGGTGCTCTTCGTTTCTTTACCAACGAAATGGCGTGTCGGATTTCGGAGGGGAGAACGTTGGGAACAACATACCCATCCTGTGGAATTTGGTATGTTGGCAAGTGGACATGGCTATCGAAGAGATTTGAGTAGAAGTCATGGATAATCTTCTCCATTGCCGTTCTGGAGGATGTGATGAATCCATCAGGACGTCGGAGGGCAGTCATCTTGCTCTTATAGTTGGCGAAGGACAGGCGGGTGTTACGAATACTTTTCCCGGCTTCTGCCGCATCTACCAGTACTTCTGCTCTTCTCTCTTTGAGGTCTTCCTTGATCGCATCTCTGCACTGCTTTGCAAGCTCGGAAGTTAGCTTGCGGTTGCCTGAGGCATGCGCCAAACCACGCTGGCGAATTAGCTCAAGAGTTTTCGAAGATAGGCGACTTTTTGTGGCTCTCTCTTGGCGTTCCTCGCACATTCATGGAGGTGCTGAACCAGTCGATCGTATTCCTCGTCAATGTTATCAACAATGGCATCTTCCCATGTTGCCGCAATAGTACCAAAGAGTTCCCAGTTGGTGGTCATTCTGGGAGTTCTCTTTTTGAACTTTGCAGCCCTTTCTCCCCGCTCTGTGAAGTAGAATTTTGCACGAAGGAGACGGTGGTCCGATCCCGTTCGAAATTTTGGGACAACAGCGACATCAGTCAGGCAAAACCGTCGATTGAATATGATGTGGTCTATTTCGTTGTGGAATCGTCCACCGGGAGACTCCCATGTCCATCGTTTAGATTCTGCCTTCTGGAACTGTGAGTTACCATGGATGGTCTTGGTCGACATGATGAACTCTGACAGTCTCTCACCCTGTTCGTTCCATTCTAGGCCATGGGTCCCGATGTGAAGTTCTTCAGCTGATCTTCTCGGTCCTATCTTGGCATTAAAATCACCCACAATGATCTTGTAGAAGGTGTGGTCTTCTTTATAGAACTTCTCTAGCTCCATGTAGAACTTCTCGATTTCTCTTTCATCATAATGAGATGTTGGTGCGTAGACAACGAAGATAGAAACTGCAGGCAGTGAGCCACATCTATTCAAATGTAAACGTCCGATTCGGGTTGTTAGGCATTCGAATGAATCAATGCTCTTGGCCAAGTTTGTGTTGACAAGGACACCGACGCCTCCAACACCTCTTTTATCGCATGTTCCGAGGAACAGTTCTTCTCCGGTGTCGAAAACGTTTCCATCATACAGTGATTGAATACCCATCCCTCCACGAGTGCCCATTCTCCACCACCAGTGTTCCCAGTAGAGACCATTCTGAGTTTGTTCCTCTTCCTCTGACTGATTTCACTGAGCATGGTACTTTCCAGATCCATCCACTTAACAGCAAATTGCATGACTTCATCATTTCTTAAGGCCAAGTCGTGTTCTATTTTATATATTTGCCGTAGTTCCTTTATCCCGTCATTCTGTTCTTAAACATCCCGAATTATAACTTTTTAATGAAGAAATGGCATTGCCATTACGATAGAAAAAAAATTATTACAAGAGCAAGCTATTTCCAGATATTATGATTATACTTACTAACACAAAAGCATAGACATTTAGGTAAAATATTAAGGCAGATTATTTATTAAAAATAAAAGGAGTATTGCTCTGCAGTATTAAAATCTAATTTGAAACTGGAGATCATTAGTTAGAATGGTGAAAATTTACTTAAGGTTCATTCACCCGTCCTCCTTATCCCCTCACCCCAGACTTACATGGTGCATAAAATTTCTGGGTACATACAATAAGATTAGGTTCATCTAAGATTGGAGAAATTCAGGCAGAAGAATTAAGCAACTACTTTTCTTATTTTTATTTGACTAATTTGTTTTGCTAATTCAAAAAGCATATATGTGTCAATGCTGTGTTGTCCGGTGTAGTTCTAAACATTGGTTATAATTGTTATGACCATTCTTCTAAATTTATATTATAACAAAATTAAATTTTAGTCAAACATTAGTTATAATTGTTATAACAATTCTTCCTTTTAGAATTGAACAAGAATATTACCTATCTTCCAAAAGGTTTATTGTCTAATGAATGAGCTATTTTAAAAAAAAAAGAAAAGAAAATGAAAGATGCATAATGTGCTAAATCAGCCAAATAAATGGCATAAAAGTGCATTGGAAAATAAGTGAAGATTTACCAGGAAGCTACCATATTTGAGTTTGGTCTTGACTTCATTGGGTTTTATTATTACTTACTGTGACTCCATATATTATATCTAATGTAACTTAAATTTATGAGAAGCACAGCTACAACATTATAGCTCAGGTTTATTTCTTCCATGCCCCAGAGATATTTTTTTACCATATTTGAAAACACTTTGTTCACACTCACTAATAGATATTGGCATCTCCACTGTATAAACCTAGGTATTAACGCTGTTTTCATGTGTGTGACATCTCTGAAAATAGAGTAAATGGTAAATATTTTGAGTATTAACACTTATCAGTGGAATAAACATATAACCTCTTAATTAAATCGGCCATGGTCATTTAGGGAGTCAGAATGATAGAACAGCACATAAGGAACTTGACTTGCATTTGAGTGACCATGTTTAATCCCCAGTTCACAATATGGTCCCCTGAGCCCTCCCAGGCGTAAGACCTTAGTACATTTAGGTGTGGCCCCGCCCCTCCCCATTAAACTTAAAGTTTTGCTGGAAAATAATTTCTCTACATAATATCTCATGCGTAAAATAGAAACCTGACCATCATTTAGGGAGAGTTTGCTTTCATAAGAATAGATTAATTGATTTGTGTACACACAATGCTATTGCATACATAAAATATATGTATATATGTGTATTTTGTAGATTTGGCATATAATTTTGGTAGCACTGTAGCACTGTCCACTGTCCTCCCATTGTTTATCGATTTGCTGTAGTGGGCACCAGTAACATCTCCATTGTGAGACTTGTTACTGTTTTTTGCATATTGAATACGCCATGGGGAGCTTGCCAGGCTCTGTCGTGCGGCAGGATACTCTTGGTAGTTTGCTGGGCTCTCCGAGAGGGGCAGAGGAATCAAACCCGGGTTGGCTGTGTGCAAGGCAAATGCCCTACCCGCTGCTAATACAATACCCGCCCATAATTTAGGTATTTTGAATAATTCTTCAGTTACTGCTTCAAGCATTTCTAGGCATTCTAAACTTCAAGAAGAAAGTTTCAGTAACGTTTTAAAGCTTGTTCCTTAAATATGTATTCTCCCTTGAACTCCTATCTCACTTGCTGGTCTTTCCTTTTTTTCCACTTTGGAGAAGCCTATGTTCTCACAAGGACATGTAGTTCTCTCTTTCTCTCCTCTTTCATCTTTCTAGGTAAGTTTCAGTAAAAACTATCTTGCTTCACAAGAATAAAACAAAACATTCTTGGCAGAATTGTTACTAGTGCTTGTGTGGAAATTCTAGTTTTTTGGTGCCACAGATCAAACACATAGGTAGAGACCTATACTCTACCACTGAGCCATATCACTTGCAATTGGAAATTCCTAATGTAAGATAAAACTGTCTCACTTAATACACAGAGTAGTAGTATGTCTGTCATCTGTCATCATGACTATATCACCATCTTTCTGGAATCTCTATTACTTTTTCTTGCTCTTGTTCCTGATCATATGCACTGCTTTCTGTACCTTTAACTTCACTTATCTTCATTTCAGCACCTAGACATTGTCACATCCTTTTTTTAAAAAATGGATAAGTAGAATAAGAGGCACTTTTTACCTTGAAAAGGGTAGTGCTGAACTTTCTCATCTCCTAGTCTCATCTCTGAAACAAAGCAGTTAAAAGTATAAATTGGGGAGCCTGAGTGTTTGACTGAAAATCCTAATTCTGCTCCTTTAATATGTCATATGACCATTGATACGAAATTGACTTTTTTGAGATTAAAAGGTGCCTGTTGAGATGAAAGGCTGGGGTGGGAGGTAGGAGAAGGAATCTGAAAACACTGGTGGAGGGAAGTTGACACTGGTAGCAGGACCAGTAATGGAATATTATATGTCAAAAATCCAACTGTGAATTACTTTGTAATTCGCGGTGCTCTAATAAAATGAAATTTTAAAAAGAAAAAGAAAGGAATTGGTTTGTTCATCTTCTAAATGAAGATAAATTATTTGGCACAATATAGTAAATAACTATGAAATGTTATTATCAGTATCACTGTAACCATCATACCATCCCCATAATTGCTTTTAAGAAGGTTATTCGAGCTCCTGTTAGCTAGGTTCTTGCTACCCTCTACTTTTGAGAAGTGGACAGCCACTTAAAATTGACAAATACCAAGTCTGTCTCCCTACCAAGTTTCTCAAACATTTATTTCAATATGATATTTTATCCCCAAACCTGAACCTTTTATTTCTTGTGCTGTTACTGATAACAACTATCACACCAAGTAATCCAAGTCAGAAATTAATAAATGTACCACAGATCCTGTTCTAACTATTAAATGTCCATGCCATTTTAATGGTTTTCTCTGTTATGTGAGCCATTGAGACATTTCTGACTCATCTCTCGTTCTTTTACTTATCCTCTTCTGATTGATTCATTTGAGATATTACTTCCAGAGTGACTATATTTTTAATTCTTTCACAGTGAGTGACAATGAAAATACTTTCAGAACATTATTTAGATGCTTCTAGGAGTCTTGAAATAACCTCTTGTTCTCTGTTCACTGATTATATAAAGTTGAAGTTCTTTTTCACTATAAAAAATCAGAAACCTTCATAGTTCAAGATGTTATATGATCTTTGAATTTCTCCTTCAAGCCAGATAGATAGTACAGGAGGTAAGGCAGTTAGTTGCCTTGCATGGGGCAATGCTAGTTCAAATCCCCAGCACTACATATCACTCATGAGCACTGAGCCAGGAATAACACCTGATCACTCTAATCACACCCTGATTTTTGTGTGATCCCAATCTTTTCTACTTCCCCTCAGATTGCTCTGCTTCAAGTATTTGTGCCAATTCTGGGTCTAATGTAATGAAACCTTAAAGAAAACTGTTACTTTGATAGTTGTTCTTAGTATAATAAATGAGTTAAACTTTAAAATGAGTAAAACTTTATTTATTTATTTGGGGGGGGCGGAGGTCACACCTGGTGATACATAGGGATTACTCCTGGCTCTGCAATCAGGAATTATCTCTAGCAGTGCTCAGCAAAATAATAAATAAATAAAAATAAAGTAAAAGGAAAGGAAAACCTACATCATTTACACTGTATTTGCTAACATTTTTTCTTAAAATAAAGCTTTGAAGAGCAAATGAAATGTTAAGACAAGATTCAGCTCTGTTGTATTTTATATCACCCACTGTTTCATTACACAAGTAGAGTCAATGTCCAACATTAATAGAATGCCTTAGAATTACACAGTACCTTTCTTCAAATGCTTTTATACTATTGTCAGGACAAATCAAAAATGACAAGGTGGCAAATATGAAAATTCTTTATCAGCGTACTCTCAAAGTCCAGGAGGGATTGAAATATATTCTAGTACTACTTAAATCATTAATTCCTTTAGGTTTTATTTTTTTAATTATTAAATAGTAAAATGATTTCCTCATTTTAGATTGGGTTTTTATTTTTAGTATCGATCAGTTTGAAGGTGTAGCTACTTTTTTTTTAAGGGTTTTGAGTGACATTACATTTTGATCAGTTACAAAATGAGTTAGGTAATCAAAAATTAAGTTTGTTTTCTTTCCTGTTCTAGTTACCGGTTTACTAAAATAGTGAGCATACATGATCACTTGAAAATTGGGCTTCTGGAGCACCTGAACAGAAAGGGAGAGGTTCATATTCAGCATTACAAAAGACAACTTTCTCTTTTTGAAGGGGATTACTTTGACTATTTTCCAGGTACTGGGGAAATTCCAGATTCATTACAAATTATTGGGATGGCTATTATTCATTTCCTAAAATATGTTGATTACAGACTTGAGATTTGGTAACATAGTATAACTTCTATTTCACCTCATCAATTTAAAAAAGCTAGTCTGTAGTGAATTACAAACTTTTAAGACTTTTAAGTGAGTCATATTTTTTTTCCCAGAGAATGCTAGAAACATTCTTAGTGATCAGAATATGCTTAGTGAAAGAACTTTTTAAAAGTAACATAAGATTAGTAGGATTTATGCATGTGTGTATAAGGAAGAATTATATGCAAAACATTATAGTTTTTCCAAGTAACTTAAATAGTGAAATTATATTCATTTAAAATTTCAATTTTGATATGAGTTAAAGGGTAGAAATCTATAATCTCTTTTAGAGAATGTTTAAAGAATCAATCATAAATGCATTCTTTTAAAAAAAATAGCTCTTTCTGATGACAGTGGTTAAAGGTCTGTATACATTGAATCACACAGCAGATTGTTCCTCAGATAAGATTATTTTGAAGACATTTTTTACAGTTTTTATGTTTAGTTTTACATTTGGTTTCAGATTCAAGATGTTGAGAAAACAGTCTTAAAAATATCTTCCAGTTTTCACTTACATGGACTATCACAGGACTGGAGCGATAGCACAGTGTGTAGGGTGTTTGCCTTGAATGAGGCCGACCCAGGTTCGATTCCTCCACCCCTCTCGGAGAGCCTGGCGAGCTACCAAGAGTATCTTGCCCACATGGCAAAGCCTCGTAAGCTAAATATGACATATTCGATATGCCAAAAACAGTAACAAGTCTCACAATTTGTTGTGAGACATTAACTGGTGCCCGCTCGAGCAAATCGATGAACAACGGGAGGACAGTGCAGGACTATCATAAAAGTTAATTTTTAGGGCACTTATAATAGTTTCTTCATTAGGAAACCTTGTTTGGGCATTCATTTGAACTTTAATTTTAAACTTAGAAAACTTTTGGGGGGATTCTAGTTATATACAGTGCAATTCAGCTCTTTAATTAGGGGTTTCCCACTATTATTTACTGCTTTTCCATCCGAATACCATTTGTATGTTCATTCCTTCAGCACACCTTTATTGGGGTTTGTGTTAAGCATCATACTAGATTCTGAGAGTCAAATATGAGGTAAGACCTAGACTATACAGAGAAATACAGTTTACGTGAGTTCATGATAGAAAGTTAGCCCAGAGGAAGTCCTGAGGGATGTGTACCATTCATTTATAAGGAATTCTAAAATGAGGGCTAACAAATTGAGAGTTTCTAACAGAAAAGCCACCCTCAGAAGGGGAGGAATGCATGTTAATCTCCACAGTCTTTGTCGTAAGACTTGTAATTCAATTTCACATTCAGGAACACTCATTATTTGTGGTTCCTTTTGAAATGTTTGTGTAAGCACAAGGAGAGAAGCACGAAGGTGCTTTGAGGAATACTTAAAACCCATATCTACTTGTACATAGCACCATTTTTTTTTTTGGCTTTTGGGGTCACAAAAAGGGGTTGCCCTGGCGATGCACAGGGGTTGCTGCTGGCTCTGCACTCAGGAATTACTCCTGGCAGTAACTCAGGGGACCATATGGGATGCTGGGAATCAACCCGGGTCGGCCGCATGCAAGGCAAATGCCCTACCCGCTGTGCTGTCACTCCAGCCCCATAGCGCCATTCTTATTCCTTGTAGTCAATAGTTTTTTGTAGTAACTTGTGGTCTGCATCTCCAATGAGCAATTATATCACAAAGCTAAATTAGTGAATGCCACAAATGTCTGTCATATGCAACACATAAAATTTGGTTTTTTGAAACCTGAGAGCCGGAGAACAAATGGCTGGTTAAAGAAACTTTGGTACATTTACACAATGGAGAACTATGTAGCTGTTAGAAGACAAAGTCATGAAATTTACATACACCTGGTACTACATGGAAAGTATCATGTTAAGTGAAATGGCTCAGAAAGAAAGGGATAGACATTGAAAGATTGCATTCATCTGGGGAACATAAAGTGACAAAATAGGAGACTAACACCCAAGAATGGCCAAGATTAGTACCCGGAATTTTGCTCTATGGCTTGGTGGCCAGCCACACATGCTGGGGGGAAAGGGAGCTCAGATAGAGAAGGGAGCACCAAATAAAGGGTGCTGGGAGGATCCTCCCAGGATGGGAGAAGCATGCTGAAAGTAGACTATAGAGCAAACATGATTGCCACTCGTTGCCTCTTTTTCAAGCCACAACACCCAATAAAGGAGAGAGAACAAAAGGGAATGCCCTACCACAGAGGCAGGGTGGGATGGGGGGATGGGGGTGGGAAGGATATTATCCATGGTGGTGGAAAATGGGCACTGGTAGGGGATGGGCATTTGATCATTGTATAATTGAAACCCAAGCACAAAAATTTGTAAATCTACAACTGTACCTCATGGTGTCTCACTAATAAAAATTTTTTAAAAAAACTAAAGGTAAAGGTAAAAGCCCTCCCATTGATCGTCGATTTGCTCGAGCGGGCCCAGTAACGTCTCCATTGGAGACTTTGTTGTTACTGTGTCTGGCATATCGAATACTCTCGGTAGCTTGCCGGGCTCTCCGAGAGGGGCAGAGGAATCGAACTAAAAAAACTAAAAGATAAAAAAAGAATTTGGTTTTTTGATCTTAGGTCTTCAGATGTTTATGTAAAGTTTGAAGACTATTGACTTGGCTAGGGATCATAAAAAATATTTAAATACAGGAATGTGTAGCCTGGCACATTTACCTATCTTTAATATGGGGGTGGTTTTTTTTTTTCAGTCTTTATTTTCTTTTATATGAAGACTTGAAACTACTAATATGGAATCTTTTTCTTCAGTCTTACTACTTTTTTTAATAAAATACTTGACAAAATTTTATCCAATTTTAGGACAACAGTAGGCACCAAAATATTAAAAAAACAAAATATGGTTTAGATATGTGATTTAATATTGCTCACATTGTTTCTTATTTGAACCTTATTTCTATAGTGAGCACTAGATCTTAAAACACTGAAATATTGGTGTTGGTCAATTGAAATTAGATGATTTCATTCTGTGCCTCAGAATGATGTCGTGTATCTTATAGACTATCACAAAATCCATGCTTAGTCACAAAAATAGCATACTAATACTACTTACGTGGTCACTTTTTTATGATACATTCATACTTAGTCTCATTTTTGCTAAGAAATGCTGTGTATTATGAAAGAATGAATTGTGCTCTGTTTTACAACTTAAGCACTGAGAATAAGCCACATAGGTACAATATATGTATGATTTGTTTCATATCATATCACTCAATTTAAAGCGTTGAGTATTCTAATAGGAAATTTTCTGTAGGTACATCGCATTTTTAAATATGTATCTTGGACTAGACAGGGTAAGCCATGAAGTTAACCTGGGTTCCATACTTGGTATGATGTGGGGTCCCCTGAGTACTGCTAGGAGTGGCCCCTGAAGCACAGAACCAAGAATAAAGCTTGAGCACAGCTGGGTGTTGCCCAAAAAACCACAAACCAAAGAAAGGTATACAGGTCTTAACAGGTTGTTTTTAAAACATTCCTAATCAGGTAGGAAAGTGATCCTTACTTTTCTTGGGGGCCACACCCAGCAGTGCTCAGTAATTACTCTTGTTGGATTTGGGGAAGCATCTGGGTTACCAAGAATGAAATCCCTAAATCCAATTTGGTCTTGTGCAATGCAAATGCCCTACCCATTGACACTCCAGACTCTGGAAAGTGATAATTTTATAGCAGAAGAATCTTTAGAGAAATGCTTCAGAACTCTTCATTATGATTTTTATTATTGAACAAATTCACTATCACTGTCTTCCCGTTGTTCATCAGTTTGCTCAAGCAGTCCCAGTAGCATTGTGAGACTTGTTACCTTATTTGTCATATCGAATACGTCACAGGTAACTTACCAGACTTTGGCAAGATGCTCTCGGTAGCTTGCCGGGCTCTCCAAGAGGGGTGGAAGAATCGAACTCGGGTGGGCCATGTTGGTTGCGTGCAAGGCAAACGCCCTACCCGCTGTGCTATCGCTCGAGACCATTGAACAAATTAAAAAAATATTTTAAGACATTACATTCAATGACAACTAACGTTTCCAATTTTTCTTATTGTCAAGAGATGTCTATATATGCGGGATTGGAGCAACCAGACAGCAGGTTGGGTGTTTGCTTTGCATGCAGCAATCTAGGTTCAGTCCCTGGTACTGAATATGGTCCCCTGAGCACCTCCAGGAATAATCCCTAAACTCAAAGCCAGGATTAGCCTTAAGCACCACTGGGTGTGGCCAAAAAACAAAGCCAAGTAAAAAGGATGTATTTAAATTTTTGTTTAAAGTTAGAATAATGAATTGCTTTAAGTAATCGCAAATCAAGACTACAAAGCAAGCTATATTGTGACTGATTGTAATTGTCTTCTGCCAGATTGACAGTATAGCATTATTTCATTTGACTTCTGCCTTTAATTGTGCCTTGAAATGTGTATCAAAAGTTGTACGAACTTTTAATATTCCCACTGGTCTTTATACCACTCAAGAAAATAATTTCTTGATTAATATATTCCAGGTGAAGAAAGAAGTATGATAAACTCAAAATGATAGAGAAAAGTTTAGCATCATTTAGTTTTTTTACCTGTTATCTGTATTAAGAAAGCACTATTGAATATTTGCTTTTCCAGTGGTAGGGCGTTTGCCTTGCAAGCAGCCAACATGGCCGACACAAGTTCGATTCCTCCGCCCCTCTCAGAGAGCCCGGCAAGCTACCGAGAGTATCTCGCCCGCTCGGCAGAGCCTGGCAAGCTACCCGTGATGTATTCGATATGCCAAACACAGTAACAACAAAGTCTCCAATGGAGACGTTACTGGGCCCGCTCGAGCAAATCGAGGAACAATGGGAGGACAGTGTTTGTTTTGTGTTTGTAAAATTTTAAGAAAAATGTTTTTAAATTTTTTAAAACATGTTCAAAAATAGGGTAATTGGTTTCTTTGGATCATTTAGGACTTACTGGTTTAATTTTGAGCATAAGACTCAATTCAGTATATATTGGTCATGATGACAGGTAATATGGCTAATAATTTATCATTAAAATTATTTGTGTTTTTAGTTAGCTTATTAATACTGAATTATAATCAAACTTATATACGTCTCTGTGAAAATAGAAGGTGCTCTTTAGTGTCTGGGGATTTTGAAAGCCAAGCAAAGACCACCCCAAAGTCAATCAAAAAGGTGGGGTAGTTTTTAACAGATGCTCTTCTTTTGATTTAATAGTCATTTAGAAGTGCTTAAAGAAACATTTGTGGTTATTATTTGCAAGCAAGTATACTTTGACTCATTTAGTAATGTTTCTAAACATTATTTTGTCTCATTTAGTAAAGTTTCTAAACATCAAAATGTTTTAATGTTACTAAGTTTTGTAAAGTTTTAATAAGATAAATGTCTTAGACATAGACAAAAATATTTTTAGTAAGTATTCATATATTGTGCTCAAGCCAAGTTTAAATGGACAGTAAGCACAGAGGATGTTCTGGTCTCTCTCCTCAGGGAAGTCTGCCTTTAAACAGTATAGCCAAACTAAAAACTAAAGTTACAGTATGTTATAAAATCAACACTGCCTGAAAGTTAACACTAAATAAGGAAGATGGATATATTTTAAGTAGACAGAAACACTAGAATCTAAGAAAACTTCCAGATGAGATCTCTAAGTTTTAGCAATTTGTAAGAGTTAGTAAAAACAAAAGGTTCATTTCATATACATGGAGTAATGTTGCAGAAAGAATGCATGGAAGTCAAAGATTTCTAATAAGGCGACAAATAAAGCAGTTTTGGTTTTGTTTTTTGTTAGCAAGGGATAGGGCTGCACAGGTGACTGACCCTTCTAAAAGAGTTTAGATTTTCATTTGAAGTTCCTATAAATTACTTATAGTGGGCAGTAAGGTCAAAATGTAGGATCTGAATACTACTGAAAAGCTAGCATATATTCAGAAACTCCAAGATAAGGATACATTTACATTAAGTAAAATCAGAGTTCAGTTTGCACCACTTGGTCCTGTGAAGAATCTAGTAATGCTATAAAGTAGGTTTTTGATAAATCCATGCTACAACAGTAGTGGAACATTATATTCCAGAGCTCTTCAAATAGAAGGATTTGAAAATGAATTATTAGTTAATAATTGGAAGTTGCTCCTGAACTCTCCTTTGCCTCATTTATTACTTAGTGCGGATCCTTTTTGTAGTAAGTTATCTGTTCAAAAATAGATCATATGACACATATGAGAATACTAAGAATATTAATATGGTAATACTAAGGATGGAGTTAATGCTTTCTTAAAACACTGATATAATCTAGGTTGCCTTGTCCTGCCTCTAATACTGAGTTTATAGTTAAGCAAACAGTCAAACCAAAAGGAAAAGATAAAATGAAACTCAGAAGGTGTATATGATTTTTAAATGGTGATATAAAAAGTGTGAAGGGAGGAAAGTATTCTTTTCCTTAATATTGTCATGTGTGTCATATGATCTACCTTTATCTTATGCAAACTCACATGCAGTTTTTAACTGTTCATGTTACTGTCATGAGAGAATTATACATTTTATTATACAAATTATACAAATTCCATGAGTTGATAAGCAATTCTCCTTTTCTCATTGAGGTTGGGACAGACTACCATTTAGACACTATATGTTTTTAATATAGAAAATTCTAAAATAGACATTATTAGCATGAGAAAATATAAATTAGAATTGAAACCACAAAATATAGTACTATGCCTTATTTTCAGTCTTTTTTGGAGTTCAGCCAAACAGTATATGGCATATAGTCAGAGTTTGTTTATAGTTTTTGGATTATTGGCATGAGTTTACCTAAACTACTTAACTTAATCCAAGAGTGATAAGCAGACTTTGAAAAGCTTTGATTTCTATTAATATAAATCTGGGGTCTCAGAATTTGGCTTCTGCTGCTCATACTTAAAGTACTTTACACTTGATTGTAAGACCAAGGGTTTTGGGTGGGCAAAGGTAGCTCACAGGTGGGAGTACTTTCTTCGTATTCAGGAAGCCCAGGTTCTATCCCCAGCACTTCTTGAGTTCCCCAGCACTGCTCAGGAGGGATTCTGAGTACTAAGAGTGGTATAATAGTTCCTGAGCACTGCCCAGTACTGCACCCAAAACAAAGAAATTTACATATAAATAAATGTCTCTTAGTCATTGCTTATTATCCTTAATAACACTAGAAATCTGGTGTATTAAATAATATTGGGTTCATACCATACTATTTGACATAATCTAAGGTATCCTGACACAATGTGTCCAAACTACTTGGCTATCTTTTTTTCATATAAATTATTCCATTTAAAATGGAAAAGAATAGGCATGTGAATGAGCATGAAGTCCTCAGTTTTAAAAAGTAAGAAATAAGTTGGAGTATTCCCTTTTTCTTTTTTCTTTTTTTCCTTTTTGGGTCACACCCGCCAATGCACAGGGGTTACTTCTGGCTCTGCACTTAGGAATTACTCCTAGCGGTGCTCAGGGAACCATATGGGATACTGGGAATCAAACCCGGGTCGGCCGTGTGCAAGGCAAGTGCCCACTCACTGTGCTATCACTCCAGCCCCTGGAGTTTTCCTTTTTTTTATATTTTTAATCTTTCTATGAACTAAATTTGGCTTTTATGCTGCTAACAAAGATCAATAAGGAGTAATGATGCTTCACCAGTGGTTCAACAAACAAAAGTTTGTTTTCTCAGGCTTAACTAATCTATGCTGTCCTTTCCAAAAGTGGTTGACCAAATGAAAAGTTTAAAGGCTGGTCTTTTGTGATAGGAATTAATAGTGAATGCTGTAAACACCTCTTTAAAGTTAATTTGTTTACGCTCAGTTTTTACCTACTCAGTTTATTTGCAGGTGTCTGGCTTAAGTAGCAATCCATGATTTCTACCTTTCTATTAAGTACAAGAAAAAAAACTTTGAAATACTTTTACAGTTAACAGGTAGCTTGCTGTGGTTGAAATGAATGCAGATTTTACAGGAACAGATACTAGCATTTTCACTTATTCACCTATTCTAATTGTTTGAATTTGGGAAATGAATAGTTAAGTGTTTCTTTGACCGGTTACTTCTTAGTGCAAGAGTTTTCATCATTTTTCCTATTTCCAGTTTAATTTTATGACAAATAAATTTGTTTCTCTCTTCATATTAAAATACTTTAAGGAAACTATACATGTGTGGCTACTTTTACATGAAAATATATTTTGTTCTTTGCAGTGTTTGAGCAATACACCTCCACTTACTGAATATTTCCTCAATGATAAGTATCAAGAAGAACTGAATTTTGACAATCCCTTAGGAATGAGAGGCGAAATAGCTAAATCTTATGCTGAATTGATCAAACAAATGTGGTCTGGAAAATTTAGCTACGTCACACCAAGAGCCTTTAAGGTTTGTATAGTGAATGTATTTCAGTAAGTGCTGTATTGCCTCCTAGCGGATCCAAAAAAACAGTGGTTATTTGGGGGAGAGGTGAAAAATCACAGCCCCCATTCACACAGCCACCAAGTGTCATAGCACATAGATTAAAAATGCATTTTATCACTGGTATGAGATGTTTAAGGAAGGGAAAGTGATGGATATGCTCAAGATAGTAGTGCATATTCAAGGCCCTGAACCCAATACCTAGGCACACTTCTTCCCCCATTCTCTGGAGCACCAGTGGATGTGATGTTTATCAGTGTCTTTTAAAAAGGTCCGGGGGGGAAGTAGAGAGAGAGAAAGAGAAATTGTCTGCCACATAGGGAGGGGGAGGGGTGGCATGGAAGGGGAGAAATACTGGCGACATTGGTGGTGGAAAATGTGCACTGGTGGAGAGATGTATGTTCCATCATTGTATGACGGAAACTCAGACATGAAAGCTTTATAACCGTAGCTCATGGTGATTCAATTAAAAAAATAAAAGGAAACTAGACCATGAAGTACCAATAGGAAGGGATATATAAAATAAAGTTCGAGGGGGTGTATAATAGTACAGCAAGTAAGGTGCTTGCCTTGCACGTGACTAACTTGAGTTCCATCTCCTCCATACCATACAGTCTTCTCTGAGCACTGCCAGGAGTGATTCCTGAGTGTAGAGCCAGGAGGAATGTAACCCCTAAGCATTGCTTGGTATTGTTCACACCCTCCCCCCAAAAAATGATTGAGAAACACCAGTATAATAATTATATAGCGAGGTTGGAGATATAGTACAGTGGGTGAGTCACTTGCCTGGCACTCAGCCAACCTGGGATAGATTTCTGACATTCCGAATGGTCCCCTGAGCAGCATCAGGAGTGATTCCTGACTGTAGAGCCAGGAGTACCCCTGAGTTCTGCCAACTGTGGCACCTCCCTTCCCAAAAAAAAGATTATGTAGGGGCCAGAGCGATAGTACAGTGAGGAGGGTGTTTGTCTTGCATGCAGCTTCAATCCCCAGCATCTCATATGGTTCCCTGAGCACTACCAGGAGTAATTTCTGAGTGCAGAGCTAGAAGTAATTCCTGAGCATTGCTGGGTGTGACCCAAATTGTTTTAAAAAATTATATAAAACAGCAGCATGTTTTAGAATGTATTTTTTGATAAATCTACATATGTTTTATATAAAGACTAAATTCCTATACATCAATGAACTTTAAGAACTAATAGTACTCTGAGAATCATTCTGAGTTTAAAAAGTTACTAAAATGGAGCTAGTCTACAAAATAGGCACTAAATATTAAATATACTTTTAATGTAGTTCTTAAGCTTCTTAAGGTTTTTTCTTTTTCTGATTTGTTTGAAGTGGTTCTTAGAATTAACAAGGTCTTGATTTGGTTTATCATTCATTCCTATTTATTCATTCATATCATTCATATTATCCCTATGAGGAAGAACTAGAGGGTTAGCTTGACAGACTTGAGCACGTGCAAAGCATGTGAGAAGGCCCAGTTCTATCCCTTACTGCCAAGAGCAACTTCCTAAAACCAAAGGCTACCATGAAATTTCTATTTCTGTTGTTGAAAAAGTTTCACTATTATGTAGATATTAAAAATGTTGAACATTTCAAGAAAAATAAGCAATTTTCAGCCATAATTTCAGAAAAAGAATGACATTCATATATCTACTAGGAAACATTTTATAAACTATAAGATAATTCTTTAGGGAAAAATATTTTAACTCCTGTGTTTATCTTCAACTTTCTAAACTTCAACCGAACTAGTTCAAGCAAACCATCTCTCAACCCATGATTCCAGTTAGTTTTATATTTCTAGATACTGTTTTTAAATCATGTGTAAATAGACTCTGGATTTTTCTTTCAAGTTTCTTTTCAGCTTTATTGCAAAAATATTTGATAAAAGCTGGGACCCAGAAAATTTTATATAAGCAAGAATAGTTCTGTTACCTCTGTGAAATCCAACATCTCTTTACACACAGATTTTAAGAGCTCTGGTGACTCAGAAACATTATTAGTTTCTTTAGTGTTTTTCACTTTATAAAAAAAATTGACCATAATTCTTTGTGTTCCAGTCAGCATTTAATTTATTTTATGGATTAGCTATGATTTTAAAATATTTATAGACATATAATTATATGTTGCAATGTATTATTCTCTGCTTCCCAAATCTTTGCATGGGACAATTAAGAAGACCTACAACTAAAAGATAAAATCACCAAGAAAATTCTTTGACAGTTTAGTAGCGATTAATGACAAGTCTTAAAACCAAACAATGATGAATACTTACTTGAGGGTAGGGGGATTTGGAGATTCCAGCAATCAAACCCAGACCTCACAATTTTAAGTCAAGCCACATCTCTGGCCCTATATTTATGTGTATTTTAAGGATTTCCTGTCTTGGTCTTTTTTTCCCCAGATAAACTTCATTGGGTGCTTGCTGAAAATTAAAACAAAATAAGACTCCTATATTCCTGTTGCATATCAGTGTAGTCCTTTGTATTTTTCACAGGAGATATGTTTTATAACTTGAGCCATGAACACTAAATTAACTAATATTGAAACTGTGCTCCTAGATGAAATACGGGTTAGACTCATATCTATCAGAGCAGTTTTATTTTACTATCACAGACTGCATACAGTCTTGTTTTATTATGTGTCGTTATGTCCAGAGACACTTTTGATATATATATTTTTTGATATTTTTATGTGTATTTTTTGATATATATTTTTGATTGATTACACTATTCAAAGCCAGGAGTAGCACTGTATTACTTGTGTGTGAACAAGACTTATCTAGTACTTGTATTTTCCCCATTTCTTTTCTCTGTAAGACACAGCACAACATAGCTTGTTGTACTAGGAATACTTGTCAGTATTTCAGCCTTGTGGCCATTTAAATTAGCACCGACAGCAAACCAAAAAAGCACAAGAAGTGAGGAAAAGCATACACTAAATTGAGCACAAAAGACAAATGATGTGTGAAGACTGAAATAAGAAGATAGAGCAATGATGAACCCCAGTTTGTGACTATTACCCCAACTAGGGACATTCATGTCAGACAGTTCGAATTTTTCATCACGTTCTCCATGTCTGGCAGTGACTGTAAAAGTGTCAGGAGTTGCTTTGAAGCTTACAAATAAAATTTTATCAGTATTTTCTCCAGAATTGGTTCTATGGTTTTGATCCTCTTACAGACACAAGTAGGACGTTTTGCACCGCAATTCTCTGGATACCAGCAACAGGACTGTCAAGAATTACTAGCGTTCCTATTGGATGGTCTACATGAGGATTTGAATAGAATTAGAAAAAAACCATACATACAATTAAAAGATGCTGATGGAAGGCCAGATAAGGTAAATTTTAATATTATTGTTATCATTGTTAATAAATAATGTGATTTCTCATTGTAATATATGTCCATTTTCCTCAAAGGTGGTTGCTGAAGAAGCCTGGGAAAATCACTTAAAAAGAAATGATTCTATCATAGTAGACATATTTCATGGCCTTTTCAAGTCAACTTTAGTATGTCCTGAATGTGCAAAAATTTCAGTAACATTTGATCCTTTTTGTTACTTGACACTTCCATTGCCCATGAAAAAAGAACGTACCTTAGAAGTTTACTTAGTTAGAATGGATCCACTTACCAAACCTATGCAGGTGAGTAATTATTTTCCTTGCATTTTAAAGATACTGTGTTGACTGCTTATAGCACATTTTACTGCTATTTATTTGTGAGAATTTTCCTAAGCCAAATGTTTTGGGAAGTAAAATGTTTTAGAATCTTGAAAGACTGAATCTTAAAATATTTTAGAATATAACTTGTCATATGAAAACAAAATTCTCAGACATTACCAAAGAACGTCCCACAATATAATAAAAACCACTTACTACAAACTCACAACTAACATTGTGTTTAAGGTAAGGTAAAGGCCCTCCCGTTGATCGTCGATTTGCTCGAGCGGGCCCAGTAATGTCTCCATTGGAGACTTTGTTGTTACTGTGTCTGGCATATCGAATACTCTCGGTAGCTTGCCGGGCTCTCCGAGAGGGGCGGAGGAATCGAACTTGGGTCGGCCATGTTGGCCGCTTGTAAGGCAAACGCCCTACCCGCTGTGCTATCGCTCAAAATGGAAACTTTTCTGTTTAAGATCAGGCACAAGGATGACCATCATTATTATTCAGCATAGTATTAGATATTAAAGAACTAAAATTGGAAAAGAAGTCCAGAATATCACTGTTTGCATTAACTTAGAAAATTGTAGAAACACCAGCCAAAAAAAAAAAAAAAAAACCTACTGGAAACAATGACCATATGGTGCTAGGAATTGAACCCAGTTTGGGCATGTGACACCCTAATCCCAAAACTAGCATCAAGGTTCTGTGATCTACATTCTCCCTATCAATTTCTCCTGCTTTCAAAAATGGGAAAACTAGAGAGCTACATGCAAAATAATGAAACTAGACTGCTAATTCCATACACAAAAGTTGATTCTAAATAAATCAAAGACTTGAATATAAGGCCTGAAACCGTAAAATACATAAGAAATTTATGTATTTCTTACGTATTTTTATGTATTTCGTAGGAAGTTGCATGGATGGCAGACTTCAAAATTAATGAAATCTGTGTTTTTTCTGTATGCAAACAAGAGGTAGAAGGAATTTTTTAATCACATTAATGATTTTGAATCCGCAATAGAGCTCACGAAGGATCCTGATGTATTGAGTTTGTACGCCCTGATTGGCTAGGCCATCTTCCATCTTGTCCGGGCCAGGTGCTCTTTGTTTCTTTACCGACGAGATGGCATGTTGGATTTCAGAAGGGAGAACATTGGGAACGACATATCCATCATGTGGTATGTGGTGTGGGCAAGTGGACGTGGCTATTAAAGAGATCTGAGTAGAAGTCATCAATAATCTTCTCCATTGCCCTTCTGGAAGATGTGATAGATCCATCATGATGTCGGAGGGCAGTCATCTTGGTTTTGTAGTTGGTGAAGGACAGGAGGGCATTACGAATGCTTTTCCCAGCTTCTGCCGCATCTACCAGTACTGCTGCTCTCCTGTTTTTGAAGTCATCCTTGATGGCTTCTCTGCACTGTTTTGCCAGTTCGGATGTTCGCTTGTGGTTGCCTGAGGCATGTGCCAAGCCACGTTGGCAAATAAGTTCAAGAGTGTTCGAAGAAAGGCAGTTTTTTGTGGTTATCTCTCTCTTGGCATTCCTTGCACAATCATGGAGGTGCTGAATCATTCGATCGTATTCCTCATCAATGTTGTCAATGACGGCATCTTCCCATGTTGCCGCAACAGAGCCAAAGAGCTCCCAGTTGGTGGTTGTTCTGGGAGTCCTCTTCTTAAACCTTGCATTCTTTTCTCCTCGTTCTGTGAGGTAGAATTTTGCACGAAGAAGACGGTGGTCTGATCCCGTTTGGAATTTTGGGACAACAGCAACATCGGTTAGGCAAAACCGCCGATTGAATATGATGTGGTCTATTTCATTGTGGAACCGTCCATCGGGAGACTCCCATGTCCAACGTTTAGATTCAGCCTTTTGGAACTCTGAGTTACCATGGAAGGTTTTGGTTGACATGATGAACTCAGACAATCTGTCACCCTGTTCGTTCCATTCCAGGCCATGGGTCCCGATGTGGAGTTCATCGACTGATCTTCTTGGTCCTATCTTGGCATTAAAATCACTAACAATGATCTTGTAGAAGGTGTGATCTTCTTTATAGAAATTCTCCAGCTCCATGTAGAATTTCACAGTTTCTCTTTCACCATAACTGGATGTTGATGCATAGACAACAAAGATAGAAACTGCCGGTAGTGAGCCACAGTTATTCAAGTGTAATCGTCCGATTCGGGTTGTTAGGCATTCGAATGAATCAATGCTCATGACTAAGTTTGTGTTGACAAGGATACCGACACCACCGACGCCTCTTTTATCACATGTTCCAAGGAACAGTTCTTCTCCAGTGTCGAAAATGGCATGATGTGATTGATGTCTTCTCGTTTCGGTCAGACCAATGATGTCGTACTTGATCTTTCGCGCTTGTACCATAAGATCTTCAATGGATGCAGCAGATGCCAGCGTACGAGCATTAAAAGTACAGACAATCATTTTTGTTTTTCTGCGTTTTGGCAGCCTATTTCTGCCTTGGTATTTTATCAGCCTCTCCTTCCATATCCTTCTCGACTCTGCATATTAAGGGTTAGGGGAATGAGATCCATTTATTACTGGATTTGGCATATCAATTTGGTCTATTTGGCATAGACCACGGATAGCTTGCCAGGCTCTCCCGTGCGGGTTGGATATTTAAGGTACCCTGAAAACTTAGAGAAAAGTAAATAAAGTAAATAAATAGTCGCTCCTGGGAGCTTGTTGTGATTCACTATTGTGGATTCACTACCAAGATCTCACCATTCTACAAAGAAGTAATCATCCATATCAAGAGAGGGGTTCGGCAGGGTGATACTATTTCACCAAAACTCTTCAGTGCCACCCTCGAGAACATCATGCGACGACTGGAATGGGAAAGCATGGGAGTGAAGATAGATGGCCGGCAACTACACCACCTCCGCTTTGCTGATGACATCGTTCTAATAACACCAAACATCAGCCAAGCGGCACAAATGCTGAACGACTTTGACCGTGAATGTGGAAAGGTCGGACTACAGCTGAATCTTACGAAGACAATGTTTATGAGAAACAGCCTTGTTCCTGACGCTCCATTCGCTCTCAACGGAACCACCATCTCCGAATGCAACAGTAATATATATATACCTAGGTCGAGAAATCAACATGATGAATGACCTGGCACCTGAGTTGCGCAGGAGGAAGAGAGTGGCTTGGAATGCCTTCAAGAGCATTGAAGAAATAACTAAAAGGACAAAGACCCTCCAGCTATGAGCACATCTCTTTGATTCCACTGTTCTTCCTGCATTAACATATGCCTCAGAGACCTGGACCCTACGAAAACGGGATGAGAACGCTATTCGGGTCTCTCAAAGAGGAATCGAAAGAACTATGCTTGGAATATCACGATTCACTCAAATGAGAGATAGAATCCGGAGTTCTGATCTTCGTCAACGCTCAAGAATCAGGGACGCTGTCTCATTTGCCAAGACATCAAAAATCAGATGGACTGGACACATAATGAGGTTTACAGACAATCGCTGGACTAGAGCCATTACTGATTGGATTCCACGGGACATCAAAAGATCACGTGGGCGCCCACCTACAAGATGGTCAGACTTCTTCGTCAAGACCCTAAATGATCGGTTTGAGGCTCTGCATGTTCCTAAAACAAACAGATACCATTGGGCTACGCTAGCACACAGCCAGGATGAATGGAGACGTTACTGGCACCCGCTCGAATAAATCGATGAATAACGGGGATTAAGTGATTAAGTGATTAAGTGAATGATTTTGAACAACCAGAACAAAAAAATCAAGTACACGGGGATTAACAGAGGAGGTGAAGGATTTATACACAGGAAATGATAAGTCACCATTTAAAGAAGTAGAAGGCAACACGAGGAAATGGAAACAAAGATTGTTTGTGAAATGGAAAGAGAAATATTAAGGTGACCACCCTACCCTAAGTACTATATAGATTCAATGCAGTCCTCAAAAATTCTTATGACATTTTTTTAAGGATGTATACCAAATATTGCCAAAATTTATATGGAAAAATAAAAGTTGCTAAAGAGCCAAAGAATCCCTGATGCAGGGTGATTTCTCTCTCTCCCCCAGTTTCAAATTATGCTATAAAGCTATAACAATCAAAGCTGTAGTGTTTTGATTACTATGTGTGATATTGGAGTAAAGGTAGATTCACAGTTCAATGGCAAATATTTCTCATTCCCATTCTAAGGAGACTTCTCCCCCTTCATTAAGAAGACTTAGTGTGGAAATTTTCATAACAGTTCTATAGGAACATACAAAGGCAGTAACCTACCCAGATTGATGATGATGCATCTGAGATCTGGACATAAAAGCATTACAGACCGAGACAGCATGTTCAGAGGGCTAAAGGCAAAAGGTAACATGGCCCACTTCTGAAATACATGTAGATGAATTGATAAGCAGGGTATAGATTACAAAGAACCTTGATGCTGGTGCTAGGAGATAGTACAGTGATTAGGGTGTCACATACCCAAGTTGGGCTCAGTTCTAGTACCATGTGGTCAAGAAAGGCACTGGCCCATGTGTCCCTAGAGGCCCCCAATATCACCCGGGTGACATGGGTGCCCTTGGCACTGCAAAACCCAAGAAGCTCATCCTTGGGCCCTTCATTAAACCACTGACCCAAGGATTGTCAGTGGGCCCTCCTGAGCACCACATGGGTGGCCCAAAAAAGAAGGAGGAAAAGAAAACTAGTCTGGATGTCATAGTAGGAATAGGAAGTTTGGTCTTCATCCTAAGGCATTACAAGAGAAAGAGAGTATTTACCTAGATTTGTGTTTGAGAAAAGGCAAGTCTGGCTTGCTCAAGGATTGAATTAGAACACTTAGACCTAAGATCAGGTGAAAGGATTTTGCAGTGTCATGATGGCAGTAAATGGAAGAACCAATTGACTATTGGAGAAGAAAATGTTTTCTCAAGCATACTTTACCCAAGGAAAAAGTATTCTTTGTTGCATTGGGTAATTGAGGGAACAGTTGGGTGTGGGGGGGGCGGGAGGTTGTTTGTTTTAAATAGAGTACGATTAATAGTTTAAAAGAAACCTGTTTCGGTGTTGACTATCTTGACCTACTGTGACCTAAATCTGTGTTTAGTTCTGTGCCTGTTGAAACACATGAGAAAAATAGACATTGGTGGACATTCAGTTTATGTGTCTAGGCTAGAGAAGGAGGTATATACTTAAAATTTAAATTGGACAATGAATTCACTCTGTGTAGATGGTAGTGAGCATCTTAGAAGGATGAATGACCGAAATCTAAGGTGTCCCTGTGTAATTTGTTATCTAAACCGTAAAAGTTTCCAATTTAAAGCTATATTACCCCTTAAAAATTGATGGGGTTGTTTCTTTTTTGGGGCACACTTCCTCTGTGCTTCGGACTTAATCCTGGAGGTGCTTAGGGAACCCATATGTGGTGCTGGGGTTCTAATATGTCAGCTCTGTACAAGGTGAGCTCCTTACCCCTAATTATCAAAAGCAAGAAAAGGAAATGTTTTTTGAGACTGATTCTATTACAGGGCTTTAACAGGAGTCAAAACTAGATGATTGCTTGTATATAGATTCCAGAGAAAGAAAAAAATAGAATTCATATCATTGATACGAGGGTTCGCTTTGAGCAGGAAGACTGACACTTTTCATTCTGTCTCTGTAAATTAAAAGAGAAAGAGAAAAGAATTTATTAGCCACTAAGTTTGTTAAAAAGGCAGGTAGTTGAATGCTTTCCTTTCCTACAGCCTCTATTTTCTTGGTCAAATAGGTATTCTACCTGTAGCAGAAGAATAGTAAATTAAGTCTAAGAAATAGTTACTATTTTAAGTAATTACTAAAAGATAAGCAAATTAGAAAGAGTCAGATAACTTTCTGTTTAACACCCAAAAAATCATTTTGAGATGTTACACTGAATTTGTACTGAATTTAATCTCTCACACTGGCAGTTCTCTCCAGTATTTCTGAATAGCTCTAGAGTATGTAAGAGAGTAAAACAACATCAAAGCAGTCAGAGATTTGGCAGAATAGTCAAAGTGATAAACTGTGTGTAGTCTCAGTTAGAAGGGCAAAGAGACAGTAGGGAACTGGTAGACTAGGAGGAAATCGAAAACTAAAAATGAGATCTCAGTGCATGCCAAAAAAAAAAAAAAACAGAAAAGACAAAGACTGAACTTCCAGGAAAGGTTAAGAAGTGGTTAAAGAGTGGCCTATAAGGGTTTAAAATGTCGCAGATGAAGTTTTTGGGTTATGAAATGATCATGATCCAAGAAGTAAGCTGTAGTTGAATGCAAGCTATGTGACTTTGAATTGAGAAACGAGGGAAAATAGACTTAGTGCTCTTGTATGGATATTATAAGGCTGTTGACAAAATTGGGAACACACTGTTATCTAAATGTCAAGTAAGAGTTAGCAGTCATGAGGTCAGTTATCATCCACTGATTTTTGTTCCAGATAAATTCAGGATTTGGAAGGTGACTCCGTGATAGATATTAACATCTTTCTATATTTCATGCATCTACATGTGTTTAAGGCCCTGTGTTCAATTCACATGTTTAAGGCCCTTTTTTTCCCTAAGTAGTGAATTCATTGTAATTTGTTGTTTTTCAGTACAAAGTGGTTGTCCCAAAAATTGGAAACATTCAAGATCTTTGTACAGCACTGTCTACTTTGTCAGGCGTACCTTCAGATAAGGTAAAATGTTTCTGGAGTTGAAGTGATGGACTTATGTTTGCAGTGTTGTAAAACCAGCTTAATAGAATTTTCATTATTTTTTAGATGATAGTCACTGATATATACAATCATAGATTTCACAGAATATTTGCCATGGATGAAAACCTTAGTAGTATTATGGAACGAGATGATATTTATGTGTAAGTATAAACTACATTGTGTAAAATAGTAAGAAAAATTTAAAAGAAATAGCAAAAAAAAATGTTTATCATCCATTTTTTCCTTACAGGTTTGAAATTAACATCAATAGGACAGAAGATACAGAGCATGTTATTATTCCTGTTTGCCTAAGAGAAAAATTTAGACATTCAAGTTACACACACCATACTGGTTCTTCACTTTTCGGTCAGCCTTTCCTTATAGCAGTACCACGAAACAATACTGAAGATAAACTCTATAATCTTCTACTTTTGAGAATGTGGTAAGTGCAAGGCAGTTCTACACCAGCAAAATAAAATACAGCAGCTAATTAAAGTGTGCAGGTACTGTGAAAATATGTTGAAAGTGTGTATATCATTTTTTTTAAGTAGGGAGCAATTTAAAAATCAAGTTATTGTCTAATCTAGCTTCATAATCATATGAACCATATTATTGAGGTAATTGTTAGCCCAGACAACCTGAAATATTTTAGTTGCTTTACACCAAAACTTTGCAGTTAGAAGAAAACAGGTTCATCCCGTATGCTCTTATACCATAAGAAATGTCAGAAGCTTCATTTCTTTATGCACTCAGTTCAAGAACTCAAAATAGTTTTATTTAAAAGGATGAAAATTCATGAAGACCCTTGTATGACTTCCTAAATACTTGGTTTGAATTATAAGGTGTGTATTGTAATTTTTTTTTGAAAGTGGATACCTTAGGGGATACCCTTGATACCTTTGTTTAGCTAACCTGAATAGTTTTCTTTCTTACATACACTTTTTTTTGGGGGGGGAGTGCGGAGAGGGTGTCAGGGGCAGGGATTTGAATCAAACCCAGCAGTGCTCATTCCTTGCTCTGATCTCAAGGATCACTCCCAGAGGGGCTCAGGCGACCATAAGAGATGACACGGCGAACCAAGGTTTGCCGTGTGCAAAGTAAGAGCCCTGCCCACTGTACTATATACACAACTGGTGGTGTTCTGGCTTACTCCTGGCTCTCAGCTTAGGAATTAACCTCTGGCAGTGCTTGGGGAACCATATGGAGTGCCGGGGATTGAACCCAGATTGACTACATGCAAGGCGAATTCCCTACTGACTGTACTATTGCTCCTGCTCCTATGACAATGTTTAATCAAGCAATTTGAGAGATGTTAAAACCGTAGGAGTAACAAACTCACCTCTTTTTCACAAAAGGAGTCAAAACACAGACATTTGCAGTTATGGTATACTTTATCTTGAGTTTTGAAATTTTTTTTTAAATCTATTCTTGAATCGACTGAAATTCTTTTCTATCAAAAGAATCTAAAATTATTTTATCTGTTTGGTAACTGAACTTGATTTGTGATTTTATTTAAGCCGGTATGTCAAAATATCCACTGAAACTGAAGAAACTGAAGGATCCCTACATTGCTGTAAGGACCAAAATATTAATGGGAATGGCCCAAATGGCATCCATGAAGAAGGCTCACCAAGTAAGACTTCCTTGTTAAGTTGTAAAAGCTTTTCACCATATATATTACTTCCTTGTTAAGTTGTAAAAACTTTTCACTTCAGAGAAAAGTTTTCACTTCAGAGAAAAGTTAAAGAAGAAGGGGATTACATAACTTAAAAAAAAAAACTACAAGCCTGAGAAAAATAAATATTAGTATTAATAGTCTTTAAATGTAGCATTGGGTTTATTTAAACGCTTCTTATGTCTAAAATTAGGTGAAATGGAAACAGATGAGCCAGATGATGAATCCAGCCAAGATCAGGAACTTCCATCTGAGAATGAAAACAGTCAGTCAGAAGATTCAGTTGGAGGAGATAATGATTCTGAAAATGGATTATGTACTGAGGAAACTTGCAAAGGTCAACTCACGGGACACAAAAAAAGATTGTTTACATTCCAGTTCAACAACTTAGGCAATACCGACATCAACTACATCAAAGATGACACCAGGCATATAAGATTTGATGATAGGCAGCTTAGGCTAGATGGTAAGTAGTCATTAAACCACTTGAACGCTAAACTTGAAAACGTTCATTTTTTTTAAATTAAAAATATGAAATTCATCACTGATGAAAAATACCACTTATCTATATAAAATCTTAAACCCCCATTATTTCTAAGTTTAGTAATATATGTTAGTGTTTATCAAATGGAGATTAAATTTGTACTTATGATTTATATATTTTTAACTTCAAATACTGTAATTATTTGGGAACAGTGATTTTCTGTGATGACCTAGAGCATGAAGAAAAAGTTACTGTTCTGCCATAACAAGATGTTAGCAGTAAGGCATATTAAATTTTAAACAAAAATAATTATGTTTCCACCTTAGAAAGATCTTTTCTTGCTTTGGATTGGGATCCTGATTTGAAAAAAAGATACTTTGATGAAAATGCTGCTGAGGTAAGTCTTCACTCACTTCTTTTTCATCCTGCCCATTGCTGATAGCATTGTTTTGTTGCTCTTTTGCTTCTATCTATAATTAATTTTTCCGGTGGAAAAATTCTATATGTACTAGAGTTTCTTTGGTTTTTTTTTTTAGGTTTCCTTTCACGCTTTTTATTCATATACCAATGTTATTTAGAAGAATGGTGTAAATCAACTAAAATAAGCTTTATGATTCTTTTGAGAAAGTTTAGGAGTTTTTCATTATTCAGAGTAAGATGTTATCACTAAAATGAGTTTTGTTTCATTTGTTCTCTTAACTCAAGAAATACTTCTCTTTAGGACTTTGAGAAACATGAGAGTGTGGAATATAAACCTCCCAAAAAACCCTTTGTGAAATTGAAAGATTGCATTGAGCTTTTTACAACAAAGGAAAAGCTGGGTGCTGAAGATCCTTGGTAAGAGACAAAATTAAATAACTATTTGTAATTGTTTCTTTTGTTTTTTTTTTAAGAACGTATACTGTGATATGTGTCCTGCCTCATGTTGAGTGATCACTAAATTCCCAGAAGTTTTGAGATTTTCTAATATCTGTATCTCAGCATAGTTTTGTAATACATGTCTTTTAAGCATACTAGAATACAAATAACCTCACCCTCATAATTTCTTCAAGTGCTTATTTTTCTACTTATAATAAAAATTTATTTGGAAAATCTATTGAAGATAAAATTAACAGGAGTTCTACCAATCTAGTACATAATTGGCATATAGTATGTGAATGATGTAGATCTCTCCAAACATTTTGTCCATTGTTTTCATTATGTCTGTCAAACTTTAAGTATTTCTCTTTTATTTTTAGGTATTGTCCAAACTGTAAAGAACATCAACAAGCTACAAAGAAATTAGATTTATGGTCACTGCCTCCAGTCCTTGTGGTACATCTCAAACGATTTTCTTACAGTCGATACATGAGAGATAAATTGGATACCTTAGTTGATTTTCCTATAAGGTAAATTTTGATTGTGCTTCATTAAACATTGAGTAACACTTAGGGTTTTTTTAATAGGGTGTTTTGAGCCCAGTTTTAACTTTTAAGTATATTTTAAGTATATTTTTATAAGAATTTGTAACAATTTTCTTAAAGTATCATAAAAATGTTTATACCTCTGAATGGTTTTTCAGAGAATAGAGAGAAGATACACTTTTTTTTTTAAGTACAATGTCAAACTCATTTTACATAACATGATATTATGTGGGCTCATTTATAAATCTAAGCTATTTTATGAAATTAGATCTTAGTTACTTTTTCCCCTAGGTATCACTTCATCATTACTCATCAGTTATTCCTAAATATGCATTTTTAAAAAGACTTAGGTAATGTGAAGATAGAGTAATATAATTGTGTAAAAGGATAACTCAGTAAAAAAAAATAAGTATTCCTTACTGTGTCATCCTTTAGTTTTCTTACATTGTCCAGAATATGATAGCATGTTTGTAAAAAGAAATTCCAAAGCTGCATTTTTGTGCTCTGCCACTTTTCAAGTTTTCACTAAACATAATAAGACTTCAGAGGCACAAAGGGGGAAATACTGTATTCTCATGTCATTCACATAGCTCAGAAGAACTTTATCATGCAGTAAATTGTAAGAAAAGCATGGTGCTCTCCCCTTTTACTAAAAGGACATTGAGAGTATTCCTCCCTACCTCCTGCCACTTGCACAGCAAAGTTCCTTAATATCACTAGTTAGTAGACAGATCATCCAGGCAGTAATTGGCAAGAAAAAAATGATATGATATTGAAAACATTATTATATCCATTAATAGGATTTCTTATTTTAATTGGTGCTTGTAAGTTTAAAGTTGAAAATGATTTGCAGTTGTGAAACACAAAAAGTAGTTCTTACTCTTTAACAAAATTGTGACCCATCAAAATGTTCCTGAACATTGCATTTTAATGGTATGAGAGAAATAACCTAGAATTTTATTGTGTATTTGAAATTTAGAATTGTTGCTCTTAATGATACAAGTAAAGAAATAATGAGATAGGGGCCAGAGCGATACAGTGGGTAGGGCGTTTGCCTTGCATGAGACCTACCCAAATTTAATCCCTGGCATCCCATATGGTCCCCCAAGTACTGCCAGGAGTAATTCCTGAGTGCAGAGCCAGGAATAACCCCTCAGCATCACTGGGAATAAAGGAAGGAAGGAAAGGAGGGAGGGAGGAAGAGAGAGAGGGAAGGAGGGAGGAGCAAATTTCTTGCATTACAGATTATAGACAGTTGATTGTATTCAAAGAATGATGCTCTTTATATGTAGATCATCAAAACAGAAAATATAGAATAAATGTTGAGGTTTAGATATATTTTAATTATAAAATTTCCAAGAAAGATGCTTTTTACACTTTTTAATTTGCCCTTAAATAAATCATTCCTCCAAGTGATTTTAGAAATACAAAAATAAGAAAACCCCAAATGAAAAAATGATATCAGCTGTTTTTCCTTGTATCCCAAGAGTATATCAATGTAAAAATATTAATCTGAATAAGTATAATCAGTGGGAAATTTTTTTTAATTCTTAACTTCTAAGTAATATTTGTTAAAGCATTCAATTTCAGATTTATGCATATGATTTGTTTTATAAAATAATTTACTTAAGATAGCTCAATGGGCTTAGTGTATCTTTTCATTTAGGAAGCCCAGGTTCAGCCCCCAACACTGTGTAGTCCTTGAGCACCGCAGGTGTGGTCCCAAAAAAGAATTAATTTTTTTTTTACTGGAATGTGTATGTGTCAAAAAACACTGACAAGAAGGAATAAAATTTGTTGCATATAGGAAAAACAAAACTAACTGATCTCTCTCTTAAACAGTGACTTGGATATGTCAGAATTCCTAATTAATCCAAATGCAGGTCCTTGCCGCTATAATTTAATTGCTGTTTCCAACCACTATGGAGGGATGGGAGGAGGACACTGTAAGTTGATAGTTTACATTTTTACTAAAATTATATTTGAATAATATTTGATAACTCAAATTATCTGTAACTTAAAGGGAAAGTGTGAGTTAATCTTAAACAACAGTGGTTCAATAAATAACAATGAGTCAACTTTTGAATTTTCATATTATAAGTCATTTGTGGAGGAATTAAATCAGTCAGACTCTTCAATTCCAGGCACAAGAAAATCACTTCATTTAGGACACTGTCCCCTTCTCTTTCTAAAGTGTGTGATTTACGCCACTGGCCAAGCAAGTGAAAACAGAGATAGACAAATGGGACTGTCTTAAACTAAGAAGCTTCTGCACCTCAAAAGAAACAGTGACCAAGATACAAAGACAGTCTACAGAATGGGAAAGGATATTCTCCAAATACACATCCGACAAGGGGTTGATATCAAGGATATACAAAGTACTGGCCCTCCCGTTGATCTTTGATTTGCTCGAGCGGGCCCAGTAACGTCTCCATTGGAGACTTTGTTGTTACTGTGTCTGGCATATCGAATACTCTCGGTAGCCTTGCCGGGCTCTCCGAGATGGGCGGAGGAATCGAACTCGGGTCGGCCATGTTGGCCGCTTGTAAGGCGAACGCCCTACCCGCTGTGCTATCACTCCAGAGTACTGGTTGAACTCCACAAGAAGAAATCATCCAACCCCATCAAAAAGTGGGGCAATGAAATGAACAGTCTTTCTCAAAGAAGAAATCTGAATGGCTAAAAGGTACATGTGAAAATGCTCTACATCATTAATCATCATGGAGATGCAGATCAAAACCAAAACGAGATATCATTTCACACCACAGAGACTGGCCCACATTCAAAAGAACAAAAGCAACCTGTGTTGGCGCGGATGTGGCGAGAAAGGGACCCTCCTTCACTGCTGGTGGGAATGCGGACTGGTTCAACCCTTTTGGAAAACAGTATGAATGACTCTCAAAAAATTAGAAATTGAGCTCCCATTTGACCCAGCAATACCACTCCTGGGAATATACCCCGGAGAGTCTAAAAAGTATAGTCGAAGTGACATCTGCACCTGTTTGTTCATTGCAGCACTCTTTACTATTATAATTGCCACAATCTGGAAAAAACCTGAGTGCCCGAGAACAGATGACTGGTTAAAGAAACTTTGGTACCTCTACACAATGGAGTACTATGTAGCAGTTAGAAAAAATGAAGTCATGAAATTTACATACAAGTGGTACTACATGGAAAATATTATGCTAAGTGAAATGAGTCAGAAAGAGAGGGACAGACATAGAAGGATTGCATTCATCTGGGTAACATAAAGTAACAAAATAAGAGTCTAACACCCAAGAACAGCTGTGATAAATACCAGGTTGTTCACTCCATGGCTTAGAGGCCAGCTGCATACTCTAGGGGCAAAGGCAGCTCAGATCGAGAAGGGAGCACCAAATAAAGGGTGCGGGGAAGATCTGCCCAGGATGGGAGATGCCTGCTGAAAGTAGTCTATGGACCGAACATGATTGCCACCCAATGTCTCTTCTGCAGACCACAGCACCCAAAACCAGAGATAGAACAAAAGGGAGTGCCCTGCCACAGAGGCAGGGTAGGATGAAGGTTGGGGGGGTGGGAGGGATACTGGTAATGGTGGGGGTGGAGAATGGGCACTGGTGATGGGATGGGTACTCGATCATTGTATAACTGAAACCCAAGCACAACAACTTGTAAGCCTACAACTGTACCTCATGGTGTTTCACTAATAAAAAAAAATTCGTTGAGAAACAAAAAAAATAGTGTGTGATTTAGTTGCTCTTACAGTCAGGCATCATTTTATAATTGGTACTGTGTTGTAGATTTCAGAAAATTAACTTTTTTAAATCTTGATACTTGACATCTTTTTGATTACTTTGTATCATTTGGTTCATTGCTTTTAACCACTCATGATTTACAGATGAGGAATATCGAAATTCCCTTTCTATCACAACACCTCTAGGCTGATAGAAAATTGTTTTGGGTCGTTTATGTGATTATTTCTTTGAGTAAATACCCGAAAGTAAGGCTGCTGGGTTTTTAAATACTGTCAGATGACTCCAGTAGAGAATATCAATGTACCATTTCTAACTAGATTTTCCTTTTGAACCTGTTGGGTATTCCTGGGATAAATGCCACTTAAAGAGACATATTTTGGGGGCTGGAGTGATAGTACAGCAGGTAAGGCTTACATGCAGCCAACCCGGGTTCGATTCCCAGCATCCCATATGGTCCCCCTAGCATCACCAGGAGTTCAATTCCCGCATCCCATATGGTCCCCCAAGCACCACCACCAGGAGTAAATTCTGAGCCAGGAGTAATCCCTGTGCATTGCTGGATGTGACCCAAAAAGCAAAAAAATAAAAAACCACAGAGAGAGAGAGACGTATTTGGGGGCTGGAGAGTACTACAGTGAATAAGGCACTTGCCTTTTACATAGCTGACTCAGGTTCAGTCCCAACACCAAATAAGGGTCTCCAAGCATCACCAGGATTGATCCCTGCGCACCAGAGCCAGGAGTAAGCCGTGAGCACTCCCAGACATGCCTAAAAAAACAAAAGTTAAAAAAAAAATGCGTATTTTTTATTACACTCATTTTGGTTTGGTTAGCTAGTTTTATTTAAGGTTCTACAATTTATTTGTGACTTTTTTTTAATATTCTTTCTTTGAAATCAAAGTTTATGACTAGACTTACAAAGCAAACTGGGACGCTTTACTAAAACAGCTAGTGGAATCTCAGATTTGTTGCTGAGTTTGCCTGTAAAACTACCTGAGCTTTTTAGCAGTAGTTTTTTGGGGGTTTTTTTTCTCATATTTAATGAACTATTGTCCAGATAGTTTGGCACTTTCTATTTTTCTAAGACCATGTTTTTTCCTATTTATTTAACAATATTTGTTTGTCTTACTCAGCTGTTCTGTTTACCCTCTTTTTTCTTAATATTTCCAGCTTATTTTTCCAAGAATTACCTGTTCATTAATATTATATTCCTGTCTCATTGATTGTATCTTTTCACTTTGGTAAATTTTTCTTCTTTATACTTTGGATTTGCTCTGTTGCTCTTTTTCTAACTTGTTTAATGGAGTACTTACTGGCTTTTTGTTTTCCATTATTTTTTTTCTTATACTGAACTCTAGAAATTTTTTTCTAAATGTACAGCATTAGCTCTAGCCTATAAATTTTGAAATGTCTTCTTTTCATTGCCTTTTGATTTTATAGACATATATGTAGAATTTTTTTAGAACTTTCTGACAAGACCAAGGTTATTTAGTCAAATGTTTTTTCAGCTATATGGTTTTTAAGGCTCTCATCTTAAACTTACTACTTAATAAGGCATTTTCTCTACTAATCCATAGGAGTATATTAAAACTTCAGTGATTTTTGTTGTTCTGTACCATGGTCTAAAAGGTAAAAAGGTAAAGGCCCTCCCGTTGATCGTCGATTTGCTCGAGCGGGCCCAGTAACGTCTCCATTGGAGACTTTGTTGTTACTGTGTCTAGCATATCCAATACTCTCGGTAGCTTGCCGGGCTCTCCGAGAGGGGCGGAGGAATCGAACTCGGGCCGGCCATGTTGGCCGCTTGTAAGGCGAACGCCCTACCCGCTGTGCTATCGCTCCAGTACCATGGTCTATTTAAAATTTTAAGGCAGAAGTTCCAGAGGGTAGGGCTTTTGCCTTGTACACAGCCAACCCAAGTTTAATTCCCAGAACCCCATTTTGTTCCCTAAGCACCACCAGGAATTACTCCCTCAGTACAGAGCCCTGAAGACTGCCACTTGTGTCCCAGAAACGAAACAAAAAAATTTTTAAGGAGGGCCAGAGAGACAGTACAGAGATTCAGACTCTTGCCGTGTGTGTAGCCAATTTTGGTTTTATTCTCTGCACTACATTTGGCCCTTCAAACACTACAAAGAATGATAACTGCGCACAGAACCAGGAGTAAGCCCTGACATCTGTACACAGAGCACTGTATAAATGTTAGTGACCATTTTTATCCATTAGGACTAGGTAAAAAGGTAAAGGCCCTCCCATTGATCGTCGATTTGCTCGAGCGGGCCCAGTAACGTCTCCATTGGAGACTTTGTTGTTACTGTGTCTGGCATATCGAATACTCTCGGTAACTTGCCGGGCTCTCCGAGAGGGGCGGAGGAATCGAACTCGGGTCGGCTATGTTGGCCGCTTGTAAGGCGAACGCCCTACCCGCTGTGCTATTGTAGTCTCTTAATAGAAGAATCCTTTGTTTGGTTTTCCTCATGATGAAAAAGTCATGTTTGAAACCTATCCTAGGTATTTAAATTGTTGAACGTTATTCGTAAAATCTTAACCAGTGTAGGGGGCTGGGGTGATAGTACAGCGGGTAGGGCACTTGCCTTGCATGCAGCCGACCCTGGTTCAATTTCCAGCATCCCATAATGGTCCCCGGAGTACCACCAGGACTAATTCCTGAGTGCAAAGCCAGGAGTAACCCCTGGGCTTTGTAACCCCTGAGTAATCCCTGTCTGTGACAAAAAAAAAAAAACTTAACCAATGTAAATCCATTATAATGTAATAGATAATACTCAGTGATAATCATGCAATTAATATTTATTTTTATGAGGAGGAGGTTTTGAATATTCCTTCCCAAAAATCATTTTAGTTAAGGAGTGCTTGTATTTTTTTATTAGATACTGCTTTTGCAAAAAATAAGGATGATGGAAAGTGGTACTACTTTGATGACAGTAGTGTCTCAACAGCATCTGAAGATCAGATTGTGGTAAGTATGTCTTTTTCTTTTCTAATTGAATCACCGTGAGATACAGTTACAGACTTATGAACTTTCACGATTACATTTCAGTCATACAATGATCCAGCACCCATCCCTCTACTAGTACCCATTCTCCACCACCAATGTCCCAGTATCCCTCCCAACACCCCCACCCCTTCTCACCCCCTGCCTTTGTGGCAGGCAAATTCCCTCCTATTCTCTCTCCTTTTGGGTGCTATGGTTTGCAGTACAGGTACTAAGAAGCCATCATGTTTGGTCCATACTTTTAGCACACATCTCCCATCCCAAGCAATCCCTCCAACCATCATTTACTTGGTCTTGCCTTCTCTACCTAGCACATGGGACCAGCTTCAAAGCTGTGGTGCAATGATCCTCCTGACCCTTAGAGGTTCATTCGGATATTTAAAATATGCAAAATCATTCCCTAAATAGAAAATTGCTTCTGAATTCACACACAACAAATGCATGAATTGCAGTGATGATTTTTTGTCTTCAATATAAATGGAATTTCTAGTGAAAATAATACAAATTTTTCTTTAAAATATGTCCATCCACATAAGTTTAGACCAAACTCAGAATGCTAAAATATGCACTGTAGCACTGTCCTCCCATTATTCATCAATTTGCTCCAGCAGGCAACAGTAACGTATCCATTGTGAGACTTGTTGTTATTGTTCTTGGCATATCGAATATGCCATGGGGAGCTTACCAGGCTCTGCCATGCCAGCCAGATACTCTCGGTAGCTTGCTGGCCTCTCCTGGAGGAATCGAACCTGGGTGGGCCACGTGCAAGGCAAACACCCTACCTGCTGTGCTATCACTCCAGCCCACTAAAATATAAAAAGAAAAAATATTCTGAAGGCCTTGCTCTTATTTGGGGGGGACTATTTCTTTTTTGTTGTTGTTTTTGTTTTATTTTTAATTTTTATTTATTGAATCACCGTGAGAACAGTCACAAAGCCTTTCAGTTTAAATCTCGGTCGGTCATACAATGATCAAACACCCATCCCTTCACCAGTGCACATCTTCCACCACCAAGAACCCCAGTATACCTCCCCACATACCCCTCCCCTGCCTTGTGGCATATTTCCACTTTACTCTCTCTCTACATTGATCACATTCAATATTACAACAAAAGATCCACCATTATTATTTGGAATTTTCCCCAACATTCAGACCTGACAAAAAGAGATCATTAGATAATTTGTTTTCTGTTGCTGATTATGAATAGCATATGATGTCGCGTGGCTGCTATTGTGGGCACGTGATTTTGGAGTTCTGATATTTTAGTAATAAGTCTAAAGGGATTACTGCCAAAAGCTGCTGGGTTCCGAGATTGGTTTGTGTGCCTCTGAGATCATGGTCATTCAGGAGCCAGAGGAGGTGTTCGTGGGTGGTAATTCGGTGCCTTGTCAGGGCGGGAAGCAGGGCTGGTTCCACCTCCCATCCCATGAGGCCCCGTGTGCTCCATCAGTGCAGTCTCATACCTGGCTGTCCATTAGGCTCTAAAAGATGGCAGCCACCATGCCGCCGCCACTAGGTGGGGAATGATGGAGGGACAAACACCCTTCCCCTCCTGGAGGCGGCATAAGGCTGTAGTTTAATGCCCCTCCTGGAGGCGGCATAAGGCTGTAGTTTAATGCATAGTCTGGATGCCTTTCAGTTGGGCATTATATTTTGCTCAGATTTTCCCACCACCATTCAAGCCTGCCTTCCAGGGACAGACACTAGATCATTACTTTCCATTACTTTGCATATCAGGAAAGATTCTGCGGCCATGCCCACATACCAGAGCCATGCCTATAGAAGCTCATGGTCGCTGGGTTTCCATCTGGAGAAGGCAGGGAGACTGCACCTACCCCATCTGGGACCTCCCGGTGATATCGACTCAGTATGGGGCCCAGAGAATTGTCTGGGTGTTGTGGTGCCTGCCGGCCAGGTTTCTTCACTGCTGTGTGCACTAAGATGGCACCATGGCAGGTTGAGACTGTTCTTCCAAACCGCATGGGGGCGCTGGGCCAAACAATTCCATCATGGCTCCCAGTCAGCTCCTGATCCCAGAAAAATTTTTTTTTTAAATCTCTCCTGGCTGGAATGATATCACACCAGTAGGACGTTTGCCTTGCATGCAGCCAGCTGACCGAGCCAGGTTCGATTCCTCCGCCCCGCTCGGAGAGCCTAGCAAGCTACCAAGAGTATTCAGTATGCCAAACACAGTAACAAGAAGTCTCACAATGGAGATGTTACTGGGCCCGCTCGGGCAAATTGATGAACAAGAGGAGGACAGTGTGGACAGTGACAGACAATCTCTCCTGGCAGACTCGGACCATATGAGGTGCTGGGGAATAGAGCCCAGGAAGGCTGCATGCAAGAAAAGTTCCCTGTCTACTGTATTATCACTCCAGCCTCAGGTATATTTTTATTTGGGGTTTAGGGACCAGGGAAGTTTGGTTTGGCTTAGTTTCTGCAGGGCAGTGGTTTGTCTTGGTGTCTGGGCTCAAACCCAGAGCTACAGTATGCAAACCATGTGTTCTACCACCAAACTATATCCCCAACTCTATGATTTTGTTTTGGGGCCACACACAGTGTACTCAGGGCTTACTCCTGGCTCTGCACTCAGGAATTATTCCTGGTGGTGCTCAGGAGACCTTATGGGATGCTGGGGATTGAACCTGGCTCAACCACATAGAAGGCAAACTCCCTACCCACTGTCCTGTCACTCAGGCCCCAAACCTGACTATTTGGTTCTATAGGGAATTAAATCCAAGGTCTTATGTATGCAGCACATACTACTCCACCAAGCCTATTCCTGGCCAAAACATGATTTTTTTTTTTAAATTGAATTTTACTGAGCACACAGAAAAGTCAGACAATACAATAGAGATAATTGATCTTGGAAAAAGTGGTGGTATTGGTATAAGAAAGAATAGTGAAGCAAATAAAGAGATTGACTTAAAAAGCCGGTCATTTATTTGTAAGTTATTGACAAAAGCTACTCTATTAGGATGGCTGGGACAATTGATCTTATTGAACTGAGGAACGAGCATGATGAATATAGACTGCTCACTCAGCTAGCCTGGCTATGAGGAAGGGGGAATACAGCAGCCAGAAGAGGAGATTTGGTGATTTCTGATGGGAAAGGTATTTTTGTATATCAAAAACCAAGGATAAGGATTTCAGTAAAGATAAATAGTTACGATTATTGGAGCAAGTCCTGAAATTACTGATAGGAAGTTGCACTCTACCTCAAACATAGAATTAGTAGAACATAAGACGGTTACCCTTTTTTTGAGATAGTAATGAAACAGTTCAGAACTTTATTAGAATATGAAGGTTCATCTGTGATATTCTTGTATTTGTCCAAATGACTTGAAAGAAATTTTTTAAAGTCCATTTTTGGGCCAGAGAGGTCACTTAATAAGCCACAGCCCATGCTTTGCAGAAAGCTTGGGTTTGATTCCTGTCACAACACAGTTCCTAAGCACATCTGGTGTGACTTAAAAACATGAAAGGGAAAAAATACTCATTCAGTAACCATTCTTTCCTTGCTATATAGGAGTCATCTTATATTTAATCAGTTTAATAATTTCTGTTTGACCATGTGTGGCTTTTCTCATTGATTTATGCCCTGTCTCCAAGTAGATTACAAAAAATTATTTTCTCTCTTTGGTTTTGTTTTTCTTTCGGGGGGGGGGGGCAAGCTATGTGCTAGATGTGCTTGAGGATTACTCCCAACTCTGTGCTTAGGAGTCACTCAGGAGTGCTCTTTTTTGCTCAGGACCATGTGTGACTGACTTGGTATGAAACCCAGGCCTCCAGCATGCAAAGCAATGCACTCCCATCTGTTAATCTGTCTCTCGGCCCCTTTTATTGTATTTTACTGTGACCATTGAGATTCATGCCTGTTTTTACTTTCTTTGTTTTAACAGTCCAAAGCAGCGTATGTGCTCTTCTACCAGAGACAAGACACTTTCAGTGGAACTGGCTTTTTCCCTCTTGACCGAGAAACTAAAGGTGCTTCAGCTGCCACAGGCATCCCATTAGAAAGTGATGAAGATAGCAATGATAATGACAATGATATAGAAAATGAAAACTGTATGCACACTAACTAATGAAAGTCCTAGAAGCCATAAAGGAGAGACTTTCCTGCTGGTGGTATCTATTGAGATGATGAAGTTACCCACCACATTAAACACAAGTCTGAGATGGGAAGTTTCAGATAACCGAATGTAAATCCTTTATCAGATTTTAACTTGTGCAGTACTTGAAGTGAAACACAATGAAAACTTTAACAGAAATTGTCTCTTAATACATTTACAGTCTTGTATTTACAAGCTAAATATATATAGGAAATCACAAATAAATCCCTTTTAAGTTTGCTGCTGTTTTGATGAATTATGTTTTCTTTAATTTTTTGGATGTGAGTTAACTGATGACAAATGTTAAATTTGTGGATGTTGGTCGTTTATTTTGCTCTAATATACTGCAAGAAAATTATGGCTGAACTTAGTTTTTGGATAATCTAGATCATGTGCATTAGGCTGCTATATATACTATTATAATATTTAGCTGCAGTATCAATGTGGCATAAATACTGCAGTAGTATCCTTGGAAAACCAAATTTTCAAGTCTATCCCTGGCAATCAATGTAGACCTATTTTTTAAAAATGAATCATGTTACATGGAAGTCTTGAAAAAGTTATTTCCTTTCATAGTATTAAAACTAGAATATTATGTTCCAGTTTTCTATGCTATTGTAGGAAACAGTTTCTAGATTTCACTCTTCATCTAAAGTCATTTTTCAGTTAAATGTAAGGGTTTTTTTTATGTTGATTTTTTTGTTGTTGTTGTTGCAATTAGAATCTGTTCCTTTGCCATTTAAATTTTCTTTAACTTACATTAAAATTCATTTATTTTAATTTGGTGTTGGTCCAAAAATCAAAATTTTTGCTGTCTGTTTTTCTCTACCCCATTCTTTTGTAATTTGGCAACTTCAACCTATGAAATATTGTAACATAAGGAAAGATTTAATTGTACTCTGTATCAGTAGTAATGATTACATCATGCTTTGAAGTTTTTTTTTTTTTCATATTCTGGCCTTTAAATAATGAATGGACAATTGGCTTTACAGGTAGGTCTGTTAACTTTCTTTGTGTGTTCCTGATGGAATTCACCATAGCCTTACAGCTTTTCTCAGAAGGTATCTTGTTATAAGAGAAGTGGCATCTGCATGTTCCAGAGTCTGAACTTGGACAGTATATAAAGCATAAAAACCTGGAATTTAATTTTAGTTTACCACGTTCAAGGATCCAGGATGCCAAAAATATGTGTGAACATTTGAAACATTTTTCATTTGCTGCTTTTTCCCTTTGATCTAGTTAAAAGAATGTATTGTCAATTGGCATACAGTACTGCCTTTAATAGAAAATATAAATACTGGGACACATTTCACATATTGACTACCTGAGAAATTGTTTTGTGTCCCACTGTTATTAAAGCAAAAAGTATAATGTTCTTCACTTGAACTAATCAAATACAATAGATTATAAATTGTGTATTGTAAATAAAAGTTCACTCTGTGAGTGCACATTTTGGTAAATTATTTATTTATGTTAGCATTTAAAAGTTTTAAAAATATGCATTTGACCAGGATAAATGAGGTATGTTGATCATGGCTTTGCTTTATACCTTGATATTAAAGCTGGTTTTTCATCCTGGTATTTTAAAGCTGCTTTGGGTTTTTTTTTCTTTTCTCTCTTTTTTTTTTAAATGTAAACTAACCTCCTGCATGACAGAGGTTAAAATTTTGTCTGCACTTGAGTTCACTTGAGTTTACATTTGAAATGTGCATGTTTATTTATACAGATTTCAATAAAGCTATTCAAGGCCTTATTTAGTCTTTTATTTCTTTGGATCTTTTTATAAAAATCCCCTATTTTATGGGTAGTTGACTATATGCTAGACTTTTTTATTATCATACAGTTATAAATAGAGAGGAAAACGTAACAAAGTAAATTCTAGGCCTTTACTACTACTAGCATGTTTAAAAATTTTTTTAATTTATTCATTTCTTAAATATTTGTATATGCCTACTAATCACGTTCTGGAGTCTGGAGATATAGCAATAGACAATATCTCTGCATTCAGAGCTTATGATCTTTATGCTGTCTACCAGCTTTAATAGACAATATTTCCATTTTTGAGGTTTCAAGAAAAGCAAAATTTTCTAGCCCTAGACTATAGTCTCAACTTTAATTGTCCATAGAGACCATTTCTTTTAATACCTGTGGATAACTTAAATTCCCATTTTTACTGTTTTTAAGTAGGAAATGATCTGGATGTCATTAAAATCTGGGAATTTGGTTACTTTCAGTTATAAGAAATAAACTGTAAGAATAGAACAATATGGGCTAGGATGTGGCTCCATGGTAGATCACACTCTTCACATATGAGCCACTGAATTTGGTCCCTGGCACCGCCAATAGAAATAGTGCAAAAAAAGGCTAATATCCTGCTGTAATTAAGGGTAGATTCTCATAAATGCTCTAAGATAATAGGAAACGTCCAATCTAGAGTTTTACTCCTAGCTTTGCTAATTAGTAACCATAGGACACTGGTCTAAGCCCTGCTAGTCTGTTAACCTGTACAAGAATGATAATAGCATTTATTGGATACTTATTGGGCCAACTATTGTATTAATGTGTTGTCTGTTTTGTTTCACAGTAATTATAAAGAAAGATTAGTCATGATCTCCATTTTTATGTGAAGAAACCAAGATTTAAGGAAGTTAATATTCCCAAGTTAACACATGTGTTTACATGTGTAAAGCCTATATTTTGTCCCCAGATATTTGTACTGCTTCCCACTATGGCTTAGTGGCTACTTCCTGAAACGTAATAGCTCAAATGGGATCATATGTTTTATGGAAAGGTGTTTTGTAAACTGTGTGGTATACTCATTACTGATTTCTTCATCCTAAATAAAACGTGTTTTCGAAGACTAATAACTTCCAAGAGTATCTTTAGCTCATTATTTGAGCACTGAATAAGAAAGATACCAACTATAACTTAATTTCTTTCCCTTTTAAATTTTACTTCATTTACCTTATATATATATTTGTTTGTTTGTTTTGGGGTCACATCTTGCTATGCTCCTGGCCCTGTGCTCAGGGAGCACTCCTAGCGAGGGAACCTTAAGGGAGTCTGACTGGGGATCAAACCCAAGTCTGCTGCATGCAAGGGAGCACCCCACCCACTCTACTATCGCTCCAGTTCCACATTGTCTACATTTGTCATACTTAACTTTTTAATGCAGTATGGCATTTTTTTCTTGTTTGTCTAATATATTGTGCCTTGCTTACATTTGCTCAAATGCATCCCTTAATTTCAGGGCTTCTTTCCCCCTTCACTTATAGTTTTAATCAGTCTTTATGAAAAATGCTGCAGCCTGATGCTTTATTTTGATATATATCGCTTTCTATTATAATCCATGTTCTTCTACTAGTTCTGTACTTACCAGGCAACTAAATATAAGTAAAGCCATTGATAAAGAGTATAAGAACAGTGCTTTTTCATCATTAAAGTATGTTGAAGTGAGGACATCTTAACAGAAATAAAATAGTAAACTAGGAAAATGAAGGGGGACTTCCTTAAGTGACTTACCAGAAGAGTGAGAGATGAGTGTGCCATAGCCTTCACCTTGGAGAGGTAATCTGACAGTCACTGGGACATGGTGAGAATAAAGGACAAACAATTTTCAGTCTGTTGATGATTTTTAAGTTGTTGTAGACAATGCGTTTTCTTACTGCCTACTTTCCACCTTCCTTATATGGTAGACTATTCATCTGGTGTGCATTGCCGAATGAGTAATTATTCTTGAGTTTTTAAAGTACAACGGTGAAAGATTATTTTATATTAAGTGAAGGAACAATAGATCTCTATAATATCGGTGAAAAAGAAAGGAAATAAATTTCATTTATGGAGCCAAAGAATAGTGTGAATCTTAGTTCATATTTTTTACTCTATGATAAAATTTAGAGTCTTACTCTTTGAAGAATTAAATCTGAATTCAGTTCTTCTAGAGAATTTTGAAAAGCTTCTAGAAAATATCTTGATAATTTATAAAAGTCCTTTAAGTGCCACTTAACCAGAGGATAGAGAAAAGTAATGTATTTATGTACTTTCTGATGTTTCTTATATATTTACTTTTAAAATTATCGGGATTTCTGAGGGGAAAAAAATTTCCTAGAAGCATTATTCCAGATTGAGAGAATTGCATTTATATATATTTTTGTTTAATTTATATTTCATGTAAATGAGGCAAAAAGTTTTCAAAACAGCTCAGAGAGCAAAATCTTTATTTAAAACTGGGTTAAGTTTATTTAGAATTATATAATCAACATAGGATAAGTTCTGATAAAAATTCAGAATTGAAAAGATTGGAAAATGTACATGGTAAATTTTTAGATATTGCTCAAGCCTTATTTGCTCTAACAATGGGGTAAAGAATTATGTAATGGATAACAAAACAGACAGTACAAAAATTACTTTTGGCAAATATACTTATTGCTAATATATATGTACATTATTCACCCTATATCATACCATGATATAACTATATGTCCCAGTTCTCCCTTCAGGAACCTGAAACTTGCCAGGGTAATGAAAGGGAATGACTCTTAAGATATTAAGGGAGTTCAGAAAGTGGATAAACCTTTCAAGGAAAATCAACAGTTGATCGACTGAAGTCTCAAAGAATACAAGACGATCAAATGGATTTTTTTTTCTAGAAATGTCTATTAAATGTCATTATGCAAAGCAGATAACACTTGTCACTTTGGGAATTGTTCTTTTAATGGAAGTGCTGTAACAATAAGATTGCGCATTTTCAGTATGCACAAAATTTAAACGTTAAAGTTGTTTTGGTAATAATGTGCTGTTGTAGAAAGTCCTGATTGAAGTTGGTGCTCATTTTACTAAACGTTCTCATCAGGAATTTGTAGCTTGTTCTATATAGTTTGGAGAAACAAAAGAAATGTTTCTATTTGCTGTAATCTTCCAGTCCATTGCTAGTTGGAGTCAACTCTACATATATGAAATTTAAAAAATAAATATGAAAACTTCCCAAACCTTTTCCCATAATGTGTATTCTTACATTTTTCTCACTAATGGCAAATTCTTAATATTTCCCAAACTTTTAATTTGACGTAAATCTCATTTTGCTTCATTCTTAGGTATAATCTTTCAGGATTCTAAAATCTTAATAACCTCTCAAGAGATTTCTATTAAAACTTTCTTGGGGGCTGGGAAAAGAGTGGTAGAACACATGCCTGACATGAGCAAGACTAGTTCAGAGCCCGGAGGGAAAGTCTGGGCTTAGTGTTTACCTTCTACATAGCCAACCTGGGTTCAATCTCCTGCACCTGAGTGAAGAGCAGGAGTAAACCCTGAGCACTGCCAGGTGTGCAGTCATACCCCACACACACACTCTCCCCCACCAAAAAAGATCGAGTTCAGACCCTGGTGGTCCACCCAAACCACTGCATCCCAGCACAGAACTACAGGATCTGCAGCACCGGGATGAGTGACCCCTGAGCCCCAGTACTTCTGGTATGCGCCCTCCTCGCTTTTTTGCAGTGTTTGCTCTTAAATTCTAATAGAACTTTGTTGGTTAATATCTACTGTGATTCACTCCTTCTTTGTTGATTCTTAGGTAATGACAGGTTTTAAATGTCTAGCTTCATGTTTGTGCCTTCTGACCTTGAGTTTTTCCTATAAGTAGTGAAAGTAGTTTTCTTTGTGAGTACCGTTTTTCCATTTTATTAAACCTGGCAATTTGAAGATTCTCTGAGTTCATTGGAACTCAATCCAATCTTTGACCATAAGAATTTTTGTTTTTAACAAGAAGCTCAGTTTTCATCCCCTGAACTACTTAACACCAAGAAATTTGTTTCTCTTCTAATCATATCGTGGTGAATTATCACTGTCCTGGAAGCCAGAGACAAGCTAATCTACTAAGAGGAATTATATTTGGTGTGTACTTAATTTAAGAAAACAAGTTACAAGTTTTGAGAATTTAAGAGTACAATTGGGGGGAGGGGTGGGGAATTCCTACCAATACACCCAACTGGAACTGCAACAAGCAGTTCATCCCTAGAACTTGGTCCCGTCACATGCAAAGCATATATCTTTGATGTGGCTTTGACCCCTACGTTATCTCTCTGGTCCAGTGTATAGTTTTTAGAAGAAGAATTGTTGAAATGTTGAAAGACCTTGATAAGATAAAATTTCATTTTGTAAATGTAAGTATTGTGTCTGATACTGAGCCATTGTATCTTGTATAGTTTGAGGGACTCCTGCAGATTTCAAAGTAGCACTTGTAGCACTGTCCTCCCGTCATTCATCAGTTTTCTCGAGTGAGCACCAGAAATGTCTCCATTGTGAGAATTGTTACTGTTTTTGGCATACCGAATATGCCACGGGTAGCTTGCCGTGCTGCCAGGATACTCTCCTTAGCTTGCCAGGCTCTCCTAGAGGGGCGGAGGAATCGAACCTAGGTCGGCCGCGTGCAAGACAAATGCCCTGTCTGCTGTGCTGTCGCTCCAGCCCAGATTCCAAAGTAACTATCAATAATTATCCATAGGGGAGTAAGTTAGGCAAGTTTCTGGCAAGCATTAAGTGAATGTAGAGATGAGGTCCAAGCGTATGCTCGTTTTTTTAAGTGAGATCCTGTCCCTCGCATTCCTAATCCCTCTAGGAAGCAAAGGGTGATTTGAAACAGGTTCAAGAGCCTCTCAACTGAATTCTGGGCTACCACTTTCCTGCTTTCCTGCAAGTCATGGTACCCATTTTACTTAAAACTACGTTTGAGTATGAGCAGAGTTTCAAGAGTTTCTGTCTTCAGAGTCTGGAGCAGTTTAATTAGAAGTGTGAGACTTAAAAGCTTTTGTGGGTCCACTGAGATAGGACAGGTTAGGGCGCTTGACTTGCCAACCCTAATCTAATTCCCCATTATTATATAGGGTTCCCTGAGCACTACCAGGAAATCTGAGCCCAGCCAATTGTGGCTCAAAAAAATTCACTTACAGTTTACTGATTCTTAAAGATTATTGAAAAATTAATTCGAGGGACTGGAGAGTACAGTGGTTAATGTACTTGCCTTGCATGCTACCAGACTGGATTCAGCACCCCATATGGTTTCCTGAGCCCCAACAGGCATTATCTCAAAGCACAAAGGCAGGAGTAAGCCCTGAGCACCAGCGGGTGCGGCCCAAAAATTAAAAAAAAAAAACCACCTAAGCCATGGTCTCCCAGCACAAAATATTCTGTCTTTCAGAATAATGTGGGGTTTGAACTTCATCTTGATCATTATGAAGAATGCCACAGTTATTACTAATAAAAAAGATCCCAAATGTGGAAATGATTGCTCCTCGCTCCCTTCAAATGGAAGTTATTGTCAGTCACTTGATTTTTTTGTTTGTTTATTTTGGAGCCACACACATGGTGATGTTCAGGAAGTGCTCAGAAGGTGCTCAAAAGACCATAAGGAATGCTGGTGTCAGCCACATGCAAAGCACTTGCCCTACTCACTATAGTACCTCTCTGGCCCTGTCACTCCTCATTATCATTTACATAATGATAAGCTTGCTTTGGTCTGGAGCAATAGCACAGCGAGTAGGGCATTTGCCTTGCAGGCAGCCAACATGGCCGACGCGAGTTCGATTCCTCCGCCCCTCTCGGAGAGTCCGGCAAGCTACCGAGAGTATCTTGCCCTCACGGCAGAGCCTGGCAAGCTACCCGTGATGTATTCGATATGCCAAACACAGTAACAACAAGTCTCATGATAGAGACGTTACTGGACCCGCTCAAGCAAAATCGATGAACAACGGAAGGACGGCGAAGCTTGCTTAATCAAGAGCAAAGAGCAGGGTAAGCAGTCCACCCAGGTTACCTGTTCCAACTAGAACTGAAGGGAAAAGATTGAGAATTACCTAGCTGTCCAGTTTGTCATACAAGTTGCAGTTCTGGGTTTTCCCACATACTGTTCTATTTACATGCCCCATCTGGAAAATTCTATACAGCTTCAAGACTTAGCTTATCCTAATACTAATTGCCCCCTTGTATTATAATTTACAAGATTTTTTTCCCACATTGTATTGAATTACCTAATATAAGAACCTTGTTCATAGTTTACGGTTTGCCCTGGCTCCATCCATGTTCCTCACCAAGGATCCTCCTTTTGGGGTGCAAGAACTAAGAGCAATTGAGGCTTAAGTCAAGCAAATATGACAGATGCCCAGCAATAAATATTCGGAGTCAATTAATTCATATAAAAAATGCATAGCATCAACTGTCTGATAAAAAGAAGACATTGCTCTAAAATAAACTGCAAACGACAAAAGAGAAAAGCGAGATTTCACTTACAAATACAAAATCCAGAATCCTCTGAGGAATCTGACTTTACATGTCACAGGGTCTGATTAGGAGAAGTAAGTGACTAACAGATCTGAGAAGCAGAGAATACCAAGGAAATGGTGAAAATGCTTTGGGAGCATTGTGATGGGTGTTCCAATAAACTCAAACTCCTAGCTTTTTGCTCAATAAACCTATACTCCTAAAGAACTAGCTAATGTTATCCAACAGAGGAGGAAAATTTTTAGAACAATGTTTCCCAATACAATGAATTCTTAAGCACATTCTATGCGGAGTGCTACCTGGATGTCTTTTTGCTCGCTTTGTTTTTGGGTCACACCCAGTGATGCTTAGGACTTACTTCTGGCTCTGCACTCAGGTTTCACACCTGGCAGGGCTCAGGGGACCTTATGGGGTGCCAGAGATCAAACGCGGGTCGGCGGCGCGAGGAGCCAGGAGTAAGTACCACCACGTGTGACCTAAAACAAAAAAAAACTAAATTTCAGTAGATTTTTGATAATCTCGCATTTCAAGAGAGTGCCAGGGTCTCTAGGCCTTCCCGCCTCCAGTAGAGGGCACACTTACCAATAGCTTTTCCAGGCAGTTATTTCCAGTGCTTTAATCATTCCAGGAAGCCATGGTATGTTCCCACCCCTGCTTATCTGCCCTTTCTCCTTTGGCTGGAGAAAGAGATCGATCTTTTATAATCTGGACATCAAGAAAAAGGATTTTCCCTCCAGCAACCACTTGTGTCTCATTTTCAGCACAGATGATCCAGTAATTTTTACACCACAGCTTTCTCTTTTTTTTCTCAAAAAAAGTCATTTATTTGAGCACTCTGGCTTTTTATCTTTTTTTAAATAAAACTTTTTAGTACTATGCCTGAAATTAATAACGAGTGTTGGCAAGTGTCCAAATATTAATTATAATCAATAATGTACTTTTCAAGTCTGTTACCATTTACTCTGCATTTATTAGAGTTCACTATTCTTCAGCTCATATAACCTTCAAAAATGTTGTAGAGGTTATCACTTTCTTAAAAACTAGTAGTCACATGATCATTTGACATCCCGTTACTCATCGATTTGCTCGAGTGGGCGCCAGTAACGTCTCCATTTGTTCCTGTCACGTGTTAGTGTAGCCCAATGGCGTCTGCTCGTTCTAGGAATATGAACAGCCTCAAACCAATTTTGTTCAGGGTCTTGAAAGATGTCTGACCATCTCATAGGTAGGCAGCCACGCGATCTTTTGACGTCCCATGGAATCCAGTTGGTAACGGCTCTAGTCCAGCGGTCGTCTCCAAATCTCATCACGAGTCCAGCCCATCTGATTTTTGATACCTTGGCAAACGAGACATCATCCCTGATTCTTTTTTCTTTTTTTTTTGTAATTTTTATTAGTGAAACACCATGAGGTACAGTTTTAGACTTACAAATTTTTGTGCTTGGGTTTCAGTTATACAATGATCAAACACCCATCCCTGCCTCTGTGGCAGGGCATTCCCTTTTGTTCTCTCTCTCTTTTTGGGTGCTTACACCACAGCTTTCCTAAGACACTTTTTCAAAGATGTAAAAAGCATTCTGGAGAATTTGGAGAAGTGGTGAATGTAGATTGTAAAACACCTATACCTATAAAATTTTAAGGGCAGGCTGGGAAAAGAGCTGAAAGGGTTGAGTGTGTACTTCGCATGTCTTAGGCCAGGAATTCATCCTTGGCAGCATGTGGTCCCCCAAGAATGGCAGAGTGACTCTGAGCACCAACCGTAAGCAACCCCTTAGGACTACTGGGCTTGAGACTATGACCCCATCCAAAAAATATAGGAGCGGGGCTGGAGAGATAGTACAGCAGGTAGGGCATTTGCCTTGCACTAGGCCAATCCAGGTTAGATTTCCAGCATCCTATATGGTTCCCTGAGCACGACAGAAGTAATTCCTGAGTGCAAAGCCAGGAGTAACCCCTGTGCATCACTGGTGTGACCCCAAAAAAAGCAAAAAAATGTATATATATATGTATATATATATATATATCAGGGCAATATAAGTTGGAGTACAATTTATATTGTAGATGCAAAAGAACAAAGTATGCTCTCTAATTTTCTGTTTTTTATTTTTAGTTTCTCCTTGATTTTGAACATTTTTCTTCAAAAAATCAAGAACACATTCATTATAAAAATTTGGAAAATGCAGGGTTGGAGGCAAGAAATGTCCAACATTCAATTTGTTGAACTTAACCATATGAAGTGAAATAAATGTATCGTCTAAATCCAGAGGACTAAGCTCACTAATGGGTTGGGGGTGGGGGGTGTCTAGGGATGGCTCAGTAGGAGTCCACCTGTCTTGTACTCATGAGGCCATGAGTTCTATACCTAGCACCACTTGCATGCCACACACAATCGGGGAGGCACTGTCTTTTGTGATTCCCCAATGCCACAACAAAGTATGTGACCCCATACTGAGCACCACAGCCCAGTGGGCAAACACTGCACACAAGATCCTTAATCACACCGCACAACAAAGCAGAAGGGAAGATATAGGGGAACTAAAAAAGAAAGGAAGAATTGGGAACTTTGAGTGTGTCCTCACATATAAAACATTAAAAACCTCTCAGCTAAAATCCTTTTTTCAGTAGGTAAAGGGATATTCCTGATAGCCTTTCAGTATTTTGTATTGCAAACCGCAATACCCAAAAATCCAAATGTAAGAGAGAAAGGGAGAGGGGAGGGAGGGGGGGGAGAGAGAGAGAGAGAGAGAGAGAGAGAGAGAGAGAGAGAGAGAGAGAGAGAGAGAAGAAAAGAAAAGCACCTGCCATAGAAGCAGGCTGGGGGGTGGGGAGTTAGGGGGTAGGGGTGTGATGGGAGGGAAACTGTGGACACTGGTGCTGGGAAGTGTACACTGGTGAAAGGATGGGTGTTGGAACATGTATGACTGAAACCTAATCATGAACAGCTTTCTAAGGGTCTATCTCACAATGATTCAATTTAAAAAATTTTGTTTAAATAAAATATTTTTAAAAATCTTTTTTTCCTCCCTTTGGCAGGTGGAGGGGTGGATTCCACACCCAGCAGTGTTCAGGGCCTATTTTGGGCTCTGTGCTCAGGAGTGACCCCTGATAGTGCTCAGGGGACCACATATGGTACTGGGGATTCAAGCCAGGTTTGGTCTGATGCAAAGCAAGCACCTTACTTGCTGCACTATCACCCTCGTCCTGAGCTAAAAATCAAAGTTTTCACAGAACTTAATTCCTTCCAGACTGTGGAGAAATTTTGCTCCCTTTTCCAGTTGTTATAGATCATCTGTAATCCCTGCATTATGGTTTCTCTCCTCATCTTTAAGGCAGTTGCAACTGACCACCAATGTCTCTTACAGGAAGAAACCCATGTGATGACACTGGATGCCTCAAACCTTCATACACAGCTTCTTATTAAGCTCTCCTTTAATGTTCCTTCTGAGTCAGATGAGGCAGGAGCAGCAGCAGCTGTCCCTGTGTTTGCTTGCGAGTCTCAGATTCTTCAATAGTTTCAAGAATGAAAATATTGAATAATAAAGAACCTCAGATTCAGAGCTGGAAAGCAGAAAAGTTTAATGGAAAGTAGAAGAGAAAACAAAAGGAGCTTTCCAGTGGGGAGAAACTTAGTATAGGAGTAAGTCAAAAGTAAGTTTTGTGTAGGACTTTTTAATGGTTCTTTGCATTTCTTATCAATTGACAAGTATTACGGAAAATGCAGGGAATCTACAGGGTGGACGGGCTGGTTTGAGTCTTTCTGGCTGTCTGCCTCAGGTATTGTCAATTATCTTAGTCACCCTGTGAGCCTAAACTCTGGGAAGAATTTTACGATGAACAATTGTTAACTCCCTGTTTATCAGAAAAAGCCCGGAATTTTCAGGGAGTCAAAAGACTGCTCACAGCAGCTGAAAAAGGTAAAGTGAGGCCTTCCCTTCCACTTACAAGAGTGCTAACCATTGCCTTCCACCTCCAAGGGAATTCCTGATAAACCTAAGGAGTTTTGGGGGGAGGAGTTTGGAGGAGCACTGAGGCACCAAAATGTGCTTCTGAAGAATAGAATTTAGTTTTTTACTTAATGCCATCAAACAACCAAACAATCCTTGACACAAGGGGATGTCTCTGTAACACCTTGGAATTCAGCAAAAATAATTAGAGAGCATTAGAGCCAGCACTGAGAAAACAGTAATGAAGAAAAAGACAAATACCTCTATATTAGAGGAAAAATAAGCAGGAGGAGATTAGTTATGGAAAGATTAAGGAGCCTGAGCGATAGTACAACAGGTTTGATCCCTGACATCCCATATAATCCCCCAAGCACCGTCAGGAGTAATTCCTGAGTGCAAAGCCAGGAGTAATCCTTGAACATTGAACATCGCTGGGTGTGACCCAAAAAGCAAAATAAAATAAAATATTAAGTAAATGAAATATCTTATGTTCAATGTTAATATTACAGCAGATACCAGTTGGGGTTCTTGTAGAAAAAAATGAAAGAATTACACACCAACCACTACAGAAGTGGTTGAATGAACAGAATTTTTTAATTCTTTTTTTTTTTTTTGGTCCTGGGAGGAGGTGTTTGGCCCACATTCATCAGGGTTCAGAGCTATTCCTGGCTCTGTGATCAGGGATCTTTCCTGGTCGTTCTCAGACAACATATGTGGTACCAGGTCTAGAACCCAGGTTAGCTGCCAACCAAGTGCTTTATCTGCTGCACTATCTCTCTGGCCCTGTGACTATATTTTTTTAGGGATCCCACCCAGGAGTTTTCAGAGGGATCATGTAATGCCAGGGTTCAAACTCAGAGCTTAACATGTGCTAATTATCTTTAGCACATGTTACTTGATCCATGTCCAGTCAAAATTGATTTTTAGTCCATTTTATTTTTTAAGATTTGAAATGAAGTACATCATACCCAATAATGTCTTCCCAGCTGTGTTCTGATGTAAACAACTCTTTGTCACCAATATCTGAATCTCATGGATTTTTCTCTCTCTTTTTTTTCACTTTATTTTTAAATTTTTTGTAACAACGCCATGATTTACCAAATTGTTCATAACACAGTTGCTTCCGGCATTCAATATTCCAACACCAATCCCACCACCAGTGTGACCTTCCCTCCACCAACAGTCCCAGTATTTCCGCTACCTCTGCCTACCGTCTTATAGGCAGTAACACCACATCTGCTGCATATTGTTTGCTACAACACAAAGGCAAATGGAATTATCAAACCTTAGATCAGTAAAACTTTGATAACTTATATCTCACAATGATGTTATTAAAGTCATTGTCTGATGATCTACTGTACTGATTGGTGCTAGATGAACCTTCTGCATTATTGTTTAGGCTCAGTGAACTTGGTGAGCTTCTATGCAACTTTCCAATCATTTTTACTGTGATCCTACTGAACTGAAAGCACTATAGAATTTTGAAGTGTCACAAGGCTGCGTGGTCCAGAAACAATTTGGTAGCTGAACTGAACAGTTTGATTGCTGAAGTTCAGTTGTGTAGCTGGGCTATTTGTATGTCAGAGGCTGTCAGGTGTGACTGTGAGCAGCTGTGCCTTCAGGCAGAAATGGAATCTGCCCTCTATGGCCCCCTCCTGCCCCCGCCATTCCAAGAAGGCCCCAGACACCTGACCAGTCTACCTCGAATGATTTGGTGGTATCATATTCTTTTGAAGATTCTCTACCAATGAGATGTCTATTTATTTCTCTTAATTTAACACTTAGACTGATCACCTCTACTAGTAAAATGTATATTTGTGCCAAAGAAATATTCAAAACAATATTTTAAAATAAATTAAAAGTTGGTGAATGTCTAGAGTTACACTTCAAAAATAATAAAGAAGGTTGGAGCAATAGCACAGCGGGGGGGAGAGAGAAAGAGAGGAAGAGAGTGAGAGAGAGGAAGAAAGAGAGAGAGAGAGAGGAAGAGAGAGAGAGAGAGAGAGGGAGAAGTGCCTATCACAAAAGTTCGGGGGTGGCAGGAGAGAACTATGAAACTATACACTACTGGTAAAGGGATGAATGTTAGAACATTATATGACTGAAATTCAATCATTAACAAACTTTGAACTGTGTATATCACTGTGATTTAATTTTAAAATATCCTTAAAAAAGAACAAGAAAGGAGATGATGAAACAAGAAAGCATCTCTTGAGAACTGGCACTGAAACACCATATTATTCATACAAAGCAGCTGAGTATAAGCAATTATCTTGATTCCAAGGTGACTGGTAAGCAGGGATAGGCATTTTATAGTCTTATAGTATACTGTGTTTTGCTTGTGAACGTTTTATGAGTTTCATTTTGTGGTTTAGAAAAAAATTTTGGCGTTTGACTTGAGGTGAAGGTAAGGTAAAAGGTAAAGGCCCTCCCGTTGATCGTCGATTTGCTCGAGCGGGCCCAGTAACGTCTCCATTGGAGACTTTGTTGTTACTGTGTCTGGCATATCGAATACTCTCGGTAGCTTGCCGGGCTCTCCGAGAGGGGCGGAGGAATCGAACTCGGGTCGGCCATGTTGGCCGCTTGTAAGGCGAACGCCCTACCCGCTGTGCTATCGCTCCAGCTCGACTTGAGGTGAAATGCTTTAAAAATTTTATGTTAGTGCTCACTAATAAAATTTCACTTTCAAAAATGGCTTAAGTGAAGAATATCCTCATTAGATAACTATGTCCAGTAGTGTGCTGAATGAATCATTATAATGAAATTTATCCTATGAATGAAAACATATTTCTCATCAAAAAGTCCAGCAATGTAATTCCTCCCTAATATCCTAAAGGGGAATATCATATGATAAACTTATTAGACTGACACATATAATGATTACTCTTTATGTTGACTTTTTTTTTTTTTTTATTGAATCACTGTGGGAAAGGTTACAAAGCTTTCAGGTTTAGGTCTCAGTCATGCAAATATCAAACACATTTCCCTTTACCAATACTTATTTTTTCCCATGAAGAACCCCAATAAAACCCCACCCCCCACCCCTCCCCGTCCCTGTGAGGCAGATGAATTCTAGTTAACACTCTATCCGCTTTGATTAGATTGTTTCAATAAAAGACTCACCACTATTATTTAGAGTTTACCCCCCCCCCAAATCAGACATGCTGAAAAAGCATTGTGAAGTGATTTGCTTTCTACAGCTGGGTTCAAGAATTAAATGTTGGTTTTGGATTTCTGCTATTTTACCTATTGACCCTGGAAGTATTTCTACTGAAAGTCAGATAGTTAAGAAATTGGTTTCTGTGTTCTGGAGTCGTGGCCGTGCTGGAGAGCCGCTCGTGGGGGGCAACTGGTGGCCTCGGTAGGGCGTGAAGGGCGGAGCGAAACGCCCCCCTTCCCATGAGGTTTTAGTCGCCCCCACACTCCCGGCTCATACCTGCTGTCCACAAGGCTCCCATGTGGCCGCCATCTTTCTTTCCAGAGAGGAGAGGGCGAATGGGGCAACACCCTTTCCCCTCCGGCAGACTTGATGGGCTGGATCAACGCATAGTCCGTTCACTTTTCTGCTCCAAGCTGCTGGGTTCTGCATTAAGTCCTTGTGCTTCGGGGGCCATGGCCGTGCTGGAGAGCCGCTCGCGGGGGGCGACTTGTGACCTCGGTAGGGCGTGAAGGACGGACCGGAACGCCCCCCGACCCATGAGGTTTTAGTCGCCCCCACTCCCCCGGCTCATACCTGCTGTCCACAAGGCTCCCATGTGGCCGCCATCTTTCTTTCCAGAGAGAAGAGGGCGAATGGGGCAACACCCTTTCCCCTCCGGCAGACTTGATGGCCTGGATCAATGCATAGTCCGTTCACTTTTCTGCTCCAAGCTGCGGGGTTCTGCATTAAGTCCTTGTGCTTCTGGGGCCGTGGCTGTGCTGGAGAGCCGCTCGTGGGGGGCAACTGGTGACCTCGGTAGGGCGTGAAGGACGGACCGGAACGCCCCCCTTCCCATGAGGTTTTAGTCGCCCCCACACCCCCGGCTCATACCTGCTGTCCACAAGGCTCCCATGTGGCCGCCATCTTTCTTTCCAGAGGGAGGAGGGCGGAAGGGAGCAACACCCTTTCCCCTCTGGGCAGAAATGATTGCCTGGATTAACGCATAGTCCTTTCACTTTTCTGCTCCAAGCTGCTGGGTTCTGCATTAAGCCCTTGTGCTTCTGGGGCTGTGGCCGTGCTGGAGAGCCGCTCGTGGGGGGCAACTGGTGACCTCGGTAGGGCGTGAAGGACGGACCGGAACGCCCCCCTTCCCATGAGGTTTTAGTCGCCCCCCACACTCCCGGCTCATACCTGCTGTCCACAAGGCTCCCATGTGGCCGCCATCTTTCTTTCCAGAGAGGAGAGGGCGTTTATGTTGACTTTTAACAAACTTAAAATTGAAGAGAACTTTCTTGATAAAGATTTACTACCAGAAGCTTGACTAAACTATTTACTTAATGAAAATAAAATTTAGATGCATTTATTGAGGTTAGGAAAACACTAGGTTGTTCATATTCATTGGTACTCTTTTACATGTTCTATAGTGCCTAATATCATCCAAAAATATATCGAAGCAACTAAATTTAAAAAAGGGCTTTATTGGCATGAAAACAGCTTAAATTGGGAAGTTACTCATCCCCACCAGGACAAGCTGGTGAACAGATTCAAAAGAGGAAGCACAGGGTCTGGCTTTATGCCCAGCAAAGATAGACATAAAGCACAGATAAATACAATAGCTGCCTCAAGTCTAGTAGTCGTGCTTTGGGTTCTTTTTTTTTTTTTGGTTTTTTGTTTGTTTGTTTTTTCAGGAAACTCATACATATTTAAGAGGGTAAATGGTAAGCAAACATGCACAATTACAGAACATGCAGTGCCTTTGCATCACTTGTACAGAAAATTGCAGAGAAAGGTCATGGGGGGTGCTTTTCAATATGGTAATGAAAATAAAGGAAATAATGGCTGGAGAAGGGCTCTACTGCATTGACTCAACTGGACAGCACTGTCTGGTACTATTCAGACAGGACCTAGGGATTTTTATCAGTGCAAAATTATCCTGGAGATTCCTCTGTGGCCTAATAGAGCCAAGAAAATGCAATGCGTGGAAGTGGGGGGAGGGGGGCAATGGGGGAGTTGGAAAGGGGGAGACTATTTCCCACAGAGACAGTTGTCAAACTCTCAGAGTACAAGCCTCAGTTCGGTCTGCTAACCCCAGAGAGCCTTTTTAAATTTGGTGGGGGTGAAAGGGACAAAGTTGTAAAAGCTTTGACACTACTAAAAACTTTGTGTGCAATGATGGTCAGGGATGTGGCTTAATGGTAAAGCAAATGTCTTGCATGCATGAGACCAAGGTTTAATCCCCAGCACCACCAACAAACTAATAAATAAATAAATAAATAAATAGCAAAAGAGTATGATTAGATTGAAAAATTTATTTGGGAATCTAAGAATAAAATAAACAATTTTTTTGCCTGAATGAGGGCCTACTGTGATGTAAAAAATACAGACATTTAAGTACTCAGACCTTTGAGCAGGTGTAACAATGAAACTTCAAAGAGGATGGGAATGAAAATTCCCTATCACTCTTCTTCCCTATCCCAATGAACTGGGGGAAGTCAAATGAGGTCCTAAGCAAGAACTGAAGAAAGAATTGATCCCATCTATTACCTACACCCAAAATCTGGGAACTCCTAATGTATACCTAACTCAGCATAGACAGAAAACTTCACATATGTAGAAGAAGCAAATATATTAGGGAAGAATGAAGATAAACAGACCATCCTCCCCAGAGAATTGCTAGCATCAAGTCTATTTGTTATACTTTGTCTAAATGTGTACAAACATTAGTTCCAGAGATTTTCTTCCCTACAAGTTCTAGAAAATAAACTGTTATTTTATTTGTTTGCCATGCCCCTCTATTCTCAGGACTTACTCTTGACTCTGTGCTCAGGAATCACTTCTGGCTAGACTTGGGGCCATATGGAGTGCCTAGGATTGAACCGAGGTTGGCCACAAACAAGGCAAATGTCCTACCCACTGTAGGATCTCTTCAGAGGCTCTATAGCCTCTCCAGCCTAAAGTTCAACATGAGCTCATGAGCTCAGGCCACTCTTTCTGACCTCCTTATCAATGACAAGCACTGGGAAGTGCCAGATCTCAGAGCAGGAAACTGAACCCACTCTGGGATAATACTTAGAAACCCAGATATGGTTATTTAAAATGCAGTGAAGCAGGCCTGCTCTGGTTGTCGAGGTCCAATGGTCCAGTGTTACCAGGAAGCTACTCTTCAAAGCAGAGCTATCCTGGATCTGGATCTTGAGTAATCAATGTGCTTAGAATTGTGGAACATTCCTTGCTTACTGAAGCCTCCAGAACATGCAGATTCCTATTTACAGTCTGGTAACCCCAGATTTCAGTTGCTGCATAATCTCCTGAGAATTGAGAATCAGGGGACCTATTTGTACTTGACTATTTCTCTGATCTCCCTGTCTCCTTAAGTTCTGAAATTCATTGCTAGCTTTTTATTTTTCCAAAGAGAAAAACTAAGGTTTTTATGGACACATAGCTATTCTGGATCTTGGTTAGCACATACTCTTTGAGGTAAGGGACAGTTCTTAGTTCTCTGATCCTTGTATATGCTTGGAACTTATTTTTCTTCCTCTTTTTCCTCCTCTTTTATCCTTTTGCTTCCTTTTTCAGTTTCCTGATGATTAAGTCTTGGATACTTTATGATATGATTGAGTAACAGATGTTTTTTCCCCAGTGTTTTCCCCAAGATGCTTCCCAACATCCCAGGAAATGATTTGTTTGTTTGTTTGTTTGCGTGCTTGTTTGGGGGCCACAGCTGGCTGTGTCCAGGGCTTACACTTGGCTCTGTGCTCAGGGATCACACCTGGTAGGAGTGGAGTGGAGGGGAGAAACCATATGCAGTGTCAAGGATCAAACCCAACCCAGGTACATTCTGTGTAACAAGGTTAGCGCCTTGACTGCTGTGCTATCTCTCTTTAATGAATGTCTCAAGTTTTCTATACCAACTTCTTCCAGACAAGAAAATGATGCTCAAAGGAGTTTCCTTTGAGGGGAGGCTTAAAGGGCAAGAGTGGAGCCCTCAGTGCCTGTAACTGTTCAGAGACCAGTCAGGAAACACTGCCCTTTTAAAAGAAAAGAATTTTAACTGAATCATTGAATTACAGTCACAAAGATATTCATGATTGAGTTTCAGGCATGCAGTATTCCACCACCAATTCCATTGCCCTTGACCACTTCCCTCCACCAATATCCTCAGTTATTTTTCAGCCCTGAGCCTGCCTCTATGGCAGGCACTTTTTTCTTTCTCTTTTCCTTTTATCTTCCCCACCCTGACCCCCTTCCACTTTGAGACAGTGTGGTTTACAATACTGTTACTGATAGAATGTCATCACTTTACCTCCTTTCGGCACCTAGTCCTGGTCCAGAGTGGCTACGTCCCTGCATCATTATTGTGGTGGTCCCTCACTTCCCTATCCTTCCCCTGCTCCTCATGGCAAGTTTTCCACCAAGGACCAGCTCTCCTGCTCTTTGTTTTGATTGCCTTTGGGCATTGTTTATGTTTCTTTCTATCCCACATGTGTTTGAGCTCATTCTCTGTCTTTCTCTCTCCCTTTGACTCATTTCACTCAGCATGATACTTTACAATCCATCCATGCATCAGAAAATTACATGACTTCCTCTTTTCTTAGGCAAGTAGCATTCCATCATATATATGAACCGTGGCTACTTTATCCAGTCATCTGTTCTTGGGCACTTGGGTAGTATCCAGATTTTGGCTATTGTGAATAGTGTTGGAATGAACATAAGAGTACAGGTGTCTTTTTTGCACTGTGTTTTCTGGTTCTTGAGGTATATTTTTTAAAAGTGAAATAGTTGGATCATATAGAAGCTCAGTTCCTAATTTTTAGTAATATTCGTATTGTTTTCCAAAAAGGCTGGACCAGTCTACATTCTCACTAGCAGTGAACGAGGGCCCCTTTTTCCCTGTAAAGTACACCAGCACTGGTGGCCACATGAAAAAAAAATTAAGTCAGTCCTCTTTCTAACACTGTGCACAAAAGTCAAGTAAAAATGAATGAAAGTCCCTGATGTTAGACCTGAATCCATAAGGTAGCACTATAGCACTGTCCTCCCATTGTTCATCGATTTGCTCGAGCGGGCACCGTAATCTCTCCATCGTGAGACTTGTTACTGTTTTTGGCATATTGAATATACCATGGGGAGCTTGCCATGCTCTGCCTGTATGGGTGGGATACTCTCAATAATTTGCCAGGCTCTCCAAGAGGCATATATTTATATATTTTCTCCATGACTTGTTGTCTACTGTCTGAACCCCATCAAATATGGTGTAGTATTTGTGGAAAATGGGTAGGAAGTGTTCCATAATGTGTCGGTCCAGCGGTCTGGAAAGCGGCCTGGAGCGTGGTGACGGTTGTGTAGTGGAGGTCAGCTGCCGGGGATGGGTCCCTTGGGGTGGGGAGGGCTCTCACTCGCCCCACAGCCTGGCATGGAGTCCGGTGGCATGGTTCTGGGAGCCTCATTTTATACTCCTGTCTGGGAGGAGCATCCTGAGTTCTGGAGGGTGGCCAATGAGAAAATTATCTGGTGCCAGCAGGGTGTGGCTTATGGGTGTGATCCCTGAGTCAACAGAGACTGAAGGAAAACTAAAGTGGGTTTTGGGCCATAGACAGGGATGCTCATGGTTTGCTCAGAAGACCATGTGGTAACAGGGAGTGGATCTGGACCTCCTACCTGCAAAAGACACACTACAGCCTTTTGAACTATCCCTCCAGTATGAGGATCTTTTTTAGTAAAGGATAAAACAAATAGATACAAAAAATTAGACTAAGTCATTTATACTGACTAATATTGATTAGGTGATGGCAGAGTTTTTTCTGGACGCTGCACAAGATTGAGTTGCCCAGGGCACCCCAGGGTCTGGTGGGTGAACCCCATGCCTGCCCAAACAGAGCCTCGGCAGCCTAAAAAAACCACACTCCACAATCACCACAATGCTGTTGAAAAACTCATTATGTGGGATTTGTACTTGTACTTCTGGAAGCCCCAAAACTGCCACCCAGTTAAAAATTCAACTCCAGCTGTATCACCCCATTGAAAATTCCAGATTTTCTGAAGCAATATCTCAAACACTACAACACTAACAAAACCAGAAATAGCACACCAGATTGGACAGGATATAATGTAGACAACCAATCATGAGTAATCAAACATAAACACGGAAGGCTTAACTAGTAACAACATCTTCGTGATCTCTTATTCAAGAGCTTAATGGTTTCATGGTTAAATACCACTCATTTCTTCTAAGCAAACGTTTTAATCATTCTTTTAGCAAATTATTTATAAAAAGCAATATAAAATAAATTATTGAGGGTCTGGCTATGGGGGCACGTTTAAGGGGTGATTGGGAGAAATGGAAATAAAGGTGGTGGGAAGGTGCAATAGTGGTGGGATTGGCGTTGGAGTATTGAATGTCTGTAACACATGAGCCTGAACAACTTTGCAGATAAATAAATAAATAAATTAAATGAGGAGAAAATAATACTGATCAGGTGCTGATAGCAAAACTACAAGAAACAGTGCCTAGAAAATCCAATGGGCAAACTCACAGAAAAGAAACTTAAATGTCTAATAAGTACTTGAATAAGTAGGTAAATCACTTAATCACTTAATCCCCGTTATTCATCGATTTTTTCGAGCGGGTGCCAGTAACGTCTCCATTCATCCCGGTTGCATGCTAGCGTAGCCCAATGGTATCTGTTCGTTCTAGGAACATGCAGAGCCTCAAACCGATCATTTAGGGTCTTGACGAAGAAGTCTGACCATCTTATAGGTGGGCGTCCACGTGATCTTTTGATGTCCCGTGGAATCCAATCAGTAATGATAATGATATGCCAAATCCAGTAATAAATGGATCTCAAATAAATAAATGTATTTACCTACTTTTTTTAAATAAAAGTAGGTAAATACAAATTTAAATAGTGATATTAGGGTTTATATCCGATGCATTGGCAAAAGTAACACAAATAATGAAAAGAGGTGGTATGGGAGTTACTCCTCAGCCTGGTGAAAGGTCAGATTTACTTGCCCTTTCTTCATCTTCAGATCACAGATCACAGATCATCCTGTTATTCGTCGATTGCCTCGAGCAGGCCCCAGTAAAGTCTCCTTCATCCTAGCCCTGAGATTATATTCAAGGCTCTTTAGGAGAATGAGACCCATTCTTCATCTTAGAGTCTAATAAATATGTCACCTGCAGTGCAGACTGCTACTCTGGTTATTAGATCATAAGCTGCTAGACTTGCATAAAATAGAAAAACAGCTGGAGCAATAGCACAGCGGGTAGGCCACTGTGCAATAGCCTTGCACGTGACTGACCTGGGTTTTATTCCCAGCGTCCCATATGATCTCCCGAGCACCGCCAGGAGTAACTCCTGAGTGCATGAGCCAGGAGTAACTTCTGTGCATCGCCGGGTGTGACACACACACAAAAAAAAATAGAAGAATGGATTTGCTTTTTCTCATCTTTCACCAATGTCATGAGGGCTCTTGTATTTAATATATACTTTATATTATATATGATATATTAAAGTATAAATTTTATTTATATGCTCTTGACACTTAGGCTATACAAGCATTTACATTACATTACAATTACATATATTTAAGCTATTATATATGACCTGGGTTGGAGCGACAGCACAGCGGGTAGGGCATTTGCCTTGCATGCAGCTGACCTGGCTGACCCAGGTTCGATTACTCTGCCCCTCTCAGAGACCTCGGCAAGCTATCGAGAGTATCTCGCCTACATGGCAAAGCCTGGCAAGCTACCCGTGATCTATTTGATATGCCAAACACAGTAACAAGTGTCACAATGGAGACGTTACTGGGCCCACTCGAGCATATCGATGAACAACAGGAGGACAGTGACAGTGATATATGACCTTATTATTATATTCATACATACATACATACCATATACTCAAGAGAGATTACTAAGCTTATCCTATCGTCTTTCTTTTTTTTAGAACAAAAAAAGTATTTAAAAATTTTTTTTCTGATAGTACTTTATTTATTTATTTTATATTTATTTATTGAATCACTGTGGGAAAAGTTACAAAGCTTTCAGGTTTAAGTCTCAGTTATGCAATGATCAAACACATTTCCCTTCAACAGTACTTATTTTTCACCATCAAGAACCCCAATATACGCCCCCTGCTACCCCTCCCAATGCCTGTGAGGCAGATGAATTCTACCTAACACTCTATCTACTCTGATTGCATTCATTATTTCGACAAAATATGCACCATTATTGTTTAGAGTTTACACCCAACAATCAGAACTTCTGAAAAGGCATTATGAAATAATTTGTTTTCTACAGTTAGTTATGAGAACCATATGATGTTGCGCGGCCACGAGAATTTGGATTTCTGATATTTTACTTATTAAGCCTGGAGGTATTTATGCCATGAGCCAAATAATTATGAGATGGGTATCTGTGGCTCTGGACCCATGGCCGTGCTGGAGAGCCCCTCATGGGGGGCAACTCCTGACCTCAGTAGGGCATGAAGGACGAGCCGGGAATGCTCCCCTTTCCATGAGATTTCAGTTGCCTCGTCACCGCCAGCTCATACCTGGCTTTCCATAAAGCTTTGAGGAGGCCGCCATCTTGCTCTCCAGGGGAAAAAAGGTGGAAGGGAGCAACATCCCTTCCCTCCTGGGCAGGCATGGTACCGTGTATTAACCCATAGTCCATTCACTTTTCTGCCACAAGCTGCCGGGCTCTGCATTAAATCCTTGTGCTTCTGGAGCCACGGCCGTGCTGGAGAGCCACTTGTGGGGGGCAACTCATGATTAAATTTTTTTTAATGTAGGAGTATTGCTATTTATTCAGCCATTGATTAGGCTGATTGAATTGGGCATAAACTCCACCTTACTTTTTTTTACCCCACTTTTATCATTTTATTTATTGAATCACTGTGAGAGCAATTTCAAAGCTTTTGGGTTTAAGTCTCAGTCATACAATGAAACACCCATCCCTTCACAAGTACCCATTTCCACCACCAAAAACCCCAGTATACTTCCCATCCCACACCCTCCCCCTACCTGGGGAGGCAGATGATTTCCACATTACTCTCTCGCCACTTTGCTTACATTCAATATTTCGACACCAGACCCACCTTTGTTATTCAGGATTTTACCCCAACACTCAGGTCTGCCAAAAAGGCAACAGTAGACAATTTTTCTATTGCTGGTTATGAATAACATATGATGTCGTGCAGCTGCAGTAGTGGCCGTACAATTTTGGAATTCCGAAATTTTAACAATTAAATCTGGAGGGATTTCTGCCAAAACCTGCTGGATACCAGTATTTGATTCTGAGTCTTTTGGATCATGGCCATTAAGCAGCTTGATCAGGAGCCAGACAGGCCATTCCTGGGCAGCGACTTGGGTCTTGCTAGGGTGGGGAGGAAAGGGCCGGCTGCACCCCCATCCCATGAGGCCCTGCCTGTCTCGTCACTGAGGGCCCAAACCTGACCATCCAGTGGCCTCTGGAGGATGGTGGCCCCCGGGCCACCAGGGGGAACAAGCTAAGGCACAAAACCTATTCCCACCTGGGGTGGCCCGGTGCTGGTAACCTACTGCAGGGACCAGACGCATTTCTGCCAAAAGCCACTGGGTTTCGAGATTTGTTTCTGAGTCTCTGGGATCATGGCCATTAAACAGCTTGATCAGGAGCCAGAGAGACCGTTCCTGGGTGGTGACTCAGGATCTCGTTGGGGCAAGGAGGAAAGTGCCGGCTCCACCGCCATCCTGTGAGGCCCCATGTGTCTCATCACTGTGGGCCCAAATCTGACTGTCCAGTGGCCTCTGGGAGATAGCAGCCACTAAGCCACCAAGGGTGAGCAGGCAGAGGGACAACACCCTTTCCCCGCTGGGGTGGTCTAGTGCTGGTAACCCATTGCGGGGACCGGAGGCATCTCTGCCAAAAGCCATTGGGTTCTGAAATTTGTCTCTGAGTCTCTGGGATTATGACAGTTAAGTAGTTGGAACAGGAACCAGAGAGGCCTTGCCTCCAATTATATAGCTGAGCTGAAGGTGGTTTGTGGGTGTGTCTCCCATATACCTAACTTTTGGCCATTTACTTTCTTGGTAAACTTGGCCCCAAGTTTTTTGGGGTCTAGCCAAAGGCATAGCAGCAATTTTGGGGTATCTGGAAGTTTGAAGGCGCCATCAGGCTGCTGATGCTCTCACCTCACAGGTACAGATTGACCTGCTGGAGGCACCATACCCCCAATCCTATCATCTTTCAATGGTATCAAAGAATGCCTGCTTTTAGATGCTTTTCCACCCTGATTAAGTTCTAAGTTTAGCCAAACAAAGGCATTTGTGTTGAGTCCCTCCTCGAGGGAACCCTCAGAATTACTATGGCAAACAAACATCACTCCCTGGGAACAAGGTCCATTGTTCCTTCTGGTGCCTTTGTAGCCTCAGTGCTAGGCTATGCAGAGCTGGGACAGAGCTGTAATGAGACTCTGAAAACAAAGACTTCCTCTCAGCTGTCTGTATTCTTTCTCTCTTGATAAATCTTTTCTTTTTTAGTGACATAAGGGAGTTTTATTTGTTTAATTTTTTAATCAAAGCACTGTGAGCTACACTTACATAGCTTTCAAGTTTGAGTTTCAGTCACAACTGATCAAACACCCATCCCTCCATCAGTGCACATTTTCCACCACCAATGTCCCAGTATCTCTCGCCCCCCTATCCCACTCCCCCCTGCCTCTATGGCAGACAATTTACCCCATACTCTCTCTCTGATTTTGGACATTATTGTTTGCAATACAGATACTGAGAGGCCATCAAGTTTGTTCCATAGTCTACTTTCAGCACACATCTCACATCCCGACCAATGCCTCCAATCATCGTTGACTTCATGATCCCTTCTTTTTCCCAGCTGCCTTCTCCCCCAGATCATGAGGCAGGCTTACAAACAAGGAGCAATCTTCCTGGACCTTGTCTCTACTGTCCTTGGGTTTTAGTCTCATATTATGATATTTTATATTCCACAAATGAGTGCAGTCATTCTATGTCTATCCCTCTTTTTCTGATTCATTGTACTTAGCATGATACTCTCCATGACCATCCACATATAAGCAAATTTATGACTTCGTCTTTCCTAACAGCTTAATAGTATTTAATTGGGTAGTTGTACCAAAGTTTCTTTAACCAGTTCTAGAGCACTCACATTGTTTCTAGATTCTGGCTATCGTGAACAATGCTGCAATGAACAGGTACGGATGTCATTTCTACTGTGCTCTTTTGCACCTTCAGGATATTATTCCCAGAAGTGATATTGCAGGTTCATATGGAAGCTCAATTTCTAGGTTTTTAAGGAATGCCTATGTTTTCCAAAAAGGGTGGATCAGTCGGCATTCCCACCAACAATGAAAGAGAGTCTCTTTCTCCCCACATCCATGCCAGCACTGGTTGTTCTTGTTCTTTTTGATTATGTGCCAGTCTCTGTGGTGTGAGACGATATCTCATTGTTGTTTTGATTTGCATCTCCCTGATGATTAGCGATGTGGATTACTTTTTCATGTGCCTTTTGGCCATTCATATTTCTATTTTGAGGAAGCTTCTGTTCATTTCTTTTCCCCATTTTTTGATAGGGTTGAAGGTTTTTTTCTTGTACAAGTCTACTAATGTCTTGTATATCCTGGATATTAACCCTTTATTTGATGGGTGTTGGGTAAATATTCTTTCCCATTCCATGGTCTCTCTCTTTTTTTTGGTCTGTAATCTAACAAACTCTGCCAATATTGTAAGTGCAGTAGTCAGGCTCTTCTCCAGGAACACAGAAATGATCTGAGAAATTTATGTCCTGCCCCTTTCTGCCTCTGCTGGTTGAATCATTCTGGGAACTAGGTTCAGAGGACCTCTATCAAAGGGGACTAGTTTTTGCTATTTCATAGCAGAACTATTTCTATAAGATTTGCACTCTAGTAGCTGAGTGATACAATGATTTAAGGAAGTACAATCTAAAAGATATTTTGTTCTGAAAATGGCAATCTTGTTGAAAATCTTACTTCTTTACTTTATTGTTAAGCTATACCATGCGTTTGAGACCAAACTTTGATGTGACCATTTTCACTGTCTTGGGGCCCCTTGGAGGAGGGCGTGTTGAGTTTCACTCTCCGCTCTGAGCAGAGCCCCGGCAGCTTAAGACCTCCGGGACCCAGCCACAGCCATGCTGAGACCACTCTCCACACGCTCAGACAAGTCTCACACATGAAGGAACTGGCAGAGGAATCCAGGTGTGCGGGACCCGGGGCTGTGATCTCCAAGCCTGCTCATTTCGGGACTGGGCCTCCTCCACCCAGATCCCCCATCTTCCAGTAGCTAGACAGTTACACCCACCAACTGCTGTGGCAGGGATTCAGAGACTATAACACCAAGCTCCCAGAAGTGTGCGGACAGATTTGTTATTCTCTAGTTCTCACTCTTATTCTCTAGTTCTCACTCTCAGAGAACCCAGCAGGCTACTGAGAGTATCCTGCCCGAATATATACCTGACTGGGAACACCTGTAAAGGTGATTAGAGGCTGCCCCAAAAGCCTCCATCCCTCTCGGAGAGCCTGGCAAGCTACCAAGAGTATCCTGCCCACACAACAGAGCCTGGCAAGCTACCTGTGGCATACTTGATATGCCAAAAAACAGTAACAATGATGGCCTTCATTCCCCTGACCCTAAAAGAGCCCCCATTATGCCATCGGGCTACACTAGCACGTGACAGAGACAAACGTAGACGTTACTGGCACCCACTTGAGCAAATCAATAAACAACAAGGTGATAGTGATAGTAATTTTCATTGTCTTAAAGCAGGAATAATAAAGACAGAAAAATCAAATGTTTAAAAATAATTTATAGAATAACCATTAGAAACATGTAAACAACTTCTTATATCTAGGAACATGGTATTTAAAATGGTAAATTCTACCATTTTAAATGGTGTATATGCTCTTACTCATAATTTGTCTTTTGTAATAATTTATTTCTTCACTAAGAAATAATTTGCATGATTTAATTAGTATATAATTTAGGTCAACCATCAAGTTATATTGTTAATTCTGAAAATGAAAGCTTACAGGTTTTTTTGAGACTATGTTTTAAGAAATATATAGAGACTGTGTGCCAAGCAAACATTAAATATGAATAATTTCTAAACCAAGTAAAATTCTTTGAAAAAAAACATGCAAAAATAAATTGATATTGGGAAAAGTAGTTCAGAAACATAATTAATAACAAAGAAAAATAATAGAGGCAAAAATAATTCTAAATTAAATCAATTTTTTTTTTTTTTGCTTTTTGGGTCACACCCAGCAATGCACAGTGGTTACTCCTGGTTCATGCACTCAGGTATTACTCCTGGCAGTGCTCAGGGGACCATATGGGATGCTGGGAATTGAACCCGGGTTGGCTGTGTACAAGGCAAATACCTTACCTGCTGTGATATCTCTCCAGTCCCTATATTAAATCAATTCTAACTATTAATTATGAGTTATAACAGTTTCCATCTTTAAACATAAGGTTTTAAGTTAAAAACAATGCTTCACATAACATTACTGATTAAAAGTGGGTTAAAAAGTTATTTACAAACTTATTTACAAATAAAAATTTTAAATAATTTATCCAACAAGCATACTTATGATGTATTTTCTTCAGCACAGTTGTCTGTGTTTGGTAAAGTGCACCCTCCCACTAACCACAGAGACCAATGTTAAAGCCAAACAAAGATGTGTTACTTTTGGTACATTAGTGGGTAGCTGCATGCTCCAGAAATTCTGAAATTTAGAATATGATTATAGAGCAGATTAACTCATGGATAAGGTATGTCGCTCTCTTCTTGGCTGCTGATGAGATTATATAGCACCGGGGGCAGTTTGTGGGTGTGACTGCCAAGCTACTGGAAAACTGGGGAGCTGGGGGAGGAGGCCCAGTTCTTCTCTGAGCAAGCTTGGAAATCTCAGTCACAGGTCCCACATACCTGTGTTTTTCTGCAGGTTCTCTGATAGGTGAGGCTCATCTGAGCCTATGGAGAGTGGCCTTGAGCATGGTTGCAGTTGAGTTCTAGAAGGTTTTGGCTGCTGGGGTTCTTCTGGGGCAGAGAGGGAAACTCAACCTGCCCCTCTCCGAGTTTCCAAGTTTCCCTGGTGAAGACAGCCTGTGGGGTCAGGACATGAGACCAATCTTTTTTTAAAAAAAAAATACTGTAGGAGTACTGCTATTTGTTCAGCCATTGATTAAGCTGATTGAATTGGGCATAAACACCACATTAATTTTGTTTTTTGAATTGTATCATCATGAGATAGAGTTACAAAACTTTCATGCTTGAGATTCAGTCATACGATGGAATGCCCACCCCTCCCCCAGTGCACATTTCCACCACCCACATCCCAGTCCTCACCCTCCCTCTATGACAGACAATTTACCCAATATGGCAGACAAATACCCCAATTCCCCAACTCTCTCTCTAATTTTGGGCATTATGTTTTGCTTGAAATTTCCCACCACCATTCAAGCCTACCTGCCAGGGGCAGATGCTAGATAATTTATTTTCCATTGCTCATTTTGAGTATCATAAGAGCTTGCATGGCCATGATTGTAAATGTAAATTTCTAGATTGTAAATGATTGGGCTTAAGAGACATTTCCATATGGCACTAATACATTTTGGGATTCAGCTGGGAATCTCTGGGCCAGGGCTGTTGGTCCGCTAAGATGGAGCCCAGAGGCAAATTATGGGCATGACAGCCAGTCTGCTGGGTGGGCAGGGACCCGGGAAAGAGACAGTCCAGGTCCTCTGCCACCATGCAGCCTGGAGGTTCAGTCCTGGAACCCACATAACTGGGCCTTGCCTGTGGAAGCTTTTGGTCACTGGGATTCCATCTGGAGTAGGCGGAAAGACTGTACCTGCTCCATCTGAGGTGCCCCAGTGAAATTGGCCCAGTATGGGGCCCGGAGAGATCTCTGGTGCTGTGGTATCTTCCAGGACTCACTGCTGTGAGACCAATCACTCTTCACTATGTTGTTTGAACCAGGAGTGTGCCCTCCTCCATGGACAGCTGGTTTATCTTTTTTTTTCCAATGAAATAGAAGGTTGTTTGTCAAAAGGCCTAGCAAAACCAGAAGATAACATCAATATTTCATTTTCTGAACTACATTTAAAAAAAACTTGTGTGACATATAATGAGAAATTATGTAGTTGATGGGATAGTGATACACCTACTAAATAGGCACAGAGAAAAAAGAAAGTATAATGAGAGAGATAGTATGTTGATGGTAGAGAAGCCGAATAGATGTGTCTATTTCTTACCTTAATCACTTGTGGAGGGAGAAGGAAGCAAAGAAATCTCCTGCTGAGAATAATTGAGCAGTTATGGATTTCAAAGGGATTTCCAATTTGCAAGACACATTTCAACTCTGTGAAGACAAGCACTTCCTTTTTACTATAAGATCTGACTGTGAAAAAAAATCCTTTCTAACATTTTTTTACATGCATTATTTTTCTGATACCCTCCTGCTTGACCTATTTGAAAATAATAAAACTAGTACACTATATATAGTAATTTGAACTTTAATCTTGAGGGCTGTTATTTTTATTTTTCCAGTTGTTTTCTTTGTTTTGAGGCCACGTGCTGAGGTGTTCAGGGTTTATACCTGGCCCTGAGCTCAGGGATCACTCCTGTCAGGGATTGAAGGCCTGTATGTGGTGGAGTAATAGTACAGTGGGTAGTATACTTGCTCTGCATGTGGCTGACCAGGGCACTATCCCTGGGATCCCATATGGTTCCCTGAGTCCACCAGGAGTGATTCCTGACTGCAGAGCCACAAATAACCCCTGAACATCACCAACTGTGGCCCCAAAATAAACCAAAAACCCAAACTCCGAAATATATTCATAGCAAACACAGAAAGACTTGGGGTTTTTCTAATTTTCCACTAGAAGGTTAGAGCTTGCTGATAATCCAGTCTATTTTGAAATAAAAAAGACAGCGTGAATTATGATCAAAAATAGTGACTTTTGCTATTACCAATCTAAAGCATTTATTTAACATTTCATGTGGGCCAGACATTGTTCTTTCTCTTCACTTGTCTTAACCTAAGAACATATCTCAGAAGATGTAGCTCATTTAAAGATGTAAAACTAAAACTGAGAGGACTTATGAAATTTTCTTGAGGCATCCACGGTTAACTGACAAGGTTAACATTCAAATGTAGTTAAATCTGATTTCAGAGTCTGAGTCTTAACTATTTTTTGATAATGCTGTTAAAGTATTACTTTTGGTAAAAGGTAAAGGTAAAGGCCCTCTAGTTGATCGTCGATTTGCTCGAGCGGGCCCAGTAACGTCTCCATTGGAGACTTTGTTGTTACTGTGTCTGGCATATCGAATACGTCACGAGGAGCTTGCCAGGCTCTGCCGTGCGGGCGAGATACTCTTGGTAGCTTGCCGGGCTCTCCGAGAGGGGCGGAGGAATCGAACTCGGGTCAGCCATGTTGGCCACTTGTAAGGCGAACGCCCTACCTCTGTGCTATCGCTCTAGCCCTTTTGGTAATAAAACATTAAACTGATTGGGCATTTATTAATGGGATTTGCATTAGTGAGATCATATTTCGTATTTATGAAAGATCATTTTATAGTCACACTGATCTTTGTAGAGTCAGGAGTAAGCTCTGAAAAAGAATTGAGGAATGTGACCCCAAAACAAACAACAATAAAAACAAATCCAAAAGAATGTTTGGTTTTAAAAATTATTATTTGTGTCTGAATAGTGAATTTCAATTGCATTCTTCAATAATGTATGAGATATAAGATTCTAACAAAATAAATTTTAAGTCTGATAATCAAGTCAGTTTCCTAACTGAAAATATTAAAATTTGACTGGAGTGATTGCTCAAAGGACAGGAGCTCATGCTTATGCAGGAGTCCCTTGTTCATCCCCCTACTGTACTGCATGGTCCCCCCAACCTCTCTAAACCCTTACTTCTGGGGATCACCCTGAGCATTGGGTGGGGAAGAATTAGGTATGCCACAAAACTCAGAAATAAATGTTTTTCAAAAGACAAATTGACTACAAAGGGAAAGAGTAGGAGTTTAATCCTAGATTACTAAACCAATTATTTAAAAAAAAAATCAAATTTGGGGTAGGTGGTTGGCCTACACACCCAACATTCTGGGGGCTACTCCCATCTCTGTCTTTGGGGAGTCACTCTGAATAGTGCTTATGGTTGGAGGAGTCCAGCTCATCTGCCACATGCAAGGTAAGAATCATAACCTCTGTATTATATCTCCAGCCCTGTAACTATTAGGAGAGGATCATGTCTCATTTCTTCTTGGCAGCTCAAGAATAATGCCTACCACCTGAAAAAGGAATGGTTTCCCATCTACTGTTGGTAGGAAAACAGTTTGGAGAATCCTCAATAAACTTAGAATTGAGCTACCATAAGTACATGGCAATTCCAATTTTGAATACCTCCAGCACTTAAAAACACTCATTCAAAAGCACGTATGTGCACCATTAATCATTGCTGAACTTAGAACAATAACTAAGATATGGAATCAAACTAGGTGTCCAACAATCAACGAAGATGAGGTATTTACACACACATACACACAATGGAATACTGCAAGGAATGATGAAATTATGCAATTTTCTGCAACCTGGTTGGAACTGGAAGATATCTTATTGAGTGAAGTAAGCCAGAAAAAGAAAAACCAACACAGAATGATCTCTCTCTCTCTCTCTCTCTCTCTCTCTCTCTCTCTCTCTCTTTTAAATGTAGGAGTACTGCTATTTTTTCAGCCACTGATTAGATGATTGAATTGGGCATGAACTCCCCCTTACTTTTTTTTTCATATTTTATAATTTTATTTACTGAGTCACCGTAAGAGCAGTTACAAAGTTTTCAGGTCTAAGTCTCGGTCATATAATGAAACACCCGTACCTTCACAAGTGCCCATTCTCCACCCCCAACTACCCCAGTATACTCCCATCCCACATCCTCCCCCTACCAGTGGGGCAGATGATTTCCATATTACTCTCTCTCTACTTTGATAACATTCAATATTTTGACACCAGACCCATCATTAATATTTGAGATTTTATCCCAACACTCAGATCTGCTAAAAAGGCAACAGTAGACAATTTGTTTCCTATTGCTGGTTATAAATAACATATGATGTCGCGTGGCTGCAGTAATGGCCACGCGATTTTGAAATTCCGAAATTTTAACAATTAAATCTGGAGGGATTTTCTGTCAAAACTGGCTGGGTTCCGAGATTTGTTCCTGAGTCTCTTGGATCATGGCCGTTAAGCAGCTTGATCAGGAGCCAGAGAGGCCGTTCATGGGCGATGACTTGGGGTCTCGTTGGGGTGGGGAGGAAAGAACCGGCTCCACCCCCATCCCGTGAGACCCAACATGTCTCATTACTGCGGACCCAAACCTGACTGTCCAATGGCCTCTGGAGGATGGTGGCCACCGAGCTGCCAAGGGGGAGCAGGTAGGGACAACACCCTTTCCTCCTTGGGGTGACCTGGTGACAGTAACTTACTGTGGGGTCCGGACGCATTTCTGCCAAAAGCCGCTGAGTTTTGAGATTTGTTTCTGAGTCTCTGGGATCATGGCCATTAAGCAGCTTGATCAGGAGCCATAGAAGCCATTTGTGGGCGGCGACTCGGGGTCTCATTGAGACGGGGAGGAAAGGGCCGGCTCCACCCCCATCCCATGAGGCCCCATGTGTCTCGTCACTGAGGGCCCAAACCTGATTGTACAGTGGCCTCTGGAGGATGTGGCCACCGAGCCACCTAGGGGGAGCAGGCAGAGGAACAACACCTTTTCTCCCTGGGTGGCGCAGCAACAGTAACCTACTGCAGGGTCTGGACACATTTCTGCCAAAAGCCGCTGGGTTTTGAGATATATTTCTGAGTCTCTTGGATCATGGCCATTAAGCAGCTTGATCAGGAGCCAGAGAGGCCATTCGTGGGTGATGACTTGGGGTCTCATTGGGGTGGGGAGGAAAGGTCCGGCTCCACCCCTATCCCGTGAGACCCAACATGTCTTGTCACTGCGGGCCCAATCCTGACTGTCCAATGGCCTCTGGCAGATGGCAGTCACCACGGGCCTCCAAGGGGGAGTGGGCAGAGGGACAGCACCCTTTCCCCCCTGGGTGGCCCGGCGACAATAACCAACCGCGGGGTCCAGATGCATTTCTGTCAAAAGCTGCTGGGTTTCGAGATTTGTTTCTGAGTTTCTGGAATCATGGCCATTAAGCAGCTTGATCAGGAGCCAGAGAGGCTGTTTGTGGGTGGCGATTCGGGGGTCTCATTGGGGTGGTGAGGAAAGGGCCGGCTCCATCCCCATCCCTTGAGGCTCCATGAGTGTCTCATCACTGCGAGCCCAAAACTGACTGTCCAGTGGCCTCTGGAGGATGGCGGCCACCGGGCCACCAGGGGGAACAGGCCAAGGCACGAAACCTGTTCCCATCTCGGTTGGCCCAGCGCCAGTAACCTACTGCAGGGACCAGACGCATTTCGGCCAAAAGCCGCTGGGTTTCGAGATTTGTTTCTGAGTCTCTGGGATCATGGCCATTAAGCAGTTTGATCAGGAACCAGAGAGGCCATGCCTCCAATTATATAGCTGAGCCGGAGGTGGTTTGTGGGTGTGTCTCCCACATACCTAACTTTTGGCCATTTACTTTCTTGGTAAACTTTGCTCCAAGTTTTTGGGGTCTGGCCAAAGGCACAGCAGCAATTTTGGGGTATCTGGAAGTCTGAAGGCGCCATCAGGCTGCTGATGCTCTCGCCTCACAAGTACAGATTGACCTGCTGGCGGCACCATACCCCCGTAGAATGATCTCTCTTGTCTGTGGTATTCAGACTAACTGGATGAGGAAATGTAATTTAATAAAAGGTGGGTGTGTATGTCCAGATCGCCCTTGACCCCTGAACTTAGGAAGGAAAACAGAGAAGAAAATAAATCAAGGGGGAGAGGAAGAAGGTGAGAAACAGAAGTAATGTGGGAATAGGGGCCAGGACTGTAGTTACACTGATGCTTGGGAGAATGGTACAGCTATATATTCAAAACAGACTCAACAACTCTGAAAACATGTGATCTAAGCTGCAATCTCAGTACTTGGTAATGTGCCGGTCAAGGGGTGTGTGTGTAGAGGAGAGGAGTTAGGGTGGGGGAGATGGAGTATGGGAACACTGATGGAAGGAATTTGACATTGGTACTGGGATTGGTGTTGAACTAGTATATGTCTAAAACTCTCTGTAATCAATCAACTTTGTAAATCAAAGGTCTTTAAATAAAAATAATTGAAAAGAATAAAGGTAAAAGGCCCTCCCGTTGATCGTCGATTTGCTCGAGCGGGCCCAGTAACGTCTCCATTGGAGATTTTGTTGTTACTGTGTCTGGCATATCGGATACTCTCGGTAGCTTGCCGGGCTCTCCGAGAGGGGCGGAGGAATCGAACTCGGGTCGGCCATGTTGGCCGCTTGTAAGGCGAACGCCCTACATTGAAAAGAATAACATCTACTATATATACCACTTTATGTTTTCTCTTTTTAAACTCAAAATTGTGTTTGTGTGTATGTGTAACTAAAAGCTTATATCCAAGGAACTCTAAAGTTTCCCATAAGTTGTGTCATAGGCACAAATGATCCAAACCACTGTTCTAGTTGATTCCTGTGGTTGCCGCCTCTGCTACTTCCATCTATTCAGCTTGTGGTTTTTTTCAGGAGAGAAAAACTTACTCGATTTACAAGGTTATGGCCTTACTATCTTACAACCAAACTTGACCGCCCCTAGACAATGCCACGGATCTTCCAACTCTCAAAGAAAGAAGACGTCATCTCAGCTGTCTGCGGTGTCCGCGATTTCTGCCACCTGCATCATGCTTCAGGCTGCCCTCTCCCCTTTGCTGCTTCCTACTCAGCAGTTGCGAAATGAGAAAAGTAAACTGACCTGGATTTTCTGAGAGGCACAATTTTCCATCCAGCTTCAACCGCCTTTGTAGTTGGCACTTAAGACCTAATGAAGTCTTTTACAGCAGTTCCTCATTTAAGCATTACAGCTTGTGTGTGTGTGTGTGTGTGTGTGTGTGTGTGTGTGTGTTTTGGGGGGGGGGAGGGTAGCCCACACCCGTTAATGCTCTCGGGTAACTCTTGGCTCCGGTACTCAGCAATCACTCCTGGCGGGCGATCCTGTGGGATGCTGGGAACTGGCCCTGGGATGGCCGCATGCAAGACAAATGCCCATCACACTGTACTATGTCTACGGCCCTAAAGCAAAACTTTTTCAAAAAGTAGAATAGTAAATCGTTTAGCAGTATTTATCGGCCAGTAACTATGTGCCAAGCACTGTTATAAGCACTGAAGACAAAGAAGGGAACAAAACAAACATAACAAACTTTTCGTTTTCGCTGGGAGACGGGGCAGATCTTGCAGTGCCTGGCAGATGAGAGGGAAAACTTGGGATTTTTTTTTTTTAATTAAGGGGAAAGGAACAATCAAGGCTTCGGAGCAGTGGAGTGTTCTACCTTCTAGTTTACAGATTAGGGAAGTGAGGGAGTACTCTACCATACGTGCACTAGTACGCTTTGAACAACTCTCTGGAGTTCCTGCAATTCATGTCGTCAGAAGGAAAAAAGAGACGAACAGCGGCAGGTGTTGATCTGGGGCCACTAATCCAGAAACACGAGTGGGCAGAAATGAAAGGGGACAACGCTTAAGAAAATGAATACAGAAGAAAGCAAACTACCTCGGAATCCACCTTAACCCAAGCATTCATAAAAGAACGATTCCGCGGAGTACCCGTGGCTACATTCGGACATTTGTCGCCAGAGAAAGCCGAGCCAAGGGTGCCCCAAACCCAGCCGGGTCTCAGCCCCGCGACTGGCAGACGCCCCCTCGGCGCCTCCGGAATCGGGTCGGCCCCGAGCTGCCCCGAGCGTGGCCCCGCCCCGCCCCCGCCCCCCGCCCCGCCCCGCCTGCAGCTCGCCGTCGGGGTTGGTCCGGACGGGGGCGGCGGCCGCGGTGCCCGGAAGTGCGGCTGACGTGTACCGGCCGCGCTCGGAATTGTGGGCACTCGACTAATGGCGTCGGCGAGTCTGGGGGGCCTGGGGAGCCAGCGCTGAGGCTTCTGGCCGGACTGGTTGGTGGCGCCCGCGGTGGCCGGGCCCCGCCAGAGCGGGAGGGACTCGCCCGCCGGGTGGGCTCCTCGGCCAGCGCCCGCGGAGTCCGGCGGGGCGGGGGGGACCTGCGGGGCCGCCGCGAAGAGAAGTCCGCGGAGTTGCGGGGAGGCTGCGGGGGGCGCTTGGGCACGCTCGGGGAGGGGGCGCTGCCCAGGCCCTGCAGAGCCCCGGAGGAGGCGGGCTGCAGGGAGGGCCCGCGGTTCCCGGAGAGGGGCTGCCTGTCGCCCCGGCGAGGTGACAGAGCCGGACGACTCGGTTTGCGACGCGCAGACACCGACTGGACTGGGCGGATCATGTCCGGCACCCACAGCCCCGAGGCAGTGAAGAAACTGCTGGAGAACATGCAGAGCGACCTGCGGGCTCTGTCCCTGGAATGCAAGAAGAAATTCCCACCTGTCAAGGAGGTAAGCTGCGAGCTGGAGGCACTGTCAGCGGCGCCGGCTCCGCTCGGCCCCCGTCCTTTGCTGCCCTCCTCCCGTCCTGCCGAATTTCCATCTCTCCCTCACCGGCCCAGTGTTTCACTGGCTCTTGCCAACAGTTTTCTTCCGAGAGGGGCGAGGCGTTTGGGTTTTCCCCACTCCACTGCCCTTTCGACTTCGGAATCAAGTGCGTGGAGGGAGCCCATTCACCTGGTTCAGCGGGGCCGTGTACTCGCCGTATTTCTGTGCTTTTTTTGCACACTCGAAACGGGTAAACCGGAGCGGACAGACTCCTCTTTGCTCTGTTTCTAAGCTAATAGGCTCCGTGGTGATAGATTTTATGCTTCTCACGCGAATTGTGTGTGTGTATTCGTAGGTGTACGTTGCGAGCATTCCCCCACTCCCCACCCCCTGTAATGCGTCTTAATTCTTGTTCACTTCCAGGAAATATTAATCAATTTCTGTCGACCTAGTTTACGACAGATAGTGAAGATGTAATATCTGAGAAGCCTTACCGTGAGGCATACGGTGGTGGGAAGTTGGGAGCCCTGAGAATGCACTTGGATTTAAGCGCCAGCGATACAGCTTAGCCACTTGGAACTTTGATTTTCCTTGGGCTGGCTGTAAAGTAGCCTTCGAGAGTGGGTTTATTAAATTCCGATGGGACTCTCAGCAGCGCAAACTAGAGGTTCAGGTTCATGGTATACGCAAAATGAAAATTCCCAAGACCTCCTGAATTGGAATTTCTGACGTTTAGTCACTATTGAATTTTCTCGCCCATATTTTGCGGGGGTGGGGTGAGAGGTGTAACTGGGCAGGTGTTGGGCCACACCCAGTAGTTCTCAGGGCTTATCCTGGCTCTGCGCTCAGGGATCACTTCTGCGGTCGCGGAGATCATTTGTAGTATTGGGGATTGAACCCGGATAGGCTGCGTGCAAGGCGGCCGCTTAACGCCTGTACTATTCCTCTGGCCCATTTTTTCCTCTTAAAAATAAAACAAATACTCTTAAAAAGTGCTGTCTAAGTTTTTCATTCTTGAAAAAGAGATCTCAATGACTTTTTATAAATGCAGTTACTTATACTTTTTAATTAATATAGTTTGATATACCTGTTTTCCCTAAAACTTGACCAGGGGAGTTTGAAATATCTTCATGCGCAAATGTTTTGTCTTTATTTTTATAAAGATGGGAACCAGATGAGTCACTTTTGGAAGGATATGTTAGGTTTTTATTTTTAGTATTCAGTAGTTTTGATGTCAATTATATTTCTATAGTCTGTTGAAAGTTAGAGCAAGTGATTTTTCTCTTTTTAAAATATATTTACTTCTTTTTTAATTAAGACACCGTGATTTACAAGTGTGTTCATAGTACAGTTGTTTCAGGAATACAATGTTGCAACACCTTTTCCACCACCAATGTCCCAGGGCCCCTGCCATCCCTGAGCCTGTCCCCTTAGCAGGCCTATGACAAATATATTTCACTTTGCTTGCTCTAACAAAACTTAAAAGAAATGGCAAATGGAATTATCAAAATAAATCAACGAAAGTCAATTTGCAGTGATTAATTGTTATGTGATTTTATCTATGTAAATAAGGAAATTCAAATCATTTAATACAGCATAGTATACTTCCTATGTTCTTTGGGAGGGGGTGTGCCACACCTGGCAGTGCTCAGGTTTTACTCTTGGCAGTGTTTGGGGACCATATGGGGCGCTTGGGATCAAACCTGGGTCAGCCACATGCAAAGCAAACACCTGGCCTGCTGTACTATCGCTCAGGCCCCTGGTATCCTGACTATTCTCATTTATATTAAGTTTAAAACTCTGGCATCTAATGCGTATGAGCAAGTAATTTTCAAGCTAATTGAGCTGCTCTAGCTGTAAGAGAAATGCTTCTGTTTAGAAAATAACACACCATATTTTATTTTGCATTTCTAACAATTTTTTGTTTTGTTTTGTTTTGGAGCCACACTTGGCTGTGTTTAGGATTTATTCCTGGTTCTATGCTCTGTCCTACCTGGAGGACTGAGGGTGGGGATAGGCAATTGAATCAGAGTTGGCCATGTGCAAGGCAGATGCCCTCCCTGTCTGGCCCCCAATTTTAACAATTTATCTAGTCCATGTTCTTATGATTCATATGAAAAATGTGGTTACTCTTATGACATTCTTCTACTCGTTGACTTGGGAATTTGTCATTTATTACATTTATATGTGTTGGGAAATATATTTAGACTTACAAAACAGGCACTTTACAGAGTTCTAGAACTTAACCCAATTCTAATGTAGGAACTTCCACCAAAGTTTATTAACATTTTATTTGGATACTCACTAAGACCTATTTAGTAATTACACCTAATCGTTGAGAGAATGGCAAAAGTAAGTTTTGATGTGATTATCTGATAATTTTGAATATGGTGCATGCTCCATAAGAATTTGACAGTAAGAACCTTAACTCATTAACCAATGGCATTCTGATTTACTTAAAACCCTAATTTAGGAATTAAAAAATGAGCTTGACTGTACTATTGTTTAAAACAAGAATGATGGATAAGGGCTCAGCAGTAGAGTGCCTGCCTTATATGTGTGAGACCCTTGTTTCCATCTCTGGCATTCCAAAAAGGAAAGGAATGGGAATGGGGGAAGAAGAATGAAAAGAAGGAGGAAAAATCAAGGATGAAATCATTAGCTTAAGAGTCATGGGGGGGTGGGGCTGGAGCAGTAGCACAGCGGGTAGGGCATTTGCCTTGCACTAGAACAACCCGGGTTCGATTCCCAGCATCGCATATGGTTGGTTCCCTGAGCACCGCCAGGGGTAATTCCTGAGTGCAGAACCAGGAATAACCCCTGTGCATCACCGGGTGTGACCCAGAAAGCCAAAAAAAAAAAAAGTCATGGAGAAAGCCTTGACTTTCAAGAAATACTTAGCTTCAGTTAAATTTTTCTTGGTAACTAAGTAAAGTAATTTTATCATATTTTATATGTAGCATTATCGTATTCAATATTTGATTTGTTCTTTAAGAAACTGCTAAGTTATAAATTTTCTTTTTCTTTTTGGATCTAGGTAGACACCATAGCAAAGCTTTCTTAATTAAGTAAACGGTTTATCTGTCTATAGATTTGATTGATGGTTAACACTCTCCACTATCTTCAATTACTACTTGACAAATACTCATTCTGAACTATTGTGACCTCTTAGGAATTTATACAACATAGTTATAATTGCATCTGTGCTTTTTTGAAGGAAGGAATGTTTCCTTCTACAGTTTGTGTACACAATTGCATTTGTGTAGAAGGAATGTTTCCTTCTACAGTACTTTTTAAACATGGCAGAATAGGAGCTGGAGAAATAGTACAGGAGACTGAACTGAGTTCGATCCCTGGCACCACATAATAAATAAAACAAGGTAGAATAAAGATTAACATTTTATTTGTAGTTTTAGTTTTTAGTGACCCTACTAATATAAAAATATTAAATAAATTTTAACATACTTTTGTAGTCATGTTCCTGGGCTAAATGAATTATTTAATAACACTTTTAATAGTATTGGTGCAAAGAATTAGAGGGGATTGAGATTGAGACAAAAATGACAATTAAAAAAAGTAATCATCTCTCGCATTGAAGTTGCATTTGAAGTTAACAAGATGTTGCTTTGTGTTGTGATAGATGGGTGAAAGAGATTAGAAATTTAAGCAGGTAAAATTACCAGGCTAGGGACTGGAGTGATAGCACAGCGGGTAGGGTTTTTGCCTTGCATGCAGCCGACCTGGGTTCGATTCCCAGAATCCCATATGGTCCCCTGAGCACCGCCAGGAGGAATTCCTGAGTGCATGAGCCAGGAATAACCCCTGTGCATCACCGGGTGTGACCCAAAAAGCAAAAGCAAAAAAAAAATTACCAGGCTAGGGTAACCTGTTATATAGGGTAGAAAGAGAAATCAGTGATGCCTTAAAATTTTCTGACTTGGGAAACTGGATAGGTCACTGAAAAGAAATATAGCAAGTAGAATGTTTCGGGGGAAATGAACATACTAAGGTTCTTGTACGACAACCAGATGAAACTACAACTAGTGTTTAGTTTTTTGAAAAGAATTATTTTGCGTTCAAGAGGGAGCTCTGGAATCTCAGTGTTGTGAATATCCATTTACACTTGATAGATAGCAGAAACAATAGGAGGAGATCTGATAGGCCAAGTGGAATAGTGAAGCTTTCGGGGTTAAAGGTGGAACTTTGGGAAATAGCTCTAAAGGGGAAGAATCTTGTTATAAGTCGAATTTTATGGAAGATAGTCTTACTCCAGGCTCTGCTCTCAGAGATTGTACTTCATGGGCCCCAGGGAACAAATGTCGTGCCAGAGATTGAATTTGGGTCAGCTGTGTGCAAGGCAAGTGCCTTACCTGCTGTACCATCTCTCTGGCCCCAGACTAATTCATGTTTTATGTACTGAAATGTTTCTACAGTTTATTTAGAACTTAGCAGCACTATCTGAAGCAGTATGAAAAGTGGGGTAGAAGGGCCAGAGCAATAGCACTGCAGACAGGGTGCTTTGCCCTACATGTAGCTGACCCAGATCCAATCTCCAGCACTGTATGTGTCCCCTGAACCCCACCGGGAGTGATACCTGAGCACAGAGCTCAGAGTAAGCCCTGAGCACCATTGGGTATCACCAAAAACCAAAAAATAATACTGTCAATTGAAAAATAAAGTGGGGTAGAAAGTAAAAAGGCATTTGCTCTAGACTTTCTCTCCTATATAATGAATTTATATAGGATTTGTGTGGTTGTGTATTCATGCGGGTAGTTTTGATTTTGACTCAGTTGTTTATACTGCTGTTGACTGCATTTCAGAAAAGACACATTAGACTCCTAAGGTTTTGTTAAATTCATTTTCTTGTTGCAAATATTTTTATGTCATCTTCACGATTAATAAGCAGGGGCCAGAAGAGATAGTACTGGGGTTAAGGTACATACTTTGCGGTTCCACTGGGTGCTCCCCCAGCATGGCCTGGGTGGCCCAGGTAAACCGTGGCATCACAGGGCCTGAGCTGCACTCCTCAGGCCCTTGTGCTGAACGCCACTTCCTACTGTTGGAAAATCACCAAAAGAGGGTCCCGAACCTCTTGTTCCCTCCTCCATCTTATCTCCCGAGCACCCTTCTGAGGCAGCTGCTGCCCGAAAGTCATAAGCAATAACTTTTTCACTTGAATTTATAGGAAAATTTTATTATTTTATTGCAGTGTTCCAAGAGCATTTTATAATATATTAAAAGCTTGTGGTGAGTCTATAACATGTTTTATAAATGAGTTATTTTTGAAAGTACCATACCCACTGGAGTTGAGGAATAAACATAAGCCTATTTTTTACTCTATGATATTTTCACCCTATGTATGAATTTTAAAATATCTCTTCCCCCACTCCCTTCCTTTCCCTTTGTTGCTGCTGTTGTGGTGGTGACCAGGCATCTCTCACCCTTGGTTGTGGTGCTCACCTGGATTGTAAGACTTGGTTGTAGTGCTCTGACACTTGACTGTGGTGCCGGTACTCATGTACTTCTGATAACATGTTCATTCTGTTTTTCTCACATGGCTACAATGCTCACCCTTGTGCTCCTAAGGGCTCCTCAACTGGCTGCAATGTTTGCACATCTTATTAGTTGCTGTGCTTGCACACACTGCCCTTGTTCCCAAAACACCAAATTCTGTTGTTGTTCTGGGTATCCCAAATAGAGTTGTTGGAACCCTGCTTGACACATGTGAGCAGCACTAGGGATCAAACTCATGACAAGGCAGGTGCTATTAGCCACTGAGCTGTCCCTAGATTCGCTAATTTGTAGAAAATGTAGAAAAGTCATAGAAGAGTAATGTAGGAAAGTAATAGAAAGCAAAGATCAAAGTAATAGAAAAGTTGTTGGACACCCTTGGTTTGTCCTTGCTCCTCCTGCAGTGAGCTTAGGTGTGTTGAGTTACTCCCACCGCAGTACTCCTGAGGCACACCCAGTTCCATCAGGCACGCCTAATTCTATATTGCTTTTCTCCTTCCTTTATGTCCTTGATGAAATGGAAGAAATAAAATCATTGTTCCTGTCATGTAAACCAAAAATGAAAACATATTTTGTTTATCTATTTTTTACTTTTTTAATGGAATCACTGTGAGATAGAGCCTTACAAAGCTGTTCATGATTAGGTTTCAGTCATACCGTGTTCCAGCACCCATCCCTCCACCAGTGTACATTTCCCAGCACTAGTGTCCCCAGGTTCCCTCCCATCATCCCCCACCCCCTTCCTAGCCTACCTCTATGGCAGACACTTTTCTTCACTCTCGATCTCTCTCTCTCTCTGTCTCTGTCTTATCTGCTTCTCTCTCTTTCTTTCCCTTTCTCTCCCCCTCCCCCTCCTTTGGGTATTGTGATTTGCAGTAGTGGTACTGAAAGATTATCAAGAATATTCCTTTACGGGAATGCCCTGCCACAGAGGCAGGGAGGGATGGGGGGATGGGGGTGGGAGGGATATTATCCATGGTGGTGGAAAATGGGCACTGGTGGAGGGATGGGTATTTGATCATTGTATAATCGAAACCCAAGCACAAAAATTTGTAAATCTACAACTGTAAAAAAAAAAGAATATCCCTTTACCTACTTTTACACTCAGTTCTTCTCCAGCGTAATCTTTCCCAGCAATTACTGTGAAGACATATTTTAAATATGGAATTCTTTTTTCTTTCTTTTTTTTTTTTTTGCCTATCCAGTGGTGCTCAGGAGATCCCAGGACCACTCCCAGTGATACTCTGCCAACTGGACCAGATGGTTCAGTGCTCAGGCCTCGTGATATGGTGCTTTGTGGTTCTTGTGCTATAGGAGGCCACCAGGACCACACTTGATGGTGTTTGTGGGACTCCAGTGCTGGCTGGTGCTTGGGGCAACATGTGGTGCCAGGTTGAACTCATTGCCTTGCTTGTGCACCCCTGAGCCTCGAGCTTGCTCCACAATGCTCTTTCATTTTGAATTGTTGTGGGGCCATACACAACAGTGTTACACAACAGTGTTCTGCCTGTTTCGGCCACAACTGCTCACCGTGCTGGGGACCACGATGGCAAAGCTGCCAGTCTCAAGTAGCAGATTTCTGTGCTATTCAATTATTGCTTTCGATGTAGTGAGTTTAATGGTTAATAATGAGTTTATTAACTTCTAGGGAGTATTCTAGATCTGTTAAATATTCCATAGTGTGGACTTGATTTGTGAATACTTTTGACATTACCTAATATTTAAAAATCGCAAATGTTCAGGCAGTTGTGTCTCCCTGCTGTCTCATGAGTACATTATTCTAGGTTGACATTTATTTGAATTTCACATTTCTTTCTTAGCTCTTTCATGCTATGTCCATTGAATAATTGGACCTCTGGTAAATTTGCTCTAATTTTGTGGTTCTATTGCAATAGATCTTGTGGAAAATATGTTGCTTTGTATATTTTGTTTTTCGACTACATCTGTCAGTGCTTGGGGTCTATTCCTAGTTCTATACTTAGAAGCACCATTCTTGGTGGTGCTCAGTGGATGAGGGATCAGGTCAGGCCTTCTGCTGGTGAAGAAGAACAAAGTATGTTTTTTTAAAGAACAAAGTATGGGGGCTGGAGAGATAGCACAGTGGGTAGGGCGTTTGCCTTGCACGCAGCCGACCCAGATTCGATTCCCAGCAACCCATATGGTCCCCTGAGCACTGCCAGGAGTGATTCCTGAGTGCAGAGCCAGGAGTAATCCCTGAGCATCGCTGGGTGTGACCCAAAAAGCAAAAAAAAAAAAAAAAAAGATTGGAAGTAGCTTCAGGATGAACTTACCCATGGAATAGGAACTAAGCAAAAGAATGACAGAGAAGTGAAACTGTAACCCTTCATGGTATTTTTAATCTATGGATTTCTCTGGGGTTTTCATGTAGAGGGCAGTAACATTCTTCCTTTATTTATTTATTATTTATTTATTTATTTATTTATTTATTCTTCCCTTTATTTAGAACTTTTCATTTATTCATTTAGAAACACTTACTTTGTAGCTGCTGTATGCTAGGCATTAATAATACAGAGAAATGCATGAAACATGTTTCTTACCTTTCTGGGACTTGCATCTAGAATGGAAACACAGGTAGTAAGATGAGTTGGATAAAATATTACAGGTACAAATCATAAGGGGTCTATAAAGATAAAAGATTTTTTTGATAGTTTTCAGAGAAAATAAGAAGGGATGAAGTGATTTCTGACTCTGTTGGTGGTACTGTGAAGGATCAGAATCCGAGGAACCTGTGCGACAGGTCAGCGGCTATTCTCATCTTGTTAAGAGTGCTTTCCTGTCAGCGAAGCAGCATTTGTCCCATTAGATCAGCACTAATTCAGGCTTATATTTTATTTGTGAATTTGCTGGCTTTATAGTCAGAGTTTTAGGAATTTATTCCTGATTTTCTCTATTTATACTGAAAGTTGTCAGTCATGGCGAAGGCCGCTGTGTATAGATAAGAGAAGGCAGCCCTATTAGTTGGTATTTTCCTCCTTTGACAGTTTTTCCCCATAGCCTGTGGGCTCCCTTAGTTTTGGACCTGGTCAACTTGTAGTACATGTTGTGACACACAATAGGGTCAGTCCCTTTTCATCACTGATTCTTCTGCTCAGTCCGTAGAGCTCTCACCCTCCTCTCCTGCCTCCCTTCCCAGCCCTGGGCATTGGCCTCCCCTTCCTCATACCTGTGCCCAAAGACTGGCCCTTCCAGCAGGGCAAGGGTTTTTCCAGCCTGAGTCCAGGAATGGACAGTTACAGGTTCCTGAATTATGCCCGTCAAAGATCAGCTTCCAAGCCTGCGGATGGGAGTTGGCATTGGTGATTTTATTGATTTCTCAATGGGGTCCAGACAGACCTTCTTTTTGCTATAGCAGAAGACACTGGAGGTGAGGGCGTCACCTGAAGCCTTAGCATATTCATGTCTGTGTCACAGCAGCAAAAGAAAAGCTCATTTTCCTTCTAAAAGTAGGTATCCTTACCTACTCAGTATTAAGTAACAATAGTGGTGGTGAATGCTGGGCAACCATTGAAAAGCTGAGGTCGTGTATTGTAGAGTAAGCCTATAAGTAGAGAACGCTGTAACTTTGATAGTGAAGACTTTGAACTAAGGTATATAAGTGGTGTTTGGAAAGAAAAAGAGTACAAGGTATATATACAACATAGCTTTGTGTCTGATTAGACTTGTGAGATGAGAGAGAAAACACAAATGTCTGGCCAGTGACCTGGAAGAGAATAGAGCTGTTCAGGAAAATAGAGTTTATAGGAAGAAGTGGCAGGTTTTTGTGGGGCCATGTGGGAGTGACGTGGTGACATCTGACATCTGCTTTTTAATACCCTTAAGATTGCTTTTAAATTTAGCTTTAAAAATTTTATAGTGTAGGTGACTGGTAAGGGACAAGACTATAAATTAGATGTCATCATTTTTTTTTTTTTTTTTGCTTTTTGGGTCACACCCAGCAATGCACAGGGGTTACTCCTGGTTCATGCACTTAGGAATTACTCCTGGCCTGATTGGGGGACCATATGGGATGCTGGGAATCGAACCCGGGTCAGGCCGCGTGCAAGGCAAACGCCCTACCCGCTGTGCTATCACTCCAGCCCCTTTATTTTTTCCTTTTTTTTTGTCATCACTTTTTCATTGAAGTGATGTGCAATTCAGTGAAGATGTACAATTATAAGACTGTTCAGGAAGCGCGTGTTGAGTGAGAAGTGAGTCCAAAATATTTAGGTGGTCTTGAAAGAGGATCAAGAACTCATATTTACCTTTCTTTGCCACTAGTCTCCATATTTAGAATTGCTAGGGTAGATACTGAGAAAGAGAAAAGCTATTTCTTGAGATTAAAATTTTAGCACTAAGCTTACTTTTCTCAACTCACAGATTGTCCTCTGAACTAGAGATCCGAAACTACTGGCCTTGGCATGTGTTTCCTATCCAAGTCTGTAGAACCAGCAACTTTTTATTATTTATTTATTATTCAGGGGAAAGTTACGATAATTCTAATTGAGAAGTTCTTCTATGGGTACACAAAGTCAGAGCAGGATATCAAAGTGGGAGATTCTTTTGAAGCAAGAAGTTAAAGACTACTTTGTACAAGTCTGAGAAATGGAAGGAAAACCTAGTTTGAATACCTCCATTCCTACAGGACACTTCCATTCCTACAGGACACTTCCTTACTCTGTGATGCTCAGAGTTTACACCTAGCTCGGCTCGTCACTCCTGGCCTTGGCTGCAGAAACGATGTGTGGAACTAGGGATCCAACTCAGATTGGCAGTGTACAAGGCTCAGAAGGTTTTTGTGCTTTTGGTTTTGGTCTTTTTTTTTTTTTTTTTGCATTTCCAGGGGCCTCTCCTTATTTTTTTCTGACACTGGTTCACTGGTTTAGTGCTTGGGAGGATACTGTGCTCCTTTGACCCTGTGGTGCCAGAGATTAGTAGGGCTACCTTGGCAGTGCTCTGGTGCCTCCAGAGCTGTGCTGATGATGCCCAGGATTGGAACGGAGTCATTTACATTCAAATCATGTGCCCTTAACCTTTGCCTATCTCTGGACCCAGGATCCCCACCCCCCATTCAGCTGTGCAGGGCTTATTCCTGGTTGTTTGTTCAGGATCACTCCTGGCAGTGACCATAGAGGTGCCAGGGATTTAACCTGGGTCAGCTGTGTACAGGTAAGCACCCAGACCAGGACTCTACTCTCCCTGACTCCAGGATTTTTTTTTAAGGCTTTTGGTATTTCTGTTATGTCCTAGCTGGAGCAATAGCACAGTGGTAGGGCGTTCGCCTTACAAGCGGCCAACATGGCCGACCCGAGTTCGATTCCTCCGCCCCTCTCGGAGAGCCCGGCAAGCTACCGAGAGTATTCGATATGCCAAACACAGTAACAACAAAGTCTCCAATGGAGACGTTACTGGGCCCGCTCGAGCAAATCGACGATCAACGGGAGGGCCTTTACCTTTACCTTTTACAATTAATCAGAAAAGTGGAAGTTTTTCTCTAAAGAAAAATGTTTATTTTTTTGTTTGTTTTGCTGGCTGCTATGCTCATTTTGGAAAATTTTCTTTTCTTTTTTATTTTTTGTCGGTGTGGCATATCTAGTGATGCTCAGGAGCTACTCGCAGTTTGGTCCTCAGGATACTCCCAGGAGTATTGGCAAGATTGTGTAATATGGAACCCAGGACTCCTATATGTGCTTCAACTCTTTGCTCTATCTTCCTGATCCCAGGACATTTCTTTTTCTTTCTTTCTTTCTTTCTTTCTTTCTTTCTTTCTTTCTTTCTTTCTTTCTTTCTTTCTTTCTTCCTAAATTTTTTATTAGTGAATCACTGTAGGGTATAGTTACAGACTTTTAAACTTTTTGCTTGCGTTTCAGTCTTAGAAAGATTGCACTTATTTGTGGAGTATAAAGTAACAGAATGGGAGACTAACACCCAAGAACAGTAGAGATAAGTACCAGGAAGATTACTCCACAGCTTAGAAGCCATCCTCACATGCTGGGGGAAAAGGCAGCTCAGATAGAGAAGTGACTACCAAGTAAAGGGTGCTAGGAGGGCCTGTTCAGGATGGGTGATGCGGGCTGAAAGTAGACTATAGAAAGTAGACTATAGACCGAACATTTAATACCTCTACTGCAAATCCCAGGACATTTCTATTTGTTAATGTTAGTAAAGTAAGTTGTAGTGTATGCCTTAGTTTCTTAGCTTTGAGCAATAAAAGTTTTCTCTGGCTCATTTAAGCAGAAATGAAACTTACTGATTAAAAAATCTTGAGTGGTTCACAGAATTAATAGAAAGCTGAATCTAGCAACATGGGGGCGGGGGGGGGGGGGAAGCACAGGAACAAATGGAGGCTTACAGAACTGCAGCAAAATTAATGGCCATTTCTGCCATCTCTGCTGAGCAGTGGCCGTCTTGTATTTCACTACTTTGCCCTGGCCACTACTCCATGTCATTGCTCCTTTTACTGTCCTTGGAATCTAGATGTTACCTCCACGTTGTCAAGAAGAATTAAGAACTTGTTTTCTGCTTTTATATGCCATTAGACTCGATATTCGAAACTGGTGGGTTTCTGTCTGAATACTCTTAGCTGCCAGGACATGTAGTAAAGCAGGGTCTAGCTTTTCAATTTTCAATTGTGGAAAATAAAATCCTTCTTGCACGGAAGCTCATTAGGCTGGGAATTCACTAAACAAAGGTGAACTTTTCAGATGCTTGGAAGCCAACAAATAAAAATGTTTATTTTTTGTTTTGTTTTGCTGGCTGCTATGCTCATTCATTTTGGAAAATTTTCGTTTCCTTTCTTTTTTAGGCTACTACACAGAGTATGAACTGCCCTGTGTTATTCTATTTAGAGCACATATGTTCTTCCACAGTTATTTTTAAACCTCTAGTGCCTGCTTATCATTGGCCTTAGAAAGCAGAGCCAACAAAATTAATGCATGGGTAACACATAGGGAAAACGTGCATACAACTTATGAGTATTATTTATGGAGATGTAGCGAACATTAGAAAATAGGCATATTTTTAATAGTAAAAAAGTTTGATTTCTAGTGATGGAATTATATCAATTTATATCTTAATGGTCCATTTAAAGTATAATGTTGGACCAGAGAGGCTGTGCAGGGGTTAAGGCATTGGCCTGGCTTACATCTGACTTCAGTGTGATCACCAGCACTGTGTGGTTTGCTGAGCACGGCCCAAACAGCCCTTGTAACACAGAGCCAGGTTGAGCCAGGTGTGGCTTAAATTTGCCCCCAAAAGAGCATAGGAAATTAACGTGAACCACACTTGTAATTTACATATATAATTTAAAGATCATTTTATAAAATTGAAAAACAAAACCCCAGGCATTTAATTTTAACACACTTTAGCCCTCAAATTACATATATTATTTCCAGATATAATCAGAATAAATAAGGAAAAATTTACATATCTTTTTTTTAAATTTCTTTTTCTTAAGCAACATCTCAGTATTTTACACTGAGAACACAACCCTATTTAACTAGCACGTGCAGCCAATTGCTATCACATAAACAGCACTGTTCTGTAGCAGTGTGTAAAATGCTGTGTAACTTCTAAGTACTGCCAGCTAAAAACTCTTGAGAGGAAGTATTTGAGACACCCTATGAAAATTGAATGAGTGCTAAAACAACTTTAACCTAAAAATAATAACATTTTCGATTGTCCGTTCTCTTCTAATTCAAAATTGTTTCATTTGATTTTGTGATATTTTGCAGTTTATTTTGATGGTGGAGGAGGGAAGCATAAAATAGGGAGGGGAAATCTATTAATTTTTTTATTAAACTGTTTATTTTTTATTTTCTGAACACTTAAATTTGTGGGGGATTTGGATACTTCAAATGTGCCCTTCGAGAAAGGCAATCATACTGTATTATAAAGTTTGTGTTTGAATAGCCAAATTAATCACTTTGTTTAATTATAACACTACTAGGCTTAATTATCTTGAGTTGAAAAACAAATATGATAGTGACTGTGCTTGAGGTTTTATCATGTGTGATTTTTTTTCTATAAATTTTTGTTGGTAGTAAATTTCATCTCCTAATTATTTTTATTCTTTCAGGCTGCTGAATCAGGAATAATAAAAGTTAAAACAATAGCTGCACGAAACACCGAAATTTTGGCAGGTAAATTTTTGCATTTAAAAACTCAACAATTAATAAGCAAAAGTGTGATCTTAAAAAATAATACAAAAGTATGATCTTAAAAGTAATGTTTTCTGTAATATCTCTTCTTGCTATATTATACTATTCATGGTAAATGAAGACTAACTTATAAACTAATTGAATTTCATAGTGATACTATATATTCCTTTAAATCAAAAAGTCAAAACTTCTTACTCCTTAAAGGAAGGATTTTTCTTACACATCTGCCTCTTTTCAGCCACCTTATACACACCTTAGTCGTAACAAATTAGTTTTTCTTTTTTGGATTGAATTGACTGGAAGATTGGTTCCCCGTTCACCTTCCAACATTTATTTTATCTGCATTGTACTGTAATGTAATGTAAGCAGATCATAGTGTAATATAAGTTTAGTAATACTATAGACTTTTTGAGTCCTGGAACTTAATCTAATCTTGAAGAAAGAATGGGGTTGATTTGGAGAAAAGAATACAAAGATGTCTTCTTAGGTTCTCTTGATTGAACTTGGTTTTTTTTTTTCTTTTTGGGTCACACCCGGTAATGCTCAGGGGTTACTCCTGGCTCGACATTCAGGAATCACTCCTGGCTGTGCGCAGGGGGCCATATGGGATGCTGGGAATTGAACCTAGGTCGGCTGTGTGCAAGGCAAACGCCCTACCCACTGTGCTATTGCTCCAGCCCTGAACTTGGTTTTTTAAAGTGGAATTTTTAAGAATTTTGGGAGGAACCCTTTTGCTACTTAACTCTGTTCTTGCTTTCTTTGGTACCTTCTGTTTGTAACTCAGTAAAGAATGTGGAAAACTAGGAAACTAGCTTATTTTGATAGTATGTTATATATGCCATTATTATATAAAACATCTGCATAGGGAAATGGCCTTTTTTGTATTAGAACAAATTGAGGTAACAAAGAGATTGAGTCACATGGCTAGTGATGGCAGTCACTTAAAATACAGAATAGTTCAGAGTTTGTTTATGTTTCTCCTCTGCAGTGTGCACTATGGTATGAAGGTTCTATGCTGGCTATTTCCTACCCATGTTCATACTGAACCGGTGATGTTTTTCTTTGATCCTTCAGTCTGCATTTTGAACTCTTTTGCTTTTTTGGGTCACACCCGGCGATGCATAGGGGTTATTCCTGGCTCATGCACTCGGGAATTACTCCTGGTGGTGCTTGGGGGACCATATGGGATGCTGGGAATAGAACCCGGGTCGGCCGCGTGCAGGGCAAACTCCCTACCCGCTGTGCTATCACTCCAGTCCCCTGCATTTTGAATTCTTAGAGTGCTATTTATTGACCCCAGAGAATAATAGAGAAACGCTGTTCTTTTGAGTTAACTTACAAAATTTAATTAGTAAATAATATTTGGGAGGGAGGAAAACCACACCTGGTGCTCGGAGCTTATTTCTGACTTTGTGCTCAGGGATCAGTCTTGACAGCTTCAGGGAACCATATGGGTACTGGGAATTGAACCCAGGGCATCTGCATGTAAGGCAAAAGCTCTACCCATTCTACTATCACTCTGGTCCCAGTAAAGAATTTTTTAAATGCTTACTTCCCCCCAACTTTTGAAAAAGAATACCAATAAAGCCATAATTAATAAAATTTCAGAGTTTTAAAAGATGAAATAAATATGTTTGGGAGCAATCTAAGGGTGTGGGTAGCATGGCTTTTACATAGGCTAAGCCAGGTTTGCTTAAACTTTACTCTTAATGTTCTACATTGCATGTGTTTCTCATAGCTTCTTCTTTGACATTGTGTGTTCTGTCAGAACATCAGTGTTGTCGTTGTATTCATTGCATTGACTGATGCTCTGTGAGAATGTTGAGAAAGGGAACAGTGAAAGGATAAAGGGAAAAGTGTTGAATTTGGACAGTGAGTAAGTGGGTTTTAGGAGCTTGCAACTTGGGTGGATTGGCTACTCTGAGATTAAATTCTGAATTGGATGTTTTAAAATTAGAGATATCAAAGGTAATCTTATTAGAATGTCATTATAAATATTTACTTTTCTACCATCACTGCTGATATGATGGTAAGTCCTTAATTACTTCTAGTAAATGTATCTCACGATGATTCATTCAAATAAATACCACATATAAATGAAAAAAATTATTTCTAATAATAGAAGTATACTTTGGATTTGTAGTTGATGGAAGACTTTTTATTGAGAAGACTGGTTTCAGAAAATCACCGTCTATTATAGAGTTTATACCAAAATAAAATGTCTAGTCAGTCTTAAGGATGAGCTATCTCAGTCATTGTTAGTTTGATACACAGAAGGACTGTTAATTTTATTTGAATTCATTTAGTTTTATTCAAATAAATACAAAAGAAATATTTATACAGATACAATTAATAGTTCATGCTTTAGTACCCATAGTATCCAGAGCCATGTTCTTGAGAATATTCTTTGTATTAGTATTTAAACTTTTCCCACTATATCTTTTTAACCAGATATTGAATGCAATTGATCCTAAAGCTTATAGATTTATAGGCCTTTGATCTTGAAAATTAAAGACTTTTGATTAGGAACAGTTAGAATTAGTATGTAGTTTCTAACCCACTTAGTTCACAGTTAATGTGAGGAAAAAAATTACCTTCATTTTATTTTTTTTAAATTCTCAAATACCTCTATATTCAGAAAAGTATCAGAACCCTTAAGTAAGATTAACTAATGATACTAAGAATAGAATTACAGCCAACTTTAGCTTTCTTATATTTACTTTTCAAAGGAAGGCTGATTTGCAGAATAAATCTTTATTTTACATCTTCCCTTCTTTTAAGCATCTTTATTGTTTATTTTTCTTTGTTTTCACTGCAGTCATGAATGCTGACATTAGTGGGAATGCTATGCCAATTAATGTCAGCATCAATTCAGATATACAGATCATTATCTCAAAATTTCCTTTTATTTATTTATTTTTTGCTTTTTGGGTCACACCCGGTGATGCACAGGGGTTACTCCTGGCTCATGCACTCAGGAATCACTCCTGGCAGTGCTCGGGGGACCATATGGGATGCTGGGGATAGAACTCGGGTCAGCCGCGTGCAAGGCAAACACCCTACCTGCTGTGCTATCGCCCCAACCCCTCCTTTTATTTTAAATATAATGCTATGCAGATCAGAGGTGGCAATAGTAGCAAAGGTAGCAAAGTAACAGTTTTTTTCATTTATAAAGCCAAATGCCTTAGACTTACATTTGACTATGAGATAAGACATAGTTTATTATTCCAACATAAATGCACTACAGATTGTCTGAGAAGGCTTGTGTCATACAAAAGTTTTATAGGTAATATGCTTTTTGGATAACTATTTGAAACAAAAATATTAAAGTCTTGATAATCTTTTAAAATTAAAATTGTATATTTAACCCCTACTGAAATCTACAAGAGTTGCATTTACCTATGGTTGCTTTCAGCTACTTTCAGTATTGCATTTCACACAGAAAGTAGTCATGTATGATTTGCATTTTTTTTTTTACAAGGTAGGCATTCAAGTTTATGGATTTTGAGGACCATTACAGTTGATACACAGCCTAGCTATGAAGGCCAGTCAATTTAATACTTGAGTTTCGTGGTACTTGATACCACCACATGGTGCTAGGGATCAAATTTCAGGCTATGTGCATGCCAGGCATAAGAACTATCACCTTGGCCCCATTATTTGTTGTTTTTTTCCTCACAAGATTCCCATCCTTTTCGTATCAAAATGATCTTATTACTTAAAGATCTCTAACAATATTCTTTGGATGTGTGTGTGTGTGTGTGTGTGTGTGTGTGTGTGTGTGTGTGTATGTGATAAAGGTTCTTTATCTGCTGATTTTATTTGGTATATTTATCAGTACATCCACTTGTGATTTACAAACATCTGTAGATTATGTCACTCAACATATTTTTAATAAAAATTGACTTCATCAAATCTCCAGAGGAAGATGAAAAGATGGATAATAAAATTCACCGTTAATTATTAGAAATATAAGAAAAATACTTCACATATGCTTATGCGAGTCATTCTGTTTGCTTTTAGAATCTTTTGCCAGAAGTTTTCCTTTCCATTCACATGCTCGCTGAGGCCAGATTCAACACCTCATTCTTCCTTATATCACTACTTAACATAGTAGACAGGAATGTTGAACTTTCAGTAATTATTAGCTACTAAGTTAGATGCTCCTAAAAGCAAGTTAATCTCTTTGTGCTGTTTCTTCTATTTTTTTCTCTATCTCTCTGTGATTTTACATATTCTAATTACTTGAGTCTGTGAATTTAACTTATGTCAGACAGTAAAAGAAGTAATGAAGGTGACCCTACACAGATAATAAAACACTATGTTCCAAGTGTTTGGAAAGATAAAAATGTTACAAGAAAACTTTTCATACCTTACCCCTGGAAATCTGAAGTTGAGTCAAGGCTGAAAAGTTGTTTAATGAGGTAAATATGTTGTAGAAGCTGGAAGTAAAGGAGACTATTTACTTGAGGTATAAAGCAGTTGTTCTTGAATGTACCATCCAAGCCTTGCCCTGTGGGACATCCTCAGCATCTTGATGGAAAGAGTTTGAATGTGGAGCTGACACATTCCTATTAGTCTTATAAACTCTTCTGACAGCAGTGTTAAACATACATTTCAGTGTACTATCATTTAGGAGATATGCAGAATTCAATGTAGAATACACAGGAGGCTATAAATAATGTCGTGCTTGGTAGTTGATGTAGTGGACAGGGAAAGGTGAAAATTTCATTGCAATATAGTATGTGGGTTTTAATTGTATTTTGTTTTGTTGGATTAAAAAATTGTTTTAAAATTTTTTTTTCTTTTTGGGTCACACCTGGCGATGCACAGGGGTCACTCCTGGCTCTGCACGTAGGAATTATCCCTGGCGGTGCTCAGGGGACCATATGGGATGCTAGGAATCGAACCCAGGTCGACTGCGTGCAAGGCAAATGCCCTACTCGCTGTGCTATCACTCCAGCCCCATTTTTAAAATTTTTGTATCCTGACTTTTATTGTATCTTAAATAATTTGATGTATCTTTTCTAGTTTTTAAAGTTTCTGTATATATATTATTTAGCAAGTGATTGTATCTTGGGCAAGATTCAGTATTTAGAATCAATTTTAGAATAAATTTCTAGAAATAAAATTATTAAATTGAAATGCATTTTGAATTTGAATTCATCATTTTGAATTCATCAAACTTTCTGATAAAATTTTATACTTTTATAACCCACATGTGAATGTATTAGAATATCCTCGCCAAGACAATTCTTCTTTAAAAAGTTGGGTAATTAAGCAGGCAAATAACTTAGTTGACATTTGTGTGGGGTAGGTGGGAGGGGGGTGGTTGTTGGGCCATGCCTGCTGGTGCTGGGACCTACCCCCACTGCAGTGCTTAGGGCTACTCCGGTGGTGCTCAGGGGATTACTGGTGTTCTGGCAGGAATCCAGTCTGGAGTTTCTATGTGTAATGGATGTGCCCTGAACAGTTGAGTTATTCTCTGGCCCTTGGTCATTTCTTTTTGTGATTTTGGCATATTTCCTACTGAAGACCAGTTCTTACATTCCTTTGGGCATTCATTATTCCATCATTATGTTTCTTTATACACCACAGATGAAGAGCGATCATTCTGTGTTGCTCTCTTTCCTTCTGACTAACTTCACTCTGTGCGATAGTCTTCAGGGCCCTCCATGTAGTAGCAAATTTTATGATTTTGTCTTTTATTACAGACGAGTAATATTTGATTGTGTGTATGATGTACCATAAACTAATTCCTTTTTGATATGGTGGACATGTTTTTATTTTTCACACTGTGCTTCAGAAGACTTAGAATGATAGTTTTTTTTATATAAATAATAATAAATCTATAAATAATAATAAATTAATAAATGCTAGTTTTTATTGATCACCAATTTTGTTTAACATTGAAACTTCCTTTTAAACTTTCATATCATAAACTGGGAGGGAAAGTGAAGAAGAAAGATGTTTGGTTCCTTTGAATTAAATTAAAATAGTTTTTAAAAAATTTATTTTTGTTAACTACTTCACATTTCTCTCATCTTGATGTTTACCCAGCAAGTAAACATCAAGTAAACAGGGTAAAGGGGGTAAAGACCATATGTTGGAGGATGAGGATGTCATTCAGATTGTGAAGAAGTGAAACCTTCTTTGACCAAAGACCCTCTCCCAAGCACCTTCTTGTTTTGGTAGCTATTGGATCAGGATTCAGGGGAGGGAGATGGAGGAACCCAAACAGGAAATTCACTTATCTTGGTGTCACCATGTTTATTAAACTTCGTAAAAGATCTGATAGGCTGGCTGGCTATGTTAAAAAAAAATTATCCACCTGATAATTGTCTGGGATCTATACTGGCAGTGTTTCTCAGTGACTCATCTTATTTTATTCATTCTAAGGTGCACGGTTTTTTGTTTTTGTTTTTTTACATTTTAACACCCCCCCTAATTTGTTGTATGTCTTACAATTGATGGCATCTTAGAATCACTGTTGGCCAGATAGTATTTTAGTTGTTTCTTCTGGTTCATGTATGAACTTCTCTGTGTTATAAATATTATCACACTAGTTAAATTATTTACATCGTTGACTTTGCATAGGTTTTCATTGTTATTTAAAACATTCCATGATTGTTGCACAAAAACTTTGCTAGCATCTTGTGGACTTTTTAAAAAAGTGTTAGTATCAAAAGATGCAGAATAAGTGACCTTGGCATAGAATAAAATTAAGAAATGAAGTATCCCCAGTGCTCTTGGTAGGACAAAGACGAAATAGGGAAAATTCTGACTGGAAAGCATTGTATTATATTTTAATTGACCCCAATACTGTTTTGTTATTATGGATCTTTTTTTTGTTTGTTTTTGGGTCACAGCTGGCAATGCTGAGGGGTTATCCTGGCTATACACACAGAATTATTCCTGTTGGTGCTGGGGGAAGCCAGGGATCGAACCTGGGTTGACCACATGCAAAACAAATGCCCTACCCACTGTATATGGCTCCAGCTCCCTATGGATCTATCTTAAAATCACTGTTATGTTAGACTGAAAATAAATTTCTCTCTTCTGTGAAGATCTATCCCTATCCTCATTTATCTTCAGACTTCAAGTAGACAGCTTACTTCAAAGTGCAGAGCATTGGTTCTTCTTAGCTTTTTAATTTTTGTTGAATCCAGGGCTTTTTACTTTAAAGAAAGGAAAACGAAGCAATAATTATTACTCTGGTTTTCACATTCTGGATTTACTATAAGCTGCATATTTTGTACCAGGATCAAATTATTCCCCACAAACTCTGTGATCATTAAGATGCGCAAATGAGAAACAGTTTTAATGCTTTAAAAATTAAATTCTAATTTTATGCTGTTGAAAATTTTAATTTTTCTGAATAACGTTTAATAACCAAGAATGTTCATTAGAGGTAGGGGTACCCTTTCACTTCAGTGATTCAGAAAGGATTGAATAGGGTAGTATAGTACTCACTGCTTTGGAATTTGTTTTAGCTTTGAGGTTACTATTCCAGAATTTCCCAAAGTGAATGATAATGTCTTGCGGGTTGGTACTGATAGTATTGGTAGCTACTATTGCAGAAGGTGTTGGTCATAGCTATAGGTACTATTGGAGGGTGCTTTCTGTTTGCTTAAAGAAGGTAAACTTCTAGAAGGAGCCCTGAGTAATTTGTTTGTTTGGGGGCCATTCCTTGCTCTGCACTCAGGAATCACTCCTGGTAGGCTCAGGAGACCTTGCGGGATGTTGAGAATGGAACTTGGGGTGACCACATGCAAGGCAAACACCTAACGTGCTGTACTCTCACTCAGGCCCTTATGTTCTTTTCTTTCTTCCTGAAAAGGACCTTATAAGTTGGGAATCTCAGCTTTGTTCATTCAAATGTTTTCAAACATTGTTATGAATAGTGTGTTTTTCTGGTTTTAAATTAAAATCTTTATGCACAAGAAAGCAAGGAAACAAGGAGAGGGAACCTTTTTGAGAACATTGATTTTTGCCAGTCATATTTACCTTTCTCTTTTGTTTTTTGTGGAGGGTATCCACATCTGGCAATGATCAGGGTTTACTACTGGCTGTGCACTCAGGGGTCACTCCAAGTGGAGCTTGGGGGACCATTGGAGGGATCAGGATCAAACCCAAGTTGACTCTGCATGCAAGGTATATGCCCTACCTACTGTATAGTCTATCCAGGCTATCTATCATTTGCCTTCTCTGAACATATCTGCATCACTCAATTATGTTGACACACTGAGGGAACTTTGCAGAGTATGCTGTAGAAAATTGTAGTGGTTTTTTTGGGGGCACGGGCGGTTTGGTTTGGTTTGGTTTTTTGGCCACACTTAGGGATGCTCAGGGGTTATTTGTGGCTTTACTCCTAGTGGTGCTTGGGAGGCCACATAGGATGCTGGGGATAGAACCCACGTCGGCCACATGAAAGGCAATTGTTCTACCCACTGTACTCTCTCTCCAACTCCTGAAATTGTTGTTATATCCTATATTAAGGGGAGTTTTGGGAGAAGATTGATGGATTTTAGATGATGACATTAATATTTGTAATATTTTGACACTTTTAATGGTCAATTCATTTTGGTGGGGGAAACATGTTAAGACTAATATTTTTATGTCTTTGTTATGTCTTCAAAAGTAATTGATTAATATAGAACTTTTGAATATATACTAAACACTTGAGCTTAATGTTCTTATGACTTGGAATTGCATGTTGTTTGTCCAAATTTCTTGAGGATGACAAACTTGCCTTATTCATCTTGGGTGTAACTATTCAGTAAATATACATATTGATTTTATTTTGTAAATTCAATTATGCATACTTTAATTTCCCTTTTAAAAAAAGGTCTTTCTTTACTGTGACCAAAAATGTTTGAAAGAATTGGTTTTATTGGAGAAATTAAATTATAATTTTGATATATAGCCTGTTCAATTAATTTGAAGTAATGAAATAGGGTTATGTAAATTTAAGACAAAAATTCTAAGAAGTTCCTGAACAATTTAGAAGTGTGGAATGGTGTTTATATATTCTATTTTTAATTTTTCTTTCTGCTCCAATAGGAATTTGAAGCATCTATTAGAATTTAACTCTTCTTGATTTTAACCCTTGTTGATTTTTACCTTTGTATTTATTTTATGCAAAGTGTTTTTTAATGAGAATTGCTATTACTGATTATATTAGACGTATTCCTAATTATGAATTAGGTTAAATAATTATTTTATGTGTATTCTAAATGAAGTGTTGAAAGAAAACAGCTCCGAGGTTGTTCAGCCTTTTTTAATGGGTTGTGGAACCAAAGAACCGAAGATCACTCAGCTGTGTTTGGCCGCCATTCAAAGACTCATGTCACATGAAGTTGTGTCTGAGGTAATATGAAGATTTTATTTGAACTGTGCACTTAAGAATTAAATTAAGAGATTTGTTAAGAGGGGAAAGAACATAGCTCATACTTGGTTTGAAATAGTTTTATGAGCGGCACTGTGTGTAAAGGACTTAACTTTAGAAGATTATAAAATTGTCTCTTTAAACATTCATAAGTAATGAATACAGATGAAATGCACTTTGTTGGGTTGCAACTAGGAAGTCATAGTTCAAAATATAGATGATAGTTTTGGAAATCAAGTAAATTTTCAATATCATCTAAGATGATATGTTTTTTTTTAAGGTAGAAGAGAAAAACATGACTGCTATCTGGATTATCTGAATTGATCATTTGTTGTTCATTAACTTATGCATGTAGTTTGTCTCTAGTCATGTGATTCTAAAACAAGAAAAAAACTCAGGGCTTGAGTGATAGTACAGCGGGTAAGGCGCTGGCCTTGCATGTTGGCAACTGGGATTTAATTCTCAGCATCCCGTATGGTCCCCCAAGCATTGCCAAGAGTAATTCTTGCATGTAGAGCCAGGAGGAAGCCCTAAGCATCCAGGGATATGGCCACAAAACAAAACAAAACAACCCAAAAAACTAGCAACAACTAAAAAAACACAATCACTATGAAATAGGTGTCTTGTTTTTTTGTGGGCGGAGGGTGGAGGGCATCCTGTTTTCAAATACAATATATGTTAACTCTTTAAAGTACTTTAGAGAAGCCATTCTTTTGCCTTTAATGTATTATATCTATGGGCTGGAGTGATAGCACAGCAGGTAGGACATTTGCTTGCACATGGCCAACCCAGGTTCGATTCTTCCATCCCTCTCGGAGAGCCTGGCAAACTACTGAGAGTATCCCACCTGCACGGCAGAGCCTGGCAAGCTCCCTGTGGTGTATTCGATATGCCAAAAACAGTAACAACAAGTCTTACAATGGAGCCGTTACTGGTGCCTGCTTGAGCAAATTGATGAACGATAGGATGACAGTGCGACAGTGCAGTACTACAGTATTATATCTATAAATTAATAAGATTTCATTGAGTTTGTAAATATATTACTGAGTTGCAGTTTTTTTCCTAAGTCATGGAATAATATTTAAGAAAACAGAAGGGGTGGAATGATGGCTCAAAGAAGTGGAACACATGCTTTGCATGTGGGAGCCCCTGATTCCATCCTCATCACCTCATGGTCCCCAGTCACTGTCAGAAGCAGTACTTGAGCACAGTAGTGTTTATGCTCCCGCCCTTTAAATAGCAGACTCATAATTTGTATGTGCCATATTCACTAATATCAAATGAAATACTTTTTGTAGAAATGAGCTTTAACTTTTGACTGGTATTTTAGAATTACATATTATATATGCATATATCTAAATGGATTATTACTTTTGTGGGGAGGGCAGTGTCTGGTACGTAGTTCAGGGCCTCAAGCATGCACAGCATGGAACCACATTGGTGGCCTCTGAAAAAAATTAATTTTGTATATCTGAAATTAGTTGAAACACATACTTGTAGGTTTAGAAATATGAATTTTATTATTTTAATCAAGAAATTTCAACTAAATTAATGCTTGTATTTTCATATTTGAAAGCCTAAATACTGATTTTATTTATTGATGATAAAATAATAATTTTTTTTAGACTGCAGCTGGAAATATAATTAACATGCTTTGGCAACTAATGGAAAATAGTCTTGAAGAACTTAAGCTACTTCAAACAGTTCTTGTTCTTTTAACAACCAACACAGTTGTTCATGATGAGGCACTATCTAAGGTAGGAAATCTGTCCAAGTTCTTAATTGCTTCATAATACTATTTAAATAAAATGGCAGGAAGAGAAAAGCCTGGTGCTGTTTGCTGTAGCTATTGTGATGATGAACATTGCATGTTGAAATTTTAAAATGAAATCGTTTAATTAAGCAGAATTTCTTGGGTAAAGTTGACAGACTTTGGTGTTAATTGAAAGCGGAGAAAAGGAAACTAGCAAATCAGTTGGAATAGTAGTAGGAATAGTAACAAAGTAAAGTGAGAGGGAAAAATATTTTGAGGCCATTATCCTAGATTTATGTAGAATAACTGCTTTGGGTATTCCCCATAATGCATTTTTGCTCTTCTTTAAAAATAATTTCATAGGCTGATGAGATGCTCAAAGGGCTGGAGCAGATACTTTGCTGGTAGGCGAACTGGGTTCAATCCGCAGTATTTCATGGTTCCCTAAGCACTGTCAAGAACAACTCCCAAGCACCAGCAGGGTATAAGCCCTGAGCACTTCTGGGTGTGGTCGAATAACAAAAATAAAAAACAGTTACATACAATTATGATATATAATCCCATTACTTAAACGTGTTTCCTAATAGTTGGAAAAAAATCTTCTTTTGGCATTTATACTAGATAAGGTGATAGGTATAATTGCCATTTCTCATTTATTTCCAGTTTTTACCCTCTCTGAAACTTCTAACAGTTGTTTTATAATTTCATTGTTTGTTGATTTTTGGGCCACACCTGGCGATGCTCAGGCGTGACACCTGGCTCTGTACTCAGGAACTGTTCTTGGCAGTGCTTGGAGGACTGTATGGGATGCTGGGGACTGAATGATGGTCATCTGTGTATAAGGCAATCACCCTACCTACTCTCCAGCCCCATAATTTCATTCTTTTATTTTTATTTTATTTTGGGCATTGTGGTTTACAAACTGTTATTACTAGGGTATCATGCATTAAAATATTCCAGCACCACACCCTTCCACCCAGTTTTCTTGTTTGTCTCCATCCTTTCTCAGTGTCCCTTCCCCCACCCCATATTTTAATTCTTTGAAGAGTTTTTTTTCTTATAATCTGTTTCAGAAAATAGAGAGTACTGTAGAAAACAGTTTTTACTGAGTAGTTTACTGTTTAAGGAATAGTTATTTCTTAGTAATTATTCTGTTATAATTTGCATGTCTTTAAGGATGAATGGCCTTATAAAGGAGGAAAGTATGTCATTACAACAGACTCTGTGTAATATCACCAGAGCATGTATCTTTCTGGCCTTTTAGTTGTTCATTTGGTGTTCTTAGGTAGTAATGAAATTTTACTTAATTGCCAGTAACTGTGTGTGTGTGTGTGTGTGTGTGTGTGTGTGTAATAACAGATATGTTTCGTTGGGATTTATTCAGGAAGATATGAGGATAGAGAGGGAAGAAGTCCTTGTTCAAGAGAGAACACAGGCTTCTCCAGAGTGGAACTAGGAAAGCAAAGAAACAGAGACAAAGAATAGCAATATGTGTTCAAGGGAGAACGTGGGCCAAAGAACAAGTCAGTGCTTACTTTTTTTTTTTTTAAAGTCCTTACATGCTATATAACATTTTTTATTTATCTTTGTACATGCTTTTGTTATATGCAGTTTGTTTGGTTGTTATAAAATTGTTTTCATTATGGATGTTCATAATTGTGAATGCTTATTTATTTGATCTAGTAAAGAAATAAGAGTTGATTATTATATTTGTTTTAGTATGTTGGTAAATCTGGAAATCCAAAATTTGGGGATGAAAAATAAAGTGTAACAGTACAAAATTGAGGAATAAGGAAGTTTTTGCATAGCGTATGCCTTTTCTTTATGTTGAAATATGGAAAGCAATAGTGGGTTCAAGAGTGTGTCAGTGTCCTTGACACCAATTTCCAAATGGGTTTCGATAGACTTTCCTATACCAGTAAACAGGTCTTGATTGCTGGCAGTATGTCTGAGTATTCAACTTAGTTTAGCAGAGTTCTGACACTGTTGACTTGGAAATATCTTCAGATCCTACAGGTAAGGGATTCATTCCATCTCTCAAGACTGTCCTTCACTTTATATGCCAGCCACATCTGCCCTGCTCTCCCCTCAGCTGAGATCAGAGGTTCCCAGGACTCCTTCCTCAGGGTTCTGTTAGTTTACTGGGGGGGCTCTCAGAGCTAAGGAAATCCATTTGCTCTCTAGATCACTGACTTATTATAAATACTCTGAGGCCAGAGAAGTAGGACCCTGGGAAATGTATGTCCTTTACAGGTAGGCGGCTTGGGTTTTATCCCTGGCTCCAGATGACAGTCCTTTGAGTAAGCAAGGAGTGAACTCTGAACACAGCCCAGAGTAAACCCTGAGCACTGCTAGGTGTGACCTCAAAACCAAACCAGTATAATTCAAGAATAGACAGATTGAAGAGATGCAAGGTAACTGGAAAGTATGCTGAGCTTCTCTGTCCTGTCTGAGCACGCTGCTCTTCCAAAATCCTCACAGGCTCACCAACGCAGGGGCTCTCCAATTAAGACATCTTTAATACTCCACACTTAGGACATTCCAAAGCCTTTGGGAGCTGTGAGCCAGCAGCTATGAAGACCATTTATATATGAGAAATGTTATATATTGGCCATCGGAATTTACCAACTATATGTATTTTTTTACAAATAGTGTTTTAAAGGTTTAACTTTTCCCTAAATTTTTAATGTAACATTGAATTATGTTACCATTATATTTTTTCTCAAAGGATGACCTCTTTTTTTTTCTTTTTGGGTAACACCTGGCGATGCATAGGGGTTACTCCTAGCTCTGCACTCAGTAGTTACTCTTGACGGTACTCAGGGGACCATATGGGATGCTGGGAATCGAACCCGGGTCGACTGCGTGCAAGGCAAATGCCCTACCTACTGTGATCTCTCTCTAGCCCCAAGAATGACCTCTTTTTAAATGATAAAACTTCTAGTAGAACACAGTAGAAAATTTTTGTGACTATGGGATAGGCCAAATTTTTTTTTAGAGCTGAAAAATAAGAAAACCTCAGGATGTGGGGACAGGGAGTCCACAGATTGCTAGAAATGGGCTTTTCTCTAGAATTTATGAAAGTTCTTCCAATTGTTTATAAAACAAATTATTGAGTAAAATTGGACTAGAGGGCTGAACAGATACATTACAAAATAATATATTTAAATGGCTAATGATAAATGGACTGGTTCTGCATCATTAGTTATAAAAAAAAAAAACAGGTTAAAACCACAGAGATGGGGCTGGAGCAATAGCACAGCAGACAGGGTGTTTGGCTTGCATGCAGCCGACCCAGGTTCGAATCCCAGCATCCCATATGGTCCCCCGAGCACCGCCAGGAGTAATTTCTGAGTGCATGAGCCAGGAGTAACCCCTGTGCGTTGCTGGGTGTGACCCAAAAAGCAAAAAAAAAAAGGAAAAAAAGCCCACAGAGATGTCATTATATATCCACTTGAATAGCCAATCATAAGCAGATTAAACATATTTAGGTTAGTTCTTGAAGAAATAAGATAATTCTGAAGATACTCTATTGGTGAGATTGTAAAATTAAAATAAAATTGGAATTCTAGAATTTTTAACTGTTTAACCTATACTATCACTTATACTATCACTCCCTAAGGAAACCTTAATTATGAAGATACATAAAATAACTATGTGAATTGAAATTTAAGAAAGACACTCAAAATTTATTAAGTTAGCAAAATCATAGTTTCTAGAAAATGTGTGGCTACAGATTTTTTTTTGAGGGCTAGACAGATAGTATAGCAGGTAAGTTGCTTTCCCTAGCACCACTTAAGTTCTGCTAAGATCAGTCTGATAAGGCCCCGAAACTAATCAACCAACCAAACAAAAAGAATGTTTGAAATTTTGCATATACATTATGTAGAATTTTAATCATTTCTAAATTGTGAAAATAGTTTCATGGATGACTTTATTCATCAGAACTCATCAGATTATATACTTTATAGGGATAGAGTTCAGGGGTTGGAGAGATATGCTGGGGTAAGGTACTTGCTTTGTACATGTCTGGCTGACCCCAGGATTCCTGATAGTTCAGTGAGCACAACTGGGTGTGGCCCAGACTTCCCAAAAGGAATTCGGTTCATTGTATATAAATTATACCATAATAAATTGGAGTTTAAAAAGGAGAAATGAATGACTCCTTTTACAAAGTTTTAATTTTATTTTTTTGTATGCTTAGCTAATTTAGATAGTTTTTTTCTTGGTACTCCAGTATATTAGTTTTGCGTACTCATTATTTACAAAGCGATTTGTTCTAGGGAGATAAAAGCAAAACATATAACTGTACCATACTAAAAGAACTGAATTTTGAAATATGTTTTTCACATTCCTTAGCTAATAGGTGACTATATATTTATGTAAACATTTTTGTTTTGGTTTCAGTCCACAGCAGGCTATTCTTTGGGCTTACTCCTGACTCTGTGCTCAGGGGTCACTCCTAGCGGGGCTTTAGGGACGTTAGGGGTTCCTGGGATCGAATCCAGGTCGACCCATGAGCAAGGCAAGTACTTTACCAACTATACTATTTCTCCAGCACCATAGTTTGAAGTTTTTTAAAATCCAGAGGTTTTTGTAATTTTATTGTATGTAAGGGTGGGCTTTTATTTTCTGTGATTGAAGCAGAAAAATTCTTTTTTTAAAATTTAGGACACATCAGATAAAAGAAGTAAAGGTAGTAGACATATTCTTCTATTTTATTTCATACTAAATGAAAGTTATTTTTTAGGCAATTGTTCTTTGCTTTCGACTACACTTCACAAAAGATAATATTACAAATAATACAGCTGCTGCAACGGTGCGACAAGTGGTTACTGTTGTTTTCGAGAGGATGGTTGCTGAAGATGAGCGCCACAAAGGTAAAGTGGTAAAAGTTTTGACCTTTTGATAATGAGTAGTTTTAACTTCAATGCTTTCTGTTATTGGTCTTGGAACAGAGACTACTGAAACATTAGAATACTTTTTGAAATGTTCATTTTTTATTTTATTATTTTGCTTTTTGGGCCAAACCAGGCGATGTACAGGGGTTACACCTGGCTCTGCACTCAGTAATTACTCCTGGCGGTGCTTGGAGGACCATATGGGATGCTGGGAATTGAACCCGGGTCAGCCATGTGCAAGGCAAACACCCTGCCTGCTGTGCTATTGCTCCAGCCCCTAAAATATTAATTTTTAAAAAACATTATGGTGTTTGATAATGGAAGTCACAAAACAAATCCCCTCATTTTGAAGTATTTGCAAAATTCAAATAGTTATGTTTTGTACACCTGAAACTAAAATAAGGTTATATTGTCAATTAAATCTCAAAAACTTTTTTTCAAAGTACTTTGTGGGTACTTAGAAATTGTAATGATCTACATATGTAAAGATTAAATTACCCAGGATGTTATCACTCTAAGAAATTCTTGTTTTTAATAAGTTACTAATCCATGCTTGTTTCTAACAAAATGCCTAATTTCATATTGGGTATAAATTTGCATTTTAAACCAATATTATATTGTATTTTAGTTGAATGTTATATGAACTTTTTGTATTTTTTTATCTTTATAATTAAAAATTTAATTGTTCATTAGCTTTTTGCATCTATTCATAAAGTAGATTTTTAATTAGAAAATTACATAATACCATGTTGATTGTGTGCATTTCTTTTTCACTTTAATTGCTTCTTTGAGATAAATTTTTAAGACGTAGACATCTTTTATGCATATTTTATCTCAGCATATGCTTATTAAACTATTTTTACTCACATTGTTTTCTCACCACTTCAAACTCTGATATTATGTACTTAATCTGATTTTTTTTAAATGGCAATATTTGTAATAGTAATAAGCTGTCTACTCTAATTATTTCACTTTTCTTGAAAATAACTATTGGTAAAGATTTTCAGTTTCAGAATATATATTAGAATATTTCCACTTAGGTATATTAATTGTCATCATGTTTTCCTAGGAAAAATGCAGGTAGAATTTCAGAACTTTGGGATATTTTGAAATTGGCTTTTTTTCTTCTGGGGAAGTGTTCTCTCCTGAACATACAGCTCTGTCTCTTAATAAAATTATTTTACTTCACACACACAAATATTATGGACTTAAACTATAATATAAATTGGCATTTTTATAGATTGGATGTTTGATAATTCATAACCTCAATAAAATTTCTTGATTGGCAGTTTTAGCTGTGTACTTCTGAACACTAATATCTCATTTAATATTTTAAACAATGTATTAGATTCCCTTTTAAAAAAAAAGTCATTAAATCAACATTTAAAACAATGGTTTACAGAGAATCATATTTATTCATATTTTTTAAATGCTGATTTGGGAACCACTGTTTCCGGTTCTGGTTGACTCATAGCTAATGCCTGTATAGTGACTGACAAAATTCTCTTGAAAGTGGTGAACTAGTCGAGGAATGAACGGGGTGTTGAATTTTATATTCGTTTGATATTTAAAGGCACATTCAAAAGGGCATGTGATTCCTGAGTGCAGAACCAGGTATAAGTCCTAAGCATGGCCAGGTGTGAGCCAAAAGCAAAAAAAAAAAAAAAAAATGTAAATTTTAAATCCATGAAATAAAATGACAAGAGAATAGGAAAACAGAATATTTAGACAACTATACTAAGTTAATTAAAATGAATAAGATAGTGAAGCATGACTTTTTTGTATTTTGTATAAAATAGATTTCAATTTCTTAAAATTTTGAAGTACAGTTCTAAAATTGTAATTAAAGTTTATGATCCTAAAAATAGATATATTAAATATATTTGATATATTAAACTTATTTTTATAGTATCAACATTATTGTTTGCGTGTATCTTTTAAATAATACACATGAGGTCATTATAAACTGGTAAATCTATCTTATTTTGATTTCAGATATTATAGAACAGCCAGTACTGATCCAAGGAAATAGTAACAGAAGATCTGTTAGTACTCTAAAGCCTTGTGCTAAAGATGCATATATGCTTTTCCAGGTATTTCAGTTGATAAAATTATTTTTATTATAGATACTGTTTTGAATTTTGAATTTTAGGCACTAATTTTTCATTTGGCAGTTTAAAAGTATTTTAAAAAGCATTTTTAAAAGATCCAAAATATTAAAGACCATCCAAGATGAGTGATAAAATGTTATTCTTTGCTGTAAGAAAATAAAATAAATCTAGAACTAGAAAATAGGTATATTGAAGATAACTAGTCATCTCTATGTGCTAACTACTGTGTTGTGGTGCACTTATTGTGTTTATACGGCTTTATGATTCTAACGGGGAGTTTCTATGCTAAACACTATAGAAAAATAGGTACTGAGCTACTGGGAACAATTCTTTCTAGACGTTTTGTTAAAAAGCTTTTATAACTAATCTTTCATTGCAAATAAATTTACTTGCCTTTGGCTATTATAATTTATAATACCAACACTATACAGATAAACTAAGTATTAAGAATTTCTGGTTTCTCTCCCTGTATTGCTCTGCTGGATTTTCCTAATTATGATATGCCCATCACATTCAGAAATGGTTTCTTTTTCATGTCTACATATATATCTAGGGCTGGAGTGATAGCACAGCGGTGGGGCGTTTGCCTTGTGCACAGCTAGCCTGGCTGAGCCGGGTTCGATTCCTCCATCCCTCTCGGAGAGCCCAGCAAGCTACCAGGAGTATCTTGCCCACACGGCAAAGCCTGGCAAGCTACCTGTGTACCATACTCAATATGCCAAACACAGTAACAAGTCTCAAAATGGAGATGTTACTGGGCCTACTCGAGCAAATGGATGAACAATGGGAGGACAGTGACAGTGACAGTGATAACTAGTCATACATAAGAATTTATGTATGAGCAGGGTTTGATTCCTCCGTCCCTCTCGGAGAGCCCGGCAAGCTACCGAGAGTATCTCTCCTGCATGGCAGAGCCTGGCAAGCTCCTCGTGATGTATTCGATATGCCAAACACAGTAACAACAAAGTCTCCAATGGAGACGTTACTGGGCCCGCTCGAGCAAATTGATGATCAACGGGAGGGCCTTTACTTTACTTACATAAGAATTTATTTACTGGGGAAAGTTGAATTAATTAAGTTCTGATATCTAATATAATTTGATATTATATTGATATGTATATAATATTTAGCTTTTATAGTACTTGTCATGAATATCTCTTAACTAGAATACAACATAATCTGCATCGTAAATTTTATTGATTTTGATAAAGGGTAATTTAAGTGATTTTTCATTGATAACATTTGCTTAACACTTATTTGTATACTCTTGTCAATAGTTATAAGATTCTTTAAATGTTTATTTATAGAACTAATCATATACTCTATGAAAATTTGTATTACTTGTGCTTAGTTTCTAAAGTATAAAAATAACTACTACATACAAAAAGAATTTTTGAACTATGAATTTTAAAAAGCACTCTTTATTCCAGCATGTAAATGTGTTATTTAATTGTTGTTTTTGGATTATTTTTTCAGGACCTTTGTCAATTGGTTAATGCTGATGCCCCTTACTGGCTCGTAGGTATGACGGAGATGACTCGAACGTTTGGCCTTGAATTACTTGAGTCAGTCTTGAATGACTTTCCACAAGTTTTTTTACAAGTAAGCCATTTGTAGTATCGTGCAGAAAATGAACCATTAAATTCTTCAGAATTTAAGGAAGCATTTAAATTAGTTTTTCACATGTGAAAGACGCAAAAGGATTATAGTCCAAGATTTAAGCTATATAATAGTTTATTGTTATATTTTGTAACACCTATTGCTTTTTGAAATTTTAATATTGTAAATAATTTCCAGAGATTATCTAGTCAGGTATTTCTTGTTTATATGGAAATATAGTATTTGAGCTGTTTTTATAATAGTTAAAAGCCTAAATAAGTAGTTATTGATTTTTGCTTGTTTATTTTGTGCTTTTGCATAATTCAAAAGGAAAAAAGAAATAGAGAATCCTTATTAAATTTAACATGCATAATAATTAGAAAATGCTTAATAATTTAACATGCATAGTACTTTAAAACAGTTACTGGGTAGGGTGGGGAGGTAAGAAACAATTCAAATTTTTCATTTTATTTTTAAAAAAACTAAAATCCAAAAATGATTACATGTAAGGAAAGGAAACTTGTACTTTAGCCGATAAGCTCAAATTGACCTCATTTCACTTTATACCATTGCAGATTTTATGCCTTTTTTTTGCAAAAAAAAAAAAAACTGGAATGTAAAGATTATGTCATGTGAATGTTTAAAAATAAGTGCTTATATTATTTAAAAACAGGTTGCTATGATTATGCAGTGAACTATGGTAGGTCTTATAGCTACAGATCTAGCTCCTTTTCCTACCTTTGCCTCTAAAGTCGTCTACTTTTATCTTTTATTTTTTATTTATTTATTTATTTTTGCCTTTTGGATCACACCCGGCGATGCACAGGGGTTACTCCTGGTTCTGCACTCAGGAATTACCCCTTGTGGTGCTCAGGGGACCAAATGGGATGCTGGGAATCGAACCTGGGTCGGCCACGTGCAAGGCAAATGCCCTACCCGCTGTGCCCAGGCCCTACTTTTATCTTTTAAACTTACCTACAAAATGTGTTACCCAAGTGCCACAATACCAGGAAGATTCTTTGGCTCAGGGGTGTTCACTGAAATTATTTTTGTGTCATTTATTATTTTTGGTATACTTCAGGCATCTGTTGTTTTTTTGACTTCTCCCAGAGGAGAGTAAATTCTCGGATGTGTACTTTGTTCACTGTTTTGCAGCTATCTTTAATGGTAGCTTAACAGAGGTATTTAGTAAATATTTGAATGACTGAATGAATTAATTGATAAATGAACTTGAATTAGGAATATATTTAGATTTTGTAGAAAATTGTTTTTACATGTTTTATTATGCCAATGAAATATCTATTCTATATCATTTTTCTATTATAATGTAGAAGGAAAGGAAGAGATTATCTAGATCAGATATTTTCTGCAGTATTCTTCAAGAGATTTGCATTTGTTTTCTTTCACTCATTCAGTCAGTTATAATGTGCTGGTCTGTGTGTTGTGTCAAAGATTCAGAAATTAAGTATTGTGAATATAATCCCTGTCCTTATAGCATAAATGTGTGTATATTATATGTATATATGTTTATGTATATGTATTATACATATATACATATTGGTTTTGGTCCATAGTCACCAGCAGTGCTCAGGGCTTACTCCTATCTCTGTTCTTCCTCCTGGAAGTACCCAGGGGACCATAAGCACTCCAGGGGGATTCAGTGAAGTTGGCTGTGTGCAAGGCAAGCTTCTTAACCTCTGTGCTATTAATGGCTAAAGATGTACTAAAATTAAAATTCTCATTAATAAGTTTCACTTAATACCTTGTATCACCAAACCTTGTTTAAATTTAGATTTTTTTTTTTTTAGCGTAGGGCTCATCACTGGGTATGTCCATGAAATTGTTCAGTGATTTCCCACTGATTCTGTCCTACCCGGTATCAGAATTGATGGTTTTCCCCTCAAACCCACAGGTATCCTTGCAGTGCTGAGAGGCTCTGTGGTGCCAGGGGTCAAACTCAGGGCCAAATCTAAAACTTCTTTTTGAAAACTTCTTCCTTAGATTCTTTTTGAAAACCTCTTGAAAAGTTGTCATTTGATCTCAGAGTAATACTTATTTTAGAACTGGGTATTAACTTTAAAATATTATAAAGTTACTTATAAGCCAGAATGTGGGGCGGGTGAGAGTACTCCCTACCCCAAGGGACCCGGCCCCGGCAGCCGACCTCTACTGCCCAACCACCGCCCATACTCCATGCCACTTTCCGAACACATTATGAGACACTTTCTACCCATTTATGCCTCTGGAGAGCCCAGCAAGCTACCGAGAGTATCCCGCCTGTACGGGCAGAGCCTGGCAACCTCCCTGTGGCGTATTTGATATGCCAAATACAGCAACTACAATAGATCTCATTCCCCTGACCCTGAAAGAGCCTCCAATCGTTGGGAAAAGACAAGTAAGGAGAGGCTGCTAAAATCTCAAGGCTGGGAGGAATAGAGATGTTACTGCCGCCCACTTGAGTAAATTGAAGATCAACGGGAAGACAGTGATAGAGTGATAAAGTTTTGTGTTCATGCTCATTTATTACCTGTATTAATTATTAAGTTTTTATTACTAGAGATTATTTCAAGCTTTGAGGGAAAAAATTAAATTAGTATTCACCCTTCCTCTTTTTTTTTTAATCTTTGCAAATAGCACCAAGAATTTAGTTTCCTCCTCAAAGAAAGGGTATGTCCTCTTGTGATAAAGCTGTTTTCTCCAAATATAAAGTTCCGACAAGGTTCCAACACTTCGTCTTCTCCAGCACCAGTTGAAAAACCATATTTTCCTATCTGCATGCGCTTACTGAGAGTCGTATCTGTTCTGATTAAGCAATTTTACAGTCTGTTGGTAAGTTATTTCCATATGTATATGTGAGTAATTGCATGTGGCACTCTTTTTAGATGATCTGTTTTACTGTACTTTCAGATTTTTTAATGTCAGAAGAATTTTTTTCTTTTGCGTACCTACAGGTCTTTTCCTCAGTATGTTGAAGTTTCATTGGACTGCTTCTTGAATCTTTCTTATGAATAAGATTGAATCTTTCTTATGAATAAGATTCTTTGAATAAAGAGTTTTGACCTTTTTACCCGAAGTCGGTTTAGGATTTGTGATTTAAGAATTTAGTTTCTCAGGTCAGAGAGCTGGTGCAGAGGCTTAAAGTACTTGCTCTACCCTTATGCAATTGCCAGCACTGCATATGGTCCCCTACTACCACCCGGAGCCAGGAGTGATCCCTGAACATCACTAATGCAGCCCCAAAACCAAAAGAAAAAAAGAATTGAACTTCTTGCTTTTTACCTAAATCTCAATTAAAGACTGATTAAAAATATACTCCTTAATTTTATTTATTCTATTTTTATTCATACAGTTTCATTTATCTTAGTAGGTTAAAGCAAAGACATTGAAAATTTGAATTCTAGGAATAGAGATTAAATCAGTTTTCTTGAGCTAATTAGCAGTATGATGGTTTTTGATGAATTTCCATAAGCTCTTTACATGCTGAATATTTGAGATAATCAGTAACCTCACAAGCTAATCAGTAGTATAGTTTACACTCAATTTTATAAATAACTTTTATTTTTATTAAGGAAATATTGATTTATAAGTCTGTATTAGGGATACAGTGTCATAACTCTTCTAAATGTATGTTTCCCTCCTGCACTATAGGTACTACCAAAGTACCAGTATCACTCTAGCAGTGTTGTTTGGACTCTCAGCCATTTGATCCCCTTCCTCTTCTAGTAATCACAAAGTCAAAATCTAGGAGTGTTTGTCTGAATTTCTCTTCTCCCATGTTTTGTTTTCCTGTAACCCAAATGACTGAAATTTTGAGCCATACCTGGCAGTGCTCAGGGTTTACTTCTTGGCCCTGCACTCAGAGATCACTCCTAGTGGGGCTCTGGAGACCATTTGTGGTGCCGGGGATCAAACCCTGCTTGGTTGCATGCAACATGCAGAGCAAGCACCCATTCACTTGACTAGTGCTCTGGCCTCTGGTGATTATATATTACCATTATCTAAATACACTGAAGGGCACTAGCGAATACTTTGGAATAACATGATAAAGGTTCTTATTTTCCCAAAATCCCTTGCCTCTCATGCTCAATTAATCCAGGACACTTTTACCTAAAAAGCCTATGACCGATTGCATCTTGTGGAGAAGGAAGGTTTATGTATCTGACATGGCATGAGAGACGACACTCTATTATTATCTGAGGTTTTATATAAGTCAGAAGTAGTCTTAAGTAGGGGACTGGGCCAGTTCTAACTTAAATTACATTAAAGTTTGCCCTTTCCTTCAGGGAAAGAAGGCAGGAGCCACCAGTTAGTCCCTACGGCCTCTGCAGAGAGGGACAGTGTGCTCCCAGGCTAGGGCTGTACTGCCTCCTGGAACCCTATTTGTCCATGCTGGCCTTGCCATTGAACTGACTTTGCTGTTGACTTTTCCATATTTAGCTCTGTTTCACCTTTCCACTACTCCCCATTGAATTTTGAAATTTAAAGCTAAGAGATTTTGCTTTTCAGTGGCACCGAGCAACAGATATGCATTAATAATTTTCATGTTAAAGAAATATTGCATTAAGAATCTTTTTTTTTTTAGGTAACTGAATGTGAAATTTTTCTTTCACTTTTGGTGAAATTTCTGGATGCAGATAAACCACAGTGGCTACGAGCTGTTGCAGTAGAATCAATACACAGACTCTGTGTACAGCCTCAGCTACTAAGGTAAACTTAATCAGTCTTTTGTGGTATAGGGTAGTGTTTCTGTTCATAGAGAGCTTAAGTATGTATCCCAAATGTTAGTAATTTTAAAAACAAAGAAAATTGTGTCCCATTTGTATATGGAGGGATTAAAGAGTGGAAAACTACTAGGAGTGAGCAAAAAGTATGATTAGTAGTTGTTATCAGTGCAAACTTACTGAGTTAATATGGTCAAGATTAATTTTTTTTTTTACATTGACCTCAATTTGAACCTTTGATCTTAACTAGTAAACTCAATCAGGTATGATAAGGTTATGGATATGAGACAGATTAATCCTATTACCCACTGTATTGTATTAAAATGCTAGTATATTCAAATATTTTTTCCAGAAGCATGTAAACTTTATTTTACAGGTCTTTTTGTCAGTCCTATGATATGAAACAGCACTCTACCAAGGTTTTCCGTGATATTGTGAATGCGTTGGGATCTTTTATTCAGTCATTGTTTCTTGTCCCTCCTACTGGAAATCCTGTTACGGCAAACCAAGCTGGTAAAAGCTTATTCATATTTACTACTTTGAGAGGAAATCTGATAGAAATACTGTCACTAGAGAGATTTTGATCGCCTGGCTATCTTGATAGTTAAGACCCAATGAATAGGGGCTGGAGCAATAGCACAGTGGAGCGGGTGCTTGCCTTGTATGCAGCCAACGTGGGTTCAATCCCCAGCATCCCATATGGTCCCCTGAGCACCGCCAGGAGTCAATCCTGAGTGCAGAGCCAGGGGTAACCCCTGAGCATAGCTGAGGTGACCCAAAAAGAAAAAAATATACCTAATGAATAATGTTATCTCACTGAGGCAGCTATTTTTCTTTCTTTCCAGATTACTTGCTTTTCTCTTCACTTTTAAGAGATAGTTGCTCAGATTATACAAAAACTGTAGGTTAGGGGCGCATATGCTGCCCCGTGTCCATATGTTGCTTGCGCCCATGGGTCCGAGCACATGTGGTGCCCGAGCATATGTGTCGCCTGCATCTCCCCTCTTGAAATGTGTACTTTCATGCTTTTGTGTCTAATGCTAGGATGTGTGTAGGGGCTCTCTCCGCCCTTGGAGAAGCCGGTGTTCTCTCTTGAGTACATTACTCTCTCATTCTCTCACCCTCCACACCTTAAAAATCCTCCAAATAAAATCTACTTATTTAAAAAAAAAAAAAACAGTAGGTTAGGGGCCAGAGCAATAGTTCAGCAGGTAGGACGTTTGCCTTGACCTGGGTTTGATCCCTGATATCCCATATGGTCCCCCCAGCACCGCCAGGAGTAGTTCCTGAATGCAGAGCCAGGAGTAACTCCTGAGCATTGCTTAGTGTGACCCCCCCTAAAAAAAGCAAAAAAAAAAAAAAAAGTAACAGAACAAAAAATCCAAATGATTAGATGCTATCCTCATTTTTGAAGAATCTTCACTAAATAAAATGAACCAAGTATTTAAATATCATTAATTTACAACTGAGTTATCTTTGCTATTCCTCTTGTCTAATAGGGAACAATAACTCAGGTGGTCCTGTCTCAGCACCAGTGAACTCAGGAATGTTGGGGATTGGTGGAGGTGTTACACTGTTACCAGCCTTTGAATATAGAGGAACTTGGATACCTATTCTCGCTGTAACTGTACAAGGCAGTGCTAAAGCCACCTAGTAAGTAGTGTGGGATTACTGCATAAAGAATGGGATTGGTGGGGATATTAGTTTACAGTGTTTTTTTTTCTGTGTATTAGATGTAAAAATTTATACCTTATGTTTTTCATACATTTTATAACTAATTTTTTCTTTGTATTTTGAGAATTTTATCTAAGATTGAGTTTTGTTTTATGTTGTAATATTTACAGACTATCAGTGGCTTTATGAAATGTGATTTCTTTGTAGTAAAGCTTTTTAAATCTAATATATAGTTTGATTTCGCTTTCCTTGGACCTTGGTTCTCTAATATTAACTAACTTGCCTTTAGCAAATTAGTTTTTAACAAATTCTAGTTTCCTCAAATGGGAATAATGATGTTATCTCCGTTCAGGGGTCTGTCTATATGTGGGGTAAAAAAAGGTGTTTTTCTTTTCTTTTAATTTTTGTTTTTTGTTTTTGGGTCACACCGAGTGATACTCAAGGGTTACTCCTAGCTCTGCACTCAGGAATTACTCCTGGTGGTGCTTGGAGACCACATAGTATGCCAGGGATTGAACTCAGGTCAGCTATGTGTAAGACAAGCGCCTTACCCACTGTACTATCTTTCTGGCATAGAAAAAAGTATTTTTAAAAAACGTTTAGCTAATTATATTGTTAAATTCTTACAGATGTAATTTGTAGTTAAATAATTAAAAAATTCTAATGGGGATGGCTAGGACGGCTCAACTCACTTTGCGTGTATGAGTCCTTGGGTTCACAGCTAACTCCACATAAAAAGTTTTTGATGGATTTATTAATGTATTTGATGGGTTAGCCATTTCAGTCCAACAAATATATAGTCAGCAACATAGCGCTGATACTTTTAATGAATAATTTTTTTGCATTTGTTGTTGTGTTTGCCAAGAGTGCCAAGCTTAGTTGCTGATCTTGCATACAGGGTTGTGGGACTCACCATCACACACGTGGTTGTCCGTGCTTGCACACATATTTGCACATTTTTAATTGCCGTACTTGCACACACTTCGGTGTCGTGCACTGGAGATATCTTCCGCAGTTATGGTGCTGAGGATCCCAAGCAGCAGTGCTGTCGAGTTGGCACTCATCATTGAGGCGGTTCCAGGCATAGGCTTTGAAGCCTCACTGCCTAGCAACACAGACTCTCCGTGGACCCAGCAGTCTGTCTTAGAAAAATTTAGTATTTCTAGGGGGAAAAAGTCATATATAGGTTAGTATTTTTATAGTTACCATGAGGAGCTAGCAAATGCATCTTAAGTAGTTAGTATATATAATGTCTTATAATGAAAGCAGCCATGCAGTCCGGAAAGTGGCCTGGAGCGTGGCAGCGGTTGGGTAGTGGAGGTCGGCTGCCGGGGCTGGATCCCTTAGGTGAGGAGGGCTCTCACCCGCCCCACTCTGTGGTGCCCTGAGTGGAAACAGCTTGGCGCAGAGACACTTCCTACCCATTTTCCATAATAACCACACCATATTTGATGGGGTTCAGACAGTGGGCAACAAATCATACAGAGAAATATATAAATATATGTCTCTCGGAGAGCCCGGCAAGCTACCGAGAGTATCCCGCCCACATGGGCAGAGCCTGGCAAACTCCCCGTGGCGTATTTGATATGCCAAACACAGTAACTGCAACAGGTCTAATTCTCTTGACCCTGAAAGAGGCCCTAATAGTTTGGAACAGATGAGTAAGAAGAGGCTGCTAAAATCTCAGAGCGTGGGAGGAATAGAGATGTTACTGGCACCCGCTCGAGTAAATCGACGAACAATGGGATTACAGTGATACAGTATACATAATTAAAATATAAGTATGTGGTATATATAATTAAAATGCTGTTCTAATATCTGTAAATTGAAGATTTAAGTTTGAAGTAGAATCTCACTAGTGTAAATTGTAATGTTTTTACCCCCTCTTGCTGAGGTCATCTCAGAACAAGTGTGGCATGGGAGAATTAGCCCATATAGTCATAGTTGCCCAAGGTGCTTCCTAAACCACTGAGCTATCTCCTTGCTCTTTCTCGCTGACAACTCAACAGAGCTGCCAGGGTTCCCCTAGTGTATGTGTGAAGAATGACATTCACATGGTATATAGGGAAAATAAACAGACCTAAATAAAACAAAAATGAAATTTTGAACTATAAGACCAGTTAGTGTGGATTCGTATACAGCTCAAATGGCAAATGTATGCCTTGTAAGTGTAAGACTCTAAGTTCAGTGCCGGGCATCATCCTGTGTGCACTGCTAGATATTTCTCACAACTTAGTGTTTGTAAGCTCGGTGTCCAAGTGAACAATTCCCGAGGAACACTGTGCTTAGGGCTTACTCCTGGCTTTGCATTTAGGGATTGTTAAACCTGGGATTATGGGTTTCCAAGCGGCAAGACCGGACAGAAACACTAACTAGATGATGCAAAAGCAGTAGGAGTTTTATTCCAGTATACTCTGGTCAACTATCTCACCCACAGAGTAGTCTCTTGATAGCGACCCTGACTTTAGGCAGCAAGCAGTTTATATAAGGTTTGATTACATAAGCAGTACATGTCTTATTGTTTCAGGAAAAAAACCTTATCTAGTTACCAAACAGAGGTGTTTTGGCAAGTATCTAGGGTAACAGTGGTCAGGCAATAGTTAAACAATGGTTTCCAGTAACAGTTCATGGCTACATACGCTATTCATTCTTTTAGGGTTAACAAAAGACAATTTCTGGGGCATTTTGTCTGGGGGCATAGAGATTGATTAAGCCCACTTGCTGGTCCCAGGACTTTTTCCAGGTGAGTTCAGGTTGGCTAGTTTTACACATTGTTTTATTGCTGGGAAACAAACTGTTTTAGTTCCCATAACTGAACCTGAGGCCTAGCTGATTTTGCTGATTTCTGCTGCCTGTCATGGAATCAGTTTCGGCCTTATAAGATCATCCTGACGATGCTCAAGGGACCTTATTTGGGTGTTGGGGATCAAACCCGGGAAGGCTGAGTGCAAAGCAAGCACCCTACCTGCTGTACTGTTACTCTGGCCCTATATTTACACAGTTTGAGTTTCAACCATGTACACCAGAGACTGTTATATTGTTACTTCAGTGAAAAAGAAAAAGAAATTGTATTTTGCTGGTATTATGTTCAATAGTTTACTTAATCTGAACATGAAGTTCTTGCCTATTTTTTTTTTAATTTTAGATTTTGCATTTAAGTTATTGATCCAGGTGGCTAGAGCAATAGCACAGCGGGTAGGGGGTTTGCCTTGCATGCGGCTGACCCGGGTTCGATTCCCAGCATCCCATATGGTCCCCTGAGCACTGCCAGGAGTAATTCCTGAGTGCATGAGCCAGGAGTAACCCCTGTGCATCGCCAGGTATGACCCAAAATGCTAAAAATAAATAAAAAATGTTAAGTTATTGATCCATTTTAGGTTTTTTGTATATGGTGTGAGACAAGGCTTCAGCATCACATTGCATGTTAATATTTTTATTTTGACACTGTTTTTATTTAAAAAATTTTTTTTTGAATTTCATAAAGTTGCTCACAATGATTTATTATGTTCAATATTCCAACACCAATATGACCATTATACCATCCCACGACCATTATTTCCAATTTTCCCAGCCACTAATAGTAGGCCCTAAATAATTTCTTTTGTACTGCTTGTTATGATTAATTCACTAAAAATGATCAAAAATTTCCTTTGAAGAAAGTGTAAAGATTATCGTATCTCACCCTGAAGCAATTAAACCCTTGTATAAGGAGATTACTAGTGTGTTTTTACAGGTTATGCCGCGTGTGTTAGTATTTCCTTAATTGAAATTGGTTGCCTTCTACTTTACATCCCATCCGATGTGGTGTGCTGCTCCTCCATATCGGTGGTGCAGAGTGTAAGATGTCAAGCACTCCAGGAATTCTAAAATTTTGGTGGGATGATACAATTGGAATTAAATTTTTAACTGGATGGTTACTTTGGGTTCCTGAAGCATTTCTGCATCTTGTAGATCTCTCCTGAGATTTTTTTATGAGTCTCTGGATCATGGCCGATTAATGACCTTATATGGTGCCAGACGCAGCTCATGGGTGTGACTCATGCCAGGCTCAGGGAAGAACAGGGAAATGGAGGGTGGTAGCCCATCCTCAACTCTGAAAGCCTGGAGATTCTAGTCACAGAATCCACATATCTGAGTTTTTCAACAGATTTGTTGCTGGATTAGGCTCATCCTGAGCCTGTGGAGATCGATTTGTGAGCATGATGGTGATTGGATTATGGACATTTTTGGCTGCCGGGGCTCTGTTAGGGCAGTGGTGGGCTCATCCCCACCCCTACGGGGTGCCCTGTATGAGACTCAGCCTGGTGGGGGTTCTGGAAGCATCTCTCAGCACTGTTAGTTTTTAATCCATTACCTTATCTTGACACACCTTACTTTGAAGGATTATTTTTAACATCAACAACTAAAATATTGGCACAATTTTGAGTAAGGTAATAATTGCTGAAATTATTAGTTATGACAGTTGTTAGGTCTTCAGTTTTTACTGAGTTTCTTGGAATACTGTAAAGAGATCTCTTCCTCATATTAGCAAATTCAGTTGTATTTATTTACTTTTGTTCTGTTCATTTTTATTTCTAGAGCTGATGAATTTAGAAAGAGTTCTATATAGTGCCATCATTGTAGCTTCTCATTAATATTCTGACTTTTTAAATATTTTCAGTCTGGAGATGTTGGACAAAGTTGAGCCCCCATCTATACCAGAAGGTTATGCCATGTCTGTGGCATTTCATTGTTTGCTAGACCTTGTACGTGGAATCACGAGTATGATTGAAGGAGAGTTAGGAGAAGCTGAAACAGAATGTCAGAACACAACTGAAGAAGTGTCTTCACCAATCCAGTCATCAGAACAGCAAGAATTACAATCAACATCAGACCAAATGGATAAGGAACTAGGTATATTACTATGAATTTGTAGTAATTCCACTTTTGAAATAACTGAAATTTCCAGACTGTCTGAAAAAGTTCCTATGTATTCTTCAGTCTAATTTCCCATTTTTTTTGCTACCATATTTTATCATCATTCTATTTATGTCTTTGTCACTATACTTTATTTTTCTGAACTGAAAATAAGTGGTATATATGATACCCCGTTATTGCTAGCTAATACTTTAAGTATTTTTTTTTAAATTAAAAACATTCTGCCAATTTAGGTTGACTTTTATTTCTTCATAAGGAAATTCTTCTGTGTATTCATTTCAGCAGGCCTACTTTAGAAATGTTGTGATGCTACTACTTAGAGTATTAGTACATAAGGAAGGAAGCTTGTGGTGTCATGATATCTCATTATGATACTAACTGCTGTCACTAGATTAACATGATGTCATCCTGGCTTCCTCACTGTAAAAGAATTACTAATTCTTTGTAGAAAAATACTTTGAGAGTATTTTACTGTGAAAGAGAGAGTTCCCTTCTCTCTCATTTATGTTTTGTTTATATTAGTATGGATTCATGAATTTCAGTTTTATCCAAAGGGTTACCATCTGTGATTATAATTATATGCTTTGATATTCATTTATCTTAGATAAGGCAAGTGGGATCGTTTTTTTTTTTTTTTTTTCATTTTTTTTTTTTCCCTTTATTTTATTTTATTTTTTTTAAAGTTGTAGATTTACAATTTTTTGTGCTTTGGTTTCAATTATACAATGATCAGATACCCATCCCTCCACCAGTGCCCATTTTCCACCACCATGGATAATATCCCTCCCACCCCCATCCCCCCATCCCCCCGTCTCTGTGGCAGGGCAATCCCCTGTGTTCTCTCTCTCCTTTTGGGTGTTGTGGTCTGCAAAAGAGGCATTGAGTGGCAAACATGTTCAGTCCATAGTCTACTTTCGACATGCATCTCCCCTCCTGGGAGGATCCTCCAAACATCCTTTATTTGGTGCTCCCTTCTCTATCTGAATAGCCCTTTCCTCTAGGATACCCGGCTGGCCTCTAAGTTATGGAGTAATCCTCCTGGTGCTGATCTCAGCTATTCTTGGGTATTAATCTCATACTTTGTTACTTTATATCCCCCAGATGAATGCAATCTTTCTATGTCTATCCCTCTCTTTCTGACTCATTTCGCTTAGCATGATACTTTCCATATTGTACCACTTGTATGTAAATTTCATGACTTCATCTTTTCTAAGAGCTACATAGTACTCCATTGTGTAGATGTACCAAAGTTTCTTTAACCAGTCATCTGTTCTTGGGCATTCAGGTTTCTTCCAGTTTCTGGCTATTGTAAAGAGGGCTGCAATGAACAAACAAGTGCAGATGTCACTTCGACTATACATTTTTGCCTCTCTGGGATATATTCCCAGGAGTGGTATTGCTGGGTCAAATGGGAGCTCAATTTCTAATTTTTTGAGAATCGTCCATACGGTTTTCCAGAAGGGCTGAACCAGTGGACATTCCCACCAACAGTGAAGGAGTGTCCCTTTCTCGCCACATCCACGCCAGCATCGGTTGCTTTTGTTCTTTTGAATTTGGGCCAGTCTCTGAGGTGTGAGATGGTATCTCATTGTGGTTTTGATCTGCATCTCCCTGATGATTAATGATGTAGAGCATTTTCTCATGTGCTTTTTTGCCATTCGGATTTCTTCTTTGAGAAAGTTTCTGTTCATTTCATTGCCCCATTTTTGGATGGGGTTGGATGTTTTCTTCTTGTGGAGTTTAACCAGTATTTTGTATATCCTGGATATCAACCCCTTGTCAGATGTGTATTCGGTGAATATCCTTTCCCATTCTGTAGACTGTCTTTGTATTTTGGTCACTGTTTCTTTGGAGGTGCAGAAGCTTCTTAGTTTAAGATAGTCCCATTTATCTATCTCTGTTTTCACTTGCTCGGCCAGTGGCGTGGCATTTTTGAAGATACCATTAGCTTCAATGTCATGGAGGGTTTTGCCAACTTTATCTTCAATGTACCTTATGGTTTCTGGTCTGATGTTGAGGTCTTTAATCCATTTTGATCTTACTTTTGTACATGGTGTTAGGCAGAGTTCTGAGCCTATTTTTTTGCATGTAGCCGTCCAGTGATGCCAACACAATTTATTAAAGAGGCTTTCCTTACTCCACTTCACATTACTTGCACCTTTATCAAAGATTAGATGAGCATATGATTGAGGAGAGATGTCAGTGTATTCAACCCTGTTCCATTGGTCTGCAGTTCTGCCTTTGTTCCAGTACCATGCTGTTTTAATTATTACTGCTTTGTAGTACAGTTTGAAGTTCGGGAGGTTGATTCCTCCCATTTTCTTTTTCCCAAGAATTGCTTTAGCTATTCGTGGGGGCTTATTGTTCCATATAAATTTCAAGAGTGTTTGCTCCATTTCTTTGAAGAATGTCATGGGTATCCTTATAGGGATTGCATTGAATTTATACAATGCTTTCGGTAGTATTGCCATTTTGACAATGTTAAGTCTCCCGACCCATGAGCAGGGGATATCTTTCCATTTCCTCATGTCCTCTTTTATTTCCTGAAGTAGCGTTTTGTAGTTTTCTTTGTACAGGTCCTTTACTTCCTTAGTTAAGCTGATTCCTAGGTACTTGATTTTCTGGGGCACAATTGTGAATGGGATTGTTTTTTTCATGTTGCTTTCTTCTCTCTCACTGTTTGCGTATAGGAAAGCCATGGACTTTTGGGTATTGATTTTATAACCTGCAACTTTACTATACGAGTCTATTGTTTCTAAGAGTTTTTTGGTGGAAGTTATTGGGTTCTCTAAGTAGAGTATCATATCATCTGCGAATAGTGAGAGCTTGATTTCTTCCTTTCCTACCTGAATGCCCTTAATATCTTTTTCCTGCCTAATCGCTATTGCAAGTACTTCCAGTACTATATTGAACAGCAGTGGAGAGAGTGGGCATCCCTGTCTCGTCCCTGATCTTAGAGGGAAGGCTCTCAGTTTTTCCCCATTGAGGATGATGCTTGCTGTAGGCTTGTGGTAGATGGCTTTAATTATGTTGAGGAAGGTCCCCTCTATACCCATTTTGGCTAGGGTTTTCATCATAAAGGGGTGCTGGATCTTATCAAATGCTTTCTCTGCATCTATTGATATGATCATATGCTTTTTATCTTTTCTTTTGTTGATATGGTGGATTATGTTGATTGATTTCCGAATGTTGAACCATCCTTGCATCCCTGGGATGAATCCTACTTGGTCATGGTGTATGATCTTTTTGATGAGTAGTTGGATTCTATTTGCTAGTAGTTTGTTGAGGATCTTTGCATCTGTGTTCATCAGGGATATCGGCCTGTAATTCTCTTTCTTTGTGGTATCTCTGTCTGCTTTTGGTATCAGTGTGATATTTGCTTCGTAGAAACTGTTTGGAAGTGTTTTTGATATTTCAATTTCGTGGAAAAGCTTAAAGAGTATTGGGAGTAAGTCCTCTTTAAAGATTTGGAAGAATTCACTAGTGAATCCATCCGGGCCAGGACTTTTGTGCTTGGGGAGACTTTTTATTACCATTTCAATTTCCTTGATGGTGATAGGTCTGTTCAGGTATTCCAGGTCTTCTTGGTTCAGCCTTGGGAGTCTGTAGGAGTCTAGGAATTTATCCATTTCCTCGAGGTTTTGATGTTCCGTGGCATAAAGCTTCTCAAAGTACTCCCTGAGGATCCTCTGAATTTCTGTGGTTTCTGTTGTAATGACCCCCTTTTCATTTCTGATTCGGTTTATTAGGGTTTTCTCTCTCCCTTTCTTTGTGAGTTTTGCTAGAGGCTTATCGATCTTGTTAATTTTCTCAAAGAACCAGCTCTTGGTTTCATTGATCTTTCGGATTGTTTTTTGGGTTTCCATCTCGTTAATCTCTGCTCTGAGTTTTATTATTTCCTTTCTCCTGTTCGGGTTGTGCTCCTTTTTTTGGTCCTTCTCCAAGCTCTTAAGCTGTGAGGTTAGGTTACTTATGTGTGCTCGCTCCTCCTTCCTGAGGAATGCTTGTAGAGCTATAAACTTTCCTCTTAACACAGCCTTTGCTGTGTCCCATAAGTTTTGGTAACTCGTGTTCTCATTTTCATTCGTTTCTAGGAATCTTTTGATTTCCTCTTTGATTTCCTGCCTAATCCACTCGTTGTTCAATAGTGCACTGTTTAATTTCCAGGTGTTTGATTTAGTTTTCTGTTTTTGTGTGTGATTTACTTCTAATTTCAGCGCATTATGGTCTGAGAAGATTGTTGATACAATCTCTACCTTCTTAATTTTATGGAGGCATGTTTTGTGGCTCAGCATGTGGTCTATCTTGGAGAATGTTCCATGTACGCTTGAGAAGAATGTGTATTCAGCTTTTTGTGGATGAAGTGTCCTGTATATATCTACTAAGTCCCTTTCTTCCATTGTTTCCCTCAAATGAAGTATGTCCTTGCTAAGCTTGAGTCTGGTTGATCTATCAAGAGGTGACAAAGCAGTGTTGAAGTCTCCCACTAGTATTGTGTTGCTATTGATGTCTTTTTCCAAATCTATGAGTAGTTGTTTTAAGTACTTTGCTGGTCTCTCATTAGGTGCATATACATTTATTATTGTAAGTTCTTCCTGTTGTACAGATCCTCTGATCAATAAGTAATGGCCTTCATTGTCTCTTATGACCTTCCTCTCTCTGAAATCAATGTGGTCTGATATAAGGATGGCTACCCCAGCTTTTTTATGGGAGCTGTTTGCCTGTAGGATTGTTTTCCAGCCTTTGACTCTGAGTCTGTGTTTGCTTTGACTATTGAGATGCGTTTCTTGCAGGCAGCAGAATGTTGGGTTCAATTTTCTAATCCATCCTGCCACTCTATGTCTTTTAATTGGTGAGTTTAGCCCATTGACATTGAGAGAGATTATTGTTATGGGATTTTGTCCCATTGTTATGTTAAAATTGGGTGTATTTGAGGGGCCTTTCTTGCCTTAAAGTAGCCCATTTAGTTGTTCTTGTAACCATGGTTTTGAGTCTATGAAGTTCCTGAGCTGTTGTTTGTCTGTGAAACTGTGTGTTGTTCCTTCTATTATGAATGAGAGTCTTGCTGGGAAAAGTATTTTGGGGGAGGCATTTATTTCATTGAGTTTTTTTACTATGTCCCACCACTGTTTTCGGGCCATGAGGGTTTCATCAGAAAAATCAGCTGTGAATTTTAAGGATGCTCCTTTGTAAGAGATTTCTTTCTTCGATCTTGCTGCTTTCAGAATTTTGTCTCTGTCTAAGGTTTTGGTCATTTTGATCAGAATGTGTCTTGGGGTATTTTTATTCGGATTTCTTCTAGCTGGTACCCTTCGGGCCTCCTGAATGTGGTCACAAGTTTTCTTCAGCTCTGGAAATGTTGTAGCAATGATGTCTTTGACAGTTTCTTCTTCATCGAGGTTTTCTTCCTGTCCCTCTGGGACTCCAATAATTCTTATGTTACCCCTCTTGGCTTCATCACGATCTTCTCTTGCCATCTGTTCCCGAATTGTGAGTCTCTTTTCCATTTTCTGCTCTTTTCGGGAGAGTCTCTGAACTTCATCTTCGAGCTCACTGATTCTGTTCTCAGCCGCTGTTACTCTGCTGCTGAGGCCTTCCACTGAGCTTTTCAATTCGCCTACGAGATTTTTCAGGTCTGACATTTCTGATTGCATTTTCCTCATTTCTGCCTTTAGATCCTCTTGTCTTCTATTGGCATTGCTTTCCATTGTTTCTTTTAATTCCCTAAGCATCCTAAGTAGCTCCCTTCTGAATTCCTTGTCAGAGAGGTTGTCTAACACTACAGTACTCTTGGTGTCATCTGGGCTAGACTCTTCAATATGAATGTTTGGTGGGCTTTTGCGTTGCTTTACCATTGTGAGAGATGTGGTTTAGTCCTTCACGTTCAGTGTTACTATTCTGCTTGATATGCAGTGTGAGTTAAGATAGGCTTATGAGTTATTGGCAACTGTATTTCTAGTGGCTGAGCTAAAATAGAGAAGTTTCCATCTAAGAAGTTAGCTTATGGTTCCTATGGCATATGTAGTGGGAAAATATTTCGCGGCCGCGTTAGCGGCCGCGGCTCCGGAAAGAGTCCCTGGCACTGGGCGAGGAGTTGGGAATGTCTCCTGTTTGGAATTGGAGCCTTTCAGCTTTGTTGCCCAGAGCTGGGCCTCTGTGCCCGTCCCACGTGGCTCAGGGGTTGAAAACCGGCTGTCTCGGGGCTGTTTCTAGCTGCGCGTGCCCAGAGAGGAACCCAGGCCCTTGGGGGCGGGCTGTACCTGTTGGAATTGGAGCCGTTCAGCTTTGTTGCCCAGAGCTGGGCCTCTGTGCCCGTCCCACGCGGCTCAGGGGTTGAAAACCGGCTGTCTCGGGGCTGTTTCTAGCTGCGCGTGCCCAGAGAGGAACCCAGGCCCTTGGGGGCGGGCTGTACCTGTTGGAATTGGAGCCGTTCAGCTTTGTTGCCCAGAGCTGGGCCTCTGTGCCCGTCCCACGCGGCTCAGGGGTTGAAAACCGGCTGTCTCGGGGCTGTTTCTAGCTGCGCGTGCCCAGAGAGGAACCCAGGCCCTTGGGGGCGGGCTGTACCTGTTGGAATTGGAGCCGTTCAGCTTTGTTGCCCAGAGCTGGGCCTCTGTGCCCGTCCCACGCGGCTCAGGGGTTGAAAACCGGCTGTCTCGGGGCTGTTTCTAGCTGCGCGTGCCCAGAGAGGAACCCAGGCCCTTGGGGGCGGGCTGTCTATTTTTTTTTTTTTTATTTATTTATTGAATCACTGTGGGAAAGGTTACAAAGCTTTCAGATTTATGTCTCAGTCATGCAAATATCAAACACATTTCCCTTTACCAATACTTATGTTTCACCATGAAGAACCCCAATAAAACCCCACCCCCCACCCCTCCCCGTCCCTGTGAGGCAGATGAATTCTAGTTAACACTCTATCCGCTTTGATTAGATTGTTTCAATAAAAGATTCACCACTATTATTTAGAGTTTACCCCCCCCCCAAATCAGACATGCTGAAAAAGCATTGTGAAGTGATTTGCTTTCTACAGCTGGGTTCAAGAATTAAATGTTGGTTTTGGATTTCTGCTATTTTACCTATTGACCCTGGAAGTATTTCTACTGAAAGTCAGATAGTTAAGAAATTGGTTTCTGTGTTCTGGAGTCGTGGCCGTGCTGGAGAGCCGCTCGTGGGGGGCAACTGGTGGCCTCGGTAGGGCATGAAGGGCGGAGCGAAACGCCCCCCTTCCCATGAGATTTTAGTCGCCCCCACACTCCCGGCTCATACCTGCTGTCCACAAGGCTCCCATGTGGCCGCCATCTTTCTTTCCAGAGAGGAGAGGGCGAATGGGGCAACACCCTTTCCCCTCCGGCAGACTTGATGGGCTGGATCAACGCATAGTCCGTTCACTTTTCTGCTCCAAGCTGCTGGGTTCTGCATTAAGTCCTTGTGCTTCTGGGGCCATGGCCGTGCTGGAGAGCCGCTCGCGGGGGGCGACTTGTGACCTCGGTAGGGCGTGAAGGACGGACCAGAACGCCCCCCGACCCATGAGGTTTTAGTCGCCCCCACTCCCCCGGCTCATACCTGCTGTCCACAAGGCTCCCATGTGGCCGCCATCTTTCTTTCCAGAGAGGAGAGGGCGAATGGGGCAACACCCTTTCCCCTCCGGCAGACTTGATGGCCTGGATCAATGCATAGTCCGTTCACTTTTCTGCTCCAAGCTGCTGGGTTCTGCATTAAGTCCTTGTGCTTCTGGGGCCGTGGCTGTGCTGGAGAGCCGCTCGTGGGGGGGCAACTGGTGACCTCGGTAGGGCGTGAAGGACGGACCGGAACACCCCCCTTCCCATGAGGTTTTAGTCGCCCCCACACCCCCGGCTCATACCTGCTGTCCACAAGGCTCCCATGTGGCCGCCATCTTTCTTTCCAGAGGGAGGAGGGCGGAAGGGAGCAACACCCTTTCCCCTCTGGGCAGAAATGGTTGCCTGGATTAACGCATAGTCCTTTCACTTTTCTGCTCCAAGCTGCTGGGTTCTGCATTAAGCCCTTGTGCTTCTGGGGCTGTGGCCGTGCTGGAGAGCCGCTCATGGGGGGCAACTGGTGACCTCGGTAGGGCGTGAAGGACGGACCGGAACGCCCCCCTTCCCATGAGGTTTTAGTCGCCCCCACACCCCCGGCTCATACCTGCTGTCCACAAGGCTCCCATGTGGCCGCCATCTTTCTTTCCAGAGAGGAGAGGGCGAATGGGGCAACACCCTTTCCCCTCCGGCAGACTTGATGGCCTGGGTCAATGCATAGTCCGTTCACTTTTCTGCTCCAAGCTGCTGGGTTCTGCATTAAGTCCTTGTGCTTCTGGGGCCGTGGCTGTGCTGGAGAGCCGCTCGTGGGGGGGTGACTGGTGACCTCGGTAGGGCGTGAAGGACGGACCGGAACGCCCCCCTTCCCATGAGGTTTTAGTCGCCCCCACACCCCCGGCTCATACCTGCTGTCCACAAGGCTCCCATGTGGCCGCCATCTTTCTTTCCAGAGGGAGGAGGGCGGAAGGGAGCAACACCCTTTCCCCTCTGGGCAGAAGTGATTGCCTGGATTAACGCATAGTCCTTTCACTTTTCTGCTCCAAGCTGCTGGGTTCTGCATTAAGCCCTTGTGCTTCTGGGGCTGTGGCCGTGCTGGAGAGCCGCTCGTGGGGGGCAACTGGTGACCTCGGTAGGGCGTGAAGGACGGACCGGAACGCCCCCCTTCCCATGAGGTTTTAGTCACCCCCACACCCCCGGCTCATACCTGCTGTCCACAAGGCTCCCATGTGGCCGCCATCCTTCTTTCCAGAGAAGAGAGGGCGAATGGGGCAACACCCTTTCCCCTCCGGCAGACTTGATGGCCTGGATTAACGCATAGTCCTTTCACTTTTCTGCTCTAAGCTGCTGGGTTCTGCATTAAGTCCTTGTGTTTCTGGGGCTGTGGCCGTGCTCCAAACTTAACTCTGACTTTCAGGGAGAAAGATTGGGTGGTTTACTTCTCATTGATCACTTTGTATATAGAGAGATGTCGCGCGGCCGCGTAAGCGGCCGCGCGGTTTTGAGAAAAAGTCCTCGTTCCCGCATACTCGAGCTGTGATTGTAGAGGCTTCTGGTCACCGGGGTTCCATCTGGGGGAGGCGGGATGCGGCACCTACTCCATCTGGAACTTGCGGGTGAACTCGGCTCTTTTTGGAACCTGTTTTTTCTTTTTTTTTTTTTTTTTCTCCGGGATCCCGCACCCTCCACGTGTTCTTTCTCTTATGCTTAAGGCTTCCGTGGGATCGTTTTTAAACTGATCTGTGTATCTTTTATTTCTCCAATGTCCTTTTGCCCTCTTCTGATTACTATCCTACTATAGATTGCAACAGAATATACCAAGGTCATCTTCGATTTTTCAGCCTGGGAATCAGTTAGTTTTTCAAGGAATCCTAGTTTATTTTAGTGAAGAATAATACTTAGAGACTAACATATGGGCAGTACACGCACACATAAACGCAAGCACGTGCACACGTTTTTAACCATGTCTTAGTATATGTTAAAAATAACTATCTGTGTCTGTATTAAATACCATGAAGTCACAGTGATTTCTCTGATTATTATTTGATGCCACAAAGGTTATTTTTAAAGTTCCATACTTGTAATTCCCTTATCCAACATAAAATTTCACTCTGTATTTATTTGCTTGCTCTGTTACCAGTGTATTATGACCAGTCGATTTCTGGACAGCTTGTATCGCTAACCAACTCCCAGTTTGTGACACAGACCAAAAGTTTGATTCAGTGACACTTAAGGAAATAAGAACTAATAGGATTTATCACTATCTCTAGCTCTCTATTTTTTGGTTTATTTTGTTTTGTCTTGTTTTGGGGTCACACTCGGTGGTTCAGTGGTGCCCAGGGCTTACTGCTGACTCTGCACTCAGGAGGCACTCCTGGCTGGCTCAGGGATGGTAGGGATCAAACCCTGTGGGCCATGTGGCAAGAAAGGGACACTCCTTCACTGTTGGTGGGAATGTCCACTGGTTCAGCCCTTCTGGAAAACAGTATGGACGATTCTCAAAAAATTAGAAATTGAGCTCCCATTTGACCCAGCAATACCACTCCTGGGAATATATCCCAGAGAGGCAAAAATGTGTAGTCGAAGTGACATCTGCACTTGCTTGTTCATTGCAGCACTCTTTACAATAGCCAGAAACTGGAAGAAACCTGAATGCCCAAGAACAGATGACTGGTTAAAGAAACTTTGGTACATCTACACAATGGAGTACTATGTAGCTCTTAGAAAAGATGAAGTCATGAAATTTACATACAAGTGGTACAATATGGAAAGTATCATGCTAAGCGAAATGAGTCAGAAAGAGAGGGATAGACATAGAAAGATTGCATTCATCTGGGGGATATAAAGTAACAAAGTATGAGATTAATACCCAAGAATAGCTGAGATCAGCACCAGGAGGATTACTCCATAACTTAGAGGCCAGCCGGGTATCCTAGAGGAAAGGGCAGTTCAGATAGAGAAGGGAGCACCAAATAAAGGATGTTTGGAGGATCCTCCCAGGAGGGGAGATGCATGTCGAAAGTAGACTATGGACTGAGCATGTTTGCCACTCAATGCCTCTTTTGCAGACCACAACACCCAAAAGGAGAGAGAGAACACAGGGGATTGCCCTGCCACAGAGACAGGGGCATGGGGGGATGGGGATGGGAGGGATATTATCCATGGTGGTGGAAAATGGGCACTGGTGGAGGGATGGGTATCTGATCATTGTATAATTGAAACCAAAGCACAAAAAATTGTAAATCTACAACTTTAAAAAAAATAAAATAAAATAAAGGGAAAAAAAAATTCATGGGGGGAAAAAAAAAAACCCTGTGGGCCTCATACAAGCACCCTACCTGCTGAACTATCATCCTGGCTCCTGTAGCTCTTTATTTTTTTTCAAAGATATTACTTAGTTAACTTGTATACCAAAATATCTTACTGATATTTTTAGAACAATCTAGTCATAGGATTTTTTTTTTCTTTTTGGGTCACACCTGGTGATGCACAGGGGTTACTTCTGGCTCTGCACTCAGAAATTACTTCTGGCAGTGCTTGGAGGACCATATGGAATGCTGGGAATCAAATCTGGGTTGGCTGCGCGCAAGGCAAACGCCCTACTCACTGTGCTATCACTGCAGCCCCCATTCATCATAGGATTTTTTTTTTATTCCCCCCACCCCCATCCCCCCATACCCCTCTGCTTCTGTGGCAGGGCAATCCCCTGTGTTCTCTCTCTCCTTTTGGGTGTTGTGGTCTGCAAAAGAGGCATTGAGTGGCAAACATGTTCAGTCCATAGTCCACTTTCGACATGCATCTCCCCTCCTGGAAGGATCTTCCAAACACCCTTTATTTGGTGTTCCCATCTCTATCTGAGCTGCTCTTTTCTCTAGAATGCCCGACTGGCCACTAAGCTATGGAGTAATCCTCCTGGTGCTGATCTCAGCTATTCTTGGGTATTAATCTCCTATTTTGTTACTTTATATCCCCCAGATGAATGCAATCTTTCTATGTCTATCCCTCTCTTTCTAACTCATTTCGCTTAGCATGATACTTTCCATGTTGTACCACTTGTATGTAAATTTCATGACTTCATCTTTTCTAAGAGCTACATAGTACTCCACTGTGTAGATGTACCAAAGTTTCTTTAACCAGTCATCTGTTCTTGGGCATTCAGGTTTCTTCCAGTTTCTGGCTATTGTAAAGAGTGCTGCAATGAACAAACAAGTGCAGATGTCACTTTGACTATACATTTTTGCCTCTCTGGGATATATTCCCAGGAGTGGTATTGCTGGGTCAAATGGGAGCTCAATTTCTAATTTTTTGAGAATCGTCCATACTGTTTTCCAGAAGGGCTGAACCAGTGGACATTCCCACCAACAGTGAAGGAGTGTCCCTTTCTCGCCACATCCGCACCAGCATCGGTTGCTTTTGTTCTTTTGAATGTGGGCCAGTCTCTGAGGTGTGAGATGGTATCTCATTGTGGTTTTGATCTGCATCTCCCTGATGATTAGTGATGTAGAGCATTTTCTCAGATCATAGGATTTTTTTTAAATTTAAAGATATATTGTGGTTTTAGATTTTTATTTATATACTTATATATAAATATATTTTAAGTATAAGTTGTGTGTAATATTTGAGCTGTTGAAGGAATAGTTGATGTTTTATCAAATGATCAAGGATATTTTAGTATATAACATGTAATTGAATACTGTGAGGCTTGTAATTATCATTAAATCATGTAAGTCTTTTTCCCTTTCAGTTAGTAGAGCTGTTTGGGAAGAAATGGTAAATGCCTGCTGGTGTGGTCTACTTGCTGCTCTCTCACTCCTTCTTGATGCCAGGTATTAAATCTTTGTAAATCTTTGTAAATTTTTTTCTTGATTCCATAAAACTTTACATAAATAGTTTCACATCATGTTTATAGTATAATTAAAAGTCAGTTAACTATATTAAAAAATAAAGTATGTTGAATTTTCAGCACAGATGAAGCTGCCACTGAGAATATTTTAAAAGCGGAACTCACAATGGCTGCTCTTTGTGGAAGACTGGGCCTCGTGACTTCGAGAGATGCCTTTATAACTGCAATATGCAAAGGCTCACTGCCGCCCCATTATGCTCTGACTGTATTGAATACCACTACTGCAGCCACACTTTCTAATAAATGTAAGACTACAGCTTTCATAAAGTTCTGTTCATCCAGTGGTTTGACATGGTATTGAGAAAAGATTGTAGAAATTTTTATGTTGAAACCCCTGCCATTTGACTCATTCTGTGAGAAATCAGTGCCCCTGAGCCTCGATGTCTTTCATCTCTTGAAAATAATGGACTAGGAGTAGACAACAGAAATTTTAAATAGTTATAAGGATTAAATGATATAAACCTGTAAATTATTTATAAAGTATAACAATGAAATTGTGCGATATTTTTTTATAATGGAGCTAGTAGAATAGTAATGCTTGCAGTCTCTTAGATTAACATTTAGATTTCTTTTTGTTTGTAAATACTTTTAAAGCATTCACACTTTTTTTTTCTTTTTGGGTCACATCCAGTGTTGCACAGGGGTTTACTCCTGGCTCATGCACTCAGGAATTACTCCTGGCAGTGCTTGGGGGACCATATAGGATGCTGGGAATCAAACCCAGGTCAGCTGCGTGCAAGACGAACACCCTACCCACTGTGCTATTGCTCCAGCCGCCACACTTGTTATTTTTAGATTTTATTTTTATATTATCATAGTGATATTTATATTATTAAGTATAATAATGCCATCAAATTTTATTTAATGACAGTTTTCAAACTGAAAACACTGAGTCTAAGTAGAAAAATTTACTAGAATATATATGTTCAAAATACTTAGTGTGCTAATTCTATTTTGCTTATGAAAAGATCTGCCAAAGTTTATATTTGTCAGAGATCATATAGAAAATTACTTAATGTTTGCTTATCTTGCTTTTGTACCTCTGAATTTTAAAATGCTAATGTATTAATAGCCAGAATCTGGAAAAAACCTGAGTGCCCGAGAACAGATGACTGGTTAAAGAAACTTTGGTACATCTACACAATGGAGTACTATGTAGCTGTTAGAAAAGACGAAATCGTGAAATTTACATACAAGTGGTACTACATGGAAAGTATCATGTTAAGCGAAATGAGTCAGAAAGAAAGAGATAGACATAGAAAGATTGCATTCATCTGGGGAACATAAAGTAACAAAATAGGAGACTAACACTCAAGAATGGCCGAGATTAGTACCAGGAATTTTACTCCATGGCTTGGAGGCCAACCACAGGTGCTAGGGGAAAAGGGAGCTCAGATAGAGAAGGGAACACCAAATAAAGGTGTTGGGAGGATCCTTCCAGGATGGGAGAAGCATGCTGAAAGTAGACTATAGACCAAACATGATTGTCACCCATTGCCTCTTTTGCAAACCACAACACCCAATAAGAGAGAGAGAACAAAAGGGAATGCCCTGCCACAGAGGCAGGGTAGGATGGGGAGGATGGGGGGGTGGGAGGGATACTGGGATCCGTGGTGGTGGGAAATGGGCACTGGTGGAGGGATGGGCATTTGATCATTGTAAAATTGAAACCCAAGCACAAAAATTTGTAAGTCTACAACTGTACCTCATATGTCTCACTAATAAAAAAAATGCTAATGTATTGATAATAGGCATATAAGTGTCATTGTTAAGCCTAATGTGGTCAAATTAATGTTTTAGAATGTTTTCTTTGAATGAAACATGAAAAGTACATTTAATTTTTTTGGTTTTCCTTTGTATTCTAGCATATTCCATTCAGGGCCAGAGTGTTACGATGATAAGTCCATCAAGTGAATCTCACCAACAAGTTGTGGCAGTGGGTCAACCTTTAGCAGTACAGCCTCAAGGGACAGTCATGGTAAACTATATATTCTTTTCTTGGTTACCAATTACTATCAAAACTTTTGGGGGGCTTTCTGCTTGCTACAATTTATCATCTACTTATTTTGCCCTATTTTGCCAGTATATCTTTAGATAAATTATACTTTAGTTGAATATACAGTTGTCTAACATAATCAGCAATAACATACATTTTAAGCTAGTGAATTTGTTCTGTAGAAAACTATCAAAACTGGGTTTGGAGCAATAGTAAAGGTGCTTGCCTTATATGTGACTGATTCACAGCATCGTGTATGGTCCCCAACAGCAGCTAGGAACTGCTAGATATGACCCTGAGCACAGACCCAGGAATGACTCTTAAACGCGGAGCCCTAAGCACTAATCACCAGGTGTGGTTAAAAACAAACAAACACAGGGCTGGAGCAGCAGTACAGCAGAAAAGGGCATTTGCCTTGCACGCGCCTGACCCGGGTTCAATTCCCAGCATCCCATATGGTCCCCTGAGCACCGCCAGGGGTAATTCCTCAGTGCAGAGCCAGGAGTAACTCCTGTGCATTGCAGGGTGTGACCCAAAAAACAAACAAAAACAAACACTTATCCAATCTATGTTCTAAAAATTTTTGTTTTGTTTTGGGGCCACATTTGGCAATGTCAGGGATTGCTCCTGCCAGGAACTACGCCTTGCAGTGCTTGGGGGACCATATAGGATGTCCAGGATCATATTTAGGTTGGCTGTGTACAAAGCAAATGCCCTACCTGCTATACTATCCACTCCAGCAAACCCCACTGTTTTTTTTTTGCTACTTTGCAAACTTTCAGTTTTCAAGGATATGTCATTTATCTTTTTGTCTTTTGCAAATCTATTCTTTTTTAAATATAGCTGACTTCCAAAAATATCCAGTGTATGAGGACTTTACTAAACTTGGCGCACTGCCATGGAGCTGTACTTGGAACATCATGGCAACTTGTTTTGGCAACCCTTCAGGTATGTTACAGTCAAGAGTTCATGTGGTTTCTATATCTTAGTTATTAGATTAAAAAGCAATGCCCAGTAAACTTTAATAATGCTTATTAATTTTAATTATTTCTAAATAAACTTTATATCTTTAAAAGTTCTGATTTTTAGTTTATTCGTAATTTTTATGGTTTTAAAATTTTATTTTTTAAAACTGTTTTATAGCATCTTGTATGGATTTTGGGATTAAAGCCTAGTAGTGGTGGTGCCTTGAAACCTGGAAGAGCTGTAGAAGGACCCAGTACAGTAAGTACTCGTTACTTTTACTCAGTTACTATTTCCCAGAAACCTTGCATATTGAACTTAATTTTATTCCTTTTTTAGGTTCTAACAACAGCAGTGATGACCGATTTGCCAGTGATTTCTAATATACTTTCAAGATTGTTTGAAAGCTCACAGTAAGAATCAATTTTTTTAAATTGATAGAATCATAACTATTAGCTGTCTATTTTAGATCAGAATGTCTTATTCTTATTTCATCATTTTTATTTTAGGTATCTTGATGATGTATCATTGCATCATTTAATAAATGCACTTTGCTCCTTATCCCTAGAAGCAATGGATATGGCTTATGGAAATAATAAGGTGTGATATTCTCTCTTTTTATTTTGAATATGGTACATTATTTAGTTAAATAAATCTTTATGATCTCAGTGTTTTACTATTGGGACTAATTCTCACCTTGTAACCTAACCCTTCTGTTGCATTAAACCTAATTCATTCTTGTTGGAAGGGAAGTTAAGAGGGCATGCTTTGACTTATGATATGTCTTCATATATATATCTTTTTTTTTTTCAAATTGAATCACTATGAGATACATAGTTACAAAGTTGTTCATGATTCAGTTTCATCATGGAATGTTTCAATACTTGTCCCTTCAGCAGTGTACATTTCCCACCACTGAACTAATGTCCCCAGTTTTCCTCCCACCACCTCCTCCAATCTGCCTCTCTCTCTCTCTCTCTGTCTCTCTGTCTCTCTCTCTCTGTCTCTCTCTCTCTCTGTCTCTCTCTGTCTGTCTCTCTCTCTGTCTCTCTCTGTCTGTCTCTCTCTCTCCCCCCATCTCTCTCTCCCTTTTCCCTCTTCCCCTTTCCTATTCCTCTCTCTCCTTTTAGGCACTGTGGTTTGTAGTATTCTTAATGGAAAAATTATCATACATCACTTTATGGTTTTGAATTGTATCCATTTCTCCTTTGTACTAAATTTTCAAAGATATTTTATAAAGAGTATAATGATACTACATTTAGGAGAGGATTCAAAAATATTTTACAAAGAATACCACATTTCTGAGAAGTTTCATAGTATTTCATATAATACTTCTAATTACACTTTATGAATAGGATTGGGATAAGATAAGCCTCTAATAAAGCAATCCATTTAAATTTTTCTTGTGTTTACTGAATGGAAACTAGGAGATGATAATTTTTTTGGTGAAGTTAATAATTCTTTCTACCTGGACAATTTAATTTTTGCTTTCCTCATTGACTAAATAAGTAGAGTAGTACATGCAAATATTGGTGCTCAAGAACATTTCCACCTACACTTACGGTATAATTATACTTGGAAAACCCAGGAATATTTAGGCTTATTTATATCTTAGATTGTTTAAAATGAAATGCTTTCTATATTTTAAAATGAATATAATTTTGCCATTTATAAATCAGTGATGACACTTGGAACATGATTAAATAGCAGAGACTACAGGTTTTTAACTTGTTAAACATTTAAGTCTAGTGTCTAAAATTTCAGTACTTGCTTAGTTATTACAATTTTGTATACGGTGGCATGTCATCTTGGCTCACATGTCTCACCACAGATTTTACTAATGCAAAGATTTCTTATTAGAGAATTACTTAAACATGCACTTGTTTAAAAATACGTATCCTAGTTTACTCCAAATTAAGGTAGTTTATTAAAATAATCTGTTTCTTGATATCTTTAATAAAATTTTTTGTGTGTGTGTGGGGGGCAACAACCAGTTGTGCTCAGGGCTTACTCCAATCTGTGTCCAAGAATCATTCCTGGCGGGATTCAGGGGATTTATGTGATACCTGGAATTGAACCCAGGTTGGCTGTGTGCGAGGCAAGTGCTTTACCCACTATATTATCTCTCTGGTCCCTAGAACTGTAATATACTTAAGAGTCACAGTGAATTATGAGTAAGTTTATATGGTAATGCCTTGAGAGTTTATATATTCACTTGATCAACATAATGTGTTTGTTATAATAGAAGCCATTGGATTTCCTTTTTCAAAAAGATTTTGGTGGGAGAGGGTATCCTAAGCAGCACTCGGGCCAGATTATTCAAGATGAATTGGTATTATTGGAGGTAGATATCGAAGGAATTACTCTAAGATATATAGGTAGGTAAGAGCAGGTTCATTGAAATCAAAAGAAAAAATATTTTAAGATGACAAGATCAATGAGAATTGAAAAGTAATAGTAGATTAATAGTTTATTGCTAACCTTCAAGAGTACAACTTAGGAGTGGATGGAAGACTTGTAGTATTTTAGGGAGACTTATAAGGAACACATGTTGAGAAGATGGATGCACTGGGATGGTGCAAACTTACCTGAAAATAGACTTGCGTTTCTCCATTTGAGACATAATTTTATAAATTGAGATGGTAGATATGAATAGAAATAAAAGCCTATAAAAGCATTACAGTATAAACTTTAATATTAGATGAGGCGTTAACAGGTTTATTGCTCCGCTATGCTTTCTATAAAAATTAGTTTGATGACAGATTTTAAATATAAGTAGAAATGTTTGTATTTTTCTACAGTATTAAAAATTAAGCTCACCAGAACCACCTGAGTTAAATATTCTAGGGATTAAATATGTGTGATTGTGTGTATGTGTGTTCTTTAGATTTGACATTAAAATTAGTGAATGTTGGTGCCTGCGAGATATTAAAGGGGTTACAGGCTCTTGTCTTGTGTACAGCCAATCCTAGTTTAATCTCCATTCCCGTATGGTTCCCCTAGCACAGAACGGGAGTAACCCCAGCACCCCTGATTATAACCCCACCCAAATAAAATTAAATTGACCTGTATTCTCAATTTTAGTACTTATTTTTGGAAGTTGTGTCAATGTAAGAAAATAACCTATGGTAAAACTTGTAAGTCCTGTCTTAGAAAAAGGTAATACTGATAACATCTGCATGTTACTAAGCTCAATATTATAGTAAAAATAAATAAGATAAATTATTGATCGTGTTTATTGTATGTATTAGCTTACATTTTTCTTAAAAATTTCACTTACTTTGAGGGGAAGGAATCTTCTCAGCGGTGCGCTGGGACCACTTCTGGCAGTTTCCTACTCAGCTGTGTTGGCTTGATGATTTTGGACCTTGAACCCAGTAGAGCAACGCTGCTTGTGCATGGGAGAGCTGTGGGTCCACAAGGCATACAGCTTGCAGCACTCAGGGACTAAGTGGTGTGGGTGATCAAACTCTGAGACTCAAGCTTGCAAGGCATGCACTCCAGCCTTTGAACTATCTCTCCTGCTCAGATTTTATTTAATCATTTAAAATAATTCTGCATTCAGTAGTAGTATCCTCATTTTGCAGTTGAAATATGAAAATTGAGAGCTTGCCTATCTAAGATTACCTGTTAAGTAATTAGTAGAACTTGGACTTGAACCAATCTAGATTATGTGTACTTAGTCCATATCTCTGTTCTTAACTCCTTTACCATTGCTTCAACTTTTGTGTGCATCACTCAACCAAGAAGTTTTGAAAACACAGATGTCAGTGCCACATTTGTGACTTTTTAAATAAGTGTCTTCGGGAATGAGACCTGAACAACTATACACTCCTTCAAATGTGACGTTTCCTGTATACATCCTGGTTAGAGTAAGAATGAGGAAGATGAAAACAAGGCAGTAAAACTAAGCAATATGTGACTTGCTCTATGCCAGGCACTTTTTATTTTTATTTATTTTTTATTAAGAACCATGATTTACTAAGTGAATGATACTTGAATTTTGGGCATATAATATTTCAATATCAGTCCTACCACCAGTGTCAACTTTCCTTCACCAGTGTTCCTGTATTTCCTCCCCAACCAAGCCCCCACCCCATCCTCACCTGTCAACTTGACAGGCACATTACAGAATTTCGGTGGTTAAGTTCAGACCTCATATTTTCAGTTTTGCTAAGTCTGTGTTTTGGTCATATGGCTATACCGCTCACTCTACTAGTGGTATAAATGAGCAGAAATTCCAGGTAGTTATAACTTTACAGGTATAGTCTTAACTACTGTACATATTGTTTCTGGAATGATGAATTGTTCTACCACAAAATTTAGGGTACCAATAACAGCACATGTAGGAAGGGTCAGTCTATAAAAAATTGTCTTGATATGGGCAAATATTAGATATTTGACTATGTATTTGTTTCACAGGTTTCTACTCAAAATAAAAAACATTCAGACATTTGTACGTGAGGCCCTGTGTTTGATCCCTTGCACTGACCCTATACCTGCCAATAAATTAATGCAACAATTTTATATTTGAATTCCAAGAGCATTGTAAAAAATGATTACTATAGAAGAATAAAGTATTTTTATTATCCTTTCCTTTCTTGTTTTTGTCTTGGGGCCACACCCAGCGATGCTCAGGGATTACTCCTGGCCCTGCACTCAGAAATCACTCCTGGTGGTACTCAGAGGACTGTAGAGGATGCCAGGGGTCTAACCCAGGGTGATTGGATGCAAGGCAAGCACTTTGCCCATTGTACGATGTCTCTGATCCCCTACCCTTTCCTTTTTCTGAAGCAATGTCCCTATTTCAAATAGCACAGTACCTATCAGGAAATAATTTTAGATTTGGTCAGCTAAATATGCTCTTAACTATATTGCACCACATCTTAACTGTGAATTAAAGATCATTGCTCATTAAAATTTTCACTAAAACTGTTCTTTTAACACATGGACCATGTACTCTAATTATTAATACTTTATGCCCACCAACTTAATTTCTTGTTGATGAAATGCCAGTGATTGAAGGGATGAAATTTGTCTTTTATTTCCCCTAGTGTTTAAACTGACATCCCCAATCTCTGCTGTAATCTTGACTTCTTATTTTCTCTGATCTCTAATGTTCGCTTTTTAATTTTTCTCATACTTCCTGACATTCCCATCTGAAACCTAGCCATTTTTTTAATAAGAAAGTACATTAGTTTGAGTATAGACTTGGATGTGCTTAAACCAGCATTCTCCAACCACTAGTTCCAGGCTGAGATGCTGGTCTCCAGATGCAGAAAGGTTAAAAACTACTGATGTGGCACCGTGATTATAACTGCCAGTGTATGGACCAGTATGCAGAACATGTGTCCATCTGCAGGATAAAATGACTAAAGCATGCTGGCTTTAGCTTCCTAACCAAATTTTCCAGTCAGGATCTATTCTGGATACTTGAAGTGCATAGAAAATACTTATAATAACTGAGATGTTAAAACTATTTTTTTCTAACTTTTTACTGTACATGACATACTCACACTCAAGATTTTCTTCTTCCCTTTTAAAATATTTTTTCATTTTTGCTACACCTGACTCAGGTGGTACTGGGGATGGAGCTTGGGCCACCTGCATGCATAATAATATGCTCCACCTCTTTGAATTACCTCACCAGCCTCTCCCTATTCTCAGTTTTATTCCATTAAAGTACTAAATAATTTTTTTATAATATCATACTGTAATGTTTTCTTCCTAGGAACCATCACTTTTTGCTGTTGCCAAATTGTTAGAAACTGGTTTAGTTAATATGCACCGTATAGAAATTCTGTGGAGACCTCTAACTGGCCATCTACTTGAGGTAACCTATTTTTATTTACCTTTTTTATTTTTCAAGAATAGACTGACCTAATTTTTCTGCATAGGAATTAACTCCTCCCCTTGTTCTTATAGCTGTGTTTTTTTTTTTCATAAACTAAAATTTTATAGTAATTTCTTTGGTGAAGTAATGGGCTGCTTTGGGGTTGGAGGTTTGCTAAAAATAAGTTTTATATCAACAATCTTTCAAGTCTTCAGTTGTTAGTGATATGTATGTATATACTTGTAAGTATGCACTGTATAGAGGGGTGGGCGTGTGTGTGTGTGTGTGTGTGTGTGTGTGTGTGTGTGTGTGTGTATGTGTATTTTGGTGTTAGGAATTGAATTCAAGGAATCATACATGAAAAGTATGCACTCTGCCCCTAAGTTCCATGCCCGCGTTTCCCCTTCTCCATTTTACCATACAGCCCCATGATCACTTCAGTTTCACCATGTTTCTGAAACATAAGGCAGAAAGTTGAGTCTGAGAGTGAACATCACTACTTCATAGTCTTTCCTATGAATGTGAAGTAGTTTCTCTACAGATATGGAAAACGTTTTACACGTCACTATATGTAATGTCAGGAAATTTTACCTGGATTTGTATTCTATTCAAGTTAGAATGATTATTAATATAACTGTTGCTTAATAATAACAACTACTTCTATCAATATAAATGTTTCTGCATAGTTTAGATTATGGTAATCATTTTACTATCATAGTATTTTGAGAAAGTTATTTTGATTAAAAAACTAATGTGATTGTATGCTTTTTTTCTTTTATTAGGGTTGCTTTTGTGAGTTATTAAAGGACACATGCAGATAAATAAGTTTTTAAAACTTTAGCATAGTATTTGATTTGAGGGTAAACTTAATTATGCACTTTAGTAAAAGTTTGCTTCTTTTATTATTCTGTGGCATCATTTATTTTTATGAAATCCTTTCTTTTCTGTGACTTGTTTAGTTTCATCTTTTATCTTCTGTCTCTCTATTGCTACCTCTTGCCCTTTATTCAGAAGGTAAGCTTACTTTTATTTTTATTTTGAATATAATTTTCCCCTCAGCCCTTATTTTTAAATATTTGATACAATTTTTTAAACTATGAATAAACAAAAATGCATAGCTAAAGTGTAAGGATTAAATATTTAATTTTGTTCAACATGTGTACCTTCAGGTCTGCCAGCATCCAAACTCTCGAATGAGAGAATGGGGAGCAGAAGCTTTAACTTCACTTATTAAAGCAGGATTAACGGTTGGTCATGATCCTCCACTTTCACAAAACCAGGTAAAAAAAAGTCTCATTTATTTTGGATTGAAGAGATAGTACTTGCCTTGCACACACCTGACTCCAGTTTAATCCCTGGCACTTCAGCAATCACCCCTGAGCACAGAGTCAGGAGTAATCCCTGAGTACTGCAGTCAAACCACCCGCTCCCCCTCCCCCCCCCCCCCCGGCCCCACACACACACACAATCACACACAATCCCAAAAAAAAAGTACATGCTGAAGAAAACTAATATAAACTCATTTTGCACATATGTAACTTTTTTCTTGATGATTGAAATGAGTGATAGTATTGATTGTTACTATTTTATGCTATTAATCTCATAAGTTTTTATGCCTGGATTTTTAGTACTGTATTTATTTAAAGTTACAAACTTTTGGGCTAGAGCGATAGCACAGCGGTAGGGCGTTTGCCTTGCACGCAGCCAACATGGCCGACCCGAGTTCGATTCCTCCGCCCCTCTCGGAGAGCCCGGCAAGCTACCGAGAGTATCTTGCCCGCACGGCAGAGCCTGGCAAGCTCCCTGTGACGTATTCGATATGCCAGACACAGTAACAACAAAGTCTCTAATGGAGATGTTACCGGGCCCGCTCGAGCAAATCGACGAACAACGGGAGGGCCTTTATCTTTACCTTACCTTACAAACTTTTGGAGATTGACATTAATAAATTGCATAGAATTGCTGTACCATTTTAGAAATTTCCCTTTTCATTGCAATTGTAAGATCTCATTTGGGAGCCTTACTTTATTAACTTCCATTTACTTTGGTGCTTATTTGTCTGATTTTTCTTTTCTTTTCTTTTTTAAAAATTTTTGAGTCACACCCAGGGATACTCAGGTGTTACTCCTGCCTCTGCACTCAGGAATCACTCCTGGCAGTGCTTGAGAGATCATTTGGGGTTCCAGGAACATGCTTTACCAACTGTACTATCTTTACAGTCCCACACTTTTCACTTTTTTTAGTCTTACATAGGAAGAAAAGTAGCAGAAGATAGAAGCATAATAAACTGGATTCTTATTTTTGTACTTATTCAAGTTACTTTTATACTTTTAGAATTTGTCATTGGTTCATTCTTCTAGCTGTATTATATATAGAGAAATGTATATGTTATATGTAATAATCTTTTAAAAGTCTACCGACACTATTGCTTCAAGACTGAGTAGGAAAAGGCATTTTAAAACTATGCCTCTTATGCTCACTATCTTGCTGTATTGTGATTGTATCTACAAACTTTACAAATAATTGAGTTATACATGATAATCCAGGAATAATTTTAGCTCTTAGAATAAAATGATTAACAAAACAGAATAAAATGACAACAGCATTCTTATTAGAGATTGCATTTTTGTAGTTTCATGTATTTTTCCTACTACAATTAATGTTTTGTTTTGGGCCACCCTTGGCAGAGCTCAGGGATTACTGCTGTCTCTGCAGTCAGGATGGAGGGCTGGGGGGTGAAGGGGGCTGAATATCAGGTACTAGGGATTGGATCTGAGTCAGTTGTGTGCATGACCTCTGTGCTATCACTCTGGCACCTAAAGGGATCTTTGTGTGTGTGTGTGTGTGTGTGTGTGATTAAAAGAAACTTTTGTGTATATTCTCAATGCTCACCTAAATACTTAGTACATGGCAAGAGCTTTATAAACATTTAATCATAATCTCATAATCAGTGATAAAAATAAATAGTTTCTTGGAGAAAAGAAGGTTGAAAATGAAGCTTGCATTTTCTAATGCAGAAAGAAAAGAATAGAATGCCTTTTTTAAAAAAAATTTTTTTAATTAGTGAAACACCATGAGGTACAGTTATAGACTTACAAATTTTTGTGCTTGGGTTTCAGTTATACAATGATCAAGTACCCATCCCTCCACCAGCGCCCATCCTCCACCACCACGGGTCCCAGCATCCCTCCCACCACCCATCCCCCCCATCCCACCCTGCCTCTGTGGCAGGGCAAGAATAGAATGCCTTTTAAAAACAAAATTCTTCAACAGATTTTATGGATTTTGGTCAACATTTTAATGTGTACTGTATTTATTTTTATTAAAAATAAAGAAAATCCTTCTTGGGAATGACACTAGGAGTATCAAAAATTTTAAATTGAAATGCATGTTATATCTATTAGTACAGTAAATGAAAGGTAATTTTAGAGACTCAGAAATATAAGTTTTCTCCCCGATATAGTTGGGGGCTGGAGCGATAGCACAGCAGGGAGGGCGTTTGCCTTGCACGCGGCCGACCGGGGTTCGATTCCCAGCATACCGTATGGGTCCCCTGAGCACCTTCAGGAGCAATTACTGAGTGCATGAGCCAGGAGTAACCCTGTGCATCCTGTGTAAGGGCCGGAGCAATAGCACAGCGGTAGGGCGTTTGCCTTGCACGCAGCCAACTTGGCCGACCCGAGTTTGATTCCTCCGCCCCTCTCGGAGAGCCCAGCAAGCTACCGAGAGTATCTCACCCGCACGGCAGAGCCTGGCAAGCTCCCCGTGACGTATTCGATATGACAGACACAGTAACAACAAAGTCTCCAATGGAGACGTTACTGGGTCCGCTCAAGCAAATCGATGAACAATGGGAGGGCCTTTACCTTTTTTATAGTTGGCTGTATATAGATACATTTCCTTTAGTGGGATTCACTTCTACACGTATCTATAATGAATATCATGAGATCATTCAACATGAGGTCATTTTCCACTTATCCCGAAATCTGAGATCACTTTTAGAGATTGTGAAAGGCCGTAGGTGACTAACTCTTTAGTGATTGCTGCTAGAAAAATTATATTCATGTTTATTGAATAGAAAAATTTCTAATTCTTATCACAGTCTGAGTGGAGATGAATTTAAACTTAGAAAGCAATTTTAAAGGCTTTCTGGGGGCTGGAGCAATAGCACAGAAGGTGGGGCATTTGCCTTGCATGCAGCTGACCCGGGTTGGAATCCCAGGATCCCATATGGTGCCCTGAGCACCGCCGGGAGTGGTTCCTGAGTGCAGAGCCAGGAGTAGCCCCTGAGCATTGCCGGGTGTGACCCAAAAAGAAAATTAAAAAAAAAAAAAAGCCTTTTTGTTTTCTGGGTTTCTCATCTTCATTCCTTTCTTGCCCCCTTTTCAGAGGCTGCAGTTGCTCTTACTGAACCCATTAAAGGAGATGTCCAGTATTAACCATCCAGATATTCGACTCAAACAATTAGAATGTGTATTGCAGATTTTACAAAGTCAGGGAGATAGTCTTGGGCCCGGGTGGCCATTAGTACTTGGAGTCATGGGAGCAATCAGAAATGATCAAGGGTAAGTATTTAAATTAATATCCAATATCCAAAAAGTGGTAGAGTTAAAAGGGAATAGAGTTAAAAGGGAATATGTTCTTTTCAGTAGTGTTATGGTAACTTTTCATATATGCCCTTCTATGTATAATTTTAAGATCCAGCATATTTTTTCTTAATCCTAACCCTAAGTGGCTCAAGGGTATTACTAAGTCAATTCTCAATTCTCCAAACTACAAAAAAAAAAAAGAAAAATAGAGGAAGTATACAAAGTCCTTACATATAACTAGGTAGATGTACCAATTTAATAAGTTTTATAATACATGCCAAGATAGGGTTTGGTTTTGTTAAAATAAGTATTTGGTAAAATGTGAATTAACATCTGTGCATATATTAGGAAGACAAAGAATAACTTTTAGATGACTTTTTAAAGAGTATTTGTTTAGCTTTTAAATATTTTTCTGTGATTAGTATATTCCATATAAACTTTACCGATAATTCTGATTACAGAATTAAATAGCTCCTATTCTAAAAGTAGAATCCTATTGAACAGAAACCAGCCTTGTAATTAGAAACCTAATAAGAGTAGTTTGTCACATTTCAAAAGAATAGGGCTCCAATGCAAGGAGTCTGTTGCCCTAAGTGAGGCAAAACCAAAGTTATACAGGACATACAAGCTTACAGAAACTATTTGCACTTAAACTCAAAACATTTGGGAGACAGTTTTGTGGTTTTTAAGCAGAAGAATGATGTGATTTGATGTGCATTTGGACTATGTCATTTTATCAGTAACTGGAGAAAAACTGAGAAATTGAGGGCCTGATGTATTCCTTAGAAAAAAAAGACAAGGAGATAGATTTGAACAATTAAACAATTTGCTAGAGGTACAAAGAGAGAAATAGGAAATAGAATCAGAAATAACTCTCAGTTTTCTGACTTAAGAAGCTTAGTGGATGGTGATAGTGTTAACTAAATAGAAAATAGAGAAGGTAAAGCAAATCGGAGGAATCTCCTTGATGCAGAACTGTGAAGGGATTTAGCTGATTGGATATATTTGTGTAGACTTCTTCTATAGCAGTTTTTTTTTCTTAGTCTTCATGACTAGAAGATTTACATGAGTGAGAGGCTTGAGGCTATGATGGTAATTTATTTTCATAGTAATAAATGACTTAAAGTTCAGAATATTGAGATGAGGGAGTATGATGCCACCAGCAGGTCAATCTGTACCTGTGAGGCCAGTGCATCAGAAGCCTGATGATGTCTTCAGACTTCCAGATACCCCAGAATTGCTGCTGTACCTTTGGCCAGACCCCTAAAACTTGGGGCAAAGTTTACCAAGAAAGTAAACGTCCAAAAGTTAGGTATGTGGGAGACACACCCACAAATCACCTCCAGCTCAGCTATATAATTAGAGGCATGTCCTCTCTGGTTCCTGATCAAACTGCTTCACAGTCATGATCCCAGAGACTCAGTAACAAATCTCGAAACCCAGCGGCTTTTGGCAGAAATGCGTCTAGTCCCTGCAGTAAGTTACAGGCTCTGGGCCACCCCAGGTGGGAATAGGTTTTGTGCCTTGGCCTGTTCACCCTGCCAGCCCTGTGGCCACCATCCTCCAGAGGCCACTGGACAGCCAGGTTTGGGCCCACAGTGACATGCAGGGCCTCACGGGATGGGGGTGGAGCCGGCCCTTTCTTCCCCACACCAATGAGACCCTGAGTCGCCGCCCACAAATGGCCTCTCTGGCTCCTGATCAAGCTGCTTTAACGGCCATGATCCCAGAGACTCAGAAACAAATCTTGGAACCCAGTAGCTTTTGGCAGAAATGCATTTGGACTGTGCAGTAGGTTACTGTCGCCGGGCCATTTCAGGGGGGAAATGGTGCTATCCCTCCACCTGCTCCCCCTTGGTGGCTCAGTGGCCGCAATCTGCCAGAGGCCATTGGACAGTCAGGTTTGGGCCTGCAGTGACGAGACACACAGGGCCTCACGGGATGGGTTGGGAGCCGGCCCTTTCCTCCCCACCCCATCAAGACCCTGAGTCGCTGCCAGTGAACGGCCTCTCTGGCTCCTGATCAAGCTGCTTAATGGCCATGATCCAAGAGACTCAGAAATAAATCTCAAAACCCAGCGGCTTTTGTCAGAAATGCGTCCTGTCCCTGCAGTAGGTTACCAGCACTTGGCCATTCCAGGTGGGAATAGGTTTCATTCCTTGGCCTGTTCCCCCTGGCGGCCCAGTGGCCACCATCCTCCAGAGGCCACTGGACAGTCAGGTTTGGGCTCGCAGTGGCGAGACACATAAGGCCTCACGGGATGGGGGTGGAGCCAGCCCTTTCCTCCCCATCCCAATGAGACCCTGAGTCGCCGCGCACAAATGGCCTCTCTGGCTCCTGATCAAGCTGCTTAACGGCCATGATCCCAGAGACTCAGAAATAAATCTTGAAACCCAGCGGCTTTTGTCAGAAATGCGTCTGGACCCCCGTAGTAGGTTACTGTCACCATGCCACCCCAGGGGGGAAGGGTGTTGTCTCTCCACCTGCTCCCTCTAGGCGCTCGGTGGCCGCCATCCTCCAGAGGCCATTGGACAGTAAGTTTGGGCCCTCAGAGATGAGACACACAGGGTCTCATGGAATGGGGGTGGAGCCATCCCTTTCCTCCCAGTCCCAAGGAGACCCTGAGTCGCCGCCCACTAATGGCCTTTCTGGCTCCCGATCAAGCTGCTTAACAGCCATGATCCAAGAGATACAGGAACAAATCTCGGAACCCAGCAGGTTTGGGCAGAAATCCCTCCAGATTTAATTGTTAAAATTTCGGAATTTCAAAATCGCGTGGCCACTACTGCAACCACGTGACATCTTATGTTATTCGTAACCAGCAATAGAAAACAAATTGTCTACTGTTGCCTTTTCAGCAGATCTTAATGTTGGGGTAAATTCCCAAATAATAATGGTGGGTCAGGTGTCAAAATATTGAATGTAATCAAAGTAGAGAGAGAGTAACGTGGAAATCATCTGCCCCACAGGTAGGGGTAGGGTGTGGGATGGGGGTATACTGGGGTTTTGGTGGTGGAGAATGGGCACTGGTGAAGGTATGGGTGTTTCATTGTATGACCGAGACTTAAACCCGAAAGCTTTGTAACTGCTCTCACGGTGATTCAATAAATAAAATTATAAAAAATTTTTTAAAAAAAGTAAGTGGAATTCATGCCCAATCCAATCAGCTAATCAGTGGCTGAATAAATAGCAGTACTCCTACATAAAAATAAAGAATATTGAGATGATGAGTGGAAAATTTTCAGTCATAGCTTAGAACAAGCTGAAGTTTCTCTTAAAATTGTATTGGTGTTTAGTACCCATAAGTAGATAGAGAGTAAGAGGGAAATTGTCTGTCATAGAGGTGTGGGGAGGAGTGATAGAGTTGGGGGAGGGATACTGGGGACATTGGTGGTGGAAAATGTACACTGGTGGAGGAATGGGTGTTCTATCATTGTCTGACTGAAACTCAAACATGAAAGTTTTGTAACTGTAGCTCACTGTGATGTAATTAAGAAATAAATAAATTTCAAAAAATTGCATTGGTGTTTATAGTTCAGGGTTTCTTTAGGGTGAAATTAATTAGTACATGTTAAACATTTGCAAGTACATGCCATAATGGAAATGTGTAAGTGCTTAGCTATTATAATTTGCTTTATTTTTCCATAACTGAAGTTTCTCTCCAGATAGCTAGTAAATACTTCTCCTGCTCTTCATTCAGAGCTCAAAATTTACTCTCCTTTATATTCTTAATACAGAATTCTAAACAATATGTTCAAATGCTTTTAAAAAGAGACTTTCATTCAGGTAGTAAATTGTGTGTAGGCACCTACTAGATGCAAGGATGCAGTAGTGAGAGAGTAGCTGCAGCCATTCCCTCTTCTCAGTGTCTTCAGTTTGCTGTACTAGTTGATGTGAACTACAGATAGAAATAATACTATGTTAAGGGAAGACACTGTTTTCCTTTTTTCAGTCTGCTCTCTAGTTTTTTGTATAATTTTTTTGTTCATTTATCTTTTTACACATAACATCAATATAGAAGCATCATATGGTTCACATTGCAGAAGATTTTCTTGGTTCAAATTAATGTAAGATACGTGTTTTTACTCACCTTTTTTTCAAAAGATGAGCATGAAAGTCTTCTTTTGTGTTTTCAGAGAATCCTTGATACGAACTGCATTTCAGTGTCTTCAGTTGGTTGTGACAGATTTTCTACCCACAATGCCTTGCACTTGCCTACAGATAGTTGTTGATGTTGCAGGTAGCTTTGGACTTCATAACCAAGAACTTAATATTAGTTTAACTTCAATTGGTTTATTGGTAAGTGTTGATTTTCTTATGATAATATAATTTGCAAATCACTTTTGTGCTTTTACGTTTGAATGCTAAACAGAAATGCTTTTGACAGTTGTTCAAATGACTGAGGTATCAAATTTACCTTGAATTAAAATTAATAGAATATCAGAGATAAGTTTTATATGTTGAGCTGAGATTTGCCTTTTACAAGGCTTATCATAATTAAATTTGCTAAAAGGATATATAAAGATAATAATCCAGTCAACTCTATATAATGGTCATCTACTTTTCTTTCTTTTTTTGTTTTTTGTTTTTGTTTTGAGGCCACACCTTGTGGTGCTAAGGGTTAACTCTTGACTCTACACTGAGAAATCACTTCTGGCAGGCCCGGGGTACCATATGGAATGACAGGGATAGAACTTGGGTTGCGGTGTGCAAGTCAAGCACCTTACTCACTGTACTATCTCTCCAGCCCACCTATCTTCTTTTCAGTACTGTCTTAGTAGCAACATTCTCAGGTTAGTCCTCATTTTGTAAATCAAGCTTCAGCCAAACACTTTTAATCATTTATATAGTTCTGTATTTTGTTAGCACTGCTTTATGTGAAACAGTATATGATAGAAGAACTTAGCCTGGAAACAGATATACATGCATTTTAATTCAGTCTCCTTCTTGAGCCTCATTTTACACAATTTCAATGTAGAGATAATAAAATCCAAGTTAGAGAATATTGTTACTATTACATGAAGTAAACATATGGGGTTATTCTGACGTAAGGGCAGTTATTTAGAACTTTTAAGATGTGTACTTTTAAGATCTTAAAAATTTGTTTTTGTAAATTATTTTCTTTCACCCCTTTGATATAAACTTTGTGATAACCGGCCTGCACACATGCTTTATTGTGGTGCACAAATACTTACTTAATTGCGATGCTCTCCAGGGGGCATATCCAGTTGTCGTCGCAGACTTTTCCTTGTGGCACTTGCAGATTTGCCCACTAGATTGCACTTCTTCTAGTTGTGCACACATATGGTCTGGCTGTAATGTTCACCGGGGATCACACTCCTGGTCACAGCACACCTGCATCTTTAGATGGAGTGCTTGCCAGGGGTTGCACACATCTGGTTGTCATACACCCACACATCTGGTTGTGTTCCAGACAGTGCGCACTTTTTCGAGGTACCAAGAATCTGGCTGCCAAGATAGCATTTTGTGAGCCAGGGTGACAATATAGTGGATAGGATGCTTGCCTTGCATGCAGTCAACCCAGATTTGATCCCCAGCTTCCCATATGGTAACTCAAGCACCACCAGAAGTGATTTCTGAGTGCAGAGCCAGGAGTAACCCCTGGGCATTCCCAGGTTTGACGCAGAAAGCCAAAAGAGAGACAGATTGAGAGGTAGAGAAGGATAGAGAGAGAGAGAGAGAGAGAGAGAGAGAGAGAGAGAGAGAGAGAGAGAGAGAGAGAGAGAGAGAGACAGGGGCAGTCAGAGACAGAGATAACATTTGTTCCATATAAGTGGATCTAACTCATCACCTCACGTGCAGCTGAATCTCACATATCTCAGAATTTTTTTTAAAGACAAAAATTACATTTTCCTTACAAACTTAGTATTTTACTAATAAAGTGAAACCATGAGGGAGAAAAATAATCATGTTTGTACTTGATTGCTTTAAGAGTGGTCAGTTTGATGTTGATTAATTATTGCTAAGTGCCACCTTCTTTATTTCATGATTATTTTCACAGCTGTTAGATTCTCTACATTTTTATGACCCGCTGATTCTCAGTAATCCACGTCTTATTGTGTTTGTGACAGAAATAATATGATCAGAGACAATAATTACTTTTGTATGATATCATAAAGTAGTATTAAATGATGTCAAAAATTTTAGTAATTTTGATAGGGTGATAGTGGTACCATGCTTCTGTTTTGTCAAAGGGCTTTAATAAGATTTGGAAAAATAGTCCTGCCAATAGAGTGCTTGCATTGCATGCAGCTGACCCAAATTTGATCCCCAGTACTCCATATGGTCCCCTGAATCCTGTCAGTAAGTCCTGAGCACTGTCGGGCACAGACCAGCCTTCTCCCGGCGTAACCCTTTGATAGTGATAATAAAACTTAGACGTGAAATAAATGATAAGACATTAACAATTATTATTTTTGATAGTTATATTCTGCCTGTTTGTACATTCATGATTTGTCATAACTTAAATTGTCGTTGACACAAGGTTGTCCTCTAAATCATTCTGATCAAATAGAGATACTTGACAAATATTTCCATTTATTCCGTTCTCCTATAAGAGGGATTTCTGATGTAATCCTTTGAAATTTTATTTTGAAAGACAAAAAACTGTGTTACATATTTATTTGTGTTAAAAATATATGGAGTAGGGACTGGAGTGATAGCACAGCAAGTAGGGTGTTTGCCTTGCACGCAGCCGACCCAGGTTCGATTCCCAGCATCCCGTATAGTCCCCTGAGCACTGCCAAGAATGATTCCTGAGTGCAGAGCCAGGAGTAACCCCTGTGCATTGCCGGGTGTGACCCAAAAAACAATAAATAAATAAATAAAATCTCACATCGAGCTGATTTTTTTTAAAAAAATATATATGAAGTAATATTTTTCTAATTTCTTCTAGTGGAATATTTCAGATTATTTTTTCCAAAGAGGGGAAACTATTGAAAAAGAATTGAATAAAGAAGAGGCAGCACAGCAAAAGCAGGCAGAAGAGAAAGGAGTGGTTTTAAATCGACCATTCCATCCTGCACCACCATTTGATTGCTTGTGGTTATGTCTTTATGCGAAATTGGGTGAACTCTGCGTGGACCCTCGTCCTGCCGTCAGGAAGAGTGCAGGGCAAACTCTGTTTTCTACAATTGGTGCGCATGGAACTTTATTACAGCATTCAACATGGCACACTGTTATTTGGAAGGTATTGTAAAATAGCTTGAGTTATCAGCTTTAAATGGAGACATGCTTCTATACATTTTCAGTGAAATATATTCCTGTTAATTTCAAGGAAGAATTTCTATGCATTTGATAAAACAAAATGCTAGTTTTGTCATATTGTATGTTGCTCTTCACACAGAACAAACGAAATATGAAAGTCTCATATCTGCTTCTGTCTTCATCTCATCTTTGTCTCTGATCTCTAGCTCTGTCCCTCCCTTTTCCCCCTGTTTTCCTAAGTGGTAAAACCAGGAGTTGCTAAACCACTACACATAATTCAAATATAATATAATCAGATGAGAATTTTACCAATAAAAGAGCAAAAAGATCAACAGCAGTGAAATTTGCTTGCAGACTCACCAAACAAAAGTAACCTCTAATAGGTAAATTCTACATGTTTTTTCACTAAATATACAATTTACTTTTTTTTTCTTTTTTTATCCTTTTTGAAAACTTTCTTACAAAGTCAACAGCTTTTTACTTTGTTAAAAGACTCATTTTTCCATTTCTTCTTAATAAAATTTGCTTATAATTGTTTCACTGCTTTTGTGAATTTTTGAGATAGGCAGCATATTAGGCCTTAATTGTATTTAAAAATTTTTTCAGTGTAATAGAAATGGCTTTAAAATGCCTCTTCAAAAATTAATAATGAATGTTCCCTTATAAAAGTAATTCAATTTCTGTTTGTTATTGTGTTTTCTGCTTTGTTCCAATCTCCTGGATCTTCCTCAGATCTCACACATGCTAAAATCTTTTTTTAATTTAAAAAATAAACTGAGGGGCTGGAGCAATAGCACAGTGGGTAGGGTGTTTGCCTTGCATGCAGCTGATCCGGGTTCGATTCCCAGCATTCCATATGGTCCCCTGAGCACTGCCAGGAGTAATTCCTGAGTGCAGAGCCAGGAGTAACCCCTGATCATCACCGGGTGTGACCCAAAAACCAATAAATAAATAAATAATAAAAAATAAACTGATAATTCTCTGATTCCTGTTTTTCTTTCAGACAGCTTCATTGTAAATCTTGCAGCCTGTTTTTTAGTTACTTTTTGCCTTTCTTCTCTTACTTTGTACTCCCTTATTGCTTAAGAGTTGATTTCCAGATTATTCTGCTTCAGATTCCCTTATATTTTAGCATGTAGCAAAATCACCTAGAATCTTTGTTAGAGTGCAGATTGCTGGGCTGCTGTCCCCTGTTCTCAGTGTGGCTACTTTTTCCCCTTTTATCATTGGACCTGAGAGTTGTATGTTTATGAAGTCACTAGATGATGCTAATACTGCTCCTCCTTAGACCAGCCCATTTTGAAAATCACAGAGAAAGGTGGTATTCTAATTGCTAACTGTTCTATTCTTATTCTGCTCATTTTTTGGAGGTAACATTTAACATGACTATTTTCTACATGAAATCCCTCTTCCTTTGCGTTCACAGACTGCTTCTGTTGTTCAGTTCAGTTTTCATTTATTTATAATAGTCCTACTCCTCTTCTGAGTCTACTCTATATAGCTAAACATTCTCCAGATTTTGACCACTTCCTTCTTGATTTTTCCAAACATCCTATGTCTCCCATAATTATATTTTTGCCTGGATTTTTCTAGTGCATTACCCCATAGAAGCTCCCTCCATTGGCGCCTCCACTCGATGAGTCTTCGACAGTATTCTACATAATATGTTTTACTTGTTTATATTCCACAGGCTAAAGGATAAATTTAAGAACATAAGAATACTTGTGATGTGTGGTTTTCTCTAACATATGGGAATTGACCCATATTATGTAATAGTTACTTTTTGGCAATACTTACTGTTTCTTTATGCTGGCACTTAATCTATGTTATCAATACTTTTTATATGCATTTCCCTAAACTTTCAGGTTTTGTTTCATCTGTTGGATCGAGTTCGAGAATCTTCTACTACTGCAGATAAAGAGAAGATTGAGTCTGGAGGAGGCAATATTCTCATTCATCATTCAAGGGACACAGCAGAGAAGCAGTGGGCTGAGACATGGGTTTTAACATTGGCTGGTGTAGCAAGAATCTTCAACACTAGACGATACTTACTGCAACCGCTAGGTATATGAGCATTTGTTTTCCCTGTTTATAAAAGTATTCCCTGTTAAAAGACACTTGTAGAAGACAAAAGGTTTCTTTCAAAATTCATATGCCGTGCCACTACCCAAGAATAACCTATCTTCATCGATAGTCTTTGTATGTGTGGTTTGTGTGGTGTGTGTGCAGACACTTTTTCATTTATTTTGTTGAGTGAAACTGAAATATGTGGGCCCAAGAGATAGCTTCATAGCCCATAGGACATGTACTGCACATAGGAGGCTCATGCTTCATCTCTGGCAGTACCTCATTCTCTTACCAGGAGAGAACACCCCCAGGCAAGCCTTCTAGCACTTAGCCAGGAGTGACCTGTGACACTGCTGGGTGTCACCCTCCCCTCTACCCCCCTCAAAAAAAAAAACGAAAAAGAAAAGGAAATAAATAAGTGTCTAACTGTGGACTGTCCTCTAGTGCAGTGTTTCCGAGATGAATTATACTACCCCTCGGGGCACTGCAATGATCCCGGTAGGGGCTGGTAGTAACCTTGCAGTTTGGAGCACTTCCACGTGCTTGCATTAAGAAGATGGATTTCCAACGAGAGGTGTTGAGGTTTTTTTTTTTTTGTTTATATATTTTCTGAAAAGGGGGTGGTAGGTCAGAAGTTTGGAAACCTTTGCTCTAGGGTTTATAAGCAAACACACTCTGTCTTTGTCACCATCGGTATGAGTGAGAAACTAATTGTATAAATAAATGCAGAATTGCTGTCATGATCGAATGCTCCAGAGAAATTTATAGCAGATAAGTGAGATTATCAGACTAGTGATATTTAACTGACTTACCCCAAGAAACATTTTACTTGAAATTTGAAGGTGAACTTGTTAGTTCATCAGGAAAGGGTGAGGTGAAATGGAAAGAGCCTTTTAGGCACAAAGAGTATGTAAAAGAGTAGTAGAAAACTGAGGTGAATGGGATGCTATGAGCTCTAGGATGTTTCAGGGTGTAGAATGAAGAGAGTAATATTTGTGATTCCAAATTAGTTTATAGGGTTATAGAGAGCAAATTATTCAAATTTTGTAGGTTATGTTCAAAAGTTAGAACTTCATCCCACGAAAAAATTTAAAACATAATACTAAAATATTTTAAACCACGATATGGTATGGTATGGTATGATATGGTATGATCTTATGTGTAGTTTAGAAAGATCACTATGGGTACTTTGTGTGGAATAGAATAGCAGCAAGGAAGGATGACAGGATTCCATTGAGCTGGTTAGGAAACTCTTGGCTAGTTAGGAAACTCTTGGCATTTTTCAGTCATTCTTAATTAAGGTCAGTTTTACACTCCTCCCTGCCGGTATCCACACCCAAGCCATTTGGCAGTACCTTTGGTTCTGATGGTAGTGATGGGGATGATAGAGGATTGTTAGCAGAAATACTTTTGTGCATAACTGTGAGTGTGTTATATAGATATTATTTTGTTTGGTTTATTTTCACCCCTTATGTTTAAAAAAAAGCCTATTTTTCATTCCACAGATAGTTTTGTACATATTCATTGTTTTGTTTTGTTTTTTTCCTTCCAAAACAAGTACTGTTTTTAAGTTCTATTTATTGTCATGGTAGTTATTTGTAAGAGTGTAAATGTCTTGCCATGCTGTGCCCACCACAAAATGCCAATGTCCTTTCTCCACAGTCCTTTGGACCCAGTCACCCCACATGACACCAGTTATGTTGTTAGAGTCTAAGAGTTTGACAATCAAGTAACTTACAGTATATGATTAATTTTATATTCCCAACCACCTCTTTCAGGCTAGGAACTCACATATGCAAGACATGCATACTACATCTACATCCTGACCCCCATTTGTGTTAGGGTTTTACTGTGAATTCTTATAGCTCAAAGACAAGGAAATGGCTTCATTATTTTCTTTGAATAACACTTACTAGTGCCCTGCCTGCTGTACTGTCTTTCCAGTCTCACAAAATTTGATTTAATGTAAAAGAACAGTATTTCTAAGATTTTTAAAGAGTAGAATGTAATTTACTCTTAACATTTTAGACCTGTGAAAAGACAGGTATCAAACTGTTATAACTTGTAAGTTTTCCACTATTCTAGATTGAGAACATCTCAGTCATTAATAATTGTAGAAAATAAAGGTTTTTGGATAGATGTTATTGAAAAACTTTTGTCTCCATCTTTGTAAGCTGCTATTCTTTTTCTCTCAGGCAGAAATAATTTTTAGTATAAAATTTCTACATATACTTGCAGGTTTGTGGGGTTTTTTTGTTTTGTTTTGTTTTTGGGCCACACTTGGCGAAGCACAGGGGTTACTCCTGGCTCATGCACTCAGGAATTACTCCTGGCAGTGCTCGGGGAGCCATATGAGATGCTGGACTCAAACCTGGGTCGCCCACATGCAAGGCAAATGTCCTACCTGCTGTGCTATGGCTCCAGCCCCTATACTTGCAGTTTTGTTTTTAGAGCAAACATTGTTTGATATAACACTGATCTCATCTTGGTGCCCTTTGTTCCTGTATCTGGAAAACATTTTACTAAATTTTGGATGGGAATGATTTCAATTCACATTGCTATAACTTTTGTCTCTAAATATATTTTTTCTAGGTCTATAAGAATTTAATCATAAAATTAAGGCAAATAGACTTAAAATATCTGATTGTAAGAAATCTTGATCAGTTTTTTGTTTTTCCTTTTCCTGACGTAGGTGATTTTTCAAGAGCATGGGATGTTCTTCTTGACCATGTACAATCAGCAGCACTAAGCAAAAACAATGAAGTATCTCTGGCCGCACTGAAAAGCTTCCAGGAAATTTTGCAAATTGTGTCTCCTGTCAGAGACTCAGATAAGCCTGAAACACCACCTGCAGTTAATGTGCCCGTGCCTGTCCTTGTAGGACCCATATCAGGACCTGGCCTGAGCAGACCATTTGTAAGAACAGATTCCATTGGGGAAAGACTTGGAAGATATAATAGCTCCGAACCACCCATAGTAACTGATGAGATCGAAGATTTAAACCTCTGGTGGGCTGCGTGGAATACCTGGTATAGAATTGGATCTGAAAGCACTAAGCCTCCTGCTACTTTTGATAAGCTAACCTTTATCCCTAGTCAGCCTTTTCTTACAGCTCTAATTCAGATATTTCCAGCTCTTTACCAACATATTAAAACTGGTTTCAACATGGACGACTTGCAGAAGTTGGGAGTCATATTGCACAGTGCTGTTTCAGTCCCAATAAGTTCAGACGCATCCCCTTTTATTCTCCCATCTTATACGGAAGCAGTTTTGACAAGTTTACAGGAAGCTGTTCTTACAGCTTTAGATGTTCTTCAAAAGGTAATAGAATTTTAGTGATTGTAAAAGGAATAGTGCATATTGTCTCTACTTTGCGTTTGATTTTTTTTTTCATAGATTCTATATATGGGGCTGGAGATGTAGTTTAGTGTTAATACTTATGTAGGTCATGCATGAGGCCCTGAGTTTGCAACCCAGTACCAAAAGAAAAAAATTGTTGCTTTTATAATCTTTGGATGCAGTAAAAATGATAAGATTCCAAAACTTCACATTTTGTGGCATATTTTAAAAGGTAATCAGGGTTTTTTTAAAAAGATAATTTATTTATTTATTGAATCACTGTGGGAAAAGTTACAACGCTTTCAGGTTTAGGTCTCGGTCCTGCAAATATCAAACACATTTCCCTTTACCAATACTTATTTTTCACCACGAAGAACCCCAATAAACCCCCCCACTCCCCCCCAATGCTTGTGAGGCAGATGAATTCTAGTTAACACTCTATCTACTTTGACTAGATTCATTGTTTCATTGTTTCGATAAAAGATGCACCATTATTATTTAGAGTTTACCCCCCCCCCCATCAGACATGCTGAAAAAGCATTGTGAGATGATTTGCTTTCTACAGCTGGGTTCAAGAATTAAATGATAAATATTTTGGTTTTGGATTTCTGCTATTTTACTTATTAACCCTGGAAGTATTTCTACTGACAGTCAGATAATTAAGAGATTGGTTTCTGTGGTAATCAGGTTTTTGAGAGTCTTGAAGAAACTGTCTTGATCCTCTTGTGTTGACTTTTGATTTTTTTATGCAGCTCTTTACATGAGGCTCTGTCTAACAAATTGATTTGTATTTAAATATCTAAATTTTGTTTTAAATTAAGCCTGTGTACAGGTGCACTAGCATTACATTGACTTTTAAAAATTAATGCGGGGGCCAGAGCAATAGTACTGCAAGTAGGGTGTTTGCCTTGCACACGGTTGACCGGATTCAATCCCTTAGCATCCCATAGGGGCCCCCTGAGCACTGCCAGGAGTAACTCCTGAATGTAGAGCCAGGAGTAACCCCCTGAACATCACTGGGTATGACCAAAAAAGACTAAAAAAAAAAAATTAATGTATATATTTCTTTTTGAAACTACTTCTAATACATGACTTATTTTATAATTCACATGGGTATTAGAGTCAGTGGACAAAGCATAATGCAGAAATCAACTGTCACTTTGATGAACTAATATCACCACTTAAACAGAAGTCAACACTGTCTTGGCGATTGATGCATTCCTAATGGCCAGTTGATTATATTACTTAATGGATTATCATATTGTAGAATCTCAGGACTTCCTGAGGCTTCTTTGGAGTGATTATTGTCTTTCCAGTCTGTTAAATAATAAATCACAGTATTTAAAAATATATCTTAGCTGATTAAAACATTTTTATTATGTTTATTAAAATGGTTTCAGTGACCTTCAGGGTTTATAAATGATTGTATAATATGTAAAACAGGACAGTCTCAGATATTTTGGCTTATAAACAAATATATACCCAGTAAAGAATTTGGAATTTGAATTAAACATTCTACTCTCCATTTTTCGCTTTTGATAGGCCATCTGTGTAGGACCAGAAAACATGCAGATAATGTATCCAGCTATCTTTGACCAATTATTGGCATTTGTAGAATTTTCCTGTAAGCCTCCCCAGTACGGACAGCTCGAAACAAAGCATATTGCGAATGCTAAATATAATCAGGTAACATATTATAAATTGTATTTATTCTGTATGAATGAATGGCTTATAAGTAGAGCCAACTCTGCTTACAGTGGACTTCATTTCAGACACTTCATTCACAATTAAGCTTTTATGTTAAACTGTGTATTAGCAGTTTAAGCTGAAAAGAAATACTATTCAGTATTCCTTTTTCTTCTTTATGATTTTCCTTTCCCAAGTGACTCATCAGAAAGTTTGGCCTTTTATGTTACTCTGTATTCATTAGTTTCTTTCTTAGCTCTCCCATCTCTTTTAAATCCCTAAGCCTATTCATATCTAAAATAGATAACTGCAGTGCAAAATAAAGAAATCTGTATACTAAACAAGTTGTTGACTACTGCTGGTGTGAAATTTAGTTGGATTTTACATAAAAATAATTTTGAAGCCATAGTAGGCAAATTTTAACTTTATTTTGGCTTAGGGGACAAGAAATTTCTAAATGCATGCACAAAGCTGGTTTAGTTTACCAACGTAAAAATTATAATTTTACATGGTCCAAAAAATAGTTTTAATGTGTATTAACTTTTCTCATTCTATTTGTCTTGCAACACAATGGAATCACAATAGATCCAACTATTTGCACCGGTGAGTTAAATTTCCTAAAATTGTCCTAACCTATTGGCAACAAATTAAGTACATCTTTTCCCAGTTCTTGATAGAATGCTCTACTTGCTATTTTTTTCTGATGGTTTTGATTTTTGCCTGGCTGAAAATATTCTTTCATGAAGTACAGTCTCTGGAAACTTTGCATGTAATATAATCTGACCTAAACTAAAGGCCTGAAACATTTTCTATGAAAAATTATTTAACTAAATCTCACCTGTTTTTTAATTCCATGTGAAAATATTACTTTCTAGGCGGAATGGGTAGCCTTGAATTATGTGCCATTTGCTGAGAGGTCTTTAGAAGTAGTTGTGGATTTATACCAAAAAACAGCCTGTCATAAAGCAGTGGTGAATGAGAAAGTACTCCAGAATATTATTAAGGTATTTTTTTTAATTATTATACCGTAATGATGATAATATCATTGAAATTACTCTTTAGGTAATATATTGATATATATAGAAAATATAATTTATGTTCATAGTTATTATTTTTTAAAAAACACTTTCTAATGTTTCTACTTGAAAACTACTTTAAAGTGCTTTAGGATATTAATAGTTCTTAAATTTTGCTAGATAAGAAAATGAGATTCTGTTTCTTAGAAAAGTACTTCTCGAACTTCAAGGTCCATGAGCTTTCAGGTAGATACTCAATATATACCCCAGGGGTTTAACTCGTCATCCTGTGCTCTGTTTTTCTTAACACAGTGCATGCACAGACTTTTTCAGTTTGGTTTATCTGTGGTTTTTTTTTTTTTTGCCCCTTAATATTTTTTAGGACATACCTAATCTTTATACCTATCCCTTGGATTTGCTTTTTATTTACTTCACAAGTGTGGAGTAAATAAAAAGACCACTATGAATTGTCTTCTTTCTGGAAGAAGACCTTTTCTTTATTCTAGGGCTCATCCCTCGTATTTTTATCCATTTTGTTTTATCACCTCTCTTTGATGGTGACTTAATCTTTTATTTCCATTTCAGCCCATTATGCTGTATCCTGGAAAGACAAATTGAACCATTTATATAAGAACAATCTCAATTTACTTCCTACTCAAATTTTAATCCTCTTTGAGCTTTCTTTTTCTTTTCTTTTTATCATAAAAAAATTTTTTGTATTGATTTTTGGGCCATGTTCAGCAATGCTCAGGGCTTACTCCTGGCTCTGCACTCAAGAATTACTCCTGGCAGTGCTCAGGATACCATATGGAATGCCGGGGTCAAACCCTGCTCAGCCACATGCAAGGCAAGTGCCCTCCCCACTGTCTATTGTTCCTTCCCTGAGCTTTCTTTTTCTTCCAGATTTCTTTAAACTGCTTTTCACATAGTTGGGTCTTCACATTGCACCACTCTCACCTTTAGGCTATTATATACTCTCTTTTTTTGGTGGGGGGAGAGGAGCCTTGGATCATACCCAGAGATGTTCAGGGGTTACTCCTGGCTCTGTGCTCAGAAATTACTTCAGGAGACCATATGGGATGCCAGGGATCGAACCCGGGTCAGCCATGTGCAAGGCAAACGCCCTACCTGCTGTACTATCTCTCCAGCCCTTTCATATTTTTTACAGGAGCTCAAATCTTCATATCTTAAGCCTTTTTCTAATTATTTACCGTCTGTGTTAAATGGCACCTACCTTGTCTTTTTAAACCTCTCCCTTTGACTTTTTTCTTGCTGCCTTCTACCCTTCACACCTCACCCCATCAAAACTGTTCTCTCAAATCGTGCATATTATTTGAATACTTATCATATCAGATACTAAGTAGTATAGTTAAAAAAAATAACATCCTTTAATTTTTTAATTTTTTTATTTTTTGGTTTTTGAGCCACACCTGGCAGTGCTCAGGAGTTACGCCTGGCTCAGAAGACCTGGGATTGAACCTAGGTCGCCTGCTTGCATGGACAGCACCCTCCCACTGTGCTATTGCTCCAATAACGTAATCCTTACATTTATAAATTCAATATACATATATATATAAATAATATAGGAAGGCAACAAGTAATACAGTGCCATACAAGGACCACTAATGATGATAATTTTGAGTTATCGAATAATACACCAAATTCTACTTGTTAGAAAAGTAGTAAGTAGCTTACTTAATTTTCTTGCAATTCAAACTTTTAAAGATAATTTCCTATCTTTAAAAGAATAATAGTAATAATATAAATCTAAAGAAAATTTAATAGTGCTTATCAAGTCGTGCTGAATAGAAAGCTCTCCTCGTAGATAAGGAAGTAACTAAAGTGCCTGGGATTTTGGCAGGGACTAACTGAAGTGGTACTTCAGGAAGAAGAAATGGAATTTTCCAGGTAAAATGGGAGAGGGAGGTAATGTAGGTAAATTAAGCAGTGTGAAAAATTATAGTATATTTAACAAAATGTTATTTTCTATTCAGGGGGTGATAGGACCTGGACTAAATTTGAAAGGGTTGTTATAGGTTTTATAACCATCATAAGGAATCTGACATATTATTTAAACATTAAGGGTTGAAAACTGAGGAGTGATGGAATCTCTTTACATGCACACACACAGACACAAACACACATCTATATATATATGTTTTGTTTGTTTTTGGTTTTGATTTGGGGGGGCCATACCCAGTTGGTGCTCAGGTCTTGCTCCTGACTCTGTGCTCAGGGATCACTCCTGGTGGGCAGAGCACCATATAGGATATGGGAAATCTAATCCAGGTTGGCTGTATGCAAGGCAAGCACACTACACTCTGTACTGTCTTTCCGGCTCCATACTTTTTAAAAAATTAAATAATCCCTTTTCTTTTTCTTTTCTTTTTTTTAATGATCCCTTTTCTGTATACCCAAATACTTGATGCTGGTATTCACCTTGAGTTGTGGTTAACTGGACAAGAGTCTTCTTTTCTAAAATTTAAAACTTTGTGACAGCAGGAACTGAACTTTCTGCTTATGTATATACATTTTCTGAGCACATACAATATGCCAGTTTCTGTATTACTTGCTTAAATACTTAAAAAATGTATAACTTAATAGATCTGTTATGCTTAATCTTTTCTTGATGGCAGTAAAATATTGTAGTAATAAACTATATTTTTTTATCTAGTCAAAGTTATAAAATCTTGAATAAATTCGTGGATCAGAAAGATAGCTCCATGGTTGAATCTGCATGTGTAGGTTCATAAATTTGATCCACAGCACTACTTGGGCCCTAAGCACTGCTGGGTATTGCCCTTGAGATCCTTGGTACTACTGGGCTGAACATTAGCTAGTTGTTTGAGTAGTACCAGGAATGGCAGATTCCATGCCTCATGAAATCTGCTTGGGACACCCCACTTCAAATAATATACTAATTCATGATGACTTTGTATTCTTTGTTTGCAAATGTAATATATTGAATTTCTTATTAGCTCTAAAAATAACGGATTTATTTAACGCTTTCCAAGATTGACTATCCTGAATCTATTTCTCCTCATAGTTATAAGCTAATAAAATGATTATATATTCATTAGGAGTGTGTGTGTGTGTCTGTATATCAGTGTGTGTCTGTGTATTATTCACTAAATAAGTCCTAAGTGGACTAGTTTAGTCCCAGGTTCAGTCTTAAATCACTGATTGTATTGTAGTAAGGGAAATAGATTGCTTGGCTTTGTAAGCTAATCATCCCTTTTTCTAATTCCCAGGAATTATAAGTAATAAAGGCTTTCTCTAAAGCACATATGGTGGGGAAAGGGAGAAGTAGTTCTGGGGAGGCAAATTACCTGTTAGTGGAGAGCCATTTCATTCCAATATATGATGGTTCATAAGTTCACTGTTCCACTGTCGCACAGTCCTCCCGTTCATCAGTTTGCTCGAACGGGCCCAGTAACGTCTCCATCATGAGACTTGTTGTTACTGTGTTTGGCAATCGAATACGTCACGGGTAGCTTGCCGCTTTGCCGTGCGGGCGAGATACTCTCAGTAGCTTGCCAGGCTCTCTGAGAGAGGAGGGGAGGAATCGAACTCTGGTCGGCCATGTGGGCCACATGCAAGGCATACGCCCTACCCGCTGTGCTATCGCTCACTGAGTACTCGGTAATAATTTGTGTGGAAGAGGATTAAATTGGATTTTACATTTATTCCATAATTTTAAAACATGAACATCAGTCTCTTTTATTTTTTATCCTTCTCAGTCTAGAGTTTTTATACAGAAGAAAAATTTTCAGTATAATATAGATTTCTATGATTGCTGTTAAACCACTATTTACTGGTGGTGCTCTGGGATAGTATTGTAGTAAAATTTTTTTTTTAATTGAATCACCATGAGATAGTTGCAAGCTTTCATGTTTGGGTTACAATCACTGTCACTGCCCTCCCGTTGTTCATCGATTTGCTCGAGCAGGCCCAGTAACGTCTCCATTGGAGACTTTGTTGTTACTGTGTTTGGCATATCGAATACATCACGGGTAGCTTGCGGGCAGAGCTGGCGAGATAACACAATGATCAAATGTTCATCCCTCCACCAGTGCATTCCCCACCACCAATATCCCCGGTATAACCCCCCCTTTCCCACCCTCCCCCTGCCTTCATGGCAGACAGTATTCCCCATACTCTCTCTCTACTTTTGGGCATTATGATTTGCAATACAGACACTGAGAGGTTACCATGTTTGGTCTTTTATCTACTTTTTATACACATCTCCCATCCTGTCCGGTTCCTCAAGCCATCATTTTCTTATTGATCCCTTCTCTATTCTGACTGCCTTCTCCCCTTTTGCTCATGAGGCAGGCTTCCAGCTATGGAGCAATCTTCCTGTCTCATGTATCTACTATCCTTAGGTGTCAACCTCATGTTATGTTGTTTTATACTTCACAAATGAGTGCAGTCCTTCTATGTCTGTCCCTCTCTTTCTGACTCTTTTCACTTAGCATGATACTCTCCATGTCTATCTATTGTGGTAATTTGACCATTTTGGCTTCTAGTTGCTAGAAAAAATCATTGGCTGTAGAGAAGTTTGACTAACTGCAACCTGTCTCAAAAGTTCATCAGTTAAAAAATTCTCAGTTTTATAGTTATTATTTAGAGCATAGATGTTTACTCTATCTAAAAATAAACTGCCTTCTTGAATCATCAGTTATACTAAATATAGGGGGAAAGTACTTAAACACCGTGTAGTGCCAGGAGATAGCTTTAGGGTTGGAACACTTGCCATGGAACGCTCAGGGCTCTTGAGAGTACTGTCTGACATCACATGTGCAGCCTGGGTGAGCACCAGCCATGGATGCAACTAATAAAACACTGAAGAAGAATATGAAAACCAAAAAATTTTAGACATAAGACTTCAGCATATATGTTTTAGGCTCTGTTCAGTCTTCCCTGGTCATGCTTGGCTTGGTGACTCGGTGCTGCTCAGGCCCAGTAGTGCAGAAAGCCACTTGCCATACTTAGAGGTGCTTGGGGAACCAGGCAGGGCTAGGGATTGAGTCTGAGGCATACCACATGCAAAGCATGCACTTCAATCTGTGAGTTCTGTGGGCAACATGTTCTGTGCCCAGAGTCATCTCCCTGGCTCCCCAGCAAAGGAACAAAGAGAAGGAGGGTGGCCCATTTGATTCTAGAGCTGTTAGCATACTTATAGAACATCTGAGGGAGTTCGAGGTAGAGGACCACACATAGGTATGACTGATCATTTGTAGAGGTAAAGCAGTTCTCTGGAGGCAATTCTGGGTGGATTAACTCAAGGAGACGCTCTCTCTCCCAGGAGCTATACAAAGAAATTTGCCCAGGGACGACAAGCATGCTTACTGCTTTTCTCTTTCCCTTGCTAGTAGTATAAAACAATTAGGTTTACTGGGTTTTTTTTTTTTTTTTGCTTTTTGGGTCACACCTGGCCATACACAGGGGTTACTCCTGGCTCTGCACTCAGGAATTACCCCTGGCGGTGCTCAGGGGACCATAGGGGATGCAGGGAATTGAACCCGGGTCGGCCACGTGCAAGGCAAATGCCCTACCTGCTGTACTATTGCTCTAGCCCCTTAAGTTTACTTCTTTTTTTTTTTTTTTTTTTCAAAATGTGTCTCTTTATTACATTTTAGAAGGGTAACTTCTAACAGGAAAACAATCTTCATGGTATAATCAAGACCTACGATTTATTTTTTTTTTTTTATATATATATTTTTTTTTATTAGTGAAAAACCATGAGGTACAGTTATAGGCTTACAAATTTTGTGCTTGGGTTTCAGTTATACAATGATCAAGTCCCCATACCTCCACCAGTGCCCGTCATCCATCCCCATGGGTCCCAGCATCCCCCCCCCCTCATCCCCCCCCCCCCCCCCCCGTCCCATCCTGCCTCTGTGGCAGGGTATTCCCCCTTGTTCTCTCTCTCTTCTTTTGGGTACTGTGTTTTGCAAGAGAGGCTTTGAGTGGCAATCATGTTTGGTCTATCGACTACTTTTAGCATGCTTCTCCCACCCTGGGAGGGCCCTCACAACACCCTTCATTTGGTAATCTCTTCTCTATCTGAGCTTCCTTTTCACCTAGAGCCTGTGGCTGGCCTTCCATTCATGGGGCAAAATTCCTGGTACTAATCTCAGCCATTCCTGTGTGTCACTCTCACTTTTTGTTGCTTTATGTTCCCCAGATGAATGCAATCTTTCTGTGTCTATCCCGCTCTTTCTGACTCATTTCGCTTAACATGATACTTTCCATGTAGTACCACTTGTATGTAAATTTCATAACTTCATCTTTTCTAACAGCTACATAGTACTCCATTGTGTAAATGTACCAAAGTTTCTTTAACCAGTCATCTGTTCTTGGGCACTCAGGCTTTTTCCAGATTCTGGCTATTGTAAAGAGTGCTGCAATGAACAAACAATTGCAGATGTCACTTTGACTATACCTTTTTGCCTCTCTGGGATATATTCCCAGGAGTGCTATAGCTGGGTCAAATGGCAGATCAAATTCTAATTTTTTGAGAGTCGTCCATACTGTTTTCCAAAAGGGTTGGACCAGCCGGCATTCCCACCAGCAGTGAAGGAGGGTCCCTTTCTCGCCACATCCGCGCCAGCACCGGTTGCTTTTGTTCTTGTGGATGTGGGCCAGTCTCTGTGGTGTGAAATGATATCTCATTGTGGTTTTGATCTGCATCTCTCTGATGATTAGTGATGTAGAGCATTTTCTCATGTGCCTTTTTGCCATTCGAATTTCTTCTTTGCGAAAGTTTCTGTTCATTTCCTCACCCCATTTTTTGATGGGGTTGGGTGATTTCTTCTTGTGGAGTTTAACCAGTACCTTGTATATCCTTGATATCAACCCCTTGTCGGATGTGTACACCCATTCATGATGAAAACCCTTGCCAAAATGGGGATAGAGGGGACTTTCCTCAATATAGTTAAAGCCATCTACCACAAACCTACAGCAAACATCATCCTCAATGGGGAAAAACTGAGACCCTTCCCCCTAAGGTCAGGGACGAGACAAGGATGCCCACTCTCTCCACTACTGTTCAATATAGTACTGGAAGTACTTGCAATAGCGATTAGGCAAGAAAAAGATATTAAGGGCATCCAGATAGGGAAAGAAGAAATTAAGCTCTCACTATTCGCAGATGACATGATACTATACTTAGAGAACCCTAAAACCTCTACCAAGAAACTCCTAGAAACAATAGGCTTGTATAGTAAAGTGGCAGGCTATAAAATCAATACCCAAAAATCCATGGCATTCCTATACGCAAATAGTGAAAGAGAAGCAAGTGACATCAAGAAAACAATCCCATTCACAATTGTGCCCCAGAAAATCAAGTATCTAGGAATCAGCTTAACTAAGGAAGTAAAGGACCTGTACAAGGAAAACTACAAAACGCTACTTCAGGAAATAAAAGAGGACACGAGGAAATGGAAAAATATCCCCTGTTCATGGATGGGGAGAATCAACATCATCAAAATGGCAATACTTCCCAAAGCACTATACAAATTCAATGCAATCCCTATAAGGATACCCATGACATTCTTCAAAGAAATGGAGCAAACACTCCTGAAATTTATATGGAACAATAAGCCCCCACGAATAGCTAAAGCAATTCTTGGGAAAAAGAAAATGGGAGGAATCAACCTCCCTAACTTCAAACTCTACTACAAGGCAGTAATAATTAAAACAGCATGGTACTGGAACAAAAGCAGAGCTGCAGACCAATGGAACAGAGTTGAATATACTGACATTTCCTCCCAAACATATAATCATCTAATTTTTGATAAGGGGGCAAGAAAAGTGAAATGGAGCAGGGAAAGCCTCTTCAACAAACTGTGCTGGCAAAATTGGACGGCTACATGCAAAAAAGTGGGCTCAGATCTCTGCCTAACACCATGCACAAAAGTAAGATCAAAATGGATTTATGACCTCAACATCAGACCAGAATCCATAATGTTTATTGAAGACAAAGTCGGCAAAACTCTCCATGATATTGAAGCTAATGGTATCTTCAAAGATGTCACGCCACTGGCTGAGCAAGTGAAAACAGAGATAGACAAATGGGACTATCTTAAACTAAGAAGCTTCTGCACCTCCAAAGAAACAGTGACCAAAATACAAAGACAGCCTACAGAATGGGAAAGGATATTCACCAAGTTTACTTCTTATTAATACTTGCAGGTATTTGGATAAATCCAGTAAGAGATACAGATTCCATTGGTCTGCAGTTCTGCCTTTGTTCCAGTACCATGCTGTTTTAATTATTACTGCTTTGTAGTACAGTTTGAAGTTCGGGAGGTTGATTCCTCCCATTTTCTTTTTCCCAAGAATTGCTTTAGCTATTCGTGGGGGCTTATTGTTCCATATAAATTTCAGGAGTGTTTGCTCCATTTCTTTGAAGAATGTCATGGGTATCCTTATAGGGATTGCATTGAATTTATACAATGCTTTTGGTAGTATTGCCATTTTGACAATGTTAAGTCTCCCGACCCATGAGCAGGGGATATCTTTCCATTTCCTCATGTCCTCTTTTATTTCCTGAAGTAGCGTTTTGTAGTTTTCTTTGTATAGGTCCTTTACTTCCTTAGTTAAGCTGATTCCTAGGTACTTGATTTTCTGGGGCACAATTGTGAACGGGATTGTTTTTTTCATGTTGCTTTCTTCTCTCTCACTGTTTGCGTATAGGAAAGCCATGGACTTTTGGGTATTGATTTTATAACCTGCAAATTTACTATACGAGTCTGTTGTTTCTAGGAGTTTTTTGGTGGAAGTTATTGGGTTCTCTAAGTAGAGTACCATATCATCTGCGAATAGTGAGAGCTTGATTTCTTCCTTTCCTACCTGAATGCCCTTAATATCTTTTTCCTGCCTAATCGCTATTGCAAGTACTTCCAGTACTATATTGAACAGCAGTGGAGAGAGTGGGCATCCCTGTCTCGTCCCTGATCTTAGAGGGAAGGCTCTCAGTTTTTCCCCATTGAGGATGATGCTTGCTGTAGGCTTGTGGTAGATGGCTTTAATTATGTTGAGGAAGGTCCCCTCTATACCCATTTTGGCTAGGGTTTTCATCATAAAGGGGTGCTGGATCTTATCAAATGCTTTCTCTGCATCTATTGATATGATCATATGCTTTTTATCTTTTCTTTTGTTGATATGGTGGATTATGTTGATTGATTTCCGAATGTTAAACCATCCTTGCATCCCTGGGATGAATCCTACTTGGTCATGGTGTATGATCTTTTTGATGAGTAGTTGGATTCTATTTGCTAGTAGTTTGTTGAGGATCTTTGCATCTGTGTTCATCAGGGATATCGGAACAGGGTTGAATACACTGACATCTCTCCTCAATCATATGCTCATCTAATCTTTGATAAAGGTGCAAGTAATGTGAAGTGGAGTAAGGAAAGCCTCTTTAATAAATTGTGTTGGCATCACTGGACGGCTACATGCAAAAAAATAGGCTCAGAACTCTGCCTAACACCATGTACAAAAGTAAGATCAAAATGGATTAAAGACCTCAACATCAGACCAGAAACCATAAGGTACATTGAAGATAAAGTTGGCAAAACCCTCCATGACATTGAAGCTAATGGTATCTTCAAAGATGCCACGCCACTGGCCCAGCAAGTGAAAACAGAGATAGATAAATGGGACTATCTTAAACTAAGAAGCTTCTGCACCTCCAAAGAAACAGTGACCAAAATACAAAGACAGTCTACAGAATGGGAAAGGATATTCGCCGAATACACATCTGACAAGGGGTTGATATCCAGGATATACAAAATACTGGTTAAACTCCACAAGAAGAAAACATCCAACCCCATCCAAAAATGGGGCAATGAAATGAACAGAAACTTTCTCAAAGAAGAAATCCGAATGGCAAAAAAGCACATGAGAAAATGCTCTACATCATTAATCATCAGGGAGATGCAGATCAAAACCACAATGAGATACCATCTCACACCTCAGAGACTAGCCCACATTCAAAAGAACAAAAGCAACCGATGCTGGCGTGGATGTGGCGAGAAAGGGACACTCCTTCACTGTTGGTGGGAATGTCCACTGGTTCAGCCCTTCTGGAAAACAGTATGGACGATTCTCAAAAAATTAGAAATTGAGCTCCCATTTGACCCAGCAATACCACTCCTGGGAATATATCCCAGAGAGGCAAAAATGTATAGTCGAAATGACATCTGCACTTGTTTGTTCATTGCAGCACTCTTTACAATAGCCAGATACTGGAAGAAACCTGAGTGCCCAAGAACAGATGACTGGTTAAATAAACTTTGGTACATCTACACAATGGAGTACTATGTAGCTCTTAGAAAAGATGAAGTCATGAAATTTACATACAAGTGGTACAATATGGAAAGTATCATGCTAAGCGAAATGAGTCAGAAAGAGAGGGATCGACATAGAAAGATTGCATTCATCTGGGGGATATAAAGTAACAAAGTAAGAGATTAATACCCAAGAATAGCTGAGATCAGCACCAGGAGGATTACTCCATAACTTAGAGGCCAGCCGGGTATCCTAGAGGAAAGGGCAGTTCAGATAGAGAAGGGAGCACCAAATAAAGGATGTTTGGAGGATCCTCCCAGGAGGGGAGATGCATGTCGAAAGTAGACTATGGACTGAACATGTTTGCCACTCAATACCTCTTTTGCAGACCACAACACCCAAAAGGAGAAAGAGAACACAGGGGATTGCCCTGCCACAGAGACAAGGGGGGATGGGGGTGGGAGGGATATTATCCATGGTGGTGGAAAATGGGCACTGGTGGAGGGATGGGTATCTGATCATTGTATAATTGAAACCAAAGCACAAAAAATTGTAAATCTACAACTTTAAAAAAAAATAAAATACAATAAAGGGAAAAAAAAAAAAGAGATACAGATTCCAAAACTTAGTTCTCTGGGCTCCGGGGGTAAAAAGCCCAGACTAAATCCTCAGGCTGGTTTAGCTTTCTCTGCCCCCTGGGGTCCCGTCTTTTAAGTCATATGCTTATAAAGAGACGGTGCTTTATGCTTCTAGACTGTCCCATTGAAGCCAGGGTAGCTCTGCTGCTTGCCTTGAGTCCCTCGGCAGGACCCACCTTTTGTGGTGTAAAGAACTAAGCTCAGCATAAGGGCAACGGAGGCTTAAGTTAAATAAATCTGATGTATGCCCAGGAATAAATATATTTCAGAATCAGCTTACTCCCAAATATTAGGAGCATAGTATTAATGGTCTTTCTGTGTTTAAGCAAAGAACATTGCTCTGTAGTAAAATAAGGAAAGGTTATAGGGGAAAGAGTAATTCACTACAGATACAAATCCAGAATAATCGGAAGGTTTGACTTGATAAGTAACCCAGCCTGACTTGGGGAATTTAGTAGCTAACAGAAGGAGAGATAAAACATAAGGGAAAGGTTAAAGATAAACTTGGGGATTAGTGATGCTCATAAGAGCACTGTAAGAAAAGGGGCAATTCACTTATGAGCCCTGAAATTCTAAGGGTTAATATCCAACACAACCCAGCCCTGAAAACTATTTCCTTGTCATCTTCACACTCTTCATATTGTTTCAGGAGTCACTGACTTTGTTTTTTTTGCTTGCTTGCTTACTTGTTTTTGGGCCACACCTAGCAGTGCTCTGTTCATCCTCTCTCTACTCTCAGGGTTCACTCCTGGCAGGGCTTGGGGGACCATATATTGTGCACGGGATTGAATCCAGTTGGCTTTGTGCAAAGGAAAGTGCCCTACTCTATCTCTCAGGCCAGGAGTCACTGTTTTAACACCACATAGACTCTATCATATTTCTCTAAATTAATATGATGATAATATCCCGTGTCATTTATTATCGCTATTGATATTTTTAAGAACAGAAGTCAGTCTGACTTGTTTACCATTCTCATGGTTTTTTTCTTTTAAAAAGTTTGTTATTCAGAGATAGATAAATGGGACTATCTTAAACTAAGAAGCTTCTGCACCTCCAAAGAAACAGTGACCAAAATACAAAGACAGTCTACAGAATGGGAAAGGATATTCACCGAATACACATCTGACAAGGGGTTGATATCCAGGATATACAAAATACTGGTTAAACTCCACAAGAAGAAAACATCCAACCCCATCCAAAAATGGGGCAATGAAATGAACAGAAACTTTCTCAAAGAAGAAATCCGAATGGCAAAAAAGCACATGAGAAAATGCTCTACATCATTAATCATCAGGGAGATGCAGATCAAAACCACAATGAGATACCATCTCACACCTCAGAGACTGGCCCAAATTCAAAAGAACAAAAGCAACCGATGCTGGCGTGGATGTGGCGAGAAAGGGACACTCCTTCACTGTTGGTGGGAATGTCCACTGGTTCAGCCCTTCTGGAAAACAGTATGGACGATTCTCAAAAAATTAGAAATTGAGCTCCCATTTGACCCAGCAATACCACTCTTGGGAATATATCCCAGAGAGGCAAAAATGTATAGTCGAAGTGACATCTGCACTTGTTTGTTCATTGCAGCCCTCTTTACAATAGCCAGAAACTGGAAGAAACCTGAATGCCCAAGAACAGATGACTGGTTAAAGAAACTTTGGTACATCTACACAATGGAGTACTATGTAGCTCTTAGAAAAGATGAAGTCATGAAATTTACATACAAGTGGTACAATATGGAAAGTATCATGCTAAGCGAAATGAGTCAGAAAGAGAGGGATAGACATAGAAAGATTGCATTCATCTGGGGGATATAAAGTAACAAAGTATGAGATTAATACCCAAGAATAGCTGAGATCAGCACCAGGAGGATTACTCCATAACTTAGAGGCCAGCCGGGTATCCTAGAGGAAAGGGCTATTCAGATAGAGAAGGGAGCACCAAATAAAGGATGTTTGGAGGATCCTCCCAGGAGGGGAGATGCATGTCGAAAGTAGACTATGGACTGAACATGTTTGCCACTCAATGCCTCTTTTGCAGACCACAACACCCAAAAGGAGAGAGAGAACACAGGGGATTGCCCTGCCACAGAGACGGGGGGATGGGGGGATGGGGGTGGGAGGGATATTATCCATGGTGGTGGAAAATGGGCACTGGTGGAGGGATGGGTATCTGATCATTGTATAATTGAAACCAAAGCACAAAAAATTGTAAATCTACAACTTTAAAAAAAATAAAATAAAATAAAGGGGAAAAAAAAAAAAAGATCAAAAAAAAAAAAAAAGATGAAAAAAAAAAAAAAAAGTTTGTTATTAAGGAATAGATGATTAGTTTTACCTGTACAACATGATTAAATACATAGTGAAAATGATCACAATAAATGTAGCAAGCATCCATCACCATACATCTTGATTTTCTTTTCTTGTAATGAGAACTTTTAGAATCTCTTGACCACTTTTAACTATACAGTACAATATTAACAATGTTTACCTTACTCAATAGTACATTTCTATGTTATAACTGGAAGTTTGAACATATTGACCGCTTCCCTTATTTACCAGCACCCCCATCTCTGTCTCTGGCAGCCACTGATCTATTACCTATGAGCTTGAATTTTGCGTTTAAAAGATTCCACCATATTCCCTACTCTTTTTCCCTCCCCAGGTCATGGGGGACGCAGAAGTCACACTTAGTGACAGCTAGCCAGCTGAGCTAGATGGTTCAATGCTAGGGCCTGGCAGTGTGGCCCCCCAAAGTGCTGGGGGCCACTGAAGCCACACTCATAAATCTTTATGTGTCTCTAGGGCTATACTTGGTAGCACTCAGGAGAGTGCATGCCTTACTTGGGACCAAACATACGGCTTCCACAGCTAACCCACCCTCCAGTCTGAGCTATCTCCCAGATCTTTCTACTCGTATTCGTAATTTTTCAGATATCAATATAATGAGAAACTAAACTAAAACTAAAGGCCCTCCCGTTGTTCATCGATTTGCTCGAGCGGGCCCAGTAACGTCTCCATTGGAGACTTTGTTGTTACTGTGTCTGGCATATCGAATACCTCACGGGGAGCTTGCCGGGCTCTCCGAGAGGGGCGGAGAAATCGAACTCGGGTCAGCCATGTTGGCTGCGTGCAAGGCAAACGCCCTACCACTGTGCTGTCGCTCCAGCCCATAATGAGAAACTGAATAAAAAGGTTGTTATTTTCAAGATCATTGTTTATAAAATATAAATAGTATTAAAGTTTATCTTTCTAGGAAGTAGGATTTAAAATTCATATCTGAATTGATGACTTTAGGTCAGTGGTAGTTTTCACAGGAAAATGCAAATGCAATTTTTTTCTACATAAATGGTTTTAAGTAATAAAGTTACATGTATATGCTTTAGTTAATACTTAATCTTAACCTGTCTTTTTTTTTTTTTCACAGACTCTTAGGGTTCCTCTCAGTTTGAAGTATTCTTGCCCTTCTGAAAGCACATGGAAGTTAGCAGTATCTTCTCTCCTCAAAGTTCTTTCTATTGGGCTTCCTGTTGCCCGGCAGCATGCTTCTTCTGGAAAATTTGACAGTATGTGGCCAGAACTAGCCAACACTTTTGAAGACTTCCTCTTTACTAAAAGGTCAGCACTTAAACATTTTTAAAATTAAGACTGCCTTTCAGGAAGTGTTTCAGTAATTGTTCTATGAATAGTATTAATTTATTAGCAGTTAATTGATTATTAAGATTAATAGATTATGTACAAAGTACAACTAGATTAGGAATTTGTTCACAGCTGCTTAATGCCTGAGAGATCAATTTTTCTTATCTTTACCAGTATTTTTGGTTATAAGACAGAAATTTATGTATTTATTTAAATAAATTCCAGAGGATTATACCATAATTACAGAACCATATTTCTAACTTGATGAAGCAAAGATCCATTTTTACAATAGCAATCTATTCAGTGCTTGATAGCCAAGGGACCATCTCTAGTAATATTTGACTTGTGCTCATACCTGGTGGCGCTAGGGAACCATAGATTATGCCAGGAATACTCAGGGAACACCCAGACCATACCCTTTGGTACTCAGGGACCTCTAAGGTCATATACAGTGGTGCTTGCGGGGAGGGCTATGCAGTGCTGGGAGTCATACCTGGCCATCCTTTGTGCCATCTCCCCATCACCAAATACTAGTTTTTAAACTGATTGCCATTTGGTGTTAAAAGAGTTTTCTGATGACTCAGAAAGAAAGGGATAGACATAGAAAGATTGCATTCATCTGGGGAACATAAAGTAACAAAATAGGAGACTAACACCCAAGAATGGCCAAGATTAGTACCAGGAATTTTACTCCATGGCTTGGAGGCCAACCGCACATGCTAGGGGAAAAGGGAGCTCAGATAGAGAAGGGAACACCAAATATAAAGGTGTTGGGAGGAGCCTCCCAGGATGGGAGAAGCATGCTGAAAGTAGACTATAGACCAAACATGATTGTCACCCATTGCCTCTTTTGCAAACCACAACACCCAATAAGAGAGAGAGAACAAAAGGGAATGCCCTACCACAGAGGCAGGGTGGGATGGGGGGATGGGTGGTGGGATGGATGCTGGGATCCGTGGTGGTGGGAAATGGGCACTGGTGGAGGGATGGGCATTTGATCATTGTATAATTGAAACCCAAGCACAAAAATGTGTAAGTCTGTAACTGTACCTCATGATGTCTCACTATTAAAAATTTAAAAAAAAAGAAAAGAAAAGAAAAAGCATGCACCTTAAAAAAAAATATTTTCTGTGGTGGTGAAATGTTCATTACTCCACTCTGTCCAGGATGGTAGCCCCTAGTCACATGTGACAGTAAGAACTTGAAAAATGGCGTTTTAATAATGAAGAATGGGGTAATTAGTTTTTATCATAGTGACTTTTACAGCTTTTACAGGTTATCATGTTTGGTCCTTTGTCTACTTTCTGTACACATCTCCAATCCTGACTGGTCTCTCAGGCCATCTTTTTCTTAGTGATCCCTTCTCTGTTCCAGCCGCCTTCTCCTCTTTGCTCATGAGGCAGGCTTCCAGCTACGGAGCAATATATTTGTGTCATGTATCTACTATTCGTAGGTGTCAGCCTCATGTTATGTTGTTTTATACTCTACAAATGAGTGCAGTCCTTCTATGTCTGTCCCTCTCTTTCTGACTAATTTCACTTAGCATGATACTCTCCATGTCTATCCATTTATAAGCAAAGTTCATGACTTCATTTCTCCTGACAGCTACATAGTATTCCATTGTGTAGATGTACAAGTTTCTTTAACCAGTCATCTGTTCTAGGGCACTTGGGTTGTTTCCAGATTTTGGCTATTTTGAACAGTGCTGCATTGAACATGTAGGTACTGATGTCATTTCTTTTTTTTTTTTTTGCAATCATCAATAATGATCAATATTGATCTTTTTTATTTTTTTGTTTCTTTTTTCTTTTTTTTTAAAATTTTTATTAGTGAAACACCATGATACTCTCCATGTCTATCCATTTATAAGCAAATTTCATGACTTCATTTTTCCCAGGAGCTGCATAGTATTCCATTAGAAGCACAGTATCTTTGATTTGATCCCAAATTAATAGAAGTATAACTCGTATTTTTTACCAATTTTTAAGTTTTCTGGTATAGTAAAAATCCTTTTATTGAGATTTAAGTCAATTATCATAAAATTCACCATTTTAAAGTACACAATTTGGTGCTTTCTAGTATATTTATTTTAGTGAAGAGATTTTGGGGTCACACCAGCACTGTCAGAATTTACTACTGCTTCTGTACTCAGGGGTCACTATAGGCGGTATTTGAAAAATCAAATATGGTGCCAGAAATTGAACTGGGGCTGGCCGCTTGCAAGCCAAGTCCCTTAATCCCTGAACATCTAGAATTTGGCTCATATTTTTAAAGCTGTACAAAGATAAAATCTTAAATATATTGTGAAATGAGTACTGATGTAAATTAAGTTAAAATTTATCTCAGATCATAAAAGAAAACACTATGGGGGCTGGGGGTAGAGGCAGTACTGGGACTGCACTCGGGGTCTTATACATGTTAGAGACGTGCTCTGCCATTTGAGCTATCTTCCTGGTCCTTTCCAATCTTATTCTCTTAACTCTCTCAACTTTCATATCTACTATGCATCATACAGCAGGACATTTTATCATACATTACAACTCCAATAATTACCTAATAACTGGAAATTTGTATCATGTGACTACCCTCCTCCAATTCTTCTTTGCCCTATGCTTCAGATTGTACAGATGTTAACATTATTAACATTACATGTATGCAGTAATATTTTCTAATATTAATGCTTAATATTAAGATTAATATTAATATTAAGCATTAGAACATTAGAAATTATTCAAAGAAAACAATTTTAAAATGTTGTAGAACATTTAAGAACAGTCTTATATAGTACTCAGGCAAACATAAATATAATGGCATTCCAAAGGTAGAATAGATTCTGCATTCAAATATTTAGTCTGTGTTTGAGTTTGAGTTAAGAGTACACTACTTTCACTCAATGAGGGGCTGAATGTAAGCCTTTGATTGGACATCACAAATAAAAATTTTGTTTCCTTTGCAGAACTTAAATATCTTTTTTTTTAAATTTTATTGAATCACCATGAGATAGTTACAAGCTTTCATGTTTGGGTTACAATCACACAATGATCAAACACCCATCCCTCCACCAGTGCACATTCCCCACCACCAATATCCCCGGTATACCCCCCATTTCCCACCCTCCCTCTGCCTCCATGGCAGACAATATTCCCCATACCCTCTCTCTACTTTTGGGCATTATGGTTTGCAATACAGACACTGAGAGTATCATGCTGAATAAAATGGGTTAGAAGGAAAGAGACAAATGTAGAATGACTTCATTCATTTGTGGAATATATTTTAAAAAAATAGTATGAGACTAATTTCCAAGGGGCTGGAGCGATAGCACAGCGGGTAGGGCGTTTGCCTTACAAGCGGCCAACATGGCCGACCCGAGTTCGATTCCTCCGCCCCTCTCGGAGAGCCCGGCAAGCTACCGAGAGTATCTCGCCCGCACGGCAGAGCCTGGCAAGCTGCCCGTGACGTATTTGATATGCCAAACACAGTAACAACAAGTCTCACGATGGAGACGTTACTGGGCCCGCTCGAGCAAATCGATGAACAATGGGAGGACCGTGACAATGTCCAAGACCAGGTAAAATGGGCCAGGAAGACTGGTCAGTGGTTGGATACTTGCCACAAGTGTGGGGGTGGGCGGGGGTTGGAAAAGGGGGAGTGTCAGTAAAAGGGCAGTTAGGGACCAGTATGACAATAATAATTAGAAATGATCACTTTGAACTAGAACTGAGTGCTAAAAGTAGGTAAACTGTAAACTGACCTTTACAGTTTACAGGAGGAGGAGGAGGGAGAGAGAGAGAAAGAGAGGATTGAGGGAAAGGAGAAAAGAAAAATGCCTACCACAGTAAAGAGGGTGGGGGATGGGTCAGAACTGGGGACATTGGTGGTGGGAAAATACTCTGGTGAAGGTATGGGTGTTGCAACATTATATAACTGAAACCAAATCATGAATAACCTTGTAACATCATTGTGATTCGAAAAATAAAATGTAACAGCCAAAAGAGAAAAAAAAAAACTACTGTGCTTCAAATAAAATTTCATGAAAGAAAAAAAATTTTTTAGTCACTTAATGACAGCACTCTCCAAATTTGGAAAAATTTTGGATCTTATATAGCCCATTTTAACTGAATATTGACCATTAGCTCTGTAGCACTGTCCTCCCATTGTTCATGTATTTGCTCAAGCGGGAACCAGTAACATCTCCATTGTGAGACTTGTTGTTATTGTTTTTACCATATCTAGTATGCCACAGGTAGCTTGCTAGGCTCGGCCTTTCAGGAGGAATACTCTCGGTAGCTTGCCAGGCTCTCCGAGAGGGACGAAGGAATCGAATCTGGGTCGGCCGCATGCAAGGCAAACGCCCTACCTGCTGTGCTATTGCTCCAGTCCATTACCCCATATAATTTATAGAGAAACTCTACTAGCTTTATAAAGCTAGGTAGTTATTTTTTAAATAAGTTCAAAGAATCTAATAAGCATACGAACTGTAAATTAAAAAGCTATGAGTTTGAATCCTGAGATCTATTCTGTATTAATATATTATTAATTAATATATTATTATATTCATTATAATTAATCAATATATTGATTATTATATTTATCATAATTTATGTAATTAATTATAATATAACATATTATATTAATTATATCTATCAAGTATTCTCTTGATATGTGCACAATCAAACAGTTTCCTGATTTTATTGATTATTGAGACTACAAAGAATGAATCTTTTAATTTTTTGCTTTTTTGGTGCTATTCTTTTTATTCATCATATGATAATTAAAAATCTAATTTTGATAGCAAAATAAGTGCTATTGGTATATCCCTAGTAGGTTATTTAAAATTGGTGGCCAGTTCATCCTTAGTTATCCTCACCATTATCAACATCTGTGTAACACAAAATAACCTTGTTATCTACTTAGATAATCTACTTTGATTTTGGTGGATTGTGACAGCTCTGTCACTGATTCAGGATTGGATATTTGTTCTTTGGGGATATTTGTTAAATTTTCATGTGAATTCTTATTACAATATTTTTTATGGAATTAGTAAAGGAATTGCAAGCCAGGATGTAAGTTCTGTGAAGCAGGGACTTCGGTCACTGTTGATCACAGCTACATCTTGAACACAGGAATAATATAGGGTCTAATACATGTACTTGATCTCAGTAAATATTTTTTGGATGAAAAATTTCCAAATTAAGGAAACTAATGTGTGATGTCATAATGGAGCATGTTTATCTGTATTTTAATACCTGTAAAGTAGATAAGACAAGTAATACCTGATAGAACATAAATAGCCCTATATACAAAAATATTTAGCCTCTAGAAAACAGTGGATGTATTTCTACCCCCTTTTCCACTGCACGAGGCATGGAATGATCCAGGGAGGTTGGTAGTAGCTTGATTGCAATTGAGAGTCGGAGTTGAGGAAGGTAGATTTTCAGGGGCAGAGTGGGGAGGGTACTTAGTGACTTTTTTTCTGCAAAGGGGTGCAATAAAGACAAATAAGTTTGGGAGCTCTGTTCTAAACTATAGTATGTAAAATTATTTTAATGTTTAGAACATAGAGAAGATTTTAGGGTCAAATATCATGTAAGTCTGGATTAAGATAATCACCTCAGTAATTTGTAGTTTGTTCTTTAGCTTATTATAGTTACTTCAAATTTCTATTTCTTATTTTTTGTTAATTACATGATAGTATTACATGTGGTATTGTCACACATAGAAGATTATACAGATAAAGCTTTTAGTGTAACAGCTGGTTCTCTGATTTCAGCTCTGGTTTTATAGAATTGTCTCCATTCTAAGATGATTCTAAGTAAAAAGTTATTAATTAAAACATTTCTCAGCTGTTTTTAAATAATTAATATTTTACTTTAATAACTATTTTACTGCTTCTTCCTAAGAAACAACAGGGGCCACTAGCATCAATATACGATGGTGTGATTCTCTGTGTTTATTCTGCTTGAACGTCTCTAAACATTTTAGACCTATGAAATATGAACCCTAATGAACTTCAGAATAGCTTCATTGATCCAGACCTGTTCCAAACCAGTTCTACCTTTGGAATGCCATTATATTTATGTTTGCCTGAGTACTATATAAGACTGTTCTTAAATGTTCTACAACATTTTAAAATTGTTTTCTTTGAATAATTTCTAATGTCCTATATTGATGTTCATGGATTTTTTTTCTATATCTGCTTTGATGATGGACCTCTTAAAAGTATCAATTTTTTTTACTTTGAATAATTTCTAATGATCTATACTCTCTTCACTGATTTTTTTCTCATTCATTCTGCTGATGAAAAGTATTGAAATATTTTAATAGAGAGACAGTATCTAGGCTTCAGCTGGGTCTTTCATAAATATTGATTTCCAGTAATTTTGCTGGGACATTTTTCTGCTTCAGATTGTACAGATCTCTCTCATTGTAAAGATCTTTAATATTTAGGTTTATTACAAATTAAAGACTTGTGGTCCATTTCTCATTAAAAAATTAAAGCAGTTTCACCAAGATTCTTTTAAATCATTGGCAATATAAGTAAAAATGTATTAATATAGCAGTAATTTTTGCTATAGCTGCAAATGCTGATATCTTTACTTTTCATTGTTTAATATATTATATGGAAAAGTTCACTTCTCCATATTTGATTTAGCAGAGGACTGGACCAACTCTTTATAATTGGAACTTTTATTATGTGATAAGTTTAATCAGTAATGTTAATTACTTTAGTTAGAAGTACTTAAAAACTAAATGGTAATCTAATCTGGGTGAGAAGATAAAATTTTTGAATGTTGCTTATTTTCTATCTGTATTCCTAGGGAATAGTTTACTTTTGAAAATAAATCTTTTTTGTTTTTTTTTTTAGCATACCTCCAGATAATCTCTCTATTCAAGAATTTCAAAGAAATGAAAGTATTGATGTTGAGGTAAGGAAGTGATTTAAAATATTTTTCTGTGACCATTTGTGAAAAATAGCAGAGATGTTGAGACTATAAAATTGCTAAAAGAATGAGGTAAAATAATAGATCATGATTGAAACTAAGATTATTAAAACTCTCACAGAGGTTCAAGGGTAATTTTTAAGGCCCTGAATTTTTTTTTTTTACTTTTTATTTATTTATTTATTTATTTTACAGTTGTAGATTTACAATTTTTTTTGTGCTTGGGTTTCAATTATACAATGATCAGATACCCATCCCTCCACCAGTGCCCGTTTTTCACTACCATGGATAATATCCCTCCCACCCCCATCCCCCCATCCCCCCCTGCCTCTGTGGCAGGGCAATCCCCTGTGTTCTCTCTCTCCGTTTGGGTGTTGTGGTCTGCAAAAGAGGCATTGAGTGGCAAACATGTTCAGTCCGTAGTCTATTTTCCACATGCATCTCCCCTCCTGGGAGGATCCTCCAAACATCCTTTATTTGGTGCTCCCTTCTCTATCTGAACTGCCCTTTCTTCTAGGATACCCGGCTGTAGGCCCTGAATTTTAAAAAATAATTTTCTTAGATTTGTGTTTTGGGCATGTTGTTTCCTTAAAGTAATTTCAAATAGAAATGCAGGGCTGGAATGCAGGTCGGGCGCTTGCCGTGCATGTGACCCAACCAGAATCGACCTCCCACACTGCATATGATGCCCTGACTCCTGCCAGAAATGACCACTGAATGCAGAGCCAGGAGCAAGCCCTGAGCAAGCCCTCAGCACTGCCAGATGTAGCCCCCAAACAAAACAGCAGCTGTTTAGTAAAATAAATCTATCATACAAGCAGGTGAGCTTGTATTTGAGAGCTTGCACTACAGTTTGCAAGCCAGATGTTTGTGGTTCAAAAATCACAAAGTTCAGGACTGGAGAGATAATGATGCCTTGCCTGCATCCAACCCTGATTTTCTTACCAGCACCCCATCTTGGACCCCCAAGTCCTGCCAGATGTGATTCCTGTGCTGATAGCTAAGAGTAAGCTGAGAGCATAGTTGGGTGTGGCCCAAAAGTAACAATAAAAATCAGTTAAAAATGGAAATCATTTTCTGTTTCTTACTGTTAATACAGTGTTAATACAGTGTTAATACAGTGTCTTGAATTCTTGAAGCAAGTAAATAATTGTTAGGGTGTGTTTTTGCTGTTTCGAACTGGAGTTTAAAGAAGTGCTTTTTTTGTTAAGAGGTTGTTTTTGAGTTAGATTTTTTAACAATATTTTTATTTATTTTACTGAATCACCGTGAGATACACAGTTACAAAATTGTTCATGATCAGGTTTAAGTCATACAGTGTTCTAACAGCCATCCCTTCACCATGTAAATCCCATCACCAATGTACCTGGTTTCCCTCCCACCCCCACCATCCTGCTTCTATGGGAGGCACTTTCTCTCTCTCTCTCTCTCTCTCTCTCTCTCTCTCTCTCTCTCTCTCTCTCTCTCTCTTCTCTCTCTCTCTCTCCCCCCACCCCCTGTACCTCCCCCCTATTCATCCCCATCCCTCTTTCCCCCTTGTGGGCAATATGATTTGCAATCCAGATACTGAGAGGTTATCATGTTTCTTCCTTTATCTACTTTCAGCACACATCTAACTATATTTTTTAATTAGTTATCACTGTGAGATACAGTTACAAAGCTTTCATGTTTGAGATTCAGCCATACAATGATCAAACACCCATCTTCCATCAGTGCACATTTTCCACCACTTTCATGTTTGAGATTGCACTAATGTCCCCAGTATCCCCCCTCCCACCCTCCATCCCAGTCCTCACCCTGCCTCTATGACAGACTGTTTCCCCAATACTCTCTCTCTACTTTTTTGGGCATTATGTTTTGCCTGAATTTCCCCACCACCATTCCAGCTTGCCTGCCAAGGTTAGACACTAGATAATTTACTTTCTATTGCTCATTTTGAATATCATGATAGTGCCGTCTGGGACTCGCTGCTGGGTCTCTGGATCGGGGCTGTTGGTGTGCTAAAGATGATGCCCAGCGAAAGCTTATGGGCATGACAACCAAGCTGCAGAACAGGCCAGGAGCCAAGGAGGAACAGCCCAGGTCCTCTGCCACCATGCAGCCTGGAGATTCAGTCCTGGAACCCACATACCTGGGCCTTGCTTGTAGAAGCTCTTGGTCAACAGGATTCCATCTGGAGTAGGTGGGGAGACTGTACTTGCTTCATTGGGGGTGCCCTGATGAATTGATGCGGCATTGGGCCTGGAGGGATCTCCAGTGCTGTGTTGTCTTCCGGGACTCACTGCTGGGTCTCTCTAGTTTTTTCTTTAAGTGTGTTGGGAACTTTCAAGTAAATGAAAAATTATACATAAAAACAATATTAAATAGGAACAAAATATTGGGTTTTTTCCCTATTCCTATATTCATACTCTCATAAACTTCAAACTTTTCTTTCTCTGCAAATGACAAAACTACATATTATGCCTTATACATAAATGAATAAATGGGTATAACTCATTGTTTATAGAAAGGTAATTTAAATCTTATTCTGAATCCTATCTTGATTACTTTAACATGAGCAAGTTTCTATCTTTCTAGAGCAATATTGCATTTACCAGTGTTAAGAGTTAACATTTATCAACATTATTGCATAGTAAATAACTTTTTGACTGTTTTTGTTTGTTTTGTTTTGGGATCATACCAGTGATATTCGTGGGATCATGTGGTATTGAGAATTGAACCTGGCCTTCTGCATACAAATCGTGCATTCAGACCTTTGATTCTTTCTCTGTTCCTGAAATGAATTTTTTTTTCAAGAAAGTTGATTTTTGTTTTTAAGTCACACCTGGGCAATGCTTAGAGCTTACTACTTAGTCTTCTTTGAGATCACTCCTGGCTGGGTTTGGGGGACCATATGAGGTCCCAGGGATTTGAACCTGGTCAGTTATACAAGCAAGCCCCTTACTCACTGTGCTGTTTCTTCAGTCTCCCCAAAAAGTTTTACCAAGACAGGTGGAGTAAACAAACTAGTGATCCTGTATATTAGTCTTAAAATATTTCTGTACTTTGGGGACCAGAGCAAGTAGGGTGTTAGCCTCCCGTGCAGCCAACCTGGTTTCAATCCTCGGCTTCCCCTATGACCTCCTGAGCCCACCAGGGGTAATTTCTGAGTGAAGAGCCAGGAGTAAACCCTGAGCATTGCCAGGTGGGACGCAAAAATCACGATCACAGTCATCCTGTTGATCTTCGATTTCCTCGAGCAGGCACCAGTAACATCTCCTTTGTCCTAGCCCTTGAGATTTTAGAAAGTGCCATATTCAAGGCTCTTTCAGGGTCAGGAGAATGAGACCAATCAAAGTTACAATATGGTTTTTGGCATAGTGAGTACGCCACGGGGAGTTTGCCAGACTCTGCTGTGCGGGCAGGATGCTCTTGGTAGCCTGCTGGGTTCTCCAGAGTAAGAACTAGATAATAAGATGTCACATGGCCGCAAATGTGGCCTCACACTTCCAGGAGCTGGATTTTATAGTCTCTGGTGACCCAAAAAAGAAAAAAAATTCTGTACTTCTCATAAAGAAGATTCTTAAACTGTTTTATTTTAAAAATAAAATATGGGGAAGCTGAAGAGATAGGAGCTTGCCTTGCATCCCACAAAGCCCAGTTTAAATCACTGACACCACATGAAATTGTTTGAGACTCACTGCTGAGCATAGAGCGCTCCCAGGTGTGGCCCATCTCCAACCATCAGGGAGACAGTACAGAGTTAAGGTACTCTTATCGCATGCAGCTGATCTTGGCACAGTGTATGGGTTCTGAACATTTCAGGAATGGCCCTTGAGCACCACTGGTGTGGTACAACCCATCACCCCAATTAAATTAAATTTGGATTTTGATCTAGAAGACAATTGTTTTTGTTTTAAGAAAAAATGCATTTGAAATTTTCTTTTTTATTATAGGTAGTTCAGCTTATTAGCACTGAGATACTACCTTATGCCAATTTTATTCCAAAGGAATTTGTTGGTCAGATAATGACTATGCTTAATAAGGGCTCAATACACTCTCAATCATCTTCATTTACAGGTATGTTATTTCAGTGATTTTTAAAATGTTAGTAAGTATTTAAGTACTTTAAAAAAGTTGACTATAGAAATGTGTGCTTCTATAATAATGATAAATGTAAACTGAAAAATAGTAAGTTTAGTTTTGAGAATATGATGTAGAACCTAGCTACTTAAACTGTGGATTCTAAGTATGAATTTGTGTAACCTTTCAAATTTTATTTTAAATAAATTCATGGTTTATTGCCAATAAATATTTGATTAGTATAGCTAGTTTGTATATTCAGGTTGCATTAAAAATTTCTTTCTGAAAAAGCGATCACAAGTGGAAAAACTTGAAGAAACCTTGGTAGAGAACATTACGTTTTATGAGGAAGAAATATAGTTGACATTCTAAGAATTATGTATTATGAATTAAATTAGAGAGTATTTACGTGTTATCTCTCTTGTGCTGTTATAGATTTGGGGAACGTAATGAAATGTGTATTTTACTACTTCTAGGAGTCTCAGTTTTATCATTTATAAAAACATTAAGAACAGCCTTTTAGGGTTGTGAGTTATAGTCCATTAAAAAAGTAAGTTGAGGGGCTGGAGCACAGCGGGTAGGGCATTTTCCTTGCATGCGGCTGACCCGGGTTTGATTCCCAGCATCCCATATGGTCCCCTGAGCACTGCCAGGAGTAATTCTTGAGAGCATGAGCCAGGAGTGTGACCTGTGCATCACGGTGTGACCCAAAAAGCAAGAATGTGTGCTCTAAGCTACGTTCCCCCTTTCTAGAGTAGGAATGTGTACAGTTTGACCACTAGGTGTCTCTCGTGCTGTTTTCTTCACAAACAAGGCCTTTTTTTTTTTTAGATGCTATTTAGAGCTGATCTGGTAAAGTACAGATTTAACAAATATGAGAATTTTTCAGAGGGGGAAAAATTCTTATGCCCACTTATCTTAATGCAGTTAAATTTTATATTAAGGGTATATAAAACTTTTAGAATTTTTTGTAGAATTTACATTAAGGATAACATTTACAAGTAGAAATATTCTAAGCCTAATAAGGACTACTGAGTTCTGATGTATACGTTTGGCAGGCATTTTTCTGTTGACATCTCTTATCATTTATATTATTAAATGTACGGAGATAAAGGTACTTGATATTCTTCCAGTTACTTGAGTCTCAATACAAACTTACCAGCTTATCTTGAATTTTCTTTAAACGTATTTATACAAAGCCTCCCTTGATAAACAAGACCAGCAGTAAACACAGAGTGATTCTTTTTTATCTCCTGTCCTGATTGAACAGCCAGAGAAAAACAAAACAGATAATGAAGGGGGGTAAAAGTAACTGGGTAGAAAACTAAAATGCAGAATCATAGAAAACACTTTTAAAAGCATAGTTATAATTAGAGATCTTAAAGGGATAAATTTTATATATACAGGAAACAAAAGGGAAAATGCCACTTAAAAAAGGAACAATTAGAACAAGAAAGCTCATTAAAGCAAAAAATTGTGATAGCTGAAATAACAAGTCCAATGAAGGGTTGGTAGAAAAATATTAAGGAACCACTCCAAAAGTACAACAGAGACCAAAAAGTGGAAAATTTGAGAAGAAATAGATAAAAGAATCCAGGGAATTGACATCTATTAATAGGTCTCCTAGAAAGAACAAAGAGAGAAAGTTGGGAAAGGAAGTTATCACTGGAGCAAGCTGAAAAAGTAAGTCTCCAGATTTAAAATGATGACTCAGAACAGTGAAAGAAAAAAACAAAAAAGCTATGTTGTAATGAAATAACAAAATTCTAAGGGTAAAGAGAAGATACCCTAAAAGATTACAGAAAGCAAAGAAAAAGCTTAACATAAAAGTGTTTAAATGACATGAAATTCTCATTAGTACTGCCCAATGCTAAAAAATATTTAGTAGTTTCAAATTTTTTAATGGATTTTCCTTTTTTAAGTTTAGGATTTTTGAGATGCTTCACTGTCATAGGCCTGACAGTTCAGGTGTTCAAGGGGACATAAGAACTGTACCTCGGGGTTGGAGCTATATAGCACAGTGGTTAGGGTGTTTGCCTTGCACATAGCCTACCCAGATTCAATTCCCAGCATCCTATATAGTCCCCCGAGCACCACCAGGAGTAATTCCTGAGTGTATGAGCCAGGAGTAACCCCTGTGCATCACCAGGTGTGACCCAAAAAGCAAAAAAAAAAAAAAAAAAACCTGTACCTGGCAGTGTTTGGGCAACCATGCATTGCCAGGACTTGAATAATTATGCTTTACCGCTTGAGCTATCTCTCCATCCTAAAAGAAAAGAGTTTTTAAAAATCTGTTTAAATTTTTTGTTTGTTTGTTTGTTTTAGGGCCATCTTCAGTGGTGCTCAGGACTTTCTCCTGGCTCTTTACTCAGGGATCACTCCTGGTGGGCTTGGGGCACCACACGGGCTGCCAGGATCAAACTCAGATCAGTTGCACCCAAAGTAAATGCCCCATCCTCTGTACTATTGCTCTAGCCTTGGAAAGAGTTTTAATGTGGAGTTTCTTAGGTATACTGTTGGCCAAATATTAGAGTAGAATGGTAATTCTTGAATTTCAGCATACATTATAATCAGCTGAAGGACAGACATTGCTGACTGTACTGCCAAGAGTTTCATACAGTATTTTTGATATTGCAAAGGAGAACTAGATTCATTTTTCTAATGGTTAGATAATGACATCTGTAAATAAGTATAAATACTAATAGTTACAAGATAAATATCTCTACATAAATATAGCTTTCAGTATAGATGCCCGTGTAAACACAAAAGGGAGCAGCAACTCTATTTCTCCTACTGCCCATGTTCGGTAGTCTCGGGCCAGTTCGGTAGTCTTCCCCCACCCTGGGAAGGTCGATGGTGATGGGCAGACGAAGGAAGGAACAAGGGCCAAGTTGGTTGGTGCCAGTTGCAGTTTATTCCACTCTGCTCTCCATTCTCCTCTGATTCTCCTCCTGCTTCTTCCTCCCCCATGCTACTTCATTCTCCTCCTCCATCCCTCTTCATTCTCCTTCTGGCTATGGAATCTGGATTCCCTAGCCCATTCTTACAGTCTATTTAAATCCCCCATCATGAGGGGCTGGGGTAACAATTACACATAGGTATCATCATACAATCAGTGAATGTAGGTCCTTCCCTCAGGGGAAGCTACTTCCAGGACAGATTCTTACCCAGCAAGATGACTAGCCTAAAGGCAAATGTGGGTGTATTTCTCCTCTCCTTAGTCCAGCAAACACATTTTGCATGTACACAGTAAAGGTAAAGGCCCTCCCGTTGATCGTCGATTTGCTCGAGCGGGCCCAGTAATGTCTCCATTGGAGACTTTGTTGTTACTGTGTTTGGCATATCGAATACTCTCGGTAGCTTGCCGGGATCTCCGAGAGGGGCGGAGGAATCGAACTGGGATCGGCCATGTTGGCCGCTTGTAAGGCAATCGCCCTACCGCTGTGCTATCGCTCCAGCCCAGTAAGAGATTCATTAAGCTTAGAGAATTGCTCTCCTGGGGCCATCTTGATCTCAGATTACAGTGCTCAGGCCAGATTAGTTTTTTCTATCCCTAGCAGGATCCTAATCTCGTCATTACTTTTTGGATCTTGACAGCATTTGTCCATGACCAAGCTCTCAACTTATAGTTGAGTATTGTGGTGCTTTGACCTGGCCCATTTCGATGTCAGGGTAGCTCACAGCTTGCCCTGGGTCTATTCAGTCCCTTGTTGGGACCCTGCTTTCGGGGTGCTAGGAACTAAGGGCAGCTGAGCCTTAAATCAAGAAAGCAGATGCCCCAGAGTGAATAATATTCGAAGCCAATTAAGCTCCAAGTTACAAAAGCACAATAACTGTCTTCCTGTGTCTATACAAAAGTAAACTATTCAAAAGATGTAATGAGAGGAGAAAAGTAATATTTCACTCATACATATAAAATCATAGATTTCTGAGCAATCTGACCTTCCAAGTTAACAGATTCTGATTAGGGAAAAAGGTGATAGACCAGTTGTGGTAGGAAGCAGAGAGAGGAGTTTACAGATAAACACAGTGGAAGGAAGTGCTCCGATCACAGGAGCACTGTGATAAACCTAAGTTCCCTGTGGCAAGGGAAACGGGACATACCAATGTTATCCTGAAAATGTTTAGAGCTACATTCCAATAAATACAGAGGAATGGAGGTGCTTCAGGAGCACTGTGATGGGTATCACCCTAAAAAACTTAAGCTCCCTGTGGCAGAGGAGAATGGGCATACCAATGTTATCCTACAGATGCCTATACAATATATGCTATTAGCTGTGAGTTTTTCGTGTGTCCTTTATCAGTTGAATTTTGTCTCTTTCAAGTGTGTTGAATTACATTAAATTACAGTAATTTGACTTCTTATTGTCAAAAATTGTTAATTTTACAGAAGCAGAGATTGATATTCGTTTGAGAGAGGAATTTTCTAAAATGTGTTTTGAAACATTGCTCCAGTTTTCCTTCAGTAATAAAGTTACAACACCTCAAGAAGGTTACATCTCACGAATGGCACTCTCGGTACTTTTAAAGAGGTCTCAAGATGTGCTACACCGCTATATAGAGGATGAAAGATTAAGTGGCAAATGCCCTCTTCCAAGGTATATATTTTATTTTATTAAAGGAAAAAACATTGTGATTTCATAGCTATTGATAATTTAAACAGCTTTGAAAATGAAATGTTTTCATAAATGATAAGAACTTAATCTAAGATTTATTTATCCCATACTATGTGAGTATTCAAGTTTGAATTCTCTTTTTTGGGTGAGCCTCCCAAGCTGTGCTCAGGGGGCCTAGAGACTACTTCAGCTGATAGCAGCACAGTGCGCTGGCAGTTGAGGGGTCTGTGAATGTGGCATTAGTGAGGCATGGAGCTCCCAGGGCCACTCTAGCATTGTTTGGGAGCCCCAGGGATATCCCAAGCAGTGCCCAGTGGGTCAGGGAGTGCTGGGAATTGGACCCAGGTCTTGCCTGCACCATGATCCCTATCCTATCTCTCTGGCTTCCCCAGATATTAGAATGGTCACAAATATTTAGAGATAGTGACTTTACATCTCTAATACTAATGAAATGGGGTCTATATGATAATTTAGATAATTATATATATATATATATATATATATACACACACACAGAAATAACTGGTGTTAGTAATTTAGTTAAGGCATAATGGAAAATCAGTTCATCAAGATTTATCTCTGAAGTATATGCAGATGCAGAATACTGATCAACTTGCCATATTTATACTATTTTTTAGTAATTAGATTTTAATGTATGATACTGAAAGCAACTTTTCTTCTAAAAAATGTTTTTAAATCATAGTTTCCCAAACTTATTTGTCCTACTACTCACTTTTCAGAAAATAAAAGTCATTCAGTGGCCCCTGTAATTCTACCCCATCCCACCCCACCTGCACCCACCACCTCTGGGAAAATGGGGGGTTCAGAGGGTGGGACTTTTGTTGGAAATTTAAAAGCATTTTTTAATTATTATTGTTGAATCACCGTGAGATACAGTTACAAGTTTTCATGTTTGAGTTTCAGTCACAATTCAAACAGCTCATCCCTCCACCAGTGCACATTCTCTACCACCAGTGTCCCCAGTATACACTCCCCTTTCCCATCCTCCCTCTGCCTTCATGGCAGATATGATTCCCCATAATCTCTCTCTACTTTGGGGCATTATGGTTTGCAAGACAGACACTAAGAGGTTATCATATTTGGTCCTCTATCAACTTTCAGCAAACATCTCCCATCCTGAACAATTCCTCCAACCATCATTGACTTAGTGATCCCTTCTCTATCCCAGCTGCCTTTTCCCCCAGCTCATGAGACAGGCTTTCAACAATGGGGCAAAATTTCTGGCCCTTGTGTCTGCTGTCCTTGGGCGTCATGTTATGTTGTTTTATACTCCATAAATGAGTGCAGTCCTTCTATGTCTGTCCCTCTCTTTCTGACTCATTTCACTTAGCATGGTACTCTCCATGTTCATCATAAGCAAATTTCATGACTTCATCTCTCCTAACAGCTGCATAGTATTCCATTGTGTAGATGTACCAAAGTTTCTTTAACCGATCATTTATTCTCAGGCACTCAGGTTATTCTTAGATTCTGGCTATTGTGAACAGTGAACATATAGGTGCAGATGTCATTTCTACTGTGCTTTTTTGCGTTCTGGGGATTTATTCCCAGAAGTGGCATTGCGGAGTCATATGGAAGCTCAATTTCTAGTTGTTGAAGGACTGTCCATATTGTTTTACAGAAAGGCTGAACCAGTTGGCATTCCCACCAACAGTGAAAGAGCATCCCTTTTCCCCCACATCCATACCAGCACTGGTTGCTTTTGTTCTTTTGAATGTGTGCCAGTCTCCGTGGCATGAGATGATATCTCATTGTTATTTTGATTTACATCTCCCAGATGACTAGCAGTGTGGACCATTTGTTTTTCTTTCTTGAGGAAGCTTCTATTCATTTCTTCTTCCCATTTTTTGATGGGGTTGGAGGTTTTTTTCTTGTACAATCATGCTAGTGTTTTGTATATCCTGTATATTTATCCCTTATCAGATGGGTATTGGGTAAATATTCTTTCCCATTCTGTGGGCTCTCTGAATTTTGGTCACTGTTTCTTTTGATGCGCAGAAGCTTCTTAGTTTGATGTAGTCCCATTTGTTTGTGTTTGTTTTCACTTGCTTGGTCAGTGATGTCTCATCTTTTAAGATGCTTTTAGCTTTAATATCATAGAGGCTTCTGCCTACATTTTCCTCCATGTACCTTATGGATTCATGTCTGATATTGAGGCTTTTAATCCACTTTTATGTAACTTTTGTGCCTGGTGTTAGAGGTCAGAGTTCATTTTTTGCAGGTAGCTATCCAGTTTTCCCAGCACCACTTGTTGAAGAGGCTTTCCTTGTTCCACTTCACATTTCTTGCTCCTTTTTCAAGGATTAAGTGTATATTTGAGAGTCTGTGGCAGAATGTCCAACTCTGTTCCATTGGTCTGCGGGTCTGTTTCTAGCCCAGTACCATACTCTTTTAATTACTGCTGCTTAGTAGTGCAGTTTGAAGTTGGGGAAGGTGGTGCGATTCTTTTTCCCAAGGATTGCTTTAGCTATTCATGGGAGTTTATTGTTCCAAGCATATATTATTTTTAAAGTTTTTATTTTAAGGCACTATAGGAAGTATAGTATAATTAATTATACTTAGATTACTTCCTTCCTTTTTAAATTGATAACTTTATTAAGAGTCTGTATTTTATTCATGCACTAAAGTACATGTTCACAAAATAGTTTTTTAATAAAAATTTTGAAGTACATTTTATTGTCTTTAATATTTTTTCAAGTGTTTTTATTTGTCTTAAAATCTTTATGGAAATAATTTCCCATCTCTTTTTTTAGGCAACAAGTAACAGAAATCATATTTGTTTTAAAAGCAGTTAGTACTCTCATTGATTCACTTAAGAAAACTCAGCCTGAGAATGGTAAGTGCTTAGAAACACAATTATCCTGAACTCATATATTTATATTCTATTTGTGAAGTACCTTGTATTATTGTTAAGTTAATTAAATTTTAGGAACATAACAGTGATTATGTTTTTCTTCCCAGTCCTTAGGACAGCAAAACATCAAATCCACTAGGAGGTCAATTAAGTAAAATTAATATATATGTTTTATCTTCTTTAAGTTAAATATTTTAGCCGATATTTTTTAGCAAACTAATAGGTCAATTAAGTAAAATTAGTATGAAGATTTTATCTCCATTAAGTTAAGTATTTTAGCTGATATTTTTTAGTAAATTGGTCTGAATTTGGTATTCTAGGACAATTCATATTTTATATGTTTTTTTAAAAAATCACTGACAGAGGAGAGAGCTTCCTGTTTTGTAAGTAAAGTAAGTAAAGGCCCTCCCGTTGATCGTCGATTTGCTCGAGCGGGCCCAGTAACGTCTCCATTGGAGACTTTGTTGTTACTGTGTCTGGCATATCGAATACTCTCGGTAGCTTGCCGGGCTCTCCGAGAGGGGCGGAGGAATCGAACTCGGGTCGGCCATGTTGGCTGCATGCAAGGCAGACGCCCTACCCGCTGCGCTCTTATTTAGAGCTTAGATGCACACTGTGTAAATAACTCTGAATTACTTTTATAGCCCTTCTTTATTTGTTATCCCCTTCTATTTTTCATTTCTACCTACCCATCCATTTTCTCTCCCAGCCCTCTTTTGGTTTCTGGGTCATACATGGTGATGCTTAGGGGGCTACTGCTGGTCCAGTGCTCAGATGTCACTCACATACACTTCAGCCTTTGAGCCACCTTCCCAGTCTTTCTTCTTGACCTTACTGCTGGAAATGATTTTTCCAAAAGTGCAGCTTTGATCATTCATTTTCACATCCTTGTAAAGGAAAAAAAAAGGTTTTTAACTTTTTTTTTTACCATTATATACCAGTTGCAAAGAATGCTACAATATTATTCCATTCTCTTCAGTCCTGTGAGACTTCCTATACACTTCTTTCCTACCAGACAAAAATTCTCAATCTACACAAACATTCCTAGTTCTTTGCTTATTGCTTCATTCTCTTGCACACATCTGCCCTTTTCAGATACAACTTGATGACCTCAAATAAGCAGTTACTTCATCAGCAAGATGGGTTTATTCATAATCAAAAAAAATAAACAATTGTGTCACTAAACATTCTGTTTCAGCTGACATTTTATATACAAGAGTTTGTTGAAGAGAAAAGAAGTATTTTGATTTACATAGTGATATAATCACCTTATCAGAATGGCACTTTGAGCCTTTTTTTATATAGCTTTCGCTTTTTCCAAGAAGAAAATTTAAAAAAAGAGAGATTTCTAATGTCTAATAAATTAAAGAATATTTTTTTTTATAATTTGTAAATACATATTTTTCTGTTGTTAAAATTCATCCCATTGGTACTTTGGCCTCAAAAAAGAATATTACAAATATTACGAGACTGTAGATTTGTATTTATTTAATCAAAAGATAGGGGTGGAATTCCTAACAGAAGTCTTGGAGCATTGACCTAAATTCCTCCCATCAAGTTCAAATTTATCATAGCACAGTGGGTAGGGCATTTGTCTTGCAGCAGCCGACCAAGGTTCAATTCCCAGCATCTCATATGGTCCCCTGAGCACTGTCAGGGGCAATGTGAGTGCAGAGCCAGGAGTGACCTCTGTGCATTGCAGGGTGTGACCCAAAAAGCCAAGAAAAAAACATTATATTATCCTGGGGAAAAAGTGTTCTGATTGACTTTTAGAGATGAAAGCACTGACTTCCTAGAGACCAGTAAAAATCTTTTCAGATCACGTGGTAGAATTTGTTTCTTAAAATTATTTTCAAGGCCCACACATGTGTTAGCAGCCCACACACATAGTGCCCCAGCACATGTCACCTGCACCTTCCCTCTTGAGATGTGTACTTTTATACTTCAATACTGGGATGTGTACCAGGGCCCTCTCTCTCTCTCTCCACTCTAGAGAAGCCCTCATTCTCTCTTCAGTGCATCTCTCGCTCCCCCCGCCCCCACCTCAGCTTTCAACTAAAACCTGTTTTTACTTCAGAAAAATTGTATTATACAATTGTATTATACAATCGGCTTAGGTTCGATTCCTCTACCCCTCTTGGAGAGCCCGGCAAGCTACCAAGGGTATCTCACCCACACGGCACAGCCTGGCAAGCTACCCATGACGTATTCGATATGTCAGACACAATAATAACAAGTCTCACAATGGAGATGTTACTGGGCCCGCTCGAGCAAATCAATGAACAACGGGAGGACAGTGACAGTGACAGTGACAGTGACAGTGACAATGTTTACAAACATTTTAACAGAGTTTATATTATATCACTAGGCACATAAAGAAAAATGTAAGTTAAATGTTACCATAAATGATGCCCAATATTTAATGTATTAGAAAAGTATAATAAGCTTCATTAAGAAAAAGAAAGGGCTTGGAAAGAGTGTGGTGGATAAAGCACTTGCATTGCACATGACTGCCTCAGTTAACTCACCAGCATCCCATATGGTACCCTGACCATTGCTAGGAGTAATTTCTGAGTGCAGGAGTAAGTCCTAAGCACTTGTGTTTATATATGGTGTATTACATTGAATGATTTCATCCTTGTATTTAGTCAAGTATCTACTTGACTATATCCTTGTATCTACTATATATATAGTATGTCACTGTCCTCCCCTTGTTCATCAATTTGCTCGAGCGGACCCAGTAAACATTGTGAGACTTGTTACTGTGTTTGGCATATCGAATACGTCAAGGGGAGCTTGCCAGGCTCTGCCGTGCGGGCGAGATCCTCTCGGTAGCTTGCCGGGCTCTCCGAGAGGGGCGGAGGAATCGAACTCGGGTCAGCCGTGGTGGCTGCGTGCAAGGCAAACTCCCTACCCGCTGTGCTATCACTCCAGCCCGTATATAGTATATATTATGTAGCTATATATACTATTTTCTTTGTATCACTCTCGTCCTGACCCTAAATTATTTATTTTTGTTAAGGTACCCTAGTTTACAAAGTTGTTGGCAATAGAGTTTCAAGCATACAATATTCCAGTTCCAGTTTGAATACTAGTATCTGCATCCCTCCAATAATGACTCCAGGTTCTTTTGTTTTTCCTTTTTGATTTTTGGGTTACATCCAGAGATGCACAGGGGTTACTCCTGGCTCTACACTCAGAAATTACTCCTGGTGGTGCTGGGGATGCTGGGAATCAAACCTGGGTCAGCCGCGTGCAAGGCAAACACCCTACCCACTGTGTGATCGCTCCAGCCCCTGACTCCAGGTTCTGAACCTCCCACTAGCCAACTTGTTTCATTGACAGACACATTTTTACGTTTGATTATTGTAGTTTGTCTCTAGTGCTTTAGATATAGATACCTTCCCTTCATATCCAGACAAGTCCAGGGCCCCTGACCTTTGCTTCAAAGCTACCTCCTATCCTCCTTTTTGCTTTCCCCTTTATTTCTCACCTTCCCTGGTGTTTTCATTTCTGTCACCTATAGCTAGGGGTTTGCCCATCTTTGATACCCCTCCATTCCCTGGTCATGTCATTCTGTATACTACAGAATTGTAAGAATATCTGATATTTGTCTTTGTCCTTCTTACTTCACATACCATGAATTACAGGGGCAGAAGAGCTAGTAGAGTAGGTGAGGTGCTTTCCTTGCACATGCTGACCTGGGCTCATGCTCCAGAACTCCAAGCCCATCAGGAGTTCTCTCTGAGCTCAGAACCGGGAGAAAACCCTGAGCACCTCTGGGTGTGGCCAAAAAAAGAAAAAAGAAAAAGAAAGAAATTATTTGAGAAATTCATGCCTCTGTTTTACAGCAGAAGAAATTTAAGAAAAATAATATATGACCTGAACCCCCAGTGATACATTATTTCAGAAAGACTTTAGATACTTTGCATTGGGTAAACTGGAATAAGAAATAGAATTAAAGCTCCTTAGGCTTAGTTTAGTATTATTTTATTTTTACTATACTGCCTTCCAGATTTGAGACTTGTTCATGAATTGTTATACACAGACTGTCTTATGAAAAATCTTTTAAAGGGACTTATTGCACATTGTACTCTTAGCATAGTGCACAGTATTGAGGGACAATAGAAATGTTATAAGTGATCTCAAAATATATGAAAATTGCAGACTAATTGGGATATATTCTTTTGCCCATTGACCAATAACATTCCATGTACCAGTTTGTTCATGATCGTGGTAAAGAAGGCAGATCTGTTCCTACCAGCTATATTTTAAGTCTAGTGATGTACATTAAAAATTAGCAAACAGGGGCTGGAACGATAGCACAGCAGGTAGAGCGTTTGCTTTGCATGTGGCTGACCTGGGTTTGATTCCCAGCATCCCATATGGTCCCCTGAGCACTGCCAAGAGTAATTCCTGAGTGCAGAGCCGGGAGTAAGCCCCGTGCATCACCAGATGTGACCCAAAAAGAAAAAAAAAGTTAGTGAACAGTGTAGAGTTTACTGGGTAGAATGATCTTTTATAATTAAAATCCATATAAGGGTTATTACTGCAAAAATTTCTTAAAATGATCTTAGTGTATAACTGAATAAAAATTGAATAAATTTTTATTTCATGAAGTTTTTATTTTATATAGTGAATAAAAAATCAATATACTCCTGGCTATTAAATGGAAAATGACAAAAGTCTGCCGTATTTTAACTTTGTTAGCTTCAAAGATTTTGACAAATTGAAGAAGTCTTTAAAATGTAATTTACCAAATTTGTTGATATTTATGACTGCACATTTACCATGTATTCTTTTCTTATACGTTCTTTAATACTGAGGAAATACTTAAAAGATTAAAAAAGAAAGCTACAAGCTTGTGGGAATTCTGTTTTCAAAATTTTTTCTTTGCATTATGTTTAAAGGGGTGTGTTTATGTTAACAGAATAATCTGCTATTTATGTCCACACTTTTTTGATGTTTTATATTTTTTGCATTGCAGTTGATGGAAATACTTGGGCACAAGTAATTGCCTTATACCCAACTTTAGTAGAGTGCATCACCTGCTCATCTTCAGAAGTCTGCTCTGCGCTTAAAGAGGCATTAGTTCCCTTTAAAGATTTCATGCAGCCACCAGCATCCAAAGTTCAAAATGGAGAATCTTGACCATCTACAATAAATTTAAAGAAGAAAAATATCTAAAGAATGTTTGCTCCAAAGTGAGTCTTAGTGAGGACATTTCTTATGACAAATGATTCTTGGCAGCTCTTGTTGGCCTCCTTTAAATTGTACTTATCTAAGTTCAGTAATTCATGTTGTAAGATTACACATCAACGAAGCCTCCTGAATGAGTAGCAGTTCAAGTCTTTAATAAATGGAACTGATGGAAGAGAGAGTTAATATCCCAACATACCTGCTGTCACGTCTTCAATTGGTGATTTAAAAGTGAGCTTATGTACAGTTTGTGGTGTACGTGTTAAAGATGTACTTTTTAAAAAGAAAGAAAAGAGATTTCATTCAGTCAGATTTGTTAGGCTGGTGTTTTTGCACCCTTTTTCAAGTACAAAATTGTACTAAAATTTTATGCAAGATGGTACTGTAACATTCCATATTATCAATAACCAGCCTTTGTAAACAAAGGGAACTGATATACTTGTGTGTATAATAAATGGTACAGTTCTGTAAAAATAGTCGCACTTATTATTTAAGATTTTTAAATATTGATGATGTTGAATGCTTGAAGCTGTATTTATTATTAATGCAAAATTGTTTGCTTACATTTTCACTTATAATTTGTCTTCTTAATTGGCAGATAGGCTCACCATATGATCATGCCGTTTAGCTGAATGCTTAATTTAAATGTATTTACTAGTGACTATTAAACATCTTATAAGAAAGGTCATGTGAACACAGCAGCAATAGCTTATAATTTGCTGATTTTGCAACTTTGAAGTGTAGGCTATTAACTTAAACATTGAGATATATTGTAGCACTATGACTCCACTATACCTCATTTCTTTAAATATCTTTCCCAGCTTTCACATAAGTGTGTCTGTTTTTATATTTGCTGTCTGGATTTTAAAGACTTTTCATATTTTATATTTCTACCAAATCCTCCCCCACCCCACACTGACTAGCCATATTTATCACTGTATGAATTACAACCCAGGCAAGATGATTTAAGATTTCCTAAAAATTTTGCCTATGAGGTTTTGTTCATTTTAGTGCTTCATTTTGTAATGTTTTCTCCAGAAGAAAAATAACTATACTAACCCACAAATATAAAATGTGTCTGTATTCTAAAATAATGAAAAGTGTATTTTTGGAGATAGTGAAGCATTCAGAAGTACAGTAAACTTTGTCATGGAGTAAAATGCTAATTTTGTTTCATTTCCTACCCTAGTGAAGATGAAATGTGCTCTTGAGTACTTTAGCTTAATTGTTTCATAAAAAAACTGACAAAGCTCGCTATATTCTTTTTTGTTTAATGGATTCTGGTATCTTTTTTTCTTTTGAGTTGAATTTTTATAGTCATTTATGTGAAGATTTAAGGATGTTTAATTACTGTTCATAAGAAATCATCATTTCAGTATTATTTTAGAGTGCTGGGATGCCTTTTAACATCATTTATAATTTCAGTCTTTGCAGAACAATTGTGAAACTATGAGAAGATACTAGAATTGAGTAGTGAATGAACTATACTGTTGAGGCCATTATAATTGTGTAGTTATTTATTTTGCACTACTCTACTACTCTGTAAACATGTAAGACTTTTTTGAGATGATATTATTTTTATTCACATAAATTAATGAATTTATACTTTATAATTTTGTCCAAAATTAAGGTAAAATATGCTATTACATAGATTCTATCTTCAGCATTTTCCTTAAACTTGTGAAAAAAATTTTCAGACTGTGTATTAAGTTTATTTTGAGCATATCAGATTGTGGGTTAGAAAAAAAATTGCATATCACTGAATAACATTGAAGTAGAATAACAGGGGTAGTATACCAGTTTGGTAACATGTCAAAAATACTGCTATGAATTTACACAGAGTGAAACTATAATCTATTTTTGAAAAGTAACATGAATTACAATCAAATAATTGTTCTCCATTGAAAGTTAAATGAGTCAAGGGTATGCGACATATATTTATATAAAAGAGGCAGTTTTTAGCTAATAATGTATCAGCTTTCAGTTGCAGGATCAAAGAAAATTTGGTGAATATGTTCATACAGTACAATATGATAATCAATGCCAGGCTTATTGATGAGCAGTGTGGGCTGCCCCTGTGCTGGTATAATTCGATAGGATTTTCCTCTTAGGATATATCTTACCACCCATACAAGTCACTAGCAACAACTCCTTTTCTTGAGCCAAGCATTCCTCTAGGCTTCATCTTCTAAAAGACACTAACCCTGGAGAGGTAGCACATTCCCCTTGTCTTGGTGATATGAATTGGGTTCTTTGGTGACTGGAAGAATTGTTCTATTCAAGATGACCAAGATGACTTAGAAATTTAGGACATCCAGAAAACTGATTCAGAATACTCTCAAAACTGAGACTGTCTTACTGAATTATCTAAACTTTTTTTTTTCTTCTTCTTCTTCTTTTTGGTATCTAAACTTTTTTTCTTCTTCTTCTTCTTTTTGGGTCAATCACCCTGCGATGCTTGGGGATTACTCCTGATGGTGTTTGGAAGACCATATGGGACGCTGGGAATCGAACCTGGGTCAGTCCTATCTGCTGTACTATCACTCCGGCCCCTCTAAACTACTTTTTATCCTTGAAACACCTATTATGATGTCCTTTGGAATGGAGATTGTAAATACAATGGGCTTTAAGCTTCTCATTACATTTTTTGTCACTGACAGTGCCTATGTTATATAGATTGTTGGACAATACGCTTATGCCAATTGTTTTCTTACTCATTTTTTTCTGTAAAAGAAACACTATAAAAAAGCTAACTAGGGGATGGAGCAACTGTACGTGAGTTAGGCACTTGCCTTGTCCTCAGACAACCCTGGTTTGATTCCTAACATTGCATGTGGTCCCCAAGCACCAGAGCACCACTGGGTGTCGCCCCAAAACAAAACAAGGAAAAAAACTGACTAATTTTCAACGTGAATAGCTTCCATTTTAATTTCCTATAATTCTCCTACTGCCAAGAAGGAAGTGAATATTTTGTAGTATCTTATTTAGTATTTCTTTGTAACTAGTGTTAAAGTCTTATTTGCTTTGTAGTTTACCTTTTGAACATCACTTTCTTATTTGGAGCCTGTTGCCAAAAGGAAACAATGAAAAAGAAATCTCATCATTTCTCTCATTTTCATTTTTTATTATATTAACAGTTACATAGGTTTTCCACTAAATGAGTACTAATTGAACTCTGGCTATGATCTTTAAATTAAGTAGAACCAGAAGAAAAAGATGAACAATTTAGCATAGATATATTTCACCCTGAAGGATAACATGTACTTAGATTCTGTAGCAGGTCAATAATAAGTTGATTATTTACCTTTTCCAAATGTAACCTTGTGAGTATTCCATTTACTGTCACTATTCAGTACCCTAAGTCTAGGTAACCATTGGCCCAAAAGGTCAGTTAACAAGCTGAGGTTGAAATAGCATAAATTGCTGAATATAGTAAAAGCGACCCTGAAGTATTGAGGTTGTCTTATACTTGTATGAATAAAAGACTATAGTTATTATTTGATGATCAATGTATTTTCCCAAAATATAGAATAAATCACATGGGTAACTAAATCTTCAAGAGGGTTAAAATCTGTCTAGACAACACAAAGTGCTTTTCAGGAGCCCACTTGCCAGTGATTGCTATAGAAACTGATAGTGGAGATTTAGAAGTTCCTTGTTACAAATCAGTGCTCAGGACCTCAAAATATATGGATTATATATATATATGTATATATATGTATATATGTATATAAAAATACCTCAGGTTTGGACAGAATGGTCTTAAGAAATCATTGTCAGCAGCATAGTGTGTTCTTTACATTTAGGTTTGGTATTTTAAATTGGCAGAAACACTGATCTTATGTAACAATATTATGCTCAGTGTTGTTTTTGTATTTATACTAGTAGAGTGAATTTTGCTCTTTTTGAAAATTTGCCATTCATGATAAGAATGGAAGTTCATTTACTTGATGAGTTACCAATATGTATTTTATGGGAAAGCAGTTTTTAATATTTCAGAGTCACTTGATTAAAATTTTCTATCTTTGCAAAGTTAGACTAGTCTTTCAATTTGAATTTATTTTTATAAATTAGGAGGGAAAGGTTTAATGTCTGAGTTCTCTTTTGTTTTGTTATCTGGGCCACACCCAGCTGTGCTCAGGCCTTACTCCTTGCTCTGCTCAGGGATCACTCCTAGAGGTTCAGGGGAACACATGCAGCACCAGAGATAGAACCCAGGTTAGCTGTATGCAAGGCAAGCATCTTACCCACTGCCAGCCCCTGTATCTTGATTTATATAGAACAATTTCAGAGGGGCTAGAGGGACATATAGTACAGAGGGTTGGCATGCTTGCTTTGCATGTGGCTAACCCTGGTCCGACTCCTGAAGCACTGCCAGGAGTGACCCCTGAACACAGAGCCAGTAATAGCCCTGAGCACCACCAGGTGTGAGCTCCCCCAAAATTGTAAATAAAATTATTTTGGATAACTTGACTAAGTAGCAATTCCTTACAAATCTCTTAATTTTGATTATGGTAGCAATGTTGACTCTCTTTAAGTGAGTTTGCTGTGCTGAGTCCTGAATATAAATGAATTTAAGTACTCAGGATTCTTGATTGATGCCACGCAGCAAAGACCAGAGGCTGCCTTTCAACTTTAGGCATGTTACATTTTTAAAGCCTGTTTTCTTACTCAAAAACAGATGATAGAACCAGAGGGTTAGTACAGAAGGTGAGACACTTGCCTTGCATGCACCTGCAAAAACCACAACCCTGGGGCAAATCCTAGACAATACATCTGAGCATTGGTGGGAATAAATCTGAGCACAGGGCCAGGAATAACCTCTGAGCGCCACTGGCTGTGTGGCCTCAACTCTCCCTCTCACAAATCCTCCCCCACCCCTACCAAAACAATGAAGATGCGTGGGACAGTACAGAGGTTAAGGCACTTGTCTTTTAAGCTACCAACCCTGGCTTCAATCCCCAGGAGTAACCCCTGAACACAGTCTTACCCATTGTGCTATTTCTCCCCCTTTCTGTAACACTTTCTTCCCTTATTTTGAAAATTGTTTACCTTATCTACTTTTGTCATACTTTACCACAAGTGAACACAACCAGGAGCGGGCTTGCGTTCTGTAGGGTATGACCCCAAAACCAAACAACAATAACAAAAATAGGATGGTAAGTTACTAATTCTTGGGAGAAAAAAAATTTTTCTTTTTTTTTTAGCTTGTTTTTGGGCCACAACTTGGCTGCACTTAGGGCTTTCTCCTGGCTGGGCACAAGTGACCATCTGTAGAGTCAGGGTATCAAACCCAGATAGGCCGCATGCAATCTTACCCATTGTCCTATCTCTCCAACCTCTCAATGTCTTTTTTTTTTTTTTTTGGCTTTGTGGGTCACACCCAGTGATGCGCAGGAGTTACTCCTGGCTCTGCACTCAGGAATTACTCCTGGTGGTGCTCGGGGGACCATATGGGATACTGGAAATCGAACCTGGGTCAGCCGAGAGCAAGGCAAACGCCCTACCCGCTGTGCTATCACTCCAGCCCCCAGTCTTTCAATTTCTTAGCTGAAACCTTTCTTTTTTTCTCCCCCTTTCTGTAACACTTTCTTTCCTTATTTTGAAAATTGGTTACCTTATCTACTTTTGTCATACTTTACACAATTTCTTCCCTCATTTTATGATTCTCTACCTTCAGCTCTTCCAAGTAATTGTATTTGAACTTTATTCAGATGAAGCAGAGGTATTCATGATAGCACCATTCCAGATTTCCAACTGCCTTTCCACAAAATGAAATTGTGGAAATCTATTTTGATCATTGTTGTCCTGCATATGCCCTGCCCAGGTTTGATTCCAGGCATACCATGTGGTCCCTCTGAGTACCACCAGGAGCAATTTGAGTTGAGAGCCAGGAGAAAACCCTGAGCATTGCTGGGGTGATGCAAAAACACATACATATCTATCCTATATCTATCTATCTATCTATCTATCTATCTATCTATCTATCTATCTATCTATCTATCTATCTATATCTGAACAAGTTTAAGTCATATACATATAGCACAGCGGTAGGGCGTTTGCCTTGCTTGCAACCAACATTGCCGACCCGAGTTCGATTCCTCCGCCCCTCTCGGAGAGCCCGGCAAGCTACTGAGAGTATCTCGCCCGCACAGCAGCCTGGCAAGCTCCCCGTGATGTATTCGATATGCCAGACACAGTAACAACAAAGTCTCCAATGGAGACGTTACTGGGCCCGCTCGAGCAAATCAATGATCAACGGGAGGGCCTTTAATATATATATGAACTGTCACTATCACTGTCCTCCCGTTGTTTATCGATTTGCTTGAGCGGGCCCAGTAACATCTCCACCATGAGACTTGTTGTTACTGTGTCTGGCATATCGAATACGTCATGGGTAGCTTGCCAGGCTCTGCCGTGCGGGCGAGATCCTCTCGGTAGCTTGCCGGGCTCTCCGAGAGGGGCGGAGGAATCGAACTCGGGTCGGCAATGTTGGCTGCGTGCAAGGCAAACGCCCTACCCCTGTGCTATCGCTCCAGCCCTCAGCAGCCAAGATGCTTACTATCTGTAATTGTTTTAAATATGATGGTTTCAGCAACTAAGAACAATCTTACCTTTTCTGTTATTTGGATAGAGATATTTCTTTTCCTCAAAGAAGTTTTTAAAATGTGATTTTATGAGGGGTTTGGGGGTTTTACTTTTTTGAAAAGCAGCTGCTTTGAACTGTTTTAGACTTGTTATCTAAATGTTATTGATTGATTCATAATATTTACACTCTTTCAAGAAAGACTTGTGGCAGCATATTGCCCATGTAGTTCAGCTGTTTCTATTTTACTCTTACAAAGGAGTATTCTTTCATAGATGACTTAGAATGTTTTAGTACTCATCTCCAAATCTTTTTAGGGCATATTTGATATCCATGTGCTTGGTGCTTACCGTAATACAGAAGTACCATGGTACAGAAAGCATTTGAAATATCCCTAACTAGTTTGTATAATTGATTCTAGTCCCACAGGTAAAACAAACAAAAATTAACTCCATGAATTTTGAGATCATTTGTTGTTGCTGAAAATGTAGTTACATTAAGTTTTATTTTAAACATTTATAACAAGCATTACCAGGGAAGATATATTAACTTATACCATTATTTGGAAAACTATTACAGTACAATAAAAATTGTTTCCTTCTATGAAATTTCACTACTAGATGGGAGGAAAATTCCAAGCCTATAATACTGCAATATTATTATTTTTATCTTAGAAAAATAAAAGAAAATACTAGACTTTAGATCCAACAGTGCAAACTGCATTTAATTTCCCCCTTTAACTACTTCTCTGTCACAATTTTAACACATAACATACAACTCCTGTCTCTTAAGGCAGTTACCATATGGTGTTTATGTCAGACGGGATATATTTGATTTGGTGGGATTCTTTTTAGCTCTCAACACAGTTCTTGAAAGTAATACTGCTGCTGCTATACTTTCTCCTTACAATTTTTATGTTGTTGAAATGTATCAGCTAAAATACATAATCATGAAAGTTGTTTGACCTCAAATCTGAATTTTCTTTGTGCCCTAGATAGATTGTTTTCATGAAAACTGCATAGGTACTGCTGTGATGCCCATATCTTTGATTTGCTTTACAGTCAGCACTCAGCATAGTTCTTGGTTTAAAACTATGTTACAGTATTTATTCTGGCAGTGTGAACTTAAAGGTATAGTCACTTTTAGAATTTACTTTCACATTGACAAATTATTCATTTTGTTCTTTTGTATACTTTTTGCTTGCTTTCTCAGCCCTCCAGCCCCCTCCTCCCCCGTCAAGCACATTGTTAACACCTTGCATCATTGACTGTTTAAAGATTCAGTAGATAATGATTCAAACTTGTTCAGGAGAGTCATTTTAGAAAAACATATAAAGTAGAATAGAGGGATATATTTCTTAGGATATTGAAATGTGTTGTTGAAACTAGTATACAAAAATATAAAGTTGGTGGCAGTATGAAGTATACGTCAGTAGTTTGGAATGAAATTTGATTTAAAATTTTATGTAAAGGGGCTGGAGCAATAGCACAGCAGGTAGGGCGTTTGCCTTGCAGGCAGTGGACCCAGGTTCAATTCCCAGCATCCCATACAGTCCCCCGAGCACCTCCAGAAGTAATTCCTGAGTGCATGAGCCAGGGGTAATCCCTGTGCAACGCCGGGTGTGACCCAAAAAGCAAAAAAAATCAAATAAAATTTATGTAAAAATTCTAGATTGGGGGGCCAGAGAGATGGTTGAGGGGGTAGGGCACTTGCCTTGCATGTGACCAATGGGTTCAATCCCTGACACCACTTACTGTCACTGAACAGGAGGAAGCCCTAGGAGGAAGCCCAGAATACTTCCAGGTGTCGCCCAAAAAAACAAAAGATCTTCAGTAAGTAAAAAACAACCTTCATGTAGATTAGACTCTCAGTCATTGTTTTATGACCATTCCTGTTAATTTATAGTGAGGCTGACTTTGAGAATGCCTGTCTAGCAGTGTTGGATTAAGCGTTCTTCCGCTTCTCAAAGAAAACTTGTTTAAGATTTTGTTTCAGACCCTAAGTTTTAAAGTAAATACTGATGCTGAAAAAAAAATTCCAACACAGTTTTACAGAAGTCAGATGTATTTAAAATTTTTCTAATTTCCCTTCAAAAAAAGAAAAGGTATTTTTACTACAACCAGCCCAAGTGATGGAGCTTCTAGCTGTGTGCTTGGTGAGAGTAAGTGGGGAATCACTTCTGATGGTGCTCAGGGACTATGAGGTGCTGGCAATCAAATTCAGTCTTCCTGCATGCAGAAATGTTCTTAGTCCTTTGACTGTCTTTGGCTAATTTCTACTTTTAGTCATCTTTCTGGAATATCTAGTATGTGTCAGCCAGGTTTCTATCTCTATTCTTTTTAATCTTCACAGCAGTTCTACAAAAAAGGTATTATTATACTTTTTTACAGAATAAAAAGGGTGTCGAGGTTGAAGTGACTTGTCTATAATTACATAGCTAAAGTACCACTGCCATAAGTCACATAAGCAATAAGCATTGTTTAGGTAATAGTATTGTCCAGGACAGACTGCCTAAATTCAGGTCCCAGCTCACAGTTTACTAGAGGTATGACCTTGAACAAGTTAATTGATCTGCTTTGGTTTTCTCATCTGTAAAATTTGATGTTAATGTTACTAGGTTTTAACTGGTGAAGTGATTAGTTTTTTGTCTGCTTGTTTTCTTTTTGGGTCACACCTGGCGATGCACAAGGTTTATTCCTGGCTCTGCACTCAGGAATTACTTCTGGTGGTGCTCAGGGGACCATATGGGATTCTGAGAATCGAACCACGGTTGGCCATGTGCAAGGCAAACACCCTACCCGCTGTGGTATCGCTCCAGCTCTGAGTGATTAGTTTTTAAAAGGAGTGTATAAAGCACTGTCATATATAGATGTTAGATAAATAAAATATACTTTGGACACAAGCACAGTAGCACTGTAGCACTGTCCTCCTGTTGTTCATCAATTTGCTCAAGCGGGCACCAGTGAGACTTGTTACTGTTTTTGGCATATCGAATACGCATGGGGAGCTTGCCATGCTCTGCCATGCGGGCGGGATACTCTCAGTAGCTTGCCAGGCTTTCCGAGAGGGACTTTGGACAAAAATCATTAAGAAATTAAGAATCCATACCTTCTCACAATGGGACCTTCTCCCCCCATTGGACAACCGATATTCGGTGTATTAAGTGTCTAATGGGTGTACAGTTTGCTGTTTCCTTGCTCTACGGGACAGGAGCCATTAGGGATGATAGTTATCTCATAGCTAGCCAAGAAAGCGGCATGCATAAAATAATACTGAGTCCAGCGCTATATAATTAAGCACTTGTTAACATTTTAGTCATTAGGTTAGTGTCTGCCTTCATAGAGTTTCTAATTTTATGGGCAATAAAGACATCTAACAAATGTTCAAAGTACAATGAAAGACAAAAATCAGATTAATATGTATCATAAATAGGATTTAACCTAATTTTCTGTGGTTCATGGGACTATTGCTCTTAGTGTTCACAGATGGTGGGAAGGGAGGGGGAGGCAATTAAAAAGTGCGAAAGGTCAATGGAGGAGGAGACTGTAATATAAATAGTTGGGGGCCTAGTGAGAGTACAGAGGGTAGGGGGTTGCCTTATACGGGCCAGGTTCCATCTCGGGCATCCCATATGGTCCCTTGAGCCCCACCAGGACTGATCTCTGAGCACAGAGCCAGAAATAACCTCTGGGCACCGCCTGGTGCGCAGCCCGACCCCTGCACCCCCCCTACCCCCCACCCGACCTGCCACCTGCCTCCCCACCACCCCAAGTAAATATGGGTCATCATCAGCCTAATCTGTGGTTCAGAATGAACCATGGTGGCTAGGTGGATTTTGAATTAAGTCCCAGAGAGTCTTAAGATCTTAGTGCCACATGTTCAAGTGTATTTTATTTTCTGAATTTGTAGATTACATACAAATGTTTGAAACAAATCGGGATACCCTTCTTTGGAGGGTGGAGCGAAGCACTGTGATTTACATTACTCTTGATGATAGGGTTTCATACAAACAACAGGCAGGATCCTTTTAAATATGAGCTGTTCTTCTTCAAGAAATTGCACCGAATCGCCTAGTATCATATAAACCGAAAGGAAAAGACAGCTTTAAGTGTTCTTCAATTTTGCAATGAGACTTTTAGCCAGGAGAATGTTACTCAAAGTTACGTTGTGCCGACTGGTGGGGAAAACACGCTAATTAAAAAAAAGGGGGGGTGGGGGGCTTATACATGCATTTCCGTTATGAATTGTTGCCAGGCTTCGAAATCCGGCCATAGTTCTCTGATATTGGTGAAAGTTTGTCAGAGCAGTCAGAAATACAGAAATCAAGACACTTTTCTGTCTTAAAAAGTCTTAAAAGTGTTTGGATACTTTCCTGTATTTCTTAATTTCACTTTAAGTCGTCTGGATTTTCAGGAGGGTGATGAATAATGGGATTTTCAGATTCAGCGGATAAGAGCATAAGAAGTTTGTTCAGTCAGATTTTCAAGTAAGCAATTCATTTCAGCACAAGGGCCCTACTTTTATTTCTTCTAACTGGTCTCAATGAAACCGAATTTGACTGATCGACATTGTATCTGACAACCCCCGCTTAGGTTTTCTTGAAACTGACTTAACTTCGTACGAAGTTCTCTAAGCGGGCCGCAAAAAGTTCAAGTGGTCCAAGTTCAAGAGCTGTTGGGCTCAAGAGCTTTCGCCTCTCCTCAAACTTGGCCTTTACGAAAAAAAGCTCCCCCGCCCCCCGCCCCCGGCCGCACCTCCGCCCCCCAGTCCAGGAGCCTGCGCAATAGGGCGTGCGGCGCCGCCGCTTTCCCGCCGCTTTCCAGCGGAACGCAGCCTCGTGGCCCCGCCGCGGGGTGGAGCGCTCCGGGCTGGGTCCTTGCCGGATGGCAGAGAAGCTGCCGGAAACCTGAAAGCCCGGCCCGAGTTACGACGTGTCCACTTAGACGGCGGGAAGTGCCGCCATCTTCTTTGAGGGCAAATGCCCGCCCGAAGGTGCTGCGCTTTGCCCTGTTCGTGTGGCCCGGGGCGGGGGTGGAGGGCAGGAGGGGGTCTCAGCCCGCCGCCTCATCTCTTCAGTGACGTGGAATTGGGGGCTCCCCCTCCTTTCGGGGCCGATTTCCAGTGACACGTACGAGGAGCTCGCCACGGCGGGTAAAGAGAACGCGGCCCGTGTCCCGGATGTAAGATGGCGGCCGCGGGAGGGGAGGGCGGCCTGGCAGGGCGGTCACGTGGTTGGGGAGTAACGCGCGAGGCGCCTTAAGTGATCTCTATGGTTCGTCCGGGCGCACTGGAGCCGCGGAGCGCGAGGCGGGTCTAGGGTCCGCGCGCACGGAGCATCGAGCCGCCGCCGCTGCCGCCCTGCCCGCCGCCGGCCCGGCTGCGTCCTGACGGTTTTTTTTTGTTTGTTTGGTTTGGTTTTGATTTGGTTTTCTAATCGCCTCCAGCACCGGGCGGGAGGGACGCGATCTCCCCCGAAGGCGGCTGCGGAGCGGGTGGCCTGGGGGACTTCCGGGCTGTGCCTGGCTTGCTCCGCGCGGCTCTGGAGCTGGCGTGCGCCCCCGGGCCGGCGCCCGGGACGAACGCGCGAGCCGAGCGGAGCGGGCCGGCGCCGGCGTTCGGCCCGGGCGGCAGCCGCGCGGTGGGGGTTGCGGGCGGCCGCCGCCCAGCCCCCGCTCTGGCAGCCGCGGGGCGGGGAGGGACGCGGACGGCGCCTGCGGGCGGACGTGGCACGGGAGTGCGGCGGGGCAGAGCCCGGAGTTCCGCGCGCGCGGGAGCCGCCTCTTCGGGGCCCGTTGGGTGCCCGTCGGCGTCCGACTGCGCGACTCGCCGGCCCGTTCTCCTGCGGCTGCGAGGGGGGTCTCTCCGGGGCAGCCCGGGGAGCGGCTGGCCTCGGCCGGGACCCTCTCGGCGCCCTTTTTTTAATTTTCACCCGTGCCCCAGCTTGGCAGAGCGGTCGAGGAGAAAGCCGGGATAGAAGCGCGCGGGCGCCTGCGCTGCCTCGGGTCCCCGGAGCGCCAGGAACGGCCGAACCGCGTGCGCGGGGCGGGGTCTCCGGACGCGAAGGCGGCGGGGAAGGGCTCGGGCGCCCGCCGCGGAAGGACGGACGGACGGAGGAACCGCCGCCGGGGCGCCTTGGCTCGCCCCCCCTCCCCGGCGCAGTCCGCTGCTCCCGACACCAGGGCCCTGGCTGAGGTAGTAGTTTGTGCTGTTGGTCGGGTTGTGACACTGCCCGCTGTGGAGATAACTGCGCAAGCTACTGCCTTGCTAGTGCTGGTGATGCTCAGCGCAGCGGACGACAATGGCTGGGAATCCCCTTTGTTGTACGGGGCGCGGGGCACCGCCGGCCCGGCCGCCGCGGAAACCGTTAGCTTTGCATGCGCCGGCAGGGAGGGAGGGAAGCGATTGCGGGGAGAGGCGTGGAGGGGGCCGGTGTTTTTTTTTTTTAAGCCGGGGTGGGTGGGGGAGCTACGCCTTTCGGATTCGGGTTTTTTCGCTCTGGCGGGGAGGCGCGGCGTGGGGGCGGGGGGTGATACTGACTCATAACTTCCACCGTGCGTTTCAAGCGCTGCTCTCGGGAGTGGACGGAAGATTCGGTTTGTTCCTAGTTCACTTCTCTGGAGCGCTTGGCTCCTTCCCGTCGGGCAGAACCGGCGTCGTGGGAGCAGAGCCTTAAGCCCCATTAATTGTAAAGTTTGTGCCTTAAACATGCATGAAAACATTTGGAAAAAAACTATGTTCCCTCGGTGAATCCGAGGATTTCTTAAGTGTAAACTTGAAGCAATTAAATATTTCTTTTTAAAACTTTGTATGCGATTCCTTGAATGAGAAAGTTGAATTTATAGTTAAATGCACTGTTGAGGTGGTTTTTTTTTTTTAATGTATGAGGCAAACAAATAAATTGTTTTTACAGTGTGCTGAGTTGGCTTATTTTCTTTGATATTTCTCTTCAGTTAATCTTAGGGGCCTCTTAGTCTGATCTGCGGGCATGGCATGGCCTTTGGTTCTTATGTATACGCCATTGAAGATTAGCATGGGAAAGATGTCGGTAGGAGTCCTGGATACCTTAGGTTTAAAATCTAATATTCCCACCCCCGCAAAAAAAAAATTATTGATAAGGTACCACCATAGATAGGAAAATAGAATTTTTGTAAGGGAAATGTAGTTTGGACAAGTAGTGAAATTGATACATACTCAAGTCTGACTGGCAGAAAACATTTTTTTTTTCAATTTTCATGCCCTCAAATTGGTAGTAAGTTTTATTACTTTTATTTTAAGAAAATTTAGGGTTTTGATTTGTGCAGAATAACTTGAAGGTATCGTGTAATTACAATGTTTTATGGCTTAGCTTTTGCATTTTGAAAAGCAATTTATGAAAAAAAGAGGCACATGTAAGAAAAAATTGAGACTATCCCTTTTTGTCCTCTTCATGGGACTTTGACACTTTTATAATTCGAAAGTGATCTAAAAAGTGTGCCTTGGTTTGCTTCAGTTTTGCTGTGAGAGACAATCTTATGTAATCTGATCTCTGGGTTGCTTCCCCATTGTAGGGAAGGATAGTTAAGAACCATATGTTGTATCTTAAATGCAGATAGTACTTAAAAGTTGACCGAATTTGCTTGATGTCAAAGAAAGTAAATTGAAGACTAAAATGCCAGTTATTTTTTAATGGTGAAAAACCTTGAATGTTTTGACATCTTTTCATTTATGGAGAAACAGTCATAAAGTTCTAATTGTAACAGTGTTTTCCAAAACACTTCATTTAGCCAGCCAGACTCATTGACCAGAGGTTTTCTTTGCCAGTACACTGCTTAAATTTTATAGAGGATCAACAGTTGTTAAACCCTGAAGTACCACAGATTCTACAGATTTTATTCTGCCTGTGATATATTGAACTTTAGGAACTCCTATAAGAATAAGGCATTCATAATTGATTCTCTGCTTTTGAAGCGAATGTGATCCAAAACTATTTTCACACATAACAGGAGCATTTTTGAGTTATTGGGTGTAAAGTTCATGTTATATGTGCTTTGTTACAAGAGAAACTGCTACCCCTCTTTAGTCCATAGTTACATTATGTCCGTGCTTCCAGTTTATTAAAAATATCAGCTGTTCACTTTTTTCTAAACACTGGTGAAAATTACCCATTGAACATTTTTACTTTTGACAGGCGCTTACATGATGAATTTGCCTTATTAAAGCACAACTTTTATCTTGGTGTTTTTGACATTTACTTGGCATAGTTAACTTTTTAATTAAAGACATTGTCAATCATTTAAGTAATTTGTATTAGCAAAAAGTCACTGATGTGAAAGAATACGGCAGTATTTTGAATTCCCTTCTCAGTAAGCACCAGGCATAAGAGAAACTGGGTTATAGTGGTGACATTTTAGTAAATGTCATCAGTAATTGTAAATAGAAATGCTACTGTATTATGAGCACTGGAGAAGACTCCCAGCAGTTCTGCCCTCTGTCCCCAAATTAGAGTTCCTGACTTAATCTTATCTAGGAGCTTGGTTGATAAACCTTTTGGAGGGTAGAATAGTGCACTGAAGACAGTCTTGGAGAGTAGCCTCCAAAGAATTCTTGCCAAGGAAATTGACAGCAGAAATTAGCTCTTAAGTATGTAGGTGAGATTTTTTTAATTAAAAAATGATGTGTTCGGGGGAGGGTGTTCACATCCAGCAATGCACAAGACTTCCTCCTGGCACTGAACGAAATTGGGCTCCTGCAAGTGAAAGACAAGCACCTTACCAGTTGTACTGTCTCCAAGTTGGGGAAGTTGGGAGATTTTCCTCATAAGTACATATCTCTTCCCTTATTTATTCCATTCCATTGCCACAATAACGTTAACACGGCACTTCCCCACTGAACACTACAACTTCTCTGCAACAAAGGGAATATAGGACGTCCTCAAAAGTGAGTTAGGCAAGATCATAATACCCCAGGGGAGAATTAGGGCCATTATACAATCTCAAAAGCCACCCGTGCTACTGATACCTATATAATTAAGGTGAAAATGTTAAGATCATCTGAATGATTACCTTATGCAGTTCATTAAGCATTTCTGTTAGATTATCACTGTGAGGCACCATGGGGAATGCAGAATAATTGTATGATTAGGTCACCACCAAAAGGAAAATGCAGTTAGATCTAATGTGAAGTGCTTAAAAGATTAAAATAGGCAAGTGAGAAAACACTGCTGACCGGTTCACATCTAAAACCTGGCAGGAGAATGATAAAAGATGGAGAAAAGTATGAGGTGGTTAGAACAGATCATGTAGCTTAGAGAGTTATTTTAATTATGTTGCCTTAAAGTCATAATTAAGGTGGAATTGGGGTCTTGGAGATGAGCAATACAATTGTAGTTCTTAGGTAGTAAAAATATTCTGGGTGATTTTTTTAAAAAACTGCTTGTTTAATCTGTTGATAAGTGTGTGTGGTGGGGGTCACTATCACTGTCCCTGTCCTCCCGTTGTTCACCGATTTGCTATAACTGGCACCAGTAACGTCTTCATTGTGAGACTTGTTACTGTTTTTGGCATATCGAATAGGTCATGGGGAGCTTGCCAGGCTTTGCCATGTAGGCGGAATACTCTCAGTAGCTTGCCGGGCTCTCAAAGAGGGACAGAGAAATCAAACCTGGGTTGGCCGCATGCAAGGCAAACGCCCTACCCGCCCTACCAGTAAATTATAGCCCAAAATGTCCCCAGACATTGGCAGCTTACATCATTTGTGAATCTGTAATGTTTCTATCATATATAACTGCCCTTTGGTTCAGTTACATAGGTGGGTTATGCATGTTCCATGCCACTTTGAACATAAAGTAAGAGTCAGTGATTACTTGTAATGTTCTGCACATTGTATATTTGAAAACCTTTATTAAGCAGAAATATGTTTTGTACATAGATACAGGGCTTGGGCTATTTGTAGTGGTTTTACTGAATTGGTATTACCTGAATAGATGACAGGAAGCTGACTAAAATATGTAAGCAAATAAGAATATGCTTTTGTTTTGTATTTTTTAACATTGAATAAAAGTTCTTTAAGGGATTATTACAATAAGAATCATTTAAATTGAGGCTAGAGTGATAGCACAGCCAGGTTTGGTGCTTGCTTACATGTGGGCAACCTGGGTTCAATACCCAGTACCCTATATGATCCTCCTAGCACAACCTAGAGTGATTTCTGAGTGTAGAGTAAGAGTAACCCTTGAATGTTGCTGGGTGTGGCCCAGGCCCCCCACCCAAAAAGAAATATTGTCACGTAGCTTTTATCTCACATAGCTTTTATCTCAAGAGATGGTAGTGACTTTACCAACTCTTACTCTGAATATATTCTAAATAGTAAGGCACTGTTTAGACTTAGATTTTGAACTTGGCCAGACCTTATTGTCTGCATAGAGTATCATATTCTTTAATCCTGGGATTTCAGATTTCTTTTTACTATTTACTATATTTACTATTTACTATACTATTTACTATATACTATTTACTATATTTACTATAATTACTATTTAATGTTAAAGTTACAAGTATCCGCCAGAGCGATAGCACAGTGGGTAGGGCGTTTGCCTTGCTTGTGGCTGAATTCGATCCCCGGTATCCCATATGGTCCCCCAAGCACCTCCGGGAGTGATTTCTGAGTACAGAGCCAGGAATAACCCCTGAGCATCGCTGGGTGTGACCCCAAAAAACAAAAAATAAATAAATAATAATAAAGTTGCAAGTGTCTTCAGTATCCTTGGTGAAGTCCCAAAGTCCTGAGTTTCTTATGTTTGACTCTAAATGCTCCTTAGGGTGGTGGTGGGAGGGAAATTGGAGACATTGGTTGTGGGAAATGTACACTGGTGAAGGGTTAGGTGTTGGAACATTGTATGCCTGAAACCGATCATGAACAGTTTTGTAACTATCTCAGGTGATTCAATTTTTATTTTTTAAAGTTTTGAAGCTATAATATGCAACATGGTGATGATAATGCTCCATCATATGATACCGCATATTTGAAAGTTGCTAAGGATGTACATATGAGCAGCACACATCACAAGAAAAAACATTTTTACATGTAAACTTTTGATTCTGTGAGGTGACCCCTTCTTGCTCATTGAGTTTCTTTTTTGTTTTGTTTTGTTTTTGTTTGGGGGCCACACTCAACAATGCTCAGGGTAACTCCTGACTCTGTACTCAGGAATTACTCCTGATGGTGCTCAGGGGACCCGATGGGATCCTGGGGATGAAACCTGGATCAGCCGTGTGCAAGGCAAGTGCCCTACCTGTAGTACTGCTCCACCCCTGCTTACTGAGTTTCTCTGACATTTTACTTTAGGGAATCAAAACCATCTTTCACATGGTGAAGCATTCTTTTTGTTTCTGTTTTTAAGCCACAGTGGGCTGTCCTTTGGGCTTAGTTCTGGCTTTGCAATCATTCCTGGTGGGGCTAGGGGTACCATATAACTTGCCAGGGATCAAACCCCGGTTGGCTGCGTGCAAGGTTAGTGTCTTATCAAATTAGGCCCAAAGAAGTTTCAAGAAGCAGAAAGAGACCCTCCACCTTTCTCAGGGGAGGTACTGCTGTACCAGCAATCACATTATGCCAAAAGTGAGTCCACGAGTTCTGAAGTGGAGATCCTGGGACATGGCTCATCAGCTAAAGCACCTTCATTGCAAACTTGAGGGGGCTAGGTCTGTTTTTGTTTTTTTCCTCATTGTGTAGAATGTGATCCTGGCCACTCTTCCGTGTGTGATCCCAAGAGTCACAATCAATTTTCTGCTGCACCACCACCAGATGTATGCAAACACTGCAACTAAAAGAGTATAGCCCCAGGCAAGTGCCACAACCGAACATGGGGCAACCACTGTATCACAACAATACCATCAGTGGAAGGAAGAGGAAGAGGGTGTGTGTGTTGGAGGGGGTGGGGGGGGGAGACAAAAATAGAGGAGATTCTTTAGATATTTGAGTCCAATGTTTTTTCCTTATGCCTCTTCGTTCTAAAGGGTGGGAGGCTTGAGCTACCCCCAGCAGTGCTCACTCCTGGCTCTGTCACTGGCAGTACTCAGGGAACCATAAGCAGTAGTAGAAATCAGACCAAGATGGACCGCATGCAAGTGCCTTCCCTGTACTATCTCTGCCCTTCCCTTTAAAAAAAAATATATATATATATATAAATAGAATAATTTTTATATATTTCTGGTGGCAAAAATAACATTACCCTTCTATAAGCACCATGGTTAATTGGGTGTGTAAAAACACGTTGTGGGCCGGGCTGGAGCAATAGCACAGCGGGTAGGGTGTTTGCACTAGGCCAACCCAAGTTCGATTCCCAGCATCCCATACAGTCCCCTGAGCACTGCCAGGAGTAATTCTTGAGTGCAGAGCCAGGAGTAACCCCTGTGCATCGCCAGGTGTGACCCAAAAAAGCAGAAAAACAAAAAACGTTATGGGCCAAAGATGCCTTGCATGTAGCTGTGACCACAACAACAACGGTTCAAATCCCCGCACTGCATGTAATACCCAGCACACTGCCAGGTATGGCCCCTAAGCACAGAGCCAGGTGTGATCCTTGACCGTATAGCAAGGAGTGACCCCAAGCACAGAACCAGGTATGCCCCTACTCCCAGTTGTAATAAGATGCAAATTCTTACATTTTTCACGTACAACAAGGTACACATGGAAAGTAAGGTGGCAACTCTAGAGGTAAGAGGCTTGTGAAACTGTTGAAGGGAGTTATGATGATGAAATCAGTGCAGTGAGCTAAGCTAAGTGGAAAGTCATGTTGAGGGACAGACGGAGTTTTGAAGTGCTAAGAAAATGATTTAATGAAATTGGGACCATAAAACTGCTAGAAAGAATGTAAGCTGATTTATTCCAGAATTTACAAGCACTGGGAATAGAAAAGCCCTAAGAGCCAAAACAAGAAGACATCAACTTGAACCAGAACAGTACCCCTGGATGAACTTTGGAAAGGGTGGAGAGAGAGACAGAGACAGAGAAAGCGAGGGAGAGAAAAAAAGAGAGAGCGCAGTTGGGCCTATACTATTTGTGCCGTTCCCAGCACAGTGCTGGCAGGGGAAGGGACTGCTGTTCGTACAGTGTCTGTAATCAAACCCAGGGTTCGAGCATATAAAAATGCTCTTTAACCCTTTGGGCTATCTATTTTGTCCCCTCAATTTAAAAAAATTACTGTTTTCCTGGGCTGGAGTGATAGTACAGCAGGTAGAGCATTTGCCTTGCATGTGGCCGACTCGGGTTCAATTCCTCTGTCCATCTCAGAGAGCTCGGCAAGCTCCCGAGAGTATCTCACCCGCGCAGCAAAGCCTGGCAAGCTACCCGTGATGTATTCAATATGCCAACCACAGTAACAACAAAGTCTCAAAAATGGAGACGTTACTGGGCCCGCTCGAGCAAATCAATGAACAGTGGAAGGACAGTGCTACAGTGCTACTGTTTTCCTATACATTAGATACCAAGATCAATAAGAAATATATCCTTCCCTCAAGGAACTTTTGTTTCTGTTTGGAAGGCGATTCCTCACATGGTGCTTGATGGGGAGCATGAGGTACCAGGGATCAAAATTGGGATTCACACATGCAGTGCAAGTGCTCTGCCTTAGAGTTTGTACCTTTTGGCAGCTTTATGCCTCTCCCCCTATTTCCCTACCATGGTTCTTGCAGCCACCAGTTCTCTGTAGTTGAGTTCAGGTTTAGTTTTATTTTTTGCTTCCACATTATAAGTGAGTTTATACTATATTTGTCTTTCTTGAACTTATTTTTACGTAGCATAATGTCCTCAGTCCATCTTTGCTGTCAAAAATGGAAGAAATGTATTCTTTATTATTGCTGAATAATATTCCACTTAATCATGTTTCAGTGCTGAGTGAGAAATGTTCTGAGAAATGTGTTGTAAGGCAATTTAATTAGTGTGTGAACATAATAAAGTGTAATTACACCAGCATAATAATGTAGCCTACTACACTCATAGGCTAGGTATAGGGACCATGATTGTACACATGGTCTGTCATTATGTGATGCCTGACTGGAAAGTACACATATTTTTTCTTCATTTACCAGTGTTCGTGCACACTGTTCCTACAACTTAAATGCTGTAAATACTTCTGTAATGAATATAGGGTTTTGTTATATTGTATATTGTTTTGAGTTAGTCTTTTCATTCCTTCAGATAAATAGAAGTAAATTGCTGGGTCATCTCATGATTCTATATTTTTGCATTTAACCTAATTTTATCATACTGGCTTTGGGATGGGGAGTAGATAATTCACCAAAAACATACAGTAAAAAGAGACTGTCTTGGGCCCAAGAGAGAGTATAGTGGGTAAGGTGCTTGTCTGCATGTGACTAACTTTTGTTTGCTCTCCAGCACTGAGTCTTTCCCCCAAGGCCTTTGAGGAATGAGCACAGAGTCAGTTGCAAACCCTGAACACTGCTTGGTGTAGCCCCAACTTAAAAACCAAAAGAACTCTTAATACATGTACAAGTTTTAAACCACAATAATAGTATACCTTAATTATTTTGTGCACACATCTAACATGAGTGGTTTTTTTTGTTTGTTTATTTGTTTGCTTTTTGGGTCACACCCGGCGATGCCCAGGGGTTACTCCTGGCTCATGCACTCAGGAATCATTCCTGGTGATGCTCGGGGGACCATATGGGATGCTGGGAATTGAATCTGTGTCAGCCATGTTGGCTGTGTGCAAGGCAAACGCCCTACCCGCTGTCCTATTGCTCCAGCCCCCATGACTGTTTTTTTTTAAAAAAAAAAAAAACCAAAAGACTTGTAGGAGCATTTTGCAATAAATTAATCACTAATTTTTCTTTGTAGATATATCAAGCACCTCCAAAATATAAATTCCTGGGGCTAGAGAAATAGTACAGTGAATGGGCTTTTGCCTTGTGTGCAGCCAAACTGGGTTCCATCCATATCCCAATATATGTTCCCCTGAGCTTAGCTGGGTATGGTCCAAACTCTCCTCCCAAATCCATTGATGCAAAACAAAAAATTCCTTTATACAGCGAACACTTTGCCTAAAGTGCATATTAAGTAAATTAAGTATGTGGACAGCCAGAATATAAGCTGATATTCTGTAATCACATAAGTAGGAAATAACAAACCGTAGTGCTAAATGGCAAAAGTGTGCTTCAAATAATTATGAAAGATAAGTTAACTTTTAAGTAATTAATACAGAAAATACACTGATTTACTAAAATAAGAAATTATATAGTAGCTTCACTATAAAGAGCGTGTTCCCAGATGTATATGAACAGTGACTGAGACTGAAGAACAGCTTATGACAACAGATGCTAGTTAAATAGAAGTATATATTGTGGGTGATTTGCTACATCTGTTATCTTGAGGTGGATAACACATGTACCAAATTCTGTTTTTAATTTACTTGAGGAACATCCATGGTGTTTTCTATAGTTGCTTCACCAATTTACACTCCCAACAGTGCCGATTCCTTTTCTCCATATCCTTGCCAACACGTTTTATCTTTTTCAAATAGCCATTTTAACAGGTGTGGATTGATATAGCTCCTTGTGGTTTTAATTTGCATTTCCCTGAGGATTGATGAGCAGAGCACCTTTCATTTTCCTGTTGACCATCTGTATGTTTTAGAATAAATGTCCACTTGGATCCTCCAACCCTTTAATTATTTATTTTTGTGTTTGGGGCCATACTAGCAGTACTCTGGCATAATTTCTGGGAGGATTACTCCTGGCTCTGTGCTCAGGGATCACTCTCCGATAGGGTTCGGGGGAACGTGGTGCCAGGGATTGAACTTGGGTTAGCCACATGCAAAGCAAGTGACTGTGCTATCTCTCCAGACTCTCTCCAGCCCTATTTTAATACGATGGGTTTTTTGTTATTGTTTTGATTTTTGTTTTGTCATTGAACGGTATGAGTTACTTTTATAATTGGGGTGATAATTTAACCTCCATAGGCTATATGACTTGTAAGTATTTTCTCCCATTAAGTTGCCTTTTTGACTAGTTTCTTTTTTTTTCTTCATCTTTATTTTTTTTTATATTTTTTTAATGAATCACCATAAGATACAGTTACAGACTTACAAATTTTCATGATTACATTTCAGTCATACAATGATCGAGTACCCATCTCTCCACCAGTGCCCAATCTCCACCACCAATGTTCCCACCACCCCCACCTCATCCCCCCACCCCCCACCTCTGTGGTGGCACATTTCCTTTTACTCTCTTTCTCTCTCCTTTGGGGTGTTATGGTTTGCAGTACAGGTAGTAAGTGACCATTCTGTTTGGCCCATAGTCTACTTTCAGCACACATTTTCCATCCCAAGCAGACCCTCCAACCATCATTTATTTCTCTATCTGAGCTGTCTTTTCCCCCAGCATGTGAGGCCGGCTTCCAAGCTGTGGATCGATCCGTCTGGCCTTTATCTCTATTATCTTTGGGTGTTAGTCTCCCATTCTGTAGCTTTATATTCCACAAATGAGTGCAGTCATTTTATGTCTTTGACTAGTTTTCTCTCTTTTTCTTTCGTTCTTTCTTTCTTTCTTTTTTTTCGTAGAGGTCACTCCAGTGATGCTTCATGGGTATCTAGGGGCCACTCCTGGTGCGTCTGGCATAATGGTCTAGTGCTTGAGCTGAAACCGTCATGTTTTGCTCAAGGTCACTCTCCATAGGCTCGGCCGAGCCTCACGTGAGTGAAATTCCTGGACTGTACAGCCACATTTCTGGCCATTCGACACATCATAAAACACTCCCTACTCATTTTCCAAGAGTACCATACCACATTTGATGGAGTTCAAATAGGAGGCAACCAATCATAAAGGAAAAAATATATATGTATAGATATGCAAATATATTTTTTCAGATATATATATGAAAGTTCACATCACTCAACCTTGAACAACATGTTTGTGATATGCTAAAGAAGGTCTTCGGGCTGGAGCGATAGCACAGCGGGTAGGGCGTTCGCCTTACAAGCGGCCAACATGGCCGACCCGAGTTCGATTCCTCCGCCCCTCTCGGAGAGCCCGGCAAGCTACCGAGAGTATTGGATATGCCAGACACAGTAACAACAAAGTCTCCAATGGAGACGTTACTGGGCCCGCTCGAGCAAATCGACGATCAACGGGAGGGCATTTACTTTACTTTGCTCGAGCAAATCGAGCAAAGAAGGTCTTAATGGCCCTACCAAACTAGTTTAATCTTCACACTATTCCCTCTGGATATTTTTTGTAGCATTTTCAGCAGTTTTTCATAACAAACCATACAAAATACATTATTTTGGTTGTGTTTTGGGACACGAATTGGGGCTTGGGATGGAAACATCCCAAATACGGTGGCGGGAAGGTGTGATGGTGGTGGGATTGGTGTTTGAATATCAAATGCAATCAAATTTTGTGTACTACCTTATAAAATTTTAAAAAATAATAAAAAAAGAAACTGCTATGTTTGGGGGTCGGTGGTGTTTGGGGACCTACTGAGGGCACCAGGGCTACATTTGGTGGTGCTGAAGATATTGTCGTGCTGGTGATCAAAAACATCCCTCCCCCATCCCTTTTTCTTTATCTTAAAGAATAAAATGCACTTATGACTTTCCAGAAAGGAACTTATGCAAGGGGAAAAGAACATTGTACATATGACATTTGAGGCACAGGGTGGTCATGTGGTGTCAGGTTGGGACTTCACGTATGCAAAGCATGCACTTCAGCTCTTTGAGATGTCTCCCCAGACCCAGAATTTTTCACAGACTAGCTTAGAACTCCAAAAGTATGTGGGGAGAAAGGGAGACGGGAAGAGATGAAGAGTGAAAGAAGGAGAGAGAATCTTCTTTTATAAAAGAATTTTTAAATAAAATAAAAAATAATTTGCAAATGCTATATCTCTCATTGTCCCAATGAGATGGTTGCAAACTGAAGTCATAAATCTGACCAGGGAGATAACTCAAAATTCTAGAGTGCCAGATCCCCCAGGCTTGCTCCTTGGCACCTATAATTCCCAGAAGCACCTGAACACAGTGATCAGTGACCCCTGATCACTGCCAGGTGTGGCTAACCCAAACAGATAGACAATAATAACAACAAAACCCAGCATTCTGAAGCTTCTATCTTCAAAGCCATAGAGAGATTACTTAGTGATAAGGAGAGCAGTCTGAAGAACCCTCACTGTTCCTGTTCCTACATATTTGTCTTTCCAGACTAGGTGTCATACTGATGATGGAACAAGCCTTTACTCTGTTCCAGCACCAGTTACCATCTGGCTGTAAGCAAAGGAGACACTATAAATAATATCATCTAACTAAGCTAAAGCAGCACCCGGACCCATGAGAGATAATAAATAGTAACTGTCTTAAGCCCAAATTTGGGTGTGATTTGTAGAAAAGCAATAGGTAACCAAAACTGGGCTGGAGCGATAGCACAGCGGTAGGGCGTTTGCCTTGCACGCAGCCAACAGGCCGACCCGAGTTCGATTCCTCTGCCCCTATTGGAGAGCCCGGCAAGCTACCAAGAGTATCTCGCTCGCACGGCAGAGCCTGGCAAGCTACCCGTGATGTATTCGATATGCCAAACACAGTAACAACAAAGTCTCCAATGGAGACGTTACTGGACCCGCTCAAGCAAATCGATGAACAACGGGAGGACAGTGACTGGCAGTGGCAGTGACAACCAAAACTATGTGGGGACCCAGAAATACAGAGCCTAAAACATATGGCACCGTCTTTGGAACTGAACTGCGAGTGTTAGTTTGAAAGGCCTTTAAGAGATCGCTAGCAAAGCTCTGCTGGCTCTTGTGACTGTCAACAGAACTTAAAGGAAAGTGAGCGAAAAATCATGAAAGCTGGATGAAAACTCTCATTAACGAAACTGTTTCCTGTGAAAATGCAGAAGTGGAAAGTATCTGGTGAACTGATGAATCAGTGTGAAGAGATTTCTGGTTGAAATTTTCACCTGACTCCTCTTGTCTCGCCTTGCCTCCCCCTCGCACCTTCTCCTCCTCTCCTTCTCTCCTTCTGTCTCCCCTTCTCCCCTCCCTTCTTCCTCCTCCCTCTCCCTTCTTCCTTTTCCCTTCTCTTCTCTCCCCCTCCTCCTCCTCATCTCCCTCCTCTTCCTTGTCTTTTCTTTCCTTTCTGTTTTTGGCCCACGCCCATCTGTACTCAGGGCTTGCTCCTGGCTCTTTGCTCTGGGATCACTCCTGGCTCTGTGCTCTGGGATCACTCCTGGTATTGATCATATGGTGATGCTGGGGATCAAGCCCAGTTGGCCACATGCAAGGCAAGAAAGAGTCTTAACTCCTGTTCTCTCTCTCTCTCTCTCTCTCTCTCTCTCTCTCTCTCTCTCTCTCTCTCTCTCTCTCTCTCTCCTCTCTCTCTCCCCCAACCTGGTTTCTTTAAATTTTGTATCATATAATGAAGATAATGATGAGCTAGGGAAAAAATTGCTGAGCTTTTAAAAGACAAAATATAAAGGAAATTTAAGGAGCTAGAGCATGCTGTGTTAGAAAATAAACCCTTTTCCTTATGAGTACCTACAGCAGAATTACTTCTGATGGAAAAAGGCCTCAGCTCAAAAGCCAAATTCATGGCCCTATCTCAAAATTCTTTACCCCTAAAAAGATGTAAGTTTGAACGTTCTAAGCCTTGCAAGAGGACAAACAAATAAATGCTTTTCATGAGGCAGTAGAAATTCTGAGATTAAGGGCATCGATCCCTATCAACTTTACATGGAGCCGAAGGTAGAGAAGATTTGTTGACGTGGCTGATGTAAATACCAATGAAGTAAATCCCAGTGTGATTCAGACAAAACTGGCAAAGCTTTTAAAAGAAGTTTACTTGTAGAAATAGTATGAGATTGGATGATAAGGAAGAGAGTTAGTTTCCAAACGAAGAGCACTTTTAGAGTCTGGAATTTAGATGGAGGAAGTGGGCTCAAAACTTACTAAATGTAGGGACTGGGCTATAGCTCAGGAATAGAGCATATTTACCTTGCATGTGTCAGGCATGGGATTTAATTCCATGGTACTGCAAAAAAAGAAAGGAGAAAATAGAACATATGCTATATTTTATGGTGTAGGAAAGATGTATTAGAGGGTTTAACTAAATGCTGAAAAGATATAGGCAGTAGAAGAAACCCTTACATAGGACTTGGCAACATGAACCCTGTTGGATTTGTCAGATACCACGTTCTTCTTTGTGTTGGCAGTGGTTGTCTTTTGCCTACCTACTTCATGTAGTAGGTTTGTGAGTTACAGAGAATTTGTCCTGGTTCACAGGTTTTCAATTCTAGAGAACTAGTACTTTTTTCTTTAGAAGAAGGTGCTTTTCTCATTACTTTTCTTCCTCGTGTGTGTGTGTGTGTGTGTGTGTGTGTGTGTGTGTGTGTGTTTTACTTTTAAGTTCAATAATAAAGCAAAAAAAAAAAAAGAGCCATGTTGGAGTGGCAGTAATGCCTCTATCCTGAATTTGGATTTGGTTTTGGGGTTTTTGTTTGTTTGTTTTGGTCATACCGGCAATGCTCAGGGGTTGCTCTTGGCTCTGTATAAGTGCTCAGTGGACCATGTGGGATGCTGGGGATCAAACCCAGGCATGCAAGGCAAATGCCCTACTCACTGTACGCCCCAGCCCTGGATGTCATTTGTTAACTTATGGTAGCTTAATTTATGGTAACCTAACATAGGACCTGCCAGATCACAGATCATCCTGTTATTCGTCGATTGCCTCGAGCAGGCCCCAGTAACGTCTCCTTCATCCTAGTCCTGAGATTATATTCAAGGCTCTTTAGGAGAATGAGACCCATCATTGTTACTAGTATTTGGCATATTGGGTACGCCACGGGGAGTTTGCCAGACTCTGCCGTGTGGGCAGGCTACATTCGGTAACCTGCCAGTTTGTCAAAGTAGGAATGATATCATTTTTTAAAAAATAAATAGCAATTTCCTTTATCATTCCTTTCTGCACTGACTTGATATTTTATATGAAAATGCTAAAATATTAACAAGAAGTTTACTTAGATATCTGCAGTAGTAACCATCAGTATTTACCCTATGCAATAAGCATAAATTTTCAAGTTGTGTTATAGGACATCAGAGTCTAGTTTGGGTAGGGACTCTTAATTTGATTCTCAAGTCATGACATTATGGCACTTGTGTTCTTGTGTATTTCCCTCGACAGCCAACTCTGGAGAGTGCCATTGTTGAGGGAAATACTACAAATCTGATTTGGCGCCTCTTCAAGTTATGGGCCAAGCAGGAAACTTTGGAGTTTAGGTCAGATGTATCTTTTGTCTCCGGTTCCCTAGCATTTTGTATGGGATTCTAGTCTAATTAAAATGAACTTCAGAAGCAGTGTTGTAGAAGAAAGTCTAAGTGAGGATTTGGGGCCAGAAAGATAGTAGAATAGATAAGATGCTTGCCTTGCATGTGACTGACCCAGGTTCGATCTACAGCCATGTGTGGGTAGCCCCAAAACCAAATAAAAATAAAAAATAATTAAAAGGAAGAGGACTTTTTTTTGGTTTGGGGACTACAACAGTGATGCACCCAGGATGCTGGAGTGGGGTTGCTCCCTGCAATGCTGGGTAGCAAACCAAAGGCTCCCACATGCAAAATATGTACACCAACTTTTGAGCCTTCACCCCACACCCAAGAAGAGGATTTTTTTTTTTTTTGGAGAGGGGGAGCAGGCGGCTAAACCAGTGTTTCTCAGGGCTTACTCCTGACTCGGTGTTCAGGGATTGCTCCTGTTAAGACTCAGGGTACCATAAGCAGGGCTAGGGGTAGACCAGGGTCAGCCACATGTATGGCAAGTGCCTTAATCCCTGTGTGACCTCACTGGCCTAGGAAGAGAATTTTTTTTATTTTTGGGTCATACCCAGCGATGCACAGGGGTTACTCTTGGCTTTGCACTCAGGAAATACTCCTGGTGGTGCTTGGGGGACCATATGGATGCTGGAAATCGAATCCAGGTTGGCCACATACAAGGCAAACGCCTACCCGCTGTACTATCACTCTGGCCCCAGGAAGAGGACTTTTATTTATTTATTATTTTTTATTTTTTTTGCTTTTTGGGTCACACCTGGCGATGCACAGGGGTTACTCCTGGCTCTGCACTTTGGCGGTGCTCAGGGGACCATATGGGATGCTGGGAATCAAACCCAGGTCGGCCGCGTGCAGGGCAAACGATCTACCTGCTATGCTATCACTCCAGCCCCAGGAAGAGGACTTTTAAAAGGAAGAAAGAAGGAGGGCAGTTTTACCTGAATTGTCTTGGAAAAAAAAATGTACTCATGTAATTTTGAGTCAGGGAATCTGTAAAGTATACATTCCTTTATTTAACCAGCATTTTTCTGTATCCCTGTACGTGGCTACTGCCTGGATTAGCTTCTTTCAGGATGAGATAAATTAGAGGGGCCACATACCCTGAAGGGCTGGTTCCAACAATGCTGCCCAGGCAGCCTGGGGAGTGCTCTGCTTTGCAGACCTCGGGGAAGGGATTTGCGTAACATTCGACCACGTTTCTTATTTCAATGCATGCCGATTCCTAGATTTTAAAACAGTACTACAGGAAAACTGAATTCCATCAGTATTAACATCTCCCCCAAACTAAGAGCTTATAAAGCTCTAATTTGAAAAAGAAAGAAAGAAAGAGACCATCTAATTTTAAGAATGAATTTATTACTAAGTGAATTTAATTCACAAAAGGAATTTTCCCTAATATCTAGGCTATTGTTGGTTTGGGCTTTGTTTAATTTTTATGAACATTTTAGTTGTTTGGTTTGGTCAAATATTGAATTTAGTTCAAAGATACATCTCCTTGGAGGATGCCACCAAGTAAATAATGGAAAATCAGAAATTTCAAGTTTTGCAGACCAGTGCTATGTAGTTTTTCTATGGCAAATGGTATGTATGACTTTTTCAAAGTGCCTCAAAATTAAGCTGCTTTGTTTTAAATAACTGAACATCCTCTGATTTTTATTTTTATTTATTTTTCAGCTCTGGGAGCCAAACCCAGCTGTGCTCATATGTTTTGACCTGGGACTGAACCCAGGTCAGTGCATGCGAGGAAAGCACACTGTACTATCTTTCTAGCCATGTCCTCTGGTTTTTAAATTTTTTTAAGGTTTTTTTTTTGTCTCTTTTGTTTATTTGTTTGTTTACCTAGCTTCTTCATTCCTTCCTAAGTAACTGAGGGTTCTCTTTGGAAAAAAAGAACAGAAATAAGAGCCAGATTCACAGTAATAGCCTACTGACCTTTTATGGGGCTCTAGGCCAGTCACTAATAAGAAAACTGGGGGAGTCAATGTTAGTTACAGAATCAGCTGATTGAAGAAGTGTGAAAAACTGGTGACTTAAGGGCCTTGGCAATATACCTAGTTTCATTATAATCACCTAACCTCAAAGGCATTCTGTGATCCGGGAGTGAATTATTCTGCCCAAGAGGAAGCAAGAGCTTTTGGAGTCAGGTAGACACGAGTTATTACCTCTCTTTGCTATTTAATAGCTATGTGACCTCAGGTAAATTTCTTAACCTCATTTATTCTCAATTTCCTTTACCTACCATGATAGGTTATTCTAAAGATCACAGATAATATACTATGGGATGCCCAGTGAAGCCCTTGATATAAGCAAAGTATCCATAAACAGTACCTATTCAGATAGTCTAAATGTTCTTTTTTATATTTTACACACACACACACACACACACACACACACACACACACACACACACTTGCATAAGGAGTCTTTAACTGTGCTAAGGTCTTAAAATTGCAAGCCCACTTTACCTTCTTGAGATGGACTTTGGTCATTGGGGAAATGGCTCTGTTACTAGTTTAAAAGACTATACAGAAAATAAAAGATAAGAAACCAGAAACATAGCATTCACACATTTTCCTGTAGGTATCTTTATCTTTCCACTGCTCATGTGCATTCAATTTGGAGGTGAGGCATGAACAGATCCAGGTTTTGAGAATCCTTGATTCCATTGCTCACACTCAAGTCAGCGCTATTTTTTTAAGTAGATGCTAATATTTTTTTCTTAACAACTACTTTGGTATTGTTATCTTTATTTCCCATGCCTAATTGTGACATCTCTCAACACTGTCTAAAACCATCACCCATTATGTCTTTTTTTATTGTTTGATTGAAGTCTAGCTTGTCTGGGACCAGAGTAAGCAGCTTTCTTGCTTCCTAGCAAATGCAGCAGCAATTGTGTTACAGGGCTTGGATTGACAAATGAATGGCCAGGACGCATTTTACTTGAGTCCTCCAGTTCTCCAGGAGCTATTGGAATGATCCTCACAAATAGATCGACTGGGATTGCGCATCTGTGTGTTGCCCTTTTGTTTAGAGTGGCAGATCCTCGTGACTGCCTTCCTGGGAGAGTGTGGTGGGCCACTGGGAACTGCACAGCAAAGGAAAGAGGAAGGGGTCCAGATAAGATGCTCAGACATGGTTCGGCCAGAGGGGCTGTCTTCGATGCAGAGTATATGATACTGCTATCATGACAGGTACCTCTTTATTGAAAAGCGGTAGGTCACAGTTTGTTTAAGTGACAGGTGTTTAGAAAAGCAGTTACTTGATTTTCTGTTTTCAGGAAAAACAAGTAACAAAACCAAGTAACTGACATATTTGGTTGAATTTTGTTTTTAGGAATACCAGGAAATTTCTCAGCAATATAGTTTCAGCAGGCAGGAGCAATAGCACAGCAGGTAGGGCATTTGCCTTGCATGAAGCCGACCTGGGTTCGATTTCTCCGCCCCTCTTGGAGAGCCCGGCAAGGTACTGAGAATATTCCGCTCTCATGGCAAAGCCTGGCATGTGACGTATTTGATATCCCAAAAATGGTAACAAGTCTCACAGTTGGAGACATTACTGGTGCCCACTCGAGCAAATAGATGAACAACGGGAGGTACAGTGCTACAGTGCTATAGTTTCAGCAAGGTTTTCCCTTATTTATAATCAATAGTAAAGTTTCCCCATCTACCCTCCCTCATGTCCCTATAAGATAGAGGAAAATTCAGATTGCCAATGGGATTAAGATTTAATTAAGGATTAATCAAGGGTCTGAGGAGTAGGGCCTGGGTTTAGACTCCTGCCTTGCACTTGTCCAAGTTCAATTTAATACCCAGCATCATATATGGACCTCCCCTCCCAAACCCAGAAAGACGCTGGGTGTGACCCCAGTAATTAAAAAACAAACAAACCAAAAACCAAACAAATCAAGGTTGCCAGCTAACACTTTGAGAGCTGAAGAGATAGTACAGGAGTCAAGGCAAGGTGATTTCCTTGCATGTATGTACCTCAATTCAATCCCTGATATGTATATGCACCCCTACCCCCACATCTGCATGCCCTCCAGCACAATCAATACTCAAAGAAAAGAGTGATTACTATGAATTGTCTAGTGGATCCAATACAATCACAGTGGATAAGATAGCAGAAGAGTGAGAGTCAGGAGGAAACCTGACCATGGAAGCAAGTTAGTATAATGTGAGGTGGTGACTCAACCTGCCATTGCTGTCCTGAAGAGGAAGCGAGTGGGGCTGGGCCAGCAAAGCGAGGTGGCCTGGCGGAGTTGGAGAGGCAAAGAAATGTGTTCTCCCCCACCAACCTTTCCCAAGTCCTTGATTTTAGCCGAGTGAGACCCATTTCAGACTGCTGAACTCCAGAATCATCAGATAATAAAAACTGTGGTATGTTGGGCAATTATGTGTGTGATCATTTGTTAGAACATCTGAAAACTAACATAGTTTTCTACCTATTTCACTAAACTCTGAGCAAGGAAATGCCTTAAACTGATGAGCCCAAATTTTATCTCTTACTGTTTCCAAGAAATGTACTATCACTGGTGGAATGACAAAGCAAAAACAACAAAGGCCCGGCTGGCTGCTGCTTGCAGGGCCTCTCTACTTCCTGTCTTGTCATCTTAGGCTCTGTTAGGATGGTGAGGGTCGCCCCAGCCCAACCCTTTTACCTTGGTACTCAAGTTGTCTCTGTTTCCTTTGTAGGATTATAGACTCTCCTTCCTAATTTTTTCTTTTCCATATCACCAGTCTAGGATTGTAGACTCTCCTCATTCCTAATTTTTTCTCTTTCATATCACCAGCTGTCTTCTCTCTGGCCTCCTACTCTGATGGGCACTACCACTAACAAGATGGATTCTCACATTAATTCCCTCTCTTCTGCTCCACATCTGCTTTATCCATGGGTGAAAATTCTCAGAAGTGGTAGACAGAAAAAGAGGATTGAAACAGCCATGGACAGGGTATCAAACAGACACCATCTCAATTCATTAACTTGGCTGACACCATTTTCCTTTGAGCAATAATTTCAGGACACCATTTACCAGAGATGTTTTGGCTCTGCGCTCTTGGTAGTAAATTCAATGTGCCTCTAAATAGTTAACTGTATACTTAGAAATTTATTTTATTTCTGGTTTCTGGATCCACATCCATTGGTGCTCAAGGGTCACTCTTGACAGTGTTTAGGGCACCATATGCAGTGCTGGGTTAGAGCCGAGGTTGGCTGTATGTAAGTAAAGCTCCTTAACCCCCATATTATCTTTCTGGCACTGTTCACTTAGAGATTTAGGCATCGTTTTGATTGCAGAATAAAGTACTTAAAGTCTACAAAGCTTCGTCACCATGTAAAGTGGATACAATTTGTTCTGTGCAAACCAGATATTCTTGGGCCTCCACTATATATATGGAAATTCACCAGATAGATATGGGTGGTTGTGGACAGCAGGGGATAGAGCTGTGGTCGTGAGTTGAGATGGATTTCTGGTGGAGAATGAGCTCTTTAGGATTGTGATAAGCATTTGCTATTTTGTTGGCCCAGCGTATAACATTTTACCAGAGGCGATGTCCAGAAGACAGAGCTCATGTAATTTAGAATGGAGCAACAAAGTGAAAATTCCTCCTCTAAGGGAACGAGACTTCAGGCTTCCAAGGAGAGCAGTAAGGTCTACCTTTGGGGTCAGGGAGGTGCTTTGGACCCTGTGGAAAGATCATCCACTTTGCTCTCCCTGGCATGCTGATACCGAAATGCCAGAGCTATCATTTCAGCCACCTATTGTCATTTTATAAGTTACATAGATGACTATATACTGGGTGGAAGCAAATCTTTAGAAAGGATGATATAACAACTCTGACACCCCCTCATTGTTCTCGGCATACTCCTTGTCACAACTACGTCTTCATTCATCAGAGGCGGAGGAGGAGACTTTATGTCTAATTCTCATCGCCTGTATTATTTGCAACCTTCTACTTCATACTCTTTCTCTCCAGTCTTGTCCATGATTTTCCATTTGAGGAATCTTTTGAAAAGGGACACTTCCAGCTCCCCTCCCTCATCCTCCTGCTGCCTCCGCGCGCTGGATGCTCTCCTAAAACCTTTTTGCTTTCCCTTTTGTTACTTGTCATCACATGGAACTCTAATTTCTTATTGGCTCACCTGCATCTCCTCCTCAACTCTAATATTGGTACACATATTTAACGTTGATGCCAGGAGGAAAACAGTCTTGTGGGTGTGCTGAGTGAGTGAAGCTGCTTTTCTACCTGAGAACTTACAGTGATTCTCCATTGTTTACAGATAAGTCCTGGACTTACATTCCAATTTTCAGTTGCTCAAACTTTCCATGCCTTTAGATCTCTTCATCATCTTCTAGTTCTTGCAGCTTCATGTGTATGTCATTTTTTTCTGCCTCCCTACCTGAGCCTCTCGGGTCCCTTGTGCCCAAAGAGAGTTGGTTTTTCCTCTTCTGCAAACATGTACCATTCCCCCATGCCTCTTGGATCTGGGATGGCTGCTCACTCATTCCAAAGTTCAGTGCCACTGCTGTGCTATTTCACACGGTGCCAGTTCTGGATCTTTTAGAGGCTGGCAGTTTCCACTTCCTGTATCCTAGAGCCTTGGGCTGCTGTTAACAAATTCAGACTGATCTTTTGGAGAGAGGAGCCAAGCAGAGGAGGACAAGGTGCTTGCATGGGAGTGAAGACTCCATTCTAGGTAACCCACCCCATGCAGCTTTGTGATGACTCCAGTTCCAGCCACTGTCTCACTGCCACTGCATCCAGTTAAATCAGCCTGTAGAACAGACATGTTTAACCTTTTTACCTCTGTTCACAGACACCCATCTGAGAAGTCACTCCCCTAGGGTTTGAAGGTAGTGTTTGTACTATTGAGCCAACTACATTGCTTATACAAAACAAAACTAAAAATCCAAATGCCATTCTTCACATCCCAAACTTTCACCAGCTTTGCCTTTCAAGTCTACAAAATTGGCTTTTGCCTTTTTAACTTCTCATAAAATTTACTACTACTGGGGCTGGAGTGATAGCAGGAGCAGGTAGGGCATTTGCCTTGCATGCAGCCAACCCAGGTTTGATTCCCACCATCCCATATGGTCCCCCTGAGTACCGTCAGGAGTAATTTCTGAGTGCAGAGCCAGGAGTAACCCCTGTGCATCACTGGGTGTGACTGAAAAAGCAAAAAAAAAAAAATTTACTACTACCATTTATTTTTTAACCTAACTATACATTTATTTTTCTTTTTGCTAATCTGACCAAATTCTTTGTTATCCGAAGTTAAAAAATAGTGAGAATATGTCTTTTGGTTTTGGTTTGGTTTTTGGTTTTTTGGGGTCACACCCACCAATACTCAGGGCTTACTCCTGGCTCTGCACTCAAAAATTACTCCTGGCGTTGCTCTGGAACTATATGGGATGCTGGGGATCAAACCCTGGTTGCTCACATGCAAGGCAAATGTCCTTCCCACTGAACTATCGCTCCAGCCCGAGAACATGTCTTGTAGTTCCAACAAATCTCATTGAATAAAAATGTAATTAATTAACCATTGAATTGAACAAAGCAGAGTCTTGGCCATTTTAGCTGTCAACTGGTTTTGCTTTTACTCCTTATTATGATATCTTTTGGATCATTCTCTATGTCATGGTGATAGGAAGTGTGAGTGGACATAAGCTACCCCTAGATCCTTCAATATGAAGGCAGGATTTTCTAGCACACTGGTTCTCAAAGTGGGGTATGAAATCAACAGCAGCAGCATCACCTGGAATCGAATAGTCGTACAGATTCTCAGGCCTACCCAGATTTCTGAATTTGAATTAGATGTCCTGGGCTAGGAACTAGTATTCCATATTTTAATAAGCCTTCAAGAGAATTGTGATGTATGTGAAGTATAAAAATCACTCCTGACGAAGGCAGCCAAAGTACTAGATTTTAGGTCAGAAGACCTAGGGTACACTCCCCCCCATAAATTACAGCAAATTCTACGCTTGTTCATAATCAAGTTGGTTTTCAGTGCACATTAGATTTTCATGACTTGGTTTGGTTTAACATGCTATATATTTTTTTTAATTGAACCACCGTAAGATACAGTTACAAAGTTTTCATGTTTGAGATTCAACCATACAATGATCAAACACCCATCCCTCCACCAGTGCAAACTTTCCACCACCAGTGTCCCAATTATTCCCATCCCCCCATCCCATCCTCACCCTGCCTCTAAGGCAGACAATTTCTCAGATACTCTCTACTTTTGGGCATTATGTTTTGCTCGAATTTTCCCACCACCATTCAAGCCTGCCTCCCAGGAGCAGACACTAGATCATTTATTTTTCATTGCTAATTTTGCATATCATGAGAGGTCATATGACCACTTGTGTGGCCACTCGCTTCTGAAATTCTAAGATTGTAAATGGTTGAGTTCCAGAGACGTTTCTGTAGGGAGTTAATCTATTTGGGGATTCAATTGGGAGTTTCTGGGCTCGGGCTGTTGATGTACCAAGATGGTGCCTGAAGGCGGGTTGTGGGCCCAGAATCCGGAATCAGGAGTGGATGGGGAGCCAGGGAAGGACTGTCTAGTTTCACTGCTACCAAAACATGCCATTTTTCTAGCTGAAAATAAGGAAACTCCTGTAAGGCCTAGTATTTGTGGGGAAGGGGTAATTCACACATTAGTGCTCAGGGATCACTCCAGGTAGTGCTTGGCTACAGGTGGGTTGAACTGGGGATATGCCCATGGAAAGCAAGTGCCTTAACCCCTGCACTATCTGTCCTTCCAAGGCCAAAGCTTAGTGTTTTTTGTTTGTTTTTTTTCCTTTTGGGGTCACATCTGGTGATGCACAGGTTTTATTTATGGCTCATGCACTCAGAAATTACTCCTGGCAGTGCTCAGGGGACCATATAGGATGCTGGGAATCGAAGCAGGGTCGGCTGCGTGCAAGGGAAACACCCTACATGCTGTGCTATCACTCCAGCCCGCTTAGTGTTTTTAACTCTATCATTTTACTAGTTCCATTACTGTGAAAGTAGATTTAATCCTGGGCTGTGAGTACTTGAGAATTGTGTGAGAGATTTTTATACAGAACTCAATGCTTAAGAAGTTAAAATGTTATTGTCCAGTTTAAATAGATGAGTTCTGATCTCACTTGTCCTGTGCCTCAATGCCTGGTCCAGGTTCTGATCCTGTCATTTGCCATCTTCCCACCTCTAGTGTACAGTGACTCAACTTTGTCCCTGCACTGTGCTTTGTCCCGTGTACATGTTCCTTGTCTGAAATCTGCAGCTGGAACCCTTCATCCTGTGTCCTGTTGCTGGGACTTGCTCCTCTGTCGTATGTCACTGGTCCTCTGTAAGACTGCATCCCAGTGACTTCCTGTCCCCTTGGCTTTCTTCAGTCTTCAGCCACATGCAAGTGGGCAAGATGTCTGCTGTCCTGCCATCTGTCTGAGCATAAGTGAGGGAGCAAAGAGAGTGGTGCCTGGCTGCGACTTCCTTTTGTCTCCTATTCCCAGCTCAGCCATCCGATTGCCTTTTTTAACTGAATACCTTTTGGTGTGGACTGGAGAGATAGCACAGCGGGTAGGGCGTTTGCCTTGCACACGGCTGACCCGGGTTCGATTCCTCTGCCCCTCTCGGAGAGCCCAGCAAGCTACCGAGAGTATCTCGCCAGCACGGCAAAGCCTGGCAAGCTACCTGTGACGTATTCAATATGTCAAAAACAGTAACAACAAGTCTCACAATTTGTTGTGAGACGTTACTGGCGCACCATCGAGCAAATCGATGAACAGTGGGAGGACAATGACAGTGACCTTTTGGTGGGTGAGATTTAAAATGACCAATAAATTAACTAGTTTACGTGGTGTTCCCCTCCCACTCCCCATCCCCTCACCAGCAGTTCTTGGTTCATCTATAAAAAGCCAGTTAACATCCCCCAGACTCTCTTTCCTCATCTGTACTAGGAAGAAGTTGTCCAGCACCTAGGAATCAGAAATAAAGTTTATGACATGGTTGTAGCTGAGTTGGTACAGTGAGGGAGTGAGGGAGGTTGCTGAGAGTAAACCACACTTCTCCAACTCTGCTTGACCCACCTTGGCCACCAAGAGAAGGGTCAGGACTGGTTGAGGACTGGTAAGCCTGCTTTAAGCACTTACACGGCACAGAGGTTTGTGTCCCCACAGTCCCATGAGGCAGCCGTCAAGCCAAGCCTAAAGTCCACTTGTTCTGCATGGTGAGGATAGAGGTTCCCACCACCCAAGTTCTTGGAGAGCCACAGATTCAGGCTGAAACAGAGAGCTGCTCTTTGCAGGGAAAAGAAAGTCCATCCTAAATTCGGCACTGTCAGTCCAAGAATGCTGCTTATCCTTGCAGAAAAGAATTTTATTTTATTTATTTAATTTTTTTTTAATTAGTGAAACACCATGAGGCACAGTTGTAGACTTACAGACTTTCATGCTTGGGTTTCAGTTGTACAATGATCAAGTACCCATCCCTCCACCAGTGCCCATTCTCGACCACCAATGATCCCAATAGCCCCCCGCCCCCCCGCCTCTGTGACAGGGCATTCCCTTTTGCTCAACAGAAAAGAATTTTAGAAGGAGGTGGAATAGTGAAGTAAAATAGGCTTTTCAAAAGAAATTTACTCAGAGAATTATGAGAGAGAAAGTGATACATGTTCAAGAGAGAACATGGGTTTCTCTGAAAGGAAAAAGCAGAGAATGGCTTTTAGGAAAGGTTATAACAATTTCTCCAAATTGTCTTAGCGTGGAGTTCCCTGTATACATAAAACTTAATCTGGGTGTTATCACAGGTAAAGTCTTGTGTTAGGATTTTTATCATGACCTTTAGATTATCCTGTAGAGTCTTTTTAAAAAATAATTTTATTTTCATAAGGTTGTTCACATTCATTGATTACATTTAATATTTCAACACCAATCCCACCACCATTACACCTTCCCACCACCATTATTTCAAATTTTCCCACCACCATTCAAGCCTACCTGCCAGGGGCAAATGCTAGATAATTAATTTACTATTGCTTATAATGGATATCATGAGAGATTGTGCAGCTGTGAAAGTGGCTGCACACTCCGGAATTCTAAAATTGTAAATGGTTGGGGTCCAGAGACATCTTTGTAGGGAACTAATCCATTTTGAGATTCATTTGGGAGTCTCTGGATCAAGGCCTTTTATGCACTGAAATGGTACCTGGAAGCAGATCGTGGACAGCCAGGACCCCAACCAGCTGGGAGACTGGCAGGGATGGCCAGTCTCTGCTGCTGCCATGTGGCCTGGAGTCTTGGTCCTGAAACCGCATACCTGGGTTTTGCTTCTGGAAGCTCTTGGCTTAGAGGTGTTTTATTTTTTCCCTTGGTTAGAGGTGGTTTTTTTTTTTTTTTTATGAGGGAATCTAGCTTTCTCTGGGTGGTACCTCAATTTCTCCATCTCCAAAGTGCTCAGGATTTGCATCTCAAAGGAATGTGGTCTTTATGCCTTTGGATTACACTGCTCAGTAGTGTATTCTATTATTTCCCCAAAATCATTACTAGGACCCCTTGTCTATCTGCTTGGAACACCTCAGGTTTTAAAATTTGTGAAAGTATAGGGATGAAAACAACAACAACAAAATTGTAGCTATTCACTCCCAAGGCAGAATGGAATGAAGTGCATAATAGGATGCTTTGGTTTTATTTTTTGGAAGTAAAATAGCTTGATGTAGAGAAATATATGGAGAGAAAAGGAAGGTGGGAGAAATACCCATGTTAGAGAGGAGAAAGGCACAGGTTTCTCCAGAGGGGCAGAGGGGGGAAATTCAAGAACACACATCTCAGAGTTGCAGTGTGTGTGTGTGTGTGTGTGGAGGAACCCCTAAGATAGGAGGGTGGGCTTGACTCGCCTTTATGAGGGTAGTTTTATAAAGGTCTTTCCCCAAACTGCCCCCACCAGGGTAAGAGCTATGGTATTATTAACAAAAGTGTCTTGGATTCATTTTTGGCTTTTGGATCTCACTGGCAGTTATCAGGGAACCATAAATGGTGCTGAAATAGAACCAGTATAAGGCAAGGCCTCTCCCCACTATGCTATCTCTTCAGCCCAAACAGACCTTTGAATTCTTTTTTTTTTCTTTTTTGGGTCACATCCGGCGATGCAGGGGGGTTACTCCTGGCTCTGCACTCAGGAATTACTCCTGGCGGTGCTTGGGGGATCATATGGGATGCTGGGAATCGAACCCAGGTTGGCTTCGTGCAAGACAAATGCCTTACCCACTGTGCTATCACTCCAGCCCCAGACCCTTGAATTCTTGACTGTCTTTTTCTTTTTCTTATCCTGACTTTAGTTTCTCTTGGAGCTTCTCCTTTTTCTGAAGAGATCCACTTTTCTCCAGGTGGTGCCTTCTTTTCTCCTTCAAGGATGCTGTGATTTAAAATGATTTTTCTATCTTTTCTTTTCAGTTCTGGCCTCAGTATAATGCTACTGATTTGGCAGCTCTGTGTTTTCACTTATTCATGATCAACGAGTGGCTTGTGTAAGCGTTTCAAGTCAACTGCCAGGTTATCTCTGTAAAGTTCTTTATCCCCGCAATGGCTGGCTTCAGAGTAATTTTTAAAACCTAGGCAATTTCACAAAGACACAGGTGGAAAAACGCCTGTCTTCTATTAAAATTAATACATTTAATAACTTCGCTAATAAAGATTAAACACGGAGCCAGGAGAGTTATAGCCAATAAATCAAGATTCAAGTGAACTTAACAAGTATTTGTTCAAAAATCAGACCATAGTCATTCACAATATCATCTAGTGAAGATTGATTCACTTATTAGGAGGCAGTAGACCCAAATTATAAACCTGGGGAAGATTGGGGAGGCAGTTATCATGTATTCAGTGCTTAGCAAGTGAACCGAGCAGTGAGGATGCAGTGAGATCCTGGCAGCTCTGCAGCTCAGAGCAGAGGATGCTGATGTGGACAAGAGAAATCTCCCCGGAGAATCCGTGGTACCATTGCTATGCTGTAGTTTACTAAGCCCCAGGTAACAGATCCACAGAAAGGGGGAAGTGAGCATGGGACCCTCATAGATACCAGCCCTATGGTGTAGGGGGGTTGTTCTGGGAGTTTCACTAGAAACGTGAAACTGATATTCACTTGCATTGCCTAGACGATTTGGACCTGGCTCGGCCCCAGGCAGGACATGGGAGGCTGACATGTTCTTAGCATCTCATCTGGCTCAAATGGATTAGCTGGCGTGAAGCTAAGCCAGTCATTTTTTCCTGTCTGGGCTTTGGTCTTGTCATTTTGTAGAATTTCTCGTTTGCGATTACTAGGTTTTTCCACCCTTGTGATAAGAGACTGAGTCTGATGGTATGAAAGTTATTGTTTAAGGAAGGAGCCTGCCAGGATGAAATACAACAATCTTCACACACTTTCGTCTAAGGAAACTTTAATGGATTATTCATTACAAGCAATACAAAATTAGTTGTTTTGGTTCTGCTTTGGGGGGGCACGGTTTGGGATTTGGGGTGGAAACATTCGAAATAGGGTAGTGGGAAGGTGCAATGGTGGTGGGATTGGTGTTTGAATAGTAAATGTAATGACTTATGGTGAATAACTTTATAAAAATAAAATTATATTTAAAAATAATAAGGAAGGGGCCTTCTGCCTTTCAGAAAGAGGACACCTCTGTGGAAGTGGAAGCATCTAAGAGGACCCAGTATCTGCATTGTATCCATCCTTGTGTCTTTAGACTGAAAGCCAGCTCTTCCCTCACATCTCTGAATGTGATTTTTTTCTGAGTGATTAACTGTAGATACTAGGGAAGGAAGCAGTATTCCTCTTGAGAAAGGAAATGAGCAGGAAAAGTGGGTTCATTATTGGTTGCTTCCTCTAAGTCTCTGAGGGTCAGGAATGCAAGTCTGTTTTGTGGGGGCCGGGGGGGGGATCTCTCATGCATCTCCATGATGTGGCTGTTGGTAGGATTTAGTTTCTCATGGTGGGCTTCTGTTGGTGGGCTTCTTGGCACAGAGACCTCTTCCCGAGTGTCTCCTCACAAGGAAGCTTGGCTGAGCAAAACAGGCCAAAGAGAAGTGTCTTCAGAGAGAGGAGGGTAGGTGCTAGCAGGAAGTCAGTCTTGTAATCTCATCTTGGAAGTGCTAACCCATCACTATTTCTGTTTTCTTGTCCTTGGAAACAAGTCTCTGGGTCCAGCCAATCCTCAAAGGGGAGAGATTTGATTTACTTCAGAGCATGAATACAGGAGGGGTCACTGGGGGTCACATCTGAAGGTGCCTACCACAAAAGGCCTTCAATCCTTGTGGTTGTTTTTCATCTGGAGATGAGAGTTCTCTAGGCAGGAAGTAGGAAAGTCTTATGGCAAGGACATGCTGAATCTCCCCTTGTGTGGAGGCTTTATCTGGTGGTTAATTTTCTCAAACCATTTATTCTTTCATTAAACAATTTATTATATATGTGTCTGCTTGTGCCAGATATTATGCTAGAAGCAGAGATATTTAAATAGCCTTAGGTTCAATCTCTGTTCCTGTGGGTTAAGGAAGGGTGGTACGACTATAGCTACATACCTATAAATGAAACACCCCAATATCTCCATAGAACCCATACATTGAATGAGATAGCTCTGGGTTTGCTTCTTTGTTTTGTTTCTGGACCACCCCCCCATGATTCTTGGGTGTTACCCCTGGATCTGTACTCAGGGTCACTGCTGGCGTGGCTCAAGGGATCCTAGAAGGTACTGGAAATCAAACTCTGCTTGTATATGTGAAAGCCCCCACCATACTGTCTTTCTGGTCCCCAGCCCAGGTTTTTCAGGCTTACCTTTTTATATGTGTATTGGACTTAATTTTTAGGAACGTTTTGAATGTGTTTGTATTAAAGACCACTCAATTAATAGCCCATTGATTTTTTGGAAAAAAAATTATGTTCACCTCAGAATAGAAAATTCTGTGATAGGTGTAGTGAAAATTAAATCATTCACAATCTCACTCTATAATAATAGACCATAGCTAATATTTCATTGCATTTGTTTTAAACTTTTCCATTGCCTGGGCCTTATTTTCAGTAGCATGTGGTAAAGATTCTAAGCTACTCACTTTCTGGAGCTTCAGCACATAAAGTAATGGGGTATTGCCATGCTAGTAAGCCTGCTTATCTGGCGCCTGTGTACAGCTTAATAATAGCAGAGGCAATTACAAATTCCATACTTCACTCCTGCTCACAGTCATTTTCTCCTAAAGCTTGGTTTTCTACTCATGACTATCATGATCTTCTGCCCCTTCTCTCCTTGACCAGTTCCTCTTCATCTGTCCGGCTGGGTACTGTAATCAGCTTGCATATGTTATGCACTCCCCGCAGCCCCCTTTTCTCAGACTCTTAGACACATTATTTACAGTTCTCCTTTCATACCTCTGTTATGTATGTATTACATACACATTAGGTATCTACTTCTCCAGACTAGAAACTGCTTAATCCTTTTCATGTCCCCTGAAATTGATGACAGGGCTTTTGTAATGTTTTCAAATGAAGATGTTAAACCCGAAGACCTGTCAGAGTTACCCAAAATCATTATTAACAAACCCAGATTCCACTGGTAACCCCCTGGGCTATACAAGCATTTCACCTTGATTCCCTCCAGGAAGCCTCTGCAAAGGCTTAAATCGAGACCACACAGAGAGGTATTGAACAGTAAAGCCGAACAGGAAGGAGATGCTTTCAAGTAAGATAGGAAATAGGTAGTCAATGAGAATAGAGATCTTGGAAATGCAGTTTGTGATGGTGTAGAATCCACCTTTAAGCCAGTGTATATTTTTGAAGATTCCTTCTGTATATGGAAAACGGGAACAACAGCCTGTGGGGTTGACTGAAGTTAAGACAAAGAGGCGGTTTTCTTTCTTTCTTTCTTTCTTTCTTTCTTTCTTTCTTTCTTTCTTTCTTTCTTTCTTTCTTATCACAGAGGGCAGCAGTCAGCTCTGCGGTCATAATTCTGACACTTGACCACAACTGCTCAAAGGAAGGAGGAGAAGGAGAGGATCGGGTGGCTGAAAAAGGAAGAGGAGCGCTGAGTGGTCTGAGAAGGAGCTTCCCAGTGAACAGAAGACTGCAGATGAACAGTTGATTTTTTGTTGTGCTGACAGATGAATTTCCTGCAGTGTCCTGTGAGCAGCCTGGCAGGGCAAAGCTGAGTGGCAGAACCAGACCTTTGTGCCAGATACAGGGAGTGCTACTGCTTGGCTGCCAGCTCAGGCTACCCTTAGAGAAAAACACCCAAAGGGCAGCCGGAATGCTGGGAGAGAGCACTTTTGTTTCTGTGTCATGTGTCACAATTGGTGGAGTAGAATTTTTTTTCTGCTAAAAGCAATTAGGCCATGACTTGGAAGTTTAGCTCTCTTCTGTGATTTTGGCTTGCCCTGTGATCATGGTGGTGAGGTGTGTTTAAAGAACCACAGTTTCCCATTATGTTGTGTATAATTGGAAGAGACACCTGACTGCCAGTCTTTATTAGGGAGTGAAATTTCTAGCACCTTGTAAACAGTGTCACGGAGAGGAGATGCAGCTTAAACTCCGCCACTGCTATCTCAGATCCTCATCCTGCATTCAACAGGCCTTTCTTTCCTCCTCTCCTTGATGCTTGGGGTGACCAGCACCCAGTTCCCTTCACCAGTTCACCCTCCTCATTCCTCACAAAATGCAGTACTAAAATCAGGTGCAAACCTTTCCCTGGCCCTTGAACTTATTTCCCATCGTGCGCCCTTCGCGATTGCACTTAATTCACTTGAGTGGGACACATTGAGGACTTGTGTGTCATGGACACATGCTGTGGCCCATAGAACAAACAAGCCCTATATCTGGGCTCTATACCTGTGGTTGCTATTCCAAGGTTTACTTTTTCCTCCTGCTGCCCCACTTGGCTCCTGTAAGTGAACTAAAGAGACCATGTCTTTTCTATTCAGGCAGCATTTGAAGAACCTAGTCATGGATGACAGGTAGCCCGCTGTGTCCTCCCTCCCCATCAGGCTAATTCTCCTTGGCATGACTGCACAGCCCACCTTGATAGGTGGCAGGACACTGACTGGTCACCTTCTAGACCTGCCTCAAAGCATCCTGTAACCTGGCAGCGAATGAAATGCACAACCTTCCAACTCAATGACATTTAAGGCAACCCTTCATTGGTTCAGGCAGCAAAATAAATTGGCACTCAGCTGCTCCCAGTCTATTTTTCAGGTTAGAGCTATAAATAAAAGGAATGGTTGTGCCACTGCTCATGTGACACAGCCTGGCCCCCTCCCCCACGCAATCACGTTCTTTCACTCTCCCTGGCTTTGTTTTATCCTCCTGAGGAGCCCTGTTAAGGATTGTATTTGGAGGTTGCCTAGTGCTACATGTCCACCTGTGAGCCCTTCCACACACAAATAAATAGGATAAAGGAATGTGTGTTTGAATGGCATACCCATTTGACTGAATTTGGATCTCATTCAAATGAAAATATCTAAATATTATCACTCCTGCAATATTTTTATTTAGTTTATTTAGTTCCTTTCATTCATAAGGCTAAGTTGCATCACTCAATGGCGACATTTAAATCACAATTTCTACAGTAATATATAATGGCCTTGGGAAATGTGGTGTAGTGGAGTGCTTATACAGTAAATTATATCTCCCATAAATACTAGTTGTGATGTCTGAAGAGAATTCGGGCAAGAAATATTCCTACTTCCTACCCCACCCACACCCTATGGTGAAATATAACAAGTTCAGAAGCATGTTCTGATACTTATTTGCCCCACAATTCCCCCAAATTCCTTCCCTTCTAAGCCATTCCCCACCCCACCCCCATACTCAAATTTGTACAATAAAAACAAGAAAACACCCTTCCTGTTCTCCTTCCCACGCCCAAAGCACTGATGATATCTGGTTTATACAAACTGGAAGGGGGGAAAAAAAAAGAAAGAAATCTGTCCAATCAAATGATCTTTGCCCTTTATTTTTTTTTTTTCAGAGTAAATCTTGTTCAGTCGGTATGCTGGCACTTTCTGTCAAACTCCTTGACTTTTTCTGCAATACGTTATTCCTTTAGTTTCCACAAAAATCTCTGCCGGCCCCAGAGCGGCTCTTCCTCCAGGCTGTTGCCAAGTTGGGTCTCAGGAGGCTGCGCCCTGGCTCGGCTGGAAATTAATAAGGCCAATCAGAAATGCACAAAGCCTGCGCGGCCCATCCTTCTTCTCCCGGCCTTCGCCATCAACTCTGCGGGCCCGATAAATCACGTTAAAGCCATTACACCACCAAGTCATAAATTAAGGGGCCTGGCTGCCCATCCCTCCCGAGGACAAGGCAAACCTACATCATTCCTGCGGGTCCCCCGGATGGGTGGGGGTCTGGGGTGGTCGCCACGCGGGTGGGAGGGGGCATGCGGGCTCGAGGGTGCGGCTCACGGGCGCCCCAGCATCCTGGGATACCACCGCGCAACCTCCCCCAGGGAGCCGCGCTCTCGACCGGGCGCTGCTCCGCGCGGCTCCCGCAGACTGTTGACAGCAAGCAGAGCCCGGGCCGGTGATTGCTGGCACGGAAAACCCATTTCTCAGCCTGGCTCTGCTTCCCACTCCGACTAAGGAGCCTCGCCCTCACGTTGGATCGGCCCCGAGTGGCTTCGGGAGTGCCAGGCGGGCCTAGGCGCGGCGGGCCGGCGGGCGCGCGCGGGGACCAAGGTGCCCGCCCGGGAGACCCGCTAGGCGGCCGGGAACCGCTGCGTCACCCCGGAAAAGATGCTCGGGGCTCTGAAGCTGTATTCCCCTGCCGCGATCACTTCTCCCTTCGGCCCTGGCCCCCAGCCACACGGCACGATGGGCTCTCAGCTAGAAAGCCGGGCAGACGTGCCACCCTACCGCACACCCCAGCCCCCAGCCCAGCCCCGCTGCCCGGGCGTAGCCCCGTTCTGGGCGACGGATTCAGCGCTAACGACTCCCGGGAGGGAAGCTTCCCGCTCGCTCGGTCGGTTGGCGCCGCCTGGTCCGTCAGTCCGAGCAGGCCCGCCTGCGTGCGTGTGAGCCTGCGTGTCCCGAGAAGCCCGCGCGCACATCTGGGGCTCCCAGCCATGCATGTGCATGCCCGGAGCGGGCGAACTCGGGTCAGCTGCTGGGAGACCGAGGTCCGTTCTTGAAGAATGACCACATGTGAGGAATAAAGGCAAAGGGGACGAAAGGCAGCGAGCCCTCTTGCCCTGTGCCGTCTTACAACACCTCAGCCATTTGTTTGCGGGGACTCCCACGGGCTGTGCTCAGGACTGGCCCCTGGCTCTGTGTGAGAAATCGATTCTTCCCTCTGCTGCGGACATCCTGGTTGTAGCTTCTAGAGTTTGCAACATCTGGAGGAGTGTCTGTTCTCGCCCCCTTCCTGCCATCCCTCCTGTGTCATCCTCCCCTCTTCCCCCTTCCCTCCCTTCTCAACTCTTCTCTGTTTTGCCCTCCAAACCTTCCTTAAATACCCCACTTCTTCACCTGGTGTCTCAGGGCAGTGTCACCCTTCTTAGGGTACGGTGGCCTGCGGAAGAGGCCTTCAAAGCAATGATGCGTGACCCCTGTGTCACCACCGCCCCTACCAAGCTAAGTCCAATGAGTTGCATTATCATGGCCTGAACTGTGACCCCCCAGCTTCATTTGTTGACGCTTTAACCTTTGCTTCTTCCGAATTTGACTTCTTGGGGTTCCAGGTCTCACAAGTGGGGTGGGCCATAGCCACTGTGCTGAGGGGCTATTTCTGGCTCTGGCTCTGGAGTGATACCTACTTATGTGGCACCCAGGATTGGCACCAGCGCCCATCATTTGCAAACTTTACCTCTTGCACTATCTCTCCAGCACAGGGTATCTCTAAAGAGGTAATTAGGGTGAAAATGAAGTGATCTAGTAAGGTTTTATAGGAGGAAATGTGGATGCACAGAGACTCCAGGGGTGTAATGCCCAGAAGATAGTGAGGAGGGTTTATTCAGGGAACCATAAGGAGAAAACAAAACAAACAAACAAACAAATAAAACCCACCTTGAACTAAAAATGTGAGAAAAAAAAGTTTGTAAAAAAGGGCAAAAAAAAGTTTGCCCTCCCAGTTTGGGGCATTTAGCAACATAAGAGAGACATAAAATTTAAAACGAAACGAAACAGAGAGGCTGACTAGAACATTCCTACCCTCCCTCCTCCATCACTCGGAGACTGCTGCTAAATGGCTTTGGTCTGGCATGACTTTTCTTTTTGTTATTTCAGGTGATCTTGTTTAGGGAGCTAAGAACCTAACAACTTAGCAAACTTTCTTTGCTGATAGAATTGAATTCCGGCCCCTCCTGAGAATTGTTTAGTTTTGTTCTGTGTAGGACTGGAGCATTAGCACAGTGGGTTACTTGCCTTGCACGCGGCCGACCTGGCCAACTGGAGTTCGATTCCTCCACCCCTCTAGGAGAGCAAGCTACCGAGACTATCTCGCCCGCATGGCAAAGCCTGGCAAGCTACCTGTGACATATTTGATATGCCAAACACAGTAATAACAAGTCTCACAATGTTACTGGGCCCGCTCGAGCAAATTGATGAACAACGGGAGTGTCAGTGACAGTGACAGTGAGGGTTTCCAGATACAGCTGTGGAGTCGGCAGCAGAGCAGGGGGTAGCAGCCGCAATAGACACAGGATTCCCACCTTCCTGCTTGACACCTCCTCAGGCTCCTCCAGAAGTGCCTAGTGAGAAGGGGGTTAGGACTGGGAAAAATCTGCCATGAGCACCTGCACTGTCCTGGACACGGGAGTCCCATCAGACCCACACAGCAGCTGTCACATGCCCTCGAAGCTCACTTTATCCCTGTGGCCCAGATTTGGGAAAGGGAATCTTTTCTCTGACTGGGAAAGGAAAGCCAGTCCTGACCTCCACCTAGGTTTCCCAGGTAATACTTTTGTTCTTTTGGAAAAGAATTCGCAGAACCTTGAAGGTCCAGTTCCTTTGTCATTTGTGAGCAGAGCAGCTGGGCCATGCTCAGCACACATGGGACAACTCATAATCTCTCATGCACATGGCAGGCATTTTCCCACATATCCAACCCCAAATCTGAGAAGGATTTTTTACTGGCCCGTTAATTTTATTTTATTGGGAGTGGTGCTCCCAAGCAGTGCTCAGGGAACCCACGAGCCAATTGTAGGGCATAAGGATGTGATGCTACTCAGATTCTATAGTGCCCCAGGGTCACCTACGGTCACACTGAAAAGTCTTGGATCATTTTAATATGTATCAGGATATAGGCCCTGCAATATTCTATTTATAGGAAATCTATATATTCATTCATGCAGATGACCCAACTATCTTTCTCTGGCATTTTCAGTCTTCATCCACGGTACTTGACTCACAGCTCCCCAGAGCCTTGGAGTTTCCTAAATGTTGAGTCTCTTGTTAAATCATTTTTGGTACTTTTGAGAGGCACCTAAGGATGGAGGCTGGTTGCCATGGATAAGTCAACATGGATAGAGGATGAGACTTTGTCCATCCTTTTCTGAGAGATGAGACAGGCTAGAGATGGAGCGCAACTGCCAAAAACCAATGAATTAATAATCATGCCTTTGTAGTGAAGCCGCCACAGTTTCGATACAAAAGCTCTGGTTTGGAGAGCTTCCAGGCTGAGGAACCAGAGCACGCTCTCTGCCTTGTGGTACCCCAGCCTCCACAAGGACAAATACTCCTTTGTTGAGGATCTCACCCTGTACTTCTCTTCATCTTGCTGTTGATTTCCTGTCCTTCAGTGCCTACCTATATAATACATCAGTGTGTTGTAAGTGGTTTCTTGAATTCTTTGGGCTCTTCTAGGAAATTAATTGGACCTGAGGAGGGTATGCCAGGAACTTCGGACTTAGAGTCAGGCAGCCAGAAGCACAGGTAGTGGTGAGGCCTGTGATCGGCACCTGAAGTCTGAGGAGGAACTGTGGAAACATACATCAGTTGGAAACTTCCATCAGTAGCCAGTTGGTCAGAAGTGCAGGTTTGTGCTTGCAATTAGAGGTGAAATGGAGGGTGATCTGGAGACACCGTGCACTTTGCCTATGGAACTCGCATGTCTCAGGGCAGATAGTGTAAGAAGTGAGTCAAATTTTTTGACACACTAATGGTACCCAAGCATTTCTCATTGGTGTGAGGAGTCTTCCACACAGGTTATTGAAATTAAGTGCAGGAATCCAGCGTGCCCACCATAAGAAGAGACAGATGTTAACTATATAAAGTACAATAGTCATTGTTTTTAAAATTTTTTATTAGTGAAACACCATGAGGTACAGTTGTAGACTTACAAATTTTTGTGCTTGGGTTTCAATTGTACAATGATCAAACACCCATCCCTCCACCAGTGCTCATTTTCCACCACCATGGGTCCCAGTATCCCTACCACCCCCCATCCCCCATCCCACCCTACCTCTGTTCCCTTTTGTTCTCTCTCTCCTTTTGGGTGTTGTGGTTTGCAAAAGAGGCATTGAGTGGCAATCATGTTTGGTCTATAGTCTACTTCAGGATCTTCCCAATAGTCATTTAAGAAGTTCTTTTGGGGGCTAGAGAGATAATACAGTGGGTCAGGTACTGCTTTGTGTGCAGCCAATCCAAGTTGGCACCATATAAGGTGCCCAGAGTCCTGCCAGGCGCGATCCCTGAGTACAGAGCCAGGAGTAAGCCCTGAGCACGGTTGAATGTGGCCGAAAACCAAAAACCAGTTCTGATTTAATTTATTTCCTTCCCCCCACTTCTTCCCTTTGTTGTTATGACAAGGTTGCACATTTGCTTGTGCACCAGGATTGGACATTTTTTTGTGGGGATGCTGGGAATCACCGCAGTGCCACTAATGAGGGGGGGCAGGGCAGGATAGAACTTGTGCCCTCATGTTTTCAGGACAGATGCTGTAGCCCTGAAACAACCCTGGGTCCTGCATTGTTGGATTTTAAACTTCTTTAATCTTAAATTCTTAGGTTTTTGTTGTGTGTGTGTGTGTGTGGGGGGGGTCATTTCCTCACTCTTTGTATTGCGGAGCCTAGAGGCAAAGGTCAAATAGATCGTGGAAAAATGGCTTTAGTCCTGAAATAGTCTTATTTCAGGTCAGCAGAGCCCATAAAAGAGATGTCAAGAACTGTAATATTGATACCACTATAGCAAATGACTTTCCATCTTGACACTTCAGGTTTTGTAATAAATAGTACAGCTGGGCACTCTGGTAAAAGATTTACCTTTTACCATTACTTTTATTACAGGTCAGTGCTCAAGAATGTACCATCTATTTCAAGCACACTTCTAATTCAAGAGGAATTCGAACATAATTTTGTTCAGTTTTTCTGAGCAAAACCCCACCATCTATCCTTTCATTATTAATTGGCATACGATGGAGAACTAAAAGGTACCTGCTTCTTACTGTTACTGAAAATTTCATTAAAAATGCAGGTCCTGGGGATGGACAGAGAGTATAGCAGGTAGAGCATTTGCCTTGCATGTGGTCAACCTGGGTTTGATTCCCAGCACCCGGGTTTGATTCCCAGGGTTTTGATGGCCCCTTGAGCACCGCCAGGAGTAATTCCTGGGTTCAGAGCCAGGAGTAACCCCTGTGCATTGCCTTTTTTCCAAAAAGTGAAAAAAAAAGCAGGTCCTATGTCTAACACTCTAAGATGCCATATTCTAGTATGCCATTAATTCTGCTTGTGGAAGACCTTATGCTTGAGTCTGGTATTTAGTTTCACCCAAAGATAAGCCTTACTAATATTAACCTTTATAATAACTCCTAAGGAAATGCTGGAATAGAGTAATGGTAAATTAAGATTCTTATTCTTGCTAAGAGTCAAAACTAGAATAGGGGGCAGAGTGATAGTACAGCATAGAGGGCACTTACTTTGTATGCAGCCAATTTGGGTTCTAATCCCTGGTACCACATATGTTCCACCCAATCTGCCAGAAATGTTCCCTGAATGCAGAGCTAAGAGTAAGCCTGAGAACTGCTGGGTGTGTCCCTGCCCCACCCCCCAAAACTATAGTGAGAGCAACAAAATGCCTTTGACAAATACATTTTAGAGAAGATGATATTAGTGTGGATTAGCTGATGGCATTGCTTGAATAGTAAGACTAAGTGCAAAGTTCAGGGATGGAGAGTTATTGTGAAAGAATTTTCTTTAAAATATAATCAAAATAAATGTGTACATGTTGACAAGTACCTAATATAACTCGTACCTAATGAGAAGTTTCAGAAAGTCTCAAGTGGGAGACAGTTGAGTGTAGACCATGAGCATGAAGTTGGGAATCTTGACTTTGGTGCTGCTTAGTTGTGTCTTTGGACAATTACTTAATCTATCTGAACTTTTATTTCTTCATCAGAGGAGTGCTTTTAGAATGATGGAGTAAGGACCTTTAGTAATCTACACCTTTTAGACCAGCAAAGAAACACCAGAAATGATCTTTTTCCAAACTCAGGAAATGAACCAAAGGATCGCACCTATTTAAGGAGTCTTTAATTCAAGAAAAATAGCTGAATCTCAGTAAGAATAGGGAAATTTGTGATATTAGCTTTACCAATTTCTTTATGCTCTCTCTCCAGATCTCTAGATCTGTAGCCTTACATACCATGCAACCGTAGTATCACAGAGATCCAGCAGACAAGCAGTCAGTGAAGGGGCAAAGAGGCTTTGTTGTTTATCCTAAAGCACCAATTCCTGAGAGCTGTCGTGAGTTTACCCGCCTGGATGTTCTCTGAAAGAACTCCATTCTCAGGGCTTGTCTTTACCTGACCTGGTCTATGGGAACATCTCTATCCCCGGGGTGTTAGTTAAAAACAAAGAATAACATCATAGCTGTCCAAGGCAGTTTTACCAGTTGAAGCTAAGAAGAAGCTTTCTCCCTTCCTCTCTGTGTCTCTTTCTGTGTCCAACTCTGTCTCTGTCTGTCTGTCTGTCTGTCTGTCTCTCTCTCATACACACACATGCACACATATATGCATGCACACACACACACTGAAAAAAACCCTAAAAATGGAAAAACTGAAGATGTTTGATATGTCCATAAAGAGATTATCAATCTTGAAAATAAAACAGCCAGTTGTTTTACCAGCAAAATGATCTGATTTGGGAATAGCAGAGTTACTGCAATTAGAGCTCTGTAAACCACAGTGAACCACAGGGAAGTGTAGAGAAAAAAAGGACTTGCTTTTATAGAGGAAAGGAGGAAGTTGGGTGGGGCTGGTTTCGAACTGAAGTTCAATAAGAGTTCAGGGTGGTGGTAGATTCTCATTGGTGAGATGAGGAGAAAAAAAATGCTTTCATCTGCAGTCTGGGATATGTAAAACAAGCTGCTTCCTGTTGGAGAATGCAAGGTATGCTAGTTCTTACTGGTGCCTGCAAAGACTGATGAATCGTATTGCCTTCATTTGAAATAAAATTTCCTTTATCCATTTTTATATATTCCCCTTTGAGCAAGTCTTTCCTTTGAAACTATTGTTTATAAAGAGTCAGGTTTTTTTTTATTTTCATGTTCTTTTGTTGTGTGTGTGTGTGTGTAGGGACACTTGTGCACTATTCAGAAGGGCAAGGGGCCTCTTGCTGTGGTTCACTGTCAATTAGAACAGTGGTTCAGTGTGAGGACCTTAGGATATAATGCCATTGGGCCACCTCAGCAATGCTCAGGGGACCATGAAATTCAAAGGATTGAACCAGGATCAGTTGCATATGAGTCGTATGTCTTAACCCCTGTACATAATCTGGATCTTCTGATTTGCCTTTTTAAGTCAGGGGTTAAAAGAACTGATGTGATATTCTGTGAGGTACCTTTCTAAAATTAAAGTTCTTTCTTTTCTAAAGCCTTGCAAATATTTTATGGAACATATAATTTTTACTGAGGAAAAGGAATACAGAAGAGCTAAGTTTCTGTGACTGGCAAAAGGAAGGTCTTTAGTTGAACTAGTATGGTTATGGTTAAAGAAAAGTTGAAGCAAAATATGAGAACACTGGGTTGTAGAGCCTAACCCAATAGTTAGCACCTACAAAAAGACTTCCTGGTTTAAATGAGAGTGAAATTGGTTCCAGGTAAGACTGTGGGGTTTCTGACATCATGAGTACATCAGAACATCTGGTGACAGGCCCAACAGTCTGAAAGTTTCTCCCATCCACTTTCAGTAGATTTGTATAATGTGTTATCTTTTATAAAAGAGAAAAAGATGTAATTGAGAATAAGAAAACTAGCCTCCAATCAGGTATGCAGGCCTAGAAAAACTCTTTCCTGGCTGATGTTTGCTTCATATCCTAAAGACCTTTGTTTTCAGGTTGTCTATTGGTGCAGTTCTAGTCTTTTTGACACTTTAATAAAAAGTCCATTCCTTAGAGCTTAATGGTACAAGGTTAGTTAACAGCACCTAATAGAGACTTCCAGGGAACTTAAAGAGAGTCCTTGCAGAGATATCACCGGGCTATAGAGAGTGATGTTTGAAGTCATTGTCTCCCACACACATTGTGCAGATTGTTCTACTGAAGCCTGGTTATTCTGAAAAGACACAATAGGCCTTTGCGGTATTTCCAAGTATGTCTCATTTATCAGCTTCAGATTAAAAGAACCAGGAGGTTCCTGCTCACCTCCAGGTATGGCCATGGAGACTCAGACTCTGAGACCATTTAGTTCTCATTGCTGTGCCAAGTTTTTGGAGGGAGTCATCTTTATCTATTCTGAAAACTACCTTTCAGGCCCATTCCCTTCTCCCCTCCTCCTCAAAATAAATAGCAGAACCAGGTACATTGGACACATTGTGGCAGTCTCAAAGGGTGACAGTTTTTGGGTTCTGAAAGTAGTTTTTAGCTGAAGGATAAATGATTTTTGGCAAAAGTATTTGAGGGATTTCTTCAACTTTTATCAATAGAGTCTTAACGATGCCATTAGTATGTTCAGCGAGCCCTGAGGATTAAGGGTGATAAGCACAGCCACACTGTGGCAAGCCAGCCACGTGGTCTAGTCATTACCACCTTGATGGTAAGATGAGATCACTATGAAGCTTAAGGGTATTTTACCACGCAGCAAAATCCTTTCTAACAGAATTTTAGAACAGGAAGAGGAAGCCTAACTTAATGGGTAGTTTTATTCTAGTGAGAAGAGACAAACCATTACCCAATCACACTTGTATTTATAAAGATGGAAGAAAGGATAAAATCCCTTTGCCAAACCTTGAGTGATCCATTTTGCAATTTAAAGTTCCCAGTCATGCAAACAGGTTTTTCTGAGTCATATTTTGGGCAGGTATAGCAAGCAAACTTGGCACTTTTATGTCTTTTGTTTTTTGGGGGGGAGGATGGGGGAGCCCATCCCCAGTGGTACTTACATCTTACTACTGTCTCTGCATACAGGAACCAATCCTTGAGGGTGTTGGGGAACTTTATGGTGTACCAGGGGATCGAATCTGGGTTAGCCACATGCAAGGCAAGCACCCTACCAACTGTACTACTACTCTGGCCCCAAAGTTCTTATTTTTGTGACTTTAACATTTCATCATCAGTCCTCATTCACAGAAGTTACCATCTTGGATGTGCCTCAGTGGTAGATAATTTACCACTTGTCTCACATGCATGAGGCCCTGAGTGCCACTTTTTTAAAAATCTGCAATTTTATTGGAGCTGGGAAGATAAGCTAAAAGTACTGGAGAACATATATGTATGCTGGAGTCCTGAGGTTAGATCCCTGGCAATGCCACTTCCCACAAGCATTTCTGAGACCCCCAAACACTGAGCTGGGTGTAGTGCCCAGGGAACATGGGGGTGGGAGTGGACTCACACCCCCACCCCCCCAAAAAAAGTCATTTTGCCTAAATCAAAACTGAAAATGTTTCGGTTTACAATTTTATTTTTACAATTGTATAGTCCCATTCCTGGGGCCAGTTGTTGGGCATCTCAGGCCAATTTTTCTAGATTATTAACATCCCTGCACTGTTCTCGTCCGGGATCTGGATTTTATAGTCTCTGAGTCTTGGCCGCTGATGGGATTACACGGCGCCAGGGGGCCAGGTGGTGGGTGTGACCCCCGCCTACTGGAATTTGGAGGATCTGGGTGGAAGATGCTCGACTCCAATTCCAGTAGGCTTGGAGGTCTCGGCCCCAGAACCCGCGTGGCTTTGTCCCTCTGCCAGTACCTTCATGTGTGCGGAGAGTGGTCTCAGCATGGTGGTGGCTGGTCCTGGGGCAGTGCAGTCTCTGCCCCCGCGCCTGGGTGTTCCTTCCCGGAGTCCCTTGGAGGGGAGCGGGTTGAGCTTTCCTCCCCGCCCCCACCAGGACTACGGCAGCCGAAGACCTCCAGGACCAGCCACCACCATGCTGAGACCACTCTCCGCACACATGAAGGTACTGGCAGAGGGACAAAGCCACGCGGGTTCCGGGGCCGAGACCTCCAAGCCTACTGGAATTGGAGTCGAGCATCTTCCACCCAGATCCTCCAAATTCCAGTAGGCGGGGGTCACACCCACCACCTGGCCCCCTGGCGCCGTGTAATCCCATCAGCGGCCAAGACTCAGAGACTATAAAATCCAGATCCCGGAACCGTGCAGCCGCATTCGCGGCCGCGCGACTTCTTATCAGAACTTTTCTTTATGACATCTTATTATCTCATTCCTACTTTGGACAAACTTGCAGGCTATCGAATGTAGCCTGCCCACAGGGCAGAGTCTGGCAAACTCCCCGTGGCCTACCAAATATGCCAAATACCAGTAACAATGATGGGTCTCATTCTCCTAAAGAGCCGTGAATATAATCTCAGGGCTAGGATGAAAGAGACGTTACTGGGGCCTGCTCGAGGCAATCGACGATTAACAGGATGATGAAATGAAATGAAATGAAAATTAACATCCCATTGCATTGTAATGGAGATTTGGCTATTGGTTCAGCAAGAATAGCGTTCTTTGTAGAAATAGAAACAAAGTAGTATCTTTAGCCTCTAGAAAATTAAGTTTGGAATTCCCAAGGATCTTAGTCAAGGCAGCTGGTGAAAATAATGACATCTAAAATCTTTTGAACAAGACATTTAAAAATTTTTTAGGAGAAAGAAAGTCCATAGCATTCCATAGTCATGGACTATTCTCCTTCCCTGAGCCCTCCCCGCCTTCCCTCTCCTCCGCCCCCCACACACATATTGTTGTTTCTGTTTTTGTTTCAGTCACCCCAGTTGTTGAGGGCTTACTCCTAACTCTGTGCTCAGAGATTAATACTGGTGGGTTCAGGGGACCCTCTGGGGTGCTCAGTGTCAAACCACAGGTCAGCCATATGGCAGGCAAGAATCCTACCCACTATGCTATCTTTTTGACCTCATTATTGGCATAAATGTTGGTGGGTTTATTCTTGGTTAAAATATGAACCAAGGTATAATTCAGTCTTTTGGGATGAGGTATCAAAGGCAAAGTTGTTGTTCTGTTGATAACTCCAAAAGCATTTGGATATCCAGTAAAACAATGAGTTTTCCCCTTTAATTATTTTAGTGGGGGTTGGGACAAACTTGGCAGGGTGCTTGGGATTAATTATGGCAGTGCTGGGGGGCCCTATGGGTTACCAGGGATGAACTCAGGTTGAGTGCATGCTAGGCAAGCACCTTGCCCTCTGTACTATCTCTCCAGCCCTGCAATCTATAGCTGTAGAAGCTAGCTTTTAGATCAGTTGTCTTCAACCATCAGTTCACAGGCCAGTGCTTGTTCACAGGTGTAGAAAGGTTGAGAACCACTGGTCTGTGTATCACCTTAGTTATAATTGCTGGTTTGAAGGTATAAGAAAAATGCTGAAGAACACTGTTATTATAGTGATAGCACGGTGGGTAGAACATTTGCCTTGCACGTGGCCGACCGGGGTTTGATTCCCAGAATTCCATATGATCCCCTGAGCACTACCAGGAGTAATTTCTGAGTGTATGAGCCAGGAATAACCCCTGTCATCATCGGGTGTGGCCCCCTCCCCCACAAAAAAGAACACTATTATTGAGGAGCTTAAATAAAAGAGGATAGATAAACTTAGAGATTGGAACCAGTTGATCTTTATTTGAAACTCTCACTATTTGAGCCATTTTAATGCTCCATGGCAGGTGTTGTTTAATAACACTGAGTTGGGCACACGTTTGTAGTTCTAGTGTCAGTGAGGAGAGAGGGCATATCATTCCTAAACTGGAGACTTAATCCCAAATTTATTAAGAGAAAGGATTGGAAAATCCCTTCAAATTCCTCAGTCTCATTTGGGGTTAGGAGGGTACTAGCAGAAACTGGTTAGAGGGCTACAGGCTTCTGGAGAGTGCTTGTTTGCTATGTCTTTCTCCCACTGTCCTTGTGTTTTGCAATAAATAATAGATCATGAGAATTTTGTTTATTATTGAGGTTTTGAATTTACTGAATTTGAAAATTAAGGACTTAGGTCATATTTTATTTAGCTTAATTGGATATTTGGGTGAGCTGGCTGCTAAATTAAATGTGGAGGTACATAGTTTCTTTCCCATTCCGTTCTGATCCTTTTTAGCTGAAAGGGATCCTAGTTCAACCTGTTAATACAGTTAGAGTTAGATGCTACCTTAGCAGAGTAATACTCAAAGGAAAACTGGAATTTGCCATACAGACAATTTAGAGTTTGTTTTAATAATCATGCACAAGCTAAAAGTTTTCTGTATTTAAGCCTGAATATGGCAGGGGAGTGGCATGCCACACCAAGCAGTGTTTGGGACTTGCTCTGGATCTGTGTTTAGGGAACACTCCTCATGGTTCTTGAGGGAGCATATGTGCTACAAAGGGATCCAACCGGGGTTGGCTGCATGAATGGCCAATGCCTCATCTTCTGCTTGACCTCTGTCCACAGTCTGCATCCTATTCCAATCAACATCTCTTTGGGATAATCCTAAGCATTGATCAGTAGAATCATTTGGTTATTTCAAGAGCTCATTGTGTTAGAAACCAGTAGGTTTGTCTTACTGATAGCCTTAAAGATTTTTCAGGGATCATCATGAATGGTAGTTTTATCCATGGCAGAAAGCATAAAAATTCACTGATATAGGTGGAACCAAATTTGTAAATTTGAATAACTATATTAGATTCCTTTGCAAATCTGTGGGGATTATCAGTTATTTGGGAAACATCTGTGTGGCTTGTAGGTTAGCTTTAGTTTAAGGAACATAGGTAATAAATGGTTTCCCCTCAGAATGTCTTATTTTAAAGGGGAAGGTTCATTTATTTATTTACTTTTTGACTGCCCTATCCAGGGTCACATGCATGCAGGCATATGTTCTACCACTGAGCTGTATCAAAAAGGGCAGGTGGGTTTTTTTTTTTTTGGTTGTTGTTGATCTATTTTTGGTTTTTCTGGTTACACTGGCAATGCTCAGGGATTACTCCTGGCTCTGCACACATGAAATTACACTTGGCGGTGCTCAGGGAACCATATGAGATGCTGGGGATTGAACCCAGGTCAGCTGCATGCAAGGCAAATGCCTTATATGCTGTACAATCACCTTGAATTGTCTGCTTTGTTTAATTTTAAAGTCGTATTGGTAAAGAGTCAGTTGTAGAGTCCTGCATGTATTTGGAAGTCTCCAGTTAAAGTCAGTGTCCCATTTATTTTTTATAAAGTCATAGTGTACTATATTGTTTCTGAGAACAAATGCAGGAAGGTTAAAAGTTCTCCCTAAAGTGATAACAAACTCTTGCCGTTGGCTAGTGCCACAACACTGAGATGGTTACATGGTTCTTTCTTGACTTCAGTCCATTTCATAGACTCTTCATAGACTCTATCATGGACAAGATGCCACTGAGAGAATCTTAAAATGTGGAAATGGGGCTGAGACATCCCCTTCCACCCCATAGACTAATGCCGTTTACATTAGAAGGTATAGGATAGCTATGCGCTGAGCATAGAGAGGTCTCTCTCTAGCTCATGATTCAGCCAGTGAGAAAACAGGAGCCTTAGCATGACATCAAACCCCCGTTCCCAGTGTTGTGCACCACTCTTGAGGCCTTCTAGTTTTCCTCCTCAGGGACTGCAAGGGAATCTGTGGTACTCGGCTATAAGAATTTTGATTGTGGCTGAAAAAAGGGGAAGGAATCACAACAACCAGGCATGACTCTTGGAAGACCCAGTTCCTGACCTGCAGAATGCTAGTACTAATTGTTATCAGCAATTGTCGTTCATTTGCAGAAACAATATTGTTGGTGCAGTCCAACAGACTTCTCTGGGGGGTGCAGGAACTCAGTGGAGATTTGCCAGCCCAAGGAACCTGGGCTGCCCACAGCCAGGCAGAGAAGCTGAGTCATAGCCCCAGCCACTGTGGACCGCTGATCCCATCCCCTCTCGACCAAAGAACCTGTGTGGGAAAATTTGGGGATTATATGAAGTGGGTCCTCCCAGTCCTCCCCGGGCAGACGCCTGAGTCATAGTCCTCCTGCTGCAGAGCCTGGCACTCTGCCCCATCCAACAGGATGGGCTGGCAAGAAAACCTGGAAGTTGTGTAAGCCATCAACTTCCTTTGTGAGAGGAGAAAATTTGATCGCCCTTAGAGCACAGCCTGTGGCCCTGTTTGACCCCCCAGTTTTGGACATGGGTCAGTTTGAGAGAACACCATGAACAAAGCATGCTGGTCACCTTGGAGCTGTTCCTCGCCCTGCACCCAGTTTGCAGACTACAACCTTCTTAGTGCGGCATAGAACCTTCAGCCTAATTGAGCGGGGAGCCTGACCAGAGTGAATTGGATTAATTGGTAAACCTCACCAGAATAAACCATGCAGTGCATCCAATGGCACTACCTCTACCAGTCCTTGAATAGAAAGCACAGACTGTGGCTTTCACTGGAGTTCGAAGACAGGGGTCTTGCATAACATTCAGTGCACACTCTTCCTTAATTTGAGCAGTCAAACTATGAGCCACACAAATTCTGGGCTTTTCTCTGGCATGAGACCTAATTCATATCCCTACCTACAGTTGATTGTGTGTGTGTGGGGGGGGGCATGGGGCATGGGCCACACCTAGCCATGCTCAGGGTTTACTCCTGGTTCTGCGTTCTGGGATCACTCCTGGCAGGGCTTGGGAAACCAACATGGGATGCAGGGATCGAATCCAAGTTAGCTGCATGCAAGACAAGTGTCCTACCTGCTGGCTCTACAGCTGAATTTGATACCTGGTCTGGACCATGTAGTTTGCCTCACCAAAGAATTCAGGAAATGGAAAATCCCATTCAATCGCCTCACTTGATGAGGAATCCAAGCCAGTGATCTTGTCTAGCTGCCTTTAGATAGTGATTATATCTCACTGGTTCTATTTGTAACCTAAGCACACTAACTAACAGCTGTGTTGATCAAATATTGATCCGAAAAGCAGGCACAACCAGCCCAAGAATATTACCACAAACATGTCTAGAATATTAGTCTCAGCTCATTGGTAAAGAACTGCCTATACTAAAACATACCATGAGGTCTGGAAGAGACTAGTTATTAAAATGCACAGATGACCAGTTTAAGGAATCTGGATGAATATCAGAATATCAGATAAATACACTACCAAAGGAAACTGGCAAGCACTAATAATAACTGATTTAAAAGAAACTGGGATCTATGAACGTTCAAATACTTCAGCGTAATTCTCTTAACTACAAGAACACAAAAAATAAATAGAATTAGGGAAACAATGCAGAAACCAAACATGACTTTCAACAAAGAGAAGCCATTAGAAAATCCAAACAACTCCTAGAGCTAAAAAAGTAATAATAGCTAAGCTGAATAATTTAATAGAAAACTTGAAAAGCATTTTGATTATGTGGAAGAATCAGTGATCTGGAAGACAGGACTTTGGAAATTATCCTTTCAGAGAAACAAAAAGTTAAAAAAAAAAGTAAAGGGAACTGATAAAATATATCAGACTCATGGAAAGGAACAATATTACCACCATAGGAATTCTAGAGGAAAAGAAAAAGGGACCAGAAGTCATAAAGAGAAGAAATAAGGGACTGGAGTGATAGTGCAATGGGTAGGGCATTTCCTTGCATGCAGCCAATCTGGGTTCGATCCCCAGCATCCCATATGGTCCCCTGAGTACCACCAGGAGCAATTCCTGAGTGCAGAGCCAGGAGTAACCCCTGTGCATCGTCGGGTGTGACCCAAAAAGCAAAAAAATAAAAGAAAAGAAAGAAAGAAATAATATACTAAAAACTTGCCAAAACTGAGGGGTGAGGAGGAAAGGAATATATATATATGTGTGTGTGTATATATATATATGTACATATATATATATACACATATCAAGCACAAAGGAACCAAATAGGCTATATTAAGACACAATTATTGAGAACTCTAAGACAAAGAATTAAAAAGCAGCAAGAGAAAAAAGAGGTTATATATCGTTAATTTTTTTAAAGTTATTTAAGGGGGACAGGAATAGCTCAGTGTTCAAGTGCCTGCTTTGCAAATGTAAGACCATGAGTTTGATCCCCAGTAGCACCCCATATAATCCCAATACCACTGCCCTTTTGAGATACCTGTGTGCAGTCTCCACCATACCACAACCAAGTGTGTACTGGTAGCACCCCCAGTGAGCCCTGTAACAAAAGTGTGTGGGCACTGCGACTTACATTTTTGCAAGAATCACAACCAAGTGTGTGAGTCCCACTGAGCATGGCAGCTAGAATGTGTGCAAGCACACAGCTAATGAACGCAACCTTCAGTGAGTACATGTACAAAACTGCAACTGTGTATCCCCAATAAACACACAATCCTGTGTATGTGACCTCTGGTTATCACAACAACAAAAAAAATGGTGGGGGGCAGAGGAAGGAGAGGGAATTATAAAGAAGTTCATGTTGACAAGCTTAAACTACTCTTGGCTATGCATAATTGGCTACTGGTTTTCTAGAAAGGAGGAGGGCACTGACTCATCTGATTATAGTAACTGTTATCAGTACTCATGATCTCTAATAATATAATCTCATGATGACTTCTTAAACAATTGCTTACTTGGTAGTTTCTTGAAACAATTGCTTTTGACCCAATCCAAAAGGTTTTGGTTTGTTTTGGGGCTCCCTGGAAGTGCTTAAGAGCTACTTGAGACACCTTGCTGGTGGGACTGGGGGGCTTCCTCCTGTTGTTGCTAGGCAATGATGTGCTGCCAGGGATTGAATATGGGCCTCATACATAAGGAGAACACCCACAAGTTAATTGTGCTATCTCCTTGTTCAAATCCAAAGTTTTTTGCCTCGTGGTTCGGGAGATAGCTCAGAGAAAGAATACATACCAAGCGTCCTCGATATTATAGACCCCTCCCAAAGTTTCCAGGAGCCCATTCTCTCTCTCTCTCTCTCTCTCTCTCTCTCTCTCTCTCTTTCTCTCTTTCTCTCTCTCTCACCCATTCACACACACATATGTGTTCTGGGGCCACACCCCACTGTTCTCAGGACTCTCTCCTGGCCTCCTGACTCAGTGCTCGTGGATCACTCCTGGAGGTGGTTGGAGGACTATATGGCTTTATGGGGTTCTGGGATGGAACCCGGGTTGAATAAATGCCTTACCCACTGTATTTTTCTCTGGTCCCTCCATAAAAAACAATTTTTTAAATGCTGAACTGTTTTGATTGATAATATACTATAAAATTGATGGTGTCTTATTAATGAGGAAATACAGTATTGCAACCTAAGTTCCAACTACCATTTATGCTTAAAAGCAATAAAGACTGACAAATTCCTTTAAAAAAAGAAAAACAAAAACCCAAGTAGGAGTCGGAGAGAGTATAGGGATTAAGGCACTTGCCTTGCATGTGGTGTATCCAAATTGAGCCAGATTGAGTTCCTGAGTACCACATTGTTTCCTGAGCACCTCCAGGTGTGGCCTAAATTCTCCCCCCAAATATATCCTCAGCTCAACAAAGCAAGATAAGTCATTATTTGTTGACTTTTCCTGAATAATTCATTATCAGTATTCATTACAGGTATGACTTTTTCATTCATCTCATGTCAGAGAAGAAAGATCAGGTCATATTTTCATGAGTTAATTCTTTTTTTGTTTTGTTTTGTTTTGTTTTGTTTTGGGGCAGGTGCGAAGGGTTTACGTCCATCTCTGCACTTAGGGATCACTCCTGGCAGGGCTCAGGGGATGATATGTATTTCTGGGAACTGAATCTGGGCTAGCCCTGTTCAAGGCCTTACTCACTATACTGTCACTCTGCCCCTCATCAGCTAGTTCCTGTGCTCAAGATATATATTAAAGCTTGACTTTTTACTGCTCTAGAACAACTTTTGGTTCAGGATTATCTGTGGCTGCTTTTGTGCAATAATAGTGGAGTTGAGTGGTTTTTTAAATCCTAAATATGTTTTCTGTATCTTTTTTGGTTGTTGTTGTTTTTGTACTATATACAGGAATGTGTGTTTTTTTTAATTGGATCGCAGATCGCAGTGAGATACATAGTTACAAAGTTGTTCATGATAGGGTTTCAGTCATTTAATGTTGCAGCACCCTTCCCTTCACCTACCTTTCCCATCACCAATGTCCCCAGTTTCCCTCCTCCTCCTCCTCTCCCCCAGCCTGTCTCTATGGCAGACACTTTTCTTTCTCTCTGAAGTTGAGTGATTTTGGACAAGAGTCCAAATGGCCTATAATACTACCTAAAATATTTACTGTCTGGTTCTTTAAAGAAGAAAGTTTGTTGGGCACTAATCCTTGGATGGGTCTGGTGGATGATATTCTTGAAAGGACACTGGAAAAACATACAGTCATTTTTCTTATATATGTTTGCATAACTATCACCAACATAGTCAATCTGTTTCATCTGTATGCTTATCCACTCCTCCCTGACTTGATTCTTTGAAGTAATCCCTAGATATACACTATAACATTTTATCTCCAAACACTGGAGTCTATTTGCGTTGTCTTTTCGAGATAAAATGTTGATAAAAGATTACCATATCACTGTATCACTGTCATCCAGTTGTTCATCGATTTACTCGAGCAGGTGCCAGTAACGTCTCTATTCCTAACAGTCCTGAGATTTTAGCAGCCTCTTCTTACTCGTCTTTTCACAATGATTGGAGGCTCTTTCAGGGTCAGGGGAATGTTGTCGTTACTCTTTTTGGCATATTGAATATGCCATGGGGAGCTTGCCAGACTCTGCCCATGCAGGCGATATACTCTTGGTAGCTTGTTGGGCTCTCTGAGAGGCATATATTTATAAAAAGGCATATATTGATAAAAAGATAAAAGATAAAATTCTCACACTTTCATAAATTTAACCTTTTACGTAAGTATGAGAATCACTTTGAATTTCCCTGACCTTGTAGATTGGACAAAGATCCCTGACTCTCAAAGCTTCCTGGGAGTTTAGGACTCCCAGGACCAGACACTTTCTTTTTTTTTTTTTCCAACCCAGAACTGTGAGAGTAGATTTTTGTAATTCTCTAGAATCTATCCCCAACTTACCTTTCCCTCATTCCACAAGGAACTGATATTTGATTTGGAACTTCTGAGATCACTATATTCAACTTGCATGATTTTTTATTTTAAACCAGTGATGCCTGGGCACATAAAGGGTGTTACGTGACTTGGTATAAGACATTTTGCTGCTGTGACTTTAGTTTCTTCTGTCCTCACCGTCTCTTACCCCACAACATTTCTGACTGAACTCTTATACTTTTTATTAACTGAATTTGCAAATCTATTTGTGGGGTGATGGATGCTCTTGGGCTACACCTGATGGTGCTCAGGGCTTACTCCTAGCTCTGTACTCAGAGATCACTGCTGGCAGAGCTTAGGGGACTATGTGTGGTACTGAGGATCAAGCCCAGGTCGGGCATGCAAGTAAAGGGGTTAAGGGACACTGCTCAGTGGTAGAGTGTATTCCTAGCTCATGTGAGATCCTGAATTTGATCTCCGCATTGCATTAGAAAGGGTGTAAAAAGAGAAAACTCAAATTGTGTGTGCCCTTCAGAGGATTTCTGTTCTGAAGTTCTGCATTCAGTCCTTCTAAAATTGATCAGTGGTTCCCTCGGACCAACCAACTGATCAGACCTAACTCCTGGGAGACAGTGCTGGTGTATTCTGCCCCCACCCACCTCCTGCTCAGTCACACTCTGAATTTCTTGCAGGCAGTCTAAGGGAATCAATAAAACAGCAGCAGTGAGCTGGCTGAAAAAAACCTCATCAGAAGAGACAGAAACTGAAATGTAGAGATGTATCGGCAAACAATCTTTTCAAGACCCTGATAGAAAAAGCAATTAAAAAGGCACAGTCCTTGTTAGGCTAATATACTCTTTGGTATATAATATTAGGATATATATATATCATTCATCTGGAGTGAATGATATATATATATATATATATATATATATATATATATATATATATATCCTAATTTCCTTCATTTATGTGAAGGGAAAAAACTGGGATTGCAACAAGCTTGAAGCATTTTGTAAATAAGAATTTTAATTTTTTTGTTTAAAATATTGTTTATTCCTTTATTAAAATTCAGTAAACATATTGGATGAACTCAACAATAGTGAAAGAGTGTCCCTTTTTCCCCACATCCATGCCAGCACTGGTTGCTTTTGTTCTTTTGAATGTGTGCCAGTCTGTGGTGTGATATGATATCTCAGTGTTGTTTTGATTTGCATCTCCCTGATGGCTAGTGATGTGGAGCATTTTTTCATGTGCCTATTGGCCATTTGTTTTTCTTTTTTGAGGAAACTTCTGTTCATTTTTTCTTCCCATTTTTTGATGGAGTTGGAGGTTTTTTCTTGTACAATTCTACTAGTCTCTTGTATATCCTGGATATTAAACCCTTGTCGGATGGGTATTGAGTAAATATTCTTTCCTCTTCTGTAGGCTCTTTCTGTATTTTGATCACTGTTTCTTTTGAAGTGCAGAAGCTTTTTAGATTCATGTAGACCCATTTGTTTATGTTTGTTTCCACTTGCATGGTCAGTGCTGTTTCATCCTTAAAGATGTTTTTAGCTTCAATGTCCTGGAGAGTTCTGCCTACATTTTCCTCTAGGTACCTTATGGATTCATGTCTGATATTGAGATCTTTAATCCACTTTGATCTGACTTTTGTGCGTGGCATTAGACAGAGGTCAGAGTTCTTTCTTTTGCAGGTAGCTATCCAGTTTTCCCAGCACCACTTGTTGAAGAGGCTTTCCTTGTTCCACTTCACATTTCTTGCTCCTTTGTCAAAGATTAAGTGGTCAAATATTTAGGGGTCTGTGACAGAATATTCAATTCTATTCCATTGGTCTGAAGATCTGTTTCTAGCCCCGTACCATGCTGTCTGAATTACTACTGCTTTGTAGTACAGTTTGAAGTTGGGGAGGGTGATGCCACCCATCTTCTTTTCCCCAAGGATTGTTTTAGCTATTCATGGGGGTTTATTGTTCTATATGAATTTCAGGAGTGTTTTGTCTATTTCTTTGAAAAATGTCATGGGTATCCCTATAGGGACCGCATTGAATTTGTATAGTGCTTTGGGCAGTATTGCCATTTCAATAATGTTTATCCTCCCTATCCATTAGCAGGGGATGTGTTTCCATTTCCTAGTGTCCTCTTTTATTTCTTGAAGTAGTTTTTTGTAATTTTCCTTGTATAGGTCCTTCACCTCTTTAGTTAAGATGATTCCGAGGTACTTGATTTTCTGAGGTACTATTGTGAACAGGATTTTTTAAAAATGTTTATTTCTTCTCTTCTGTTATTTGTATATAAGAAAGCCATGGACTTTTGGGTGTTGATTTTGTAGCTTGCCACTTTATTAACCCAAGCTATTGTTTCTAGGAGCTTTTCTTATAGAGTCTTTAGGGTTTTCTAAGTATAGTAAATAGTGATAGCTTGACCTCTTCCTTTCCCCTCTTATGCCCTTGATACCTTTCTCTTGCCTAACTGCAATGGCCAGGACTTCCAGTACTATATTGAATAGGAGTGGCGAAAGTGGGCAACCTTGTCTTGTGCCTGATCTTAGAGGGAAGGCTTTTAGTTTTTCCCTATTGAGAATGATACTTGCTGTGGGCTTGTGGTAGATGGCTTTGACTATATTGAGGAAAGTTCCTTCAATGCCTATTTTGCTGAGAGTTTTCATCATAAACGGGTTCTGGATCTTGTCAAATGCTTTCTCTGCATCTATTGATATGATCATATGATTTTTATCTTTTCTTTTGTTGATATGATGGATTATGTTGATCGATTTCCGAATGTTAAACCATCCTAGATGAATCCTACTTGGTCATGGTGTATGATCTTTTTGATGAGTCATTGGATTCTGTTTGCATCCTTGGGATATATTCCCAGGAGTGGTATTGCGGCATCATATGGAAGCTCAATTTCTAGTTTTTGAAGGACTGTCCATATTGTTTTTCAGAAAGGGAGGACTAGTGGGTATTCCCACCAACAGTGAAAGAGTTGCCATCAAGGAAATTGAAACGGTAATAAAAAGTCTTCCCAAGCACAAAAGTCCTGGCCTAGATGGATTCACTAGTGAATTATTCCAAATCTTTAATGAGGACTTACTCCCAATTCTCTTTCAGCATTTCCATGAAATTGAAATATCAAAAACACTTCCGAATAGTTTCTATGAAGCAAATATTACCCTGATACCAAAAGCAGAGATACCACAAAGAAAGAGAATTACAGGCCGATATCCCTGATGAACACAGACGCAAAGATCCTCAACAAACTATTAGCAAATAGAATCCAACGGCTCATCAAAAAGATTATATACCATGACCAAGTAGGATTCATCCCAGGGATGCAAGGATGGTGATAGGTCTGTTCAGGTATTCCTGGTGATCTTGGTTCAGCCTTGGAAGGCTATAGGAATCTAGGAATTTATCCATTTCCTCGAGATTTTCGTGTTCTGTGGCATAAAGCTTCTCAAAGTACTCCCTGAGGATCCTTTGAATTTCTGTAGTTTCTGTTGTAATGACCCCCTTTTCATTTCTGCTTGGGTTTATTAGGGTTTTCTCTCTCCCTTTCTTTGTGAGTCTTGCTAGAGGCTTATCGATCTTGTTTATTTTCTCAAAGAAACAGCTCTTGGTTTCATTGATCTTTCGGATTGTTTTTTGGGTTTCCATCTCGTTACTCTCTGCTCTGAGTTTTATTATTTTCTTCCTCCTGTTCGGATTGGGCTCCTTTTGTTGGTCATTCTCCAAGCTCTTAAGCTGTGAGGTTAGGTTACTTATGTGGGCTCGTTCCTCCTTCCTGAGGAATGCTTGTAGTGCTATAAACTTTCCTCTTAACACAGCTTTTGCTGTGTCCTGTAAGTTTTGGTAACTTGTGTCCTCATTTTCTTTCATTTCCAGGAATCTTTTGATTTCCTCTTTGATTTCCTTTCTAAGCCACTCATTGTCCAATAGTGAACTGTTTAATTTCCAGGTGTTTGATTTAGTTTTATATTTGTGTGTGTGATTTACTTCTAATTTCAGCGCATTGTGGTCTGAGAAGACTGTTGATATACAATCTCTATCTTCTTAATTTTATGGAGGTATGTTTTGTGGCTCAGCATGTGGTCTATCTTGGAGAATGTTCCATGCACACTTGAGCTTTTTGAGGATGAAGTGTCCTGTATATATCTACTAAGTCCTTTTCTTCCATTTTTTACCTCAGATGAAGTATGTCCTTGCTAAGCTTGAGTCTGGTTGATCTATCAAGAGGTGATAGAGCGGTGTTGAAGTCTCCCACTAGTATTGTGTTGCTATCAATGTCTTTCTCCAAGTCTATGAGTAGTTGCTTTAAGTACTTTGCTGGTCCCTCATTAGGTGCATATACATTTAGTATTGTAAGTTCTTCCTGTTTTACAGATCCCTTGATGAGTAAGAAATGGCCTTCACTGCCTCTTGTGACCTTATTCAGTCTGAAATCAATGTGGTCTGATATGAGGATGGCTACCCCAGCCTTTTTATGGGAGTTTTTTGCCTGTAGGATTGTTTTCCAGCCTTTGACTTTGAGCCTGTGTTTGCTTTGACTGTTGAGATGTGTTTCTTGCAGGCAGCAGAACGTTGGGTTCAATTTTCTAATCCATCCTGCCACTCTGTGTCTTTTAATTGGTGCGTTTAGCCCATTGACATTGAGAGATATCATTGTCTGGGGTTTTGTCCCATTTTTCTGTTGAAAATTTGTGTACTTGAGGGGCCCTGTCTTGTCTTAAAGTAGCCCACTTAGTTGCTCTTGTAACATGGTTTTGAGTCTATGAAGTTCCTGAGCTGTTGTTTGTCTGTGAAACTGTGTGTTGTTCCTTCTGTTATGAATGAGAGTCTCACTGGGTAAAGTATTTTTGGTGAGGGATTTATTTCATTGAGTTTGTTCACTATATCCCATCACTGTTTTGGGGCCATGAGGTTCATCAGACAAATCAGCTATTAATCTTAAGGATGCTCCTGTACAGGAAATTACTTTCTTTTATCTTGCTGCTTTCAGAATTTTGTCTCTATCTAAGGTTTTGGTCATCTTGATCAGGATGTGTCTTGGGGTATTTTTATTTGGATTTATTTTAGCTGGTACCCTTCGGGCCTCCTGAATGTGGTCGCATGTTTTCTTCAGCTCTGGGAATGTCGTAGCAATGATGTCTTTGACAGTTTCTTCTTCATCAGGGTTTTCTTCCTGTCCCTCCACGACTCAAATAATTCTTGTTACTCCTCTTGGCTTCATCACGATCTTCTCTTGCCATCTGTTCCCAGATTGTGAGTCTCTTTTCCATTTTTTGCTCTTTTCTAGAGAGTCTCTGATCCGAGCTCACTGATTCTGTCCTCAGCAGCTCTTACTCTGGTTTTTCAGGTCTGACATTTCCGTTTGTAATTTTGTTTGCATTTTCTGCATTTCTACCTTCAAATCCTATTGTCTTTTATTGGAATTGCTTTCCATTGTTTCTTTTAGCTCCCTATGCATCCTCAGTAGCTCCCTTCTTAATTGTTTTTCAGAGAGGTTGTCTAGCACTTCATTACTGTTGGTGCCTTCTGGTCTAGCCTCTTCAATAAGTAAGCTTGGTGGGCTTCTGTGTTGCTTTATCATTGTGACCTGTGTAGTTTAGACCTTCATGCTCACTGTTACTATTCTGCTTAAAATGCAGAATTGAGATGGGCTTAATGAATTTTTGGCTAATGTGTTTCTGGTGGTTTAGCTAACCTAGTCAAAGTTCCATCTAAGAGGGTAACTTATGGTTCCTATGGGATATGGAGGGGGAGCATAACTCCGGGAAGGGGTCCTGCCACTTGTCGGACACCTGGATGAGTGAGCAGAGGGTGCCGGAACGGCTCAGCTTTGGGTTCACGCGGTGTGTCTCAATTCCCATTCCCCACAGACCAAAGATGAAAACCGGCCGTTGTCAGGGAATATATTTAGACTTGCAGCCCCGGGAAGGGGCCCTGCCACTGGACAGGTACCTGGATGAATGAACCTAAACTTCTCTTGAGGAATAGGGAAGGAGGCATCATAAACATCAGGGGACAAGTGAAGGAGCAAGAGCTGGAGAGGTTTTGCAATAAAATAATTTTATTATGAGAAACTTCTCTCTAAGCTGCTCTTCCTAAGAGTTATGTTGTGGCCTATTTTTTCAGCTTGCTTTGGTGAATCTTTAATACTTATGTTGATATTTTCTGGATTACTTTTACCTTACTGGACTCTAGATCAAAGCAGCCTCAGCATTCTTTGATGCTTTATGCTATCTGTTAAGGTAAAAGGCCCTCCCGTTGTTCATTGATTTGCTCGAGTGGGCCCAGTAACGTCTCCATTAGAGACTTTGTTGTTACTGTGTTTGGCATATCGAATACGTCACGGGGAGCTTGCCAGGCTCTGCTGTGCGGGCGAGATACTCTCGGTAGCTTGCCGGGTTCTCCGAGAGGGGCGCAGGAATCGAACTCGGGTCGGCCGTGGTGGCTGCGTGCAAGGCAAACTCCCTACCGCTGTGCTATCGCTCCAGCTATCTGTTAAGGTAATCTTCTTTATTAATGTCACTTTTTTTTTCTTCAACAGGGGACTACACCCTGGAGTACTCAGCCTATAGGGCCCTGGCACTGGGGTAGATGCTCCTCAGGGGACACTAAGGCCACAGACTTCAGCAAAGGGTGTGTGCGTGTGTGTGTGTGTGTGTGTGGTGGGGTGAGGGATTGCCTGGGCACACATGATGCCTGGATCAAAATCCAGGCCTTGAACATGCTGGGCATATGCCCTACAACTTGAGTCGTGTCCCAGACCTAAAAAAGGTATTTTTCTGTAACTCATTCAAAGTACTTAAAATGCTTAAGCATTTTAAAGGGCGTCAACTGTCTTTGACAAGGATATTAGTCACTAGCTTTTGCATTCAAGAATACCTTTTTAGTGCACGCTCTTCTTGTTCTCCCTTGAACCCATATCTCACTTGCTTGTCACTATGTTTCTTGGCTTATTTTCACACTGGAGAAGCCTGTGTTCTTGCGGGAGAGTGGACTTCTCCCCGCCCCCCCACCCCACATCTCCCCTGTATCTTTCCAAATAAATTTCAATAAAAACTGTATTTCAAATCTCCTTTCCCCTGCCCCCAAAGGAATGCTTCTGGTGGAGCTAGAAAGATAATACAGGGATTAAGGTACCTGACTTATTCCTGGTAAGTATGCTTCTTATTCACATATGCCCCTGAGCACCACCAGAGTCACCAGAGTGATCCCTGAGAACACTGGTATCCCCCTCAAATAAAAAGGGAGAAAAAATCTGAAAACCTCTTGGGGGCTAGAGAGATGGCTCAAAGGGCTGGAAGACATGCTTCGCACACAGAAATTCTGAGTATGATCCTTGGTACCATGTGGTCCCCTGAGCACTGCCAGGTAGCAAACCCTAAGTACCATCGGGTATGGCCCAAAAACCAAAAAAAAAAAAAAAAAGGGGAGAGAGAGAGTGGGAGAGAGAGGGAGGGAGGAAGGAGAAGAAAAGAATGGATAGCTTTTGGGAGCATTTTCTCTGAATTCTTTATGTTTACACAGAATATCCAAAGTAGTTCTTCCAGAGGTGTTGATGAAATATCTAAGTTTTACTGCTGTTATCATGAAGATTTATAATATCAGCATATCAGCATCCACCCCTCTTCCCTCTGATTTTCTTTTGAGTCTGTTTTTACAGTTGATAATTCCACATGAGACCATGGTACTTACATTGTTTCATTTTCCCCCTATGAATCAACTTGACAGTGAAGTGAATGAAATGACACAAAAATTTTTATGAAAGATATCCCATGTACATATTATATATAATATTTTATTTTAAAATGTCATTGAGCATATACATTTCTTTAGCTTTTTTCCGGGGAACATTGCACCTTGGTTTCAAAACACACAAAATAGATCCCATTTACTAGACTTTTCATTGGGGGGGGGGAGGGTGGTTACAAAATTCAATTTTCACAATCACAAAGCATTTAGGTACGTGTGGCCTGGGAACCACTTTCAGGCAGAGTCTTCTCATTCACTGTACGGAGGGTATTTTTGGAAACCCAGACCATGATACATTCCTTATGAATGGTCTCCATGGTGGGACTCCCTAGGTCTCTAGAAGAAACAAAGAAAATAGAGGCAAAGTAGGAGCAGGAGGATATCCTCTGGATTTCCCCAAAGAAACACACATTAATTACTGTGGAAGATGTAGACATGGGCAGACTCAAAGTTGTGCTTCAAACACAGTAGAAAGCAACAACGCCACATGGACTGCCTCATTTGGTTACTGTCTACCTGGTCACTATTGGAACAAAACTGCATCAAAGACGATGAGGAACAATGGAAGCTATTTACACCAAAAACGCTGTAGATGAGAGCAGTCCCCTCCAGATGCACTCAGCGCTGACAGGTCCCCCACTGCACCACACATGAGGAGTTGGGCTGTTCATGTAGTGTCTTGTGAAAATCTTAGTGTACACACACACACACACACACACACACACACACACACACACAACACATACACACATCACCATTCCAAATGCACAGTTTGCTCAGCGTGGACGTGGTGTACAGGCCACAATAACTACTATGAAATATGAATTCCTCAAAAATTCAAATTTGTGTCCTGCGGCCAGAGATTGAGTGATAATTTTTTTGTTTTGTTTTGTTTTTTTAAATTGGGTAACATTTAGGGTCTGGCTGTTCTTTGCATAGACTGTGATTCTCAGAGCTTTTTCCAAGTATCCCCATCGATCACACTGAATTACTGAAGACAGAAGCTGATAAAAGCCTAACAGATTCACTTTGAAAACAGCACAGCAGTGGGGTTGCTTAAGGAAGAATAGATCCTCAAATTGTCGTGGGAAGAAAATTGGTGATGGTGGTGTGGGGGGGTGTGGGAGGGATACTGGGATCATTGGTGGTGGAGAATGACACTGGTGGAGGGATGGGGACTTGATCATTGTATAACTGAAACCCAAGCACAAATTTTGTAAGTCTACAACTGTACCTCATGGTGTTTCACTAATAAAAATTAAAAAAAAAATTGGTGACCAGTTATGGCCGAGGAAAGAAGGTAGGTGAAGAAGGTGAGGGAGAGGCTAATGTGAGAATCTGAACAAAAGAAATATGGGAGAACTGCTCTCCATATTTCAACACTGATGCTGTTGATAAAGCAAAAACCCGGCTCAAATGACCAAAATCACAGCGCCCCCCCCAACTGAGTGCTGGGACTCTCGTCTCTCTCACATTGGTCATTTATCCTAAGAAGCAAACAAATACATAGAAGTAGAAGAAGAATGTGGAAGAAGAATGTGGACACAGCTGATGTCAGAAAGCCCCCATGGAGCTTAAGTGGCTAGGAATTAAAAAAATAAAACACCCTACATTCCCCAAAGTGTAATACTGTGGAAAATAACTGAAGGTTCTGGTTTTTTTTTCCCCTAATCTTGGCTTTGTCCTATTAGACAGCTGGGTATGGGGCCTCGCCCAAGTTTCACCTCTCCCAAGAACGGGCAGCAGTTCCCAACCATTATAACTACCACAGGACCCCACCACTGACTGCCAATACACTGGGATTTCAGATGATCGGGAGAAATGCTGCAGAGTATGTATGGAGTATGACTTTGCTCTCTTTAAGGAAAAGGGTGTCACCAACTCATCTGAAGAGCAGAAGCCAGCTCAACAAAGATATTTAGAACTGAAAGAGACTTTTATTAAAGCAAGTGGCTAGACACACCCAAGACAACCATAAATACTTGGCTAGGAAATCGAAAGCCTTTTATTAAGCAAGTCTTCCCTTGAGGCTGTCAGGGCAAGCAGATTTGGCTATAAGTCAGATACAAGATTTCAGAACTCTGTGTGTGTGTGTGTGTGTGTGTGTGTGTTGCTGCAGAATTTTGAATGTTACCTCTTGGCTTTCCAAGGGATGCTCCTAGAGTCCAACTGTTTGGTACTGTGCTGAGATGGGATGATATGTGACAAGGGTGAAAACTAAGGCCTAAATCAAGTAAGCTCAATTTGCAAAGCAGTATAGTATTAGTGCTGAGTAGGTTTTCTTGGGCAATACTATCACCTTTTTTTTTCACGTCTAATTTAGTTCCTTCATTTGTAGTTTCCTTTCCATCTCCCACCAAATGGAACAGGGCTTAGCTTGCTTCTAAGATCTTTCTTATAAAAAAGGAATTCCTAGATACTTTTCTAAACCTGTAGGACTAAATGCACAAGATTGTGACAGAAATTGAGTAAGGGCAGGGTTTCCAGACTTTATTCCTGAGACATGCCTGAGGAGTCGGTGAATTGGTGAATCGAGTAGAAACTTATCATGGTATCTATACTTCTACACCCAAACTCTGGCTCTGATGGCCCCAACAAAATTCAAGAAGCTGAAGACAGAGAGCACACACAGATGCTCAGGAAAGAAAGGAAAGGTAATGGAAACCTGGACAGGAGATGATTGGGCAGACAATTGGCCACAGAAGGTGGGCCCAAGTTCCTCATGGAAAACTTTGATCAAGTTTCCATTTGTTGAATGAGACTCTGGGAGTCAGGGCAGAAAGAGAAAGTGGACCACACCCGCTGCGGGAGGCCGGTTTCCCAGAGCATCAGATTCTGCCAAAGAAGCAAATGGTTTACCGCAAACTTCTCCCCTGAGACATTTGGAATGGCTGAGATTTACCGAAGGAGGTGAGAAAGCTGCAGATGAAGACAACACTTGACTAGGCTCTTCCCAGCCAGTAGGTTGCTGAACACCTGGTGGGATGGATTCCCACAATACTTCTCCCGGCCTTTGTTTCCACACTGTGGAATGAATTCATTCCTGAGTAAGAAGGCTCCAGGCCTTCTCGGAGAAAAAAAATCAACCACTCTAGGAATGCAGGCAATTATCTTAGAAGAAAGGTTCCAATTCTCTCCTTGGGGAAGGGATTCAAACCATCACAGAACTGGAAATCTCCAGCATTGGGCTCAAGGGGAGGGTGGGGGAGGGGGCAAGGCTGGGGAATCACACCAAGGGGCTTTCCCCTCCCCTTTATTGGGCTAAACTATATGTTTTTAATCACCCAGAGCTGTCAAAATGGTGAGGCTACCATAGGAGGCCTACATGGTGCCAACTGGCAATCTGCCTCAGAGAGAGAAGTCATTTACAAAAATCTTAAGTTCTAAAAATTCCTCTTGGCAGGGCAGTAGTGGGGAGACCTGGTGTCTGCCGCTGCTTCCATGGCTGCTCTTCTGAGAACCCCTGAGCATAGAAGCAGGGGCCTCAGTTCCCAGGAGTCGGGACACAATTCTAGGGGGCAGAAACTCGGCGCACACAGCAGGAGAATGACCAGCACATTGAACTAGAATTCACATATAGGAAATGTCCTGACCCCAAATTGCAGGCAGAGGACCACCGCTACTCCTTGTCGTACCTTGCCTGCAGTGGGCTCAGGATATGACCCAAGAAACCTGGATCCAAAAGCAAATACTTGTCCTGTGTCCCTGATCCCAGCTCAGAGGGTGTGGAGGGCCAACCATTCCAGAAACCAAAAGCCAGACTCCCGCCTACAAACCTCAGCTTATACAAGGAGGACCTGAACAACAGACAGACTGTTGGTCCAAGGAAACACCCCTATTTTCACGAAAACACACTGATTTGGAGAGAAAACGCAACTCAGGAACAAACAGTTATGCAACAAAGACAGCAACTGGCGGCCAGGGCACTGCTCCAGAAGCGGCCTGGGTGGTGTGGGCCGTGGCTACGACAGCCTGGGCTGGACGCAGACTCCCAGATTCCTCAGAAAGGAGCTGGAAAGTCCCAGGCCTGTTCTATGGAAAAATTAAAACAACAACAACAACAAAACCCAAAAAACAAGATTCAAGAAATAGCAGAAAAGGAAAAAGAAAACATCCTGCTTTATCCCACCATCACCAGAAAGCACACACACCTACATACAGCATCCCCGCCAGAGACCGCTTTCCCTGAACTAAACCTTGGGCTTACTAGGAAGGGAGGCGCTCACACTTTCTGAAGTTCGACCCCCCACTCTTCCAATGCAGTGCTCTCAGCCTGCGGAGAAGCTGGTAGCTTCACAGCCTCTGGGAGTCTCCTGCCCCTTCCACCCCAAACTGCCTGCCCCAGACACTGGCGATCAAAGAAAGAGCCTGCACGTGGCAGGAGCCACCTGGGAGGCATAAAGCAGGAACTAACGGAAACACGGGCTTTGGGAGCAGCCTTGGGCATGGGCGCTTGATGAGTGTCCAGATCTGTTGCTAAAGAGGAAACGGAAACCTAAGCGTCCCCTGGCAGCTCAGCCAGAGGCCTGCAGCAGCGGCACGCCCCTGCAGGGCTGGGCCACACCCCAGACTCTGCTGGGGGCACTTTGAAGTCCCGCCCCGCCAAGAGGCAACCCAGCTTTCTTCCTTGCTGTCCTCCCAGCCCCTGGACGGCTTTCATGACAGCTTGTTTCCGTGTATTAAAGGAATGACGTATACAGAAATGTCGTCTCCCGAGCCCAGCCGGTCGTTGGATATCCGCCATCCTCTGTCCTTCAGGACTCCACGGGCACGCATCACCAGATCCTGAGCCGCCAGCGTGTACCTGTGCAGGAGGAAGTGGGGACAAGACCATCAGTACAGCATCAGACATGGCTGAGAGAACATCCTTCAAGTCACAAAAGGTCCAGGTCATCTTTCCCCCCAAAGTTGGGTACCAGATGTGAGGTTATGACTTAGCTTGTAGATGAACAAGGTGCCATATACAAATCACCTCCTACAGTGCTCTGCTCACTCATTTGTTCTGTTTTGTTGGGGGGAGGTGTGGTTAGAGCCACGCCCATCCTTGCTCAGGGGCTATACCCAGGTCTGTGCTGTGGGTGAGGGGTTGCTCCTTGCAGGAGACAACCTGATGCTGGGGATTGAACTCCTTCATACAAAGCATGCACTCACTCAATTGAGCTCACTCCAGCCCCCATTTAAATATATAGATTTTCTTTTGGAGTTTTTTTTTACCCTCCTAGGATCTCCTGAATGGTGCGCTCAGAAGGTTTGGGGGGGGGGGGTGGTCCCTGCTGGTAAGTCTTGGCCAATGGGGTCACTGGCTCAATGCTGAAGTCTGGAGACTATGGCACTGTGGGGCCAGGGATTACTCTTAGCACACGAGACTGTACTTGTGATGCTCAGGGAACCCTGTGGTGCCAGGGACGGGCCTTGGGTCAGCTGCACGTAAGGCACATACTTTAAGTCCGGTGCCACTTTTCCTTTTTCTGAGGTTTTTGATGATGTCAAAGAGTGACTTGGTTTGGTGCTAGGTTTTCTTTAGAGGCTTAGCATTTTCCTGGGCTTTGAATGGTTGAGAATAAGCGCGCATGGCTGGGGAAACAGATCAAAGCACTGGAGTTCCTGCTTGGCATGCCAGAGGTCTAGGATCAATTCCTGGCACCACACAATCCCTGGAGCACCACCAGGCACAATTCCTGAGCACTGAGCCAGGCATAGTCCCCAGCACCTCTAGGTCTGATCCCCAAAACAGAACAAGGACATGGGTAAAGTCACTTTCATTTTCAATTATTATTATTATTTTTATATTTTGGGGCCACACCCGGTAATGCTCATGGCTTACTCCTGGCTCTGTTCTCAGGGATCACTCCTGACCATATGTGGTGCTGGGGACAGAACCTGGGTCAGCTGTGTGCAAGGCAAATGCCCTACTCGCTGTACTATCTCTTTGGCCTCTTCAATGTTTATTTTTACGGTGAAAATCCTTTTAATATAAAGGGTAGCATCTTCTATTTATGGTTGGACTAAGCTGTTTAAAATCAATTTGTTTTGTAAAAAGTGTGTTGATTTGGGGCTGGAGCAATAGTACAGCAGGTAGGATACTTGCCCTGCACATGGATGACCTGGGTTTGATCCCCGGCATCCCACATGGTTCCCTGAGCACTGCCAAGAGCGATTCCTGGGTGCAGAACCAGGAGTAAACCCTGAACATTGCCTGGTGTGGCCCCAAAACAAAAAAAAAAGGAATACAAAAAATGAGTAATAGTTTGAATAGGATTAATAAGAATTCAGAAAAAGTCCAAAGATTGTTTTGGTAAATGAGCAGTAGGTCCTGATGTGTGAGGCGAATGTTATAACCACTACACTCAGAAACTGCCACTGGTAGACCTTGTTGTGAATGAGCTGCTCTACGCTCTGTGTTCCACACTATCGGCTCCTCAGGACCAGTGTAAGTATGGGATGGCTCCCCCAGGCATTTGAAAATAAGCCACCTCATTGAAATTCAAACTGAACTTCAGGGAAAAGAATGCCTACACTATGTGCTGAGAGAAACTATTAACAAGTAGAAAAAAAACTAAGGTAGGAGGAAATTTGGGTGGGTGTGGGCTGTGGTTGGCCTGGAGGCATGAATAATGAGATAAAATCTATACAAAATCTGATCAGGGCAGAGCCCTAGCCTACAGATCTCTAATTTATGATTCACCCATATGTTCTGATTTTGTGATCACCAAATAACCTGATTATCATCATCTTCCTTGTGTAGGCCTGCCTGTGGGGAATGAGGGAGCTAGTCATCCAGATACTTTAAGAACACCACTCATATTTCTCTGTACAAATGTCAACTGGCATTCTGATTTGCAGATCACTCTTGTGAGGCTGGCCAAGGTAGGCTGGCTAATCACTCTCCCAGCTCTGAGAAGGATTCTGTTCTTTGTATGTTGTTTAAGCCAGTGTGGGGGACCTTTAGTTTTGGGGGGCCATGCTTGGCAGTGCTCAGGGCTTACTCCTGGCTCTGTGCTCAGGAATCACTTCTGGAAGGCCCTTGGGACAACATGTGGTGCCAAGGATTGAACCTATGTGCTGGAGTGATAGCACAGCGGGTAGGGCGTTTGCCTTGCACACGGCCAAACCGGGTTCAATTCCCAGCATCCCATATGGTCCCCTGAACACCACCAGGAGTTATTCCTAAGTGCAGAGCCAGGAGTAACCCCTGTGCAATGCCGGGTGTGACCCAAAAAGAAAAAAAAAAAAGATTGAACCTGTATTGGCAGGATGTCCAAAAGTGTACTGTTACTATGGACCCTAGTTTTTGGAATCTTTAGAAAGACTAAAAGCCATTCCCTGGCAAATTAAATGTCACCCTTTAAGGAAGGCTTTTGGAAAAGAGGGGAGAGGGGAGAGAAAGAGAGAGACAGAGAGAGAGACAGAGAGGAGAAGAGAGGAGAGAAGAGAGAGAGAGGAGAAAGAGGAGAGGAGAGAGACAGACAGACAGACAGAGACAAAGACAGAGAGAGAGAGAGAGAGAGAGAGAGAGAGAGAGAGAGAGAGAGAGAGCACTCCCTGGAGTGACCAATGACTTCCCTCTTTCAGAGAGGCCTTCAGAATTACAGCCTGAAATCAGGGTGCCAGCAGCCTCTGCTGCTTCCCCCCACTCCCGTTTCCTTTGCTGCTGCTACAATAACGGGGTTTGTGCATGCTTGGTTGTGCTGCTTGCAGCGTACATCTGCTCACATTTGGTTATGGAGCTGTTGCACTTGGTCACAATGCTCCTGCAGTCACACAGTCACACACTTTAACTATGATGAATACACATCCCTGGTGAATGCCAGGATCATTTGCTCTGTTTCATCACTGGGAATCCCAGACAGTAGAGGTGTCAGGACTGACCTCGGAGCATGTGGATGGAACTAGGGATCAAACTCAGGGCCTCATGCTGGTGAGGCAGGCACTTTTCTCCTCTGAGCCATCCCGAGAGCTCCCAAATCTCTTCTGTCTTCTGCTCACACCTCTTATGAATCTCCTTCCCCTCCCCCCATCATCACTGAGATAATTATTTTGAGGCAGGAATCACTAACTTGCACTTGTGGGAAGAATCAGCCAGTTAAGTCTTTCCTGAGGATGGTTCCCCTGCTGAGGCCTGATAAACAGAAAGGCCTCAAAGAGACCACTGGCTACAGAACCAAATAAGTGTCACAAAGGTCGGGTACCACAGGTCTCACACATACATATTCAGAAGAATATGGTCCCCAGGTCCCTCGTGGTTCTGTATTAATTGTGTATCTGGGATATAGAGAGGGAATCTTGTTTAGCACCAAACCACCCCCTGACCTGCTCTCCACTCTCATACTATGGAAGACTTTCTTCCCTTTCCTGTTTTCTAGTCTCTTTAATAAAATCTTGGAGATTAAAATTAAAAAAAAACCTAGGGAAAGATTTATTATTCCATAATGGGTCGGAATCTGGACCTTAGCTTTTCAAGTTCTGATGTCTAGCTGAATCAACACGTAAAGTAGATTCATTTTTTAGGGTTGATACATCTTTGCCCAGCTCATGAACTGGCTAGACAGAAAATGATGGCAAGTTAGAAGAAAAGATGCTGTCAAAGAATATGCTCAAATATAGCAAAGAATTTTGTTCAGATATGGCAAAATCAGATAAAGGAATCCATTACAGGCTTCTGTGGCTCATCTAGAGGCCAAATCTCCTACAGGATTCATTGAGTTCTGCAGTAACTGGGATTTCAAGTCACAAAATAATCAAACTGTACTAGGAGAAACAGTGCAGTGAGATGGCATGTCTGCCTTGTAGCCTTGCAAAGCATATGGTCATGAGTTCAAATTCCCTATGTCCCATATGCAGGATTCTGCAGTGTTGCCTTTGAACCTGGGCTGGATAGCACAGCAAGTAGGGCGTTTGCCTTGCACAGGGCGGACCCGGGTTCGATTCCTCCGTCCCTCTCGAAGAGCCCGGCAAGCTACTGAGAGTATCCCGCCTGCACAGCAGAGACTGGCAAGCTCCCCGTGGCATATTTGATATGCCAAAAACAGTAACAACAAGTCTCACAACATGTCTCACATTACTGGTGCCCACTCGAGCAAATCGATGAACAGCAGGAGGACTGTGCTACAGTGCTACAGTGCCTTTGAACTTGGCTGTCTCAAAGCCATGGTCTCTGCTGCCCTATAGCCAGGTGAGTAAGCACTGCCGAAAGGGGTGTGGGCCCTGGCCAGGAAGTGCACAATCTGGTGAATAGGTGTGAGCACTGCGTGACTGTGACCCCTGGCAAACACTGCCACCATCACTGCACGCCCTATTTAAGAGTGTGAGCCTTGGGGTGCAGGTGTGCAAGCAACACAGTCAGGGAGCACAAGGCCCAGTGTGCCCTCAGCTGAGTGTGAGCGCTGGCCAGCACCTGGGGCCTGTGTGCAGACTCGCTCGTCACATCATCAGCAATGATGAAGGAAAGGAGAGAAGGCTGAAAAGCAAACAACTAAAAATAATAAGAGCAACGGCCTTGACAAGTGATCAGGATTCACTTTGGTATTTGATTTATGTATTTGGGCTTATGGGCACCCCCGGCAGCGCTCCAGCATACACATACTCCCCTACCACCCCTTTGAGCCACAAACTTCTTGAATATGGCCTTCCCTCTATTTTTTGTATTTTTTCCATAAACGTCTGTTAGTTTTTTTTTTCATTTTCCCTTCCAGGTTTTCAGTGTTCTGTTTTCTTTCTCAGCCTTTCTGCAATACCATTTTATTTCTCTCTCTTATTTTGGGGCACACCCTGTGGTACATACTCAGGAATTAATCCTGACTCTGTGCTCAGGGATTACTTCTGGCATGGGGGGGGGGGCACCATATGTGCAGGGGATGGAACCCAAGTGGTCCAAGTGCCTTCCTGTACTGCCTCTTCAACCCCTCTCTGTAATGTATTTCAATTCACAAATTTCTGGCCAACAGTCTGTTAGCCAATCCATTCAGTGATTTGCTCAATTTCAATGACATGTTTTCCCCCCACTATTGTGAATTCAATAGAATTGAGACCAGTTCAATAGAATTGAGCCCACTCTCCACATGCATGAAAATAATGAAAGTACCGGCAGAGGAACAAAGGCATGCGGGTCCTAGGGCTGAGATCTCCAAGCCTGCTCAGATTGGGGCTGAGCATCCTCCATCCAGATCCTCCATCTTCCAGTAGGCAGGGGTCATACCCACCAACTGCCCCTCCCCCCCCGTGCGCCATGTAATCCCATCAATAGCCAAGACCCAGAGACTATAAAACCCAGCTCTCATTCTTTCTTTGGACAACCTGGCAAGCTACCAAATGTAACCTGCCCACACGGCAGAGTCTGGCAAACTCCCCGTGGCGTACCCAATATGCCAAATACCGGTAACAATGATGGGTCTCATTCTCCTAACCCGAAAGAGCCTTGAATGTGGCACTTTTTAGAGTCTCAGGGCTAGGAACGAAGGAGATGTTACTGGTGCCTGCTCGAGGCAATTGACGAACAACAGGATGATCGTGATCGTGATTGTGAATTCATTTGGATTTATTCCAAGTAAAAAAATATGTTTTGTTCTTTTCTTATTATTCTATCTATACACTTTTCAGTTTCTCTGAACCTTTTTCATTAGATTTTCTTGAGAGGAAAGGGATTGGAAAGAGGATTTCATTATAGCTATTTTTTTCCTTTGGTGGTTTGAAGGTTACCATCTAAGTGTCGCTTCCGAATGCATTGTTTACTACATGCACTGTGTAATACAGAGTTTAAGATTTGCTTTTACTGAGGATGTACTATGGACTTTTCAGTCTTTTTTGGGGGCGGGGGGTCACACCCGGTGATGCACAGGGGATACTCCTGGCTTTGCACTCAGGAATCACCCCTGTGCTCAGGGGACCATATGGGATGCTGGGAATCAAACCCAGGTTGGCTGCGTGCAAGGCAAATGCCCTACCTGCTCTGCTATTGCTCCTGCAGCACTATAGCACTGTCCTCCCGTTGTTCATCGATTTCCTCGAGCGGGCCTAGTAACGTCTCCATCAAGAGACTTCTTGTTCTGTGTTTGGCATATTGTCACGGGTAGCTTGCCAGGCTTTGCCATGCGGGCGAGATACTCTCGGTAGCTTGCCAGGCTCTCCGAGAGGAGTGCGGAATCGAACCTGGCTCAGCCGGGCTGGCTGTGCACAAGGCAAACGCCCTACCGCTGTGCTAAAGCACCAGCCCCAGGTTTTCCAGTCTTATAACACCTCTTGTATTGTTGGCTTCAGATCCCTGTAACCTAGGAGCATTGTGAGGTTAAAGGACACACTTCTCATTTGTGATGGACTCATCCAGCCATTTTTCTCTTCTCAGGGAACCTCTACTCTCTCAGGGCCCTGCCTTGACAGGGAGGTGCCTGTACCCATGTACTTGGGGAAAGCAAAACCCTAGCCTGATCTTACAGAGACTCTCTAGGACTTGTTCTTCCAACACTGCTGCCTGCTCCTCCAAAGAGCAGTCTGCAGGGGCAAGTGGAGAGGACTGTCCCTTCACTTTTCCCTGCAGAGATGTGAGGCGGTGCTCAGTAACAGAACAATGCTGTCAAATTCCAGGATCAGTTCCCTGACATTTCTTTTGAGCTCTGGAGACCCAGATTTGAAATCAGAAACAGCACTGTCAGTAAAATGAGGTGATGTGAAGGGAACTTTCCTCCTAAATGGAGCAACTCAACACTACCCCAGGAGCCTATCTCTAGAGAGAAGGTTTTTGTTCTGGCCCTACTATTCTGCCAGGCTGGTGGCCACTTTAGAGCTCATTAACATCCATCTGTAAGCACCAACTCGCCCTAGACATGAAACCCTTTGTAGGCGTTGCTTTAGTGCAAGACGGGTGTGAAAAGAAATCACTTTCTCTGGGGGAAGAGAATGGCTTCTCAGATCTCTTTGTGTTATCCTCTATTTCTATCAGATGGGGTTACTGGGTTTGGTGACAAAGGAAGAAATGACTTAATGGCCATAAAACACAGATGTTTTATGATCCTCTACCGGGGCATACCTGTGCGAGGGACCAGGGCCGCAGGATGAAAATTGGAATCAAACCATGAACTCTAATTACAAAAAAGCCCACAGAAACAAGCAGGAGAGTTGGAAAGCTGCACGAGGGAGCGGATTCCATTACACAGTGGCCGGCCTGGGAGGCGGGCTGGGGGGGGGGGGCAGCCTTTCTGGAAACTGGAAAGGCCATTTCTGTGGAAGGCCGAGGGCTATTATTGAATGCCTTATTCAGAATGCTTGGGCAGACAGCATTAGAGAACTGTTGGCGTAGTTTGAAGTGCTCCCTCTCCTAAAGAAGAGTCTCCCTGGGAGACAAGTTTTGTATTTTGAGAACATTTTTCTTCTCGGACTGAGGCTTTCAATATTGATCAGCAAAGCTCTACTGAAAGAAATGGCTGCCGGGAGGGATTTGTCTTGGCGCACTTCACACACTTGGCTCCGGGCTCCCTCAAGGCTCCAGGGGAGGGAAGAGAGAAACAAAAAGGCAGAGGAGCTGGAGAACTCTGGGGAGCCCCCCAGCTCTTTTCCCAACCACAGACTCTGGCATCCGGGTCGAAGGAGCCCATAAATTCTCATGGCCTCTCCTGTCCTGGTCATTTCTGCTGTTCGTTCTTTCACCTCTTCAGCGAGGCATAAAAAGGGTTTCGGGTGTGCATCTGAGTTGCCTGGCGTTCAGTCCTGGCTTTCCACAGCCCAGATGGGTGGTTCTGGAAAAATGTCCTGGCCTCTTGGACTCTCTCTCTCTCTCTCTCTCTCTCTCTCTCTCTCTCTCTCTCTCTCTCTCTCTCTCTCTCTCTCTCTCCCCCTCCCTCCCTCCCTCTTATAATTCTGAAATAAAGGCAGTGCAGACCTCCCTCCTGCCCCCCTGGGGGTCCTGGAAGGAATGAATGAGATCTTTCCATAAAGCATTCGGCATGGAGTCCACACTTGATTGGGAATCAATAAAGATTAGCTGTCCTTTTCCTCTTGAGGCATTAGATGCCACCTCCCTCACTCAGAGTACTGTCTTCTGTCATCTGCCACAGGTAGAGTCTGTCTCCCACAAGCCCTCAGGTGCTTCACCAAGGGATGGTCAAAATGAGTATGACAGGCCTCAGACTGTGGGCGAGTCTTAAAGACTTCAATAGTTCAAGTTGGGTGGGAACTTGTATGTGCCATTTGGATGGCACAGACAGGGTCTTACTGGAGGGAGGGTAGGTGGCAGGATCTGGGGAATTAATGGGTTCCAAATATTTGCATATAAAAGGCAGCCTCCATCTGCTGATGCCCCCAGTAACAGAGTGTGATGGGAACAGGAGGAGGAATCCTCTTTGCATTCGGAGCAGGCATCTGAGATTTAGGAGGTAGAAAGGCTTGTCCAGGCTTTGGGAGGCTGGCAGGGATCTATGGCAACTGGGTGGGCGGAGTCTGCGAGGGTGACTCGGAGGGGGTTCTTTGTTGTGCTGGGAACCGGGGCACCCAATGTGTATGGGGGAGCAGGGGAGAAGGCCCATCGTAGGCACACGGGTGGACCTGAGCCACGTGTCCTCTGCCCTGCTCTGAAGCCGTTGACATGTCCCAGGCCAGCTGCTCTCCCTGCTCGGGGCGTGGGGACCTTACTTGGGTGAACACAACGAAGAGAGAAGTCCTCTGCAGCACCGCTTGTGTGTCCACTAGGGGGTTTTGTGTGCCAGCGGGTACTAGACCAGAGCAAGTGACAGCGCCCCAAGAAAGAGGGGATGGATGGGAGCCAGGCCTTCCACCTCTCTGCCCCTGCCATGGTATCCCTGAGTTTTGAGGTGGTACGTGTTTCTGTGCTTATCCCTGATGGCAGAACAGAGATCTCCTGGCTCTTCCTTTAGCAGGCCCTTTTAAATGCACCCATGTCCCAGCTGCGCGGCCACACAGCTTAGCTGCATGTGGCTAGCACTGAGGGGAAAGAAGGCCTGGCAGGGAGCTCAGTCTGGCAGGGAGCTCAGTCTGGGGACCCCCCCTCCCGCCTTCCATCTGAATATGCAAACTATGGTGAAAGAAGCAAAAAACGCAGATTTTATCTTGCCTTCAAACACAAGATCAAACACTCACAAATTTGTTCTTAAAACCTGTAATTGAGACAGTGTGTGTGTGGGGGGGGGGGGGTGGGCAGGGGGAAGGAGGGGACCTTCCCTTTTGCATTTGAGACAGTTTTTTGAAAACCATATGGTGCTGCTAGGAATTAGTTCAGCTAATTCAGGAAAAGATTTAATAAAAAGAACCTTAGTCTTTTGCCAAAATAAGTTTCATGTTATTGAGGTTATACAAACCAACATTTAATACCTGCCGAGGTATCCTGCTGTTCCTAGAGCTGGAACTTTCCACTGTTACTCTCTGCCTCATCCAGGAGCATGGATCTGGGAGCCCGGGAGAGCAGGCAGGTGAGGGGAATCGCCATCAAGGAGGATTCTTTCATTAGGAAAATGCTCGGAGGAGCTTGCAGTATATTGGCACTTACAAACTCAATACCCCATAAGAAGCCCCTAGAGTGTCATGGCAGGGGGACTGACAGTCTTTAGGTCCAACGGCCAGAGAGGAAGTTTCAACAGAGAAGTCTGGAAAATGAAGATCTGTGTGCAGCCTTGTGAAGTGTCTTTGCCCAGACACTTGGAAAGTGAATCTAGGCCATGGGTCCATGTTTGGTGAACAGTTCTTTGGTTCTACTTCCTTTATCTTTGGTATATTAACAACAGATTCCTTTCTCACAAAATATTAGGTGTATTTTTGAGTATGTAAATACTTACCTCCGTTTTGAATATTACTCACAGGAGAGGGGACAGTCAAACCCACAAATTTTGTTTCAGAAAGGGCCTTCTTCTGCAAATTCTGCAAGATTTTTAGGCCTCACAGTAGAATCTAACTTGAATCACAGAGAATTATGGGGCTGTGACCCCCCCCCCACATCCTCCATGACCTTCCATTACTCCACCATTCTAGAATGTTCATTTTTATACTCCTATGAACAGTTCATTTCATGACCCCACAAAGGGTTCACACAACAGCCAGCTTTGATTCACTTGAGGGCTAACTCCAATAAAAAAGAAAAGAAAGGAAACCAAAACCCCCAAACCACCCTTGACCCCCAAATTCTGGCTTGTTCACAAAGCTGCCTTTTTTTTATTTCTTTGTCCAGACCAGAGAGTTCCAAACAAAAAAAAGTTCTAATAAGATGTTCTGGGGTCAGGCTCATTTTTTTTTATCCCTTCTCTGCCTGAGAGGATGGTGTGAGGGTCAGATCCTCACAAACACCTTCAGAACTATCTCTTCAGACACCATGCACTTGTGAGGGCTTGAACATGCTATTTTAAATTACTTATTGGGAAGGAGAGAAGAGAATGGCAAGAGTGGCAGTTTGTTAAGAATGGGAGCCGCTGATATTAATGTCCTGCAAAAGCTGGGGAGAGGAAATGAACACTTTTCTAAAGAGGACAGATAGATGGTCAGTAGTTACATGAAAAAGTGCTCATCATTACATATAATGGCTTTTTGGGTCACACCCGTCGATGCACAGGGGTTACTCCCGGCTTTGCACTCCAGAATTATTTTGGCAGTGCTCGGGGGACCATATGGGATGCTGGGAATCGAACCCAGGGCAGCCGCGTGCAAGGCAAATGCCCTACCCGCTGTACTATCGCTCCAGCCCCCACATCATTACTTATTATCAAGGAAATCTAAATCAAGACAACAATGAGCTAGCATCTGACAACAGCGAGAATGTCACTCTCACACACACACACACACACACACACACACACACACATACACCTGTAAAACAATCAGCGTTGGCAAGGATGTGGTGGAAAAGAAACTGATCCACTGCTGGTGGGAATGTTATCTGGTTCAGACAACATTATAGAAAACAGTGTGGAGATTCATCAGTAAAGTAAGAATTGAGATGCCATACAACCCATACCCAGCAATCCCTCTTCTTGGTACTTACCTCCAAGACACAAAAACATTCATTCAAAAGGACAACATTCATTCAAAAGCACACCATTATTCACTGCAGCACTTGGCACACTTGCTAGGAGAAGTAATCAATCCACATGCCAAAGACAGATGAAGGCTAATGAAGGTGTGGCAAATCTACACGATGGAATACGATGCAGCTATAAGCAGTGAGGAAATCATGCATCTCAATAACTTGGATAAAACTAGAGGGTCTCATGTTAAGTGGAAAAAGAAGTGAAGAAGGATAAATACTGAATGAACTCACTTATCTGTGGTATATAGAATAATAGGACAGGGGTATGTAAAATATAAAAGGGGTGTGACCCTGGATTCTAGAAAGAAGACGGAAACAGGAAGGGAGGAAAGAAAGAAATCAAGTGTGGAAGAAAGAAGAGGTGGATGGGAGGTAACAGGTGCAGGGGTGGTGTAGAGGTGAGGTTTATGTATACATCTAAACCACAGAGCCGTGTTGCACTGAAAGCATGACACCAAACTACAACCACCAAACTAAAAAATGTGCTTGCAGAGGAGGTAGGCTGAGGGGTGGGAGCGATCCTGAGGAAACGGGTGGAGGGAAGGTCACACTGCTGGTGGAATTGATGTTGGAACATTGCATGCCTGAAACTCTATTATAAGCAATTTTGTAAAACATTGTGCCTTAATTTTTTAAAAAGGGCTGTCGTTAATAAGAAAAAGAAAAGGAGAACCTACATATATCATAAACAAAGCCAATAATCAGATGACAAAAATCCCAAATCCTGTTCGCCACAGGGCTAATGCCCTGCCTACTCAGTCTTGTTAGACCTGGTTAATTAAGAAAAAAAAAAAGTCAAACAGGCCCCATTTGAAACATTAAATGTTGCTTTGCCTTTCTCTCTTAGGCTGCTACCCAGGAGAGTCCATATTTCTTACTTTCCATCACACAATAGGCTGACCTCATTTGGCCAGCCTCAGACTTGGACTGGGGAAACTTCCATTCTCCTCACTGCCAGGATTCTAAAGGTAAACCCATGTTCCTTGGCAACATTCAGGGAGAAATGAATCCTTCTGGCTGAGCAAGGGCTAACAGAGCCTGAATTATAGCAGATCTTTTTTCGTAACAGACATTATAACTTAGGCTCAATTTATGAGGATGACTCCCATTCATATTTCTGTTTGCACGACAAGATCAGACGGTGCCCAGGCGGGAGGGCACTACCAGGCAACCCCCTGGCCACAGTGGCATGAGGGCTGAGCGCTTTGTCCGTGGGCCTCCCAAGAAGACACATGAGGCCGGGCCTGAGTGTGGCGCCCCTCTTCCAAATAGCACACAGCTATGTGCAAATGTGTCACACACATGAAAGGGAACATCTTTTTACATAATCCCCAAGTCATGAGTTTGAAATGAATTAAATTTCTCTGATTGCCCAATGTGACTTAAATTATTATTAAAGAACAAATAGAGCTAGAGAAGCAATCTCCAGTGCATGTTTTTCGATGTCAGATTATATGGAATGTTATCTGATTGTGGGTCAGAATGAAAGAACTACAATTCCATCTCATTACTACACACTTCCCTTCCTCCAAGTAATTTTTTATAGTCCTTAATCTTGTGAGCTCAGATGGCAGGACCTGAACTGATACTACTTATCTCTTACCCCTCATCTATTGCCGTTACCCCACACAAAGCCCAGCCAGTCATACTGACTTGGATTCCTTGAAGGCACCATGTCCTTCCCAGTTCCACTCACCTTTACACTCTCTAGCTTAGGTTTATTTATTCTTAAAGTGGTTTTATTGGAGGGAATGGACCACACTCAGTGGTGCTGAGGGGCTAGTCCTGGGTCTGGCAGTGTCTGCGAGATCATATGCAGTGCTAGGGACCAAACTGGGAGCAGGTATTAAAGACAAACACCTTAACCCCAGTGCTATCTCTCTGGCCCCTTATTCGTTAGTTTTTTAAAGTCTGGACGAACATCCCTTCCATTGGGAAACTATTTTTAGGGTTTTTTTTTGGGTAAGGGGGAAGTCGGGGGGTGGGTGTCACATCCCAGCGATGCTTAGGGATTATTCCTTGTTCTGCACTCAGGAATTATTCCTGGTGGTACTTGAGGGACCATATGGGGTGCCTGGGATCAAAGTTAGGTTGGCTGCTTGCAAGGCAAACACCCTCCCCACTGTACTATTGCTCCGACCCCTGTTGGGAAGCTTTCTGGGACATCTCAAGCTCTAGGTTAGGTTGCTTTAATCACTGTATTTTATCACCCTATGCTTCTGCCTCCTCTAGACTTTAAGCTTTAGGAATGCAAAAACCAGGTCTGTTTTCCCAGATTCTTTCCCATTATAAACAAGGGCTGGGAGTGTGACTCGGGCGCAGCACGTGCCTTGCCAAGTGTGAGGCTACAGGTTTGACCTTTGGTATGGCCGTTGTCGTCGTCGTCGTCGTCATCATCATCATCATCATCATCACCAACACTTACAACAATACCCTAAATAAATGAATCCAAGCAGGATTTGGCAAGGAAGAAAATGTTCAACTTTCAGCTTTCAATCAACGAACCAATAGAAATTTTTCTGATCTTCATCCTGCTAGTCCATCTCATACTAGTAAAATCATGTTTATCTGTAAAACTTTCCTTTTACTATTATGGAATCTTTTTCGGGCTTTGGTTTGCAATATGCACTGAAAGGCAAAACACAAACTTTCTTCTTTCTTATCTTCTTTCATTCTATGTATTCCTAGAATCCAGTGTTTCTCAACTCTTTTTAAACTATTTTCTTGTGTGTGTGTATGCACATGCATGGTGTGTGTGTGTGTGTGTGTGTGTGTGTGTGTGTGTGTATGTGTGTGTGTGTGTTAGAGGGTAGGGAGGCTTGGCCGTAACCTGCAGTGCTCACTGCAGCGGACCGAAGTTGGGTCAGCTGACATAAGGCAAGTGACTTATCCATGTATTATCTTGGCCCCTTCCTACTGTTTACTTTTCTCAGTCTCGTCTGGTTTCTTCCCTTGTCACTTCCCTCGTGGCCCCCTAGTCTCATTCTATGGTCCCCACTTATACAATTTTCATGTATGGCCCCCATGGAACATTCTAGGGAACCCCAGAGAGGCCATTGGGGTCATTCGGCTCCCCAGTTGAAAAATACTGCTTCAGCAGGAAGCAGAGCGCAGAAAATACCCCAGCCAGCTCTGACTCAGCCCCCCACACTGCCCCCAGGCTGCCATTCTTGGAGGGCAGATCTACTGCCATGGAAGAAGAATGGCTGGTAAGTAAGACCGGGCTAGATCAGAGAGAATTTAAAAACAATTCATTGGAGGCCAGAGAAAGTGACTCAATGGCAGAGCATCTGTCTTGAATGTGTGAGGCCCTGAATTTGATCCCTGGCACCTCTTCCCAGCCCATATATATATATACAAAGCAAGCTTTGGGTGCCTTTTCAACCTCACTCCTGCCAGCTGGCCTTGCAAAACTTTATAGAAATAATCACAGTAAAGACAACCAACAGGAGAATGTTAACAACTAGGACAGAACACCCATCAAAACTTAATAGGAGGAAACTGCATTCGAATTCAGATAAAAGGATCTTGAATTACAGTGCCATCCATTTTGTTCACCTAAGTTAAATTTCCCAAAAATTTCTAGGAGGAGATAGGTAGTCTACCTTCAATTTCTTTCCCTCCTCAGAAGAACAGTTTTGTTGTGAACTATATAAAACATATAAAAATTGCAATAAATATAGAATGAATGTAATGGCAAAACATCCAGTACTGAGTACTAAATGCCAGACACTTTGATCTCTGGCTTTCATTGGTTGGGTGAGTTATTGCATCTTTTGGAGATGAGAAAGGGCTGACTTGGTAGGAAGACGCTAATGCCCATGGGCCCAAGACCCTACTTTTGAAGCCACCGTGCATGGAAGTGAAAGGCAGTGTGATTACAGGATCCATTAATCATTAAGACATGGCCTCAGGGGCTGGACAATAGCACAGTGGGTAGGGTGTTCGTCTCGCATGCAGCCGACCAGAGTTTGATTCCCAGCATCCCATATGGTCCTCCAAGCACTGCCAGGAGTAACCCCTGTGCTTTGCTGGGTGTGACCCAAAAAGCAAAAAAGACACGGCCTCAGAATTTAATATAAATGAATGTATATTACACTATGACACACAGAGTTAGGAGTGAAACTTCTGACTCCTGGGAGTTGTGTATATACTCAACTGTACCAGATAAACTGTGGTTAGTCTTTCTATATTTTCACAAGTAATCAGCAGTTGTTCTATGTTAGAATTTTTTCCTCCTCTTTTTTCATGAATGTATGCTTCTTGTTTGTTTTTTGGTACGAAAGATCAGATTCAAACACATGCTCTCTTACTTGGTCCCTGTCCCTCTCATACCAGTCCCGGGCAATTACCAATCTGCTCTGTCTCTCTAATCTAAATAGGCAACTCATATAAATAGAATTATACGATGTTTGACCTCATCTGACTGGCGTATCTTCCTTAGTCTTCAATGTTTATATAGCATGTACAAAAACTTCTTAAAGCTTTTTGAAAGCTAAATAATATTCCATTGTTAAATACAGACCACATTTTGACTACTGAGCATATGGGCCCTCAAGCCCTTCTGGGAGTTGAACATTGAATGCAAAACTAAGCAGACTAGGAACAAACAAAAATTCTGAAATGCTAGATTGGTGGCCCCCTCCCGCCCTTTTTTAACCAACAGATCTAAGGACGAAGCACTTGCAGGTCTCACTCTGCTGCTGTGTCTACTGGTTTTTACTCATGGTGTTCTGCTTCCTTGTTCTAAACCAAAGCTGCCTTTCTCAAGACGGGATATCTATTTATTTTTGAGTCACCTAGAGTTCTTTGGGATATTTATAATGCCACTTTATAAAGGAATACCTATTCTAGAATATTTCTTTCCTTTCCCAAAAGAAACAATTCCAAACCGGAGGAAAATCTAGGCTCAGAACATTACTTTCATACTTCTCAGGAGGATCAAGTTGGATTATTACTTTAGAGGACATGAAGACTGTGAGAAAAAAAAAGCTGCAAAAATATCTTTAAAATCACGTTCTTGGTAGGGGATGGGGTGGGCAATGCTGGGATAAAATTCAGCATCTCCCACATAGAAGAAAAGTGCTTCTCCACAGAGAACTATATCCCGAGGCCCCAAATTCTTTATCAGTTTGCCTTGAGGTTCAACTTAAGAAGGAATTTTCCTTGATGGTGAAATGTCTCTCTCAGAAGAAACACGATCTCTTCTGCAGTTTGATTACTAAATCTTCCCTCTCAGCTTTGCTAGAAATCATGAATGTATGAAACTCAAGCACAAAAATTTGTAAGTCTACAACTGTACCTCATGGTGTTTTACTAATAAAAATTTAAAAAAAATAAAGATATTAGCAATTTAAAAAAATCACCTGATAACTATTCATTTTAGTCACATCACAAAAACAGGCACAAACTTACAGTCAGAGAAATGCACGAACCTGTGAGGGTCATCGGGATCACAGTTAGGAAGAAACTGAGTGATTGCCTCAGCCACTTCTTCATTTGATAAAACATCCCAGAGTCCGTCAGTGGCCAGGATCAGCACGTCATCTGCTCCATGCTCATATTTGGAGAGATCATAGACTTTTACCTGAAAAGAACAGGAATAGCCCTGCTTAAGAAGGTAGGCGCACAATATACCCCAAATTCCCTTCTGATTTACCTTTTCCCCTGCCTGCCTTATTATTGCCACACGTAAGTGAGCTTTGTTGCCAGGGACCACCGCCTTTGCAGACATATGGGGCCCAATACACAACTACAAATGAGTCTAAGAGAGAGGCTCAGTAGTTGGTAAGAAGAAATTAAATGAAAATGTAATAACCAAGTGATAGCCAGGATGAAGACCTACAGCAGGTACACTGTTAGGGAGAATAGTCAGAGACTTGCGTGCATTCTTCCTTTGCATATCCATTCTGCAAACATTTATTAAGGGTCCACTTCATGTTAGGGGCTATTAGTAATCTAAACAGCAGATTTCTTTGTGCCTGTACCCTCAATTTGTCGATGCTGTAAGGCCAGCCTAGAGTCCTTAATAGCTGCTCTGGATATAGTGGTTCTGGACTAAGGAGCCATGTTTCATTTCATTTAATAATTTGAGCCACCTTTTTAATTTTTTTTAAATTGAATCACCGTGAGATACAGTTACAAGCTTTCATGTTTGAGTTACAATCACGCAATGATCAAATACCCATCCCTCCACCAGTGCACATTCCCCAGCACCAATCTCCCCAGTATATCCCTCTTTCCCACCCTCCCACTGCCTCCATGGCAGGCAATTTCCCCCATATTCTCTACTTTTGGCCAATAGAGTTTGCAATACAGACAGTGAGAGGTTACCATGTTTGGCCCTTTATCTACTTTCAGCACACATCTCCCGGCCTGAATGATCCCTACAACCACCATTTTTCTTAGTGATCCCTTCTCTATTCTAGCTGCCTTCTCCCCCACTCATGTGGCAGGCTTCTAACTCTGAAATAATCTTTCTGGACCTTGTGTCCTTGGGGTGTCAGTCTCATGTTATGTTATTTTATACTCCACAAATGAGTGCAGTCCTTCTATATCTGTCCCTCTCTGTCTCCTTTCACTTGGCATGATACTTTCTATGTCTATTCACTTATAAGCAAATTTCATGACTTCATCTCTCCTAACAGCTGCATAGTATTCCACTATGTAGATGTACCAAAGTTTCTTCAACCAATCATCTGTTTTGGGGCATTTGGGTTGTTTCCAGATTTTGGTTATTGTGAACAGCACTGCAATGAACATATAGGTAGAGATGTCATTTATACTGTGCTTTTTTTCACTCTTGGGATATATTCCCAGAAGAGGTATTGTGGGGTCATATGGAATTGAGCCACCTTTTGACTTATTTGCTCCAAAGCCCAATGATCTGGATTCATTTTTTTTATGAGGATGGGGCTTCAAGTGGAGCTTCAGTCAAGTCTAAATTATAAAGGGACACACTCTCTCTCTCTCTCTCTCTCTCTCTCTCTCTCTCTCTCTCTCTCTCTCTGCAGGGGGGACCACACCTGGTAGTGCTCAGGGTTTTCCAGGCTCTGTGGTCAGGGATCACTCTTAATGGGGCTCAGGGGACCATGTGTGGTGCTGGGGATTGAATCAAGGTTGCCCACGTGCAAAGCAAGTGCCTTAACCCCTGAACCATCTCCCTGGCCCCCAAAGGACACATTCTAAGTTTGAACCACCAAAGTGTGACTTGGCAAACTCGTAAGTCTCTACTCATCTCTATAATGATTTGGGTATTTCAAAATCTACCCAAATGCTTTGAAAAGAACACAGTAACCCTAAACAAACTCAGAAGAATTCAAAATTAAAATTCTGGGGCTGGAGCAATAGCACAGCGGGTAGGGCATTTGCCTTGCACACGGCTGATCCAGGTTCGATTTCCAGCACTCCATATGGTCCCCTGAGCACTGCCAAGGGTAATTCCTGAGCGCAGAGTCAGGAGTAACCCCTGTGCATTGCCAGGTGTGACCCAAAAAGAAAAAAAAAGCAACATTTCTTTGGGATAGGCCACAATTCTATATTTTCCCTTCTTTGGTGGGGCCAGGGAGGATTCATTTTAGGTTGCATCATTATTCTCTTTTAATTTGGCAGAACCAGCCCTCACCTGTACCATCTCATGTCCTGAGGACAAAAGCAATCAACGTCATCAATCTTCCGGCACCTACAGTCTAAAGAAAGCTGTAGGCCAAAGTCAGGGTGGGGAGAAGAAAATGGGGTAAGCAGCTATTCCCCTGCTCCTTCATCACACAGTTACCATTACTTCATCCCAGGGCTACAGAGATACACTCATAAGGGATACACATCCTGCTCAAATCTGTCTTAGAAAGCCAACCGTCTCTGGCCTAGAAAGGTTTGCTAGGCTCGTAACACCCTGCCATCAGGCTGGTTCAGCCTACACCCAGCAATAGAGAACAAAGGCCCCACACCTACTCACAGAGCCTCTGAAAAAAGCAGCTTAAATGTAAAGCAGCCTCCAGGTGCCAGCCCTCTGTGGACTGCAAATGAGATGGAACAATTAGCTAATGGCCCAGTTCATGGACCTTGCTCGGGGAAAAGTACTCAGGAGTGTATTGGATTGGCTTTTAACATCTTTTCCAAAGGCCTGTTCACTTAGGGATAAACTTCTATTAGAAAGAAGGCACTCACCTTCAGAGGCCAAATTAATGAAAACTAGAGGGGGAAGAGGGGGATCTTAAATTTGTTTACTAGAGGACAGAGACCCAAATGCCAGAACTGTGTCCTCAGGCACAGTTGAACTTCTGTGGTCTGAGTTTTCAACTGACCCAAAGCCCGTCTGATCATTTTCTGTGGTATCTGTGTGTCTCAGAGCAGGACTTCTCAAAGGTTTATTTGCACAGGAATCAGTATCCTGACCACACGCATATTCTAATTCAGTCCTGGGCTGAGGTTTCTGAGCCTGTGGTGCTGACACTGCAGCGTGGTAGACGAGAGGCTGAACAGCAAGGCCGACACAAGTGATACCAGGTCAGGGTTATGACCAAGGTGACTTGTCCAGTGCCTCGACCATCCCTGAGGGAAGACAATATAGAATGTTACTCCTGGGGTCTGGAGTGATAGTACAGCGGGTAGGGCGTTTGCTGGGTTTGATTCCCAGTATCCCATATGGTCCCCTGAGCACTGCCAGGAGTGCAAAGCCAAGAGTAACCCCTGAGCATCATTGGATGTGACCCAAAAAGGAAAAAAAAAAAGAAACGTTATTCCTGGGCTCCCAACTTCAAGTCCTGACTTATATGGTTACACCGCGTGTGTTATTTCATTTAAGATATTCTGGGCTGGAGCAGTAGCACAGTGGGTAGGGTGTTTGCCTTGCATGCGGCCGACCCGGGTTCAATTCTCAGCTCCCATATGGTCCCCCAAGCACTGCCAGGAGTAATTCCTGAGTGCATGAGCCAGGAGTAACCCCTTTGCATCCCTGGGTGTGACACAAAAGGCAAAAACAAACAAATAAAAAAACAAAACAACAACAACAAAAAACCCCAAAAAACCCATAATGTTACCTCAAAAACTACAAAAATTATTTCTTGGTTTTGGGGCCACATCTGAGAATACTCAGGGCTTATCCTGGCTCTGTGCTCAGGGATATACATTGTGCTGGAGATTGAACCCAGGTTAGCTATATGCAAGACAAATGCCTTACTTTGGTTTTGGGTGTGTGTGTGTCACTTCCAGTAATGTGCAGGGGCTACTCCCGGCTCTGTGTTCAGGGGTCACTCTGGCAGTGTTTGGGGGACCAGGCAGTGCTGGTGACTGAATCCAGACCCCTTTTGCATTTTGAGCATGTGCTCAGCCTGGTGCGTATCTCTTCAGCCTAGTAAAATATTTGAAGTTAAATAAATAGAAAAAAAAGTGATAAAAGAGTGGTTGTTAGCCCTGATGGTAACACTTCATTTCAGGACCTGTCCAGGGCATGCAGGGCCAAAACCTCTTTTAGCACTTTGCACTGACCCTAAAAATCTGGAGACTGGAGTTGCTCAAGCCAAAGCTGTCTTGCCTGCCATTCAAACGGCCGAGGAGAACGGGCCTGGGTTGCTAAACAGAACCTGCTATAGGATGCGCTTCTTCTGTTCCAGCTGCACATTGACTCCTTCCCTATTCCACTATTTTGCATTTCCACATACCGCTCTCCAGTGCGCTTTCACTCGCCAACGTGGAAATCCCTTTCAATACTATTCTCCAAGTAACTTTTATGTAAATAATAAAAAAAGTTGGTCCCAGAACTATTCCCCGAGGCCCTTCCCCATTAACATCCTTTTAGATCTTTACCGCTGCCCTTTGTTTCCTGCCCTTTAGCCAGTTTCCAAAGGTTTTGGCCAACTTCCCACTTATAGCTCCAGTCTTATATGTTAACGGGTGCCACAGAATGTTCTGGGAAGGACTGAGCTCAGAGCTCACCTTACCCCTGGGCTTTGGGTCCCTGGCTCCAGCACCTTGACCCTGATGCAGAGATTGGCTCTCCTCAGCCAGACTACAGGCATCTCCCCAGGGTTTCTGAAATAGCTCCTTTATATTCTGGAATGACCCCTTCACTACTCACAGGGCTCCCTCTGCAGCTCCCCAGGAAGCAGACTCCTGAAGAGAGATGGACTCCTGGGAAGCCCTGTCAGCCAGAGAGCTGGAGAACCTTCCCCGGACTCAGGGCACCAGGGAAGCAAAGGGAAGGCCAAGGAATTCTGGAGATCCTGCCTCTCCTCCGGGCAATACTGAGCAGCTGCCAGAGGGGGCCTGTGTGGGTCCATCTGGCCTTGGGGGCCTTCATTACCTGCTTCCAGAGAGTGAATTAAGCGCCAGTGCTTTTCTGGGCAGTGGGAGACAGCTGTGGGCAGTCCTGACAAAGTTCCTCACGACTTCTAATTCACAGATGAGGCAGACACACAAATAAATGACAGTGTGGCTGGAGTGATAGCACAGCGAGTAGGGCATTTGCCAAGCACGGGGCCGACCCGGGTTCAATCTCCGGCATCCCATATGGTCTCCTGAGCACCGCTAGGAGTAATTCCTGAGTGCAGACCCAGGAGTAACCCCTGTGCATCGCTGGATGTGACCCAAAAAGAAAAAAAAATGACAGTGCCAGAAATGACATAAGAAAACAGCAGGCCAGGTAAAGAGGGTGAGAGAACAGAGGTTGACAGACAGCTGGAGGTTCTTTGGGGAACCCTCACTGCTCTAGATGAAGGATGTGTGTATTAAACTGGTGTCAAAGGGGAGGTGCTACAGGAGGCACCCACAGCTGCAGTGGGCAGAGCCTCTGGGAGGAGGTGGATGAGCAGCAAGGTCGCCCTTCCCTGCCTCCTCTGCACGCACGTGCCTTTCCAGATCGCCAGCTCAGAGTCAGCTTGGGCACCTTGACCTGTCTCTCCCACGTGGTTAATCATTCTCAATATTTAAGGTCTTAAGAAACACCTGCGGTGCCCTTGAGCTTGCAGAACACATTAGGACTCCATGGTCCCATTTAAAACTACCCCCTCAAAAAAGAGGTTTCTGTTACTAGAATTTATTCTTTTTGAGGGGTGGGGGTCACAACCCAGCAGTGCTCAGGGTTTACTACTGGTTCTGCACTTAGGAATTACTCTGGGTGGGCCCACAGGATCATATGGGATGCCAGGGATTGAATCTAGGTCAGCCATGTGCAAAGTAAGTGCCCTACCCGCTGTGCTATCTCTCTGGTCATATAATTTATATTCTGTCACTGTCACTGTCCTCCTGTTGTTCATCGATTTTGCTCGAGTGGGCCCAGTAACATCTTCATCTTGAGACTTGTTGTTACTGTGTTTGGCATATTGAATACTTCACGCGTGGCTTGCCAGGCTTTGCTGTGCAGGTGAGATACTCTCAGTAGCTTGCCGGGCTCTCCAAGAGGGGCGAGGAACTGAACCCTGATCGGTTGGGTTGGCCGCGTAAAATTTAAAAATGTACTTGCTCCTTTTTTTTTTTTTTTGCTAGTACATACAGGTGATTATTTATAATGATGAAAACATGCAAATTATATAGTGCAATGTTATTTTATGTTTTTGCTTCTTGGGTCACACCCAGTGATGCTCGGGGGTTACCCCTGGCACATACACTCAGAAATTACTCCTGGCGGTGTTGGGGGGGGGATTATATGGGATGCTGGGAATCGAACCCAGGTCTTCTATGTACAAGGCAAATGCCCTACCCACTATACTATTGCTCCGGCCCCATGCAATGTTATTTTAATAAATATATTCTTAATGGGGCCAGAGAACAGTACAGAGGGTAACACACTTGCTTTGCATGCGGCCAACTCTGGTTTGATCCTCAGCATGTCATATGGTCCCTTGAACACTGCCAGGAGTGATTCCTGAACACAGAACCAGGAGTAACCCCTGAACATCATCAGGTGTGCCCTCCCCCCATTTTTTTGAAGCCAAAAAAACAAAGAATATACCTTCAAGTGTGAGGCCCGGGGTTTGTACACACATAGATACATATACTCTTTCTCATTCTTTTTGTGTCTCTCATACTCGCAACTGAAGTGTGGGCCTGAGCCCAAGCATCAGTCTATGTAAGTCAAGGCCAAGGCCAGGATATTCCAGCACAAACAGTAGAGCAGCTCACCTTTGCCTTGAAAATATGGTCATAGGCAATGGGCCCCTGTAGGGGCACAGTCCTAGGGGCATTTCCCTTGTTGGGACCCAGTCATTGAAGAAATCAATGATTCTCCGCAAAATCTGCTTTGGAGGGCAGAGTGACTCTCTTTTTCTCCCGTGGACCTAGCAGTATCTTTCTATGTATAAGTCACATTGATCCTCAGGACACACATGTTGAGACAAGGGATACAGGAAAGAAGGGAGGAAGAAAACAAACCCAAGCTGACCCCAGAAGAGCCTCATCTGGTGAACCCCCAGACTGAGCTTGTTAATGGTACCGCTCCCAAACACTCGCCGGGATAGGATGTGCCGGTACTTAACAGAAGTAGCACACGCTTCCCTCTGCTCTCTTGGAACTGCTAACACAACCACTCAGAGTTAGGGAGGGGGCAGGGAGAAGTCGGGGGCACACAGGAGCGTTGGCTAATGCACCCCTGAACGAGCCAAGTGCTGACTATTCTCAAAGGGCCCCTGGCTCAGGCTCAAGAGCACTTAAAAGACGATCTGAATGTCATCACTGGGCACCTACTTTACACGGGAGCTCGTGGCAAGCAACCCTTTCACATGGCACCTCCCCTCGGTGCTCTGCTGCAGGTGGCTGCTTCAGTGTCTGTCTAGTATGTGTTCTCCTCTTGGCGCTATTACTGATGGAACTCTGGTGATATGCTAAGAAAGCTCCTCCTGTAAGCTTCTTGCAGCTACTTTCTTTTTCTTGTTTTTGTTTTTTTTGCTTTTTGGGTCACACCCAGAGATGCTCAGGGGTTGCACCTGGCGGTGCTTGGGGGACCATGTGGGATGCTAGGAATCAAACCTGGGTCGGCCGCGTGCAAGGCAAATGCCCTACCCGCTGTGCTAATGCTCCAGCCCCCCTTGCAGCTACTTTCAAAAAAAAGAATACGTTCATTCTTCCAAATTTGCCAAATTTCAACTGCTTCTCTAGGATGTCCTCACAGCTTTTATGTCTATATCAGTTCAGCAAACTTACCAAACCTTCCCCCCCCCCTCCCCCCCCCGTTTAAGTATTCAGTGTAGGATGAGTAGCTCCCACTGCTCAGGCCTGGCTTTCTGGAAGAGCAAGAAGCCTGCCTCTGTCATCATCAGCCCTCGCTTCAGCTCTCTGCTTCTAACCAGCCTGAGGACGCCAGACAAGCCATTTATTTCCCTTCAGCTTTTAATTTGCTTCTCTCTGAAATCACTGTTTGTAAAAAAAAAAAAAAAAAAAAAAAAAAAAAAAGGAAAAAGGAATCCAACACCTGGGCTGTCCTTCTCACAAAGCTGTTAGTGCAAATGAAATCACATGGAAGGGAGCTACAAATTCTACCCCCACAGATCATGGGGTATAAAACCTGAACCTAAGCTAGTTGGTCAAAGGAGGCAAGGGAGAGAGAGAACTCCTGGGATGTGAATTCACTCTCAAAAGTCTGAATGAAAGTGACTGTGATAGGGTCTCTCAGTAGTATTCTTGGCATTCGTGCCCAGTAAAGAATACCAACATTAGTTGAAAATAAATGAGAACACAAAGTCTTTTGCCCTACCCCATGTGTTCAATCCAAAAGGTTAACCTACAGAACTTTTGATATGCACTTGGAGGTGGTTATGGATATAGTGTTGGAATTATGTGCTATTATTAACAGTATTGTAAATCTCAATCAATAATTAAAAACAAAAGAACTTTGATACAGCTCTAGGATCAGAAGAAAATGAAACTCTACTCTCTTTCCCTGTGGTTCTATAAAGCAAGGAGATTACTGCAATAGTAGCTTTCTGGCAGGCCAAGAAGATGGCATGTAAATTCACTGCAGTGATTTTATCCATCCCACATCATATCATGAAATCTGCACTGAATATGGGGGGCAGAAGCCTTAGGTTCGAGAACCTCTTTGTCCCTGAGAGCCAAGGCCAAACTATTTTTTTCATTCACATTTTCAGTCTATTGACCACCTGCGGGAAATCCTGAATGAAGCCGTCATGATTCATCAGATAGGGTATGAAGGAGAAGCAGTTGGACATCAGATGTCTTATATGGAGAGGAAACCACCCACGCCAAGGCTGGAGGATGAGAGCAGAGGCTGGAGTGCCTGGCGGCTGGATGGAGTTTGGTTTGGCCGAGGTTCTGGATTTTCACGGGGGCATGGTGAGACACCAGACTCAACCTCCCAAAGTTTCCACGTCTCCCTTTGGGAAAGGAAAGATTAGGATGTTGTGGTCATGGCAGATGCTTATGGTGCTAACATCCTCCATCCTCTTTCATCTTAGCCTGAGTTGGACCTGGTGTGGCTGACCAGAAGAGGTCATGGCTCTGGGCTGAGAAGGAATCAGGGGACATTTAAGTATGACAAATATGTTGGCCGCTGTTGCTCCCCACAGCAGCAAGTTGTTTTGGCTGCGGGTATAATTTCAGCCTTGAAACACACCACAGATTCTTGAAGGTTTGTTTTTTCTTTTGGATTGACAGACAAAATAAACAAACACGGGACTGTGAAGGGTGGGTACAATCGAATAGCTGAGAGAGTTTTTAGCTGGACTGAAAAACAGCACCGGGTGTGGCCCCTATTAAAAAAGACAAAAAAGGAAAAGAAAACGATTCCAAACCAAGCAAAGTATTAGCTAGTATGAAGACAGCCTGAAGCTGTTCTCCCAGTTCCTGGCTTCTATAGCATCAGGCTTCCATCTCTCCACGTGGGCCAGTGCTTTACAACTCCTGAGACGCAGGGCGTCGGGAGGAGTCTGGCTTACAAGCTGGGGCACTCCCAGGACCTAGTTCTTCTAAGCCGCCAGTGGCTTGTTTACGGCTGAATCTCAGGCTCATTTAGTGACTCAATGAACAAATGGGCTTGACTCTGGCTCATTAGATATTTGAGGGATAAATTCATAAATTAATGTTCATGTTCATTAACTCCCCTTTTACAGAGCTAAGGTTCAGAAGAATTCCCACCTTAGGAAAGTGCAGGAGAGTGCAGAGACAAACTGAATTGTGTCAAGTCTATTCAGGAGACAGGCTTATGTGACTATAATTTTGTTTTTTGTCTGTTTTCCCTAGATTATTCTTTATTTTTGGTGGCTTTGTTTTTTCATTTCTTTCTTTCTTCTTTTTTTAGGACCACAATCAGCCATACTCAGGGCTTACTCCTGGCTCTGCCTGTGCTCAGGGTTGATTCCTGGTGGTACTAAAGGGGACTATATGCAGTGCTGGGAAACTGAACTGGGGTCAGTGGGTTGCCAGACAAGGGCCTTACCCGTTTCACTATCTCTCTAGCCCTCATTTCATAGACTGGTCTTTTCCAGTTTTTCTTTTCCTGGTCACAGCTGATGTTGCTAAGGCCCACACCTGGAGGTGTCTAGGGGACCATATATGGTGCCAGAATTCAAACTTTGTCACAGCTGCAGCTACAAGCTAGGCAAGTGCCTCAACCTCCATAATATCTCTCCATACCGTTTTCAGAATAATTATTCATAATGTCCCCTGTGACTCTTGAACATGTACAGATCACCTGATGTCTATATAATGAAATGTTTGCTGCTTCTGGCCCTTGGGACTGAAATCACCACAGTGCTTCTAATTCACAGGACTCCTTATAGCAGGTTTTCAGAAAGTACAAGTAAATGCACGTGCAGGTGAGCAAGTCATTCTGTGTGCTGTGTAGGAGAGAAGACACAGTCACTTTGGGTCAGCTGCCGGGACACCTGTAGAGGGGTAGTCAGACTTACTGCAATTACTCTGTAGCAAGTCCCCCACCTCCAAGTGGAGAATAAAGTGGATAGCATCCTTAACCTATCAACCAAATTCATACAGTAAGAATAAATCAAACAGACATAATGAACCTCACTCGAGAGCAGACTGGCAGGAAAACCCAGGTACACGGGAACCCATTACTAAGATCTCCAAGCCCGCTCGGATAGGGATTGGGACTCCTCCCCGCTAGCTCCTCAGTTTTCCAGTAGCTTGGCAGTCACACCCACAAACTGCCCCCAGCGCCATGTAATCTCATTAACGGCTAAGACCCAGAGACTATAAACTAAAGCACCCCGAAGAGGGCGCCGCAGAATTTCCTGTAGTGTGTGGCTGCATTTGCAGCTGCACAATCCTTACATTCTACCTTACTTACTTATCAAAAGTATCACACATTTGTTTGGTTTCTAACATACTTGCTTTGTATCCTCTTATATTCGGGCTTAAATGGCTCCAGAATGAAATACAACAACCTTCACACATTTACCTCTTATTGTGGTGGGAAGGTGTTCGGTTGTGGGATTGGTGTTTGAATATTGTCTGTAATGAACTATTGTGAACTACTTTTATGAAAATAAAATATATATAAAATTTTTAAAAAAGAATAAATACAGTGGGTAGGGCATTTGCCTTGCATGAGGCTGACCTGGGTTTGATTCCCAACATCCCATATGGTCACCTGACCACTGCCAGGAGTAATTCCTGAGTGAAAAGTCAGGAGTAACCCTTGTGCATCGCCGGGTGTGACCCAAAATGCCAAAAAAAAAAAAAAAAAAGTCAAACAGAGCTGGAGAGATAGTACAGGGGTTGAGTGGGGTTAAGGCACATGCCTTGCATACAGCTCATCCTGGTTAGATCCCTGGCACCTCATGGAGCTTTGAGCATCACTGGATGCAGCTGTGTGGGCCCCTGAGCATTGTTGTTGTGGACTGGGTCATGCCCAGCATTGTAGGGTCTAAGTAGCACTGCACCCTCAGGCCCTCAGACCTCAGAGCACCAATTGAGAGCGCCCCCACCACCCTCCACTAAATACAGAAAAAAAAAAAAAAACAAGGAAGGAATCAAACAATCTAGAACCAGAGCACAGGTGTAGTACTGTGCTCATGTATAGCACAAAGCCATGATCAAACTTAAACTATAAAATTTAAATTCCTGAAGCACCATAGCAAATGCTTATGACAGAGTCCCTCAAAGAGCAGTCTTCAGAGCTCCTGCTCCAGAATAGTCTAGAAAGATGAACTCTTTCAGGCCCATCCCCCCATCCCCACTCCACCTGACAGTAGTTCAGGTTTTCAGGAAATGGATTCTAGGGACTTGATTTTTGTTTGCCCTTCCCTGATCAAACCCAGAGGCCCACACATGCAAGGCCTGTATTCCACCACTTCTCACATCCCTGACCCAGGGGTCTGCATTTTATTTTTTTGGTTTTTGGCCTACACTTAGTGATGTTCAGGGGCTACTCCTGGCTCTGCACTCAGGAATTACTCCTGCTGATACTGGGGGGTCATATGTGATGCCAGTGCTTGAACCCAGGTTGCCCACATGCTAAGTGAGCACCCTACCTGTGAGATTTGCATTTTAAAAACAAATTTCTCAAACTCTTTATATGTACATCAACACAATAATTGATGCAAAAAAAAAATTGATGCTGTGTGTTTAACTGAAATCTGTGTTTTGTTTTTAGGCTAGGCCTGAAGGAGTTTGGAGGTTACTTCTGGATCTAGGCTTGTGGGAGTATGTGGTGTCAGGGATTGAACCCAAGTGTCCTGTAAAAATATGCATTCAGCATGTGAGGCTACCTGTCACTGGCCTGTAATTTTCAAGAGAAATTATCACTTTTGAAGAGGATATCAGAAGAAAATAATCTCCAGTGAAAGGAAATGTCTGACTCAATATACACACAAAATTTTGACTCCAGAGACATTAAAAAAAGGGAAAACTAGAGACGTATACTGTTGATGAACACAGAAGCAAAAATCCTCAATAAAATATTAGCAAACAGCATCTAAAAATACACCAAAAAGATCATAACCCTGACCCAAAGAATTCATCCTGGAGATGCAAGGATGGTTTAATATATGTAAGTCAATCAACATAATACATCATATAAATATAAGAGAAAGTAAAAATCATATGATCATATCAACAGATACAGAGAAAGCATTTGAAAAGATCCAATACCCACTCACGATAAAAATGCTCAATAAAATGGGGGTTGAAGGAACTTTCATCAATACAGTTAAAGTCATTTGCCACAAATCTGCAGCAAGCATCAGACTCAATGAAAATCTGAAAGGTTTCCCTCTAAGATGAGGCACAAACAAGGTTGCCCACACTCACCATTAACTATTCAATATAGTATTGGGAGTCCTTTACATAGAAATTAGGCAAGCAAGATTAAAGGGCATCCAGATTGGAAAAGAAGTCAAACTCTCAATATTTGTAGGTGATATGATACTAAGAAAATCCTAAAGACTCCACAGAAAAGCTCCTAGAAACAATATACTTGTACAATAAAGTGGTGGTTTATAAAATCAACATGGAGAAATTAATGGCTTCTCTATATGCAAATAATGAAACAGAGGTGAGACGTGTTTTTAAAAAGTTCCCACTCACAGTTGGGCCTCAGAAAAATCAAACACCTAAGAATCAGTTTAACAAAAGAGGTAAAAAGACCAAAAACCAACCAACCAATAAAAAACCACCACCACCACCACAACAACAAAACCCGTCTCTATAAATCACCCCAAAAAGAAATAAAACACATTTTCTGTTCATGGATTGGAAGGATTAATAATGTCAAAATGACAATCTTGCCCAAAGCATTATACAGATTCAATGCAGTCCCTATAAAAATACCTATGACAGGGGGTATGGTGCTTCCAGTAGGTCAATCTGTACCTGTAAGGCGAGTGACTCACCAGCCTGATGGCACCTTCAGACTTCCAGATACCCCAAAATTGCAGCTGTGCCTTTGGCCAGACCCCAAAAACTTGGGGCAAAGTTTACCAAGAAAGTAAACGGCCAAAAGTTAGGTATGTGGGAAACACACCCACAAAACCACCTCTGGTTCAGCTATATAATTGGAGGCAAGGCCTCTTTGGTTCCTGATTGAACTGCTTAATGGACATGATCCCAGAGACTCAGAAACGAATCTCAGAACCCAGTGGCTTTAGGTAGAAATGTGTCTGGTCTCTGCAGTAGGCTACCGGTGCTGGGCCAACCCAGGTGGGAATAGGTTTCGTGCCTTGGCCTGTTCCCCCATCCTTCAGAGGCCACTGGACAGTCAGGTTTGGGCCCCCAGTGACGAGACACACAGGGCCTCACGGGATGGGGGTGGAGCCAGTCCTGTCCTCCCCACCCCAATGAGACCTCAAGTCATCACCCACGAACAGCCTCTCTGCTCCTGATCAAGCTGCTTATCAAGCTGCTTAATGGCCAAAATCCCAAAGACTCAGAAACAAATCTCGAAAAACCCAGTGGCTTTTGGCAGAAATGAGTCCGGACCCCACAGTACGTTACTGTCACCGGGCCAGGGAGGAAAGGGTGTTGTCATTCGCCTGCTCTCCCTTGGCAACTTGGTGGCCATCATCCTCCAGAGGCCACTGGACAGTCAGGCTTGGGCCCGCAGTGACGGAGCTTGTTGGGCCTCATGGGATGGGGGTGGGGAGGAGCCGGGGCCTGTCCTCCCCACCCCAACAAGACCCCAAGTCATCGCCCACGAACGGCCTCTCTGGCTCTTGATCAAGCTGCTTAATGGCCTTGATCCCAGAGACTTAGAAACAAATCTCGAAACCCAGCAGCTTTTGGCAGAAATGTGTCTGGACCCCGCAGTAGGTTACTGTCGCCGGGCCACCCCAGGGGGGTAAGGGTGTTGTCCCTCCTTCTGCTCCCCTTTGGCGGCTCGGTGGCTGTCATCCTCCAGAGGCCATTGGACAGTCAGGTCTGGGCCCACAGTGACGAAACTTGTTGGGCCTCACAGGATGGGGGTAGAGCCAGTCCTGGTATCCCTGTCCCAACAAGACCCCAAGTCATCTCCCACGAATGGCCTCTCTGGCTCCTGATCAAGCTGCTCAACGGCCATGATCCCAGAGACTCAGCAGCAAATCTCGAAACCCAGTGGCTTTTGGCAGAAATCCCTCCAGATTTAAGTGCTAAAATTTTGGAATTTCAAAATCACATGGCCCTACTACAGCCACGCGACATCATATGTTATTTGTAATAAGCAATAGAACACAAATTGTCTACTGTTGCCTTTTCAGTGGATCTGAGTGTTGGGGTAAAATCTCAAATAATAATGGTGGATCTGGTGTCAAAATATCGAATGTGATCAAAGTAGAGAGAGAGTAATGTGGAAATCATCTGCCCCACAGGTAGGGGGAGGGCGTGGGATGGGGGTATACTGGGGTCTTTGGTGGTGGAGAATGGGCACTGGTGAAGGTATGGGTGTTTCATTGTATGACCGAGACTTAGACCCAAAAGCTTTGTAACTGCTCTCACGGTGATTCAATAAATAAAATTATAAAAAATGAAAAAAATAAGTAAGGTGGAGTTCATGCACAATTCAATCAGCTAATCAGTGGCTGAATAAATAGCAGTACTCCTACATAAAAAAAGAAAAAAATACCTATGACATTTTAAAAAGGCATAGATCAAAAAACTGTTAAAATTTATATGAAGATAATAATCCCCCCACCAACAGCAAAGCAATCTTAAAAAAAAAGCAATATGGGAGGCATCTCAATTTCCAATTATACTATCATGGTCACGGTCCTCCCGTTGTTCATCGATTTGCTCGAGCGGGCCCAGTAATGTCTCCATCGTTGTTACTGTGTTTGGCATATCGAATACATCACGGGTAGCTTGCCAGGCTCTGCCGTGGGGGCGAGATACTCTCGGTAGCTTGCCGGGCTCTCCGAGAGGGATGGAGGAATCAAACTCGGGTTGGCCATGTTGGCTGCTTGTAAGGCAAATGCCCTACAGCTGTGCTGTCGCTCCAGCTGTATTAATCAAAACAGTGTGTAACTGGACTAAAGATAGTTTTTTGGACAATGGAATATATTGAGAGTCCAGAGACAGATTTTCAGGTATATGGACAATTAACCTTCAATAAAGAAGCAAAAAGTGTGCAGTGGAGGAATGAAAACCCCTTAAACAAATGGTATGGAGAAAACTGGATGGTTCAGAACCTTTTTAAACACCATAGCACTGTCCTCCCATTGTTCATTGATTTGCTCGAGCGGGCATCAGTAACGTCTCCATTGTGAGACTTGTTGTTACTGTTGTTACTGTTTTTGGCATATCTAATATGTCATGGGTAGCTTGCCAGGCTTTGCCATGCGGGCATAATACTCTCGGTAGCTTGTCAGCGTCTCAGAAAGGGGCGGAGGAATCGAACCCAGGTTGGCCTAGTGCAAGGCAAATGCTCTACCTGCTATGCTATCGCTCCGGCCCTTCTAACACCATACACCAAAATAAAATAAAGATCTTGATATCAGACCTTGATCAATAGATAACATTGAGAACATACGTAGAGCATTTCATGACAATGAATCTAGAGATACTGTCAATGATTCAAAGCCATTTGCCAAGCAAATGGAAACAAAGATAAATGAATGGGCTACATCAATCTAAGAAGCTTTTGCACCTCAAAGGAAATAAACAAAATAAGAAGACAACTCCATAGACTAGAAAAGAATATTTGCCCACTCATCTGACATAACATTATATCCAAGGTATATAAAGCACTGGTATAACTTTACAAGAAAAACTCCACCTGAAGAAGCCCCAAATTTCTATATAGAAAAGACACTCCTATGTTTACTACATTACTAATCACAGTAACCAAAATCTGTAAACAACCTAAGTGTCCAAGATCTGATGACTGGATAAAGAAACTATGGTACATTTACACAATAGACTACTACTCAGCCTTAAGAAAAGAGGGAAATCATGCAATTTTCTGTTATTGATCTGGAGAGTGTCATGCTGAGAGATCAGAAGGAGAGGGACAGAGAATGATCTCTCTCCTATGTGTGATGTAATGATAAACAGTGGAGGAATAATCAATGCTCAAAGGCAATGGAAACTGAGAACTGGTCTTCAGTAGGAAGCCTGCCATGATAGGGGGTATTGGGGGAGGACAACACTGGGATAGTGATGGAGGGAAGTGGATACTCTGGTGAAGGGTGTGGTTTTGGAATGCGTTCTGCATGAAATCTTGTATTAACACATTTGTAAACCACGAAACCCAAAATAAAATAATTAGAAAAATAAAAGCCAAAACCAAAATGAAAGTTTTTGTGTGACCTTTTGCATGACCATGACTTTTCTAAGTTGCCAAACTTTGGTGTGTGAGCAAAATTTCAAATTCTGGTTCTAATTAAGTAGTGGTTAACATATCTCAAGTCACCACCCAATGGAAATAACCTGTGCAAATGACACACAGATGCAAAATGTGAGTTTTATAGTTTTATAGATTTCGGAGTTGGAGATGAACTCGCCACTAAGTGCATCTCTCGCTTAAGTGATGGTCTCGCCAATATAAGGTAATTCCAGAATGAAATGAACAGCTTCTACACATTCTTTACATATGATGTCCCTCCTAGACAATTTCAAAGTGGTGTTGGTGGGAAGGAAGCATGTTGACCCCAAGGGTGTACCACCCCAACTGAAAAAGCAAGATGTATAAAGATCTAGACAAGTTGTACTGAAAAGATGGAGAAAACTGCCAATAGAGGACAGAATGCTACTACAGCGTATACTAGCACTTGCCTTGTACATCGTTTCAATCCTGGTACCACATATGGTCTCCCGAGCCCCACCAGGGGGGTGAAGGAGGGATCCTTGAGCTAGAAGTAAGCTTTGAGCATTGCTAGGTGTGACCCAAAAACATAAAGAAAACCTACAATAAAGCTGAATTCATTGAAACAGGAAAGAGCATTGAGTTGCCAGGGCTAGGAGGTAGGGAAATGGAGAAATATTAATCAAAATTCACAAATTTCCAGATACAAATAGGTACTGTGAAATTAATATGCTTTCTTGAACGGACTATGCGTTAAACCGCGCCATCATGCCTGCCCGGAGGGGAAAGGGTGTTGCCCCATTCGCCCTCTCCTCTCTGGAAAGAAAGATGGTGGCTGCATGGGAGCCTTGTGGACAGCAGGTATGAGCTGGGGGTCGGGGGCGACAAAAACCTCATGGGAAGGGGGGGCGTTCGGCCCGTCCTTCACGCCCTACCGAGGTCACCAGTTGCCTCCCATGAGTGACTCTCCGGCACGGCCACGACTCCAGAGCACAGAAACCAATCTCTTAGTTATCTGACTTTTAGTAGAAATACTTCCAGGGTTAATAAGTAAAATAGCAGAAATTCAAAACCAACATTTAATTCTTGAACCCAGCTGTAGAAAGCAAATCATTTCACAACGCTTTTTCAGCATGTCTGATTTGGGGGGGGGGTATAAAATCTAAATAATAATGGTGTATCTTTTATCGAAACAATGAATCTAGTCAAAGTAGATAGAGTGTTAACTAGAACTCATCTGCCTCACAGGAATTGGGAGGAGTGGGAGTTGGGGTTCTATTGGAGTTCGTGGTAAAAAATAAGTATTGGTAAAGGGAAATGTGTTTGATATTTACATGACTGAGACCTAAACCTGAAAGCTCTGTAACTTTCCCCACAGTGATTCAATAAATAAATAAATTATTAAAAAAAAGAAATTAATATGCTTTCTGGTGAATAAATTTAATAATATTATAGGGGAGAGAGCAAGAGCAAATACAAGTGGCTGTATTTGAATGTAAAGTATTCGATACTCGGCACTGGATCCCTGGTACCACACAGCAGCCTGAATACCACTGAGATGGCCCTGTTTAGAAACCCAGTGATACTATATTATATACTTGAACGTTATTAAAAAATTAGATATTAAATGTTTACACCACACACCCCCAAAAACTGTGGTTGGTTAGTGCTATGGTGGTAACTGTTTTGTAACACATGGGCATATTAAATAAACAAAGTATACATCTTAAAATTATACCACATTCTATGTTAATTACATCTCAATAAAATAGGGAGGGGGGAATCTGCCAAAAATAACTGACCACTCAAAGTATCATTAGATAAACTCATCATTCTCCTTTGAGGACAGAGAGCCATGGTTTGTGTGGTCTTAAGTTGATTCAATTTGGAGAGTTCTTTAGGAATATGAATCCAGAGAGCCAGAGTGATACACACAGTTGGTATGGCTCTTACCTTGCATATGCCTGACCTGACTGCCAGGAGTGGTTCTTCAGCGTAGCCAGAAGTCAGCCCTCCAGTACTGCCTGATGTGCCCCTCCCTGAAAATAATTATGAATACACACTTGTATACTAATAAGAATAATTTTTGGCTTTGGGGCCACACCTGGATGTGCTCAGGGCTTACTCCTGGTTCTGTACTCAGGGATCACTCCTGATAGGTTCAGGGAACAAGTAGGGGTGCTGGGAATTGAACCCAGATTGTCTAGGTGCAAGCCAAATGCCTTACCCACTGTACTGTTGCTCTGGCCCCCTCCTTTCTTAATGAACTAGTCAAATAGCAAATTCATTAACTTCTATCAGTTTGCAATGGAAAGACCGATGATTATTATTCAATCCTCAAGATTTCACAGCAGGGAGGTCATTATGGATCTCACATACTACCTGCATCCCACATACAGGATGATTGTGGTACACAGTTCCCGGGATGGCAGCCATCAATTCCTTCCCTGGTACTCTTGAACCACTTGTGATTGGGATATTTTCTCTCAGGATTCAGCTACCATGTTGTGGAGCTGAAACCATGTAGAAAGGCCACATCTGCCATCCTCAGTTACCTTCTCAGCTGATAGATCATGTAAACTGCTAGCCATGTGTGTAGGCATTTTGGACTTCCAGCCCATCAAATCCTTAGATGACTAAACTGACCTTCGCTTGTGACCACTGAGTCATGAAGTCTATCCATGATGGACTCCAAGGGAGAATTACCCAGCTGCACCCAGTTAACCCACAGAGTGATGAATGTCATAATAATAAATATTCTGTTAAGCCTCAAAGTTTAGGGGTGGTTTATTTTGTATTCAACAAAGGAACAAAGGCTTTCTCTTAAGATAGGATTGGGACAGGAGACATAAGGCCTCTGGAATTTCTCCCTTGTCCTTGCTTGCTTCCTTCATTCCTGTCTTCCAGCACATAAAAACCTAAGAAGACCTCCACACCCCCAAATGCCTGTGTGGGGGGGGGGGGGGCGCAAAGAATAAATGAATGCTCATAGGTACTCATTCAAAATGCTTAATTTGGGGGATGAAGGAGTTGTCCATTTTGGCCTTTCAATATAAATCTAAATGGTTTTTAGGTTAACCTTATACAAGTTCTTTTCTATTCTCTTTCTGGAGGGATTTGGGCCCACACTTGGTGGTGCTCAGAAGTTCTCAGGGTGCCCAGAATCAAAGAGGGGTCGGCTGCATGTAAAGCAAGAGCTTTACCTGCTGTACAATCTCTGGGCCACAACTTATTTTCTTACCAGACTCCTGTGTCTATTTTTTTTAAAGGGCTCCGAAATGCCAAAAAAACAAAAATTGTAAGACATTTTTTCTTTCCAGAATCCAGTAAGCAACAACTTTCCTTTCTCAGAGGTTAGAAAGCAAAATTCATTTTCATTTTTTTTTAAATTCTCTCTCTTCCATTCCTAAAATGAATTGGTGGGCAGTTCTTTTCTTACTTTTTATGGACACGTGTCTCAGCTGGGTTTCCTTTTAAGTTTCACAGTCCTCACTGCCAGTTTCCATTCTCCAGAGCCTGGCTGTCTGCCTCTCCTGCCTTTCCCTGTGCTGAAACTCCCACCGCAACGTTTATCATGCCTTGCCCCTTGCTTCAGCTTTTCTCTGCTTCCTTGGGTCGAGTTCAAAGCCCTTCATAATAATTAGATCTTTTATAGCTAACAGCCCTCCAAGCTAATCTTTCAAACTCTGTAACCCCATAAAGCAAATTCTATTTCACACCATTCCTTCTTTTTTCCCTCATCCTACTCATCTTGTCCTTCTTCATATTATATAGTTCTCCTTCCCACCTCTGAGTGCCCCTCGCCTCTCAGGAAGCAGGAATCACAGGGTTTGGGACTGATTCTTCTTTGGCGAGTTTCACCTTCTAGCTGGCCAAAACTTCAAATTCCTTGAGAACATGTTCCCCAGTGTTCTACTCAATAAACACGACTGGACTCATGATCCCTATGTAAAGAGCCAGTGAAGTTTTGTGGTTTTGATGGACTAGGAAGAGAAGCCAGCAGCAAATATTTATGATGCCTCTGTGCTAAGTATTTTGTATATGTGGCTGAATCTGTTCCTTGGGTGCCCTTCCCTATAACAACTGTATTTTTCTTTTTTTGAAAATGCTGAAGAAAATGAGACAACTTTCTTAAGGTCACCCAGCTAGTAACTGAAGGGAAAGAGCTTGGAGTCAAAACTGATAATCAGTCTTGACAGAGTTTCTTCCTTTCTGTTTTCCTTCTTTTTATTTTATTTTATTTTATTTTATTTTTGGCTTTTTGGGTCACACCTGATGAGGCTCCAGGGTTACTCCTGGCTCTGCACTCAGGAAATACTTCTGGTGGTGCTCAGGAAATCATATGGGATGCTGGGGGTTGAACCTGGGTCTGCTGTGTGCAAGGCAATGTCCTACCCCCTGTACTATCACTCAAGCCCCTTGACAAAGTTTCTAACCACTACATCACACTTTTGAGGGGTCCAGAGATTTTAAAAATGATTTTGCTGGGCCGGAGCAATAGTACAGCAGGTAGGGTGTTTGCATTGCATGCGGCTGACCTGGTTCAATCCCCAGCATCCCACATGGTCCCCGAGCACTTCCAGGAGTAATTCCTAAATGCAGAGCCAGGAGTAATCCCTGACTGCCACTGGGTATGACCCCCTCTCCCCCCAAAAAAAGATTTTGCTCTTGTTACTCTTTGTTTCGGGATATAATACCTGATTATATGTGCTGCCTACTCCTGGATTAGTGCTTGGGATGCCATGCGGTGCCAGGGATCAAACTCAGGGCTCTCACATGCAAAGCATGTACTCCAGTCCTTTGAGCCATGTCCTTGATTTAAACATTTTTTTTTCTCTTTACCATGCATAAGTAAACACTATCTTAGGAAACTTTCTTCCAAACTTATACATCCCTATCTGTGTGTTTACACATGAGCATATTGTGTTCCTGCTTAGGGTCATGCTCTTTGTATAAATAATCACATTCTATTTCCCTGATGTAGTTTGTCCATTCCTGCTTGTCAAACGTCCAGTTAGTTTGTTGTGAATTGACCAGCCTTGCAGAGAGAATGTATGCAATTAAAATGCCTTTTTTACCCCTCTAAAATGAGGGTTTTGCTTTGGGGCCTGAGAAGCTACCAAGAACCAGAAGACAGTAAATGTTGAGAAGTCAACATGAACCCTTAACTATTTCCCATGCTGTCCAAGGAGACAGCAGGGGGATCACAAACAAAATAGTCAGTCTCTGCTAATATGAAAGTGAGGACTAAGAATCCCTGTGGGTGAAGCCTTCCAGAAGCCGGTGGGGAACGAAGGGCAGTGTTCACTGAACCTGCTGTTCTAGGCACCAGGATCTGTCCCAGCAGCTCACAGACCTTCTCATCTGCCTTGCCCAGCACCCTGTGTGCCAATGGCGCTGCACCCATCACAGACAGGGGAATGGCAGGGTAAACTAACCTGGGGCTGGGGCTGGAATTCGGATCCCAGTGTAGAAGATTCCAGTGTTTTCCTTCTTGTTGTTGCTATTGCTACAGTCTTGGGGCCACACCTGATGGTGCTGAGGGGGGTCATCCGGTACCAGGGACTCACACACATGAGGCCTCTGCCCTGCCGCTGAGCTTTACCCCTGGCCCTAACAGAAAAGAAGTCTTTATAGAGAAGGGACCAGTATGGTAAGAATAATTGTAAATGATCATTTTGAACAGGAACTGAGTGTTGAAAGTAGGTAAAGAGATATACCTGATAATCTTTCAGTATCTGTATTGCGAATCATAAGGCCCAAAAGGAGAGAAAGAGAGAGAGAGAGAGAGAGAGAGAGAGAGAGAGAGAGAGAGAGAGAGAGAGAGAGAGAGCCTGTCAGAGGCAGGGGTATAGGGAAACTTGAGACATTGTACACTGGTGAAGGGATGGGTATTGGAATATTATATGACTGAAACCCAATCAACAACCTTGTAATTGTGTGTCTCACTATGATTCCATTAAAACAAATAAATAAATAAAAAGACTTTTCAGATGAAATAACCAGTAATACCTCTGTAAAGAAAAAGAGAGAGCTTGAGCGTTTGTGAGTTAGGCAAAATCCCTGGCCGAGACAAATCTTTACCCCCAAGAAAACTAACACCGAGAGGAAACTGGGTCCTGAGGGTTCCGTCTGGCAGGGAGGAACAAAGATGAGTGAAGGGGCAGGGAACACTTCCAATGCCCCTTCTCCACCCCTGCCTGCCTTGCTCTTCCAAGTGTTCAAAGGAGGCCAAAGGCAGCAGTGGCCTTGTGCAGAGGCCCGTGAGACAGTGGCAGCTGCAGAGATCCTAGGAGGAAGGGCCTGTGGTAGGCCAGGACCGGCTAGAGCAGGGAACATCCAGAGGTGAGACAGCAGGCGGGCCTGCTGCGAGCACTTCCACATGGACTCGTGGCAGGGAGAAACCTCCTGGAAAAGCAGACGAGGAGCGTCTGGGTGCCAGAGCTGCTGAAACCACGAATCCTTTTCTTCTCCGCTTGAGCTCATCCAAGAGGGCATGAAACAGGGTCACTGTGAGGAGCTTCCTTGGGCTGGGCTGGCTGGTGTGTCCCCTCCTGTGGAGAGGGGCTGTGTCGGAGGCAGCTCCACAGGCAGTGGGGCGCTGGGGTGGGGACCCCAACTCGCACAGGCTCCTCTCACGCTCCACCAACAGGCTATGCTTGGCTGGAGGGGGCCTCGCGTGGAATTTAGTTCTTGGCTAAAAATCCCCGCCTCAGACCTCGGAAGACGTGCGGGAGGTTCAGGGAACCTGGCGGCTGAGCTTGGGGTTTGGCAAACTCCAGATTTTTCCAGCGCCTGGTGTTCAGTGAAACTGAAAATGCTTTTTGGCTAGAAACCTTTCTCTGATTTGTAAACCCGTGTGTGTGTGTGTGTGTGTGTGTTTGTGTGTGTGTGTGTGTGTGTTTTAAACATAAATTGGATCCACATGTTTCTGATTTATTTTTATTTAACTCATCAAATTGAATTAGAAGCTACAATGATGAATGGGGAACAATGTTGATTTCCAAGAAGATTTTTGAGCTCTTTTTCTTGGAACTTAATCACATTTCTCCCCGCTACCCATGACCGTTGAAACTACCAGACGGTGCTGGGTTTGAAATTTAGAATCCAAATGTGAAGTAAAGATCCCTACTTGGGAAGGATGCAGCATTGAAGGGGATGTTCTTAGGAAGTCCCAGTTAGAAAGGGGCTGGCTAAGATGACTAGACACTTGACATAAAGCTTCAGGGTTACCCACAGATATCTTTAAGCAGCTTTTTTTCTGGCGAAGGACCTTCTCATCACCCAGGGAAAAGGCATCTCTACTTTAATGGCTAAGGTTTCGAATGGTCCCCTGGGCCCACCTTTCTTCTGCAGTCTTCCATAGGAACTGATTCAATTGCTCCTTCTCTTCCCTCTAACCTATCCTCCCCCAACTCAGCTCTGTGGAAGTACTCCATCTGGAATCATTTAGAACAGACAAGAATCTCAGTCTCGTGCAAAGAAATTTTGCGATCTACACTATATACCCATTAAGCTAAATTACAGGAACAATATCTTTCTTTTGCATAGTGTTGCCTGGGTTAGGCTGGCAAAAACCAGTCTTTGCTCCTTCTACCACACTGTCATTTTTCTACCGCTCCAGCTGCATACAGGCATGTTCTGCCACTGAGTTCCCTGGAATAAAGGGATTCCTCAGATCCCCTTGATCCCTAATTCAGGGGGCTGCTTGGTCACCATCCAAAGGAATTGGCTTCAACCAAGCTTTTCACTCAGCCAGATGGAATTAGAAAGAGCTGGGTACAAATAACCACCATGCTACTTCACAAAGGCATAATTTTGGGGGAAATGACTTCATTTCCCTGTATCCCATTTTCCCAGTCTATAAAAATGGATCTAACAACTAACAACATTCCCCTTCACAGAGTTACCATGACTTTTAAGTGGGATGTTGTGTGTTTAAAAACCAAAACAGGGGCTGGAGCAATAGCATAGCAGGTTGGGTGTTTGCCTTGCATGCAGCACACCCGAGTTCGATTCCCAGCATCCTATATGGTCCCCTGAGCACCGCCAGGAACGATTCCTGAGTGCATGAGCCAGGAGTAATGCCTCTGCATCACCGGGTATGACCCAAAAAGCAAAACTAAAATAAGCCACACATGCTAGGGGAAAAGGCAGCTCAGATAGAGAAAGGAGCACCAAGTAAAGGGTGTTGGGAGGATCCTCCCAGGATGAGATGCATGCTGAAAGTAGATTATAGACCGAACATGATTGCCACTCAATGCCTCTTTTGCAAACCACAGTACCCAAAAGGAGAGAACCAAAGGGAATGCCCTGCCACAGGGGTGGGGTGAGATGGGCGGACTGGGGGTGGGAGGGATACTGGGAGCATTGGAGGTGGAGAATGGGCACTGGTGGAGGAATGGGTACTCGATCATTGTATAACTGAAACCCAAGCACAAAAATTTGTAAGTCTACAACTGTACCTCATGGTGTTTCACTAATAAAAATTAAAAAATAAAATAAAATTTAAAAAACCGTATTGGAGCTAGAGAGGTGGTACAGGGGTGCCTGTCTTGCACACAGTCAACACTGGTCGAATCCTCAGTACTACATATGGTCCTGAGAGCACCACCACTAGGAATGATCCTCTTCCCAGCTCCACCCCTTCAGGTACAAAGCCATGTGGCTAAGTATCCCCCCTACCTCGGAAAAATACCCCATATTATTTAGTTAATTTGTTGTTACTTTTTATTTAGAAAAAAATACTCTACACTTTCTATAGTTCATTTGACTCTGCTCTTTTCTGAGAGCACTCAAATTGTCCTGAGGATGCTGGATTCCTTCAAAATCTTCTCCAAACCTCACCAATCCCAAAACCACAAATCCACTACCCTGAAAAAGCATTCCCACCAGAGAGGTGACATGAAGATTCTATTCAGCTGACAGGAATATGTATTATTCTTTATGTGTCTCCCACTCAGGCCGAAGTCTTAAACCCAGAGTCTCTCCTTGTGATCAACAGAGGCAAGGGATGGAAAATCACCCTGTAATGAGACCCTTCTCTCCAGACCAAACTGAACTGCTGTTCACGTGATTCCAAAAGTATAGATGTGTGGGCTAGATTGAGAGTATAGAAGGCAGGGGCTGGACTTGCATGCCGCCAAGCCAGGGTCTATCCCTAGCACCCCATATGGTCACCAGGAGTGATCCTCAAGTGCAGAGCTAGGAGTACGTCCAAAGCATCACTGGGTATGACCCCCAAACAAACAAACAAACAAAACCAATAAAAGTATAGTGTGTGTGAGAGAAAGAGTGAGAGAGAGAGAGAGAGAGAGAGAGAGAGAGAGAGAGGTGAGTGAGATTTCTCTTTGCTTTAAGGAGCACAATGGAAGGGCCAGAGCAATAGTACAGTGGGTAGGGTGTTTGCTTTGCATGTGGCTGACCCGGGTTTGATCCCCGGCATCCTATATGGTCCTCCAAGCACCACCAGGAGTATTTTCTGAGTGCAGAGCCAGAAGCAACCCCTGAACCTCAGCATTGCTGGGTGTGACCCAAAAAGGAAAAGGAAAAAAAAGAGGCACAATGGATATAAAAATAGAAAACAACAAAAAAGTGGAAGAACAAAAAAGCAGCACAGTGGTTAGCTGGTATTTCCTGAGACCCTCAGGCAAGCAAAAAGGGGATGACCCCACTGAGAACTTTTGGAAAATACTTCTCTTTCAAGACTGGGGTAAAGGGAAGTAGAGACATCTGTGAGTCCAGTCTGTCTTCCTTCCTTCCTTCCTTCCTTCCTTCCTTCCTTCCTTCCTTCCTTCCTTCCTTCCTTCCTTCCTCTCTTTCTCTCCCTCCCTCCCTCCCTCCCTCCCTCCCTCCCTTCCTAATAAAAGCTATGGTCCTCCTGTTAAGCAGAACTGCTCTGAGGACTCAGCAAGAGAAACTGCAGGATGAACAGTAGTGATTGTTTCCCACGAGCCGACCTCACATAACATCTTGGAAGATATTAGGATATGCGTATTGTGCCTGATATTTTCTAGTTAATTCCCTCTCCATGGCCTCTTAATTTTCTGTTTGCATGTAGTCCAGCTACCTGCTTCAGGGATTCTAAAGCACCCTGAGGAGATGCCCTTGCTTGGGGCCCTCCGGAAAGGAGACCCTTGGGTGCCTGACTGAACCCAGACATGATGGTGCAGGTAGGGACCACAGCCGGAAGGTCATGTAACAGACTGAGTGGTCACTGGCAGCCAGTCTCAGCCGGGCCAGTCACTTTTTCTCGCACAGCGGTAGGGCGTTTGCCTTGCACGCAGCCAACATGGCCGACCCGAGTTCGATTCCTCCGCCCCTCTCGGAGAGCCCGGCAAGCTACCGAGAGTATCTCGCCCGCACGGCAGAGCCTGGCAAGCTCCCCATGACTTTTTCTCTAGTCATCTGAAATGGGCAGAGTAAGAAGCTAAGCTGGCTGGTCACCAAGACAAGAAACGTGGCCGCCCACATTCACTGCAGTGGAAAGGACAGATGGAAGTGACAGACTCTTGCTGTGAAGGCTCTCCCAGGCTGCCTGGATTCCAGAATCACCCTTCAAGAGAGCCTGGCTCTTCCAGGTGGACATGAAAGACATCTATTTCAACATCATTAAAAGAAACATCTCCAGGGGCCAGAGAGATGATACAGTGGGTAGGGCACTTACCTTGCATGTACAGTCAGAATCAGAGTGCTGGGTTCAATCCAGTACCAGTGGGTAGGATGCTTGCCTTGCATGAGCAATCAGAATAAGAGTGCTGGGGCTCAATCTCCAGCATTCTATGGTCCCTGCCAGGAGTGATACCTGAGTAGGGAACCAGGAGTAATACCTCACGACTACCAGGTATGGCCCAAAGACAAACAACAAACAAACAAAAAAAAAAAAAAAAAAAAAGGAAAGAAAAAGAAAGAAAGGAAAAAAAACCTCTTTTGCTTTGTTCTTCGGCAGGCTAGGTTGCTGTTTTGTCCAACCAAAGGAGCCTTCATGAAGACAGCACTGAGCCCGGGGAGCCCACAGATACGGAACTAAGTACCCTGGGCACTATCAAGATGGGGCCCGCAGGCAGACGGCCCTCCACCTCCATTCACCCTGCTCTCTCCACTGCAGAAAAGGCACAGCTCTGCTCCCCCAACCTCTACTGCTTGTAGCTAGGAGAGGTCAGGATGCAAATGAGGACCTGCTGGGACAGAGAGGTGGCCCTGTTCCTCCAGTCCTGCATAAACATGCTATGCTTGGAGCTGTGACCACCACCTTGGATCTGTGAAGGAAGCATCTGAGAAGCAGAGGTGTCAGCCCTGGCACAGAACAGGTGGCTACCCCAACAGGAGCACCCCCTAAATCTAGCCTCCATTTTGGGGGGGGGTCACATCTGGCAATGCACAGGGCTCTGCATTCAGGAATTACTGCTCATGATGCTCAGGGGACCATATGTTATGCTAGGAATTGAACCCGGGTGGGTCACGTGCAAGGCAAACACCCTACCCGCTGTGCTACTGCTCCAGCCCCTAGCCTCCATGTTTAAGTGGAAAAAAAAAAAAGATCCTTACCCACTATAAGGGTAATCTTTCACTTCGAAGCAAACTCTTTTCCAAATGAGATGCCCTAAATAGAACTTATTATTTCGGGTATAAGAATACATGACTTGGTTGTTTCCGGGCCAGGGTGGGACTGAGAGGTGCTGGGGGACATACCCAGTGGTGGGACACCCAAGACCTCCCTGATGCAAGGCAAGTACTCGAGCATGCTGTGTCACTTACCAGGTCTCAAAGAGAATTTTGCTTTGTTCTGGTTTGGGGGGGCACATCTAACAGTGCCTGGGGGACCAAACAGTGCTGGGGTTTGAACTGAGATCTCCCATATGCAAAGCCTGTATGTGGGCTATAAACTTTATAGCTCTTAGAACTATCTCCTCAGCCCTGAAACAGGTCTTTTGCGGGGGAGTTGTTGGGCCACCCTGGTTGTTTTCAGGGCTTACTACTCTTGGCTCTGTGATCAGGGATCATACTTGGAAGGGATCAGGGGAACATATCGGATGCTGGGAATTGAACCCAGGTCAGCTGTGTGCAAGGCACACACCTTAGTACACCTTACCTGCTGTACTATCTCTCTGGCCCTACAAAACAGAGCTTTTCAAACCAAAATATGTGACTAAGTTGTTTCTTGATTAACTTCTCTAAACTTCAGCTGAATGACCACAACTTTCTAGGTAACTGAAATCTACTGAGGTGATAAACTATGTACAGGAACAACTATGCTGAAGGGAAGAAAACCAAAATAGCATCTGAGGCAGCTGCCCCAGGGCAGAGAAGAGGAGCCCTGAGGAGAGAGGAAATCAGGGAGGTTGCCCCGGTTGAAGTATTTCAGTTAAATCCTAGAGTAAAAAAAAAGAAATCTGGATGTTTGGAGGAGGGAAGAGCATTTGTGGCAGGAAGGAAAGGTTAGAGCAAATATAGGAAACTCAAGGTCGTGTACAGGAAATAACAAGTTCATTCTAGTTCATTCTAGCTGGTGCAAGGGATTTAAGGTCAGATGGTGAAATCAGATGAAAGAATAACAAGACTTGAAGGCCAAGCAAGAGTGTCTGAGCTTTATCCTCCAAGCCCTGCTGTGCTGTTTAAGACAGGAGCAGTCAGAATCACAGTACTTGTTTAGAAAAGTGTGTCACATGTGAACATACGGTGTGGAGCAAGGTACCAGGGAATGCTAGGAGAGGCCACACAGTGCTCAAGCAGGTGATGTGTGGAGGAACCAGGGCTGTCCAAGTGAGAATCAAGGAGGGAAAAGAAACAGGCAAGAGAGACACTGCAGAAGGACACGTGATGTAAGTGGGCTATCGTCTGGCTCTGGCCTATATAAGTCACAAGCAGAAAATACTGTCATTTGATCACTTGACATCCTGTTAATCATTGACCTGCTTGAGTGGGCACCAGTAACATCTCCATTCATCCCTGCCACGTGCTAGTGTAGCCCAATGGCGTCTGCTCATTCTAGGAACACGAACAGCCTCAAACCGATGTTTCAGGGTCTTGATGAAGAAGTCTGACCATCTCATAGGTGGGCGGCTACGCGATCTTTTGGTTGTGGAATCCAGTTGGTAATGGCTCTAGTCCAACGATCATCTCCAAATCTCATTACGTGTCTAGCCCATCTGATTTTTGATGCCTTGGCAAATGAGACAGCGTCCCTGAATATTTACCATCGACGGAGGTTGGAACTCTGAATTCTTTCTCTCATTTGAGTGAAGTGGTGATACTCTAAGCATAGCTCTTTCAATTCCTCTTTGGGAGACCCAAATAGTGAATAGCGTTCTCATCCTGTTTTCATAGGGCCCAGGTCTCTGAGGCGTATGTTAATGCAGGAAGAACAGTGGAATCAAAGAGATGTGCTCGGAGCTGGAGATTCTTTGTTCTCTTTGCAATTTCTTCAATGCTCTTGAAGGCATTACAAGCTGCTCTCTTCCTCCTGCACAACTCAGGTGCTAGGTCATTTGTCATGTTGACTTCTTGACCTAAGTACTCATAACTGTTGCATTCGGAGATGGTCGTTCCGTTGAGAGCGAATGGAACGTCAGGAATGAGACCCTTTCTCATAAATGTTGTCTTCGTGAAATTCAGCTGTAGTACAATCTTTCCACACTCCTGGTCGAAGTTGGCCAGCATTTGTGCTGCTTGGCTGATGTTTGGTGTTTGGTGTTATTAGAATGATGTCATCAGCGAAGGGGAGGTGGCGTAGTTGACGACCATCTATCTTCACTCCCATTCCTTCCCATTCCAGTCATTGCATGACGTTTTCGAGGGCACTGAAGAGTTTTGGTGAAATGGTATCACCCTGCTGAACCCCTCTCTTGATGTCAATGATTACCTTCCTGTAGAATGGTGAGATCCTGGAAGTGAATTCGTAATACAGAGGATCCTGATGTCCTGATGTATTGAATTTGAACACCCTGTTTGGCTAGGGCCTCGATGACTGATTCAGTTTCAACAGAATCAAAGGCCTTCTTTAAATCAATGTATATTAGACAGAGTGGCATCTTGAACTCCCGAGAAACCTCAATGAGCTTGGTTATGGTGTGGATATGGTCGACTGTGCTTACTCCTTTTCGGAAACCAGCTTGCTCGCATGGTTGTCCTTCATCTAGTGTTCTGCCAATCCTATTCAGGATGTCTCAAGTCAACAGCTTGTAGATGACAGGCAATAGGCAGATTGGGCGATAGTTGCCAATGTTGTGGATGTTTCCCTTTTCCCTTTTTGTAAAACCTGCTGATTTTCCATTGGGACAGAACCCTGCTTTCAGACAGGTAGCGTGTGAAGAGCCGAGCCAGTGTATTGATGAGTACTGACAGCAGGCTCTTCAGGTGTTCGGGTCTGATCTTGCTGGGTTGGGTGCTGTTCACTTCTTTACCGACGAAATGGCGTGTCAAATTTTGGAAGGGAGAACACTGGGGACAACATATCCATCCTGCGGAATTTGGTATGTGGGCAGGTGGACATGGCTATCGAAGAGATCCAAGTAGAAGTCATGGATAATCTCCATTGCCCTACTGGAAGATGTGATTTGTGATAGACCCATCAGGATGTCGGAGGGCAGTCATCTTGGTCTTGTAGTTTGCGAAGGATAGACGGGCATTACCAATGCTTTCCCCAGCTTCTGCTGCATCTGCCAGTGCTGCTGCTCTTCTCTCTTTGAGGTCTTCCCTTATTGCTTCTCTGCACTGCGTTGCGAGCTCAGATGTTTGCCTGTGGTTGCCTGAGGTTTGCGCCAAGTCACATTGGCGAATGAGCTCAAGAGTTTTCGAAGACAGGCCTCTTTTTGTGGCTATCTCTTTTGGCATTCCTCGCACAATCATGGAGGTGCTGAACCAGCTGACTGTATTCCTCATCAATGTTGTCAATGATGGCATCTTCCCATGTTGCCGTAATAGTGCCAAAGAGCTCCCAGTTGGTGGTCGTTCTGGGAGTTCTCTTTTTAAACTTTGCAGCTTTTTCTCCCCACTCTGTGAAGTAGAATTTTGCACGAAGGAGACGGTGGTCTGATCCTGTTCGGAATTTTGAGACAACAGCGACATCAGTCAGGCAAAACCGATGATTGAATATGATGGTCAATTTCATTGTGGAACCGTCCACCGGGAGACTCTTATGTCCAACGTTTAGATTCGGCCTTCTGGAATTGTGAATTACCATGGATGGTCTTGGTCGACATGATGAACTCAGACAGTCTCTCACCCTGTTTGTTCCATTCTAGGCCATGGGTCCCGACGTGGAGTTCTTCGGCTGACCTTCTCGGTCCTATCTTGGGATTAAAATCACCGACAATGATCTTGTAGAAGATGTGGTTTTCTTTACAGAACTTCTCCAGCTCTATGTAAAACTTCTCAATTTCTCCTTCATCATAATTGGACATTGGTGCGTAGACAACAAAGATAGAAACTGCTGGCAGTGAGCCACATCTATTCAAGTGTAATTGTCCGATTCGGGTTGTTAGGCATTTGAATGAATCTATGTTTATGGTCAAGTTCATGTTGACAAGGACAGCGACACCACTGACTACCTCCACTACCCAGCCGCGACCACACTCCAGGACGCTTTCCGGACATTCGGGCCGAGACTCACGCAGGAGTGAAGCCCCACAGAACCAGGGAAGGGGAACTCTGTGACCTTGGACTCCAGGCTCAACGGACCCGGGAACAGAGATCCTCTGCCTGCTCCCAGCAGCCCAGCAGCCCTCCATTACCTCCACTACCCAGCCGCCGCCACATTCCAGGACGCTTTTTGGACTGCAAAGCAGCCACGCGACATATAATAAAACACTTAATACAAGATTACCCCACCATATTTAATGGGGTTCAAATATGGTTTGAACCATGGGAACACCTGCAAGGATGATTAGAGGCCGCCCTAAAAGCCTCTATCCCCCTCAGAGAGCCTGGCAGACTACTGAGAGTGTCCCGCCCACACAGCAGAGCCTGGCAAGCTATCTGTGGTGTATTCGATATGCCAAATCAGTAAAAACAATGGGTCTCGTTCCTCTGGCCTTTAAAGAGCCACCAATACGGCAGCATTAAGAAGCATGAGGAACGAAAGGCTGATAAAATCTCTGGGCCTAACTAGGCTACCAAAACGAAGAAGGACAAAATGACTGTCTGTACTTTCAACGCACGTGCGCTGGCATCAGATACATCCATCGAGGACCTGATGCTGCAAGCACAAAAGATCAAGTACAACATCATTGGTCTGACCGACACGAAAAGGCATCAATCACATCATGCCGTTTTTGACACTGGGGAAGAACTCTTCCTCAGAAAATACTGTATTGAACAAAATATACGCAAAACCTCAGGGGGTACCTCAGGCGCTGAAGACAGGAATGGTTTTATGTAGATGTTGGAATCGTGCACTTTCAGGTCATGGTCCCCGAGACCTCTGGTCACTCCGATAGTTGCCATTACTCGGGCCTAGGAAGAATAAGGGTGGTCAGCAACACACAGACACAGAGATCCCATTCCCACCCCAACAGAGCCATATGCTGGGAGAAAGATATAAGTTCGAGTTCTTCCTGCTTTTCTATGTCTCCTGCTAATGCTGTTACTATAAAGTGTCCATCAGAGCCATATACTTGAGGAGTGACTTTTGTACTAATTGGCTGAATTTAGTGGGTTACTGTAGTCTTCCTTCAGTTTTGCTTTTTTTGGAGACTGGAGGAAAGAACGCCCAATAAAATAAATGCGATATATGTGTGCTGTCTAAAGCTAAGGGAACCAGTTCAAACAAAATCTATTAGGATCCATTCATCCACCCATCCACCCATCCATCCACCCACCCATCCATCCATCCATCCATCCATCCATCCATCCATCCATCCATCCATCCACTCATCCACCCACCCATCCATCATTCCATCCATCCATCTGCTCTTTAAGTATTTATCAAATACCAGCTCTAACTCTTGTTCTGTGATATGCACTAGTAAAAGATGTAAAAAAATCAGGCAGCTCCCAACCTCCCAAGACTCATCTATTATGCTTTATGAGTGGCGAAAATAAACTGTTAGCGACTTTGTAACCTATGCTGCTAACATCTCCATAAATTCCCTCAGAGTAGAAAAGAACAAAATGTCACTGTAACTACAGGGAGACCCCAGAGATGAGATCTGACCTCACAAATGCTTTCTCTAAACTGCCAAATGTTTTAAAGAAGCAATAATGCTTTCTAAAGCAATTTTATTGCCTCATAGTCAGCTTAAATTATTGCCAGGACTATGAAGAATTAGGCCCTATGGGTTTATGTGAGGACACCATGCTTGGGGGTAGAAGGTCTTTCCCCACACAGAAGAACTTGGTAAGAAAAATAAGAGGCACATAAATAGCTACTGTCACTGTCACTGTCCTCCTGTTGTTCATCGATTTTGCTCGAGCGGGCCCAGTAATGTCTCCATTGTGACAATTGTTACTGTGTTTGGCCTATCGAATAGGTCATGGGTAGCTTGCCAGGCTTTGCTGTGGGGGCGAGATACTCTTGGAGGCTTGCCTTTAGATAAAAAATATGACCAGTGGCTGCAAAGACAGTGAGCAGGTCAGGTTGTTTGTCTCATAAACCGCCATGTCTGTTTCAATCCTTGGCATCCCAGATGGTCCCCTGAGCACTGCCAGGAGTGAGCCCTGAGCATGGGGTCAGGAGTGAACCATGAGCACCACTTTATGTGGTCCCATACCCAAAACAAAACCCAAACAACCCCCACCCTGCCTCCCAAAAAACGAATTAAAAAATGATCAGGTATTAAAAGAAATGAAAACAATGGGATCTGTGACTCTGGACAAATCTGCTAAGTTTCCTGCAGCAGGTGGTACTGAATTCAGTATAGAGGATGTGCAGCATGAGGCAGCTGCACAGAGGGAGATGGTGAGCTACTTGGGGGGTGAGGAAATGGGCCTGACACTTGCATCTTCAATAATATGCCCCGCCCGGTGTCAATTCGGAAATCCGAGTCTGATTCCTAACTCTTTGCTTGGGTTGTGCTCAGGGGCTACTCTCAACCCTGTGCTCTGTGCACAGAGCTTCCTCCTGGCTGTGTTCAGGGATCATCTGGGATGCTAGAGATTGAAAGCCGGATCAGCTGTATGCAAGACAACTGCCTTACCAGTTATATTATGTCTTTCTCGCCCCCTTCTGATGAGTGTTTTGGGGAGCACCCAGTGCTGAGGACCGAACTTGAATACAAAGCATGCACTTCAGCCCTTCGAGCTTTCTGGCAGTCCACGGTAGTTGTAAAGACCAGAGTCAAAGATGGTGGCATATGGATACGTGGTGCAAAGCTTGCAACCTTCTGGCTGGCTGGGCTGTAGGAAAACCCATTCTGCTGGGCGGCGGAATGCCTCTCTGGAGCTGAGGACAGTGATTCTGGGATAAAGCTCCGAGTCCCCTGCACCCCAGCTCTCCTGTGGTGGCAGCTTCTCTAGCTTGGTAAAGCAGAGGAAAGCATTTGAGTCCAAAAGAATGGGATGTTTCAGCTAATTATGGAACTTGTGTACAGAGTGTATAGGTGTTCCCTGCACACATCCAGAGAAGCATTCGAAGAAACAAAGTGAGACATAAATGATGGTCAAAATATTCTGACACTTAGGGGCAAAGAGGAAAGCAAAAAGCCCCATAAAGGGTCTGTCCTCTAGAACTGCTGAGGTACAGTTGTAAAGATTTCTCAAGATATCACACAGCCTCTTGATTTCTTGACAGTAGTATTCAATATGCCAAACACAGTAACAGCAAGTCTCACAACGGAGACGTTACTGCTTGAGCAAACCAATGAACAACGGGAGGACAGTGCTATAGTTTCTTGAGAGCCCAGAGGGAGAGTTCCTTCCCCTCTGTACTCTCTTTTAGGCCCCCATGGTGGCTTTTAAGAAGGTCAATAGGTACAGAGACAATTTGTCAGCTGTCCATTGCAGAGCCGTTAAGTCCTAATTAATACAAACACTCAAGGAACACAAATGCTATCCTAATGCTATACTGAAATAGGGAGCTCCGTGCTCTTTTAAGTCCAGCTGCTAGGGCCAAAAAGAGATTATAGAGGTAAAGGCAGTTGTCTTGCACAAACCACACCTAATTCAATCCCAGGCACCCTATTTGGTCTGTCTTCTGAGCCCCTTAAGGAGTGATCCCTGAGTGCAGTGCCAGGAGTAAGCCCTAAACATGGCTGGGTGTGGCACAAAAACAAATAATAAACCAATCTTACTGGTGATAATGATCTTAGATATTCCTCCTAGAAGCAGAGCCTTTCCCTTCCCAGGTCATGAGTCTTAGCGAGGGATGGTGAGATGGAAGGCCACCATCTCTAGAGACAGGGCAAGTTAGTTTAAAAGAGATCAGTAATTTGTATTTCATTTCCCTCCAAGAAGTGTTTTTTTCCAGTGATATCAGTGATAACCCTCTCCCCCCCCCCCCCACACACAGAGGAGTACTGAAGTTCTATCCATGAAAGGCATTCTTCAGCTTTTCTCTGAGTCATTTTTTCCTGATAAAAGTCATCATATCCTGAAATATTCGGCTGAAGAGTCTTCCTGATGTGACCTCATTTTTCACTTCTCACTGCAGCTCTCAGCAGGAAGCCTAAATAGATTCCTGTTCAGAGGAAGGCTGCAAAGGGTTCAGGTTTGCTCTGATTGGGAAACGGCCTCTACACCCGTCTCTGCCAGGAAGCGCGGCCTCCTCCCGCCTCCTCCCACATCATGCTACATGGATCCATTTTCCTTTGCACTGGAGCGACTCAGTGTTGGATTCAGGCTGAGGCACGGAGAGGTGCTGATGGACAGCCTTAGGGATCTCAGTGGGCTCTCCATGCAGGAAACACTATAGCTTAATTTTAGCAGTAAAGGAGAACTGCATGGTGGAATGAGAGAGCATATGAAGGAGGGATGGATCTATGGCCTGCTCCGCATCACCCGACGTTAGTTGTGGGATTGCATCTGAGTTACTTCACCTCAGATCTCCAGCCAGACAGACAAGAGAATGTCTGTGAACGCGGTCGTGCTTCAACACTACAGAAAGTTCTTCAAAAGAACTATGAAGAGGACATTACTTTCATGCCATTGATTTCAGTCCCTTGTGCCCACGGCCCCTTCCCTAGCCCAGCCATTCCTTGGACATTTGAGCACAAAGGACTGAAGGATGAGGCTTGTCCTTGCAAGCAGGTGTGCAAATCCAGAGCTGCTGAGTGGTACAAAGTTGTGTTCTCTCAGTCTGGGGGAATCTGTGAGCCTACCTTTTTGCCTTCTCCATAGATTAGTGGGAATTTCAAGTCATCATCTTCAATGGTTTTATATGCCCTGTAGGAGGATAAACAGCATTAAGACAACAACAAAAGGTTTGCACTGACTCAGTGACTCACTTCCTGACACGGGCTGCCGGGCTGCCAGGTTCTTTATTTTCCCCGAGACTCCATCCATTCTTCATACCACCCAAACCCCTTTCTTATTTGTTATTCTCCTGGCAGAACTCTCTCTCTCTCTCTCTCTCTCTCTCTCTCTCTCTCTCTCTCTCTGTGTGTGTGTGTGTGTGTGCACATGCACATACATCTTTCACCAAACTGGGAAACACCAAATCTTCCTACATTCGAAGATGGAGAAATAAAGCTAGCATATTCCCAATGAGCAAGAAGGAAGGTGGGATTCTGTCCTAAGCAGTTAGTGTCTGTGGAATAATGAAGCTTCCCAATAGTGACAGGGTTCTTGTCATTACTCTGAAACTGTGAGAAATAGCAGAGCTCAGAGCTGGGTGGAGTGTGAAACTGCTCTGAGAGCCAGTTCTCACCTTCATTGATTGTTTATACCAAAGCAGCCTTGCACTGGGATGGTCAGAAAAGGAGTATTTTGGAGTCGTTTGACCTCAGTCTGATATTCAAGGTTGCCTGAAAGTACTTTGTTTCACCATAGCTTCCAATTTGTTATTTGAGACACAAGAAAGAAAAATCTGTTGATGCTTTATGGTTTATTTCACACAGGGTTGTTCAATGAGTGTCTGCTTGCATGACTAAGGCAGGAGAGCAGATGAAAGTGTCCCTTGCAATCTTACTAAGGGACTTAAAATACTAGCAAGCAGGCTGGGGATGTGACTCTGTGCTGGAATGTACACATCACACATTGATCCCTGGTATCGCAAAAACAAAACAAACCAGGCAAAGTGGGCAACTCATTTACTAGTGCAAACACCTGGACAAGGAGCTCCATCTTGACCACAAGCAGTGCTGGGGATCTGCATGCAAGGCAAGCACCTCAACCCCTGTACTATCTCTCTACCTGGCCTCAATTTCCTTATCAGTAAAGTGAGTATGATCACACAGGATGGAAAGATCCTGGTACTTAGTCAGAAGTCAATCCTTGGAAGTGATTACAAATATTTAGTCAGTAACACCTGGTACACCAGTTCTTCTTGATGTACCATGGGGAACACTGCGATCTAGTTACCAACTCGAAGGAGTATAAGAAAGACTAAGTTTCTGTTAGGTCAGGTGGTAGAAGCAAGATGCTTTTCTAAAATAATTCTCCTGGGTTGGGGAAACTGCTCAAAAGGATCGTGCTTTGCTTGGATGAAACCTGGGTTTGACCCCCAGTATCACCTGGTCATCCAAGCACTGCCAGGATGGTGGGTGGTGTGGTCCCTCCCCCTGCAAAATTCTCTTGTTCGCATTAAAACAAAAGAAAACAAAATGGCTGCAAGAAATGGCCCTTCGGTCCTGGTATCTCTTGAGGGAACTTTGGAGTGAATCTGACATCAAATGTATGGCAGGTTTTTTTTTTCCTGCTTTTTGCTTTTTGGTAACACCCGGAGATGCACAGGGGATACTCCTGACTTTGTACTCAGGAATTAATCCTGGCGGTGCTTGGGGGACCATATGGGATGCTGGGAATAGTACCTGGGTTGGTCTCGTGCAAGGTAAATGCCCTCCCCACTGTACTATCGCTCCCTGTATGGCAGCTCTTGATATACAAAGGAATGCAACCTAATTTAAAAAGAAAGCAAACCCTAAATCTATTGCAATGATAGCATCAATGTCTAAGAAGTTATTGAGATAAGTTGTTCTTTCTAGTGGGTGCAGAATCTGTGACGTTCTGGCTACAGATGTGCCTGGTTTGGCTTGAGTACTGTGCTATGGAGCTCTGGGCAAAATCCCGAAACTCTGGGAATCTTCAGACCCTCATTAATCAGAGAGGCCAGCACTGTGCTCCCTGTAGTTTGGTGAGGACAGACATGGGAGACTGGGTGTAAAATGGCTAGAAAGGCTCTGGAAGGCTCTAGTATATGCTGAGAGCTCAGCAGTGCTTGCTGCTGTGTTAACGGTGCCCAGAAGTACTCTGCGAATTTAATTTTCAAATAATTGTTCCAACAAACAAAAACCCCAAACCTCAGACAGTACCATTTTCTTCCTCCCAAGTCCACTGAATTAACAAGCAGTAGAAATAGTTCCACTTGGATGTTTTCATATTTACATGAACTATTTAAAACACTGGTGTACAAGTCATTTGGGAAAACAAATAGAGCTATTATTAGAATCCAGACTCAGCTTGAATGGGTTTGTAGACCAATAGCTCTCAACCTTGGATACATGTTTAAGGGACTCAGAAGGCTTCAAAAACAATCCTTAGTCCCAGGTCAGACCTCAGAGCTATTAAATCTGAGTTTCCAGGGATGAACACCAATGTCATTACCTCACATTTTAAGGTGGCTGTCAATCAGCCCCTATGGGGTGAAACTCTATGACTCAAGGGGAATGAGAGAAATAAATGAACTGAGAGACTCTGAAATCAGCATGTGCTGTGCTTGGGCACCTAGGAGGGCACAGATGACAGGAGGGGGACAGAGGGGACTGGACGCTATGCTCCAGTCACCGGGATCTGGATTAGAGGGAAGACAAGAGGCAGCAGAACCAGAACCAATAATGGGGAATTAGAACTCAGAAGGGACAGACAAAGTGTATGATCAACAAGCTGGAAAAGGCAGGGAGAAAGCTGTTCTCCAACTCTACTATAAGTCTAAGTAATTAGATTTTCTCAGTGTAGCAAATATTAGGAATCACAAATCTGTACTACCAGAATTCTGAAACACTCATTTGGATTGGTCACCCAAATATATCAGAACAATTGATGTGCCAATATTGCATTTTAATATAGTATATTATATATAAATTACATATAAAATATATATTATACTATATGTTACACACACACATATGTATTTTTGGCACTACCCAGGATGTTCAGTGATCATTCTTAGTGAGCGTGGGAGATCATGTGGGGTGCTGGGGATTGAACCCGGGTAGACCACGTGCAAGGAAAGTATCCGACCTGCTGGACTATTTACTGCTCCAGTCCTGACATAGTATTAAATTTTAGCTTGTTTCACATCACCTCTAGGCCATAGGCTTAGCTGGATATTTCCAACTGGTCCTTGGTGTCTATAAACTCACTCCGGGGTTGGCAAGAGAATAATGAGTTGGTAACTTGAGAGTTCAGAGAGATAAAGTATTTGGGAAGTCAGATTCAAAGAAAATATGCCAATAAAGAATGCTTATAGATAGCACATACACACAATCACACACACCACCACTATGCCCTGTGAAGAGGGGAAGAAACTGGGAAGGAAGGGAACTGAACTCAGCCTCCTCTTTGGAGCCTGGAGTTCTGAAGTCCTGATTGCACTTCTTGATGTTGTTAATGGTGGCCAAACCCAGTGATGTGTGGGGACCATGCAGTGGCTGTAATTGAAATCAAGGCATGTGTCCTAATATTTGAGTCACATTCCCTACCCTGATCAAACACACACACACACACACACACACACACACACACACACACACACACACACACACACTCACACTCATGCACCCACCAAAGAAAGATTACTCATTAGTTTCACAATAATATAACTGACCAGAGATCATATTCAAATAATTATTTGTTACAGGAAAGTAAAATAAAAACTTTAGGACATATTTTTTGGATAAATCATTTTGGGTCAATTCTTTTATGAATACTTATGAGGTCAACTGATGAAAGGATGAGACAAGGAAACAATGGAAGTCTTAAAAAGAGCTAAATTAGAGATTTCTTTAAGTTGGTAACAGTATCCTCAGAAGTTCACATTAATCTTTTCTTCTGTTCCTGGATCTGGAGAGGTAGTACAGGAGTTACTTGAATGTGCTCCCCCAACCTCCGTTTATTCCATGGCAGCACATGGTCTCCTGAACACCACCAGCAGCAACAAAGTCAGGAGTACCCCTTGAGTACAGATGGGTGTGAACCAAACCCCCCCACCAATTTTTTCCTAGTTCTATTCAATAATATTTCTCTCTTTGTCCCTTGATAGATAGATATGGATATATTGATTTTGGGCCATACCTGGCAGTGATCAGGACTTAGCCCTGGCTATTCACTCAGGGATCACTCCTTATTGTGTTTGGGGGACCATATGGGATGTTGGGGATCAAACCTGGGTAAGGCTGCATGAAACACAAGTACCCTACCTGATGTACTATCTCCCCAGTCCCTGTATTCAGGGATAATTAAATTAAATTCTAAGATAAAAAAATATATATATGAGGATATAACCTACATATTTCACAAAGGAGAAAGTTAAAAAAGATAAAAAATAAAATAAAATAGATAAAAAGAAAGATAAAAATATATATATGAGGATATGACCTACATATTTCACAAAAGGTGAAAGTTTTACTCACCTAATTAACATATTCATTAACTTATCTAATAGTAAGTAATCATTTCCTGCAATGTTGACTTTGCAAATATGAAAACACAAGACACCTCCTGGAATGAAGAATTTTAAGTACTGGAAGTGACTGAAACATTACCACATCTACTGAACCCCAAATGGAGCAGTCCCTCCTATTACATGCTTCAAGTGGGTCCTTGCTCTCTGGCCCCAGATGCGCTGCTCCAATGGTCACTGTTTTTGGAGCTGGAACTTGGACTGGTCAGGTCATTCCAGAGGTACAGCCCTGGAAATTTCTTAAATGGAACCAAATAGTCACCCATGGATATATCTGGTCTGCTCCCAGGAAAAACAGAAATAAATCTGGTCTGCTTTCTCATTCTGCAAATATTTGAAGAGACTGAGTTCAGTTCCCTTCCTTCCCAGTTTCTTCCCCTCTTCTTCACAGGGCATAGTGGTGGTGTGTGTGAGTGTGTGTGTCTATGTGTTATTTATAAGCATTTAACAGATACGCAGTCACTGAGCCCCAAGACTACTTGATAGTTCCCCCTTCAGGGCTTTCTAGATCATTAGTGTCTTTTATTTTGGGGTGCTGGGGGGGATGGGCCACATCCAGTGGTGCTCAGAGGCTACTCTTGGCTCTACACTCAGCAATTACTCCTGGTTGTGTTCCAGGGACTATATGGGACATCAGGAACTGGGTTGGCCACATGCAAGGCAAATACCCTACCTGCTGTACTATCGCTCTGGCCTGATTATTAGTGTCTCAAAAGAAAGACACTCATAACTGAAAACACTTCAGATGTGTATAAATACACATGAAATGATTACTTCTTCGATTTAGATTCCTTCCTCTTTCCTTCCCTTCCTTCTGTCTCTCCCTCCCTCCATCCCTTCCTTCCTTTCCATCTTTCCTTCCACATTTGGTGCTACTGAGGGCTTACGCCTAGCTCTGTGCTCAGGGATCACTGCTGGTGGCACTTGGGGGGATCAAAAGGCAGTGCCAGGGATGGAACTGAAGTGGGCAGTGTGCAAGGCAAGAGCCTTCACCCCTGTGCTATCCCCTCGGTCCAACCTTGCTCTTTCTTAAGTTTATAATGTGGCTTCTACTTGCACTGTATACACATGTGTCTCTGTTATGCGTGATTTAGGGTGATCATATATTGAATGTAAACAAACCAAAGCAATAAAAACTCATCAGTCCATGAGAAAAAAAATACCAAGTTTTCTCAATTTTACTCTAGTTCAGAGCTTAAAATTTTCCACTTTTTGCCTGAGATTTTAATTTAATTTTTATTTATTTTTTAAATGTGATTTTAATTTATTTTATTTTTTCCTTTTTGGATCACACCTAGCGATGCTCAGGGATTACTCCTGGCTTGTCACTCAGGAATTACTCCTGGCAGTGCCTGGGTGACCATATGGGATGCTGGGGATTGAACCCAGGTTGGCTGCATGCAAGGCAAATGCCCTACCCACTGTGCTATCACTCCAGCCCCCTAATTTTATTTTTTAAATTTTGGTTCACACCTGGTGGTTTTCAGAGGCTACTCCTAGCTCAGTGCTTAGGGATCACTCTGGGCAGTGTCCTGGGAACCATGAGGTACGGGGAATTTAACCCAGGCCTCCACCATGTAAAGCAAGAGCTTCAGCTCTTTGAGTGATCTCCGCTAGCCAATCACTCACCTGAGAAATTTTTACATGACCCAGGTATGTGTCAGTATACAATATGTGTGCAATTAAAACATTTGCTGATCATAAATAATACATTTATTTGAAACTAAAAATTTCACAATCCCCACATTCAGTAATGCAGCCCTATATGAAGCTGCAATGCTCTGTTTATGAAGCACTGCACTAGTTTACACTGATGTGATGGATATTCTACTCTGAGTCCATTGCCCTTTCTCATTTTACCTTGCTAAATTTGTGCCATTGCCCCAGTCCACTTAATCACTTAATCACTTAACTTCCTCTTAGTCTTCGATTTGCTCGAGCAGGCGCCAGTAACGTCTCCATTTGTCCCTGTCGCGTGCTAGTGTAGCCCAATGGCATCTGTTCACTCTGGGAACATGAAGAGCCTCAAACCGATCGTTCATGATCTTGACGAAGAAGTCTGACCATCTGGTAGGTGGGCGGCCACGCGGTCTTTTGACATTCCGTGGAATCCAGTCAGTAACAGCTCTAGTCCAGCAGTCATCTTTAAATCTCATTACGTGACCAGCCCATCTGATTTTTGACACCTTGGCAAATGAGGCAGCGTCCCTGATTCTTGATGGTCGACGGATGTCGGAACTCCGGATTTTTTCTCTCATTTGAGTGAAACGTGATATTCCAAGCATAGCTCTTTCTATTCTTTGGGAGACCTGAATAGCATTCTGATCCTGTTTGCGTAGGGCCCAGGTCTCTGAGGCATATGTTAATGCAGGAAGAACAGTGGAATCAAAGAGATGTGCCTGGAGCCGGAGGTTCTTCATCCTCTTAGCTATTTCTTTGATGTTCTTGAAGGTGTTCCAAGTTGCTCTCTTCCTCCTGCGCAGCTCGGGTGCCAGGTCATTTGTCATGTTGACTTCTCGACCTAGGTACACATAGCTGTTGCATTCGGAGATGGTCGTTCCGTTGAGAGCAAATGGGGCATCAGGAACGAGGCTGTTTCTCATAAACATTGTCTTCGTAAGATTCAGCTGTAGTCCTACCTTTCCACACTCACGGTCAAAGTTGGCCAGCATTTGTGCCGCTTGGCTGATGTTTGGTGTTATTAAAACAATGTCATCAGCAAAGCGGAGGTGGTGTAGTTGCCGACCATCTATCTTCACTCTCATGTTTTCCCATTCCAGTCGTCGCATGATGTTCTCGAGGGTGGCACTGAAGAGTTTCGGTGAAATGGTATCACCCTGCCGAACCACTCTCTAGACATCAACGATCACTTCTTTGTAGAATGGTGAGATCCTGGTAGTGAATCCGCAATACAGCTCACGGAGGATCTTGATGTATTGGGCTTGAATGCCCTGATTGGCTAGGGCTTCAATGACTGCTTCCGTCTCAACAGAATCAAAGGTCCACTGAGAACCTCAATTCACATCCTTTCATCCAAAACACCACCTCTCCTTCCAACCAATGTCACGGTAAATTTGATAAGCAACTTTGCCATCTTCTTCTCGGTCATTTTTAAAAAATGCTGAATGAAACCATGCCATTAGTTTCTTTAGCAAAACTAACCAAAAGAACTCCTTTTTGGGGCTGGAGTGATAGCAGAGCAGATAAGGCATTTGCCTTGCACGCGGCCGACCCAGGTTCGATTCCCAGCATCCCATATGGTCCCCTGAGCACTGCCAGGAGTAATTCCTGAGTGAAGAGCCAGGAGTAACCCCTGTGCATTGCCGGGTGTGACCCAAAAAGGAAAAAAAAAAAAGAACTCCTTCTCTTTTAGAGGCTATTGTTCTGAAATTCTGATTGTACTTCTTGATGCTGTTATTATGGGGGGCCAAACCCAGTGATGTCTGGGGATACTGCAATGCCTGTGATTGAAAAACCAAAGAAACACACACACACACACACACACACACACACACACACACACACACACACACACACACGTCAACAGATCTTGGAGGCATAGGAAGGAAAGTCTATAGTTTGGGGAAAAAACATTTCTAGCATTATAATTCTGTGTCATGAACATGAAATATCTATCAATTTCCTTTTAAATATAAACAACAGATGGCAGAATAAAGCTTGGCTGAATCTTGTCTGGTGGGAGGGGGTTGAAGATAGATACCCCAGGAGAGGACAGACTCTGTGATATTATTGTTCAAAAAGAGGATGCAATTAGGATTTTAAAAAGCTAATCAGTGATCAAGGCATGGCTGTCTTCCTGAAGTTAGACATTTTGGGTCTAGCTCACAGGAGGCCATCAACAGAGCCACTTAACTGAACCAGTAGATGCTGTGTTCTCCACCTTGTCCAATGCTAAGAGAATAAGTCATAAATTTTATGACACAGTCAAAAAAAACTTGGGGCTGGGAAGATGGAACTATGAAACTACAGGTAGGGCATTTGCTTTGCATGTGGTTGACCTTGGTTTGATTTCCACCACCACATATAAAACCCCCGCACCACGAGGAGTGAGCCCTGAACTTAGGAGACGAATAGTAAGCCCTGAGACAGCTGGGTGTGGCCCCCAAACAAAAAACAAAACTAAAAAAAAAAAAAATTCCAAACCAGAAAACACCTACTCACTGAGCTTGACTTAATAGTGAACTCAAGCTGCTCCCTCAGATTATACCACCCCCAGTGGATGCTGATCCTTCAAAGAGAGACACTGATTGCTCCCACTTCCATCCCACCTTTCAGACGGAGACTCTCACTGCCACTCAACCTTTCCATCTGCTCACACCTTCCTCCCCTGACATTCAGATTCTCCCCCATCCCGAGGAATTCAGTCCTAGCTCACAGACTGCGTTACTCTTCCCTGCTGTTACTCTCAGCAACGATTTATGTTGGGATGATGGTGCTTCTAGAATCCTAATCGACTTCTGATGACCTTCTTTGCTTCTCCCTATCAGTACCCCACTATGATGACTGCACCAAAACACTCCCTTGCAACAGGAGGGGCTTAGGCTAAGTGAAGTGTCAGAAGAAGCACAAACACCAGATAAGCTCACTCATACATAGAGTACCAATAATCAAAGCAGAGGAAATAGACAATAGCCAATGTCTGAGGTATTGCCAACAGGACTGGGGCATCAGGGACGGGTGGGGCTGCAGGAAGAGGACAGGCAAATGGGACATTTTTGGGGACATATGGGCACACTCCTGATGGGATGTGGTATAGCAGCTTTATATGCATAAAACACTTTTAATACTAATGTAAACTGTGATACCTCAATAAAAGAAAACAGATTAAAAAAATCAAACAAAAAATAACATTCTCTGAGATCAAGATGCACTTTTTTTTTTTGTGCGTCACGCCCAGTGATGTACAGGGGTTACTCTTGGCTCAGAAATACTCCTGCACTCAGGAATTACTCCTGGCGGTGCTCGGGGGACCATATGGGATGCTGGGAATCGAACCCAGGTTGGCGGCATGCAAGGCAAAACACCCTACTCACTGCGCTATCGCTCCAGCCCCAAGATGCTTCCCTATTTTCTTTTTCTTTCTTTCTTGCTCGGGATCTCAAGTAGTTCTCCTCCTAGGTCCCACTACTCTGCCTCCTGGCTGTCTCCACTTCCTCTGACAATTTTTCTTGCTAGCAATCTAGGATTCCTCACCCTCCTGACCTAGTAAGAGGAAAAGAGAACAGAAACTGAGTATGTTGTCTGTCACCATAAAACCAAACATTGGTATCTACCTTCCAAACACGTTCAGCACTGCACATTTCTGCACCTTCACGGCCAACCACTTCCCGCCCCCCCCCCCCCTTTTCCACCTTACTGAAATCGCTTCAAATATTCAGTTCTATGAGCCAATGAAGGCAAACTGCTTACCCCTGGTGGTTTTATTCTGCCCTCGTGTACTTTCTGCACTCCCTACAATCATCTGGGCAAGAGGAGATGGTGCCACAAATCGGGTGATGGCAGTGAAAGTATTGAAAACTGTACAGTTTTGTCCTTTACCTCTATTCTCAGAGCAACCCAAGTAATTATGTTTAAATGTCAGATAGCGCTATTACCCTCCTCAAACCCTCGCTGGTTTTCCCATTGTATTCTGAATAAAAGCTATGGAACGAAATGCTCCTGCTTCATGCCCCAGCCCCCACCCCCAAATTTCCACACCTCCTCCTCTGCTTTATGCTTCTCCATGGCTTCTAACATATTAAGTATTTAATTTCCTTATGACGCTTATTTTCTCTACTACCCCCCTGTGCTGGCCTCTTTCCCCAGTACACGACCACCACCTGTGATGAGGAGAGGTTTTTCTTTTGCTCCCTTTACATCCCTGGCACCTGAGTGCTCAGGGCAGAATGGATGCCTCCCTCCCCCGTGTGAGATTCCAGAAGCAAATGAATGCACATGACTTACCCCAGGCCGTGGCTTATTCTGCCTTCATACATTTTGCAACACACATTCATAAACCAGAAGGAATGTGCCTCCTTGCCCCCTGCCTGCTTTCTGAGCCCCGAAGGTGCTGGCTGGGTGGGTGCTCCCCAGGCAAAGGCCCCAGCCAGTTTCACACCAGTCCCTAAACACCTCCCAGTATATTGCCACCTGCAAGAGCCCTGTGTGTACCTTCCCCCTGTAGCAATGACAGTCTCCACCAGTGTGAACACATTTCCTAGGTTCACTTAGTACTCTGTGTGTGTGCGTGTGTGTGTGTGTGTGTGTGTGTGTGTGTGCGTGTGTATGTGTGTTGGGGGGAGATGAGTGGAATGGACTGAGTGGATTTTTGCAGCAATTTTTAGAGACTCGACAGGGCCACTCATAGTGATACCCACCTAGCACTGCTCAAGTTCAGCAATGCTGGGGCAATCCAGGTGGCCCTTGTGTGTTTGGAATCGAACCTTGGCACTCCATATTCAAGGCCTGGGCTCCAAATCTCTGTTATCTCCCTGGCCCTGTAATTGGGAGTATGGTGGGGGTGGAGGTGGGGGAGGGAAGGGGAGTTGCTCTCCCAAATTCAGGGGCCACAAAAGATGATGCTCTACTAGCCTGGTTCAATGCTCAGGGTAATGGTGTGGCACTGCTGGGTCTGCTGGGCCACCATGGCCACACCTGCACTAATTAAGGGCGTATGCTCCAACCCCCCATGGTGCTGAAGATCCACACCCGGCTATGTTTATGGCAGTCTTTCTCTGCACTCAGGGATCACTCCTGGTGGGCTCCTGCTGGGGATTGAACCCAGGTCAGCTGCCTGCAAGGTCCTCTTTCTCTGGCCCCAGAAACTTTCTAATCTACAAACTCATCTACTTGTTGATGTACTGCTTCCCTTTCTAGAACATTAGCTCCATGAAGCTAGGGATCGGTCTCTCATTCACTGCTCTGTCCTTAGATGTGTGACCACGCAGGTCCAAGACAAAGAGACGATGAATGAAGGCAGGCAACACTTTCCCTGTGATGTGCCTCTGAGGACACTGTCTTCTGGAGGGCATCCCTGTGCATCACGTCACCTTTATCCAGTGGGGTTTCCTAGGACTGAACTCTAGGGCTGAGTCCTGTCAGAGATACCTCAGACTTCCATGCACCTCCCTTAAGTTAAAATTCTAGGTTGCAAATACCAGATAATCTCACTCCTCTATGGAATACAAAGTGACAAAAGAAAGAAGAGTCTTTGTGGAACAATGACCAACCCTTGGCCTGGATGATAAAATGAATAGATGGGAGAGGTGTGGGAGCTCAATATGGATGGATCAGAGGTGACATCAGGGCAGCTGGTGAGGGTCACAGGCAGTTTGGTGGTGGTGGAGTGCAGTCACTTTATACAGCATAATCCAAAACATTCTGTGTTTTGTTTCAGGGTCACACCCAGCAGAGCTCAGGGTTTATTCCTGGCTCTGTGCTGAGAGATCACTTTTGGCAGGGCTCGGGGCATGCCAGGGATGGCTACTACTGTCCTACCTGCTGTACCATCTCTCCACCCCACTAGGCTTTTATATATATATATATATATATATTTATATATATATATATATATATATATATATATATATATATATGCCTTCTGGAGGGCATCCCTGTGCATCACGTCACCTTTATCCAGTGGGGTTTCCTAGGACTGAACTCTAGGGCTGAGTCCTGTCAGAGATACCTCAGACTTCCATGCACCTCCCTTAAGTTAAAATTATATATATATATATATATATATTATAATATATATATATATATATATTAGAAGCTAGAAGGTATGTTCTTGCCTAGCACATTCTCCAGACCTTCCAAAGATGGAACTCCTTCAGAACATTGCTCTTGTTGCAATGGCTTTTCTGGGTAATTTTCGTCTTTCAATGGAAGTCCACTTGCAAATCTCACATGCAGGAAAAGTTCTTTCCAGTCTTTGCTGGATTCCTCTATTTCTGGCCAGGGCTCCCACTCTGACTTTTCAACCCACTAGCCAGGCGCCCCAAATGTACTCGTTGGCATCATCCATACAGATACCTTCCCACGACCCCCTGCTCTCCAAGGCTGTGACCTTTCACCAGAGAAAGGGACAGAAATACCATTGTTTTCCTAGTCCTCGTTTCCTCTGTGGAACTTCAAAGTCCTTGAAGAAGAACATGAGCCCTTCTGGGAGCAGGCCTGGGACCTTCTTCCTTCAGGGACGGCCTGATCCCGGCAAAGCCCCCTTTCGACTTGGTTGCCCCAAACCCGTGAGTCAAAGGTTTCCACCCGCAGCCCCCTTGAGGCGTCCTCAGTTGCATGTCCTCCCGGGGGATGCTGGCTTCCTGGCTTCTCTCTCCCCCACTTGCATCCACGCATCGAGGGCTCACACTCAGAGCTGAATTCCCATCTCAGTTTTCGTGTGAATGACTTGGACAGCCTTGGGCAGGCCCCCAGCCTTAGCAAATAAATGCTCTCCTTTCGTGGAACCCTGCACACGGGTTGGAAGAGACGACAAGGAAATCATCCTAGGGAGCGGGCAGAGGAGAAGATACCACAGGGACCGAGGAGCTGTGCCCGTTGAGTTCAGAACACCTACATTCTTCTCATCCCTAGAGATGCGGCCCAGTTCAGAAATGGGTTGCTAGGCCCACAGAGGCCTTGGTCCAAAGGGCTGAACAGGTTGGGGTGGAGAGATGGTGAGCAGAAATACCTGGGTCTTTGGGGACATTCTGCCTTCCTATCACCAATTCTCAATGAAGGTTGGACTTCCAAGGGGCCAGGGCTGAAACATCACCCTGGGCAGGCTGATCAGGAGAAGGCTTGTGCCTGGAAGCCAAGCGCCTCTCATGACTTTTAAGAGCTTGGCAGGACCCCAGTTCAGCAATTCTCAGAATTCAGAGGGGCTTTCCCAACTCTCCTGTCTCCATCTCCCTGCACTTCCACCCCCAGAACTTCCTGGAAGAAGCAACCCAGGATTGGCTATCACCCTGGGCTTCCTCCTGCCTGCCACCTGTATCTGCAAACAGAGCAGCCCACCCCCACCATGAGTGAGCAACTAGAGTAACAAAAGGAAGAGGACAAGTCAAGGGTTCCCGAGGCAGCTCTCACCTTCTCCTGGCTCACGGAATGCTGGGCATGTATCTTTTAAGGCCACACCCTAAGATTTTAGTATTTTATTGGGTCTTTTTTTGGGGAAGGGGGTCACACCCGGTGGTGCTCAGGGGTTAGTCCTGGATCTGCACTCAGGAATTACTTCTGGCGGTGCTTGGGGGAACATATGGGATGCTGGAAATCGAACCTGGGTCAGCCACGTGCAAGGCAAATGCCTTACCCGCTCTGCTATCACTCCAGCCTTCATTCTAATTCTTATGTTTCAAATGCCTTATTTCAAGAAACCCCCTTTCTCTGCTTCCTTCAAAAACTCACAGTTTTGAAATTTCTTAAATTTGTCATTGGATAACATCTTAACAGACTTAAAAAATGTTGCTACAAGGTCAGGGGAGGGTGGACACAAGCCAAGCTCCAGGCCAGGCTCCAGCCTAAGCCTTGCAATAAGGAGGTGAAGGAGGTGGCAGGGCCCTGGGGTGAGCGTCAGAGTGCTGGCCCACACTTTTTTGGGGGTGGGGGTAGTGTTAGCAGTGCCCTCCAGAAAAAAATCTGCACACACTCAGCATCTTAGCCACAGACCTGCCATAATGGCTTGCATTATCCGTAAGGTTAAGGGGGAGATAACATTATACACATACGGTACAGCTTGGGCTGCCCCTAGCTTGTTGCTTGGGGTCACTGCCAGTGGTGCTTAGGGACCCAGGTGGTACTGGGGATCAAGCCTGGGTGTCCTGCATGCAGCTGCAGAGCATGCACACTAGCCCTTGCCCTACCTTTCCCAGATCCTGGCATTTGACTTTGATGTATCAGGCCCCGGATTTGTGTGATTACTGTTAGTGGGTACCTTGAGCATCTGATTCTTGGAGAAGTTCCCCTGTGAAATCAAGGATCTCCAAATGCTACCTGTCTTTCCTCCCAGTCCTGGGAGTGCTGGTTAAGTGAGTTCAAGCTTGTAGTCCTGTGTGTTACATATAATTCGATACATGTCAGTCAAAACAGTACAGTAGTCTGATTCAGGTGCCAATATTATATTGAGCTGTAAGCTTGAGATTCCTATTTGGGAATGCAACTGAAGAGAGACGGGAGGTTCAAGGCAGTCTTATCTGGGTCTGTCTATGTGGCCATTTGTAATGAGAGAAACAAAGCACAGGGAGGACCCTCCAATCATCTTTCCAGAAATACGTTCCTCATGACAGAACCCAATGTCAGGCACTCTGCAGTTGCAGTTTTTTTTTGGCGGGGGTCTTTTTTCTGGATTACACCCAGCAATGCTCAGGGGTTACTCCTGGCTCTGCACCCAGGAATTACTCCTGGCGGGGCTTGGGGGTACATATGGAATGCTGGGGATTGAACCTGAGTCAGCTGCATGCAAGGCAAATGCCCTACCCGCTGTACTATCACTCTGGTCCCACTGCAGTTGCAGATGTCCTGGAGGAAATTTCCTGATGAGTAGGGGGAACCAACAAACCCTGGGGGGTGGGATACAAGTATTGCCTCCTCTTCCCTTCCCTCTGTCACATACTGGGCCAGATCCTGCCTGAGCTCTGGCAAGAGCATCAGGCCTCTCTTCTGACACTCCTCTTCCCACTACCCGGCCCGTATGTGATGGTAAGAGGCAGAGGAGTTAGAGCAGAAATTTCACACTTTGTGACTCATTGTGAGAAATATCTCAGTCCTCTTAAGTGTATAAACAAGTACAGCTAAAAAACAAACAAGATTTACCCTTACAACAGAATATACACACTTTAATTTTTTAAAATGCTGCTTAATCTGCTAAAAATGTTTATCTCCTGAGGTAAGAGAGACAGTACACGGTTAAAAAGTGTTTATTTGATATGTGGCAAACCTCAGTTTGATCCCTGGCACCAGATGTGGTCTCCAGTACTGCCAGGAGTAAACCCTGAGCAATGTTAGGTTTGCACCCCTCTTCCCCCAATAACAACAACAAAAGTGCTCATCTTCATACACTAAGTTGATACTACACTGTGTTTTTATTCACATTGGAAAATCTGAGTCAAGGAAAATAACCAGTTCCTAGTCAGAAACAGACTAAATTTGCGACCATATACTGAGTATCTGCACAGGAGCTGGGAACATGGATTAAATCAGGCAATAAGATCATCTCTCAATTCTCAGGCCCAAGTTAGTTATGGAAATGACTTCATAGGGAAAGAAAAACTTTCAGTTTTCTGAAAATGTCACAATTTGTGCATATAAATAATATTTGAGAATAAAACGTTCTGAATTACTTTTAGAAGGATTTTTCAGGGTTAGACATTATTCCTTTTTTTTTTTTTGTCTTTGGGCCACAACTGGTCATGCTCAGGGGTTACTCCTGGTTTTGCGTTCAAAAATTACTCGTGGAGTTGTTCAGGGGACTACATGGGAGGCTGGGAAGTAAACCTGGATCAGCTGTGTGCAAGGCAAGAGCTCTATGTCCTACCCCTATTCGACTGCTTCAGCCCTGTTTTGGAGATTATTTCTGAGTCAGCATCCACTTGACAGGCATTAGCTTTTGGTTAGGAAAACTTTCTATGCTAATCAATAACATTTAGGTCTCCCTCAGGTATGAATCAGAGACTCTTTATTTTATGAGCACACAGATACTGGAGTGATTTCAACTTTCTCAGGGACCATTAATTCTGAAACAAACATGAATTGCATTGACACCATCCTTAATCTTGTAAGAGACCGAGACAATATGTACAAATCCGGAGATAACCAACTCACCCCATATCTTCAGATAGTGAAGAAAAACCAGTGAACATTCACACAAAGACAGCCATCCCCTGCGCTGCTGTAGCAGACCTGCCTCATGTAGCAGGGGGCTTCAAGGTAAATCCTCCCCTCCCTGCCGCCCCCCACAAATCACTCCAGCACTGAGACCCCACCCTTGGTGACATCAAATCAGAAATTCTATTTAAATGCCCTTGAAAGGGTCTCAGCACATGGGCCATCCAAGCTCAAGCCAGGCTCTTAAAATCGAGCATCAGTCTTCTGTTTGTTCCTGAAGTCAGGAGAATGTCATGCAAGCATATATACAATCAATACTCATGTTAGCATGCAAAAGAAGTCCTTTCCGGGTCTCAAATCTTCAAGAGACATAGATTTTAATTCTGTGGACCCCTGTTCTCTCCGGGAGTGCTCTGCTAACCCTCACGTTCTATGAACACCAGGATAAAAAGCACAGACCTGGGAGCATAGCAGCCTTTGCTCACACATCAAGGTGGACCCGCTGTTCCAGAAGATGAACTGCAAAGGCAGCAGCTGTTACATTTAGGCTGTTATCTCATCCCTAACATCACAAAATTTTAATATATCCCACATTTATTGTACAATTGTTTGGTTCTAAGCACTTGATCTGTGTGTGTGTGTGTGTGTGTGTGTGTGTGTGTGTGTGTGTGTTGGGGGGGGGGGGAAAGAGTGCAGCTGGGTCATTTCTGGCTCTGCTCAGGGCTTAGGGAACATTCCTGGTAGGGCTCCAGAGATCACATGTAGTGTGCTGGAGACTCAACGTGAGTTGAGGACATGCAGGGAAAATGCCTTGCCCATTGTATACTACTATCTTTTTCTGGTCTTAAAATTAATGCAATACAGCCTTGTCAGGCATTGATATAAACCCTATCACACAAATAAGAAGCTGCAGGTCACACAACTAGGAAATAATAGAGGTCAGGTTCAATTCCAGATGGGTTCCACAGTGCTGTGGCTCTTAGCCACAACGCTCTGCACACCTTGAGGAGCTTCAGATGTGTGCCAATACCATAAAATGCTGTTGATGCACGCACGGAACACCCTGTGACTCATCCTCATCCTTAAGTGAGGTATAATTTTTCTTTTTTTCAGTCTGCACAACATATTTTCAAGACTACCCCATTCCTCCTGGTCTTTACAGTGGTAGATTGCACAGGATATAAATATACTATCTTCTGGGTCTGACAGACAGTACAGCAGGCAGGTGCTAGCCTTGCACATGGCCAACCTGGGTTCAATCCCTATCACTACATATGGTCTTCCAAGCCCCAAAAGGAGCGATCCCTGAATGCAGAACTAGGAGTGAGCCCTTAGCACTGCTGGGTTTGCCCCCACTCCCTGCCAAAACAAAAAAATATTATCTTTCTGATCTGAAACTTCAAAGTCTTGAAGGGGGATGATGTTCAAGGTCACTGTAGAAATAGGTGTGATTTGAGGTCTGGCTTTCACAATGTTCAGGGGTCAATAAGTTGAGAGACTATCTTCTCACGGGGTAACCTGAGGCCTCCTAGAAGGATCAGGTTACGTTTGGGGAAGGAGTTACCCTTTATCCTGTGAATAGAAATAAGAACCAGCAAGTCAAATGCCTGGGAAGCCTGGTGTCCTGACCTAACCAGTTATTCACACTGTGACTATTGCTAAGGACACAGAGAGGTATGGCTCAGCTCTGACCTGCTGCTGGCACCTGGTCAGTGCCTGCACCCCTGCACGCCCCCCCCAACCCCATCAGTGCAGTTCTTTACCCAAATAGATTCATATAGAGGCATCCTAGCAACAGCAGGAGGATAAAACCAAGGGTCTAGAAGTCAGACACCTTAAAGTGTCCAGTGTTTGTTTTTTCAATCCAACACTACTGCAAGTTATTGCTATATTTATGGGTGAATGCCCAAGGCTGCCCAAGGTCAATGCTTAAAGCAAAAAACATTTGGGAAGATTTAAAAAAAATACAGATCCAAGATTTCAGGGATTCCAATCTTGCAAGTAGAGCAGAACCTTGTACGTTTTAAATAACCACTCCCATGAAAAAACTAGCCAGTAGGTAAATATACCTCTAGCAGTTTGGGAACGGGATTACCTTTGAATCAGTCCTGCCCTTGATTAGAAGAACTGTGAGGACAGGCTCTCTGGAATTTTCTATCTCTAATTCTCTACTTAACACTCTGCATTCTGGAAGGATGATATCTTAAATGGATTATTCTACAGAGACCAAGCCCTGTGCTCACTCATTTAAGCCACTGAGTGTGATGCGTGGGGTAGGATTCATCCTGGGATGCTAATAAAACTTTAGTGGAACTGGAGTCTGGAATTTGACCTATCCCAGTGCAACAAGGCAAAGAACAAAAAAGTGACAATATTGCACTTGAAAGTTATGATTGGGAAGATCTGTATTGAGATCTTCAGAAAAGGACATCAGAACTTGTCCTGTCTTTAAAGTCTCTGGCTTATCCACCTGAAGGTAAGACAGACATGATGGCAGGAGAGATCTCAGGGTTATCATGGTGGCTCTCCAACATTCCTCTGTGGATTTCTGAGGTTGGCCCTTCATGGGATTTTCAGCTTGAAACTAGTAATACTGGTTTTTCCCACTCTGAAGCTTGGAAAGCAGAGAAAGTGGGGGAAAATCTATTTTATAGCTGGGGACCTGTAGGTTGGACACAAGGAAACATTTCCTTGGCAGGGCTGGGAAATACCTGGAAATTTGTTTAAGTGCTGTAGCACTCAATTATCTGGAATGTCCTTAAAAACAGGATCCTATAAATAGGCTGAGAATTGGGCCATATGTCCTTCTAAGATGCCATTAACTCTGTATGTCTGCCCTGTGGTGGATCGTTTTCAGATTCTCTGGAGGTGCAGCATTCTTTGCTTTCAAAATGTAATTCTTTTGTGGACTCACCATGATTTACAAAGCTGTGGATAACAGAATTTCAGGGATTCAGTGTTCCATCTACAAAACCACCACCAATGTCAGCATCCATACATCAGTAATTTCTAATTCCTTCCCTCTCTCTACCTGACCTCTTTAACAAAGTCCTCAATTTTTTAAAATTGCATTTTACTATATTTTAGGTCACAAGTTTACAATAGTGTTGACTTCTTTGATGAACAAAATCACAACACATGCACAATGGAGGTTTGGAATTCGTGGCTATTTTAGTGGCATCAGAGGCAGTTCACGGGCATGACAGCCAGGGTCTTAGAAGAACAGGAAGATGGGGGAGGTTGCCCCTTCGCAACTCTGTGCGAGTATTGGCTGTTATTGTATGGCATCCAATGTTCCCCCTGAACTGACTCCTATCTGCTCACCCAGTTCAAAGGTTTGCTTCAAGGCCCATCCTGGTCCATACCCTCTCACTTCCTTTAACATGTCACTGATATGAGGCGACCGCCAGGACAATCATCTTGCTGATACATACCAATGCCACATGCACAGAGAGGTCAAGCACTGAAATACTTCAATGGCAAAAAGAATTGTTCCAACCTTACAGCAGCCCACATCTGCTGCTTTGGACTCTGCCAAGTCTCCATGATGTAGTGAATAAATAGCTGATTGGCATCACAGGGAAGCTTCTAGGGCCCAGCCCAGCAGGGGCCTTTTTCTCTCCATGCTGATTAAAAACAACAACAACAACAACAACAACAACAACAAAACTCCCCAACCCCCCTCCCCCCATTTGGAATACTCCCTCTGGCTTGTACATTCCCCATGCATATTTGAGTTTCATGCCTCTAGGCTTCAGCTTGTGCAGTGGCTCTGCTCAGAACCCCCTTCTCTCATGTGCACAGTCCTCTAGAAACTCCCTTTAGATCTCTAACCTGTGGTGCAAACACAACCTTCTCCACAAAGTCATCACCAGTCCCAATCTTCGATCTTAGGAATCCCAGTCTATCACACCTGCAAAGTTTTCCCTTTAAATCCTTTTTCGCAGGCTCTATATATACTATTTTTAGCTAGTTGTGCATGGGATCCAACAGACTCTATTTCCCTCACTGGTCAGATTTTAAGAAAAGATTTGCTGGTAAAATGGTGTATTTGAGGTCCGATCAATAGTATAGTGAATAGGGCATTTGCTTTGCATAAGGCCAACCCAGGTTTGACTCCCAACATCCCATATGGCTCCCTGTACCAGGAGTGACATGTTGGGGATGGGGAGGGGGACTCCAGTTGGGACTTTTCTTTTTAATTTTACTTACTTTGGTTTTTGGTCTACACCCAGCAATGTTCAGGGGTTATTCCTGGCTCTGCCCTCAGGAATTACTGCTGACAGTGCTCAGGGGTCCACATGGGATGCTGGGGATCAAACTGGGGTTGGCCATGTGCAAGGCAAGCACCCAACCTGCTGTACTATCTCTCCAGCCCCAATTTTAATTTTCTTAAATAAATCTATAGTTTTACTAAGGTGAAAAGTGACAATGTGGTATGAAATTTATATCTAAATGGTTTTCTCAGAAACCTAACAGATCCCTAACAAGATTTTATAATGGAGTTCTAAGTTCATGTCTAGATGCTCTCAAGAACTGATGGACTTCATGATTCGAGGCAGTATTTTGGATGCTTATTAAATTTCAGAATTGAAGCAATGTGTTTCTCACATTGTTTTGTGCTTTGAAGTGAAACACGGCCTGTGGGTAAGAGTTTAAATTCCTGAGACCAGGAGCAGTGAGCGCTCTCAAAAGTTCTGCATCTCAAGAGTGAACTCAGAGGCTGAGAGATGTCCCCTGATGGCAGTGACGCCCGAGCAATGAGCCAGAAGTGGACGCTGAGAATACTAAGGGCTATACCCAAATAAAACAAGTCAAGCCTCTTGGATTCAGAAGATACAGAAGAGTATAGGGACCAAACAAATTTCTCCAAACAAAAAGGAGCCCTGAGACAGACAAACCCCAACTAACCACAAGACCCTTAACCAAATTTTTTGTTGTTTTGGGGTCTGCACTCAGGGACCACTCCTGAAAGGTTCTAGTAGCCATAAGGGGATCTCAGGATCTAATCTCGATTGTCTGTGTGCAAGGCAAGCACCTTACCCTCTGTACTATGGCTTCAGCCCCTTGGTCAATGAGTGATGCCTCCTGCCTCTTGATTGCTGATCTCAGGGCTGGTGCAGAAGCAGCTGGCACAATGGCCTTGACTTCAGTCTCCCTTTTGAACTGCCTTCATGTTGTTACTGGCATTGTGAGTCTCATTATCTTGAGAGATATAAGCATCCAAACATATATTATGAATCTGAGACAAGGATGAGACCTTGCTGGTCCACATCAGAGGCTGTGAACCTCTCATCGTCACACCCAGAGGTACACTAGCCTTTTGTTCCAATGCCATGGAATCCACTGGTTCAAACCACCACGTCGTGAACCGTTCTTGGTCTGCAGGTGTCAACAGGTCGCAAACCGTTGCCAGAGACTTTTCTAATTTATGGCCTAATACTACGAGCTACTGTCATCAGGCTCACTCACAAAAGGAGAAACTGAGGTTCCAGGATTTGTCCAAGCCACACTGGAGGATGATGCCAGTCAGTTCTCCGTTGTTAACTATAAGCCAAAGTACCATAAAGGTTGGCCAGATCTCAAGAGTGCCCTCTGGGTTCCTTGGCCTGGAGAATGTTGGTGATTTTAACAGGGACTCTGGCAAGCACTGGGTCCTAACACTTGACCAGATGACTAGGCACTAAGCCTCCACTGCACATGTCCTGAGCACCCCAGCCACAGTCACTGGGGGCAGGGGGGAAGGAAGGCTGTGTTCACAGGTTTCCGAGTGGGGTGAGAGAAGAGCTGTGACTGCTCTCAGGCTCTGAGGGATAAAGACGGTCTTGAAAGCAGTTGGCCCCTCTGGGGACGATGAACTAACACTAGCCATTCAGGTGGCGGGAGTGTGTACGTGAGTGTGGGCACACAGAGGGTGGAGGAGGCGATTGCCAGGGAGCAAGCTGCCCAGGGCATCTCTTCTTTCTCCCCCATGTGGCCTGACAATACCCGTCTGTCTTGGCTTCCAGCCACTTGTAAAGACCTCATAGCTCGCACAGGCCTGGCGGGCAGAGTGGTGGGGAGGAAGGAGTCATTTATCACTGTCAGGAGATGTGCTGCACACAGCAGGGCTGGCCTTCTTCCCTGCTGCTCCTACAGTGAGAGCTGCAAAAGCCTGAAAAGATGCAGAACATGCACATCGCAAAGAACCATTCATCATCATCTTGGTCCAGCCACCCACACCCTGAGTCCAGGGAAAGCAGCCCATCCCATTCCAGGCCAAGTGACTACCTAACTTCACTCCAGGCCTCACTGGGACTCGGAACCCAGGGACCTCTTCCTGGGTGTTGAATCCCTGCTCCTGTCAGTGCCTGCCCAGAACAATCTGTCGAGGTCTGGGAATAAAATTCTCTGCAAAGACGTCTCTGCTACCGAGTTTTCTGCAAAGTCAGATTTCCAGATTGCTTTTAGCAATCAAATGGCTGCAGTGGTGGCCCATAATCATTAAATTATGAAAAATACAAGTTGCCGGGAGGAAATGAATCCCAGGTTTAACTAGGGAAAGGTCTGCTTTCTTGTGAAGTAATTATAAAATTAAAATGTGTTAGTTCACTGGTGAGTCTCAGAAGGCTCCTCGTGAGGTCTCAGAGGTCTGGCACGAGGGTACGGCCCGAGGCGGCCTGAGAAATTCCTTGGAGGAGCCTGGCAGGACTCACTACTCAGAGACATCTGCAGGTCAATTTCCAAAGAATGGGTTAAAAGTGATTAAGAGCAAAAAGAGGAAAAAGTAACAGGACTTGAATTTCCAAATTACTCTATAAAATGCAAGAGTCAAGCTGTTAGAAAATGCAGGCTTTCCAAGGAAGACCAATAATGTTGAGCTAATTAGATGCCCAGGCACGGATGACATATAAGTTCAGGCCCCAAAGAGGGACGCTGTCCCTTTAAGAACTGCCTGGGGATCAGTGGAAAAGCTAATGAGGAGTGTCAGTTGGGGCTGCTTTATTAGGTGGTCCTCCGGAGGATAAAGCCTGGGGTTTCTGTGAGAGGGCTTCTGTGCTTGATTCAATAAATCAATTTATATTAAATGCGGGTGCAGCTCTGGGGCTGGCTTCATAAAGCATTCCGTGGCGGTTCACAATCTGCCTATCTGCTTCCCTGCCCGCCTGGGCGCGCTGTCAGAGGGCACCGAATAGCGCAATAAAGAAGATGGAAGCTGGATCTAAAGTATTTGTAGAACTTGACCCAGCAGTGCCACTCCATGTTCCCGGCTGCCTCCAGTGAGTTTCTCTCTGCAAAATGTTTGGATTGTTGATCAGAAAGAAGCCCTGGGTTTCCATCCTGCACTGGGTTCCCGGCTGCAGACCAAGAATAAAGGTCACCCCAAACACAATGGGCTGGGCTGGGAGCGAAATTGCTTTTTAATCTGATCTTCAGAGAATGAAATACTCCCCATAAAGTAAAAGTCAAGGCAAGGGAGGGGGAGAGGGCCTGAAGCAATGGTGCATACCCACCCTGTGCTGGAGGCTTGGGGTTCAATATCAGTCCTGTAGACCCACCCCACTCCTGACCATAGGGCGCAGCCCTGATAACCCCTCAGCACTGACCTAAGCATTGGCAGGGGGGGGGTCCCGTGGACCCTTGCAAAGCACTGCTAGGGAGACCCATATATATGTATATATATATATATATACATATATATATATATATATATATATAAAGTCAAAACAGGAGGAACAGAAGTGCTATTGGCTGTGACCAACCTGGGAGGCCTGGTGAGAGGAAGGGACATTCCTGATCAGGGCAGGAGAAAAGTTTTTGTTCTAGCTGGCAGGCAGGCTTATCTAAACACAAAGGCCTAAGGATCTGAAGAATGCAGTAAAGCCCATTCCCCAACCAACTTGGGTTTACCAGCAAGCCACACACAGTGACTGCACCATTCTCCTCTCTGAGTCTACGCTCAATTAAAACTAACAAAAACAAACTAACAGAAACTCCTCATTGTTAAGATGTCTAGATAAGGCAGCTCCTTGCACCATCTTTCATCTCAACTAGAACTACAGGCAGCAATGCCATCCTATAGAACTCACACAATCATGGAAATATTATTTACCCACAAAGGTCAATTAACCATAAGCACATGAGACTCTAGAGCAACTGAGATGTAGCCAGTGTAACATGGGACATGAAGTTTTATATTTACTAAATTTAACCAATTTTTTCTCCATGGCCACAGTGGGTAATGACTTCTATGGAGTTCCTTCCACTCTTCTCCTGGGGGGGGGGGCCGGGGGGGACTCCAAGTTACTCCTAACTATTTCCCTTTTTATTGTTTGTTTCGGCCACATCAGGCCGTGTTCAGGGCTTACTCCTTCTTCTATACTCAGGGATCGCCCCTGGCAGAGTTCAGGAAACCACATGTGGTGCTGGGCAGCCAACTGGGGTCAGCCGTGTACAAGGCGAGTGCCTTACCTCACTGAACTATTACTCTGGCCCCAGCTGTTCCTGGTTTTAAAAGAAATGGAGGCGGGGAAAATTACCCCGACACATCCTGTTGGAGTCTGGAAGAGATAGAAACTGAAGACAGTTTCCTTCTAACAGAATCTGCCTTTTCCTAAAACTCTGGAAACCAAAGTGCACCCCTCCTACCAGACAAGGGGTTGGCAGCAAGGGTCAAAGGATGCTTCTTACTAATAGGAGATCTAGGCCTGGTCTTTGTGCAAGCACTTGGAACCTCTGCAGAGAGAACCTGGAGCCCAGACGCAGGGAGCAGCTGGCCCCAGGCAGTGCTCTCTTGGCTAAGTCAGGCCTATAGGCTCAGATTACAGGGCCAGCCTGTCCTCTGAAATAAGACCATCATAAATGTTTAAAAGGCTTGCTTAAAGAAAGAATTCTGGTGTGCTTTACCCCTAACCAGAACCATCTGGAAGCAATCTCACATTCACAAGATGGACTTCTCTTCCTCTCTGGCCCCGACTCTGCTATGAATCCCATCCCATCAGCCGAGGAACAGCTGCCGAGATTCTGGCCCAAAGCCAGGGGTGAGGCTGCAGCCCCCTCCTGCATGACCAGCCTCACCGCAGCCCCCTTGTCCCGGGCAGCGCTTGGGGTGGGGGTGGGGCACTTGCTCCTCCCCCCATGTGGCTGGACCCAGAGCATGGAGAACATGAATTCTACAAGAGAACAGGCCATCAGCCGCAGTCCTGGAGCAAGACTTGGTGCCACCAAGCCAGTTGTGAGAAACTGTTGTTTCCAACGAGCTCACATCAACACCTGCTAGCAAATGACAGCCCGGGACAATTTGGAGGGCTTTGGGGCAGGGAACTCAGAGCTCACCAGGCCAGCCTGTGTGCCACGTGCAATGGCAGGTGGCTGGTGGGGGATAGGAGGGGCACTGGCAGAAGGCTGGGCTCTGGCACCAGAACCAATGACACCAGCCACAGGAGCGGAGAGCCGGGAGACATCGGGGACCCATCAAGTCTGGGACAGAAAAAACCTTGTATAAATCAAACTGCTTTGCAAAACTATCTGGGGGAGGAGGGGGAGGGAAGCGGGGGTGGGAGTCAGGGAACACCAAGTTCATGAGGCGAGTCCTGGTGACAATGACCTTTTGTCCTCTGTGCAATCTGGGCCTGCCAGGCTGCGCTGCCTCAGTCTCCGTGAAATCACGAGGGTGGGAGAGACAGAACCCCTGGCAGGAGGCAGCGGACTCATCCTTAATTATGAGACAAGGCTTCCCGGAGCTGACATCCTGTCCCACACTTCCTCCTTGCTGCAGACACGCACACAGAGCTGGCAAGACTGCGCTAATGAGAGCAGGCAGCTTTCCCAAGCACAGGAGATTTGATTCCTGGGGGGCTCTTCCCGACCAGCACCACCCAAATCACACACAGATGCCACATGGCAGTGTGCTCCGACAGTTTGATTCGTCCAGTGGAGTACCAAGGGAGATGAGAAGCAGGAACGTGAATGCCCTGGTTAGCTACTACGATGCTTCACTCGGGCCCATCTCCCCTGAGAGGACAGAGGTGAATCCTGGGGGACACAGAGGTTCCCGGGGAAAAATGACACCACACCTCAAAACTAAACTGATTAATTAATTGGGGTTTTGCGGGGGGCTATACCCAGTGGTGCTGAAGTTACTCCCAGCTCTGTGATCAGAGATTGTTCCTGGTGGTACTTCAGGGCCCTTATGTTGTGCCGGGAACTGAATGGGGGTAAGCCATGGTCTTCACTCTCCGGTCCCCCAAACTGAATTATGAACAATCTGATCCCAACTAAAATTAGAGTTATCTATCAAAAAGAGCCTGCAGTATGAGGCAGAGACCTAACTTCCAGTACTTGTTCTGACACTTTTTCGCTGGACAAACAACCTCATCCCTTGAAGCATATATTTGCTCAGCTGTGAAATGGAAACCCCAAGGAGGATGCATCTGGCAGCCACGCAAATTGCCAGCCCCACAAACCCTCAAGGGAGGCTGGTCAGGTCCTCATCCCAGGTTTTCCTCATTGCAGAACCTTAAACTATTTAGCTTCTCTCTCTCAGTCTCCTCATTGCATGCATGTACAATGCATGTAGGTTGGTTCCATGTGTGTCATGAGAAGTTCTCAAGATGGTGCCTGGCCCTTGAGCACCAAATTCTCTCAGTTAACCCCACTGCTAATGGGATGAGAAGGGCAAGGAAGGGGAGAACAATTCTCCTACCCAGGTATTTGCAGGTTAGATTGCTCTGAAGGAGCCCACCCCTTTATCTGTTACAGTGGTTTAGGAGAAACGAGTTTATAGGCCATGGCTATCTCTGAAGCCAAGAAACAGGAGGGACTAGGGAAGGATTTGTGTCCTCAAGTCTGACATATTTCTATTGTTCACCAGTTCACCTTCAACCCATTCTGATGTGGCAGCAACAGAAGGCCGTTAGGGGGAAAGGGAAACACAGGGCAATGATCTCACAGAGTTAATTTATTAGCCCTTTGCTCCTTCTCTAATGGTTTTCTCTTGCCAGCACCCCAGACTGTGGAGTAGTCAGGAGCACCTTGGTGCACTGAGAATTTAGTTTAGGCCCTCGTGCCGTCCCTGGTGTTTCTGAAACCTCACCAGGCCCCTTTCTCACTGGGAATGCCTCACAGCAGAGCCTGTAGGATCACTCTGTGTGTTTTGGTGTTACTGGAGTTTGAACTCATGGCCTTAATGTGAGGGGAAAATTCTTTCAGCCATAGAGCCATTCTCAGACCTGTTCAGCCCAAATCTTTCAACAGCCACCTCAGATAGGCAGCAACTGTGACCCCAAGTTTCTTACATTCTACACACACACACACACACACACACACACACACACACACACACACACACAGAGCTGCTAGGATGGACTTAAAAAAAATTCTCAAAGAAACTCACTGAAGTTGAGGGAGGGAGCTTACAGAGGCAGTGGTCTAAACTGATTTCAAACTTGCAGACTTCTCCTAACAAAGCCATAAAGAACTTTCTATTCCTAAAGTAACATTTTCAAATCAAGAGTAATACATGAAGATGTATGTGAATCTCTGCCCTGAGCCGAAGTTGTGCGCCAAAAGCCACATAGGGAACTTGCTGAACCAAACCGTGTCCTCAAGTCTGACTGAAACCATTATCAGTCCTGGCTCAATTATGTGGTGCCTTTTGTGGCCATTTCATACAATTAAATATCTCCCATATATGACCTTAAAGACTATTTATTATTTGAGAGAAAGAAAGGAGGGAGAAGAGAGTGTAAGAAAAACTGAGGGAGAGACAGAGAGAGAACATGTGCATTTAAAGTTGGATATAATGTAGTTTATAAATTTCTCTAATTTGAAACATTATAAGTGGTGGAAGATGGCTCAAAGCGCTGGAGTACATGCTTTGCATGTGGGAGGCCCTGATTTCAGTCCCTTTGCATGGTCCCTCAGCACTGCCAGATATAGCCCTGGTGGTACCCAAGAAGCACCCCCATCACCCCTAAACACAGAAAGAAAAATTAGAACATAGGATCACTGTTATCCATTTTTTAAAACCAAGTCTATTTTCACTTTTTAGATAGAATTTACTTCTCTAGTCTGGAAAGAACAAACTGGCTTACTTCACTCTTAAAGTGTGCCAAATATAGGCTCCGTGGTCCCTTTCCTATCAATCATTATCATCTCCATCAACCCTACCCATCACACCCTTTTCTTCCTCTCCTCCAATGTTCACTTGCTGCCTGGCCGGGCAATGTCAGGCACTGGATGAGTCCCTGGGTCCCCACCATTCTGGGAGCAGTGCTCACAGACTTGTTGAAGAGAGACATTTATACAGGTAATTGGAGTAGCTATTGACTTAGCCCTTCCATTCATTCCTGGGCCTCAATTACCTAGTGCAAGCCTTGCTCATTTCCTTTCCTGCTGCTTCCCGCCCTCTGTTTGGCCCTAGAGATCACATACATCTATTTTTCTCTGGGTACCTGAATCTGCTTTATTTCCTCATCTGTCTCCTTCAACTCCTCTCAGAACCAACTTCCTAAAACATTGCTTTCGTCATTCATCCTCCTGAGAAACACACAATAGTAATTTGCAGCCTCCCACAGTAAATCTAAATCTTTCTGCCCAGCTTACCATATCCTCATTATGTGCTCTCAATACAAATTCCGCTGATTTCACACAGATGCGCCTCTTCTTTTTTTTGGGCCATTTTCCTCACTGTCTCTTAAATCTACTCTTTGTGTTTATCATCTTGTGTGTTTCTAATCCTTGATGCCTTTCCTTTCATATTTCCAAATTCTTCAAAACCAAACTCCACTAGGCTTTTTGAAAGTACACTGGCCCTTGTTTTAATTTTTTCCTGCATATTTTGCTGGGTAATTTTATATAAAGTAAAACTAAATTGACAAAGCCATTAAGTAAGGGTTAGAGAGATTGGACTCAGATACAGAGAGAGTAAACCCGTTGTTATCATTTATATTTTAGAGCAGAGGTAATCATTTAGGTCTTGTTGGTCATATGGTCTCTGCTGCAATTAATCAACTACTCTGTCTTTGCCTGTGTTGTAAATGAAACCAAAACTGAAATGTGCTCAAATGAATGTGCCTATATTTGTCAAAGCTAATGTATATTTATGTATAGAGAGGTGTGGTAGCTCTTGAACGGCAGTTAACTAATCCTGTCCAGAAGAGTGACTCGTCTCTTTGAGTTGGAAAATCACAACCAGAAGTGACTTAGATCAGCTTCTTATTCACCCTGCATAGTGCAGTGATTTCTCTAAAACAGAATACACCCCAGAAGTGGATTCAAGCCAAGAAGGCGTCACCATGGAAATTTGGGCTGTGACTAGTTGTTCCAACTATTTTGGTCAATGAAGAAGAGATGTAATTCAGTGGAGCTAGCTTATGCTCCGCATGTATGAGGTCCTGGGTATGATCCTCAGTAACCACCCCAACCAAAAAAAAAAGTAATCATACTTTCCTCCCTATGTTTCAGTTATGGCTAATAAGAGTTAATAGTCTTTTCTCCTAGTTTGCTCTAGACTTGTAGGAGAGTCACTGGCCCACAAGCTAGATATTGAGATGTCACTGTCACTGTCCTCCTGTTGTTCATCGATTTGCTTGAGCGGGCCCAGTAACATCTCCATTATGACACTTGTTACTGTGTTTGGCATATCGAATACATCACGGGTAGCTTGCCAGGCTTTGCTGTGCGGGCGAGATACTCTCGGTAGCTTGCCGGGGTCTCCAAGAGGGGTGGAGTAATTGAACCTGGGTCGGCCAGGTCGGCCGCATGCAAGGCAAACGCCCTACCCACTGTGCTATCGCTCCAACCCTGTTGTGCTGTAAGAAAAAAAAAGCTTTGTTCCATACTTCTATATACTAGGAAATGTTTTCTCATTTGGTTCTGACATCAGCCCTATAATGTCTAAATACAGGGCTATAGAGAGAGAGTATAGTGGAGAAGGTGCTTACATTGTATGTGACTAAGACCTTTCTAGCATCACATATGGTTCCTTAATACTACGGGAAGTGACCCTGAACACAGAGCCAAGAAGAGTTCCTGAAAACTGCTAGGTGTGGCCCCTCCCCAACGTACCTATACATACAAATACCTCATCATTATACCTACCTTCCAGAGGGAAGAAATTGAGGTCACAGTCAATGTTGGCCACTGACCACTATTTACAGAGTCTTGGTGCTGATATAAATGTGTTCTGGGAATAATACACACACACGCAGGCACATATGCATGCATGCACGCACGCGCATTGAGAGCTCTTATTTAAACTCAAATCAAATTCAATAATTAAAAAACAATGATACAACAGTGATAAATAATGACAGCTCATGACCGGTCTTTACAATAACTTTTCAAAGAGTGTGTGTATATTTATTTGTTCATCCATGAGAAAAATGGGATTGAAGGAGTTAACTCTTCCCTACTTGGTCTATTTAGAAAGAGCAGAGCTAGAACCCCATCAGCCTTTGGCCCAATCCACCCTCTTTCCAGCTCCACTACCTCTTTTGTTTCCCTGACCGAAAAAACACCACAATTAAAGGTTCAAAAGCCCCGAGATGCTTGCTGGGTTTGAAGTGAGGAATTACATCAGCTTCATGGGGACGAGCAAACCCAAAGAGGGCTCTGGAGAAGCAGAGATGCAAACCCACCGCCAGGATGTGAGCCATGGTGGCCAGACAGAGGCAGCAGCAGCAGGTGGGGCTGCTGCTTCTTCCCCACAAGCCACCCTCCCCCCCCCAAATCTGGGCCTGAGCCCTTGGCCTTTCCCAAGGGCGCCGCCACCCTCTCATACCCATGGCAGCACTGAGGCCCGGGGAGGCATGTTCTTACCAGCCTGTCATATTAAAGTCCCTGTAGAGCATCTTCTTTCCAAGTTCCTTTCTCTGTACTCTCCTTGGAAACTCCAAATGTGTGAACTCATTTCCCAGTAAGTGAGGCTGCATGAATGCCTAAGAGCAAAAAAGGAGAGAAAGAAAGAAAGAGAGAGAGAGGGAGGGAGAGAGAGAGAGAGAGAGAGAGAGAGAGAGAGAGAGAGAGAGAGAGAGAGAGAGAGAGACATACTCAGTGGAAAAAAGAATACGTGAGTTTTTTTTTTTTTACAAATCAAGATAGCCTTATTTAAAAACCATGAAAAGCATCTTCTATTTCAAAGGAATTAAATCACTTAAGCATCTAAATAAAAATGAATGCCAGGGGGTATGGTGCCGCCAGCAGGTCAATCTGTACCTGTGAGGTGAGTGCATCAGCAGCCTCATGGTGCCTTCAGACTTCTAGATACCCCAAAATTGCTGCTGTGCCTTTGGCCAGACCCCAAAAACTTGGGGCAAAGTTTAGCAAGAAAGTAAATGGCCAAAAGTTAGGTATGTGGGAAACGCACCCACGAACCACCTCGGCTCAGCTACATAATTGGAGGCAAGGCCTCTTTGGTTCCTGATTGAACTGCTTAATGGACATGATCCCAGAGACTCAGAAACGAATCTCAGAACCCAGTGGCTTTTGATGCATCCGAACTCCACAGTATGTTACTGTCGTCGGGCCACCCCAGGGAGGAAAGGGTGTTGTCCCTCCGCCTGCTCCCTCTTGGCGACTTCGTGGCTGTCATCCTCCAGAGGCCATTGGACAGTCAGGCTTGGGCCCGCAGTGACAAAACTTTTTGGGCCTCACGGGATGGGGGCGGGGGGGCGGTGGAACCGGGCCTGTCCTCCCCACCCCAACGAGACCCCAAGTCATCGCCCACGAACGGCCTCTCTGGCTCCTCATCAAGCTGCTCAATGGCCTTGATCCCAGAGACTCAGAAACAAATCTCGAAACCCAGCGGCTTTTGGCAGAAATGTGTCCGGACCCCGCAGTAGGTTACTGTTGCCCGGCCAACCCAGGGGGGAATGGGCGCTGTCCCTCCACCTGCTCCCTCTTGGCGACTTGGTGGCTGTCATCCTCCAGAGGCCATTGGACAGTCAGGCTTGGGCCCACAGTGACGAAACTTGTTGGGCCTCACGGGATGTGGGGGGGGGGGAGCTGGGTCTGTCCTCCCCACCCCAACGAGACCCCAAGTCATCGCCCACGAATGGCCTCTCTGGCTCCTCATCAAGCTGCTCAACGGCCATGATCCCAGAGACTCAGGAGCAGATCTCTAAACCCAGTGGCTTTTGGCAGAAATCCCTCCAGATTTAAGTGTTAAAATTTAGGGATTTCAAAACCACATGGCCCTACTGCAGCCACACGACATCATATGTTATTCATAACCAGCAATAGAACACAAATTGTCTATTGTTGCCTTTTCAGCAGATCTGAGTGTTGGGGTAAAATCTCAAATAATGGTGGGTCTGGTGTCGAAATAGTGAATGTGATCAAAGTAGAAAGAGAGTAATGTGGAAATCATCTGCCCCACAGGCAGGGGGAGGGTGTGGGATGGGGGTATACTGGGATTTTTGGTGATGGAGAATGGGCACTGGTGAAGGTACGGGTGTTTCATTGTATGACTGAGACTTAGACCCAAAAGCTTTGTAACTGCTCTCACGGGGATGCAATAAATAAAATTATAAAAAATGGAAAAAAAAAGAAAAAAGGTGGAGTTCATGCACAATTCAATCAGCTAATCAGTGGCTGAATAAATAGCAGTACTCCTACAAAAAAAAAAATAAAAATGAATGCCAGAAGAAAAAAAAAAGCACAACTGTCACTGATAAAGGGATGAAACTGCAACATATTTCTACAAATCAAAGACAGGCATCCCGAAAGTCAGAAGGAAAAGGGCTTCCTCCAGAGTTTCCTTTTTAAAACTCACATTCAAGACGGCGTTGCTTTCCCAGCACTGACGCATGTTGGTGAGGTGGCAAAGTACCTGGTCGAGTCCTTGGCTTTCTGCTCCCCACTAGCTCTGCCCCTTCTTTCTCCTCCCCTGGCTCTGAAAAGCTGCATGTGAGACTCCACGTGACATCAGGGTCTGAGAGACCGAACTGGGGACACCAGACAGGAACTTTCTGTTGGACTCCCTCCATTTTGCTCTGCAGTAATTTGATCATGTAATTGGAAGACGATTCCAGAGCAGATGGCTTCTCTCCCCCCACCCCCCTATCTCTATTCACACTAGGAAAAGTCTTGAGTAAACAGCCACTTAGGGAATTGCACAGAAACAACAAACAGTCTCATTGTCACATTCAAAATTCAAATCCAGCTCTCCAAGAGATGAAACACTCAAGGATTAATTCCCTGCTCTGCGGCCACACATGGTAAGCAAACCTGTACTCATACCAAGTTTTCTCATACCAAGCTCTATGCCTGCATGATGGAACGGAATCTTCTCATTGCTCTCATTATCTGGCAGGAGAAAGAGTGGCGAGAGAAATCACACAGCCTGGCACTGCAGGAAAGCCAGGGGTCGCTGCCCCAGACAGATGGCGATGGCCTCGGCCCACGGGAAGCAGGCAGGTCTGATGGTTCTTTTCCCAGGTCCTGACCCCACACTTCTCAGTGCTTTAGGGAGGGCAGAGCTGGATGTCAGCTAAGTGTATCAGGAGCCAAAGGAAGCAAGCTGAACTGTCACCTGGCTGGTCAGCCTTGCCAGATACTGGTCTCTAGGCCAGTGATTCTGTGCAGGCCAGAGGAACCGTCTGTATTGACAACTGAGAGGCAACCCGCGGAACAGTGCTTTTCTGTCTGCTACAGCTCCAACAAGCACCAGGTCATGGTGGTGGCAGGAGGAGGGATTCTACATCATCTTGGAGGGGCTCCGAAACTCCTGCTGAGGAGCAATTGCTGAGGCTAAGCATCAAGGTCATATAAATATTGGGTTTTACAAAAAATGTGTCTGGGAAGGAAGGAAGGGAGGAAGGGAGGAAGAGAGGAAGGGAGGAAGGAGGGGAAGGAAGGAAAAAAGGTAAGAAGGTAGGAAGGAAGGAAGGAAGGAGTAGAGGAGGGAGGGAAAAAAGGAGGGAGCAGAAGAGGAAGAAAAAAGGAAGGAAGGAGGGAAAGGAGGGGGAGGAAGGAAGGGAGGAGGGAAGGAAAGAAGGAGGGAGAGAGGAAGGAAGGAGGGAGGGGACGGAGGGAGGGAAGGAGAGAAGAAGGGAGGGAAAGAGGAAGGCAGGAAGGAAGGAAGGAAGGAAGGAAGGAAGGAAGGAAGGAAGGAAGGAAATGAGGATTTAATTGACAGGCCCATGTGTGGCTTTGGCTGAGTGGGATTTTGGCTGAACTCTAAGCGCTAGAAGTTGTGTGATTTTAGCAGGTTATTTAATTTGCCAGGCCTCAGTTATCTGTTAAATGAGGTAAATGTTTATTCTGTACTGTTTTAACAATAAGGTGATGTCAATATGGATTTATTGTTGTCTTAAGAATGATTTATCTTCATGTGATAATTGTCAGGTGTTATTACAACCCGCGTCTAATGCTAAGTGCTATGTGACCTCTCTTCACCCTCCCAACCACTTTACCTGCAACACCCCCTACATAATTTGTGAAGCCCAGAACAAAAGAAGAATCTGAAACCCCCTTAAAAATAAAGAATTAGAGAGTGATAGCAGAGCATTAAATCTGGGGTGGGAGAGTGCTCTTGCATCAGCACAAGTCACATCCTGCTGTCCTTAGCTGTACGGATATCTCTTATTCTAACTTCACCTTGCTCTAGCCAGGAAAACAAGGAACAGAGGCTTAAACAGTCAGTGAAGAGCAGCAAGCATCTCTAGGAACTTCGGGACTAAAACAGTTTGATCTTATTTCTTTCTCCGAGGCCCCACACTGAACTCATGCTGACTTGCCTGACAGCATGTACCAAGCACTTGCACTGTCTTATCCTACTGCCCCAACAATCCCACAAAGCATAAAGTTTGAACCACAAATAGGCATCTGTGAGGATTCAAATCTATTTATCTAGTTACTGTTTGTTTGTTCTGAAGAGTCACACTCGGCAGTACTCAGGGCTTACTTCTGGCTCTGTGGTCAGGGATGGCTCCTGCTGAGGCTCAGGGGGCCATATGTTGATGCTGGTAACAGAATCAGAGTTAACTGCAAGCACCTTAACCACTGAGCCATCTCCCAATCCCCCTGAGCACTACTTGAGAGGCACCTCCTTATCCCCCCCTCCCGAAAGAATTCTATGCTGTCATGCATGATGCTAATCTACCATGGTGCCAGGGATCAATAATCAATGGCAAACCACCTGCCTTGCAGGTATGAGGCTGAGTTTGATCTATTGCATCATTCCACATGCCAAGTACAATTTGATGGCACTACCATTTGTGATCCTTGGCCCCACTACTTAGTGTTCGTTGCTGGGCGCACCACTGACAGAGTGTGAAATGAGTATGAAGCCAGGTGAGCGCTGCAAAAGAGAGTGTGTAATTACTGCAACCAAATGTGTGACCCTTAGCAAGCACCATGGGTGAAGTGTATAAGCACCACAATCAAATGTTTAGCCCATTTTGGGGCAATAACACCACAATCAAATGTTTAGCCCATTTTGGGGAAGGACTTTGGGGACCAAATCTAAGATCCTTTATTAGATGCACCATTATGTAACTGTCTCTGGGAAAACGGGCGGGTGTGTGTATGGGGGTGGGGGTGATAACTGCCAATTAAAGTATATTAATGTTTTCTTACTACTTCATGTTTTTCATTACTTTAAAAAATTTTAATTACCTATCACAACTATGTATCATTGATAAGATATAATATGAGTGAACTATGCATTTTGTATTTGGGCCACACCTGGTGATGCTCAGGGGTTATTCCTGGCCCTGTAATCAGGAATTACTCTTGGGGGTACTTGGGGGACCATATGGGATACTAGGGATCAAACCCAGGTCGGCCACATGTAAGACAAGTGCCCTACTCACTGTACTATCTCTCTGACCCCAATATAGTGTAGTATCTTGACTACTATTTTCCAATGTACTTTTTATGCTTCAAAGGTTCTCATTTATTTTCAGCTGAGAAACATGGATGTCATGACTTTCCACATCACAGCACTGTGTGTTTCAAAACTTAAGTGAGGGTGATGCTGTTTTATTTCTCAAATCATCCACAAAGAGCCCTAAGCCTGAGAACCAGAGGTGTGAAGCTCTTAAGGAAGCTCTGCCATGATCTCCACGGAGTCTGTTTACTCTGATTCCAGGTTGGGAATGTGACTGAACAGGTCTGACTCAAGCCTCCCCAAGGCCCTCAGCAAGCCAGCCTGGATCAAGAGGCTTAAAGAGGCTTCCTTTCTGTCGCCTGAGCTGCAGGGTGCCCATTTACAGGTTTGGGACTGCTTCTAAAGCAGACTCATGCCCAGGAGATGGCATCACGCTGGCAACTTGGCCCACAGCCACTTTCCACAGTCAACTGTCAATAATCCCAACTTCAGATAAGTCAAAAGGTGTGTGTGTGTGGGGGGGGGGAGGGGGGTAAGATGAGGCACCTCTGTTCTGAGTAAATACTCCAATATTCAGTCCCCATTGATTCATAGCACCCTTACATGCTTCTATTTTTAGGGTTATTTTCCTTCCTCTCATGCAAATTGCCCCAGCACATTTCACATATTATATGAGTAATTTTCTGTCACCATATGCCACCATGCCCACCAGAGGATTTATGTGCATTCCTTGTGTACCTGACATATAATTACTATTTCTCTCTCTCTCTCTCTCTCTCTCTGTGTGTGTGTGTGTGTGTGTGTGGCACCAGGGATCAAATCCAGATACTCACACATATGAGCCATGTGCTTTATCAATGAGTCACATCCTTAGCTCCATAGTCACTATTTTTTTAAAAAATAAAAATACGATTTATATTCTAACTAACAGTCTCCTTATCAGCACTTTAATACTCTCTACAGCTGTATTTGTCAGATCTGTTAGTGTCTGGGGTTAAAAGGAAAAAAATAATTCAAGAACTAATTATAGTCAAAGTAAATATGTACTTTGGATAACGAAAAAAAGAACAACGAGATGCTAAAAAATACAAAGGGACACCCATCTATTGGTTTTCAGAGAAATATGGACTTGTGCTCATTAGAATCTCAGTTTTAGGCAATAATGATGCAAATTCTATGAGCCTGGTCTGAGTCAGCTCAGGATGTTGGATCAAAATGCCAAGCACTTTCAGGAGCAAAGAAAGAATGTTTATCAGTTTGCTTCCTGGTGAGGGCTCCTGTCGGGCCTGCAGATCCCGGCCTGCCTGCTGCAGCCATATGATGGCTTTTCCTCTGTGCTCTCCTGGAGAGGTATCGAGCTCTTTAGTGTCTTGTCTTTGCTTATTTATTTTCATTTTGTGGGCCACTTCGAATGGTGGGCTGGAGCGATAGCACAGCGGGTAGGGCGTATGCCTTGCATGCAGCGTACAGGGCCGACCCGAGTTTGATTCCTCCACCCCTCTCGGAGAGCCCGGCAAGCTACGGAGAGTATCTCACCCGCACAGCAAAGCCTGGCAAGCTCCCCTTGACGTATTCGATATGCCAAACACAGTAACAATTGTCACAATGGAGACGTTACTGGGCCCGCTTGAGCAAATCGATGAACAATGGGAGGACAGTGACAGTGACAGTGACCTCTAATGGTGGTGTTCAGGGGCTACTCCTGGCTCTGCACTCAAAGGTGGCATTTGGGGGACCATGCGTGGACAGGGGTCATGTGTGGACAAGGTTGCATGCAAAAGTGTCTTCACCTTTTATTATCTGTCCTACCCTATTTGTGTCCTTATTCAGGATACTAATCTGCTTAGATCAGTGGCCTTCTCTGATGACCTCATTTAATTACTTCGGTAATACCCTTTCTCCATGTTCAGCCTATTATGGGAGGAAAGAGCCTCCACATACAAATTTTGAAAGAGACACAATGATTCAATCTAGAGCAGTGTTTTATATGTGTATGTAATTATCTATGTTCACATTCACAGAACTAATACATTCAAATATAATAAAATGCCACACAATTTTTTTTTCTTTTTGAGTCACACCTGGCAATGCACAGGGGATACTCATGGTTCATGCACTCAGGAATTACTCCTGGCGGTGCTCGGGGGACCATGTGGGATGCTGGGAATCGAACATGGGTCGGTTGCGTGCAAGGCAAACACCCTACCTGCTGTGCTATCTCTCCAGCCCCTCTTTTTAATTTAATGGAAACATCTATCATTAAATATTGGGTTGTTTAAAAAAACCTAAAAGTTGTTTTTAAATAAATTTTAAACACTTTTTTTAAAAAAAATTTTTTTATTAGTGAAACACCATGAGGTACAGTTGTAGACTTACAAATTTTTGGCTTGAGTTTCAGTTATACAATGGTTGAGTACCCATCCCTCCACCAGTGCTCATTCCCCACCTCCAATGCTCCCAGCATTCCTCCCACCCCCCCACCTCCCCATCCTACCCCACCTCTGTGGCAGGGCATTCCCTTTTGTTCTCACTCTCCTTTTGGGTGCTGTTAAACACTGTTTTTTTTTTTTTTTTATTTAGTTTGTGCTGCCAGGGATTGAATCTGGGGACTCACTCATTCAGTGGTAGAAATGTTCTACCACTAAGTGATGGCCCTGGCCAAAATAACTCCTTTTAAAGTAGGACTTGGGAAAATTGTTGAAAGGCCCCTTATGGTCCCTCCTCTTACTCCAATCATCCGACAGATGGAAAAGTCATGGACAAGGTCCTTGGGGCAGCGATTAGGCTACAGAGCCCCCCAGGGATGCTGAAACCGCCTGGTTCCCAACAGGTCAGCTAGGGAAAGTAGGTTGACAAAAGCAGATGGGCCCTGTAATGTGGCGGCTGCCCAGTGTCCCAGTGTACAGCCAGATGCTCAGTGCTGTCCTGTGAGTACTGGTTTGTGTCCCTAAAAGCTTTCCTCAAGCCAACATCCCAGAATCACGAGTTTCAGAAGCGACTGCCCTGAGAATTCAACATCAATGCCACCCCCTCCCCACGCCCCCTCAGCCCTCTCCATGATTAACGTCTGTAAAATGTGGGAGTGGGGATTTGCTAGATTTCTTCCAGCAATAAAACCCTTTTTGATTCCAAACTTGGACAGTTTGGGACCACACCACTCATGACTGCTCTGAGCAGCTCCAAAGGATGAAATAGTGACTGCCTGCTCTACCCCCGGTACATTTTCTAAGAACACTAGAAGATTCCAGGTGGGTCTTAATGTGATCAAAATCCAAGCAGGGAGCAAACAAACAAGCTCTTAAGTCCACATGTAAAAGAAAAGAGTGTGGTCACTTTCTCTAAAGATCCTTTATCTGTATGGATGTACAGTATGTAGTTGCACTATATTCATTCCAAGCGCTGTACAGAATTCCCAACTTCCTCCATGGCCTGATTCAGCGATCTGTTCCACTGTCCATTGGGCATTTGGGGAAATTTCCAGCGTAGGCTACTATAAACAGTAATGCTCTGTCCAGTCTAAACTGCTGGTGAACATTTGAACCCTCTTGTGTTAGGTTTGACATAAAGGAGTGGAATTTTGGAGCTGAAGCTTGTTCAGATTTAGTACTGACTGAGGAACCCTCTTTGAAAGTCATTATCAGTTCCACTCCCATTTGCAGAATACGGAACGTAAAACTTTTCCCATGATACTTGAGATTCCAGATTCCATAATGCAAGATGTCTTGTAAAGTCTTCTCACTGTCAAACCATTATACGAATAAACTTTGAAAAGGTTGAGGCCTCTCAGTATTTGAAAAAAATGAGGATTTTTAATTTTAACACAAATCTTTGAATAATTGAGTAATCTTTCCTCTTTTTTTGCCCTTAGTGGTGGTGGAAGGTGGGGGAGGGGTGGTGGGCAGATTATATGAGAGAAGGACTGGAAACTTTACATTTCACCATGATTTATCATGATGTAACGTCTAAGGTCACAAATGAACTGAAATTAAGAATGCCAGCCAAGGCACTGTGATCGCTAATGGTCACAGTAATGGTCAAATATGACAGCTCGTCCAGAACCAAGGCTGGCCATATGATTTACAGTGCAGGAACAGAGTGATTTTGGTTTGAGTTTTAAGGAAAGAAGAAAACTGCAAAATGGCTGAGAACTAAATGCACATGCACCAGAGTCTTCCATAAGGAATTCTCTCTGTCTTAATTTGTCCTAAAACACCTCAGGGGATGGATAAATAGTTTAGTGGCATCAGCTGGCCTGGGTTCTATCCCTGGCACCACATGTAGCAGTCCCCTGAACCCGCCAGGAGTTACCCTTGAGTGCAGAGCTAGAATTAAGCCCTGAAAACTGCCAGGTGTAGCCCCTAAAATAAAAAATAAAAAAACATCTGCCCCTCGAAAAGGAAGATAGAGAAGGGACTACCAAGTAAAGGATGCTTGGAGGGCCCACTCAGGATGGGAGATGTGTGCTGAAGGTAGACTATACACTGAGCATGATGGCCACTTAATACTTGTATTGCAAACCACAACACCCAAAAGGAGAGAGAGTAAAAGGGAATGGTGCCTGCCACAGAGGCAGGGGCAGGGGGAATGGGGTGGTGGTGGTGAGAGGGATACTGGGAACATTGGTTGTGGAGAATGGGCACTGGTGGAGGGAGGAGTACTCGCTCATTGTATGACTGAAATGTAAGTACGAAAGTTTTTAAGTCTGTACCTCACGGTGATTCACCAAAAAGATAAAATTAAATAAATAAAAGCAAAAAAACAATCGCCCCCCCCCCATCTCAAATTAAGTACTAAGCTTTTTTAGGTAAGCATATATCATTGAATAGAAGGTTGACAAAATTCTGTGGGTTGCATAGAAGTCTGGTAAAAAGATTCATGTTTAAATTTCTACACGAGACTGAAGCAATTGAGCAGAGAGAAGGAGCATGCCCTTGAAATAATTTTATAATGATCAAATGTTGATCTCAGACACAGGAACCACATGGAGGGGCTGAGGTTGAGCGCATGCACTGCATGCGTGATAAGCTGGGTTCCATCCCTAACATCACCCCTGCTGAGTGTGACCTTTGCATGCAATAAGTGGAACCCACCAAGGTCACAGAAGAGCCACTTGGAAACTGTTACACAAATATAAAACAAAACCGCCAAGATGGTCAACTCTACAATGATTTAATGTATAGAGAGAGTAAGAGCAAAATATATTCATTTATATGGAACGTATATCACTGTCACTGTCCTCCTGTTGTTCATTGATTTGCTCAAGCGGGCCCAGTAATGTCTCCTTTTTGAGATTTGTTGTTTGGCATATTGAATACATCACAGGTAACTGGCCAGGCTTTGTTGTACGGGCGAGATACTCTCGTAGCTTGCCGGGCTCTCCGAGAGGGGCAGAGGAATCAAACCCAGCTCGGCTGGGCTGGCTGCGCGCAAGGCAAACACCCTACTGCTGTGCTATCGCTCCAGCCTGGAATGTATATAGGGAATATATATATCATATGCTCTTGGTTTTCCAAGTAAAAGACTGGGGAAAGGCTTTCATTTGACGAGTGAACTCCTGCCAGCCAGAAAGGAGAGGTGCCTTTATCTTTGACAAAGAAGTAAAGAGTACGAAGTGGAGCAAGGAAAGCCTCTTTAACAAATGGTATCAGGAAAATTGGTCAGTCACATATAAAAAATGAACTCAGACCTCTATCTCAGGCCATGCATAAAAGTCAATTCAAAATAGATTTCAAACCTTGATATCAAGACCTAAATGCATAAGTTATACTGAGGAAAATATGGGCAGAACCCTTCATGACATTGACTGTAGCAGCATCTTCAATTATTTAATGCCATTTGGTGGAGCATATGGAAGCAAAGATAAAACAAATGGGATTACACCAAATCAAGAAGATTCAGCAACATAAAAAAAACCAAGACTAGAGTAGAAAAAAAAACATTCCACAGATTGGGAGAAAGAACTTTCCCACCAAAAATTTGACAAAGGATTAATATTCAATATACATACAGTAACAAGTCTCACAATGTTACTGGGCCCGCTCGAGCAAATCGATGAACAACGGAAGGCCAGTGACAGTGATACATAAAGCAGTTGTAAAACTTAACAACAATAAATAAACAATTCCATCCAAAAATGGGGAGAAGAGATGAAAAGAAATCAGGGGAATACAAATAGAAACAAAAGTGAGATATCATCTCCAACTGGAACTTGTAAAAATGAACAGAAATAGCCAGTACTGATGTGGATGTACAGTAAAAGGATCTCTCATCCACTGTTGATGGGAATGTTGTCTGGTTCAACCTATTTGAAAAACAATATGGGCACTTTGCAAAAAACTAAGAATTGAACTTCCAGGTGGCCCAGGAATTCCATTTTTTGAAATATATGCTAAAGACCCCAAAACACTGTATCAGAAAGACATATGAATCCCTATGTTCAATGCAACTCTAATCACAACAACCAACGTCAGGAAACAACCTGAGTGTACAAGAACAGAAAACTAGATACACTGGTATATCCAACACAATGGCAAGACTTGGCTAAAGACAAAAACAAAATCATGCAATTTGTCACTACATGAACAAAACTAGAAGGTATCATGCAGAGTGAAGTCAGCCAGAAGGAGAGGACAGACACAGAATGATCTCTCTTATAAGTGGAATATGAAGAAACACAGTCTGAGAATAAGAAATAATCAAACATAACAGAACCTGAGAACTGGTATACACAAGTGAGTTTACCAAGACTGGGGTGAAGATGATGGGGTAGGGAGGCTGGAAGAGGTGATCAGGAGGGGACCCTGAGACAATGGTGGAGGAAAGCTGCCACTCCAGTGGAGGGTGTGGTGTTGGAATATTGTATGTATGAAACCCTATCATTAATAGTACTGTAAATCACCGTGCTTTATATATGTGTTTATAAACACACTTAAATAGAGAGGGATGTGTTTACCGAGTCTCCTGCCCCTGCGCCTGGCTGTCCTTGCCAGGGTCCCTTGGAGGGGGGTGGGTTGAGTTTCCTTTCCCGCCCCGACCAGAGCTCCGGCAGCCGAAGACCTCCAGAACCAGCCACCACCATGCTGAGACCACTCCCCACACGCATGAAGGTACCGGAAGAGGAAAAAAGACATGCGGGTCCCAGGGCTGAGATCTCCAAGCCTGCTCGGATCGGGGCTGAGCATCCTCCACCCAGATCCTCCACCCTCCAGTAGGCAGGGGTCACACCCACCATCAGACCCCCAGCACCGTGTAATCCCATCAACGGCCAAGACCCAGAGACTATAAAACCCAGCTCCTGGAAGCGGCCGCGCGACATCTTATTATCTCATTCTTACTTTGGACAAACCGGCAGGCTACCGAATGTAACCTGCCCACACGGCAGAGTCTGGCAAACTCCCCGTGGTGTACCCAATATGCCAAATACCAGTAACAACGATGGGTCTCATTTTCCTAACCCTGAAAGAGCCTTGAATATGGCACTTTTTAAAAAAATCAGGGCTAGGACGAAGGAGACATTACTGGGGCCTGCTCGAGGCAATCGACGAACAACAGGATGATCATGATCGTGTTTACCGATCTTTGGTCTCTTTGCATATGCAAATATGATATAGAGATTATATTAAAGACCACAAAATTTTACTATGGCACAATGGCTATAAAATATTCATATATGATTAGACTTGAAAACAGAGATGCCGGGGCTGGAGAGATAGCACAGCAGATAGGACATTTGCCTTGCACACGGCTGACCCGGATTTGATTCCCAGCATCCCATATGGTCCCCTGAGCACTGCCAGGAGTAACTCCTGAGTGCAGAGCCAGGAGTTAGCCCTGTGCATTACCGGGTGTGACCCAAAAGAAAAATACAACAGAGATGCCATATTTCTAAAAATTTATTTTTTAAATTTTTATTAGTGAAACACCATGAGGTACAGTTGTAGATTTACAAATTTTTGTGCTTGGGTTTCAGTTATGTAACAATCAAGTACCCATCCTTCCACCAGTGCCCATTCTCCACCACCAATGATCCCAGTATAACCTCGCATCACCCCCCACCCCCCATCACACTCTGCCTCTGTGTCTTTTGTTCTCTCTCTCCTTTTGGGTGTTGGAGATGCCATATTTTTCTCTGCTCTAGAGAGTTACATGAAAAATTTAATATTAAAAAATTTAACTCATTAGTCCTCATACTAAACCTATAAGCATCATATAATTACCCTTTTTATAGATGAAGTAATTGAAGTACAAAAATATTTCATAGATTATCTTTTTGCCTGAAGAAACCTCAGTGAATCCTAGTCACCTTTTTTCAAAACAGTTAACTTAGCTATATTAAAAATATAGACAGTATTACCTTGCTTTTTTCTGTTTAGATCCCATATTGTTTTTGCAGAGCAGTACCCAGCAGTACTTGAGAACTACTAGAACCACTCCGGTAAGTGCTCAGAGGCCCTATGATCCTTAGGTCAAACCCAGGGCCTCGAGCATACTAGGCATGTGAGCTACCACTTGAACTATCTATCACTCTAGACCCTAAGATCAATTCTTGGCTTTTTGGATTTTTGGAGTTTTATTTTGTTTTGGGACCACACTGGTAGTACTCCTGGCCCTCTGCTCTGGGAATACTCATGATGATCCTTGGTGGCCCATGCACAGTACCAGAATCAAATCTACATCAGTTGCATGCAAGGAAAGTGCCTGAATCTCTCACGACCCTGAGATCAACTCTTAAAGGACCCTATGGACAGGCAGCTCTGGCTTCATGTGCCAAACCTTTTTTTCAGAATGTTGGATTTTGGAAAGTAGGGTTTTAGAGAGTCCAAGGATTATATACAACTGTACAGAAAGATTGATTAACAATTTTTTAGGAGTGCATTGTCATAACTTTTTTGAGTTGTTTGTGATTCCTTTTCTTAGACCTGCTTAATAGGTTCAGAATTTCTCATTGTCAAGTCCCTGATTCCTACTAACCTGGAATAAAGAAGACATCCATTTATATATACAGAAAAAAAGCGAGGTTCTGGAAGTCATATGGTTCAGTTTTAAGGGTCACCTAATGTCTTCAGAGTCTTCCCTAAAGCCGGGCAGTAAGTACAAGTCCTGCCTCTGAGAAAACCAGTGCAGTGCTGGTCTTGTGCTCTAAAAATCTTCTCCTAGGGATACCTGTATGATCAATGGAACCTAGAGTAAATATGCAAAATGTCAATCGCTTACCTACAATTTTCTATGTAGTTTTAAGAAAGGGAGTTAAAAGGAAAAGGAGGTAGGAAGAGTGGGGTAGATTTTTCCATGACTCATCAAACAGAATATTGGGGAATTTGCCAATGTACCCCCTCTAGGCCCTTGGAGCTGAAGGCAGACTTTTGGACTTCACTGCCTGCTCTTAAGACTTAGTGCAACATCAAAGTGGCAGATGAGTTGTTTCTACTCACTAGAACACTTGACCTTCCTGATTATAGCGCCCAGTATTAAAAGCAGGGTCAGACTTTAGGAATTTCTTTTTTTCCCTAGAGATAACTCTTGAGCATGAGAACCCCCAGAGAGCCAAGGGGTACAGCCTTATTCACTGGAAATCGTTCTAAGCCCCATGCTAGGGAAAGAGCAGACTTGCTGGCCCAGACTCTGCCTGGAAAGCTGGAGGGGCAGTGCCAAGGACACCACAAGGAATCACCTCAGATAATATTGCACTCGTGTGTATCAAATGTGTATCTGAAACCCACTTTCATCTTTTCTGTGTATTGCCCTTGATGAAACACAGCTGCAGACTTGGCTTCTCTGCAAGGACAGAAATACACTAGTTGAAGGTTGGATGATACCAGCATATCTTAATGTAATCAAATCAGAGTTTATAAATATATCTAAGCAGAACTGAAGGCAAGTCATCACTCTCCTGCCCTGGGCTACAGAGGCCCCCAGGGACATCCAATTCTGGCTGTCACATGAAACAAAGGTGGGGTGATTTCCTGTTGGCCACAGCATCAGAGAAGTGGCCTCAGCTGAAAAACACCCACAAACGAGATACAAGTCTCCCCCCCCCCACACACACACATACCCACAACCTCTTTCAGTCTTGACTCCATCGTAACATTCAGTGTAGTAGCTTGGTAAACCTCCTTAAATATTTTATTTCAACCACCCTAGAAACATTCTCTTAAAAAAATTTTAAGGCCTGGCCATACCGTTATGCTTATCATAACAGTAGAAACATCAGCTCTCCCTGGCTACTTGATCAGAAGTGGGTACCCCTGACCCCTTCATCATACACCTGCTATATTAGCATGTGAATACCTCAACCCCCTAAACTAGTTTGATTAATCACTCTGCCCCTAAACCTAGGAAACCAAGTTCACATTACCCGGGGTGGGGGGGAAGGGGTGTTTGCAAGGCAGGATCAGGAAGCAAGACCAAACAAAATTAACATGCCTGCCACATCCATCATTTTGTAATCTGCTTCTAGTTTTATAATCCCTGAACGTCGGAAGTGCACATTCCAAGAACATTCCTCTTCGATGTGAATTAAAATGGTTCACATACAAAAGGGCTAAATCCCACCACCCCCGCCCTCCTGAAAATAATTAACCATTCCTACTAGTTGAACAGCTCTGGCACTGTAGACATCTGCTTAAAAGTCTCTAGGGATCTAGAATTTTTTTTTTATGAGTCAGTATAAATGTATCTTCACACATCCTCCAAGTAAACGTTGGGACTTAAAAATCATTTGACCTAAGAACAAGGAAAAACACTGCTAATGAAAGAATCCATATTAGGGCATCAAATTTTTGTGTACTTTAGCTAACTTGCAACATTGCGTTCTGTAAAACTGCTTGGCTGCTTTGCACCAGGGGGAGAGGGGACTTGGAAAGTGAACAGGGCATAACTTCTTTCTAAACCAAGTGTAACAGGATTCAGGTGTATTTACTGTTCCTGAAATGTATTGTCTCAGTAAAGCACCCTGCAGATTTGGGTAAAGGATAACTCAGGATGCGGGTGGTTGGGGGAAATTGCCCTTTCCTGGAGTGTATTGTCTCACTAAAGCACCCTGCAGACTTGGGTAACTCAAAATGTGGATGGTCAAGGGGGATTACCTAAGGCTTAATGATTCCGGCTATAACCTTGCTTGTGCTAACAATCGATGTACGATGTACGATGTATGTAAATGCTGATCTTTGAATCTATAGGCTAAGGAATGAGGTACTTTTAAATGGATTGGTTAAGAAAGTATATGTTGTTACAAATCTATTGGCTATGAAATGTGTGGGCCTTGCTGTAACGGCCAGTGAAGACCTATATAAGATCCCCTTTGAAGAAGCTCGGGGCTCTCAGACACTGCTCACTCTGGGGTATGCTGTGGGGTCCCAGCATGCTGGCCTAAATAAACCCCGTTTTTACTCCTGCAGGAATTGTGTCTATCTGGTCTTTCTGCGCCTCCCAGGGCTAGGGAACTCCCGATCCCAACACTAACTGTCCAGCAATGAACTGACTTGTGTCAATGATATAAAGGATACTACTGTGATCACTGAACTATTTCACAATTAGTTTAAGGAAACTGATCATATACAGAATGAATGAATAGAATTAGACACACTTGAAATTACGACACACTGAATTTTATGTTATAATAGGACTAATCATCATTTTGACTTTAGAACATAAATTAAGTGTTTTGGGGAGTATTCCTACTTCTCACTGGGAGATTCCATGGGACTTCAGGTCATTGAGTTCATGCCTGGGTTGGGCTAACAGAAGACCATACTGCAGTTCTCTTTTCTTCTCATAATTGCTGTTATATTCATTCTTAATGCCGTAAATTGTCTAATTATACCAAATATCGTAGCATAAAGATTTTAACATAAAAGGTTATTTTATGCTTTAAATTTAATTTTCTCAAATACTTTATTACCAAGATTGCATCATAGATGGTGTTCATATTCAATTTGTTCATTCCTAGACTCCTGACTTGAGAAGATGTTGAGCAACTAGGGTATTCTAAATTCTGATCATGCTACTGATCTGTGGGGAGGGAAGTTTTAGTTTAGAATCTAAAGAATAGTTAGGGGGTAATTATCAAAAAGAATGAGGAAGTGATCTCATCCTTTAGAAATACAAATGGTAGGGCCAGAGCCATAGTGTAGTGGGCAGGGCACTTACGTTCCATGCAGCCAACCCAGGTTTGATCCCCAGCATCCCATATGGTCTCCTGAGTTTAAGAGAGTGATCCCTGAGTGAAGAGCCAGTAGTAAGCTCTGAGCAGAACTGAATGTGGCCCCAAAACACAAACAAAAGAGAAATGCAAATGGGAGCTGGAGAGATAGTGCAGATGAAGGCACTTACCTTGTATCAGCTGAACAGGTTTGACTCATGTTATTACATATGGTCCCTTGAGCACTACTATGAATGATCCCTGAACACAGTGCAAGGAAATAGCTCCTGGCCACTGCTGGGTATGGGCCCCAAATAAAAATTAAAAACCAAAACAAAACATAAAAATACACATGGTGGTTTCAGTTCTGTGAGTGACTGTTGTCCTCACTGATAATTCAAGAGTCACATAAAAATGTTCACAAATCTTAAGAACATTAGAAATAATTCTTAAATACAAACAAGAAAATATTACTTTGCTTGGAGGTCATCAGGACTGGAAAATGTGAGACTTTGATTCACCAAACAATAACCAAACATTATGCAATGAAAAAGAATTCTGCACTGTGTAAACTCAAAAAAAAAAAAAGACAGGCAAAGGGCCGCCCACGTTCGGTAGTCTCAGGCCGTTTCCCCACTCCAGGGAGGTTGATGGCGATGGTCAGGCAAGGAAGGAAACGAGGGCAAAGCTGGTTGGTCTTAGTAGCAGTTTATTACATGGAAGAAATGTATGTCATGGAGGCCTCAGGAGTTCTCAAGCATGTGCTCCTTTGTTCTCACAGCTTCTGTCCTCAGCCCCATCTTCCCAGGTTCTCTGATGCACGTGTCCCCCCCAGAGAGCCCTGAAATCTCCCTTATAAAGATCATGGTACCTCTAAAGGGCGCAATACAGTGATGTCATCAAAAGGAGTTACAGAAAGAACTATGAGATGGCAGAACATACATTGTTTCTTTACATCCACTGGCCAGTAATCTTGGCCTCACCTTTTACAAACTACAAGCACTTGGATTAGCACATCAAAGACCAGTCTGCTAGAGCTTGGAATCTACACCTCAAAGATTAGCCTGCCTGGAGCCAGGCATCTACATCCCCAAGATCAGGCCTGGCTTAGCACCGGGATCCGCATATCTAAGACCAGCTAGGTTCCTGTGAATTTACTGAAGCAGTTTGAAGGGGAGAAATGTTCAGTCTCATCCAAGCTAGTCAGGTAACACGGGAAAGCTGCTTCTAGGAGCGATTCTCATTTAGCAGATCAACCCACACTAGAACAGAATTCCCTGGGTGTGTTTCTCCTCTCTTTGTCCGACCAACATATAAGTATATATAATATAAATAGTTTTGTATGGACACAGTAAGAAATACTTTAAGCTTATAGAATTGCTCTCCTAGGGCCACCTCCATCTCAGACTGCAGTACTCAGGCCAGATATCTTTCCTATTCTTAGCAGGGTCCTAGTTTCGTTGTTACTTTTGGATCATGACAGCATTTGCCTATGATCAAACTCTTAACCTATAGTTAAGAATCGTGGCACCTTGGCCTGGCCCATCGCGATGCCAGGGTAGCACATAACTTACCAGCTTGCCCTGGTTCCATCCAGTCCCACGTTGGGACCCTGCCCTTGGGGTGCTAGGAAGGAGGGCAACTGAGGCTTAAGTTGAGAAAGCAGATGCCCAGGAGTGAATAATATTCAAGGCCAATTAAATCCTAAGCTATAAAGCATAATATTAATTGTCTTCCTGTATCTATACAAAAAGGACAGTGCATTAAACTATTCAAAAGACATAAGGAGAGGAGAAAGGCAATATTAACTTACAGTACAAGTTCAGTGTCCTAGAAGGATGAGAATTGATTGGGGAAGAGAGCATAGAAGTGGTTACAGACAAATGGTAATGACTTGGGAGCACTGTGATGGGTGCAACCTGACAAACCTAAGCTCCTTGTACTCCAACACTGCACATATTATTTTCTTTTATCCTTTGACCTAGATTTTGAGATTTTCCTGTTATTACTGATGATGAAACTGGGGATGAATGGAGAACCTTGTAGAAACTACACAGCCAGTCAGTGACGAAGTGAAGACTGAAGGCTACACACATCTTTCCCCAACCATCTCAACAATGCCCTGGATGTTCAGGAATCTGAGAAGTGTCAGTATTCCCATCCATTCTCAAAATTTAACATGTTGAGCTCTTTGTAGCATTCTTATAGCCTGAAAAATCTTTTTTTTTCTTTTTGGGTCACACCCGGGGATGTACAGGGGTTATTCCTGGTTCTGCACTCAGAAATTACTCCTGGCGGTGGTGAGGGGCCATAGGAGATGCTCGGAATCAAACCCGGGTCGCGTGCAAGGCAAACGCCTACCTGCTGTGCTATTGCTCCAGCGCCTAGTCTGAAAATTTTTACTATTATTATTATTTGCTTTTTGGGTCACACCCAGCGATGCACAAGGGGTCACTCCTGGCTCTGCACTCAGGAAATTACCCCTGGCAGTGCTCAGGGGACCACATGGGATGCTGAGAATCGAATCCGGGTTGGCTGTGTGCAAGGCAAACGCCCTACCCGCTGTGCTACTGTCCAGCCCCCTGGCCTGAAAGTTTTTAAGCTTTACTTTAAAATTTCAAATTTCCAACTTTCATAAAGTGAAACTGTTATTATCCATTGCCACTAGTCTGAAAATGGGAGCTAAGGGAACAAGGGATTGTTTTCTGAAGATGGTGACCAAGATGGGGTGAGAAACTGTGGTAGGGAAGCAAAGACTAAATTCCACAGCAATATGTTTTGGGGGAAAGGCGGAGGGCCAGGCCTAAATGGGAAAGATCCAGATGTCAACAGGCACACTGGCTCATTCTTTCATTTGCTACATGATCTTGCACTAGGCACTGCCCATAGGAAGTGTCAGAGGCAAGAAGTCTACACTCCAGGCCTTGGCCTGGAAGAAGACACAGAGATCAGAACAAACAGTACCAATTACTGAGTCATTGATGGTCTCGGTGACATCTATATGGTGCTGTGTGAGCACTGGGAACTGAGCACATGGAGGGGCCATGTCCCGAAGCAAGTAAATTTGTACTGGAATCTCAATGGATGTGGAAGTCTTCCTGGCGTGAAAGGGCCATCCAGGAAGAGCCTATTTCCAAGGGCAAGAAGATGGAGAGGTAAATAGCAATGGCCAAGTGGAGCTCGTGCTCAGCAGCTTGTGAGGAGTCAGTGGGTACCAGGCGGAGATGTGATAAGGTGCATAATGAGATGCACGGGAGGCTTTGTAGGAGTCGGGTGGGAGTAAGTCAGACAGGTGGCCAGCAGGTCAGACATAATGGATGCTGGGAAGGGCCCCGGCTGCTGAAAATGTGTCCCAACCAGAGACTGGGGGAGCTCTGGTTTAGCTCTTCCCCATTGGGTGACAAAAGCTAAGAAACTTGGGGAGAGCTGCCAGATCAGCAAATAACAGTTAATGTGGCTCTGTGGCTACAGTGGGATCCCTCCCAGCTTCCTCGAGGGTCAGAGTTGAGGGTCTGGAGAATTTACCAGCTTGAGAATGGAAAGGTCAGAAAACAACTGCTGGTAAAAAAGCCAAAAAATGTTTGTATGTTGGCTGTGGATTCTTGCTGTAGCATGTACCAGTTAATTATATACAGCCATAGAACTTAGTCACTGAGAACACACACACACACACACACACACACACGCACGCACACACACGCATGCACGCACGCACGCACGCACACACACACACGCACACACACACACACGCACACCTGGGGGAAACTGCATGGTGACTTTCTGAGATGGCCAAAGTCCTTATAAACTGTTCACACACTCAGACACAACAGCATTCAGAGATGGGAAAAAAATCCTTTCTGAGGAAACTGGATCTTTTGCTCTTGTTGTCTTTTTTTAAAAAAATAAGACAACATGATTTACAAACTTGTTCATAATAGAGTTTCAGGCATACAACACTCCAATAACAATCCTACCATCAGTGTCAACTTCCTTCCACTAATGTCCCAGGTTCCCTCCCACCCCCCAGTCTACCTCCTTGGCAGACACATTTTTAAGTTTAGTTATTGTAGTTTGGGTCTCCTGCTGATAGTGTCATTGGATCTGTGCTTTAGATACATACATATATCACAGCTCTATACCACCCATGTGTTCAGGGCTCCTGCCCTAGTTTCCTTGCCAATGCATGTCTGCAATTTTTTTTTTAACCACTGTATCCCTCAATTTCATTCCTTCTCTGACCTTCCCCACTTCTATAATCTAGGGTTCAGGGTAATCTAGGTCTCTCCCCTTTGATACCCTATGTCCCCTTGTCTTGGTATTTTATGTACTGCCAAAAGTGATATCGTGTAGTACTTGTCCTTTTTCTGACTTACTTCACTTAAGATGATACCCTTCATGAACCTGAATCAATTTCCCCCTAACAGCAGGTTGTCTAACAAGCAAGGCCCCTGGCAAGAAAACATTCCATCTACAAAGTTACTATTCACAGGGGGAGTCCCTGAAAAGCACACCCCCTCTCTGCCTCCCCCCACCCCAACAATCTGGGATATTACCAAAGTGACTGAACTAAGCCCTACAACTCACACCTTGAGGTCAAGAAATAATAAAGTGTATTCTGTGTCCCTGGTAATGGGAGCCTTCAAGTGAAGCACACTGCACCCCTCAGACCTGAAATACCCAGCAGCCTTCCTATTACCCTCATAATTTCACCCCAAAGGGCCGGACAAATAGTAAAGCGGGAAAGGTACTTACTTGCCTTGCAAGGATGGGATAGGATAGGATCCCTGGCACCATATGTGGTCCCCCAAAGCCCTCTGGGAGTGATCCCTGAGAGCAGAGCCAGGAACAAAGCCTGAGCACAACCAGGTGTGGCCATCCCCCCAACAAACAGAAGTTTCCTCCATAATTCCACCCCAGAGAGTGTGACCTACATGGAGAAGCAGGTTTTCTGATGTCTGCGTGGCTGAGAGGCAGTGTCTGAGCGAGGAACGGCTGTGTCTATCGGCTCATATGGGGCCACTTTCCCCCTCACTACTCAATTTCAACCTGGCCCTCCCCCACATCCCCACTTGAGTCTGAGTGAGCAGCAGCCCTAGAAAAAGGTCTCTGTGCTCTTCGACAGTGCCTTTCATGAACAGAAACAGCACACCATGCCTCCGATGGGTCACAGATGGGAGAAAATCAGCGACAATAATAAATGCATGGAGGTGGAATGTCGTCACACTCGGAGCCGGGAGGTGTGATGCAGAAGGTGTGTGTGTGGGAGTGAGCACCATATGGTGTGGGGCTGCTGTGGGCCTGCCCCCATGTCAACAGCAACAGATTCCGCCAGGATACAGTTCCATCGCCATGTCCAACGCCATGGCACGCTGCCAGGCCCACGGACGCTTACCAGGTACTGAAGCCGTTGGCGCTCCGTTTCTGGGGTGAATTCTGAAGACATGGGAATGATTTCTCCATTTCTGATGATGATGGCCCTGAAGAGTGAAAAGGCATTGTCAGAAGCCGGTCTCTGAAGCCACCCTCCAGGTTTTGCAAAAACTCCAGAGCATGTTCAGAACATGAACAAGATGTCCAGGGGAAACTTTTCTCCCAACCCAGTTGCCAACTCTGGGTTTGTCCAGAGGTACCTTTATTTTGAGAATTAAGAGAATCACATCCTACACAGTTCAAATGGACTTTGGCTGCTATGTGGAGCTGTGCCTTCATTGCCCAATTGGGAGCAAAATATTTGGCACATAACAGTGGCTCTGTGAATCAATAGATGAGTGAATAAATTATATAGCAAAGACCATTCTAGAATCATGTGTCCAACAGAACTTTCTTTGATAATGGAAGGGGTTTTTTGGGTGGTGGTTGCGGGAAACTCCCCTGGGACCATTTCTGGCAATGGTCAGCCAACTTGGTTGGGGGTTCAACGGGAGGACCTTAGGAGATATGTGCTGTTCGGGCCCTGTGGTGTGGTGCCAGAGGCCATGCACTGCTGGGCATTAATCCTGAGTCTAGCACCCTAACACCTGGACAATTCCCCTGGCCCAGTGATAAAAGTATTTTAAGCTTTGTCTACAATCTAGTGTGGCAGCCAGAGGTACCAAGCATTTTGATTAGTGTCATTGTATATGAGAAACCGCAGGGCAGTTTAATTGAATGTGTTTTCAATTTATCTTTAGGTATTAGCAGTCACATAAGGCTAATGTTCTATAGTGGACTGTGGAACCTTAGATCCTTGCTATGCAAGAATGTTTATGAGTTTCCACTGGTTGCTACTCAGAACAGCCAACACTCAGGTTCCACTTCAGTCTTTTAGGGTGTCCGACTTAGTTTGTTGGCATGGTAGGCACAGTAAAAATTGGGGCACACACACCCATCTGAGAATCCCAGGAAAAGCCAACCTCCTCTCATCTTACACCTCAGCAAATTCACAGGCTCCCCGCAATATGCCCAAGAGCTCATGTCAACTCAAGGGCACTTGAACAAAGACAGTTCATTGGAGAATAGATACTTAAGAGGAGAGGCCCTAGGATGAGGCACTATGGAGCTGCTTTCCTGGGGCTGGTTTCCATGGGCATCTGTTGTGCCGAGAACTTCTGGCTGTGGAGTGATTCCTGACAGTCACTCTCTGACTACCCAGCGCTTGTGGTGGAAGGTTGCCATCTCTACTACAGATGGAAGGAGTTTGTAGCACTGAGATGCAGACAGCATGCCAGGTTCCCCAGGACCTGGGGACTGGGGACCAATGTACCCAACTTGCTTTCTGGGGCAACCCCCAGCGTGGTAAGCTCAGTGCCAGGCTGCTGCAGTCTCTGAGCTAAGATGCCCTGTGTATCTCCCCAGAATCACACTGCAGAGGGAGTATGTCCCCAGAAACAACCTGTAGAAATGACTGCTGCTCTCGAGACTCCTTCTCCCAGCCCTGTGTCACATGTGCCTCAGATGTTGCTGTCACAGAGACTATTGGGGGGGGGGGGAGGCACAGTGCAGAAAAAGGAGGAGGGTTTTTGCCCACCAAAAACTTTGGGGACTTTAGAGAATGTAGGGCTCTTGGCAGAAGGCTGGAAACTGAGAGCATAGAAAAGATGAGAGAAACCAACCCAGAGGAGAAAGCCCGAATGTCATAGTATTCTTGTCACTTGTTTTATGATACCGCCCAAGAGGCGACAAAGATGTCCTTTTGATCAGGTCCCAGGCAAAGGAATGCACAATCACGGCCCTCCCCCAAAATGGAGACACCCATCATTCACAAACCATTTGGAGATCTTTCCAAATGTCTCTCTGAATGACAGATGCAAAAAGGCATCAATGAAAAGCAAGGTAAGCTTTAGACTACAGGCGGGAAGAGAACTTGAAGGAGGGAGTGCCAAGGAGATCCAGAAGAAGGTGTAACATTTTTTTGTTTGTTTTGGGTCACACCTGGCAGTGTTCAGGGCTTACTCCTGGCTCTGTGCTCAGAGGTGTCAGGGATTAAATTTAGGTTGGGTGCATTCAAGGAAAGTGCCCTACCTGGTGTAATATTGCTGTGGCCCTAATGGGGTATAATCAGCATGAAGGGCCCTGAAAACCTTAGAATTTTCAAAAAGCCATTCAGTTATACATTCCAAAGGTAGCCTTCTGCTTAAAAAACGTAGCTTAACTCTACTTTGCATTAGGCATACCACAAGAGAGGCTCTTCAGAGCCATGTGCAGGAGACCAGGGCCCGTTTTCCACACTCTCTAATACTGCAAAGGCCCAGAATCCTGTGGTCAGGCAGAAGCCCCACAGATACTTGCTGAACAACAACAACAAATCCCAGGGCTCAGGAGCAGCTTTCCTTGGGCTTTACAGCAGGAAAAGTGTGGAAAAAAGATGCACCCTCTGTTCCCCCACACAAGGCCTATGGGGTTGCCAGCAGAGAACCACAGGGCTAGAAGAGAAATTCCTCTGCCTCTCTCCTCTTCCTGCTCTGGGCTAGCCTTTTCAGCATGTCCCATCAGGGGAGGTGGCATTGCCCACTTTAGCAGAGGTACCCACTTCAGATGCCCAACCTCACTCCCCATGGGCTCTTAATCCCTAGTACAAACCCATGTTCAGAATACTTGCTGTTTAAAATTAGATAAAAATGGGCCAGAGAGCCAGCTCAAAGTGCCGAGCACATGTTTTTGCATGTGGGAAGGTCTGAGTTCAATTCCCGGCACTGCGTGACCTCCCAAGGACTAGAGGGAGTGACCCCCAAACACAGAGTCTCACTTCCTTGCAACTGTCAGTTGTGGGCCAATACCCCTCCCCCTGATGCACTCCAAAACCAAAGAGAAGCAAACACAAAGAAATGGCCGGTCCTCATCCGAAAAGTACCTTCAATGACCAGGTAGACAGCACACATGGTAGAGCACATGCTTTTCCCTCCCCGGAAGTCATGCACCATCTCCCACGTGCCAACTGATGTGGTTCTGGTGGTCCCGGAATAGCAAACCATCAGGCTGTCCAGGCAGATTATCACTGGAAGTGGTCTTGGGCACAACCACCCCAGCAAAGGCTGAGTGGTCTCTACACACACACGCACGCACGCACGCACGCGCGAAATGAAGGGAAAAAATGCACCTTTAGGGTCTGTTCTCTTTCTTTTCCTATAAAACTAAATGGCCTCGCTGTTGCTTGAAGGCTCTGCTGCAGTCCAGTCCCCGGAGCTGCCAACCAGCCTTCCAAGACACACCTTCTCCTGCTCCCCTTCATCCCCCTCAGGACCCCCCACCCCAGGCTTCCTTGCACCTTGCACAGGGCTATGGTCCAAATGGTATCTTTCTACTCCTTTTTCCCAGTCATTGGATTTCCCAGTGCTGTCCCCCACCCCGCAAGGTTAGATTTAGAGGCCTCCCTGCGTGTCCCTCTGCCTGGTGCTTCCAACAGAGAGCACAGCACATTCTGTTCTCAATTGCTAACTTGGTCACTGTCCATGCTGCCCTGTAAGGTGCTGAGATAAACACCACGTCTGTCTCAATTCTGCTGCATTGTGTCAGGCTATTAGAAGCAGGAAAGCTCATGCGATTTTGTTTTTCCCCCGTAAGGAGAGAGTCACAACCCGAAAAGCTCCGGATGAGTCTCAGTTTGGCTGACAGTGCTCAGACAGGAGGCCATGATGTGGCGGGGACTAAATGCAGTCCTCTCAAAGTATGAGCTCCAGCCTGCTGAGCTTCATCCCTTTGGCCCAGCTTGTGTAATCTTGAGGGTCTAAATACAAAGGGAGGGCCTCTAGCTTAAAAATAAATGGAAATTAGTGCTAGGGAGATTGTGTGTGCGTGTGTGGGGGGGGGCGGTTAAGGAGCTTTTCTTAGACGCCATCAACTTGGGTTTACTGCCTGGTACTGCATTATGGTCCCTTGAGCAGCACCAGGAGTGATCCCTCAGCACAGAGCCCAGAGTAATCCCTAAACACTGCTGGGTGTGACTCTAAACCAAAAAATAAAATTGACAATAAAAAAAAAATTTAAGTTAAAAATTAAGAGCAACTTTAAGGTGGTGATGGCAGAACATTAAATGAAACATGGGGCCCTCCTGAAGAGGGAGTGGGGTTGCCCTGTGTCACAGCATACATTGTAGCCTGACTGATGCCCTTAGTATTTACTGAATCAATGGCTTCATCAACCAGATGGGCTGGTTACTCCAAATATCCTGCCCACCCTGCACAATGCTGCTTCAGTCGGGACCAAACAAGCGTCAAGGGAACCCTCTGTCCAAATATTCACTGGCGTCTCCTAGTTGGTATGTTTCAGACCCAGAATTCTATGCCCCGTGACACCCCAACTCTCTCCTTCCAGCATTCCCTCTCTTAGGTGAGGGAACAACAGCTCTTCCCACCTTGTTCCCCACTCCAGTACTAAGGATGAATTCACCAGCTCCCTTTCCTCACCCAGACCCCTAAGCAGACACTAGGCCCTGCAGCTCTTACCTCCATCCTCTCCTTAGTTCTCAGGGCGGAGCCATGGCTTGGACCCCTATTGGAACCTATCAATGGAACTCGGGAGCTTTTCATAGCTCCTTGCACCCAGTGGCCCCCTCCTTGGCCCTTCCTCTACTGGGTCACCAGCAAGATCTCTCTCCTCATGCCACCCACTCCCAATAGCTTCTAGACAGCTTCCTGGCATTTTCTATGTCCTTCCTCACCTGGTTGAGCCTCACTCCTGCCACTCTTAGCACATCTCCCTCTACCTTCTTCTTTGAACAGGACCACCTGTTCCTCTCTGAGAATCAGTCCGGGATAGCGCCCACCTTTGCTCCTGACAGTCCTTCTCTGCAATGTCCAGTGCCTTCCCAGCTCCTTCCACAAATGTTGGCTTCCATGGCTGTGCCTAATGACTCAAAGACATTACCCAGGTAGAGAAATAGTTACTGTCTCTGAGTCTACTGTGTTTACTACCTGTGCTATTACTCTATTGGTTGGATGAAGAATGATCCTTAAGGCACAAGCCTGGCATGTGCCCAATACTAGTTTGATCCCCAGCATCACATGGTGCCCTGTGTATTGCTGGATATAGCGCTGAGGGCCCCTAAGCACCACTGGGAAAGGCCCAAGTAGTCCCTAGCATTAAATGTCCCGAGCAGCATTGCAACCACAGCCATTACACTGCACTACAATTGGCCCTCCCATCCCTGAAGAAAAATAAAATAATGAAGCTAGATGCGGGTGAACAAAAAGATGTGTCCAGAAGCCAAAAGCCCAAGTCAGCCTTTTCTGAGTAACAACATTATAATGACTAATTGTCTATGTATAGTTTTTAGCCTACAAAAATCCACATGCCTTTTCTCTGATTTTACGCGACAGTGGACCTACACATGCTGCCTTGGCCGAGCTGCCACTGAAAAGAGACTTGGAAGAGGGAGGGAGGGAGGCAGGGCTCCGGCCTTTGAGACCTTCAAATGGAAAGGCTAACAACTCTCACAGGAAATAACGGACAGAGAAATGCCTTCAAAGCTACGTCCCTGCACCAGAAGATCCTTGGGCACTTCACAATGTCTACTTCATTGTTTCACAGAGGACTTTCCTAAGGAAAGGGGGCCTCAGGCCCAGCCCTGGAGCTGTAGGCCACAGACATTCCAATCACTGCTCCCTGGGTGTCTGACCAGACCCTTAGTGAGCACATGTGGTGACTGAACCCACGGGCAACCACCTTCCCAACTGATATCCATGGAGAGTTGGATGCTGTTCCTAGGTTTGTTTCTCAATTTATGAGCAGCCCTTTTCTCGCCCCCCCCCCCCCCCCACACACACACACACCATTCCCCACAAAGACTAACTGAAGCAATTTCTTGTCTGGCATAATTGGTAAAATAGTAAATGAGAAGATTTAATGAGGCAACCACAAGGGGGAGAGAGGAGAAGAGAAAATAATAGTTTTTTAAATGACTGCCCCCTCCCCATCCACAAATATTAGTCATATGAGAAGATAAAGGCAATTCAACCCTAATTGATGATGATTTTTAGCTCAGACAACATGCCCACATTTTTACCATCCAGTGGTGAAACATGGACTCAGAGACCAATGTTTGGGTTCCCCATGAGTAAATGTGGCAGTTAGGCAAGAGGAAAAAAGACAAATGGGATGTCCAGTCCAAGTATTTGCTCAATTTTACAATTTCTATGAAGATTATCCTCCTAAGTCCTGCTATGTTCCACCTCAGAGAAGAACAGATATGCTCCTAAAAGCATTCGACACACAAGAAAACACATACACAAGAACCCCCCCCCCCCCCCCCGCCACGCACATACACGACATAGAATAAAGGATGTGAAGAGGCTCTGAGAGAAGGAAGAATGCAAATACTTAATTAACATGAAAACACGCCCAACCTCAAGCCCAGGAAAATGCAAATTAAAGTAAAAATAACCCAAAAACCCAAAAAATGAAAGCAAAATTAACCTAATACTTTCACCTGAAATTTGCAAACATTTATTGAACAAATTAACATGAAATAGTTCTCACAGTGTAAGATAAGTCATTCTCATCATTTCTAGGAATGTGACTGTTACACTTGTTAAATCTATCAATATTGATGCTACATATTTAATGATTCAGCCATCCTGTCTGGGGAGTAAAAGAAATAATATGCTCAACCGGTAGGTATATATACAAAAGAATTTAAGTTCAGTCTTTGTGTATGTGTGACAATGACTAGGGTCAGTCTAAATATCTATCAAGAGGAATACACTGTTCTATAAATTATAAATTTATCCATATGTGTCAACTGTGGTTGCTTGATTATAATCCATGAGAGTATTAAAGAGTCATTTAAAAAGCAGTGTGGAGGGCAACACATGCCTTGCATATACTAAGGTCTGAATTCAATCTCTGTTACCACATGGCTCCCAGAACTGTGCTGTACCCCATCAGGCTGAGTGTGACTGAGAGTGGCCTTCAGGGGTCTGAGCACTGTGGGGGAGCACCAACTTACCCCAAACTCTCTCCACCTGAAAGCCTAAGGGTTTAGGGAAGTGGCTCAGTGGTTTAATGCTTGCTTCCCCTCTGAGGCATGGATTTGATCTCTGGCACTGCAGCAAGTGTCTGCCACGGGTTAGAGGTGATCACGATGTCCTGCTAAGCAGGAAAAACAATTTGCAGGATGACACATGGTACAATTCCCTTTTAGAATTTTGGTTTGGGGGCCACACCCACAAGAGCTCAGGACTTAATCCTGGTTCTATGCTCTGGAATCACTCTTGGCAGGGCTTGGCAGACCATATGGGATGCTGGGGATCGAACCTGGGTCAGCTGCATGCAAGACAAGCACCCTGCCCACAGTACTCTCTGGTCCCTCCTATAATTCCATATATGCTTATGCCCCACATACATGGAGAGACAGATTGCAGCCAAAAATCTTTATGTGTGCTTTGTCAGGCTCCATTCTAGTTGACTGCAAAGGCCCCACCTGACAGGACTCAGGGGAGCTGCCCAGCACACACTCTTGGTGTGTAGCCAGCACACTGCAGCTCTGTAGGTAAGGACTAGCTCTCCCAGCCACTCCCCGCCTCACCTCTCCATCCACAGCTGCACTTCCAGCCTGGCCAGCTCCACTGGGAATGGTGGAGGAGATGCTTTTCTACCCCCTGACTCAGTACTTTTCCACTCCCAGCCCTCACACTTCTCCACCCTCCTGAGAAACTAGCAGCTGGATTATGTTATAAAAACGGGAAAAAAAAGTGAAGTCCCCAAATGTCTATACCTTGCTTTATCACTAAGTTATGGGAGGAGGCCCCTAGAAATAGGTCCAGAACTGCCAATCATGTTCACAAATTAAAAGGATACAAAGAGATTCCAAGTGAGGAATTAATTGGGTGACTGAAGAATTCATTAGCCCTTTCTCTTGATGGTTGGCGCTCATTAATTTTAGCTGCAGAGAAGAGTTTATACAGGTGCAACCCTTCTTCCCCCTCCCGCCCCCCCACCCCCGCCCACCCCGCCAAGCTTGGGCATTCATTGCTGACTGGATATCTGTTTCTCTGGAGACCGAGAAATTTGAAACTGTCCTATACTGGCAGTATAGATATATCTGCGCATGCTTCATTCGGTGATCACAGGGAACTTATCTGCGTGTTAAGTCAGTAACATTTTGATAAAGCAAAACCAGGACAAAACTCCTCTGGTTGGGGGCTGGAGTGATAGCGGTAGGGCATCTGCCTTGCACGTGGCCGACATGGCTTTGATTCCCATATGGTTCCCCGAGCACTTCCAGGAGTAATTCCTGAGTGCAGAGCCAGGAGTAACCCCCTGTGCATTGCCAGGTGTGACCCCCCCCCCCCAAAAAAAAACTCCTCTGGTTCCCAACTCCAGGATCATACCCGCTGCCTATATGCTGCCTATCCTACACAACTCCAGAGTTCAAGGCCCAGCCAGCCCCCAGTGATTCGAATATGTCATAGAATGGGAGAGTTATTTCTTGTAGGTTATTGCCGGGAGTAAGTAGAATGGGAGATGTTCTTGCTGGGCGGAAGCAAATAGTCTGTTACACTTCTTACAGCTTGGAACTAGAGATCTTAGCCTTTCACAACTTGTTTACCCCATGCGCTGGAGAAATGAAACTCGGGCATGCATGACCAGAGACATCTCAGATTCACTGTACAGATGATTCTGAATCTGATTTTTAAAATTTTTGGGGGGTTGTTTTGAATTTAGAACACTTTCACGGTTGCCAAACTTTATACAGCTCTCCAACCCCTTTTCCCCTACATTTGGTATAGGGAGGTCACAATCTAAAGTTGAAGAAGCCAGGGCTTCCCACATATCTCCCTTCTTCCAGGTAAAACAAAACTCCATGAAAACTCCACGCAAATGAGAGTGTACTGTGTGTGTGTTGTGGGCAATGAGTAGAAGCTTCAGTGCAGTTCTGCAGAGCACCCTAGAGAAATAACAAGATAAACCTCATGGAGTATTTTGTTGTCTATTTGTTTCTTTTGAGGCCAGAGTTGGCAGTGCTCAGAGGGCTTACTCCTGACTCTGTGCTCAGGCAGCACTCTTGGTGAGGCTCAGAGGACTATATGGGGTACTGGTGATTGAACCCAAGTCAGCCACAAGCAATCTCTCCAGCTCCTCAAGGAGTATTGTTAAACCTCATCCTGGCCTGGTGCTAGATTGCATAATAGAAACTCATTCCTAATCTTCTCCTCTCCTTTTTTTTTCTTTTTGGGGTCACACTCAGCCATGCACAGGGGTTACTCCTGGCTCTGCACTCAGGAATTACCCCTGGCAGTGCTCAGGGGACCATATGGGATGCTGGGAATCGAACCCGGGTTGGCCGCGTGCAAGGCAAATGCCCTACCTGCTGTGCTATTGCTCCAGCCCCTCCTCTCCATTTTTCTGTTGTTTTTTTTGGACCACATCCTGCTGGGCTCAGTGTTTACTCCTGACTCTGGGCCCAGGGATAACTCCTGATGGGCTGGAGGGATCGTATGAGGCACCGGGGATTGAACCTGGGTCAGCTGCTTGCAGGGCAAATGCCTTACCCGCTGTACAATCATCACTCTGGCCCCCAACCCCAACCTCATTTCTAATCTTCACAGAAATGAGCAGGCATGGCTCAGCTGGAAGGCAGAGCTTTTGTCATCACCTTCTGTTACACAGAAGCTCTAGGTTGAATCCAAGGTGTACTATATTAGTTCTTAAGAGGAAGTGGAAGTTCGGAGAATTATATAGCACAGAGCTTTGCAGAGTTAGTGTCGGTCTAGTACCCACTTTCCAGGGGAAAAAGAAACCCCCAACTCTGCACACTTCACTCTCTGCAAGCCCCTTCATCCCCCACCCTGCTGTGGGAAATTGACTTTTTAAGCCAACAAGTGAGAAAACACCCCACAAATTGCTCCTGAGGCTAGTACTGCTTCCTCTGGATGGGTCCAACACTGCGCCCCACCTGCCCCTGCCCCCAGGATGGGATGGGGGTCCACTCACTTTGGAAAACACTGATGCAGCACAAATGCAAGAGAACTTCCATTGATTTTCCCTTTCCAGAACCCTCGGAAAGTCTAAAACCTCTGTTAGGGAGCATCCTAAAACAGAGAGCGTTCTCCAGCTATCTGATGCACTGTAGCACTGTAGTACTGTCATCCCATTGTTCATAGATTTTGCTCGAGTGGGCATCAGTAACGTCTTGATTGTGAAACTTGTTGTTATTATTTTTGGCATATTGACACACCATGGTTAGCTTGCCGGCTCTGCCATCTGGGCAGGATATTCTTGGTAGTTTGCTGGGTTCTCCAAGAGGGATGGAGGATTCGAACCCGGGTCAGCCGCATGCAAGGCAAATGCCCTACCCGCTGTGCTATCACTCCAGCCCCAGTTATCTGATAGATTTCTTTAGTCACCTCAAGCTAAACATTGGGCCTGAAAACCAACTAAAGCTTCAAATTCACCATCAAGCGATTTTTGCAAATAGGCATCATGCAAATGTGGTATGAGAACAATTAATAAGTATATGACTTTTCTGCCTTCAACTGAAGGTTTTGTCCAGGAAGTACAAAGAGTAGGGAAAAATAGATATCTCTCTAGTCCTAAAACCTAGCAAGAAACCTTTCTATGGCACAGGAATGGAAAAGAAACTTCAAACTAACTGGCTGCCAAACTTAAGGAACAGGTAACAGAGTCCAGTTTCTATGGAGAAAAGGTATGAATGGTCCCCAAGCAAGACAAAGGACAGGGATCTAGTTCACTTTTGAAGGCAGAATCGAGACTAAATTGCTTCAGGATACCTTGGCTTATTTTATCTGGGGTCTAGAAATCACCCACCAACAGAGAAAACATGCACTGAGGCTCTAATAGGAGAGACCCGGTAACCCAAAACTTCATTCTCAGCCTGAATTATGAAGCCATCAGTTGACAACTGACCAACACACAGTCACATGTGCATTGCTGATCTGCAAAAGTAGGCAGGAGGAAGGCTCTGCAGCCTTCTGTTCTGGGGTGTTAGAAGTTCTGGCGGTTGATTCAGAGGTCCTAATGTGAGAATATAAACACAACATAGAAACACTCTGGGGCCAAGGAAAATGTCAAGCCCTCTCCTAGCTGAGAGGTTGTGGCATTGCAGAGATGCACAGTGTTGTGTGTGCAGTCAGTGAGAATGGGGCCACGTCGCTTGGTGGAAAAGGCACCAGCCTGGGAAACAGAATTTGTGGAAGGCAGCCACAACTCAGGCTCATCTGTACCTCGAGGCCTTAGTGTCTTTACCCTTCAAGGGCTGGAGCAGTTGTACAGTGGGTAGGGGACTTGCCTTGCACACAACTGCCTTGGGTTTGATTCCCGGCATCCCATAGGCTCCCCTTCACCTCCTCCAGCACTGCCAGGAGTAATCCCTGAGTGCAAATCCAGAAGTAACCCCTGATCATCACTGGCTGTAGCCCCAACCACCCCCCCCCCCCCCACAAAATAAACACATAAAAAGGAGGAGGTCCAGATTCTTGCTTATGCACCTTTCAGGTCTAAATTTTAAAATGTAAAATTTAAAAGATTTCGAAATCATGGTGGTTTCGTGGTGAAATACAGGCAGCTAGTTTTCTTCTCAGAATGTGGTAAACATGATCCATTTAGATTCTAAAAAATACAAACCAATACAGAACTGGCGCAACAGGAGAAATCGCTCTTCATGTTTCTTTTAAATCACAAAGGACCAGGAGCCCAATATCCAGCCAGTGTCCCCCCGCCCCACTGTAATTTTACTGTTGTCACCAGTTCCTCCACTTCCCCACCCCACAACACAGGGCTGCAAGCAGAAGGCATTTTTGACTCCGTTAAAAGTATTCATGGGATGCCCTGATTTCATTACACACTTTTTCAGCTGAAAGTGATTTGAAATGCAACATTAAACTACACATTTCCAGAATGGAGGAGAAAAATCTAGTACAAGGTGACAGAAACCATTTGGAAAACTCCTTTTGACAGTGTCCATCAATTCCAATGGCCAGGAGGAGTCATGCATTCTGTCACAAAAATGGCAGGTCCTGTGGATCCTGTTCAGACATAGCAGAAGTGTCCAACTCCAACTGTATTAGAAACGTGTCAATAGAAAAGAAAGCAGGGCAGCGGATGGAAAAAGCCGGGCTGACCACCTAGAGAGGACAGCCAGGCCACTGATGCTAATTAGAGGTGTCAAAAAATAGCTGGAGGGAAAAAGAATCCCAGAAGCCTGGAATTCGTTTGGGTGTGCTTCTTGTCATTCCACTTTCAGAAAGGGTACTAAAGAAAAGAAAAGAAAAGAAAAAGACCTGTAAATACGATGATTCATTTAACAGGACCTCAAATGTGCAATTAAGTTTCTCAGCAAAAATATTCACCAAAACGACCCAGAAGAAATCCAGATCTTTAAGTAGCAGCAAAAATAAGTGAACACTTACTGGGTAATAATTGAGTCAGATGTTCCTATTTTCCTCACAACCAGTCTTGTCTGTATTTGTACCATCCAGATCATTTCTCAATGTCATAATTCAGCCACTTTCTACAAACATCTTGCTATACCAGCAACATTCGTGAAACCCAATGCACCAGCACAGTATTTTCTACACCAGGTAAAAGCCTCATAGTTATTTAAGAAAACTTTTCGAGGTGCTTGTTATTTCTAAAAGAGAAAGTGTCAAGGGTGTCCTTCGATACATTAGTGGTAGGGTGAGCTATTTCTTTTTAAAAACTCCAAGTCCACATTCCATAAAAATCAAAATCTTCAAAAGTGTACAGTTCAGTGGTTTTTAGCGTATCCACAAAATTACACAATTCTCATTACTAACTCCAGAACATTTTCATCACCTCAAAAGACCCCCCGTGTACCCATCAGCAGTTACTCCCCACTTTTCCTGCTCCCCTCAACCCCCGACAACCAGTAATCTACTTTCCAACTTCAGGGATTTGCCATTTCTGGCTTGATCACAGAAATGAGATCAAATAATACAGGGCCTTTTATGTTTGGTATCTTTCATTAAGCAGAATGTTTATGGGGTTCATCCATGTGGTAGCATGCAGCACTATTTCATTCCTTTTCTGGTTGAATGAATGTTCCACTATACGGGTATATCATATTTTGTTTATCCAGTTGATGGACATTTGAGTTCTTTCCACTGTTTGGCTTTTATGAATAATGCTGCTCTAAATGTTCATGTACAAGTTCGTGAGTGAATATCTGTTTTCAATCCTCTTGGCTCTCTATCTGGAAGTGGAATTGATGAGTCACATGGTAACTCCTACGTTGAACATTTTGAGGACCTGCCACTCAGATTTCGAAAGTGGCCGCACTGTCTTACATTCCCAATTGGTGGGTCTTAAAACTTGCTCTTCAAAGACCACAGAGTTCAAACAAAATCTATTTCTAAACATCCCTCAGTAGTTTCTTATTCTGCAGTTTAAAAAGCACTTATAAAATGTTGTGCCTGCGTGCTTCGCATTCAATGCACATATTGAACATTTAAAAGCTCCTTTCCCATTGGTGCCAGAGGATAAATTTTCTGCTCTTCTTCAGTGTAGGGTCAATACCTGCAACCCACAGCACTGCAGTCCCCTAGCAAAATCTACACAAACACTCAATGCCAGCGCTCTTTCCCCCTATGACAAGCAAGGTAGGTAAGGTTTCCTTCTGTGGGGCAGTCATTTCTGGAATAGGGTGGATCTTTCCTTTCTGTTCTGTTCTGTTTTTAAAATGGATGACTACAATAATGTGCTGTGTCTGTGCCAAGGCAGGTAGGACACACACAGCCTGGGAAGCAATCTCTTTACTAATGCTCTGCATTAGTCACACCCTTGTTAGAGTTGTGTCCGATTCCAACCTATTTACTTTAAATAGGCAGTGCAATGGAGTGATGAGACAGAGTCCCAAGAAGAGGAATAAAAACAATTTAAGGGGCAGAAAATAGATGCTTTGAAGGAGGTTAAAGCAATTATGGTATTTCAGCCTGAAGGAAAAAATGAGCAGTGATTTGATCACACTCTCCTGCACGCAATTTGAAATGGTTTTATTCAAAGAATGGTGGGTGACCAGTTCTTCACGCTCAGAGTAAAACAAACAAGAGGAAATTCTACTTAAATCAAATTTCCTGATCTTCATATTATACAGAGACCAAAACCCATGGGTCTCCATCCCTGGATATTTTCAAAAGGACATGAGGGAACCTTGTCTATATTCTCCTGCCAAGAATCTTGAGGCATCTTTCACCGTTTTTCTTTATAATGTTATAAATCAGAAACTACATCTGCTATGTAGTTCATAGCAAAGCAAAGCTGGATCCATGAACAATTTGTTCTAGACTATATAATATATGGAGTAAATCTTGCAACCCATACCATTTAAAAGTAAACAGCCATTCCTCATTGCCATATGCCATATGTTTAAATTAAGTTACGTGTTTCCAAATGGCAGGTAGGTGGGCATACCTATGCTCAGTTAAGAGGACAGAAGGGATGTTTTATCTGGAATTCCTGGCTCTGTATGCAGATGGTTACTCTGTGTCAGTTCCTTACACAACAAAGGACTGGGAAGCCCACCCCAACCCACTGAACATGATCATCAGTTGGGTTTTGGGAGCCAGTGGAGGAATAATGTAAAGTAACCAGGACTTGGAGCCAAACGTCTAGGAACAAAGCTGGGAAAATCAGTTAGTCTGCATCTAAATTTTCTTCATTTGAAAAATGGAACAGTACCCATACCATTTTCCTCAGATTAAACGAGGTTATGTGAGGGATTTGATTACTTACTAATAATGCTCATTGAATCAATTAAAAAAAACTCATATGATCAAAAGTCAAACTAGTACAATTGCTGGGTATGTTCTTAATTTGTTAAACAGCTACCTTCAATTGTGATCCCAGGATGCTGGGATATATATAAAAAAGAAGCAAAGTCTTCCACCTGCCTTGCTCCAGAGACTCACAAATAAATCTCAAGAGATAAAAAAAGCCACAGTAAATCTTCTCAGGCATATGCATGGCTAAAAAATCCGGGACACTTGGGAGTGGGGCGGGTTAACCCAGTGCCCACCCAAAAAAAGCTCCTGCAGCCACTTGTTCCCACAGTCCAAAAATTGTTGCCATGCCCGCTCCCCTCTGCCCCCCGATACCCAGACTCTACTGTCTTGGGACCGACCTCATCAAGATGCCAATCTGCTGAAAATTCGGGTATGCAGATTTTGTGACTGAAATCTCTAAGCTTTCTTGGAGTGAATATGGACTACCTCCCCCTACCTCCCTGTACTTCCCGAAGCCTCGGCAGTCAAGACCATACCCAAAAGCTACCACCCAGTTGAAAAAGCTACTCCAGTTGTACCTTCCTGATAAAAATACTGAACTCCCTGAACAAAGATGAGAAATCTTTAAATACATGTACTCAAAGGTACTTTAAGCAAACCTTTAAATACCTGTACTGCAAACCATGGGCTGGAGCGGTAGGGCGTTTGCCTTGCAAGCAGCCAACATGGGCGATCCGAGTTTGATTCCTCCACCCCTCTTGGAGAGCTTGGCAAGTTACCGAGAATACCTTGCTCTCATGGCAAAGCCTGGCAAGCTACCTGTGACATATTTGATATGCCAAACACAGTAACAATTGTCACAATGGAGAAGTTACTGGGCCCGCTTGAGCAAATTGATGAATAATGGGAGGACAGTGACAGTGACAGTGACTGCAAACCATAATGCACAAAAAGGGGGGAGAGAAACAAGACAAATGCCTGCCAGAGAGGCAGGTGGAGGGTGGATGGTAGATGTGGGGGAGAGAGAAACTGGGGACATTGGTGATGGGAAATGTACAGTGGTGGAGGGATGAGTGCTGGAACATTTTATGACTGAAACCCAATTATGAAGAGCTTTGTAATGGTCTACCTCACAGTAATTCAATTAAAAAAAAAGTAATTTAAAAAAAGGAAGCAAAGTATATTTAGTGATCTCACTTAGGCTTTAACAATAAAATGGTAGGTTGATTTTCTACTGTCACTTTCAGTCATGAGTTCAGATCCCTGTAAAAATCCACGGGAAAGATGAGAGATTAAAATGGCCATATAGAGCTGGAGAGATAGTACAAGTAGTCTGTGGCTGAATTGATCCCTGGCATCCCTTATGGTCTCCTGACTACCATCAGGATTTATTCCCGAGTCCAGAGCCAGGAATAACCCCTGAGCATCTCCAGGTGTGGTCCCAAAACAAAAACAAATGAAAAGTAGAATAGAGCATTCCTGCATTTCTTCATCACTAGGTGTAAAGCCCCATTTCTGGGTTTGGAAAGAACTCACTGGGCCGAGTGCATGCTTCGCACGTGGGAAGCTTGGGTTCTAACCCTGGCACTGCACGGTCCCCTGGACAACACTAGGAGCAATACTTGAGTACAGAGCCAGGAGTAGTCCTTTGATACCTTCAGGTGCTGCCCAAGAAAAACAAAGCTCCACCCTGGAGACTGGAGAAACAGCTGAAGTGGCAGAGAGTGGCAGAGTACATGCATCATGTGTGAGCCTCAGACCTGCTGCCCAGCACTGCCAGTGTGGGAGCAGCTGGGAGTTTGCCTTATGGCCCCCAGAACCACGGACTGGCCCCACTAATGAAAAAAATCCTTATTTATTAACATTAATGTTGTAATCTCCTTAACATTTTTCTAAGCATATCTGTTATTCAAAAATTTAACAGTGATTAAAAAAAAAACAATAATTCTACAGAATCCCTAATTTATCTGAAGTTGCTACAACTGCCTGGAGGAAAAATGAGAATCTGAATCAGGCTGGTAAGAACAGAGAGAAAAATCTCAGAGATACAAAAGATCAAAGTGTTTTAATTTGCAATGCATTATACATGTATGATCTTAAAGTATATTTTCCCTAGTGAAAGAAACAGGTCCAGGAGTCTGCTCGGGTTCGGAGCTATGCAGTGAGTGGGATCGATCCTTCCATGGGAGGAAAGAGTGTGGAGGAGTCAGTGTGGAGGAAATGAGAGTGTAGTTGATCAGTGTGTGCTGGGCTGGGGATGTGCATGATGCTCAGGAATTAATCTGGGACGTGTGCAGCGCTCAGGAATGGTGTCAGGGCTGGAAGTCTAGAAAAAGGCTTAACAATAGTTTGCTAAAACTGTGGGCTTGGACCAAGAGTCTCGGGCTGCCTGACTAGTAAAGAGGAGGAGGCTAAAAATGAAGAGAACCTAGAAAGATGGATCCATCCCCTCATTTACCTGGTGAACTCTTCAGCAGAGAAAAGAAATTAATGAATTCCAGGGGGTCACTACAATTTGGCCATGGGAATTTATTCTGCCTGATGGTAGAGCCATCCAAAAAATTATCTTCACTCTCATTCTCAAAATGGAGCCAGGGAAATATTTTCCTTTCTTGCAGGACTTGGAGCCTTTGATACTCTGAATATGTATTGCTGTTCTCCAAGACTAGTTATCTATCTGTGCGGCAGTTCCATAAAGACAAGGGGAAGAATGTATCCTAACATGTCTTCAGTTTTCTACCACAATTGGGTCAGTCCAGGAAGGAATGCACTTACCTGGCTCCAGCACAGGGATACGGTGGGCTTCACTCGGGACCCTTGGCCCTACTTCCAGAAGTGCCATCAGGTGAACAACCAGAGCTGCTGTCTCTTAGATATCAGCCTCATGCACTCTGACTGCCTTTTCTGTATTTTTTTTTTCTCATTTAGTTGTAGCATTTTTTTTATTGTGATGTGTCACCGACAAGCAGCATACCATCAAAAGTCATTTCAAGGGAAAACTTTACTTTTGCATGGTGTCTGAATGTGTAAAATATTGATAAAAAGAACACGGTATTTAGTCCTACTTTCCTTTTCTGTCTTTGAGAAGTGCTTCCTTTGCAAAGCAAGGAGGTGAAGGGGCCTGATGGTGTTTCCCAGAAGCAAGTCAAGCTCTCGCCCCCTCTCTCCCTTTACACTGTCTCTTCTCTTAGATGTGTGCCAGGCCAGAGAGCTCTGAATTTCGGCTACTCTGACTTGAGTTAAGTTTTGATTTGAATCTTGGGGACTTTCTTGTTCTGGTGCCATTTTATTTCTGTTTTTGCTGCTTCTCTGGAATGACTTTCCCTCATCAACTGGATTAGGGAAAAGAGGCAAAAAGACTGTTTTTGTCCCAAGCCCCGGACTCAATTCGAGCTTGAACAAAAGAAGACTTCGACACATTCCAGCCTGACTCATAAAAAGACAACACGGGTATTTAAGGCCAACATATGTTTCTTATAAAGTGACTTCTCCTCTGTCCATGTATTCCTCTGTTCAACTTCTAGGGACAGTACGGAAGAACCAGATTAGCTCTGAAAAAATGTGAGTTTTTAAGTCTCGGCAGCTTTTCATTTCTCCTTGCAATGTTCCAGATACTGGGTTCATTTTAACTCATCTTTGCAGGACGCTGCTGCTCGTCTATTGCTTCCCTCAGGGGTCTGTTTCACACAAAGGCACCACCCTGTCATGCACAGGTGAAGAATGATAGTTTGCACCTTATGCTATTCCCATTTTACAAACAGCCAGTTTGGGTAATAATTTCAAATTCCATTTTTTTCAGACAGGAACTTTGCCAAGGATGGACACTGACCTATCAAATGCATTCACAAGGCCAAGCTCTGAATAGATTTGTACTCATGCAACATTGTAAGACAACTGAAATGACCTTCTTCAGTTATAAATGAAAAATTGTGGTGACCAAGAAAGTGAATAATTGACTATCTGAGATCAAAGGTGTAATATTGAACGATGCTAAGGCAGAAATAGTACTATTTATTTCTATTGTGACTGTCAGACTGAGAAGGGAAAAATAAACACAAGGAAGGAGAAACTAAGGACCAAAAAAGATGAAAAATCTGAAGTACAGAAAAGAATGCTGTTGCAATAAATGGGATCAAGTCCTCTGGCATCAAGGGATTACATCTTGAGACCCTCAAAGTCCTTGAGAATGAGTGTGTCAGAGTGAAAAGAAGAAAGATTCTGAAGAACAGATATAGCCCTCAGTTGAGACAGGCAGAACCTGAGAGAAAGCACCAGGGTTAAGGTGTTTGCCTTGCATAAAGCTGACTCGGGTTCGAGCCTAACCACCAGCCTACCATCACCTAACATCAGCCCTGAACAGAGCCAGGAGAAGGTCCTGAGCACTTGCTGGGTGTGCCCAAGAGATGCTCAGGTGGCCTTGGGGTAATGCTATGTGATGGTCTACCCAGTTCTGTATGCTGGACAGTTCACTAGAGGGCTCCAGGATGTGATGCTGCTTCCGTCCTTTGGTGCTGGGGGACATACAGTGCTAGGAATTGACCTCGAGACCTTGTGCAAGCCAGGTATGCACTCTCAGTCTTTTCACTGTCTTCCTGGCCCCTACAGTTCAGTTTTTATTTTATTTTTTAATGTTTATTTAGTTTTTTGCTTTTTTGGGTAACACCCGGCGATGCACAGGGGTTACTCCTGGCTCTGCACTCAGGAATTACTCCTGGCAGTGCTTGGGGGACCATATGTGATGCTGGGAATCGAACTTGGGTCAGCCGCGTGCAAGGCAAATGCCCTACCCACTGTGCTATCACTCTAGCCCCTCAGTTCAGTTTTTAATATGACAGGCCAGGTATTTTGTAAACTAAACAGGTGACTTGTCAACTGGGATAAAATAACACATCCTTAGAGAAAAGGCTCATGAGGGCTGACAATTGAAAAGAGCAGTCCCTCGTGTTCTGCTGGGTCCTCGACGAGAGCACACCACTCCCACGCCCCATGCCAATCTTCTTCCCGACAGGTAAGAGAAACACCACAGGCCAAGAAGCTCTCAGAACTTTAAAAGCAACGCAATCTTCCACGATCTTCTGGCAGACTGTGAAGACTAGGGTCTAGTATAAATGAAAATAATCTAATTGCAAATGATCAATTTAAGAACGGCCTACAACACCGAAGTGTTTCAGTTCATCAGAGCATCTATGTGGCTGAGCCATGGGGTGGGCCTGCCAGGGGTGACTGGGCTGAGTCGACTGTCTTTCAAGGCGGGTGGCCATCGGCCTGCACCACATAGTTCAGTGCAATGTGTGTGAAGAGAAAAAATTTTACAGGAAAAGGCCCAGGGCCAGAGGTCTGAATGATGGGCACTCAAACCAGCTCTCTGAAGAATGTGAGGGAAACCAGAGAGAATTATCTGAAGAGGAGGAGGTTTGTGGAGGATCACAATAGGCACCTTTTAATATCTGAAGGACTGTCAAGTGGAAGACTCATGAGCCTGGGCTGGTGGGAATGTCTTTCTCTTCTAAATGGTTTATTTGTATTTTAAAAACTGCACAGACGTAACAGACTGCTTATGCAACAGTAAAAAGACCTTTTTAAACAAACGTTTCATGAAGTAAATATGTGCATATAAATATACAAAATCAATTCCTGTGGGGAATGGTTGTCATAAACAAGAGGAGGTCCAGGTCGGGGAATAATGAAATCCCACTGAGCCAGCAACACAGGGTGTCTGGGTCATGGGCAGGTAAAGAGGATTTACTGATGGTCTCCTCAGCATCATCAGGTGTGATCCCGGAGACCACCAAGCATTACCAGGGGAGGGGGACAGTAACCCCCAGCATGGCAGGGCCACAGTCTCATAATTCCTTAGACCCTAGTATTGAATCACTGGCCTTATTGACAAGAGTTTGGCCAAAAGAATGTCCCAGGCCCTCTAAGCACTGTACCACCCCACCCCACCCCACCCCTTCTCACTGCTCCCCCCCCCAAAAAAAAACCCACCATATGACCTATTACACAGGGGTGGAAGATATGGCTTTGCATATGAGAACATGCTTTGCATCTTATTCCTGGCACCCTAGAGTGCCCTGTGCAACTGCTCCACCCCCACTTCCCAACACATACAACAAAAAAATTTTTTTTTTAAATGTAGGAGTACTGCTATTTATTCTGCCACTGATTAGCTGATTGAATTGTGCATGAACTCCACAAACATTTTTTTTAAAAAGTAAACCAGATCACCCTGATAGATTTCATAGGGAAGCAGAAAAAAAAAATCAGTGAAGAAGTATATGTACCAGGGGGGAAAAGACACTAACAGGAAACTCACCAAAAATGTGTCAGTCAGAAGACAGATTTCAAATGTTTTACTTGGGGCAAGGTTCAAGGTCTAAGCTTGTTCTAATAACTGTGCTGGAGAGGCACTTCTAATCATAAGATCACACCACAAAACCCTCATGAGAAACACTAACAAATCCCATGTTTCTGTGTCCCTATTTCTATGGGTCTATTCAATGTACATTTCAAATGTTTAACATCAGTCAACAAGTCACACACTCAGCGGAACAAGAGGCTCTTAGAACACAATCATGCTTTTCCCGTTGGCTGGTCCCATTCATAGCGCCTCTAAAAGGAGAAACACAGATGGAGGCTTTCCACAGGCAAACCTTTAGAGCCTCAGCCCCGTGCAATTTAGAAGGGAGGTTAAGAAGGAATAAGAGAGGGCATTAATAAAGACATTGGTTATAATTTGAAACATGAGTTGGTTGTTCAAGAGGCTAACCCATAGAGCTTAAAGCGAAGTGCTTTTTAGAAACTACCGCAGAATCCTGAAGCAACATATCATATCCTAATGACAATCACGTTCCTTCAATCACAGATGAAAAGTTAACACTTTCTCGCGTTTGGCTGGGATCATTTAGAGCCATTTGTTGTAGCTGTGAGGTCTCTTTTAAGGGAATCAACATGACCATTTGGTTTCCACATGAAGAACTGTTGGAAGCTATAAAGTCTTTGAAGGGCATCTATTTTTGCCTCGAGGTCTGGCAGGGTCAGAGGTCACACGAACCTCGCAGATGAAAACTATCGAGGCATGATTCATCTCTGCCGGCAGCATTTTCACCAATGGGGGGGGGGGGGGATGTCCCTGCATGTGTGGGGTTTCTGTATCCATTCAACGTTTGTGTTTATTTGTCGTTAAAACTGTTTTCACCCGCTTCTTGAGGTCTAAGGAATCTAAAGATGCTGCAGCACGCACACTCAAGGGAGAATTCATTGGAACAAGAAACCTAACCAAAACACAGCTTCATGCTCAACTCAATGTTGGATCTACTTCGGGAGGGAGGCATTGGTTTTGCCAGCCTTCAAACTTCAAAATCTATCTGCCTACCCGGCTGCAATCTTTCTCCCCACACTGACTCTATTGTCATTTTGCCATTCAACTGTGGAAAAAAGAAAGAGACTTCTGACCAAAGAGAAGTCTCAAAGGATGATGTATGTTAGCCAAGTGGATTTCTCTTCTTCATGAAAACTTGGGGTGTTGAAAGCACCTTGCGGAACTGAAACAAACATAAGATAGGGAGAGGTGGGAAGGGGAGAGACAATAGCTAAAGGACCTAGCCATTCTAAGGGGTAAGCACTGAATCTAAGGAGGAAGTCTATGACCTAATCACACACCAGTTGGACTCCACTACAGAAAGAACCCGAGTGTCACTGCTACCTAGGAAGGCAGGCCACCACTTAGGTGAATGACTCTCTCCCACGTAAAGAAAATGCTCACCGGTGGGGACTATATTTCTTCGTGTGTGCTGCACTGCTCTCCAGCTGGTGGATGCATTGTTCACTTGACCCCACAATGCCAAACGCTACAATTTCCTACGAGCCTTCCTTCTCCTAGCTGTTCCTCTCTTTGAGGATCATTAGAGAAGGTGTCCTGTGTCCAATACAGAAAGCCGAAATCACTAACGTAGATCCAAACCCAACTTTGGATTACAAACAATTTATTAGAGGTGCATAATGTGGCAAATGACTTTCTCTACTCACAGATATTGTTGGGTTTGCAAAGTCTGTTCAACTCACTTCATTGCAGGTTTGAAGAAAGCAAGACGTACGAAGGTGAGCAGTTTAGCCATACTCAAACTTAAGCCCTACCTTTCATCTCCGGGTTCTTTCTTCAGTGTTTTCCGCTTCCTCCCATTCTGGGTGGATTATTCTCATCCCATTTCCTGGCTGTTCCTGCATGTTTACTGGGTAACCGTGGATATACCCACCATCCTTGAGCAAATGTCAGGATTCTGCTCAGCTCAACATTCCTGCCTGAATCCATTGCTACCTTTTGTCAGCTGATACTGGGTTGCCATCCTATGTTCGTGGTGACCACTCTCTGTCTTATTCCCTTTGTAAAACTCAATCTAAAAATATCGAACTCTAGGGAATTTCCCTCAAGACAATTAGCAGGAACTAAAATAGTGAAAATGAGAACAAGTGGGAGTGACCCAGAAGAAAAGAGAGTGCACCCAGAGAGATCATTTGCTCTTGAGCTGATATGTTGAGATGTAGCGTCTGGAGACAGCAAGGTCCCTTGGCTTATGTCCTACATTGCTGAAAACATGTGCTGGAAATCTAGGTATGCCCTAAATTAGGGAGTGGAGATGATGGCTGCAGACACTAGGCAGAGCCAAACCACCAATCTAAAGCAAATCTGGCTCAAACTGTTGGGTAATAGCTACAGTGAACAAAAGCATTCTGTCCATATGGCAGGTTCAGTCTCCAAAGGAGCATGAAATTTTTAACCATAAAAAATGCACTGAAATTAAACCCATGTGACCTTGAGTGTAATGGAGTCCCAGTAACACCACACTTGTACTGATCAAATTAGAACTCCCAAGCTCTTTCTTCCTCTCCCTTGCTTGTGCTCTTGTGGCAAACATTCCCTGAGTGTCTGCTCCATGCCAGGTATGGGGTCTTGCAGGGAACCCAAGAGAACAGTCTCTGCTATCTGGAGCCTGCGGCCTTGGATGGAGCAGTGATGGGGTTGGAAAAGCAGTGAGATGCTTTGCAGAGAGGTTCCAGAGGGCACGGCCAGACCAGAAGGATGACATGAAGTGTCTTGAGCATTGACTCTAGGTGGAAGCAGGCTCATTCTGGGCCAGAAGACGGACTCGGGAGTTGGGGTGCTAAAAAGATGGGCTGGGGACAGTAAAAGGACCTGGCAAGTTGCTGGAAGAATTCAGATGAATTAAAATATTAAGCTCTGAAGGGCTAAGAGCAGAGAATTTCTTTCTTTTTTTTGTGGGGGGGGGGGAGGGGGTCACACCCAGTGATGCACTGGGATTACTCCTGGTTCTGCACTCAGGAATTACTCCTGGCAGTGCTTGGGGGATATTTTGGGATGCTGGGAATCAAACCCAGATTGGCCATGTGCAAGGCTAATGCCCTACCTGCTGTGCTATTGCTCCAGCCCCGAGAATGTCTTGCTATTGTATGAACAGAGTGGCCTGGAGCAGGGCAGAGCTGACAAAAGCCAACAAGATCCTGTCACTTAAGTTTACTTTATTTTTGATTTTGGTGTCATGCCCTAGAGTACCCTTCTAGGACGAAGGAGACTTTACTGGTGCCTGCTCGAGACAATCAACGAACAACAGGATGATTGTGATAGTGATCACCCTAGAGTACTCAGGGCTCACTCCTGGTGGGTTCTGGGGACAGTACTTGGTGCTGATGACTGAAGTATGACCTACTGCATGCAAATCAAGCTCCTTACCCACTGTACCACTCTTGGACCCTGTCATGTGAGAGAAGCACTGGTCCTGAGGGACACTGGGGCTATGGGGATGACAGGTTGCTTATTCCCGATGTCATCTGCAGTCTAGATGGACAGGACATGCGTCAGACAGTGGTGCAGTGGGGATAGAGGGCGTGCATTTCAGATGCCTCTATGGATATTTCTCCACATCAAATTTTGGGCTCCTGCACACCCATCATTAGCAGTGTCGTTCCCAGACTGAGTGTACCTACTTGCGTAGTTTCCTTTTAAGACTATTACAAAGAGTTCAAAGTGGTATAAATATTGCCATGGTCTTTTCAAACAACAATGCTCTGTGGGGGGGGGGGGGAGGGGGGCGGGAGGGTCATACCTGGTGGTGCTCGTAGGTTACTCCTGAAAATGCCTATGGGACCATGACGTGCTGAGGATCAAACCTGGCCCTGTGCATATGTGCACTAGCCCTTTGAGCTTCCTCTTGAGCCCAGACATACTATTTCCAAGCAATGGTTTTTGAAAAGTCTAAGCAGAGTTGAGTGGCTTCTGAAAGCAGCTTTGAGGGGATACAAAGGTAAGGTGGAATTCCTGCAGCCAAGAGCACCGGCTGAGTCAGGGAGAGGAGCACAGTCTCTCAGTGATGCTGCATAATGCAAAATAAGGCAGCAACTCCAGAACCATACCAGGCGGGACAGAAGAATCAGGCAAGAGGTCAAGGAAGAGCAGCGCCCAGGGATGTGACTACTGGGCGGAGCATGCATGTGTTTACATACGTGTACACACATACACATGCATGTGCACATATACACAAATTCACGCAAACAAAGACACCCACACCCACCAAGTCAAATCTTCCAGAAGATGCCCTGACATGTACTTCACAGGCTAGGAGGGAAGTGGTGGCATCTCATGCAGACAGAGGCTGGGGAGAGGTGAGTTCTTCAAGGTGTGAGTCGATGGCCCGGCTCTCTAGCACTTAGGACGTGAAGATGTGAAGGCAGAGCGAGGAGACAATGGTGGCCACAGAGGCTCGCACGAACTGTGAAGGTGAGAAGCCACTGCTGGGTCTGAGACAGGAAAGTGGCATGGCCACCCCATTAGGAGTTTCAGGAGGTTGCCTGGAGGGGACCAGGTGAAACGATGGTTCCTGTGAGGATCCCACATGAGGCTCCTCTTCAGAGTCTACAAGAAAACATGCTGCTGGAACTGGCACCATCTGTGGGCAGCCAGGGGCTGGAGTCGGAAGGTAGACTCAGGGAGTTAATCCAAGCTTCCAGCTTAAGTCATGGGGTGACCTGCAGCCCCTGAAAACAAAACTGGAGGGAGGAAATAGGGGAAACAAACATTCCTCCCTGCCCTCACTTTTGTTTTTTTTAAGAAGTTTTTTTAAGAAGTTTTCAGGCTTTTTATTTGCTCACACTTTGTCCCTGAAAAGAATTTGAAAGGAGATTACATAAACAAAGAGAAGAGAAAGCAAAAGAAAGAAATGCTTGACACTGGAGCAATAGTACAGCTGAGTAGGGCAGCTGGGTAGGGAGTTTGCCCCGTATGCAGGTTGACCCGGGTTCGATTCCCAGCATCCCATATGGTCCCCAGAGCACCACCAGGAGTAACTCCTGAGCTCAAAGCCATAAGTAACCCCTGTGCATTGCTGGTGTAACCCAAAAAGAAAAAAAAAAAGAAATGCGCATGAAAATAAAACTAGAAAGATCAAAGGAAGCTAGAATTAACAACACAAACATAAATAAGAATCACTTAAACAATGCAAGTGCTGTAAAAGTGACACTCACCCATTTCCTAGAAGTTCTCACAAAAAGGCAAAAAATTTGTTCATGCAGCTTAGAGGCAAAAATGAGGCCCGCCCTCCCTCTCTTCAGCCCCAGGCTTTCCTCAAAGGGTATGTGAGAGATAAGTCCCCAGTGGCACCTAGGAAAGGGGACTGTGTGAGGAAACAAGCTATTCAGTAAGATCCCTGTGGTGTGTCCAGCCACACATTTCCCGAGATGTTTCTTGTATTTCTCTGAGGGAGACTCAGGGCATGTAGGGGCTCAGGTCTGAAGGTCAGCCTTGATTCTGGTAGACGTGGAACTTTCTAGAGGGATCTAGGTCTGGGAATAGTCCCCATGTACTGTTTCTCAAACTCTGAAGTGCTGACAGGCAGCACATTTCTGGTGCCCACACCTGACCAGAAAGTTGACTAGGAGTGGGGCAGAGGTGGTGGGATGGGACGGAAGGCCAAATTCTGAGGAAAAATCCTAAGTAGAACCCTGCCACTGTGGAATGCTTCAGGGGAGCCGCCACCATGACTGGAGGCAGGTGTCATGGGGCCAGAGGTAAGACAGAGAAGCCTGATTTTATATGTTCAGGCAACAATGAGGATGGGAGAGGCACATGAAGCCAGACAGGTGGCTCAGGAGAGGATGTGCAGAAGCTGCCTGCTATGGAAGTCCTGGGATAAGCTGTATTTCAGGAAGAGGTGAGAAGAGAACCCTCCAATGAAGGAGGATGAGAGGAACTGAGCAAGAAAGTTAGTATTGGCAGAGACTGAATCCAGAAGGAAAAAGGAAAATGTGTAATGTGTGTGTGTATGTGCGCGCGCATGTGCTTGTACACGCATACATGTGTGCTCCCTTCCTCTCCTCTCTGGAAGCAGGGGGAAGTGCTAGTGATAAGAACCCCTAAGAATCTCAGTGGTTTAGCACAATACATGTTAAGACAGCAACCCAGGAAAGATATCCAATTAGCAGCACAAGGGAGGGGTGGGGGGGCCTAGAGAGGGAGGCACCTTAGTGCTTTGCCTGTTTGGCAAACACGTCTAGAGCCATATTGGTCTGTCAATTCCTAGTGGGCAGAGCAGGGAAGGGAGCCCAGGGAAGAGGAGGTTAGAGGGTTCCTACCATCCAGGCAGCCAATTAAAACAGACTGGGTGGTCGAAACCAACAGAAGTCCATTTTCCTATAGTTCTGGAAAGTGCAGGTCTAAACTCAAGGGGTCATCTGGGTCCAGTGCCCTTGAAAGGCTCCAGGGAAGACTCCTTCATTGGCTAACTTGCTTCGGGGAATTTCTAGCAACTGTTAGGAGGTGGGACCCAAATCACCAGAAGAAACATGTGCATCGATGAAGCTGAAGGCAGCAAGGCATCAGCGCCTGTGAAACACCAAATGATCAAAGCAAAGAGGGCTGTGCTTTGTCTGCCTTTGAAACTTGTTGCCTGATTTCCCTGAGACATAACCTGAACCGTGCTTATTCGGTATCGATATCTACTGCTGCCAGGTTTAGGGAGCAAGGTCTCATACTCTTTTCAAAGCATGTACTCTACCACCGAGCCACTGCCTGCTTTTCTTTTTTTGCATATGCACACTCCGCTCAGACATGTTAGAAAGCCCATGAGTGCTACTTCTCTCTTTTAAGCACCGCTGGATGCTCGTAGCATGGTGCGCCGGAGAGTTCTTAGAGAAATACTGGGTCAGCCAGAAGACTGTCTGCTGACAATGTAGTCAAATGGCCATTAACTCTCTGGCATAATGTAACTGCATATCTATCTGAAGTACCTGGGGGGGGCTGCAGCAGGGTAGTGTCACCTCCAAGGCCCTGACCTCCAGACATGTCCACTCAGGAAGATGTTATGGCGGGGTGTGTGTGGGGAGGAGGAGAGGGGCTGTTTGTAGCAGATAGTACCTGCTGGAAGATCTCAGAATTCTGATTTTTTTTGTTGGTTTTGTTTTTCTGGTCCCATCCAGCATGTTCAGGGCTTACTTCTGACTCTGCACTCAGGGATAATTCCTGGTGGGCTCAGGAGACCACTAGGGGTATCTGGGATCAAACTCAGGCAAACACTCTACCCGCTATACAATTGCTCCAGTGCCCAGGCTTCTTGCTTTAGACAGGGCCACACCTAGCAGAGCTGGGGTGATGCTCAGCTTGGATGGGCAGGCCTGTAGGTTGGCAGCCAGGGCCCAGTAGGACCATGCATGGCAATGCTTGGAGATGACCCCGAGGCTCCAGGGTTCTAACCCAGGGCCCTGCATGTGCTGGGAATGTGCTCTAACCCTAGAGCTTCCTGCATGGATCCATTCCAACCTTTTGTGTTTGTTTTGTTTTGGTTGGAGGTCATACCCAGCGATGCTCGGCAGTTACTCCTGTCTTTGTACAGAGGCATTACTCCCAGAGTGCCTGGGGGACCATATGGGATGCCAGAGATCCAACCTGAGTCAGGTGCATACAAAGCAAGCGCCCTAGCTGCTGCATTCTCTCTCTCAGGCCCCAACACTCCAATCTTTTAAGGGACAGGATCCTATTGGCTGTGTCAGGGATGAGAAATGGCCTGTGGTGGCTTCTCCGACAACCTGGCCTGCAAGCAGAGGGGACTGCTGTTTGCCCTCATTGCAGCAAAACCAATCCTGTGGTCTGAGCAAACCCAGCCCATCTGAGAGACAGTATTGGAGGTGTTGTTAAGTAGCCCTTCAGGACTATGGCTTGAAGAGTGTTTGCTTTGTTGGAGCTTCCTCAGAGGATGTTCAGCCACTTCTCTCTCTGGGTGAAAGCACCATGTGAAAAGCAGAGTAGTGGAAGCAAAGATACTGTAGTTTGAACTAGCACCATGGCCAACCACAGGATCACCGTCACTGTCACTTGTCCTTCCGTTGTTCACTGATATTTTCCAGCGGGCCCAGTAACGTCTTCATTGTTAGACTTTGTTGTTACTGTGTTTGGCATATCGAATACATCACAGGGAGCTTGCCAGACTTTGCTGTGCAGGCAAGATACTCTCAGTAGCTTGCCAGGCTCTGCGAGAGGGGCGGAGGAATCGAACTCAGGTCGGCCATATTGGCTGTGTACAAGGCAAATGCCCTACCCGCTGTACTATCGCTCCAGCCCAACCAAAGGATAATTATAATATAATATAACAGCCAATAATAAGCTGTACTTAGAATCGATACTACCAACTGTAACCCTACCTCAATTGCCCCTGTCTGATTTAGACACAGGGCCACTGCACAAAGAACTGCATCTCCATGAAGAAGTCTGGAAACTGCCAAAGACAGTCTAGCCACTAGCTGGATAACCTATTAACACTGAGAGCCAGATCAGCTTCTTGAAAGAGGCACCATATGTCCTTGAAATACTGCTGGCAATTAGGATCACTAAGAACATAACAGAGAGGGAGAAATAGACATAAACTCTGACACAGAAAGCAAGTGCAGTGCTGGATCCGTGGGAAGATTAATTGTATGCATCTAGTTTCCACAGACAGGCCTGGTGGCTCGTAGACAGACTTCCCGCTCAGTGACCTCAAAGCTCCTCTACTGCCCGGGAGGCCACTGGAAAGAAAAGCAAGGGCACGAGAGCCAGGCAGCGCACGTGGCCGGGTGAAGGGGGATCAGGGCAGGTGCGAGACTGTGGCTTCTACTGCTGCTGTGCGTTCCGGGAAATGGCGACCTTGACTTCACAGTTAAATGTTGCCAAAAAAAAAAGAGAGAGAGAAATCAAAAATCAAACAAACAAAAAAAACCCCCAACCAACCTTCTCTGTGTTTGTCAGTTTTGCTGGGAAAGCCTGAAGGATTTTTAAAGGGCTTTGTGAAAAGGGACTTTTTTTTTTTGCTTTTGTGTTATTTAAGAGACACCCATAGCTTGCCAAAACACAGAATTTGAGCGCTGAAGTTGCCTCCACGTATCCCAAAGCCCTCAAAGTCTAAGAGCTAATTCCACCTCGTGCCCAAACCACACCCACACCACCCACAGCCCTATGGGGCTGAATTTAGCATGACGCCTAGAGCCAATCTGGGAGGAACGAAGCTCTGGAGCCAGCGCTGATGCCTGGTGGCAGGAGCAGCACCACCGTGGAGTCAGCAGCTCAGAAAGGTATCTGGGAAGCGTGTCCAACACGCTGACCTCAGCCTCAGCCCACAGTGGCTTTTCCCATGCAGGCCAGCAGTGTGGCAATACCAAATTTATATTACAAGCTTGGCTTCTGAGCCACACCCAGTGATACTCAGAGCCTACTCCTGGCTCTGTGCTCAGGGATCACTCCTAGTAGGCTCAGGGGACCATATGGGGTGTGGGGATCCAACCTGGGTACACCGCATGCAAGGCAAATGCCCTACCTGCAGTACTATCACTCCAGACCCAACCATTTTTCTTATTTACTAAGCTATATGGAGCGATAGCACAGCGGGTAGGGCGTTCGCCTTACACGCGGCCAACATGGCCGACCCAAGTTCGATTCCTCCGCCCCTCTTGGAGAGCCCGGCAAGCTACCGAGAGTATTCGATATGCCAGACACAGTAACAACAAAGTCTCCAATGGAGACGTTACTGGGCCCGCTCGAGCAAATCGACGATCAACGGGAGGGCCTTTACCTTTTACCTTTACTAAGCTATATGAAAGGGTCGGGTCGGCCATGTTGGCTGCATGCAAGGCAAACGCCCTACCGCTGTGCTATCGCCACTATTATTTGTATTAGTGATAGCAGTAATATTGTTGCTAATCTTACTAATACGTATTTTATTTTCCACATGACAGAAAGACATGGAATACTTCAAATGCATTCCATTTGCATATAATGTTTAATGTGTTCACAGAAATAATTAATTCTCCTCTTCTCAACACCCAAGGTGTTTGGGGATTACTCCTGGCTCTGTGCTCAGAGATCACTCCTGATGGGGCTCAGTGTACCATACAGGTGCCAGTGATTAAACTGGGGTTGGCTTCATGCAAAACAAATGCTGCCTTCCTATCTCTATGGCCCCTGGTTAACTATTTTATTTTCTATCATTTTTCTTTTTTGATTTCTGAGCAACACCCGGAAGTGCCGAGGGTTTACTCCTGGCCCTGTCCTCAGGGATCAGCCCTGTGAAAGTTCAGGGGATTCTATGGGGTGCAGGGATGGAACCTGGGTTGGCTGCCTGTAAGGTAAGTGCCCAACCCACTGTACCCTCTTCCCTCCCTACTTTATTAATTACTAGTCTTTCCTACTAAAATGCAAGTTGCTTGGAGACAAAGTTCTTTTGTCTCCATTATCAACCATGTCTCCAGTTCTTAGATCTGTTCCTGACACACAGTTGATATGCAAATATCATAAAATGTAACTCCTGGGGCTGGAGTGATAGTACAGTGGCTAGGGTGCTTATCTTGCATGCAGCTGACTTGGGTTTGATCTCCTGTATTCCAGATGGTCCCTCAGGCCCACCTGGACTCCTGAGAACAGAGCCAGGAGTAAGCTCTGAGCACTGCTGGGTGTGACCCCCCAAACAAAACAAAACAAAATAAGTAGCTCCTTTAATTCTCATGACAAGTCTATGAGATAGAGAAGCAATAACTCCTATTTTCCAGAAGAGGCCACTGGCACCCAGAAAGATTAAGTTACTTGCTTAAAATCATACAGTAAATGATAGGGTTGGAATCCAAACCAATGCCCCATGGCTTGAGACCCATGCTTTTAAGGAATACCAAGTATTTCAGACTCTATTTTCATAAAGACAAGAACAAGCGCATATTGAGTGCACATATAAATGCCTGCTGTGACTCACACTGAATATAAAGTCCCAGGAAGGAGGCTATGGTTTTAATCACACAGATGAGTACGGTAGTTCTGAGAGAGATCCTAACTTGCCCGAAATCCTGCAAGAAACTGTGCCTCTAGTATGCATGTGAAGGCCACATGCCTCAAGTCCACGTTTTATCTGTGTCCTGTACCCTTCTTTAGCTATACTTGCAGTTCAGCTGGGTCTTCCTTTGGGGAAGGTGTTGTAGGCAACACCCAGCGGTACTTAGGGGGTTGCTCCTTGAGGTGCTCAGTGGGAGCACTATGCAGTGATAAGAATCAAACTCAGCGTCTCACACATAGAAAGCAAGTGTTTTAGTTTTATTTTTAGTATCTTTTTCTTTCTGGGGTCATACCCGTTGATGCTCAGGGGTTACTCCCTGGCTCTGCACTCAGTAAAGACTCCTGATGGTGCTCAGAGGACCATATGGGATTCCAGAGATCCAACTCTGGATCAGCCGCATACAAGGCAAATGCCTCCCTGCTGTACCATAGCTCTGGCCCCTATTTCTAATTTTTTACCTCACATTATCTTCCCCTCCCACCAAAGCCTCATAAAATTCTGGCTTGTTTCCCCTAACAGTGACTGAGTTAAATGACACCCTCAGCAACCTGAGGTGTGACACTGACTTAAATCAGAGCCCGAATCCAAACCAGACCGTGCTATGCCTGAGAAGCAGGCCTCCTCCCTCGAGAAAACAGCACCAGTTTCTGCTTCAGAAGTGCTATCCCAAGCCCTTTAACTAGTAACAGTAGCAATAGGAATGGTGGTTGTAATAATAATATTAGTAACATTGGTAGTAGTGATGGTCCTGGTACTGGCAGTAGCCTGTAGTACTTATTGGCAGCACAGGGAGCACTAGTGGCACTGGTGATGGTTACAACAGTGGGAGACAACACAGGTGGGGAAGCTGTGGGCCTACTGCCCAGGCCCACACCTACTCGCTAGCCCATGAGCTGAAATGCAAAGGCAGAGATAAACTGAGCTTTGAAAAATGTTCCCTAATGTCAGATGGTAAACCGGGTCCCCGAAAGCTCACCGGAAAGGCTCCAGGAGTCAAGGTTGGGGGCTTCTCAGGAGTCTCAGAGTGGGAAAATCCTGCAGGGTAGGTTTTTATTTATTTAGTTAATTGAATCACCATGAGATACAGTTACAAGCTTTCATGTTTGAGTTTCAATCATACAATGTTCAAACACCCATCCCTCCACCAGTGTACATTCCCCACCACCAATCTCCCCAGTGTACCCCACCTTTCCCACTCCCCACCCTCAACCCCCGCCTCCCTGGCAGACAATTTTCCCCATCCTCTCTCTACTTTTGGGCATTATGGTTTACGACACAGATATCGAGAGACCATCACTTTTGGTTCTTTATCTACTTTCGGCACATATCTCCCTTCCCGACCGATTCCTCCCACCATCATTTTCTTAGTGATCCCTTCTCTGTTCCAGCTGCCTTCTACCCCCGGCCCATGAGGCAGGCTTCCAACTATGGAGCAATTTTCCTGGCCCTTGTGTCTCCTGTCCTTGGGTGTCAGTCTCATGATGTATTACTTTATATTCCACAAACAAGTGCAGTCCTTCTATATCTGTCCCTCTCTTTCTGACTCATTTCACTTAGCATGACACACAGGGTCGGTGTTTTTGCAGGGAACCAAGTCACATCAAAACTGGCAAATGGGGCAAGTGGAAATCTCTGCTTTCCAGATTTGGGGCAATGTATCCATCCTCTGACATCAAATGAGAGAAGGGAGGAAAGGGACAGCGGAGACAGGGTGGGGTCGGGGGTCCAGGGAGCAGAGCTGGTCAGGACCGTGTTTGACTAGATGTTGATCTGCAGTTACTGAACACCAGAGCTGGAAGGCACCTTGGAGATCAGTTAGCAAGATCTTGTTAAGGCGCTGGTTTTCCATGCGGGGAACTGAGTTTCAGGACATGCCACGAATTTTCAACCTCTCTCCACTGTGGACCGGGCAGGGGTTTATTTCCTGGCTCGTGGGTTCCTGCCGATGCTCCCATGACTACTATCTCACCGAGAGACCCACAAAGTCAGATATCTGTGCTCTGGAAATCCTCATCTTTGTGTTTCAGGGATTCTGTGTTTTAAAATCTTTTTCCAATGGAGGGGAAACTACATTATAACACGATGGCACTTTCAGGTGCTCCTGACTGGAAACCAGCATGTGTGGCCACACATCAGTTTTCCTCAGAAGTCCGATTCCATCCTCCACCACATAATTGTTCCCTTTGTCCCAATTCACCACCCTCCTTTTCCCTTCCCTTCTGGTAACCAACCACTAATTGGACTTATAATCGAAAAGTTTATTTTTGTTTTATTTGACTCATCTGTCTGTTTTCTCCATTTACTACATGTGAGTGGAATCATATGGTGTTTGTCTTTCTCCTTCTGGCTTATTTCACTAAGCATAATACCCTCTAGGTCCATCTACGCTGCTGCACATGGCAACATTTCATCTACATTTTTTAATAGCCAAATAGTATTCTATTGTGTTTATAGAACATGTCTTCTTTATTCATCAGTAGATGGGCATTTAGGTTGTTGCAGTTCTTGGCTATTGTACACCATGCTGCAATAAGCACAGGGGTAAGAACAGCTCTTCCAATGGATGTTTGTGTGTGTATGTGTGTGTGTGTGAGTGTGTGTGTTTAAAAATAAATATGCAATGTGGGATAACTGTATTGCATGGAATTTCTATTTTAAATCTTCTCAGGAATCTCCATACTGTCTTCGACAACAGCTGCATTAACTTATATTCCTACCTACAGTGTCTAAGGAGGCTTCCTTTCTTGCTACATTCTCACTGCAGTTTGTCTTTTGGAAGATGTTCATTCTCGTGGGTGTAAGGAGATGTTTCATTTGTGTCTGATTGCATTTGCCTAATAATAAGAGATGATGAAGTCCCATTTGTTTAGCACTGTTTCCACTTGCTTGAACAACTTTGTAACTGTGTATCTCAGGCGATTCAATGAAAAAAAAAAAAACAAGAGATGATGAACAATATTCAGGTACCTATCAACTATCTTTTTGTTCATTTTTAGACCACATCTGCCAGTACTCAGGACTTACTCTTGGCTCTGTGACTCCTGGTGGTGCTTGGGGAACCATATGGGCTGCTAGGGATCAAACCTGGGCTGGCTTTGGGCAAGGTAAATGTTTCCTATACTCTGTCTCTTGCCCCTATCCTTATGTCTACTTACGTATTATCTCTTCAGATTTTCTTCTAACTGTCTGAGTTCTTATTATTATTCTTGTTTACTATTGGGGTTTGCTTCTTTATGTATCAATTGGATAGGATATATAATTTCTTTATGTATTAATTGGAACGTATTTATGTATTAACAGTCCACCATCTGTTAACTCACCTCTTATTGTGAGATAGACTGTGCAAATATCCTCTCCTATTCATTAAGCTGAAAGATCTCAAAAGATCAAGAAATATGAAAAGATTAACATAGCAGACATTTAGTCACACAGAGAGAAAACACAAAGTCAGAGACAAAATAGATGTTACAATAGATACTACAGAAATATAAAAAAATTAAAGGAGAGAACCATAAATAATTGTAAAAATGGAACAACTCACTAGAAGAAAAATTCTTACATTTCTAGACTGAATCAGAGAGAAACAAAAAAAAAATTTTTAACAGATGCGTCAGAACATGGATAAAGTTGAAATTCAAACAGTAATCAAAACTCTCCCCACAAACCCAGGACCAGATGGATTTGGGAATGAATACTATTAAACTTTTGAAGGGTTAAAACCTATCCTTAAACCAAAGCACAAAAAATTGTAAATCTACAACTTTAAAAAAAAATAAAATACAATAAAGGGAAAAAAAAAACCTATCCTTATCAAACTCTTCTTCTTCTTCTTCTTTTATTTTTTTTGGAAAACTGAAAAGAAGAGAGAAGTTGCAAAGGTATTCCACGAAGTTAGTACTCCTCCAATTTTGAAAACCAGACCAGAACTTCACAGAAGAGGTAAAAACCACAGACCAGATAAAACCAGGGCTGCAGAGACCACCGGACTACTGCAGAGCCCCAAGAGGAGAGCAGACTCAAACTCCCAACTCCCTTCAACAGCCAGACCACAGCAACTTACCACTCTCCACTCCTGAGAACTTCCAGGCTCTGCCCATCCTGACCTGGCTTCAGCCTTACTCATTTCTCTATGGTCTTCAATCAGAGAAGGCACCTTTCTGGCTTGCTAGACCTTTACTACTTTGCCTGCCAACATGCTTTATTTGCCCCAGCCATCTGCACAGTGCACGCCTTACTGCCTTCCTCTGCTTCATGTAAATGCTCCCTTTCCAAGATTCCCGCCAGAAGCTACCGCCCACCCCCGGCCTACAAAGCCCTTCCCCAAGTCCTGTTTCTCTCCTTAGCAGTCATCACCTCTCACTCACTGACCCGGCTTCCTTCACTGACAAGCCTGGAAGCTCTTTAAATACAGGACACCTGGATCATGGCTGTGACCTCGGTGCCCAGTATGACTCAGGAACTCAATACATATTTGCTGCCCCCCGTACTTGTGTTTTAGGCACGCTAGCATCTCTGGCCTGCATGGCATCCCAGAGCAGTGAGAATCAGCCCCTTCCCCCAAATGATGTTTTCTGGAGGGGCAAAGACTAGCTTCTTCCTCTCTCTTTTTTTTTTTAAATTTTTATTTTATTGAAACACCATGAGATACAGTTACAAACTTTCACATTTGAGTTACAATCATACAATGTTCAAACACCCATCCCTTCACCAGTGCACATTCCCTACCACCAATCTCCCCAGTATACCCCCCCTGAACACACACCCCTTTTCACATCGCTAATCATCAGGGAGATGCAGATCAGAACAATAATGAGATATCATCTCATACCACAGAGACTGGCACACGTTCAAAAGAACAAAAGCAACCAGTGCTGGTGTGGATGTGGGGGAAAAGGGACGCTCTTTCATTGTTGGTGGGAATGCCGACTGGTCCAGCCTTTCTGGAAAACAATACGGACAGTGCTTCAAAAACTAGAAACTGAGCTTCCATATAACCCTGCAATACCACTTCTGGGAATATATCCTGAGGGTGCAAGGAAGCACAGTAGAAATGACGCAAGACGAGCTTCTTTTACAAGCCCAACCATCTCATTTCCCTGTGCTCTCTCTCCTCCAGCCAGAACGCATTTGCAGAGGCTTCTTTCTCCTATTTCCTCCCTTCCTGCTACCTAGGTGAAACCACCTTTCTGCTCCAGGAGAGAATGTCACTGGCTCACACCAGGGAGGGTTAAGCTGCCGCTGACCTGCTTAGCCAGTGCCACCCTGGAGCAAGCTCACCATCTGTTAACCACAGACCACAGTCTGAACCAGACGGCTACGTGACTGCCATCACCCGCACAGGAAACGAAACTTCATGCAGTTCCCAGCTGATAGTGGGTTCGTGAGGCTCCAGTCCCCCGGACATATTTGTGTCCCAGCAAAAATAGTTGTGTCCCACCCTGCCATGCATTTCAGTGTTATTTACGGCCACAACCAGGATGCTATGGAATAAAGACAGAAACGGGGGCTGCCCATAGAACTCCGAGCAATGCATTTGTGACCAAGACGTGATATTGCTCACGCAGAACTGTGGACTGTCACTGTCGCTCCAATGTGACACAGAATCTATGTGCTTGTGCTCCCCACCTTCCCACTCTCATCCTGAGCAGCCTCTGCTCAGAAAAGCCCACGCTTTTATCTGCTGTCCAGCCAGTTTGTAAGTGCCAGGAAGACAAAGACCTTGTCTGTGAGTTGTCACCAGCACACGCCTGGCTCACGGTTGACATTCAAACATTTGTGGAATCCTACTCGTCCCATGAAATTGTAGTCAGCTTAGTTCCTAGCTTTGGAACCGTGACTGTACAATAAATGCATAATGAATGTACGAGCTTAATATAAATTTAAGACAGAGCAAGACATTTTTATAAATGATCCACCTATAATAATTGTTTTAACTTTATTAAGGATGATGTCAGAGGAAATGTGCTCACATGAAAAACATATCCAAGAACTGCAATTTGAGGTGGGGGGAGGGGTGGAGGTGGTTAGTGGATAACAGAAAAAACTGTTCACTGAAATTTCTAAACTCTGAAACTCAACCAGGGAAATATATGTAGCTCAATGGTAGATCCTGAGCTTCATGAGTAGAAGGAGCTGGGTTTGATCCAAGGCACAAAACAAAACAAATAAAACCACCACTGACAACGGTTAAAAAAAAAAAAAAGAGAACAAAACAGAACTGGTTTACCACTAAAAATCTCTACAGTTTAACTGTGACACATTACAACTGATCTCAATAGAGAAAAGTTGAGGTTGAAATATCAGTTTTAGTGAAAAAATGATTTAAAACAGTAAAACATCAGTAGTGTGGTACCATGCTTGGTTAATGTCATCCTTCTTTCATTTGAAATGAGATTACATTTTATGAAGAGTTTCTTTTCAAGTCAATGAGTGGGTCTGCTGTTTAGTGTAGTTTTCCATTAACCAAGTGTGTTATGAGCACAGAGGATGACAGGCAACTATTTCCTTACCATCTGACCATTTAAGCTCAACTTCTCATCTAAAGCAAAGTGACAAAATTTAACTTAATAAAAGAGGTAATTGGGGGTCTGAACTTAAAAAAATAAGACAATGATATCTAGGGTGTAGCTTTATTAGCTTTATGAGGAGAAAGAAAACACACACATGCACACACACACAATACCAGTTATCATCACTAATTAATCGAGCCTAACACAAATTCCCTTTCCAATGCCAGTGGGTGACTTAAAAGGCCAAATGCTGAGCAAAATATAATCCCTCCAGGGTGGGAGCACAACATAGACCACATTTCCCAGCAGCATTCCCTGATTCTTGAGACGGTTTTGAACCAGAGTGCAGACAATAAAATGCATGCAGACATGTTGGGCTCCTCTTCCTCACCTGAGTCACGAGAACCGCCTCTGTGTGCCCCTGTCTCTTCCTCCTGTTGATGGGACTTTGTGTGACTGGCTGTCCATCCTTCTTGACTTCACATTATCAGTAAGTTTATTAGGCCTGAGAGAGTCTTGCTGGGCTACCCTGGGCCAATAATAGAACCTTGGGTTGGTCCCTAGGATGCACTCGTCTTGCATCCAGGCAGCCAGGAACAGATAAGGCTGCTTTCTTGACCACAATAGTCTCACGATTTATTTATAAGTATAAAAATTCCACTTCTATGAGCCTGCCCGTTCAGCTCCGTAGTAAGCTAAGAGCAAAGGAAGTTATGACAAGGGCATCTTGAAGGGCTGGGAAATAGTATGGAAGTTAGAGCTCACTTCATGGGTATGAGAGAGAACTTTAAAAATTCCATGGGAAAGACTTAGGAATAAAGTTCAGAGGGACAAAGGACTTCTGAGGTGCCCTTGGAAGACAATGGAAATGGAGGCAGAGCCTGAGAGAAAAGGCAAAGTCTGTATTGAGTCATCACTTGGTTCCGGTGCTTGGGTAAATTTGTGACCAACTCACAGTCAATTTTTCTTTCTGCTCACCCTTTCTACAGTTTGTAGGTGTGACTAAGAGGGTTATGCAAGTATATACAAAACAGAGTAGGGGGTGGCAAGAGTGTCGGAAAAAATAGACAGCAATTCAATTTTTGGTTTTGGGTCACACTTGAGTGTGCCTGGGGTCTACTAGGGGTAGAGGGGGGCCATGCAACACCAGGAATTGAAACCAGAGTTCGTGAAGCCAGAGCATGCCCCCAGTCTTTTCAATCGCCTCCCCTGGGCCAATAATTCCATCTTATAGCAGAGAAGAGTGGTTCCTTTTGGTTTCTCTCTATACTAGTTTTCAGATACTATCAACAAAAGTGAGAGGTGAAGGGAACTTAATGTAGCTAAGGGAAAAAGATCAAGTAAGTCTGTGAACTCAGAACAAGGCTCATCTCCAAGCTGTTGCTCCTGTACTGAAACACTTAGTTCTAGAACAGGGAAAATAACGGGGGGTGGGAGGAGTGGTTCTACAGGGGAGGGCAGGGAAGGCACTGCCCTAAGGCTTCTTTATTTCACCATGAGCAAAGGGGGAAAGCCCGAGAGTGGAGAGCCACAGACATGGCTTTGAACTCAGAAAACAGAAATCTTGTTTCATCTCCAGCCCCATGCCTCAAAAACTTGAGGCATGCCAAAGGGACTCGGCTTTGAACTGGTGAAATAGAAGCTTTTGTTAATTGGGGTCATCCCAGGGAATAAAAGAGGAATGAGAAGTGGAAGCAAATCCTCCCACTTGGACTTCTGGGCTTCATTTTAAGATAATCTGGGAGATGTTTCTTGGCTCCTGTGATTCAGAGCGGCTCTATGAAGAGATCTGGCTTTGACCTTCTTTTGGAGGAGGGCCTTCATGAATGGAAAGATGACCCACATGTCCCAGCGATCTGTGGGTAAATTCTGAAAAAGTCTCAGGGACACTTGCTGCCAAAGCAATTAAACGACAATTACATGAGTTTGGGGTTTGTGACAGGTATCTTTATACCTGTTTAACCAGCAGAGGTGGAAAATGCCTATTATTTTCAGCTGATTTAATCCCCAAAGCAAAACCATAAAATTTGAAGTGTCCTCATAGAGTCAGGAGTCCTTGGCAGAAGACAGTGATCCTAATTTTGATCTTTTATTTTTCTTATTCGGGGGGGTGTCCCCAATCATGCTGGAGATGTGGTACCCAGGGCTACCCAAGTGCTGGGACAGGAGACATGGAGTTTGGGGGGAAGGATTCAGGGCCTCAGCCACGAGAAGCATGTGCTCAGTGCTCTGAATTTAAAATAGTCTCTAAAAGCTCAACTACACCCAGAAACCATTATACGTGCCATCAATGTCACCATGGATAAAGTTGGTCATTCCTTTGCATAAAAACAGCAAAGAGGGGCTGGAGCAATAGTACAGTGGGTAGGGCGTTTGCCTTGCATGCGGCCAACCTGGGTTCGATTCCCAGCATCCCATATGGTCCTCTAGCACCGCCAGGAGTAATACCTGAGTGCAGAGCGAGGATTAACTCTTGGTGTCACCAGGTGTGACCCAAAAAGCAGAACAAACAAACAAACAAAAAACACAACAGCAAAGAATAAACTGCACTGAACAATCTTCACCTTAGGGATGCTAAAATGTAAACAAGCCAAACCAAAAGAGTGAGTCCTAGCCACAGGGGGGCAGCCCAGGGTACAGATGCTGACAGGAAACTAGAAGCTCTGTCTTTTTGTCTGCAGGTGGCCCTGCGCCCTTGTAGCTGTGGGGACATGAGCAAATCACTTGCCTTTTCTGTACCTTGATACATTCAGCTGATCTTAAAAATGCCTGTGTCTCAATATCTCAATACTAATTGGGGTTCTCTGTTACAGTATTTAACATGTACCTAGCACTTATTACCTGTCTCATTGCTGCTATTACTGTAAATCGGGTGTAAGAGAATCACAGATTTAACAAATCTTAATTGGCTTCCTTTAATCTGAATGAGTTCACCTAGATGGAGTTGCCAAACCTTTAGACATTGTTTGAAATAAGCGGTAATGGTTTTGTCTCCTAGATGCCCCAGCTCTCTAGAAATTAAATGAAATCATCTTCTAAAATGGAGTCAAAGCATTTTCTTCCCCTGAAGAATCGCTCAGAGCCCAAAGGAGCCGATGACTCAAACACAATGGGTGAGAGTTTGCATATTGCTTTGCATGACATTTGCATGCAACCAGTTCATTTTCGCTTGAAGTGAAAATCCGCCCACCATCTGCTCCTTTCCTAGTCTCTTATGATCCCCTAGGTGTTGAGTTGGCTGTCTCTGCCTGGGAAAAATGAAGCTGCTAAAATGCAGTAAGCAGTTTCAACATGTGATTCTCTAGCCAAAGAGAGCAGGGAAATTCTGTCTCAGTTCGGCCCCATCATCGGGCATCTCTGTGGACCATGCTACTATGGGTGCGGGATGGGAGCACTGACAAATACATCAGGCAGCATCTGATCTACTCAGCATCTGAGTATAAGATAGTGCACCTGATGGTAAACCAGATGACTCACCACTCTCTTAAGTGACTTAAACGATGGTTTCTGACCACCAGTGACTTACAAAATCAAACCAGAGCAGAGCTTTTCCAAGTGTGAACAAGTATGCGGTAGTGAACCTTCAACAAAGACTGGCTTTCACCCGGAATAAAGGTAAAGGTAAAGGCCCTCCCGTTGTTCGTCGATTTGCTCGAGCGGGCCCAGTAACATCTCCATTGGAGACTTTGTTGTTACTGTGTTTGGCATATCGAATACGTCACGGGGAGCTTGCCAGGCTCTGCCGTGCGGGCGAGATACTCTCGGTAGCTTGCCGGGCTCTCCGAGAGGGGCGGAGGAATCGAACTCGGGTCGGCCATGTTGGCTGCGTGCAAGGCAAATGCCCTGAATACTGTCAGGATTTTCAGGTAAACACATGACAACCAGTATCTGGCAATTTAAAAAAAATCATTTAATTAATCAGGGCCCTAGTGCTAGAATCTTCTATCAGCTCCAAGCATTTATTTAAATTGAGTCATCAGATTCTTGAGTACTTGTCCAAAGGTGATAATGGACCCACATTTTGATTAAAGCTTAGTTAGCTGTCATTTCTTGGAAATAACTGAATATTTTTATAATCACAAACATCTATAAAAATATTAGTATATGAACTAGACAATGGCCTTACCAGGTTGGATCAATTATCTATTTCTCATGTGAGAGCCGAGAAGATCTTAATAAGGTGCATCCTGTAAATTAGACTTTGAATAAGGCATATAAACATCAAGCCATGTCCATAAAGCATACTACACCCACACGTAGCTGGAGGACCTAGTTAGCCATAAGGTCCCAGATTTGGGGTTCAAGTAGTGGGACACATGCCTTGCATGTGTGAGGCCCCAAGTTGGACTCCTCAGCATTGACAGGTGCAGCCTGACCCACCTTGAATCTTATATTGGTCATAAATCCCCAAATTCCCACCAGAACACTGTAAATATCATTGAAATGATTAGGTCAGGGCAACTGCCTTGCACGTGGCAATGTGGGTTTGATTCCCGGCATTGCATATGGACCCTCGAGTACTACCAGGAGTAGAACCAGAAATAACCTCTGAGCATCACCAGGTGTGACCCACAAAACATAATAATAATAATAATAATAATGTCATAGCATTGCTATTTAACCACTGGGTTTGGAAAGGGTAGCTTTGCAGCTGTGTTAAGTGCCTTTAGAAGGTACCTGCCACATTTTGCAAATTGGGAGTACCGTGTAAAATATAATACACAGGTGGGCATTCAGTATCTCACTATACCAACATTTTCAGAATCAATGTTAAGATAAATACCCAAAAGATAAGTCATGTTACTCTTCACTTTTCCCAAAATGTGATTCTTCATGGGATAATCTTTACAATTCCAAACATTTTAGTGATCATTTGGCTCAGTACCACTATTTTTATAGATGAAGAAGCTGAGATACGGTTTGAAAGCTGTCACCTCCTTTTTCTTTAAAATAAAAAAAAGGTACCCCCACCCCAGCCCCCACCTCCCCACTGCTGCCTGGACAGGCCTGCACAGTGGAAGGGAGGGTTAGGACCTGGCCAGGCTAAACTGCCATGAAACTGTGAGTGGAGAGAGGAGTCTCTCAGTCCGGAAATCAACCCAGGGAATTCTGGACATGGAGGCTGGGTCATCTCCTGAGTCTGGCTCTTCAGGGCAGAGGGCACAGGGGTTCCCCCAAGGTGTGATGTGGCCCTGCCTCAAGCCACTTGAGCATGCATCCACCTGCTTGGGCGAGCTAGGAAGGCAGACTCCTCACAAAGGACACGCCAGCAGGCTGAAAGCTCCATGTGGGGCTGCACGTAACTGCGGCGCCTAGTTCAGAGAGCAGCTGCCTTTGGATCCATGGGACCGCCTGGCCGCACACTCTGCAGACAGAACTGTCTCCTGGCGTGTGGGCATCCAAATAGGCCTGAAGCTGGGGAAAGGAGGGGGTCCTTGCATTCAGGAGGCTCAAATCCCGACACAGCAAAGCTGAAAAGGAACAGCAGATGTTTGGGTCTACCTTCATCTAGGCTGTGTCTGTGTCCCGGGAAGGCTGATCCTCAGGACCCCTATTCCTTGGCTTCTCACAGCCAAGCTGAGCTGAACTCAGCCAAATCCTGGGGTGTGGTTCTCCAGGTACAGAGGTACAGGCACAACTCTCTGGGGACAGGAAAGGAGACAGACGTGTGTGTGTGTGTGTGTGTGTGTGTGTGTGTGTGTGTGCGCACAGACCTCAAGGAGGGTGAGGGGAGCAAAGATGCTGAGAAGGCGTGTGAGCGGGGAGCAGAGAAGCAAGCATGACCATCCCCCAGCTCCTGGGGTGGTGTGTGTGTGTGGGGTGGGGGGGAGGTGTTGGCGGGATGGAGGAAGCACAAAGCCTCCATGGGCTGTGCTTTCCCAACACAGTAGCAGCCTATGGCAAAAGGTCCAGCTTCAGACCCTCGCACTGTGTCCCCAAAGGGGTACAAACGTGTGCTCCTCACATGAGAACATGTTTTCAAAAAGCTCATAATTAAAAAATTCCCCAAGGGCTAGGGAAAGAGCTCAAGAAGATGTGCTCAGGCTCTGCCTGCCAAGGACCCAGGTCGGTGCCCTGTACCACACAGTCCCCCAGCACCGTGGGGAATAAGCCCCCAGCACAAAGCGGGGGTGACTCCCAAGAACCAGGTTTGGGCCCCGACACGTATATTTGTACAGATCCTGATTAAAGTGAGACAGTCTTGGTTATGAAATGAATACACACGAATAATGCAAATAACTAATCCCTGGTGATTTGCATTGTCCCTGGCTGTGCTGGAGAGAGGAAGGGTTCCAGCACAATCTTTGGGCTGGCTTTCCTTTCAGTCAAACTCAGAAGTGGCTGCATCCTTTAAGGGTGCAAAGGGCACAACTGGGACATTTTGGGAAGGACCAGGGAGAAGTCAGAGAGCTGTGGAACAGCTGGAGAGTTCTCCCAGGTCCTCCAACCACTCTCTTTATTCAAATCACTTTCCTTCCCAGAGCAACCCCATTGTTAGGCCCCTGGGAAGCAGTTACTGGAGAGTAGGTTCTAAAGGGAAAAAACAGGGGCTGGAGTATAGTGGATAGGGTGTGGATAGTACAGTGGATAGGGTGTTTGCCCTGCCCGTGGCCAACCTGGGTTCAATTCCCAGCATCCCATATGGTCGCATAAGCACCACCAGGAGTAATTCCTGAGTGCAGAGGGAGGAGTAACCCCTGTGCATCGCTGGGTGAGACCCAACAAGTCAAAAATAAATAAATAAATAAAAATGAAGGGAGAAACCAAATACTTTGGACAGGTTCACTGGGCTGCCCACAGCTGCTCCCAGGGACAGCCTTAGAAGGCTGGCTTTCCTGCTCTTGAGATACAGTTAAGAAGCCATTCATGCTGGGGTTTCAGTCATACAATATTCCAACACCCATCCCTCTACCAGTGTACATTTCCCACCGTCAATCTCCCACTCAGCCCCCAACCTGCTCTATAGTAGGCTTGTTCTCTCTCTCTCTCTCTCTCTCTCTCTCTCTCTCTCTCTCTCTCTCTCTCTCTGTCCCTCCCCCCCTCTTCTTTTGGGTATTATGGTTTCTCTGGATATTCTTTAATACATCTCCATTCAGATCTGAAAGATTTTTTTAAGTCTTTAATACCTAATTCCCAGCAGAAATATTTTATTTCCAATTATTTAATTTGTTTAAAAAAAAAAACAGGATGTGTCAGGAGGCACTGGAAAGGGGAGTTGACGGCTGAGCAACATACCTGCTATCCCCAGCGTTCGCCACGTACAGCTTGCCCAAGAGGCAGACCACGATGAGGGCTGTACAGCCACCAGATATGTTATAGGAACTCCTTTCGCGTTCAATCTGGAGGTCCTGGAAAAGAAGGCGAAGTTAGTGGTGGACTTGTACGCGCACTTGTACCAAAGGCTTTCTCCGCCTCGCTCTTCTGACATAGCCTGGAGAGTTGAAACACACTTAGTTCCAAGAAGAGCAAAGGCCCATCAATGCTTTTTCTTTCTTTTTTTCCCCATCACCTCCTTCTGGAGAGCAGAGTGGCAGAAGACTGTCTCAGTTTGAGATCATCCAAGGCCATCCTCAAGCCAGAGATGGAAAACCAGATAACAAGCAGATATACCAGACAAAAACTGCAGCACTGTAGCACTGTCCTCCCGTTGTTCATCAACGTGTTCGAGTGGGCCCAGTAATGGTCTCCACTGTGAGACTAGTTGTTACTGTGCTTGGCATGTAGAATACGTCACGGGGAACTTGCCAGGCTTTGCCGTGCGGGCAAGATACTTTTGGTAGCTAGCTGGGCTCTCCGAGAGGGATGGAGAAATAGAACCTGGCTCGTCCGGCCACGTGCAAGGCAAATGCCCTATTGCTGTGCTATCACTCCAGCAAAAACAAAAAGAATAAAATGAAAACTGCAGTCACTAAGTAGCACAATGTATGGAAAACTTAAGACTGAAGTGCATTTGCGAAAATCCAACAGAGAAGCTGCTAATGCCAAGGACCTGGAGCTGATCAGTGCTTGTCATCCCAAGGATGCCAATGAAGAGCTTCTTCCCATAGAGATCAGGCCTCAAAGGGCACTGTCCCTTCTTAACATAGGCAGGACTCATTCCTTGATGCACCCATCAAAAACATGTTTCCAGACTGGTCTGATGCCCAATTCACACAAGGACACACTGAATTACAGCTCCCCTCAGGCGAAGCTTCCTGTGTCAGGCAGTTCTCAAGGCCTAGTGCTTCATGCCGAGATGCTTCTCATCCTTATAACAGCCTCATTAACCTCCCTGTTCAGATCCAGGGAAATGGGTAACTTATTTCACTTGGCGGGAGCCACACTCTGAACTAGTTCTTTTCCTCCAAAACCTGCAACTTGCCAATGAATGCGGCTTCCTCAAGAAAATAAATGAGGGCTCAGCACCCCTACTGAAAGAGACCCATCACTCTGAAAAACCTTGCATTATTGAGAGAGCAAGGGTTCCTGTGACCTCTGCTGAGTTGCTGAAAATTAACTGCATGCTGCCAGAATATAGCTGGGCACTGACAGTCAACTACTGAGGCCGAAGGTGGGAGGCTGAAATCTGGGTACAAAAGACAAGGCTGGTGATTTGGACCATGGGGTGATCTAAGGCTGAGGCACCTTGGTGATTCTTAGAAAATAGAATGAGGGCAAGAGAGACAGTATGGAGGGTTTCAATCTCCTGCTACCATACATGATCTCCTGAGCCTGTCAGGACTGATCCCTGAGTACGGAGTGCTCAGGAGAAAGCCCTGAGCACTGCTGGATATGACACAAAAATTGACAAATAAATAAAAGAAAGAAAATAGAATTAGAGCTTCAAGGCTTCACTTAGGCTCCTTGAACAAAGGAGGGCTAGCTGGTCATTCCAGCACATGCCAATCACTGCTTTGCTCCGCCAGCCTGCGGTGGGAATTCCAAGCTAAAGAAATCATCAGGGGAAACTGCAAAAAAGGGTCTCAGTCGAGGGTCTAGGCTAGGAAGGCAACAAGGTCACAAAGACCATGGACAGAGGGAGAAACTGACCTATTGAGGGCAAACAGGGAAGGAGTTAGGTGAAGGGAAGAAGGAGGGATGGGTTTGGGTAGGCATGGGGCTGGGTGGCGGGGAAGTGTGCATGCGAGATGCAGCTTAGAAAGGCTGCAGTAAGTCATCATAACAGCGGAACAAACTTGAGGCCGACCTCCAAAGACTACATTAAAGTTTTAGAATTGACAAAGACTGTGAATATGTGCATAGGACTGAGAAGATGGTGTTCGTGTATACACTCAACAGGTCTTCTAGATGTTTCCCACCTCCTGCCCCCTCCCCACCAGGCCTGAGGGCTGGGGCCGAGACCTTTCACTATGGATGGTCCACACTACCCCAGGCTGTATCAGTGGGGGTTATGACGAGGACAGGGCAGAAAGATGTTTTAAAGTGCCCGTTTTTTCAAATGGTCCCGCACCCCTTTTCCCATGCCTTCCCCTGAGAAAAGTTGCTCCCTGACTGATGAAACAGAAGTTCCGTCATGGGCTCAGTGAGCTCATGAATCAGCACCCCAGCATCAATGAGAAAGTGGCCAGCTGAAGTGAATGAACCGTTATCCGAACCCAGACAGGAAAGGAAAGGGGCACATACATCCAAAGAAGGGTGAGCAGGAGAGAATGTCAAAGGGCCAAGAAGATAGCTCAGATGGCTGTTGTCAGGATTTGCACATGGGAAGCCCAGGTCCCATGCTCTGCACCACATGGTCCCTAAGCTCCACAGGGAGGAGGGGAGGGAGGGGAAGGGAGAGGAAGGGGAAGGAGAAGGGGAGGGGAAGGGGAGGAAGGGGAGGGTGTGGGAAGGGGAGGGGAGAAGAGGGGGAAGGGGAAGAGGAAGGGAAGGAAGGGGAGGGGAGGGAAGTGTTACAACAGGTAACGCACTTGCCTTGCATGTGGCTGACCTGGATTGGATCTTAGGCACTTTATATGGTACCCGGATTATGGTCAGGAGTGACCTCTGAGCACAGAGCCAGGAGTAAGCTCTGAGCAGTGCCAGGTGTGGCCCCCAAATTTAAACAAAACATTTTCTAAAACATTTTTTTTAAATGAGAAAGAAAGGAAACATCAAGATGTCTAGATGGAATATTTAATTTCCAAATAATACACTAAAACAGAACCATATTTGCAGAAGGAATTTGCGGGTGAATTAATTCACCTTTTTTTAAACAATTAAATAATAATAAAACTTTGATCTTATAAATGAGTGCTCTTTTCCTCAGATAAATACACAGTCTGCTCTATGCCACACCAAGACTAGTTTTCCTGGTTTTGTTTTGGATGTTTTGCAGCCATCAGAAAAGCCATATGGGGTGCCAGGGATTGAACCCTAGTTGGCTGCATGCAAAGTAAGTACCCTATCCACTATCTCTCTAGTCCCAAGTCTGCTGCTTTGAATAAAGTGGAATAAAGTGCTCAAGCTACACAAATCAGAATCAGTATTTCTTTGAACACGTAAGGTCTGAATAAATGACAATGTTGATTGAAAATTCCACCGCGGCCTACGTTCAGTACACACCATAGGGCAAGCCGCTGTCTGTCAACGTAATCAAATCCTTGTATGATGCAATTTGGGGCAACATGGGGGTCCAGCATCCACTGCAAAGCCATCCCCAGGGACTCACAGAGTTCACGCTGCATCAGATGTGTTATCAAGCATCGTCTCACAAGAAAACCTATTCATGAAATCACATAATCCTGACAAAAACAAGACTAAGATTTTTTGCTCTAGCAGAGTTCCTACCTGCTAGTAATTTGGATGTGGGATTTCTCCCCACCACACCAGCTTGCTTTAATTTTTTCTTTTTCTTCTTCTTTTGCTTGTTATTTGGGTCTCATCTGGCTCTGCTCAGAGGTTACTCCAGCTTGGTGCACTGAGGTTCATTCTTATTTATTTTTGCTTTTTTGGGTCACACCCAGCGATGTACAGGGGTTACTACTGGCTCTGCACTCAGCAATTAAATTACCCCTGGCGGTGCTCAGGGATGGGATGCTGGGAATTGAACCCGGGTCGGCCGTGTGCAAGGCAAATGCCTGACCCGCTGTGCTATTTCTCCAGCCCCGCACTGAGATTCACGTGGGGCCAGGAAGTGAACTCTGAACCTCACCCACGCAAGGCAAGGCTCTACCACTGAGCTACATCCCTGGTCTCTACCTTTAATTTGAGGGGGAAAGTTCTAATGAGTTTGCCCGTTTCACCTCTTGCTAAAATACTAATGATATTGCTCAATCATTTGAAAAAAAATATTATTTGGGAGTGTGAGGTCACACTCAGCTATGCTCCGTTGACCAAATATGGAACCAGGGATCAAACTGGGATTGGTCACATGCAAGCACCAGAACCCCCTGTACTATCTCTCTACCCTCAATCATATTTTTCTAATTGATTTCATTCTTTTTTTCCCCCATCATTTCCTGTGTTTCAACTATATTCCTTCCCAACATAAAGAATGCTGAATTGGGCAGCACTATTCAAATAAATAGTGGAGGCTTGGTTACTTTCTACCAGGCTTTCATCTTCCCCTCCGATCTGTGTAACTCAATGTCCACCACCATAAATGGTGGAGGTCTAGTTACTTTCTACCAAGCTTCATCCTTCTCCCCTATCTGCGGTCAAGCACACATTTCAATGACATGTGCACTTTCTGGAACCACAGTGACAAGGACTGAGGCTGTCTTCCAGAGCCTTCATTACCCTAAATATTAAGTACACTCTGGTTTCTTCTAGAACTGGGTACAACTGAAACATACTCTAAAAATAACCCCTTTCACCTCTCCCTTCCCGAGAAGTCAAAATAGCTCATTATTTTTCCTATACCACCCACTCCTCTTTAAAAGATGTTTTTTTAAAATTTGCAATATCCAAGGGAATATTCAAGGACGATCTGGGGTGATTCTTTTTACTACCAGATCAAACATGATAAATGAAGTCAATTAAGACATATTAACTTTGTGTTGAGTATCAAGTGTCTTCTAATCCTCTGCTTTTCCAATTAACTTAAGCATCTCATACAGTAAGTTAAAAAGGAAAAACTCCATAAAAATTTACCATTGGCTTTAAAACCATCAAGTTTGGGAAATTTTTTTAAAAATTGGGATGATGGGGGTGGGGGGAACACTGTTTCCTAGTCTGTGTTAAACAAGAACTGATTTGGACTATTTGCCTATTTTAACCAAGAGTAAACCTCAGACTTAAGTCTCTATATAAGACTTATTAGCAAGACCCATGCACACAGTCTCATTAGTTTTCAAGTACAGTCTAAAAAGGATCACTTAAATGACTCATAAGATTCAATTAACAAGATAATTGATTTATCTGCTCCAGCCAGAGTTCTGCAGCCCTCACAAACCTCCGTTCTGCTTAGCAGGACTGATTTATCCTGTACTGTGTCTGTCTAAATGTTACACTAAAGCCAGATTTATCTCTAAATCAAAGAATAGATCCATCAGATCCATGTTTTAATACTAGAAATTGCATTTTGCTGTGGTTGCAAGGGTGGGAAAGGAGAAGTGTGTGAAATGAGAGTAACTCAGGAAAGAACTACAAGAAAGACAATGTATTGCTTGGGATGGTTGTAATTTGTTTTGAATGTCCCAGAGATGATGTAACTCCAGGATTTCTTTGCTTCTTTCCAATTTCAGGTTGCAAAAGGAAAGCTGTATTGGACAATAGAAGGGAGTGAATGTTGGGAAGTGTCAATAAAACTTGGCAGCTCCCCTTAGCTGGGTTAAAACATGGTTTGGAGCATACCGCTAATAGTGTCGGTCACAAATAATAAGATTCTGCATGGTTTCAGTACCCAGGTCTGATTTCTGGTTTATTCTGAGAACAAGCCAATCTGTCAGGCAAAGAGGAAAACCAGCGCTGCCTGCTACTGCCACCTGCTGGGTGTTAGTGGAATCACACGCACGTTCCTTTTTGGAGGAACTTCCTTTTCAAACAAAAACAAAAGAGAAAACTATCCAGTTCAAATACAGGCAGATTTAAAGATTCACAACTGATCATGGGCAGGAATTTTTTTTTTTGGAAACATCAGAACAAACTATAATACGGCCTTTAAATTGATCCTGTTTTGGGGGCTGGAGCAATAGCACAGTGGGTAGGGTGTTTGCTTTGCACGTGTACGACCGGGGTTCGATTCCCAGCATCCCATATGGTCCCCCAAGCACTGCCAGGAGTGATTCCTGAGTGTAGAGCCAGGAGTAACCCCTGAGCGTTGCTGGGTGTGATCCAAAAAGAAAAAAAAATTGATTCTGTTTTTTAAAAAAGAAATCACCGTTTCGCCACAAAGCCAAGCCATGTGCTATTTCTGGTCATATCTTAGGTAAGAGGAATCTATATCAAGGTTTTACTAGTTAAAAATATGGCAAATTTGTAACTTTGTAACTATCACACTTCTGGAACACTCTTCCCTGTGATGAGGAAACGTGAACCACAGTAAAAAGAAAACAGGCCAGACTTTTGAGACTCTCTTGGTCCTGTCCAACTCAAAACCCTGTTGGTGGTGGGGTAATGTGCGCATTGTGGCTCCTGGATTCCTAGAATGATCTAGAAGGAAGGAGGTCCTCCAGCAACACCAACAGTAGAGGCGGCTTCCTCCCTGAGTCCAGATTGCTGAGTCCTTGTCTTGTTTTTGAGGATGGAGAAATAGGGAGGCGCCTTCGAAGGCTTTTATGCACAGCTCTCATTCTGGGACACACACAGGTAAACACAAGTGACCAAACTTAGCTGCAAAACTGGGCAGTTTCAAAGGGCTGCTGAGAAGCAGAACTGACATTGATCAGAACTTACTTCCTGAGACGGGTCCTTTAGGAAAGTGAAGCCAAAGTTCATTTCTCAGATGAATGCAGGAAGAACTGACCATACAGTCCTCTGGCTGGGAGACAGAACCATGCAGGCACTGAGGCACCCCTGCTTCTGCCTGAGGGCACAGTGTGGCCCAAGGCCAGTGGTCACAGAGCACCTTCCCGTGAGCCACAAGCTGAGCCAGGATCCCCTGGTGCTGTCAGTCACGCTGGTTGTGTTTCATTCTGACGCTCTGTGAGAGGAAATCTCTGGATGGACTAAGATGCAGTTATGACAGTTTTGTGGCTCTCTCACCCTCCCCCACTTCTAATCCCTAAAATCTTTATGCCTGGCACCTCAACCTCAGATCTTCCTCATTGACAGACCATCGATGTCCCTTTCAGAGTCAGGATGTCTCGGAGTATCTTGAGAGGAAATGTTTTGTTTTCCTCTTGGGGGCTTTGCTTTATTTACGGTTGAGCAGCACTGGGAATATCTCTCGGTCTTTCTGCATTTCTGCAATGTTCCTCTCTGTTATCGCTGTGTATTGACCTTACAAATGTGCAAGGAGTTGGGCCACACCCACCTGTGCACAGGGGCTGTGCCTGGCTCCTTCTCCTCTTCCTGGGGAGCCAAGAGGAGCAAACATTAGCTCTCACTAACCCTATGGTCCTGGATGCATCACTGTCTTGTCCCACTGGGCAGAGCATTTCCTCCACTTCAGTTTATCTTTATTTTGTGACCAGAACATACTTTCCCCCCAGAAATACGTTCTATTTATCTGACTCAAGTGTTTCAGAGTCTTTGAGACTAATTCTCCCTCTTAGACAGATAGCAACACGTCCCCCACCCCCACCTAATGACACTTAGAACATTTTTTAAAATGAGGCAGTGCATAACTATATTCATATAAGATAGTGCAGAGGGTGGAGGAATTTGCCTTGCATACAGCCAATCCAGGTTTGATCCCCGGCACCACCTATATTTCCCCAGGGAACTGCCAGCACTGATCTCTGAGCATAGAGTCAGGAGTAAGCCCATAAAGCCAAAATCCCTAAGAGGAAGACAAAACATTTCCTCTCAAGATACTCTAAGACATCTGAATCTCAAAGGGCCATCTCTAGTCCACCAATGGGACAAACCTGAGGTGTAGGGGCTGGGCTTAGGGATTTTAGGGATGAGAAGTGGGGGAAGGTGTCAAGAGAACCACAAAGCTGTCATGACCACATCTAACTCTGTCCTGAGTTTTCCTCTTACACGGGATCAGAGTTAGACACAACCAGCAGGACTGACAGAACACCGGGAAATGGAAGAGCTTGGAAGCGCTGACTCTGGTGAGAAACTGCTGGAGAGGGACCAAGAAATACCAGATGTGCTCCTTGTGAAAGGTCTGAGGAGGCCTTCAATTACCTGAGGTCAATCAGCTGGATTTTAGGCATTAAAAAAAAAATTATGGTGTACCTTCAAAGCGTAGCACAGTGATAGCACAGCGGGTAGTGTGTTTGCCTTGAATGCGCCCGACCTGGGTTCAATTCCTCAGTCCCTCTTGGAGAGCCCGGCAAGCTACGGAGAATATCCCGCTCACACAGCAAAGCCATGGCAAGCTCCCTGTGGCATATTCGATATGCCATGAATAGTAACAAGTCTCACCATGGAGACGTTACTGGTGCCTGCTTGAACAAATCGATGAACGATGGGAGGACAGTGTTACAGTGCTACAGTGCTACCTTCAAACAATAGCTCTCAAAAATCTTAGTATTTTAAGGAGGAGGCAAAATGCCAGTACACTGGGAATTCAGGTGCCATTTCAGTGTTGTGGGTTCTGGAGCTCACAAATAATTGAATGGATAATTCAGGTGCTAATTCTATGTCCCTGTAGTAGACTTTCTTGTATGTGCCTGATTAAGCAGAAAAAAAACAAAAGCTGAGAAGCTATCCGGGTCTCTCAAAGAGGAATCAAAAGAGCTATGCTTGGAGTATCACGCTTCACTCAAGTTGAGAGAAAGAATCTGGAGTTCCGACCTTCATCAACGGTCAAGAATCAGGGATGCTGTCTCATTTGCTAAGGCATCGAAAATCAGATGGGCTGGACACATAATGAGATTTGGAGACGACAGCTGGACTAGAGCTGTTACCGACTTGATTCCACGGGGCGTCAAAAGATTGCGTGGCTGCCCACCTACAAGATGGTCAGATTTCTTTGTCAAGACCCTGAACGATCGGTTTGAGGCTCTTCGTTTTCCTAGAACAAACAGACGCCATTGGGCTACACTAGCACGCAACAGGGATGAATGGAGATGTTACTGGCACCCGCTCGAGCAAATCAATGATTAATTGGAAGTCAAGTGATCAAGTGATCAATCATCTCCAGCAATAAGACATCACCCATGCAGGAATCCTTTCAACTACAAGGGCACTGATACTCCTTGCTGAGTGAAATGAGTCAGAGGGAGAGGGACAGACATAGAATAATGGCACTTATTTGAGGGGTAAAAAGAAAAACAGTAGGAGAATAACGCCCGAAGACACTAGAAACAAAGGTCAGGAAACTGGTTCTTAGGAGGAAGCTTGCCTAAAAGAGGGAGAAGTGGGGATAGGTCCCGGAAGGGACCACAAAGAGGGAAGGTGAGGACTAGGTGCTGGAAAGAGGTAATGTGACATGCATGATACCCTCTGAGTAACAGTATTGCCCATCGTAGTGCCTAAAAGGAGAAAAGAAAACGGAAAAGGTATCTGCCTTAGAGGCAGACTGGGGGGGCGGCGGGAAACTGGGGACATTGGTGGAAGGAAGTGGACACTGGTGAAGAGATGGGTGCTTCAACACTGTCGGACTGAAAGTCAACATGAATAGCTTCATATTTCACAGTGATTTGACTTTTAAAAAAGGGTAGTAATGCTCTTTTAGGTGACAGGAAGTAGCTGAGTAGCTCACAGAGCGGGATCGCAGCTACCATGCTAAGCAGGAAAGGGCTGATGAACACCTCGTGAATAATGAGGCACACACTGGGTGCGAGGCTTGGGATGTTCTTTCTAGCATGCTGGGGTCTAGAGAGACTGGAAACTCAAGCACGAGGACTGGAGAAGAGACACTAATGGAAACGGGACAGAGACTTTCAGAGGGTCCCTCAGGTCCCCAGGGGGCATCTTCTGACCCCCTCTTTCCCGATTCGCCTTCCATCAGCCCCTACCCTGGAATCTGATCTAACCATGGTAGACTTTGGCATGGACACCGTGGGCATTATCCCTTATGTGACTCTTCACATAAAAGGTTTCCTTAGCCCAGGAGACCTTCTCAGCCGCTTTGTTCTTCTCCTCCCCTCTCGCTCCAAATCGCCTGTCCAGAGTGCCTTTGCTTCATCTCTCCTCCTCCCCACCTCCCACACTCTAAGAATCTTTATTTTAAAAAAAAATTTTTTTTTATTGAATCACCGTGAGACACAGTTACAAAGCTTTCATGTTTGAGTTTCAGTCATACAATGATCAAACACCATCCCTCCACGAATGCACATTCTCCACCACCAATGTCCCTAGTATACCTTCCCCTTTCCAAACCTCCCCCTAATTCCATGGCAGTCAATATCCCCCATGCTCTCTCTGTTTTTGGGCATTATGGTTTGCAATACAGATACTGAGAGGCTATCATGTTTGGTTCTTTATCTACTCTGAGCACACATCTCCCATCCCGAATGAGAATCTTTATCTTTTATTTTATTTTGGGGCCATACCCAGTGGTGCTCAAGGCTTAGCTCTGGATGTGTTCAGAAATCACTCCTGGAGGTGCTCAGGGGACCATACTGGATGCCAGGGATCAAACTCAGGTGGGGCAAGTGTCCTACTCACTGTACTATCACTAGCAGCCTGTGTGCGCGGTACGTGATTAAGCCTGGGGCCTCACACATGCAAGGCAATGAATGCTCCTCCACAGAGCTCATTCCCACCTCTATCTTATCACTTTACTCCTACTTCACCATCCCTTGCTCCTCTCAAGGTCCTTCAGGCACTTCACTGGATTAATACTTACCTTCACATACTTTGTTCAATTCAGTGGTTCTCAACCAGGCCTTCAATGCCATTGGTTCTTTTTTTTTTCTTTTTGGGTCACACTCAGTGATGCTCAGGGGTTACTCTTGGCTCATGCACTCAGAAATTGCTCCTGGCGATGCTCAGGGGACCATATGCGGTGCTGGGAATCGAACCTGTGTCGGCCATGTTGGCTGCATGCAAGGCAAACGCCCTACCTGCTGTGCTATCGCTCCAGCCCCCGGTTCTTTCTTTTTTTCTTTTTAAATTAATTTAACATGTTTTTAATTAAATCAACCACTCAATTTTGGGGGCCACTTCAGTGGTGTTCAAGCCCAACAGGGCTCTGGAATTACCAGAGGAAGCAGATTGTCCTGCATGAACCCAGGGCTTCACATATGTGAGGCATATGCTCTATCTCTTGGTTATACACTTTCCCTTTCTTTCTTTTTTATTTTTGCTTTTTGGGTCACACCCAACGATGCACAGGGGTTACTCCTGGCTTTGCACTCAGGAATTACTCCTGGTAGTGCTCAGGGGACAATATGGGATGCTGAGAATTGAACCTGGGTTGCCTGTGTGCAAGGCAAATGCCCTACCTGTTGTACTATATAGCTCCAGCCTTACTTTTCTTCTGGTCTTCTATCATCTGTTTAATAAGTAAATCTCTGACTTTGGTATTATCATCTCCATAATACAAGCTCAGAAGTGTTGTGTAGTTTGCCAAAGTCATCATCTGGTTGGTGAGCAAGCTTGGAGTCACTGTGTTCTTGATTCTGACAGATACCAGAGAATGAGCTCTGAGCTTCTAGCTATGCCACCTTACAAGATAATTAACCACAGTGGTTGTTAAATAAACAGTGAAATCAGACTTAGAGCTGAAATAAGATCAAAACACGTTTAAAGATCATATCCATTGTATATAACAAACACGCCTTTGGTTCTTTACAAATTTGGAGATTAAATAAATTACTCAAGAAAGAGCACCAATCTTTTGGCAACTAAGGCTCCCAGAAAAATAAAGAAACAAATTGGCTAACTGAAGGCAAATATATATATATATATATATATATATATATATATATCTGAAAGACAAGAAGAAAGCTCTTGACTAAGTATTCTGGAACGCACCTACTGTACAAAGTCAGTTCTGGTGTGGAGTTCTGAGACCAGTGGAGGTCTGCCCTCTAGAGGCCAGCAGTGAGAATACAGCAGTTCCCCCAAGAAAGACATCCCTTGTGTTGGCCATGAAGGAAATGAAATACTCCAAAGTTTCTTTGGTTTTTACTTCTATCAGTAAGTGCATTTTTTTCCTCTCATGAGGAGGAGAGTTAAAATTTTTACCTCAGGGGCTGGACAGATAGTATAGTGAGTAGTACTTGCATGGGGTTGACCCAGATTTGGTCCCCAGCATCCGATATGGTCAAGAAGAGCCAGGAGTAAGCCTGAGCACAACCAGATGTGGCCCCCAAAACAAATAATTTCTTAAAAAAAAATCTCAGGGCTGGAGCAATAGCACAGCGGGTAGGGCGTTTGCCTTGCATGCGGCCAACCCGGGTTCAATTCCCAGCATCTCATATGATCCCCTGAGCACCGCCAGGGGTGATTCCTGAATGCAGAGCCAGGTGTGACCCAAAAAACAAAAACAAACAAACAAAAAAACTCAAATAGTATTCTGAGCACTGGCATCTAGAGAGTTCATAGCATCTGGAATAAGGATCAGTCTATTTTACTATCTTGATTCCCCTTTTCCTTTTAAGAAATGACCTTTTAGAATATATATAAAGAAGAATATCCATGACCAGGGTGAACAGGGGTTAGGAGGTCTGATCAGTGGTTAAAACTAACTACAAATGTGTGTGGGGCTGAGGGTACGTTGGACAGAGGAGAGTGCCATGACAATAATAGCTGGGAATGATCACGCTGGACAAGATCTGAGGGTTGAGAGTAGGTAAGGGATATTCTTGATAACCTTTCAGTATCAATATTGCAAACCACAATGCCCAAACGGGGGGAGGGAGAGAGAGGAAGGGTGGGGGATGATGGGAGGGAACCTGGGGACACTGGGGCTGGGAATGAGTGTTGGGATGGTGTATGATTGAAATCCAATCATGAATGGCTTTGTAATGCTCAAAAAATAAATTTAAAAAATTTATTTAAAAAAATGAACTTTTCTGACTTTTGGTGGTTTTCTTGGCGCTGTATGACTGAAGATGCCTGGTTCCTGCTGAGAAAGGGCACATTTAAAACCTTTCACTAATCAAAGAGCTAAATATCACCTATGTCACAAAGACAGAAACACTAGTACTAAAGAAGGAACTAGCTCAGGGGTGGAAAGTAGACATGAGGCTGCTCATGTCTGCTCAAAATACTGAATGGCCTCACCCTCCCAAACAAATCCAAGACTGCTGCTTTGCGCTGCCAGTTTCTTCCTCTCCTGAGTAAAGGACATGACACAGGGAGATCCTGGATCCTGGCCTGTGCCTGGGTCCACGCTCAGTTCTGGGTACGCACTTCCAACTGCCTTTTGCTAGCATATTGGCTCATTTTCACTCTGAATCTGCAGGATTCAAGGGCATAATAGAGCCCACTCGCCTACACAAGCCCACATAACGTCTTCATGATCTCTTCCTCTTTACTGGCACGCAGGCTCCTGCCTTGGAGAGAACATTTCTGGTACCAGAATAACGTGCCAGAAATCCCTCTCCCTGGAAGAGGGAAGGGTGATTAGAGACCGCAAGTCCCGGCGCTTGTGTGCACTCTCCCAGGGCTGGGGATCTTGAGGGACGCAGAGAGCCACTGTACTCTTTCCACCTTCTTGGGAGTGAACTGGCAGGGCAGGGGCATCTCTTGGTAAAATACGTTCAAATGACTAAGTACGAACCCGGTGGGAAGAGAGGCGGGATGGTTCCTGAAGGGACCACCACGAGGATAGAGAGAAGTGGTCACACTGGACCAGGACTAGGTGCTAAAAGAAGGTGATATGACATGCATGATACCCCATCCGCAACAGTACTATAAACCACAGTGCCTTGAAATGGGAGCTGATGGGTGCGGGGGGATGTGGGGGAGGTGGTGGGTAGTGCCTGCCTAGTTGGGATGGAGAAGGGACCATTAAGTCAAAGATGGTTGGAGGCATGCTCGGGATGGAAGATGTGTGCTCAAAGTAGAGAAAGGACCAAACATGGTGACCTCTCAGTATCTGTAATGCAAACCATAATGACCGAAAGTAGAGAGAAAGAAGGAAAGTGTCTGCCATAGAGGCTGGGGTGGGGTGGGGTGGGGTGGGGTGGGGTGGGGTGGGGTGGGTAGGGGTGGTGGGAGGAATACTGGGGACATTGGTGGTGGAAAATGTACAGTGGTGAAGGGATGGGTGTTTGATCATTGTATGTCTGAAACTCAATCATGCATGAAAGCTTTGTAACTGTATCTCATGTTGATTCAATTAAAAACAATAAAATCCAAAGTAAAAAAAAAAAGAAAGCATATGTTTGTATTAAAATGGAACATAATATTAGGCCGTGTGTGTGTGTGTGTGTGTGTGTGTGTGTGTGTGTGTGTGTGATACTTGGTGATATACAGGGGTTACTCCTGGCTCTGCACGCAGGACTTACTCCTGGCGGTGCTCGGGGGACCATATGGGATGTTGGGGATTGAACCGGGGTCAACTGCGTGCAAGACGAATACCCTACCTGCTGAACTATAGCTCCAGACCCAATATTATTAGGCCTTTTAAATTAAAAAATATTCTTAAATTTCAAAGAAAGAAAAATAGTGCCTGCCATAGAGACAGGCGAGGGGGGAAACTGCGGACACTGGTGAGGGGACTGTCTGCCTGAAACTTAATCATGAATGACTCTGTAATTCACAGCGATTGAATAAAAATTAAAAATAAATAAGCCAAAAAAAGTATGCACAAGGGCCTTCTGGAAAGATAGTACAGTGGGTAGGGCACTGCATAAGGTCCCTGGAGCCCCAGCAGGAGTGATCCCTCAGGTACTGCCAGGTGAGGCCCAGAAAAACAAAAATACAAAGAAAAACAAACAAAAACAAAAACAAAGAAAAACAAACAAACAAAAAACAAAGATTAAATGAGTTCCCAAGTGAGACTGTACTTTGGTTTAGCTCAGTGGGGCCACACGCCCATCCATGCTCAGGACTACTCCAGGCATGGTGCTGGGGTGCGTGTGTCTCGGGGGTGGCAGGCGTTCAGGGGACCCTGGTTGCCAGAACAGAACAGGGCGTCTGCACGCAAATCACGCTCCAGCCAAACGAGCCATCCCTGCAGACGCCGACGCTATGCTGGGTTTTAGCAATTCCTGGCTTGTCCTGCCACGACTTCACTCTCTGGGTTTCAGCAGTGAACCACGTGGACCATCAGGATAAAGCTGCAGTTCGCAGCACTGGCCTGTCTAGGTGGGGGACCTGGGGGCCACTTTCCCCTGAAACGTTGCTTCCCCAAGCCCCCCGGCGGTGGGCGGTAGGTGGCCACCACGCTCACCCCTCCCTGCGATGGACCTGCTCGGGCTGGCCGGAGGGCGACGCTTGGAGGCGCAGGTTGCCAGGCGCACAGCGAATAAGCAGGTTGGAGCAGGCGCCAGGCAGGCCCTGGCTGCGGCGGCCACGGGAGCTGCTGGACACGGAGCCACGAGGGGGAGGGGGGATGCATCCCCGCCGCCCGCCCCCTCCCCTCGGCCCGCGCAGCACCTACCATTTCCCGGAAGGCACTTTCCAGCGCCCCGATGACCAGGCACTCGTGCGGGATCTTCTTCTCCGTGAAGAAGCGCGTGGGCGGGGTGCTGGGGGAGCCGGGGGCGCCCACCCCGCCGCGCAGCGAGGCGGCGCGCGTCAGGGTGCGGCTGTGCGCGGGCGTGTGCTCGGGCTCGTCGCCCAGGCAGGTGGGCGGCAGCAGGGCTGAGTTCTTAAGGATCTCCACGATGTCCTGCAGTTGCTCGGCCACATGGTGCTGCAGCAGGCGGGCGGCCACCACGGCGGCCCCCGAGCCCGCGTGCCCGTCGAACAGCGACCAGTAGTGGCAGCAGACGCCTTCCGATTCCTGCAGGGAAAAGGGGGACAGGCAGGGTCAGAGTCCGTGCTGCCACCGACGGTCACTGAGGGTCCCTGGGGGCCTCCTGGGCACGCAAGGCCCCTCAGCTGGCTCAGTGTTGGGGAATGCAAACAGCAGAGGTGAGGCCAGCAAACCCTTTCTGGGGGGGGGTGCCCCCTGCGTCAGGGATGTGCAATGGATTCCCCTTTTTTGTTGTTCTGTTTTGGGTTTAGGTCCATACCTGGCAGTATTGCTCCTGGTTCTGTGCTCAGGGGTGACCCCTGAGGTGCTCAGCGGTGGCTGCCGGCACTGAGAGAATATTCTACTTATTTTCAGCACGCAGTTCTTATCCAGAGTGATCATTTCCAACTTTGTCATGGTGGTCCCTTCTCTATCCGAACTGCCCTTGAGACAGGTTTCCAACTGTGGACCAATCCTCCTTGGTCTTTGTTTCTACTGTCCTTGGGTATTAGTCTCATATTATGTTTATTTGTTTGTTTTTTTCTTGCTTTTTGGGTCACACCCAGTGATGCACAGGGGTTACTCCTGGCTTCTGCACTCAGGAATTAGTCCTGGTGGTGCTGGGGGGGGGGGGGGGGGGGACCATATGGGATGCTGAGAATCTTGAACCCACCCACATGGGTCGGGTCGCATGCAAGGCAAATGCCCTACCCACTGTTCTATCTCTCCAGCCCTATGTTTTGTTTTTTTAATCCCACAAACGTCTACAACCATTCTATGTTTGTCCTCCTCCTTCTGATTCGTGTCACTCAGCATGATACTCTCCTTGTCCATCCACTGATAAGCGAATTTCACTGTATGACTGAAACTTGACCATGAACAGCTTTGTAACTCTGTATCTCATGGTGATTCAATAATAAATAAATAATAAAAAGAAATTGAGAAAAAAAGATAATATTCAAATGTCTTTCCAGGGGGCTGGAGCAATAGTACAGTGAGTAGGGCATTTGCTTTGCACATAGTCAACCCAGGTTCAATTCCCAGCATCCCATATGGTCCCCCGAGCACCGCCAGGAGTAATTCCTGAGTGCAGAGCCAGGAGTAATCCCTGTGCATCACCGGATGTGACTCAAAAAGGAAAAAAAAGGTAACATCTCTCCGACTTTAATATCCCTCCCTCCCTTCCTCCCTTCTTTTCCTCCTTCCCTCTCTCCCTTCCTTTCTTCCTTTCCTCCTTCCCTCCTTCCTTCCATGTGGTGCCAGGGTTGAACCTGCCTGGGCTGTAGCAAAGCCAGCACCTTAACCCCTGAACTATCTCTCTCTGGCTTTCTTTTCTTTTTCACACATTTATTTTGGATCACATTTGATGACTGTTTCATACTTGCAGTGCTGCTACACAGTGCCACTAGTGTGTCAGGCCCCCTGCACCAAGGCTCTATAATTTGGCAGGTGGAGAGAGTTGATTAAAGACCACCCTCACAGACTACTTGAACAACTCGGCCCTCACCTTCCTTCCATGCCCTCGACAGAGCCAGTCTGGCAAGCCTGTTGGAGAAAGTTAGGGCCGTCCTAGGGCACACCTCTAGTGCCCTTGTGGGCCCTTGGGCACTCAGATACCTGCTGTCTTTGGCCTGGGGCTCCAGGGGTTCCCTGTGAGGCATATACAGTGGGCTCAGCCACACAGATGCAGCAGCAGGTTCTAACCCACCGAAAACGTCTCCCTCAGTGGGTGTCCCCCTAGAAGCTGGTTACTTTACCTGCCATACTGATTCCTCAATGGCCAGCTGACTTCTCGCCTCTTACAGATGAACACTTTTAAACATCAGAATTGATTTTTTGGGTGCTGGGGACTGAATCATGGTCCTCCAACAGGTAGTGCTTTGCCCCTGAGCTCTATCTCCAGCCAAAAGCTATGCTTCAGAGAGGAACAGAGGTAATATCACAGGAGGGTTAAGAAGAAACACTGAGATTGCTTAGGCTGCATGTAATGCAAACTGCTGTGAGTGGGCTGGAGCGATACCACAGCGGTAGGGCGTTTGCCTTGCACACAGCCAACAGCCGACCCGAGTTCGATTCCTCCGCCCTTCTCGGAGAGCCCAGCAAGCTACCGAGAGTATCTCGCCCGCACGGCAAAGCCTGGCAAGCTGCCCGTGACATATTTGATATGCCAAACACAGTAACAACAAGTCTCATGATGGAGACATTACTGGGCCCGCTCGAGCAAATCGATGAACAACGGGAGGACAGTGACAGGACAGTGCTGAGGCTAGCTGACTTGAAGCAATAAATCCCGACTTTCTTTGGGCCAGGGAGACCTTTAAGAGGGCCCGGAAACATGCTTTGTATCCAGGAGCTCTGTGTTTGATCCCCAAACCACATGATCCCTGAACACTGCTAGGAGTGACCCCTGACAAATGCCAGGTGCAGCCTCCCAGTCAATATGTAATGTTTTCATGGTAAGCTATGTAGCACTGTAGCACTGTCCGCCCGTTGTTCATCAATTTCTTCAAGCGGGCCCAGTATCGTCTCCATCATGAGACTTGTTGTTACTGTGTTTGGCATATCAAATACACCACGAGGAGCTTGCCAGGCTTTGCCATGCAGGCAAGATACCCTCGGTAGCTTGCTGGGCTCTCCAAGAGGGGCGGAGGAATTGAACCTGGGCCGACTGGATTGGCCGCGTGCAAGGCAAGCGCCCTACCCACTGTGCTACTGCTCCAGCCCACACACTATATAGTAAACATATACTATATAGCAAACTATATACTATATAGTAAACATATACTTAAAAGGTAAGTATATGTTTACTATATCTTACTTATATTTTGGGAGGCCATGTCCAGTGATGCTCAGGGGTCATTCCTGGTGGTGCTTTGGGGGCCATATACAGTTCCAGCCATGAACAAGGGAAGTGCCTTAACCTCTGTCCTATCTCTCAGGTCCCTCATCTTTTGCACATTAACTCTATCCTCTTCCTTCTGCGTGAAAAGGGCTGCACATGGAGGGAATCACTCTTTGACCACTGTGTTGGAACAGGAAGTCAGAAGGAGCCTGGGGCCCTCCATCCTGCTTGGGGTATGCAGGCCCTGGGAAGCTTCTTTTGGGGGATCTCTCACTTGGGTTTCAAGAACCTTCCATAGAGGCCAGAGAGATAGTACAGAAGACGGGGCACTTGCCTTGTACACGGCCAATCTGAGTTCAGTCCCCGGAACCCCATATGGTCCCTTGAGTCCACCAGAAGTGATCCCTAAATTCAGAGTCAGGAGAAAGCCCTGAGCATAGCCAGGTGTGGCCCCAAACAAACAAACAAATATCAAGACATTTTCATAAATCGCTACCAAGTGTCCACAGCAAGAGTTGGGGATATGGAGGAGAGAGAATGGTACCACCTGTTTCTTATGCAGTCTGGGACTTGTGGCAATTGTGTGAGGGTGTGGAGGACACAAAAAGGATGGCACCAGCACAAACAGATCCTCCAAAAAGCAGACATAAACTGGGAGCTAAACTGAAGCCCCTGGATAGGATTCTTTAATTAATTTAGAACATCTCAGGAGAAGAAACATTAGGTAACCCACAAGCCACTGAAGTTCAGTGGCTTGAACTTATTACTGTCAGGCAACCTGGCTCAGTGGAAGTAGCAGTAGCTGAAAGTGGCCCCAAGAGAAAGAACGGATTGTCTTTCTATCCTGAATTATTGTTATGTGCATCAGGACTCTTTCACAATGGGAACTACTAAGTCTAACTCCAGCTCTTATTATTGGCTGCATTAATACAGTGGCACTATGACTGCCCTGTGGCATCCCCCAACTTGGAACAAGTGGCAAGAGAAAGGATTTCTTATTCATCACCTTGAATCCCCCAAAGCACCAGATGCCCGGAGGAAAATCTGCCTGCAGGGTCCTGCACTTGACTTAAATGAAAACCCAGCTAGTGTCTTTTAAGCTCTGTGGGGACAGGCCGGATGGGAAGGGAGCAACTGTGTGAGTCTGGGCATGGAGTCTGTCACACCAAATGTTACCCTGAGAGTCCTGATACCATCAAAGAACACAGTGCCTTAGAACAGCAAGCATGCTTTTTTTTTTCTCCCCCCAAAAGCAGCCCTAATTCTGCTCACAGGTAATCAATCGGACCATTTCCTTTAGCAAGACAAAGCATTCCACAGCCACAGCAACCACCATCAGCTGACTAAAATAAACAAATAAATACATCTTGGACCTTTCAAAGTCAAGAGAAAATTTAGTGGGGACCTTAAACTTGGGGCCCAGAAGGGTTCAACATTATCCTTTGGGGAACCAGCACTATGAAACTTGGGTCAGCTCACTCTTAATGCAACTGATCTTTTCAGAATGGAAATTTGTAAGCCAACACTTTTCAACAAAGTGTTCCTCTCTCCCTCCCTCCCTCTCTCCCTCCCTCCTTCTTTCACTTCATCCTTCCTGGCTCCCTCTATCCCTGCTCTGTGCTCATGGATCACTCTTTACAGGACTTGGAACCATACCAATGTGGTGCCAGAGATCAAAACAGATTCAGCTGCTTGCTCTACTCTCTCTGGTCCAAGAGTCTCTTTCTCAACAGAGGTGTATGCAGCACTAAGCCAGGCGATTCATCAGTGTGGGAGGTGGCGGCCCAGACTCCAAGGCTATTGGAGTTCTCCAGGCCATCCTATCCAAGAACCCCAAGACACGGGCAACCAGGATTGCCACTTTACTCCAAAACTACTATCAGTTTAGAGGGACCTTGGGCAAGTCACTTAAATCTCCCTGAAGCAACCACACTAGTGGTGTCCAACCTGTGTCCTCTGGCACCAAAATGGGATGATGAGAAAAGAAAGTGGGTGTTGAAAAGATGAACATTTGATGGTTATTTCAACCACAGCTGCAGTCTTCAGAGTTATAAACATCAGGGGTTTACAAAAGATACGGCACAGAATGATTCGATAGTTTAAAAAACAAATTTGAAAGGACTTGAAGTAGATCAAACTGAATCTAGGAAGAGATTTCAGAGCTTTGCTTTTTGCAGGTGGGGGATTTGATAGCGAGGGCGGACTTGTTGGGGATATATAAGTGTATGTTGGGTTCTCACCAGTGCTTATAGTGCTCAGACGGACATGGATGGTCGGCCACCAGTACTTCCCGGAAATGGGACACATACATGGCAGAAATGGGTTGAGGGCAGGGATCAACTGTGGGCAGCACCCCCATCTGGGGTGACATAAATGAACGTGAGAAAAATAAGTCTTAAATTTAAAAAAAAGTAGTTATTAATGTTTGACTTGTATACTTATATCCTAGGGGTTGCACAAACATTTCTTGGTTAAAAGAAGGGGTGACAGAGTCAGAGAGAGAGAGAGAGAGAGAGAGTAGAGAGGGTACCATGTTTGCCTTGCAAACATCCATATGGTCCCATGAGCCCCAATAAGAATGATCCCTGAGCACAGAGCCAGGAGTCAGCCCTGAGCACTGCCAGGTATGTCTCCCCTCCATTCCCCATAAAAGGGGTGGCATGTTGGAAGAGCTGAAGCAGCCCTGGTTGAGGACACCTTTTTACCATTTAACAAAGCTGCTAGAGCAGGCCATTATTCCAGAGGCTTCACTCACATTAACTTATTTTATCTGTACATTCCCATAAGGGGTGTCACTATCCCATCATTGAGAGGAGACGGAAGCGAAGGACAGAGAGACTAACTGCTCTAAATATTCACCCCTTGGAAGTGATGTGTCTGGGAGCAGTCCCTAAGCTTGAGGACATTAATCCCCCCACCCCATGTTAAGTGGAAAAACTCCCCCTCCACCTACTGCCTTGCACTGGAGGTAAAACTGCAGCCAGGCTGCAACCAGAGTGATGTTTTCCAAATCACAAATGTGCTTCTATTTTTCCCCCCTAACAACCTGCTCTGTGGGCTGGCTCCAGTGATGGAGCCCCTACATGCACTCTCTGAGCTAGTCTCGACTCACAATCTCACCCACACTGAACTCTTAATTACCTGCGGCTCGTCACAAACCACCACTACTGCCGCCCGCTGCTTAGCATTCTGTGGGTGCACCGCAAGCAGCAGAATTCTTTTCACAGAGCCGTTGATTACTGAACAGTAAAATTGGTTCTAGTAAACAAGGGTTGATAAAGTCACATGGGGAAGCCTGGACACGAAAGAGACTCAGTCAAGAAACACCAGAGACTTTAGCTCAAGACAACTGGGTTCCAGGAATTACTGCTTGGTGATTTGGGGCAAGTTTCTGAAACTCTCTCAATGGTTTCCTTTGTTAAAGAACAAGATGTAACTAGAATATAGATGGGGAGGTTTCATTTATTTAATGCCTGTCCTGGCATCTCCTCTGCCCATGTCAGGTTCGTACTGAGCATTGGAATAGAGCAGGCATGAGACCAGCAGTGTTGCCAAATGCTTGCAGTTAACAATCTGGAACAGGCACCAGCAAGTGTGTTAGAAACGCTAAAGAGCCTGATGCCCAGGAGTGGAGATTTGCATTAACTATGCAAAAGACCCCAGGCTTGAAGAGGGGACAGGAGATGGGACTCTAAAGGGACAAAGCCTGTGGTAACAGAGGGAGCCTTCTGACAAGAATCTGAACATATGTTAACATTCACCAAGTTCTACTCCAGTCCAGTTGAGTCCTATTGTGTAAAGTTCTAGCCTTGAAATTCTACAGCCTTACCAGCCAATCACAAACCAGCTTTTGATTAAACAAAAAAAGTATGTCCTATTCAAAAAGTATATGCCAAATGACATGTTAATTATGCCACATAATAATGGTTGTCACTGTCACTGTCCTCCCGTTGTTCATCAATTTGCTCGAGTGGGCCCAGCAACATCTCCATCGTGAGACTTGTTACTGTATTTGGCATATTGAATACACCATGGGTAGCTTGCCAGGCTCTCTGAGAGGGGCAGAAGAATTGAACCAGGCTCGGCCAGGCTGCGTGCAAGGCAAACACCCTACCGCTGTGCTATTGCTCCAGCCCCTATAATGGTTAAAGTGAAATAAAGAATGCAGCAGCAGATGGGGCCCCAAAAGAATAAGAAGTAGCAACCCCCGCTTAACTTTCCCATCAAGGGGCAGAAGTGGGCGAGCAGGATGCAAGGGCGGTGTAGGGAGACCCTGGCTACACCTTTGGGGGCCTTTCAACTCTGCCAAGTGAGACACCTCGCGCCACAGCTAACCTCCCATCACGAAGCCTGTTTGGAAGCGCTTTCCCTCAGGGGACTAAGCTCAAAAGGCTTCAAGTGAGTTCCCCTATGATTAATTCGCACAGAGCATCAGGTGTCCAGGTTTCACCTTTATCTTTGGTATCAGCAGGGCACAGACCCTAAAGGAACCCCACTGCTCTAGGGTGGGAGGGTGGGAGGAGAATTTCTACCAAGTTGAGTTTTTTGTTTTGGGTTGCTTTGTTTGTTTTTGCTTTTTGGGCCCACACTCAGCAGTGTTCAGGGCTTACTCCTGGTTCTCTGCTCATGGGTCACTGCTGGTGGTGCTCTGGGGACATCTACAATGGATGTCGAGGATCGAACCTTTGTTGGCCACATGCAAGGCTACTGCTCTATCTCTCTGGCTCCAGCTTTTTCAGATTTCGAGTTAGGGAATGTTTTGAACTTCCCTGGCATGGCAGCGTTAGTGCCCTGGCTTGTCACTGTGCCATCTCCAGCACTTCAGTGGTACTTGAATGCCTATCATTTGTAATGTAACTACTTCACTGCATACCAGTCCTGAATCATTGCTCTTATTTCCTGACAGAAGCTCCAAATTACTCTCCAGGAAATATCTCTGGGGCTCTTACTCAAACTCATGGGTCTGCATCTGAAAAATCAAGCTCTTCAAGCCAGGAGCAATGTGCTGTTGACCTAAAGATTTCAAAACACCTGCTATCCCATGCCATCAAACTTATGTTTCTGTGACAGGTAATTATAAGTTGAAAGTATGTTCCACTTTTAGGAAAACAATACCATGTCCTTTCTTTTTTTAAAATTTTTTATTTTATTAATTAATTAATTAATTTATTTTTTGCTTTTTGGGTGACACCTGGCGATGCACAGGGGTTACTCCTGGCTCTGCACTCAGGAGTTACTCCTGGCAGTGCTCAGAGAACCATATGGGATGCTGGGAATTGAACCCAGGTCGGCTGCGTGCAAGGCAAACTCCCTACCTGCTGTGCTATCACTCCAGCCCCTATCAGGTCCTTTCTTAAGTTGCCACATAATGCCAATCTCTCCAGTCCTCCAATTGTATTCTAAACTATTTATTTTACAAAACAAAAGTCATATGTACTATCAGCAGGTGACAAATGGAAATTTGTCTTAGGAGTTTGACATGGTTTCTCTTATACTATTTCCCTAAAGTGGGCTTTTTAAAATAACAAAAAACAAAATTAGAAACTACGGTTTTTGTTTTGTTTTCGTTTGGTTTTTGGGCCAACCTAGCAATGCGCAGGGGTACTCTTGGCTTTGCACTTATAAATTTCTTCTGGAGATGCTTAGGGGACCACATGGAATGCCAGGGATGGACCCGGGTCAGCTGCACACAAGGCAAACACACCCTACCTGCTGTACTATCTTTCTGGATCCTAGAAATTACTTTTAAACAATATCATTAAAATTTATTTTCTGTTCCTCCTCCTCACCCGCCCCCAACGCTGCTCCACCTGTCTCGTCCCCATCCAGGTCAGTCCGCCCGCCAGCATTCGAATCCGGGACTTGGCTTTCACCCTGCAAAGGCCCAGGCGTCCTCTGGACCCTGGAACAAAAGCGGACCTGAGCCCCTTCCTCCTCGCCCACCCCCAATGCTGCTCCGCCAGTCCTCTCCCCAACCCAGCCTTCAGCCTTCACCCCTCGCGCGCGCGCGCGCGCGCACACACACACACACACACACCTGATACCCGTGGGGGCGTGGCCTCTTCAGAAGGGGCGTGGCTTATTTTTAGGCAGCCGGCCGCCGATAGTTTAGTCATACCAAAAAATCTACTCTCCACACTTACACACTAACATGAAGAAACAATGCAAATCCCCACCACATGGAGAGGACGATGTAAATAGTACAGAAGCCTCAGTAGGTGCCTTTCACCTAAAGGACCTCTCTGACAAAGAATTCAGATATGAAGTCATGACGATGTTCAATGAACTCAATGAAACAGTCAGACAGATATCCAGTAAATTGAAAGAGGTACATGAAAGAAATAATGGATCACACAATTGAGAAAATACAGGAAGAAATGAGAGCAGAAATTGGAAAGCTACGCACAGAAATGTCATGAATCATAGATTCCATAGATGAAATAAAAAACTCAGTCTGTGCCCTCAAAAGTAGAATGATCACAGCTGAAGAAAGAATCAGTGAGCTGGAAGATCAGCTGCATCAAGCCAACAGGTAACAACAAACAATGGGAAGGGATCTCAAAATAGCTCAAGAGTGAATCAGAGTCCTAGGAGATGATTCCAAGAGGAACAACATTAGAATCATAGGAGTCCCAGAAGCTCAGGGAAACAATCCCAATGAAAAAGCCATGGTCAAACAAATCATTGCTGAAAAATTCCCAGAATTCAAAAATGCAGCCATTCAGATTCAAGGAGCCCGAAGGGTGCCAGCTAAAAGAGACCCTAACAAAAACACTCGAAGACATATCATAGTTAGAATGATGGATGCCGCTGATAGACACAACACTGCAAGCAGCAAGGTCAAAGAAGGAAATCATACAAAGGAGCACCCCTTAGATTCAAGGCAGACCTATCAGAGGAAACCCTCCAAGCCCAAAAGCAATGGTGGGATATAGTGAAAAAAACTCACTGAAATGAATGATTCACCAAGAATACTCTATCCACGTAAACTCTCGCTCAAACTTGAAGGAATGGTACACGATTTTCTAGATAAACAGCAGCTCAGGAACTTCATAGACTCAAAACCAAACCTAAAACAAGGGCTAAAGGGGCTACTATAAGATAAGACAAACCCTACAAGCACAAAGACCCTTACAGAAAGATGGCACAAAACCCCATAACAATAATATCTCTCAATGTCAACGGTATAAATTCACCAATTAAGAGACACAGAGTAGCAAAATGGATTCAGAAACAGAACCCAACATTCTGCTGCCACAAGAAACTCATCTCAACAATCAGAGCAAACACAGACTCAAAGACAAAGGATGGAAAACAATCCTGCAAGCAAACAGCTCCCTCAAAAAAGCTGGGGTGGCCATACTAGTATCCGACAACATCAATTTCAGGTTGAAAAAGATTAGAAGGGACAGTGAAGGCCATTTTCTATTCATCAAGGGATACGTACAATAGGAAAAAAAATCACACTCTTAAATGTATACGCACCTAATGAGGGAACAGCTAAATATTTATAACAACTACTAACAAATTTTAAGGAGGACATTGCTAACAACACAATAGTAGCCAGAGACTTCAACATCACCTTATCACCTCTGGATAGATCAACAAGAATGAAACTCAACAAGGAAACATTGGCTTTGAAAGAAGAAATAGAAGAGAAAGGGCTTATAGACCTATACAGAGCTTTACATCCCAAAAAGAAAGAATACACATTCTTCTCCAGTGTGCATGGAACATTTTCCAAAATAGACCATGTGCTAGGTCACAAAACATATCTCAATAGAATCAGGAAGATAGAAATAGTATCAACCATCTTTTCAGACCACGATGCACTGAGGATAGAAGTGAATCACACACAGACACGGAGAACCAAATCAAACACCTGGAAATTAAACAACTCAATGCTGAACAACGAGTGGGTCAGGAACAAAGTCAAGGATGAAATCAAAAGATACCTGGAAACAAATAAGAATGAAGACACGAGCTTATGGGATGCAGCGAAACTTATGGGATGCAGTGAAAGCCGTATTAAGGGGAAAATTTATAGCTCTGCAAGCATTTCTCAGGATGGAAGAAAGGATGCACTTAAACAACTTGACTTCACAGTTCAAGACCTTAGAAAAGGATCAACAGAAAGACCCCAAATCAGGCAGAAGGAAAAATATCATAAAACTTAGAGCAGAACTCAATGACATGGAAACCAAAGAAACAATCCAAAAGATCAATGAAACCAAGAGCTGGTTCTTCGAGAAAATAAACAAGATAGATAAACCACTAGCAACACTCACAAAGAAACAGAGAGAGAGAGAACCCTAATAAACCGAATCAGAAATGAGAAGGGGGATATCACAACAGAAACCAAAGAAATTCAAAAGATCATCAGAGACTACTTTGAAAGTCTGTATGCCACAAAACAAGAGAACCTAGAAGAAATGGATAAATTCCTGGATTCCTATCATCTCCCAAAACTGAATCAAGAAGATCTAGAGTACTGATAAACCTTTTAACATCAAGGAAATTAAAACTGTAATCAAAAGTCTTCCCAAAAACAAAAGCCCAGGTCCAGATGCATTCACTAGCGAATTTTCCCAAATATTTAAAGAGGACCTACTGCCAGTCCTTCTCAAGCTTTTCCAGGAAATTGAAAAAATAGAAACTCTCCCAAACAGTTTCTATGAAGCCCATATCTCTTTAATACCAAAAGGAAACAAAGACCTCAAGAAAAGAAAACTACAGGCTTATATCCCCGAGGAACACGGATGCGAAGATTCTCAACAAAATACTAGCAAATAGAATTCAATAACTCATCAAAAAGATCATACACCATGACCAAGTGGGATTCATTCCAGGGATGCAAGGATGGTTTAACATTCAGAAATCAATCAACATAATCCACCGTATCAACAAAAGAAAAGATAAAAACCATATGATCATATCAATAGATGCAGAGAAAGCATTTGACAAGATCCAGCACCCATTTATGATGAAAACCCTCGCCAAAATGGGGATAGAGGGGACTTTCCTCAATATAGTTAAAGCCATCTACCACAAGCCTACAGCAACCATCATCCTCAATGGGGAAAAACTGAGAGGCTTCCCTCTAAGATCAGGGACGAGACAAGGATGTCCACTCTCTCCACTGCCGTGCAATATAGTACTGGAAGTACTTGCAATAGCCATTAGGCAAGAAAAAGATATTAAGGGCATCCAGGTAGGAAAGGAAGAAATCAAACTCTCACTATTCACAGATGATATACTTAGAGAACCCTAAAACATCTACCAAGAAACTCCTAGAAACAATAGACTTGTATAGTAAAGTTGCAGGCTATAAAATCAATACCCAAAAGTCCCTGGCTTTCCTATACGCAAATAGTGAAAGAGAAGAAAGTGTCATGAAGAGAACAATCCCGTTCACAATTGTGCCCCAGAAAATCAAGTACCTAGGAATCAGCTTAACTAAGGAAGTAAAGGACCTGTACAAAGAAAACTACAAAAAGCTACTTCAGGAAATAAAAGAGGACACCAGGAAATGGAAAAATATCCCCTGTTCATGGATCGGGAGAATTAACATTGTCAAAATGGCAATACTTCCCAAAGCACTGTACAAATTCAATGCGATCCCTATTACGATACCCATGACATTCTTCAAAGAAATGGAGCAAACACTCCTGAAATTTATATGGAACAATAAGCCCCCACGAATAGCTAAAGCAATTCTTGGGAAAAAGAAAATGGGATGAATCAACCTCCCTAACTTCAAACTGTACTACAAAGCAGTAATAATTAAAATAGCATTGTACTGGAACAAAGGCAAAGCTGCAGACCAACAGTACAGGGTCGAATATACTGACATCTCCCCCCAAGCATATGATCATCTAATCTTCGATAAGGGGGCAAGAAATGTGAAGTGGAGCAAGGAAAGACTAACAAATTGTGCTGGCAAAACTGGATGGCTACATGCAAAAAAGTGGGCTCAGATCTCTGCCTAACTCCATGTACAAAAGTAAGATCAAAGTGGATTAAAGACCTCAACATCAGACTGGAATCCATAAGGTACATTGAGGAAAAAGTTGGCAAAACCCTCCATGACATAGAAGCTAATGGTGTCTTCAAAGATCTCACACCGCTGGCGAAGCAAGTGAAAACAGAGATAGACAAATGGGACTATCTTAAACTAAGAAGCTTCTGCACCTCAAAAGAAACAGTGACCAAAATACAAAAGACAGTCTACAGAATAGGAAAGAATATTCGCCAAATACACATCTGACAAGGGGTTGATATCAAGGATATACAAAATACTGGTTGAACGTCACAAGAAGAAAACAACCAACCCCATCAAAAAATGGGGCGAGGAAATGAACAGAAACTTTCTCAAAGAAGAAATCCAAATGGCTAAAAGGCACATGAGAAAATGCTCTACATCACTAATCATCAGAGAGATGCAGATCAAAACAACAATGAGATATCATTTCACAACACAGAGTGGCCCACATCCAAAAGACCAAAAGTAACCAGTGTTGGCACGGATGTGGCGAGAAAGGGACACTCCTTCACTGCTGGTGGGAATGCCGACTGGTTCAGCTGTTTTGGAAAACAGTATGGACGATCTTCGAAAAATTAGAAATTGACCTCCCATTTGACCCAGGAATACCATTCCCAAGAATATATCCCAGAAAGGCAAAAAAGTATAGTCGAAGTGACATCTGCACTTGTTTCAGCACTCTTTACAATAGGTAGAATCTGGAAAAAACCTGAGTGCCCGAGAACAGATGACTGGTTAAAGAAACTTTGGTACATCTACACAATGGAGTACTATGCAGCTGTTAGAAAAGATGAAGTCATGAAATTCATATACAAATGGTCCTACATGGAAAGTACCATGCTAAGTGAAATGAGCCAGAAAGAATGGGACAGACATAGAAAGATTGCATTCATCTGGGGAACATAATATAACAAAATAGGAGACTAACACCCAAGAATAGCAGAGATAAGTACCAGGAGGATTACTCCATGGCTTTGAGGACAGCCACACACGCTAGGGGGAAAGCAGCTCAGATAGAGAAGGGAGCACCAAATAAAGGGTGTTGAGAGGATCCTCTCAGGATGGGAAATGTGTGATGAGAGTAGACTATAGACCAAACAAGATTGCCACTCAATGTCTCTTTTGCAAACCACAGCACTCAAATGGAGAAAGATAACAAAAGGGAATGCCCTGCCACAGTGGTAGGGTGGAATTGGGGATTGGGGGAGGGAGGGATACTGGGACTGGTGGTGGTGGAGAATGGGCACTGGTGGAGGGATGGATATTTGATTATTGTATAACTGAAACCAAAGCACAAAAATTTATAAGTCTACAACTGTACCTCATGGTTCACTAATAAAAATTTAAGAAAAAAATAATATTGACATTTAAAAATTTTTTTCTTTTCTTTCCCCTACCATTTTCTTTTCTTCTTTTTAAAAATTTTTATTAGTGAAACACCATATAATGTCAGAATTTAATAGGTTCGAGTGGGGAAGGGCTCCTTGGGCTTTTCAATGAGTATCAAACTGTTCCAAAGATAAACTTTTCAACTGGACAGGAGCTAAAGTAATTTCTGATATGAGCAATTTGTGCCCATTCATCTTCAGGGAAAGGATGGGGGAGAAAAAAATCAGCAGCCAAAATTGTGGCCCCGTGGGAATGGGAGGTACACAACATGCACCTTAACTTTGAGAAACCTGTCACTGTCACTGTCCTCCCGTTGTTCATCGATTTGCTCGAGTGGGCCCAGTAACGTCTCCATTGGAGACTTTGTTGTTACTGTGTTTGGCATATCGAATACATCACAGGTAGCTTGCAGGCTCTGCCACGCGGGCGAGATACTCTTGGTAGCTTGTTGGGCTCTCCGAGAGGGTCTGAGAAACCTAGAGGTTAAAAAAATAAGACAGAACCTTTCTTTATACTGAGTGAAATAAGCCAGACGGGGAAAGACAAAACACTGTAAGATTTCACTCAGCTCAAAGAAAAAGAAATGAAGCAAAGAAACCAAATCAAAGAGGACTGACGACAGAATGGTGGCTCCAAACGAAGGGGGGGTGGATATGGGGTGGGTGAGATGGGGTGGGGGGCTGGTAACTAGACCTGAGAGGGCAGAGACTCTATGTGCAGGTGTCATGATAAGAAGTATCTCAAACTCGCAATACCCTAGGCTTCAACATCCATAAAAATGTGGACTTCCATTACAAAAGTAAAAAGAGGCTTCTTGGAGGGAGTGAAGGCCCGGCTACCCTCCTGGTGGGCTGACAAGGAGATAATGTCAACAAAACCTCAGATATTTGCTGCGAGAAACGCTGAGAGGTAAGGCAGTAAACAGAAAGCCAAGGAAAGAGGGTTGACACATCTGTATGAGCTTCAAGCAATCAGGTTTTTGTGTTCTCTTCCTCACTACACACAGCTCCAGCAAATTCTCCTCCCCTACTTCTCTTTCTCGCCCTACAATGGAAGGGGGTCCTGCTAACAATAATCAGTCAGGGCTTGGGATGTGGCTCAGCGGTAGTGCACTTGCCTTGCACGTGTGAGGCCTTGGATTAGGAAGGTCCCCCCACCTCCCAACCACCGCTGATTGAAAAAAGACCAGTCAGTTGTTTTCAGATGTTGTCACCTAAAATTGAGCTAACCTTTGCTAATATTTCTTTATTCACAGGGATACAGGTGCCCTCTAGTGGTGGAGACAGTAAAGGTTTCCAGACGATGGGAATTGGAAGCTGTGAATTCCATTAATCTTGCTTGTGTGAGATGGAGTTCAATCTCTGGTACCGCCTGGCCCCCTGAGCACTATGGAAGACCTACCTAGCCACAGATGGAAAATAAATGTAGCTACTAATTTTGGCATATTGCCGATTATTGCTGGCCCATGAGTTCCCAGGCAAGTGACTCTGTAGATGACAGAACTAAGTTTTTAACAAAATGATGCCTCAAAAAGTCGAAAAAAAAAACCAAAACAAAACAATTTTTAAGTGTTAAAAAAAACTGCTGAGTGGAAAAAAGAAAATAAAAGCATGTCCCATATGGTACTCCTCATTCTCAGTCATGAATGACAATCTAGTTATATTCAACAATAACAATAATCACATCAGCCAGCGGTATCTAAAAGACTCAAGAAGACAGCTGACATGTGGAATCACGCTTGCGATGGTTATTGATGAAGTCTACGTTCAGACAGGAGCTAGAGGAAGCATGGAGTCAGCTCTAAGGAAGGCAGCGAACCAGTCACCGTGCGTGAACACTGAGATGAGAATGTCCAGGCCTAGTGGGTACCACCAGACTCTGCTGCAACCATTTTCATGGCCCTTAAACTTTCAAAATATTTTTTAGTTCTATTAAATACACAGAGTGTGCACATAGATGGCGTGTGTTGGTGGCATGCAGAGTAAGTATGGTTGTTCAGAAATAAATGCGCACATAAGATTGGGGATATGGATGTCCCCAAATGTACTTATTGATTAGGAGACTGTACTATAAGAACAGGAAGAGCAAGTCCTCCTCCCCCAGGGCCTTCCCTGAAGACAAGGCATTCAGTTCATCAGAGGCTGTCTTTCCTCCAGTCGGGACGGAGGACACTTGGCAGGGGCCCTGTGGACAGCAGGAAAAGAACATCACAAATGGGGACGCCCACCTGGAGTTAAGCTCACGGGGAGTCTGTCAGAGGTTCAGTAGGAGCAGGAGTACACTTCCTGCCCCATCCTTCCTGCCAAAGAAAGGGGAGCACTTAGAAGGGAACCAGGGTGGAGGTGTTCTGATCCCTCCTCAGAATCTACTCTAAGATTTGAGTTTTATCAACGTTTGAGATACGAGAGTGAGGCTGATTATTCCAAAATCCAGAGTTTCTGCTTTAGGCATTTCAAGCCCAGAGCTTCCAATCCCTTGTTCCTGTGGGATCCACACATTCACAGTGAAAGGCAGAAGAATCAGCCCAGGGGAGGCAGAGGAAACGGGTACGTAGGAACTTCATAAAAGTCCACCCTAAACGCACAGTTCACCACTGGTTCTTAGAGTTAGAGTTCTGTACATGTAGCATGGCTGTTTTGTTTTTAAAATCTTTTTGGGTCATACCCGGCGATGCACATGGGTTACTCCTAGCTCATGCACTCAGGAAACCACGTGGGATGCTGGGAATCGAACCTGGGTCAGCCGCGTGCAAGGCAAATGCCCTCCCCACCGTGCCATTGCTCCAGCCCCTTTAAAACCTTTTGATGAAATGATTCACGTTTTGTTCCTCAGTGGGAAAGAGGCCTTCACTGCATGCACTTAAGGACACATGGTGCATCCTGCTCAGGTGCTGACAATCTAAAAAGTGGATTTACATTTATTAGCTCCTCCATTATTAGGGTGAGACAGAAGATGAAGCATGAGTCCGTTTGTGTTTCTTGCATATGTTCTGTTGCGTATCGGGGTCACGCCCACGGGTGCTCCAGGGTCCAGAGGGGCTTCCTCATGCTTCATGTGCTCCAGCTTTTTGAGCTGGGTCCCTGGCTTCTATGGGTGGTTGGTTTTAAACAGCAATCCAGTCTCAGTGGCTGGAGAGATAGTACAGTAGGTAGGGCACTTGCCTTGCACGCAGCTGAGCCTGGTTGGATATCTGGCACTCCGTAAGTTTCCCTGAGCACCACCAGGAGTAATTCCTGAGTGCAGAAACAGAGCCAGGAGTAACCCCTGAGCACCACCAGGTGTGGCCTAAAAGTCAAACCAAACCAAACGAAACCAAAAGAGGAGCAATATAGTCTCACATCTTAAAACACCACTAAACAACATTTAAGATTTAATTATTAATTATTTAGATACTCTATATTTGTATCACAAATTAAAATGTATAATTACATTATATACTGTCCTTCCGTTGTTCATCGATTTGCTTGAGCAGGCCCAGTAACGTCTCCATTATGAGACTTCGTGTTACTGTGTTTGGCATATTGAATACTCTCGGTAGCTTGCCAGGCTGTCCGAGAGGGGCGGAGGAATCGAACCTGGCTCGGCCAGGCTGGCTGCGCGCAAGGCAAACGCCCTACTGCTATGCTATCATTAAATATTAGCTACAAATCAATATAATGCTGTTATAGTCTTAAATTTTATTTCTATTAATTAAACATTAAAGTATTAAATAAGTCATGCCAATTTCTCAGAAATGGGAAGCATAAAGTTGCCAAAGACTAAGTTGTGACTTATTTCAAAACTCATAAATTAGCTCAAGGTTGTTCTCAAACTATTATTCTATGCATTAACAATTTCTCCCCTAAATAAGTTTGTGGTAAAAATATAAGTAATGTGGTAAATATTTAATATAAATAATATGGAATATGTGGTAAAATATAGAGGAAATCCCATTACTAGAACAACAGCAGGCAATATTGAGCACTTACTTAGAGTAAGTCAGACACTGCTCTAGGTAGCACTGTAGCACTGCCCTTCCGTTGTTCATCGATTTGCTCAAGTGGGCCCAGTAACGGTCTCCATTGTGAGACTTCTTGTTACTGCTTTTGGTATATCGAATACGTCACGGGTAGCTTGCCAGGATTTGCCGTTTGGGCAGGATACTCTCGGTACCTTGCTGGGCTCTCCAAGAGGAGCAGAGGAATCGAACCCAGTTCGGCCGCATGCAAGGCAAATGCCCTACCCACTGTGAAAGTCCAGCCCACTGTTCTAGGTACTTTTCATATATACATATATAACGGGGTACCACACCCATGGGGCTCAGGGTCTACTTTGGACATAGTGCTTGGGGATGTCTCCTGGTATTATTCAGGGCATCATACAATGCTGGGGATGAAATCTAGGGTTACTACACTACATGCAAAGGAACTACTCCACCCCACTGTGCCCTCTCTCTGACCCTTCCTCTCTCATTTTTTATTCCTTCCTTCCTTCCTTCCTTCCTTCCTTCCTTCCATCCTAACAGCTATGGGACAAAAAACTGCTATCTCCATTCCATAGGTAAGAAACTGAGGCATGGAGAGATCAAGTAACTCTTACAAGGTAACATTTCTATTGAAAAATTACACAGCCAGAGGCTGGAGCGATAGTACAGCAGGTAGGGCATTTGCTTTGCACTCAGCCGACCCAGGTTCGATTCCCAGCACCTCATATGGTCCCCCAAGCACCTCCAGGAGTAATTCCTGAGTGCAGAGCCAGGAGTAACCTCTGTGCATTGCCTAGTGTGACCCAAAAATTAAAAAAAAAATTACACACTCATTACTGTATAATCAGAATTTTCCCTCTATCATGGATTTATACAAACAATAGCTTCTATAATTTAGCAAAAAATAAAAAATAAAAAAACCCTAAAGACTGTAAGGACAATAAGAAAGTGAACAATTTCATTTCAGTTCTGTTCTTTATCGAAGTCTGTAAAAGCTGCTATCTTAGTCACCAGAGAAGACTTAAATAAGCGTGAGGAACTGGGGAGATAGTACAGCGGCAGCACACTCGCCTTGCATCATGGCTGGCCCTGGTTTGATCACCAGTACCACATATGGTCTCTCTCATACTGCTTGAGTGATCCACCCACACCATGGGGTGTGGACCCCCAAACCAAATACATTACTCCTTTTTTGTTGTTTTTAGCCCATGCCCAGATACGTTCAGGGCTTATTCCTGGCTCTGTGCTCCAGGATCACTCTTGGCGGGCCTTGGGGGACTACATGGGGTGCAGGGAATTGAACCCAAGTCGTCTGCATGCCTGAGTTCAGTCCCCAGTACCAGAGAAAGAAAGCATAATGGGGGGGGCGAGGGAATGTTTCGTAAAATTATATTATAATCATACATGTCAAGCCCACATTAGGCCTTTCCCATTTCTGATTCTTCCAAAGAATTTCCTGCCCCATCTAATCACCGCCAACAGCCAACGAAGCGTTCTGATGGCTTTGGGGGTGGATTCTGAGATCAGACAGACTGCTGGGGTTGAATCCAAGGTCCTTACTTGTTAGGCAGTGCTGCGCCTCCAACTTGTCACCCGTCAAAGAACAGAAAACAATTAGCTCTATATGTGCATGGCAAGGTGAAAGGAATGGGTGTTGCCAGCTTTGAGACCAGTGTCTGACATGAGAACACAGAGCTGTATTTACTTTTTCTTTATTTACTTATTATTTATTTACTGTTACGTGAAGAAAGCCTCAAGTCCATATCTGTCTTGCCCATCTGTGCACTGAAATCTCATTCTAAGTGAAACAAGGAGAAATTTCCGTCTCAGGACCACTGACTTTTCCTAGTCGGGAGTTGTGCCACCACTGGAAAAAATCTACTGTGGATTCAAGTTGTAGTAGCAATCTTAAGCTCCAATTAACATCTCGGCCATATCTGGTCTTCTGTGTAAGTCAATGGGCTAAGAAGGCGACTGGAAAGGGACACTATGTGATCTTAGTCTAGACTACTCCTGGTGCAAAGTTAACCTGCTGAACCAAGGGCGAGAGACACCGTCCCTGACACCAAGAGAGGTGGGGCCTACAGAATCCTCTGCACTCCTATTTCAAAGACCCTAGGGAGGTGAGGAGAGAGGTTATGTTTCCTTACATGCATGGATCAGATGCACGAACTAAGGAAATTTTGAAGTAATAAATACCAAAACAAGAAACTATATATAGGGCCAGAGCGATAGTACAGCAGGGAGGGTGTTTGCCTTGCACACAGCCAATGTGGGTTCAATTCCCAACATCCCAAATGGCCCCCCAAGCACTGCCAAAGGAGTAATTCTTGAGTACAGAGCCAGGAGTAACCCCCGAATATCACTGGGTATGACTGAAAATGCAAAGCTAAACAAAACAAAACCCCCCATATATATAAATATATATATACACATATTACTGGCTGACATCATGGCATGGAGCAGTTCCAAATGAAGCTCTGATCTTCCAGAAGTGCTGCCTCCCTGAAGGCAGAAGCACCATCTGTAAGATCCTGGGCGTGATCAAGTGTCCTTATAGAAAAACAAACCAAAGGAAAAAACACAGAGGAAAAGACTGGCAAACCCTGAGCTCAGAGAACTATGGCTCCTTCCGCTTCCCTTTCTCGGCCCTGCCCCTATTTGTTCCTGTTTGCCATGAGCGCCCCTGGGTGCCAGCCTCTCCTCAGGAGAGAGATAATCAGCTTTCTTCCCCCCTGCTGAACTTGGCCAGTGCAGACGCAGCCATCTCCTGTTATTGTAATTAGACACTGAACTCATGGATACTGGAACCATACACTTTGATGTGTTTTGACTAAATTAAACCACATAAGGGTGCTCCTCAGGAAATAGACTTGGAATGCATGTGTCCACAAGTCTAGTCAAGAGCCCCAAACAATCTGTTCCAAATAGAAAGTCAGATGTAGGCAAAAATATGTGGTGGTGCATGCCATCCTGCCCTATCTTCCAGGATAGGAAACTCTTAGCTGAATTCTGAAATTACAAGGTGTCCTTGAGTGTGAACTCTTTGGGGCCAGAGGGATGGCTCAACAGGTTGGACTGTATGCTTTGCATGCAGACCTACATTTGATCCCTGGAACTACCTGGCTCCTGAAGATACCCCCAAGCGAACCTGGGGAAAAATGCTGGGAACAGCTCCTGAGCATTGCCAAGGCGGCCCCCAAACCAAAAAGAAAGCAAGTAAATTCAGCAAATTCATCTTCTCCTTCTTTGGAGAAGCTACTGGTATCTGCCCCTCATTGTTTATTTTTAATTTGAATTTTATTTATTTATTTTTAGCGAATCATCTTGTTTGGGGCTGTTGACTTGACTTGTAGACACATGCATTCCAAGTCATTCAAACTTTTGTGCTTTATGTTTAAGTCATACAATGATCGAGTACCCATCCCTCCACCAGTGCCCATTCTCCACCACCAATGACCCTAGAATCCCTTCCCCCATTCCCACCTCCCCCCACCCCCGCCTCTGTGTAAGGCACATTTCCTTTTATTCTCTCTCTCTTCTTTGGTGTTGTGGTTTGCAGGTATCTGCCCCTCTTTAATTTCTTCCCCAAATGCCAAGATAGTGGGAAAGTCAGAAGCCCAGAAGCTCTTGGGGAGGTCCGGCCTTCACGGCAGACAGTAACTAGTGTGATGAAGAACTCTCAAAAATCCTTCAAATCAAAGGAGAGAAACACAGGCCATGGGGGACTGACTCCCACCTTCTTGATCTGGGGTGCTGAAAAGCTTCCAGCAGGTGGCAGGCAGCAGTGGGGATCTGGTGCCTTTCTCGAGCTCCTGAACTGCAGTACTTTTATGAAAGTGTCTTTGAAAACTACTAACATCTAGGGTTCCCTTTTCCCCAGCCACTTATTTTATGTCCCAAATCAATCACCAGAGACCCAGGAATGCTGAGTGGCCAGCACAGGGCCAGAGAGCTGGACTTTATTTCCTCACTGCATGACTAAACCATCAGCTTTCTGTGTGGGGAACCAGCCTTTCTTCCCGGGAACTCCTTCCCTACTTCTCCTCTGCACCAGCTCTCAACCTCTTCCCACCATGACCCTCTTTGACGCTGTTTCTTTCCTGTGGCCCCTGTGCTATGGGTTAGCCTCCTGGTCTCATGCTGTGGCCCCTATTTACATGACTTTTACCTGTGACCTTCCTTAGAATATCCTGGGGCTGGGCCTCCTCCCCCCAGCTCCCCAGTTTTCCAGTAGCTTGGCAGTCACACCCACAAACTGCCCCCCTCCACCCCACCCGGCACCATGTAACCTCATCAACAGCCAAAATCCAGAGACTATAAAATAAAACTCCTGGAAGAGAGCAACACAGAATCTCCTGACCCCACGCCAGGCTGTCTTCACCAGGGCATCTTGGAGGGGAGCAGGTGAGTTTCACTCCCCACCTCAACCAGAACCTGGCAGGCAAAAACCTCCAGAACCCAGGTATAGTCATGCTCAAGGCTACTTTCCACCTGCTCGGATGAGCCTCACCCATGAAGGAACCGGCAGAGGAACCCAGGTATGTGGGACCCATGGCTGAGATCTCCAAGCCTGCTCGGGTCAGGACTGGGCCTCCTCTACCCAGCTCCTCAGTTTTCCAGTAGCTTGACAGTCATACCCACAAACTGCCCCCAGCACCATGTAATCTCATCAACGGCCAAGATCCAAAGACTATATAAAACAAAGCTCCCCAAAGAGAGCGATGTAGTATTTCCTGGAGTGCCAGGCTGCATTTGTGGCCACATAACCTCTATTCTAGCCCACTGATGTACCTAAAGTAGCACGCATTTGTTTGATTTTAACATACTTGCTTGTATTCTCTTATATATGGGCTTAAATGGCTCTAGAATGAAAAACAACAACCTTCACACACTTCCCTCTTATTGTGGTGGGAAGATGCTAACTGGGGGGGTGGGTGTTTGAATATTAACTGTAATGAAGTACTGTAAACTACTTTATAAAAAAATGTGTAAGAATTGAAAAGAAAAGAATATCCTGGGGGCCACTCGAAAACCACAGGACCCTCCCCTGGTTAAGACACACTGCTCTAAAGAAAATGTCTGTTACTTTTTTATCTCACTATATTACCGTAGAGATATTTGGCAGCTGGTGGGGTGGGGAGAGCTTAGATAAATCCATCATAAGTTGAAGATGCTGAATTGAAATGCACTGTGTTCAGGGGGCAGAGATAGAACAGTGGATAAACTTGCCTTGCATGCAGCTGACCCAGGTTCCATCCCAGGCACCCTATATAGTCCTCCCCCGCCCACCGAGAACCACCAGGAATGATTCCTGAGTGCAGATCTGGGAGTGACCCCCGAGCATTACCAGGTGTGGCTCAAAAATAAAATAAAACAACAAGAATAATGCACTGTGTTCACCTCATCTTCAATGTGCTCAGAACACTTCCAGGAGCCATCAGTGAGGCAAAAATCATCAAACACAAAGCCTTCTTCACCAGAACTGATTGTCTCATGCAATTTAGTGACGACTGTGCTGAGAGTGAAAAACTGTGTAGTGTTGCTGTTTTGTTGCTGGTGGCCTCGCTGACCAGGCTCTGGTTCTCTACCATCAGGAGAGTATCATAGCCCTCCTCAATGATCAGAGGGGAAAGACCAAAGCTGTAACTTCTAAATTTGGTTTCCATGCTATACATGAAGTTGAAAAAATTTTAAGTTTAGTACCATCTATGAGTTTAGATAAGCAAGAAAAAATCTATCCTGATGTTTTCCACTACCTCCACTACCCATCTGCTGCCACGCTCCAGGACACTTTCTGGACCATCATAAGACACTTAATACCCATCTTCCAAGATTACTGCACCATATTTGATAGGGTTCAAATATGGTTTGAACCATGGGAACACCGGCAAGGGGCGATTAGAGGCTGCCCTAAGAGCCTCTATCCCTCTCAGAGAGCCTGGCAAGCTACTGAGAGTATCCTGCCAGCATGACAGAGCTGGCAAGCTATACATGGCATATTCAATATGCCAAAACCAGTAAATACATTGGGTCACATTCCCCTGACACTGAAAGAGCCATCAATACGTCAGTGTTAAGAAGGATGAGGAAGGAGAGGCTGATAAAATCTCAAGGCCGAACTAGGCTGCCAAAATGAAGAAAGACAAAAAATGAATGTCTGTACTTTCAATGCACGCATGCTGGCATCAGATGCATCCATTGAGGACCTGATGGTACAAGCGTGAAAGATCAAGTACGACATCATTGGTCTGACTGAGACGAGAAGGCATCAATCACATCATGCTGTTTTTGACAATGGAGAAGAACTGTTCCTTGGAACATGCAACAAAAGAGGCATCGGTGGTGTCAGTGTCATTGTCAACACGAACTTGGCCAGAAGCACTTATTCATTCGAATGCCTAACAACCCGAATCAGACGATTACACTTGAATAGATGTGGCTCACTGCCGGGAGTTTCTATCTTCATTGTCTATGCACCAACATCCAATTATAATGAAGGAAAAATTGAGAAGTTCTACACGGAGCTGGAGAAGTTCTATAAAGAAGACCACACCTTCTACAAAATCATTGTTGGTGATTTTAATGCCAAGATAGGACCGAGAAGATCAGCCAAAGAACTCCACATCGGGACCCATCGCCTAGAATGGAACAGACAGGTTGAGAGACTGTCTGAGTTCATCATGTCAACCAAGACAATTCATGGTAACTCACAATTCCAGAAGGCCGAATCTAAAGGTTGGACATGGGAGTCTCCTGGTGGACGGTTCCACAATGAAGTTGACCACATCATATTGAATTGTCACTTTTGCCTGACCAATATCACTGTTATCCTAAAAATTCAAATGGGATCGGACCACCGTCTCCTTTGTGCAAAAGTCTACTTCACAGAGCAGGGAGAAAGGGCTGCAAAATTGAAGAAAACTCCCAGAACAACCACCAACAGGGAGCTCTTTGGCACTATTGCAGCAACATGGAGAGATGCTGTCCTTGACAACACTGATGAGGAATACAATCGACTGGTTCAGCACCTCCATGATTGTGCAAGGAACACTGAGAGAGAGATAGCCAGAAAAAAAAATGCATGTCTTCGAAAACTATCGAGCTCATTCACCAACGTGGCTTGGTGCAAGCCTCAGGCAACCACAAGTGAATGCCCAAGCTCACAAAGCAGTGCAGAGAAGTGATAAAGGAAGACTGCAAAGAGAGAAAAGCAGCAGTGCAGGCAGATACGTCAGAAGCAGGGAAAAGCACTTGCAACACCCGCCTGTCCTACGCCAACTACAAGACCAAGATGACTGCCCTCTGACGTCCTGATGGATCTATCACATCTTCCAGAAGAACAATGGAGAAGATTATTCATGACTTCATCTCTTCGATAGCCACATCCACCTGACCACATACCAAATTCCGCAGGATGAGTATGTCATTCCCAATGTTCTCCCTTCCAAAATCTGACACGCCATTGCATCGGTAAAGAAGTGAACAGCGCCCGGCCCAGACAAGTGCAGACCTGAACACCTGAAGAACCTGCCATCAGTACTCAATACACTGGCTCGGCTCTTCACACGCTACCTGTCTGAAGGCAAGGTTCTGTCCCAGTGGAAAACCAGCAGGACTGTACTACTGTACAAGAATGGAGATATCCATGACACTGGCAACTATTGCCTGATCTGCCTATTATCTGTCATCTACAAGCTGTTCACTCAAGTCATCCTGAATAGGATTGGTAGGACACTACCAATGAAGGACTACCATGCAAGCAAGCTGGGTTCTGAAAACGATTCAGCATGATCGACCATATCCACACGATAACCAAGCTCATTGAGGTTTCTCAGGAGTTCAAGATGGTGCTCCGTCTAATGTTCATTGATTTAAAGAAGGCCTTGAATTCTGTTGAGACTGAAGTGGTCATCAAAGCCCTAGCTAAACAGGGTGTTCAAACTCAATACATCAGGATCCTACGAATTGTGAGTTGTATTACAAATTCACTACCAGGATCTCACCATTCTACAAGGAAGTGGTCATCTACGTCAAGAGAAAGGTTCACCCTCTAGAACATCATGCGATGACTATATTGGGAAGGAATGGGAGTGAAGTAAGATGGTCGGCAACTACACCACCTTCGCTTCGCTGATGACATCATTCTAATAACACCAAACAATAGCTAAGAGGCACAAATGCTGGCTGATTTCGACTGTGAGTGTAAAGGTTAGACTACAGCTGATCTCACGAAGACAATGTTTATGAGAAACGGTCTCATTCCTGATGTTCCATTTGCTCTCAACAGAATGAACATCTCTGAATAAAACAGTTATGTGTACCTAGGTCGAGAAGTCAACATGACGAATGACCTGGCACCTGAGTTGCGCAGGAGGAAGAGAGTGGCTTGGAACACCTTCAAAAGCATCGAAGAAATAGCTAAGAGGATGAAGAACCTCTGGCTCTGGGTACATCTCTTCGATTCCACTGTTCTTCCTGCATTAACATATGCCTCAGAGACCTGGGCCCTATGAAAACAGGATGAGAACACTATTTGGGTCTCCCAAAGAGGAATCAAAAGAGCTATGCTTGAAGTATCACGCTTCACTCAAGTGAGAGAAAGAATCTGGAGTTCCAACCTCCATTGATGATCAAGAATCAGGGACACTGTCTCGTATGCCAAGGTGTCGAAAATCTGATGGGCTGAACACGTAACGAGATTTGGAGATGACCGCTGGACTAGAGCCATTACTGACTGGATTCCACGGGATGTCAAAAGATCACATGGCCGCCCACCTACAAGATGGTCAAGACTTCTTCGTCAATACCCTGAACAACAAGTTTGAGGCTTTTCGTGTTCCTAGAGTGAGCAGGCACCATTGTGCTACAATAGCATGTGACATTTCGGAGGGGAGAACGTTGGGAACAACATACCCATCCTGTGGAATTTGGTATGTTGGCAAGTGGACATGGCTATCGAAGAGATTTGAGTAGAAGTCATGGATAATCTTCTCCATTGCCGTTCTGGAGGATGTGATGGATCCATCAGGACGTCGGAGGGCAGTCATCTTGGTCTTATAGTTGGCGAAGGACAGGCGGGCCTTACGAATACTTTTCCCGGCAGGGAGAACGCTATTCAGGTCTCCCAAAGAAGAATAGAAAGAGCTATGCTTGGAATATCACGTTTCACTCAAATGAGAGAACGAATCCGGTGTTCTGACATCCGTCGACGATCAAGGATCAGGGACGCTGTCTCATTTGCCAAGGTGTCAAAAATCAGATGCGCTGGTCACGTAATGAGATTTAAAGACGACCGTTGGACTAGAGCTGTTACTGATTGGATTCCACGGGATGTCAAAAGACCGCGTGGCCGCCCACCTACCAGATGGTCAGACTTCTTCGTCAAGATCATGAACGATCGGTTTGAGGCCCTTCATGTTCCCGGAGCGAACAGATGCCATTGGACTACACTAGCACGCGACAGGGACAAATGGAGACGTTACTGGCGCCCGCTCGAGCAAATCGACGACTAACGGGAAGTTAAGTGATTTAAGTGATTTTTAAGCATGTGACAGGAACGAATGGAGATGTTACTAACGCCCACTCAAGTGAATCAATGAGTAATGGGATGTCAAGTGATGCTTGAATATTTCATAAGGCAAAATACAATAATTCAACCATATCTCTTTCTTGTATTTTTAACGCTAATTGCTACTGCACTTCTGCTAGGAAATTTTTATTTGTATCTTGAGTTTTCTCACTTATTCCAAACACTGGTTCTTTAGCTCTTGACATTTTGTTTTATATGAAGAATCTCAAATTTGTGTGTTTTTAAAAAATTAATGTTTTACATTTTGTAATAATACTAATATTAATATTTTAATGATAGTAATTATAGTAATAATAATTATTATTAATACAATGTTACTGCACCACACCCACTTCTGGAGTGCCGACATTCCTGTGACACTGTCTCTAGGTTCCTTCTCATTTCCAGCTGAACTCTGGCCCAACAGTCGAATCTAAAACCAAATCTCAGGGCTCCTTTTCGATCTCTTAAGCCATTGTCTGGTCCCTCCCTTTCCTTCTTAAGAGTCCACATACGGGTGAGATGATGCAGTATTTGTCCTTCTCCTTTTCACTCACTTCACCTAGCATAATCCCCTCTAGTTTTGTCCCAGTTGCAGAAAAATGTAAGATTTCCTTTCTTAGAGCTGAGTAGTATTCCTATGTGTATGTATAACACATCTTCTTTATCCATCTCTCTATTAGGCACTTGGGCTATTTTCTGATCTTCACTATTGTAAATACGGACACAATGAACACAGGTGTAAACATATCTTTTTGAATTAATATTTTTTGGTTAATGGAATACATATCAAGGTGTGGGCTATATGAAATTAAATTTCCTGAGAAGTCTCTACTGTGTTTTCCATATAACTCATGTTTTCTTTCTTCCAAGTAAGGCACTGTTGTCAAATATAGCAAGTTGCATTTCTTCAGTAAAATCCTCATGGACCATGGAGAGGCAGAACATAGTTTTATATTGTTTTAACCACCTCCCCTCCCCAAATATTTTAATGTATGTTTTAAACAGAAGACTTCCATAGACTCTGCCTAGAAGACCACTGGTACTGACAGACAAAATAATTATCTAAGAATCGGTGTGATGGATGGTTTAAAGAAGCCCTAAAATCTGTACACCAAACAATAATTATGTGTAGGAGCTGAGCTGTAGCTCAGTGACAGACAACTGTCTTATAGATGTGAGGTTGTAAGTTATCTTTGGCCCCACTGCATGGCAAGTAATCAGGCACTGCAGGTATTTGTTATTGCCAGTAGTGCACAGAAGTGTGCTGAGACCAAGAGAGTGTGAGCACCTGAGCTAAAATAGCAGCAGCAAGATTAATCAAGATTAAACCCTTTAATTCATGCAATGTGAATCTATGACAAATGAGTGTGGGTGTGTGGAGGGGAGCAAGTAAAGACTTCAACAAACGGCTTTGGGAAAACTGAATAGCCACCTGGTGAAAAAAATCCAACCTCTAATTCTCACTATGCAATGAAGTGAATTCAAAGGTGACTAACAATCATGAAAGTAGATTAGAATCATAGCATACACGGAGGAAAACATAGGTATAACTCTCCAGGATATGAATCTCAGAGGTGTCTTCAAAGATCTAACTCAATTGGCAAAGGAAATGAAAACAGAAGTAAACAAAAGAGACAGCCTCAAACTGAAAAAATCCTGAATAGGACTGACAGAACACTAGATAAAGGACAAAAGAAACCCGGGCAGAAATAAAAAGACATCATACTGACTGAGAGAAAATATCTGTACATCATACATTTAATAAAGGTCTAATATCCAAGATAGATAAAGCACCCACAAAGCTCAACAACAACAAAAATCAATAATCCCATCAAAATTGAGGAGATACTTCTTGAAATAAGAGCTAAGGATAGCAGCAGACATGTGCAAACGTGCTCATCATCACTTATTATTAAGAAAATGCAAATCAAAATGACAGATCATTATCACATTATCATTATCACACCACTGAGAATGGCATTTATCAGAAAGACTGGAACAACCAGTGTTGGAGGGGATGTGGTGGAAAAAGAAACTGCTGGTGGGAATGCTGTCTGGTTCAGCCTCTAGAGATAGTAACATGAAAAACTTGTTGGGAAAAAAAGAATTGAATTCCCATACGATGCAGCAACACCTCTTATTGGCATCTATCCTGATAACACAAAAATATTGCCTCAAAAAAGATAGACACACCTATATTCATGCCACACTTAGGACATGGAAACAACCCAAATGTCCACAATGGATGAATCTAAAAAGAACCTATGGCATCTGTGCACAATGGATTATCACACAGGTTTGAGGAAAGATGGAATCTTGCAGTTTGCTTCAGCTAGGAGGGAAGTGCAACGGTATCATGGCGAGTGGATAAAGTGAGATGGAAGGGAACAAATACTAGAAGACCTGGAGTATCTGTGCTACAGGGAGAAACAGAACAAGGGAATAGACAGTAGCAAATGATGACAAACCCGTGGCTTTTGATGGCAAAATTGCAAACTCCAAGCAAGAAGGGGCAAATGGGTAGGGACTGAAGAGGGATCTAGAAGTGACACCAGGACAGCAGTGTAGGATCTTGGGCTCTTGGGTGGTGGTGAAGGTGTGGTAACTCTGCACATGAAAACCACCAGTATTAATATTATTGCATAAATAATACTCATTATTAATTAAAAGCCACCAGTATTAATATTAATAATATGTTAAGCTAGAATAAAAAGATACATAAATAATTTAAAAATAAGTTTAAATAAAAGCTGTTGCTGGGGGCCTGGGGTGGCTCGGAAGTAGACCTTCTTCCCTGAAGGCACAGGAGGCTTCTGGTTTGATGCCCTGATCTGCTACTGACCCACACGTCCAGAGTTTGATTCTGAAGGCCCTGCCATAAGCCAGCCATCACAAGCAAAACCGGGTCATCTCTGCAGCCCTGCAGCAGAGTCTGTGAGCCCTGGGGACCACCATAGCTGAGGCATGTGAGTCCCTCAACTGAAGAGTGGGAGCCACACAGACCCCCTGTCATCACAGCAAAGGCAGGAAGAGGAAAGGGGGCACTTTTTTTCCTTTTTTTAAAAGAATTATAAATATCTCATTTTATTTCATTTTATTTATTTTTTTGTTTTCTAAGCCACATCAGTTGTACTCAGGGCTTACACCTGGCTCTGCACTCAGAGATCACTTCTAGTGGGTCTCAGGAGACCATACGGGCTGCTGAGGATGGAACCTGGGTTGGCAGCGTGCAAGACTAGCACCCTACCTGCTGTACTATTGCTCTGCCCTCATTACTTTACAGGAAATTTTAGGTTTTCCTCAGTGCAACAAAGATGAAGGTGATATGAGATGTGAAAGAAATCTTATGAAAATGTATTATTTTTATTTGACAAAGCTTATGGGAATACAGAGGTCAAGGCGGTCGGGAGAATTTTATCATAAATGCATAGGAAGGGAGCATCATTTTGCCATCCTCATGCCTGGCAACTCTCTTAACAAACAAGATAATGATGTCTTTAACCTAGGACCTTGTTTCTTTTCTTTTTTAAAAAACTTTTATTGAATCACAGTGAGATACAGTTTCAAGTTTGTTCATGATTGGGTTTGAGTTATACGATGTTCCAACACCCATCCCTCCAGTGTGCATTTCTCACCACCAATGTCCCCAGTTTCTCTCCCATCCTCCCCTTCCACGCCCCCCATGGCAGGCACCTTTCTCTCTCTCTCCCTCTCTCTCTTCTCTCTCTCTATGTCTGTCTGTCTCTCTCACTCGCCCTCTCTCTCCCCCTCTCTTTCTCCCTCACCCTCCCTCCCTCACTCCTTCCAACTTCCTTTTGGGCATTATGATTTGCAACCATAATACACTGAAAGATTATCATGTACATAGCTTAACCTACTGTCAACACCCAGTTCTTTTCCAGAGTGATCATTTCTATTATTGTCATTATGGTCCCTTTACTGTCCTAACTGCTCTTTGCCCCACACACACTTGTGGTTAGCTTCCAACCATTGACCCATATCCTCCTGGCCCGTTTCCTAGCCAAGGGCACTGTTTCTTGCTTAAAATAAAGCCTGAGCTCATTTTCACCCCATCTTCTTTTTTAAGCTGTCTGACCCTCATTTCTTATTTTTTTTTCATTCTTACCTGTGTTTTAAGACACACCTATGACTTGCAACTCCTGAAATCCAAACCTCCTGAGCCCTTCATCTGAGTAGGGAAGGTGCTTCTTACTTAGTAGTACCTTCCCTGCTTAAGGTAGAGAAGTGCCTTCACTCTAACTTCCTACCAAAGCTAGTAGGAAAGTTAGAATACTCAAAACTCAAATCACTGTCTCTGTCCACCCCCTTGCCTTTAAATCTGTCCTGGCTCTAATGGTTCACTTTCAAGGACCAAACTTGGAATCATCCCTCACTGCCAGCCCTTTGCCATGGCTGTCTGCTTGCATCTCTTCTCAGCCTGCTCAGGGCTCCCTTCACTGCCTACCTTCTGGGGTTAGACGTTGCGGCTGCTCAATAATATGGGTGCATTTAACGCCAATGAACCGAATGCACAAAAAGAATCAAAGTATATTTTAGGTAATGGTCTAATAGCTTTAAAAAAAATTCATAGCTCTTGCCTTACCACCCAAATAGGAAGGCTGATAGAAATGAAGTGACTGTGACATAGCATATTAAATTGATGAATGGACAAAATAACTAGTGGACAGGGGAGATACCTCCAAGGGCTGGAGCATATTCCTGGCAAGCATGAGATCCTGTGCTGACTACCTGGTACTACATGGCCTCCCTACACCATGGTGGTTTTTTTTTTTTTTTTTTTTTGCTTTTTGGGTCACACCTGGAGATGACAGGGGTTACTCCTGGCTCGTGCACTCAGGAATTACTCCTGGTGGTGCTTGGGGGACCATATAGGATGCTGGCAATCTAACCCGGATCAGATGTGTGCAAGGCAAATGCCCTACCTGCTGTGCTATCACTCTAGTCCCACATCATGGTGTTTAACCCTGGTGCCTGCAGTACTTCTGCTGAGGCCTCCTAAAGGAAAAAAAATAACACTTTAGGAGACAGGGATATGACTGAAAGTATGAGGTCAGGGAAAGGAACAGAGAGAGGAGGGACAGAAAAATGATGGAGGGAGAGAGAGAGAGAGAGGAAAAGAGGAAGTGAGGGCTAGAGAGAAGGAAGGAAGGAGGGAGGGAAGGATGAAACAGAGAAAGCTAGGAAGGAATGATAAGTAAACCAGTGGACACTGACATTATGGTCACCTGAGGGAAAGAAACTGAGGGGTAGGAGAAAGGGTAGTGGGATTCGGCGGGGGAGGTGTCAGGCCTCAAAGACATTCCTAATGGTATCTGGCCAACTGGATAGGACAGTTGAGTGCTCAGGCTGGTGATACAATGCTGCTCGGGTCCAGGGATGTCGGGTTATGGGGCAGCCCTGGCAGTGTGTGAGGAAAAGGGCAAGCGGTACTGGGAATCAAACTCGACTCCCTGCAACCAGAGCCCTGGGATTTAAATTTTTTGTTTGTGTGTTTGTTTAAGAAGTAAAACTGTGGGGATGGGAGAGATAATATAATGGGGAAGGGTGAATTCGACTCAGGTTTGATCTTTGGCACCAGGAGTTGATCTCTGAGTCCACCAGGGGTGATCTCTGAGTATAGAGTCCTAACTAAGCCCTGAGCATAGCTAGCTGTGGCTCAGATACAAAAAAATTAAAATAAAAAGTGAAGCTGCTGCTGGAGAGAGACAGTATGGGGGGCTTAAGGCACAACCCTTCCATGCACTCAACCTTAATTGGATCCTTGGCATGACTTGGCCCCTACTGTCGCCCTGGTGGCACCTGCACACTGCATGGGCCCATGGCCCTGAAACCTGGATAAGACTCACTGGGAGACCTCCTCCCCGACAGGAAGAGGTGAATTCGCTGAGACTAAAGCAGAAATGAACAGCCAGGATGCAACTGCTCAGACCTCCGCTGTTTCTGGATCAAGGCGCTGAGGAGGCCTGAGAGGTGCCAGGGAGGATGACCTAGCTGAAGTGCTCATGCGCTGTTCTCAGAGTCAGTCTCCCAGCCATGACCAACTAAGCAACAAGGAAAAATGCCAGAGTCAGTGGCCTTGGGCCAAATGTCAGCACTGACGTCTTTTCAAAGAAATCACCTTGTATCTCAGGGTAGGGAGATGTTTCTGGGAAAAGGCCACCAGTCAGTCACTGACCTC